>NC_062280.1:99260120-101782620 GCF_902655055.1 Lutra lutra
GTTGACTTTCTCCTTATGTGTACTTTCCTCTAACTACCAGAGATAGTCACTAGATAAGTCTTTGGTAGAGACTTCTGTCTGTGAGCATACTAAAGCCTTGTCTATGACTCCCTCCTCTGTTTTTGTTTCTTTCTTTTGTTTTGTTTGTTTTCCCTCAAGATAGAGAGTTGTAGACTTGGAAAGATGAAAGTATGGCTTTTTTTTTTTTTTCCTCCTATAAAGTATTTGCTCCTATAGTTTGCACCAGGGTGCTGAGTTCTACTTGGGTCAACAAGCCTCTATTGCGTATTTTCTACGAGCCATGACCTGTGTTAAATGCTGGAGATAGGGGATGAATAAGACAGAGTATGTGTACTCTGTGAACTGCAGTCTAGTAGGGTGACAGAAAAGCAAACAGAGGATTCTGATACAATGTGACCACAGATAAGATTGAGACACATTCTGCATACATCTGAGTGTACAGAATAGGGGTGGAGTCCAGCTTTGGTAAAGCCAGAAATATTGGTTTTCATTTGTAAGGAAAAGACAAGCATGAGAGAATAAGATATGGAAGTTAAAGAGAATTTTCAATTTATACCAGTGGTTCCCAAACTTTGCTACACATCAGAATTCCCTGGGAGGTCCTTAAATATGCTGATGCTTAGGTCACACCACATAAAATCACAAGCTCTAGGGATAAGAGCCATCTTTTTAAAGATCCCCAGGTGATTCTAGTGGGCAGTAAAGTTTGGGAATGACTGTCCCAAGTGTTAGGATTTTATCAGCAAGAGGGATGGGAGATGTCCTTCAACTGAAGGCAAGAGCATAAGCAAAGGCCTGGAGATAGGAATGTGGCATACTTCAACAGAGAAGAGTCAGTGGAAGACCAGCTTGGCTGGGGTAGAGAGTGATTTTTGAGGATACGGTACAGATAGAGTTGGTTTTATGGAGATCATGAAAGCCAGGCTTAGATGTTTGAACTTTAGCCTACAGAACAATACACAGACTGGAGATTTTTAAGGGAAGACTAACATGATAAAAAGTGGCTATCTAATCGCTATGATGCTCATGTTCCAACTTTTCAAATCAAGACACATTTTATTTTCTCTCACTTATCCTTGGACCAATCAAATGCAGTATAGTCAAATGTGCCATATGTTTCCTCCTGTGTGGTGCCGTGATGAATAGAATCGTGTATTTATGTGAAAGGGTGGATATCCAGGAAAACGTAAGGATTTCCAAAGGGCTCTCTGCCCCAAAAGATCTCCTGGTAGGCTGTTAGGGTGTATCTGAATTTTCTACTTATTAATTATGGATATATTTCCTACTTATTATTTACTTTAGGTAAGGGTTCTTAAGTTACTTGTCATGCTTCACCTGGTCTCTGGAAAGGGTAGACATTCAGTATCACTGACTGATAGCAACAGTGTGTTTCACAGCTTGGTACCAGCAAGATCCTAAACGATGAGTCATCAAGCTGGTACATTCTCCTTCCAGGGAACTGGAAAGCAAAAGAAGGAATGGCTTGACATTTAGGAAAGGCAAGGGTGGTATTCCTCAAATGGGGAGGCCTCAGCTGCTAAGAGCAGAGGCAGACATGAAAGCCCTAGGGACTGGCTATGAATTAACCCAGGTACTAGTAGGGGACAAGGCCCACTGAATAGGCAGTGGTAGACACATTAAATAATTTTTTGCCTTTTTTCCCCACATTTTTTTGAAGGCCTATTGTTCTATAACACAAAGTTGAAGAATCTGAAATAACTGTTCAGTGACTTCTTTTTGTACAGTTCCCTCGATTTCTCAGAAGGCAGTTAATTCACTTAAAGTAAACCTAAGGATGTGTGTGTAACTTATGGCATGGTGAGGAATAGGTAGGGGTCAAAACAAAGTCAAAGAACAGAGTGCCTCAGCCCCAGAAAGCTGCCCAATGTGACAGAAAATTCTGAAAGAAACAAGATAATGGCATATATTACCTTAATATCTACTACCTATTAAAAGCTTTCTTAATGCTGGGCCCTAGCCAAAATGTTTTATGTATGTTGTCTTGTTTTATCCTCAAAGCAACCCCCCCTCAAGTTACTTACTAAGGTCATCCTTTGCAGTAGACAAATGGATGTTCTGAAAAGTTGCATACTTTTCTCAGCACCATGACTGCTATGGAGTGGAGCCAGCATCTAAATCCAGCCTAGTCCATAGCTGTGAAGTAAATAAACCCCTGAGAATGCTAAATGATGGCCAGGTACCTTTTCGGTCACCTTGCAGCCACCACAATTTAAGAATCCTTTTAGCAGATTGCTTGGTCAGGGGTTGCAAACTCAAATAATCCCCTGGGTCAAAGAGTGAGACAGGCCCAGACCTGACATACGCAAGCATATATTACATGAGTGATAGGGGTTTTGAGGAATGGAGAGAATATGACCCACCTCAGGGGAGTAGCTCCTTGTCAATTCCAGTTGTCACTGTAGAAGACTGGCCCTATGTGACCAAGTCTTTCCATTTTTCACCAGAAGCCAAAAAGTATAGATTTTTTATGTGACATATGATACATTTTAAAATGTGGGCCCAATTGTTAAAAGCAAATCTTCAGAGACATTCCTTTATCTGGCAATACTTCAAATTAGAATTTCAAAGTCCTTTCCCAGAACTTCACATCTAAAAGTATAAAATATAATATAAAAATATACATATTTTTCTTAAATGCGTGGTTGATCTGCCTACAAGGAATGTGTCAGAGGCATGGACAGCAAGAGAGCTTGAATCCTCAGTGGGGTGGAGGAGAGGTGGCAGGGGCACAGAGTGCTATAACCAGCATTTGCCCATGGGGTATGTACTAGTCTCTGACGATTTAGGACTAAGGTGACTAGTTTTCCTCGTTTGCCTGGACTTTCTTGGTGTCAGCACTGAAAGTCTCTCCAACCTGGATGACCCAGGACAATGTTACCCTCCCTGGAGCCTGGTGTTAAGGAGCTAAACTTTTGACACAATGAAAGCATAATAGGGCCTCAGCAGGGTGCGATTTAGCTCAAAACACATCTCTTCCCTACCAGCATCAAGCTGGATTCCCAAGAGCAGTGGCAACAAACCCAGAGGAAGACTTCAAACATAATCTCCTAACTCAGTCTCAACACAGTCTTAACTCTAGCTGAAAAGTAGCGGGGAGAAAATAAAAAGAGAAAAGTCTCCTCTGAAAATTCTAAATCCTTGGCTCACACTCCTTTGGTTCAAGGCACTAATTCAGTCTCTGTGTCCCTTAAACCCCCAAGCTTGATTTTTTTTTTTTAAGTGTTCTGAATTGTGCTTTTAAGTACTACAGAGAAGAAACTGGAAGAGGGAAACCATTGAAACATGAATGGCAGAATATTAATATCTTTTGAGCTGGGCAATCCCACTGCTTGAGAATATTTGAAATGTATCATAATGAAAAGTTTTTAAAAATGCAGATTCATGTTGATGGTGCCTGCAGGAATACAGCAGAACCCAACCCAGTCCTCTCTGGATGCAACCACTCTGAATTTCACACAGATAAAGTTCCAAAGAAGATGAACTCACAAGAGGAAAATCACTAAAAAGGGGAAACAATGACTTCATTAGCAAGTGGCAGGAAAAAAAGAAGACAAGCTATAGAATAAGTCCACAAAGACTGCAGAATTGGAAATTATCCAGTAGAGAATATAAAATAAAATATTTGATGTATTTAAAGTAAACACAAGAGGAAATAAACATTAACAAAGGAACAAACAAGTGAACAGTCTGGTATCAAAAAAGAATACAATAGAACTGCAAAAGATTAAAAGCTGTTAGTATTGATTACCACTGATGAGAGCATTATTCAGCTGAAAGACAGAGTTGAACAATTACAGAAAATCTGTCACAGAGAATCAAGGGGGCGGATAAATGAAAGAGAGGGTAAATAATTAAGTAAGAGGTGATAAAATCCACATGTAAACTAATTGTATCTCCTGAGAAAAGGAATGGAATGAACAGGGTAACATAGTATTAAAAGGAATTAGTGACTAAGAATTTGCAGAATTAAAGAAAGTTACCAATCTTTAGTTTCAGGAAGCCAAATTAGTTACAGGCAAGATGATAAATAAAAGGAAATCTACACATTAAGATAGTAATTTTATTCCCTTTGGACATATACCCAGAGGTGGGATGCTAGATTATAGAATACCTCTATTTGGAAATAAAACCTCTATCTCAAAAGAGATATCTGCACATCACATTCATTGCTGCATTCTTTCCAATAGCTAAGAACAGAAATAATCTAAGTGCCTATTCGCAGATGAGCAGACTAAAGAATTGTGGCATATATATGTGTGTGTATTTGTGTGTGTTGCATATATACACACACATATATTGCCTTTTAGTATTCATTTTTATTTGTATACTTTATCACACTGTTGTTTAATTTGTACATTATACAAATAGAATCATATTTTATGTATTCTGTTGCATTTGGCATTTTAACTAACATGATTTCTGCGATGAACCTATAATGGTACATGCTGCTGCGTTGATTAATTTTCACTGCTGTATAGTATTCCATAGCATAAATGTATCAAGATTTATCCTTTCTACTTTTGAAGAACATTTGGATTGGTTTCCATTTTTTGCTGTTGTGACAATGTTGCTATGGTCACTGTGGCATATAGTCCCTGATGGTACTTGCCAAGAGTTTTTGAAGGGCTGTGTCTTTTAAACTTTTTTGACTAATATCCACAATAATAAAAGTTTACATCATAAACCAGTACAATTCTGGAGATGTGGCTAGACATAAATATAATCAACATGTCATATTTTTTTCTATGAAACAAAAATAACATAGAAAGTTGATGAGTAACAAGAAATTCAACAACAGTGTGGTTGTCCTATGGCGAGGTAGTAGGGGGAGAAGGATATGACCAAAGAGGAGACAAGAGTGGCTTAAAAACACTGTAAATGTTATTAAGGTGGGTCATGGGTGTTTATTTAAATAAATTTACTTGTTGTACACACTCCTATATTTATGTTTTACAATTTTTTTAAAAAAAGATAAAAATTAAAGTACTATCCAAAGCAAAACACAAATATACTTTGGCAAGTGTATCTGTGGCTGAATGGGCCATCCTGTTTATCCTTCTGATCTATGAATACATCCCTCACCCGCCCCATACCCACCTACCATCTGGCTGGCCCATTGGCATCTCCAGATGAGAGACTGGCCAGGGAGGAGAAGGAGAGGGGAAGAAGAGAAACAGCCCTGACCACCCATATAGTTACCCATCATCAATTCTGAAGCACACCAGGTGTCAGAGGAGTAAGTTAGAAACAGAGACTGTGGAAACTCTGAAAGTTTTATCTTTTTTCTCCTCCATATTACCACAGATAATTCTGAGTTGACCACACGTAATGAATTAGCTCAACTGTCTGTGCCTTAAGTGTTGTTAAAGCCAGTGGTTCTAAACTATTCCCATGAGGGAATGAAAAACTAGTGACTGAGAAGTAACAGTGATTTGAGAGGAAGAAAGAGGAGGAAGAGAGGGAGGGGAAGAAGGAAGGAAGGAAGGAAGGAAAAGGGAGAGGGAGAAAGAGAAGGAAAAGAAGGGAGGGAGGAAGGAAGGAAGGGAGGGAGGAGGGGAAAAAGAAAAAGCTTGCCAGGAAGGAGCTTGTAGATTTTCAGAAGCTTGGAAGGCACTGTCCCTCCTGTAGTCTTCAATCTTATATACCTAATGAAAAACCACCTCAATTAAGGTTATCCGCACACTCACTCTGCTGGGAATCCAGTGATACATTCATTAAGTCTGGCACATTGGAACACCTTAGCGCTAAGGAGGTATAGAGTGCTAGAATGATAGATCAGGTGAGGGCTGCGGCGCACTAGAGACGGAAAATTGAGCTGTGTGTTGAAATATGCAACTAAGCAAGAAACGTAATCTTGGGAACAGGGTGCTCTTGACTTGAACAAATCCATACTCAAGAGACATCCTAGGGAAGAGAACAGGATGTAGAGAAAGGAAAGCATCTCAGTGAATCCATTACAACATGGAGCCTTTTGGAGCTCTTTTAATGAGTCATACATGTGTAAGTAGGGCTTAACTGTTTGAGAGAGAAGCCTTCATTTGTGAAAATGGTAGAGCCTGAGAAGTACTTATCAACATCAGTGTTAATTTCTTTCATCAGCCCATTGACAGAATTTGAGAAGAGTCATTTAGCAATCATCTTATCAGTGGTCCAGTACCTCTCTACTCACTTTGCACAGGATCAGATAAAAGGATGATGTTTGCTTTATCTTCAGTTTGCCACCCTGGCACAGCTAAAAGCTTTTCGGGAAGGGAAAACAACTGAGAGGTTACCCGGTTATGAAACATTGTCACAGCCAAGCCAGCAGCACTGAATCAATTTCCAATATGTTTCTTCTGTAGCTAAAACCTATACCCTGGAGATGTTATTGTTTGATTATAAAAGCGGGAGGAATTTGAAGAGAGACTTCATGCCTCCTTGATAAACAGTCTCTGTCTGTAACTCAATTGTGTCAACTCCCAAATGGAGGGGAAATATGCTTTAAGGTGACTTTCCACCCATTTGAAACTCAGCCCTGTGTTCTGCCTTCAGAACCCATTTGGAAGGAATCCTGGTGTATAAGAACGCATTTGAGTGGGCATCGGCTGACCTGCTTCTGCAGGAGTGGATTACATTTCCAAGGGTGTTATCTCTCCTCGCCACCCGACCCAGTCATCGGAATGTTTCCCTGATGTCAAAAGTGTTTGTGTATAATTCGGCTTCATGACAGATCTCTTTCCTATGTAACTCCTAACTTAAAAATATAAAAGCACTTCTCAGACACTGGGTAACAATTGACTCCGATTTTAAAAGAAGAAAAGTGGCAAGGAGGAGGCAGTCCTGAGGAATGAATGGAATCAGAGTCCAAAGGCCCAGTTTGGGATGTTATGACTTAGTACAAAATGCTGCATCTCTCTGTTTCCCTCAATCATCAGATGAAGGATTATTTCAGATGTTCTCTATGTTTGTGGGGGGGTTGTTGTTGTCCCTGGCCCAACTTCTAATACTCTTTGAGGGAGTGGATGTATCCCTGAATTTTAAGATGCCTGTCCATGTCGAGATCCCACATCTCGTGAATTCTAAAAAGATGGGGTTTCAGTTATGGGATCCAAGTAAACTCGAAATTGGCAAAATGAATCCAATGATTTCTGGGCCAGTCTTCAGCATCATCATCATCTGTAACAGTAGCATCACCACCATGCATTTACCTAAAGTTTTGTGTTATTTTAGTGTGCTTCCATGGATCCCCTCCACAATCTCCCAGCCAGGGGGTTGCAGTCACATAGACCTGTGCTCCAGATTCCATGGTTCCGCTTTGCCACCTAACAGATGCTGTGATCTTGAGCGAGCTTCTGAATCTCTCTAAGCCTCCGTTCCCTCATCTTCCAGTGGGAGTAAAAGAAAGACATACCGTGAGGTGTTGTTATGAGCATGAAATTAGTGTTTTTGCATATGTGCTTGACAGCTACACCAGGACTAGCAGAATTCACTTGTTGTCTTCAGTGTTAATGTAGTTATTATTAGAGGGTATGGTTAAACGTATAGGTAGGCTTTGGATATCATCTTTTTTTTTTTTTAAGTTGTACTCATGGCTATGATTTACTACAGTGAAGACTACAAAGCAAAACCAGCAAAGAGAAATGTCATGGGCAGCATCGGGAGGTAATGAGGCACTGGCTTCCAAGTGTCCTCTTCCAGTGGAGTCACACAGAACATGCTAGATTCCCCAGCAACAATTATGACACCCATGTGAAATTGTTATCTACCTGAGAAGCTCAGTAGAGACTCAGAGAGCCCAGGGTTTTATTGGGGGCTGGTCATACAGGTACCATCTTGCCTAGCACATATTAAATCCCATATTCCCCCAAGGAAAGCATGTGTTTCAGCAAAAACCACATTGTTTATATGAACAATTTAGGCACAGTGAGCCACTCTTATCAGTTAGGGTGGTGGGAACCCTCTTGAAATCCTGGGAGGGTGCTAATGAAGGGCCAGCCTTGCAGTCAAGCGTGCCGAAGGTGAGCCTTGGCAGACCTTGCTATGATAAATCTTTTCTTCACCTTGGCTCTTGTCCTACACATCTTAACAGCCAAATTATTACCAGTAGGGCTCCATACAGCAGTATAAGACTAAACTGTTGACTTCAACAATTCAGAGGTTCTCAGGTAAGTTGAAGCTGACCTGAGATGCTTCCATCCAGGGCTGAGATAGTGTCATTGATATGTAATTGGGTTTTTGTGTCTTTGATAGTGTCATTCTCATGGACAGTGTACTCTTGGACACACATAAAGACTTTACAATCCTTAAGGTACTCTAGACAGGACAAACATTAGTCAGATGTATGGGTTAATGGGCCACCAGTATAGGTGCCCACCATGGAGCTTCTAACCCTCTGATTCCCAATCTAGTCAAAAATAATTCAGGTTAGTCCTTTGTTTCCGAGACACTGCATTCAGCTCCAAACAGCGTTACTTGTCTATGGCATCAGCATCATCATCAATGTCATGAGTGTAGATGACATTCATAAGTGTCCTGTGTGGAAAATACAGGAGTTGGGCCACCTTCGCTGTCTTGTGATTGATGCTGTCAGGTGTGATCATAGTCCCAGCAGTCAGTTTGAATTCAAGGTCCTCACGGCAACTTGGAAGAGTAGCATGGGAGTTTTCATTCAGGAAAGAAGGAAAGCTCCTGAAAAAAAAATAAATAATAATAATAATAATTAGTTCCCTTCCCACCTCACCCCCACATCTCCCCCAGGCACTGTTGTCTTCCTCCATTGGTACAAAATCAGTGTGTTCCAGTTAGTAATCAAAACTTTACCTCTTTTTTTCATCCATAAATTCTTACTGAGATTTTTTGGTCTAAACTGATTGTATGTCAGAGGGACAAAAGAATTTTCACTAAAAAATGTTTTTATACAACTTGATCAGAAAGATGCATCATGTTCAGAAACTGATCAGGACAAACTCTTGAATTTTAAAACATTTTCAAAATGCGTTGATATAACCTCTATCTCCCTTTGTCCTGATTATTTATCCAGTAAGTAGCCTAAAAACCCTAGCCTTTCTGGGGACAGCTGCATTGAACTGTCACACTGCACTAAAGTTTGTGAACCAAGAGAAAGGTGAGAGAAGTAGTCAAGATATCTGCCCATTGTTGCAAAACAAGTAATCTCAATATCCTCTTTCTGAACAATGAGGAAAGAGTGAGGTTTTCTATTTATAATTCATTGCAAGGTGGTGACAGGATTCACTGAAAACTAACATGACTTAAGGATGATTGGATTTGGTCGTAGAAATTCCCGGAAGTACAGCTCCACATGAAGAGAAAGGCCTAAGATGGCTTTCCATTTCTCCAGCCAGTTCTCCGGTACTCTACCCCCGACAGGCTGCCCACAGACGTAACCCACAACCACCAGTCACTTGTGGTGTCCCACCTGAGCCCTCTTCCTCTCCCTGCTTTCTCATCCACTGGTTTTTACATTTGATAAATTCTGATGTGTCAGAAAGGGCCAATGGGCAAACCTAGAGCTTCTTCACTGGGAGGGGTGAGGCAGTTTCATTTTCTGGTGGTCAAATCTCAAGGCAGAGCCATAAACCAAGTTTTGTCAGTTACTAATGATTTATGAGGCACCGACTCCATTCCAGACATGGTGCTGGACAGGCATAGACACTGCACGGCTCTGGATTTGGTGAGCTCAGCCCACTTGTTTGGAACCAGAACCCTTATTCACATCTCTTTCTTAAAACTTCAGTTGAAGGGAGCCTGAGTGGCTCAGTTGGTTGAGCAACTGCCTTCGGCTTAGGTCATGATCCTGGAGTCCTGGGATCGGGTCCCACATTGGGCTCCCTGCTTGGTGAGGAGTCTGCTTCTCCCTCTGACCCTCTCCCCTCTAATGCTCTCTCTCTCATTCTATCTCAGATAAATAAATTCTTTAAAAAAAAAAAAAAAACTTCAGTTGAAGATTGAATCCTCCAATATGTTCCTCATAGGTCAATTTACCTGACCCTTTCTTAAGAAATTAGGTTGGACATAACCAAAAGAAACTTGATGGCTATAGATAATCCTGTCATTGTAAATAATCAAGAATTTATATGCCTTAGCATTTCCTAAATTATATGAACTTATTCTTCTTGACATGCTGGCAAAGACAAATAATTTTTTAAAAAACAGATGGCATGCAGAGCCACTGTTTAAATGCCAGCTCTCTTGCTAGTTATTGGCCTACTTCTTCAGAGAGATATTTGCATGCTGGATTCACCTGGGCACTTGGTCTGTGAGGCAGAGGCATCCGGAAGCTTTGGGGGTTATTATTTCCTTATAGAACCTCCCCAGGTATTACAATATGGGGTAGTAATGACTGCTTATATAATCACTACACTATTTTTAGTAAGTTTTAAGCACATGTGAATTGTTTTATTTTTAAAAACTAGTAAGATGGATTTTGTTAATTCTTTATAGTGTTTTTCAACATTCCAATGATAGTTGCAACCGTTTAGTTTGGGGTCTCCCAGAGGGAGGTCCTGTGGGAAGGGTTTAAGGACCAGTCGGTTATCAGGAAGTTTAGGAACTGCTAATAGGAGAAGTCCAATAGACATGGTAGACCAGCCTATGAAAAGTGGGTCCTCATGCCAGCTACCACCAGAACTGGCCACAGAATTCCCATAGCCCAGTGCAAAATAAAATGCAGGGCCCCCTGTCCAAAAGTTATTAAGCATTTCAAGATGGTGACCGCAGGCCCAAGTCACACTACACAGGTCTCACACACACATGCTGGTTACCTGGTTACCACTGTGGGTGACAGAAGTTTAACCTCAGAAAAACTCTAGGGTGTAGCACCCAAGTCTCAGAGCTTCCCCACTTGAGGAGTGAGGGAGCTGGATATTCATCACCACCTCCCATCACTGATGAGTCAAGGGCTGATTCTGGGGCTGTTACAGTGAGGCAAAGAGATGCAGCTACTGGCAGATTGGAAGTCCAGCGGGGGCACACTCAAATAGTAAGTCTCCAGAAGGTGGATGCGCCAGCAACTGCCAACATGCTGGGCAGATACCAGGGAGTCTCCTGAGACCCCCAAACCAGGACCAGGGCTCTTGAAAAGTGAGCTACCTCGTTGAAGGAGCTATTGAAGATCCCCCTTTTAAAAGTAATATCCCCTAAACCTTTTGCTTTCTACCTGCTTTTAGTTTTTTAATTTTTTTAATTTTTAATTATTATTTTTATTAGGTGATGTTAGTCACCATACAGAACATCTTTAGTTTTTGATGTAGTGTTCCAAGATTCATTGTTTGCGTGTAACACCCAGTGCTCCATGCAACCCGTGCCCTCTTTCGACCTGCTTTTTAGCTATGTCTTTAATCACCAAGATAGCCATCATCTTCTACATATGGAAGTTCCACTATACTCCCTTTAAAAGGGGATGGGATTTGCAATCCTGCATTCTTAAAATCCAGATGCATTCATTTTCCAAATATTATGATAGTAAACAAGCTATTTCTTCCCCCATCATTTACATCTCCGGAGAAGAGGTCTTAGAATTATTCTCTGTCTGTTTCCATAAGGTTTGAGAAGTTTACATCAGTAAAATGTTGGGAAAGCAGTTTTAAAACAATGATTTCTTTCCTAAGTAGCAGTGATGTCTCTCAAAGCTTTGGGGTGGGGCATGGGGGTATTAGCAGGATAGCTTCCATTAAGCTCATCTTAAATAGGCCATATTGCAGGTGTTTATTTGCACCTTAGAAATTTTTATTTGCACAGTTGTTTTATTTACACAAATTGTTTATTTGCACAATTAGAAAATGCCCCCTTGCCCCCCACAAACACACATTTTGGCTTTTTAATTGTTATGGTGTACCACAAACAACAGCTCCTGAATAACTATGATCGTTAATTTTGTATGTCAACTTCACTGGGCCACGGTGTGCCCAGAGATTTGATCAAACATATTCTCGATGTTTCTGCGAGGATGTTTTTGGATAAGATTAACATGTAAATTGGCAGGTTGAGTAAAGCAGATTGCCCTTCTAAATGCAGTGGGCTTCATCCACCAGTCAAAGATCCAAACAGGAAAAAAAAAAAAGACTGGCCCCACTGAAAGTAAGAGAGAATTCTCCTTCTAGCCTGACTGCCTTGGAGCTGGGATGTCAGTTTTTCCCTGCCTTCAGACTAGAACTGAAATAATAACCCTTCCGGGATCTCAAGCCTGCTGATCTCTGCACTGGAACCACACTGACAGCTGTCCTGGTTCCTGGGCCTGAGCACTTAGAGTGGAACTAAACCATTAGCTCTCCTGGGTCTCCAGCTTGCCTACTCTCCCTGCAGATCTTGGGACAAGCCAGCATCCATAACTGTATGAGCCAGTTCCTCAATGCACTACTCAATGCACACTACTGTTCTGTTTCTCTATAGAAACCTAATACAATTACATGTAATTAGATTTTAACAGAATGATTAGAGTATTAGCTACTTAGAGGAAGTTGAACGGCTGTCATCTGTGCAGATGACTACAGATTTCAGTTCCCTTCACCCCAAGCCAAGAAAAAATGAACAGGTGAACTTAGCCTATAAACAGGGTAGGAGCTGGGGAGACTGCAGATGCCAGGAGTCAAATATCAGAGAGCCTAATCATGACCATTTGTGTAAAATAGTAGAGCAGGTGGCCTAATGTCCCCCAGTTACTGAAGGGCTAGCAGTCTACTTTCACAGGAGCAAATAAAGCTAGACATTTTACTTCAACTGAATCTGGAATCAAAACTCATTCAGAGGTCTGTAAGATGCAAGCTTCCCATGGAGGTATGAGCCCTCAGCAGAGGAGGTCCCCTTACCCTAACAGGAGCAAAGATTCAAGAGGCCTGTGCACGAGCAAAGGGCCCAAGGCCCCTGGAAATCTGGATGCATGTTCATGCTCTATCTATTCATTACACAGTAATAAAGCCCTGTTAGAGAGATTTCGTGCTTTAGAGCAAAGCTCCTCTAAGGACAAAAATGATGATTTCAGGTGTTCGTGAGATCCTCTTCCTAGAACCAGTGGGAGTTGCTTTCCATGTAAATAATTGTGCTGACTCACCGGAGTCGTGGATGACAATTAGATCACTGTGCAATTCGCACGTTGCTCTGCTCTGCAAGAAGACCGGGCTGCCAGGGAACAGGGTTAAATGGCCTTTGTCCTCTGGAACCAACCTGTCAGGGTTGCACACTGGATGGGGCGCTGTGCTGAATTTGTGCTAGGTCTTCACTTATAGCCGGAACTGGTGTAGAGTGTCGTAATGAACTGCCAGATAGAAGAGCAATCCCTGTGCCTGAAGTGAGAAATTCCTATTGTTCCCCGACCTCTGGATGAGACAGCGACATCTTGGAGTCACACACACTTACCGCTTCTGCTTCCTTAATTGCTCAGGGATCCTTGAATGCAGTCAGATTTCGGATCAAGCTTGGGAACTCTGCCAGGCTGAGTGAACTGTCCTGGGGTGATGGAGGTCGAGGAGTGGCATCAGACACAGGCTGTGGGACATGTGACTTGCTTCGCAATAAGCCATCCCCCACTAATGAGTCTGTCTTTATAAGGATGATAAACTCCACGTGTAGGGTGACGTTCTGCAGGCATATAGAATAGAAGCTGCGAGGGATTCTCCAGAAACAAATGGGGTGAGCTGTGTCATTCACAGCAAAGCCTCTCTTTCCTCTGCACACTTAAGCGGATTTAGCTGTCAAAAACCTTTGACGCTCTACCACATTCTACTCTGCCACAGTCCTCAAGATCCCACAGAAAGATCCACTCAACGGCCACCTTATTCTCCTTGTTCTGCTCTACCCCTGGCCCTTTCCTAGTCTACTAGGGAGAGGGAGGGCCTGGGTATCACTAAGTGTTCTGTCACTTGCTTGAACTTGCCAGAGACATCTCCAGCCTTTATCTCCTGAAGTTCTTTCAACTGTCTTTGTCTTCCTCCGTAACCCCACCTTCAATAACGCTGTTGTAGCTTTTCTTTCTGCTCCTCCAGAAACTCTGTTCACAAACAAAATCTCCAAGCTTAGCTCCAGATGTCCCAGCATGACCTCCAACATCATGATTCCACTCAGCCTCCTCATCTCCTCTTCCTCACCATCGTCGCTTCCCCCGTTTGGGTGTTTTCCCTGTGTTCTAACTTGGCTTCTTATTTTAAATGCCTTCGCCCCTTGCTCCCAACTCTTCAAATTTAGGAAAACGAGTCTTCCTTGATGCCTCTTTCGTCTCTTTCCTCTGGTCTTGTGAGGAGAGAGACACGTGGTCTAAAGAATCAATAGCACATTCACTATGACTCAACGTGCAATGGTAACATATGTCTGTTGGAAGGCCGTGTTATGACAGTTGTCCTAGATGGTGCCAACATATATTCTTGATAACATCTTTTGAATTTTTATATATTGGCCTTGGGTCAAAATGATTGCATCTTCTCATCAGATTTTCTGTCAAGTCTTGTTTACTTTTCCTGAACACCAAAGAAAGGCCAAAAATATGTAAGATTCAGACTTAAAATCCAGAATCAGAGGTGCCAACCTAAATCTTGAGCTTTCATATCTTTCATACCGTTTTCCTAACTTTTCCGGAATCCAAATAATGTAGTGTAAGCAGCCCTGAACTCAAAAGCAGTATACCTAAGTTTCATTATAGTTTTGTCCCTTACTAATTAAGCAGATTGTTGCCTGGGTTTCTCTGTCTGTAAATTGGATATACTGGCTGATGCCTTCCCCAACTCAGCACATGATTGTCAGGAAAATTGAAGGATCACATTCATGGCAGCACATCTTAGATGTAAGATGGGCCCGAGGTACAAGGGATTCCTTTTACCAGCATCTGCAGCTCTGCTAGGTACTAATGCCACAATCATCCACCAGCCAGTTCTCTTTCTCCATTTTGGTTGGAACTCTAGTTGAAACAATGCCCTGTGTAGCTAAGCAGATATTTGAGGGGGTTTTTTTGTCATCGTTTTTTTTTTTTTTTAATCTTATTTCTCTCATCTTTTTAAGGGGGAAAAAAAAGACCATGTTTATGACACTCTTGCATTAAAAGCCTCAAGGCCTTAACCTTCTCTTTGGATATGTTACAGAGAATGAATACAGCTGGTGAGAGCCAGAGGCCTGAGGGTATGGTTTGATAGTGTGTTGATGGTAGGTGTGGAAAAAGAATTTGAAAATGACAGTCTTTTTGAACATGATGTTATTTAGAAATGAGGTTGAAGAGGGAAAAGAGAAGAAAGTTTATATTACACTAAATAAGTTTTAAGGTTTATCAGACTGTGTATTTATTTTAAATGATAACCTATAAAGCCTCATTAGAAAGGAAGTCCTGGGAAAAAAAAAAAAAAACAAAAACAGTACCTTCCTACTTGGTTATAAATGGCTTACTGGATTCCATAATGGGGTGGTTATTGAATTAGAAAAAAAAAAAAAAAAAGATGATAGATACCACAAGCTCCAAGCTTGAAGATAAATATCTTCTCAGCAACATCTTAGAATTTGGTCTGAAAGGGAAAGAGGGGTATGGTCACAGTAGTCTTCCAAGCAGCAGAAAGCTGTTGACTTGGAGTGAGAAGACATGACTTTGAATCCTGGCTGCCTTATGTGTCCGTGTTTCCTGAAAGACACAGGCTGCCTATTTGTGTTCTCATCTGTAAAGGGGAGATTATCATTGAGGCATAGTGTTGCTGTAAGATTCAATTCTAATAGTGACTAAGAAAAAATATAGCAGACATTATGGTTGGCTTCCCAATATTCATTTCCACATCAAGGATATGATGTTATTAGGACACTTATGGTAATTTTCCCTGCAAGCAATTGGCCCAGGAAGCTAGGCTCTAGGCCAGTCAATGAATGGCCATCCTCAAGTGGCATGGATTGGTCCAGGAATAAGCTTGTGACCTCATTTGGCTAATTTTCAGTGGACAGAGTGGTTGCAGATAAAGAGAGAATCACACAAAGAGCCAACTTCTCTTTCCCTCTAATCTCGGGAGCATACAGCTGGTGAATATGGAGCTATCAGAGACAGCTCCTACAGACATGAAGCCAAAGCTGACACACAGGATATGCAGAGCATGACTCTGCCAAGCTGCAGGGGAGAGGATACAGAGGCCCTAGATCAAGGCAGTCCTGAAGCTTGCTCTACTCTGGACCATGAGCTAATGCATCCTTACTGTATAATGTGTGGCTTCCCACCTGAAGCATCCTTATTGATTCAGAGTGCTGGCAAACTGAGGACAGAAGACAATATGAGAATATGTAACCATCAGCCCTGCAAGCTTTATAGTTTGTATAGGCTTTTCTCCAAATCTTGGCCCTCCTACTTGTAGCTATATGACCAAGGGCAACTTTATTTACCTTCTTAAATCTCCATTTCCTTGTATGTAAAATGTATCCACTGCCTATTTTATCATGGTCTGTTGCAAGTAGAGCATTTACCCTGTGGTAAGCATACAGCAAATGTTGTTATGCTACAGAAAGATGAAGTATGATGAAGGTCAAATGCATTTCCACAGGGCATGTCCATTTGGTGGCTCTGGTTCCTGTTTAAGACCCTCTTTGCAGAAGAGAGTTGGGCACATAGCCAGAGAATCCAAGGGTCTGTGCAACACTCCCCAAGCTAGAAAAGTACTGGCCTGTAGAGTCCCTGGCAGGCTCTCTGATACTGGGGATCTCCACCCTGACTTGGAGGCAGGTTAATGAGCCTGAGCTTTGCAGTCAGACCGGCACTATCAGGTAACTGTCTCCTCAGAGCTTTGCTTTCCTCCTCTGTTAAATGGGGATAATAGTTGCTACGAGCTGGGGTAGTTGAAAAGGATGAAGGAGAAAACAAAGCCCCTTGTGTGCTTCCTGATCTGGGATTAAGGAATAGCCCCAGTTGTGCTCCCTGGGGACTCCTAAAGACTCTTCCTTCCCAGCATTACGTTCAGATCCTCTAAGGAAAATTCGAGGTTATACCTGGGAAAAGCCTGTTTTCCTCTGTTCAGCCATGTTCCATCAGGATTGCGCTTTTGGATTTCAGTAAATCTTTATTGGCCCGCTGGCATGTAATACCTTAGAATCTAGTATATTGTAGTATAATATACATACAACGAAATATACTCTTTCTAAGTATACTGTTCCATGAGTTTTGATTAATGTATATAGTTATCTAGTCACTAACACAATCAAGACATAGAACGTCTTCTGGATTCCTGGCTGGCTCAATCAGAAAACCATGTGACTGTTGATCTTAGGGTCATGAGTTTGAGCCCCATATTGACTATAGTGATTACTTACTTACATAAATAAATAAATACATTTAAAAAAAAAGATATAGAACATTTTCATCACCCCAGAATATTCTCTTACACTCCTTTATGTGAAATCACTCATACCACTAGTCCCAGACAATCACTGATTTGTTTCTATCACTATAGGTTTGCCTTTGCTAGAATTTAATGTAAATGGAATCAAATCATATAGTATTTGGAGTCTGCCTCTTTTAATTAGTGTAAATTCTTTTGAGAAATATCCACATTATATGAGTTCTGTTTTTGTTTCTGTTTTTGTTGTTACCAATTGTTATTTCATTGTATAAATATACCATAATCTGTTTCTCTCTTCACTAGCCAGTGAACATGTTGGTCGTTTCTAGTTTGAGCTATTATGCACAAAGCTGGTCTTAATATTTGTGTGGAGTCTTTAGGTGGACATATGTACTCTTTTCTCTTGGGCAAGGGTGTTATTGCTGGATCACATGATGAGTGTATGTTTAACTTCACAAGAAACTACCAAACTGTTTTCCAAAGTAGTTTTAACCATTCTGTGATCCTATGACCAATGTAAGAGAGTTCGTCAGCCTTTATTATTGTGGGTCTTTTCAGTTTTAGCCATATTTATGGGAGTGTAGTGATATCTCACTGTGATTTTAATTTGCAGCCCCCTAATGACTGAAGATGTTGAACATCCTTTTCTATGTTTATCTGACATCCACATATCTTCTTTGGTGACACAAGCATTCAAAATTTGCTCAACTTTGTACTAAACTTTTTGTTTTGTTATTATTGAGTTATAAGAGTTATTTTTATTGTATTATGTATTATATATTAATCTATTATATTAATTATATAATACATAATAAATAATATATTGTTATATTGTCATTTATATTTATTATTATCATTTTTAAGATGTTATTTATTTATCTGACGAAGAGAGACACAGCAAGAGAGGGAACACAAGCAGGGAGCAGCAGAGGGAGAAGGAGAAGCAGGCTTCCTGCCAAGCAGGGAGCCCAATGTGGGATTCAATCCCAGGACCCTGGGATCATGACCTGAGCCAAGGGCAGATGCTTAATGATTGAGCCACTCAGGCACCCCTATATTTATTATTATTATTAGATATACATTTGTTGTTTTTTTACAGCTTGTTGTTTGCCTTCTAATTTTCTTTTAGTGCCATTGAAGAGGAAGGTTTTTTTTTTTAATTTTAATCATCTAAGGTATCTTTTTTTTTTGTGGTTTTTGCTTTTGAGCTCTATTTAAGAAACTGTTGCTTAATCAAAGGTCACAGAGGTAATCTCTGTTTTCTTGTAGACTTTTTACAATTTTAGTTGTTATGTTTAAGTCGGTGCATTAGTTATTGTATACAGTGTGAATAAAGGGGTGAGGTCTATTATTCTCGTTAGGAATATTCAGTGTTTCTAGTACCTTTTGTCCAAACATTATCTTTGCCCCATTAAATTACCTTGTCATTTTTGACAAGTGACAATATATGTGTGAGTCTATTTCTGGAATATCTGTTCTATTCCACTAAACTATATGCAAATCCTCATCCAATATCACATTCTCTTAATTATTATATAGCCAACTACAATTTAGGTAGTATCAGTCCTGACATTGTTTTACTTTTTAAAAAATGTTTGCACTTCCCAAATACTTGTAGAATCAGTTTGTTAATGTCTGTAAGAAATACTAGTAGTGTTTTGATTAGGATTGCCTGGAATCTATAAGTCAACTTGGAGAAAATTGAATAATATTGAATCTTCTGATCCATGAATATATATAAAGTAGGTTTCTCATAGACAGCAATTAATTGTTTTTTTTTAATCAAATCTGACAAACTCAGACTACTAAGTAGCATGTTTAAGCCATTTACATTTAGTGTAATTATCTAAATAGTTGGGTTTAAAATCTACCATCTTAATATGTAACTTTCTACTTGTCTCCTCTGTACTTCATATTTTTGCTTTTTTTTTTCCTGCCTTTTGAATTATTTTTTATGATTCCCCTTTATCTCCACTTCCAGAGTATTAGCTGTACTCTTTGGTGATTGATCTAATGTTTAATATAGTCTAATTGTCTCTTTAGCATTATCTATCTTAAATAATGTATCACAGATTACTTTCATATAACCTGTCCCATCCTTTATGCTATTGTTATATTTTATGTCTACATATGTTAGAAAGCTTGCAGTATGCTCTTGCATTTGCTTTGGTTATTTATCTTTTAAAAAGATTTAAAAATAGAAATATATTATATATTACAACCTATATTTACCATTTCTGGTACTCTTTACATCCAAATGTCTACCTGATATCCATTTTTTATCTGCCTGTGAAAATTCACTTAATATTTCTTACACTAAAACTCCTCTGGGAATACATTCTCTCAGCTCTTTTTTTTTTTTTTAAGATTTATTTATTTATTTGAGAGAGAAAAAGAGCATGAGCAGAGGTGGAGCAGAGAGTGAGAAACAGAATCCTCAAGTAGACTTCCCATTGTATGAGGAGCCTGTTGCCAAGCTTGGTCTCAGGTCCCTGAAAGCATGATCTAAGCTGGAATCAATAGTTGGCCACTTAACCAACTGAGCCACCTATGTACCCCTCTGCTCTTGTTGGTTTTAAAAGTATTTCTTTTTTCTTTGATTTTTAAAATAATTGAGAAGTTGATTAATTGAAATTAATTTTATAAGGTTCATAGGTGTTTGTTTGTTTGTTTCCACTCAACACTTTAAAGATATTTATCTGCTATCTTCTGGATTATGTAGTGCCTGACATAATGTCTGCTGTCAGTTTTATCATTGTTCTTCTATAAAGTATCTTTATTCTCAGTTGCTTTTAAGATTTGTTCTTATCATTGATGTTCAGCAACTTAATTATGATGTGCCTTAGTGAGTCTTCTCCATGTTGGTCTTGGTTGGAATTCAATGATTCTCTTAGAATTGGGGTTATAGTTTTTATCAAATATGGTACATTTTTGGTTATTCTGTCATGTAATTTTTCTTCTCTTTTTTCATTCTGGGAGCTCCAGAAACACATACTATTTCATATTGACTCCAAGGTCACTAATGCTCTGTTTATTCCTTTAAGTCTTTTTTCTCTATATACTTTATTTTGGATCATTTATGTCCTTATGTCTTCCAATTCACTATTTTTTCCTGCTATATCTGACATCTCTGCTGACCTGTTATCTGATATCACGGCTAATCTGTTCTTACTCCTATGTAGTGTATTTTTTCTATTTAAATAGATTTTTTTCCTGTCTATAATTTTCATTTGGGTATTTTTATTATTCTCATGTCTCTTAATGGAGTTCCAATTTTATTTTATATCTTTGTACATATTTATAATATCTACAGTATTTTTTTAAAGATTTTGTTTATTTGAGAGAGCGAGATCGAGAAAGAACATGAACTGGGGGAGAAGCAGATGGAGAGGGAGAGGCAGACTCCCTGCTGAGCAGGGAGCAGGGAGCAACTCAGTCCCAGGACACTGAGATCATGACCTGAGCCAAAGGCTCAGACTGAGCCCCCTATCTACAGTATTTTAAGGTTCTTTGTTATAATTTTATTATCTCTCATTTCTTCTTCTGTTTCTATTGCTTGGTTTTTCTCCTGAAGAATGGATCATATTTTCCTGATTTTTGTATGCCTAGTTCTTTTGAACAGAGATTATAAATTTTATGTTGTTGAGTACTGGATTTTAGTATTCCTATAAAATTTTTAAACTTTGTTCTGGGGTGCTTTTAAGGTATATACAGATTAGTTTTATTTGTAAAAGCTTACTCTTAAGTTTTGTTCTGACAAGTCCAGGGAAGCCTTATTCTAGGTATAACTTAGCCTCCTTACTGAGGTTTGACCTTTCTTAGAACTCTACCCTATAGTTCACATTTTAGAAAGCTTAGCCTCCCTGAATGGTGGAAACAACTATTTTTAGCCTATGCGAGCTCAAGAAATTATTTAACTTAGTCCTTCATAGTAATTATTTCTCAGACACCATTAATTTTACCCCATGCATATTCAGATTAGTATATAGCCCACAACTATAAGTATACCTCTGCTATTATCTTTTTTTTCCAATATACAGCCCTGCAAATTCTAGCAACCTTGATACTCATCTTATCCCACCCCACAAACACACATGCATATATTTATCTCTTCAATTCAATGGGATCTGCAGGCTCTGTGTTCCTTCTCTGTGTTGCAGTCTAGGAAATGTCATCAGAAGGGTGGCTGGAGAAATTGTAGGGCTCACCTCATTTGTTTCCCATGATTCTGAGGTCAAGTCCTATGCTGCCTACTGTCTAATATCTGAAAACAGTGTTTAACAACGTAAGTGTATTCCTGTTGCTGTTAATCCTTAATGGACAGAAGCAAAAATCTCTCTGTATTTTTACCTATACCCATATCCACTGGTCTGTTGGATTTCATTACTTCTTTATTATCTTCCTGTAAAGACAACCATGGAATATTGGTGAGTGGAGAGTAGCAGCTGAATTGGAAAAATAGGCTCACATCAACTTCAGCCTCCTCTTCACCCACATTTCAACTGCAGTCATATAAAAGAAAAATAAATGATCCTTAAATATTCACTTAAAATAGATGTACCTTATAATAATTAAAATTCTGAACAAGCAAGTAAGGCATGTTAGAGTGACTATTAAAATAAAAAAAGTTTAGGAATATGAAGACTTGGGCTTTCTTCCTTTCTGCATGTAATTTAAAAATCATTGAGAATGATTAAATATAGAGAGAAATGGAGAAAAACACCTATGAACTTTAAATTTTTATCTTTCTGTAGGCTTTCATTAAATATCGATTACTGTGGTAACATGAACAAAATAAATAATTTGTAATTTTAGAGCATGTAAAATTTTAATATAAAAAAGTTAGGGTAATAATATGTATGGTGTATTATAAATGTCCCTAATAAATTTTTATCTGTTGCTAAATTGACACATCTGAAGCTCCCCATGCTTCTCTGTTTTTATACACTTCTTGCCAAATCAGGGTGTTTTGAATCTCTTCCTGCAGCACCTTACCCCCAATTTATTTTCTTTCCCCCCTTCCCTCAGTTGCTTTATCAAAGCTGATGTTATCCAGGGAGGTGAAATGGAGAGAAGAGGCAGTAGTCCATATGATCCAGAAAGCCTGATATGGAGTAGAAAAGATTTAGAGAGACAAAATTACTCGTAATAGCTATTTATGTCTATTAGATCACCAGATAATTGTAACTTACCACTTCCTTTTGGCAGGACAGATAGAGATGGAGTGGATACATGAGAGAAGATAGATCATTGCATAGATACAAGGATAACCTTTGGGGACAGACATGCTCTACTTTCTCTAAGGGGAAATAATGACTTGCTAATTTGGGAATGTAATCTGAGAATGTTGTAAGTCTGTGAACAGAGGAGAATCAGTAAACATCATTTGTTTAGATCTTTAACATGCCTTTCATAAACACCAGCCCAAAGTATTTGAAAAGAAGGTGCAAACAGATAGCTAAATGGTAATTAGATTGGGAGGAAAAGTTGAGAATAGAGTAATTTTGTGATGGATAGAGAATGAGCAAGGTTAAGAGGAAACAAGGCAGAGAGATAAGTTGACATTTCTTTACATAGAAAAATGGTGATCATAGATCAGGCTGGAACCATTGTGATTCAACATTTTTATGGTACTCTAGGAAGTTTTGTTAATGAGAGTACAATGTTGTATTTTGTCTTGTTGTTTAAGTTGGAAAAATATCAAAGTAAAGAGGACAAGATGACATATGGATAGGAAAGTAGTCAAGGGGTAGTCATTGTTTTGGGGGGAGTTGGGAGAGATCCGTGTGTACGCTCATCATCAAGGACTTTGATCTAAAGTGACAACTCCCAAAATAGGATATAGGAGTCTGGGATCCAACTCTGTTCCTAGATCAGCTGACCAATTCAGAGAAGTGCTGGCTGTTAAACCATACTGGCCTCATGAGTCTACTCTTCCGTATCATAGTAAACACTGCCTGCAAGTCTGGGCACTGTTTTACAGGACAAGCACGGTAACATAGCATGACATGAAGGAGTTATGTGAGGATCTCAAGATTTTTTAGTCCTGAGGGATAAGAGAATAGAGATCATTATTAACATTTGTAAAATCATGAAAGTTGCATAATGTATCACAAAATTCTAGACCAAGAGCCATCCTCAGCCTTAGAAGTTGTTTCAGAATGTTTCAGCATTGACAGGAAGAAACACATCTTACAGCAAACTTTCCCCCCTCAGGGATTTTACCAGCTGGATGTGTAAATAAATTCACGAACTATTTCTATGAATTCGTGGTCTACGTGGGCATTTAACACGCATTTCTCACCTTTTCCAGTTTATATCCTTAAATCACATCGCAGCACAGTATTTTATGTGACGCTAGTGTTAGATGGAGAGTGTTTGTTCACCAGATACCAACCCTGCGTAAGGTGGCACATCTTTTATATTGGTTTAAGTAACTTGTCATTCATCTTTACAAAGGAAATTTATGGTCTGGTTTTTTCCCTTTAATTTTTTGTCATGTTAATTCCCTATGATTTTCACATATTCATTCTGTGTGTGGCAGTGCACCAGACCCCCAATATCCAGATCTTCCTTTATATCAAAGAGAGCACAGGGGACTGGAAAACAAATTTACATTCTTCTCTACACTTTTCAAGTCTCAGAAAGCTTAAATCCACTTGGAATTCAAAGGCTGAGTATTCTCATGCATTCCAAAGCCATCAAATTGAATTTACTCTTCCAGAAGGTCATCTTAATGCCACAGCCAAAGGTACCCAGTAGTTGTGAGTAAATAGCCAATATAGTCATTTTTTACTACTTTGAGAAAGCCACAGGATAAACTTAGAATGTATAACCTACATGTAATTGATGTGGCTGTGGCAACAGGCTTGTTTTTTTTTAGCTTGTTTCAGCCGTACAGATGAAGAGAAGGATGTGCAAATAAAGAGATCTGTTCTCCCATCTGTGGTTTAAGTTCCTGGTGCCAATACCACACATAGCTAAAAGATGTTTAGGAACCTGGAAAGAAGTCATACAAAGACTTATTTACATGACCACTTGCATTAGAAGAAAGCATGCCACTTAGTAATACGGCACGGCTGCTAAGCACCCATTCAAACACCCTTTCTGGCCGGTGAGTTGTATTGGGTCCTCCTTGCATTTTTTTGGCTGAAACTTGTAGATGTGATGAAAATGCTCAAAAAAAAAAAAAAGGTTGGAGTTTAAAATTTTCTCTTTTCCTAGGATTTATTAGTGTTGAAGAGGAAAAAAATAATCTGTGATTACTAAAGTAGTTTGTTTGAACCTGTAAGAGTGAGCAGATCATGGCACAGGAACGAGTACAACTTTTTAGGATAGATGAGCTATAGCTTTGCTAACTGAAAATCATGGCTTACTAATATGCACGTGTACCTGAGAATGTAATAAGTCTGTGAGCAAAGGGAACACCAGTCCACATCATTCATTTAGGCTTTTTAAAAAGCTTCTCAGGGTGCCAGCTCCAAATGGATTTCTTGAGAGAACAGACTCCATCTTTTCTATGCATGAGGCAGCTTGCCACCAACTCCAAGTACTTGGCTCCGTATTCACAACTGCTTATTGATGTTGACAATCATCTCACCTCCAAAGAAATGGTTGCCAAAAGGTAATTGCTTAGGAAATAACCACAAGGTCGTTGTTCCAGTAAGACAGACCCAGGTGCTGCAGTAGAATACTAACCGTGCCGATAGACGTTTTGTTTATGTTGGTTTCCATGCCATTGTATGTTCGGGGCCTTCACCTTTCCCTGACGACCACTTGTGAAAACTTATGGAGACCCTGCTTTGTCACGAGCACTGTGCCAGGCTCACTACAGATGAGCTGTCACTGTGCACACTTAGACTATTTTCGAACCCTGTTGTCACACAGCTAGCAGGTAGCCCGCACGGGTCTTCAAGCCTTGTCTTTCTGGCTCCGATGGCTGTTTTTTCACTTCCTTCTTCTGAATACTCAGAGTAACTTGGAACTCAAGTCAGGTTTTCTCAAGCCTCTCCTATCCAATAATCTCTTTGGACAAATACATTAACCCTACCAGGAGTCTGGGTTTACAAATTCAAGCGATCACAGATTTGCGTGATAGGATCTGTGAGGAAAAGTTTGAGACACGCAGAAGAGAAGGCTGAGGGAAAATAAGCAGCATTTTCCAAACACTCAAAAATCATTGCTAATTCAGATTCCACCAGCATGGAAATGTGTATTAACTGAAACAGTGCTGGAAATCAACTTTTCCCTTTGCAGCTATTTTTAAAGATAACAGTACCATGTGAAGAAAATAATATAAAACAAGTTTGGAACAATCCACTTGAGAGAACAAATTGTTTTAAAAGAGAGAAACTCACTGCTTTGTGTAACCCATGTAAGATGTTACCAAATAATCTCACCTACTCACTACAGATGGTCCCAGGGAACTGGACTCTGTAAGAGCTTAGTTCTTCTACTACTATGGGCACTGATGTTCAGTGGGGATGCCAGCACTCAGCACGACATCACGACGTCGAGAATCCCTGAGGATGAGGACCAGGGTGATGGTGCCACTCTGGCAGCAGCGGCTTCTTCTTCTTCTTCTTCTTCTTCTTCTTCTTCTTCTTCTTCTTCTCCTTCTCCTTCTCCTTCTCCTTCTCCTATTTCTCCTTCTTCTTCTTCCTCTTCCTTCCTTCTTCTTCCTCTTCTTCTTCTTCTTCTTCTAGACTTGAGACCTTCCGGCCAGTGATGGTTTGCAGGAAGCAGCTGGGCAGGGAGAATAAGAAAGACACCAAAACCCCATTCTAGGAGCTGTCCTTGTCTTGGTCACAGACCCTTGCTCTAAGGGCTTGGAAGTATTAAGAAATTGGCCTTTAAAATATTTAATAATTCTGAATGATCTTATCCCTCCGGCTATCTGAATTAATGAAGTCTGACCATCTGTGAAAAATAGCTCTACAGAAGAAGGAAGTCAGCTCTTTGCTTTGTTGCCAGAGTCCAGAACAAAAGGCAGCAGATTGGGATTTCAAAAGGAAAGCATCATATTCACTTTAATTTCAGGAAGCATTTCTAAAGACTAGAGCTGTT
The DNA here is from genome assembly GCF_902655055.1 of Lutra lutra. Lineage (NCBI taxonomy): Eukaryota > Metazoa > Chordata > Mammalia > Carnivora > Mustelidae > Lutra > Lutra lutra. Next base: position 99,286,508 of record NC_062280.1, read on the forward strand.
TTTTCTCCACCTGTGCTTTTCATTACACATGGTGAGAACTGACTATTTGTCAGGCACCATGCTGAGCCCTGGTGATGGAGAGTAAATCAGTTTACTCAATCAGCCCAGAGTTATTATCAGCTCTCTCAGCACATAATCACTGTATTGTTGAAAAAAGACAATATAGAATCAGGAATGGACTTATATGACAATGTTGAGGAGATAAATAAAATCCATTCTGCCCCCAGGATGCCTATAGTCTAATAACATTTGTTTAGAGAACTGTGCTCTTTTCTGAATGACAGTCATGTGCCTGTTCCAGGCATCATACTATGTTTATTAGGTGCTCTGTTTCTAGTCCTCAAAGCACCCCCATGATGAAAGCTATATGATCTAATTTTCAGATGAGGAAACTAAAAGCACCTGCCAGGATTCCTGGTGCAGGGAACATAAGGTACTAATTCTCGCTGGTGATTGAGTGAGGATTTTATACTCTGCACCCTAAGTTAAGAGTAGACATATCCCCACTGGAAATGTTTCTCCAGAACTCCTTCCTCCACCATCCCATGTAGAACCTCACCCTTTTTGGCTACTCACCCCACACCTGGGCTGCTCGTCTCCCTCTTAGGCACAGTAACTTCAAGCTTCAATGCCAGAAATGCTTCCCAATTCAAGCATTCTGAGATTTTTCCCAAAAAAAGGAGGGCCTAGAAATTTCTGTATCAGCTGCTAAGAGACCATAAAGATGTCCATCTCCTTGCCTGCTGGAGATCTGCAAAGTGATGCATTTGAGGTTTGAGTAAAAGATCCTGAGTCTGTCCCACAAGTAAGAGATTCCCTGCCATTCTGTTGCTGATGCCCTGAATGGATCCCAGGGGTGCTGAGAAGTGGAACCATCAGCTCTCAAGTAGCCAGTATTTTCCTCAGTGAGCTATATATTTTCTATGTGTGCCATGACTTTAAGAGATCTGGGAAGCACCATTCTGAGTCATTCCATGAAACGTCTAGGGCTTCTCAGTGCCAGTAAGTGAGAGAACTTAACTTTGAGAGAGTGAGTGAGAGAGAGAAGGCAAATGGGACAATGAGAAGTAGGTAGGAGGACTGACCAGGGTCAGAGATGTGATCGATGACCTTGGAAGAATGAAACCTGCTAGTCCATCCAGAGACCCAACCCTTGAACTCATTAGAAAGGCCCTGTTGGCAGCTGTTCTCACACCCACAAACGTGAACTTATATTTGTCAAGATCTAGACTGTCAGCTCATTCAAGATGCAAGGTCAGCTTGCTACTTTGAACTCTGTTCCCATCACAGCCATTTAATTACTTTGTGGATTCTTATAATTCTCCAAGGGGAGACAACAAGCTGGCTTCAAAAGTACAGTACCTAACATTTTTTTCAGCTTACAGTATTTTTACGAACTGTGAGAAACTTACAGCACCTTAAAGAAACTACATAAAGAAGGTGTCAGCATTTTCAATATAAACTCCATTTCCAAGGCTTATGCATTCTGGAGAAATTTGCCTGAGGGTGAAACTTGGCATATGGGGCCCGAGTCCGGACTGTCTACATCTCATTTCATAGGTACTTACAAATGAGTTCTTCAAAGTCACTACATTTGGCACCTGTAATTTTTAGAAATAAAAAATGACTTTAATAGCAGGTGGTTTGTGAGTTTAGTGTCAAACACACAGTTCTCAGAGAATCTGAGAACTCAGGAATACCAGAAGTCCTGTTTTACAGATTCTGGTATGATAATATTAGAAAGGAAAGGAGGGAAGGAAAATAATTTAAGGGACAGACACCAGAAAATGTTGGCATTTTCAGAAGGGTATCCCGTACCTAGCCTGCTTTCATCATTTTTCCTACTCCAGACCTCTCCTTGCCCTATTCCCTGTCTTGCTTCATAGACCAAGCCAGCACATACGGGGCTTTGGGGGCTGGGGCTTTCTCCCCAGAAAAATCACTGAAAGGCAGCCAAGGATCTCATTCTGCTTTTTTGAGTCTTCATTGGAGGGAACTGGATTCAGTGCTCTCTGAGCCATCAAATACTTGGGGTCGGGGGGAGGACGCATTTTTAGGCAAAGCCGGAAAAAACTGTTCCTTGGAGGCAATGCCTGTTGCCTAATCCAGAGAGCTGTGATTAATGCCAGGGAAACCTTGGCATGGACATCTATGGATACAACTGAAGAAGGCAGAGGGAAGCATTACTGAGCAATCATGGTCCTCAGAAAACATGCCCTCAGGATGTGCAGGCACCCTGCATGGGGCAGCAGCCATGTAAATACAGGGAAAGTTAAGAGTAGACTCACACCTTGGGATGGGGAACATGGGAGCCAGCTAGATTTCAGGAGTCTGCTCTGATACCAGAGGAGAAGCTGAGCACCTTGCCTAGGGAGTGGCGGGTGAGGGGGTGGGAGGGGGGAGGATCCTGTGAGCTTTGTGCTCACAACGTGGCCTCAGTGGCTCATAACTGAGTGTAGCTCCCTTCTGGATTTATCTGTACTTTGGGGAAGAAGGATCAAGACAGCTTGATGGTTGAAAGCTGGATCTTTGTAGTTCCACCTGACTGGATTCAAATCCAAGCTCTTTCTCTATAGCGCATGACCTTGGGCAAGTTACTTAACCCTTTGGGGCTAGGATTCCTCACTTGTGGATAGTGATGATAGTTCTTACCTTATAAGGTCACAAAGTGATGACATGATGCCAAAAAGGAGCGAGGTCCTAACGGCTGAAGTAAGCAGACAAACTTAATGATTCATGTCCACAAAAGGGAAAGATCTCCCATGTCTCATCCTGCCGAGCACGAGCACGCTTTGGGTTTGGGGCTACGAAATCCGGAAGGGGCTGGGAGTAAGTTACCATGGAGGCAGCCCGGGGCAACGTGGGGACTAACACAGCTCAGCTTGACAGCCTGTGAGTCCGCTTCACGTTGCCCAGCCCTGGGTCAGTTCTGAGGAAGACCCACTTGCTTGTGTGAGACCGAAGAAGTTCAGCCTCTTCAAATTGCTCCAAGTACAGCACAGGGACATGCTAACTCTGAGGGTTTTTTTATTTCTAGGCAAAAGGAAGAAAGACCTTGAGTTCTGAATAGCAGGGTCTTTCCTTTTGAACTCATCTGGCAATGCCTCCCCAGGCAAACAGCTGCTCCTTTCTCAAAAAGGCCCTTCTGTAACAATCAGGCCCCCTTCAGTGAGGAGGAAATGAATAGAGAAGACAATGAACAATCTTTGAAGCTGGTTGAGAGTAAAGCTGGCCAGGTGGAGGCCTTGAAATGAATGGGGCTAAGGCTTAGCCCTACTGATTATGAAAAGGAAAAGCCCGCCCCTGGCTGTCGCCATATGAATCTGTGCTCCAGCAGTCCCTGACCAGTGTCTGAGGTCCCATGGTGTATGAGGCTGCTCAGTGAGAGAGGGTATCTTCATCTTCCCAATAAACACCTCTTTGAAAACAGAAGCTTCTTCTTTGATAAGAACTTTGTCTCCTGAGCGCCTCCAAAACCAGCACTAAACCTACTAAAACCTGTAACAGGTCTATCCACAGCCCTACCCCCCCCCCCCCTTTTTTTTAACCTTAGTGTTAGGAAATTCCCAGAATTGTACTATTCACTTGCAGCAAAGAGGTTTTGAGGAAGAGGGTAGGGAATGGACAGGTTCTGGAATTCTGGTACTAATTGCCCATGGGATTGTATACCAAATGGGATTGTGTAAAGAAGGCACTTATGGATAAACTATCCACCTACCAGGTACCAGCTAATATCTGATAAATAACTTAAACATTTTGCATATGTCACTCTTCATTATTTAACTCTTTCAGCTATCTTTCACAGGATGTTCCATAGCATTCTAAATTCTAGAGATTGGATGGCGAAGAGATTTGTATCCTCACAGCTGCCTCAAGGAATCTGAGAGCTCCAGAGCTTAAGAATCCTGTGTCGGGGTCCGTACAGTAGTTATTGGCAGTTCCCACTTTGGAAGATGTTCCATAAAAGCACCACTAAAATGTTAGCTGTTGAGCATCTCGATGCAAAGAGTATGCCATATTCTGTTATATCTGCCACCATGCCCAATAGGGTACTAAGTATTTCTTAGTCTTAGAACTGTAAGATGCCAATACAAATTTTATTAAGGATGTTTTATTCTAGGACTATCATATAAATAGGAGACTTTGGGAGTGATGAGCAGAACTAGGAAGTTGTCTCATTGGCTTGGATCAACCATTTCAGAAATCAAATACGCAATCATTTTTGCCAATATTGTATTTCTGCCTGTATATAAAATTTCTTAAAGATGAGACACATCAGAAAATGTTGCACACATGCAGTGAATCAACTTGATTCATTTAGGGAATAATAGTTTCAGGGATCTCTGGGAGTGACAAGAAATCCAACAGGTACTGATGGGTTGTGTCACTGGGTGAAGTAAGGGGGAAAGACAGGCAGTGGCTCTGTAGTCTTCTCAATAAATTGACTTCAAATGGCAGTTGGGTCAGATGAAGACCACGTGATACAGTAGAACTATCATGGGTAAGGTACCTTTTGGAATGACCTTTAGAGCATGTGCACTACTTGCCCTCACAATTAAATTGAGAGGCCAGACACTTAGTTAACTGTCAGGTGGACGATAATTCATGTAAGAGATGCATAATTACCTTTGTTAGGACATCACTTCAATGTGTTATGTGTGCTCATTACTCATCGTATTTTGGTTAATAAATTTCACCTAATTTGTTGAAGTCATATGATTTCCAATTGAAATAAAGGTAACCAAAAATCATTTTGGTGTCTAACGATTTTTTTTTTTTTTTCTGTGATAACTCTAGTGAGCCATCCAGGGTGTAAGTACATGTGAGTCTTAATGCCAGTAATGGCTGGCTGTTTTCCCTCATATTATGTGAAGGGAATATTTCCATGTTCAACTAAATGTCGGTGTGATGCCACTCACTTCAAACTTACTACACCATTAGAAGTATTTCTTCCTTTTAGATATCCCCGTTCCTCCAGATCAGAGACTAATGCTCATGATCCTTTTATCCTTGTATGTGAGCCTTCTCTAATCCTCACTATGTTATTCTGTCTAGAATCCAACTGCCTGATGAGGACGCTGGACAGTGGGATTGGAACCTTCCCACTCCCAGACTCGGGAAATCGCTCCACAGGGCGGTACCTGTGCCACCCAGACTTCCCAGAGGACACTGAGCCCATCCTCTCTCTCCAGCCAGCACTCTGTGCCACTTCTTCCATCAGAGCTCAGACCCTTGAACGAGAAGTGCCTTCCTCTGCAGACAGCCAGGCCTCTGCAGATAATGCCATTGTTCATTCCACATCCGACCCCATCATGACCGCCAGGGCCATACAGCCTCTTGAGAGTCACCTCCCAAACCAGCTTCCTCAGGTAAACCACCTTCGACCTTCCAAATCAGATTGTTTCCACACCAAAATAATGCACTTGCTGACACAAAATGGAAAACAGGCAGCAGGAAAGGTTTCTACCAGGAGGTCAGTCGGTGACCTCTACCCAATGGGAATGTGGGCGAATGAAATCTCTGTAGGTCCTCAAACAAAAAGTAAAAGGACACGTGTTAAACATTATGGGCTCTTGTATTACAGCACGGGATATACACACATGGAAAGGAAACAAGCACCTAAGCACAGGTATATGGAAATATAAACTGATGGGAAAACAAACAAACAAACCACAACAACAAAAAAACAAAGGCCCACACAACATACACATAGGATTTTCTTTTTTACAACCTAACTCTGAATATAGACCAGTTTAGGCCCGAGGCATAAATTTAGCGGAATTGTTGTTTGCCCTCTAACCAGAAATGTATGTCTTCTGACATATTCCTGTCCTGCTCAAATATATTTATATGTTGATCTATAAAAAACTTAGTTTGATATATCAGGGGTAGATTGTGCATTAAGTGCAATAGAGTGGAAGGAGCCTCCCCCCTGAGAGGCACCCCCCCGCTTCGTCACAGTCAATTGAAACAAGCTTCCGTGATTCAAGATAGGACCAGGCTAAGGGTCAGAGTTTTTTATTGTTCCCTCAGGATTAAAAATATTTATTGCAGTGCAGGATGACACTAAATAATTTTTAACTTGCATGGCTTACGTTGCATTTATGGCATGCATAAGCATCTGAACTAGAACTCTAAAGACTCTCTTTTATGATTTGATGACTAGAAAGGAGCCACAAGTAGAAATTATCCTGTCGGCTTTTGAGAAATTAGAAAAGAAGACTTTTAATTAAATATCTTTGAATAAATGTGATTGAGCTATTCTCATGGCTGAGTTCTTCATACAATACCAACTACCATGAATGTTTCATCACAAACTTCGGCTCATTCCGAGCCAAGGCTACATTTCAGAGGGCTGCAATGCATATTATTTTTTAAATAAACGCATTGTTAATTAATGACACAGCCTCTAGAGATTCAGGGGCGAAATCTTAGTTATAGATTATGTGCTCCATGCTTGAATAGTCACATGTGTGACCTCAATTCAGCGGCGGGCTGCCGAGTAGACTTCATGATTAAACACTGTCATTATAACAAATTGAATAGAAACCACAAGCCTTGAATTGCTTCATAAGAAGGGGATTGGAGAGATTGTTCTGATCTTGCTGCTAATACTCACCGTGATGGTTTTTGGAGGTTTGTGTCTTAATTAAATTGTCATGAAGGGTTGTAAAAAAAAGAAGAAGAAGAAGAGGAAGAAGAAGAGAAGAAGAAAAAAAGTATATGCAGAGAGTGAGGTTAACAGAGCCATAGGGTATTACTGGGGTCCCCACCCCGCAGCTGCCTGTCTACCAAATGATAGCGTCACTGTAGTCCAGACACAGGCCCGCCTTTCCAAGGGTGCTCTTTCTCTGTGGCCATGGGCGACTCACTTGAAAAATCAGGGAATGGAGGACTGGCTGGAACAAAAGGAAAGTGAGGTTATTCCCGCTGAGAGGAGTCCCTTCCTGTCTCATGTGTGCCTTTCACCTGGTTTTTCACTTTCCCGCATAACGGAAAATAGAAGTAACTGTACAAGTCTCACAGTGCTGACGAAAATACAGTGACTTCGCTTCTCCTCAGGAGCAAAATGCTGTGGAGAGGCTGTCTCACAGCACGTCCTGTTGGTAATCACTGAGGATGGAGCATAATAACAGCGGTTCTCCTTTTGGGCCTGAGGAGAGAATTCACTCTGCAGGTTAATCTACTATTAAGGGTAATGGGGGAACTTTCTTTAATCATTCCCTGCTAATGACACCCTCGCTACTCAAAGTGGGATGCATAGGCTAGCAGCATCAGGATCGCCCCCGGAGCTTTCCGGAAATGAGGAATCTCAGACCGGCACTCTAGACCTCCTCATCCAGACACTGCAATTTAACAAAAGCTCAGCTGAAGTGTAGGCACGTAAAAGCTCGAGAGTCCTGCCCCGCGAGGTCTTTTTTTTTTTTTTTTTTAAGATTTTATTTATTTATTTGACAGACAGAGATCACAAGCAGGCAGAGAGGCAGACAGAGAGAAAGGGGGAAGCAGCCTCCCTACCAAGCAGAGGCCCGATGTGGGGCTCGATCCCAGGACCCTGGGATCATGACCTGAACTGAAGGCAGAGGCTTTAACCCACGAGCCACCCAGGTGCCCCCCCGCGAGGTCTTTAAGAGCAGAGTTGCCCAGGGGCACATTCGGAGCGCACTGGGAATGACTGTCATGGGTATTCTAGGAAAATAAGGGTTCCCTGCCCAAGTATGTTTGAGAAGGGCTGCTGCTGCTGCTGCTGCGCTGCTGCTGCTGCTGCTGCTGCTTCGTCATCATCGTTGTCGTCTTCTTCTTCTTCTTTCCCTTTATTATCAGAGGTTAAGCTCACAAGAAGCATGGGGGAAAAGTCTGCTTTTGAAATCAGACAACCTAACATTCTCAGAATATACTTATACTCTAAATAGGAATCCTTTAAAAAAATCTGAAAATACTTTTATCTCTAAATTTATAGTAGTATCTTCAATATAGGACATATTATTTAGGGCTTCTAGTTCAAGTCGTTTCTTTGGACATAATGACAATTTTTCAATAGTGGAATGGAGGCTCTGAGAAGTGCTCCCAAAAGGAAACCTGTTTATTATTTGATATCAACACTATTTGAGGAGGAATGGGTGTTTCTCAAAGGGTTTGCCTGCTGACCCCTTCGTAACATGAAAAGTCTGTCAGCATTTTGTGGAAAAGTTTGCCTCTAGCTCTCCAAGATGGACATCCTCAATAGATACCTCTAGCTATGCAGTGTGGATGTTGTGGTTAACACAGACTTACAGAATGTTGAGATACCCAGCTCTGACTGTATTTGGACCTTTTTTATTAATGCTGAATGTCTCCCTCACTTCCCTCCCTAAACTTGTAAAGAATTGAAGGAAGCAGATTGTGATTTCATGTATATTTTCTCATTTAGGAAAAATCAATTCCCAAAAGCAGAATGAAGCAGAGCCAAGGCCTCAGACCTGCTCGTCATTTGAATATGCTGAAAACACCATTACAAGTGAGCAGCTTCCAGACTGGGGGGGTGAAGGCCCCACGGCTGAGACCCAGGTAAGGAAGTGGGGCGGGCTGATGGGAGGGCACCCTCCGCCTGTTGCCCTGATGGTGAAAAATGACTTCCTTAAACCCTTTAACGACAGATTCAATTTTTGGATCAAATTTGTCATTGGCTCAGTGAATAAAAACTAAGGCCCAAGGCTCACCTTCTTCCTTGCATGTTAAGGAACACCATGGGCGGTTGGGAGGAATTGAAATGCTTCACAGATCTGCCCCTAGGTTCTTGAGGCATGGAAGCTCTGCCCAGATTAGATTGTTACACAATGGGCACTCACTTTCCCAAGCCATGAGAGCACCATTGAGAATGATATAATGACACTTTTTCATGACCTTATCCTTACTTTAACCTTTACCTAGTTCCTGTGAGACAGGTAAGGAGGTATAATTATACCCCAGAGTAGTCAAATGACTTGCCAGTGTCAATGAGACCTGTGTCTCTTCAGCCTCTACCATTTTTGCTGGAGATCTTCCTCCACCCTGAGATGGCACACATAGGCCTCCTGATGTGTGATTGGACCTAGGAAGTTGCTCAGAGCTCAGGGTTATTTCTATCACCCATCAGGGTTACTTGGTATTCCTTTCTGTGCTTCCTCCTCTTTACCCCTTCCAGCTGGTTACCTGGGCCATATTCACCTTGTTCACTATTTCTCAACTTGTCCTGGGTTGGCCCCCTTCAGGCTCTTTGTTGGTACCTGGCAGTGAGAAGGGTGGGAAGAAGAAACATGGATCAATTAACAGAGCTTCCCCACCCTTCTTAACTCTTCTCACTCCTGCTGCCTTTGTCTCTTCCAGTCCTGCATTAGGAGCCCCCATTGCTCTTCCTAGTACAGTTTCTTTCAACTATGAAGAAAAATACCCAGATCAGCCCACATCTGGGGTCCCCCACAACCAGTGGGGCCGAACCTTCTTTCAGCCTTAGCACCTCAGTATGGACTCATGACAAGTAGGGAAAGAAATTCTCGGGGCTCATAGCCTCAATTTACAGCAGAGAACACAACTCCAGAGAGATGCTAGACCATATTCAGGGTCCGTACTCAGGAGTCGGGACTAGAACTTGGCCCTCCCCCTCAGACTAGAATCCATGTCTGACACTCAGAATGGCAGGCTCTACAAGGCAGGAACCTAGGAGGCAAAAGAGTAAACAGTGTAGTCTATCATGCTTTAATTTAGACATAAAATGTTAAAGCAGTGGTTCCCAAACATGAGTGGGTATCAGAAGCACACGGAGGGCTCCACATCCATTCATGCCATGTCCGACTTGGTACTGATGAGTTGAAGTCGAAATATTTCTAACAAATTCCCAGGTGATGCCGATACTGCTGGGCCATGGAAAATACTTTGAGAAGCCCTGTTCTAAGAACTCTGTGCTCGCTTTGGGAACCGGAGAGTTGAGAAAACCCTAAAGACACCCAGAGTCAGTGGGGGAAATTGTTCAAAAACAACAGGTAGTGACAATGGCAAAGGGGTTCAGGCAAATCCAAGAAAGTAAAAACAATATAATAACAAAACAACAGCAACAACTGAATGCGGGCCAGGTGAGAGCCTTCCTGCTACATGTGATGGCAGGACACTCCTCACCCAACATACCTGCCCAGCAGCACAGACACCTCTCTGGGGTTCTCTCCCTCATCAACCTGCCCAGTTCTGCCCACTGGAAAGTTCATTCTGATTTGAGAGAGTCACTGCTGTGAATTGGAACTTAGAAGCCTGCTTTGCTGACTGCCAGGGGGAGAAAGTTGGAAGCCAGAGTTAGCTTACAATTCTAGCACCCAGCACAGGGCCTGGTTCCATTAGGGTTTGTTGAATGGAGGGATGAAGAGATTGATCTCATCCTACTGCAGAAAGTGTTACTGGGCCGTACTGGAACTCTAAGATGTGGGGCTCCCCTAGCACCCCAGCCTAGAGACTTGTCATCCTTCATGGACATCATCGTTGCTGGACTATCAGTATCCCACATATTGAACCCCGTACCTCCAGAGCCTCTCCCTCCTCCTAGCAGGAATAGGCACTTGATAAACATCTGTTGAATGGGTGAATGAATGAGTCAATGAAAAAAGGAACAAAGGAATGAGTAGCTGCTTGTACTTACAACTCCAGATGAGGGGATTTACATCCCAAAGTGTGTTTTTATGATTTCCAACCGAATGACACCCTCCCAAACAGACTTTAGAAACTTTAAAAGACTTGAACTGTCTGAGATGGGTTGGGGAATAACAGGTTCTAACAGGGCAGACTGCAGACCTGAAAGACATTCTTTTATAATTCTGTACACCAAACTGCAATCCCAGATCTAGTATTCTGGTTCTGTGCACAAAGGGAAATACTGTTTATACAGCATCGACCACCTGAGAGAGCCTTATCGCCACACCAGTGACAGCTCAAGGGTTAGCTGTGTGTACCTGCGAGCAAGAGCGGAGACTGAGTCCTTCAACCCGTCACCTCCAGTGGATGTGAGGAGTATATAGGGTTAGCAGTAGCGTACTTTCCTAAAGGCTCCTGTTCTTTCAAAGGATAGAAGGAAATCATAAATTAGGCAAGCATTCATTCTTTTGTTCTCAAGGTTGATTTTTTTTTTCCCATATCCTCTGATACTTGAAAGCCAGTGATGAGATCAGTTAAGCAAATAAGCCATTAGGCTTGGAACAGCAGCTCCTAATAAGCACTTGAGAAAATAAGACCCCCTAAAGAAGTAAGTGTACAAAATGCAGAGTGGGTAACTATGAGGACTTTTCCTGGCCTAAGACTACGGCAGAGTGGTCAATGGCTTCGTTATCGCAGCCCTGCTCCTGCAGCTCCAGTAAGTGAGACAGACAGGAAAAGCAGAGCTGTTCTGGGGTGGGGCAGGGGAATGGAATTCTGCGCGCATGGCGACCGCGTCACAGCCCATCTGAACCGTGTCCCATCCTCGCAGGATCTTCTGCCGCATTCGACTTGCGTGAATAATCTTAACGGTCTCGTATTACTTATTTAGGACAAGGGTACCCAGAATGTGTGCGTACTCTGCAGTGCTGGCAAGTGCTAGTGACAGTGACCTGGACTATGGAGATAATGGTTTGGAGCTGGAAGGGGCAAGTTAGTGAAAGCAATGAAGAGCGCCACCCAAGGTAACTTGCGGGAGCACCGGGTCTTCCGGGGCAACTCCTCTCCCCCGGAAGCCGCTGATTGCGCCTTTCGCTGTACTCTGCCTCCGCCCCTACCCTTGATTTTACATCTGAGCCCCACATCTCTCCTGAGATCTAATTTTCTGGTATGTTCAGAAGATTGTCTATGTGCATCAGTTTGTTTTCTGGTATAATCTTCATGACATTACAGTGCAGTCTGTAAGGATTTTATTTCCAAATCTGGCATCTCCCAAAAGTCTCCAGTTGAGTTATCTGAGTAATGAAGGAACGACTAGAAAGATAACTTTGTTCTTAATTACATCCTCTGGTGAGTTAATCGTCCAGTGAGCCATGGATGGAGTCTTCCAGGCTTTTTGCTAATATCGTGCTGTGTAGCTCTGCACCTGTGAGCTGGGCTGTTATGAACAGGTCTGTTTATGAAGTTCAAACTCGCTCACTGTATTTTCTTTTTGAATCAGAATTGGCAGCAGAAGAATTTTAAAAATGTGTATATCAGATGGCTTTTCCTTACAGCTATAGGAGGACAGATGAACCCCTAATTCAGAGTGGGATCTGGGGTCCACTTTCCTTCTTATCTACACTGGATTGTCAGAAATATTTCAGTGATGCAGTGGAGAATCATTTTGTTCATGCTCATCAGCTTTTTTTCAAATACTAATTTAGCAATTATGATGAAAACATGATGTTGTTGGTTTGTTTGTTTTTTAAACAAGACTGATAAATTGCTTTAGGGAAATCCTAGCAACCATGTGTGTTTACAGTTTTCCAAGAGTCTTGCCATGGGACATAAGGAAGTAAGAATAGCCATTAGCTGAGCCTCCACCTGGTTCCTGCTCCTACAAGTTATCAGAGAAGCAGGACCAATGGTAAAATGATACAACGGCTTACCAAGAAAAAAGTTATAAATCCCCTGGCTTTGCGGTTAGGTTGGTGTCCATATTGGCCCTCTGTCTGGTTGTGGCAAGAAGGTGGAAAGGGAGGTCTTAATCACGGGACCAGTGAAGACACCTAGGTACTGTTGGTCCAGTTCTTTCCTTGAACTTATCGTGGGTCCACAGTGACTAAGTTCACTTCATTAGCCTTCAGTTGCTTCATCCAGAATGATTTCCAGGGCTCCTTCCAGCTCTAAAACTCCATTTATTTATTGAACAAATATTATGGCAGGCCTCCTCTGGGCCAGTTTCTCAGCAGTGAGTAACTAGACAAAATTCCCTGTTGAGAGTAAACACAGATATGATTAACTACTAAATGTCTATTATTTGTTGAAAAGAGATGAGTGCTGTGGAGAAAACAAAGTGAAGGGGTAGGGTACAAAGGGGAGGGCAGGACTGCTGGTGAGAGGGGCAGGGTCACATTTTAAAAAGTGGTCTGAACAAGAGAAGGTGGTGGTTCAAAATCGGAAGGAGGAAAGGAGGAGAGGGAATGAACCGGGAGGCCATCTGGGGATGAGCATGCTCAGCAGAGGGAAGAGCCAGACAAAAGCCTGGAGGCAAGGGCAGCAGGAGGTCAGTGTGGCTGTCCCGAGAGCAGTTTGGAAGGGGAAGGGCTGATGAGGTCAGACAAGTAAAAGGAGCTAGAGCTCATAAGGGCTTACTTGCCATTCTGAGGACTTTGCTAGACATGCATGGGAGCTTTTGGATGACTTTGAGCAAAGAAGCAGCATAACCTAAGATGTTCCCAAAGGATTTCTCTGGCTACCAGCTGGTGAAGGCTGAAGGAGCAACATCACCTTGGGGGCTATAATTAGTATTAGTCACTCATGTAAGAGATGTTTAGTGGCTGGGGCAGGGTGGTCTTGGTGAAAGGAGTGAGCGCCGCTGGCCAGTACCAGAGCCACAAGACACACATGGCCCATAAGCACTTGAACTGTGGCTAGTACGGCAAGGAGCAGAATTTTCAGATTTTTAGATTTAATTTTCTCTGCTTTCTAGAGTTCTCACCACATGCGGCACATACAACACAGAGTGAAAATGGGCTGATTCCAGATCTAATTAAAAAGACAACACAATTATTGATAGATTAGAGGGTGGGGGTAGAGGAAATAGCAGGGTCTAGGATGGCTTCAGTGTTCGGGTCCTGGAAGGGACAACTCTCTGCTGACTGAAATGGGGAAGGCTGAGGTTGGAGCTGGGGAGGGTTGGGGAGGGGGGAGTGGAGGGGAGGTGGTGGGGAATCTTGCACATGCTCCATGCTAGCTGCCTGTGGAACAGGTGGAGATGTTGAGTAGGCATGTGCTATGGGCATCTGGAGCTCAGCAGATCAGGTCTGGTCTGGAAATGTAACTTTGAGTGTCTGCATACACAGGGTCCAGATGAGGTCAGGAGGGGAGGGAGTGTTGATAGAGGGAGAATCCCATCCTCCCACGTTTACAGGTCAGGGAGAAAAGAGGGAGACTACTCAGGAGGAAAGCCAGGGGAGTGTGTGTCTTAGGAGGTAGGTGAAGAAAGATGTCGGGAGTGAAGGGGGAATTCCATGATTCCATATGTGGCTCATGACTCAAAAGAGGGATAAAATCGTCATCTTCAGTTGTCTGTCTCTACCTCTGGCAGTGAGTTTCCAGTGAGGGGTGAAAGGAAGGTAGTGGGAGAGGGGAGGAGGGATGGTCCAATGGCAATTTGAAAACATCTTGAAAAAGGAAATAAGACAAATTGTGCCAATGAACAAGTGCTGGAGTATGAAAAACTTACCTTAGGGTTCACTTTTTTTTTTTTTTAAGATTTTATTTATTTATCTGACAGAGAGAGTGAGAGAGCACAAGCAGGGGGAGCAGTAGAAGGGGAGAGAGAAGCAGGCTCCTGGCCAAACAGGGATCCCAATGCAGGCTGGCTCGATCCCAGGGCTCTGGGATCATGACCCGAGCTGAAAGCAGATGCTTAACCATCTGAGCCACCCAGGTGCCCCTAGAGTTCACATTTTAACATTGTTTTGTTTAAGTGAGTCCTGCAAAACAATCAGGAATAAACATTAGGGGACACTTAGGGAACCTGGTGAAGAGTGAACTTGTTCCTCTAACTTTTCTTTCTGCCCTTTTGGCAAATGGCAGTGAATCTTAGCCTGGGTCGTTTTCTCAATATACTCATTTTGTTCATCCTATTCCCTTGAACCAGAGCAAATCCTCATTTGAGAGGAGGGGCTTCTTCCATTCTGTTGCCCAAGCCTCAGGGTGAACGGTGCTTCTTTGGATAAGAAGCCAAGGGCTAGGTAGACTACCTCCAGAAGCATCCCACAGCAAAAAGATGCCTTTCCTCGGGCCAGGCACCTGCCCTCTGCTTTTAATAGTGAATTTGTTGCCAGAGCTCTGTCATCCACACAAGCTGACTGAGCCGGCGGCAGCTCAACCCTGGCTGATGACAGAGTGGCCAGGAAGAAAGAACATGTGCAGACAGCCAGCATGGCTGTGGGCCCCTACTGGCTTCCAGCAAACCCTCAGAAGGGGCAGGTAGGATGGACTCACCAGCAGGAACTTTTTAAATGCTGGCAAAATGGATCCGAAAAGAAATAGAAATGATTCAGAGAAAACCGGTACAAGGAGTATGTGTCCTGGGTGTGTAGTTGAGATGTCCTTCCCTGCCAGTCACCATTTTGCCTGGCTTTCACCACATGAACCTGTGAAAGTGGTCCTCCCCCCATACCCCCTCCCCCCACCATACCCCGTAACATGATTTTGTAATAGAGGTCCCCAACCTGCAGAATGGAATTGCTGGTTGAGCTGGAAGCCTTATTTGGATGTTCTCCAAGATAGTTGTCCTTTCTCAAACACGCCCTCTCTCCCTGGCCCCTTGAAATTTCCCGCAGGTAGAGAAGGGCAATTGACAGTGGCTCGTAGGAAAAGCACAGTCAGGGATCTCTGCCTGTCACCACATGCCCTCACCACCATCCCCCAACCCCTGCTAATCACAGCAGGTCCAGGGAGTGGGGGCAGGGGGAGGCTTTCCTTTCAAACATAGTGTCCTGTGACCCCACATTCCCTGGTTTCTCCTGCCCACTTGCTTCTTTGAATCACACTGAATGTGGCCATAGAAACCTACTTTCTAATACCCTGCCTACAGGCTCATCAAACACTAAAGTAAATACATGTCTTTTCTTTCAAGGTTAGTTTCTTTAGCTTAATTTTGAAATATGTTCGAAAAGTCTAGGTTGTTTGCAGCGAGCGGCAGGGGCAGGAATTAGGAGCTGGGTAGGTGGCCCAGCGGGTGAGGTTTCAGACAGAAGTCATTTTGTGGCTTTGTTTCCACAGAGCTACCCACTCTAATTTGCCAAGCTGGGCATAACAAACATTCCCACCTCTTTTCTGCGGGCAGGGCCTTGGACAAGGCATGAGCAAGGGACCGAGGTGGAAGGGGAAGGGGAAAGACAGCAAACCACCAGCAGGATGTCGGATGAGTCAAGACCCAGGAGTTGGATCAATGGAGCTCCAGTCTCTGGATGAAGGGAGGCCAGAGGAGTCTCATCCCTTGCTGAATGTGCTGGACCTGATTAGTAAAAAGTCAAATATCATCCCTAGCCAATGCTTATCTCCCTAGCTTCTAACTCATCTACGGCTGTCCCCAACCCCCTGCCTTCACCAGCCCCACCAGGTATCTCAAAGGCAAAAGGCCAAACTGACACCTTTCTTTTTCCCTCTAGAAATCTCTGCCTCCCAGGCTCTCTGTCTCAACTGGCAGTCTCTCCATTCTTTTAGGAATATAGTCTATGAAGCTAATTTGCCTTGACTCTTTCTTCTCTCACCTCCCACGTTCTGGCTGTCCTGAGATCCTGCTGGCTTCCCTCCCCATATACTTCTTGAATATTTCCTCTCTTTAACCCCTCTACCTGTGCTCCAGCAGTGCCTTCGTGAAACTACATAGCTACTGCCTCCCTTTGTTCCTTGCCCACTGCCAGTCCCTTCTCCCATAAATGCATCATCCCCACTACCTTCATGTCTCTCATATTGTACCTTTTACTGGAAACTCTTCTAGAACTCTCCATTACCCACAGACAAAATCCAGTCTGCTCTTCTACAAGGTTCACAGAACCCATCTTGGCCTTGCCTTTCTGACTTTATATTTTTCCATTTCCTGTTTTAAACTTCATGTGACATCAGACTGCTCCCTTGTGTCCTGGCTATAGGATACTGTTATGGTCTTCCTTAGCTTTGCTTCCTTAGTGAGACCATGAAGTGGTCTCACTTCCTGGAATGTCCTACATACCAACACCTATCTTCTCTAACCTTCATATAACTTCTACTTAGTCTTTAAGTTTCAGTTCAGACTTTACCTCCTCCATGGTAGAAGTCTTCTCAGATATCCCTCCATCAGCCATGCCCAAATTACTCTTCCCTGTCTGTTCTCCTGTAATGCCCTGAATTTAGTTCTGCCACTCAGCACTTGAGGTTATACTTTCTTCTTTGCATCTTCAACTCTCTCACTAATGCCAAGATTGCTCCTTGTTCATTTACTGCACTTAACACAGGGCCTAGCACACCATACTTGTTTAATAAATTTTAGGCAACATCACAAATATTGAATAAAATTGCAACTAACTCATACAACTGGTTAAGGCCTTGTTTAGCTCCTCACACACACACACATCCTTCATCCATTTGGGCCTTACCTTGTCCAGAGGAAGAAAGACCCAGAGCAGCTATGTACAAATGAGGGCTGTGCTAGAGAAAGCAATGAATCTTATTGGCTGTGGAGGCCAATAAGAAACTTTTGCTTTCTTACTTCTTTTCAATGGCTCCATGCAGCCTGGCTTGATTTTCATAATCTCTGCCCCAGTTTAGGAGTTATGGTCACAAAGAGTCATTCTTATTGATGAAGATGCATCATACCCTTGAGATCTGAAAGAGACAAATCAAGATTAAGAACTTTGGTTCTTGCCATATTTGTTCTTTGAAAATATCCACTGGTTAGTGGATAAGCAAGATTGGCAAAAGAATAAAAGCAAAGAAGAGACTTGATCTCTAAACTAGTTCAGGGGCGCCTGGGTGGCTCAGTGGGTTAAAGCCTCTGCCTTCGGCTCAGGTCATGAGCCCAGGGTCCTGGGATCGAGCCCCTGCATCGGGCTCCCTGCTCAGCGGCGAGCCTGCTTCCTCCTCTCTCTCTCTGCCTGCCTCCCTGCCTGCTTGTGATCTCCGTCTGTCAGATAAATAAATAAAATCCCTAAACTAGTTCATGTTGGCTCTTTCACCGCTTGCTCAGTGTCCACACCAGCCTTGGACACGGGTGGTTGGGGCCAGGTTAGTGACATAACCCTGCTCCCTGGATGCTTCTGATCAGACTACACCTGAAGCTCCATCTGAGTGAGAAGACAGTCAGGTACCCTACACAGTGTCATCTACTGCCCAAGGCCATACTGCAGGCTTCTCAGCATAAGGAGGCTGAATTGATACTTCTTTTTAGTTTTCACAATTCTCCTTCTCCCAATCAAAGCCCACTGGGGTCTATAGAAGCCAATTTTGAGCTCACTTTCATGAGCACCCCCTCCTTCCTTGAGCCCCAGACCCTCAAAATGTAATGATCAGGTCATATAAGTAAAGCTTCAGGACCAGGATCCGACAGCAACCTCATGATGCTCATCCAAAAAACCCCAATTTCCTGAACAAGAAGTACATTTTCTTTCTTTGAAGGTGATTACATTCAACAAATTACAAAGAGCGAAGGCCGTTGAGTTAAAAACAATTGGTTTTGCAGTAATTAGAAAAACACAAGGAAATGATGACTGTGGAACAATATTAAAAGGGACCCTGAAGGGTAACAGCTCCAGCTCCCGGTTAATTCCTCAGCTTGAATATTTAGAGATTCACAACTAATTATGCAGAGATGATGAATTTTAAAAACGCTCCCACCCGGCCTTCCCAAGGCCAAGGACTTTAGCTATTAATAGAGCAATCAGATTTTGCTATTTTATAGAAAATTCACACAAAGTTGCATCTATTTTAAAGTGTTCATCTGGCATATGACTTAAATATGACAAATCTCAGTAATGTGCAAAATCAGCATTAGGTTAAATGAAATCCGAACTCATTATAATCACTCCCGAGTTCCCCAGAGAAATCTCTGGTTTCAGACGGACACTCCAGGTAAGAGTTATCCTTAGTCCTTCCTGGAACTTCACTCTTATTAGGTTATTTTCAAGATTTGTTTCATTTTTGACAAGCTCATCCCAACTCAAGGTACATGGACACAGACAATAAAACACAAGGGATTCATCTCCTAGCAGTAAACTGCCCCAGGTGACAAATGCAAAGTACTGACCATGACAAGCAGGCTGCTCTGAGACCCTTATGGTAGCAGGGTCTCAAGTTTCTCTCTGTCACCTTTGTCCACCATGAGAAAACCAACAGCCCTTTCAGCTGTGCAGATGGGATTTGCACTATGCTGAGGTTTGGGGCTTTCAGTGGGTAGAAGTTTTGTGCACAACAATAAAGCAAAACAGCAAAGAAAAAAAAAAAACATTAGCTTCTGAAAATCACGTGGTCCAAAGGTAACCATCACGGGGGGGAAAAAAAAACCCACTGTGTCTTCAGACAGGTTTGAAAAGGGAGGCTGCGATGTGACCTGCATTTAATTATTGAAGCTGCATATTGTGAGGCCCTTAAGAAAGCAAATGTCATGATGGACAGAATGAGTTTACCCTCCTGTCGAAAGAGCAGTGTGCCGTGGCGAGGCCGTCGCTCAATTAAATTGGACTACAGGATACAGAGGAGAGGGAGACCAATTCTGGACCCTAATGAGACATTTTGGAGGGAAGAGAAGCCCCCCCCCCCAGGAGTTTGTCACTCTTTGATGGACGTTCTCCACCCCCCCCCCATCATTACCACAGCACCCCCAGTGCTACCCTCTCAAGTTTGAATGTGTGGTAACCCAAAACATTTAAACCCGAGCCTGCAAAGTAGAATTGCAAAGTAAAAACGCAATCCCTGGTTGTTGTGGAATATGCAGGGGGAGCAAATAATACTTAATGCTGTGCAAATGAGCCATCTCTGGCTGCTAGGGCCAAAAGAAAGCTGGGCGAAGGATCTGAAACTAAATATATAAGCAGCAAATTACATAATGCATCATTTGGGAAACTGTGTGTCCTCTCAGCCTCACACAGGAGTCGCTTGCTAGGACTCCAAGACAGCCCCATGAATGTGTCTAAGGATGGTTTTTTCATAGAGGTGTCTGTCACCCAAGTAATACCTTAAGTGTTCACAAGGTATTATGTGGCCCGGGGCTCTCAAACTGGATGGTTGTGGCCCTAGGAGACATTTGGCAATCTTTGGGGATATTTGGGGTTCTCATCTCCTATCTGATATGTGGATCCTGTGAAGGCTGCTGAACATCCCGTAATGCACAGGGCAGCCCCCAGTAACAAAGCATTATCCTGCACAAAATGTCAACAATACTGAGAAGAAGCCAAGGGAAGATTACCCATTAAGCATCAGAAATGGTCACTGAGAAGGACAAGCTGTCAAATATTGGTGCCAAGGTATGACAGCAGCCAAATCCTGTGCCTACCCAGCAGGCACCCCAGAACTGGCTCAGCACCTAACTGAGTGGTTAAGATGCCCTTCCTCCAAGGGGCTTTGAAGTTCATGCTTCCTCCTGGGCCTTTCACACTTGGTTGTTGAATCCGTTCCGAGCACCTTAGAGTGTTAGGGAGACACCAACTGTGGAAAATGGTAACACAGAGCACAGATTATTTGAGGCTGCTACACATTAAATCACTTATTAGTATTTTCATTTCTGTCTCTCTTAGAGAACATGTGCCCCGAGGAGGCAGAAATCCTTTACAGACTTGAAAGTAACCGGAGGACAGTTAATCCTCACACTGTTCTAGTGAATTAGGTAAATTGCAATTAGATGAAAAATGAAGAAAAAACATAGCCAACAGGTGTTTGGGTTTCCTTAGGGACCTTAGAGTTTCATTTTTGGCTAAAAAGCACATAGTGACATTTGGAAAGGGCCTCTTGCCAGAACCCTTTCTCTGAATGGTTAAGACTCAGAGATTAGCATAAATCTCAGGATTAAAAATGCTGGGGTCAATAAAGGAAGCCCTGTTGAAGAAATGGGGTAAGTAGGAAAAAGAAGGGTCTTAGTGTTCAGGAGTAACTCTTTCTAGAAGTAATTATTATAGTGTGCAAAACAGAGATGCAGTGTGCAAACCTTTGAGGTATGAGGGAAAGGAGATGGATATATCCTAACTATAGAGTGTTTGTTCTCAAATTTCAAGGATAAAGAAAGGGATCATTTCTCATATCCTCCCATCCTAAATGCCCCTCCTTAACCAGCCAAAAACCTAGAAACATATGCATACTGTACAGCCAAGCAGATGAGCTCAGGAAAAACAAAACCAGAAACGAACAGAGTTCTTTCTCAAGCAACAATCAGGGTTTTTGCCAAGAAAAGATGTCAAGCATCATTCAGTGAATCACACTACTGGCTGCTCTATGAACTTCTTGGAATCTAGAAACAAAAGCCATGGCCATTTGGCTGGAAGTGGTTGGACATGCTCATAACCAGGAGTTAGGACTCCTGGTTCTAGGTCAGGCTCTGCAAATAGACTTGGTGATTCTGGATGATAGTATGACTTTTCTGAGCCTTGGTTTCATAGGCAACATGATGCCCGCCTTACCAACCTCTCCCAGAGTAGTTCAGATGTGACATTATATGTCACAAGACTTCCAGTCTGCAGGTGCTAAATAAATATGAGCAGTATTTTGTTAAATGGGTCGAAAGAAAGAACAATTCCTGGAATTTAAGGTGAAGATACAAGAGGAGGGGAGGGGAGCACAGAGACTTTACAAACCACAGGCCAAAATAATGGGAAACTAAAGCCTCAGAAAGGTAAAACCACTCTCATAAATTAGCCAAAATTATACAGTTTCATTGAAGGAAATATCATATTATCTGTATCTGTTTGTTAAAATTCAATCGAAGTGAGAAACAGGGTGATTTAAACTTTTCCGAAACAAGCCAAGCAGCATTCTCATTCTTTATTATTTATTTTCACAATAAGTAGCAATATCCCAAGCTATCACTCAGCATCATTGTTTTCAGATTCGATTACATGGGAATCAGAAATACGGTGAGGCTAGATCAGGAGGGAGAAAGTCCCATTTTAATTAGGACAGGAATTTTATTATAAATGAATAAATCAGCCCACTCTTTTAAGGAATTTAATTAGAAAAGGAGACAGTATCCTTTCCATAGTATTGGCCAAGCTTCCTCTCCATCTTGTGAGAGCAGAGAAGGTGGTGGTTGGCTCCCAGATTCTGTTTATGAGCTCCCAAAAGCATCTTAAAGAGTGTTTTTTTCACTTTGCTTTTTTCACTTAAAAAAAAAAAAAAACTTTATCTTGATTTGTTTGGCCCATCCTGTGCTTTATATAATATGTCATCTCAACAACTTTCCATCCTGGCATTTCCGCTTTTCTAGAAAGAGCTTAGTTAAGATTGGGTAGAAAGGAAGTCTACAAGATCAATATTTTTAGGGAAAGCCCAAAGCTGTGCTGACATCATTCACTGTACCACATGCCCATGAGATCTTTGAGAGGTGCAGAAGGTCTCAAATACTCAACCAAAAGCAAGCAGGTATCTTCTTGGACCACAACTTACTTACTGATATGGAGCAAGCATCTCCCCTCCCCTCTTTCAGCCTGTGTTGAGCTAGGTATCTTCCAATCTCCACCCCCACCTGATGTTCTATCACTGTGCACAAAATGCTGCAGTCACTTGGTCATCAAGCTTCACACTTCAAATCAAGTCTGTCCTGTTTAGAGAAGTTCTTGCAATTTCCCTCTGGTATCATTTTTCAAATTTGGTCTTCTTGTTTGATCATAGAGGTTCCTGCCCAGTCCCCTGTGCCTCTTGCCCCATACAGGGGAGCCATTTTATTGGCTTCTTATTTATTCCTCCAGTCTTTGTGCTCAATAAATAAATGCAGGTAAATATCCTGTATTCAGAAGGGCATTACACCTGCCTGCACTGTTCAGCATCCTGTTGGTTTACTTTGCTTCCACCTAACAATATATCCTGGAGACCATTTCATGTCAGTACATAAAAGTCTTCCCATGTTCTTTTGCACAGCTATCCTCTGTGGCTGTGCCATAATTAATTTAACTAGTCCTCCACGGAATAGATTTCCAATTGGACAGTTGAGTCAAAGAGTGAATGTATCCTCAGGGGAGCTGTGCTGTTTTCACATCTGCCTGCAGTGATTGATGTGCCTGGTCCCCCAAAACCTCACCTACAAATTCAAGGTCAAACTTTTGTGGTCCTGTCAATCTACATGGAGAAATGATTTTCCAGTGTGGTTTGAATCTGATGTATCTTATTAAGAGTAAGGTTGAGAACTTTTGTTTAAACCTATTAAAATGCCATTTGTATTTCTATCTCTGTAAATCATCTTCTTGTGACCTTTGCCCAGTTTTCTATTGAGTTGTTAGTCTTTTCTCATCTCAATCTTGAAGAGCTTTTTAAAGTTTAGGGGGTAGTATTCCTTTGTTTATAATACAAACTAAATGCTCTTGGTTTTTCATTTGCTTGTGACATCACATACCATGTTCTTTGCAATGTGAAAGATTTTATTTTCATATGGTCAAACTCATAAATCTTTTGTTTTATGACAAACCCTTTCTCACTCCAAAGTTACAAGGGAAAAATAATCCTCATATTTCCTCTTGTACCCAATATAATTTGGAATTTTGTCCTCACATACAGATATAACTTCTCAAATTGACTATCCAGTTGTTCTAAGTCAGTTTTATTTTAAAGGAGTAATTTAGCAAAGTAAAAATCGATCAATTTCTTTTATGGCCATCTGTGAGGGAGACAATTTGGTAACTAGGTAAAACAGAGAGATCCCAGTTCCTTCCACTACAATGATTTAACTAGCCAGCCTGAGTCTTTCATCCCCATATTCTGGCATTTGCTGTGTTAGTCGTTTCACCATCAGGTCAGATTAGTGAGAAGGATCATAAGACCCATGTCCAGAAAAAGGAGTGTCTGTTTTCAAGAGCTTTCTGGGTGATAC
Source organism: Lutra lutra (assembly GCF_902655055.1). Taxonomy (NCBI): domain Eukaryota; kingdom Metazoa; phylum Chordata; class Mammalia; order Carnivora; family Mustelidae; genus Lutra; species Lutra lutra. The sequence goes on from NC_062280.1 coordinate 99,310,182, forward strand.
ATAGAGTATACTGTCTTTCTATTACTGACTAATCTTTTTTTTTTCTTTTCTTTTCTTTTATTTTATTTTATTTCTTTTCAGTGTTCCAAGACTCATTGTTTATGCACCACATCCAGTGCTCCATGCAATACATGCCCTCCATAATATCTACCACCAGACTCACCCAACCCCCACCCTTCTCCCCTCCAAAACTCCTCAGTTTGTTTCTCAGAGTCCACAGTCTCTCATGGTTCGTCTCTCCCTCTGATTTCCCCCATCTCACTTCTCCTCTCCACCTCCAATGTCCTCTGTGTTGTTCCTTATGCTCCACAAGTAAGTGAAACCATATGATACTTGACTGTCTGCTTGATTTACTTCACTCAGCATAATCTCCTCCAGTCTCTTCCATGTTGATGCAAATTTGGGTATTCATCCTTTCTAATGGAAGCATAATACTCCATTGTATATATGGCCATATCTTCTTTATCCATACTGACTGATCTTTGAAGCACTTGTATTGCAGGCCTAAACATGTGCAAGAGAGGAAATGAAATGTGAAAGAGAAGGCTCTTAGACCAATTAGGCAGTGAAATCTCTCCTTTGGTAATGATTATGAGTAGACTCAGTACTTTTAGAAACTCACTATGAATCATCACTAAGTGCTATAGGGAATAGAGAAGAAGCATGAGATATGGTCCTCCCCACATGGAGCTTAGAGTCAACTTGTAGAGAGAAGTTAGAAACTTGGCATATATGAACCTCTATGTTCATAGCAGCGTTATTTATAATAACCGACATATGGAAACAACCCAATGTCCGTTGATAGATGAATGGATAAAGAAGATGTGGTACAGATATACAGTGGGATATGGCTCAGCCATAAAAAAGAATGAGATCTTTCCATTTGGGACAGCATGGATGGACCTAGAGGGTAATGTGCTATGTGAAATAAGTCAGAGAAAGACAAATACCATATGACTTCACTTACATGAGGAATCTAAAAACAAACAAACAAAACCAAAACAGACTCATATATACAGGAAATAAACTGTCAGTTACCAGAGTGGCTGGGTGTTGGAAGGTAGGTGAGATAAGTGAAGGGAATTAAAAGGTACAAACTTCCAGTTATAAGTAAGTCATGGGGGTATAACAACACTTACCATGTGAATCGTTTAGTAATGCCTAAAAATATTGAATCAGTATGTTGTACACCTGAAACTTATACGATATTGTATGAAAATTATACCTTGATTTTTAAAAAACCACTAATAAGTCCAACTGCATTGAAAGAATTTCCCAAAAGGATGGTACACAGACCCCCCATCCCTATCTATGCCTGCCTGTCCCCTGTCATAACTCCTTCTCTGTGACCTTACATCATGAGTTATCATAGGGTCTTACTTTCTCCATCAAATAAAGACTAATGCTCCCATTTCAAGTGGAGATCATTTCAAAGTCAGAACTCTGTATCTAAGCTTTAGGCTTATAATATCCCTCCCTGTGATTCCATGGTACTCTAGTCTACCATGACCATCAAATTTATGTTATCCTCATCTGTCTCCCCTACGTGTTTCTTAATGGTGGGAACTGTGACCTTTTATACTGAATCTCTAGCACATGGCAAGAGCTTATTGAATTGAATGTTTATTGAAAGGCTGGGTAACTGAATGGTCTATGTGTTTGAGATTGAGTGCCAACAGGTTTACCAGCAAAAAGAGTAAGTAGTCAGTGCTGGGGTGAGCCCTGAGAATCAAGTTTGAGCAGGCATAAAAGAGGAGAATTTCTCCTATGGAAAAGTGAGTGAATTGGGGATTGAAGGGAGGGTCAGAAGAGGTCAGTGACTTGCAGTGACTGCCAGCCTTCCCCCTCGGCAGTTAGCAGAACTGAAGGACATATGGTTTTATGAGAGTAATTTATAATAGAAAGGTGGTGCCAACTGGCAGTGGTTGTGATCTATGTGTGCCAGTGAGTTTGAAAGGTGAGCAGAGGACCAGCACATAACACGGATGATGAACAGGCTTGGATTTGCAGTTGCTCTTCCCAGAATCTGCCCTTAAATTTGAATCTGTCCTACAGCCTTTCCTTAAAAACAACAAACAAAAAATTTGCCTTTCTCTCTTTCTGCTTCTTCTTCCCATTTCTAATAACCTACAGATTTTGTGTTGGAAGAGAATTTCTAAGTTCTCTTGTCTATCTTCCCTCTCGCTGGAATATTAAGTTCCATTAGGGCAGAGAGTTTGTTCTGTGCCATAGCCTCATAATTCCTGGCATTCAGTGGATATTTATTTGATGAATGAGTGAGTGAATGAATGAATGAGTGAACCTTCCTCATCTTATCCTTATTCAGCCTCTGCTTGGATTCCCCCATTAGTAGGTAATCTGGGTATGCACCATTTTACAAATGAGATTATTCTATTGGAAAAAAACTCTAATTTTTTATTTTTTTATTTTTTTTTAAAGATTTTATTTATTTATTTATTTATTTGACAGACAGAGATCACAAGCAGGCAGAGAGGCAGGCAGAGAGAGAGGAGGAAGCAGGCTCCCTGCTGAGCAGAGAGCCCGATGTGGGGCTCGATCCCAGGACCCTGAGATCATGACCTGAGCCGAAGGCAGCGGCTTAACCCACTGAGCCACCCAGGCGCCCCAAAACTCTAATTTTTTTAAAAAAATTTCTTTAATTGAGTTTTTCTGTACCATACACTGGTGAGGGAAGAGGGAAGGAGACTCTGTCAACCATTTGGATTGTACAGTATTAACATAGGTGGGAAAAATCCATGCATTGATGGACTGTGAATAAAGACTACACTCAGCATTCAGGAGAACAGCATGAAATCCAAAATTGTCTTTGGTATATAACTCAGCATTTTCTGAGATAGTGAATAAAAGAATGACTGCATGAATAAAAGAGGGAAGGAAGGAAGGAAGGAGACAAACAAACAAGGATGGGAGGGAGGGAGGAAGGAAGAAATAGGCCAACCAGACATACTAGAAAGTGTTCGTGGATTCTTTAGAGCCAGAAAAATTTGAATTACTATTTATAATGTGTGGTATCACTGAGTTTCTGAGAGCTTCAGCTTCTCATCCATCAAATAATACCTAACTACAGCATTTTAATGAGACAGTATATGCAACATACCTTTCTGAAAGGTGCCCTTTCCATGGAGGCTATTGCTATTATTATAAATTAATTTATCAAGGAAGACTCAGTGAAGTGTAGCTCTGGTGTGAAGCAGTGAGATAAACCTGAAAGGTGATCAACCCAGATATTTTACTGGTACCTAAAATAGAGTAATGGAAGGTTTTCAGAGAGAGAAGGAAAGCACATAGTGGTATAGGGGATACTTATTCTAGGACCTCCTGGACTCACCCCTTTATTATTGAACAGCACTCATGTGTTTCTGGACATTAAAGCAACACAAAGTTTGAATATTTTGTTTTGTTCAATGTTACATCTCCAGTGCCTAGAATAGTGCCTGGTACACAGGAAACACTTAATAAATATTAGTCAAATGAATAAAAGGCATTTGCCCTGAAATAAGTCATTCTCTTCACTAAAAACCCAAAGCATAAATGAACAAATTTTCCGGTACCTTTCTCAAAAGGAAGAAAAAAAAGCTTTAAAAAATTATCATTTCAGTGCCATAAAATGTCTCTTTAGTTCTCCTTGGAGTGCAAAGTTCATACACATAATACAGTTAAATTACAAATGTTATTCAGTATAATACCAGTTGGATCATAAGATGAACAAAATTATGGGCTGAAACAGCTCTTTAAGCTCTGCATTGTTGAAGAAGAGAAAGCAAAATGAGTTTAATTCCGTGGTCCCAGAGCAAGATGATATTTAGCCTGGATAATGCTCCTGGATTTACAACTATGTTAAATTATACTTTTCCTTTTTTTCCCCATTCTTTAAATTGACTGTTAAAATGTGCCATGATGCTGAGGATTATCTTTGAAAAGAAACTTGATAATGATTTGAGGGGAGGGAGGAGTCTTTCTAACTTTTCAGGACACTATACCTTGAGTCTAAGAACATCTGTTTCTAAAGTTAGTTTTTAAAGGGAAGGTTGATATTTTAGAGATTCTCTGAAATCATGTATGCTTCTAGAAGAAAGAATCTCCAATCGATGTTGAGTTGAAGTGGTAATGATAGGCATTCTTGTCTTGTTGCTGGTTTTTAAGAGTTAATTCCAAAGTTTCACCTTTAGAATAATGATGTTCATTTTAAGTTTTTGTTGTTGTTCTTATTTTTAGTAGATTAACTTTATCAGGTTAGAGAACTTTTTTTCTTAATACTAGTTAACTAAGAAGGTGTTTTTTTAATTTAATCATGCATTCATGTTGATTTCTTATCAGAAAGTATATCTGCATCTATTTGGATGATCATATGGTTTTTACCTTTAATCACTTAATGAAGTAAAAGATAGTTCTTTTTTTTCTTTTTTTAAACTTTTATGTATTTTTTTAAATTTCTTTTCAGTGTTCCAGGATTCATTGTTTATGGTAAAAGAAATCTCTATATTTTAAAAATTCAATCAACCAGGATTAAACCAGCCTAATCCTAAACCAGATTAAGATAAACTTAATCTATCTGTAACACAGTATATTCTGTATATATTGAAAAATTCAGTTAGCTGATATTTTGCTAAAGATTCTGCATCTATATGTATTAACCCATTTATATACTTATTATTTTATTTATTATTAATTCATTTTATTAAATGGGTTAAAATAGCTCAGTGCTGTTATTTTCTTATGCTTTCTTTATCTTGTACTTTCTTGTACCTTACTACTAAAGTAATACTGGTTTCATAAAATGAGTGGAGAGTATTCCCTCTTTTCCTGTTTGTTCTTAAGAACTTATATAAGTTAGAATGATCTGATATTTTAGTAAGTGTGAGAACACTTATGTATAAATATATCTGGGCCTGATACATTTTTTATGGAAAGATTATTAATGATTGCTTCAATTTCATTAATAGCCATAAAACTTTTCAGGCTTTCTATTTCATCTTCTGTCAGTTCTGATAAATAATATAAATTTGTATGGAACTGTGGATCTTTAGTCTAAGTTTCTGTGCTTATTGGCATATACCAATTGATTGATTTTAGTTATTATCTATTTAGTTCCTACTATATATGTGGTTATATACCCCTTTTTATTAATAATATTAGTTATTTAACTGTTCTCCTTGTTTAAATCTAGCTTACCAGTGGTTTATCATTCTTGTCTTATCCAAGAACTGATTTTAACCTTTTTAAACCTAAGATTTTTAATTCCTATTTTATTGATTTCTGCTCTTATTTTTTATCATCTTCTTCTTTCATCTTGGTTATATTATCTTATTCTTCTTCTAATTATTTCACAAGAACGCATAGCTTATTTATTTTTATGTTTCTATGTTTTGTTTTGTTTTTAATATCCTCTCCTTTTTGTGATCAAGTATTTTTGGTTTGGGAGGGTTTTTTCTTTTTTTTTTTAAGAAATATTTTCTTTCCTCTTTATACCACTATTTCTCTCCTTTGGTTTAGATGTTATGGATATGTCCATAGAAAACCCTAAAGAATTTATAGAAAAACTATTAGAAATAACAGGGAAGTCTTGCAAGGTGACTGGACACAAGATCAATTTTTAAAAATGTTTATTGTATTTCTATACAATAGTGACAATAAGTTAGAAATTTAACTTTAAAAATTCCTTTTGACTTGAGTGAAGAGAAAGGTTTCCTAACCCAGAAACAAAAAGCATTAGAAGTACATGAAAATGAAGAAGTTCTGTTCATCAGTGGATACCTTCGAAAAAAAAATGAAAGCCAGAATACAAACTGAGAAAAGAGATATGCATTGCCCTGTAGATTACTAAGAAAAGATAAAAATTTAGTAGATAAAAGGTCCAACAACATGAAAAGGCATTTTAAAGAATAGAAAAAAAAAAGATGGGTAATAAATACATGAAGAGATGCTTAACTAGATTAATAATCAGAAAAAATTTTATGAAGACTGAATTGAAATACCATTTTATATGTATTTGACAAAAATTTTAAAATCAGATAATACATTGTATGGAAGGATTTAGATTGCAGGATCTCTTTTACACTTTTGAAGATGTAAATGTCAGAATCACCTTGAAAAAGAATTTGGCATTGTCTCTTAAGGATGATTGTTTTTATGCTCCTTTATCCACTGACCTCACTCCTGGAAACATGTCTTTGAGATCGTCTAGCACATGGGCACCAGGAAAGTTGTACTAGACTTCCCACAGTAGTTTCTAAGTGTAAAATTATCTGGAAACCTCCAGAATGTTCATTGACAGGTTAATGGAAGAATAAACTGTGACATATTCACACAGTAAAATATTATCCAACAGTGAAAAGGAAAGAACCACAGCTAAAAGCAGTTCTATGGAATTATCTTAATAACATAACTAATGAATAAAGCAAGTCTCACAGGAATGAATACAGTATGATACCCTTTTTATAAAGTTCAGTATCAAGCAAATCAACCAGCATATTACTTAACATATGTATGTATGTGATAAAAGTAAAAAAGCAAGAAATAGTAATAACAGGATTGATCATAGTAGTTACTTCTGTAGAGAAGGCAGAGGATGGGTTGAGGGAAAAACAGGTAGATAGAAATAAGCAATTTTAAAGTATTCTAGCCCTTGGACTGGGCAATGGTTCCACAGTCATTCATTATATTATAATAAATATCATTAATGAAAAAGGCCATGCTTTGTCTAATGATAATATGTTATGAATCTTAGGTTGTGATAATCCAATTCTGAGTATCTGAGAGCCAAACTTTTAAAATCTCTATTTTATTTTATATTAAAATCACTGTAAGAAAAGTGCCCATTAAAGAGTAGTGTGATCTAAGACTTCTAAAATCTTAGAGGTTTTAAAATACTCCATGTTTATGAGTTGTACATGCACAAAAATTATCTGCCTCCAATTTCTGCTCTTTGCTACCTTCTTAAATATGAGAAGGACTCTTAATCAGTATTAAATGCCATACTCTTATTAGTTACAAGTCACATATTAAGATGGGCTTCTATTCTTCTAGGCCAGAATCAGTATCAGAAAGTGTTATCATCACAATGCTGTTGTTTTCATCTTTCTCTTCTTGTCTTTCTTTTTTCTCTTGTGCTTTTTTGTGCTGCTTCTCTTGCCTCATAAGACCAGCTTTCCCCCATTGCTTATTCATTCTTTCATGTCATGTCAGATGTTGGGAGGTAGCTATCTAATGGTAGCCTGAACCAAGAGTCTAATTAGATGGGAAGGGTATTGGCAAAATCCCCAGATAATAGAGTCCAGTAATCCCACCTAGAGAGGTCAACTCAGATGACCAAGACAAATAAGCAGATAGCACACATTTGGGCAGGCAAGAAGCTCAGAGATAAGGTGGAAGTAGGTCATGGAGAGGGAGTAAAGACTAGAAGAGGTTATAGGCACCTAGGGGGCACTGCAGGGTAGAAGGGAGGAATTAAGACTTTACCTAATACAGCCCCTCATTTGTTCAACTAAGATCCAAGGTCACCCAGTGAGTTAGCCAACACTAAAGCTAAGTCTCCCTAATCTCCAGATCCAGCCTTTTCTGATCAGCAGAATAGAAGAGTTGGTACAGGGCAGTGAGTTTTATATGCAGTCATTGGTCTGCTAAATCAAGGGCTTCCTAGAATCCTTTGCTTCAGTATCAGGCCTGTCTTCATGGGACATGGATCCCAGGGAAGTCAAGTAGGGATAACTGACTATGTCGGAGGAGAGCAGCAGGCAGAAAGGAAGTTTATGACCTCTTCCCAACAATTATTTCATTCAGGAAAAAATAATATGAAAGAAGTATATATACATAGATGTTACATGTGTGCATATATGTGTATATATGTATATATATGCTATATTTCTATGTGTGTATACATATATATTGTATTTATGTTGTTTGTATATATAGTTATATATGTACCTACATATATATGCTTCTAAAGTATTCATTAATACACACACACACACACACACACATATATACATATATATGTCAGAGGTAGAGCAGTGCAAACTGGGTACTAGAATAAGCATTTCAAGGCAGAAGACCTAGGTGCTAGTCCCAACTCTGCCACTCTGTAATAATGGAGAAATCACTACTCTTCTCTGGGCCTGTGTCCTCCTTATTGTGAAACAGGAGTGTTGGACTACATAAATTCTAAAATTTGTTTTCTATCTTTCAGACCTCTGTGCTAAAATGTGGGCATCATCAATTTTAAAGACAAGATTTGGGTCTTCCTTCTTCTTATTTGTTTCATTTCCTTCCAGTATTTTCCATGTAGAGGTGAATACCTCCTAATTCAAAATTTGATACTACTGGGACTTTGCATAGCAACTTACATTAAACCTGACTAGACTTTTCAATGAAGATTATGATTATGAAAGTGTTCTCAGGGTGGAAAGGAGATTAAATATGTCAAATAATACTGATAGGGTCAAATCACCTAAGACCTGAAAATTAACCTTTGGAGTAATCTGGAGGACACTGAAGATCTTGGCTGGAGAAGTAGCAGTAGAATGATAAGTTAGTGGTCTGATTAGGGAGGACCCAAGAAAGAGTGGGATGAGAAGAATTGGAGACAGTAGTATATATAAATCTTTAAGGATTTTTGCAATAACAGGGCATAGATAAATGGGGCACTGGAGAGGAATTTTTTTAAGCTAGGAGAAATTGCCACACCTTGCATGCTGATGGAAATAATCCAGGGAAGTGGGAGAAAAATTGATACTGTAGGAGATGTGTGCAAGTGGATGGGTTGTTCTTCATGGTGACTAGGAGAATTTATGGGCAGATGCTATGAGATATGGATGGGATCTTGTAAAAATTCTCTTCTGATTGCTTCCGTTTTCTCAGGAAAATAGAAAGCAGGGTCATCAGCCACGACTATTGTTAAGGAGGTTTTGAAATGTTGAAGATAGAGGAAAAGTAGTCTAGAAGGGGGGAGACTAGAGAAATGTAGCAGGATTGTCAACCTGAAGCTAGTAATTGTGAATTAAATGAGACCAATGAGTAGGATTTTGTATTTATCTAGTTGCTTATCCAGGAGCACTAATGAAATAGGCAGAAGGTTGGACTTAATAAAGTTGGTTTTTTTTCAGGTGATATAACAAAGAAAGAAGCAATAAAGTGGAGGGTGTTTGAAGGGAAGTGATTACAATAATGGCCCTTGGAGACTAAGCTGAATAAGAATGAAATGTGGACATAAAGGATATAAGAAACCACAAAAAAATTAGTAGAATCAATGAATGTTAGATTCCAATCAAAAGATTGCTGAGTTGAAGTATTAGAGGAAGTAAGCTGGTAAACAATGAAACTGGAAGAGTGGAATATTTGAAATTGGGGTTCTGGAGGGGTTCAGTTGGTGTGGTGGAAGTGAGTGGAAGACAAGATCTGTAGAGAAGAGAGGACACCAGGGTATTCAAAGGATCATCTGCATGGACATTGAAATCATCAAGATTTGTGAGTAGAGTTGTATTAGAGAGTCTGATAGTAAACCACATGTAAAGTTTTCAGTAAATTAGGAGAAATGACAAGGAAATCTATAGATAGATGATTATAACAAGAATGGGAAATAGGTAGTAGTCAGATACTATGAAAATCAATTCTGGAGCAACAAGGAAGGAGAGGAAGATACCTATTCCACCACCATGTCCAGTAATATAAAGGGGTAGCCACCACTTGAGAGGGCACGATGGGAAGCCATTTCCCCAGAGGTCAGATTTCTGTTAGAACTAGAAGATTAAGTGAATATTCAGAAAAGAGGTTGAGATTACATAGGACATTTTTCTGTTAATTGACCTTGAAGTTCAAGAGCACCTGGACATAGGAGAGGTGGGAAATGGATTTCTAAAAGGAAGATGATAGTCTAGGGAATTGTGAATGACCCAAGAGCCTTAGGTTTCCTGCGATTATAATAAAAACACACATATGGGGTTCAATGAGATTAATCACAAGAACCCAAAGAAAATGAGAGTGGCAAAACTGTAAATATTAGAATGTAGCCAAGAGGATGGGAGAGATCTTTCCAGAATAAGTTCTATCAGTGATGATGTGGAGTTCAAGGGTGGTGGATTCTTATCGGAAGGACTTTTTGCACTATGCCTCTCCTGACAGTGGTGGTACAGATGTAAGTGGAGGGGTGGTTCTGTTAGGAGTGTTCAGTGCTCCTAAAGGAGATGTAGAGACCAAAGAAAGGAAGGATGGTTTTATCGTTCATGATGGAAAAGTTCTTGAAAAAGCAGGCATAGGCTGTATCTTGATGACCCAGTACAGATTAGAGATGAATGAAAGGATTTAATTTGCTTTTTCTTTTGAGTGCTCAAAGAGGGAAAATACAGTTGACATGAAATGGGTCTGCCTAACACATCATTTGAAATAGAGACTAGCTTTAGGTTAGATCCCAAAACACAATGAGTCAATCCAGATAAAAGTCTTTCCCACTCAGTTACAGTCCAGAAATAGGAAGATGATTCCTGCTGGTGTTGTTCCATAAGGTCATCCAGATACTTCTGTTCCTTTTGTTACTTCACCATCTGCTCTAGGATGTTATCCTCATCCTCACAGCCAAAGCTGACTCCCCAGCATCTCATCCATATTCCAGTTCCCAGAAGGGAGAAAGAGGAAGTAGAGGACAAAGCTCTCTGTTTTATGGCTATGTCCTAGAAAAAACACATAACACTCCACTCAGGTACCATTAATTAAAACGTAGTCATATGAGTACACCTAGATGCAAAGGCACTTATAAAATGTGCTCTACAGGTGGGAGAGATGGAACCCAATTAAACTTCAGAAGGTTCAAATACTAAAAGGAAAAATACTGTATTACATATTGGGGGTCTTTATCACAGTTGTGATCATGATAAATGAGGAATAACTTCAAATAATAATCACTATATATTAGAACTTAGACATCCATCCAAATGAGTGCCATGGAATTAATTATACATTTATGTCAATAATGCTGAATTTGTTTAAAATACTGTTAGAGATTCAAAGACTATGAACTTTAAAAAATATATATATATATATAAAGAGAGAGAGAGAGAAATTTATAACTGGAAAGGACCAAGCACTTATTCCTTTGTATTTTATCTTAGTATTCTTAAAATCTATCACAATGGTTATGTAAAACAAGTGCTGAAAAAAATTTTATTGAGTGAATGAATGAATTAATCAATTCAAGTCTTTCCATTTCAATTGACTAAGAAGGAAAATCCAACCCATTGATTAATATGATGTCCCTATTCCCTTCAGGAGAGCATGTCTTCATCCACTGGAGGTGAATTTGGCTTTTAGAATCAGCACATCATCATTCAGAGGCAAATCTAGTGAATCCAGGCAATAATAGCATTTTTGGCCAAAACCAAAACATGACTATGAAGTAATGAGTCTGATAGACTGATTCTGAAAAGAACCTTGGAAAAAAATTCCAAAATGAATTATTAGAATAAATTTTTATAAGCCCAAGGGACTATATTGAAAAGAACAGTATTTGCTTGGATATATACCACTGAGTTTGTTAAGTATTTGAAAAGTTTTCATAACTTCGTGGGAAATCTAATAATAAACATATGTATTTTTTGTCTTCAAATGGTAACAGACTCAGATTATAAATCCTAGAAATCACTCTATAATTCAGAGTTTCCTACTCTGAGGTTCTTACACCTATAGTGATCCTGGAAGAAAGTAAGGGGAGGCTTGGGAATCCCAGCTCAAAGTATTCTCCATAAGGAAACTTGAAGACCTGGAGGAGACTATGGGGTTGCTGGTGACAGTGGTAGGCAGAGATACAATGATGAAAAACAGAAAATATCAAAAACTAGAAATTGGGTAAGTGTCCTGTAAGTAGTGTGAACAGACTGCCATTTCCCCACATTGTGTGAGGCTTGGGGACAATTTGGATTCCCAACTCTCAGGGGAAGACAACTGTATCTCTGGAGCTCTCTTGCCCCTCAAAGCTGACCTGTTTACAGCTTGTTAGTCTTGTTTCTCCTACTTCTTTCCCCGAGGCCAACTAATCACCTAAAACGTCTTCCCATTGCTTGGGAGTCGGGGAGAAGAAGCTGGAGTTTCCTTTACTTTCTGGGTCCTTAGCATCCAAGAGTGGCACCAGGGAGCAGCTGTCATTGCCCATCACAAACTCAACCAAATTAACACTGGCTGGAAGGTCCTTGGAGGAAGCATTACCTCCACTTCATCCAAAGCCTGCTTGTATTTTATTTTTCCTATGGCACAGAAACACTGTTAATGACTACCCATCCTTGTGTGCGGAGGGGAATAAATTTATTCCCCAAATGGAAGGACACATTCTTTATTCCCTGCAACTGTTAAAATCTACGTGGTTCACTTAATTGGAGAACATTTGAGGCCATTTGTCAAAAAGTCTGACAGATGTAGCCATTGTGAATCACACCACAGCACAATATAATCATCCCCATGTCATTTGTCATCATATATTCTTCATTCCTTTAACTTTCAAAATGGAAATTTAGGTTAGAGTCCAGGTTCCCTCTAGTCACCCCTGGGAAAACCCAGCATTGTCTTCTAATCTTACCATTTTTATCCTTGGGATCAAAGAAAAAAATGCTTTGAATAGTCAAATTATGTAGGAAACAAGCCAGAAAAATAAGTGGCTTTTTTCTAAAGACAGCAACACTATTTGTGTTTTATTTCCTGTGTCAGCTCCTCACAAGCTGAAACTGCCTCTAAATCCCTTTGCCCTGCACCTTGCACAATGTTGGGCATAACTTTAGGGACTTGCTAAGTGATTGTCCAACACTTAATATTAAGATCGTAGCACCTCCTATTCCTGAATTATGTAGCTCAGAAAAAGGAAAGGGGTGCATGTGGCAGCAGCTAATGGAAGAGTTTGGTTTTGCAATTCATTAACTATGAGATTTTAGCTAAGAGCTGTCTTCTCTGGCCCTTAAGTTTTCTCATTTGAAAAAAGAAATTGGGAGATCGAAGGTTTACTCCCTCTCTGTCTCTCTCATTCTGTTCTCTCTCCCTCTCTTTCTCTTCTCTCTCTCTCTCTTTGTGTGTGTGTGTATCTATGTATATGTATGTGTATATATATAATGTATGTATAATGACTAATCTTTATGGCAGTGGGCATCAGAATCCCATGGAGGTTTGTTAATACACAGAAGAACACACAGTTAATACTCTCCCACATTTTCTGCTTCAGTCGGTCTGGAATAGGGCCCCAGAATTTGCCTTTCTAACCAGTTCTCATATGCTCCTGATATTGCCGGTCTGAGGATCACAGCTTGAGAAATACTGCTTTCGGGCTACTCTGTATTTTTCCTCATCCTAAATATAAAAATGCTGAACCTTAGGAAAGTTCAGCGACCTTTCCAAAGTCACATAACCATATTCATACCCAGTTCTGCCAAATATGACTGCCTTTTGTGCTCTAAAGAGTTTTTTGAAGACTAAATGAGGGTGTAGAATTTTACAGTGCTGTTTTTTTTTCATTTTTAAAAAGATAAATATAAATTTTAAAAGATAAAGACAAAGAATCAATTTGTTCTTTTTTTAATAAACATAAACATATAATATATTTTTACCCCCAGGGGTACAGGTCTGTGAATCGTCAGGTTTACACACTTCTCAGCACTCACCATAGCACATACTCTCCCCAATGTCCATAACCCCACCCCCCTCTCCCAACCCCCCTCCCCCCAGAAACCCTAAGTTTGTTTTGTGAGATTAAGAGTCACTTAAAGCAGGGGAGGACAGACAGGCATCTGTGTATTATTAGGTCCTAAAATGTGTGAACTCCCCAAAACCAATCAAGTTGGTTGACAAAACACTTCCATGCTACTGAGTTGTGGTTGGAAACTATTTTTTCCTCTGGAATTGTGCTGTCAGTTCATAAAGACATGGTCTGCATAACCCATTAGTATATTCTTAACAGTGAAAGGCTCAGAAGTAATGAGTGAGTTCCCACAATGTGAGGGCTGAAATATAGGCTAATAAAAGGCACAAAATGACAATTTACTCATGAAAGTTTGAAGCCACAGTTCATATTTTCCACATTTTAATAAGCAGGCAAAAAACCAAACCTACACATCTATGATTAATCTATTTTAAAGAAGGAAAAGTGAAAGTTTGATGGGAAGAAAAACGTTTTCCCTAACAACTAATTTGAAAACCAAAAAGACTCTCCCTTTCTCCTGTTGGCTTGGAAACAGCTATTTCTCCATATTTCTTTAAGTCTTTTACCTTCCCATAGGGTTTCAACTTATATTTAAATGAAAAGTCATTTTCCAGTTTTTTACAGTCTGGAAAATAGATCAACTATATTAAAATGAAAAATGTCATCATATATACACTTAACTTTCTTCAAGATAGGAAAAAAAAAGATGGTACCTTAAGCTGACCTGTGGAAGCCTCTAGAAAGATGGTAAAGATTCAACAGAAAACAGTGATGCTATTTTTCTTTCTACTTTTGTTAGTGTTTCCTGAGTTCTTGAGAATTTATGGAGAAACCTACAAGTTTCAGAATAGGAAAATGATCTAATATGACATCCTCTCAGGGGGGTCAGTATTTTTAATAATATATGAATGACGAAGATGATTTGGATAGTTTATGGTTTACAACTCTGCAACTTAAATGCACAAAATATCCAAAGCATATACAAATTTAAGTGGCACTTATCATGGTGCTTGGTCTATACCGACCTGCTTCCATACTTGGAGCACATCTTTCCAGGCAACCCAAGGACAGTTCCACCAGGGTGAGTCCTCTTTTAGGGACCATTACTAGAAGCATGAGGCTATGGGACCATCCACCATCCTGAGATCTATCTTAATCTCACCGTCTTTTCTTTATTCTAGCATGTCCCACTTATAGATTGTTAATGCAATCATTTAAGGAGTTGCCTAACTCTCAGGCTAAGAGAATTCTTACTTAGTTTTGATTTTCTCTCCTTCAATTCTGAGAGCTTCTAAAGTCCACATTTATGGCCAGTGAATATAGACAATTAAACTTTCTGATCCCAATAAAAAGACTATGAGTTCTGGAATCAGACAGCCCTTTCTGTCCTTACTTAAACTCCTTAACTTTGCTGTGTCTCAGTTTTCTTACCTTTGTAATGGGTACAAGAGAATCTACTTCCAAAAAGTTGTGGGCATTTAAAGGGGATGTTGTGTATGCAGCCTCTATTACAGTACCTTGGACAGAGAAAGTATTTAATAGGTATTAGTATAATCACTGTCTGTACATGGGCCAATTAGCTTTTAATGAAAATAATAGCAATAACTGCTCACAAAAATTGGAACATCCCAATGCTAATAAGCTTTTTGTAAGTGGAAGCTCCTGGTCATAAGGAGGACTAGACTCTATCAATTGGATCGACCATGAGAAATCTGTACTCACTACTGAAAAACAGAAGCCATGAAATCTTCTATTCTGTGAGGTCATGATGGCCTCATTTTAACATAAAAATCCAGTACATTTTATTTGTTCATACTATGTCCATGTAAATAAATATTTGCAATTTTAAAATAAATATATGCACCATCACATTTGTTGCAAACTGATTTCCATGAGTGTTTAATGTAACAAAGAAACAAACGCAACTGTGATTTATTAGCTTTGGGTTGGGTGTGAAGCCAGAATACTCACATGAAAGTTAACTGCTGGTATAGATGGCATGTGAAAATACATTTAATATTCGGTAGAAAAAGAAATTCAATAAAATGGGAAGAAAGGTATACATCTCTGAAATGAGGTGATTTTAAAGATTTCAAGAGTTAAAACCAATGAAAAATAATAGATCATTAGGGAAGATATAAAATTGTATGGTGTGTCAAAGGTTAGGAGTCAAATGAGGGATATATAAAGGCACATGAGCTAAAGGTAATAGGAATGATAAAATGTAGCCTATATCCTGTTTCAAATACAGGCACAATTTTATATTATAAAGCCCCATATCTCTATGGCTTCCTTTTCTTTGGATTCATTCCCACCTAATGTACCAAAGGTCATAATATGAAACCAGTAGAATTAAGACTGACACATTTCCTCCTGATAGAGGCAGTTCCATTGAAAACTTGTCATGACCTATCATTTATTTAGGGATTATGAGGTGCAAGATGGGAGCTATGGCCAGGAATCAAGCAAAGAATAAAAGGAAGTCCCAGGATCAAAAGGTCACTCCTCTCTTAAAGACAGGGTATGCTCTGACATTTATATATTTCTAGATTGTTTTTCCCATCACTGAACCAGATATCTCTCGACACACCTTCCAGGGATGAAATAATGTTCATTCTAAAGTTTTTGCTCTTATTCAAGAAAGTGGCAAATGGCCTTTTCCATTGTAAGAAGAGACTACTTCCTTCATTTTAAGAATAGACATGATTGAAGTGGGTCCAAAACTTTATTGAGGACCGTGCTCAAGATGGGGGGAATGGCACCTGAGTTCATCTTTGACTCAAATTTTTGGACCAACCTAACTTTCATGGCATAACAGGGCCTCAATGAAAAAAGTTGGTTAATATTTTACTTGATTTAAAAAAAAAACACTTTCAAATGAATTGCTCATACTCTGATCATTATGCCAGATGGTCCTACAATTGGCATGAGTTTAAGTTAGACTACAACTCCCTCATTTGCTTATCATCCCTAAGTGAGTGAAGGAAGTTAAGTCCTTTATAGTCAGTCACAGCCTACCAGGTATATTCTAGCATACTGGGAGGAGAAATTCCAGGTCAGAATAGAATTCTGTACCTAGTTCCAGCATTTTCAGATTTTAAGAGAGAATTGAATTTAAATTTGTTTTGAAAGAAAAAGAACCTTGGAACTCTAGGAGTTTTGAGCCAAGTACACATTTGCAAGGAAATGTCGATTACAATTTTCTAGCACTCATGGAGTGAGCCAACAGGGGAAGAAGGGTAACACACAACAGCGCAACTTAGCATCAAAAGAAGCTTCCCACAAATATTGCATTCCATCATCTCCTGATACTCTAAATATAACTTCCTTGTTGATTATTTTCCTTTCAAATGAAGTATTTTTTCATATTTTACAAAATTAATGCAATCATAATTTCACAATTTCACATGGCACAGTTAAACAAAAGGGTTTTTTTTAATCTTCAGCATCACATTTTTAAGTCCAATAAAGAAAAAAAATGATCAAAAAAAGCTTGCTTTCCTCCTCATCAGTTAAAGAAACAACTAATAACTATGTATTTATAAAACCTGGAATGGAATTTTAATGCCCTAAAGTGGCTTTTGTGGATGATAATAGGTATTCTAGAGAGTATCTGTATTAGTCTCCTAGGGTTGCTGCAGCGTAATGAAGTACCACAAACTGGGGGGGGCTTAAAACAAGAGAAATGCATTCTTTCACAATTCTGGAGGCTGGAAGTCTGAAATCAGGATGTCAGAAGAGCCATGTGCTCTCCTAGCTTCTGGTGTTTGCCAACAACCCTTAGGGTTCCTTCTCTTGCAGGTGCACAACACTCACTTGGTCTCTGTTGTCAATGGCTGCTTCCCCTCTATGTGTGTCTATATCTTCACATGTCATTTTCCTCTGTGTGTGTGTCTCCCTGTATCTCCTCACATCTTCTTTCCTCTGAGTATTTCAGCCTCTGTACCTCTCCTCCTCTTTTTATAAGGACACTAGTCCTACTAGTCCTAGGACCTATCTTATTCCAGCATGACCCCTCTTAACTTATATCTGAATTAGATCTGCAAAGACCATATTTCCAAATAAAGTCAAATTCACGGGGATCAGAGGCAGGCCTATCTTTTAGAGGACACATCAACCCATGAGAATACTTAAGGCCCAAAAGCAGAAGATGATAAACTAGAGTAATTACTAAGACTTTTGACGTCAGCCAGAAGATAACAGCTTTGACCTACTGAGTTCTTAGGATTTGTCAATATCGTATCCCATACACAAGAGGTCATTCCTAGCTGTAATTCCTGGTCAGAAGTAGTTGTTGGTAGGACAATAACCCTGGACAGCTCAGATATTTTTTTTCTATTTTATATAATTGAAACAGACAATCCAAAGGGCTTTTATTTAAATATTGTCTGGTTCCCTTTCACACATGTGAATTTCAAAGGATTCCCGCGTCCTCTGCAAGTGCACTAAACATAGGTCCCGAGGAAAGGTGCCCAACAAGGACAGATGCAGGCTTATGAACATGGTAAAGAATAAAATCTGAGGACTTTGTACCTGGCTACAGTCCATTCACTAACATAGCTTGTGTCCTAACTACCAAGCAATGCCCTGGTTTGCAGTGAGTTTCCATCCAGATGATTTAATTAGAAAGATATTTATATGTGTCTTCATGTTCTAAAGAATACAACTAATTATTCCTTTGTGTTACTTGTTTTTCACAGTCTGATATAGGCTTATCATTTATATTCATTGATTCAGGAATATTTATAAAGTTCATACTATTTAATAGGTAATGTTCCAGGCACTGAAAATAAAGCAAATTAAAAATACAAAAGGCAAAGTCCCTGCCTGTGTAGATCATGTTTTAAAGAGAAGACAGATAATAAAGAAACAAAATGTAATATAATGTCAAGTAGTGATTTATGTTATTAAAAAATGCAGCAGGATGACCAGATAGGAAATAAGAAGGGTATTGTTTCAGAGAGAGTGATTGGATAAGTCTATCTGAAGAGGGGACATTCGAAGAGGGTTGAATGAAGTGAAACATTGAAATGTGACTCTTTGAAGGAGGAGCATATCAGCCGAGATTATAGTAAGTGCAAAGGCCCTGAGGTAGAACATGCTTAATGCATCCAGAGACCATTATGGCTGGAGCAGCAAGGAAAGGAAGGAAATTAGGGTGGACAAGAATCCAGGAGCCAATTACATAGGACCCTGTAAGTATGGCAGTAACCTTGGGTTTCAGTCTCAGCAAAGGGAAACATTGGAGGATCTTTGAACAAAGGAATGATGTGATCTGATTAACGGTTATTAAGGAATGTTGTGGCTGCTGTATGGACACTCAGCTACCAGGAGGTGAGAATGGAAGTGCTCAGAACACTTAGAAACCCCCTGTGGTTGTCCAGGCAGGACTTAATGGTACCTGCCTTCGTGTGTTAGCAGAAAACAAATGGTGGAGAATGATTGGATTTAGACTGTATTTTAAAAGCAGAGCAAACCGGATTAGATGATTGTATTGGCCAGAGTCTAGCATGGAACCGGAGCCATTCTAAGTCTTTCTATAGGCAGACTTCAATACAGGGAATCATTTCTTAAATAATGGAATAACTGAGCTCTCCAGGGGACAGTCAGGCAATCCAGAGATTAGTAGAAGCAAGAAGTGAAAACCATTCCCCCGGGATGGGAGGACAATAGCAGAAGGTGTCCTTTAGCCCAGCAGCTGGGCCGTCAGATGGGAACTAGAACCATAGGTGGAAGGGGCTCTGTGACAGGAGACAGAGCCTTAGAGAAATAGTGCTGCTGCCAGGAAACCCATAGGCCACAGGGAACGGAAGAAACTCCTTGTTTTCTACCCAGCCTCCTGCCATCCAGTCTTCTGCCACTGCTTGGCATTGGCTGAGTCTCTCCAGAAGCCAGAGAAAGAAGGAGCCTGGAAAATGTAGTTCCCTAGGGTGCAGAGCCAAGCAAGGAAAAGGAGAGCAATGCATCTGAGAACAGACGGGCAATTTATCAGAAAACTGGTGGATGAGGGGTATAAGAGAAAGAGGGAAGTCAAAGATAACTTCAAGTTTTCATATCCTGGGACTCCTGGTTGGTTCGGTCAGTTAAGCATCTGACTCAAAAAAAGATTTTTATTAAAAAAAAAAGAGAGAGATTTTTATTTATTTATTTTAGAGAGAGCACGCACAAGCCGGGGAGTAAGGTGTGGTGGGGAGCAGAGGGGGAGGGAGAGGGCTGAGGGGGAAGATTCTCAAGCAGACTCCATGCTGAGCAGGGAGCCCCACGCAGGGCTCGATCTCACAACCCTGAGATCATGACCTGAGCCGAAACCAAGAATCAGCCACTTAACTAAGCAGTGCAGGCACCCCACTCCTCTGACTCCCTGAACTCTGAAGAGCAGAGGAAGTGTGAGCCAAGCACCTCATCTATGCTACTACATAAAGGAAACCCTTGTTGTCTCAAAGGTAATGGTAGCAGCCTCTCATGAATCCTCTGTGGAAGGAAAGAGCCAAGAATAAACCAAAGTTCATGGAAAATAGGTATTCTCATTCCCCATTCTGTCCCCAGAATCTGAAGAGAACATCCCCTGTGTCTGTTCTGCCCAGTGGATTATACATTCTAGTAGTGAGTCCACAAGGTGCTGCATACCCCCTCTGTTCCCTTTGACCCTTTCATCATTCTGTAGCTGAATCCAGGCTGTTCCTCTCTGCTGGGCCAGATCTTTGAGCCAATGGTCTATTATGAGGTTAATCTAGAACGAATGGTTGTTTCACTCAGATGTAGCATGGCTTCTCTCCTTAATTACAATTCTGTGCCCTTCCAATTATGTCCCTGGTGTTCTGGAGTCAACCCCTGCTGGTGACCAGCCCGTCAGCAGTCGAGGCTAATGCAGACATCTGGAATGTTCTGTACCTCAGGCAAGCTTTCCTTTTTTTTTTTTTTTTTTAAGGAAATTCGGCCAAATAGACTTTGCAAAGCAAAAGAAAGAGTTGTTTTTGTTTTTGTTTTTAATAAGTCAAGTGTTCTTCCACCCAAGACAAGCCATGGGTTTTCCTATCTGCATACCACCTCCCCCACCCTGGGTGATCGCAGCTCTACCTCTGACATGCACACCCAGCAGGCTAAGAACCATGGTCTGCATCTTCCTGTTTTTCTTCCCTGGGCTTTTGTGTGTTGTAAGACCTGGTTCATCCACCCAAAATGAGAATTTGGGAGATTATCTGTAATACTCCATCGATGCCTCTAGTAATATAAATTCTTGATTTAACTAATCCAGATAGCAATTTATGTTATTATTACCACCAAATAAAAATCTTTTAATTTTTTTTGTTTTTTTTAATCTCCAGTGGAATAACAAGTTATTTTATTATTCAAATGGGACTCACTTCCTGCTGTTTTCAATACGATTTTTAATGAATATGTAAATTTTAAAATTAATTTACAGCATACATTGGGAGGCATGATTTTTGAAATGACAAAAATTTGATGGATTGTAAAATTATCTCCCTCAAAATCATCAGTCATAGTGAACAGAATGTACCAACCTCTTATAATTTTACAGCTTTTTCTTCCTCTTATCTTCTGTTAGGGACTCACTTAAAATTGATTATAAAACAGTGTATTTCTTAGGCCATAATTCATTCACAGATTAATTAGGTTTTCAGTTAATATCCCATCATCGTATGGGATGGAAGCCAGTTGCGTTCCTAGCCCTTCAGGGTTGCAGGAGAGAAACCCTGATTGCTATTCCCAGCTGACTGAGGCTCCCTGTGCTAATCACTAATCACATTCAGACCACATAAAGTGTAACATCCTTCACATTTCCATTTGAGCTGGCTCACAGCAAGAGATCTTTATTGGCCCTAACCAAGAGACCAAAATGCATTTAAACAATTTTGTGAGGGGTGACTTTTCCCCCCTTGCTTCAAATGATATTTCTGTAGCCATCCCTTGAAAGCATCAGAAGGGTGCGTGTGTGTTTGCGCATGTGAGCACACGTGTATATAGGTATCCATGCATAGCAGGCCTGGCATGGACTTAAATATCTTTTTCCTATCTGTTTCCCAATAGGGGATAGCCTTTGGAATAGCCTCTGAGTAATCCTTGCTACCACCCAACAGAAATATTTAAGGGACAGTTTGCCGGGGACTTCTTGAACAGTGATTGAAGGAAAAGTATTTTTTCCAGTCACTTAAGAGAATTGTAGATACACAAGACAGAGAAACCGTATGCACCAACTCCAGCGAAGAGAAACACCAGCCCACTCAAATTTAACTCATTGGAACTGAGTTTTCAGAGCTGAGGAAGAGAGAATTATCCCCCACCCACACTGCTGTAGCCAACGCTAGTTCTGATGTGTGAAAAATCACTATCCGTGACATTGGTCTGCTTATACCACATAGCATTTGGCTCTGTGTGCCTGGGGACACAGCCCAGGCCAGGTGGCACCCAAGGCGACCCTAGGGTGCCACTCCATCCTGCACATAGGGAATGTGGTCACTCCAGGGCTCTCCAAAATCTCTGGTATCCTTTTTTCTTTTTTTTAAAGATTTTTAGTTAGTTATTTGACAGACAGAGACCACAAGTAGTCATAGAGGCAGACAGAGAGAGGGGAAGAAGCAGGCTCCCTGCTGAGCAGAGAGCCCAATGCAGGACTCGATCCCAGGACCCTGGGATCATGACCTGAGCCGAAGGCAGAGGCTTTAACCAACTGAACCACCCAGGCGCCCCTCTGGTATTCTTTAAGGACTTCGGTATTTTTGAAATTCATCACAGTATTCTCAAACTTCATTCTGAAGCAATTCCCTCATTTTGTGTATAATGAGGATTTTTTTTTTCCTGCCCCATTAAACCACTTGGATATTTAAGAAGCCTCGCTGACATACTCAGTCTTCCCATTCCTAGATGATATAATCCTCACTTATTTCATGTCTTTTCATCTGTAACCTTGAGGTCCTTTGTGGCACTGGTTATTTCAAGGAGCTTGGCTTGTGGAGATAGAAAGTCTCCTTGAAAATTGTATGTAATTAAATTTTCTCAAAAGTCAAAATCTATTTTCCTGTTTACTTACTAAGGAAGTTATTGTCTCCACTTTCTAAATAAAGGAAATCTAAGTGTCTTCTGGGTGATTAGACCATCAACTACCCCTCGGGAAATAAATGAATGTTCCTTACCAGACAGTACAGCATCTTTGCCTTAGGGCGCAATCTCTTTCAAAGGCAATAAAGTGCATTAGGTAAAAGATGAGAAAATGTTATAGAAAAGAAAGATGACCAGTAAATAAGAAATACAATTAGCATCCTCCCTTTATTCCACTAACATTTCTGGACCTCCTATGTCCAGGCGTGTTCTGGGCACAATGAAAATATAAAGAGGGTCATAGCTTCCACAGGAGACTGAGCCACGGCCACCAGTATACACAACCAAGGCTTAACAATGCCACGATAACGTCTGCACAGGGAATAAAGGGAGAAAGAAAGGGACAACAGTCAAGGCTCTGGCCACAAAAGAATTCGTAGGATATTTTCCTCCGTCCACGTTTCCAGAGATGAGTGGGCATTGGCTGGCATGAAAGTGGGGAGGACGTTCTGGAGAGAGGAAGATATGTGAGCCAGAACACAGAGATACGAACTGCCTGGGCTCAAAACTCAGCCGGTTGCCATCCTCAGCTGGCCAGCTAAATAACGTGCTTGATACTTATCTGCATGCTTACTGGCTTGTCGTCAAGGTGCTGCGGAGCGGCTTCAATTTTATCTTTAAAGCCCTGGATCATTTGTATCCTGATTACTTTTGAGATTGCTTTTTTACCCTTGCCCCTACACTGCCACTGGATACTGCCTGGTTGAGCACATGGATTCCTGAGCTTGCCTGGGAATAGAAAACTTTCTTTCTCTCCTCCCTATTCTCTGTCCCCTTTCCAGAGGGAACCCTATATCTTTGAAACGTCTTTCTAGTTCATCACTGGCTTTTCATTTTGACATGGAAGAAACACAATCTACTAGATCTGCCATATTCCTAGATATCGACCTAAATCCTATACATTTAAAAAAAAACAAAAACTAAAAACTGATGGAAAGAAGTGGTATGCCAGGCAGTGATAGGTGCAATGCAAGCCTGGGGAAATTCACAGGCTCTTCACTGTGAAACTGTGCTTCTTTTTTTTATTTTTTAAGATTTATTTATTTATGGGGGATGGGGGCGGGGGGGGGGCAGGAGAGAGAGGGAGAATCCCAAGCAGACTCCATGCTGAGTGTGGAGCCTGACAAGGGGCTTGATCTCATGACCCTGAGATCACAACCTGAGCGGAAACCAAGAGTCAGATGCTTAACCCACTGCATCACCCAGGTGCCCCCTTAATTATTCCTTACCCTATGTGTGAATAAGTTCAGAAGCTCCTTTTGAGGAAAGGCCCCATTTCATTAAACGGACTGGTTTCTTGTACTCCACAGTCTGGAAAAATATCCTCAGTGTGTGGTTTGCTGATGATGGGTCAGAAGGCAAGAGACATGGCCTTCCCTGCCCATCCCAGCCAAGGAAAGAGCAGAAAATCCATTAAGATTTAGAATAAAAGCATCTTCCACTTACCTACTTTTTTACATGGTGACACACCAGGCAGCGGCCCATGTATTGGGTGTGAATTGACAGATACCAGAAAGCTCTGTCACTGGCTATTCCTAATGCTTGAAGAGTGGCTTGTGAAACTTTTGTTTCCGTTTGTGTTTTGTTTGCTTGTTAGAAGGGAAGGACAAGGAACATAGAAGCATTGCGAGGCATTTTGTGTCTGTTTAAAATGCACTTGCCCCAGGATGGATGGCCTAGCTAATCATTACCATTCTGCCAATAAGTGCAGGGAACCCCCATCCCTTTCATATCACTAAGCTGCTGATAGGTTCTAATATGGGGGAATCACACATTGATTACAAACAGGTTATGTTTGACCTGCACATTTGTTTTAAATAAGCACTGGGAGATTTCATATATGAATTCCAGATTTCCATTTCTCTTGAGAATTCACAGGTTTCAGCAACAGGGCCCACATTCCCCCCCAGAGTGAAACTCAGCCCCCACTCGGGCAGGAGGAATAGTGATGAGAGCCGGAAACGTGCAGCTGGTCTCCTGGGTGTGAAGCCCGCTCTGCTTAGCTCCTCAACAGCCACCTTGGGCAAGACACTTAGCTCCTGTGCCTCCTTTTCTTCACATGACAAATAATCGGACGGATGACCCTTGCCTTATAGGGTTCTTCTTTATACAGAGTTCTCCAATCTTTAGGGCAGTAACGAGTGCTACATAGATGTTCGTTAAATAAGTTAGCGGGGCAGGTGCTCTGTAGTTCACCACAGTCCCCGCTACCCACCCATGCTTTTGTTCTTATATCGGGTCCTCTCCTTTGGCCATAAATTTTCTCCCCCTAGTCCAGAACCACCAGGCCATCCCTCAGCCATCTATGGAGAAAGGGAGGGATGTCAACAGAGATAGGAAGGGGACTCAGAGGCGTAGGGGACCTGCTTCTGCAATTAAGGTCTGGGTCTTCAGCTGTCCACGGAGACTTAAGTACAAGAGCCACAGAAGGGTGGGCAGATGGTTCTCGCCCCCCCGAGCATCTGGCCTGTACTCCCATGCATCCCCAAAGGTTCGAATCGTAAGAAAGTTGCCATTTCAACTGCAGCTCTCTACCTGGATTGTAAAAGCTTGCTTCCAAGGGGAGAACAAAAGAAAGACTCCGTTCACCCTTCGAGTATCTGCTGCTTGGTGGGAAGACGGGGATGTGGGAGGAAGGGGGGGAATTCATTTTGATCACTCTTAGCTCCTGGATCTACTAAGTCTGAACCGCATTTTTCGATGTCATTGGAGGGGGGCATTAACTAGCTCTTCCTTTCCTTTAGTTAACTCTCTCTCAAGTCAAGAGGCTTAAAATGTGCTCTGCCTATCACCAGCGAATCATTTGATTCTGGTGTTACTGGGCGAAGAGCTTAGGTGGCTCCCCCAAGGTCCCTCCAAAGACACTGCTGAGCCCGCTAAATGGGGCCGCCAGTCACACAGAAATACGTGTGCTGTCCCGTTTCCCTTGGAGCCGCTGCCCTTCCTGGGATGAACATATTGAGGCTTTCACAAACATCTTCCCTCCATGCAATTTTTTCCTTGAGGCAGGAAAAAGAGACCCTCTCATTATTTATCTTGAAAGTTTGATAGGCCTCCTTTGAGAAGGTCATTGTCTGCAAGTGCAAAATAATCGTGGGATTTCTGGACAAGCTGAAAAAAGAAAAATGATTCATTATTTCAAGAATTATTTTGCCTTCAGTCCCCAAAATGGATGAAGGCTTCTAACAATATGTAAGAGAGAGCAAGGCTTAACTTACTGTATGAAAGGTTACACTTTAAAGGGAAAAGAGGTTCAAACATTACATTTTTAGTGCTGCCGTGATATAACAAGGGTCCATGCGGTCCGTCCGTTAGCCCCGTGGTCTTCTGGATGTTATTGTACTATTCCCTTTGCAGAGGAGGCCTGCCTGTCCTCCTTCCCTTCTCATCCATTTGGGCTAATGAGACTGGATGACTTTTTATGGGTTCTGTTCCAGCAGCACCCCCTCCCACTGGTCCCTTTTAGATTGTTGGAACCGGTAGCGTATTTGTCTGAACGGGCTCAACTCACATGTTCTTGCCGTGTCACAAAATCATGCATCTTCACGGCACAAAACATGTTGCTGATGTGGTTGGAGGAGAAGGTGGCTGCCTGACAGCTGTGCACTATAGATTGTCTGGTGAACAAACCAAAAAGCAGTTTATGATACAACCTAATGCCACCGTGACTGGTACCGATTATGGCGGGCTATTTTCACAATAAAGTTTGTCTGGCATTAGTGCCAGCCAGATACCCCACGTGAGGCAGCTTGGCTGAGAAGCACACTGAACTTGAAGGTGAAGACTGGAAGGGCCACAGGGTCAGTATGACCTCGACTGCTCATAAGCCAAGTAAGTCAGGGAAACGATACGAGGACCTGGTGAACTCTTCCGCCTGACAGAAAGGTTTTAAATAATATCTTAAGAAAATCAAAAGCAAACATCCCCTGGCCCTTCTTTACAAATTAGATCTGAGATGAAAGACCCTGAGTCACACAATTAACCATTGATTTTGTTGATCCCCATTTCATTCCCATAGCGATCGAGTTGTGTTTATACAGCTGCGTGGGGCAAACATGCTTCATTCGGAGCAAGACGCCTTGCGTTTTTATATGACCTTAAAAATTAAATTGTTCTGTGCATGTGAGACAAGAAAAAAGTTTATTTTTTTTGTAGGGGATAGCTGAATTAAACCTCATACATAGCATTGAGCCAGCCTGGGTGGTCTATGAGGAGAATACCTTTTATAATGCAGGAGTCAGTTTGCCAACTGAATATATTACAGGTGGCAGAGAGAGAACAACAACAAAAAAAAAAATTGCATGCTGCCTGGTACTAGAATTTTGTACTAAGTCCCCTGTAATTTAATCTCCCTACAGTTTAATTTCATGATTTCATATACCCAGTAATATTGGTGGGTTTATCGCCTACACAGTCAGCCTTGTTGCTGCCCCTAAGAATGTCATCACTGTCGTGTTTACACTGTCACTCATGTCATCGACCTCCCCCCCACCCCTGTCTTAAGGAGGTAAGAATCGGAATTTGGGCACGTTGTCTTCCACCGGGCTCAAATGAGGTGAGGCAGCACTCGCTGGCTGAAGGAAGCATTTAAGAAAAGGACAGAGCCAATGTCTGTACCATCTATCATGGGCCTGCTCTTTTGAATAACATTTCAGCCGCTGAGAAGCTTTATTGTCTTGGCTATTCCTCCTGGATTTCCAGGAAGTGAGAGCATCTGCTGCCTCACTCCACTGCTGGCCATGCCCAGCTGGGGGTGCAGAAGAAAGGGGAAGACACAGAGCAGAGCTGCCAACCAGGATGCCATAGTATGTGAGTGCACCTCTCTCTGCTCTTGACACAGATAGGAAATTGCTTTGTCCAAAGTAGGCAATAGTCAGATATCCATTCATGCCTGTTTCACCCTGGTTCTGGATGCTAACCAGGCATCTGAGAGGCCAGGCCACTGCTGGTATGTCTTGCAGGTTGTGCTAGCACAAGTCACGTGAAAGTCTGAACTAGTCTTATTTTATATGTGTCTTTGTCATGGAAAAGCAGACATGATAGGAAACTTGGTCAAGTCTCTGAGCTCCAGAGGAAATGATGTAGTAAAAGCAGATCTAACAGGGACTACCTTTATTGATATGCCGTGAATATCAACTCCAAGAGATATAATATATAGTGTCAAGAATCTGAGAAAAGAAAGCAGGATAAAATCTCATCTGTGGCTTCAAGAAGTGTGTGATCTAATTGAGAAGTGAGACATTGATATGAAAACAGCCTATATTATAAAATACACAGAAGTTCAAAGTCAAACAGACAGTTTGGCTGTTTAGGCCAGGAATTCATAGAGAAAAAGATCCTGTGGGTGAGTTATTATAGAAACAAAATGAGCAGCTCTGAATAACTAAAAAAGGGGGGGGGGGGCACAAGTTCTAAAAATTGGTCATTATTGCAACAACGTGGAATTAGAGAAAAGAGAAGAAATTCTCATTTAAGCATGTTGAATTTAGGAGATAACTAGGCCCAGAGAGGTTAAGAAAGGTGAATGGAAATAGTAATTAGTTAACCTATGAGAAACACTTGCCCAAATGCTGCTACAGATGAAAAATGGAAAAAGACCAAAAGAAGTTAAGCAAGTCAAGGGCATTAATTCAAAAACAGAATTGGGGCAAAAAGGCATATCCACAACTTTGCGATTGACAAGATAGATGTGTTCTAAGTGTCATTATTAGAATCAAAGAGCAGGCTAGATAGATTATTCCAACTCATTTCTCAAGGATTCATCTCCTAAGACATCTGAAGCTTTGTTCTATATTGTTATCATATTAATGAATTTTGAAAATGTGTATTTCATGTGATTAGTAGTTTTTGTCTCCTATACCACTCTATCCCTGGTGTCTAGAATACTATCTAGAACATAGTAGATGCTCATTAATATCTGTTGAATAAATAGGTAAATAAATAAATGATGTGGCAAGAGCAGCATTATCTCTGTTTAAATACTCATTAACATCTGCATCCAGAGTTGAAGTAATGAGTGTCACAGTCATACTGTGGCAGAGCAAGGGACAGAATCCAGAATGAAAGCAGATTTCCACTGGCATTCTCTCAGCTAGGACATCCTTCCATTCTAGAACCCTCTCTCCCCGGTGCTTACTGGGTAATGAGGGATAAGAACATCTTTACAATTGTCACAATAAACTAGAATAGAACACAGAATAGAAAGCTCAGTGTTCCTAAATATTTAGAATAATTCCCACCAAGGAGTCTTCTCTCTAGAACAAGGATCAAACAATGGGTGCTGATTCTCAGTTGCCCTGGCTTCAAGACTATGTCACATATCCTTGGGGAATAACTAAACTACATCCAGAGCAAAGGCTGACCTGCCCTAAAACTGAAACATGGATGGCATTAGGAGATGAATAGTTCAAACATAAAAAGAGTGAACACTCTAACATCCACGGATATCTGTGTTCCTGGACGAACCTTACCTGGCAGTCCCATTGGACTCTGCTGGCTGTTGTAAAGTGCCTAATAGATTGGATGCCATAGCATAGTGTGACTCTCAAATGATCTACCAAATTCCATTAGAAGTAATTTCCGGTTGCCTCTTTATAGGTTAATGAATAACATGAAATTTTTCTCTAAGGCTTTGGTACTCACACCGTGCATCATAATAAAAACTTAGCCTTTCCAGACACACTTTGATGATGACCAGCATTATGATGGTATTGGAGATCTTTCTTTGGAAGGAGAACTTCCATGGGAGGAAAAAATTGTATAACCTTTTATACAGACATCTGATCCTCCAAATAAGTATATTTTTGTTCTTGTAAGAGGAGCCCTACATCTATCACTCCAAAATGAAAACAGCTGTATGGCCCCGGAATACACAGATGGTCCTTTCATACTGTATTTCCCTCGGACAACACTCACAGGCTCTCTATTGCTGAACACACACTGACGTCTAAACCAGACATGGCCCAGCTTGCTGGACGGATAGGGATCAGACTTAAGACATGAAATGCTGGAAGAGTTCGTCAAAGAAAAAAGTCTAGTCAATCTTTTAAGTGAAGTGAGAAGCATATATATTTCTTTTTATTCATAATAGTGCCTATAAATTAAAGGCAAAAAAGGCTTGATGCGTCCACTCTCATCAGCAGGAATCATTAACCCCGACAGTAAAACAAGCAGGTTTAGAAGTTTCCAACCCAGCACCTGCTCAATTCTCATTCTTGAATAAAAATTTTAGTTAATATTATTGTGCTGGAAGAAGAAAAAGGAATCTAAGAACACAGATAAGCATGTTCCATTTAGCTAAAGCTAATTACACAGGCCAGTATCAATGAGCTGGCTTATTTTCCTGATGCTAGGTGGCTTTAAACAGTGCAGATTCTACTTTTGGAGAAATTGAACAATATTAATCTCATCTGATGCATTACTGAAGGTGACCAACCTACATTTTAAATTAGATTTGTAGATTCATCTACAACCCGGAAAACAAAAATGCAGAAATATCTTTTCGAATGGGCATTTCAAGTGATGGCACTCACGTTGGAGTTTGTAGAACTCACAGACGTTGAGTTCTTTGAATTCTTTGCATGTTCCTGTAACAGTATTACCCAGACTTACTCATTGCATGCCTTTCCTCTTCCCAAATGCCTTCATCTGCCTTGAGCTACATTTGTGGCGGTTTTTTGTGATCCTTTTTTCTCTTCCCACTGACATGCCTGGTCCCACATCTTCCCCCATTTTCCATATATGGGAGCATTTCCAATCTGTGCGATAAAATGACTTCTCTTTCCTACTGCCTTTTGGATCTAGTTTTTAAATGTCCTTCAGGCCACTGTTTATCTCTGAGACGAGTTCTTTTCCTTTCTACAAGGTATTATTTTCTAGCTCCCGTTTCCTTCCTTATGAACCTCACTTCGTGCCTTTTTTTTTTTTCCTCCAAAAAGTAAGCTCACTTTTTTCCCTCTGGGTTCAGGGGTTCCAGCGAAGGTCACTAAAAGTCATTGATCCTGATAAAAGACAGCAATATAGTTAATAATATAGTCATAAAAACACATCTCAGCTGAAAATTACTCTTTCACCTAATAAAACCAGTTTGCCCTAGAGATACTGAAGAATCTTCAGGAACCCAGTAAGGAAACAGAGAGTGCCCTCAAGTGCTGAATCACATCTCCCAACCAGTGGTTGGAGGGAGAGAGTAGTTCTCTATTACCAATCCGTCACATTAATTTTTCAGAAGGGCAACTGAAGAGTAATGTGTCCAGTTGAGGTAATAAAAGGAACTGAGCACTGGGAGAAAGTAATTATATGGGTTGGAATTTGACCTGGTTAACAGGGTTAACACCACAACTCTCGAGAAAAGTCTGGAGGGTCTCTGTTTCACCAAAGGTCATTCTATCTATTTTTATGTCTCACTCAGAAAGTAGCTCCGCCAGGAGTACAGTAAGAGGTGGCATTAAAGAGGAGATTAGTGACTCTGAGGAAAGAGAAATGACTTCAGCGGCATCTTTTCCCTTGAGATTGGCCCTCCCCCAGCAAATATCACTTAACGTAGACTTTGCAAAGTGCACAGACGTTCAACTAAGGAGCCCAGGATTAAAATACCTTTTCCCCATTCCCCCAGCAAGAGCATAACACAAAACTCTGCCCTGAATCCATCCTTCCAGTGCCCAGGAGTAGCTCATCAGGGAAGACATGAGGGAAATCACACTTTCAACTTGAACCAAACATCCAGGACTAGCCAAACTATCTCCTCTTTTAGATTTATCTGCATCCACCTGGCAGCTCCTCTGTCTTTCACATGGACTAAATCACCTCTCTCCTGTTTCTTTGCCCATGAAGACTTTTCTCTGCACAACTCCACTCACTGTCATCTATGAGGTTTTTTTGTGTCTTTTTAAAAAATTACTTTTCATGACAACTACGTGGCAGAACATTCATAAACTTGATCCTCCTCCCCCCAAGGGCTACTTCCTGCATCTTCTTGGCCTTAGAGTACTTATGACTATCTAGTTAAAATCTGCATCATCATACATAATGAAAAAGGTTGGGTGGTGGTAGGGGACATGGTGAGGACCCTTCTTCCCAATTTCAGGTGCTTCTTTGCAGGTGGAGGGAACTTCCTAGGGTAACACCCCTAGCATCTCTGGCATCCCCTCCATTCACTTCTCCTCTGAAGAAGCAGTGGTAGCTGCTTTAATTAGCGAGTCTAGGAGGAGAAGCG
The DNA here is from genome assembly GCF_902655055.1 of Lutra lutra. Classification (NCBI taxonomy): domain Eukaryota; kingdom Metazoa; phylum Chordata; class Mammalia; order Carnivora; family Mustelidae; genus Lutra; species Lutra lutra. The sequence continues at coordinate 99,342,197 of NC_062280.1, forward strand.
CATTTCTGTCTTATTCCTTTATGCGAGAGGCTTTATGGGAAGATACTTGCCCCCAGCCCCAGTAGTTACCAGGACTATTTCTAGGATGAGTACTAGGAAACTCACTTCTTTGCAGTGAGAAACCTCATCCTCCAATGTAAGCTTTCTCATTAATAAAGCCGATATTTTATTCTCCCACCAGCCTTTTTCTTTTATCTTAGTCTTCAGTTTGTTCAGAACTAAGATGGGGAAGAGAGCTATTTACTGTGCCAATAAGAGATGCACAGAAGACAGCCAATTAAGAATATTTTAGAGTCATGGAGCTTTATAGAGCAGGAAGATACTAAAAACTTTAATGTAAAGACACTTAGGTATGGAGGGGTCACCAAAGTAATTAACACAATTCCAGGAAACTAAACACTGGCTTCCAAATACCTGGTCTAGTGCATAGTGAATAAGATCCCAAATTCTGTAGTCAGAATACTTCTGCTTAAATCCTGACTTCCTAACTAACTAACCAGGTGTGTGAGCCTAGTACTTACACGTCTCCACTCTGTATATATACATAATTATACATTTATACACATAATGGGGATGATAGGGATCAAATGAAATAATTTACTCAATGCATTCAACCCAGTACCTGATACATAGTAAGAGCATTTGGCAAATGTAGCTATTTTCCTAGCAAGAGTCTTCTTGAACTGACTGGCCGTGAATCTCTATAGCAATAGAGAAACAAGACTATGCTGATGAAGGTATTGTTCACACTAATTTGTGCTAGAAATGCCATCCTCTTTGTAAGTATTAATGCCCAGCTGAGGAACAGTGCTACACTTGAATTTCACAAGAAGGTCTGAATCTCTTTCTGACATCTTACAGTAGATGTACTCACTAATATTTTCAAGAGACAATCAACAGATGGAAACTTGATTGAAAGAAAGAGTGGCCTTCATCATAAAACACTGATCCATTACACAATCTTGTGAATTTCCTGTTTGTTTCTCCTCTGTGGGCAAGAGTATCTGGCTAGCCATGTGTAACATGGATCTCTTTGAAGCTGATATCATCAACGATATGTTTCTTTTTCTGGTTTATCACTTGAATTTTTCTCTACCACCTTATATCATTCTCCCCATCTTTTCCTTATGGCAAGGGCCCATATCACCTTCGATTTTATCCTTCCTGGTGTTCAGGATATTGGTCTAGCAGAATCTCTACTCCATGATCATTGTTGACTGTGGAAGTAAAAAAAATGGTATATGGGGGTGCCTGGGTGGCTCAGTTGGTTAAGCGACTGCCTTCGGCTCAGGTCGTGATCCTGGAGTCCTGAGATTGAGCCCCACGTTGGGCTCCCTGCTTAGCAGGGAGTCTGCTTCTCCCGCTGACCTCTCCCCTCTGATGTTCTCTCTCTCTCTCTCTCTCTCAAATAAATAAAATCTTTAAAAAAACATTTAAAAAATGGTATACATTTCTGTGTTGAAAATCAGGAAACTGAGTTTCCAGGTCAAATTCCCCCTGAATTTGAATTTGTGTGAACAACAGATTCCATAAATACCCCATGGAGAGTACAGCCCACATTAGCCTCCCTCACCTTCCAGACCGATGTAAGACTGAGTGAAATCTTAGATGGCCGAAGTCCCTGGAAATAAAAACTATGTATGATTGAAAACCCAGATACTGAGTGATATTTAACAAGTCTGGGTGGGGTTCTTAGAACCCCTTATGATAGGAAACTCTTGATGTGTTTTCCTGTCTTTATAGTGATTCTGTCCATTACAGAATCCGAAAGGGCAAGAGACATAGACTATTCGAGAAGCTCTTGCCCCTAAAGTAGACACAGAACAGTGGCAGATGCAACAGGAATTCCATGGAATGCCCCCGTCTCATTGTACATCTCCATCCTCTTCCCCTGTCAGAATCATTCCAGGAGCCCTCTCTGCAGAACTGCCTCTGAGAATCAAGACCACACAGTTATTCACACAAAGCCAGTCGCATAGCAAATGGCTCTGATTGATTGATTAATGTTTGACTACAAGGAATTAAATTAATTGAGGTATAATTCCTTCCAGGGGATTTCTGCAAACTGTGTCACTATCTACTTGCTTGAATTATCACTCAGAATGCCATGGTTACACTGAAAGCAGGAAAATATTTTAAGATTATGGCAACGTTATGTATTTGAAACAGGAAAATATATTTTCTCCTGCCCTGTTCATCCTTACCTTGTTCCCAAGTGCAATCGAAAGCCCCACCAGAAAGTGAACTGTACAACTGTTGCCACCTATAGGTGACAAATGTAGGCTATTCATTTTATCCTAATTCCAGGAAGGCACAATATATGAAGGAAATGAGGGTGTCCCAGGGAACCTCCACAATCCTTGTCAAACACTAATCTGTACTAGGCTTTTTCTCATGACTTTCGTCTGTGATGCTCACTTCAGATGCTCCTCAGAGAGATTTAATAGTGGCTGGTATTCGTAAAGCTCTTTTCCGGGGATGAGAGGAAGAGCGTGGCTTCTGCAGGCTGACTTCCCCGGGGCCAACCCCAGAGGCCACCATGTACTGCCGCTTGCCCTTAACCAAGTGACTTCACCTCCTCAAGCCTCGACTGGCTCCAAATGGAGAAACTAAGGACACCCACCCCCCCCAGAGAACTGATGTGAGGCTGAAAACAGATAATCCGTGCGTTGTGCATAGCAGAGTGTCTGCACAGAACAGGATCTCGATTAAATACTGTTATTACCATGATTAGTCTGCAAAGCACCTTCGCATAGTGGCTGCAAACTAATGTGCCCTGTTTTGTTACTGCTCGACAGATCATCATTAGCACACTACTGGGTGACCTCGAGCCCTCCTTGTATCTTACACGTAAATGTTAGAGGACGTCAACATTTTTAAAACACCCGGGATCTGACAAGACAATGTTGAATCCAGCTTGCTATGCTTCTAATTGAAGGCAGGGAAGTAAGATACTTTTGCGCTTTTATTCTTAGCTATCAGGACCCCTGGCGTAGCCAACCGTTGGGATCCTGCCGATGCTTGAGAGGACTGAACCCATCAAGTCTCCACTGAGAATCCACTGGTGACTGAGCAAGGGGCAAGCCCCCTAGGGAGAAAGCTGGTGGGGGAGGAGGAGGAGGTCAGGCAGGACGTAAATGGATAAAATATCTTCTCTACCTCAGAAGTTCAAAAAATACGAAGACTGCCATTTGACATACAGAGGGGGGTTTGGGGCTGTTTTTGTTTTTTTCTTAATGTAAGCAAATTAGTTAAACATCAGAGGATCTGAAACATGAGCAAGTATTGTTCTAGATGGATGGCCTCCTCTTCAAAATCCGAAGCTCTGGACCCACGTTTCTGCATGGCGACAATTAGCTGCTCCTGTCCCTAGAACGGACACATGGTCTTGAACTGACCCCAGTCCTCACCACTCCCCATTGCTCCCCAACACTGAGGCTAAATGCCAGGCGGCTGGATTGGCCCTCTTGCACTGATCTAGTTCTTAGAGCCAAGAAATATCTCTGTACCCACCTTTCATTAAAAACCGTGAAAATAAAAGCAAGAGTAAGAAGGCCATGTGAGTTTTCTTACGGGGCCATTCCTTCCTTTTCATCACCTCTGTAGGCCTTTGTTATAATCGACTGAGGAAACAAAGCAACAAGTATGAAACATGTGGAAAACATGGCGCACTATTTATGTCCGACACAGTGGGTCTTTCAATACACTGAATTATACTTACCATCTGTCTGTGGGCCCTCCCAAGCCACAGGTTCTTCCAGACTAGGTGATTGTCAAATTTTCGCATGTATCAGAGTCACCTGGGGAGCTTGTTAAACGCATTTGCTGGGCCTCAGCATTTTTTTTTTTTTAAGATTTATTTATTTATTTATAGAGATCAGAGATCACAAGCAGGCAGAGAGGCAGGCAGAGAGAGAGGGGAAGCAGGCTCCCTGCTGAGCGGAGAGCCCGATGCGGGGCTCAATCTCAGGTCCCTGAGATCATGACCTGAGCAGAGGCTTTAACCCACTGAGCCACCCAGGCTCCCCAAGGGCCTCAGCATTTCTGATATGGTAAGTCCAGGCAGGGCTCAAGACTTTGCATTCCTAACAAGCTCCCCCATGATGCTAGTGCTTCTGGCCTGGAAGACAGTTTCAAAAACACTGTCCAGAATAAGAATCCTACCTCACTCTTATTTATTTATTGTACCATTTATTGAGCATCTAGTAGTGTGTGTTGGGCCTCAAGGTGTTCTATTTCGACTACTTGCAACAATCCTGAAATAGTTGTGTCTTATCGCCATTTTACACCTGAGGAAGGGAACTCAAGGGCGCTCACACAGCCAGTTAAAGGGCAAAGCTCAGCTGTTTCTGCCTCCAGAGCCTCAACTTCTCCCTTGGCCACACCTGGCAATTTGATGCTGTTGTCTATCCCCAACACCAACACCTTCCCCCTGCATCGTGTTCGCTTCTCTAGTAAGGGTTTATGGAATGAATTTGAGATCCATTTGTGACCAGAAATAGGCGACGAAAATGCTCATGCTTCTTGAATAAAGAAAAAGGGAAGAGATATTCAGGCGAGGAGAAAATTACCGTTAAAGTCCTTTATTTACCGGCATTTGGTACATCAAAACATTTCCGGCTCCCTGTGTATTTTTAGTATTGTACTGTGTATAACTCTTTATTAAAAATGCCTAGGAGCAGTGCTTGGGTGGTGCAGTCGGTTGATGTCAGACACTTGGTTTCAACTCAGGTTGTGATCTCAGGGTGGTGAGATCCAGCCCTGCCCTGAGTCAGGCTTCACAACTAGCGTGAAGTGTGCTGGAGATACACTTTCCCTCTCCCTGCCCCTGCTTCTCAGGTTTGCTCTCTCTCTCTCAAATAAATAAATGAAATTTTTTTAAGTCTAAAAATTGGCATGGTATGAAAAAGGGCTTTTGCATGGTGTTAGTCTTAATTATGGAGCCACTCTTCTGGAAGCACCTAGAGATCCGTTCCTTAGCTTGTGTCTGGTTTCAAGGCAGCCATTTGAGGTTGAAAATGAACTCTGTGAGTAATGCTCCTCTAAGTTAATGGTAGAATGAAATAAGCACCACTCCAAGGATGATTTTTAAATATTCCTAAAGAATTGTGCCATTTGCATAAAGGAAAGAGAAACTGTGTCTCAGTCTGCTTTTGGGACACCAAAGCCATCCACTGCCATATCTTTTTCTTTTCTCTTTCTATTAAATATTTAGCATATGAGAATCAGAGGCTTTGACTACGTGTGTTGTTCCCTGGATCAAAACACAGTTTCTTCATTTTATCTTTGTGCATCCAGCATAACAATGTGGGGGATGGGTTGGGGAAGAGAATTGCATTTGCCTGAGCCTGGGACAATAGCAATAGAGATGGTCTGCCAAGTTATTTAAATGGAATATTTGGGAGGCAAAATGAAAAAAAAAAAAAAAGACATCTTGTCTTTTATTACATAAGAGCACGGTTTAGCAGGAACAAGAGCATGGAAGGCAGCCAGCCTGGAATTCAAATCCTGTTCACTTGCTGTTCCCGTCACTTGCTGAGTGACCTTGGGCAAATAATTCTGTCACTCTGAGCCGTGTTTTCGTCTTTAAAATGAGGATGTGTAACTTGCAAGTCCCCTGTGAAAATGCTTCTAGAGAAAATATATTTCGTGAGTTTTACATGATGGATGCTTAATAAATGGTAGCTATTATTACGTCTAAGCTCCTGTCCCTACTTCCTCCTGGTGTTTGGATAGAATTTTTGCCCAAAAGAGGAAAAGAAGAAAGGAAAAGCATTGGTTTACAGAGTTTACCTACAATAATTGAATAATTAAGTATGACTGCCGTGTTCTAGAAAGTCCTAGAGACATCTGGTAATTGGTCTGGCTGGAACCTCCTGGAGGGGAGAGATTACTAATGGGCAGAAGTGTTACTGTTTTCTTAGGCCCTTGGGCTTCCTGGAATCTACACCCACAGACCTGGAGATCAGGTCTGCAAATATCTTAGGACTTGTAAAGGGACAAAACAGATGACAGTGCTTCTGACAAGTCTATCAGGTACTGAAACTTCATGGCAACTTAAGGGATTGTATACCTTTTTTTCCCTATATAGTCCCAACTTCTGGCTGAAATTCAGTCCCTATCCATATTTAGAAACAAGACAACCAATAATAGTAAGAAAAGAGAGGAGTTTGAAACTTTGATGAAGACATATAAGGCACTTTACCTGAACAAATTTCAAGCAGATCCATTTAAAATGAAATTAAGTGGCACTTTACCAGTTTGCAAATCGGAACCTATTTATCTCAGTAAAATGATTACAGTCTTGATTTATCCCTAAATTGGCTTTATTATTACCTTTAATTATACTAGAAGGTTGTTAAAGACTTGTAGGTTCTCTCTATCCCTTTAAATTGCACGTTATGCAGACAATAATTGAATATTGGATAGAATAACTTGATTTTCCCAAGAAATATGTCTCTAATATTTTCGTCTTTTTATTGCAGAAATTGAAACAAGTTGAAGAAACAAAAGAAGATCCTGAGAATAGATTATCTAAAATTTCCCTGGAGTCATTCAATAAATATAACAGCAAAACTATGATTTTGCTAGAAAGAGAGAAGAACTCTCTGAACAAGTTTGAAGGACAAAAGGAAGAAAAAGAAAAAAATGAAGAAGCATCTTTGAGTAGCTCAGATAGGCCTGGGGTAGACAATTTGGAATCACTGAGTGATTCTTTATATGATAGCTTCTCTTCCTGTGCAAGTCAGGGTTCGAATGATGTATAAAGGACCTTTTTTAATTTTTTTTTTCTTAGTGAGCTGAAAATGGAGCACTTAAGCAACAGGGGGGTGTGGGGAGGGGAATAGAGACAGCAGCAATAAAGCCTGGCAACACCAGAGACTGCATTGTCAGATTCACAGCAAGCAGCCCATGGGAGCTTCTTCTCTAACAGGGCAATAAAGATAGGCTCCATTTGTTGTGTGTCATGAGGATGAAATGTAAACACACCCACAATACAGAAGTCTTAATTTTGCACTTTTTTTGAATACTTGTACAGAAGTTGTAAATTTTTGGAAAAGAAATTATATTTGTAGCCAAAAAAAAAAAAAAAAAAAAGGCAGCAATAAATTGAATCCGTGCCATGCTCTTGAAATGACGTACTAAGTGTTAGAAGTTGATAATATATTTTTTAAAAATTCCAGCTAAGGTGTCCTTTGACTTCACTGTCCTAGTAGTCAAATTGTTTGTGGGTACACCCTGTAAAGCTAAAATGGCCCCGCCAAAAACCAGAGGGCTCCTGGTCATCTCCAACTCATAGTCTCAAAGTGATAGGAACATTAATACCAGTGCAATTTCACAATTGTTGCCAGAGAGATTCAAGTTCCAGTAGGAAGCGTAATTCTGCTTCCACTGAAAAATGTAACAGGTACTCAAAGGGTGACACTGATGTGAAGGGAAGTGGATCAGAAGTGACCTAATTCTATTTTCAACAGCAGGTTTTCCCTCCAAACATTTCCTTACATCCTCTTCTCCTTAGTGCTTCTTTATGATTGTTAACCGTATTTGTTGATTTTTTTTTATCTTCCTGCTCTATTAAAATCTGGGCAATCTAGAAATGAAACCAAATTCTTATCTGTAACTTTCACTTTTTAAAAAATCAAATGAATGGTTGGTGCTACAAAAAAAATTCATACTTTTTAAGATCCTTTTTTTTCTACAAAGTCTGTTTATATGTGAGGATAAATTCTATTTTAAAGGTTATTTGTATTTTTTCTAGATGTGAACTATTTATAATTGCTTTTGTACAGGAGCTTGTAAACTAGGCTTAATAGAAATATTTTTAGGATCTATATGGTTACTTCAGTACACACTTATTTGTTAAAAGAGCATTGTATAATCAGTGTTATTTGGTTAATTTGTGCAATTTGTTATACTGAATTTTGTTATCTTAAATGAAAATTATGTAAAGTGTCATTGTCTTTCAGACCTCTAAAAATTCTTCTGTTTCATTTCTGAATAAAAGTCATATCACAGTTTCACCCTCTGAAATCTTAAAAGAACTTGTTCAAGAACCCTTTGGCCCAGTTATTTGAATCTCACACGTGCTACAATAATCAATTCTGGGAAGGAATAAATAAATTGGCCCCTTTACTCCAGAGATAGTAATTCAGGCAATTGTAAGATCAGAGTCTGCAGACAAGCGGGTAATGGTCAAAGCATTGAGTCTCCCCAAGGGATTAACCAACTAGAAATGAAAGGAAGAGGGGGGCAAAGGGAGAGGAGCCTGAGGTAGATACAGAACGATCTCTGCAGAGGAATTACAAGAAAGTCATTTAAGCCCATTTCCAGACCTGCTCTGCTGGCAAGATGGGGAAATAAATAATCAGCGTCCTGGCCTGAGAGAGCTTCCTCCAGGGGGTGGCCCAAGCGTAGGAGGGTGAAGAGAGGCAAAGCTTATGAAGCTATTTCCACAGAGGGATTCTCCCCAGGGACTGAGGGGACAGGGTTGGCAACGTGCGGGATCCAGGACGGGGGCGCAGAGCCTCCCGCACCACCTGCTGCAAGGCTTGGCTCCAAGGAAGGCGAACTTAGCTCCCTGGCTTCCCAGGAGAACTCGAGGTGGGTGTCGCTTGACTGAGAAGGGTGGGAATGGGGCGGGGGCTTAAAAGCGGGGACCCGGGCAGCCTGAGGCTTAGTCCTGGGCTGTGAAGGCGCGGTACAGGAGAGGACACGGGAGTATGTATTAATAACCCATGACTTTAAGGCGAGCAGGATGAAGATGCCCGAGCTTTTGGAGAAAAGGGATAGAGGAGAGCAATTCCCTTCTTCCCCCCGATTTGCTTTCTGGTGGGAACTCGCGACAGTTGTCCCCGGGAACCGCCGTGTCCTAAGCTAGGCTACCGTTTGCGGTGTCACTACACCCTCCAGCTGTGCGCTCAGGCAGCGGAAGGAGTGCTTCGGCGGCCGAACGCGCGGGTCGGGGCAGGGTCCTCACCATACCCCGCCCACCCTGCAGCTGCTGAAGCCAAGCCCCCACATGAATGAGGGGCCTCTCCGAGGGAAAAATAAAAAGGGCGCAGCTGCATCGGCTACCTCAGGGAGCCTGCAGGTGTGCAACTTTGCCAGGCGCACGGGAGCACGTCCCCCTCCAGCCAGCCGCCCCTGACACCGGGCTCCCACTGCCAGAGGCGCTGCAACCCCAACGGAGTGGACAGCCCCGGGGGGTGCAGGGCCCAGTAGAGCACGCAGTCTTTCGACCCCGCCTCGCAGGTCCCGCAGTCAGCGCCCGGCCAGTCCCCGCGGCACCTGCTGCGCCCTCCTCACGTTTTCCAAATCCCCAGCCTTCCAACCTTGGGAAACTACACTCTCCCTCTCCCCCTGGCGTCCCTGTCCTGGGGACGTGCGGAGGCGGGAGAGGAAGGCGATAGGAAGGGGGTGGGGACGTGAAAAGACGGTCCCAGCCTTCCTCGCCCGCCACCCCCACCGCAACTCGGCAGCCGTCACGTGGTGCCTGGAGTGGGAGGTGGGGAGAAGAGACGAGACTTTTTTGGGTGCTCCGGCTCGCCAGTAGTTCCTCCAGTCTCAGCCGCCAACTCCGGAGACGCCGCGCTCTGCCCCGGAGCGCCAGCGGGAGGAGCGGCGACCCGCAGCCGGAGCCCGGGCCCGGGCGATGCTGGCGCCGCCGGCGGCACCTGCGGCTCCTCTTGGCGGCGGCGGTGGCCTCGGAGGCAGGAGCGCGGGCCCCAGCAGCCTCGGCAGCCATAGCCGCTGTGGCCCCGACAGCCTCCGCCGCGGTCGCCGCCTCTGATGCGCCTGCCCTCTCCCGGCTACGCGGCGCCGGGAGGATGTGGGTCCTCGGCATCGCAGCAACTTTTTGCGGATTGTTCTTGTTTCAAGGTAAGAAAACAAAAAGGCCAGCAGCCCCGCCAGGAGCTCACACCCCATCTACCCGCCCGTCCCTTCGCCCCCCGGGCACCCACCTCCGGGCCCGAGCTGCGCAGGGGTTGCCCAGCAGGAGTTTGGCGGCGGCGGCGGCTGGTGCTGGTGCCCAGAGGCGCTAGATGGGAAAGTCTCCAGGTCCCGCGCTGCAGGAGGAGAGGCGGGAGAAGCGGATTTCCAGGACTCGAGCTGCAGATGCTCGGGCTGGATGGTCGGGAGAGGAAGCAGAGCTGGGGAGGAGGAGGGGTCTGAGCGGTGCCAGGGATTTGCCGAGGGAGAAGGGGCGATGAAGCCCTCTGACCCCGCCAAGTTACCAGGTGTCTCCAGCAACCCGCGGGAGTGGCGCCGCCGACAGGTGAGCTGCGCGCTGGGCAGCCTGTGGCCCGGGCGCTCCGGAGCTGGGTTGCTGCGCTTAGAGCGCAACCGACGTGGAAATGGGAAGAAGCGCGGCGTCCGGCGATTGTCTGTCGGAGCAGGGGGAGTTAGGTCTAGACTGGAGCTCCTAGATCCAAGCAGAGCAGACGGGCGATGAGGGGTGCGAAAACGTCTCACTCTTCCCAGTTAAGCGAACGGCTTCCGAACGAGAGCCTCAGAGCTGGGACTCCGACCGGGGACCCTAGCCAAACGGTTGCCCTGAGAGCCAGGAAGACATGGTTGTTGTGTCGCGGCTCGGGGTGCGCGCGCGCGCGCACACACACACGCACACATACACACGACAGACACAGACACGCACGCCCCTTGTACACGCTGTGGTCCCCCCTAATGCTGCGGGGACTGTCCCGAAGAAAGGCCCGGAACTCGCGGCGCAGCCCCTCTTGGCGTCCGGCACTGCCTCCGGGGTTCCTGGGTGGTCGCGTAGCCACACCGAGGGAGCCTCGGAGCCACAGCACAGGAACGCTGACGACAAAAATTAAACCTGAAAAGGCGTCTGCGAATACAGTCGCAAATGGTGCCAAAATAGTAATTAAGTAATTTGTAACCAATTAACAATTACGCAAATCCTTTGCTGTAGATTGGAGCTGAAGCATGTCTCTGGAGCTACTTCACTCTGGGCTTGTGTACCCTTCCTTTCAACTTCTGGGGGTGGGGGAGCCCAGGTGTGGGGTAGGACGGGCTCTTTGTTTCGGGAACATTGGTCCAGGGGTCGCAGCCAGAATTCAGCTGTATCCTGAGGGACCCTCGGTATCCGCGCCGCCCCCTGCCGGCGTCAGCCACAGCCGCCTTACGTGGAGACCAAGCACCCCAGGGATCGGGCTGGCTGGGGCAGAGGAGGATCGCAGTTTCCGGTATAGTCTCGGGGTCGGGGGTGGGAGCTGGTTGTGAACCCACTGCGTCTGTCCCCACAGGCTTTGCGCTGCAAATCCAGTGTTATCAGTGTGAAGAATTCCAGCTGAACAACGACTGCTCCTCCCCCGAGTTCATCGTGAATTGCACGGTGAATGTTCAAGACATGTGTCAGAAAGAAGTGATGGAGCAAAGTGCGGGTAAGAAGCCGGTAGCCTCCACCCCTCGCCAGCCTCCGCCAGGCGAAAGGAGTTGGGGGATAGGGGGGCCACTGCATTACAGGAAAAGGGACTGACTTTGATTTAATGCACACACACTGGTTATCACAAATTTACTTTTACAGAGCTGGCAACATGAAGAGTTCCAAGTTACTTTAATCTCATTAGAGTTAATTACCAGGGCTTCTCCCCAAGGGACTCAGGAGGGGAAGTGCATTTAAACTAGTGTCTCTCCTCTTTTTATTTACTCCCCTCACCTCCTTCTGCTAAAAGCTGATCAGGAGGTGGAAAATATATGGATAACCAGCTCTGCTTGGGCAACTAGACAGTAGCCTGTGAGCAATGTCAGCCTGAAATATGAAGCTAGTTGAAATTCCCAGAGGTCAGAGCTTGAAAAATGTGTTTTGTCATAGAGCCACGCCATATTTCTTAGAAGAACACTACAGGATCTTTATTTAATTTTAGAGCTACTGCATCAAATTCCAGGCACAAATTGCTAAGATTGTTCAAAGGAATATAGTTTCCAGCCCCACAAGCTTAGCTGCTTGCTGGCTGAGGAGTGGTGCTGGGCTTTGTGGTGCAGAGAAGAGGGTCTTGGGAGAGCAGACCTCACTTAACTCCTGCTGACCAGGATCTTCCTGACCTCTACTTCCCCAGCCCCTTCCAGTAGTGTTACAAGAAATCAGAGTGCACCTGAAACTTGGGGGAAATGGGTGGAACTGGAACTTCGTTCCAAGGTCAAACCCATCAACAGAGACCTTGCCGTTTTCAAGATAATAAAAATAGGGGAAATAGCGTTATGTGGTGACTGATGTGAATTGAACCAAAGGGCTGCTCCCCTTTACTTTGCTGAACTATGGGACCCACAGAGCATTTGGTTGAAGGGATTAAATCTGTGATTTTCTTAATCCACTAGCAAAAGAATGTAAGGGCTCCAGCTTTCAAGGCAGCACCTTGGAAAAGTAGTTGTTTCTCTGAGAAGGGCCTGGAAATGCCCTGTTGCCAAGTACAGGGATGTTGGAGGAGCAGAGCGCGAGTTCGTCACTATGCCATGATGCGGTGTGCGTTCTCGGTTTTAAAAGCTGTTCTTTCTAGGTCATTAGGTGTGGTTTCTTTCCACCAAAATTGCCCTTTCGGGAAGTCTGAGACCCACCTGCTCTCAAGAATAACTTGACCCGAGAAGAGCAGCATGCATTGTTTTGTCGTTTGTCCTGGGATTCGGGCTATGACAAAAGCAAAACAAAATTTAGTGATGATACTGTGATAGCTGTGATTTTTTTGCTTGGGTTTCATGCCTGAGCATTTAACCTGAGCAAAATGTGCCCTCCTACTAGAGGAACTGCGGGACTTTCAGCCGGAATCACTCTCAACACTTTCATGGTTTGTTTTGTTTTGGTTTTTTCAAGGATTTCTTTCTTAAGCTTTCTTAAAGGCAGTAGTTGAGAGCCAGGAAAAAATAGGGCTAAGCCCTGGACACATTAGGAAATTCCTTGGGCTCCTCTAGGCCACTGCTTATCCGGATATCATGTTTATCAGCTGGGATATTGTTGAGACAAAGAAAAAGATAGGAACCAAACTACAACCAAATGAGGCGTCCTTTTTGCAGAGAGCTATTTCTTCCTCTCTAGAAGTACATGTGCGATAATACCACACACTCCATTTTCAAAGTGCCATTTTCCATCTTGCTTTATTCTCTCCTCCAAATAGCTTTGCGTAAAGAAAAAAAAAAGGCAGAGCAGACATTGTAATGCCGACCTTATCTACGGGAACCTTTAGCACCCCGTCTTTATGGGCTAGAGGTCTAGAGTTGCTCTTCATTGATCAAGATGGGCACCTTCTCTCCAAACTAGGCTCCTCCAGCCATGTGTCAGAGGCCAGAGGGTGGACCGAGAGTGAAATACTGAAGCAACACCAATAATGAAGTCTGAAAAATGGAAACAGTTGAGGAACTCCAAGGAAAATCCTGTTAGAAGGGGAGGGACGCACATTCTAAGCCTGAATTCAGTAGAAGTCAGTCAAATGCACGTTCCTCCATCAAAAGAGCAATGTGGAGGGAGGGAGAGTGATACTTCCAAGGCTCTCACATTTTCATCTCCTGCAGTGGTGAGACTAGTCAATGTAAGTGACACTTAACCTTGTTGGCGCTGGCGGGGATGGAGAGCCAAACTAGGATCTGACTGTGCAGGGACCACAGGTGGTGCAGTCATCGCATTCCTATGCAGCAGGTCCTTTCCTGGGCGCTCTGTGGAGAGCAGGTCAGGAAATCTGGTCGTCCTCTTTTCAGCCCTTGTTCCCCCAGGCCCCAACCCACCAGCATTTAATTCTGCAGGTTCGTTTTGCCACTCTGGGGAAAGAAAGTCACATCTGTTACATGCGACTGTTAGGAACCAAAGTCAGAATTATGCTCATTGGATTAGTAACCAATTGTTCTCAGAATCCTAATGCATTAGAGCTGAAAGGGCCCAGTGACTCAGAGTTAAGAGTGCAGATCAGAATCGTCCTGGAAGTTTTGTTGAGATCCACTTGCCTCCCCTCACCCTTGAAGAAGCAAGCCAGTTCCCTAAGATTGTCAAATACCCAGGCATGGGTCCCTTTAAAGTTCCTCAAGTGACTCTAGGATGCCCTAAGTCTGGACCAACTTTTCTTGGGTTCTAGAGGATGGAAACCGGGCCCAAAAATTTACACACCTGGTCCACCAGCTAACTATTATCAAAAGGCACCTGCTTTCCTCAGCCAGCACCTTAGATAGGAAAACCTGCCACCAAGGTTGGCCTGAGAAGAGAATTCAGGCAAAGTGCTAAAGGTCTCCATGTCCACCATATTCCCACACGTTTAGTGAATGGGTTAACTGGACAGGCCACAAAATGCATATTAAATGAATATGAGAACCAACCAGTAGGATTTTTAAAGCCTCGCGCTATATGGACTGGCATTTTTCATAGGTCTAGGAAAAGCACGGTTTTAACAGATGAAGAGATTTTAATGAACCAACCAAGTTTGACAGTAAGCAGTGATGAAAGGCATTCTCTTTCCCAAAAAAATACCAGCAATGCAATATGCTCGGGCCTTTAGTTAGTCCTTTCTGGATTAAGTCTGCAAACTCAGCTCTTATGAATTTTGAGGCAGGTACATTTGATTTTCAGTCGGGAAGTACATTTAAAATTAACCTTTACCTATCCCCCAGGGTGGCATTCCTATTAGGTGCAGAGATTATTTCCCACTGTTCTTTTTCCCTCTGGTCATTTCTGGAGTAATAAGGCACCGGGCTGTGGAGAAGGAAAGCCTTCTTCCATTGTCCTTACTAATTGATATTTAAATGTTTGCATAAGGAATGACTTGTTCTCCCAAGTTCTGCTCTTAATGAGTTAGCATCTGCTTACCAGCATCCGTGATAATGACATTCCTTTTACTCTTGCTTATCACTGCACTCCGAAAAATATTTCAAATATTGATTCTCATTTCAGAATAGAAGCTCCCCCCGTATGAATTTTTAAACCAGGATATAAAGAATGTGAATTTGCATTTGTTTGACAGTGCAATCTTGTAATTAGAGTTTTTCCTCTTGACTAGATACAGTGAAAGGGGCATAATTTAATTTTTATAGACTAGCCAATTTCTGCCCTTAGTAAAATATAGCTCTGTCAGTGAGCAAAATGTTACAGGTTCTCCTAAACCTTATTTAAAAGTTAAATGCAGTATACTGAGAGAAAGTTCATGGTCTGAATCAGTAACCTAATCGATCTCTTCACCCATCCTTTGCAACATGCATTAATCTATTTGTCTGTTTTGCGATACAAGAGTTACTGATTTATATGCCATGTTGCATCTACATTATGGCTGTGTAAGTAATGGCTGTGTTCCTTTTGGATTAGTTAGTTACCCATGAAGTTGGGCAAGGATGGTTCCATGCCTTGGATGGGTTACTTTTATGCTTTCTTTCCTCATGAGCTAAATAAAGGCTAACAAGTGAGGATCCGATGTCCCCAGAATAGTCAGTCATCTGCTGTGAGGCTGTATGGTTAGCTTCCCATTTCCACCATCCTTTCTTGTGTCTCTGCACTGCTTAATTTCCCCATAATTTAAAATAATAGGCTCGAGTTTGTCCTTGGGGTAGACTTGGCAGGAAGAATGGTTCGTGCTGCTAATCAATAATATTATATCACAGTTCCTTTATACGTGGAATCATTTACGTAAAGTACACATACACATCACACACAATGGCATATCCACATATGTATGAATTTTTTTTTACATTTTCCCTATATAGATTTGCATCCACACCTGTATAATTTGTATCAGAAAAATAAAAGTACTAAGTCTTCCTCCTTTGCAGACATTCAGATCATAAATTACCTAACCTATCTTATAATGTAGGCACAAAGACCTTTTCTAACCTTTTTTCCCCCAGAACAATTTTGCTAAGAGCACCAGTAGTATCTGATCATCTCCCAACGTCCCCTGTCTACCCCATATCTTTTCTTCTCCTACCTCTTCTCTCCTGTCATCTAGGACCTGGATCCCACCTGCTGTCCTTCCTTTTTCACCCTCCAATCCATTTGGAATCAATCACATGTGCTACAGACTGGCCACTAAGAATGAAGTGAAGAAACAAGTCCAGAGCCAATCACCCTATTTTAATTTTGTGAAGGAAATTCCAACAGGTTGTAAAACTTTAACATAAAAAAGATTCAGATGCCAAGAAAGTTCTCCTCAAATGTTAACACAGCCCTGCTCTAAAGGTTTCCGTGTCAAACTCGATCAAGCTATGAATTACACAGGAGAAGCTTCTGTGCAGTGCATATCAATAACACTGCCTCCTTTCCAGTAGGCCACTAAAAGAACACCTCTCTCTTCGGGGCGAGACACTTTGCCAGTCAGTTTGTTCAGTTAGTCCTCAAGAAGCATCCATCTTTTTCAGGTGGCAGGCAGAGCTGGCTGCTGAGGAAGTATTCAGAGAGTAACTATCAAGTGTATCATTAGTCCCTTGGACTGTCCAGTAAGTGAAACATTTGTTTACGTTAACTCTCCAGCTGAACAAGCGGCCAAGGTGGACCTCCCGTCTCCATAGATAAAATGCTTGAAGATTGATCCAGCTCTCCCATAACACTAATTCCTCCTGCTACAATTTCATGAAAGCTTCCATCATTGATGGTTTTCTTAATGAGTTTAAACACAGAGGCTTCAAAGCTGGGGGGTTTTCCCAAGTGAAAAGGGGAGCGGAGTATGAAAACAAAACACACCATTTCCTTTGAACTCTGGAAAGGAAATCTTCCCTTGTATATTCCCGAAACAAAAAAGATCTAGCTCCGCAGCCTGCCTCCTCCCTTTCTCCCTCTTTCACCACCCTTGCTTTCTTCTTTCCTTCTTGCCTGCCTCCTGCTCCTTTTCTCTATCTCCTTGTCCTCTGTCCCTCCCTCTCATCTTTTCACCCCCCACCAACTTCTTTTTTTTCTTTCAAGCTTTTAGAATGATTGAATGATTCAGGTTCTAATGCCCAATTCTGGCCAAGGTTTATCAGCACACCATGCAGAAGGAGTCAAGCCCCCAACTCCTGTTTTTAGTACTTGAGAGGGAAAGGCACTCAGCTCCACTGGAAGAGAGAACATCCCTGTTCCCAGGTCCCCATGCTTGGTAACTTTAAAGAGGTTACTTAGTGTCCCATTCACACGGGCTGAGCTTCCTCCCCTGCAAAATGTAGAAACAAGCTACCTGTTTTTTTGTGAGACACAAGACAGGGGGAAATGCTGTCCATATAACCACCTTTAAGAGTCAATCCTAAAAGGAGAAACCTGCCAGAATGCCCATTAGAACTTGCCTCATCTACAATCTGTATCTGCCTCTGAAGACCAGCCTAGGTATGTTAGTCCATGTTACTCTGCACACGACTTCCTCTGTCCTCAGGTTGAGAGAGTTCCTGAATGTAACCTTGAATTCCTTATAGTAGGATTCTCATAATTAGCCTAAAATGTTCACAGTGAGATAACATCCTAATTTGATAGTTGGTAAATCTGAGTTGTGGAGAGGTTGAGCAATTTGCTTAAGACCACAGAACGAATGAGACTGAAATTCAAGTCCTTTCCCTTCCCTAGAATTCTTTCCATCATTATAATGCCCTTTTTTTTTGCATTCTGTAATAAAAATTTTGAGATATAATCTAGGTTCCATAAAATTCACCCGTTTAAAGTATATAGTGGTTTTTAGTATATTCAGAGTCATAAGTATTGTCTAATTCCAGATATTTAGTTCCAGAACATTTTCATCACCCCCAAAAAAAAACCCATGCCCATAGCAACCACGAATCTGGCCACTGCTAATCTACTTTCTGTCTCTACGGATTTGCCTATTCTGGACATTTCATATAAATGGAACCATGCAGTATGTGGCCTTTTGTGACCGGCTTCTTTTGCTTAGGGTAGTATTTTTCGTTTTAATTCATCCATTTCACATCTCATTTTGAGATGTTTTCCCTCCTGCTTATACAGGGGACAGAAGGGAAAACTCGGGTCTGGGAAATGCCTGAATTACAGAGGGGATGTGAATGGGGTGGGATGAGATGTGCTTGTGAACTTGAAACTCCATGGACAGATTGGCCGATTTGCTGAGCTGAATAAAAACCTATACCAAGAGCAAGTCAGTCCATCAAGCAGTTGGGCAAAGGAATGCCCGTTCATTAAGCATCAATGTGCCAAGCACTGGGCTTTCCATCCACTGCCATCTACTAAAGACTTAATCTGCATCTGCACGAAGGGATCTTGAATCGGTTGATGTTAACCACAAGAGTCCTCAGGCACCTGGATGGGCTATTTCTGCTGCCCAAAGCTCTTACTGGGATCTCCCCTGCCCGTCCCAACACCTGGCATCATTGACTGGCCAGGAGTCTCAGGAATCCTGCGCCTTGTGGGCTAGAAGAGGTCTTAATTTATAATTTTACAGATGAGAAGAAAGTTTTCTTTCCTGAGGCCTTAAACGTCTTGAGCAGTCCATTTCTCTTTCTTCCCTTGAGAAGGCTTGAGGGTAGAGCCGGTAGAGACTTATTCTGGGGACGCATTTTGATGAAGGAGATGGGATTCTGGCATGATTAGGTCATCCACAACCAATACTCAGGGAACAGGGGCAAGTCTGGCCTTTTTCTCGCCTACCAAATCCCTCGTTACAGCCTTCCTGGAGGCAGAAATACGTACTCCTTTAAAAGTGGGAAATTTCTTTTTTCTGTTAGTCACTCCTTAAAAACTAAGCTGCATTCTTCCCTACCCACAGTTTCCATTGTAGTGGAAGTGACGCCATTTTAGGGGAGAGAGGGGACTTGCTGGTAGAATACTACCGGGCATTCTACGAAAGGCTTTGTCTATAATTTAGGAGCTTAAACCAAATCTGTGATGGATGGGCCTGCAAGTAAGCCAAAGAATGGCTGCAGATGCCATGAATTCTTGCTCTCCATGGTAAACTTTGGGTTGTGGCCACATTGTGATTCAGGAGGTGTTTTCACAGACCAGAGCCCCAGGGCATGTTCTCTTATTAATACTTTGCTCCCAATATTCTGATCACCTCCAACGGTACAAAGCAAAGCAGGAGATGAACTGAATTGAGTGCTTCAGACAAGGTGAAACCATGGAGAGCTTCTAATAAATTGCTTTTTTAAAGGAGCGCATTTAAATAGAACAAAGCAGCGCTGGTTCACCATGCTGATCTCCAGCTTTATGACTTTGCAAACCATGAGCGGGATCCAGATGCAAAAGTGATGAAGTGTTGTATTATTTTAAGGAAGTTGTGATACTTGGTCCAGCGCATTTCATTTCTCACCGGACATGGACAATAGCTTTTTATGTTTTTCTATTTCTTGGACTTGTTGGCGGGAGCGGAGGCACCACCGGAGACAGTGCCAGAGGCGGGCGGCGCCAGGCGAGCGGCTCTGGGCCGGGCTGTGGTCCGTGCGTGCCGCGCTGGGCATGAATACGAATGTGCGAGCAGTTTCCAGTGCCCTCTGCTGAGGATCCTTCAGAAAGCATGTGCGGGAGCAGGTGTATTAAGTGGCAACAGGCCGTGGGTTTCATGTACTATTTTATTGCTTATGCAAAAATCTAGCAAACCACTTGGGTCTCCGGGAACTTCAGAGAATCTGTTCAGAAATAACAAGAGGCTGAGCAGGTTGACTAGTTTTCCACCCAGTGAAGACATCCAGAGTGGGAGTGCAAAGAGAGGGGGCTTCAAAGCCGAGCCGGATTCTTGGGAGAATTTCCAGGCCTTCTGGGGGAAAGGCAGGGAGTGGGCGGAGCCGCACCCTGAGAGTGAAGAGTTAGCTAACTTTCTCTGAAAGGTCAAACTGTTTTCCGCTCAGCCTATCTCTTGCTGTTGGGAGGGAGGGAAGAATAAAGCAAGGCAGAAGCAGATGTTTTATGTCAGTGGATTAAGATCTAGAGAGACTGAACCAACCTGTGTAAAAACTGGCTCTGTGGAGACAGGCTGGCTAGGGCTTTCCGGCTTCCTTGTGGAGAAGCATTGGAGACTTGACCTTCCTGGGGTAGGTGGAGACAGGAGATGACACAAGGATGTTCTGGCAATTTTGTCTTCGTTCGGGGTTCTCCAGCCAGCAGTGTGCCTGGTGCCAGAAACCTTCTGGGTTTTAGAGTTATCTTTTCCTAATCCAACTGAACTATAGGCTTTATGCAGTAGAGCTCATTCACGGTTTCCTCTTCTGGATACAGGGCTCCTGAAAAGATGCTGTGCTCATCCCCCTCACTTACTTCCCCCACCCTCCTCCTCCCGTCTCCCCCCGCCCCCCCCCCCACACACGCACGCACACACGCACGCACTTAGACTCACTCACGGGTATGCAGACACCCAATAAATATTTGCTGAATAAATACACTTGAAGAAATCAAGTTTCAAGCAAAACCAGATAGGTTGATTGGCATTTAAACATTTTTAGACCAGAAATGAGGGAGCTTAAATCTCTAGCGTAAGAAGAAAACTAGACCAAGTTAGGCTTAATATATGGTTCGCTTTTCAGATAAACTAGAGAAAGCTGACTGGTGCCTGTTTGTCACCGTTGTCATTTAAGGGACTACTCTGAAGTGTAATACATCCCAGTATTTCTAGTTTGTCAGCTCGCTTTCAAGTCCCATTTAGCTGTGCCCTGCATAGGAGTGTTTTCTAGAAATACACACATACACCTCCCTCCAGCTAGCTTGGTAGTCAAGCCAGCAGGGGACAGGTCACCCCCTAGCCAATCCCATCAGCTGGAGGTTTATGTTATTTGGAACTCTGGTGCACCACAGAGCTCTGTCTCGGTTGTGAACTTCCTAAGGGAGAAAGTACTCTCCTCCTCCACATATAGTCACATGCTTTTACTCCCCTCGCAGACCTCTGTTCCCCACCCATGGACCTCTCCCACATAGGTGATGCCAGCTTGAAATACAAGTGGGTATGCTCCCCCAGAGAGAAGCCATCCAGACTTTGAGCCGGGGGACATACTTCTAAACCAGTTAGTTTGGAAAAAACTGTGCCAGAGAGGGAAGCCGGGACATGGAAAAAGGACCATGTTTTTGCTTTCTTGCTGTCTGTCTCACACAGTGTTTCACTGAGCTCTGAGAGCCACTTAATTGTTTGTACTGTTGCCCCATTTATTGAACATCATTAATATCAGTGTGAAACCTGAGTGTCATTCTCCAAGAAGCTCTGGCTGGAACAGCTTCCAGGCCTCAAGAAGCACTGTGTTCCCCCCACCCTCCATCCCTTGTTAGTCTGTGGTGCACAGCTCCAGAAGGGAATAAGCCAGCCATTTCTGCTGGTAGATTTGCATGTCCTCTTGCCTGCTCTCCAGACCTCACCTTCTGGATCCCTTAACAATGCATTTGGTGGCAAGTGACAGGGACTGAAGCCATATAGACATTTGTTGTTTACCTAACAAGGCAGCCCAGTTGAGGTGGTCTTGGGGTGGTTCTACAGCTCAGCTATGCCATCAAAAGCCAGCTTCTCTCCATCTGCCTTCTCACTTCATAAGCATGTTGGCTTTCTGTTCTAAGACTTCTTGCCTCTTGGTCACAAGGTGGCTGCTGTGTCCAAGTTAAAGGGAAAATAGAACATCAGGAGATTTGATCTCCAGCTTTTCCTTTTAATAAGAAAAAGACAACTCTCCCAAAGGTCTCCAAGAGAATTCTTCTTGCTCTCCATTGGTCAGAACTTGGTCTCGTGGCCACTCCTTGCTGTGAGGAAGACGGTGTCTACCAAATCACCTTTTGAGAAATCCATGGACAACATCGGAAAATTCAAGCACAGTGCTTCTAGGAGCCCCTGGAGAAAAAAACAGGGATAATTCCCTCTCCTCAACGTCACCTTCTCTTTTGCCTGAAGTGAACACTGAAATGCATTGTCAAAGGACCGTCATCCTAAATCACTGTACGTCTTAGAAAGGAAAAGGAGCAGATACACGAGTGAGTGAGGTCTTGAAGTTGAATTCAGGATGTCCGTGACGTTTCAGAATGTGGGTTCACTGAAGGCTGAGATGTGAATACAACTACATTTTAGTGTGAGATTATTTTCCACAGAACAGAATGTCTTGTTCTGGCAATAGGTACCAGGGCAGTTTGGGTTAAAGACTTAGACGATCTGGGCTCATCCCATCTGGAGCCATTATGCCACCAGTGACTCTGTTTTTCCTTCATGGGGTGATTTTTGTGTGAGAAACTGGTGATTCAAGTTGGAGCCCTTCTATGTTAATCTTACCCTTTCAGACAATAATCGGAAGGACTTCAAGGTTAAAAATGCAGGAGCACGATTTCATAAATTATTGAAGGGCACTGTTAATACTGAGATAATAAGTCATGAATATCTATTCCCTCAATCCCCCATGGCAAACAGGGGAACAAAGACACCAGCTGAGGAAAAGCAAGTGACTGTGCAGAAACCTTCCTGGCTCAGAAAGCTATAAATGAGCAGGCAAGTCCAAATCTAATGTGGAACTCAAGTAAAACTAACAATTGGCCCCATACATTACGGGGTGCTTGCTTGCTTGCTATAATTAAGTTGGCATCTGTGGTTAACAGCCTTGAAAATGAAACTCAACAAAAAAATTTTTTGAAAAGGATAACCAAAGGCTTCTGAATAACGAAGTTAACACATCCCTGTTATAAGGAAAAAGAATGTTCTTGCGGCATCTTGTTTCATGTCTGTTTTGTGGTGGTGCTCGTGGTTTCAAGAGACACGTTGATTTTTACCTTTGGGGTCACCGCAGCTCCTTCTATAAACTTGTCAGTTTCTGGCCTACCAGCACAGTGGCATCCGTCTGCATGTGCAGTGTAGAACTTGGCACTTGCCTTGTTTTTGTTTTTTGGGTTTTTTTGTTTTGTTTTGTTTTTTTGGCCCTTTGAAATGGGTTGTTTAGCATTCTTGTTTGGTTTCTATGGCCATCTGTAGCTCAAATGGAAGGGCTTCTTTGGCTTTTAAAATATTCACATCCATGGCACAAGGGAAAGTACTTAAGAGCCAGACCACAAAATTGTCCAGAAAAGAACTACCTTCTGGGTTTCCTCCTTTCTTTATGCCTGAGAAACGGTGCCCATCATGGGAGTAACGAGGCACAAATATAGATAAGCCTCTTCTTACTGAGATGCTCCCATTAGAATGCAGACACTGTCAAAATTCCTCACGTGGTGTTCTTTAAGAGAAAAAAATATATACTTGGAAACAGATCGAAGATCTTTTTTTCTCCCAGTTTCTTTCAAAGCTCAGTGAAAATGCATATAGTTCATTTCAATTACCCGTTTCCAAGCATTTTTCTTTGAGGAGTTGTTCCTAGTTCTGCATAGAATATTTATTGTGATGTAATCACAATTCTGTTATGCAGTAACTGTTGGTTATTTTTCGAGTAGAGGAAGATTAGTCTCACTCCCAGACAGGCACTCATACAAGTAGCAGTTTGTCGTGGAGGTTGACTTTAAAACTAAATTGTACAATGTGGAGTGAAAGTAATGGACTATTAAAGGCTCTATTTAGAAACTTCCATCTTTGTACCAGCGAAGAGAGCAGATGCAAAGGAAAAGATAAATGCATGATGGTCCGTAAAGACGAGGGAGCTTTATGCCTCCAGTGAATTGCTGTTGGGGCAGAGGGTAAATGAGAAAAGTAGGAAAATAGCTTGTTTTAAAAATATACTTAGAGCCAGTAGGTCAACAGAAGTAGAGCCCTGTACTCTTTGGGATGACTCAAATTCACCTGTGTATCTGTGTGTGTGTGTGTCTTTGGAGGTAGACTGGAGCATTGTGCTCTAGATCCTCATTTTGTCCCAGTCCAGCTCAACTCATCCAACAAAAGCTATGTTAAATGGTTATTGTTTATGATGGTCAAAGTCCAGAGACTATGTGGAATAGAGATGTGTTGGAAAATGCCTCCAACTCAGGAGAGAATCATGGCTGTAGAGTTCAGTTCCAGGACACGGCACAGACTGGGGCCCATGGAACCTGGTGGAGTCTAGAGTGTGCCCACTGGTTATCAGCCTTTCTTCTTACCCAGGTTCTGAGCAAATTGAGAACTAAAACAAGGAACAGGGCAAAAATACACCATAGGAACTGAGAAAGATGAGATGAAGGGGATGTCTTTGGGGTGAGTGTCAAATGGGCTTCCAAATGAGCTGGTCTGCCCAGTCTATAAGGGCCAAAGAGGGGAAGATTCTTGTCCTGAGGAGCACAGCAGATCTCCTATTTGCTTTGACCCACTCACTCCCAAGAAGGAAAGAAAGCAGATGGACAGGGTACGTCTGCTTTATTCTTCCCACGTTTACTCATCGAGTATGTCACTCCCTCAAAGATTCCTTGAAGGGAATAGAGAATAGAGGTCGAGAGAGGCCAGGAGTTAACTCTGACTTCTCTTCGTATGGGAGGAAACAGATCGGCAAAAACATTCCCGTAGTACTCTTCCTTCAAGCCACTCCTGCAAAAAAAAAAAAAAAAAAGTCATTTCTGGATTCTCCAAGGACTTTGAGGCAAGAATGAAGTTGTTTGGGGCTGCATCTGTCACGTACATGTTGGTCATCAGCATGGGCTATGGCCAGGTGTGTTTCACTGAAACATGTGTTTGGATAGCACATTAAAAAAAAAATGATACAGACTTGTCCCTCAGTCATACTAACATCTTTTATTAAAACTTCTTATTTTGAAATAGAGACTTATAGAAAAGCTGCAAAATGGTGCAGCTGGCCTTCGCTCATGTTAGTAACTTGCATAACCGTAATACAGTGACCAAAACTAAGACATTAACATTCGTGTAATACTCTAAACAATGGTTTGTATGTGGATTTCGCCATTTTTTTTTTCCATTTTCTGTTCCAGGGTCCCATCTGGAATCACACATTGCCTTTCGTTGTCATACCTCATTAGCCTCTGTTCATCCCTCACAGTTCTTCACACTTTCTTTCTCTTTTGGGGTACTGACACTTTTAAAGAGGGCTGGTCAGCTTTATGCACACTCTCCCTCAGTTTGGGCTGGTCACGTGTGTTCTCATGGTCAGGTGGTCATTACAAGAATATTCAGAAGTGATGTGCTATCACTTTTCAGTGAATTATATCAAGAGCTGCATGATGTCAGCATGTCTTACTACTAGTGATGTTAACTTTGATCCCTTAATTAAGACGGTACCCACCCACCAGGCTTCTCCACAGTACGTTGACTTGGTTGTTGTTTTTTTTTCCTTTGTAATTAATAGATTACTTGAAGGAAATTCTCTGAAACAATACTGATATCCTGTTTCTCAAACCTTGTTCGATAATTCCAGCACCTGTCAGTGTATCTTTCCCACACCAATCATCACTGTGGTGTTCTGATCTTAAGTTCTTTTTCCCTCATTCCTTTTGCATCTATTACTTGGAATCCTTCTGGTAATTACCTTCTGGTAAGGTAGAGCTGTCACTTCGCCCCCAAATATTTCTTCATTTACTTTGTTGTATATAGGTGACCTGATGGATATTTATTTCATTCTATGGGTTCTAATCCGGTACTGTTTATTTTGTCGTGCAGATTGTTCTAGCTGTCCCCTGAGAAACTGACCTCTGTGTCCTTTGAACATGCCCCATCCTTTTTTGAACACTTCCTCTATTTGGCACCACAAGTTATGGCACTCCAACTCATCTTAGGTTATCCCTCCCTCAGCCCTGTTTATCACTCTTATGTAGTAGTTGCATTCTTTAAATTAAAAACAAACACCTCAAGTCAAGGACATCGATGTCTCTTAGGCACACATCATGGGCCAGCACAGGACTAGGTGCTGTGCAGACATTGTCCTCTTTTTTTTTTTTTTTCTACTTTTTAATTTTTTATTTTTTTTTTCAGCATAACAGTATTCATTATTTTTGCACCACACCCAGTGCTCCATGCAATCCGTGCCCTCTACAATACCCACCACCTGGTGCCCCCAACCTCCCACCCCCCACCCCTTCAAAATTCTCAGATCGTTTTTCAGAGTCCATAGTCTCTCATGGTTCACCTCCCCTTCCAATTTCCCTCAACTCCCTTCTCCTCTCCATCTCCCCTTGTCCTCCATGTTATTTGTTATGCTCCACAAATAAGTGAAACCATATGATAATTGACTCTCTCTGCTTGACTTATTTCACTCAGCATAATCTCTTCCAGTCCCGTCCATGTTGCTACAAAATTTGGGTATTCATCCTTTCTTTCTTTCTTTCTTTTTTTTTTTTTTTAACAGCTTTATAAACATATATTTTTATCCCCAGGGGTACAGGTCTGCGAATCGCCAGGTTTACACACTTCACAACACTCACCATAGCACATACCCTCCCCGATATCCATAACCCCACCCCCCTCTCCCAACCCCCTCCCCCCATCAACCCTCAGTTTGTTTTGTGAGATTAAGAGTCACTTATGGTTTGTCTCCCTCCCAATCCCATCTTGTTTCATTTACTCTTCTCCTACCCCCTCAACCCCCCATGTTGCATCTCCTCTCCCTCATATCAGGGAGATCATATGATAGTTGTCTTTCTCTGATTGACTTATTTCGCTAAGCATGATACCCTCTAGTTCCATCCACGTCGTCGCAAATGGCAAGATTTCATTTCTTTTGATGGCTGCATAGTATTCCATTGTGTATATATACCACATCTTCTTTATCCATTCGTCTGTAGATGGACATCTAGGTTCTTTCCATAGTTTGGCTATTGTAGACATTGCTGCTATAAACATTCGGGTGCATGTGCCCCTTCGGATCACTACGTTTGTATCTTTAGGGTAAATACCCAGCAGTGCAATTGCAGGGTCATAGGGTAGTTCTATTTTCAACATTTTGAGGAACCTCCATGCTGTTTTCCAGAGTGGTTGCACCAGCTTGCATTCCCACCAACAGTGTAGGAGGGTTCCCCTTTCTCCGCATCCTCGCCAGCATCTGTCATTTCCTGACTTGTTAATTTTAGCCATTCTGACCGGTGTGAGGTGATATCTCATGGTGGTTTTGATTTGTATTTCCCTGATGCCGAGTGATATGGAGCACTTTTTCATGTGTCTGTTGGCCATCTGGATGTCTTCTTTGCAGAAATGTCTGTTCACAGACATTGTCCTCTTAAACTTCACATTTAGTCCATTGGATGGGTATACCTTTCTCCCTCTTCAAAAGTATAAACAGGCTTAGAAAAGCAGTGTGTGACCATCAGTGGTAATTGTAGTCTGGGTCTGTTGGACTCCAGGGTCAATGTTTTTTGCACTGTGTAGAGAATTATTCAGAAGCAAAAGGAAAGATGGATATTATTGACTTTAGCTTTCTCCACATGGTCTGCAAATGAGAAGATCAAGACTTCATCAAGTTTTAATCATCTTCATCAACTTAATGGAAGAAATCAGTGGTAGCCCTTGATCTTGCACCAAGGCTAGTATTTCTTTTTCTTGTTTTTTTTAAAAGATTTTATTTATTTATTAGAACGAAAGAGAGAGAGAGAGAGTGTGTGTGTGAGCATGAGCAGGTGAAGATGCAGAGGGAAGGAGAAGCAGACGCACCTCTAAACAGAGAGCCCAATGCGGGGCTCGATCCCAGGACCCTGGGATCATGACCTGAGCCAAAGGCAGATATTTAACCAACAAAGCCACCCAGGCACCCCAAGGCTAGTATTTCTTTACATCTAATGCTGTGAGTAATTGTTCTCAGGTAATTTTCATTGGTAAAATGACTCACAATTTGAGTTCATTATTGAAACTTCCTTTCCTTGCTTAATGATGAAATACAGTTTCCCATTGGGGAAAAAGACTAAAAAATAAAATAAATACAATTTCCCACTGGGTTTGCCAGCAACTGTGATTTCCCATTCATTTTTGAGCCGAAGTGATCCTTCTGGACAGGTCAAGAAATAACGCATCAAAAACCAAAATGGCAACAGCAACAAAAACTGTGACCAGGAGTCCCTCATACTACTGAATGCCTTCTGGATAAGTAGCGTTGCCACTTTAGCTGCCAAATGATCTCTTCGGCAATATAAATTCACTGGAAAATGGTGTGTTCCAAAAGAAACAAAATCATTAATTTTTTTTTCTTTCCAAGTATGATGTTTTTAAGAAGACTTAGAAAATCATCAAATTCCTGAAAGTACATCTAGGAAAGCATAATTAAGCTCAGAGGGGAAACAAGTTACCGCATCAATATTTATACTACGCCTTGTGAGGCGCTATTGCTTCTTCCGAGAAGAAAATGAGGGGGAACAACGGGGTCCAAGTGATATACCATGGCTAAATTAAGGGTATCACACAACCCAAGACTGGCTACAACGGACGAGGCTTCTCACACAGATGAAGTAGTTTCTGGCTCTATCACAGACACTGCAGAAAACACCCAGGAACTGGCGACAGAGCAAATTAGAGGGAGCTGGCTTCTAGAGACAGTTGCACAGGCATACAGTGTCCAGGCGGTGTTTACTCTGCTTTATCTGCCTTTAAATATAACAGATCCGTAAGGCACTTAAATGCCAATTCTTTCTTTCTTTCTTTCTCTCTCTCTCTTTCTTTTTTTTTTAAGATTTTATTTATTCGTTTGACAGAGATCACAAGTAGGCAGAGAGGCAGGCAGAGAGAGAGGAGGAAGCAGGCTTCCCACTGAGCAGAGAGCCCAATGCGGGGCTTGATCCCAGGACTCCGAGATCATAACCTGAGCTGAAGGCAAAGGCTTAACCCACTGAACCACCCAGGCACCCCCTAAATGCCATTTCTAATCAATGTGCCTCCTGCCATCTTGGAGACAGCATTCTTGTTATAGCTCTAACTGTGCCCTCTTTCCCTCTTTCTTGCATTCAGGCTGTGCCTGTCTTCTGTTAGAAGGTAGCTCCTGCTCACCACTCCCACTGCAGGC
This sequence comes from Lutra lutra, assembly GCF_902655055.1. Taxonomy (NCBI): domain Eukaryota; kingdom Metazoa; phylum Chordata; class Mammalia; order Carnivora; family Mustelidae; genus Lutra; species Lutra lutra. The sequence continues at coordinate 99,370,949 of NC_062280.1, forward strand.
TTTTTATATGCTCTGAGGAATAGACTTTCTACAGAGACCATTTGGTGAAACAACATTTTTAAAATATGGGCATGAGAGTCTACAAGTAGTCTAAAACTAGCAAAGGCCTTTGGTAGAGTAGTCTTGACACACCGAGGCCTAGAGAGAACCTTTCTGGCGTGCTTCAGAAAGCCAGTGTTCCAAACTGTGGGTAGCATCTCAGTTATAACTGGAGAGGAAAGGCTGGATGGGAAGGGTAGGTTTCATGATGTGAAGGTGATGGGATTTTGATAGGATAGAACAGAGGTAAGCAAACTGTGACCACTGGACCAAATCTGTCCTAGCACCCACATTATGAACTGAACTGTGGACAACCCCGCCAAATTTATATATTGAAACCCTGACCCTGAAAGTGATTATAGTTGGAGGTGGGCCTTTGAGAATAATTGGGGTTAGACTAGGACTAAGAGTAAGACTTCCAATGGATTGGCCTCCTCCTGGGAGAAGGAGAGGTACCAGAGTCCTCTCTACACATGCGGGAAGGTCCCCCAGTAGGACACAGCTGCCTGTAAGCCAAGAAGGTGTTCTTCCCAGAAAGTTAATTTGCCACACCTTCATCGTAGCCTTCCAGCCTCCAAACCTGTGAGGAGATCTCTGTTGTGTGGGCCATGCAGTCTGGAGTGTTGCACTGTGACAGCCTAAATGGACTAACCTGGCCTATTTCTGTAAAGGAAATTTTGTAGGTAGGAACACAACCACACCCATATGTCACATATTGTCTCTGACAGCCTCTGGGATCAGATACCAAAATCGAGTAGCTGTGATGGAGGCTATTTGACCTCCAAGACCAAACTGTGTACTATCTAGCCTGTCACAGGAGATGTAGACCAACTCCTACGTAGAAATTTACCATACACCCTGTAGGTTTTCAATGGAAAAACCCACCCCAGTGGATTAGGATAAGGCCAAAATGAGGAAGCCCCCTAGTGTGCAGTGCTCAAACGAGGACTGGCCTGATCCCCTCCAGGAGTCTTGTTCTCCTAGGATGGTCGTGCACGTCTGAGCTAAGTGGTTGACATTGAACTTTCCCACCATCAATAGTTGAAGTCCTTGGAGGGCAGGCATCCGGGGGGGACCTGTCTTCTAACGAGGCTGATAGGACAGATCAGTCATGACAGGGAGGTAGAAACGGATGAAAGGTGGTCAAGGAGAAGTGTGGAAAGCGGTGAAGAAGAAGGTGGCTCTTCTCTCCCTCATCCGTGGCTGTGGATTATCCGGGGTGTCACAGCCCTCACTGTGCAGGGCAGAGCGGGAGCCAGGTTGGAAAGCTGAATGTAGTCTTTGCAGGTAGTGTAAGCCCTCACCCTGGATAAACTGTGCATTCAGAGCCTACATGTGCCCTCTCCAAGCCCTAAGTGGCGGTTTGGAAGTTGAGACCACCTGTGTCAGAATCCTCTACACACTGACGTGTGAGAACCACTGTTCGAGCAGTTTCCACCTCCTGGAGGTCTCAAACTATTCCCCTCGGGGGAGAGCGTGCATGTTAACAACAGGCCCTTTAGTGAAGAGTGCAGGAAAGGACCTTGATGGAGAGGTGCGGCCGAAGGGGTAGCGCCACACCAGCGATTCGGTTCATGGAAATGGCCTTGTACCGTGGGCCACCCGCCAGGTCAGCCTAGAGACTTTTGGGTCGGAATGCCAGCCTGGGAGCCATGTTGTAATGCTCAGGGTTGTTGTGTTCCACAGCCCAGACCGCTTCTGGGCTGTGGTCAAGCCAGGTTGTTCCAGGTTGATTCTATTCTGTCTGCTCAAGCTGTGGTGACCCAGCTGTGTTCAGGGCAGGCAGAAGGAGCTGGACTCATGCAAAGAGAAAACACTATCTTTCTTCTTCCCTCGTGTAATCAATAATTCAACCCTGTAAAGCAAGCCCGATGCCTGATGGAGTGCTTGCTGCAGAGAAGAAGACAGGGGTCATCCAGCATCCACACCAACTTCTAACACTTTCTTTCTTTCTCTCTCCCTCCTGCTCCAGCTCCTGGTCTGCCTTTGGTTTTTCTGCATCTAAATGCAAACTGAGTGTGTTGGCTAAAATGTGACCCATATACAGTCCAAGAGGAATGGAGACAGAATGGGAAAAGCTGTGGAGGGAGGAGAGGGAAGGAGCCAGTCATTTTAAATGTCGGAACAGATCAGTAATGACTGAAGTCACTGTCCCCTCTGAGTGCTGTACCATGGCGTGCGTAAATTCGTTAAGTGGCCACTTCTGTGAATTAAGGGTATGAATTAGAAAATGCCCCATGGACAGATAACAACAGTAAAAATAATAGCAACAGCAAACTTAGAGAGCGCCTACTTTGTGCCAGGCCCTCTTTCCAAGTGCCCTAACTCGGAAAGATCGTTTCTAGTGTCTGTTGAACAGGGTGGACCCATGTTAACACTGAAATGTTTTCATGCTATTTGGACACATTTCAGTCCCACTCTACATTTAATTTCAGTGTGCAGGGCATAGATGATCGCGTTCCTTTTTCCATGTTTTCATGTTCTGTGTCTTCAGCATGACCCCCGCAAGCACAGTTCCCTTCAAAATCTAATTTCACTGGTCCCAGGGAGTAGATACAGTTCTACACTGGCCTGAATTCCCCTGGAAGTAACCTCAGTATTTTTATCTTACCTGTCCTTCATCCCTCTGCATGCCTATCATTCACATCCTAAATCAGGTGGATTAATATGAATGACTTTCTCTGGGAGAACAATTTGTGATTTTTTTTTTTTAAAGATTTTATTTATTTATTTGACAGAGAGAAATCACAAGTAAGCAGAGAGGCAGGCAGAGAGAGAGGAGGAAGCAGGCTCCCTGCTGAGCAGAAAGCCCGATGTGGGGCTCGAACCCAGGACCTGGGATCATGACCTGAGCCGAAGGCAGCGGCCCAACCCACTGAGCCACCCAGGCGCCCCAATTTGTGATATTTTTAAAGCCAACATAGCCACCCATCTAAATCCAAGAGTCCCCCAAGAGGCCATTCCTCCCCTAAAGATTTAAAGAGGATTAAAGTGTTAAATGCTGGGCATTGTGATTAATTCGGTGTTAGTGGGTGGCATGTTCTGCAAGAACACTTGTGGTCCGTGGCAGAGAGCTGTGAGAAACGGCTGGGCATCAGCAGCACAGGTCTCCGAGGCCCTGCAGGGTATGGAATGGCTGGGAGCTGGCCCAAGCTGGGATTAGCCCAGCCTTGTGTGATGGACAGCACTTCCTCACCCTGCTGAGCCCGCCAGCCCTGGCTCTGAATCCCCATTACCAAGGCATTGCCTTTCACAGCCCTGCCTGTTTGAATCAAGGCCTGCAGGTTCCTGTAACCTCTGTTACCCAGGCCCCAACTGCCTAGGAATAAACTTTTCGTGGCTACTAGTCAGAAGAACACCCGCTGCCATGGGACCTCCGGGCCCCCTTTAAGTGATCCTTTCTCCTTCTGTGTTCTCCCTTCCCACTCTTCATTTCCTTATTCATTCATTCAGTATTTTTTGAGGCTTTCTGTGTCAGACGCTGCTCTAATTGCTGGAGCTATGGTCTATTAATAAAGATATAATGGTAAAAATATGTCAGGTGTTGGGAGTGATTAAAAGAAAAGTCATGTAGGGAAGGGGCATCCCTCGGCTATTTGGGGAAGTTTCCAGAAGGTGTCTCCCTGCTGCTCTTAGACACTGGCTTCTCTGGCACGGGGTGGCTGCAGAGGGCTTTAGAGCAGCCACAAAGGTGGAGGGAAAGCGCACCCTGTCCTCCATGCTGCCGAAGCCACATAGGGCCGTGGCCCCACTGGCTGCACCTGCCTGAATTTCCGGGGAAGCCCCAAGGCCGGGAGAGCTGTCTTGAGGCTGCGGTGGGGTGGAACTTCACCTGCCGCCCCCACCCCCCGGGTGCCACGTGCTGCTGTGTGCTTCAAGTCTCAGGTCAGCCAAATGGCTTACACAGTTTATACTTTTCATGTCTATTAATTTGTCCTGACAGATGCAATCCACAAAACTATTCCCATTGTATGATATTCAAATATTGCAAATAAATCACTCGTGCTTCCTGACTGGGGCCCATTCCTAAAGGGACAACCACTGCTCGGTCGTGGCCTTCTGGACCTTTCTCTCCCGCTCTCAAACATAAATTCACACACTCAGTTTTGTACACACACACCTACAGACACAGTGCAAGAGCACATATTGTATTGCTTTGTGGCTTTTTTCTTACATAAAGGGTCTATATATAAAATTTGGAAATTCATTTTCGTACTTAGAGCCACATCAGCATATGGAGTGAGTCAATCAGTATATTGAGCCAGCGGAATACAGAGCTCTGCACGTGTCTCTTTCTCTTTCTTTCTTTCCTTCCTTCTTTCTTTCTTTTTAAATTTTATTTATTTGTCAGCACAAGCAGGGGGAGCAGCAGGCAGATGGAGAAGCAGGCTCCCCGCTGAGCAGGTTGCCCATGGGACTGGATCCCAGGACCCTGGGACCATGACCTGAGCCAAAGGCAGATGCTTAACCAACTGAGCCACCCAGGGAACCCGTGAATGTGCCTTTTAACTGCTGTTTAACTTCCCATAGTATTAGTACACCCTTCTCCTATTAAGGGTGAGAGAGTGTGTTTTGTTTAGAAGGGTAGACACGGGCGCCTGGATGGCTCAGTTGGTTAAGCAACTACCTTCAGCTCAGGTCAAGATTCTGGAGTCCTGGGATCAAGTCCCACATTGGGCTCCCCACTCAGCTGTTGTAGCCTACTTCTCCCTCTCCTCCCTGCTCTTGCCCTCTCTCACTATCTCTGTTTCTCTCTCTCTCCAATAAATAAATAAATATTAAAAAAAAAAAAAGTAGACACTGAGAAGTGGAACTGGGAACTGTTGGATTTGTACATTTCAAATTAGTATAGATCCTTCTGCCAATTTCTACTCCTCCAGCAGCCACGAGTGGGCAGGTTCCAGTTTGCTTGCCGCCTCTCCTCTCTTGGGCCCAGATCCAAGCTCCTGGGGACTGGGTTCAAGGGAAAATGAAAAGAAGGATAGACATGAGTAACTCTGTCCAGTGACCCCGAGATTTGGGTTCTCCGCCAAGTCTTCAGGATGTTCTTCTTGAGGGTGTGTTTATTCTCAGGAGCCCTCTGGTGGACGCAGCCAGGAAGGGATGTGTGCCAGACTGAACAGAGAAGGCATCTACTAAAATGACTCTTTGGGGACATTGTTTACTTTAAAAGGTTTAAAAAAAAATGTGCTTCGTTTGCAATGTTCTGATTTCAAATGATAAAAACCAGCTTTATGGGGCATTTTTTCATCCCTGTCCTATGGCCCCCCAGTACCCCTCCCCAGAGACAGCCAGTATTAGTATAGGTGCTGCCAAAGCAAACCAGAGACAATCAGTGTTGTCTCTTTGTGTTCTTCCAGAAATATTTCATGAGTATGTATGCAAAATGTATATATGTATTTGTAATTTTTGTCATTTGTGTCCCCTGGTAAGCCATGTCACACGGTGCGTAAGAGCAGAGATCTAAAGACAGGCTTCCTGAGTTCTTTTTTTTTTTTTTTTTTTTTTAAGATTATATTTATTTATTTGACAGAGAGAGACCACAAGTAGACGGAGAGGCAGGCAGAGAGAGAGAGAGAGGGAAGCAGGCTTCTTGCTGAGCAGAGAGCCCGATGCAGGACTCGATCCCAGGACCCTGAGATCATGACCTGAGCCGAAGGCAGCGGCTTAACCCACTGAGCCACCCAGGCGCCCCAGGCTTCCTGAGTTCTAATCCCAGCTCTACCTTCTAATGCCCTGCATGGCCCCTAAGCCAATTATTTAACCTTTCCTGCCTCAGTTTCCCCATCTGCAAAATGAGGATTATTGCTAGAGTTATAACAAAGATTAAATGACGTATTATCTGTAGAGCCCTTAAAATTCTATCTGGAACATCGTAAGAACCATGGACTCATTTGTTAGCTTAAAAAAAAAAAAAAGGAATTGTCTGCCTATGCTGTTTCCTTTCTTGATATTTGCATATATTTTGAAACGATCATCACAATGCCTAGTTAACATCCATCATCATACTGTTACAAACAATGATTTCCTTGTGATGAAGAATTTTAAAATCTACTCCCTTAGCAACTTTCAAATATGCAATATAGTATTATTATAGCCCCCATGCTGTATATTACAGCCCCAGGACTTAGTTTATAACCGGAAGTTTGTAGCTTTTGACTCCCTTCACTCACTCCACCCACACCCCACCTCTGGCAACCACCATTCTGTTCTCTGTATCTGTGAGCATGGCTTGTTGCTGTTTTAAAATTCCACATATAAATAAGTTCATATGTTATCTGTCTTTTTCTGACTTATTTCATTTAGCATCATTGCCTCAAGGTCCATCTATGTTGTTACAAATGGCAGGATTTCATTCTTTTTATGGGGGAATAGCATTCTAGTGTGTGTGCCACATCTTCCTTAGTCACGCATCAGGAGACACTTGGGTTGTTCTCATGTCTTGTCTGTTGTAAGTAGTGCTGCAGTAAACAAGGAGATGTATATATCTTTTCAAATTAATGCTTTCATTATCTTTGGTTAAATACCCAGAAGTAGAATTGCTGGATTATATAGTAGTTCTATTTTTAATTTTTTGAGGACCCTCCATACTGTTTTCCATGGCAGCTGCACCGGTTTGCACTCCCACCCACAGTGCACAAGGGTTCCCTTTTCTCCACATCCTCACCAACAACTGTTATCTCTTGTCTTTTTAGTAGTAACGTCCTAATAGGTATGAGGGGGTACCTCATTATGGTTTTGATTTGCATTTCCCTGATGATCAGTGATATTGAACATCTTTCCATGTACCTGTTGGCCATCTGTGTATCTTTGGAAGACTATTGAAGTCATCTGCCCTTTTTTAATAGAATTGGTTTTTTGTTTTTTTGGTTTTTTTTTTGCCTTCAAGTTATAGGAGTTCTTTATATATTTTAGATATTAATCCCTTATCAGATATATGATTTGTCAGTATTTTCTCCCATTCTTTAAGTTTCCTTTTCATGTTGCTGATGGTTTCCCTTGCTGTACAGAAGTTTCTAGTTTGATGTGATCCCACCTGTCTGTTTTTGCATTTACTCTGTTTGCTTTGGGAGTCAGAGCTAAAAAAAACCCTTACCAAGAGTGATGTCAAGGAGCTTACTGCCTGTGTTTTCTTCTAGGAATTTTGTTGTTTTAGTGTAACATTTAGGTCTTTGATACATTTGAGTTAGTATTTCTGGATGATATAAAATAGTGGTCCAGTTTTATTCTTTTGCCTGTGGCTGTCCAGTTCTCTCAAAACCATTTACTGAAGAGACTGTCCTTTCCCATGGTAATTTTTGGTTCCTTTGTCAGAAATTAATTGACCATATATATACATCGGTTTATTTCTGGGCTGTCTACTCTGTTCTGTTGATCTGTGTGTCTGGGTTTTTTTAAGATTTTATTTATGCATTTGACAAGACAGAGATTGCAAGTGGGCAGAGAGGCAGGCAGAGAGAGAGGGGGAAGCAGGCTCCCTGCTGAGCAGAAAGCCTGATTCAGGGCTCGATCCCAAGACCCCATGGTTCAGGACCTGAGCCAAAGGGAGAGGCTTAACCCACTGAGCCACTCAGGTGCTCCATGTGTCTGTTTTTATGCCAATACCATACAGTTTTGATTCCTACATTCCTTTGTAATATAATTTGAATTTGGAAGTCTTTTGCTTCTAGCTTTGTTCTTTCTCAAGATTCTTTTGGCCTTTTCAGACTCTTCTGTAACTCCATACAGATTTTAGGGCTGTTTTTTCTATTGCTGTGATCAATGCCACAAGAATTTTGATAGAGATTACATTGAATCTGTACATTGCTTTAAGTTATATGGACGTCAACTATATTTTTCTGATCTATGAGCATGAAATATCTATCCATTTGTTCAACTTCTTTCCGTATCTTAAAGTTTTCAGAGCACAGGTCTTCTACCTTTTTGTTAAACTTATTCCTAGCTATCTGCATTTGTAAATGGGATTGATTTCTTAATTTCTCTTTCTGCTAGTTTCTTATTAGTGTACAGAAATGCAAGAGATTTTTGTATACTGATTTTGTGTCCTTCAGCTTTTCTGAATTCATTTATTAGTTCCAATAGATTTTTGGTACAGTCTTTAGGGTTTGCCGTATATAATATCATGTCATTAGGAAATAGAGATGGGTTTTTCCCCAATTTAATTGCCTTTTATTTCTTTTTCTTGCCTAATTACTATGGCTAGGGTTTTCAAAACTGTGTTGCATTTGATCTTAGCTGACAGGCTACGAAGCAATTCAATGCTTAAATAAAATTTAATAAAAAAAAATAAAAATGGTGAGAGTGGGCATCTTTGTCTTTTCCTGATCCTAGAGGAAAACCTTTTAGCTTTTCACCATTGAGTATGATATGAGCTGTGAGCTTGTTGTATATGACTTTTGTTGTATTGGGGTATGTTCCCTCTATACCCACTTTATTGAGAGATTCTATCATAAATGGGCATTGAATCTTGCAAAAGATTTTTCTGCATCTATTAAGATGGTCGTATGATTTTTATCCTTCATTTCGTTCCTGTGGTATATCACGTTGATTGATTTGTGGATGTTGAACTATCCTTGCATCCCTGGATGCTCTTCTACTTGGTCATGGGGTCTGATCCTTTTAATGTAATGTATTGAATTTGGTTTGCCAATATTTTGTTGATGATTATCTTTTCATTATTGAGATATGATTGACATTAACCTTATATTAGTTTCAGGTGTACAGCCCGATTCATTATGTGTACATATTACAAAATGTCAGCACAGTAAGTCTATTTAACATCCATCACCACACATACTTACAATTATTTTGTGATGAGAACTTTTAATATTTACTCTTTTATCATGTTTTTGTCTCTTTTTTTTTTTTTTTTTAGCAAAATACCTTGATGCTTATTCCCCCTTGTTTTACAGGGGCAAAGCATTCCATTGTGTGGATGGGTCCCTGCGTGTTTACCAGTCCCCCTGGTGGTAGGTAGTGTGATTGTCCATTTTTTGCTGCTGCAAACCACTCTGAGATTAAGGACCTTGTATATAATCATTTTGCATGGGTGTGAATACATATATAACTTAAATCCATAAAAGTGAAATTGCTGGGTTGAACTTCATAGTACTGACAGATGCTGCAACATCACCTTCATAGAATTTATACCTATTTACCCTCTTCCTTTTTTTTTTTTAAGATTTTATTTATTTATTTGAAAGAGAGAGACACAGCAAGAGAGGGAACACAAGCAGGGAAAGTGGGGGAGGGAGAAGCAGACTCCCCGCTGAGCAGGGATCCTGAAGTGGAGCTCGATCCCCGGACCCCGGCATCAGGACCTGAGCCAAAGGCAGATGCTCAACTGACTGAGTCCCCCAGATGCCCCCCCTATTTACCCTCTTAACTGACAATGTGGGAAAGGACCTGTTTCCCACATAGAGTGGGAATTCCAAATAGGGTATTCTAACAAATACAGTGCTAATTAACTCTTGATCCTTGCCCAGGTGATAAATAATAATGGTATCTCAATACAGCTAATTAATTTGTATTTCTTTGTATGGAACCAGAGTGAATCTCTTTTCATTGTTTCAAAATTCATTTTACTTCCTTTCCTATAAACTGTTGATTTACTTCTCACATTGGTCTGATGGGTTATTATTTATTCCTTACTGATTCCTGGGACCTTTTTACAAATTAAGGAAATTTGCTCTTTTCGATTTGAGTTACAATTATTTCCCTGATATTTCACTTGTCTTTTTACGTAGTAATTTTATTAGAAAGATTTTTTTCCAAAGCAAGAGTTTTATTTTCCCTGTGCTGTATTGATAGCACTCTTTTGGATACAAGCATTCTATTTATAGACAGAAATAAAAATAATGACAAAGAAACAACTTATATAACTGTATATTTTAAGAGACAAATGTAATGTCTTATGGACTTCCTAGAATGTGAAATAGCACTTTGAATCATGTTCTTTGTAAAATGGTGTAATGGTAAATGTGCCTGTGAGAACAAATTTTCCTGTAGTTTACCTCTGTTGCTATCAGTTTATCTTTGTTATAGATTTATTGATGACGGAAATCTGTTATCTTTGTTATCATGGATTTCAGATTATTTTACTTCAAGGGCTTTGCTCACTGATGCTATTTTCTTCTTTTAATCTTTTTAATGATTTGCTTTTTATTTTTTGTATTTTTAATTTTTTGTATTTTTAAATTTTTTAAGTTTTTATTTAAATTTTAGTTAGCATATAGTGTAATACTAGTTTGGGGTGTATAATATAGTGACTTAGCACTTTCATAAAACACCTAGTGCTCATCACACTCATTATTTAACCCATTCACCCACCTACCTCCACTCTGGTAACCACCAGTTTGTCCTCTATAGTTAAAAGTCTATTTCTTGGTTTGCCTTCCTCTCTTTTTTCCCATTTCCTCATTTGTTTTGTTCCTTAAATTCCACATGTGTGAAATCATATGGTATTTGTCTTTAATCTAACTTATTTCATTTAGCATAATATTCTCTAGCTCCATCCACATCATTGCAAATGGCAAGATTTCATCTTCTTTTTTATGGCTGAGTAATATTCTATTGTGAATATGAGTGTGTGTCTCTCTGTGTGTGTGTATATGCATGTATGTAAACATATGTGTATCTAAACACACACACACACCACATCTGTTTTATCCATTCATCAGTCATTTGTGCCGTTTCCATAATTTTAGCTATTATTGATAATGTTGCTATAAATATCAGGGTTCATATATCATTTTGAATCAGTATTTTTGTATCCTTTGGGTAAATACCTAGTCGTACAGTTGCTGGATCAAAAGGTAGCTCTGTTTTCAACTTTTTGAGGAACGTGGATACTGTTTTCAGAGTGGCTGTATCAGTTTACATTCCCACCAACAGTATAAGTGGGTTCCCCTTCCTCTACATCCTCACCAGCACAGGATATTTATTGCATTGTTAGTTTCAGCCATTCTGATGGGTGGGAGGTTATATCTCATTGTAACTTTGATTTGCATTTCTTGATGATCAGTGATGTTGAGCATCTTTCCATGTGTCTATTGGCCATCTGGATGTCTTCTTTGGAAAAATGTCTATTCGTGTCTTCTGCCCACTTTTTAATTGGATTATTTGGCTTTTGGGTGTTGATTTTTATAAGTTCTTTATATATTTTAAATACTAATCCTTTATCAGATATTTCATTGGCAAGTATCTTCTCCCATTCTGTAGGTTGCCTTTTAGTTTTGTTGATTATTTCCTTCACGGTGCAGGGTTTTTTGTTTGTTTGTTTGTTTGTTTGTTTGTTTTTTAAGATTTTATTTATTTGCAAGAAAGAGAACATGAGTGGGGGGAGGGACAAGCAGACTCCCCACTGAGTGGGGAGCCCAAAACAAGGCTCAATCCCAGGACCTTGTGTTCATGACCTGAGTTGCAATCAGATGCTTAACCAACTGAGCCACCTAGGCACCCCACTGGGCAAAAGCTTTTGATTTTGATGAAGTCCCCATAGTTTATTTTTGTTGTTGTTTCCCTTGGCTTTAGAGACATATAGAAAGAAGGTGTTTTGGCAAAATTCAAGGAGGTTACTGCCTGTGTTTTCTTCTAGAATTTTTATGGATTCTGGTCTCACATTTAGGTCTATCATCCATTTTGAATTCATTTTTCTGTATGGTATAAGAAAGTGGTCCAGTTCCATTCTTTTGCATGTGGCTGTCCAGTTTTCCCACCACCATTTACTGAAGAGACTGTCTTTTTCCCACTGGATGTTCCTTCCTGCTTTATCAAAGATTAATTGACCATATAGTTGTGGGTTCATTTCTGGGTTTTCTGTTCTGTTCCATTGATCTTTATGTCTATTTTTGTGCCAGTACTATACTGTTTTGATCACTATGGTTTTGTAATACAACTTGAAGTCTGGAATTTTGATGCTTCCAGCTTTGCTTTTCTTTTTCAAGGTTACTTTGGCTATCTGGGGGTCTTTTGTGTGGCTCCATATGAATTTTTTTTTGCTCCATATGAACTTAAAAGTGCTTGTTCTAACTCTGTAAATTCTTTAAAATGTTAGTATGGTCTAATTTATTCATCTTCTCTTTAATGGCTTCTGAGTGTGCATCATAGAATAGCCTTCACTATTCTTAAATGATAAATCTCCCAGGTCCCACAGTATTTTTAGTACTTTCATGATTTTTTTTTCAACATTTAAATCTTAGATCCATTTGGAATTTATCCAGATAGGCTGTGAGTGATGGAACTGGTAAATAGTTCTGAGTTGTGATCTGGCCCTTCATACTTAGCAACCTACCTATTTCCTTTCAGCCCGAGTCTTATACTATCTGTGTCCATCCCTTGCTTCTTCAGAATTTCCCCTGTGGTTTTCTTAACCAGTTCTTCCATCACATGCCACCCTGACTTCCTCATGTCTAAACTCAGGGACATTTTCTTAAAACTTTATGGCTGCCTGTGTGGTGTTCAGTCACATGTTCCTTGTAAGGAAATTCTCATCATTCTCTACAACCACTTCCTGTTTGTCCCTGGCCCCCCTCTCCATTCCCATTCTCCCTGCTGTAGAGTCTAGAATGGAACTGGAAGCCTCTTTCTCTGAGGCTCTGAGGTTTATTTTCACTTCTTTGCAGATTAGAAACCATCAACTTTCTGTTCCAGCCTCAACCTCAGCCTTATCACCTGGCTCTCAAAGGCAGTTTTACCTGGACATTTCTACCACTTTGATTTCAAACATATGAGAAAAATGCTTTTCTGTTTTCTCACAGTCCTTTTTAATCCTGACTTTGATGGTTCCCACTACATTCTTCCTCTACCTCCGCCAACAGTTGAATATTAGAGCATTTTTTCTTTGTTCTTTTTGAATATCTCCAAACCCTGGAGCCTTAATACCACAACACCAGCTGGTTGCCCATCACTACTTTTGATGTCTGTTAGGTCCAAATGTGCTTTCATCTGATTAGAAATCTTTTTAATCACCTCTGATCTCTTCCACAGTATCTGTAGCTCTGGTCTCCAGGACTTAGACTTCCCCTTTGGAGGTTCACAGTGGTGGATGAGCAGGACAGCTGCTGTGAACCTCATGGCTCATGCAGGGATCATTCTGGCGGGCTCATTACTACTGGACCTCCCATGGTTCCCTGGTCCCGAGTAGCCAATCAGTTGACACATCTCTGTCACATCAGACCCGTTCTCTTCCCCCCAACCCCTTAGTACAGTGAATATCCTTTTTTTTAGGGATGGAGTTTATAACTTTTCCCTTCTTAGAGTCTTTCTTGTGGTGTCTATTCTTGAACCCTTTCTTAAGGGCTAAGGGCTTCCACCTGACCACAGATCTGCCCCCCCAACTACACACACACACACACACACACACACACACACCCTTACAAAGATAGATTGTTTCTGACTAAAGATGGGCAGGTGGCAGCAAAAGTGCAGATTGTGGCTCTGTTAGCACATCTCTTTGTAACTTCAGGCATAATTTTTCTTCAGGGTTTTTTAAGGTTAAAATTATTTTTTAAATTATTTTTTGTTATTAAGGTATAATTTACACGTATCATTATTTGTTTCAGGTGAACAACATAAAGATTCGATATTTGTCTAGTGTGAAATGATCACCACAGTAGTAAAGCTAGTTAACATGTGTCACCATACATAGTTATGGAATTTTTCTTCTTGTGATGTGAACTTTTAAGATGCAGTCTCTCAGCAGCTATCAGATAGGCAGTACATCTCATTATGTTGTTGCCATGCTGTCCATTCCATCCCCGTGACTTACTTATTTTTTAACTGGAAATTTATACCTTTTGACTCCTTCACCCACCTGCCACATCCCATCTCTGGCAGGAGAGACCAATCGGTCTTCTGTATCTATGATTTTGGCTTTCTTTTATTTTTGTTTTTAGATTCCACGGGTAAGTAAGACCAAATGGTTTTATCTTTCTCTGTCTGATTTCTTTCACAAATGTCAAGACTTTCTTCTTTATGGCTGAGTAATACTCTATTGTATATATGTCACATTTTCTTTATCCACTCATTTGATTGATGGACGTTTAGGTTGTTTCCATATCTTAGTTATTGTAAAGAACCCTGTAATTTAATGTAGGGACACATATATCTATTCAAAATAGTGTGTTTGTTTTCTTCAGAAAAATACTTAAAAGTAGAATTGCTGAATCCTATGGCACTTCTCTTTAATTTTTTGAGGAAACTCCATACTACTTTCTGTAATGGCTGTGACTGTTTACATTCCCACCAACAGTGCTCAAGGGTTCCCTTGCCCCAAATTTTCATATACTCTTGTTACTTCTTATTAGTAATAACCAACCTAACAGGTATGAGGTGATATTTCATTATGGTTTGATTGCATTTCCCTGATGACCAGTGATTTTTTTTTAATATTTTATTTTTTATTTGAACGAGAGAGAGAGAGATCACAAGCAGTAACAGAGGCAGAGGGACAAGCAGACTCCCTGCTGAGCAGGGAGCCTGACATGGGGCTCCCAAGATCATGATCTGAGCCGAAGTCAGACACTCAACCGAGTCACCCAGGAGCCTGATGATCAGTGATTTTGAACATATTTTAATGTACCTGTTGGCCATCTATATGTCTTTGGAAAAATGTCCATTCAGATCCTTTGTGTATTTTTTAGTTGTAATGATTGTCTTTTGTAACTTAGTTGTAATAGTTCTTTACATGATTTACAAAATTTTCCCCATTCAGTAAGTTGCTTTTTCATTTTGCTGATGGTTTCTTTTGTAGTGCAGAAGCTTTTCAATTTAAGTTACTTACACTTATTAATTATCTTTTGTTTGTTTTGTTTTTTTCAAAGATTTTATTTATTTGACAGAGAGAGATCACAAATAGGCAGAGAGGCAGGCAGAGAGAGAGAGGGAAGCAGGCTCCATACTGAGCAGAGAGCCCAATGCGGGGCTCGATCCCAGGACCCTGAGATCATGACCTGAGCCGAAGGCAGAGGCTTAACCCACTGAGCCACCCAGGTGCCCCATACTTATTAATTATTGTTATTGGAGCTTTTGCTTTTAGTATCAAATACCAAAAATCATCATGAAGACCAGTGTCAAGTTGCCTATTCCTCATGTTTTCTTCTAGGAGTTTTATGATTTCAGGTCTTACATTCAAGTCTTTAATCCATTTTGGGTTAATGTTTGTCTTTGGGGTTAGGCACTCATCCAGTTTTCCCAACACCAATTATTGAAGAGACTGTTTTCCCCCCTGTTGTATATTTTGGGCTCTTTTTTGGCTTGTAATCCATTCATAGTAGTCTCATGATCCTTTGTGTTTCTGTGGTATTATAATGGCCCCTCTTCCATTTCTTGTTTTATTTGAATCCTCTCATTTTTCTTAGTCTTTCTAGCTACAAGCTTGCCAATTTTATCTTTTCAAAAAACCAACTCCTAGTTTGGTTATTCTTTTTTATTGTTTTTCTGGCCTCTGCGTCATTTACTTCTGCTTTGACCATTATTTCCTTCCTTCTGCTAACCTTGAAATCCGTTCTTTTTCTAGTTCCTTGAGGTGTAAAGCTAGGTAGTTTGAGACTTTTATTTCTTGAGGTAGGTATTTATCACTATGAACATCCTTCTTAGAATTACTTTAGTTGCATTCCATAAGTTTTGTTATGATGCATTTCCATTATCATTTGTCTTAAGGTATTTTTTAACTTGTCTTGATTTCTTTGTTGACCCACTGGTGGTTTAGTAGCTTGTTGTTTAATCTCCACGTATCTGTGAAGTTCCAGTTTTCTTCTTCTGAATAATCTCTAATTTCATACCACTGAAAAGATGCTTGATATATTTTCACTTTTCTCAGATTTGTTAAGACTTGTCTCGTGACTAAACATATGATCCATTCTGAAGAATGTTCCATGTGCACTTGAGAAGATTGTATATTCTGTTGCTTTCCCCTGCTCACATTATTACAATATTTCTGATGATGTTCTCTGTGTTATTTTACAACTGGAAGTTTGTAACTCTTAACCCTCTTCATCTGTTTTGCCTATCTCCCACCCACTGCTTCTCTAGCAGCCACAAGTTTGTTCTCTGTGTTTAAGCATGTTTGGTTTCATTTTGTTTTTACTGTTTAGAGGAAGAGAGAGAGTGTGTGAGTGGGGGGTGGAGAGGCAGAAAGAGAAGGAGAAGCTTAAGCACACTCTATGACCAACATAGAGCCCAAAGCAGGGTTTGATCTTATGACACTGAGATCATGACTTGAACTAAAACCGAGTCAGACACTTAACCGACTAAGCCATCCAGGCACCCTTGTTTTGTGTTTTAGATTTCACAATATAAGTGAGTTCATTTAGTATATTTCACATAGCATAATATTCTCCAGGTCCATCCATGTTGTCAAAATGACAAGATTTCATTCTTTTTTATTGCTGAGTAATATTCCATTGTACATTTTTAGCACATATGGACAGTTAGTTGGGTTCTTTCCATACCTTAGCTATTGTACATAATGCTTCAATAAACATAAGGTTGCATATATCTTTTTTTAAAAAGATTTTATTTATTTGACAGATCACAAGTAGGCAGAGAGGCAGGCAGAGAGAGAAGGGGAAGCAGGCTTCCTGCTGAGCAGAGAGCCTGATGTGGGGCTTGATCCCAGGACCCTGAGATCATGACTTGAGCAGAAGAGAGGTTTAACCCACTCAGCCACCCAGGTGCCCCTATCTTTTTAACTTAGTGTTTTGTTTTATTGGGATAAATACTCAGTAGTAGAATTACTGGATCATATAGTATTCCTATTTTTTTAAATTTTTTGAGGAAACTTCATACTGTTTTCCACAATAGTTATACCAATTTACATTCCTACTGATAGTACATGAAGGTTAAATGCCTGCCAAAATTCACTATTTCTTGCGTTTTTGATACCAGCCACTCTGACTGTGTGAGGTCATATCTCAGCATGGTTTTGATTCGCATTGCTCTGATGATGAGTGATGTTGAATCTTTTCTCACGTGTCTGTTGGTCATCTTTGAAACAATGTCTACTAAGGTTCTCTTTCCATTTTTAATTGACTGTTATTATTTTTTGGTGTTCAATTGTGTAAGTTCATTTTATATTTTGGGTATTAACCCTTACCAGATATGTTACTTGAAAACATCCTCTTCTATTCAGTGGGCTGTCTTTTTTGTTTTATTCATGTTTTTCTTTGCCATGCAAAAGCTTCTTTAATTTTGTTATAGTCCCAGTAGTTTACTTTTGCTTTTGTTTTCCTTGCCTGAGGAGATATAACCATATGTGTGTTGTTAAGACTAATGCCCAAGAGATTATTGCCTCTATTTTCTTTGAGGAGTTTTATGGTTTCAGGTCTCATATTTTGGTTTTTAATCCATTTTGACTTTATTTTTGTGTATGGTATAAGAAAGTGGTACAGTTTTATTCTTTTCTATTTCTTGTCCAATTTTCCCCATACCATTTATTGAAAAGACTGTCATTTCTGGGGTGCCTGAGTGACTCAGTCATTAAGCATCTGCCTTCAGCTCAGGTCATGATCCCAAGGTCGTGGGATCGAGCCCCGCATCAGGCTCCCTGCTCATCCGGAAGCCTGCTTCTCCCTCACCCATGCCCCTGCTTGTATTCCCTGTCTCGCTGTCTCTGTCAAATAATAAAATCTTTAAAAAAAAAAAAAAAGGCTGACATTTTCCAATTGACTGTTCTTACCTCCTTTGTCATGGCTTATTTGACCATCTAAGGGTGGGTTTATCTCTGGGCTCACTATCCTACTCTTTTGATCTATATTTTTATGCCAGTACCATACCATTTTGATTACTATAGCTTTGTAGTGTATCTTGAAATCTGGGATTGATTGTGATACCTCCAGTTTTGTTCTACTTTCCGAAGATTGCTTTGGCTGTTCAAGAGCTTTTGTGGTTCCATACAGATGTTAGGATTATTTGTTCTAATTCTATGAAAAATGCTATTGGTATTTCGATGCAGACAGCACTAAATCTATAGATTGCTTTGGGTAGGATGGGCATTTTAACAATAGCCTTCCAGTCCATGATCATGGAGTATCTTTCCATTTGTTTGTATCATCACTTTCTTTCATCGATGCATTTTAGTTTTCGGAGTATTGGCCTTTCACCTCCTTCATTAAATTTATTCCTAGGAATTTTTTATTTTTGTGCAGTTGTAAATGGGACTGTTTTCCTAGTTTCTCTTTCTGCTACTTTGTTAGTAGTGTACAAAAATGCCACTGATTAACTTTGAACCCTGCAGCTTTATGGAATTCATCTATTCTGATAGCTCTTCCATGGAACATTAAGGCTTTCTATATGAGGTGTCATGTATTCTGCAAATAGTCACAGTTTTACTTCTTATCAATTCAGATTCCTTTTCTTTCTTCCTTGATTGCTATCACCAGGCCATCCATTATTATGTTTAATAAAAATGGTGAGAGTGGGCATCCTTGTTAGTTTCCTGATCTTAGAAGGAAAGCTTTCAGTATTTCACTCCCGAGTGTGATGTTAGGTGTGGGTTTTTCACATATGGCTTTTATTATGTTGAGGTATGTTCTCCCTAAACTCACTTCGCTGAGAGTTTTTTTAAGTCATGAACATTGTTGTATTTTGTCAAATGCTTTTTCTGATATCTATTGAGATGGCCATATGGTTTTTATCCTTCCTCTTATTAGTGCGATATATTGATTTGTGAATATGGAACCAACCTTGCATTTCTGGAATAAATCCGACTTGATTATGGTGAAGCACTTAACATATTTTTGAGTTTGCTTTGCTAATGTTTATTTACTTATGTTCCTCGGGGACATTGGCCTTGTAGTTGTCTTGCTGCTGTTGTTTTGTTTGTTTTTTGGTAGTGTTTTTTCTGGTTTTGGCCTCATGGTAATGTGGGCCTCAAAGAATGAACTTACAAGTCCCCCCCCCCCTTCTATTTTTTTGGAATAGTTTAAGAAGAATAGATATTAATTCTTTTTTAAATGCTTGGTAGAATTTACCCGTGCTGCCATCTGGTCCTGAACTTTTGTTAGTTTGGACCTTTTTGATTACTGATTCAATTTTGTTACTAGCATCTTGTCTGTTCAAATTTTCTATTTCTTCCAGATTTTGTTTTGGAAGGCTATATTTTTCTAGGAATTTATCTAGGTTTAACTTATTGGCATATAACTTTTCATAGCTTCTCTTACAATCTGTGATAGCATTTGCTTTTCATTTCTGATTTTGAGTGCTCTTTTTCTCTTGAGGAGTCTGACTAAATGTTTATCAATTTGGTTTATCTTTTCAAAGAATGAACTCTTGATTTTATTGACCTTTTCTACATTTTTTGTCTGTATTTAGTATTTTTCTGACCCAATCTTTATTATTTCCTTTCTTCTAACTGGGCTCTGTTCTTCTGTTTCTAGTTCCTTTAGATATAAAGTTAGATTAAGATTTTTCTTGTTTCTTGAGTTATTCCTATATGAATGTAAACTTCTCTCTTAGAACTGCTTTTACTGTGTCTCAAAGATTTTTGTGTTTTCAATTTAATTTGTCTCCATGTGTTTTTTTATTTCCTCTTTGATTTGTCATCCATTTGTTATTGAGTAGAATATGTTTGTTTTTGTTTTTGTTTTTTCATTCCCCCCCCCCCCCCCCGGTAATTGATTTCTAGTTTCATGTTGCTATGGTTGGAAAAGGTAACAATATCAAGTATAGTGTAGTAACAATACTTACTTGGTATTACTTCAGTTTTCTTAAATTTATTGAGATCGGGTTTGTGGCCTAACATATGATCTGTCTTGGAGAATTTCTATGTGTGCTTGAAAAGAATGTATAGTCTGCTGTTTGGGTATGGAATGTTAGTTCCATCTGGCTTAACATGTCACCAAAAGCCACCGTTTCCTTGTTGATTTTCTGTCTAGATGAGCCATTGATTTGAGGGAGGTATTAAAATTCCCCAGTCTTACAGCATTACTGTCAATTTCTTCCTTTATGTCTCTTCATATTTGCTTTATGTATTTAGGTTCTCCTATGATGGATGCATATTTACAATTGTTGTATTTTCTTGTTTAATTAAGCCTTTTATCATTATACAATGCCCTTCTTTTCTCTCCCTCTATTCTTTGTTTTAAAATCTATTTTGTTTGATAAAAATTGCTACGCTGGCTTTTTCCCACCTACTTCCATCTGCATAGAGTACCTTTTTCCATCCCTTCACCTGTATCTTTAGGTCTGAAGTTAGTATCCTGTAGGCAGCAGATAGATGGGTGTTGGTTTTTTTATCCATTCAGTCACCTTCTTTTGATGATAGCATTTAGTCCATTTACATTTAAAGCAATTATTGATAAGTATGTATTTATTGCCATTTTAATTGTTTTCCAGTTGTTCTGGTAGTTCTACTCTGTTTCTTCTTCTCTGTTCTCTTTTGTGGTTTAATGGTTTTCTTTAGTGTTATGCTTGGTTTTATTTTTTGTGTATCTTTTATAGGTTTTTGGTTTGTGGTTACCATACATTCATATGTAACATCCTACGTGCACAGCAGTCTATATTAAGTTGATGTTCACTTAAGTTCAAACACACTGTAAAAGCCTCACATCTTTACTCCCCTTTGACATTTCACATACATGTTATATTTTACATATTTTTATCTTGTGTATCCTTTGACTGATTTTTATAGATGTAAATGATCTAACAACTTTTGTGTTTTAATCTCTATATGGGCTTTATAAGTGATTAACCCAGTACCCTTACTATATGCTTGCTTTCACTCGTGTAATTTTTTCCTTTCATAATTTTTCTCTAGTTATGATTTGTATACATTAAAAGAATTCCTTTCAACATTTCCTTCTAGGCTAGTGTTGCGCCAGTGAACACTTTTAACTTTTATTTGGGAAACTCGGTTTCTCCTTCTACTCTGAATGATAGCTTTCCTGGTCAGAGTACATTCTTGGTTCTAAGTTTGCTTGTTTTTTTTCCTTTTAGCACTTTAAATACATCATGAAACTCCCTTGCACCCTTCAATGTTTCTGTTGAAAAATCAGCTGATAGGGGCACCTGGGTGGCTCAGTGGGTTAAGCCTCTGCCTTCGGCTCAGGTCATGATCTTGGGGTCTAGGGATCCAGCCCCACATAGGGCTCTCTGCCTGCTTCTCTGCCTACTTGTGATCTCTCGCACTCTCTCTCTCTGTCAAATAAATATATAAAATCTTAAAAAAAAAAAAAAGAAAAAGAAAAATCAGCTGATAGCTTTGTTGTGGTTTCCCTTGCATATAACTTTTCTTTCCTCTTGCTGCTTTTAAGATTCTCTTTTTGTCACCACTTTCTGCCCTTTTAATTACTACGTATCTTGGTGTGCACCTTTGATTCACCATCTTAGGGGCCCTCTGTGCCTCCTAGATCTGGATGTCTGTTGTCTTCCCCAGATTAGCCAAGTTTTCAGTTATTCCTTCAAATATGTTTTTACCCCTTCTCTCTTCTTCTCCTGGGATTCCTGTAATGCAAATCTTTTAATGCTTCATGATGTTGCAGAGTTTCCTTAACTTGTTCTCATTTTTCATTCCCTTTTTCTTTTTGCTGTGAGCTTGGTGCTTTCCATTACCCTGTCTTCCAGGTTGCTGATACCTTCTTTTGCATCCTCTAATCTGCTGTTAGTTCCTTCCAGTGTATCTTTTCATTTCAGTTGTTGTATTCTTTAGCTCTGACTGGTTCTTTTTAGATCTTTTGTCTCTTGTTGAAGTTCTGAGTTTATCCATTCTCTTCAGCGTATCTCAGCTTCACTTTTTTATTGTGATTCTATCTTGTTCTTTCATTTAAGACCTATTCTTCTGTCTCATCCTCTCTAGTTCTCTATGTGTGTTTCTATTAGGTGGCCTTGTATAGAAGAGGTCCTATGATGCTCTATAGTGCATCAGCAGAACCAGGCCCTCCCATTGTGGCTGAACCGCATCTGCTCTGGACATGGTGGGGTGGAGCTGGCCTCAGCCCAGCTGGCTGCAGTAAGGCACTTCAGTTGCTATGGGCACTCCAGGCAGGGTTTGTTCCACCTGCTGTTGAGAAACCGAGCTATAGCCACTGTGAGCTTGCTGGTAGATTGGGGGCAGGGGGCAGCCCTCATCCTAACTGTCTGCAATTAGTCTCTGCCCTACCCTCCCTGTACCAAAGCGCAGGGCTTGCTTCTATGCGTCCAGTTAAGACTCCTAGAAGCAGGCTTATCTCCTCCCTTTTTCAGAGCTGGAGTCCTTTGGATACTAGCAAAGTAGATACTAGCAAAGTATTAGAACTGGCTCCAGCAAGTGATGGCTGTCTAGACTGGGGGAGGAGGAGAAAAATGGTACCCAGCAGTTTGTACTCAGAGAAATCTCCTAAAGATCCCTGCCCCTCCAGCACACATTCTAAGATTAGTCAATACATGTCCATTACACATACCCCAGGTGCTTTACAAAGTCCTATTTCTATGCCGTGTCTCAGGCCAATTTACTTGGCATGCTGTCTCTTTAGCCATGGGGACTTTCTTGCCTGTTGCCTTCTGGCTCTCCCAGAATTTAGGCCTGCTGATTTTTCAAAGCCAGACATTGTGGGAATGGCCATCTTAGTGCAAATCCTCAGGCCTCGGGTTAGCTAGTGTGGGGTCTGATCCCCTCACTCCTCTGTGCTGGTGATTTCTCTCCCACTTGTGGTTATCTGTTCTAGGGGTTCACTTCTCAACTGCATCTCTAACCCTCCTATTCTCCTCTGTGTGGGGTTTTCTCTGTGGAGTTGTAGAATATCTGGTCTTCCAATTTTCAAGTTATTTTCAGTTAGTTGCGTAGACATGGTTATTGCCTGAGTATGGCTGTGGAACGAGGTGAGTTCAGGATCCTCTTCCTGTGCCATCTTCTCTCTCTGCCCTGTGGCTTTTTGATGGGCTTAACATATACAGAACATTCCACCTCAAGTTCAGTGTTACCGAAGGTGTAGGTTTCCTTGTTGATTTTCTGTCTGGATGGTCTGTTAATGTAAATGGGGTATTAAGGTTGCCCAGGTGTTATCCTGCTATTTCTCCCTTCGGTCTATTAATATTTGTTTTATACATTTAGGTGCTTCTATGTTGGTGCATAAATATTTACAAATGTTCTATCTTGCTGGATTGACCCCTTTGCATAATGCCCTACTTTATCTCTTATTACAGTCTTTTAGAGCCTCTTTTGTTCAAGTGAGCTCTCCCAGCTTTCTTTTGGTTTCCATTTGCATGCAATATCTGCAGTTAGTTTGTAGGCACTGTAGAGATGGGTCTTGTTTTGATGGTGGTGGTGGTGTTTAGTCCAGCCACTCTACATCTTTTTTTTTTTAAGTTTTTATTTATTTATTTGACAGAGATCACAAGTAGGCAGAGAGGCAGGCAGAGAGAGAGGGGGAAGCAGGCTCCCCGCCAAGCAGAGAGCCTGATGTGGGGCTTGATCCCAGGACCCTGGGATCATGACCTGAACTGAAGGCAGAGGCTTAACCCACTGAGCCACCCAGGTGCCCCTGTGGTATTCTTAGGGGGCATCTTCACCTTATCTCATTGTTTTTTTTTTTTTAAGTGAAAAATACATTAAGTATTCTTAATTTTTAAAGTTCACTTCAAGAAAGTTTATTGACATTGAACTAGCAAATGACAGCAGAAGCTCCTAAAATGGCAATGGGTAGAAAAAGGGACTCTGAGAATAAAATGGGCAATGCCCAGCAGCAGGTTTCCTGCAAATCAGTGCCTCTCACACACACACAGATTCTGTCTGAGATATCTTACCTGATAAATCTTACCAGAGCAGCTACAGTCTATAGTGTTAAAAACAGAAGGGGCGCCTGGGTGGCTCAGTGGGTTAAAGCCTCTGCCTTCAGCTAGGGTCATGATCCCAGGGTCCTGGGATCGAGGCCCGCATCGGGCTCTCTGCTCAGCAGGGAGCATGCTTCCTCCCCTCTCTCTCTGCCTGCCTCTCTGCCTACTTGTGATCTCTGTCTGTCAAATAAATAAATAAATAAATCTTAAAAAAAAAAAAAAGAAAATCCATCCTTTCAAATTTGTAGCTAGAGAACAAAAATGACTTAAAATTGTGTTTTAAAGTATTTCTTTACCTCCCACTTGGAAGTTTTAGGTTGCTCAATTCTTTACTACTTCTCCATAACCCAAAACCACGATTCAGAAAGGGGAGGAAGGTGCAAACAGAAGCACTGCCTGCAAACACCCATCTCCGAAGGGAGTCCGAAGGTAAAGTGGGTTGGAGCCCTCAGCTGTGCAGGGCGGTACACAAGCCAGAGCCACTCACATCCAGGTCCAGCTTCAGTAGGAGATATTGTTGTCCTCCAACCACCCCACACCCCCCAAAAAATATTTTTGTGGTTTACTGGCTGGCAACTTTGGTATATATACTAGTAAGGACTTGACAGAATGGAGCCAGAATTTAGGTTCAAATCCCAGCTCCTGTTTCCCAGGAGTGTGACCTTGGGTAAGTTCCTAAATCTCTCTTGCCCTTCATGCTCCCCATCTGTGAAATGGGGATCTCTCTTGTAGGGTTGAACCAGGACACAGCAGTCCACTGTAGACTGCATGGCCTATAGGTAAGCACGCAAATAAAGTTAGCTATTATTGGACTTGAATAAGGTTCCAGCTTAAAGAACTTGAGTATTCAAGATAACCTCCTCTGAGGACTGTGCTCTCAGTTGGACAGATCTTAAAAGCTCTTTCACATAACTACACAGTATGTTACTAAATGGAGGTGGTGTGACGCTACATAGGCAGATGGCCATATATTCTGAGGGCAAAGTTGTTTCCTGGAATAAGGCTCTCCTGGGTATATTGTCAACATTGGGCCATGCCCTCCCTAAAATCTAGGGAACCTTGAAACCTCAGAAAAACCAAGGCCCCTTCAGTAGAGATCTTATTCTCATGGGGGTTAGTTCTTTGGAGAATTTTAGGATTTGATGACAGCCATAGGTGATACAGTATCATTCTCCATGGCATGAGATAGCTACAGCAATTTTAAAAAGTAAATAATAATTTCTGTATCATTTTTTTTATTTTTATTTTTTAAAGATTTTATTTTTATTTGACAGAGATCACAAGTAGGCAGAGAGGCAGGCAGAGAGAGAGGAGGAAGCAGGCTCCCTGCTGAGCAGAGAGCCCGATTCGGGGCTCGATCCCAGGACCCTGGGATCATGACCTGAACCGAAGGCAGAGGCTTTAACCCACTGAGCCATCCAGGCGCCCCTCTGTATCATTTTTAAAAGCGAACTTTGATTTAATAGCTCTTTGTTCCAAACAGCTAGTGGAGATATCCGCAATTTGTCAAAAGTAATGGAGCTATATGGGGAAGAAGTCCTCTTCCTTATAGGTAGTGGTGGGTGCTCAAGGAAACAACCCAAACTACCTTCCTCACCCCTCCAGGTGTGTGGGCTGTGGGAGGAGGAAGGATGAGCTCCCCTTTGGGCACCAGCATTAACCCAAGTCCCTGGGTTTGTGTTGCAGGCGTCATGTACCGGAAGTCGTGTGCATCTTCAGCGGCTTGCCTCATCGCCTCGGCCGGGTACCAGTCCTTCTGCTCCCCTGGGAAACTGAACTCAGTGTGCATCAGCTGCTGCAACACCCCTCTTTGCAACGGGCCCCGACCCAAGAAACGGAGCAGTTCTGCCTTGGCCCTCCGGCCCGGGCTCCCCACCACCGTCCTGCTCCTCCACTTGGCCCTCCTCTTGGCTCACTGCTGAAGCTGAAGGAGATGCTCGCCCCTCCTGCTTTGTTCTTCGGGCCCTCCACTCCCTCTGCTCCCCAAGCTTCTCCTGGGTGTCCTGTTATTCTGGGTGGGAAGGGGAGTGTGTTCTCTTTCGTTCAGTTCCTTCGTCACTGAAAGAGCTCAGTGTAAAACATTTTTTGTAAGCTCTGAATAAATTCAGTCTGAATTTTCAGTGTGTATTTAAAGGAAGGGAAGACGTAAGCAAAAGTCTGCCCCGTCTCTCCCGAGGCAAGGTCCAGCTGGCAGGATCCGCCCTTAGAAGGCACTTAGGTGGGCATCCATTTTCCCCCAAGGCCCCTAGCTCCCACTGCTGTCCCTCCTAAGGGCACAGTTCGTCACCGCTGTGTCAGGATAATATTGCTTTCGTTGGGGGAGTTAGAAGGCCGGTTAGCCTTCAAGGCTTCCATACCTGACATCACACTTCATGCTCCTGCAAACCATTCCCCGTGGCAGGAGTGGGTGGTTTCATTGCCGAGTTGGGCTCTAGTGACTCGAGACTCAAATGCTGGGGCTCAGACTGGGGCTTGGCCTCGCTCTGGAAAGTGCTCAAGAAAACCTTGTTCGTTCTTGCAGAGGAGTTGGAACGCGAAGCCCTGAAGATCAGGGGGCGGCGCGCTGAGCGGGTGCTGGCGGCCGCGGAGGCGCCGTGGGCGCACAGGTGCTTGCTGTGGTTGGCGTGGGGCAGCGTCAGGTGGCAGCGCAGCACCTGGCCGAACACCCTGCGGAACTGCTGCGAGGACACGTTGTACAGGAGCGGGTTGATGACGGAGCTCAGGTAGAAGAAGGTGTCGGAGAAGGGGAGGAGGATCATGTACGCCCGGAAGTAGGTCTTGGTCCAGTCGTGCTTGGGTTTGGCCGCTGCCATAATCCTCCGCACCTGGTTAGGCATCCAGCAGACCGCCAAGGTCACGACAATCAGCCCTGAGCAGGCGAGAGGCAAGACAGAAACAGCATGAGAACAATAATGCAAGAAACAAAATACTGAGCTCCCCAGATCTGCGCTTACCGGTCAGAAAATGGTACCGTTTTCAGTGTTGTGCTTGACAGCTTCTCTTGGGGCTAGCAAAAAGGAATTTCACAGTATTTCAAGCCCCAGGGCGTGGACTGTGTTAGACCGTTAAATGCTTTAGACAATTGTTTGTACCTGTTGATAGCTCTTAATTTAAAAAAAAAAAAGTTTTCATCCAGAAAGCATATTATGTAGTCTCGCAATCCAGTTCTTTTTCAGGAAACAGATGTATACACTCTGCAAAATCAGGTGAAACAATATTTGTACTTTGAAGAATGTCCACACAAAGACCCAGTGATATTTTCAAGACAAATGGAAATGGTGTCCCTTATCACAAAGAAGCATGTTTAGTCACACTGATTGTGCATTCAATTTCAAGGGACACAAAATCGGGAAGAGCCTGTCACTGAGAATGTTTCCTGGACATGTATCTACTAGGGGTGTACACCTGTAATTCTAATTCTCGTTCCTGCAACAGCACTTCTGTTCCTTTTCATATATATTTCGTTGTATCATCTCTTCCATCCTCATGGGGGAAAAAGACAATTATCCTCAAGTACTGGAAAATATAAAACATCTTTCAAGTTTAGCCAATAGCATGCTCATGGCCTTTGTGGCTCTGAGCTACATCAGCCTCCAAAAGAATCAGGCTCTCAGGAGACACCGCTCTGACCCGTAAGCAGATCACAGGATGACTGTAGGGATATATTTGCATGCCCCTTTATTTATATCTCAACTTAACACACACATCTCTGTTTCTATGACCTCTGACAGAGAAAAGGAACATTTATCTACAGTGACCAAACAAAAACAAAAACAAAACAAAAACAACAACAACCAAAAAACACATCCCAAAAAAGGAAGACCAGTAATCTACAGAGCATTTGCTCTCTTCACTCCGGAGCCCAGACACCAGAATGTAAGTTCCTGTGTGGAGAGCTGGTATCTTAAAGCTGTGTACAGAATTTTTAGAAATGCTCCCTCCCTCTCTTAAATCTGCTTATCATAGTAAGGAAGATCCATTCACATTTTGAACCTTTGTATTTTCTAGGAAACCACAGGGAAACGATGGTTGGCAATAATCTCTGACTGCCTCTGATCCATGGTAAACATTTTGTTCACAAATGCTCCCAGAAAACCAGCTCTGTTCATGCCTCCAGGGTTGGCCCTCTCACACGCACTCCCCTTGGCATGCCTTCCTTACCTGGTGGCTGGAGTGGCCCTCGGTATGTTCTCTACCCCGGTAATAACCCAGTTCCCTCAACAAATCCTCCACAAAACCCAGCTGTCCACAAAGAAGGCCCAGGAAGCTCCACTCTCCCTGATAATTTCCAAGGGTTTCTCTTGTCAAACCTCAGCCCAAGCTTAAAACACAAACCAGTTTGCTTATTTCTTTGAGTTTGCTTCCCTGAGAACACTCAGTGAATCGAAAAGACCAAAAAAAAAAAAAAAAAAAAAAATCACCTAAGGAGTATCATCTGAATCACCTAGTTAAAGCTGGTGGATGAGAAGAATCATTTCTCTGTGTTTAAACAATAACAACAAAAATACTTGCATAGGCAAGTGGGAGCCTTTTTCCCACTGCTTCAAAAAGCATGGACATGGACGCATTCCAGCCGCGCGTGCTGTTCCAAGTGGGTCCGTAAGTGATTTCTCCTTGTTTATACTGGAAGCAGTTCTGACTAAAAGGTTCATCTCCTTAACTGAAAGAACTAGGAAGCTTTTCATACCTAGGGAAGCTACATGTCTTCATCGAGGCTTAAGTTCTTTTCTATTCTCTGCCACTGCAGACAAGTACAACCAGCTTCATCTGAAGACTTAGTTCCCAGAACATGGACATTGAGCACAGGGTTTCGGATGTGTGTTCTGCAACACTGTGGGAGGTGTCACTTCAGGCAGCAAGAATCTAGAAGGCGACGAGAACCCACTTGTCCTTACTTGAACACAGCACGGCTTTCCAAGCCCCTCGAAGGAAAAAAGAAAAAGGGCCAGGTTTGAGGGCAAGTTACAAAGTTGTTCTGGCCTTGGCCTGGTTCTCCTGAGCAACCTTTCTTGTTACCTTCACCCTCTTTGGTGGCATCAGTTGGTCTTGACTGACCTTCTTGTCAAAAGACGCAGTGCAGTCAAAGGCAAGACCAGGTATCTTGGGGATGAGGCAAGGAACACGAGCAGTCGAAGTGCTGTGTCCTGATTGGCAGTTTCAGCCAGGAGAAAATTTTTGCTCTGAAATCCAAGTGAGCTAAAGTCAATAAGTGGGAGGTGCCTTATTTTGAACAAGTTGCCAAAAATTGGGAACCAGACCCAAGCTTCTGCAGTGATAAGGCGAAACCTTGGCTGTCTGATATACAACAGAAGGCAGGATGGCAAACAGGAACTTGGAGAACAAGAGAGACAAGGAGCGGAGTTAGAAATCCACAGGGATTAAGTAAAGATGAGCCATCAGAAGGGCGCCTGGGTAGCTCCATTGGTTAAGCATCTGCCTGCAGCTCAGGTCATGATGTCAGGGTCCTGGGATCGAGCCCCATATTGGGCTCCCTGTTCAGAGAAGGAGTGTTCTTCTCCCTCTCGCTCTGCTCCTACCCCTGCTCATGCCACTCGCTCTGAATCCTAAACAAAAATGATAAGGCATCAGAAAAATCTTGACATATAACCAAGAATAACGAAGTATTGATTCTTCACTATGTCAGGTTCTGAGCTGAGCACTCTGTGCTGCTTTCCTCTGCATTTGTCACTTCTGACAATAACCTGGTGAGATCAAAGCTGTTACTATGTACATTTTACAGAAGAGGAAGGTGAGTCTCAGGTTAGTTGCCCCCATCCTACAACTAGGACATGTGTGTGCCAGACTCTCAGACTCTCCCTTATACATTTATTTTTTCTGAAAGACTCCGGATTATGATTGTTTCTCATTTTCCTCTGTTTAAAAAATACAGGAAACACGTGTGAACATGAGCCATAATTCCACCCTGTGAAATGGATATAAAGTAGCACTGATCACTAGAAATATAAGCCACGTAGGTGGCTTTAAAATTAAAATTTTGAGGGGTGCCTGGGTGGCTCAGTGGGTTAAAGCCTCTGCCTTCGGCTCAGGTCGTGATCCCAGGGTCCTGGGATCAAGCCCCGCATTGGGCTCTCTGCTTGGCAGGGAGCCTGCTTCCTCCTCTCTCTCTGCCTGCCTCTCTGCCTACTTGTGATCTCTATCAAATAAAAAAAAAAAAAAATCTAAAAAAAAAAATTAAAATTTTGAATAATCACATCCAAAAAGTAGAAAAAGGGGGTGTCAATTTTAACATTTCCTAACCAAATCTATGGTAAATATTATTTCACACATAATGTCAATATGCAATCAACCTAAAATTGAGAGTTTTAACATTATTTTTTTTTATACTTTGAGACCCATGTGGCTTTTGTTCTTACACCATTCTGTTGGTTACTAGCCGTACCTGGCTAGTGTCTGTGGCACAGGGTCAAGTACCCATCCCCACAGAAGGACTCCTTAGTGTCTCCTCCCATTTTCCCACCTGCCCCTTCCCAGCCACATACCCAGGGAGTCCTGTCCAACCAAGGAATCCCAAGATTCCTAATATTTTTCCTAAGATTCAGATGTGATTATCATATGGTTTCACTCATATGTGGAATATAAGGAATAGTGCGGAAGACCACAGGGGAAGGGAGGGAAAACTGAGCAGAAAGAAATCAGAGAGGGAGACAAACCATGAGAGACTCAGGACTCCAGGAAACAAACGGAGGGTTACAGAGGGGAGGGGGTGATGGGCATTAAGGAGAGCATGTGAGCATTAAGGAGAGCATGTGAGCATTAAGGAGAGCATGTGAGCATTAAGGAGAGCATGTGAGCATTAAGGAGAGCATGTGAGCATTAAGGAGAGCATGTGACGTGATGAGCACTGGGTGTTAGGCACAACGAATGAATCATTGAACATCAAAAACTGATGATGTACTCTATGTTGGCTAACTGAACATAATGAAAAAAAAAAAATTAATTAAAAAAAAAAAAGATTCTGAGGCAGCCGAGTGGACCCAGATCCCATATCAGAGTATGCTTTGTCAGCCTTGGGTAGAGCAGGAGTCTACCCAAAAGAGTCTTTACATATGAAAAGCCTTCCATAGGAGGCGACTGCCAGTTAGTGATGGCCTAAATAATTCTCAAAGCACAAAATGGTATTTTGTATTTCTCATTCGAAACCCCGCCTCGGCATTGTGGAATAGCAGATTGTGCCAGACACTTGGTTGGGCTGTTGGAATATTCTTCTCCCACTGCAAGCAGCGGTGGGCAGAAGTGGTGGTGTCTTTGCTCCTATGCTTTGGAAGATAATTTTGTTCTAGGAAAATGGAGCATTAGGCATATAAGCACTCACCACTGTCGGATCTGAAGTGCGCCTCCGTGGGCCATGGAATAGAGGTCAGCCTCTGGGGACAAGTTGGGGGGAACCAAACCAGCCCCCTTGTAAAATTTGTCATTTCACAATGACAAGTAATTGCTCACTTTTACATTTGAAAAAAGAAAAATGGTACATTATTTTAGATGGCAGTGAGAATAAATATCATGTCCAAAGGTAACTTTTTATTGGGCTATTTGCGACTGGTCCAGCTCTCGTCCTAGCTACTCTGAGACAAAGCTTGAAAATCTTATTTGGGCCTTAACAGAGTATATTAAAGATTTGACTAAATTTATGTTTGGCTGCCATCAGTTTGGACTCACATTTGGAAAAATCTATAATGCTTTGGTCTGTATGGTGTAATGTGTAGCCTGCAGATAAGTAACTTTACTATGAACTTGAATGAAGATCAGTGAACTGAACCTAGTCATGTTAAGAAAGTAAACTGTTTTAACTGCATTATTGATAGATTTGTATTATATTCCAGACAGCCTTGTGCTCTGGGTTAAGAAATACCTTCATAGATTAGCTGTTTTTCCACATAAAGTACTTCCATTTTTCCTCCGTGATCACTACAACTAAAATGACAGGCGCCATTAGACAATGACACAGATTTATTCTCAGTGGAGTAATGTTGTTTAAAAACAGAAGTAATACCGATGTCCAACAGCATCTCACACGAAAGCCTGACATTTCAACAGCATCTGAGTCAGCCTGCCTGGTTTTATCTGTGGAAGACGTGAAACTATGCCACCTGGGACATGGTGACGTTCGTGCTGCTGACTCTGGGCTCTCTTTTCTCCCCTCTCGACTTTCAAGTGAAGGTAGCTCTTCATGTGCTCCCCAGAATTCATCTCAGAGTCCTCAGAGAACAGCCAAGTGGGTCTCCCTCCAGAGACCAGGCACAGAACCCCTTTGTTTTACAAATGATGGAACTGAGGCTAAGTGATTCACTCAAGACCTCCAAGGGCAGGGTGACATGGGATTCTACCTGAGCTTGACAAGCGAGTCTCTCGTTCTAGTTAAGTGTAGTTTCCTATGCTCCAGTTTTAGACTCAAATGCTGACCATCCACAGCCTGGAATGCCATGTAAGGTAAGGCGGGTCAGTCTCAGATCTCAGCTAAAGGCAGCGCATCTGTTCTGCACACTGCCTGAATTCAGTTTTAGCACCAGACTCCTCAAGAAATAAGCACATAATAAGGCCCTGGGGCACATGCTTTCCCCACAAGGAAGGTCCAATGCAGCCATGGGGAGCTGGAGCATGTTTGGAAAACAAGACATGAATCCAGTTCCTAATCTGGTGACCCAGCTGAAAAGGGCTCCATCTATCCATCAGGCTGTCCACTTTACATAACTACCTGCTAGAAAAGAATACTTTGTGCTAAGCCAGAAAGATCTGGAAATTCCCTCTCTCTCTCCAGCAAATGTAGTTTTTGGGATTTAAAGGAATCCCAAAGATTTGCTTTTCTACCTGGTATTGGGAATCCCATTTTATGGAATCACTGAAGCCTCAGAGTACAGGGGGATGTTGAGAATGCTTTAGGTTTTCTGTGCTTAGCATAGCTTTTCTCTCTCCTTTCTGCCCCGAGAGTCAAGTTCTCTCTAACCCAACCACAGTGATTAGGTGTTAGATATCTCCCCAATCACTACCCCCAACCAATTTATGTTCTCTGGACTCTCTGCACCCATCTCCTGATTGGCGGGTCTATGCCAGACCCTGGCCTAGGCACTAGTGATAAAAAGCTGAGGAGGTCGAGGCAGCCACAGCCGGGTGACTGCTAGCAAAGGGCCATGAGAGTCATCTGGCTACAGTTTCATGGTGGCCCAGACTGGTTGACCCTCCCACTGGGGGTGAATGCCCAGAAAATTAAAGGAGAGTGAGGGTTAGCCTGGACAAGGGCACCCAGGCAAAGACACAGCATGAAGAGAGGATGGGGAGTCCAATAGCAACACATTCTGAGAGCTGCCAGCCAGGGCCAGAACCAGAACGAAGGAGTGGGTGGAGAAAGTGGGAAATGAGGCCCATTAGAGAACACTCCATAAGGTTTTGTGGACAATAAATTAACCAGCGTAAAGTATGGTAAGGAACGGCTGCTTGTCAAGTGACATTTAAATAGCAATTGTCAGTGGAAAGTAAGCATATGGTTAGTTGAATGAAAAGACAGGAAAAGACAAATACATCCAATAAAAGGTTTAGTGCTTTCCCAATTTATATCTCTGCATTTGACAGACTGCTCCTGCCAGCTAGTTGAGACCTTGATCTTGCTGACTTTGTCCTATCCAAGGAGCCCAAATCAGCATGAACATTGGTCTGGTCTCTAATCTCTGAGACAGTAGTTCTCTAAACAGGCTTCCTGGAACATCGGCATCAGCCCCTCTGGGGAACTGCTTAGCAATACCCATCTTCGATCCCAACCGGACCTGCTGAGTAAGAGACACTGGGAGCAGAGCCCAGCAGTCTGGAAGCACCAAGCCCACCCGTTGGTTCTGATGCTAACTCAGATCTGAGAACGAGTCTAAGACAAGGATGAGCTGAGAGGGAGTCTGCCTCATCAGGCATTTGTGGTCCTGTCACGGTCACACTGGTCACATTTTGAAGTCCCATTTTCCCTGAAGGCCTACAGACTGAGTGGACAGTAACTGAGAACCCTTCCCTCATTTCTGTGCACGCCCTTGCCGGGGTCCTGTCTCCTCCCTTTCTTCTCTCTGGCCTTTCTCCCCTCCGTCTCTTCCCAAGGTCACCATAACCAGGCTGCAGCCAGCCCTTGCTTAGGCTGTCCCCCCACACACCTTTTCCCTTTGCAAGACCTTCTTTGCTGCCTTTGAGGAGGTAACTGCATTAGGAGCAGGCAGGCCACTCAGCTAATGGGTGGCTTCCTGAAGTGTTGCGTGGTGACTGCCCTAGGTTTGCCCAAGGAAAGCAGAAAGGCTTTGGAAGCAACGCAGATGGGATGTGAGGGACCCATGTGTTGGCCAAGCACTGGACACCCCTCCCTGCCGAGATCCCACTCCACGTCCCGTGTTCTCTCACCCTGCCAGGGCAAACTTGGATTCCTTAAGGTCACTTTCCCAGGGACCTGTGGGCAGAGTGACTTCAGTATAAATCCATCTGCCTTCTTGCCCTCTTTCCTATTGGGAAATGTTGTTAAGAAGACAGAAGAGCAGGGAGAATTTGTTTTCAGAGAAGGGCACAGGCCACAATTTTAAAATGATCTAAAGGCCACACATGGCCGCTTCTGTCCACAAAGATGGATGGTTTGATGTTCCTATCTTTGCCCCACTATGTGATGGAGCCTAGGAAAGGACTCAGCCCCGCATGTGGCTCCATCCACCATGTTGAAGCCAGAGACCCAAATTCCAAAATGGTCTGCGATTTGCTAAGCATCACATCTATCTCCTGCTCTACAAGCTTCAGGATAAGACGACCAACTATAAATCACTACAAGTGCAATTATGTATTTCTAAAACAAGCCCTCCTGTCTGGGGGCTGTAGGACAGTCATGTGTGCTCAAAGCAAGCAGCATTTAGGGTCAGCATTACGCTTTAGTGCCTCTGTTCCTTTACGAATGCATCTTCCCAGATCAACTGCAATCCACTGAATACGTATTTTTCTCCGTGGATCTCAACTGTATGCAGTGGTGTAGCTTTCTATGCAAAAGTTGGTCCTGAGTCCGCGGACAGTTAGGTCTGATGTGCGGTGTGGCCACAAAAGCCCAAGGCTGCTCCTCAACAAGAAATGCTTCCTTGGGGCGCCTGGGTGGCTCCGTGGGTTAAAGCCTCTGCCTTCAGCTCAGGTCATGATCTCAGGGTCCTGGGATCGAGCCCCGCATCAGGCTCTCTGCTCAGCGGGGAGCCTGCTTCCTCCTCTCTCTCTGCCTGCCTCTCTGCCTACTTGTGATCTCTCTGTCAAATAAATAAATAAAAAGAAAGAAAGAAAGAAAGAAAGAAAGAAAGAAAGAAAGAGAAAGAAAGAAACGCTTCCTCTCTTGAAACACCCAGCACAGAGTGGGTGTTGGTAACGAGGGCCATGAATGAGGGCGGAAGCTGCTGACTGTGGGATGGCCAGGCCCCCCTCCAGGGGACCAACTCATCCCACCCCACCCCCCCACCACGTACAAACCCTCATCAGCTTTTATGGCTGAAAGCCTGCAGTTTTAATGGAATTTAGGTACTTGCAAAGGGTAGAGAATCAAAGCCTCAGGACGTCAGCTCTGAAAAAAAAAAAAAAAAACCAGAAGAGTGGAGTCTCCTGGTAAACCAGGAGAATCCCCAGGGAAGTGGGGTGAAGAGTCTAAATTCGCACAGCCCAGGAGTCCAAACACAGGGTATCCCAGTCTGGTGGTGTCTGTACTGGCCGTGAGCTCCCCTCAGAATCCAGGGAAACCACACAATCCTTGGGTAAAGCCACACTCCACCAAGTGCTCAGCAGAGGCATCAGAGCATTCTGGGAACGTGGAGACAAATGGATGCGTCTACAGATCTCCCCCTGCCTCTCTAGTTCCAAGGTCCTTGCTTGTGCCCCCTCTGTGCAGCAAGACAGAGACCCTGAGAGAACCGAGGCAGGCCAGGCCCAGGTGGGGTGAACACCCCTCAGTCTGTCCTCCCGAGACTCCCAAGACTCTGCACATGCCCAGACCCAGACCACATCTCTCTCCCTTCTGCTCTTCCTTCCCTTCGGTCCCTTCATCCCACCCCTCTCTTCCTGACTGTCCATACTTTGTTCAGCTCTTATTCAACAAGTTTCTGCTGTCCCTGCCTCCAGGAAGCCTTCCTGACTCCACAAGGCTGTATTTCAAGTTTCCTACTACAAGTTCACTAGCACCTTTTACTCCTGTCCCTGTCATCCTAACACCGCAGCATCAACTAGACCATAAACTCCATGGGAACAAGATGTCCCATGTTCACTCCTGTATCCTCGGCACAGGACAGAAAACCATTATGTACTGATTGCTCTGTCAACATTTGTGGGAGATGGGGAGGGTGTTGGAGGTTCCAGGCGAGGGCTGAGCAAGAGGGCATTTAAAACTTGAATTCATCTAGAGCGCCTGGGTGGCTCAGTCAGTTAAGTGTCTGCCTTCAGCTCAGGTCATGATCTCAGATCGAGCTCCACTGTGGGCTCTCTGCTTAGCAGGAAGCTTGCTTCCCCTCTCCTCTGCCTGCTGCTCCCCCTGATTGTGCATGCTCATGCTCTCTGTCAAATAAATTTTAAAATTTTCAAACTTAAATGCATCTAATATATACAGAGTCAATCTGAGGCTAGCTTCCCTGTCCAGAGGGTTCCATACTAACCCTCCTGACACGGAAGCTAGCACCTGCATGATTTCCATCCCCCATCCTGAGGGGAAGGGAAGGAGACAGTGGGAACTTCCAGAAAGAATTGGCCATTCATTCAAGCAAGACAAAAACCCTTGAGCCCAACAAAGAGGTCTAGACAGGGGTTGAAAAGTCTTGATTCTGTCGAGTGCCTTCGGGGGATGACAGTTCTAGCGTCCCACCCCACTGTGCGACTGGCCAATCCCTGGATTATCTACACAAAAAACGTGTTTCTTATCCTGTTTCTCTGCAAGATGGCCTGATGGATATAAGCAGCATACAGTGAGGGTCAGCAGGTAAAACGGATATGTAAGAGCCACATTTACCAGAGAGACAAGTTGGAGGACAGTCATTTGTCTCCGAATAATGTGATAAATCATGGTCCCCATGAAGATGCCACAATTCTTTTTTAGAGAGGCTGCAGGCCAAGACTCAAAGCATAAGGTTGAGGTCAGCGGCCAAACTGATGATTTAGAGATGAAGAGGAAACATCTAGAAGAGAATTTGGTGATGGGGGAGGTGGGGGGCAGGGAAAGACTATTTTGAGGTTATCTTCCAGGTGGCCCCAGCAGAATGCAATCCTGCAATTAGAATCCTCAATTTCCATCGGGGCACAGCTTGGTCATAGAGGCCGAGGACGTGGTGAAAAATCATGAGGAAGGCTGGCTTACCCACCCTCCTGCTCTGTGCCTATCACAGATGTTCCAATGGTATATATCCTGGCCCCTCTGGCTTTGCCTCCATCTGGCAACTCCACCCACCAAGGGACGTTCAGCTTTACTCATCCAAGCTTATCTATAAAACGGACCAAACAAGGGCTGCTGGGAAGACGAAACATGGTAATAAAATGCTCAATAGAGTGCCTGCTGCCAGCCAAGGGCCCTTCGTAGTGATGACCATTAGTACCTTCATTATCACCTCCACCCCACCTCTTTGCCGCTACATCTCCATCACCTCTTCTACCGTCATCACCATCACCCATGCCCCATCACCCTCTCTGCCACCAGTTCTACCATCACACCATCTCCATCACTTCCTCTACCACCTCCTCCTCCATCATGACATTATCATTCCCAGCGTCAGCATCTCCATCACCTCCTCTACCATCATCACCATCACCCCTACCCCATCACCCTCTCTGTCACCACTTCCACCACCATCATCATCGTCTCCATCACCTCCTCTATCGCCACACATTCTCACTGCCACCAACAAGCTCCCAGAGGTCAGAGATCCAGGAAAAGCTGACTAGAACCACCAGGTATCAGACACTTCTACTCCTCACCTCACAAAGCCCAGAACGATTCCATGACTTTAGCAGGGTTATCCTGCTCACTATTAGCAGAGAAATGACCAGGACTTTGGTCTCCTCATTTCCAGGTCAGAGTTCTTTCACTACCCGGGTTTAGAACTTCTGCCACTCTGCTCTAAGGCTCTAAACTCTTTATCCCTCCCCCAATACATGCATACAGGTACTTGGGGTTTCAAGAAGAGAGGCAAGGAGTAGAGGCTGTAATAAAATAAACCAACTGATGGAAGGCAAGATTGCAAGAAGGAAGACAAATTCCAAATCCCAGGAAGAGAGGACTCCTGAGCCCCTCTCCAGCTCACTGCTCCCACACAATTCCTCTCCAGGAAGAATGACAAGGGGCAAGGAGTCTCCATGACTGTCTGATCACCTGGTCACAGGCTAGGAATCTTCATTTCCTTCCACCATTCCCTACGCCACTCTCCAGCACACATTCCCCCACACACCCAACTCCCCATGGCCACGTGACAGGCTGCGCTCCAGTACAGCAGAGGGAGTGAGCACTGGGATTTGTTGTCAGACTGACCTGGGTTGAAATTTCAGCCCTGAAATGGCTAAAATAATAGTATCTGCTTCATGCAGTGACTGTGAGAAAAGCTCAGGGACATATGCACACGTGGAGGACTGAGCATAGCAGTGGGGCTTGAATGGCCGCTCATACTACAGGATCCCATCAGCTGCTCCAGCGTGGGGATAACACCAGCTCCAGGTAATATAATGCCTGTGTATTTCATGCACTCTTCTGAACACCTCACCTAGACTTGCTTATTTACACCTTACAATAAGTACCACAAGATGGCCATGACTTGACTTTGCAGCTATTATAAAGATAAGCAAGCTGAAGTATGGATAGGTTAGATTTCAGATTCACACAGCTGGCTGGGACAGGCCAGAAGTTAGACCCAGGCAGCCTGGTCCAGGGCTGGTGCTCTGGACCACATGGCCCCTGCTGGCTACCCTCAGCTTCGAAGCCCCTGGAGTGGGGCGTGGGGGAAATCAAAGATCAAATGCTTTCCAAGTCCCAGATTCAAATGAAGCTCTTTCAATTCAAATGGCCGCAAGTTCAGAAATAGATTTATTTCTATAGGTGTCTCAGAAAAGTAAACACCTCCCCCCAGCACATCTCTCTGGTAAGGCAAATATCATCTTGAAAGGGCCTTTTTACCTTTAAGGTGAGCACAATAAAGTTTCCTGTTATGAAGAGAAAAGCTGGGTGGAATTCTAAGAAACCAACTAGCTTTGAATAGGAGTCTGGCAGGGTAGACTAGGGAAGGTCGGCTTTTGATTGCATTTATGTTTTGGAAACCAAGCACCTCTACCCCACCTCCACTCCTATCCACACTGAGAGTTCTCGAGAAAGACGCTTTCCTATAAAAACTCATTTATATTCAGAGTTAAAGACTATTCTCACCCATCATAGCCTGGCTCTTCCCCTCCTCATACATGTAATCCAAAATTTGGTTTCAAAGTAAATTAGAAAATAAGCTCAGCTCTCCATTATCTGCTCCTATCGTGTAAGGTAGCAATGAAATTCTGGTAACAATCTACAGCAAAATGCCAGGACAGGAGGCAAAAAAAAAAAAAAAAAGGAATCAGCTGATAGAGAGATACCAAAAGAGGTTCAGGAAGGAGCCAGGTTCATACCATGTTTTATTTAGAGTTAAGGGTTCTCAACTGAAATCAGTAAAGCTCTTGGGGAAGTTGAGGAGATGGTATCAGGCCTCTAAGATAAGGTTTTGTATCAAGAATGATCAGATAAGGATGCCTTCCTGTTAATGATTTGAAAATGAAATTACTGTTGCATGAGAGGATAAGAACAAATCCCCCCTGGTAGCTTTTTTTTTTCTTTTCATAGGGCCAGAAAAACTTCGAGGAAATAGCCTTGCAGATTTGCAAGCATGAAGCGTGAGCTCTCTCATATAATGTAGCAGTATCTGCCAAAGATGCCCATTATTATACACCCTAAGTTCACAGCAACCCAACAATAACAACATCCTGCTTTCCTGTTTAAAGCTAGTCCTTATCTGTTACCTCACTTGTCTCCTCCCCCTGACCACCAAATGGCAGAGCACCTCCAGGCCCTGTGCCCCCAGCTCTCTTCTACCTTTCTAGCCTCTCACTCCCTCTCCCTGGGCATCTCCTCCATGCCTCTGCTCTGAAATGCCATCTCTAGGGATATGCAATCACAAGGAAATGTTGTCAGCCTTAGGAGACATCCATAGCCAGATCTCTGCAGCCAAATGCCTACTCAACACCATGGCTTGGAGATCTCATCTACACCTATAATGGGACATGTCCAAACTGACTTATAGGCCATCCATCCATCCAAACCTGCCCTCCCTCCATTGCTCCCAACCTCAATCAACTCTAGCACCACTCACTGAGTTTGTCCAGGGGAAGCATCCAAGTCACCCTGCTCCACTTCCTGCTCCTCATTCCCATACTCAATAAATTCCTAAGTCTGTCAGTATAACTCCAAAATCTGTCCCCTTCTCCCCATTCCACTATAAGACCCTGAACAGGCGCTGCCATTTTCTCATGCCTGGACTAGCTCCCCAACAGGTCTCGTTCAAAATAACTCCTGCCCAAAATACTCTCCACACAAGCCACTCTTGCCACTCAGACTGTGGTCCTCTGCCATGCCCTGAAGGCTTATTAAAAAGCTAGAAATTGGGGCACCTGGGTGGCTCAGTGGGTTAAAGCCTCTACCTTTGGCTCAGGTCATGATCCCGGGGTCCTGGGATCAAGCCCCACATCGGGCTCTCTGCTCAGCGGGGAGCCTGCTTCCCCTTCTCTCTCTCTGCCTGCCTCTGCCTACTTGTGATCTCTGTCAAATAAATAAATAAAATCTTAAAAAAAAAAAAAAAGCCAGAAATTTAGGCCCCAGCACACACCTGCTGATCAGAATCTGCATCCTAACGAAACATCAAGGTGACATGTGGCCTGTGTTCTAGGGTGCAAGCTTCCTATCATCACTTAACATCCCAGTCTCTTCCCCACTTTCCAAATGCTGCCTGACCTCTGAGCCTTTTTACCACTCCCCTCCTGAGCCCCAGACCCTTCCAAATTTCCAAGACATATCAGGTCTTTGCTTAAGATGGACTCCAGAAAATTCCCACCTGTCCAAGTATTCCTTCCTCTGGGAAGGGCTCCCTGTTCAAAGAAAAGGAATCACTACCAACCTTGACCCTGCTTCCTTGACAGTGTGGCCATACTATTTTAATGATAAATTTCCATGCCTGGCCTACTGTGATCGCCTGGAGAGCAAAGGCCACGCATATCCCTACTATCGACTCATGCCCAATATAGCACAGTAAGCCCTTAATCCATGTTTATTGAAAGTAGGGGAAAATTTAATACCATTAAAATAGGTGCCAAGGTCCTATCCTGAATTTCTGACTAAACTGGAACCCTACTGCATGGATTTTAAACACACACACACATACACACACACACACACACACTTTATTGCTTAGGGTAATGGTACTTAGAAAAATTATTTTGGAGTTACAGGAGAAAAATCAGATGTCATTTTTCCCAACCCCACAAGACTTACTTAGAATAGACTGGCTTCAGTTTGCTCTGGAACCTGGAGAGACCAGGTAGAAAGGCAGTGAGACAGCCCCGTTGTTCCCCAGAAAGACAAGTTCCTGGTGCTTGGTGGGTGAGGAACAAGACTCATTCCTTTCTCTTGCCAGTACCCTGCTCGGGGCCATGTTAGAATGTGGGGGTCTCTCGGGCTTTAAGGGGCAATAGGTCTCTGGGCATTCTGAGCTGAGTCTGGGAGAGGAGGAAGAAAGATGCAGGAGAGCACACACAGACCCTCAAGCCCACCAGCCCAGCCCAGGAAAGGCAGGCTGGAATGCAGGAGGTCCCCGAGGCTCTGAGCGTCGGCTCTGGAACTCCTCTAAGAACAAATAAGTGCTTCCCAGGGCACTGCCCTACTTGAGAGTGTCCACTGGCAGGAGCAAGGTCCAGATGTGTGTGGCGGGGAGAACATGCCACGAGATACATCTGAGGTGGGGAAAAATGCACCAGGGGAAGACTGCTGAGTGTGGGGCACTGGCATAGCCTGGTGCATGCTGGGACTGAGCATGGTCAGAAGCTCAAAGTGTAACTCCAGAGCCTCCTGAGGATGTGTCTGCCTAGGCCAGAACCAGCACAGCCAGGCTTTCCTCTTCAACCTCGTCACAGACCGGTCACACTGGGCTTTGTAGCACCTTACAGATTTGTCCAACCCCACCCAACTAAAGATGAGGACAGGGAGGTCCAGAGCGAGCAACAGACTCACCCCAGGTCACTGGGCTGGCCAGCTGTTGGGAAAGGAATGGGCACTAAGCCAGACCCTTGCTCCTTTCCCACAGCTGAGGCTCTGTCTTTCAACTCTGACATTTAGGACCATTGCATCTCTCGGCACTAGAGCCCCCAACACCTGGGCTTCTGACTAACGGGCTATAGATCTGAGGTTCCAATGATCCCCGCTTTGGGTTTAATTAATTTGTGAGGGCAGCTCACCAAAATCAGAGAAACATCTCACTTACTGATTTACCAGCTGTCTATAAAGAGATATAACTTAGGAATGGCCAAATGGAAGAGATGCAGACGGCAAGGTGTGGGGAAAGGACATGGAGCCTCCTTGCTTTCTCTGGGGCACCACTCTCCCTGCATTTCCACATGCTCACCAGCCAGGAGGTCCTCTGAACCCCACCCTGTTGGGGTTTTATGCAGGCTTCATTACATAGGCACGAATGATGAAATTATTGATCATTGGTGATTGATTTAATCTGCAGCACCCCCTTCCCCCTTCCCAGGAGTGAGGGCGGGACTCAAGTTCCAGCCCTCTCATCACAAAATTGGTTCTGCTGGCAGCCAGCTCCCATCCAGAGGAGGCCCCAAAAGTCACCACATAAACAGGACACAAGATACCTTGATTGCTCTCCTCCCTTGATAAATTCCAAAGGCCACATATATTTCTTGCAAATCTTGGTACCACAGATGGTAAAGTACATATTAGCTTTTGTGTCTGCCTAGAATTAATCTTCCCTCCTTCCAGTAAGAGAACCCTGATAGTCGTTTAGGGGAAAAACCATCCCTGACTCCATCCCTGAGAAGTTCAGGTTGGGAGCAGACTCTACTCTTCATCTCCAAAGGTAGAAAGATAGTGAAGGAGTGGACAATCAGCTTTACAGTAGCTGGTTCAGTGATGAGCTGGGGACCCAGATCAGGCCCACCAGAGACTGCCTTAGGACATCTGCTGGAACCACTAGGAAAGAAATACTCTGCCAGAGTTGCTAAGCCTGGAACACTGTAAGCCTGGAAACATGTGCCATGACTGCCCTAACATGGGAGAGTCTTACCTGAAATGGATGTCAATGTAAAGCAAAGTAAAGATACAGCAAGAGAGAGAGAGAGGCATTGGAAATTCTAACATTATGAGAGCCTGGATTCTGCCAGGCCTGAAGTAAGGATCTACCCATGGACTTTGCAGTTACATAAGTTAATCAAAATTTTATACACACACTTTTTGCTTAAGCCACTTTAAATATGGTTATTTCTTATTTCCAACCATAGCAATCCCAATTACATAAATGTCTCTAATTTAGTGAACTATAGAGGGATTCTTCAGCCTCCTAAGGAAACATCACTCAGTGTCTCAGGTAATAACCAAAGCCCTTCCCTCTTATAAACAAACATTTTCTTTTGCCCATTTGAAGGAAAGGGAGAAGTGAAAGACAGCCCTGGCTGCTCTCCACCACTCATACCACTGGGACTTTATCTACTTGCAGCTTGATTTCTCTCTTTTCTCTTTATTGACTAAAGCAACCTAATCCTTTCCTTTCAAAAGTAATCTATACTTATTTACTTGTTTCCTGTTGTAAAAACTTTGTGTTGAATATCGCTTTTTCTTCCCTCATGCAATGTATTTTTGGATACAGACTTGGGAGTTGGAAGTTTTCTCATAGCATATTCCAGTACAGCTGTATTTGGTCCCCAAGAAAAGAGAGGGTGAATGGTAAATCTGACAAAGGCCGAGTCTTCTGACTTCCGGGTCTGTGCCCTCCCTTCATCCCTTAATATTTCAACAGACATCAACTCCTTGCAATGACCTTGCACAAAAAGGTATTTATGGGCTGATTTAAATATTGAGACTTAATCAAAATGCCCTTGAAGAAAGAGCACTGCAACCTTGTGTTCTAGTCCCAGCGCTGTAACTAACCAGCCATGTGACCTTGGGAATGTCATTTAATCACTCAAGATTTGTTTCTTCATTAATAAAATCACAGGCTGGACTAAAAGGATCATAAAATGTCACAAGTTTAATGACCCTAAAGCAGACTGTGGACAGAGAGAAAGTTGAGTGCTGAATCAGCATCACATGGGAATAAAAACTCATTCCAATACTGGATTCTGAAGGCAAGCACCTTCAGGAAGATGCAGGAAAAGAGAGAATCAAGAGCCCTGAACAACCATGTATTACAAACATGACATTTTTTCTTTTTTTTTCTTCTGTGAAGCCCTTGGTGCCTTTCTTTATGCCTTTTAAAATCTTTCTTAAAACTCAAATACATTGGGTTGAT
The DNA here is from genome assembly GCF_902655055.1 of Lutra lutra. Classification (NCBI taxonomy): domain Eukaryota; kingdom Metazoa; phylum Chordata; class Mammalia; order Carnivora; family Mustelidae; genus Lutra; species Lutra lutra. The sequence goes on from NC_062280.1 coordinate 99,415,291, forward strand.
CATTGGAGTCTGCCCAATTTGTATAGGATGATCCTGACTTAAAATACTTGTTGTATCTAGTTATCATTAGCTCCCTGCTTTAACTCTCACAATTGTCCCCAGATCAGCAGGGGATGCAGAAAGAATGTATAAAGCATTCCTATAAAACAAGAAAAAAAGCAGATCCGGTAGGATAAGGAAAAGGGCAAAAGACTTGAATAGGCACTTCACAAACAGAAACATCCAAATGGCCAATAAACAAATGCAAAGGGATTCCACATTATGAATCATCAGAGAAATGCCAATTAAATTGACAGTGTGATATTACCACACAGTCAACAGAATGGCTAAATTGAAAGGACACAGAATTAAAAACAAAACAAAACAAAACACGTATAGGCAAGGCTATGGCGCAACTGTAATACTCCTACACAGCTGGTAGGACTAGAACTTGGAACGACCATGGAAAGCTACTTCACAGTGTCTCCTAAGGTTGCATGTATGCATTCCCTCTGACCTACGGACTCCACCCATAGATATACAGCAAGAGAAATGCATGATATACCAACACCTGAAAACATGCACAAGAGTGTTCACAGCGATTTGTCCATCATGGCCCCCATCTGGAAACCACACAACAGACAGCATTGAGGAGCAGAAGAACACAAACAACCCCTACGATATGGATGACTCTAACAATTCTGAGTGAAGAAGACAAACACAAAAGATCACATAATATAGGATTCTGTATAAGTACAAAGTACAAAAATGGGAAAAGCTAACCTATGGTATTAGAAGTCAGGATAATGGTTACCCGTGGGGGGATAAGGGCAAGGGCACAAGGGGAGGTTTAGGGTATTGGTAATGCTCTATTTCTAAATCTAGTTATGTCAATATGTTTAAGCTTATAATATGTTAATATAATATATAGTAATATATTAATTATATTGTAGTATATATTCTATTTATATATAAAATATATTTAGATTATAACCATAATATATTATTATATAAATTATATAATTATAGTGATTAATATAGCACTATATTAAACTTATAATATATGTACCTTTTGGTACACATGTTATACTTTGATGGAAAACTCAAAACTTTTTTTAAGTACATCAGAATGAGCAATAAATGTCACAGATACTGTTATAGGCTGAATTGTGTCCCCCTCACAAATTCCCATATTGAAGTCCTACCCGCGCCACCACCACCCCCTCCCCCGGTACCTCAGAATAGGACTGCATTTGGAGACAGAATCTTTAAAGAAGTAATTAAGTTAAAATTGGGCCATCATAGTGGGCCCTCATCCCCTATGACCAGGTATCCTCATAGGACACAGACAACACAGAGGGACAACCATGTGAGGACACAGTGAGATGGTGGCTGTCTGCAAGCCAAGGAGAGAGGCTTCTGGAGAAACCAACCCTGGTGACCTCTAGCCATGATCCTGGACTTCTAGCCTCTAGAATAATAAGGAAAATAAATTTCTATTGTTTAAGCCACCCTAGGCTGTGGTAGTTTGTTACGGCCACCAGAGCTGACTGGGACAGTCACCCTGGTTATTTGTGGTCTTCTCTTATACACAGGATACTGAGATACAAGCACTTCTGCGGGAGATAAAAAAGCCCACTTCCATGGGCTCCACGGGTGGAAGGGAAGTGGTTGGTGTATCAGGGGTAGGGGACTGCATCACCTGCAGGCTGTTTCTGGCTTTTCCATCATTCCAGAGCCTTCTCTGGCTGAAGAAAAAGGGAGCAAGTCATTTCCTAAATGCTGGCTTCCCATCCCAGAGCCATCCCAACAATCAGAGCTCCAGGATTTTTGCTTGAATGGTCACAGAAACTTTTACAGCTAGGAGAGACAACAGGTGCTCTCCTCCAGCTTTCTGGATGAGAATGAATGAGGACATGAGCAAACAAAGGTCCAGAGAAGTTAGGAAGCTTGCCCAAAGCCACACAGCTAGATAATGGTAGATCCAGGGCTAACTCTGCTCCCTCCACTCTGATTTCCAGGCCAGCGTTTAGGCACTGAATCATTTTGCCTTCCTGTCTTTGGAGGGAGGTTGGTTAGGAGGTGGGGAAGGAAGGGTTTAGTGTCTTTCCTATGCTTTAACTTCATCCTTGCCTTTTAAAGCTGCACCTACACAAGCTTATGATCCTCATGCCCCGCCCTACTCTCTTCTCCCACCATCCCCTCTTCCCTCTTGCCTCAGCCCCACTTCGTGATTTCCTGGAATGCCCAGGGTTCTGGGTTCTTCAGGCACATCACTGAAACTGAAATTCTTCATCTGCCCAAAGGGCACTACTGCCCTTTGAGTGACTAGGCCAATCTCTCCAAAAACTCTCCCCAACCAGGAGCACACCCTTTCCCCACGAGGGACAAGGGGGTCAATGAGCTTGAACAGAAGTGGGTAGAGTGGCCTTTCGGATGCATATCCCTTTCGCCTGCAGCCTGAGCTCTGTGATGGGGCTTCTCTAATACTGGCACTCACAGAAGGGGCTGGAAACAGACAAGCAGTTTAGGATGAGGGAACTAGAAGGCCAGGATGGATGGATTTGTCCAAGACCCAGCTCAGGGGCTTTATAAACTCAATCATCACAATAAACCTTGGAAACTGGGCATCATTCAACCCACTTGATAGACAACATCGACTTGTCCAAAAACACCAGCTAGAGAGGCTGGGACCAGGGTTTACTCCTGCCTCCACCATACTCACCCAATCTCCTGCACCCCAACTACCCTGATCCCTGATTGGCACTTCAAAGTGGCAACTTGACAAGGATTAGTATAGATGAGCCATGTGCCTAGGACTACAGGTGCTAAGAGATCTCACAAGCACTGCTTGTCCCACAAAGATCTGGCAGCAGGGATGACAAAACAGCTCCTTTGGACGTATCAATTGGAAAACAAAGCAGTACTTATCACAGATCAGGACATGATGCTCACCAGCTCCCCTGTCCTGCTCAGACCTTGGGCCCTGGGCAGCTCTGGATACTGGCACAGGGAGCTGTAAGCTCTAAGTCACGGACATCTGCGGCAAGCCAATGACACTCTTCTCTCTCTGTTAATGTGCTCTTTGAGAGACACTTTGGTAATGAGCTAAGGGAATTCATCTGAACTCGGAGACTAGCTTTCAGCTGGCCAGCTCTGGACATGAAGCAGGAACTTGGAAATCTTCCAGTGACAGCTTGGAGAGGGGCTCTCAGGGCTGGAGCTGAGGCCAGGTAACAGCTGTGGCCAAAGGAAAACCACTGAAGCAGAAGAGATGCATAGTAGGCTTTTCCAGATTTCTCAGGAGAGTGGACATGTCAAAAATGAGAAGGCTGTGGTTTGATGGGTTAAATAGGACCCACTGGTGACAAAGAAAGAGGCAACAATGGGAAGATGACAAGTGTCTTGGCACAAGCAAAGAATGCAAAATTGTCTCCAAGAGACCTGGAGGGTGGGCGGGGGAGGCCTGCTACAGAAGCAGGAGTCCCCCTTCTAGATCTTTCCTTTCTGATGTAGAGTAACTGATCCTGTCCTGGGGGAAGAGAAGGGGAAAAGTGGTGAGGCTCGGTGCTATTGGGCATTGTTTGTAGTGAGTTTGGGGACAGCAGCATGGTCTCTAAGCTCCCTGGTCCCAGGAAACTATCATGGAGAAAGAGGTATGGGGATAGTGGGAGGAGATGCTTGAGTGGGCTGTTGGAGGCCCTCTTCCTCCCCTGCCCAGGGTGTCCCCTGAATGACTGTGTCAGAGGCTAAATGGTGTTGAGAAGCCCCGGCACAGGACATCCTGGGAAAACCACCCAGGCAAACAGCTCACTCATCTGAGGCCCCAGGCTGGCATTTGGGGACCAAGTGTATGGGGAGCAGGGGGACACCCATGTCAGGGGGAACTGTGTTGGGAGGGGATGGGTACAGCACGGGACTTATGCCCTGCATCTTGAGCAATATTCAGCTTAGCTGGACAGCTGGCCCCTGGGGCGCCAAATGCTCAAGCATTTCGAAGGACCCAGAACAGAGTTGTGGCTGACTCAGGAGAGCAGGCCCCCAGACTCTGATATCCTCTCCAAGCTAACAGCTGTACTTAAATGGCAGACTCTAGGTTGAGCAGAGTTTGTCCCTGCCCTAAAAGGATGTGTGAACTCAAGCAGACAGAAGGACACAGTCAGCAGGTGACAAGGGCAAAGCTCCATCCAACCTGAACAAGGGCTGAGATGACCGGGTGAGCTCCCATCGTGCATCTGTCCAAGACACATCAGTGCCAGGCGCTGCTCTCCCTGCCCCTGCCCCGCCCCACCCAAGGCCATGAGAATGAACCTATGTAGAGGTCAGGGAGGGAAAAGGGCATTGTGTGATGACAAGGAAGTCCTAGTGGGGAGAGGGGTTTGCCCCTTCCCTCCCCGACCACGAGGAAAGACATAGGATGCACAGGGGTTTCTCGGGAGCTCCTCATCTCACTTGGGCAAGGAATGGAGACTGAAGGCTGCTGGGGTCTGCAGCAAGACAGGCTCAGCACAGAGGTCATGGAGTACCCAGGTCTCCTAAAGCAATGGATGTCTGTGGCCCACAACAAGCTCTTCTCCCTCTGGCCTGCTTTCTTGACCTCTTTGTACCTCAACTGTAAAACAGGGCTACTCTTGTTTCCCATAAGGGTTGGGTTCTTCCAGGCTGAGGGCAAGGAAGTTAATTCCCCCTTCCTGCTGGACCTGTATCATTGCCATGGCCTGGAGACCTGTTCTACCTCACTCCAGCCAAGAGCATAAGAAGTCTGTGACAGGGACATTACTCACACCTGTCAGAACTTCCGCTGACTTCCCTGGTCATCCTTCCCTGGGCCCAAGTTGCTGCCCACACTGTTGGCTGGCTGAGGACACAGGTGTCCCAATGCCACTATAAGGAGACCTGTGAGCCCTACACACAAGATGGTCCCTGTGTGCCCAGCAGTAACCCCCATGCCAGGCCATGGTGACCTCAAGTCCAGAAGAAACTGTGCTGGGCAGCGGGACCTGCATCAGGAACCTGGCACCCTGGAAAAGCGCTTAGTAGCCCCAGCAGCCTGCACCTCCTAGGACAGAAGCCACAGACAGGCCTGAAGGGCTGGGAGCCTGCACCCCAGGCCAGCCCTTCGAAGTTGCAGTCGCCGCCTGCAGGGGGCGCTCCAGCCCGCGGACAGAGGCTGCGCCTGCAGTGTCCCTGGGACAAGCGACTGTCTACAAAACCCCCAGACTCCCACGGAGTACCACAGGTCTGGTCAGGTGTCTGCCCCAAACCAAAGACACATGCAAAGGCAGGGCGCCCTAAGCCCCTACGTAATAGGTTCCAGGGGCTGTTGGTGCCCCTGGCCACCTTCCCACCTTCTGAAGACCCCTGGTTCCACAGGGACCTCAGCAGCCATGGGCCAACAGGCTGACATTAAGTGAAACTGGCCACTGAAGGCACTGAAAAGTTTGGGAAGGGCGATGCTGAAGATAAAGCTAGAGGAGCACTAGAGTGGGGTATGGTGGGAGATGAAGAGGAAAGCCCAGTCTGTGCTCTGACACCCCATGGCCCACTCAGTATGCTTCTCAGGTAGGGAGGGGGTTCTGTGTGCCCCCTGCTCCAGGATGGTCCCTGCTGCTCCCAGACGCCCCAGCCTGGGTGCCCCAGCCCTGGCCAGCCCCCATTGTCCAGCGGCCTTGATTCCCCTGGGTTCCTTGGCACCCACACAAGCAGTTGCTGTGTACTTAACACTTCTTTACTCTCCGTCCACATTTAGTCATAATAGAAGCTGTGTTCTCAATCTATTGTCACATTTATGATCCAGAAAGCCCTCATTTCCTGCAATAATCTTAAGAGACAATTCAAGGCTAAATGTACTTTAATGTTTTGTAATGCTTCTAAAGCAACATTTCGAAATTATAATACAGCCCCTGAAATTACTAGTCTGAATGAAAGAGGGGATGAACAACCCGAAAACGAAATGAAAATCCAGCAAATTGATCTGAGGCTGAAATGATGAGGTTCACGAAGTTCCAGTGATGTCAGTGCGAGAATGCTGGGGTGACCTCTGCCAGGTGGCCAGATGGCCTGGCTGGTGGAGCAGACATTTAACTTAAGGAAGGTGGAAAAAGAAGGCAATCATGTGCTATTAATCAGGGAGGAGACAGCCAGAATCTTCTCACCTGGCTTTCCTCAGGGTGGGGAAAAGGAGGGGCACATCTAGGGGGTGGGGAGGACCCCCTAAACCAAGGAGCAGAGTTTTAAAGAACCACAGCAGGGGAGTAGAGAGAAGGCAGGCAGCTCTGAGCCAGAGAGAGCCAACTTCCTGTGTCTAGAGTTGGTTCTCCATGAATTCCATTTATTTCGGCCAATGCTTACTCTACGCCTTATTTCCAGCATGATTACTACGTAACAGAGGAGGATCCTGAGGCTCAGAGAGGTTAAAAGATTTGTGCAAGTCCACAGAGAAAGCTGTGTGGCCTGTCTTTGAACTCTGATCGAAGTTCCAAGTTTATGCTCTTCTTTTACCATGAAAATCTGACTCTTTAAGAAGTATTTAAGTATAAATATACTTTCATTAAAAATAGTAAAAACCGGGGCGCCTGGGTGGCTCAGCGGGTTGAGCCGCTGCCTTCGGCTCAGGTCATGATCTCAGGGTCCTGGGATCGAGCCCCACATCGGGCTCTCTGCTCAGCGGGGAGCCTGCTTCCCCCTCTCTCTCTGCCTGCCTCTCTGCCTGCTTGTGATCTCTCTGTCAAATAAATAAATAAAATCTTAAAAAAAAAATAGTAAAAACCTAGAAAACAAATTAAAAGATAAACTGGGGGAAATATTTCCTATACAAATGACAAACAAATGCCTCATTTGCCCAATATAAAAAGAGCACTTAGAAATCAATAGGGACAGAGGAATAGTCCAAAAGAAAAACAGGCAAAGGCTGTGACTAAGTAATACCAACAGCAATAAACATATCAAAATAATTAACTTTACAAATATATGAAAGAAATGTAAATCAAAGCAGCAATTAAGTCTCATCTGCACCTTTCACAAAGGTTTTAAAGATTGGTAATATCTTTAATATTGGTTAGCTTCAGGTAGTAAAGTTGGGAGGGGGCACATTCATTCACTGTTTAAAGAGAAAATCTGCTTAGGCGCCTCAGAAGCAAGTTTGTAGCATCCTCCAAAATCCAACAGCATTTACTAGTTTTCCCATTAATTCATCTCTAAGACTCCAAGCCATAAAAATACTCAAATGTGGGGCGCCTGGGTGGCTCAGTGGGTTAAGCCGCTGCCTTCGGCTCGGGTCATGATCCCGGGTCCTGGGTTCGAGCCCCGCATCGGGCTTTCTGCTCAGCGGGGAGCCTGCTTCCTCCTCTCTCTCTGCCTGCCTCTCTGCCTACTTGTGATTTCTCTCTGTCAAATAAATAAATAAAATCTTTAAAAAAAAAATACTCAAATGTGCAAGTGTTTTAGTATGAGGAAGTTCACTGCCAGAAAATATTACAACCCAGGGACCCCTCAGTGGCTCAGTGGGTTTAAGCCTCTGCCTTCAGCTCAGGTCATGATCCCAGGGTCCTGGGATCGAGCCCTGCATAAGGCTTTCTGCTCAGCGGGGAGCCTGCTTCCCCCCCACCCCTCTGCCTGCCTCTCTGCCTACTTGTGATCTCTGTCAAATAAACAAATAAAATCTTAAAAAAAAAAAAATTACAACCCAAATATCCAGCAATAGAGGATCCTTAATAATTATGGTCCATCTACATATAGTTGTCAAACCAATTCTGTATGCATGAAAATGGACCAAGACCACATCACACTGTTAAGTAGAAAAAAATGAATCCACGAAGCATATGCATGACTTGTACTATTGGAAAAAATCAGAGAAATCGGTCTACAAGTAGATGTATGTCTGTGCATTTGTGTTTGTATAAGGAAACTTCCGGAAGAAGGGGCATCAGTTCCCACAGCAGACACTGTAGAATCCAAAGAGGAAAAAGGAGTTTCAATTTCCACTTTATATAGTTTAGTGTGCTTTGATTCTTTAAAACCACTTAAAAAAAAAAAAAAAACAACTTTATTGAGACAAACAGAACATTCTCTGGGAAGGTGGTGAAAAACCGCCCAAAGTTTGTGCATAGTACTGCCAGGACACAGCAGAGAAGCGCTGAGGCAAGCCCTCTTGCTTCAAGGAGCTCATGAGGCATCAGAAGCAGACATGTATTCAGAGACAAACCACTCTATGACAGGAGAGCCCACAAAACCGGAAGAAGACCCAGGATAAGAGAGAACCACTGCATTCCATAGAAGGTAAGGGGAAAAGCGAAAAGTTGAAGAGAGTTTCTTAAACAGGTGATGCTCACCAAGGGCCTTGAGGCAGAAGTAGGATTTTGCTGGGTGAAAAGGAAGAAAAAGGTATCCAGAGCGGAGGACACAAGCAAGGCACTGAGAGAATGTCAAGTGACATTTCATTGAGCAAAGCCAAGGGGACTACTCATTCTTTGTTCTAGGCCTGGGCTAAGAATATTCGAGTTTAGCCAGCCCTAATGAGGGCAGGCCTGCTCCCAGGCAGAAGGGAGGTACAGACCGGTGGGCTGAGCAAAGAGAAGTCACCCCCTTACCAGAGGAATCCATGGAGGCTCAGCTGGGCTCACCACCACCCGCTATGGCCCATGCTTAAAGCCTGCTGTGAACAACTAAAGTTGCAGAGTGGGGCTACTCCCACATTCCCTTTGCATTACCTCCAGAATCTCCTCTCTACACTCCTTCTTGGGTCCCTTGCCTCCCCCAACACTCAAATCCTTGCCACAGAAAAACTCAGTGGCTCTACCTTGTGTGGTCAGAGATTCCATCTTGAGCATGAATGCTAGGGTGTCCAACAAACTTGGGCCAAATTCTCACTCTTCTTCTTCCTACTTGGGCAAAGAACTACCCTTTCTAGCTCACTTTCTCATCCAGAAAACTGGGTACCACCACCAACCTCACAGGGTTGTGGGGGGGGGAAACATAAATAATCATCCAGAGAAGACCTTGCCCAGAATCCAGCCTATATCAAACTCAACAAATAGCTCTCATCTGCAGCGGGGAGGCAGAGCAGAAAAGGACTCAGGAAATTTTCCAGGGTTCAGGAGAAAGGTCACAGGGAAGGTTTTCTGCATTCTTGTCAGCCTCACCACAATTACTTAATCTGTATCGAAGGAACACCTGCTTAAAACATTTGGGTCCAAACCAGGGCTAGAAATGTGGTGAGGTAAGAATGGTGCCTAGGGTTAAAAATTTAAGGAGGTGCGCTCACTCTCATGGCAGTTCAAGTGCAGAGTCAGCACTTGGGAGTGAGTATTCCCTTAAATTTTCCTTCCTAGGTGCCTTGCTCAACTTGCCCTAGTCCTGATCCAGGTCAAAACAGTGGCTTCTGAATGAACTTCTAAAAAAGCAGGGCTTGAGTTAAATAGTGAGACTGCTTCAGGGAGAAGCAAGCAATGGCTGGCCCTGCCTGGATAGACATGCTTATTTAAGGGTGAGAGGAGAGGTGGGTGAGTATGGTTATAATTAGTGGCTTAGCAAGCCTGGAGCAAGAGTTATGTATCTCTAAGGCCCCAATCTCCGGCTAATTGGCCCCACCCCCTTCTCCACAATTCTCTAGTCAGCTGGTATTAAAACATCCCAGGCCTTCCTCTCTCCAAAGCAGCACAGGCTGCTGTCAGGAGCTATCCTGCTGCGTGGCTCATCTCGGAGGGGGTGGAACTGAGTTTTTAGATGAGAAGGCAATGTGCAATGATGTCTTCTAGAAAGGCATGCAAGTTGAAAGTAACACCAAAGAAGGGGCAGGGCTCCAGGTGAGACTGAAGGAAGGAAAGTCTCCTGCCCCTTAGGAGATGAAGTATTCTGGAGAAGCACCCTGCAGAGCTTCATTCTGCTTTTCAAAAGGGTGCAGTGGAGGTCTCCAGGTTGGGAGCTCATGGTTGATTTACTGCAGTTCCTGATGACAGATAAGGAAAAAGAGGTTTTTCCCAAGCTCTTTCCAGGTCCCTGCAGATACAATTAAATCCATGGCGTCCGAAGACTTAAGAATTCACCTCTCAGGGAAAAAAAAAAAAAAAGAATTCACCTCTCAGGGAAAAAAAAAAAAAAAAAGAATTCACCTCTCAGATTTTTAAACAGCAAAGCAACAAGACTAGGGTCAAGAGAGGGGCAGACAAGGAGAACCAGGAAGGGAAGAGATGTGTGGGTCCAGGGAAAGGTCCCAAAATAGAAAGCAAACTTTAATTCTGAGGAGCAAAGAATGTCGAAGGTTTCTTAAAATTAAAACAAGTAGTACTGATTCCTAGAACATGCAAATTATCTACCCTGAGTGTTCTGGAGTTCCTGTTGTTTAATATGAGGATTTATGGGACACTTGGGTGGCTCAGTGGGTTAAGCATCTGTCTTTGACTTAGGTCATGATCCCAGGTCCGGGGACTGAGGCCCTCATCAGGCTCCCTGCTCTTCAGGGAGCCTGCTTCTCCCTCTCCCTCTGCCTGCCACTCCACCTGCATTTGCACGCTCTCACTCTCAAATAGTGTCAAATAAATCAATCTTTTTTTAAAAAGGAAGATTTAAGAAAGCCACCCTGAACACTGCACTTCTGGATGGAGAGAAATGTGAGGAGAATTAACACCAAGAGTGGCTTCTGGGCAAAGGAAAATTCACACTGAACTAATCAGCTCAGGCTTTAGGCTCCTAATTCTGCAATACGAGTAACATAAATTGCTACCCAAGTCATTCTGTATGGACTTCAGTTTCATATAGCAAGGGCCGCTCCTCCACCAATTCATTCATTTACTCATTCACTTCCTCACACCTCGGTTAGGTGTCTAAAAAGAGGTAGACACTGTGTGAAACACTGAGGACACAAGCATAAAAGATTTTTGTCCTAAGAACATCATGGTCTGGTGGAGAAGAAGGATAACTCAACAACTTCCATAGATCCTGATACTGATGAGGGCCATGCTTCAACATCCAGGAGCAGGAGGAAGACAAGGATTAGGATAAGGATGATGATAAGCTAATATATATGCAGTGCTTATGATATGCCACACAGTGTGCTAAGTGAGGGTGATATAGCAATCAACAGTGTAGAGTCTCTGCCCTTGAAGGGCGTATAGTTCAGCAGAGGAGACAAACTCACAAACAGGCAAATTCAGCCTAGTCTCCTAAGGGCTATGTTCTATCACCTCAGGAGATGAGCAATTCCCACTCCCTACACCCAGTCTCGGAAGGACCAATGAAGTCTTCTTGGAGAAGGAAGAATTTGAGCTGAGACCTGAAGGGTACATAGGTTTTACTCAAGCAAAATAAAAATAGGGAGGGTTTCCTGGGTGGATGTAACAGCATTTAGTTAATCTTGTACAACAGAGAACTTAAAAGTTTTATAGATATAATGTTGTTACTCTTGCACAAGTGTCTATGTGGAGCATGACAAAGCTAGAACAGGTAGCCAAAGCAACAAGACAAGAAATAAAAAATTGAAGAGGAAGAAATAAAATTCTTATTATTCACAGACTATATGACCATTTACAGAAAACCCAAAAGCTTCTATGGAGTAACTGTTCAGATTAGTAAATGAATTTCATAAAGTCCCTGGACACAAAGTTGATTTTAAAATGGTACAATAGCATTTCAAAAAAATTAGATATGCAGAAATTTTTTAAAAAATATTGGTAAGACCTCTACGCTGAAAACTTAATATTAATAAAAGAAATTAAAGAAGGCCTGAAAAAAAATGTGTGTATTCTATGTTCATGGATTGGGAAACAATGTTATAAAGATATAAATTCTTTCCAAATCAATTTGAGATCTTTCAAAATCCCACCAGGTATTTTGTAGCTATTTACCAGCTGATTCTAAAACATATATAGAAATGCAAGAAGCTAAGAATAGCCAATGTAATCTTGAAGATGAGGAAGATAAATGACTTATACTACCAGATATGAAGTGTTAATACTTAAAACTGCTTCATATTAGTACATGCATAGAGAAGCTAACCAACAGAACAGAAAAAAAATCCAGAAATACACTTACACATATATGGTCACCTGATTCATGACAAAGTAACATTTCAGAGTAGTAGATAAAGAATGGACTTTTTTAAATACATGAGGCTTGATCTATTAGATCTTCAAATAGCAAAGGCAAATCTTGTGCTTACCCTGGAACCATACACAAAAATCAATTCTGGGACAATTGCTGATCCAAGCGAAAGATGGTTTTAGAAGGAAGCATAGAAGTACATCAAGCCCTGGAGCAAACAAAGATTTCTTTGCACAAACTGAATGAAAAAGCATCTGATTAAAACCATGGGGTCTGATAATTAAAAATGCACCTCTTGTGGCAGCCAGTAACAAACCAACCAAGACTCATTGGGAGTCAGATGAGCAGGAACAAGGGAGGAAAGAGATGCATGGGTCTAGGAGATGTTCCTGAGATGGAGAGAAAACTCTTTCATTTCTATTAAGGAAAGACAGCTCAGGAATGTGAAAAAGATGTTTAAGTCTGGTCTCTTAAAGCAAAAAAAAAAAAAAAAAAAAAAAAAAGTGATCTGGCCTGAGCTGCTGCAGTTTATCATGATGACCTGGGGAGGTCAATGCAGGACATTACAACACTGGATAGATACAAAGAGGCACTAGAGCAACCATGAGCAGGACGAGCTGCTGGGCAAAGGAAATGCACACTGAACTCATGTATCTGCTTGCCTTTAGGCTGATAATTCTGCAATATAAGAATGCATGTAAATGAAAAGTCCCATTTTGGTCATAAGGACATTCAATTGATTCAGCATCATAAAAGCTAATGCCTCGAATTAAACACTTCACTAATTGCCCCTGAGGGAAGGAAACAGAAGATGTTGACCACATGTAGATACCCACAAAAGTAAATTACTTTAAAACAAAAGTCAAATTCAACAACTGATACTGTATAACTTGGGTCCCACATACTGAGGGCACAAGGAGGACGTTCTGAGGATAGAGTGACATTGTCAGATCAGATTTCTTGGAGCAGGGGTGCTCTCAGCCATGTCTTGGAAAAAGTTTCTGTTTTGCAAATCAGTATATTAGGTCTTCGAGCAGCCTTCAGAGCAGCTTCCCAGAAGAAAATTAGTCCTAACAACCAAAAGAGATGAATGGAGAATCTTCACTGATCCAAGCTGAGACATGCAAATGACTTCATCTTTCCCCAGTGTTCTGAGGCTACTAATTTCTCACCTAAACTTGATCCTGCTCTGCTACTTGAAATAAGAACTGAATTAAGTGATAGACCTCTTTTAGAAGACAGCAAAGGGGAAAGAGTGTGTTACTCTTAACTTGCCAACTTGGCCATCTGTCTTCACCACCTGGAATGGGGTGGGACATCTTTGACAACCAAGTAAAAGAGGCCTAATAAATCTAGAAGCCAGTCCTTCTATGGCTCTTTAGGTTGCCAGAAAAGAAAAATCACAGGATGCAGCCACCAATGAAGCAAGCTGGAAGTGACAGATTTTCCTGCACCATGTTCTCCCATAAGGAATTAAGAAGAGACACTTGGCCCTGACTTAGGACACAAGAAGTTGGGTGCTTCAAAATCTTGCAGACTATACTTATGAAGTAAATGGGATGGCAAAAGACTTCTAACTGGCCCTCAAGGAGCTACATTTCTCAACCTCCCTAGAGGTCAGACAGGGCCAGGTGATCTAGCCAATGAAATGAAACCAGAGGTCATTGCACCCACTCCATCCTGGCCCTAGAAGATTCCCTCACTTTGTATTCAACACTCTTTCCCCTTCTGTCATCCTCATTCAGTCAAGCTCAATGATTTGGGGAGCCATGTGTTGACTATGGCAGACTCCCAAGGAAGAAGGATCATCACTTGGGGAGCCTGCTAACAGGAACAACCACTTTGGGTTTTCCATGAGGGAGAAATAAACTTCAATCCAGCCATGATACATCTTGGAGTTGTTTGTTATAGCAGTTAATGTTTTCTTAATTGATACAGAATGTTCCTGCATGATGACTATGTCTAAAACATTTGGGTGATTTGACAGCTTTGGTATGGAAGCCAAGTCCATTCTGGATCACTAGCATGGAACCAAAGAAAAGAATAAACCACAAGGAGCACATAAGCCTTTAGAGTCTCTGGACCTGATTGGGTGGGGAGGGGGCTGTCTGTGACCAAAAGAGTGAACTTCTCTTGTTCATTCAACAGTCCAGTGAATGAGGGAGAGAAGTAACCAGGTCGTTAACATGAACGCAGAGTCACAGTAGATTCAACTCATCATCTTGCAAAATCAGGAAAGGCTTTCCAAGCAAGACATGTTTGAAATTAGTCTTGAAGAATGAAAAGCAGAAACCAGGCAGAGATGAGAGAGGAACAGGGGAAAGGATGAGCTGTAATACAAGGAAACAGAACCCAGCAGAGTTGTTTTGAGGGCGTCCCTGGCAGAGTGAGGACAGAGGGTACATTAGCAGAGAGTAGCAGCAGGGCCCTAGCTAGGAGGGGGCTGCGGAGATTCTGACCATGGATGTGGGGTACAAGTAAAATCGCTCAAAGGAGCCCAAAGCCAACTCACAGTCAATGCCTCAGGAGTGCCCCCTGCTGGAAGGAGACTGCCAGGGGCGGGCTGGGCCACCCTGACAAACCATCTGAAATAGTGATTAAGGGGCACCTGGGTGGCTCAGTGGGTTAAAACCTCTGCCTTCAGCTCAGGTCATGGTCTCAGGGTCCTGGGATTGAGCCCCGCATCGGGCTCTCTGCTCAGCAGGGAGCCTGCTTCCCTTTCTCTCAGCCTGCCTCTGCCTACTTGTGATCTTTGTCTGTTAAATAAATAAAATATTTAAAAAAAAAATAGTGATTAAGAATACTGACTTAGCTGTTAAACTAGACCCAGGTTCCAAATCCAGTTGCACCCCTTGGTCCCTACCTATAGGACTTTATACAAATGACTTCACCTCTCAAAGTTCTTTTCCCGTCTCTAACAACAAGGCGACTACCATCGTTCTCGAAGCTTTCCATGAACTAACATCCATGAACCCATAGCACAGCACTTGGGACATAGCAAGTGCTCAGAGAAGAGCAGCTCTTAGTATCCTGACCAGAGAAAGTGCTTGGCCTGACAAACGCGGAGGAATGCAGTGAACAATGAGGAAAAAGGAACCAATCCCGCCCCCTGCACCCCCATTCTGATCATCTGGGAAGAAGAGTACAGCACTTCTGACCTGTACGGATCCTGTAACTTGATTACCTCAAATCCATTATCTGCTGCTCTGTGCCCTCTCACAGGCAAATTTCAAATAAGGTCTCCCAGCCACCTTTGTATCATGTGGCACACTGGGAAAAAAAAAAATCCTCTCTCTGTTCCCCAGACATAACCCCCTACCCTGGCTCATTTGTCTCTCCACCTATTTATTTGCTGTGAAGGCCTCTGGTCCCTTGATGCTGTCAGGCCTCCTGAAATACTGCTGAGAGATCAATCATGAAAACCCAGGTCTGCACCATGGTGCTCAGGAATGAGCTACCCCATTCGGGGAAAACGCCACCTCAAGTACCCACCGTTTCCACCCACTCCCCTCTGGCACCACCCCAGCTTCGCAGCTGGGGGGCCTAATGACTGCCTGAAGGAGAGCTGACCCCGGAGGCTCCCGCGCCCTAGCAAGGGGTCTCGGGGGCAGCCTAGTAGCTCTGAAGTGGATAAATGTGCTGCCCGTGGTCCCGCTTCCCACAGGCAGGACGGGTTTTCTGGTTGGCAGCGTTCAGAGGAGCGGTGGTCATTTGTACCTGCTTAGCAGTGGCCCACGAGCTTGACTGGCAGCCGGAGCCGCTGGGCAGACTGGCGTGTGAACTGTAAGCAGCCCTTTGACACATGACAGGGTCTTCTAGAGCAGCCTCAAAAAGGTCACAGGGGGACTGAGACATACCCAGGGGAGATCCTGGCAGCAAGGAGCTGATAAAATTGGGCCTGGCAACGGTAGAAACCTGGAGACCCGGTGTCCAGAAGACGAGCACAGGGACTCCCTTGGTGCCAGGCAGGACATGTGTGGCTCACACAGTAAATTTGTGCAACTATTTAACGGGTCTCACTGGGGGCCCCCACACACCCCAACTCTGCTGCCCATTTGCAGATATTGATCTCAAGGAAGGGTTTCATTGTGGTCCTTGTTAGTTTTATTTTCAGCAGGTGATTATACTTAAACTCAACGGCCTCCTTGTCAGCAAGTGACTTTTACTTCTTTTTAAGGGATGGGCATTATTTTTCTCTTTAAATTGCTGATCTTCCAATGGGGGTAAAAGGGAAAGATTTAATTGCATGGAACTGTATATCGTATTTCTTCTCTCTGGAGATTTCATTAGAGGCCTGAAACCAGAGAATTGCTCTGCCACCTCTTGCCTTCTCTTCCAGCTATTTCTGGGTTTTAATAATTATTCATTAATTGCACACTATGATAAGATCCTCACTGTTTTGAAACATTCTCCCTCTGGCCTCCATACTATTAAAGACCCTGATTGCCTGCCAAGAGTGTAAAATTAAAAATCAAAGCAGTACCTCTGAAAGGTTTAATACATGCCATATTGAAAGAGGTTTTGCAGCTTACAGCCATTTTATTCCATCAGCAGCTCGAGGGAAAGTGCAACTCCATGTTGAAATTGTTCTCCTTTGAAACATAAGTCAACAGGACCAGCATTGGGGGAATTTTTCTCACAGCTGTTATCTCCTTCGGATGAGCGGCTTGTTTCCCCCAGATAAAATTTGCCTCTTGCTGATGTCAAACCTCAAGGATAACTTTAGACTGCAGGAGAGAACCTCCCTCAAGGTTCTCTAAATTATAGACAAGGATCATTTTAAAAGGGCAAATTCCACTCAGATTGGCCCCAGAGGCAATTAGAAATGGAATTGCAGACATTTTCCTGCAAAGCCTAAAGCCACCCTGCCCATTCCTCTCTCACTCTGACTCTGTGTTTCTTACTCCTTTAGGGCTGAGCAAAAGATTGACTTTCTGGTCAACCCAATAAATTTTACACAAGAATTCATTCAACATAGGATGAATGAATGAAGAATGAATGAATGAATATGGAAACAGCAAAGGACAGGAAAAGGACAAGCCAGAATTTCTAAACAAAATGAAACAACTAACATCTTGCAAATTTTGCAATTACTGTCACCTACTAAAATCTACAGCCCAGAGCAAGCTAATACTTGAGATATGAAATAAGACCTAAATCACTTTTGCATGCATATACCCTCTGCTTCTTTTTTACGCTCATCATGGAAGCTCTCATCTGTATTGCCCCCAGCCTTTCAATAACTTTGGATAAAGATAAGGAGCTGGTAGAGAAAATTACACAGGCTGATCAGAACAAGATCCCACTGAATTCTTTGTCCCTGATGGTGGCAAATCACTGCCTTGGGAAGGGAGTGGTAGCACCTTCTGTCCTTTGGCCCCACCCCTATATTCACCCCATGTAAGGACATTTGGAGATTTCAGAAGGAAAGCTGAGCTCCAAGATCCCAAGAATGACTTCATGGCTCAACAGGATTATTTTGGCTGATCAAAGAGGACAGACAGGAGGACAGAGGGAATAGTCTAGATTGTAAGAAGTTGGGCATCCCCCAAATACTTTTTATTAAATTTCAACTGTCCCAACTTCCCATTGCTTCCTCTACCAATAGAAAACACTCAAACATCTACCACCTGAGACCTCTAAGATTAACACCACAGAAACTCTCTACTGGCCAAGACAGTCTTCTACTCCAAAGAATTTATTGAACTCCAAACAAGCATGGTCTAGACTCGAGAATTTGCTCATAGGTCTTCTATTGTAAATATCTTCCCTTCTTGCCTCAGCCACTCCATTTTGCCCTTCCTCCAAGTGGAACTCAAGTCTTCTCTCCTCTAAGAGGCTTTCCTGGTCAAAGTCAGGGTAGAGCCTAGCTGTCAACAGTCTGTTTCTTCCAGAAAGGGCTATGTATCCAATTCTTAGGAGTTCCAGGCACTCAGCACATAGAACAGCATGCAGTTGGGCTTCAAGAGTAGCTGCCAACCAACAGTCCACTGTGAACTTTTCATCAGGTCTTCATTCTGGAAATCTTGAGTGGTAGCCACACCTGCTGGCTCATGTAGGATGTCAGACACTTGTGAACTTGGGAGAGCAAATGGGTGATGCGCCCTTTGGGACTCAACTTAGGCTCTATACAGTAAAACTAAAAAGGTTCTGTTGCAGCTTCCTTTTGCTCCATGACCACTCCAAAACTTGGTGATTTAAAATGAAAACCATGTTAACATATCCCACAATTCTCTGAATGGACTGGGCTTGGCCAGGTGGTTCTTCTGTTTCACATGATGAAGGCTGGGGCTACACTCATCTGGGAGCTAGAACAGGCTAGAATATTCCATACAGCTATCTCTCGCATCTTAGGGGAAGGGCTGGGAGACTGAGCTCAGCTAGGGCCATGGAGTGGTAGGATGCTCTCTATATCCATGTAGTTCCATGACCTCCCTCTCTCAAGAAGGCCTATCCACACAGCCTCTCCCAGTGGTCTCTTCTGCAGGGGAGCCAGATGTTTTATGTGATTTCTTAGGGCTCCCTCAAAGCATACAAGCTGTCAGTCTATCTTCAGGCAAAGTTCAAGACTGACATGGTGTCATTTCTGCTACACTCACAGTTGATGAAAGCGTGTGACCAGCCCAGCCCTTATCTGTGAGGAAGGGACCCTACAAGGGCATGGCAACAGTAACTAGAAATGCCTGTGACTTCTGCTGATGACAGATTGGCAGATACTGGTACTACGACTGTGGTGTGTTACCTAGATTATAAGTGAGGGAACACAAGTGAGGGCTATGGCTCCATTAGAAGTTGATGAAATTAAAGAGATGATATTCTTCTATTCTATCCATGGTCATGAACCACTAAAATTCCGTCTCATGAGCCCTTCTGGCTCTGAGGACCCCAGATGAAGGACCCAGAAATTAAGAGCTCAGGGTGTTTGTAGTCAAGCATAGACTATTGGCATAGCCAATTACCAAGGAACCTCAGAGATCACCTGGTCAGGCCAGTCTGGGGTCGCAAACTCAAGCGTCTTGTGATACCAGACTCCGGGGCACCAGGGTGAGTTTCCACCTGAGGCTGAATGCCTGGCCCCTTGAGAGAGAGGTTGCCTTGGTCACCACTGGGAGGCCCTTTGCTGGGCTCCTGCGTTATAAAAGAACAAAGGCCCACCCAGGGAACAGAAGGCACTTGTCCAAGATCACAAGATGAGAGTCTAGAGGCCCCTGGCCTTGGGTTATCTTGGCCATGGCTCTGGACACAAGTCCCAGGTTCTCACCTCTGCCAGCTGCCTTTTTCACTTTGATGTCGGTCAAATCATCTCCTACAGCACCATTGCCATTAACAGCCACATTCAGAAGATAAAGAAGCACTTACTGCTAACGAGGACAGATAGGAAGCCTTGCTGCCACCTTCCCCCACACCCACTCCCCAGACCCTCCCTACACTTAATCCGTGAGTCTTCCCTGAAGAGCTTTCCTCAAGGCCTCCAAAGAGCTTTCCTCAAGGCCTACAACCGTATCTTTAGTTCAAACCTTCAACGTCTTCTACGAAAACTCTGCAAACCTGCAAAGGGGGCTCCCAGCAGCCCCTGTTCTCACCTTCCTACCCTGGCAACCACCTCTGATGCTACTACCCATGCCTCTGTCTCCACCAAATTATAACCTTTGTCTCATTTGCCCATCTGCACAGACCTCTCCCACCCCACCTAACTCCTGTCCCCACCATGGTATACTGTACTGCGCACTTCCCACCTCCTTACTGGAGCTGACCCACGGCTCCCTCGCAAGCAGATATGACTTTATAGAGACACTCAAAAAGGCAATGCCTCAGGATGAGGAATATATTATAAAGGATGAAATTTCCAAAATGGTGCCAGCCAGGTCTCAGGAAATACAAGTAAGTGCCTTCCTACTTAACCTGCTCAGAGGACTTGTTTAGCATACATGTCTTAAGTTACCTTTATTAAACACTTACTCCTGGCTGGGCACTGAACTAAGCCCTTCCTGTGTTTTAGTTCAGTTGGCCATCTCTGTGGGTCTAAGATCGATACTATTTTCAGGCTCCTTTTATAAGGGAGGAAGTAGAAGGAAGGAGGGGTTCAGTAATTCACCTCTGTCCACATAGCTATTCACCCCTTGTCTGTGCAACCAGCATGCTTATTCTCCGCTGTCATGTAATTTTGATTTTGCAGTTCTGTGGCCAGGTGGTGGGAGGAGAAGAAGCCAGCAGGGGAAGCAGCAGTTGCAGAGGAGACCTGCTCTCGGGCTGGTCCCTCCTAATGTAATCCCCACGCCACCCAGGCTCCCAGCATCCCAGGGGTGAGGCTTTGCATTCCCAGGGCAGGGAGGACATCGCCAGGCCAGCCTGCCAGAGCTCAGAAGACAAGCTTGCTAAATAAAAGTGACAGCCAAACCCATGGATATGTTTGTAAAAAGACAACTCAGCATCTCAATTTAACTCTAAGAAAATTCAATTTCACCTGGGGAGCAATCTCCCTTTGGCCTCTGCTACCCTGTCCTGATGTCTCTCTTATTTAAATGTGTGTGGCTGGGACCTTCCACAGCTCAGCAGGCTGAATACTCCTCAGAGATTCATAATGGGGAGCAAGGCACTGCTGGATTCATTAAATCCCACTGCCGAAGAGCACCAGCCCTTACCCAGAAGACACATTTTTGAAACCATACAGAACAGAGAGGAAGACTGGCCTCTGGGTTTCCAGTAGGCCTCCATCTTCCTTTGCATGCCAAGAACTTCCTGGGCCAGTCTGAAGCGTAGGATCAGAGACAGACAGAGTTTCCTGGACCTTTCTTGAGAGCAGAGATGCTCCAGGGACTTCCAATGACATGTTCATTTGGTCTGTGCCAAGAACAACTGAGCCACTGCCCAGACCAATGGTCACACCAGTGTCCCGGAAACATACTCATTCCTACACCTCTGTCTTTGATCACAACATTCTTCCTTCCCTGGGAGGTCCCCCTGCCTCCTCTTACCCCACCCTTACCTACCTCCTCTTCAGCCTCCTCTTTAGCCCATTCTGATGCCTTCTTCTCGCCGAAGCCATGTCTCCCTAACCCTATCTATCAAGAACACTCAGGACTTTGAGAATATTTACAAGCTAACAGCAGAGTGGTGAGGGCACAAGGCCTGGCTTCAGACTGCCTGGAATCAGATCTCAGCTCCACAACTTACAAATTATGTGACTTTGGGAATGTTTCTTTCCTAAGTCCTCATTTTACCATACCTCAACTTCTCCGAAAGTAAAATGAGTCCAACAGTACCCACATCATATGCTTTAAAGATTAAATGAATAACATGTAAATTGCTTAGTGTAATACCCAATACATGGTAAACACTCAGTAAATATTATCTAATTTCCTCTCTTGCCCTCTATACTTTACCCAGCCATCTATCACCAGCTTCAGCTACATTAAGCTCCTCGCTTTGTAAACACCATTCATTTCTACAGGTCTGGTCTTCTTCTAATTCTCTTTGCCTGAAGTTCTCTATTGCTGCTTTTCTGCCTCGTAAACTTCTAGTTATCCTGTGAAGTCCAATTCACAAGGTCCTATTCTGAGAGGCCTTCCTTAAGCAGCCCAAACAGACTTGGTTCCTTCTTTATGTGTTACAAAGCTTTGTCCATAACTTTATACGTAAGAGGCATTTACCCTTCTGCTTTATAGTTAGTTCTTTAGAAGTCTCTACCTGCCATCAAACTGAAGATCTCAAGAGAGGAGTTACTTCATCTTTATGTCTGCAGCACCAAGCCTGGAGCTGTATGCTGGGTTTAATTGGACCCCTCTGTGTGTTAGTTGTGTTCGCTCCCCAGGACTGTTAGCTCAGCTTCTTAAGGCCAGTGCCCATTTAGGTCTTTATAGCTCAGAACTCAAAAGGTTTTTGTTGGTAATAGTGAATGCCCTCCACAACCACAGCCACTGATAGGACGTTCTTAGAGTTATCGTAGTTGAAATGAAGCTTCTTTTTTTTGTTTGTTTATTCAAAATCATTCTGGAAAGAGATAATGATCTACTTGTGCCCAGATATGATCTACATGTGCCCAGATATGGGCTGCCTGCCATGGAAGGGAGAAGGAATGAGTGCACCCAATGTTAAGGGTACTTGCCTGGTCAAGGAATGTATAGAACTCACAGCCAGTGAGCTCAAGGTCAGAGCCTTGACCCAACTATTCTCACTTGTGATAGGTTATTTCACACATACAAGGAATAGCCTGAGACCAGACTAAAGGCAAAATCATACAGGCTATGAAATTCACACAGTAGGCAAAGGAAGGATACAAAATCAGTATGTATTGGTTAGGAAAGAGGTTCTGGAAGGTGGAGAGTCCTAGACTGAATTCTGAAGTTCATTCAAACTGACACACTCACCACAAACACAGACACTTACACACACGCCCATGCTCACAAGTGTGCCAATCTCTGCATGAGTCTCTCCCTTCCCACACCCGATGCTCTTCCATCATTGTAATGCATCTTTAAACAGTAGGCCTAAATACCAGTGTTTTCCTGGTCCTGAGCATGAATCAGTGGCCTTCACTGCTTGGAAGGTTGTAGGCATAAAAGGAATTGGTTGTAAAGAATGCCAACATTCCCGGCTTTGGATGAATAGCTCCCTATTTTAGTGGACTTCAATAACCCAGTTCACACACATGCAAATGCACACCCTTTGTAACTACCTTTGGATAGGACTTCTGCTTAGCCAAGAGAGTAGGAGCCTCCAAAATGTAGACAGGTATGAACATTGCCTTGTTTGGGGAGACTCAGCAGTGAAACCGGGAGCCAGTAGTGGACAGACAACATTCCTGGACAGACATGCCCAGTATCAAGAAGGATCCTTTTTACCCATACTTTGTGCAGGGACAGATATATGGTGTTATTAAGAGCAAACTTAGGGGCGCCTGGGTAGCTTAGTGGGGTAAGCCTCTGTCTTCAGCTCAGGTCATGATCCCAGGGTCCTGGGACCCAGCCCTGAATCGGGCTCTCTGCTCAGCGGGGAACCTGCTTCCTTCTCTCTCTACCTGCCTCTCTGCCTACTTGTGATCTTTGTCTGTCAAATAAATAAATAAAATCTTAAAAAAAAAAAAGTAAACTTAAATATCACCTCCTTGGGGAATTTGCCCAGCTTGGCAAGGGGAGCTGGAACTAGATTCTGACCTAACCCCACCCCTTGACTGGGTCCATTCGTAGGGCCCAACCTGCACAGTCATACACGATGGCCCTACAATTCTGAACCCACTAAAAATCCAGAGGGCAGGCAACTCACCAATTCCACCACTACAATACCTTGCTCTCATGTTTAATCCCATTATAGAGCAGTCTCTAGGTTTCATCCCTTAGAAGTAATTAGCTCATTTATTTCTGAGTACCGATCAGAGCTAGAAGGGACCTCAGGGACCACCTAAAAGAGCTCCCTCGTTTTCTCCAGATGTGGACACTAAGACCTCCAAGGCTGGAGTGATTTGCCAACAACCTCCCCAGTTTAGCCTGTGATGCTGTGACTGGAAGCCAAGCCATCCAGAAACAGCTTTCATCCCAACAGAGAAATTCTCTCCCCAGCCACAGAGAGCACCTCCAGCTTTCACCCACTATCTCACTGGAACTGTAGCAGAGGTACACTGGGGAGAGGAAAGAATGTAAAAACAGCTTAGCCATTCTTTTTCCTGAAAAAAATAAGTAGATGTCAAAACAAATTTTCACCATGTTCTTCTAATAATGGGTCAGCAGAAACATCTTGACATATGGAGGAAAAACAGACCTTTTCCTCTACTTCTTAAAAAACTTAAAAAAAAATATTTTACTTATTTACTTGACACAGAGAGATAAGAGCACAAGCAGGGGGAGTGGCAGGCAGAGGAAGAGGGAGAAGTAGCCTTCCCACTGAGCAGGGAGCCTGATACGGGACTTGATCCCAGGACCCTGGGATCATGACCCAAGCTGAAGGCAGCTGCTTAAGCCACTGAGCCACCCAGGTTCTCCTAAAAATGTATTATTTCTAAGGTCCCATGGAGGAAAAAAACCCATAAGGTCTTTTGAAAGCCTGTTAAAAACAGTCTTCTCAAGACCATCCTACCCCTCTCGGTGGGAGCCTCTTCCTCTGCTCCTGTTACAACTTAGATCCTTAAAAGTTCTCCATGGAAATGGGGAACTCATTGTCTTCCAGTAAACCATCTCGTGTAGACTTGTACATGGTGTACACATTACCCCTCAGCTTTCCTGACTCCTTATTAACCAACTTTAATGGTTTTTCATCTTAGACCCACATCTTTTTCTAGCTCTCTCCATGCTCTTTCCCTTGCTCTCTCCATGTCCACATGTTCTCCATGTACTCCACCTGTGTCAACCATGTCCTAGTGCTGAGTGCCAGGACTTGCTAGATGTCTGGGTCCCCACACAAGCAAGGTGCTGCTTTTTGAAATCACAGGTCCTAGAGTTGCTAGCCTGGAGGGACCTCTGAGCCTGCCTGTCCAGTGGTCCAACATCACCCATGGAGCACCCCCTCCCCTTCTCCACACCCCCAAAAGGCAACTTGAGACTTCCTGGAGTTTCTACATCCTTTCCAGGCTCCCCAATGAATTCTGATGTCAACTGACGTTTTCTATCTAGCCCACCCGGCTCTTTACAGAGGAGCCCCATGCTTCCATAGTCCCTCTTCTATGAGCAGCAAACCTGAACTTGAGAGCCCCAGAATCCCTTTGTCCTGGCCCCCACATGTGCTTTCCACCATACCAGTGTCCTCATCCCTGATTCACAGTAGAACTGGGGATTTTTTTAAAAACCACCACGATCAATTTCTTTGAAAGAAGACACCCACCCCAGACCAACAAAATCAAAAATTTGGGAAACAGATCCTGGGCATCATATTAAAAAAAAAAAAAAAAAAGCGGGAAGGAAAACAAAAACAAAAACAAAAACACCCTGCTAATTCTCCAGTTCGTCTAGAGTTGAGAACCATTAGGCTTCACCATGCCATCCTCAAACAGAACTAGTTGAATGAATACATCGAAATAAATGCCTCAAGTCATATAAGCCTAAAAAAATCTGTATCCATCAACCAGTACTCCCTAGATATTCACTGAAGATAAGGTCAAATTCAGCAAGGAAAGTGAATTCTCAGGCCCACAAAAGACTGCCAGCAACTCCTCCTGCTGCCTTTGAACTGGAGGTCAGCTGGTGGCAAAAAAGGCTACCCAGCCCTCGGAAAGCCTGTCCTGCGCCTGCGCCGTCTGCTGCCCCAACTTCCTGCTGCACAGTCTCAGGCACTAACTGCTACTGCGCATGCACTGAGCTCAGCGGAACTGTGCTGGTTCAACACCCTCACCATAGAACAACTAAGTCAAAGGAGGCAGAGCTATTCGCTGTGCCCTCTTCTGAGCTCTGAGTTGGGAGACATACTGCCTAGTTGGTCCACAGTATTTGAATCCCCGTATTCCATCCCTGGTAGCCTGGTAGAGAAAGTTCCATAATCATTTTCTTAGTACTTTTTGACTACCAGATAGTTTTCAACTGATTTATATAAATTATCAGCCAAAACACACATCCAGTGGAAGAAAACTACACACCGAGCATGTATCCCTTTAGAGCATTTAGCAAGATCCACACACTCAGCCTGGTAAAATCCCCACAGTATCAGTCCACTACACAGTGCTTCCAAGATATTTTCTGGATCTGCTGCTTCCTTCTCTGCCTGACAAAGGGCTAGTGATTTGAGTGCACTAAGCAAATGCTTAGTTTTTTTCTGGAGTGTCATCTAAGTAAAACAAATGCCTTTATTCTGTTACCTGAAGAGCCTACTAGTAAGGTCATGCTCCCTGAATCCCCTTCCCTCCAACAGGGCAGCTGACACTCCAGAAGGGCATTTATCTCCCATCCAAGTACTAACTAGGCCCCGCCCTGCTTAGCTTCTGAGATCAGACAAGATCCAGCGTGTTCAGGGTGGTCTGGCCGTAAACCAGAAGGGCATTTATCTCATTTTTTTTTTTTTAAAGATTTTATTTATTTATTTGTCAGAGAGAGAGAGGGAGAGAGAGAGCAAGCACAGGCAGACAGAATGGCAGGCAGAGGCAGGGGGAGAAGCAGGCTCCCCGATGAGCAAGGAGCCCGATGTGGGACTCGATCCCAGGGTGCTGGGATCATGACCTGAGCCGAAGGCAGCTGCTTAACCAACTGAGCCACCCAGGCGTCCCCATTTATCTCATTTGATGCATTCTGACCCTAACCCAAGCCAACCTTCCACTCAAGTGTCTAAAATGAGGTTCCAGTCCATATTTATACCTTCACGGTCTCTGTGCATTTAGACCAACATTAAATAAGGCCAAGAATACAGAATTCCATGAGCCCCACCCCGACCCCCTATGCTACTC
The DNA here is from genome assembly GCF_902655055.1 of Lutra lutra. NCBI lineage: Eukaryota > Metazoa > Chordata > Mammalia > Carnivora > Mustelidae > Lutra > Lutra lutra. Next base: position 99,441,665 of record NC_062280.1, read on the forward strand.
CAGTACTGACCAAAGCCCAGTCTCGTCTCTCCCTCATTTCTGACCTGAGCTCTTTAGGACCTTGAAAGAAGGGCAAAGACCACAGGATGCAACACTGGAAACTAGCACCAGAGGAAATGCCTTTCACCAAATGCAAGACTGAAGCTGACCAAGTAAACCAACCACCTGGAGACATCCTTAATAATCCACAGCAGCATAAAACTGGCTTTGTACGACAAACGTGTTCCAACCAAAAACACAGCAATGCTTCTCGGCCTGGGCTATGCATGGGAGTCAACTGGGGAGCTTTTCAAGTATACTGATGCCTGACTTTCGCTCCCATAAACTCTGATTTAATTGGTCTAGAGTTCAGCCTGGTCATTATGATTTTTTTTTTTTTCCTTAACAAAGCTTCTCCAGTGATTGTAATGTTCTAAGCTAAGGCTAAGAAGCAGTGAGGCAAAGGGACACTGAAAACACAGAGGTAGAGACCACAAGGAAGGTGAAAAGGAGAAAAGTAGAGAGATAGGGGGTGGGGGTGGAGATTCAGAAGGGGAACAGAGAAAGAAGAAGTGACACCCAGGGCGGGAAGGAGAGGACAGGGGAAAGGGGGCCAGACTGATAGAGACAACACAGATGGCTGGGGAAGGCAAGAGAAAACAAACAGGCCCAGAATAAAACCGGATGGCAAGAAGCACACTAAGGGTATTGGAGAGCTTACTGTGTGCCGGGTCCCACTCAGCCAGGGGCCTTGCCAGACGGGGGACAGAGTGATAGAGGGCCAAGAGAAAGAATAAGGAGACAAGGGCAACAAAGGGAAGAGAGTAAGGAGGGGAATTTTCACATCAAGAATGAAGAAAATTGAGCAAACATGTGTGACCTGTCCCCCTAAAACCCAGTCAGTAGTAGTACTTTGTGACCCATTTCAATAAACTCTCAGTGGGGGCAACAACCCCAGGGTTTTCATTAAGCACAACCTGGTCTTTTCCCTTCCCGCATGTAGTTAGTTTCTAGCATCCTGAAGATGTTCTTCCTTGCACTGTGTTGGGAGCAGGCCCGCTGGGAGGGAAGCAGGGCTCTCAGGACCTGGGAGGAATTGCTTCTTCACAGGGGGTGGGCCATTTGGCTGCTCTGCAAAGCCCCAAGTTCACTGAGACCCCTGAAAATGAACTCTCAACAGCAGGTCCGTTTTTTGCCTTTTCAGAAAACAATGAAAAAGAAGAGGCTGCCGAGGGAGCCCAAGAGCACAGTTATAATTAAAGTTTCCTCCGCATTTTCATTAGAAACCTGTTTTAGTGGTTTACACCTCCTCAGTAAGACCAGAGCTGCTGGGCAGCTTCTCATGGCCCAGGGTCTCAGCAGGAGCAGAAATTTGCTTTGATCACAACAAAAAAATTGCACATTGTGATAAGTGGGCCATGATGAGGGGTAAATGCTTCTGACACTAGACTGGCTTCCCACTTGCCTCACACATCAAGGAGTGTTTCCTAAAAATGAAAGGAGCCACCATTTGTACCCAGTGAGATGCTCTTTGAGCAAATTCTGGTAGGAGTGCTGTTCGTTCACATGTACACATCTTCACCTATGGTCAGTCACCTGGCTCCAGATGGGGACCTGCTGGCCGCCACTCTGAAGATATAGAGCAGGAACTCACCACCCACTTGAAAAAAACAAATTTAGGCTCTTAGGAATTTGAGCTTGGGGCACTCACTACACAAGCTCTGTGCCACAGGTGTTACTGCCCATCTGGCCAGTCCTGACTCTAGACCAAAAAGAAAGTCAGCTCACCACAGACCCACTACAACGACCACCATTCACACTGCCTTCACTTTGTGCCATGAGCTATTCCCAGTTTCCTGGGTACTTTATAAGTAGTAACTTGTGGAATCCTCAAATCAACCCTATAAGGTAAGTCTTGTTATTAGATTCATTTTACAGATGAGGAAATCAGAGCCCAGAGTGGTGAAAGTCATTCCCTAAAAGAGTTAGCAGTGGTAAATTTGGGATTAAACCCAGCCAGAAGCTGACTCTTGCCATTCTAGCTTGCATTTAAAAGTTTCCCTCTGGAGTGCCTGGGTGGCTCAGTGGGTTAAGCCTCTGCCTTCGGCTGGGGTCATGATCTCAGAGTCCTGGGATCCAGCCCTGCATCAGGCTCTCTGCTCAGCAGGGAGCCTGCTTCCTCCTCCCCACACCCCCCGCCCCTCTGCCTACTTGTGATCTCTCTCTCTCTGTCAAATAAAATAAATAAAATCTTTAAAAAAAAATTTTTTTTTAAATAAAAGTCTCCCTCCTTATCTGCCTTCTTTCCCTCCCTTTGTGTGTTTGTATATGTGTCCGTGTAAAATATTTTGAACCTGGAGCCCAAAGTGTTTGGTCTGGTTTGGATGGGAGGCATGGGAGAAATTTAAATTAAGTTTCAATTCACTACCACTAAATATTTACTGGACATTTACTATGTGCCACTTACATGCCTAGAGAGATAGAGACATACTAGATGGGACCCAGCAAAGTCAGGGGTATTCTGCTCTAGGATCTCTTAACATCCCTACCATAAAAACGTGGCCACCTACTTGGGAGGCAAGCATGCAGGTGCAGGCACACTTACCCAGATATACATACAACCAGCAGCAACACAAAAGATCGTTTTGGCTAAAAGAAACCTGGGAGATCATCAAATTCAATGTTCCTGTTTTATAAGTTGTGTCCAACAGCCCTATGGGCTGCAGTGACATGAGAAGTTCACCTGATCCACTGCCCCTCACCAGAGGCACTTTGAAGGCAGCATGTGGTATGAAGTATTTGCTGGTCATATGGCAGGAAATGGCAGAATGTCATTCCCTGGTGGCTAAATCAGTAGGAGTCTCCCATGCTAGCTGCAGTCTGCCTTTCCTGTGAGAAAACCCAGAGGCTACCCGTAAAGATGGGATTGGGGAGTTTTGGGACACTCAGACAAATCTCAAATCAAGGGGACCTAGATGAAGTGTTTGAGAGACAAGATGGGAGGGATGAATGTATAGGCCAAGGGTCTTGGCTGCAGAACAGAAATGAATTGCCCAAAGAGCCAGATGAAGAGTGTCCATCCTCCAATGCTACAAGATTGTAGGATTCAGTCTCAAGAATAGCTCTGTTGTAGATCCATATGCTTCCTTGGATTCACATTCTCCAACCACCTCAGTTAAAGGCAACCCCCCTACTCCTCCTTGTTCAGGTCAAAAATCTTAGACGTTATCTTGAATTAAAATATCCCCAACCCCTGGGACTTAACCTATAAAGCTTAGGAATTTCTGGAGCAAAAGGATTATCTTTGTGATTAACTCAGAATGGGCTGGTCACAACAGAAAGACTAAGCATGTGATTGGAAGGTTAGGACTTTGAGTTATGTGAGATCAGCCTGACCTCCAGGAGGAGAGGAGGGAAGCCAGGAGTGGATCCTGTGGGCAGTGATTCCATTAACCCTGTGTAATGAAACCCCAATGTATACTCTGGACACTAAGCTTAGGTAATCTTCCCTGATCGGCAGTAGTCTAAATCTTGGCATATGTGGATGTTCAGGGGCAATGTGTCCTGATGGTGAAAGCTCTACATTTAGAACCCATGCAGTCTTCACCCCATGCAATTACTTTAAATTCTAATTTGTTACCTTTTGCTATTATAAAACTGGAATCCTAAGTATGGAGCTTCTGGTTAGTTCTAGGAGTCTTTTCAGTGAATTTTTGAACCCGAGAGTGGTCACGGGAACCCACCAATTTCTAGCCAGCTGGACAAGAGTAAGGGGATCCCTGAGGACCCCTGAATTTTCAGCTAGTATCTGAAGCAAGACCTGTCTTGCGGAGGACTGTGCCCTCCATCTGTGAAACCTGGCTTCACTCCAGGTACCCTGATACCTCTAACTCTCTTACATCTCCCACTCTTTCTGCCAAGAATTCCCATTAGTTCCAATTTCAAAGTATCTCCAGAATCTGGTCACTTGCCAGTCTCCACTGCTTCCACGCTGGCCTAAACAACAGGTCTCCCATTATGGATTACTATATTAGCTTTCCAAATCATCCTCCTTGCTTCTGCTCTAGCCCCTGCATCGCTCTTCTCAACACAGCATCCACAGTGAGCCTGTTAAAACCTGAGTCAGGTCAGGTCATTCCTCAGCTCATACTCTCCAATGGCTCAACATCCAACCCCAAGAAAAATGCCAAGTCTCTACCATGTTCCCCCGGTAGCTGGTCCCCTCACCACTACCTCATTTCCTGTACCCCCTCTTCCCTGACTCTACTCAAGCACATTAGTCACTGAACATCCCAGGAGTGCTCCCATTCTAGGGCTTTTGCAGCCTTGTGCTCTCTACCTGGAATGCTCTTTCCCTAGATACCCATGTAGTTCACTCATTCTCTCACCTCCTTTGGGTCTCTACTCAAATGTCACTTTCTCAACGCACTCTTGATGACTGACCACCCTATTTCAAAGACAATGCCCATGTTTTGGTTTTTTCTTTAGCACAAATCACCTTTTGGTATGCCATATACCTAATATTTATAGTATTTTTAAATTTCATCAATTTAAATTGATCAATTTAATCAATTTAAAATCAATTTAATCAATCAATTTAAATTCATTAATTTAAATAAAGCCTCCATTAGGCCATAAACTAAAATGAAAAATTTGTCTATTTTATGCTCAGTCTCTAGCATACCCTCTGGCATTTAGTGAACCCTCTCGACAAATATATATTTCACAATGAATCCCTGTTCAGCAAAAAATTTAGGTTCTTATCACTTGGGTGAAAAGGCAAAAACCGGTGCAGCCACATTAAAAGACAGTTTGGCTGTAAACCAATCACACATTGGCATACACCTACCATATCACCCAGCACTCCCATGCCTATCTACCCATGAGCTAAAAAGCTATATTCACACAAAAACTTGTATGAGAATATTTATGGCAGTCTTATTCATAAATGCCCCCAAACTGGAACCAACCAAGGTGTCCTTCAACAGGTGAATGAGTGAGTACAATTTAGCTTTTTCTGCAGCATGCTTATCCATCAGGATATGTTGATCTATAGACCTAAACACTGGCTTCTAAACAGATGTGTATTTTTAGTCTACATTTCTATTTTAAACAATCATATTGGCCCTTGAGGTATTTTGCTTTTTTTTTTTTAACACCAATTTCCCCAGGTGATTGGTGTGAGTCCACCCCTAAGAGATGAACTCACTCTCTCACCATGCTGGCAGCAAGGGTGGGGCCAATGCCTGGAGTTGGGTGAGGTCATCAAATCAAGTTTCACTTTGCTATAATCTCAGGACTTCTGGGGAGTTCCTAACTCAGTGTCTACCTTTGCAGTATCCATGGAACACCTAGTCCCAAGGCTCTGAATCCAAGATGGGTAGACACCAATGGGCCAGCTGCCCCAGGTCCTGCTGCACTCCTAATTCTGCCCATGTAGGAAGAGGTGCTAAGTGCTTGTCAAAGGTCACACCGCTAACCAGTGGTATTCTGGACTAGAACCCCAGGGCTGGTCCTCTGAGGGCCAGACCATCAGTCAACGCTGTTATGTGTATCCGTCTATGTAAACAGGTGTATCTTCAACCTCACTAATTCTGTTGTCTCCTCTGCCTAAATCTTTCTTTTTCATTCCTATTCCTTAGATTTCTCTTCCTGATCTGATAAGCAATAAACTTGCTAGCTAGGAGTCATTAGCAATGAAAACAAAGGTCAGTGTGTGCTTTGTTAAAGCATTACCTTCTTGTGTTTTGCATTTGATCTTCTATGCCTCCACAGCTTCAAATTTTGGCTTGAACTCAGTACCATGTCAAAGAATAAGTGAGAAGCTCAGTTTGTAAGTTAGCTCTAATGTATGAAAAAAAAATGGGAATAGCTTAATTTTTACAAAGGCATACTTCTGCTTCATATGAATTTTCACAAGAGTTGGCACACACATAAGGATTACAGAGAAATGACAGGACATCAGCCCTTTGCCCTATGTATTAAATTACAAGGCCTTTGCCACCTTCTTTTTCTTAATAAAACAAAGACCCAAACCCATCATTGAGATAGAGTGCCTCTTTTCCTACAGAAGGAGGGAGGAAAGGAAGAACTCCTTCAAGTTGAATTTAACTTTAATCTTTATGAGTCTGACACTTAAAGCAACAGGGCACCTATTATTTGGGCAATCATTGATGTCTTTATCTGAAAAATGGTAAAACCAGTGGAGTTCTTAGTAATACTCTTCAATTAAAAAACAAAACAAAAAAAACAAAAACAAAAACAGAGAGAGAAGAAGAAGGCCAGGACCCAGAAACTAGTTCCATCAGTAACAGAGGCCACTTCTCCTAGTGACTTCTACGTGCAGTTCAAATGCTCTTTGATGTGATACAGTACGCGGGAGATCTCTGCTCTGGATAAGAGATCCAGGCTGAAACTCAAAGGGGAGCATGGTACCTATTAGTTCAAATAAATTAGCTTGGAAGGATATGAAAATTTTATCAGATAAGCAGAATTAATTGAAATTACAACTCTGCCTAGAAAATATGCACACAGAAAAAAAGACCAGATACTACGTGACAATTAAAATCTCATTATGCATCTTGTCCCCAGTGATCCATGGGAGATTCGAGAGCTGGAAGAGGAAGGCTGAGCCTCTTGGCTCTGCACCTGATGTGGTGGAAACCTGGTTGCCAGGTAACACACTAGTAACCAAGGAGGCAGAAGGGGTGGGGGAGAACACTCACTAGAAAGGCATCTCTTGCCTTTGGTTGCACATGCAGCCTGTGATTCCCTACTCGGACCTACCTAATACAACACAATCACTGAAAAGAGGAAAAGCAGTCAGTCCATTTTTCTTTGGCTTCTACAACCCATCATGACCAGTGTGATGGGCTTTTTAAAAAATTGATCAACTTAACCCATCAGTTGTTTTGGCATCGAACAAACAGATCTTAACAGTTTGAGGGGCTCTAAGGTGAGGCCAGAGCAAGAGCATAGCAGATTTGCCCTCGACTCTCTTCTGCTTGGTTCCTCCATCTTCTTACCTGCGGCTAATTGTATTTTCCAAAGGTCACCAACAGTATCTCCCATCCTACATGCTCTTCTGCAATGTGTCCTCCTCAAGAGGTAAAGTCCAGTCCTACCTGTGGCTACCTGTATTTTCCAAAGGTCACTACCACAGTATCTCTCATGCCACATGCTTTTCTGCAATGTGTCCCCAACAAGAGGTGGAGTCCAATCCTACTCTCTACCGGCACACATTGAGACTACTTCTACCAAAGGTGCATGGTGAGAGGGACCCTGTGTGACCTCCAAGGCCATAGATAAAGCATGGAGTTTCTTGGGCACCTTGATGGCTCAGTTGGCTAAGCGTCTGCTTTGGGCTCAGGTCATAATCCCAGGGTCCTGGGTTCGAGCCCCACATCAGGCTCTCTGCCAGGCAGGGAGCCTGCTTCTCCTTTTCCCTCTGCCTGCCACTCAGCCTATTTGTACCTTACCAAATAAAAAATACCTTAAAACAAAACACAACACAACAGAACAAAACATGGAGTTTCTGCCTTGTTCACTGGAACATTTGAGCTTGAAGCCCTGAACCTCAATGTAAGAAGATTTAAGTCTGAATCCCTAGAGGCCACTATGCTATGAAGAAGCCAAGTGACAAGTCATCATCTCACCGGTTCCAGCAAACTGGTCTCACAGAAGTGAGTGTAGCAGCCTCCAGATAATTCCGGCCCCCAACCATCTAGTCAGTCCCCAACCTCTATGTTTTCCTAGCCGAGGTCCCAGACATTCTGATTGGGCCCTGTCCTGACTCAGAGAAACCATGAGCACAATATATTTTTGTTGGCTTAAGTCACTAAATTTTGAGGTAGTTTATCTCGCAGCAATAGCAAACCAAAATAAGATCCTTAACCACAATGATAATGTGGTATAGTAAGAAATGTATATTTTGTCCTATGGTTCCTCACACAGAGCTTCTAAAGCCCTCAGAATTTCCTGAGTGAGAAGGATGAGAAGAGTGTTTTGTCATTCACAAAGCTCCTTTCAGCCATAACAGTGTTTACACTCTTGGAGGATGATGCTGGTTGCCAGAGGAACCAACCAGGTGACCAAAAGGTTGCAACTTTGAGCCCCCTCCCCACCTCCAGCCTCTGGAAAGGTTAGAAGGCCTGGCAATTCAGGTAATCACCAATGGTCAGTGAGTTAATCAATAACACGTATGTGATATAACCTCCATAAAAACCTTCAGCAAGGGGCGCCTGGGTGGCTCAGTGGGTCGACCCTCTGCCTTTGGCTCAGGTCACGATCTCAGGGTCCTGGGATCAAGCCCCGCATGGGGCTCTCTGCTCAGCAGGGAGCCTGCTCCCCGCCGCCGCCTGCCTCTCTGCCTACTTGTGGTCTCTCTCTGTCAAATAAATAAATAAACTATTAAAACAAAAACAAAAACAAAACCCTTCAGCAAAGGGGGTCAGAGAGCTTCTCGGTTGCTAAACACATCCACATGCCAGGAGGGTGACACACACCAACTCCACAGGGACAGAAGCTCATTGGCTCTGGACTCTTCCACACCTTGCCCTAGGACAACTTCATCTAGCTGTCCATTTTTATCTTTTATAACATCCTTTAAAATAAGCTGGTAAAAGTAAAAAAAGTGTTTCCCAGAGTTCTGTGAACTGTTAGCACAAATGATCAAAACTAAGGACGGGGTCAGGGAACCCCTGATTTCTAGCCAAGTCAGTCAGAAGTGTGGATAATGTGGGAACCTGTTACTTGTGACTGGCATCTGCAGTAGGGGGCAGGCTTTTGGAACTTGACCCTTGAACCTGTGGGGTTGGTCCTAACTCTGGTTAGTGTCAGAATTGAATCCTAAACTATAGGACAACCAGTTATGTCCACTGAGAACTGGAGAATTGCTTGGTGTGGGGAGCCCACATGTTTCATGTCAGAAGCCTTAGGAGTAGCGAAAAAGTCTTTCTTTAGCCACTCTTCCCTCCCACCAGAGGACAGAGTTTAGAATGCTTGCTGAGGAGGGAGGAGTAGGTGGGAGCCTCCCTTACAACAGGGAGCCAGACCAGTCCCCAAAGACCTGTGATGCCAAGACTGCTAGCCACTCTGAGCCTTAATGAACTCCACCATTATCCCCCTCACAGTCACCACTGCCTCTTCCCTCCTCCCCTACTGCCCACCTTCCCAGCCACCCAGTCCACTGTCATAGCTTACCCTCGCAGTCTCCAGTCAGATGCAGAGACCCACACTGTACGAGCTGCTCGCAGTGAAAGCCCTGGGCAAGAGACCTTGGCACCAGTAAGCATCAAACTCACGAACCTTAAGGAAGCTGGTTTTCGTTCACTACTTTTGTCACAACTCATTATGTACATCATAAACTGCCCTCTAGGGGTGCCTGGGTGGCTCAGTCAGTTAAGCATCTGCCTTCGGCTCAGATCATGATCCCAGAGTCCTGGGGTCGAGCTCCAAGTCGGGCTCCCTGCTCAGCAGAGAGCTTGCTTCTCCCTCTCTCTCTGCCTGCTTCTCCCCTTGCTGGTGTGCTCTCGCTCTCTCTCTCTAATAAACAAAATCTTTAAAAAAATTAAAAAATAAACTGCCTTCTATTTTCCATCACAGTCAGGGGAAAATAACTTACTTTAATATTTGTTCAGGACAAACCTAAACCAGAAGGCAAACATGTTCTCAGTTTTCTTCACAAGTATTTTACCATGGCTCAAGGCCAAATGACACAAGATAAATGTCTACTTGGATGAAAGACCTTACCCTAACACTGGCCCCAGTGATGAGAGATAGCTATTGTATAATAGTATCCTCGTTCTTGGGCTAGTATGCAGAGAGTTAGCTGAAAGTAACTGAAGAAACAGCCAAAGAGTCACAAATCTCCTCATGTGCTATAGAATCTTGCTTTCTATGCTTTGTCTGGAAACACTAAAAAACAAAAACAAAAAAACAAACAGACAAAAAAAAAAAAACAACCTAGTACAACTTCATTGACACACTACCAGCAGGCATAGCGCTGATGACATGGCACAGTGACCAACCTGGATTAGAATCACTTTAGACCACTTTTATCCCTCCTGAACCAAAGCTTTGAAATGCAGTCCCCACTGGAGGGCTTGAAAAATTGTTTTCACCGTGGGAACAGATCTTCCATCTTTTTATGCTGCCAACTGGAAAACCAGATGCAATGTACAAAACGTGCTCTTACGGCAACTGGAGAGCTTCCCCAATTTTTAAATTCCACTCTCCACTGCAGCCAGTTCATTAAGTCAGAGAGATTTCCTGTCCCCCCTCCAGCAGTAACTTGAAAGTCTAAAGAACCAAACTGGTTTCCTAAAGAAACCAGAAATTTTGCCGGAAGTCATTTTAAGCCCAGTGGAAGAACCAACTGGAGAATCCCACACAGCGAGCACAGATCGACAATTCCAGCCAGTACCCTGTGAATCCCAAGACCCCGGATTCCATGCTCTGTGCAGTAATGTCCCTAGAATATTTCTAATTATAAGCTCGAAGGCTATCACCTGTGGTGTAAATACGGAACGTGATGCTTGTCAGGCCACTTCCAGCAGTTTCGCTATGGAAACAACCTGACTGTTGTCTCTCCAAGAAGGCTGTAGTTGAAGTTGCTTAATAGTCTGATGCCACATAGGATCTCCGGGGAACCTCCAAAGGGAGCCTCAACCCCGTTAATCCTCAGGGGTGCCGTCAAACACATCTGACAGCAGATGGCACATCATGACCCTTCTAAGGAGGAGAGGACAGGACAGAAGCAACTCTCCCGTAAGCCAGCATGCTCTTCCTAACACAGACGTTGGCTTCTGCCTCCACACCAGAGGGTTCTGCAGTGGGCTCACTGAATAATGCAGGCCGCTGGGTCTGTGTGCAAGGGGCGGGGGTAAAGGTCAGAATCCCCATTTCGCTGCTCTGGGTCATAAATACTGCCTAGGGGTATGGCAAGTGGACGGCTTTATTTTGTTGTTGCATCTTTCTTTAAAGTATTGGCGAGGACAGCACAAATATTTTACTTTCTTTGGAATACCAAACGCTACACATCCCTGTGATTAACACATGCATTCGCTGAAGCAGAAGCGGACTTGCCCTCCCAGCAGGCTCTGACTTCCTGCCAGCGGCAGCAGCCTTGAATCAGAGAGCGCTAATGGGCATGTTAATGAAGTTTCACCCTGGAATTGGTCGCTCTGAGACGGGCATTCAAAAACCTGTGTAGGAGCCCTATTGCTGGGACTTGGTTCCTCTGTCTTCCACCCCCTCTTCCACCCCAAAATCAAAGCAACTAAGGGTCAACCCAAGAGACCCTGCCTTGTGGGGCGCAGGAGTGCAGAGGGGCAGCTGCTGGCTCATGCCCGGCAATGCGTTTCCAGATCCAGAAGGTCAGGTTGTAGTTAATTGGAAAGCATCCTGTTGGCCGGGCCTCCTGGACCCCCTGCGAAGAGCAGCGGATCAAGCCGGCCTGTCCTGGCATTCTGCTCCAGCCCCTGTCGCACCGCCCCCCCACCAGGGCCCCAGACACCGCATCCTGCACTGGGTCCGGTCCAGGAGAGCAGCCCCCCCCCCCCCCCCCCGAATAAGTGCAAGAACCAAAGGCAGGGAATGGTGCTGCAGGACGCAGCTGCCACTTGGTCCTCAGGAACTGGACTGCGGATCCAAGCAGAGAATGTCCCCTTGGGGCAAGTTTGGAAATGGGTGCAAGGGCAACCCCTCTCAATCACCCCAAAGCATGGAGGGAAATAAATCCCTGCGCTTTGATTAATGTGGCCAGTGGGTTCTGCCTCAGCCAGATAGGGGCTGCCTGGAGCAGGGCCAGGGCCCCCTGGGAGCCAGCAGGCACACTCTCCAAGGGTCCAGGAAAAAGGCAGGGTGGGGTGGGGGTGTCATTAGGGGAAGGCCCGGGAACTAGGAACCCAGCAAGCCCAGGGGCTATGTGATTTCTGAGGGCCCCAATAGAACACAGAAGTACCTGGGGAAAGTGATAGGGGAGGCATTATCCCAAATCAGTACAACATCTCTCAGGAGCCAAAAGGCTTATTATTATTTACATAGGAGCTCCTGGTATAGTAAAAAGAATGCTAAGATACCAAAGCAGTGCCAAAATATTCATGTATTTTTGTGTGGACTCCTCTCAGAGGTCTATGAATGGCCTTTCTGGCCCACCACTCTGCCCTGATTGGAGGGGAGGCGGGGGACAACAGAATAACCTGCCCAGGTCATGGGCATCCCCTCCCCCACATTCAGATTATTGACAAGGCTTTTGAGATCTGTGGAAATCAGTCACCTGGGAATTCTCTCTCCAATTATTCCACATCCATAAATATGATTTCACAGATTATCCAAATGAATTCTGCTAGATTAAGAGGATTATTCAAGTTTGGGAGAGCAAGCACTGTTTCGTAATCCTGTAAAAGGTAGTCCATTTCCTACCAAATTGCCTCTGAAAATCTTATTTGCATGGAGCCCCTCTGCTTTTCAAAACAGGGTGTTCTTTCTTAGAAGACTAAGCAAGTGGGTAAAATCCCCCAATCTTTTTATCTTCCCTTTTGAAATGAAACCATATTTTCCTTCAGAAAGAGCTAGACACTTAGCCAGACCTTCCCAACCCCAGAAAGACAACCTGACCTGGCTTTCTGAGAAGGGAGCCTAGAATCCCAGGCTTCCACCCAGGGAACCTCTCTCAGCCTTTCTGGCAACAGAGTAAAAACCCCAAGTATCCAAGTATCATCTACACCACCTCTTGCTTCAGCATCTCCCTGTTCCTATAGAATATTAAGTTGCTCAAATGCGGGGTGACCTGCTGCCGGTTGTTCTTCCCGGGTTTGTCTATTAATTAGCTGAATGCTTTCTGACAGTCTGTTTGCCTTAGTGAGTAATGCTCAGGCCTTTCGGGGATGCCTTCCACCTAACATTTAAAAAATAAATTGTCTCATCACAGTTCTCCAGTGGCAAGGCCTCTGTTATTAGCCACCACTCCCCCTCTCCCATCTGTACAGAGGTCAAGTGCGTTTTGACCTTGGTTTGACCTTTGACCTTGGCTTGATGGGCACAGTCCCTCCACTTTCAAGTACAGCCTTTTTTTTTTTTTTTCTTATTTATTTGACAGAGATCACAAGTAGGCAGAGAGGCAGAGAGAGGGGAGGAAGCAGGCTCCCCGTCGAGCAGAGAGCCTGATGTGGGGCTCGATCCCAGGACCCTGGGATCATGACCTGAGCCAAAGGCGGAGGCTTTAACCCACTGAGCCACCCAGGCGCCCCATCAAGTACAGCTTTTCTTTTAAAAGCCACTAAACTCTTTCCCCCTCCCAATAAGGAAAAGCTTGTCTACCCGTGGCAATTTTAAAACTTCTCACAAATTCTTTGGGACTCCCTCCCTGAAAATGAGTGGTGTAGGTCTCTTCCTGCCGTGACCTGCTTGTAACTATTTGAATGCAACAGAACTGGCCTGGGAAACTGGGTCAGAAAGGAGGGCCATGTAATTTCTACCTGTTTCTCCTGGATACCTGCCCAGAGCTAGGGACTGCTCTGTAAGGAGTCTGAGGAAGCCTGGAGTACATGCAGAGCCCCATGATAAGGCCCTGGCTAACAGCCTCAGCTGAGGTCCTGCTCCATGTGTGAGTGAAGACACCTCCAGTGAGTCCAGCCCTCGGGGGTCAGATCACTTCCTGCCAAGAATATGTCCTGCCTGAGGCCTGAGACAAGAAGGAGCAAAGTCATCCCTGTCTCAATACATGTAATTCATTAGAATAAAACAGACCTGTACTAATTAGGCACCGGGTTTTTGTTTTGTTTTTTAAGATTTTTTTGAGAGAGAGAGAACAGTGGGGAGGGGGAGAGGGATAGAGAGAATCCCAAACCAACTCCCCACTGAGCACAAAGCTCAACACAGGGCTTGATCCCGGGACCATGAGATCACGACCTCAGTCAAAAAAATCAAGAGTCAGACGCTTAACCAACTGAGCCACCCAGGGGCCCTTAGGCACTAAGTTTTGGAGGGCTTTGCTTTGTAACAATAACAAGTGAAATGTCCCCCAAACCTTCTCTCCCCCTTTAAGTTCAGTCCCTATGAATTCACAGGGTACCACAGAACATTAACATTAATGGACAGGTTCTTAGGATGGTCCTTTCAAGACAGATGAAAGGTGTCCAACTTCGTGGGGCCGGCCACCCTTCTTTATGAGCGGGACGTGTGTATGCTAGGGGAGAGGAGACGTGTGTATGCTAGGGGAGGGGAGAATCTCGGGCTGAAAGAAGGCATTGCTAGCCAAAAGTCCAGTAGCTTTGGAACCTGTGACCCACGCTAAGAGACACATTTTACATTGTTACGCAGTAGACAGACACAGTGTAGCTGGAACACACTTCAGGAAACCCCTTGTACTACTTGTGAACAGTTCTGATCCTCTGTTGGCCTTTTCCCAATGGTTGTTGTAAACCATGAAATCCTCTTCACAACTCACTGATGGGTGCCAACCTCCAGTTGAGAAAGTTCTGCTTTGAGTAGTGAGGTCCCAGAGAGGTGGGAGAACCTGGCACAGCTAGGAGGGGCCCATGTCTGTCAGCCATGGGGTCCCAGGCCTCACAGATCCTCAGCCAACTTGACCTTACCGCCGCAGATAATGCCCCTGGCTCTGTGAGGATCTAAGGGCAGGACTCGACCAGGCACAGGGTCTGTATTGTTCTTCCCCAGCTCTATCCACATCTGGAGAAGAGAGCCAGCAAACACGCATCTGGCCCCCAGGAGCAGCTCTCAGACCAGGTTTCGTGCAGAACTGAAATAAAGCCTCCCTGAGAGGTGAGTTATAAATCATGTAACAATTATATTGTGCCACTTCTTCCTCACAGAATACTGAATTGAAATAATGTAGCTCACGAGGATCTTTAAGAATCAAGTCTCCCTCACTCAGGCAGGGATCTGGTTCTATTCTGTAGAGTGAAGAGGAGGTCTCCCTCCAAGGGAGGCAAAGGCATGCAGGGAGGCAGACCTCCTCTTCACTCATCATCTGTAGCTTTGACTCACACCCGGTCATGGCCACCTGCCATGGTGTGCAACAGGCCCCAGAGGACAGCTGGCTGGCCCTGTCCCCTGCATACCTGTCACTTAATCACCTGCTCAGATGGTTGCCAGGTGACCCCAGCAGCTGTAGACCAAGACAATCAGTATTTGTCTCCTAGCCACTGGGCCTTCCACCTTAGCTGATTTGAATCCTTTTGTGGGTTTTTTTTGTTTTTTTAGACATCTGCAGTCTGCATCTGCAGACTGACCACAGTAAGAATTCAGTAAAACTAAAGTTCACACACACCTTCTTATCTGGATAACTAGTTGAAAGGAAAGGAAAGAAGGAAGGAAATAAAGAAAGAAAGAAGGAAAGGAAGAAAGAAAAGAAAAAGAAAGGGAGAAAAGAAAAAGGAAAGAAAGGAAAAGGAAAGAAAAAGAAAAGGAAAGAAAGGAAGGAAGGAAAGGAGGGTAGGAAAGAAAGAAAAGAAGGAAAGAGAACTACTCCTATGGGAAGATGGGCCCTGGGAGCATCATACTTCATTAGCCACTTAATAAAAGCTTCTCAATGGTGGTAATTCCTTCCCTGAAGAGAGTGACTATGAAAACCACTTTGGTTTCTTTAAATATTTTTGCTTCTTCCAATGAGTTTTGGAGACCAACTATTTTGCCTATAAACCTCAGGGCTTTACCCCCTCCTGATCTAAACTGCGTTTTCCCATGAATATTCAGAGTCAAGCCTTGGGATCTGTGGGGTCCGTGTCTGCCTGAAACCTCTGTTTCTAGTTTCTTGATCTTCGATATGGAAGACACTAGAACGACATAGAAGAAGGAGCATGAGAAAAGATAATGAGGTTACTAGCCAAAGGACATGTTTTTGTCCCCAAAGTATTATTTTAAAACCTTTATAAGGCCTTCCAAAACCATCACATAGCTTCTGGAACCCCTGCACCTATTCGGTGTTTTTCTAGATTTAACCAAGGTCCTTCTTCCCTTAAAAAAAAAAAAAAAAAGAAAAGAAAAAAGGAAAGAAAAGAAAGTCACTGCTTTCCAATAACCCTGTGAAGACCCCCAACTGAGCATTGTGTCAAGTGGAAACAAATACCTAATGGAGGATTTGAAGGTTTCCTGCCAACTGGCTGCTCTTACTCTGGTCTCCTGTTAAATCAAAATGATTTAACAAAATGAAACCCATAGAGAGAAAGTCACTGCAAAACTAAGATACTCCGTCTTCATAAAACCTGCTCTGCTCCAAAGGTTTCCCCGACCACTGCCACATTTTTTTGTTCCTCTAATTCAAACACAATTTTTTTTTCATCTTTAGACTTCTTCAAATAAGTCAGTTATACAGTTCCTGTGTGATCAGAAGGAATAATTACACACTGGATAGCACACACTGTATTTTGTTCTAATACCTGGCTTGGGACACAGCCAAATTTCCCTACGACTAAGGAGTACCCAGTGAAATATGCAGATGTATTCTCTGTATCACAGCCAATAGTGATTGAGTCTACAACGAAATATACCTCGCTTTCTAAAGATGCAGTTTCTGACCCATGATCAGTTACATGGATTGGCGAAATTGATAGACTACTTTCCAGCCATCTATACCTTCCAGCTCAAGTTTCCTGTGATGGGCAAAATGATGCTCTGTCAAGTGAAAGGAAACTGGTCCTATCATTGGCAAACTTTTCAGGACTGGAAGTAAAGCCAATTCCAAACTCATTAATGCGGTCCCTTTTTCCAACTGAGGCAACACAAACATTAATGAAGTGCTAGGCACTAGGTTACTCGTTGGATTTTTTTTTTTTTTTAAGATTTTATTTATTTGAGAGAGTGAGCATCAGTAAGGGGGAGGGGCGGAGGGGGGGGACGAAGACTTCCCACTGAGTGGGGAGTCTTTCAAGAGGCTCAATCCCAGGACCCTGAGATCATAACCTTCACCAAAGGCAGGCAGACGCTTATCCCACAGCCAACCAGGCACCCCTCGCAGGATTCTTAACACAATCCTAAAAGGCTTCCATTCCCATTTCACCAAGGAGGAAACTGAGACTTTACCTGTGGAACTAGGACTCAAAGCCCAAGATTTGCCTCCATAGCCCCTATTTTTAATCATTTTGCTAACACAGCCTTTTTTAACACAATTTCCAAAAGCTCTGAATTAACAGCAATAGGTAGGTTAACTTTTTCTAACCTAAGAGAAATGAAGACAGCCATTTCAGCAGCAGACTGAAACTTCAAGTATTTTACAACCAATTATCCTAATATCACATAACCCTTAGGTCTTGTCAGAGAGGCCTCAACCGCTTCATCCTCCTCTTGGAACTTGGAATGTTAACATTTAAGAGCAATAAATATAATGTGCTCCATGCTGGAGAAGACTTTATTTTAGGATAAATCAGAGGAGACAAATTACATACTTTCTTAACAGATTCTAAAAAGATGTCTGCTCAGAAATCCAACAATGACAGCTCAATTTTTCATCAACTCACTCCAGCAGCCTATCTCTTAATTGAAATGTCGGCCGAAAACCAGGCACTAAATGCAAAATATGTGAAGCAAAACCTGGGAGAACTGGAAGGAGAAATCTACAAATTCTGAGTCCCCCCCTCTCAACAACAGAGCTAAAGAGAAAATCATCTTGGAAAAAGAACTCAGCACCACCATCCCTATCAGTAGAATCAAATCAAAATTTATACACTACTCCACCCAAATACAGCAGAATCTGACAAAAAAAAAAAAAAAATCCAAGTTCCTACAAAACATATACCAAAAATAACCCAAATCCTGGCTCAAAAGAAAAACCCCCAAACCTCAACAAATTTAAAAGAACTGCAATTCTACAGAGTTGGCTGGCTGTAATGAAATCAAACTAGAAATCAGTAACAGACAAATAACAGAAAATTCTCCATACACTTGGACACTTAACAACATACTTCTAGAAATCCATGGACTAAAAAGGAAGTCTCAGGAGAAATAAAAAAATTCATTGATTTGAACTGACTGAAAATGAAAATGCCACCTATCTGTATTTGTGAGACACAGATATGATGGTGCTGAGAGACTATTTTAAAGCACCATACATTAGGAAAGAGGAAAAGCCTCTAATTAATAATCTAAGCTTCTACCTCAAGAATTAAAAAAAAAAAGAGCAAAATAAACCTTAAGCAAGCAGAAGGAAATAAAGTGCAGAAATTGATGAAACTGACAACACAATAGAGAAAATAAAGGGCTAACTCTGTGAAAACAATAACATTTAAGAACCTCTACCAAGAGGAAGAAAAAAAAGACACAAATTATCAATATAATGAAACAGGAAATATAAAGAAATATTAAGAGAATATTATAAACTTCTACACACTACATTTAATAACTTAGATGAAATAGATTAATTCCTCATGAAACCCTACCACAACTCAGATGGCATGAACCTGGGACTATTAAGGAAATTGAAATAAAAAAAAAAAATCACCACAAAAGAAATCCACAAGTCCAGTTGGTTTTACTGAAGAGTTTTACCAAATGTTTAAAGGATGCAGAGCAATTCTACACAATCTGTTTCAGAGAAAAGAGGAAGGGACATTTTCAGTTCATTTTGTCAGGCTAGTATCATCCTGATACCAAAATCAAAGACAGAACAACAATAATAGAAAAAACTAAAGAACAATATGTTATGTATATAAATGTATATGTATATATATATGTATATGTATATAAATAAATATAAATATAAATATATAAATTTTATATATAAAATAAATCATTTTAAAAATATTAGAAAATAGAATTCAGGAATATATTCATTCAAAGTATGCAGTATAACCAGTAAGGTTTATTCCAGAGGTGCAAGGCTTATTCATTATTTGAAAAATCAATGTAATCCACTGTATCAACCAGCTAAAGAGAAAATTTACATCATATCATTTGATGCAGATGAAGCATTTTACAATATCCAGTATCCATTCATGATAAAAACTCTTAGAAAAATAGAAAGAGGGGATTTTAACTTGGAAAACAGAATCTACAAAAAAACCTACAGCTGACATTATACTTAAGGTAGGAAAAAAAAATGGGAAACAAGGCAAGGATGTCTGTTCTCACCACTCTTAACATAGTGCTGGAAGTTCTAGCCAGAGCAATAACTCAAGGCCAAGAGATAAGAATCATACAGATTAGAAATAAAGAAAAACTGAGAAAAAAATTAAAAAAGAAAGAAAAACTGTATTTGCAGATGACATGATTGCTTATATAGGAAATCCTAACTATCTAATCTGTCCACCCCCCCCCCCCAAATCTACAGCTAACAAGAGAATTCAGGAAGCTAACAGGATACGAGAGTAACACACAACTATCAATTACACTTCTACACACTAATAACAAAAACCAACATTTAGAAGACAATACCACTTTAAAAAAAAAATCACTGGAAGAAATTACTTAGATATAAATATAAAAAAACATGCCTAAGACTTACATGCTGCCAACTACACCATGTGCACATGAAAGACATCAAAGATCTAAACAGAGACATAGTGTGTTCACGGATTAGAAGACTCAACATAGTACAGAGACTGGTTCTCTTCAAGCTGACAGATTTCTTGCAGTTCTCTCCAGAATCTCCACAAAGGTTTTCCTTTGATACAGACAAGATTATTCTAATATGTATATGGAGAGGCAAAAGAACTAGAATACATCTACCGGATTTCAAAACTTATAGAGCTACAATGATCAAGATTGTAGTATTGGCAGAGGTATTAGTCACACAGATCAATGGAACAAAATTGAGGGAAAAAATAGACCCATTCAAATATGCCTGACTGATTTTTGGCAAAGGTGCAAGACCAATTCAAGGGAGAAAGATAGGCTTTTCAACAAACGGTGGTGGAGCATTTGGACGTAATAGGCCTAATTCTGTCCTAAACTTCACACTGTATGTAAAATTGGATCATAGGGGGCACCTGGCTGGCTCAGTGGAGCGTGCCACTCTTAATTTTAGGGTTGTGAGATCAAGGCCCATGTTGGATACATACTCCACTTTTTTATGATTTTATTCATTTATTTGTCAGAAAGAGAGAGTGAGCGCACAAGCAGGGGAAGCAGCAGGCAGAGAGAGAAGCAGGCTCCCCACTGAGCAAAGAGGCCAGAGCAGGGCTTGATCCCAGGACCCTAGGATCATGAAGTGAGCTGAAGACCAAATGAGCCACCCAGGTTTCCCTCCATATGGAGCCTATTTTAAAAAATAAAATAAAATAAAATAGGATCATAGACTTAAATGTAAAATGTAAAATGGCATAACTTTAAGGAAAAAAAAAATTCAAGATTTAGAGCCAGGCTTAGTCTTGACCCCAAAAGCACAGTCCATAAAAGGAAAAAATGATAAATGGCACTTCGTCAAAAGTTTTAAAATTTTGCTGTCAAAGACCCTGTTACCAAAGTGAAAAAGCAAGGCCCAGACTGGGAAAAATATTTTCAAACTACATATCCAAAAAAGGACTAGTATGTAGAATATACAAAGAACTCCTAAAACTCAGCAGTTAAAAAAAAAACAACAATTAGAAAAATGTCTGAAAGACATGAAGAGGAGATACAAATGGCAAATCAGCACATGAAAGAGGTCCAATATTATCAACCAGTGGAGATATGCAAATTAAAGCCATATTGAGATATTAGTGCATAACTATCAGTATGTCCAAAACAAAATATAGCAACAACAGCAAATGCCAGTGGGGATGCAGGAAACTGAATTGTTATGCATTGCTGGTTAGAATGTAAGAGTAGAACCACTCTGGAAAACAATTTCAGTTTTCAAAAAGTAGATCGGCAACTACAATACAACACAGTAATTGTACTCTTGGGCATTTATCTCAGGGAAACAAAAACCTATGTCTATACAAAAACCTCTATGTAAATGTTTATAGCAGCTTTATTCAAAATAACCAAAAACTGGAAACAATTCAGATGTCTTTCAATCAGTAAATGGTTCCCCAAATGTGGCACATCCATACCCTGAAATACTGTTCAGGAATAAAAAAGAACTTGCTACTGATACACAACAATCTGGATAAATCTCCAAAGAATCACGAGTGAAAAAGCCAATCCCATAAGGTCACATACTGAAGGATTCCATTCATGCAACAACTCTTAAAATGACAACACTACAGAAATAGGGAACAGATTAGAGATTGCCAGAGATGAAGGAGAGCAAGAGTGGGACAGAAGTGGGTGTGGCTATGAAACAGCAACATGGGGGATTCTTGAGGCAGCAGAAAGGCTCTGCCTTAAATGTATCAGTATCAATATCCTAGTTCTGATATTTTATTATAGTTGTACAAGATGTTACCATTCAAAGAGACTAGGTAAAGAGTACAAGGAATCTCTCTGTATTACCTCTTACAACTGCATGGGTCTCTATATTTAACTTAAGAGTGCCTGTGTGGCTCTTTGGGTTAGAGCCTCTGTCTTCAGCTCAGATCACCATCCCGGGATCGAGCCCCAAGTTGGACTCCCTGCTCAGCAGGGAGCCTGCTTCCCCCCGCCTCTCTCTCTGCCTGCCTCTCTGCCTACTTGTGATCTCTGTCTGTCAAATAAATAAATAAAATCTTTAAAAAATAATAAAAAATAAATAAAAATAAAAATAAAAATAAATAAAACCACACAGGAAGAAAACAGATAAGTGTTTAAAGGATCGCAGGGTTAAACAAAAATTTCAAGCCTAAAACATCAAGAGACCCATTTATAAATAAAAAGATACCGATAGGACCATACAACCCTTAAAAATGGTTATAGGTCAAATGCCTACCCTAAGTCATTCAGTGGAATCCAATATTGCCATACAAAGAACAAGGAAGCTCTTTACATAATGACAGAAAATGAACTCCAAAACTCTACAGGAAAAGCAAACGTAGCACAGGTCAAATACTAAAGTATCATGTGTAGAAAAAGGAAAAAGGAATATAGAAATTTGTGAATGTATAATACGTAAAAGTCTACATACACATGAAATTGGTAACAATTCATTTCAGGAAGGGAACTAAGTGACAACTAGGCAAGTCTAGGGAGACCACACTTCACTGACTACTCACTCGCACCATGTGAATGTATTATTCTTCCAAAAATATTAAGTATCAGAAAAATACACCATTTTTTACCTCAAAAATTTAGGTCATCAAAAATCAAACACATCAAAAATTTTATCATTTATACAAGTTTTAAATATAAAGAACAAAATGTAAGAAATGTAATAAAAGACAGCATAATATCCTTCTCTTAAATATGTTCAACCGATATTAATATATAACTATCTTGTTAACATCACGAAAAAATGTGCCAAGAACAGAAAGAGGATTTTCAGATGTCAGAATACAAATGACTAATAAACATGCAAAACAATATCCTGATTAGTAATCAAAGATATGTGTCAAAAAAGAAGTCATTTTATCTATCAAATGGGCCAAATATTTATTGAGAGACTTTGGAAATAATATTCAGTGCTGGCAGAAACCAGTCCACATAGTTCTACACTGCTGTAGGAGCATAAGCTGGAACAACTTGTCATCAGACATCAGAAATACTCAAAATCACCAAAGAGACAGAAATGTTGAAATGCAATATAGCACATTCTTATCCTAGATTATATAGCCATTTATGACGACTTTGAAAAATGGCGTTGGTTCACAATATTCGTGATGTAATAAAAACATCAGCATGTAAACCTGAATATATAAAATTATGCCAATTAAGATTTTATGGCTCTCTGGCCCTCGATTTCTTGATTGCAGAAAAGCAATAAATACTTAAAATCATTAAAACCTCGTATTTAATTGACTTTTGCTGGGGCTCCAAAGAGGTCGAATTGAGGTTCGAGAGGCTTTTCTTACCATTTGTTTTTTCTCTCAGCCCTTGAAAGCTCCCTTGATAAAGGCCATTCTTTTCTTCCCCTCTTCCCTGTATCAGTGGTAGCTGACATTCGCATTCAATTAGTTTCAGAGAATCTCCTTAACGCAGCTCAGATTCTTGGATGTGGAATCCTCTGAGCCCATTGAGCTTGTCAATCAATCCATCAGATGGGAGGGACCCAGGGGGATAGATCTTGAAGTTCAAAGGAAAAGCAAAAACCAATTTATCATCCACGCATTGCTCCCACTTTGGTTCCCATGTCTGCCTCAATGGAAAGTGGCAAGTGGTTCTGATTACCTTTCTGTCACTCTGTCTACCAGCAGGGTCCCAACAGTCAACCTTGCTAAAAGGTTGGCACTCTGTCCTTGTACAAATGTTCTGCTTGAAAATGCCTGGGCCACTCTCCTTTCCGCTCTCTCCACATCACACTGAAACCTTCCTGATTGCATTTCTTTTTTGGGAATCCAAAATGTCGCTCTACAAAATGAGAAACAACCAGTGAACTGGGTAATCACAACAGCTTCCCTGGTCAAGGTGGAGAAAAAGGAAGGAGGAGGAAATGAAAGCTTATAAGGATTTTCCAAAAAATCTTTGAAAATAATCGTTTTCACATTTTCCAATATCCTCTATCTCTGTGCTTTACCCAGACTGGGCTTCCAATCTGGAAACCTCAGGCCTGCCTTTGAGCAGTTCTAAGGGAGGGGAAGAGGTAAGAGTTGGTGAGGCAGCCCTACAAATGAGCAGTAAGGGAGCCATAACCAGACATTATAGCTGCTGGCCATCGGGAGAGAGGACCACCTTGTCACTTCTCTACTTGACACCACTTTGGGCCTGACCAGCACTATTTCTTCTGGAAACAAACCCACATCTCCCATTTACATTCCTACCTCATCGTGAGTCTACCTCCACTGGGCCTGTGACCCAGTCCTGGTCAATGGTGGATTCTCATTTCCTTGGCCAACATGATTCAGGGTTGGGTCAATGATCCAAGGCAGACAAATGACAAGCAATTCAACTATTTCTCCCTTAGGACTGTGGGGAAGACAACTGTTTAGGGCAGGATGTCTAGCTGGCAGAGTGGAAGCCTATTGCTACTGGTGGTCATTCTTCCTACCATTTGGGAAAAGGGCTCAAGAGACCTATGTCTAAGAGAACCCAACAACTTCCTAGAGACATCTGGGATCACCTGCATTTCAGGCATACATAAACACCTAAAATTTTTCAAGATTCAATAAATCCACTCCCCCTTTCAAAATCTGGCTGATGATGAGGTTTTCATCTCTTCCAACCCAAAGAGTTCTGACTAATAGAAGCTCTCAGGAGAAACAGCTCATCTACAGACACCATACATAATGGTGGATCTGGATAGTTAGGCTTAGGAGTCAGAAGAAAAGGAAGAACACATCAAGCAGCCAGTGAGGACCCTCCATGGTACTTCCAGCCCCTCACGGGCTTCTCCTAGAGTCCTACAGAGAAGGGACTTTTAATCGTCAGGGGGTTAAAAGAGAGAAAGATGCTGAATGGGTAGCCAGCATAGCTTGGGAAGCTGGAGGAAGGGTGGAAAGGTCATTTCATAATGACCTTTGCCTGGCTTGGAAAACCTGAGAAGGTCACCAAAGCAGCCCTTCGCTGCCACCATGGAAAGCAGGTCAGGAAAGGAAGATAACCCAGGCAGCTGAACAGGTTGAAGCAGCCCACATCAGCACCCCACGAAGATTTGTGGCTGGAGTTCTGGCCAGGGAAAGGCCACGGATGTACAACCTATTTAATCCCTTCACTAGGAGGGACCCACCACACATTCACTGTTTATGACTCCAAGATACCTGCCTGCCACCCCTCACTTCTCTTCTTGACTTGTCCAGCCCTGAGTCAGAGGAGCCTAGACCATTCCTCAAGACTCAGCTGGAATCCTTCATGCCCACTAGGAATTTGTAGGTTATTCCGGGACTCATGGGTCTTCTTACCCAGTTTCTGCTAGCCTTTAGCACCTATGCCATGATTTAGCACTTAATTATACTGTCTCACATCAAACACTCTGCTTTTTATGGGGTTAGTTTAATCTTCTCAAAAAGAATTAAATTTGTGTGAAGACTAGGCCTCTGCTCCCACTGCTTAGGTGCTTACCCAGACCCCCCACCTCCCCCCAGATGCTGCACTGAGTCGGCCTCAGCAACCCCTACCACCTACTGATTCAGACCCCACTCCCCACTTCCCAGCCAGCATTTACAATCACTCCCAAGGACAAGGGTAATGAAATTTCAATTAAAACGCCCAACTGTTTAACTGCCCGTTTGGTCCACTTGCTTATCTTTATAGAGTAGTTTTCCTTCCCATGCAAGGATCTTCATTCTAGAACCCCGGGATGGGTTTCTCCAACTCCTAGTCTTCTGTGTTCACAATTGCAGGGAAGGGCTTGGGTTCCAGAATTTAAAACATTTTTTACTTGATTACAACCAGAATGATCCAATCTTCACTGCTGAGTGGTATTAATTTAACCATCCTGAAATTAAATACCAAATCAAGGTGCGACTGTCCTATAAGAAGACAAACATTCCAAAGGCACCTCTCCTGTTCCCCTCATAGCGTAGACTCAAGCTGGCCACCCCAGATGCCAGTTCTGAAGATAGTTCAAATTTGGCCACAAGGAAGACGGTCTTCGTTTAAGGATTTCTTGATCAGAAAATAAACCAGGGACCCAGTGAACAGAAGGGGGATGAATATGGAAGTGGGAACATGAAGGATCCAATTAAGACTATTTGGGCAAAATTTACTCATTCATCCCGTAAAAGTTTTCGAGCTCCCACTGAGGAAAGCATACAGTACTCACAGGGTCAAAGACCAGCCAGGGTACTTCCTGTACATGTTCACCATTATTATTATTAGACCCTGGGGAGATAACAGCCTGTCTTCAAGAAGGTTCAAGTCCACAGAAAGAATTAAGGAATTTAGCAGAAGTCAAACCCAGCCTAAGTGGTGGCTCTGGATTCTAAAGAGGCTGATGGTCCAGAGCCAAAGACATTCCCCTATGCTGCACTGCCACTGTAAAATGCTGGATTTGAACCAGATCCCTGTGCCCTTGGGGAGACAGTTCCAAAAATCTTGAGAGGAGATACCACACCCCAGAGCATGGAGAGGAGGAGAAGGAAGACAGTGAGTCTGGACAAGTCTTTTGATGAGAAAAGGAGAGGTGCAGCTCCAGGGAAAATGGGAACACTATGCAGGGAGAGTGTCATCTGTTCTTTTTTGGTTTAGTTTTTTTTTTTTTTTTAAGATAGGAGAAACCTGAACATATTTAAAATTGGATGAAAATGCATAAGTAGCGAGAAAGAAATACCAAGTTTTGGAGAGAAATGATGGTTGATCGAGTATTACAGAAAGATCCCCAGAAAGATGAAAGGAGAAAATGTTAGAAATGTGGAGGCAGAGACATTAGCAAGAATTTAAGAATAAAACGACAATGAAGAAAACACACAAATGAACAAGGTAGTGTTGCTGGAGGAGTGGAGAACATTCCCAGGGAGAAACCACACTGGAGCAGAGATCAAGCCCAAATGGAGAACATTAAGTAGGCTTCGGGGGGAGGAGGGGTGTAGGGATATTTTTAGATTCACAAGAAGCAAGGTGCTCATGGAAGTACCAGAAACAGGCTTCCTGGAAAAGACAGAAGCCCAAGGGGGGCAGAAGTGTTAGAAGGGAGATGGAATAGGAAAGTCAGAGACTGTAAGAATTCTGGAGGCAAAGAGAGGCTATCCCAGAGCCAAGCTAAGCTGCGGTGAAGCCCAGAGAAGGGAGGAGAACACACACACCCACCAGAGACATGGAGGGAGAAAGAAAAGGCTGGGTGGCGAGGGCAGTGAGACTTTTGGAGAGTCTCACGGAAGCCCTTACAAGCAGCTGGAGACAAGGGTTCAACACCCCACACCCCCAGTCCTGATTCCAGGCATGAGTGGGCGTTGAGAGCCAGCACTGAGCAAAAGTGGCTGCCCCAGTGTGGCCAGCATTTTGAAGCTAGGTGACACCCAATTCTAGAGGACCCAACCCAGACAGGCTACTCCGCCTCCGCTCTCCATCACAGCTCCTGTCCGCAATGGGGCACAGCCTCAGGGAAGGTGGGACCCCACACCACTGCCTTCGCATCACCAGCAGCAGGCGGTTATGGGCTCCACGCATCAGTCAAACCCATGTGCAGCTGTGCTGGAAACAGCTCTCAGGTACACCTGACCCGGCATCTGGGCTGACTAGCAAATCATGTGCAAATTATGTTGACAGATTCCAGGTAGAGAGGCCTACAGGAAAAATTTATTCAGGCTTTCTGAACTGTTAAAGCAGTAGGCAAATCTATGAAAAGCAACCAGTTCTCTTCTCATTCTTTTCTAGGACTCTACCTCTTGCTCATGGCAGCAGAGTTAATAGGTCGAAACTAGCCGACACTCCACCTACTAACAGGAAAGACCTACAAAGTGCCAGGTACTGCGCTCCATCTATCGAATGAACGAGAGCAACAGCCCTTTGAGGCTGCGGTTAACCCCTCTACAGCTGGTAGAACCGAGGCACTGACTCAATTCGCACCACCAGTAACCAGAATTCAAGCCCGAATCCCGAATCAGCCAAACTCTATCAGGACTTACACTGCCTGGGCGCCCGGGGAGGGGCTCAGTCCTCAAGGGTATGCCTTTGGCTTGGGTCATGATCCCAGGGTCCTGGGGTCAAGCCCCACATCAGGCTCCCTGCTCAGTGGGAAGTCTGCTTCTTCCTCTCCCATTCCCCCTGCTTATGCTCCCTCTCTTGCTGTCTTCTGTCCATCAAATAAATAAATAAACTCTTAAAAAAAAAAATTCCACTGCCTTCATTCGGGGCACAAAGCACTCAGCAGCAGACATGTCTCTGCCCACCCTTCCCCAGAAAGCCTGTCCAGCAAAGCCGCTGGTTGCTGGAAGCCCCTCTGTGGTGGGTGGGCAGTTTCATCAGAGTTAGAGGACCTAACACTCAGCAGAGGTGCTGGGCATGTCTAGCAGGGCATGATCACAGATGCCTCTCTGAAAACCTTGAACCTGGGATCATGACCTGCTTCTGGCCCAGGCCTGCTGTGAGGCTTGGTAGGACAGGTGGCCCGGCGAAGCAGGAAGCCTGGACGATGGGGGCTTCCCAATTTCCTAAGGTTCTTCTTACCACCGCACTTTGCAATTCTCAGCATAAAAATGTAGGCCCTCTGCCAGGGATACTCACGGTCAAAGGACAGGAGCGGTGGCTCCAAGCATCTCCTCTTTCCCAACAACTCCTAAAACCACGCAGGAAGAAAAAGGACTATCCCTTCCACAGGCTGAGGCAAGTTTAATTCTAAATCTTCCTCCCCTCGTCACTGCCCAATCCCGAAACGACCACTTGTGTGAGGAACTGAAGTACCACGGCTGGCCTAAACCAGTGATCCTCAAGCTTGCCTGCCTAATATTAATCACCCAGGAACTCTGAGTACCTATGGAGACCAATTAAATCAGGGTTTCTGGGAGAGGGGCCCAAGTATCATGGCTTCAAGAACTCCTCAGGTGTTCTTAATATGCAACCACTCTGGGAAACCATTGTTTGGACTAAGCAAGTTTTACCACTTGCTGCTGGGCCGGAGGCTGGAGGCAATTCTGGGTTCTAAGGGCCAGAAAATGATGGATGGAGATGGGTGCCGGGTAGGTCATCGATGATGGCCATCACAGCCAGTCCCATCAGTGGGACTCAGGAGATAGGATACAAAGGACAGGAAAGCATTTATGGAAAGAAAAAAGGATTGGAGGGGAAGCTGACAGAAGGAAAAACCATAATTATGACCAGGGAGCGTCTACCAGGGAGGGCAGCATTGTGGGGTGGGGGATGCTCAGCATTCATCCCGAGCTCCTTCACCATCTCACACTTCACACAGCTTTGCACTCCTCCCTGGCTCTTCCTCAGCAGGGCACTAGTTTTTCCTCCTGCATCTGTGGTACTCCAGCAACTCTACACAAAAGTTGATGGGCCATGGGGGAGAGAGAAGACAGCAGAAGCCACGGGACAGCAGCCCTAGGTGAACACTCACAGGAGGATGAAAGGCCACTGAAAAGAAACACTCTGGGTTGAGATTTTTCTGTGGCAAATCTTGCCTCTGGTATCCTAGGAAACTCGTCCAACCACCTATGCTCATAAAGAATCTAATGGGATAAATGCCTCTGTTGGTTTATACAGAGAGTCCTTAGAAAGAGTGAGACTTGAGAGATTCTCTGTGAGCGTCCTTCTGTCTGTCTTTTCTCAGTCTCTCTTATTCACAAATAACAGTGAAATCACCTGGGAAGCCCTAAAAAAATCCCGTTGCCCCTGCCAATCCCCACATTAGTCAATCAGCATCTCTAGGGGGCAGTCATAAGCATCAGTAGTTGTTAAAGCTCCACAGGTAATCCTAGTATGTAGCCAAAGTTGAAAAGCCCTCTCCTACATTCAACACCCAAGGAAACCAATGAGTATCTTCACTTTAAAAAAAAAAAAAAAAAAAAAAAAAAAAAAAAAAAAAAAAAAAAGTTTTGCTATTGTGAACATTGCTGCTATGAACATTGGGGTGCATGTGCCCCTTTTTTTCCACTATATCTGTCTCTTTGGGGTAAATACCCAGTACTGCAATTGCTGGGTTGTAGGGTAACTCTATTTTTAACATCTTGAGGAACTTCCATATCGTTTCCCAGAGTGGCTGTACCAACTTGGATTCCCACGAACTGTGCAAGAGGGTTCCCCTTTTTCCACATCCTCGCCAAAATTTGTTATTTCCTATTTTGTTAATTTTTGCCATTCTAATTGGTGTAAGGTGGTATCTCCTTGTGCTTTTGATTTATATTTCCCTGATGGCTAGTGATGTTGAACATTTTTCATGTGTCCAGTAGCCATTTGTATGTATTTTTTAGAGAAGTATCTGTTCATGACTTCTGCCCATTTTTTGACTGGGTTATTAGTATTTTGAGTGTTGAGTTTGAGAAGTTCTTTATAGATCTTGAATACCTTTATCTGCAATGTCATTTGCAAATATCTTCTCCCATTCCAGGGGTTGCCTCTTAGTTTTGTTGACTGTTTGCTTTGCTGTGCAGAAGCTTTTTGTCTTGATGAAATCCCAAAAGTTCATTTTTGCTTTTGTTTCATTTGTCTTTGGAAACATGTCATGAAAGAAGTTACTGTGGCTGATGTTGAAGAGGTAACTGCATATGTTCTCCTCTAGGATTTTGATGGATTCCTGCCTCATATTGAGGTCTTTCATCCATTTTGAGTTTATTTTTGTGTATGGTATAAGGGAATGGGCCAGTTGCATTCTTCTATATGTAGCTGTCCAATTTTCCCAGCACCCTTTATTGAATAGACAGTCTTTTTTCCATTAGCCAAACTGTAGAAGGAGCCTTCAACAGACAAATGGATAAAGAAGATGTGGTCCATATACACAGTGGAATATTACACAGCCATCAGAAAGGATGAACACCAACCATTTGCATCAACATGGATGGAACTGGAGGGGATTATGTTAAGTAAAGTAAGTCAAACAGAGAAAGACAATTATCATATGATTTCAGTCATATGTGGAACATAAACAATAGCACAGAGGACCATAGGGGAAGGGGAAGAAATCAGAGAGGGAGATGAACCATGAGAAACCATAGACCCCAAGAAACAATCTTGGAGTTTCAAAGGGGAGGAGGTGGGGGGAGGGAGTAACAGGGTGATGGTTATTGAAGAGGGCACCTGCTATGATGAGCCCTGGGTGTTATACTTAACTACTGACTCACTGAACACAGCAGCAAGGACTAATTATGTGCTATACAGTGGCTAACTGAACATAACAACAAAAAATTTTTTTTAAGTTTTATATGAGAATTCTCATCAGTGACTCAATGTAGTTGTTGGGAGAGGATAGTCCCAGAGTGCTAAATTTCTAAAAGATTAGATGGAGAGTGTTACCATCTGACCCTTTTTTGGACAATAGAGGATGCCATTCTTCAAGATAGTGGGGATATCTACCATGTCAACACAAAGCACAAAGAAGAGATGAGGTGGAAAGGGGCAGTCTGTAACCTATCTACCCAAGACAGGGCACTGACTGGTTTAACATCTGTTAATAGGGAACTATAAGGAGAATTATTTTGAACACAGGATGGAAGGAGAAAGGAGGAAAATGCCATTAGCAATGACCCAGAAATTTACAATAATTGAGTCCATTAGTAGTATCTGTTTATTATTTGTAATGCCACTCTGCATGTTTCCGGGGAGGGATGGCTACCTGTCAAGGTAATGGAGGTCACTCTGACAGCCGGGGCACTTGGGGATGTTCAGTCAGTGGGACAAGCAGCTGAGCCCATGGTGTCAATGAACTTAATCCATTAACTCTGCTACTTTCCCTCCAGCATAGATAATAACCTATTTTTCTGGAGGGAACTCCCACCTCAGTCACTTGAGGTCAGCCAGGAGGATAAGTATGTCCTGGCAGGTTGGGTTTCTCATCTTCTCATGACAATGGATTCTTTTTATCCAGGTAAATGGGCTCTGTTAGGAACTGTGGGAGGATGAGCTGTAGTCGGGAGCTCTTGCCAGAGAACTTGCACAAATCTGATGTGGATGGCTGCCTCCCACAGCAGTCACAAGAGTAAGAGATGCGACTGTACACCCTGCATCCCCAGACATTGACGTCTGTGTTAAAACCCCTTAGGTGATTCCAGTGTTTGAGAACCAGTAAGCTAGAGATAAGATCCTCCAACCCCCAGGCGAGCCATTAGGATCCTTCAGGAGCTTTTAAAATTATCAATGCCAGTGTCCCACTCCCAGAGATACTTATCTAATTGGCCTGGGGTAAGACCTGCATGTTGGGATTCTTCAAAGTCCCCCAGTTAGGATATTAATATACAACCAGTGTTAAAAAGCACTAGGCTGGAGAGTGACAACTGATCACATCCAGAGGGTGGTCACCCTCCCCATAACCTTGGCAGGGATCAGAATTTGCCAGGGATGTCAGGAAGTAGGTCCAGACCCTGTCCGTCCTTAGGAAGCCTGGGCCCCTGCCTGCTTTATTTCTCATGCTTTTTTTCTCAGACCCATTCTCAGAAGGCAGAGGAGGCATTGTCCAGGAGGATCTCTTTTGTGAGGCGTGTGGCCCTGAGCATTTTCACACGCCCTGCACGTCTGTACGCCGGATGCTAATTTGAAGTACTCAAGAGAAGCATCAGTTGGAAAGGGCAGATACTGTGGCAGACAGGTCTTCCATACAATGAAGAATCCGTTTGCAAATATCATCACCCCCACTCCACATTTGGTCTGTTTTCAAACTGTGTTCTCAACCAGTGAAATTTCATTGCATTTGTGTTTGCATTCCTATTTAAAGGGAGCTCCGTCCTAACCTCACCTCTGGAATCAGAGTGAACGTTGCTCTCAATGTAGCAGGACCTATTCTATAACAGTGGTGTCCGAGGAGAGGACCACCTTCTCTGTGCCAGCAGACATACCTGTGCTAGGCCTGTTTGGACGATGCTGCTGCTTTTTTTTTTTTTTTTTTTAATTTTATTTATTTCTTTGACAGAGACAGATCACAAGTAGGCAGAGAGGCAGGCAGAGAGAGGAGGAACCAGGCTCCCCGCTGAGCAGAGAGCCCGATGCAGGACTCGATCCCAGGACCCTGAGATCACGACCTGAGCCGAAGGCAGAGGCTTTAACCCACTGAGCCACCCAGGCGCCCACGATGCTGCTGCTTTAAGGGGGAGTGTTTTCACTTGCATTCAGTTCACATTTGTGTAAGGATGAGAACCGTGCTTTGGATTTAAGTCACTCCTGCAACAACTCAGTGAGTTTTCAACTCTTTCTCTTTTGGCTACTTGAGCTTGTTAGGAGATAAGAGATGTGGAAAGAGATGGATGGATAAATTCGCTGGACACAAACTGAGTGCTTTCTATGTATATAAGAGATAGTCCCTACCATCAGGTGGCTATGCTAACGGTAGAAATAGAAAAAAGTGCTCTAGCAGAAGGCTAGCTGCTAAAAAGCTCAGAGAAGGAACAATTAAACTAATCTGAGGGGGTCCCAGAAGGCTTTTTTCCTAAGTGATGACACCTAAACAGGATATTAAAGCACGAAGAGAGTTGGCCAGGCATTCCAGACAGAGGACTGAGTCTGTGCACGTGCACGGAGCCTTGAGAAAGCCTGGGGAGGTGGGTCACAATGGCCAGAGTCAGGTGCCTTTAATGGGCCCACACGAGGTAGGCCTGGGGAATTAGGGAGGGCCAATCATGAAAGGTCTCCTATAACAAGCCAAAAAAGGCCTGTATAACACACTGAAGAATTTTTCCAAAGGCAACAGAAAGTCATTGATGGATTTTTGCACAGGGAACCAAACATAATCCAATTTGAGTTTTAAGAAGAACACTTCAGTGGCAGTGTGGAGGATGGATTCGAGGGAGAAGAGACCAAGCCGTGACTCAACCTTGGCTACACATGGGAATCATCGGCACCCCACCTCTGAACATTCGAAGGTAATTGGTTTAGGGTGTGACTTGGCATGAGGATTGTTAAAAGTTCTCCAAGTGATTCTGCATGGCTGGGGTCAGAAGCCACAGGTATTTGCAGAAAGCTCACGTAGAGGCCAAGCCAGTAATCTGGGTAATGGATTAAAGGTCTTTCATGTGCAGAGACAGCAGTTGAAGGGGAGCAGAGAACAAGATCATTGCTGCTGGCCAATGAGGTAAGGAGAGGAGTCAAGCGTAACTCCCAACTTTGGGGTTTGTGACAAAGGGAGAGTAGGTCGGAGTTTGTGCAAGGCACATTCACATATGTGACCAACAGACAGAGAGGTCAGGACCCAAAAGCTAGATTCCTGTGAACAGCAGAGACAGAGTGTCGGGTGTGAGTGATGTGCCCAAGGAAGAGTGTTTGAGGTTGGAAGAAAACAAAGCTGACACCAGAAATCTGGGAAAGGTTAACTGTTAAAGACTGGGCACAGAAAGAGGAAACAGGAAGTGAGTCTGAAAAGCACCAAAAAGAAATCAGGATCTTTCATTTAAAACACAACAACCACAAACAAACAAAAACAGTAAATTTAACCAATTAGGAGGTGAAAGGTTTGTATACTGAAAACTACAAGACATTAATGAAAGAACTGAAGAAGACACAAATAGGGGTGCCTGGGTGGCTCGGCTGGTTAAGGGACTGTGTTTGGCTCAGGTCATGATTTCAGGGTCCTGGGATGGAGCCCTTCATTTAGCTCCCTGCTCAGCTTCTCCCTCTTCCTCTGCTGGTCCCCCTGTTAGGGCTCTCCCTCTCTCTCCTTTTTCTCTCTCGCTCTGTGTCAAATAAATAAAATCTTAAAAAAAAAAAAAAAGACACAAATAAATGGAAAGATATTCCATGTTCATGGACTAGAAGAATTAATATTGTTAAAATGTCCATACTGCCTAAAGCTGTCTATGGATTCAGTACACTAACTATCAAAATTCCAGGGGCATTTTTCATAAAAATAGAATAATCCTAAGATGTGTATAGAACCATAAAAGACCCCAAATAGGCAAAGCAATCTTAAAAAGAAGTTAGAGACATTATGCCCCCTGATTTCAAACTACACAAGAAAGCTATCATAATCAAAACAGGATGGTACTGACATAAAAAACAGTCATATAGCTCAATGGAACAGAGCCCAGAAACAGATCCATGCATAGATGATCAATTGATTTATGACAAAGATGGTAAGAATATACAAAGGAAGCAAGAAGGATAGTCCCTTCAATCAATGATATTGGGAAAACTGGACAGTTACCTGCACAAAGGTGAAACTGGACCACTTTCTTACACCATAAATAAACTTACACAAAAATAAACTCAAAATGGATTACAGACTTGAACTTGAGAACTGAAACCGTAAGACTCCTAGAAAAAAAATACGTGGTAAGCTTCTTGACATAGGTCCTAGCAATGATTTTTTTCCATCTGACATCAAAAGCAACAAAAGCAAAAATGAACAAGTGGGACTACATCAAATGACAAAGCTTCTGCCCAGCAAAGGAAACCATCAGCCAAATGAAAAGGTAACCTACTGAATGGGAGAAAACATTTACAACCATATATCTGGTAAGGGGATAATATTCAAAATATATAAAGAACACACATAATTCAATAGCAAAAACAAACAAACTCACAATCCAATTTCAAAAGGGGTAGAGGACATGAACAGATATTTTTCCAAAGAAAATATAGAGATGGCCAATAGGTACATGGAAAGTGCTCAACATCACTGATCATCAGGGAAATGCAAATCAAAACCACACCTGTCAGACTGGTTGTTAGTAAAAAGACAAAAAATAACAAATGTTGGCGAGGATATAGGGGAAATGGGAGCCCTTGTGCACTGTTAGTGGGAATGTACAGTGGTAAGCCACTATGACAAACAGTGTGGAGTTTCCTCAGAAAAATTAAAAACAGAAGTACCATATGATCCAACAATTCCACTTGTGAGTACTTTTTGGAAGAAAACAAAAACACTAATTTGAAAAGATATATGCACATTATTATTTCTACTGCAGCATTACTGACAATAACCAAGACATGGAAACAACCTAAGTGTCCACTGACGGATGAATGAAGAAATGTGGTATGCATATACAATGGAATACTATTCTGTCATGGAAAAGAATGGAATCTTGCCATTTGCAACAACGTGGATGAACCTCGAAGACGTTATGCTTAGTGAATTACATCAGAGGAAGACAAATATTATCTCTCTTATGTGTGGAATCTAAGAAAAAAACTAAGCTCATAGATACAGAGGACAGATTCAGACTGGTGGTTGCCAGAGGCAGGAGGTGTGAGGTGAGAGAGATGGGTGAACTGATTTTGTTTTTCATTTAAATATTTTTTTTAAAAAAGTAAACAAAAAACCCAAGAGACAGGATCAAGAGAGGCATGGGAGACAAGGCACCAGTAATCAACAGTGGAAAGATAAAGGAAAA
Source organism: Lutra lutra (assembly GCF_902655055.1). Lineage (NCBI taxonomy): Eukaryota > Metazoa > Chordata > Mammalia > Carnivora > Mustelidae > Lutra > Lutra lutra. The sequence goes on from NC_062280.1 coordinate 99,477,499, forward strand.
ATAGGGCCCACTGGAAGGGCACAGTACACTTTGGACAGTCATGTCAGTGGAGTGAGGAAGGCAGAAATCAGATGACAGTAATTTGCTGAGAACAGACGAGGAGAAGCAAGTGCAGACTTGCTCTGAAGAAATCGGGCTGTGAGAGGAGGCTGAGAGGTCGGACGGCTGTTAGAGGGGGATCAGGATCAAGGCCATTTTCTCAGTTGGGGTAGGTGCAAGAAAGGAGAACCCTGAGCACATCTATAGCAGAAGAAAGAGCTGGGAGAGAAGGGGGGGGGCACACATGAAAAAAGAGAGTGAAGGATGAACGGAGGCTCACAGGAAGCCAAAGGGAAGAGGAGACACCTTCAAGAATGTAGCAGGGCCTTCAGCCTTAGGCAGAGGGAAGGATAGGAATAAAGGGGAGGAAGAAAAATAGGAAAGACACAGGTGTTTCTGTGTAGGGAGAATGGCATGCCTTAAGAAAACTCCATCTGATTATCTCTCTTTTCTCTATGAATTAAAAGGTAGACTTTTTAATGAGGCCGTGATCATAGGTGGTGGCCAGAGATTAGAGGAAAATGGTAAAAATCCAGGATCACAGCTCTTGGGAGTGAGAATGGGCATTGGCTGAGGGTCGCACTAGAGCCCCTGGAAGGCTGGGTATGGCCTAGATGCTATCATCCCTATGAAGGTGGGGATAGCTGAAACATGCCAGGGAGAGCAGTCAGCCCAAGGTGACAGGCCATTGCCCTCATCATTCACCCCTTCCTCCATCCAGCCCCATTTTCACTCCTACACACCAGCCTCCACTACTGCCTTAGCAACCTGAGCATCAGCCAGGGACTTGTTAGAATTACACTATCTCAGGTATCACCCCAGACCTCCTGTTACAAGATCCCCAGGAATGTACATTACACTTGGGAACCACTGCTCTAGACTTTTCCATCGATAGCTCTTCTTGCCTTCCAAGTATGCCATGAAATGTGTGTGCCACAGTTGAGTCTGCTCGGAACACTGGTCTCTTATTCATTCTAGCCAGTTCCACTCCTCCTTTAAGACACTGTCTATGTCAATCTTGTTTTCTCTCTGACTCTTCCCAAGATCCTGCGGGAAGAACTATTTGCTACCTCAAATGTGTTTCCACAGACTTCATCTAAGTGACACCATGTTGCTTTCATTTATCCTGAGCACCCAACAGGTGGCCTAGTATAAGGCCAGTGCTCTGTGAGGTACCCATGTGTTCTCAGAATGAAACCCAGATCCCTGATTCCCACTCCTGTGTCCCAACCCATACAATGTGACCATTTTGTGCACATAGAGAGTCATGCCTATTAAAAAAATAATAAGCAGATAAGACTATAAATTAAGGCCCACATTTCTCACCATGCATTTGCCTGATAGTACCCAAAAACTTGGGAAAGCATTGAGTTTTTCATTTTCTATAGAAATTCAAAAAGCCATATCTCACTCTTTCAGATTTCTTTGCATGCCACGAAAAGCTCAGGCCTCAGGTCCCAAATTTCTACATGGTGATAAAGAAATGCAGTATTTCAAAACTGCATTTCAAAATCAGAAGTTTACCATTACTTAATTTTCCAACCGTGAAAACTCTCTCTCTCTGTTTCTGGATAGGAAACCCGTTTTCTAATATAGCAAGAAAGATCAGCTAAGTAACAAACATGTATAGCCTTTCAATTGACCTTGTAAGACCCTTGGTATGAAAATCAGGCCCGTTGCCTTTTTTTCTATCCCTTCTGAGGCTGGCACAGAGTTGGTGCTTAATGTGTTTCTGATCAAGTAGAGAGGAACTATTTCCCCACTTTACCATTCAGAGCTACATTGGACCAAGAGGCATCTATTAATGGTGGGGCCATATGCCAAGCACCCTACTAAGTGTGCCTTTTCCTCCTTCCTGATCTGCCCTGATCTTTCAGAGATGTGCTTTCCAGACCTGGGATTTGTGGCTCATCACTCCTGCTTTAACACCTGCCATACCATTAAAAAAACCTGGAAACCCAGTAGCCTCAGAAAGCAGAAAGCAGAGACATCCGTCCCACAGAATCTCAAACCTATCCTCTTATTAATCAGGTTAGGCCCTGAAGAAATAGATTCTTTCCTACCCACCTAAACATTTCCAGATGTGCTAATACTCAAGATGTTTCCCTTGCCCACCCCCTTCCCACCCCCAGCTCATTAGCCCTCCCAGTCACCGTGTAGAAGAGGACCTTTATCCTTGTGTCACTAATGTTGCCTTAATTACAAAACAAACAAACAAACAAAAAAACCTTAGAAATTCACAGCAAAAACAAGCATGTACCATCAAAAAATGAGAATCCGGGGCGCCTGGGTGGCTCAGTGGGTTAAAGCCTCTGCCTTCAGCTCAGGTCATGATCCCAGGGTCCTGGGATCGAGCCCCGAGTTGGGCTCTCTGCTCCGCAGGGAGCCTGCTTCCTCCTCTCTCTCTCTCTGCCCGCCTCTCTGCCTATTTGTGATTTCTCTCTCTGTGTCAAATAAATAAAATCTTTAAAAAAAAAAAAATGAGAATCCGTCAGGCGAGTCAGTCCTGGCTGACTCTGGAACTGGCTGTATCCGGAACACATGTGTGGAATTCCTTCAAATAATGATGGGGGTGGGGGGCTTAACATGAGTCTGCGCCCCACAAGACTCCATTCCAGTACTTCCCACACATTATTTCATTCCATCTTCATGAAAGACCTGCAAAGTGGTTATTATCAGTCTCATTCTAGAGACCAGGTAACTGAGGCTCAGGCTAAGAAAATTACCCAGAGTAGGAGAGCTCCTAAGGCTATTAAGGATGAGCTCCCACAGGGGTCATGTTCCGCCTTACTTTGAGAGCTATGCTTTTTTTTTTTTTATTGCACTAAATTGTCATGAGTCCTATTTTCTAAGACTATGTGTTTTACATGACCAAAACAAAAGAAGTATTATGGGATACCATGTAAGGACTTCCTCCCAAAAAATCTTGTTCCGTTTATTTCTCACGGTAATTGAAATTCCCGAATTACTCACTCTTTGGTATTAAGGCGTCCAAAGCTCTCTGGTAGGATGACAATGTTTTCTGTAATGAGGAGAATTCCAAACTAGAACTCATTAAATGTTTATAAGGGTTTATTTTACCCAAGGCCCCATGGTAGATACTATGGGGAACACACACACACACACAACCCCTGTACCCACAAGAAGCTTACAAGTTAAATAGCCACTTCAGACCTAAGAACAGTTTCGGATGTTCCCCTACAAGGTGAATTGCCACGTGAAATTTCTACACAATTTCTATAGGCTTTCAGACATCCCTTCATGGGTATCCGGGCCACTCAAAATAAGAACTCACTAAAGTAGCTCCTGTCACCCACCCTGAGGAAAAGAGCCTTGAGAGAGGGGAGTTTTCAAAGGGAGGGAAAGCCAGAGAGGGTTTTAATGAGGAGTCTCTAGGCGGCTGAGCCTGATTAGAACAGAAGGCCTGGAGCAGTCATTAGAATGGACTGTGCCAGGTCGGGGTGGCTCGAGCTGGGGAGAATATAAGGAATCCCATTTGGCATTTACCTACGCCATGTCGAGTTGTCTGCAGTTATATCCTGTCACTGGAGCTGCCTCAGAAAGTCTCACTATGTATGGATAGGAAGAAAACAGTCTCGTGCTTAACAGCCTCAGTGGGCAGAGGGCTCGCTCTTAGAATCACCTGCCCATACCCAGGTCAGCAAGGCTGCAGCTTTTCAGGATCACACATGATAAGGAAAGAACTTGCTCAGAATTAGTGGTGTGTTGCAGCTGGGGTGTATCCACGACAGAGGGTCAGCTGTGAAACACTGGGGACTCCGGTCACCACTGGCCATGGTGGGAACATCTACACTGTGGAAGTTGGCACCAGTTACAAACCAAACTTCTTCTTTCTTTTCTTTTCTTTTCTTTCTTTTTTCTGTTTGTTTTTGAGAGTTTGCTTGCACACCATTGCTTAGAGCTGTACATATCCTGTCCTTTCCCTGACCTGTACATTGACTCCGTATCATTCAGCACACCTCAAGATTAAGATAATATGCATCATGAGTTTAACCGTTTGGTATTTAGTTCTAAGAGACCAAGGAGGTGTGTGCTTTGAAGCAGGTATTCTTAAAGAGCCACCAGCATCTCTATACAAATTCGAGCCCTGGTTCTCCAGGTACGGCCCTGGATCAGGAAGAGCACTAGAGTCACCTGTGAACTGGTGACCACAGACTCCCCCTCAGCCCAGAGCTACTCAGCTAGAGCTTTAGGGGTGGGATCCAGCCATCTGTGCTTTTCTAAGCCCTCCGTGTGGCTGCAATGCACACTCAAGCTTGAGACACTGAACTAGAGGACTCTGTCCCAAAAAAGCAAAATGAACTTTTGGCTTTTACCATTTATATATTGTATGCACATTGTACACAATCATTCCACAGACTTTGGAAATTATCACGTCCTCTCTAAGCACTATTGTGTGCTGTAATATCTGTGCTCTACTCAGCCTTCGAGAGAGCCTCCAGGGCACCTGCTGGTATTCACGTCCCTTCCCATACTGCATCACCTGTGGTCCGAATGACCGAGAGGCTGGTCAGAAATGCTGACGTGACACTTCTGACACTAGGTCACGGGAGGTATGTAGCTTCCATCTTGGTGTCTTGGGTCACTCACTCTGGGGGCATCCTATGAGGATAGTCAAGTCGACTTATGGAGAAGCCCATGAGAACAGAACGGAGATGCCACTAGCCGGCACCAACTCACCAGCCATGGGAGTGAGCCCTCTTGGAAGTGAGTCGTCCAGCCCCAGCCAAGCCTTCAGATGCCACAGTCCCAGCTGGCATAGGACTACAATCTCCTGAGAGACCGGGGGCCAGAACCACCCAACCAAGCCTCCACTGAATTTTTAACCCTTAGAAAACTCTTAGGAAAAAAAGTGAGAATGAAGGCACTAAGTTTTGGGTCATTTGCTACCCAGCAATAGATAACCAGCAGCAGATAACACATGCCATATTGAAAGCGCTTGAAGGCAGCTACACGTGAGGGGTTCGGATGGTACGACGTTTCATGAAACAAGGTCTTTTCCAAAAAAGAAGCTTACTGCTTATGTGGAAGAGAAGATACATATGCACTAGATGTAAAAATTTTTCAAGTGTTATTTATTAAGAGATCACAAGTCTAGGGGACAAAATGACATGCAAATTCCTCGCAAAATAAGTTGTGTCACCAAGTCAAGTTTTCCAGCCCCCGCACCCCTAAGGACACTTTAATCCACCCCCTTTCTAAATGTACTATATCCTTCCTGAGTTCTTTAAGCAGAAGGAATAGGAAGTCACTGCTGTTGATGAAGTAAGGTGATTGTGGTGAAAACCAGTTATAGAGGGCATGCAGATGTCATCTCAGCTGTCAAGGCAGATGGCTGAGGACCCAGGGCTGCATGACAGTGGCTGTCTGCTGCACGCCTAGGAGGTTAATGGACAAGACCAAATGCTGGTTTCTGGAGCGTTCATCAACTCTCTCATTCATTCTTCACACAAACTCGTGATCGTCCCATTTTCCTGGTGAGAAAGCTGCAGCCTGGAGTGGAGAAGCGAGGTCACCCAGCTAGTAAGTGGGGGAGCTGTGAGTAGTCTGACTCAGAGCCCAAGCCACTGGTGATCTTACACGGGGCCTTCAAGAAGCTCTCACTGGCTTCAGAAAAGTCTTTGGTGTTGGCTTGCAGAACGTAATACTTCAAGGTAATACATGTTCATGGCACAAAATCCAAAAGGTATGAAAGTCAGCATCCCCAGCAGCCACCAGTTCTCTTCCCTAGAGACCACCTCTGCTACTAGTTTCCTGTGCGTCCACCTGGAGATGTTCTCTCTGGCTTAACCACTGGCCTTTCTTTCTCTCTTTTTAAGAAGATTTTATTTATTTATTTGAGAGAGAGAGAGAACACGTGCATAGCAGGGGTAAGGGCAGAGGGAGAGGGACAAACAGACTCTCTGCCAAGCAGGAAGCCCGATGTGGGGCTCCATCCCAGGACCCCAGATCATGACCAGATCATCAAAATCAGATGCTTAACTGACTGAGCCAGCCCAGTGCCCCTCCCCCACTTTTTGGATCATGAGCTTTTATCCCCAGGGCTGAGTACAGTACCACCACGTGAATAAGGGAAGCAGAGCAAAGCGGCCTCATCTCCGGACGTTTCCTCACACTCCAGAATGTTATGCTCTTTTCTGTGGCCATGAGCAGTTCCACAGTACCAGCATCCTACGTGCCCAGTGTACCGCCAGCTGCGAGGACCCCAGGCTCCTGATGTTACCCATGGCTAATTCTCCTCTACGCCCAGTATTGTTTTCCTCCATGAAGAGTAAAGGACTCACCTTCCCTGGGGGTTTCAGAGTGAGTTTATGCCAACACCTGCCAGGTCTTCTTTACTGGAAAGTGATGCAGGAAGAAAAGCCAGGTGGCCTGGGTTCAGGTTCTAGGTCTGTGAACTTGAGCTGAATCAGTCCAGCCCTCTAGACCTCACACTGGACCTACCCTAGAGGGATAATGGAGGCAGAGAGGACACTTAGGCCTGTCCCCACATCCCTGCATGCCCTGTGCTCCTCAGAGACACACACCTCATGCAGGACCATGAGGGTCTTCTCACTTGTTCATCTCAAGGACGAAGCATCCTGAGGACTGGACTGTTTTACTCCCCACTTCTCCCTCTTTTGTAGAGCACTTGACCAGTGGTAAATACTCCTTAAAGACTTTTTGAAAATCTTTTTACATATATTCAAGCATTCTAAGGGCAGGACTCCCTTATTATTATTTTTTTTTACATTTTTTTAAATGTTTCAAGTTTTTATTTAAATTCTACTTAGTTAACATACAGTGTAGTATTGGTTTCAGGAGTAGGATTGAGTGATTTGTCACTTACATACAATACCCAGTGCTCATCACAACAAGTGCCCTCCTTAATGCCCAGTACCCAGTCTGTCCCCCACCCACCTTCCTCCACTGACCCTCAGTTTGTTCTCTGTCATTAAGAGTCTCTTACGGCTTGCTTCTCTCTCTCCTTTTTTTCTTTTCCTCCTTCCCATATAATCATCTGTTTTCTTTCTTAAATTACACACATGAGTGAGATCAGATAGTATTTGTCTTTCTCTGACTGATTTATTTCACTAAGCACAATACATTCTAGCTCCACTGGCGTGATTGCAAATAGCGAGATTCATTCTTCTTGATGGCTGCATAATATTCCATTGTGTGTATAATTTTATATATATATATATGTATATACATATATATATATATATACCACATCTTCTTTATCCATTGAACAGCTGATGATATATGGGTTCTCTCCATAGTTTAGCTATTGTTGATAATGCTATTGTGAACATTGGGGTGCACATACCCCTTCGAATCAGTATTTTTGTATCCTTTGGGTAAATACCTAGCAGTGCAATGACTGGGTTATAGGGTAATTCTATTTTTAACTTTTGAGGAATTTTCATACTGCTTTCTAGAGTGGCTATACCAGTTTACATTCCCACTAACAGTGCTAAAGAGTTCCCCCTTCTCTCCATCCTCACCAACACCAGTTATTTCTTGTGTTGTTAATTTTAGCCATTCTGACACATGTGAGATGGTATCTCATTGTGGTTTTGACTTGTATTCCCCTGATGATGACTGATGTTGAGTATCTTTTCATGTGTCTGTTAGCCATCCAGATGTCTTCTTTGGAAAAGAGAATGACCCCCTTATTTTAAATTATAAAGTTCCCTTGCTCTGTTCCTTACAGCAAATAAGGTATTATAAACCTTACTTATTTATTATGCTTATTGTCTGGTTCCCTCTAAGTTAACACACCAAGTTAAAGTTAAACTTGGTCAAAGACCAGTCTCCACAGTGCTCTGAAGGTATTTTTAAAATGAGATTGACATTTAAATCAGTAAACTCTGAGTAAAGCAGATACCCCTCTGCCATGTGGGTGGGCCTCATGCAATAAGTTGAAGACTTTAAGAGCAAATAGTCAGAAGTCCTTCAGTCTGAGAGGGAATTCTGCCTCCAGATGGCCTTTGGCCCACACGACACTAACTCAGAACTGTCAGGTCACCAGCCTGCCAGTCTACCCTGCAGATATCAGACTTGTCAAACCCCACAATCATGTAGGCCAATTCCTTAAAATAAACTGTCGGGGGGGCATGCATGCAGGCACATGCACATGTGTATACACTCTGGTTCTGTTTCTCTGGAGAACCATAGCTAATTCAGTCCCCAAGACCTGTACCCCACATGTAAACTCCACAAGGGCTGAACTTTGCTTTTTCTTTTAAAACTTTATTTCATCACGGGAGGAATACTTACCTTGAGATCTCCTTCCTATTGCTGACTAGGGTACGATGTTGCACAGCAAATCTCTAGAATTTACTTGTCTTGCTTCACTGAAACTTTATGCCCATTGATTAGAACCTCCCCATCTCCCCTTACTCCAGCCCCCTGCAACCACCATTCTACTTTTAGATTCAATGAATTTGATCATTTTAGATGGCTCATATAATTAGAAGCAAGTGTATTCATCATTCTGTGACTGTCTTTTTTCATTTAGCATAACATCCTCATGGTTCATCCAAGATACATAGATATTACAGAATGTCTCTCTTTTTAAGGGCAGAACAGTATTCCACTGCATATATACCACAATTTCTCTATCCACTCATCTTCCCAGAATCTTTTTTTTTTTCTATTTGTTCACTGATTTATCTCTTATAGGTGCCCACAAGAGAGCCTGGCACATAACTGCACTCAGATATCTGTTGAATGAGTTCTGAAAACTGTCACTTGTCATTGATATGCTACTGGTAGGATATTTGACCTAATGGAACGCTAGCCACATTAAAAAATTCGGTCTTTTATATTATGAGATATAAAGACCTGTCTAGCATTTACTCTTAATGAACTTATCACAGAATTTCTCTTTTAACCTAGGTTTAAGAGTTGAACTATAGTGCAGGCAAAAAGTATTCCCAAGATGTATTGTTTGCTTAAGCACCATAAATGTCTGGCAATGGAATTGCTTTGTTATCCTCAGATAAGCCTTTGTTACTGGAATAATCTTCCACTAAAGGCATAAGGAGATTACAGAATCAGACACTTAAAAAAAAAAAAAAAAGAACAAAACTCCACTGTCCATCTTTGCATCAAGCTTGTACTCTGAAAATATCATATCCTATACATATGAAGGACCTTGACAATTTTAAGGTGATATGGGATAGCCATAGCTATTTCCTCTTCTTCTTTAGCATTAGAAAGCCTTGGGTGTGTGTCCAGCCCCAGGGAATGGATCAAGACTGGTTTAAGCCAATCAAGGGCATCCTGTTTCCCATTTTCCCAATTTCTTTGCTTCATGACCCAATTCTGGCCATGAGATCCTAGCAGAAGACTTGGGCATTTATGGGAAAGTGTTTTTTCTCCTAGTAACAAGGTAGCTGCACCTGACTCCATCCCTTCCTCTTTCTTTCTGCATCAAACCTAGACATGATGGCTGGACCTGCAGCAATCATCTTGTGACCATGAGGGAAAAGCCAAGAAAACAGGCATTAGTCCTGACATCATTAAGCTGCTGAACCAAAGCCAAAGTCTCCTACATCTATACTTCTTATCATGTCAGAAAAATGAATACATATTCATTCAAGCAATTGTGGTCAAGTTATCTGTTTCAGGAAACCAAAAGCATTCCTAAATAACACTGATGACAGTATTTTACAACCAGCAAGCTTATTGCAACAGAAAATGCAGTCTGTGCTCTTTCTCCACTTAAGCTAGGGAAACTGCCACAGCAAAAACTGCTACAAAGCCACCTTTGTAAAATTAACCTTGGCAATATCTAGGATGTGTTGGCAAAATTCACTAAAATAATCCAGCTTAATCAGCATTATAAAAATATTCTGGATGGAAGTACAACTTGGTATAATGGAACAATCACTGATATATGCATCAAGAACCATAAATTCAAGCTCTAGCTGCTACTAATATTGTTATCCCAGGCAAGTCACTGTTCTTCTCTGGGCCTCATTTCTCATCTCTACAGTCAAGGAGTTAAACTGGGTAACTCTGGGATCCCCTTCTGGTTTGACATTTTATGTAAATTCTATGTAAACTACAAACTGAAATAAAAACTCACAGCATTTCTTCTGTGGCTTCCAGATTTGCTTTCCAGACTCTAGAGCTGACATTCTCATACCCTGTGTGAGTTTGAAAGGACAGACCCGCTCGCATTTGCTCATAAATGTGACCTATCTTTTCAAAGTGTATTGGGACAAGGACAAGCCCTAGTGGCAGCTTCATACTATGCAAACTACAGATGCAATGCAGAGTCCAAACATGTTTTCTGGAAGGAAGGTATCTCCCAGAGTAAGTGCTGTTGCTCAGTCTCCAAAGACTTAGGTCCGCCACCTTCCAGAATTGCCAAGCCATGAAGGACTGATTCAACATTTCCCTGTAGTCACCCTGTCCGTGTAAGCTAGTTATCCATTTCCTCCCTTTCAAATTAGCACAATCACTTTGTGCTTTTGTCCTTGATCTTTCACTAAAGGAAGATTAAATGACAGTAGAATGCTCGCAGTACTTCACTATGTTATGCTGCTTGCATATTCATTATTGTCCACGCTACACGGTCTTGTTATTCTATGATTTAACTTGTTTTGTGCTGTGTGGTGAATTCTAAACTAGACAACTGGGCTGAATAATGTGGTGAGCTTTCAGGAGGATACCCTCCTCTCACTTTTCTCTCCCTCACCAGAGCCACACACCTGCACAAAGTCTGTCAAAGCCACTGTGCACAGAGGCAGGCATCAGGCCAGGCGTAGTACGGTGCTGGGCAATCAGAGATCCAAGAGCACTGGCTGACCTCAGTTGCCTATGGTCAAGTAGAAGACACAGATATTACAGGGTTGTAAGGGTAGCGCAGAAGTATGGATATGGCATCATGAGCCCAGAGAGGGCTCTTTCCCTGAATTGGGGAGAGAGGGGGAGAAAGGAGGTCAGGGCAGCCCTCCTCCCACCATTATTCGGAGATCTTGAATAGTGCAGGCTGGCATGTTCCAGTGCGTTCACAAAGGGATGGCTGCTAATGTTTCCTCTCCACTCTCCAGCCCCGCCCACCACCTCTCTTCTCTGTGTTCTTTCCGTTTTCCCATCTGCTCTCATTTCCCTTGCTTTTGTGGGGAGAGCTAGCACTCTGTAGACACCACCACCCAACCATCTGCCCTTCTCCTGCCAGGCCATCTGACCCTATATTTGGGACCCACCTTGGGTCTCCTCCCAGGTCCTCTTTGAGGGGGGCTAGTGTTTGTGTTTAAAAATTAGACTGTTTCTAGTAAAACATCCTGTGGATGTTTCTAGGGAACAATCTAGTAGTTTCGGGAAGTGCAGAAACCAAACAACAGAGGCTTTGCACTGCATGGGCACATTCCAAATGAGCAGAGTGGAGGACGAGTGCTTGCGACTTCTAGCAGGTCTGTAAAGGTCTGTAGTCAGGAAAGGACAAGTCCAAGGCCGTGGCCAGAAGGTGTGGGGCTGGTGAGAGCCCACCGAGGAACTTACACCTTGTTCTCAACACCGGCAGCCCCCACAGCTCTGGAAGGACAAGGAAAGCAGGGGGCCACATAGAAGAATCTTCCTGAGCATCCCTGATGGTTAAAAGGCTGAAGAATAAACCCCAGAGAGGAGGAAGAAAAAGAAAGAAGAGAAGCCAAGAGCCACATGGGTAATGTCAGTCTTTCAGGATGTGAAGGGTTATTGTAAAGAGGCTCTTCTTCTCTTCATTGATGACAGGATAAGACAGAGGGTTCCTCGGAGCCCCTGGTATCTCAGGAAGACTTCCCTGACAGTAAATGCTGTTACTTATGGCTTACTGGGCAGGTAACATATTCCCTTTTTTTGGAAGGCTTTCCAAGGAACATCTATTGTCCATCACCACTCGGATGGTATACAGTGGTCCAGCTCAGAGGAAAGGCTGGTAAATAGATGTCCAGGTTCCTTCAAGACTTCTGATACTCTGTTTCTACTAAGAAATCAGTTATGTAATCCCCAGGTTCCACCATAAAACCAAGGCTACGTTAAATAAACATGTTATTGTAAAAACCCAACCATTCTCCTGATAATAATGTCTACCTCACCTCCCTTTTATACTCAGAAACCAGAATCCTAATTCATTAAAAACAGATTAGATATAAATCAGGCAGGATAACTCCCTTTGGTTGTTTTATAATAGACACTCTCTCTTAGGAAGTAAACTGACCAGCTCACTTCATTTTTTAAGCTACAAAAAGCATTTCTTATTATAAACATTTTCAAACATAATGAAAAATAGAATAGCACAACACCCTTCCATTATACTCATCAACTTGACATAAAACAAATATGTGGAGGGGCACCTGATCGGCTCATTCAGAAAAGCATGTGTCTTTTGATCTTGGGATAGTGAGTTCAAGCCCTACATTGGGTGTAAACGTTACTTACATAAATAAATACAAAAAAATAAAAATAAATATGTCAAACAAAATTAGCAATAAGTCCAAGTGTTCCCAGCTGTCTAGTTCACAACTGGCTTGCTCAAATCAGGATCCAGACAAGGATCCATGTTACACTCAGTTTCATTTAGTTGTTATGTCTCTGAAGTCTTATGCCTTTGCTACAGTGACATCTGTAGAATTATCTACATTCTAAATTTGTCAGCTTGCTTCTCTGCAGTGTCATTTGATTTGTTCCTCTGTTTCCTGTCTCCTTATTAAATGGAATTCAGCTTTGCAGCTTGATTAAATCTAGGTTCAACTTTATTTTGCCAAGAATACTTCCTAGATGGGGCCAACTGGTTTGTGTTTCAAGAGGCAATTGACTTGCAGTTCTTCTCTCAGGGACACTATCAGGAATGAGTGGGCCCAGAAGGTGCCAGCTGGACTCCTCTCCATGTGATGTTCCCCTCAAGTTTAACTAATGGTTTCATCCACTGATGATAATTTTCTGAATCAATGATCTCACCAGAAACTACAACATGGGGATTTTCCTAATTCTATCATTGCTTCCACATTTACTGCCACCGTCCCTCTTCACTCATATATTTTAGCTTCAAAGCAGAAGAAATAATGTAAAAATATGCACATATAGGGGCACCCAGATGGCATGGTCGGTCAAGCATCCAACTCTTGGTTTCAGCTCAGGTCATGATCTCAGGGTCGTGAGACTGAGCCCCATGTCAGGCTCTGTGTTTAGAGTGGAGTCTACTTAAGACTCTCTCTCCATTTCTCTCTGCCTCTCCCCCTAGTGTGTGCTCGCTCTCAAATAAATAAATAAATAAATAAATAAATCTTTTTAAAAACTGCACACATAGAAGTGATTCCTGATTCAGCAATCAAGGAACATCTCTGAGCTGAAACCACAAGTCTTCATTTGGGAAGACACTGATAGGTGGACGTGGAGACCAAAAGAGTCTGAGATTGGGAAACAGGGTGAGGGCTCTTGTCTCCACACTCTGGGTGATCTGAATTCTGGCTGTAAGTAAGCCCAGAGAAACATCTGGCCTTCTGGGAAGAAAAAAATAAAACCAAGAATGGAGAAAAGAGGGAAAGAAAGAAGAACATCCAGGATGTGAAAAGTATCTTAATGAAGTCTGGAGACACCAGGGCGTCACCCGGGAGGATGGTAATGGAATGCAAATTCACGTGTATCTGATAGAACCACTGGGGGACCGGCCCAGGTGAGATTCCGGTGAATGGAAGACTGACTGATGTCACTGACTCTACTCCTTGGAGGCAGTGAATGGCCATGGTTGGCATGGAAGCCAGCACAACCCCCAACTGCCATCTGAGTCCATGGGGAAGGGCCAGGGGGCTCCAAGTGCTTGGAAAGCAAACCCCCTCTGGCCTCTGTTATGGCCATCCCTCCCTCCCTGACTGTTCCTGAACACTGCCTTCTTTGTTTCTCCTTGCAGGGAAACACGACCATCCCCATTTATTCTCCGGTCCCCCATACCCGCCCCCCGGAGAGAAAATTAATACCATGTATGCTTACACAATCACCACCCTCTTAGCAACTGTGCTTGGAGGACAGGAGGACTATGTAGATAAGTTGCTCCAGCTACTTATGTGCCACTATGTCCTGCTTCCAAATGGAATTCTTACCACACTACCACTCTTTTTTTTTTTTAATCATATTATACTTTAATTCTCAGAGAAGATTCCTATTTTGGAAAGGAGATTAGATTGTTTGATTTTAAATAAAATTTAAGAGTTTTAAGCTGTAGTTCAGATCTACAGCTCAACAATAATAAAAGGAAAGGGGCACCTGGATGGCTCAGTGGGTTAAAGCCTCTGCCTTCGGCTCAGGTCATGGTCCCAGGGTCCTGGGATCGATCGAGCCCCGCATTGGGCTCTCTGCTCAGCAGGGAGCCTCCTTCCTCCCCTCTCTCTCTCTCTGCCTGCCTCTGCCTACTTGTGATTTCTCTCTGTCAAATAAATTAAAAAATCGTTAAAAAAATAAATAATAATAAAAGGAAAGATCCAAACTATGTCTTGGCCATTTCCTGGATCCACTTGCCAGTAATCGAGATGTTTTCTCCTAAATAGAAGAACAAAATTTTTTTTTAAAGATTTTATTTATTTATTTGACAGACAAAGGGAAGCAGGTTCCCTGCTGAGCAGAGAGCCCGATGTGGGACTCAATCCCAGGACTCTGGGATCATGACCTGAGCTGAAGGCAGAGGCTTTATCCCACTGAGCCACCCAGGCGCCCCTAGAAGAACAAAATTGAGGTCTGTTTCTGGCCATTGTCCAAAACATGCCATCACTCAAGAATTTGATTTTGAAAAGTCATTTAGAGGAATAATACCCTAGAATTGAATGAACTGACTACAAAAGAGTCCAAATTAGTATCTCCCTTTTGAAAATCACACTACCACTCTTGAGTCAGGAAGAAAGAAAAAGCAGGAGAGGGGCAACCTCTAAAGGAAGAAAGAAAGCTACGCAGGGTCCTCTCTGTTCAACTTGGGTGTTTAAAAGTCAAGGACAAAAGATAGAGACATGCAGGTCAGGATGAATTTTTAAAATACGTCAAGGTCTTATAAGAATCCTATGCAGACAAAAGCCCAAGAGCTATTAAAGCTTATGAGAAGTCAAGACAATGAGAGAAGATTTTTAAATATTTGGCGCAAATAGAGCAAAGGGGCAAACTGACTGCTGAAAAGCAACATTAATAGGTAACACAAAACAAAGTGTTAGAATTCCAACCAGGCTATTGTGTTCTCTGACACTGAGAAAAGTCTACAATTTGGACAGGGTAGAGCCAGGGTCCTAGAAAACAACCCAAGTCCTCACCAAGCCAGGACGTAGTAAGAAATTGTCAAGCTACAGCCGTGTGATAGGTGTCAGATTAGAAAAATTACATTTGGGGTATGGAGGAATATTCAAGAAATACTTCAGAAAATCTGTTAGTGGTTCCCCTGGACTCCTGGAGAAGCCAGGAGAGAGTAAGTAGTTGAGCAAATGCTTCAGTTCCAGAAAGAAGGAAAAGCTGATTCCAGAATGTGTAGGCAGTCCATCCTGACCTAAGTTCTCCTTAAAAATGCAACATGGATTATTAAACAGGTTGTTTGTGAAAATCACAACAAGACACGCTCATCTCCTGGCATTCATGTAAGTTAACTAAAAAAGAAGTCATGTTCTGGGCCATTTGTTACATGAGATTCTTAGGGCAAGTACATTAGATTGTTATTCTGAAGTCCTTAATTAAGGAAATCATCCATAGTCAAAGTGAGATGATGTGGGGATTTGGTCTTGCTGTCTTTCAGTTATGTTAAATAGTAGAACAGACACTTAAGAGGAAACCTACTTCCATGTATGGAGGAGCACAGCTTGGTAAACACACAGCGTTAATCAACAGAGCAACCCCACAGAACACCCACCATGTATAGGCTCCAGGTATGACATGCTCTGGGCACCAAATATGAATAAGAGCGGCTCAACCATTAAGCGTCTGCCTTTGGCTCAGGTCATGATCCCAGCATCCTGGGATCGAGCACTGTGTCGGGCTCCCGGCTCAATGGGAAGCCTGCTTCTCCCTCTCCCTCTGCCCCTGCTTGTGTTCCCTCTCTTGCTCTCTGTCTCTGTCAAATAAATAAATAAATAAAATCTTTTAAAAAAAGAAAAGAAAAGACCTTTCCCAGAAACAAAGATTTCACTGTCGGATAGTCCCACAGGTGGACACTGAAGCCATCTGAGTGTTCAGCTCTGTGTGAGGTCATCAAGGCTCCACTAAAAGGGAGAGCCCTCATCCCTGCCTGTAAGAGTTCCTAGCCTCGCTTGGACTCTGATGATACATTTAACATGAATATTTAGGAGAAAAGAAGAGGAGGTACATGTACGACAGTGATTCACAGGGAGACCTACCCTAGACTGAAGGGTTAGAGAAGGCTTCCTCAAGAAATATGTATTGGGGACGCCTGGGTGGCTCAGTTGCTTAAGTGGCTGACTCTTGATTTCGGCTCAGGTCATGATCCCAGGGTCTGGGATCCAGCCCCCTCCCCTCTCATCCGGTTCCCCACTCAAGAGGGAGTCTGCTTGAGGATTTCTCTTCTTCTCCAGCTGCCCCTCCCCCTGTGCATGCACGCATTCTCTCTCTCACTCTCTCACACATAAATAAATAAATCTCTTTTTTTTTTTTAAGTGTATCATTGAGGGGCGCCTGGGTGGCTCAGTGGGTTAAGCCGCTGCCTTCGGCTCAGGTCATGATCTCAGGGTCCTGGGATCGAGCCCCGCATCGGGCTCTCTGCTCAGCAGGGAGCCTGCTTCCTCCTCTCTCTGCCTGCCTCTCTGCCTGCTTGTGATCTCTGTCTGTCAAATAAATAAATAAATAAAATCTTTAAAAAAATAATAAATAAAATAAAAGTGTATCATTGAGAAATGAAAATGTACAGGCAGGTGGGGACTTGGATAAAAATCTCATTCAAGCACAGGATTTAGACCACATAATGATAGGAGCAGTAGTGACAACAATAATGAAAAGAGGAAAAAGTCACTGCTGTGTCTTACAGACTTGCTGTATGTTCTGCTAAACACTGTACGCCTCTATTTGATCCTCACAGCAAATCTATAGAGAAGATCTTGCTTTCCTTACTTTGCAGTGGAGGAAACTGAGATTCAGCAAGGTTGAATAATACATGCAAGGTCACAGAACTGGTAAATTGAGCTGACATATGGCAAGATAGTGTAAGAAATGAGGAAAATCACATTTGCTGGCCTAGCAGAGTTAAATTCCTTTCACTTGACTGTTTTCTAAATGGTGCACTTACAAATACATATTTATTCACTAAGTCTATCCATTAAATGTCTAATACAGAGCACTACTCTGAGCTCAGAGAAGACTGTCTAACTCTGAAGGCAGATGGACCTTTAGCTAAATTTATAGCCAATTAGTGCTGGGAGCCAATAGCATTTCCTCCTATGGAATGTTGGGTTAGTTTTCCATCAAAATATTATTTAATGGCAAGACCCCAAGTGGAATGTTCCAGAAGACCTTCAGCAATTGTGTACTGCATGTTATTTAAACTAAAAACAATGCTGTGAAAAATGGCACTTCAGCACAAGCTGCAGAGAACACACCAAATGGAATTGGCCGGCTGAAAAGGAGACATGATGATTGAAATATTTTCCAGACTATTACATCCTTGAAGGGTTTAAACAGTGAGGAGGAAGACAGGGAAGGGGAGGAGGATGATTTAGGGTGTTTCATTTAAGAACAACAGGATTAAATTAACCTTGAGGGGGGCGGGGGATAATGGTAAAGGAGGGTGGGGAGAAATAATATGCAAGATGTGAGAAGCTTCCCAAAGGAAAAGTGTGCTGGGCTGCAGAATTTTCCAGCCCCACAAAGCAGGCAAAGCCATCGATCATTAAAGTCATTTACAAGCAAACTTGACAAATTGCTCAGAAAATATATTATGGGCCACGTATCCTAGTCTTTGGATTGGACAAACTAATAGGTCTTTTCTATCCCTAAATCGGGGAAAACTGACAGTTCTTTGAGATTTCAGTTCTTTGCATTTCATTACTCTCATTTCTGCAACTTTTAAATGGATATCAACAAATAACTTACCCAACTTGGTGTGTGGGTGTCCTATCAATTATAGTGCTAATAAAATTTCAACCCGGGAAAGGAGATGGATGGCATGACAATTCTGAAATGTCTATTAACTGAACTATCATATTAATAAAGCCAACTTCTTAATCCTAGTTTACTTATAATTTTCAGTCAGGCTGCAGAAACTCTAAATTACACAAAGCAGCCAAAAGATTAAAAGAAAATTTCTAGAATTAAAACCCAGCAGACCTAAACATTCATTGACTTCCCAGGATATTGAGAAAAATCAAAGATCTGCTTGTCAAGCGGGGGAGGGGGAAGGATGGGTGTGACAGGCCCAGCTTTGCCAGTCCTGGAGATGTTCTCTAAGAGGCCTCAGGCCCACTGCATTGCTAGTTCACAGATAACAATCTTGGAGCTCTGATCCACATAACCGGAATTAACGTTTGTGCATTGCTGCCCCCTGCTGGAGGTATGGAACCCATCCTGTCCAGGGCACCAAGAAAAGCCCTTTGCAAATTCCCTTTCAATTCCCTTCCCTTCCATCCCCCACCTGAAAGAGCACCACCCTCCCCAAAGGATTCTGTTAGGAGACAATTCCATCCGAGCTAAAGGGCAAACATCCCTTATAATGTAATTAGCGGAATTCTTCAGACTGTAACCTTGGTGACCCTCCATCAGCATGACTTGCCAGAGGCGGAAAAAAATGAAACACATGGCCTTGCTGCTCCAAGGACCACTTCATGAAACTATTCCATTGAGTTAACATTCATTCAGGCATGAACGGTTTTACTTCTCAGAAGTCCAGCAACAGCCAAAATGTCAGCGGGTCCCTCCCTCTCACCAATCCCTTGGTATTTGTAAATGATGTCTCTCCCTTCCCAATAAGGCTGCTGCATCTCAAATAGCTCTAAGGAGGGAGGCTCTGCCCAGCTCTAGAACCCCCTGACCTGTCAACAAATCCCCACTGTGCCAATGTCCACTGAGGCCTGGTGAGACTGGACCAGAGTGGAGGGAAGGAGGAAGAGTAATTTTGGTTGGGATGATCATGACTTCTCCATGCTGAGTGGTAGGAATATGCGGCTGGAGAAAATGCACTGCTCTAACACAGTTTACAACTCAACAGCCCGTCCTCTGCGTCTTGTCCACACCAACTGTACTGAGCCACGTCTTATCAAAATCACTGCCAGCGATCCCTCCCAACGTATTTGCCTGAGTTTCTCTGCCCACGCCCTGATGTGCCCAGTAATCAACACCACCACAGCATGCTACCCCTGCTCCCGGCCTGCAGGGAACGGCCAAGGGGAGCTCTTTCTATAAACCAGTGATTCTCAAAACTTCACTGGGACTGGTCACAAATGCAATTCCCTGGGCCCTAGCCCAGGTCCACTGAATCAGAAACTCGGGGGTGGGGCCCAGCAATCAGGTTGCGGGAGTCGCTGGAGATTCTGATGGACCCTCCGGTTTCAGAACCGTTGCTATAAACGTCTAACATCTTTCTCCACGCGCCAACTCCCAACCAGAAAAGACTCTTGGCTGTGTCTCATTAATGCAGATTGGGGGAAAAAAATGTCAGGGGTATGAAAAGCTATTCTTCATGCTGATCCAATTACTGATGCTGATGGCCTATTCATGTCTAGGGGAGGCCTGGATGCATGTGAAACTTCCTGGGATACCTGCCCCAATCTTCCAGCTGCTGGCTGGGAAAACCCCCTCCCACTCTACCACATGAGCCATCTGCACTGGGTGATCATAGTTATCACAGTTTCTCACTGTCCCTTGTTACACTGTGTGTGATCCTAGGCCAGCTCATCTGCATCCCCCCAGAGCTTGTTAAAAACCAGGATTCTAGCCCCGCCCAGACCTGCTGATCTGACCTTGCATTTAGCAAGGTTTCCACTGGACTCAGAGACACATTGAAGGTGGAGAACTGGCATAGCTGGGTGCCATCTGCATACTCACACACACACGCGTGCACACGCATGATGGATGTGAGGCAGTTTTAGGGCAGTCTGGGCTTTATTCAACGCTGTGTCTCTGGTATCTACGGTTGGACCAGATAGACCCAGTTTCAACATGAAGACGGGTCTGGTGAATGAATGGTAACCGTGAGTGAAGGACTTTTTTTTGAATGTCGGCATTATGAAGCCTGGGATGACTCGATCCAAGAATAAACTCCAATCATGTGTTTTCAAGCCCCATGGTGCGCAGTGGAATCCGAGGGAGTTTATGGATGGGGACACTTCAATCACATCACATGGCCAGTCACAAATGACCTGCTCTGCAGAGGCTGTAAAAGAGCTGCCTCGTATGCGTTCCCTGGGTGATTTCTCAAACTCTGGGAGAGAACATGAAGGACTGTCAGCATAAAGTGATGGACATGGAATCATCTAGAAGGATCCAAAGTTAGAAGGTCAGGCAATGTTGGTCAGAGAGGTGAGGCCTTACCAAGTCACAGATGAAAAGTGAAATGGACACCACCCTAGCCCCCAACCCAGACTTCTTGGGCTGCTGGAGCAGGGGCTAGAACCCAGCCTTCAGACTGAGCTATGTTTTAAATACTGTCACTGTCTCAAAAACCAGCACAAATTCCTCTTTCCCACTGTCTACCCACCCCTACAGCATCCCTGGATTAATATTTATTTGGCTGCTAAGACCTAACCTAAGACCAAGTAACAAGGACTTAAAACAGAAGGTTTTCTATTAGTCTGATGAAAAAGGTCCAAGAAGTCAGGTGACCCAGGGGTTAAAGTTGTTCTGTTCCACCCCACTGGGGGTCCAGCCATTGGAAGGTAGGATGGTATGGAAGAAGGCAAGCAATTTCCTTTTGAGGATGGGGCTCTTCACTGCACACATCACTTCTGCCCACATCCTCTTGGCTAGGACACAGTCACTGGCCTCATCGAGTGAGGGAGGCTGGGAAATGCAAACTCTACCTGAGGGGCCTATGACCAACTCAAACAAAGGGGATCTTATTAATAAGAGAAGGAGGAAGAACAGATGTTGAGGGACACTGTCTACTCACAGCCCATACTTCTCTATTAGATGAGGCCAGATGGGAGCTTGGTGTTTGATGCTTTAATGGAGAGAGAAGGTTGAACAGGAGACAGAGACAGCGGAACAGGGTTGAAGAGGGGACATCAGACAACCCTGCATATATAATTCATTACTCTTTTGTTTTTTCTGTGCCCAAAAGCCTTATATACACATAACCCTCAGAACATGCAGATTTATGTATCTTCTCCACACTTGGGGTTCAGTTTTCCTATCTGGGTGGAAAGACAGCTGAGCTGGAAGAATCTGCAGCTATGAAGTTCCTTCTGCTTCTCCCATATGGGCCCCGTCCAAGTTAAGCTAAGCATCAGTGACCTCTCTGACTGGAGGGTTTCAATTCTAGCCTCCTTCTCCTTGGACTCTGAAGGTCTAGCATTCCTATCACCTTTTGCCAGAGGGGCTATCTCTCAGTCTAGCTGCAGAGTCTCAGAAGTATAACTTGCAAGAGTAATAAACGCATCAGCTTATTCCTTCAGGATGTCAGAGGGAGAACTGGACGCCACAGAAGCATTTGGTGCTCAACAAGGGGGAGACAAGCTGACCCAATGAATCAAGGTCATTTCAAAAGCATCTCAGAACAACTGCACAGAGTCTTATGACAGCTATTAGTCAAGGACATTTCCCAGGCAGCCATCCTGTCCTCCCCACCCCAATACACATACCCTGCTAAAAATGCAGCCAGCCCTGTCCACTCCAGCACAAGGCCACATGACCTCAGACCATTCATGAAGAACTCCAGAAGTGGTACAGATGCTTCTGGAATCCCATGCCTATCCCTGGTTTTCACATTTCCCCTCCCATTCCACCCTCATTTCTTCCTCCCCCTTCCAGGTCTATTATGAGAATGCTACTTGATCTTGAATTCTTCAAAGAAGGTTGATAATACTCTAACTGGAGGGGCTTAGAAACCAGCTATTCCAATCTTCTTCTTTTTCAGGAAGGGAAACTGAGGCTCAAAAAGGTTAAAGAATTTGCCAAAGTCACATGATTTGGGGTTGGAACCTGTAGGGGTTCAAGGCAAGTTGCCCCAAGATACGCCACTTTGGCATGCAGATTATTTCAAGCCGAAAACAATCAAGGCCCAAAAGACTCAGGAAGAACCTTGACCTTCTCTCTAACTGCCTAAGAAAATTTAGGTAGAGGGCCAGCTCCAGGAAGAGAGCTATCACTATAGATAACTACATTATAATATAAACTAGGGATAGTAGAGGGGGAGGAATTTATCAAAGTTGGTTTATTAAAATTCTTCTCTGTGTCCCACTGTTTCTATATGGTCCAGAAATATTTGTTTACCAAACATTTACTTTTTTTTTTTTCATTTTCTTGTGAATTGGCTTTCTTCCCTTTGAAGTCCCAGACCCCTACCTCCTTCTTCTTAATGCAGGATGACACATATACCTTCTTTTGCCTAACTGTCTTTGGTATTTCATGTTTGTCTGGATTCCCCATATTTACATAATTAAACTTAATTTTCTCCGGTGAATCTGTCTCATGTCAATTTAATTCTTAGAACAGCTAGAAGAAACTTGAATTATAGAGGAAAATTTTTCCTCCCCAACAGACCCAAGGCTGCTTATGCGCATCTGACACAGTGGACTTTTCTACCATGCTCCTTCTGTCATTTCTTTGTGCCTCCATTTATTCTTCTATCAAATGGTAATAGTAGCAGTGACAGTAAACCTTTATTATTTCCTTTGTTCCGGGCACTATTCTTAGCATTTTGCACATATTACCTCACTGAATTTTCCAATCTTCCCTATTAAGAAAGATATTCCTATTACCTCCATTTTGCCTTTGAGAGCACCAAAGCCCAGACTGGAAAAATAAACTTGTTCAACTGCCTCTTCCTCCTTCACAAATGGTGTGACAACTGACGAGCTAAAAAATCTAAGCCCTCTGCCTACCCTCCACACCAAATCACCTGGCCTGCCCCTGCCCACTTTCCTTCTGGGCTTTCCTACACTCCTGCTCTTTTCCTGCCCCCTGAGTTTTCTGCCCACAGAACTGGCCTGTCACATCATTTTCCTTAGCTTTTCAGTGATGAGAATGTTGTCAATGATGAAGGAGCGGGTTAGTGGTGTGGATAATAGAAAACCACAGAATATCAAAAATATGCTTCTTTTAGGGATATGATTTTAATGTTCCAGAGGGTCCATTATCCCAAACTGAGCAGCGGGGCTGCGAGGGCAGAACTGTCACCCTTAGAGATGCCACCAAGCAGATAATCCATGGTGAGGTCTGGGAGTTGCCTGCCAGTGTGGGACATCATCAGTCAGACTGATCCCCGGTTTTAAAGCAATTCTTTTCCTTTCAAAGGAGGTTCATCTGGAGGAAAGAATTCCATCCCAACTCAATTTCTATTTCACACCACACTCTGGAGTAAAAGGATATGGGAGCCCCAGTCACCAGTCAGCCAGGAAACTGGCGGCTCTCAGCTGGCATTTCACAGCAGTTGGTGGCGAGACTGCCTTTAATAGCACACTTGCTGTGACGGGCAGCAGCAGAGATAAAATTACAACCCACCCCCCACACATAAGCCCAGGTGACCAGATGAGGATTGTTTTAACACTCTAAAATAAAAGTGCTCCTTGGTGGGTTTCTCTCCTGCCTGTCAGTCTAGCCAAATCTCTGAAACATGTTGTTCTAGCCTCCAGCCCACAAACACCTACAATCCTGAGGCCCACATGGCACATGGTGGGGGGGGTGGGGTCCCTTGAAGAAGCCAGGTGATGATACTGTGCCGAGAAGAGGAGATGCTGAGGAACTGGCAGGACTGGCAGGCACCAGGCCCCACAGTACCTCCTTGGTGCCCCGGTGAGATGGGGCCAGCTAGGTCTTCTCCTTCCTGACTCCTTCCCTCTGCCAGAAATGTCTCCTCCTTTCCTTATTTCTCCAGGGCTTTGGGGCTCGTGCTGCCTTCCAGTTCTCACAACTGACTCTCTGGGGAGCCTTTGCTATCAGCTTTAGCAGGCCTTAATACTGAATCGTAACTTTAGTATTTCGTAGTGTTAACTTTTATATTCTGATTTCTATATTCTGCATGTGTTAGAGGTGTTTTCAGCACCCTGTGGATGGGGAATGAGAAGTGGGAGAGGGTGGAAGGATGTAGGTGACAAGGAGGCATGTGGAATTTCTTGATCCTGCTAACACCAACAACCTTCTTTTCTGACCATATATATGTAAGAAAGAACAATATCGTTTGGGCTTCTTTGCATCACAAGTTACCCCCCCATCATAATTCTTTGAACTTGAATCACAGATTGCTGACATGGGCATCTGATCTGCCTGGAAGCCCCCTTTGCTGACTGTATTTTCCAAAAACAGTAGTGTATTACCCATCTCATGTACTCTGGCCATGCAATCCTGCTGTGCCCATCAGAAGGTGGGGTCTATTTTCCTCCCCCGCCCCTCCTCAAAGGGCTCACAGGGCCAGGTTCAGGCCCTGTGAGCACTTTGACAAACAGAATAGGGTGGGAATATATGCTCCAGCCACCCCCGCTAAGTTCATGTCGTTCAGAGAGAAACCAAGTGCCAAGTGCCCCCCAAATTCTTTGAATTTATTCTGTGGATATCTTGTGAAGGGACCATTTTGATTGGAAGCATGACCCAGTCAAAGCTGTCCATTGGGACAACGATTCTGAGAGCATCCTATAGCACCGATTTGAGCAGTGTAGATGGGGACACTAGTCACAACATTTGGCTAAAAGCTTCATCCAGTGGAAATGAAAAACAACAAAGTCAGGGTGTAGCTTGCCTTAACCCCTGGCATATGGAAGTCAGAGACAACTGGATGAGAGGAGGGGCCCCCACTCTGCAGAGCACTGCACCATGCAAGACTAGAAGGTGGCTACTGGTGTTCTGAGCTTCCCCCATGAGGAAATTAACGGATACAGCCAGGCAGGTAATCCATGATTAACATGCCTGGGTAAAGCCTCATTCCAGGTGGGATGGATGGGTGAAGAAAGTGCAATCTTAGGTGGATAATTATCAGGAATGCCAGCACATTCTCAGTGTTCCCCTTCATAGGTGCTCTGGGAGACCTGTCTGAGCCCAAATACCAGCACAGCAACTGCCACCATTACAAAGATGACCGTGTTCTCTACAATGGTGGCTGTCACACTTGGGCACACATCAGAATCATGGGGAGGACTGTTTAAAATACAGATCACTGGGCTCCACCTCCACAGTTTCTGATACAGAGGTCTGGGATGGGGCCCAACAATCTGAATTTTGAGAAAGTCCCCAGGTGATACTGATACTTCCTGCTGGGGACCACCGTTCAAGAACCACTACTCTAAGAACTCTAAGCATGCTCTGAACCCCTCCCATGTAATGGATCTCCAACATGAACTTCATCTGAGCTTCACAGAGCCCCTGGAAAGCAGGCCCCCATTCACAGAGGAGAAAATTGCAAATCAGATGTGCTACATAAATTGCCTGAGGTCACACAAATAGTGGGCAGCAAGGATCCTCTTTTTTCCTACGTTACTTGTTCCCAGAAGCCAGCCTTCAATGAGGGCTGCTAGAATTTTCAGAGGTCCAAGTTGAATTGCATGAAATAAAAATAGTGCAAGGTTTTCATTACATTAACCGTCTGAACTCAGTTTAATGAATTGTTCCTTTTTCTCTAAGAGAAGCTCACTCATATTTTAGGGAGTTAAAATGCTTTTATCAAATTATGGTGGCAAGAGATCTTTTTCTTTTCCCCTTTCTAATGTTACTTGGCAAAATAAATAGGTAAAGACCTAATTTCAGTCCCTTCATTTTTAAAAAAAATTCTGGTCTGTGAAATTCCTAGCAACAGCCCTCTGCCTCGCTGCCTCCCAAACCTAAGTTTCATAGAGTGGCTAGGCATGACTTGTCACATGCGTAGATGGCAGCAGAGCCACACACACTCTAGGCCAGTCCTCTCCCATTAGCCCTATCACATGTTCTTTAGAGGGCCCTGTCCCATATGGATGTGATCCTCCTTTTCCCAGGGCTGCTGGTAGCCACAGATAGGCCTAGGAGAAGTGTGATGAGCCTCATCTAGAAGGCACTCTTTCAGGCACTAAAGAAGGTCCGTTATCAGTTCAGCTTCCTGGATCAGCACTAATTTCTATTCTCAGATAGCTGTTGAGTCAAGGTGTCCCCTTGGGTCTCAGTATCCGCATATAGAGGCCCCTGAATCAGAGGAAAGCTCTGCTTCCCAGCCCTAAGGCCATATACATAAGTGGTGGCTTCCACTAACAACAGAAGACCTTTGCAGGGCAATGTGGAGGCAGGTAGGCCCTGGGGTCACAGGGCTGGGGCCAAATCCTGCTCTTCTCTCTAGCAACCACGTAATCTTAGGCTGGCTATTCAACGGCTCCCTCTGGTTCAGCTCCCTCATCCATTAAATCAAGGCAATAGTACCTGCTTGATAGAGTAATTATAAAGATTAAATGCATTAATATATTTAAAGCAACTAAGAACAGTACTTGTCGTACAGATACATTTGGATGTTGGTTTTTATTATTATTCAGTTCGTGCTCATTTATTGATGCCTAACAACTCTTCGGGGGGCTCTAGGGAGACAGAGATGGCTAGGATATAGTCCCTCCCCACCAAAACCTCCACTGGACAAATAAATGAGTGATCTCATTACAAAGGAAGAACTACATTTGCAGAAGCACAGGATAACATGGGAGCCAGGAGGCTGGGCACGGAGAGAGACTTCAGAGATGTAGAGACATACGTATTGACCGTTTGCATCACAGTACAGAGCTGACCGAAAGGCCAAGGAGGACCTCCAATAAGACAAGGACTCAAACCTCCAGCATGCAGGGCTCCAGGAAATGTTCTAGAAGTATCAAAATGCCACTCTACATTTTGAGCCACATTTACACAAGTGACTATTACCTCAGCACAAAGGGAAGGAAAGAAGAGGCCATCAATATTCTCAGCTGAAATTATAAAATGACGGAATAATCTAAGTAACTGGTCAATGTTCATAACTATTTGAGGGGGAAGAATGCTTTGTTCCATAAAGGACATCTTCAGAAGAGGAAAAACCTCTCATATGGATGAAGACACCACACGTTAAAAATGTGAATTAAGAATTAAAGAGCAAAACAATGGATTTCTGCCAATTTTTAAAAAAATAGCTGTACAAGCTGCGAATCAGTATCCAGTGTGTCACGCTTGGCTAATTCGTTCAGTAAGAAAAACAACAACAACAAAAAAAGAAAAAGGTCCCGGAGATGGATATGAAGCAACCAGTCTGGAGAAATTAACTGTGTGAAAAACAGCAGAGGGGCCCCGGCCCTTTGGGAGGAGCTTCCCAATATCCCACTGGGAAATCAAGTGAAGGATTTATATTCTGGATCTGGAGAAACGGAGTTCGGGAGACCACCCTCCCCCTCCTCTACAGTGTGAAAGGCTGTAGAAGAGGGACAAGGCCCTTTTCCTCACAGGGCACATACTCTAGGGGTAGACACAGCTAACAGGTAAATAAATACACAAGGTTATTCTAGAGAGTGTTAAATGCTATAGGGAAAATAAAATGACCTCACAGGAAGATGCTGGAAAATCAGTGTTAAGGCAAGTTGCCCGCCCAATATTAATTCCCTCTTTCTTGATTAATAGAACCCCAGTTTGGAGGGAGGGGAGCAACATTTCCTAGGCTCCTTTATAGCTAGCAATGCCCATGGAATGGTGTCCATGTGACAGAAGCGAGACAATCAGGTGCCACCAGAGGTCACTGGGAGGCCACCCAGAAAAGAGACTTGGCAGCTTTTCTCTTTGCCCTTTGAACTTAATCTTCCCCTCCTTGTTCTGCTTCCAAGAGGAAGCCATCTTATAAGCTTGAGAACAAAGCCCACTGTGCTCAGAAGAGCAGAGGAGGACAGACACTGATAATATTAGCGTCCCTGCGCCAGCCCTGAATGGCCCATTTCCAGGCTTCACGTCACATGAGAGAAATGTAACCCCTAGTCTTATTGAAGCCACTGGTCTTTCAGTTTTCTTGTACTTGTAATATACCGCAGTTATTAACTGATTACAAGTCCCTACCTCTTGGTAGGCCTTGTCCATTCCCCCCACCAGTAGAGACTGACGGAGACACACATGTGCAATGAAAGGTGAACTCTAGGGGAGCCTGGGTGGCTCAGTGGGTTAAAGCCTCTGCCTTCGGCTCAGGTCATGATCCCAAGGTCCTGGGATCGAGCCCCACGTCGGGCTCTCTGCTCAGCAGGGAGCCTGCTTCCCTTCCTCTCTCTCTGCCTGCCTCTTTGCCTACTTGTGATCTCTCTCTCTCTGTCAAATAAATAAAATCTTTAAAAAAAAAAAAAAAAGAAAGGTGAACTCTAAGAAGCTGACCCTCCCCTCGGTCCTTACAGTAAGCCGCACCCTCCCACTCCCTGCGGAAATGCTCCCATTGCCATCAAGATGGAGATGATACTCCCCACCACTCAGGCCTCTCCATACCACACCCCCTCCTCTTCAGGTCCAACCACTACCTTCTCGGCGGGGTTCTCAGACCTCATGGCACTGATGCAAAGCAATCCATTTCACTGCCATGCATTGTATGTGGACAGGTCTCCGTGTAAAGCAGGCCTTGGATGGCTCAGCCTTGAAGGGGAATGACTGACCCTCCCCTGGAGCTAAGACATCACGCCTCATTTGCCAATAGAGAGGAGAAGCCCAGAAACCCGTGCCTCACAGAACTGGCCCAACCCATCAGCAGACACCCGCAGAGCACCTGCATCAGGCGCTGAACCAGGCACAAGAACTCCAAACACGAGCAAGGCGAAGTCGTATTCAGATGGCGCACAATGCGCGAACAGCCATTAGGATCAATGTGTGTATAGTTTGCTAAGACTATTATAGCCTTGAATATCGCAAAGGCACATAACCTCCTTGGAGTGGAGTCGGGGAGGCTTAGACTTGGCTTTCCAGAGGAGGTGGAACCTGGAGGCTTATAAAGGAAGTGGACGAAGACCCTTGGCGAGGAAGAAGCCTGAGGAGGGCAATGGGAGACGCATGCAGTTATAGCAACTTGGAGCTGCAGAGATATAGGGCGTCAGAGGAAAGCAAGCAGGGAGGGAGAGAGAGGAAGAGAAGTTAGCAGGAGTCAGATCACAGGGCAGCCTTTGACCACTGTCAAGAAATTCATAGTCTCTGACCCAAGGGCAATGGGGAGCCTCTGGAATATGCTTAGTAGTGAGGGATGGGCTCTCGTTTGCAATTTGGATATTTATCAATTTACTTGAGAGAGCGAGAGTGCACACTTGAGCATGGCAGGGAGGATCAGAGGCAGAAGGAGAGAGAAACTCATGCAGACTCCTCACTGAGAACGGAGCCCGATGTGGGGCTCAATCTCACGACTCTGAGATCATAACCTGAGCCGAAACCAAGAGCTGGATGCTTAGCCGACTGGGTCACCCGGGCGCCCCGCATTTGCCCTTTAGAAAGATCTCTCTGGAGGCCGTAGGGAGGGTGAATTGAAGGAGGATATGGCTGGAAACAGAGAGACCAGTCAGGAATGTGGCACCAATGCAGCCAAAAGGAAGGAGGGTAGGAAGAACTGTGGCGAGACCGTGCCAGGTGCAAGCCTGTCCGGGAGCATCAGAGGGCCTCCTGCTCGGGTGAACAGCAGCCTCATTGGAGGCGGTAAACATCCACTGCAGCAGCGGTCCAGGTGGCTTCTCTCCCTCCCCGGCCTCCCGCAGCAGCCTATTTCATCAGAGCGTGAGGGTCTCCAAGTGATGGAAATGCCAGGTTTGCAGTAATCAAGTTCAGTGACAAATGGTGTCCTTGCATTACGCCTCAGAATGCCTATTAAACATTTATAATATTAAACAATTAAAATACTCTCCTCGATTTAAGTCTGTGCTTTTCTTCAGGAACACGGCCAGGGAAATAAAATACTCAGCAGCTCCGTAGTCCCCAAACATATATCTGCCCATATGCTTCACGCTCTGTTTGATATCAAAGCAAAAGCACCAGAGTCAGCCTTCAAAAATATAATGCGCATTTTTCATGGCAACAAATAATAATAATAATATTTTTTAAACCTTCTTTTTCATGACACCACAATTGGCGAAGCCAAGCTCTGATAATGAGGAAACAGGATGTTTATGAGGATCTATTCTGCCTTTATTAGTGTAGAAGGTAGATGGTGACAGGAGCTATAAGCCAATTCATAGAGACTGTAAATTTGCCAATGACTTGCGAGACTCACAGTAAAAATGAAAATACAGTATCTTCTCCGACTTGTATATTTTGTGTGTGCTTTATTGCCATCGAACACCCAAAGCACTACCCCCACCCAGGAAACCCTAATGACCTTGTTACAAGTGAAGAAATGTAGTCACACCTCCCTGTCCAGTGCAGCTGCCACACGTGGCTCTCTCTCACTTGAACTGAGGCCAGGCTGAGCTGAGAAATATTGCAAATGTGAAGTATGCATCATCTATTTGAACACCTGGTACCAAAAAAAATAATAATATGAAGTAGCTCGTGACTATTTTTATATTTTTCTGCATTAAAATAATATTTTGGATCTGCTGTATTACATAAAATATATGAAAATTAACTTCATCTGTTCTTCTAAACTTTTTCAAATGTGCTACCAGGAAACTTTAAGTTACACATGTGGCCTGAATTCTATTTACATTGGACAACAGCCTAGACCACAGAATTCACACAACAGGCAGCCGTGAAGGGGGAGTTGGCAAGAGCAGCCCATCCCTGTGGACCTCTAACAACTCATTAGATGTTGGTCCATGAGGGGACAGAGCTGTCATGAAGCCCAGGGACAGAGCAGGTGACAAAGCCCCAGAGCCCGTCACCCCCAGACCTCAAGCCAACATTATTTCCCAGCGCACTGAGGTATATCAAGTTGAAGGAAATAAAATTCAATAACAATTTTTATAGTGAGCTGATTTTGCTGTTGCTCATTAGTAGCTGAGAGCTAAATTAATTTGAGCTTGATTGTCCCCTAATTGGAGAGGGACATAAATTCAGCTGAATGTGCTATTATGGATGACACCTTGATCCCGCACAATCGCGTGCTTCTGCATTCACAATCTTCTGTGCAAGAGGGGAAACCAGCTTTCAATAATTACAATAAAAATTATGATTATTGACCAAGAACACTGTAATAGATGGAAATGTGCTAGGTTATAGCATATTTTTTCAGTGAAGACATTGATCAAGTCTTCACTGAGTTAATATGTTAAAGCCTGATTATAATGACTCAGGAAATTACCAATTGTCACTAAGGAATATAAGCCACTTATTATGCCAATACATTTATATCATTATAATTTACCACTCCTCCCAAAAACATAGCAAAAAACAAAAACAAAAAGCTCCTAAGGACATATCAGTGAGAAGTTTCTGCACACCCACACCGGCATCTGACTTTATCTAAAGCTGCACCCATAAAAGATGTCGAAAAGATAGTTGTTCAAAGAAAAGATCGAGACGTGAAGGAAAGAGAGACAGAAAATGTATTGAAACGGAGACTAGTTTCTGATTTGGCATCTTTGCAGAAATTGTGACAAGTGATATCCACACCTGAGTTTTACCAATTTTTTCAACAGTGAAAAACGTTTACTTGTAAAATCAAATGTCTCTGAAGGTTAAAAACTGCCCACGAGTTTGAAGATCAATAATATAGTTCACCCCAACTGAGAAATGAAAAGATGGATCGGTAACTAAGCATCGCCCTCAAGCCAGGCCATGTGCTCTTTCCTCTCTCGTAAGTGAAAGGAAACAATTCCGATGAGGTAGATTTTGCTACAATAAGAAGGATCACATTCTACCAGGAAATCAATCTTGCCATGATCAAGGGGCCCCTCTAGTCACCCGCTATGCTCGGTATTGGATAAAGACAATTCAACTAGAATGGGCTCCCAACTTGAGGACCTTAAAGACATTTTTTGAAGGAGTAATACACTTTCCAAGTGCACACATTATAAAAGGCACAAAATGTATGTGTGATGAAAAGTTTCCTTTCCTGTCTCCTCTCCTTCCCCCACCAGGCTCCCTACACTCTGTAAAGGAATTATTTTTATTAGGCCTTATGTAGCCTTTCAGAGTTTCTTTTGCTTAAACGACTCATGTAAACATACAGGTCTTATTTTTCTGTCCCACCTATCAATTCTTTTTTTCACAAAAGTAGTTGAGTACATGCATACATGCGTGCATGCACACACACACACACATACACACACACACACTGGAGTGACTTTGCTTTTTACACTAAGCATCTGGAAATTTCTCCGTATCAGTAGAGAATGTCCACATTTTTTTTAAACAACTGCATCATATTGCATTATGCAGTTAACTAACCAGACCCCCAAGATGGACACTTGGATTCCTTTACATCTTTTGCAATTATAAAAATGTAGGGCCTTCCAAACTAGCACTGACAGCATCCACATGAAACCATTTGCCTTTCCTCCCTCCCTGCCTTCATTACTGGTCATTTACCCATTCACTCTGTGAACACTCACTGTATGTCCACCTGTGCCAGGTGCTGCACTAAGATGCCCCAGTAGAGGGTGAAGGTTATGTCACATTAGCCCATCACCACCCAATGACTATAGGAGGAGAGACTTACATTTGGGACACAGAGCAAATCACCCACAACCCATACTGGATTTCTTCTAGGAAGCATTTGTAGATACCGACAGGAGAACACCCAGCTTGGAGGTTATCAGAGAAGTGATCAGCTAAAAAATTTGGAGAACTTCTGACCTAATTTTCTGTGGACAAGCCTCCAGCATTGACCTTCTGTGTCCTGTGCTCATGGTGGGAGAATATTCAGAATAGGAACTGCCAGTCATCTATACTGACCCACATCCCCCAAAACACTCTCTTATCATTTTAGGTGCCCCATATTAGACACCCAGGGCCTCCTCCTGAGGCCAACCAGCAGCCTGAGGTACTACCTTATATTCTCAACCATTCCAGGTATCCTCCTGATACCAAACTTTGAGCAGAGCCCCACTGCTCAGTCCTCAGAAATGAGCCATCTGCTGATAAGCGGAGTTAGCCAGAAAATGGGCCACCCGCCTTGGGGGGCATCACCTCCACTCACATGTCTCTAAGGAGGCCTGCAAAGAATAGCCAATGGCAATGACACTGAGAATTTCACTCCCCTTGAAAGTGTGGTAAGTAAGAGGGGGCACAGGAGTAAGCCTCTCAGGGCTGGCCTAACCCCAGGAAGTGGAAACAAAGGTACACGTGAGACAGGTGAGGGAGGACCAGCGGAAGGGAGTCAACACTTGCTCAATATTTGACATCTCCCTAGTGTATACTATGTGCCAAGCACTGTGTTAGCTGCTGGGGATATAGCAGTGACAGTCCTAACCATTGGGAGGTTACATTCTAGTTGGAAAGATGGTCACTCAGTAAATAAATAAGAGTTCTGCTAAGTGGCAGCTGGCCAAGCAGCTCCCATCCATGTATACACTGAGAGGTGCTAGCTGCCACCAACAAGTGAGTGAATGATCTTGGAGGGAGACCCTACCATGCTACTTGAGGAAAAATTAATCACCACCCACGCCCTGCCTAGAACACTGCTCTGGGCACTCAATCCACAAGTTTGTCAGAAGAGTTCCAGACCCTTCCTTCAGCATTTCATGCTCTGACTCATGAATCCTATAGCAATATATAAACTTAACCAACTGCCTTCAGAATCTTAGAAGCCATTTTGTTATTTTTGTTTAGAATATCATACAGAACTGATGTTAAGTCTAAAGTATCTCATTCAGATCAATAGTGTTCAGGAATGCATTGTAATTTTACTTTTAATCATATTTAATAATATTCATAATAGGTAGTCAGATTTGTACATATTTGCATTTGCCAAGTGATGCACAAAGTTTAATTTACTCTGAATTAATTATGTAAGAAAAACGTGATTTGTTGACAATAAATGCCAAAGTGTTGTAATATATCAGGGTTGATTTAGGGACTGATTATATATTAAAATTCATTGCCACATTTGAACCAAACCCAACTCACAATGTGACGTAGGGAATTCTTGCAATGTGCACTTCACAAGTAAACTCATTAATTTTTATAATTCTTGTGTTTTCCTTTTAGATAACGAGATAAAGGAGGCTTATTTTTTCAGTTTCTTTTTAAGCACATCTACCAGAAACATATTTTGCGTAAAGATACTCTTTATTCTGAATAAATGACAAGCCAAGTTGGATATAATCATCGCTCCACTTTCTCTTCCTGACAATGGTTGTTGGGGTTAGACAGCTACCTGGATGCACCCAGTGTGCATGACATTCCAATGAACGCCACGTGCAGTCAGATAAGGACTGTCTTGAGGCACATCTGAAGCATTGTCATCATGTTCATGCTCCTCATTCGTTCCACGTATTTCATCATCAATGTGCCTTATCCATTTTACCAGCTCTACTGTGGTAGTAAAGTGAATAAAACTAAGAACAAAAAGAATTTAATTCTGCAGAGCAGCCTAAGTCACCATGGCGGCTAATTTGCAAGGAGTGAAAATTCCAGTCAGCTGTCAAGTTTGCTTGATCATGTGTACTAGGACTGTGTGTATGAACATCATGACCAACTGACTTGACTATGAGCCCATTCATTTGATCCATATCACAGATGCAATGAAGTCTCTGAGTCACAGTTGGGAGATACACAGATTTTTAAAATACTAAGGTTACTGGTTGGGAATACTGAGGTTACTGAGGTTACTGGTTGGGAAATACTTCTCTGGGTGACCCTCCTTGCACCCATGGCCAACAACCTCCTGAGAGCCTCTCCCTGGGCTGTGTGTGACATTTTCCATCTAGGTGCTTCAGGACCTGGGCGGGTGTCTTCAGACAGGTGAGCCAAACTGAGGCTGGGATAAACTGTAGGGGCCAATGGGGACAGAATCAGAGAGGGAACCGAGGATGATGAACTAATGGTGGCCTGTCACCTGCTGCGTCACCTACACCTCACGAGCATCTCCTCACCTTCCATCTCGTTAAGACCTCCTATCATCTGGTCTGTGAGGTGGGGGATCCCTATACCCCAAATGAAAAACCTGAGGGTTGGAGCAGTGAAGAGATTCGCTCAAGGTCACAACTCTCCAAAACTTCGTTTTCAAAGAATTAGGAGAAATGCAAACATAGTTACAATATAATGTAAGTAAAATTCTTCAAATAGGATTAGAAGCATGTCTCCATTTCTGCATGTAATTG
This sequence comes from Lutra lutra, assembly GCF_902655055.1. Classification (NCBI taxonomy): domain Eukaryota; kingdom Metazoa; phylum Chordata; class Mammalia; order Carnivora; family Mustelidae; genus Lutra; species Lutra lutra. Next base: position 99,512,835 of record NC_062280.1, read on the forward strand.
ATTCCCAAGTTCAGACAATGAGTAATCAGAAAGGAGGAGATATGTGTGAGCATGTGTGTATGTGAGCAGTGTATGTGAGCACACAAGGATGAACACATATGGAAGGGTGTGTGCAGGTATGAATGCAAGTGTGCCTGAGTGTGTGCACACGTATGTGGGTGTGTGTGTGTGAGCATGTACGTGTGCTTGCATTAGTGTGTAAGCAAGCATGGGTGTGCATGTTCACACATGTGTGGTTGTGTGAGCCTGTGTGTACATGTGTGTAAGTGTGTGGTATTTGGGGTTAGGTTGGCATTGGTTTTAAATGGGGAAATACCAAATTTATCAAAAGGTTCTCTTTGAGGTATAGAATAGGCAGCATTTAGGGTTTTTTTTTTCTGCTCTGCACACCTTTCTATTTTCTCTGAAAATATGTGAACATATATGGTTTAACACACATGAACACATATCAACATTAGTTTACATACTATTTTAACAATCAGAAAGGTTTTGGTTTTTTTTTTTTTTTTTGCATATCCAGGCAACACATATTAAGCTGCTCATTCCCCACTCCCCATCACAGCATGGGTGAGAGTCTGCGTGCCTCTGGGCTGTCAGGCAGAAGCCTGGAGGTGAGAGGGGATAAATCACACTGGGGGGAAGATAGGGTGATCAGGGAAGATTCTGGGAACCATTCACTCTGGTTTCTCATCTTCTGACACTCCCCAGCAGTTTCTGATTCCTGCCTCCTTCCTGCACTGCCCAGTCACTCTGGATTTCTAGGAAGCCCTCCTGTCCTATCTGCCTTCCTGAATACACAAACTCTCTTTACACCTTAAAGAACTTCAGAATCAACAACAAATTAAGCCAACCCCACACAGGAGAAGGGAAATAATTAAGATTAGAGCAGAGGTCAATAAGTTAGAAACCAGAAATACAGTCGAACACAACAATGAAACTAGAAGCTGGTTCTTTGAAAGAATTAATAAGATCAATAAACCACTGGCCAGACTAATTCAAAAGTAAAGAGAGAGGACCCAAATTAATAAAATTATGAATGAAAGGGGAGACATCACGACTAACTCCAAGGAAATAGAAACAATCACCAGAAATTATTATCAACAGTCATATGCCAATATATCTAGCAACCTAGACAAAGTGGATGCATTCCTGGAAACCTATAAACTAGCAAGACTGAAACAGGAAGAAAATGACAACCTGAATAGACCGATATCTAGTAATGAGATTGAAGCAGTGATCAAAAACCTCCCAAAATACAAGAGCCCAGGACCTGATGGATTCCCTGGGGAATTCTACCAAACATTTAAAGAAGAAATAATACCTATTCTCCTGAAGCTGTTTCAAAATATAGAAACAGAAGGAAAACTTCCAGACTCTTTCTGTGAAGCCAGCATTACCTTGATCCCCAAACCAGGCAAAGACCCCACCAAAAAGGAGAATTTCAGACCAATATCCCTGATGAATATGGATGCCAAGATTCTCAACAAGATCCTAGCTAATAAGATACAACAGTACATTAAAAAGATGATCCTGGGGCACCTGGGTGGCTCAGTGGGTTAAAGCCTCTGCCTTCGGCTCAGGTCATGGTCCCGGGGTCCTGGGATCGAGCCCCGCATCGGGCTCTCTGCTCCACGGGGAGCCTGCTTTCTCCTCTCTCTCTCTCTGTCTGCCTCTCTGCCTACTTGTGATCTCTGCCTGTCAAATAAATAAATAAAATCTTAAAAAAAAAAAAAAAAAGATGATCCACCATGTCCAGGTGGGATTTATCCCTGGGATGCAAGGGTGGTTTAACATTCACAAATCAATTAATGTGATAGAACCAATCAATCAATAAGAGAAGAGAGAAGAACCACATGGTCCTCTCAATTGATGTGGGGGCGGGGGGAGAAAATCTGCATCTTATTAGAAAACTTGATAGGACCCAGGAGTACCTGGGTGGTTCAGTTGGTTGGGTGTCTGCCTTCGGCTTGGGTCATGATCCTGGGGTCTTGGGGTTGAGTACCATATCAGGTTCCCTGTTCCTCAGGGAAGCCTGCTTCTCCGTCTCCCTCTTTCGTTCTGCCTGCTTGTGCTCTCTCTCTGTCAAATAAATAAGTAAAATCTTAGAGAAAAAAAAAAAGGAAAGAAGGAAGGAAGGACGGGAGGACAGAAGGAAAGAAGGAAGGAAGGAAGGAAGGAAGGGAGGAAAGAAAGAAGAAAATTTGATAGGACCCAGGGGCCCCTGGGTGGTGCAGTCAGTTAAGCATCCAACTTTTGGTTTTGGCTCAGGCTTCGATCTCAGGGTCATGATCTTAGGGTCCCACCTTGGGGCTCCAGCTCAGGATGGAGTCTGCTTAAGATTTGCTCTCTTCGTCTCCCTCTGCCCCTCCCCCTACTCATGCTCTGGCACTCTCTCCCTCTCTCTCTCTCTCTGTCTCTCAAATAAATAAATCTTTGAGAAGAGAAGAAGAGAAGAGAAGAGAAGAGGGAAAAAGAAAACTTGATAGGACCTTGAGCATTCAGCCTTCAGTTCTCAGAAGGTAGCCCTCCTACTCACCCACCTGGCCAGGGTTTAGGTGAGACCTTAGAAACAGAAGAGTCTACGTTCAGCCAGGGAGGCAACCTGCAGAGGCTTGATGCGGGGCCCAGGGATAGAACGAAGCTGAGACCCTTCAATAGTGTGGGATGTGCCTCTGCCGCAGACTGTACTGTATAACAAAGAACTTAGGTGCCCTTTGTCTCTGGCTCTGGGGAGACAGTACCTAAACACTTGGAATTACCCTAAGTAACAGGAGTGTACTTGTTATTCAAGGTGGGTCCCTCAGACCACACCTGAGTTTATGCTAATGAGGTGGCTCTGGGAGGGCCCCTTGATAGTTTCAGGAGGGGGGCTGGCTGTGCCAAAAACCAAGCATGTGGTTGGAGGGTTGGGGCTTAGAGCCAAGTGATATGACCTAACCCCTAACCCTCACGGGAAGAAATAAGGGGGTGGGGCAGAGATTGAATTCAATCATGTGTCCTATGATTCAACCAACGCTCTGCATAAGGGAACCTCAATAAGAACTCTGAACCCCAAGCTCAGTGGAGACTCCCAGTTATTGTGCCAAGAGGGTGACCCATTCCGAGTATACAGAAGGTGTGTTTTTGCCGCCCTCCCAGACCTCACCCTATGTGCAACTCTTTTGTCTGGTACTGATTTGTATCCTTTATCATAAAACTATAAGCATAGTATAGGGCTTTCCTGAGTCCTAAGAGTTATTCTTGTGAATTATCAAACCTGACGGAGTCCGTGGAACACCAGAATTTGTAACTAATTAGTCAGATACATGAGTGACCCAGGAGCCTGCAAGGTGTGTCTCCAGTAAGAACAGACTTGCTGGGACTGTGTCTTTAACCTGTGAAATTTGACCTCACTCCTGATAGATAATGTCAGGATTATACTGCAGACTGCTGGGGTTCGAACCTTGACCCTGGCATTTTCTAGCTGTGCCATTTATGGGTCAAGTTTTTATCTTTTCCAATGCTCAGTCGCTACATCAAAATCACTTCAGGGAGAAAACATGTAAAATGCTCAGAGGAGCCCTAATAATCCTTAAACACTCATAAAAGTTACCCATCCTTACTGAGACCTACATCTTGCCAAGCTCCGTGACTGAGACTTCTGTCCTTATCTTTCCTTATCTTTAAACTCCCAGATGCTAAAGACCTCACAGTCTCTCTCTCTCTCTCTCTCATTGCCATTTTAATTAAACATTTTTATTAAACTTTTTATTTTGAGATAATTGGGGTTTCACATACAAATTTTAAGAAAAAATACAGAGGTACTGTGTATCTTTTACCTAGTTCACCCGATGGTAACATCTTGTAAAACTCTAACACAGTATTCCAACCTGGATATTAATACTGAGACATACTCAAGACACAGGAAAATTCCATCAGGGCAAGGTTCAGTCTTGTTGACCTTTTCGAAGACATCTACTACCCTCTCGCCATTGCCTCCTGAACCCCTGGCAACCACTAATCTCTCCCTTTCTATAATTCTGTCATTCCAAGAATGTGCTATAAGTAGAATCATACAGGATGGAACATTCTGGGATTGGATTCTCTCACTGGAGATGCATTCGCTCAGATTATTGTGTATATCACTAGTGTCTTCTCTTTTTGTTTTTTAAGTGTACAAGTCAGTGGTTTTCAGTATATTCACAGCGTCGTGCCACCACCAACACAATAAATTTTACACGTTCCGTCACCCCAAATACAAACCTTCTACCCTCTTTAGCCATCACCCCCTGTGATAGAAGAGAAAATGTATTTGGTCTTTGTCCCTGGATCCTAGGAAAAAGCTCCCAACACCCTTGGAATTTTCTGAGTGATTTTCTGAGTGTTTTTCACCTTAAGAAGCCCTTTTCATCACACCTGAGTTTATATTAATGAGGTGTTTTCTGGAATGCCCCTAAGTACCCCAAGGGTGGGGGCTAATTGCCAGGGAACCAACCATGATTAATGGGTTGGAATTCTCAAGGTCCCACCCAATATAGAATATTCTGGGCTGCCCCACCCCTTTTTAAATTTGCTGAGCACTGCATACAATAATTCTAGTTATTAATTTATATCTCATATCTATATATAAATAAAATCATGTCCATTCTTACATATCTACTGATTAGCATATAACAGAGAAAAAGATGGACAATATCTCAGCAAATCTGGTGAGGTATGTTGAGGTGATGTCATCATAAATCCAGGCTAAGCAGTATACAAAAAGTTCACTTGCAGGAACCTGTGAAGTACTTCAATTGTTTTTTTTTCTTTTATACCAAAAAAACATTATTTTAAACAGTTAAAAAAATGAGTTCAGCAATTAAATATGTATTTCTTATTGTGCTAGAATTTTATGGGTGTGACAGGGAGTCACCAAATGTTTGTTAATCCTTTTAAGTGATGGCTTTAATTCTAGTTTGTATGGAAACACAGGGAAAATATGCCACACAAAATGCCATTATAACATCTAAAATTGAAAAGGATGAGAGTCCTAAAGTCATCTGAGGGGAAAGGAAACTTGTGTAAGGGCCTGTCAGGAAAGGCAGGCTCTTCTAAGAGTGAGTAGGGGACCTGTGCAGGAAGAGCATAGTGAAAGCCCGTAGAGATAGATGGTCTCTCTTGAAGACTGCAAGCCCAAGGAGCATTCAGTATCCAAAAAATAGGTCATCACCAGAGTTTCTGGAACCAGGACCCAAACTAGAATCAATTGATACCAGTTGGAAGTGGCTTGCTCTTTCTTTCTTTCTTTCTTTCTTTCTTTCTTTCTTTCTTTCTTTATTTCTTTCTTTTTAAGATTTTATTTATTTATTTGACAGAGAGAGAGAGATCACAAGTAGGCAGGGTGGCAGGGAGGCTCCCCACTGAGCAGAAAGCCTAACACAGGGCTCGATCCCAGGACCCCGAGACCATGACCTGAGCTGAAGGCAGAGGCCCAACCCACTGAACCACCCAGGCACCCTCATGGCTTGCTCTTTCTTTCATAGTTAATGGAAACCAAATTTCCACTGAGGGACGTTTTGTTGCCAATCAAGAGACACATGAAATGCATATTTAGATGCTGTACAAAAGGACATGAATGATGGTTTTAGACTCTTCATAGCTGAAGACTCGTGAACCAAGTTAATGTTAAAAATTGGACACAACTGTCACCTGTAATTGAAGACTGAGCCTCAGTGATGCGACTCTAATAATGGCAGGTGGGAGTCTATTTCAGGGACCCAGGATACAGATCCCTTTCCAGCTAACAGCTATGCAATTCAACAGGGCGTGGGTTAGAGAAACCTTTATTAACATATTCCCCCGGAATCTGCTGGGCACTTCAAACCACTCACTTCTGTTTCCGACATTTGCAGAGATGATCTGTTTCTGAAGAACCATTAGTAAGTCATTAGGGCACACACTCCAAATGCGGGGGCTAAGGTATGTTTGAGCTATTTCTTACTTGGACAGCTCCAGAGTGAGGAACAACAGGAATTTATTCACGTGCAATCCAGACGTGGCATACTAACTAGAGTGTAGGAAAGAGCTCTGTTTCAAAGTGGGAAATAATTATGACTCTTCATTAGTTATGACAATTACCTAAAAGTCCTCAAGGAGTCCAACATTCATCTCTTTACTGTTTGCGCAGTCATGTGTGGGCCAGAAAGGTAAGATCACAGATCCCACAAAGGATCCTCTGCTCCCTAGCAGGGCTGGTTTATGAAGATCTACGTGTGAAAGTGGCGGGAGTCATGTGAGTACACAGAATTCTCCACTAGTTCCCGGAACCTTTTCTTCTGGCCTCCCCCATCGAACCAGAACTCACTCTTCTTCTCACGTTCAGCCTACAAAGAATGGACAACCGAGGTGAGTGAAGAGGGAGGGAAAGACCTCAGAGAAAGGAGAGGAGCATGACACATGAGGACCCCCCAGAAAATGGAGAAACACTTCCAGCTGCTCATGGATGTCCCTTTTAGGAGCCACAGTCTGGTTATTTGAAACTCATATGCAAATGAGATGTCAACTCTGTGAGGACGGCACATTAAGAAATGTCTATCAATACACACTCTCTGCCTCCAGCCTCATGGACATGAGGTTGCCTGCCTCTGGACCCCCTCAGCAGCCATCACTGGCTCGGAGGAGCAGCTCCGAAAGTGACACATGAAAAAGGACGCCATCAAATCATGGTTCCTGTTGGAATAGTAAATTTCCACCATGGCTGCGCAGACATGAAAGTAAGACTCAGAAACCAAATGGATATTTTTTAAAAAATCAGTGAAAGTCGGCTCCTCCCCTCCTGCCTTTGACATCCCCTCGTGCTCTTCCACACCCTCAGAGCCCTGGGGATTACTCACCAAGCTCCTTAATCCTATTCATCAAGGCTGCTAATGGCTCCTGGCAAGGGGCGTGCGGGCCATATTGCCGTGATTCCGGGAGGCCAGCCGCCCAACGCAGCACAAGCAGCCCAGCCACACCGGGCAAAGTGGAGCTGACAAGAACTCACATCGAATTTGCATATATTTGCACAGCATGTCAGAAGTACTTCTAATCTGGAACAGATGCGGAGCCAGGGACAAGCGGAGAGAAAGCAAAAAGGGTTTGGTGGAGGGCCTGACCGAGCTTGGGGGGAAGGCCTGAAATCTCTGCCCTAGATGACATGTACATTTCTGTTGTGATGGTCTTCTTAGCGATCACTGTTACAATGACCACCAGATTGTTTTTCAGGCTTCTGCCTTTGGGTTCAGGTAACGGGTGCTTTTGGCCCGCGTGCTTCCGGCAGCAGCAAAGGGAATTCTGATGAACACATCTTCCTGCTGGAGGCTAACATGTGTCTTCATCGGTCTGGGTAAATGAGTAATTATAGGGTCCATATAGGAAATTTACGATACTGGATTCAGATATTAACCTGTCCAGCAGGAAAGATTGGTAAACACCCGGAGCCAGGCCTTACCCTTGTTTTCTGAAATGAAGGGGCATAAACCAAAATGTTTCGGTGAGGGAAAAAGGCAAGGCAAACAGCATCAGGCCTCCGCACACCATCTGCACTTTCATAAAGCACTAATGGGGAATAATTATATCACTCCTGTGGCCCAGGAGCCGCAAGTGTCTGGCAGCAAGACTGGTTTCGTGGGCCTTCCCAGCGGTTGCTGTCTGGCAGGGGTGAAAATTGCAAGTCCGATGCCGAAATGGCTCATTAAAAGAACCTAGAAAAAAGAGGGTTGCTTTTTGAATCTTAAAGATGGTAATGAGTAACTCAGCCGGCTGTGCAGAGAAAGCCTTCCCTTGTCTCTTAAATTAATTCTCAGTGACTAGGGACCAAAGAGGAGCAGAGTCTTTAAAGGTAAAAGGGACAAAGGGAGGGAGGGGGAGGGGAAGAGGAGAAGTGGGGAGGAGAGGGATGGTGGAAGGGGGAGGAGAGAGAGAAAACTAGTTCTGTAGCTAGATATTGATAAACTTCTCCAAGACCGCTTCTCCGGAGGAACACTCACCAGCTGCTCCTGGCAGGAAATTTAAAACTGTCAAGAAGTTCCATTTATTGCTGACTGATGAGTCAGCAAGGAAGGTGCGCTCTCTGAGCCTGAAGTAGAATTTCAAGCCAGCCTGCCCTCTCTACCGACACCAACACCGAGGTCAGCAAACAAAGCAGATCAGAATGGGCAGGAAGGGGCATGCTTATCCAAAAACCTTGGCCAGGAAAGGCAGGTCAAGCAGCCAAACAAGGGAGAAGAGGTCCTGTCGTGTTCTGACCTTGGCAGGGACCCCCACACAGGACATCCAAATGGAGGTCCACAAGTTGACCCCTAGAGGTCACAGTCTTAATCCCATTTCTTCTTCAAGGCTGAAGACTTCTCCCAAGTCTCCCATGAAGCCTTCTAGAACATGCTAATCCATGAAGATGACCTCTCCTTTCTGATACCTCCATATCACCTCACTGGAACCATTTCTGGTGACATACTCTTACATGGCCTTGTTGTATTATTATTCTCTTCCTAGTGTCTCTGCTTTGTCTCCAACAAGGCTGAAATCCCTTGGAAAACCAACAGAGCTGTGGATCGCATCCCCTCCCATTACCTGTGATCTCAGCCTCTTCCCCATTTCACTTCAGTCTCAGAAATGAATTCCTCACAGCTTCTTCTGGTTATCATACTACCTTTCCCATCAACGATGTATAAACTCACTTCGTTTTAGAAAGTATTTGAAGAAACTTGGAAAAATGCATTCAGGGTAAGAAAATAAATATTAGGAAATGAGGGAACCAGGGAAATGAAAAATAAAGTGAGGAAAAATAAAGCCGAAGCTAGGGAGGTGTTGAAAGAATTCACACCACAACATAGGCCTGAATGTTCTATCATCTGCTAAAATGGGATGCAAATTTGACTTGGTTCCTCGAAGAGAGGAGCATAATCAGAGGGAAACATGAAACAAGGCACAGTATCCATGTGATGGAAACAATCCCACTGCTCAGGCAAAATCATGCCTGGAATAAAGGCCTGAGCGATATTTCTGTCCTGGATCCCACAATGGGAGCCCTGGGTGAGACTGAGTAATAGGAACGAAAGCCAACATAATGCCAGGCATTACTTAGTGAGAGGGAAACAGACGGGAACAGACGGGAAAGATGTCTGCTTTTTTCTTTTACTAGAAAAAAGAGACAATATACATGTTCCTGCCATATTGGTTCAACAGCGATTGGGAGAGGGGTGGGTCTACCTGAGAGGGAGACACAAAGGCATCAGTCAGGTAAAGATCTGGACCGCTTCTATAACATCCCCTGGTTTGGCCAGAAAATCCACACCCTCATTCAGGGAAAGTGACTGTGTGAGGGCCTGTATCTTGCCCCCTTCCTCTTTATGACCAAGATTCTTGAAAGAGTTGCCTACCCATGCTCTCTCCGCCCCTCTCCTCCCAGCTGTTCCTCAGCCTCTTGGAGTCTGCTTACTCGGTCCAGAGAAACCAGACTCAGGGAGCCGATGAAGCCATGTCACCCCTGGCACTGTGTTTGCTACTGGTGATCACGCCCTACTTGGAATTCCCTCCTTGGGCTTCTGTGACTCCTGTTTGTTCCTAGTTCTCTTCCCTACCTCTTCAGCTGCTCTCTTTTTTTTTTTTTTTTAATATTTTATTTATTTATTTGAGAGAGAGGCAGTGAGAGAGAGCATGAACGAGGAGAAGGTCAGAGGGAGAAGCAGACTCCCCATGGAGCTGGGAGCCTGATGCAGGACTCGATCCCGGGACCCCGGGATCATGACCTGAGCCGAAGGCAGTCGTCCAACCAACTGAGCCACCCAGGCGTCCCTTCAGCTGCTCTCTTAACCTCTGATTTATAGGCTTGTCTTTTTTAATTTGTTTCTGAAATATCAACCTGTGTCTAAGTGTAGTCTTCTCACTCTGCATCCCCTCTGGTGAATTCAGCGTAGGCAGGGGCTCTGCAAATGCCTCCCATGTCTGTATCTAGCTAGAGCCTCTACTGTTCTGCTATAACTCAGGCCTATCAGGTCAAGGCACCTCCCACCCAACACGTTCAAACGTCACCCTTTCAAACTGGTTCCTTTCCCAAACTCCCTACACTCATGTGGCTCACATCTACTCAACCGCCTAAATCAGAAACCTGACGCGTCCTTAACTCCTCACTCTTTCCCATATACGATTCTACCGATTCTACTATCTCCATACAGCTCCTGCTCATTACTTTCTCTCCATGCCACTAATGAAAATGACCTGAGTGCCTACAATTGTCAGGCACGATTTTTAAGCGGTCCACACTTTACACATAATGTTCACGTAAGGCACACTCGAATGCTGGAGGGAACAGGATTAGCCTCCACCTTCCACGGGGGAGGGGATTGAGGCACGGAAATGTTGTCTGACTCCCGCCCCTTCCCACATGGCTACCCCACCGGGTCATCTTTCCAGAAACTCAGATCTGAGCCTACTACCCCCTGTTTAAAGCCCTCGCCTGGCTTCCTCTGTCTTCCAAAACAAATTACAAGCTCTTGGTGGATTCATGCCACCAGCTCACCCCTCCTCCCCAACCAACCACATCCACACCCACACACCCATTCTGCACCAGAACTGTGCTAAAATCTCTGGGCAGTACAAAATGGCGCTCCTACTGTCAAGACTATGGTGAAAAGGTAGGCAAGCAACATGTACAAATGAAAAGTTAAAGGTAAGAATTAAGCCCAGGATTACAATTTCAAAGAGGTCACAAGGCAGTGGTGAGGGGGACACACTCTCCAGCCAGACATTTGATACACGCAGAATTGTCTCTCCAAAAAAAGAGATTTTTTCCATGTCAAGCCGGGCACTTGTGAATGATCTGTTCAATTCTGGGTTAGTTTGAAAGATACTTTAATATTCCCATAATGTTCCAGTTCAGTACTTTTAGAAAATGAATAGGCTTGGTTCTGGTTCAGACTGGCTTACTAGGTGTTGCTGTTTTGAAAAATCCTTGGTCGAATGCTCAGCTCAGTGGGGAAAAAAAGATTAATTTGGGGCTCAGCTTGGTTCAAGGTTCGCAAATAACAGCAGTTCCTTTTGCCGTGGTTCACACTTGAGCTGGCGCCCAGTTACAGATTCAGCTCCAGGGCCTGTTTTTCCTGGTTGTGCCCTGCCCCCCAGGCCCCCAGCTTCACAAGCACCTCTCCACTCTCTCCACCCTGGGGGGATGTTTGGGAACTCCCCAGCTCAGCAGTTGCCGCCCCCCCTCCTAATCCCCCATCTCCCCCGTCAGGGTAGAGTCTCCACACTGAGGAGGGGCTGTGTGGGCTTGTGCCCAGTGCGGAGCAACCCTGCCCACCACCTTGGGACCAGCCCTCCCCACCTCTTGCAGGGCCCTGCTCCTGTCACCTTGCTTCTGGGGCTTTCCCTGAACATCCTGAAAAGAGCCCCCTTCACTGCCCAGACCCTCCTCTCTCCCCGCCTTTTTCCTCTCTGCAGCCTTCACCAGGCCCCCAGCCACTACTTGCTTGTGCTCTGGCTCCCCCACTAGGCTGTTAGCTGGGCGAGGTCAGGATTTTTGTCTATTTTTTTCACTATGATCCCCCCTCCCCGCCCCACTATCTAGACTAGTGCCTGGAATACTGTAGAAGCCCATTAAATATATGATAAATATGACTAAGTCCCCTTAGTCTAAATCCAGAGTTTATGATGAGAGATTTCTGAGGAGAAGCAGGATTTGGCCTGAACACTGCACTTCTTTACATGATGAAGAATATCTCCTTCTTAGTAGGTTTTTCTTTGGAATATCCTCTTCCCCTCCTTCCTCTCCAGCTTCTGGCTGTCTCCAAGGCCAGGGTGAAGCAGAGTCTTCGGGCTGCACCTCCCAACCTTCAATCTCTCTCTCTCCTTTCTTAGAAAGAGCAGTTCTCTCGGCTCTTCTCAGCAGAAAGGAAGGTCTTTGCCCAACCCCACCCCACCTCAAAGAGCTGGGCTTCGGCAGAACTGTGTGGCTTGCTGACCAGGCAGGAGGGGAAGCAAAAGAGAGTCCAAACAAGCAGTTACAAGCCAGGTGCCCAGAGGGCTCCCTGCTGAGACACACAGCTCCCCTCAGACTCTCACGGAGATCTCACCAGAGCTAACCAGCTCCCAGCTCTTGGGTCTGTGTCCCAAGAAACTGGGGTCTGAGCCTCTTCTACCCTCTGAAGTAGTTTTTCAGCTTCCAGTTACAGATTAGGTTTACAATGTGTTAAAAATGGACAAAATACATAACACTCCTCTAACACAGCAAAATTTCTTGTGTTGTCGTGCACACATACCGGAAGAGGATAAGAAAAGAATTAGAACAAAGATTGGATCCACCCAGTAATAACACTCTTATTCAGTGACTTTTGATCAAATAAAGATGTCCCACTCCCTCCTTCCTGTTCACCAAGCCCTTTTCCCCCGGGCCACCCTCTCACACACGGGACTGTTCCCTCACCCAGGACATGCAAGTGACTTCAGTAAGCCAAAGTGAAGTCTGCAGAACTCTCTAAAATGTTCACTGGAAGTTCCTCTGGTATAATTAAGACTGTAACGACACAATCAATAAAGTCCAGAAGAGGAGAGTAATTTGCCAATTTACCATTCAGTTTCCCTGCTGGCCAATATGGACAGCAAATAGGACCTAGAAATGGGCTGATTTTTAGAAAGTTATGTACATTTTTCCCCTAGCTACTTTAATTACATTTGTCTCTGATATTACATTGGCCCTGGAGTAGGTACATCTAGACATGGATGTTTTAATTTGATCTTTCATGATATAATGGGTTTCCCAAATCTGTTTAATTTTATTAGTTTTGGAAAAACCTTAGCCATTATCTCTTTCAATATTGTCTCTTTCCAGTATTCTCTTTTCTCCTTCTGCAATTCCAGCTCTATCCTTCATGATTGCTAATTCTCATGTTCCCACCTCCTTGCCTCTCTGGACTGCATTAATGAATAATTTCTTTAAATTTATTCCAGATGACTAATCTTCTTTTCAGCTACATCTAATCAGTTATTAAATCTGTTAAATAGAATTCTTAAATAAATTTTAACTATTATAATTTTCACCTTGAAATTTTGTATTTGGTTCTTTGTCAAATCAGCATGATTATTTAAAATCTCATGTTCCTTTCTCATTTTCTAAGTCACTTGGTTTATCACCTTAACCTTATTATCTTACAATTTGTGTCTCTAGTGCTGATGTCTGAAACCACTATGGATATGCTTCAGCTATCTTGGGTATTTAGGCTCTCCCTCTTGGTGCTTTGATTCCAATACTTCTCAGAGTATTAGCTCATTTTTCCCCCAGAATGTTATCTGTGAGAATTCCTTGAAGCCTGGGTTATAGGTGAGTTCCTCCAAAGATTATTTGTTTCTGGGACACCTGGATGGCTCAATTGATTAAATGTCTACCTTCCACTCAGGTCATGATCTCAGGGTCCACATCCAGGGATTGAGTCCCTGCTCAGCAATCCAGCTCCCTGCTCAGCAGGGAGTCTGTTTCTTCTTCTGCTTCCCCCCCACCCCCACTCATGCTCTCTCTCTATCTCGCTCTCTCTGTGTCTGAATTAAATAAATAAAACCTTAAAAAACAGTAACAATAAAAGATTTGTTTCCTTCTGCCAGGTGCCTGAGGTACAACCAACGTGGACTTCAATGGAATATTACCCAGCCTACAGAAAACATGAATACCCAACTTTTACATCAACATGGACGGGACTGGAGGAGATTATGCTGAGTGAGATAAGTCAAGCAGAGAAAGTAAATTATCATATGGTTTCACTTACTTGTGGAACGTAAGGAATAACACGGAAGACATTAGGAGAAGGAAAGGAAAAGTGAATTGGGAGAAATCAGAGGGGGAGATGAACCATGAGAGACTGTGGACTCTGAGAAACAAACTGAGGGTTTTAGACAGGAGGGGAGGGGAGGGGATAGAGCCCCTTGATGGGTATTAAGGAGGCCACGTATTGCATGGAGCACTGGGTGTTATATGTAAACAATGAATCCTGGAACACTACATCAAAAACTAATGATGTACTGTATGGTGACTAACATAACACAATTAAAACAAAAACAAAAACAAAAAAACCCTCGATTCTCCACCTTAGGTTTTTCAAACCACCCATACAGTGTGAATTTGGGCTACAAGCCTATGTGAGGACATTCACAACACTTGTGGGAGAATATATCCCTTCTGTTCAGAATCAGGAGTTGAGATAAGGTTTCATACAAGGGAGAATATATCCCTTCTGTTCAGAATCAGGAGTTGAGACAAGGTTTCAAGGAGTTCATTCATCCTTACTCTGAGGTTATAGCTGTTTGGGGTCCTGACTTAATGTACATTAGAATAGTCAGTCTTCAGTTGGACTTCCCACTTTGGACAGACCAAGTGGACTTCCCATTTGGGGCTTTCGGGGATGTCTCCCATGCCTATACAAACCAATGGTCAAGTTCATCTAATCTGTGGTCTAATACCCGCTTCCCTTCAGTCTGTGGCCACTACATGTCTTTGCTTTTTGCCAGCTCACCAGTGCTTTTTGAAATATTTTTCAATGCTTTAGCAAGCAGTATTTACTTCTTCTAAGCAGGGAGTTTGTTGTCAAGGTTTCTAGTCAGCTAAGCGGCTGGATAAGGAAGGCAGAATATTCCTTACCATGCAGCCCCAGGGATATATTAATATCCTGCAATTGGCCATAGGCATGTTCACTGAATATTGGCCTCTGGAGCTGGCCACAAGCCTGTAGCTAGTGCAACACACCAGTGATCATGAGTGAAGGTGAAACTGCACTAAAAGTACACTTTTAGCTTTACAGAGTTGCCTAAGGGACTAAAGATGGGTCATTAACCCAAACAGGATCCAGGGGCTGCATTATGTAGTCAGTTCCTTGGGGTTACGTGTATGAGACTGAGTGGAGATGTTCTCTTCAAGGTCAAGAGAAACTCCCACATCTGATCCCCCCAGTAACAAGAGGGCAACGTAACAAGATATACCATTGGGATTCCCAGGACAGCATATTTCCAGCCATCTCCAATGTGAAAATTTTATAGTAACCTCTATCCAAAGGACCCAGGAAGGTTGTTATTCCTCCTCCAAGACGCAGCTCTCTAAACAGCAAAAGGCCTTCCTGGGCTTGTGCCATAAGCCTTGGAAGAGAATGAAGAGCTAGAATTCTCAGTGGTAAATTTGGATGCAGTTTAGAGCCTTTGTGATCTCCAGGGCAGCGGGGTGCGGGGGGACAGGTGGTAACTAAAGGCAATCAAACAATGTCAGCGGTGGCTGAGGGTTAGGTATCTTTTTGAGAGACATGTACTATGCAGTACTCTGCTCTGGTGTAACACCAAAAAACTGGCATCAGTCATATAACCATGAGACTAGAAGTGTGAATCACAGCCTGAGCAACAGACATGGACTTCTTAAAAAAACATGGAAGGACTACAGCAGCTCTCCAGCATCATGTGGATGTGAAGCCAACATAAAGCACTGCCCAGACTCCTGATATTGGTATCACACACCCACCAGTGAGATGGATGGAGCAAAAGGGATGGAACACAGATGAGGGCTACAATCCATGGGAGTCTACCGATGCATGAGAGCTGACCTTCTACCTTGGCTGTTCCATTCATCCCACACACATCTTGCTCTAAAGGTCCAGTCCTGGCCAGTAACAACAGTTGACACAACCTATATATTTCTCATAAGGCTACTACTGCTCTGACCACTTTTAATCTTTATAAACAACACCATATGCTAGTATTATTATTTCCTTTATTTTCTAAAGAAATGGAGTCATGGAAAGCATAAGAAAATTACTCAAGGTGATACAGCTCATATATGACAAAGCTCCTATTCAAACTCAGGCAATCTGGTTCCTGCATCCTTGTTTTCAATTGCAACACTACAACACCATCCACGATGTGAGAATATTCTTGCAGAACTAAATGCTGTACGTAAGACAGCTCTGTAGATGAGTTGCAACAGTCACTAAGCACTTACGCTGCAAGTATTTCTTTTTAGAGGACATGTGGATGGGTTTCAATTCTGTTAAAGCAAGATACAGCACGGTGGGAGAAATTGGCATTGCTATAATTAGACTCCACCTGATTTGCAAATTACTATTAATAGGGAATCTAGGCTGATGACATCCGAAGCCTTGAAAATACTGGTTCACTGGCACCCAAGGTGTTAACAGCTGAGTATCAAAATATTGGTGCTTCCAAAGAAATCAACACATGGTGTTGTCTCCAAAGATTGCCACAATTCCTCATTCTTAGGGCGTCTCCCATCCAAACATGGAGCCTATCTTCCCTCCCCTTGAATCGGACCTGGTCTTTGACTTGCCTTGACTAACATAATGTGCTAAAAGTGATGCTGTGCGAGTTCCAAGCATAAGGCTGAAGAAGGACTGGCAATTTCTACTTCTGTGCTCTTGGAAGCTGGCCATCCTCTAAGAAACCCAGCAATACTGAGACCACCATGCTATGTGAAAGGCCAAGCCACCCACTCATATGAATGAGACATATGGAGGAGCCCTGAAGCACCAGACACATGAGTGAAACCTTCTTGGGCCTTCACCTTAGCCCAGCTGCTAGCTAACTGCAGCTAAGTGGCACCACGATGGGGGAAAGACATTGCCAGCCAAACCCTGCCCAAGTTGTAGAATCATGAGAAATAACAAATCATGGTTGTTTAAAGGTATTAAGTTTTAAGGGGATTTATTACACAGCAATAGAAAACCAAGATACATAGATTAATGTGATAATATATAATACAATTTGTCAAATCTGCTGTAAGGATGTTGTACATGAATAATAGGAGAAAGTTGACAGCTCAAATAAAAGTGGGAGAATAAAAATTGAGATGCTCTTGGTTGAGATCTAGACAGGTAACTTAGCAAACTAATCATTACATAAAAAGCATAGAAATACATGAACACCATTCATAAAAAATCCTGCCCCATTCTGGGACTAAGCGCTGCCATCACTGGAGCCAGCTGCCTGCCCTCAATAGCCACTGTGTAACTGTGCATCCCCAGGCCTGGGTCCCAGTCTATCTCTCACCCACGGAAAACCAGTGACTTCTTAAGAAAGGACTGATCCATAATTCTGGATCTTGGAGAAGGAAAGACATGCCAGGGACATCTTGTTAAGTTTCGGGACACCAATCAAAGATACTTAGGGGGTAAAGACCTGTAAATATTGGGACAATTCAGTGAACAAAATATTCATGAATCCATAAGGCTAGGAGGGAGAAGAGGACATAGGTCAAATAGTAAGGTCTGGACTTAATCAGTTCATTGTGAGGATGCAAACAGAGGCATATGAACAGGAGAAGGGTCTGAGTACTGACTCCCACTTGGGACAGTGGCCAAGATCAATGTAGATCCATCAAATAAGGAAAATCAACAATACCAAGAGAAGGATCTACAAGTCATTGTCCAGTCTATAGAGATGTTCAGCTTCCTTTTGCTGTGTCAGTTTGAGGGTTTTAAATGAGACAGTCTCCCTTGGCCCAGATTCTATAATTACAGATTTAATGTGGAGAAGTACTTCTGACAAGGTCATGAGACGGGCCAGGGAGTGCAGCCGTGGCTGGGACATTGCTGTGAGTGTCATATTCTTATCTAGGCTTGAGCAGCAGCGTGAAGGCCATTTGACTAGGAACTGCATCCAAAGATAACCTGACTTTCATTTTAGAGTTTCCCTTCAACTCTGTCCATTTCAGGGTCCCATTTCAACAATTTTCTATACATCATAACTCAGTGGATCCTTTTTAACACAATATCTAACTTGATAATGACTATAAATGGAGGATAATTTTCCATAGGAGATAGTCCATCAAAATGCAATGCAATAAGTTAAAGTTATATTACTCTGCAGCTACCCATGCCTAATTGATGCTCTGCTTCAAAATCTTCAACCTATTGTTAAGTATGAGTCTAGCAAACACTTGCTTATGATTGTCAAGGACATATCTGATTTTTTTTTTCTAGATTTTATTTTTTATTTTTTTGACGCAGAGAGAGAGAGGGCACAAGCAGGAGTAGTGGGGCAGGAGAAGCAGGCTCCCCACTGTGTAGGAGGCCCAATGCTGGGTTTGATCTCGGGATCCTGGGATCACGACCTTTAACTGACTAAGCCACACAAGGTTCCCTGATTTTTTTTTTTTAATTTAAATGACATCTGTTTTGTCTGTGCTACATTATTTTCTAATATTCTTATTCTTAAAGGAACAGAGAATCTTAATTTATCCTCTACCAGGTGAAAAACTCAACTTTAATGAAGACAACCAAACAACAACCTCAGCACTTTCTCTCCCCATGATCTTGCCTCTTTGGGGCACAACTGAAGAATTAACAAAAGAGCTGTTCTATATGAGCAATCCATAAGGAAATTCAGGTAGCTCTTCAAGTGAAGTGGGTTTCCTTAGTTTGCCCAGAGAGAACTGTAGGCAGCAACATTTTAGCACAGGGAGTTTGGACAGTGGCTCCCTATATCAACCTCTCTCCTTGTCCATCTTTAATATCTGATGCCAAAAAAGAGAGAAATCCAGAAGATAAGGCAGATCAGAGAACCAAGGAAGTGTGGCCAAACAGAAAGACACTGGGTGTTGGAAATGGATGCAGTGGGTTCAGACTCCAGTTCCGCAGCTTACTAGTTGCATATGCTCATTCAACATCTCTATACCTCCATTCTCTCTGCAGTAACATAACATTTATTTGTACAGTGGCTTTAAGAAGTAAATACTTTGTTGCTGGTATTCAGCCCTCCTTAAACAGAGCTGCCATTATTATGATAAAGATGACTGACATGGTCATCACCACCAAGCAGCTGCAGCATTGCAACTGTGCAACTCTCCAGTTACCTCCAACATATTCCAAACTATCCTCTTGCACCATCCACTCCCTAACACCAGCTGCTGTACAATACCTATGCTTATTTTCCTACTAGTTAAAGATCAAAATGACTTTGAACTAAGTCAACAGAAGCACATATTTAGAATACATATATATTTAGCAGGCTGATTAGTACTGGCCAAAGTTACAGGCTTCTTATAACATTTCTAAAGGGCAATTTCTTGATATGAATCAAATGCCTTTAAAAGCATATGCCATTTACTATAGACATTCTATTTTTAAGAGGTTTATGCTAAGGACATATTAATAGACATGCACAAAAATTAAATTACATCAGTTTCCAACATTTTTCTTAATGATTAGGGTAGCCATATTCTTTGCTGCCCAAACTGGGACACTTCTGAGATAAAAAGGAAATGCTACTAATCAATAAGCTATGGTATAACAGGTGTAAACCAAAGAGTGCAACATACAGGCAATCTAAATGTCCAAAAAAGGAGAATTTGCAAAATAAAAACTATGTAACCTTGGAAATCAATCAAAGGTCTTGGAGAACAAAGCTACACATCTACAAAGCAAAAAAACGACCTGCAGAAGCTTCTCATAACAAGTAGAACAAAGCACACCTAGGATCTAGCTTCCTATATATTTTTTATTTAACCTCATATTATTTTTTATTTTTTTCTCTTTTCATTTTTTTAATTTTCTATTTTTTATACTTATTTCTTTTTTCTCTTTTTTCTTTCTTTTACTTCCCCTCCAAAATGACAAAATAGAGGAATTCCATCCCAAAAGAATAAACAGGAAGAAATGACAGCCAGAGATTTAATCAATACAGATGTAAGTAAAATGTTTAAACTAGAATTTAAAACAACAATGATAAGGACACCAGCTGAGCTTGAAAAAAGCATAGAAGACTCTTAAGAATCCCTTACTAAAGAGATAAAAGAACTAAAATCTTGTCAAGCCAAAATTAAAAATGCTATAACTGAGATGCCATAAAGAGGAGACCATAAAAATGAGAATGAATGAAGCAGAAGAGTGAGTCAGTGATATAGAAGATAAAATTATGGAAAATAATGAAGTTGAAAAGAAGGGGGAAAGACAACTACTGGATCATGAAGGTAGACTTAGGGAACTCAGCAATTCCGTAAACAAAATAATACCTACATTATCGAAATCCCTAGAAGAAGAGTAGGGAAAGGAGGCAGAAGGTTTATTTGAACAAATTATAGCCCCAAACTTCCCTAATCTGGGGAAGGAAAGAAGCACTCATGTTCAAGAGGTTTGAATTTCCCTCAAAATCAATAAAAATAGATCAACACCATGATATATTATAGTCAAACTTGCAAATTACAAAGATTAATAGAAAATTCTGGAAGCAGCTCAGGACATGAGGTCCTTAACCTTCAAGGGTAGACACATAAAGGTGGCAGCAGACCTGTCCACAGAGACCTGAAAGGACTGCTTGTCAGAAAAGGCTGACATAATATATTCACCATGCTAAATGGGGAAAATATGCAGCCAAGAATACTTTATCCAGTAAGGTTGTCATTCAGAATAGAAAGAGAGATAAAGAGTTTCCAAGACAAACAGAAACTAAAGGAATTCATGGATACTAAACTAGTCCTGCAAGAAATATTAAAGGAGACCCTCTGAGTGGAAAGAGAACTCAAAAGTAACAAAGACCAGCAAGGAACAGAGACAATCTACAAGAACAGTGACTTTATGGATAATACAATGACACTAAATTCATCTTTAAATAACTACTCTGAATGTAAATGGACTAAATGCTCCAGTCTAAAAACACAGGGTATCAGAATGGATTAAAAAAAAAAAAGACCCACTGATATGGTGCATTAAGAGATTAATTTTAGATCCAAAGACACCTCCAGATTAAAAGTAAGGGGTTGGAGAACAATTTATCATGCTAATGAACACTAAAGTAAAGTTGGAGTAGTAATCCGTATATCAGACAAACTAGATTTTAAACCAAAGATTGTAGTAAAAGAGATGAAAAAGGACACTATATCATAATAAAGGGGTCTATCCAACAAGAAGATCTAACAATTGTAAATACTTATGCCCCTAACTTGGGAGCAGCCAAATATATAAATCAATTAGTAATTAACTTAAAGAAACTCAATGATAATAATAGGGGACTTTAACACCACACTCACAGCAACAGACAGATCATCTAAGCAGAAGACCAACAAGGAAACAAGAGCTTTAAATGACACACTGGATCAGGTGGACTTCATAGATATATGCAGAGCATTTCATTCTAAAGCAGCAGAATACACATTCTTTTCAAGTACACACACTAGGTCAAAAATCGGGACTCAACTGGTACAAAAAGATTGAGATCATACCACTTTCAGACCACAATACTATGAAACTTGAAGTCAAACACAAGAAAAAATTTAGAAAGATCACAAATACATGGGGATTAAAGAACATCCACCAAAGGATGAATGAGTCAACCAGGAAATTAAAGAAGAATTAAAAATTGCATGGAAGCAAGTGACAATGGAAATGCAAGAGTTTAAAAACTTTTGGGATGCAGCAAAGACAGTCCTAAGAGGGAAGTATATAGCAATACAGGCCTTCCTCAAGAAGTAAAAAGAACTGCAAATACACAACCTAACCTTACACTTAAAGGAGCTAGAAAAAGAACAGCAAGTAAAGCCTAAATCTAGTAGTTGAAGAGAAATAATAAAGATTAAAGCAGAAATCAATGATATAGAAGTTAAGAAAAAAAAACAGTAGAACAGACTAATGAAACTAGGAGCTGTTTCTTTGAAAGAATTAATAAGGTCAATAGACTCTTAACCAGACCTATCAAGAAAGAGAAAGGACCTAAGTGAATAAAATCATGAATGAAAGAGGAGCGATCACAACCAACACTAAGAAAATACAAAAAATTATAAGAGAATATATGAGAAATTATATGTCAACAAGTTAGGCAATCAGGAAGAAATGGATGCATTCCTAGAAACCTATAAACTAGTAAAACTGAAACAAGGAGAACTAGAAACCTGAACAGACCCATAACCAGCAAAGAAATTGAATCAGTAATCAAAAATCTCCCAAAAAACCAGAGTTCAGGGCTGGATGCCTCTTAGCAGAATTCTACCATTTAAGAAGAATTAATACCTATTCTTCTGAAATTGTTCCAAAAAAATAAAAATGGCAGGAAAATTTCCAAAACCATTCTATGAGGCCAGCATTACTTGATCCCCAAACCAGACAAAGATCCCAACAAAAACGAGAATTAGAGACCAATATCCCTGATGAACACAGAGGCCAAAATTCACAAGATACTAGCTAATAGGATCCTACAGTACATTAAAAGGATTATTCACCGACCAAGCAGGATTTATTCCTGGGAGGCAGGGGTGGTTCAACATCTGCAAATCAATCAACATGATATACCACATTAATAGAAGAGAGGATAAGAATTATATGATCCTCTCAATAGATGCAGAAAATGCATTTGACAAAATACAGCATCCTTTTTTGATAAAAACTCTCCACAATGTAGGGATTGAGAGAACATACCTCAACATCATAAAAGTCATTTATAAAAGACCCACAGCAAATACCATCCTCAAAAAACTAAGAGTTTTTCCCCTAAGGTCAAGAACATAAGGACGTCCACTCTCACCACTGTTGTTCAACATGGTACTGGAAGCTCTAGCCTCAGCAATCAGACCACGAAAAGAAATAAAAGGCATCCAAATCAGCAAAGAAGTCCAGTTTTCACTCTTCACAGACAACATGATAGTCTTTGTAGAAACCCCAAAAGACACCACCAAAAAATTGTTAGAACTGATACAGGAATTCAGCAAATTTGCAGGATATAAAATCAACACACACAAGTTTTTTTTCATTTCTATATACACTAACAATGAAGCAGCAAAAAGAAAATCAAGGAATCGATCCCGTTTACAATTGCACCAAAAACCATAAGAAACCTATGAATCAACCTAAACAAAGGGGCAAAACATATGGACTCTGAGAACTACAGAACACTTATGAAAGAAACTGAAGAAGACACAAAGAAATGGAAAAACATTCCATGCTTATGGACTGGAAGAAAAAAAAATGTTGTTAAAATGTTTATGCTACCCAAAGCAATCTACACATTTAATGCAATCCCTATCAAAATACCACCAGCATTATACACAGAGATGAAACAAACAATTCTAAAGTTTGTATGGAACCGGCAAAGACCTTGAACAGCCAAAGTAATGTTGAAAAAGAAAATCAAAACTGGAGGCATTGCAATTCCAGACTTCAAGCTGTATTACAAAACTGTAATCATGAAGACAACATGGTACAGGCAGAAAAACAGATACACAGATCAATAGAACAGAATAGAGAACCCAGAAATAGCCCCTCAACTCTATGGTCAAATAATCTTCGACAAAGCAGGAAAGAATATACAATGGAAAAAAAGTCTCTTCAACAAGAGGTGTTGGGAACATGGGACAGCCACATGCAGCAGAATGAAACTGGACCATTTCCTTACACCACACACAAAAATACACTCAAAATGGATAAAAAACCTACATGTGAGACAGGAATCCATCAAAATCCAAGAGGAAAACAGAGGCAGCAACCTCTTTGACCTCAGCTACAGCAACTTCTTGCTAAACACATCTCCAGAAGCAAGGGGAAACTAAAGCAAAAATGAGCTATTGGGACTTCATCAGGATAAAAAGCTTCTGGACAGCAAAGGAAACAGTCAACAAAACCAAAAGACAACCAATAGAATGGGAGAAGATATTTGCAAATGACAGTATCAGATAAAGGGCTAGTATCTAAGATCTAAAAAGAACTTATTAAACTCAACACCCAAAAAAACAAAAAATCCAGCCAATGGGCAGAAGACATGAATAGACAATTCTCCAAAGAAGACATCCAGATCACTAACACACACATGAAAATATTCTCAACATCACTTGGAATCAGGGAAATACTAATCAAAACCACAAGGAGATACCACCTCACACCTGTCAGAATGGCTAAAATTAACAACACAGGAAACAAGAGGTGTTGGTGAGGACGTGGAGAAAGGGGAATCCTCTTACACTGTTGGTGGGAATGCAAACTGGGGCAGCCACTTTGGAAAACCATAGGGATGTTCCTCAAAAAAGTTAAAAAATAGAAGTACCCAATAACCCAACAATTGCACTACTAGGTATTTATCCAAATACAAAAATACTGATTTGAAGGGGCAAGTGCACCCCAGTGTTTATAGCAGCAATGTCCACAATAGCCAAAATATGGAAGGAGCCCACATGTCCATCGACAGATGAATGGATAAATAAGAAGTGGTATATATATATAATGGAATACTACTCAGCCATCAAAAAGAATGAAATCTTGCCTTTTGCAATGATGTGGATGTAACTAGAGGGTATTATGCTAAGCGAAATAAGTCAGGGAAAGACAAATTCCATATGATTTCACTCATGTGGAATTTAAGAAATAAAATCAATGAACATAGGGGAAAGAAAAATAAAATACAATAAAAATAGAGAGGGAAACAAACCATAAGAGACTCTTAACTATAGGAAACAAACTAAGGGTTGCTGGAGGGGAGCTGGGCAGGAGGTATGGGGTAACTGGGTGATGGGCATTAAGGAGGGCATGTAACATCATGAGCACTGGGTGTTATATGCAACTGATGAATAACTAAATTCTCCCCTGGAAACTAATAATACACTATATGTTAACTAAATTGAATTTAAATAAGAAAATTTTTTTAAACTATGTAAACTTACAAAATACATTAAAAAAGAAAACTCAAATCGTATGGAAAGATGTGCCTGATATATGAACAGAAATAATCAGATTGTAAACTAATATGCACAATATGGTCACACTCAAAATACACATACGCTCACATGCATAGACACGCCTCCATAATACCATGACACATGACGCGAGGCTAACAGGAGACATTGCTGGGTGGTGGCAATTTGGGTCATTTGTATTCATCTACATTTTCTAAAAATTCTATAACAGACATTTGCAATTAACAAAATAAAAGTTATTTTCAAATCCTTACAGTCAGATATGGTTATTAAAACCCTTGTCTCACCATATAATCTGTTCCCCAAAGCCTGAGGCAAATTTTCTAAGAATTCTAACATCCCAGAGCTGAAATATTTATGTTAAAGCATTAAACAAAGCTCAGCCTCACTTCAGCATTTGTAACCTGTGTCCACAAATATCAGGAATAAAAATTCTTACTGACATAGGCAACACAATGACGCCCATCAAAGTGCATTCCATTGTAATCCTAGTTTCTGGCCTCTGAAAACGTCCCAAGTGTTTCCTTCACCTCCTGGTCTCACAAGCATTAAGAAGATAATTTGCAGGACTCTCAAGGTGACTGTCTCTGCAGAACAATCCACATGGGCTGAACCAGGCTTTCTCGGGGCTCTCCTTTTCCATTCTCAACATAGTCCTCATGGCTGTGAACACACAGATTGGGAATTACACATCTGCTCCTACCACCACTCCAGGAATCTGGAGGTGATGACCTCCTAACACACAACATGAAACCTCTGTACACTTCTGGTCACTGGGAAATGCTTTAAGTTAAAAAAAAATTTTTTTTTTTAAATAAAGTTCACACCTCTGAGGCAGCTTCCAGCTTAGATGAATGAGACACCACAGAAAAAAAAAGTTAAGGAAGGGTATTGCGTCCATTCTACCAGCCTGGAAATAAAGTTTCGAATGAAAGAGATGGGGAGAAAAATTTTTTCGGGGAAAAAAAAAAGAGCCTTTTTCAGTAAAGGAGGCCTCGAAGTTTTTACAACTCCTGCAGAACATTCGACCTCACGTGGATGGATCGAGGGAAAGAATTTATCGGAGATCCAGATTCTGCTATAAGCAACCCATCCTTAACCTGAAGAGTGAGGAATAAACCACGGAGCAAGGCCAACTATGAAGCTGAAGGTCAAACACATGGAAAAATGAGAGAAAATGTAAAATTAAAAAGAGTTCCAACAGCTCTTAAAACGCAGTATCATCAGACCAGCTCCCGCACAGCCAACCACAGGCTGCAGTCAGAATTCATCCCTAAGCAAATTCCTTATCTCCCCCACATAAGTCACTATTTCTGAAAGACTCCATCATGCTCAGGTTGGGAACCTCCAAGGCACCTCTGACTCCTGCGCCCACATTCCAGCATCCAGTAGGAGCCAACTCTCACTAACTCTACTTTGATAATTCCACTCCCCTCTCCTATTCCTGCCTTAGTTACTTGTCAGTGAGGTAACTAGTGAAAGACAATGACTGACTTCCCATTTCCTCTCCCTTCCAAATCTGACTCACTCCTCCCTGCTGCATCTGTATTCTCTCTTTCCTGGGGTAAAAATTACATAATATAATATTCACCACCCTCACCATGCATAAGTGTACAGTTCAGTAGTGATATTGTATGCTCACATTATTGTGAAACATATCTCCACAATTTTTTCATCTTGCAAGTCTGAAACACTGTACCCATTAAGCAACAACACCCTTCTATCCTCCCCTACAACCCCGGCTACCCCCATTCTGTTTCTATGAATGTGATTACTTTGGATAAGTCCTACAAGTGGAATCAGACAGCGTTTGTCTTTTTGTGACTGACTTATTATTTTGCTTAGTATAATGTCCTCCAGGTTCATCCATACAAACATGTATGGGATTTCCTTCCCTTTTAAGGCTGAATAATATTCCATTGTATGTTTATATCACAGTTTGTTTACCCATTCATCCATCAGTGGACAATTTGCGTTGCTTCTATTTAGTGACTACTGTGAATCATGACGCCATGAACATGGGTCTGCATGTATCTGTTCCGGGCCGGCTTTCAATTCTTTTGGCTATCTACCCAGAAGTGGGATCGCTGGACTGTATGGTGATTCTGTTTTTAATTTCCTGAGGAAGCTCCATAGTGTTTCCCTTCGTGACTGCACTGTTTTACATTCCCACTAACAGAGTACAGGGATTCCAAATTTCTCCTTGCCAGCATCCTCGCCAACACTTGTTCTTTTTGGTTTTTCTGACAATAGCCATCCTAATGGGTGTAAGGTGGTATCTATTGTGGTTTTAGGCTGCATTTCTTGGACAATGAATGCTATCAAGCATTACTTCTATATTTTTGTTCCCTCTCTCTGGTCAAACCCCTTCCCTTCATACAGATTGCCTAATGAATGAGGTACAAATCCACTCAAGGCCTTGCATAATTGCAGCACATCTGTCTTATTTCATAATACCTCATTCCACAAATCTTCCACATCAGCCCCACAAAATGCCTCATCATAGTCCAAACAAGTCCCATGTTTTCTTTCCCTCCTGCAAATATTTACAGCTCAGATCGCATCTCCCCTAAGAGGAGTCCTGCATTTGCTCCATGAGAACACTACATTCTTTCAGTGCTCAGTGCTCAGTCTTACCCTACATGTCACGTTCACCTCTTCCACACCAATTTATTCCTGGGTCTCCTCTCACTTACTGAACAGAAAGTTCATGAAGGCCCTAGACAGGAATCTGTTCAATCATCTGTCTCTCAAGTGCCTTGAACATTGTAGGCCCTCAATAAATTGTTACTAAATAAATAAAGGACTATAAAGAAAGAAAGAAAGAACTCAACATTTTAATGTGCAATGGGCTGGCTAAACCCATCAAAACATCTACAATTTCAGATCAACAGTGGTGTTCCCTTTTTTCCATGTTGGGACATGGGCATCCTAGTTCTCCTGACCACATTATTTAGCTTCCAACTTAAAAACAGACAAACAGGGGCACCTGGGTGGCTCAGTAGGTTAAAGCCTCTGCCTTCAGCTCAGGTCATGATCTCAGGGTCCTGCGATCAGAGAACCCAGCGCCGGGCTCTCTGCTCAGCAGGGAGCCTGTTTCCCTTCCTCTCTCTCTACCTTCCTCTCTGCCTACTTGTGATCTCTGTCTGTCAAATAAATAAATAAAATCTTTAAAAAAATAAAAAATAAAATAAAATAAAACAGACAAACCAACAAACAAACAAAACCCCAACTTTTTGAATGCCAAGTAGATCCCACCTCTAGTAACTGGGCAGCCAGCTATTTCATTTATCCTCCTAGTGGCTGACATTTCAACACTCCTTCCTCCTTTCCAAATATTAACCACATGCAGCTGGTCATCTGGGTTCTGAAACATGTGATGGA
The DNA here is from genome assembly GCF_902655055.1 of Lutra lutra. Classification (NCBI taxonomy): domain Eukaryota; kingdom Metazoa; phylum Chordata; class Mammalia; order Carnivora; family Mustelidae; genus Lutra; species Lutra lutra. The sequence continues at coordinate 99,540,868 of NC_062280.1, forward strand.
GCATATTTCAAATAACATTCTGGAAAAATATTCAATTGCCTCATTTTCATTTTACTCACTAAATAGGAGCTTCCCTCTCAAGTTCAATTAAACTCACTTGAAATCAGAATTTGCAAGAATGTGTTTCATTTAGATTTACTGGAAGATGTCAGGCACTAGTTAATTGGCCTTCAAGCAGCACAGCCACGAGGTCCCACTCAACTGAGCTCTCCATCTTTGCCATATAGCTATTCTTGTTAGATAGCATGGACTGGGTAGCTCATCTAGTATTTGGGGCCAACCAATGGTGATACAAAACTCTGACAAATTAATTAGATGTAGATTTTAAATTACTTATGTGCACTCTACAGAGAGCCTCAGCCTGGGTCTAGCAACAGTCTATGTTCTGCGGCCTGAAAATTCTCATTTGAATGAATGGAGAATTTTGCCAGATAATTCAACCGAACATTTACTAAGAACTGTGCCAGGCACTGTTCCAGACACTTCATTTATTCATCAAGCCTCTACTAAATTCCTTCTCTTTGCCAGGCATTTTGCCAGGCACTGGAGATTCCAAGTCACATAAGAGATGATTCCTCCCCTCAAGGTATCCAGGAAATGTTTCAGACTTGGGCTTGGTGACTGTGGAAGCATAGTCTTTGTATTCCATAGTTTATAGTTTTTAAGATGCATTGTAAAGCTGAACCCAAATTAATCCAGATTTCCTAGAATAGTCTGATTTCAAATAGTTGGCCCTATATCCAATTAACAAATGAGATCACAATGCCTCATTATTAATATGGTTAGTGCAAAAGGGATAATTTATTCTATCTGCCTCCCATTCTTTGCAGGCTGTGGTCATAATGCTAAATTTGTAAACATGTTAGGATTAACTCTTCATTTGGTAAAAATCATGGTACCTAAGTTCCTAAAAGGAAAAATCATGGTTCCTAAGAGCAAAAACTTTGAACTGGTATTTATTAGGTATTTATTAAAGAAGAAAGGTAAAAGGAGAATGGCAATTCAAATTTATTAATTACCTATACTGTATTACACTTGGTATTTTCTTTTATGTCAGCAGTTTATAAAGGGCCAGAGGGTAAATATTTTAAGATTTATGGGCCATATGATTTCTGTCCCCACTACTTAATTCTGCCATCGTACTATAAAAACAGCCAAAGATGAATAACAAATTGGTATGACTATATTCCAATAGAAATTTATTACAAAAAGATATGGAGAGCCAGATTTTGCCCTTGGGCCCTGTTTGCCAAGCCCCCTCTTATACTCTCTCCATCTCTGTCCCTTGCTTCTGCTAAATACTCTGAGAAGCCCTCATCTAGGTACCTTCAACCCATGTTCCCAAGCCCTGTTCAAGTCTTCCCTCTTCCTCTTCTGATTCAAGTTTGAGAAATCTTTGGATGGTAACTAGCTTTTTTACAGTACTTATACTTTTCCAGATTTTTTTTCTTTCCTACAACAATCTTCCAAAAGAAGCAATGTAGGTATTCTTATTCCTACTAAATGAGGAACCAAAGCAGTATGTCTTGAAAATCAGAGGCAGACGAACTGGAGGAGAAGGGACCACAGAGGCTATGGTTCTTCACACCAAGCCCAGAATCAGATGTGGGGCACTGAATCTCACTTGCCCTGTTGCTGCCCAAGGGACAGGCAACAACAACCAGGAAGAATAGGATAGAGAGTGCCCCATGGAAAGGAATCAGCAGATTCAACCTCCCTTCCTGCCCACAAATGACTGTTCTAGTACAGCCTGTCCTACACAATGGGAAAAATGACTGCCTCACATTTGTTGGTTTTTGTTTGTGATATTGTGGCCAACACGGTAAAGCAGCATCTGCATACCCTCCATCCCTAACTCACTTCCCTTCACTCTACATTCTCAGTGCCCTAAGGATTATATTCCTCATTAAAACATGAAGGTATAAACCTGATCTCAGGTTTCTTTCTTGCAGGAACATTGAGCTAGAAAACTTGGGAATGGGAGACCCTCAGTCTAAGACTTTGGAGCTGGAATGTCCACTGCTGGGAGACAACTCTCCATGAGTCTCTGTTACAGAAAACATGGCCCTGCCAGGCCAAACATCAAGGATTTTGTCTTCTGCTAGCATCCACGAAAATGTCAGACTAAGTTGCTGGCTTCCAGCTGAATCCAGTCGTATTCTTCATAGTTTCTCACACCCACCTGTCTGAAAAAAGAAGGACCCCATCACTGGTGACAACAGGATGGTAGTAATCCCTGGCATACAGTGACATCACAATCAGTAAATCTTTCACCTGCAATTGATTGAGATAAGGTTCAGGTAAAGTGTCACCCTGAAAGGTCAAATGGCTGTACCACTTGGCGGCTGGGGATAATGATAACTGAAAAGATGGGAGTGTGAAATAGTTATGTTGAAGGCTCTTGTGGCTTTGCAAAAAAGAAAATTAAATAATTAAATTTGGTATCTAATTGCCAACTTAAGGCCTGTTTTAAAAGTGTTAAGATTCTACACCATTTTAAAAGAGACTGCAAGTGCAGGGGAGAATGTACTGAAACTCGGGACCAGGCTATGAACTCTACACGTGGCAGATTTGCAAAGGAGAGTAAATGTGCAGTCACATCGTATGTCTTATGTTGACATCAGGGACCCCGTGGATGAGAGTGGGACGGTGAAACTTGGGATAAGGACATCTTTGTGTTTGAGCCTGAGAATCTTGGACCCTCTGGGCCAGTAGAAGAAGCCTCTAGCCACTGCCAGAGGAAAAAAGCTCCCTCTCCTCCTTCTCCTACCAGCCTGCCCAGAGACCATGTGCTTTTGCATTGCCAGGCCATGATGCAGGGCAAAATGGCATTTATTTTTCTCTAGATCTGTCCCCCTACTACCACGCATGACCTCTAGGTCAATAACCAAAGACAGGACTTACCACAGTATAAGAAGGGATTCCCTACCCTAGGAAATAACAGACTATACATACATGTACAGAAGTGAATCTTGAGTGTGAGAGACCATAGACAGGACAGAGTATAAGGAAGATAGGGGATGGTGATTAACACGAGGGCATGCATCTCAAACTGGGGATTCAATGAGATAACAAGGATATGGGGAGCCATTCCTAACACCATGCGGGATGACTCCTAGAAACAGAGGCATCCAAGTGGCCTACAGAAGGAGGGGTGAAGACACTGGACCTTCCTTGGCATAGCTCTGAAGAAGGGTCAGAAGGCTCAGAGAATGTTAGAATGGATTTGCTACATAAAACCTGAGACTCCGAGCGCCTGGGTGGCTCAGTGGGTTAAGCCGCTGCCTTCGGCTCAGGTCATGATCTCAGGGTCCTGGGATCGAGTCCCACATCGGGCTCTCTGCTCAGCAAGAAGTCTGCTTCCCTCTCTCTCTCTCTCTCTCTCTGCCTTCCTCTCCGTCTACTTATGATCTCTCTCTGTCAAATAAATAAATAAAATCTTAAAAAAAAAAAAAAAAAAAAAAAAAAACCTGAGACTCCACCATGTGTTTAAGTTCTCTGGGAGAGCTCAAAAAACATTTCCTTCAATCAGACAGTAGGAAATGTACCAACGAAAGGGCCCAAGAGTTGTTGAGATGTTTTATGGTGGTGCCACCTGTAGGCAGGAGTTGCCATGAATATGCTGCCATGGAAACAAGATCTCTGATATAAAGACAATTTTAGGATCCCAGAATGGTAAAGGCCAGAAAGCAGAACTTTAAAAGGAGAGGCAATTTTGATGTAATTACTATAATGTGCAGCAAAGCCAAATTAGCATTTAGTTGCCTTGACCAACAGCGATCTATGGTGATAGGTAGTAGATCATGGTGTTCCAAGGGGCAAGTTAGACAGCTTGACTAGGGTATTGTTTTATTTAATCAAAACACACACACACACACAGAAAGAGACAAGAGACAAGAGCTGGTGAACAGCAGAAGGCTGACATCAACCACAATGAAGACTTAGAAACAGTCCTCTTGTTTATTTTCCAGATTTAAGCCGGTCCACAGACCCAAAGCTCCATACCCAAAGTGTATATTAGCCAAGCCCTAGGATCCCTTTGCTGTATAGTCTATTACTTCCTAGAACAGGGCCTGGTCAGCCTTACTGACACTGTATTAGGTCCTGGCAGTGGCTGTTGGCCTGGCAGACATGTGGGGTAATGGAGGCAGATGGAAAATGAGGCTAGCTCTCCCTGAGGAAGAACTCTACAATATCAGCGTAAGTGTATGCAGAAAATATACCTTTCCTTCCTCCCTGAAGGAGCCTTGTGACCAGGTGCCTAGGTAACTTAGCCTTTGAGAAAGGGGAACACCCAGAAATTTCAAGAACTGTTAACTATAGGTCTGAGCTGACACTAATACTGAAGGACCCAAACAATCCACCATGCTCTTTTGGTTTGAGTGAGGACTTGCTGAAGCCATGTTTTATGCTTATAAGTACAGTTTCAGCCTGAGTCACAGTGGGGCTGATGAGTCCAGTGACTCACACTGTGGTTCCCCTGTCACTGAATGTGTAATTGAGTTAGATATACTTAGTAGCTAGCAGGACCCTCACATTTGCTCGCTGACTTGTGGAATAGGAGCCATTGTGGTAATAAGGGCCAAATGTATCTACCAGAATTGCCTCTTTTTCTACCAAGACAATAAACTGGAAGCCATATTACATTCCTGAAAGAATGGAAGAGATTAATGCCACAACCAACGACTTGAAAGAGGAAAGGACAGGGGTCCACATCGTATCTCCTAATCTACCTGACTGGCCTCTGCAGGATCCAGATGTATCATGTTAGATGACCACAGGCTACATTAAATTAACCAAGCAGTAGCCCCAATACCAACTGGTGGGTTAGATGTAATAGCATCTCTTAAACTGGTCAATATGGACTCTGGTACTTTGTACATTGCTACTGAGTTGATGAATGCCTTTTTCCTTTCAATGCCCGATAGAGACAAAATCACAAGTAATTTGGACCTCTGGTACATCTTTGCCATAATAGCTTTAGGGCTTATTAATCCTTTTGTCATAATCTAGTCTTCAGGGAACTTGACATTCTATAGAACAACACATTGGTCCATTATTTTGATGACTGTCACACTAATTGCACTGGGGAGAAGGAAATAGCAATATCTTAGATACTTTTTTTTAAAAGATTTTATTTATTTATTTGACAGACAGAGATCACAAGTAGACAGAGAGGCAGGCAGAGAGAGAGAGGGAAGCAGGCTCCCTGCTGAGCAGAGAGCCCGATGCGGGACTCGATCCCAGGACCCTGAGATCATGACCTGAGCCGAAGGCAGCGGCTTAACCCACTGAGCCACCCAGGTGCCCTCTTAGATACTTTTTTAAGAGGATACTGTAACACATGTTGGAAGATGAGACATAAACCCCACAAATACTTGGGGACTGCCAAATCAGTGACATTTCTAGAGCTTTCAGTGGCTTGGGGCATTCCTGGAGATGGCTCTAAAGTAAAGCAGAAATTGGTACCCCTTGTACAACTACTACTACAAAAGCAGCACAGTACTTGTTGGAATTTTTTGCATTTTAATACAGCACTTAGCACACTGGGACAAACTCAGGTTTATTTATCTGGCAACTTAGAAGGCTGCCAGAGGAAGAGAAGCCCCCATAGCAGGTTTAGACTGTGGTACAAGTTGCCCTGCCACCTGAACCATATGTCAGAGTAAACTGGAAGTGCAGAAGGGATCCACAGTAGATCAGGATGCTGGGCCGTCCAATATAATATCAGCAGTGCAGACCTCCAGAGTTCTTAAGCAAGACCATGTCCTTTGCAGCAAGGAACTACTTTTGGGTTTGTTGTTGTTGTTGTTTATTTGTTTTAAAGATTTTATTTATTTACTTGAGAAAGAGACAGAGAATCAGCAGTGGGGAGGGGCAGAGGGAGACAGAGAGGCAGACTCCCCACTGAGCAGGGAGCCTGACAGGAAGCTTGATCCCAGGACCCTGGGATAATGACCTGAGCTGAAGGCAGATGCCTAACCAACTGAGCCATCCAAGTGTCCCAAAGAACTACTTTGTGTTTAAGATAATTTCTTGTGTGTTACTCGGTCCTAGCTGAAATGAACATTGACCTTGGAACACCCAGTAACTATTTGACCTGAGCTGTCCATCATGAGCTAAGCATTGTTATATCCACAGTGTTATAAGGCCAAGATGAAATAGTAATAGTAAGGCTTAGCTCAAGACATTGCCAAGAAATAAATCCCCTTCCCTTCCTCTTCCACCCTGATGGACTATTCCAGGGGTTCTGTATGGCCTGTCCTGAGACGTCTCATGTGAGCAAGGAAGTAGCTATATCTTCCTATGATGGTGTGGCTAGTTTGGTAACAGATGTTCTTATTTCTATTTGCCTCCTTCCCTACCTCATTTCCTTTATCCCCTACACTCTGACTCTCCTGGGATTGCAGCCTTCAAGAAAGCATTATGCATATGGAAAACAGCTTAGGTGAGAGAGCTATATGGGTCCTTATCTGTCAGGAGGCAGTGGATAGGAACTGGATTCCAAGCCAGGATTAGTGCCCTAAGAATCAGGCATGGATTTGGTCCTACACAAGTTTATGAGTTTGGACACAGACTCAAGACGTATCATAGGCAAGCAGGTCCATCTTGGCAGCCCAAGAATCTGGAGGAGAGAAATCCTGCTGCCTTGGTAAGAGGCACACAAAGGAAGTCAGATGTGGGGGAGCAAGAAGGTCATGGGTCAGCTTTTATTTAAGACCCAGGCCAAATGCTGACACGTCCTCTAGGGAACCATTCCTTGTTCTCTCTGGCTCCTTCTCTTGGGCCAGAAGCGATGTCAGTTCTCTATGATTCCTTCACGTAGCTAGACCCCTACATTTGCCTCATACTGGATTGTTTATTTTCATATCTGCTCATATCACTCCACTGCTCAACCACTATAATGGTTCCCAACTGTACCCAGAGTAGAAGCCAAAGTCATTACAGAGGCTAGCAGAGCATGTTGTAATCTGTCCCTCTCTGTAATAAGCCCACCTCTGAACTCTGCTCCTCACCCACTCTATTCCAGTCACATTTTCTGTTCCTCCAACGCCCAGGCACATGCTTGCTTGAGGATTCTGTGCCCATGCCCTCCCTGGTACCCTCTACCTGGAGAAGTCCTCCACCGGACATTTAACTCCGTCACCTCCTCAAGTCATTGTTTCCATGTCACCTTCTCAGGGAAGCTATCCTAACTACACAACTTAACGTGAACACTTACCTACCTTCATCCCCTTCCTCCACGGCATTAACCTACACTGCAAACAAGATGGCAGCCCCACACCTGTCCTCTGTAGAAAGGCTCTCTGACTCTGAGGATGCTATAGGGCACAAAGGTATTAACATCCAGTCCCTTGGCTTCAGGAACAAATCATCCTTAGACACAGCCCTATCTTAGTGTTCTAAGAAGTCACAGTGTCTCATGTGGTCACAGCACAACTTCAGCACATACCCCACCCCAATTACTTCTCAGTACTTAAAGACCTCAGAGTCTCTGAATTTGACAGACTTTTGTCATCTGCTCTGACAGGGACAACTTTGCCATTAACACTGTTCACCTGTTGGTCGTTCCCTCACGCACAAGAACTTTGGGAGCTGAAGCCACCTCTGGAGAAGAAGATTGGAAAGGGAAAGTTGGGTCAACTGACTCTCCCGCAGTTGGCATGTAAGTGATGCTCGTCTCTAGTGGTACCCACAAGAGGCTCCCGTTAACAGTGATGGGCCCTCTGGATGTTTCGAAGGCAGAACCCACTCCTGGAATCAGCTTCCCCCGGTTGGAAGGGAGAGCAGCTGAGCTCACTCTCTGGGGTACAGAAAACATTCCCCTTGGTTCTGCAATTCTCCCTCCTCCACCTCTCCTGCCTAACCAGAGAGTCATTTGCATATACACGCTCACTGTCTTATTAAAGCCAAAGGAAGCTGAGGCCTCAGTCTCTCCGCCTGTTTCCAAAATGTGTTATTTGTGATTCAATTTCACATGGCCTGCAGAGGCAATAAAGGGCAAAGGGAATTACCCTGTAATGTATTCCAAAAGCGCTCCCTGCACACCCACACTCCCAAGGATAACAATTTGCCAATATAACCTTTAATTAAATGAACAGAAATCATGCAGACCCCACGGTGTAGGAAGTCACTAAATAGAAGGAAATTATGTATGAGTTGCCCCCAGCCACTCATTTTAGCTTGAATAGGATCTGTCAGTAGGGTCTGTAAAGTGCAGTAAAATAAAAATGGGAGACTAGCCTTTCCCTGGCATCTGCGGGAGCTGTCTGCCTGACGAACGGAGTGGGCCTCTGGCCACATGCATGGGGGTGAGGGAATGGCACCCTCTAGAAGAGGTACTACACTGGGAGAATTGAGCGGCTCCCAGGAAGCTGACAGCCACAGTCCCAGATATGTTCCTCCAAGGCCTCTGGATCAATTAAACAACTTCTCAGCAAGACAGACTCTTGCCCTCATTGTCAAATCTCAAGGGCAGCATTCTCTTTGTGGGGAAAAGCATCGGATTTTTGCAATCCTAAATGACTGTCTAAGTGACAGTGTCATTTTCGCTGGGGGAGGGGTGGAGAGGCAAGCACAAGGTCTGCCTATCTTGTCACTCTCACCTGTCCCCTCCCTTCCAGGCCCATTGCCGCTGCCCTGCTTTCAGCCTTCATGACTACCTGTGCAGGTGAGTGCCAGAGAGAACCCTAACCCTTGCTCCCCTCTGTGGGTCACCTCCTACCTTCAAGTTAGAAGCCTTCCACTCCACACACATGCCAGAACTACCAGGTTAAGGTCTGTGTCCCTTTTCTGCTCAAAATTCTGCCAGCAGCTTCCTTGCCTTGAGCACAGGGTCTAAACTTTCAGCCTCATGTTCCCAACACCATTTATCACTCTAACCTAACTGCCTTGAACCCCTTTCATATCTTTGGCCCCAGCCAAACCTGGACTAAACCCTCCTCCTGCCAGCTCTGTGTCCCCCTGTTCACAACATGTCCAACGAGTCCTGCCCTCACCCTGCATTTCCTGACTTGTAAATTTCACAGGTTGCATATGGATTAGCCCCAATCCCACCACCTCCACGAAGCCTTCCCACTCTGGGATCAATTTCATCCTTCTTTGTTATAGCTTCCCTCATATTCTATCCTACAATACAGTGATTTTCTTCTCCTCGTCGGGAAGGTACTCTCTTTTGAGGTCAAACTCTATTCACTGTTTCATCTGAGTTATATACACATACAGAAACCACAAGTACTTGATGTCAATGTGTGTTTGGCAGAATTTAATTTTGAAAAGTGTTTATTTTGTAGAGCTTGCACAAGGGCTGGCTTTATTTATCCGAGAAAAGAATCCTGCATCAAGCATTAGGCAGTGTTAGGGGCAGGACTTCTAAGGAGAGTGTACCAGGAGCTTTGAGAAGTGGAAAGCAGACAAGATACTTGAGAGAGGGTGAGAAAGGGGTGGCATTTAACAACTAGATTTCATCAGCTCAGGGCTACCCGGTCAATCATCTAGACTCTCCTGGGAAATTCTCTGAGGCTTAAGAGAAATGGAAGTAGATTCACTCTAAAAGGATATGAAGAGGTAATCAATGTAGACACTGCCTGATCCTTGGGTCCCGGTTTCATGCAGGCCTGCGGTCATAGTCTGGGCCACTGTGTTCCCTGCTTTCATGGACTTTAGGACCAAACAACTTGGTGCTAAATTATATATTGCCTTTGTTATGCATCAAAGTTTCCTAGGCAGTACCCCTCTCTCACTAACCTGACTGCAGAGAGATTACATCTGAGGCTTCTGAACATTCCCCACTGGCCAATGGGTGGCTAGGTGTGAGCTCTGCTCAAAACCCACCTATGGACTCTCTCAATCCTCATGGGCTTCCCATAGAGACTGAGATGCTATCGTGGCTCCACTTGGCTCTCGAAGAGGCTAGAAGAAGTTTATCTTGATTACTGTTCTTGCCTAACATTTGCCCAACTCCTACAACTCCCACTAGGGTTTCACTGTCACTTAGTAAACATACATATGTGCTGGTTTTTGACAGGTACTTTTCAAGACATCAAATATGACAAAACAGGCAGATACGGGGCAGCTGTGTCACACAGCACAAGTGAGTTTATAGTCCAGCATGGGAGGAACGATTCCTACATACCCAATAAAGCAAGTCAGGGTGGGCTTAGCTCCAGTAGGTTGTTGAGAAAGCAAGGGCCGTCTGAGTGCAAATACTATTCTCTACTCTCTGGGAGTTTCCCATGAAAAAACAGCCCTGAAATCCTCCACCAGTCTCTCTCCATCTAAAGTTGGACAAACTTGAAGAGAATACCAGGGGAGACTCAGCAACTAATTTGCACACCATAGGAGTTCTCAATCAGCTCACTCCGCCTCTGTGTCTGAGTTTCTTGGAAAGGGCCAGACCTGTCAGGTTGGGGGTTATGCTGCCCTCTTTGTACTTACCCCACAGGAGAGGGGCAGCCCAGAAGCCTGGAGCTCCAGAGGTTTTCTTGGCAGACCACAGAACTCAGTTGACCCTGGCCCCGTGAACAGTCCTCAGAGCGGCAAAGCTTGCTGGGGCCCTCCCTGACCTTTCCTGCAAAGAGCATTTCATTACTAGCTGGAAGAGAAACAAAAACTAAATCACAAGGAAAATAAAGGTGGAAAAAAGGGCAGGCCTATAAAAGAAATAGGCTTTTTTCGCCCTCTTTTTAAATATCCTCGCAGTGACCCTGCTAAGAAAAAATGATTCTGGATGAAACAACTCATTTCAAATTATAATTACTAAAAAATTGAGAAAATATTTGAAGTACTCTCCTTGTGTCAGTGACAAATAGTTCTTCACTCACTCAGTTAAGCAATGGACCCTTCCAAGCCCCTATTGATGTTAATCAACTATGACTGCCCAGACAGACCCAAGGTGAAGAACACGTTAAACTTGCATGACCCAGGAAAGGCTCAGCACAGGAGACCACATGTGAGCCAGGGCAAGGAGATAGGTTTTAAAGTTCAAATTTCAAATCCTCTTCTTCTCATTATAAAGTAAATACTTATTCATTACAAAAAATTTGGCCGATATTATACATAAAACACAATGAAAACTTTTACTTAGATTTCCATCACCTGGAAGGGAACAAATTTAAGAACTATTTATCTCATGCTAGACACCAATTTAGATGCATTATACCCACTACCTCATTCTTCTTGCACTACTGCTCTGAGTTTATGACATTAAGGATCAGAGAGATCAGTCAACCTACTAGAGGTCACACAGCTATTAAGTGATCAGGGTAAAAGAATGAATCCATCTCGGTTTCAATCCATGTCCCACAGTCCTTTTATACAATGTTCTCATTCTTTTTTTTTTTTTTTAGGTTTTATTTATTCATGTGACAGAGAGAGAGAGAGAGATCACAAGTAGGCAGAGAGGCAGGCAGAGAGAGGGGGGAAGCAGGCTACCCACTGAGCAGAGAGCCTGATGTGGGACTCGATCCCAGGATCCTGAGATCATGACCTGAGCCGATGGCAGAGGCTTAACCCACTGAGCCACCTAGGCGCCCCAACCTTCTCATTCTTAACCTTAAGTAGTGACCCCTCAGAAGCTGTGACTACTCCAGCGTGTTGGATAGACCCTATCTTGCACCTACTGAGGGAGGCCCATATGCCTCTTCCTTGGCTACCATGCTCTTTGCCGCCAGAGACTCCCCAGAAAGCAGCAGTGGTGGCAACAAAGGACTGGTGAGAGCCCGCAGTGCAACCGCTCTCACAGCCCACGTCACTGGCAAAACTGCTGGCGTGACAGGCTAGACATGGGGTATAGGAAGGCAGGGCAAAGAGTTCCACGGCTGACCTTCGCTCTATCGTAGTTCCATATCCCAGCAGCCGCTGGGTTCCCGCCACCAGGTTTAAAGGTTGGGGACAAAGAGACAGGTGGATTACTGGAGACAGGTCCAGTACTTACAGATTTGTTCCAGGTGACTGTCTAGTTCTGGACAGAACAAGCGGGATTCTTTTATGTTTGTTTTATGTCTCAATCGATTTCTTCTCAATTAGGGGAAGATGCCATACAGAGAGAAGCAACATATTCTAAATTACCCCCTACTTATTGCCAACTAAATAAATTACACTCACAAATCCAAACATATCCTGCAAAGAAGCCAATCAAGTCATCATTTTATTTTTTTTTTTTTTTCAAGTCATCATTTTAAAACACTAGCTATAGGCAGGTCTGCTGGGGCCTCCTGGATCCCAGGAAATGTGACATCACTTCCCATCCAGGCATAGAAGCCCTCAAGGTGACTTTCTGGTATTGCCCCATGAAACCTGGCTTCTATCTTCTTAGAAGAGAAAATGTATAAAGAATAACTAATGTGCCAGGATCCCCAGGACCACCCTTGTGTTGAGAGATTTGCTAGGAGGACTCACAACATATAGTTGTACTTGTGTCTATGATTCATTACAGTGATATAGGAAGGCTGCCGCCCAATCATAAGGGGAAAATACACAGATGGAGTCTGGGGGAATTCATGGGCAGGCTCCTTTCTGCTCCCTCCCTCCCAAGAGGGGTCACACAACACCACTCTTCCTCCAGGAATGAAACGCAACAGCACGTGTTGCCATGCTTCTGCCCAGGGAAGCTAACACCAAACCTAGTACCAAGATTTTTACCGGGCTAGACATAGGGGTATCCTCTGCCTAATAGATCAAAATTCCCAAATCCCTCAAGGAAAGCAGGTGTTTAGCATAAACCATCTAGTTTGTATGAATAGTTTAGACACAGTAAACCATCTTCATCAGTTAGAGAACATTCGGAATCCTTCTGAAATCCAGGTCCCCAGATGCCAGGCAAGGACCAATGTGTAAGCAACCTTTCCTAAGGATATCAGCAGCAGACTGGCTCTGCTAAACTTACTCTGTACAACCGAACACCAAAAGCCTTGTCTATACATATACCGTCTCAACCAAGAAGTGAAAAATTAACCCAATGGATGGTTTGGCGCTTGGCATGTCACTCCTCACAGATACACCCACATAGCCCTTGTCTTTCAGCTCTTATGTCAGCTTTGATAATAAGAACTGTGTGATTTTTTTTATTGAACATCTATCTCACCAGCTAGAAACTCAGCAGGCCTTATCAGTTCCTTTGAGTAATAAAGGGACACTATATGCATTCCAGAACCTAAGACTCAATAGCCCTTACATTTTCTGCCTTCACCTTCTTAGAATGCTGCCCTGAGACTACATAGAGAAAGTTGGCTGGGTCTCCTGTGGGAGGGGGCCTGAGGGAGGGGAACAAAGGGACCCCAGACAGCAGGCAGCTACCTGCTCCTAGATGTGTGGGCCAATTCAGGATCTTCCAGCCCTACTGATCCTGCTGTTGACTGAAGAAGCCCCAGCAAAACCAGCAGAGGAATTAACTAGCAACCCACAGGTTCGTGAGGAAGAAGAAATCATTGTCGTTTCAAGCTAAGTAAATTTTGGAGGGGTTTGTTATGCAGCGATCAATAAGTGATAGGTAACGGGGGAGGCTTGTTTATCTTCAGCCTTTCTCTGCACTCCTGTAAAGTTCCTTTTTTTATGACAGAGTTGAATTTGCCCAAATAGGTCCTTCCTCTTCTCTTCTTACCTCTTTGGCCCTCTCTTCCTCTTTTCCTGATTCTAGACCAAAATTGATGCATAAGCTGGGTTAACAAGACAAAACCCTCCTGGGGGTGCCTGGGTGGCTCAGCTGGTTAAGTATCTGCCTTTGGCTCAGGTCATGATCTTGGGGTCCTGGGATCCAGCCTTGAGTCTGGCCTCCTGCTCAGCAGGGAGTCTGCTTATCCCTCTCCCTCTGCCTTTCCCCCTGCTCATGCTCTCTCTCTGTGTGTCCTGCACTCTCTTTCTCTTCCAAATAAATAAATAAAACAAAATTAAAAAAAAAAAAAGACAAAACCCTCCTGGACAGTTTGAGAGGAGGTGTGGGGGAGGATGTCAGGGAGAACAAAGGAAACTGAGATGCTCTTTGAAAGATGATATTAGTAAATCTTGTCACTGTCACCAAACAAGAGAAGAAGCAGAGGATCTATGGCCCCTGTGGGGACCTTGGACCTCTCCCATAATAAAAAAGAATGCCCCCAACAAAAGAGAAGCCCTCCTTCTCCCAGCTGCCTTGCACAAGGGAATGGAATGAATGAGATGAATGAGATGGTCTTCTATTCCTCTTTCTTCCTTCAGAGCACATATTGCCAGCCATAATTATCTATGTTTATTTTCTTGCCTATTTTCTGCCCGCAGCCACTCCCACACTTGTCTGTCTGGCTCTTCCATAAACCCCATCACCTAGAACACCAGGAACACAGCAGAGGCTCTTCAATATACCTGGACTGAATGGACGAACAAGTGGATGAATTTACAAATGACAAAATGGACAGAGAACATTTTTTTGGAAATGAGTCTATGCCGACTTTGGCCTTGGAGAAAGAAAGTAGAAAGGAAAGCTGAAAAAAGCAGAATAGTATTTTTATTATAAACAACAAAACAAAACTTATAAACTGAACCCTAGTGAAGATAATAATAATAATAGTATTTACACAGCACACATGGGGCACTGGTCTAAAAGCTTCACGTATATTAACTTTTACTCCTCACAACAACCCTGTGAGATAAGTAGTGTCATGACATCCATCTCCTTTCACAAAGGAGGAAACCGAGGCCCAGATAGGGAAAGCGATTTGCCCAAGGCCACCCAGCTTGCACACGGCAAGCCTGAACATGAGCCCGGGATGTCTGTCTTGGAGTCTACACTATTCTCACCACATTGTACAGCCTCTTAGAGGTAATTCGGCAAAACCCAGAGGACATATAAAAAAGTATATATGAGGGAAGAGTTGGAGAAAATGGCAGGGCCAGCAAAGAAGAAAAGCAGTTTTTGTCCCTGGGGTGGAAGATCTAAACTTAAGGCTCCACGCTGGGTGGTTTCTTTAACCAAACCATCCACCTCAGTGATTAGACCACCTACAGGTCCTGTTTATTGCTGACTAGTAGGGTGCGGTTTTGTGCCAGCCCCCAAAATTATCCAAAGAAGCAAACTGCATCCTCCCCCAAAGAACTGGGGACATCACCCCTTCTGATAATATGAAGTCTGCCTCCCCCAGCCCTGGCTGTTCCCTCTGTTCCTGACTGCAACCCCTGTGGGGTCCTGAGTGGTGGAGAGTGTCCTCCTTACCAAGCTGTGAGGACACGTGCCTGAGAACTGCTGACCTCATCCATCTAGTGTCAGGTAGTGTGTGTTTGGCCATCCCCAAAATCCTTGGTGGGGCATCCCTCTCCCACCACAGGGCTCAATGGGAGGTGATTCCAACAGTCATGTTGGAAGGATGAGTTCCATAGATCTAAAATGGTCTTAGTGCACCTTGGCCCCAGCCAGCCTGAATACAGTTTGTAACAGCAGGCAGCTCATTAATGTAGGAAGGGTACAACAAAAAGTCTAGAGCTCCCACTGACTTGTACAAGGCTCCCAGCACCGTGGCTCCAAACGTCTCAGTCCCTCGGCACACCAAGGTGACAGCCACCAGGCTGATGGCTGCCAGTAGAGCCCAGGTACCAGGCACTTAACAGACATTTATTGAATTAATACAATAAAATGCTTTAATACTGTGGTTAGTAACTGCTTTGTGATTAAGCTCTTTGCAAATATCCTATGGCCATTAAAGTGGTTAGGGGGGAAATTACTTACAACAAAAAGCTATGTGAAAACAGCAAGAAATGAAATTGTACGTACAGCATAGTTTCCACTAGATTTTTTGAAAAGCTAAATGTGTGACGAAAATGACCAGAAGGCCATAGACCAAAATAATTATAGCAGTTGTGTTAGCAGGCTGAAATGATTTTAAATGTTTCTTGTTCTTGCTATTTCCCAAAATTTCCCAAATGTGGTATGTCACTTTCAAAATAGAAAATGTAGTCAATAATATTTTAAACCAAGCTCCTCTTAGGCTGGAATTGTTATAACAACTTTTTACGTTGCATTACCTCTAGTTTGATGCTAGGTTTTTAGTAAGTACTTGGGAAATACCTACTCATGGTAACACAGAGAAAGAGAAAAAAAACACTGTGATATTCTGGGAAAGACTGGGAGGTAGGAGTCCAGGGTTAAGGGCTATCAACTGAGTTGTCAGAAGCTACTTCTATAACTACAAGCAAGACACCTCATTAATCAGCACCTCGTTTTCTTCATCTGTAGAATGAGAATAATATCCAAGAGGGTCCTCCATGATTATTCTAGGGCAAGAGTCATCAAAGAAGCCAGATGGTTTCAGAATTTTCTTGGCAGGGTCAGCACCCACTCTGTTCCTCATACCTCCCAGCTCCCCATCCCAAAACTCAGTACAGGCCAAATGTCTTAGATGCTCCATCTCTCCTCCAAGTTTCTTTCTCTGCCAGATATGCACAGGCTGTGCCAATGAGTTCCAAGATGCCCCTGGCAGTATGTTATTGGCTTTGCTGACCCACATGCCCAAAGCCTTAACCCAGTACAAGCCCCTGTCCAGAGCTGTGTGTGCTCCGTAGCTATGCATCTCTTTTCCATCTGGGGTTACAGCAGTAGTTGCCTTACTGACTTTAAATGCAATTTAAAGCACTAGTATTTCAGCAGCAGTAAAGTTAAAGGGAAAAAAGACAAAGAAAGAGAAACTGTTGGCAGAGTTTTCAAATCTGTTGTGTTTTAGGGATGCCTTCCCAGAAACTGGAAATTAACCTTTTCCTCCTCTTTTTTTTTTTCTTTCTGGAGACACAATGGTTTATTCTATTGAGTCTCCAACTGGCTGAGGTCAAAGAGGCTGCTCTGGTTTAAATTACCATTTTAGCTTCTCTAGCCCTTTATCATATTTGAAAATCTCAGTTTGAGCATGGGTTCATTGATCGGTGTCAAATGCACATTTTCCATTCTGCTCTACTGGCTCCTTTTTTCCTAAAATAGTGTCTTCTCCCTCCACTCAACCCAGCCTAGACACTAAGATTGACTTTGGCACGCACTGACCTTCAGATGCTTCAGTTCGTCCATCAGAAAAACTGTCCATCTGTGGTTTGTGGATTATTATATGAAGGGCAAGAGCAGCAAAGCAGGTTGGGAGGAACGCACAGGTAAAATGTTACCTTGAATAAATGACATTCTTCTCTGTGCCTGCTTCCCACAGCTAAAGCATAGGCATTAGACTGAATCAGCTATCGTTAGGAGTCTGGGAGTGGGTGTGGACGTGGGAACACATATCCCTAGGAGGTTTTATCAGGATCACATGGAGAATTTTTGTTTGTTTTGAAATTATCTACCCTCCAAACCCAAGTTTTAAAATGCCTCTACTTAAGGCAGGTTGAGAGCCCCTTTGTGAATCCTTGGCCTGGTGAGCTCCTTTTACTTTTAGGTGTGATACTGGAATATGGCTAACATTTATAGGATATAGTCTATAAGGAACATCATCACATGATGACAAAGGCTCTACCTAGGGAATGTGGTTTCAAAAGGAGTGCTGACCTACATAATCCTTAAGACAACTAAAAGCTGAAGTTATTTCTAATGACATTGACCAAAGTCACTGAAATTCAAGAAAGGTGTTTACCCACAGTTTGTTATCAGAAGCAGTAATGTGTCCTAAAATCTTCATGACAGTGTTTATATCATATAAAATACATGCCAAGTACACAGATACTTAATTCAGTAAGAAGGAAGGAAGAAAATACACAGACTCAGAATTAATGAGGCACAATAAAAGTATCTCAAATATCAATGCAAACCGTAAGAGTAAGGGAATAATCCATAAGCATGAATGTTGCAGTTACCACACTGAAGGCCTTGTGCTAGTACTAGAAAGGACAAAACAGCACTCATGACCCAGACTATGCCCCCAAATGCCCTATCATGTAGTTAAAGAAGCACACCGACAATAAAAAGATGGTGCAGTGTAAGGCAGTATTTGCTACACCCAGTACGGACAATAAGCAGAATGGGGAAGCAGAAGGAAATGGTCAGGGTAAAGCTTTCTGGGGACAAAGAATCTGACCTCACCTGGAAACCTGATGAGGGCCAGAACTGGAGAAGAAAACAGCTGCTTCTTGGGAGAACCAGAAGTGTGGAAAATCAGACTTTATGATAGAAAAGAAAGAGATTGCTCACAAGAGGCTGAGGTCCTCCACTTTGATTGTAGTAGTGCACAGCATTCATTCTTCCCTTTCACCAGTAACCCCAAAATAAGATACAAACACAAATTCCACCTTTGATGAAACCAGAAGACAAGGAACTATGAGCACCCATGAAGAAGGGAGACCAGAAGCAGAGACGGAATGCACTTGGGCTGCTATTTTACAAGGATAGTGGACTCTTAAGGTGAAGAACACACCAAGAAGTAAAGAATCAAAATCTCTTGTTCTGAACATTACAGTGGAAATACGTTGCAAAATTCCATCAGCTTGAGCCTCTCCGGACCCAGTTTTGTTCTAGGAGGCAGATGAGAGTGGGGTGAATAAGGAGCCACACAGACATGTCATGTGTGCAGAAAACAGTCTTTCCACATGACAGGAGAGGACAGAGATTCAGCAGTGTGAAGGGCTCTACAATTGTTGGCTTCATTGGATGGGCAGAAGTGATGGCAAAAGAACTCAAAGGAAACACTGGAGTGAAGGAAAATCCCTTCTTGAATACTGATCCCTTCCTTATACAAACCTCCTGTGAATTATACATAGCTGGTCTGGAACAACAAAAATAAATCACCTGGGTAAAAACTATGTCATCAAAAAGAAACTAGTATAGGTTCTATTTAAATTATTGCATGAAAAGTAAGGAAAGTAACAGGAAAAATAATGGCAAAGGGTATTTGCCAGAAAAA
The DNA here is from genome assembly GCF_902655055.1 of Lutra lutra. Taxonomy (NCBI): domain Eukaryota; kingdom Metazoa; phylum Chordata; class Mammalia; order Carnivora; family Mustelidae; genus Lutra; species Lutra lutra. The sequence continues at coordinate 99,559,701 of NC_062280.1, forward strand.
TATTGCCATGGCACAGAAACAAAAAACATCGCTAAATATTTTGCCATGAATTTTTAAAAAGTTAATGAAGTAATAAAAAACACATTCATAAAATAGAGCAGAGACTAAGAGCTCATGGAAAAATGTGGTAACACACAGAATTTGAAGCATAAACTAGCTGAAATCAAGAAAGTAAATTTTTTTTAAAATGACGGAAATAAAGGCAAAATTGAAAGCAGCACAAGGAAAACAAGACAACCCTAAAAACACAAAGGACTAGAAAGGAAAGGATAATAATAGAAAAATGAGTGAAAATTTGAAGTAAAAAATATGAAGAACTTAAAGAGGTTAAAGAAAGAATGATAGAAAAGGAAGATTGGCAGAATACATTAAAGAATATTTATAATAAGATTTCATAAATCTTCTCAGATATAAAAGACTTGGCTATATTGAAAGTCACAGAATATCCAGGAAAAAAAATGACAAAATGATCTAGTACATTTATAAGACTTCAAAGAAAGAATCTTTGGGAAGCAGGCACCCCTCACTGATGATGTTGGTAAAAACAGACTGGCCTCAGACTCCAACACTGCATCATTATTCTCAGAAGACAGCAGGCTGATAGCTTTGTAGTTTATCCTCAAGAAAAAAAAAATGTGACAGGAGTTTTATACCCAGAAAAACTACCATTCATTATAATGATAACATACCAACATTCTGGAACATGCAAGAACATAAGGCATTTTGTTCCCATGAGCCCATCCTGAAGAAACTAAGAGAACTTTCCAACCATCCAAGAGATAAATGGAAAATTACACCTAAGGCCCAGAGAGAAACACTGAATCTATTTTAATGTAGGAATAGGACTAAAACAAGTTGGGATTTATGATTAAATAATGGGTTATAAATGTCATGAACTCTGACAGAATAGATGTGATCTAACAAACAGAAGAGGGAGGGGGAAGAACCTACTGCATTCATTATCTTCTAGAGCTGGGATGTAAAGATATAAAAAGCCCATAAACACATTTATTTAACAGCAGAAAGTATAACCATAAAATACAGTGAAGGATGAGAGGAATAGGAAAGAGAAGAAGAATGTACTAGAAGAAAGTCAATCTGACAGATTTCCTCCCCATTTGCTCTCAGGCCTATGTCATATACTAACCTTTCATCTTGCTACCAGCTGCCCCAGACACTTAAACACTTACCTACCCACTCATTCATTCAATATTCATTAAGTACCCAGTATATGCCGGTGCTGGGAATTAGGCAATGAGCAAAATGGACAAGATTCCTGCCCTTGTGGAGCTTACAAACATTTAATAGGGACAGACACATTATAAACAAGTAGCTATGCAATATAACATCAAGTTGTGGTGAGCACTATGAAGCAAAATAAAGCAGAGTGCGGACAGAGAATAATGAGGGACTAATGGTAAGAAGATATTAGAGTTCAGAGAGAACTCTGGACAGGTGAGCTTTCCAAGAAGATGAACCATCAAGGGCAAATGTCTAGGGGCAGGTAAAGACCTAGCAAATGCCTGAGCCAATCAGGACCAGAAACTCGGTAGTTCTGTTTTCTTCCCCACAATTAAGCAGCGTTTTACTCACCTCTGTACATGTGAGTCCTCCACCGCCCCCCACACATATATGCATGTGCCCACACACACTCACCCCTCCATAGTGGAAATCTGTTCTCAGTTTGCCTCCCCTGCTTCCCACAGCTTCCTTGCCCCCTCGTCTCTGTCTTCATCATCTCTGCTCAAGCTCTCTGGGGCAGCTCACAGACTCACCAGCCCTCTTCCCTGGGCCTCTCTACCTGTGCATACAGGAAAAGCTACAACGTGGGCTGAAAAACCAGACACTACCAAGCACATGTGGCAAACAGGGGCAGTTTGCTAAGGAAAACTTGGGCACTTTCACCAAATTGGTTCCAGACTATTTTATAAGCAAACTAAAAACTGAATCCTGCAGTCTGCTGGAGCTGTTTGAGCCTGGGAACTGGAGATGCCAATTAAAAGGAAATGGTTGGCTATTATTGATCATATATGAGCTCAGCCGGCTGGCAGAGGAGAGGGAAGAAGTTCAAAAGCAACACAGAAAGCTCTCTTGTCCCCTCTCCAGGGGCATTCACTTTGGTGTCTATTCACTAGGTACCTACTAGCATGTAGCAGCCTGGCTGGAGCTTCAGACAGTGTAAGTGAAAGCTGGGAGGAAGGAACCAACAATTATGGAGAGGCTGCCAGGTGCCTGGCTCTGTGCCAGGCATTTAATGCCTGCCTTCCCACTGAAATTTAACAAATCCCAGGCATAGGTAATAACAATAATGCAGGTAAGAAAATGGGAAGTTCGGAAGATCAATGTCAAAAAAAATGTACAAATCTTGCAGCCAAGCTCCTATAATAAAATGTCTATTACAAAATGGATGCCAGCACCAAAAAGAATAAAATATTTAGGAATAAACTTAACCATCGAGGTGAAAGACCTGCATTCTAAAAACTGATGAAAGAAATTGAAGATGACACAAGCAAATGGAAAGATATTCCATGCTCACGGATCAGGAGAACCAATATTGTTAAAATGTCCATACCACCCAAAATAACCCACAGACTTAATGCAATTCCTATCAAAATACCAACAGTATTTTTCACAGAGCTAGAATAAATAGTACTAAAATTTTTATGGATCCACAAAGGACCCTGAATATCCAAAAACAATCTCGGGAAGAACAAAGCTGGAGATATCACAATCCCAGATTTCAAGATTTATTACTAAGTTGTAGTAACCGAAACAGAATAGTACCAGCAAAAAAAACAGGGACATTCATCAACGGAACAGAATAGAGAGCCCAGAAATAAAACCACACTTATATGGTTAACTAATTTATGACAGAGGAAGCAAGAATATAGTGGGGAAAAGATAGTCTCTTCAACAAATGGTGCTGAAAAGACTGAACAGCTACATGCAAAAGAATGAAACCAGACCATTTTCTTATACCATATGTAAAAATAAACTCAAAATGGTTTAAAGACCTATATGTAAGACCTGGAGCCATGAAACTCCTAGAAGAAAATACATGTGATAATTTCATTGACATTGGCCATAGAAACATTTTTCTATATATGTCTTTTCAGGCAAAGGAAACAAAAGCAAAAGCAAACTATTAGGGGTACATCAAAATAAAAAGCTTTTATAAAGCAAAAGAAACAATCAACGAATCAAGGCAACATACTAAATGGAAGGAGATATTTGCAAATGGTATATCCAATAAGGGGTTAATACCAAAAATATATAAAGAACTTATATAACTCAACAGCAGAAAAAGAAAGAAAGAAAGAAGAAAAAAAGAAATAATCCAATTAAAAAAATGAGCAGAGGACATGAACTCATATTTTTCCAAAGATATACAGACAGCCAACAGACCTATGAAGAGATGCTCAGTATCACTAATGATCAGGAAAAGGCATACCAAAACCACAGTGAGATACCACCTTATATATGTCAGAATGTCTAGAATCAAAAACACAAGAAATAACAAGCATTGGTGAGGATTTGTGGGGAAAAAAAAAAAAAAAGAAACCCTTATGCACTATCAGTGGAAATGCTAACTGGTACAGACCCTATGGAAAACGGTATGGAGTTTCCTCAAAAAATTAAAAATGGAAATACCATACAATCCAGTAAGTACTGGCATTTGCCCAAAGAATATCAGAACACTATTTCAAAAAGATATATGCAGCATTAATTACAATAAGCAAGATACAGAAGCAATCTAAGCACCCACCAATAGATGAGATAAAGAAAATGCGGTATACATACACAATGGAGTATCACTCAACCATAAAAAAGAATGAAGTCTTGCCATTTGCAACAACATGGATGGACCTAGAGATTATAATGCTAAGGGAAATAAGTCAAAAAAAGACAAACACCATATGATTTCACTCATATGTGCAATTTAAGAAGTAAAATAATTGAACAAAGAAAAGAAGGGACAATAACAATGACAAAAACCCCAGCCTCTTAAATACAGACAACTGGTCGTAGCCAGAAGGAGATGGGGGCTGGGGAGAATGAAGTAGGTGAAAAGGATTAAGAGTACACTTATCATGATGAGCAGTGAACAATGTTCAGAAATGCTGAATCATTATATTGTACACCTCAAACTAATATAGCACCACTTGCTAATTATGCTCCCAATTTTAAAAAACAATTTTCTCAGTGAAAAAAAAAAAAAACCAAAAAACCGAAGTGGGAATTCTGTGAAGCACGACCAGGGGAAGATGATGGCAGAAAACACACCGACGGCAGCCATCTGCTTTGCGTGAACTCTACTCTGGGCTGATCAGCAGTCGGTGTCTCTGAAGGCGGAGTTGCAACATAGGGACTAAAGAGCTCCATCCAGACTCCCATTAGCTTTGATTCTGGTACGATCTTAGCAAACCTCAGCCCCAGCAGCTGTCACACCAGGCCTTCCTTAATCACACGGGGGCCTGGGTCATGACCAAAGGATGTTGACAATGGCAATGGGAGTCCTGATGGTTTCGTGCCACAAGCCATGAGCAGCAAAGGTGACATACCAAATCCTGCCATGGATCCTCCCAGCCAGGTCCTTCTTTCTTTGCAACTAGCTGAGTCAGCCCAGCTGCTTCTGCCCTAAAGATTATGAAGGGCCTCTGGAAAATTGTAGTAAGGGGGTGCTGAGTGCTTTAGGGAAAGAAGACAAGTTGGGGAAACTGGGGCAGGGGAGGTGAGACCACATTGGGCTTTTAAGAAAGGAGAGAAAATAATTCCAAAGTTCCTCTATATTTTAGGCAGAAGGCAGACAGAAAGGGATAATAAGTGCCAATCATCAAGGCCTGCTGAAAAACACTTAAAAAAATAAAAGGATCAGTGCTTCATTAAAAATACACTTGCTCTCCATGCAACTGAGGAACAAAGATGATGAGGATTGAAATAGAATGTTTTTGAAAAGTAAAAATAACAAAAAAGGGCTGGTGAGAAGCCCGCCAACCCCAGATAACCACATGGAAGTTCAAACAGCTCCATTGAGGAAGGCAGCAGAGGGGCACCGGTTTTGTTGGGGACAAAGGACGTTTGCGGAGACCTTGCGTGTACCGATGACCGCTCTGGCTACAGTCACTGCCCACCTGCTATTACGCAGAAATTCAATCGCTTATTTTGACTATTTACTGCTCCACTTGAACTGCAAGAAGAGGCTTTAATACCATCTGTGGCGGTTTTTGAAAAGCTGCCATTTGCCAACAGCCTGTGGGGGTTTGCGGGAAACTGTCTGGGAGAGGTAAAGTTGTTTCTGTTTTGGGTTTGTTTGTTTTTTTTTTCCCCTGAAATTTGTATCAGCTCATAGAACAAGGGGCTGACCTCCCATTTCACCATGAGGTGACCAAAGAGGTGTCTGGGGCTGTGCCATCTGGGCAGAAAGGATGAAGAATCGATTTCAGATTCCTTGTGTGAGATTTCGCCACGTGATTAAAGAAAGGAAGGACTCCCTCACGGTAGAGGCTGCACTGGTGGCAGTAGGCATGAAGCGGAAGAGGCCTTGCAGTTTTCTGACTTCATGAAATACGACATAAAGTATCCTGAGGTTACTAGATGTTTCCATCCGGTGAGTTTCTGCATTAGCAGGCATCCCCTAGAAGGATAAACGTCATGAGAAAGATGTGACACGGGAAAGGGGAAACAGAGGCTCATGTGTCACTGCACATCAGCAGGCCTGCCGCCAGCTATGAGTTAGGACAGAAAGTCCAGGTGCCACATGCGTGGGACAAGCCCCCGGGGGTCGGCACCCAGCAATCTGTGCACAAGTCTCATGTCATCCGTGGAGCACATCTCCGTGGACAGAAGGCCTTCACTGCCGTTGCGTGTGCCTCAGCAAAACCCCAGATCCCAAACAAAACTCCAGAGAGAGCCTTTCCTGCCTTTTTGTCTCCCTGCCATCAATTAGCTCCTGCTTGGCTGAGACCTGGAGCTGCCCACCCCACACACCGCTTACAGTCTACACTGGCAGGGCTGGGCCATTCCATTGTCATCGTTATGACTTTGCTATTCCAGGGGACTCTTGATTTTTCAGGGACACAATGATTGTTCATTACAGGAACTTCCAGAAGGACTCACCCACTTTTCCACAGAAAGCATGTGTCAACAGTTTATATCCTAAAATTCTACAGATCCCTTGCTTCTAGAATCCCTGCCTTGCTGTTTCCACCAATCCTGAACAGTTACATCGGGACCCCACCCATCCCAAGTAAGTCTTTCCACTGAAAGATCTAGATCTGCTTCGAGCCATACTTCCAACTCTCACCAAATTTCAGCCAGGCCTTCCCACGGTAAAACGTCCCCCCAGCCATGGAGGTATCCTCCCTCACCGCACAGATAAGAAACAGCTTTGTCTCATAAACTGACTACATTGTGTTGGTGGTATTTGGAGAGCTGGCCCTCAACAAAAGGAATCAAAGGATGAACAGCTTCATCAAAAAGCCAAGCCACACTCTTTTTACTCTTACCTTCTAGAGATTTTTCTCCTGAATTCTTCCTACTGACCCCGATTGAGCAAAAATATTGTGCAACACCTGCCCTGTGTTCGGCTTCGGCTCTGAAAGTCTCCCAGCCTCAGGCGGCTTGCTGTCCAGCTGGGACATACAGCCAGTCAATTATTAGAATACCAACCTTCTGAGAAATTTGCGAGCCTGGACTGCAGTTGGGCCAGCAGCGGAGATCTCCATCAGCAAGAGGGTGCAGAGCAGGCGTCCTCAAATGACAGACAAGAAGGAAGCACTGAGACATTAAAAGCACATGTTGTCAACAGCCGAGCCCCAGCCCTTCTGTGAGCCAGCCCTTCTGTGTTCCACCAGTAGAATGGGTTTCTACTCCCGAAAATGCTCTTAACTCTTTAGTATTGTACAAACTTACCTTTGTCTTCTAACAGCTACGAGGCCCTAGCAGGTCAAATTCTGTCTTTAAATTATCACTGTCTTTGTACGGGCACAATCTACTCTGTCCAGGACTCAGGAGGTGCTAGTAAACATTTCATGAATGACCGGAGGGATAGGCAGGGTAAGGACTGAGGGATGGAGACCAGGAGAGGGGTTGCTGTGACAGGCCAGCTACTCAGATCCTGCCGCTGAACAATTTACAATCTGGGCTGCAAAATTCAACACCTCCTCGACCAGGCCATGCAGTACTTCCTGTTTAAGGCATTCTTGTCTGCCCAACATTGTTCATATACCCTGTGGGACCAGGATCGCGTCATCTCTCCCCTTAGTAACCAAGGCTCAGGCCTACACCATGTTGCTTTGACTCTTGGTGCCATTATACACACTATGCTGGTTTTTATATCTGTCTGTCCCACTAAACTCGAAGAACAGAGAAAGTAGAGGCCATTTCTTAATGAGCATGTGCCTCTGAGGCCCAGCATATTTCTGGCACAAAGAGGATGCTCAGCAGTAGATGAGAATGACGGGTTGAATGCAGCATGTCAGTCCTGCACTGGGCACTGGATACAGATTCCCGATAAATGTATGTATGTACTGCTCTGATCTACAGGTCTCCCATACCACTTAAGACAATCTTGAAAATGTGATTTAAAAATCTGTTATAATCCACTAATGGATCATTCCCTATTATTTCAAGACTTGCCCACATGTTTCTCTAATGAGTCATATTTCTACACACCATTCTTTTCCTTAAAACAGCCCCTCTTAACAAAAAAAAAAAGGCCTTGTCTTGCCTTCCCTCCCCTACACTTTGCTACACATGCATGAATGTTCATGGGAGAAGCTATATCACACAATTTTGAGGCTTCTCCTGACCACTGACCATCACCTCTCATCAGGAGAGGAGGCCTGTCCTTGACCTGTACCTGGTACAAATACCAGCAGTGGCTACTTTTTAACCCAGAAGTTTCTAGAAGGCAGAGAGTCATAGCACAGACCTCATTTCCCCATAAGGTGAGTGTTGCATTGGAGAGTTACATTTCAAGGTTGTTCTCTGAGAATGAATTAGTAAAAAATAAATCACAGTTATGACCAACAATTTGTCACAGAAGCAAAGACACAACAGTAAATCTCTGTATTCTCTTTAAAAGCCTCATAAAACAAAGAAAGAAAAGACTTAGAAAACAGATTTAAATGTCCTATACACATCACTTCTGTGGAGGCTTCATACATCAAGTTTAAGTCTATTATATCATAAAATTTGACCTAAAGTAAATATGCGAACTCTGATATGTGTACCCATTAGCTAACCTTCTGATAACCAAATCATCTTCCTCACCATGTTGAAATCAGGAAGGGTTTTAAGGAGTGATCGGGATGCCACAGGGCTAAAAAACTCAAAGCTCTTTAAGGGATATCAACTAGTCCCTTCTTTTGCTCTTAAATTTCCATCTAACAAAAAGACATTTAAAATCATCTTGATGTATTATGCAGATTCTAAAAATGGAAACTGTGGGGACCATGGGAACCAGGAAAAACATATGAGAACACATAAAACAAAAAAGTAAAATATAAATCATATGTACAGTTTGATTAGAATAATGCAAACGTGTATGTGTGTCTATATGTATGTGTGTGTTAATATGTTGCAATGAAAACTGTGTGTCAGGACAATGAATCATGCATGATGTTGAAAAGGAGGTTTTATCATTTAAAAAAATTGTAATGATGCCATCTAATTTTTAAAAAGGGACCAAGGGGTGGGATTGCTTGGGTCATTAAGTGGACCTGAGATCGTAACCCAACAGCTGAGCGCAAGTCATCTGGTTCTCAGTAAGTGTGATACGTAACCCAAAGGTTTTGTTCTTCGTTAATAAGGCCTGACTCAACATTTGTTCACTGGACCCTTCCTGATGTTCTCTGTTGATTCTAATCCAGAAGGCCCCTGCTACTCCAAACTAAATTACAATGAAGGAGAAAGAAACTGGGGATGGCAAAGCCATTCTCCCCTCCTTCACAGCACTCCCGGCTGATAGCTCTGGGTGTTTATCAATGCACGGCTTCAAAACAAATACCAGGCCTAACAAGTTTTCAGAAGCGGCTGCAAACTGCCCCCTCTCTCCATTCCACAGGTAAGGTCATCCAGACTCCAGCAAATGGATGACACTGGCAGCCTCACCGATCACAGTGTTAGCATCTCATAACCTCATCCACTAGAAGGAACAGAATTTGACTATTCGCCATGAGATGAGAGAATAATCGAATAGTGGAGTGATTCTGACTTGGAGTCGCTATGAGAGTACAAATGGAAGCCCACGTAAATATTTAAGTTACAAGCCATACTGCCAAATTATTCAATAAAACGTGTCCTCTCTTCTTTCCTTGGCCAATAGAACTTCATAAAGACAGTATTTTAAATGTGTTTAAGGTTGTTCTTATAGGACTAAAAGTTGCAAAATGTCAAAGGCAAACAAATCTGCTGATCATTACCTATGTCTGTGCATTGTTAATACTGCAGCAATGCTGAATGTGTGATACAAAAGCGTAAATAAGTCATAAATTACTATACATTTGTATCATACAACTCATCTTCCCTCATTTCAACAAAAATGCTAATTATGTTAAAATTACGAGTTTTACCCAAACAACAGGTGTTGGCAAGGATGCAGAGAAAGGGGAACCCTGTTGTGCTGTTGGTAGGAATGCAAGCTGGTGCAGCCACTCTGGAAAACAGTATGGAGGTTCCTCAAGAAGTTAAAAATAGAACTACCCTAGGATCCAGCGATTGCACTGCTAGGTATTTACACAAAGAATACAAAAACACTAATCAAAGGGATACAGGCCCCTGATGTTTACGGCAGCATGATCTACAATAGCCAAGATACGAAAGCAGCCCAAGAGTCCTTCGATAAATGAATGGATAAAGAAGAGGCGGTGTATAGACATACAATGGAATATTACTCAGCTATAAAAAAGAATGCATTCTTGCCATTTGCAACAAGATGGATGGAGCTAAATAGTATAATGCTAAGTGAGATAAGCCAATCAGAGAAAGATACATACCATATACCATATGACTTCACTCGTGTGGAATTTAGGAAGCAGAACAAATGAGCAAAGGGGAAAAAAGAGAGAAATTGGCAAACCAAGAAATGGACTCTTGAACTACAGAGAACAAACTGCTGGTTACTAGAAGAGAAGAGGTGGGGGGGATGGGTGAAATAGATGATGGGGATTAAGGATGGCTCGTGCTGTGATGAGCACCAGGTGATGTATGGAAATATTAATCACTATATTGTATACCTGAAACTAATGTAACACGGCATGTTAACTACGCTAGAATTAAAATAAAAACTTTTTTTTAAAAAACCAAGTGTTTGGGGAGGCTTGGGTGGCTCAGTGGGTTAAAGTCTCTGCCTTTGGCTCAGGTCATGGTCTCGGGGTCCTGGGATCGAGCCCCGAGTCGGGCTCTCTGCTCAGCGGGGAGCCTGCTTCCTCCTCTCTCTCTGCCTGCCTCTCTGCCTACTTGTGATCTCTGTCTATCAAATAAATAAATAAAATCTTTAAAAAAAAAATCAAGTGTTTGGATACTATGTGTATTTAGATCACAATAGTGATCTAAATGATTTTTAAAATGCATTCAGTGTCCTCAATTTGGATATTTTTTCATCAAAAATTAAAATTATATATCATATTATATATAAATTATATATAATTTATATATTTATAATATACAATATATAATTACATATATTATATATAAAATATTTGAATATTTTTTCAAAAATTGAAATTATAGTAAATATAAAAATTCTAATTTTCTATGAAAATTTAAAGGCAAAATGTTAATTATATTGAATGTAAAGCAACATTTTAAATCAAGGTTATTTAAATAAAGCTTGTTTTAACTTATTTTTTAATCTAACTTAAGTCAAATTAAATATATTTAAAATAAGACTATAATAAGAAGTAAAAAGACATCCTTATTATCAAAGACAGGGACTTTAAAGCCAAGAAATCTGTAAAAACAAACCCTACTACTTTTTTACTAATCCACTACCTCAGCCCAAATTCTGCTTAGAATTCCTTGCTAATTAAAGCTCCCAAATAATCCGCTTTCCTTCTCTTGTAAATTTGCCACAAATTTACCGTCTCTTTGTCTAGAATAGATACAAATTGCCTACCCTGGTCATTTCATTAGGTCCAATTTCACTATTATGGCCTCTGAGTTCCTGTAATAAAAGTTTGGGGTTTTTTTCTCCTGTTTACCTATCACGTGTGAATTTAATTCTTAATCCAGCTGGAAAATCTTGAAGGTAGAGGAGGATTTCTCCCTTGCCTACAGTTCTTTAGTGACCATATGCGACTGTCGGAGATCCAGGAGTGCCTCTGGCACCACAAATTGGAACAAAAAGAGAGGCAAAAAAAAAAAAAAGAAAAAAAGAAAGAAAAGAAAAAAAGAAACAGGTGGTCAGCACTACCAGAAAGAGAGAAGCAAGAAAGTGGATGGTCAGCACTAGTAGAAAACCAGTATTCATTATGCAAGAATCCATTGCAACTCTTCTATCTCGGAGAGGAGAAATCTGGCGAGACCGTTGTTTTTTCCTTTCTTAAACACTTCTGCCACCCAAATCTCCCCTGCACGCCAAAGCAGCGCCGGACGCTTGCAGTGCTCTAACCCAAAACCTTCCTTCCCAGCAGGCAATCAGACTCGCTCACCTGGTTTGAAGGACACAGAGCAAGAGCTGAGGGAAAGCGTTTCTCTTCGACCTGAGCCTTCCTTGATACTCATGGTCAAGAAAGCACATGTTTATCTTTTATTTCTTTTAAGATTTTATTTATTTATTTGTCAGAGAGAGAAAGAGAGAGAGCATGAGCACAAGCAGGGGAAGCGTCAGGCACAGGCGGAAGCAGACTCCCCCGAGCGAGAAGCCCTATACAGATCCCAAGAGAGCAATTGTTTAAAGTGGTTGGTCAAAGGGGTGACTGGGTGGCTCATTTGGTTAAGCGTCTGCCTTTGGCTCAGGTCATGATCCCGGAGTTCTGGGATCAGGCCCCACATAGGGCTTCCTACTCAGTGGGGAGTCTGCTTCTCCCTCTCCGTCTCTCTTCCTTCCCACTCTTGCTTGCTCTCTCTCTCAAATAAATAAAATCTTAAATTAAATAAATAAAGTGATGGGTCATGAACCAGATTCCGAGTGGCAGAGTGTCTGTGTTTACTGTGTGTGTGTGTGTGTGTGTGTGTGTGTGTGTGTGTGTGTGCGTGCGTGTTATGTAGGCCCTTCTAAAGCACAGGCCCAGCACGGGAGCTCCTCAGACCCACACGTAAGGACAAAACTGCGGACTCTCCATGCCCCTGAGGCATGGAGTGAGTCTGAGACGACTCCTGGGAATCAGCACTGGTTTCGATGGGCTCCTGTCACCAAGGGCCTCCAAGAGTGTCAGCCATCACCACAGTGAGAGCAATTTTAATGGTTCACAACTAGTATTTTTCTCTTTGTTTCTTGTGCCCAACTATTTTGCCTGCTTTCCAAATGAACGATCATAACATCTGTTCCTACACAAAAGGAAAAGTGACCGGACTTAACCAAAAGAGGGTAATTTGGGTTCCAATGTGGGACCTTTCTGACTTTAAGAGCAATTGTGACCACGCAGGTCTTTTGCCTTTCCACTGACTTTAGAACCTCGTCTCCAATTAAGTGAGAACTCCACCACAACGGAGAAACACCCCAGTAGTAGGTGTGATGGAAACGGAAGCAAAATAACCCCAAGAAGCAGGTACAAATCCATTCATGAGCTTGAGTCAGAACACAGGGTTGATGACCCTTTCTGCCTGAACAGTCTCTTTCCAGGGCCAGACCTTGAAGAATCTGAGTCTCACATTATTAAGACACAATAAACCTTTCAGAGGTTTACTAACACTGCTCTGTAAGTCTTAGTCACGTATAAATTCAAATTAATCAAGTTGAGGGACGCCTGGGTGGCTCAGTTGGTTGGACGACTGCCTTCGGCTTAGGTCATGATCCCGGGGTCCCGGGATCGAGTCCCACATCAGGCTCCCAGCTCCATGGGGAGTCTGCTTCTCCTCTGACCTTCTCCTTGCTCATGCTGTCTCTCACTGTCTCTCTCTCAAATAAATAAATAAAATCTTAAAAAAAAAAAATTAATCAAGTTGATTTCCTTCCAACACCTATCACAATGGATAGACTGAAGAAAAGGAAGCTTGGAGTTGATGAAGAAGAGGAAGAAAATGAAGTAATTTAGGTGTATTAGTGACTCCCCTGTATCAGAACCCTCCTGGAGCCCCTACCCAGACCCTCAGGGTACAGCACCAACCCCAGCATTTCATGGCATTGCTTTCTGAAGTATCGATAATCTCCCCGGCTTGAAGTACACTCCAAGTCTATTCTTCCTATATTCTTAGTTCCTTCCAAGGGACATTCAATAAATATCTGCTATCTGAAAAAAAAAAAAAATGCATTCATGCATGAAAACAAGTGGCTACTGGAAAATGAGTCCAGTTGCTAAACCAAGAGTTTATAAACAAACTTGTGGAATGCCAAGTATCTGTCAGTGGGGCACTGTCTGCCCTGAGCACCGTACCACACAGGGTCTTGCTTCCAACTCACATATATGCACTTCTCATTCCCTGTACTGGAAGCTTCTAGGGAGTACAAGATGCTGTGGGAGTGAGGAGGCAGGAATATCCTCACTTTGAGGCCTAGAGCAGGAAAAGGAACATCATACTAATTTTTGGAAAGAATCAAGAAATGAAGGATAGTAATAGTCACTCAAGGCAGGCTCCTTACAAGCTGACGGTGAGCCCGCCTGGGCTTTTAACTGAAATAGTAATGGCCACTTGCTAAGGCCTTGACTCACATGGACAAAACACAGAGGACAGGGTGTCCTTCAGGAGGAGAAGGGAGGGCATGCCAGACAGATCATTATTCGTGAGAGCTCCCATGCTCTCAGGGCACGTGTGTCTCTCCACTACATCCTGGTCCTAGCTACAGAGACACTTTCATATTTCTCTCCCTCTATCTTTAATGACAAACTTATGACTATTTTTTTTTTAATCCCCATGACTGAAAAAGTTTCAAACCTGAATATGCTCTAAAGTACTTAAGCTATGTTCACCATTAATCCCTTCTTCCCCATTGACCCTGACATCAATAGTCATTAAGCTTTGTTAACTGGGTGTGATCTCTTTCTTGTGCACATCACGTCATTAATCCAAGCACCGGCTTGGCATTTACTCACCCACTTCTGGAACTCACATTAATGTCAAGGGCATCTCCAGTTGCTATTCCCCTTCCCTCTATCAATCTATCACCCAACTCACCACACCCCTCCCCTGAGAAGCTGTGCAGGCCTCTCAGGTCACACCCTCAGGGAGAACTGGAGCCCAGTAACACCTGCTCCCCACTCAGCAACTCCTTGGCCCTCTAGCCAAGAAGCACAGCTCAGCCTATTGTGGGGCAGATGGAAGGGGATTTATAGAACTTACTTTAAAAAAAAAAAAAAAAAAGATTTTCTTTGAGAGAGAGCAAGCGTGGGGGGGGGGGGAGCAGAGGGAGAGGGAGGGAAGCAGACTCCCCGCTGAGCACAGAGCCCAAAGAACCCTTGGGGTCTCCATGAGGGAGGGAGATCACGATCCTGAGATCCTGACCTGAGTCGAAATGAAAAGTCGGACATTTAAATGACTGAGCCACACAGGTGACCCGCTTTACAGAACTTTGTCACAACAATACGCACTGTGATTAGCCACTGCCTGAAAATGGTTGCTGGCCATTCACCCAACATTTCTTCCAGGGGTGGCAGCAGCAGGAGAAGAGGACTCTGTCCTTTGGAGAAGGCTGGGGTTTGTGACTTGCCATCAGCATTGTGGGCCATGGAGCTGCTTCCCTCCAAGAGGGGCTGAGCCTCGGGGACTCGGCTGCTGGGGTTCTGAAGTCGCAAGCTGCTGGGGTAGGAGGGGCGTAAGCAGGTGTCATGTCTGTGAGTGAGGGACAGGCGGGGCTAGGCAGCGAGAGATAGGTAGGGGGCCATGGGATCAGGCTCCCAAAATTCAAAAGGTAGGAGATGAAAGGAAACCAGAAATAAGGGAACAAACCAGACCATCCTGTCCTTGGTGTCAGAGGTGAGGTCTTGTAACAGCTACTTGTGACCAACCAAGAATTACCAAACCCTAAAAAGGAAGTAAGACATTGAAGGTGTTATCACTAGCCCTTACTCAAGGATGCTATCCATAGAGATGTTAAACAGATTTAAGTTCCCTGCTTAGCTTTCTATAAAAGTCCATCCCTGGGGCACCTGGGTGGCTCAGTGGGTTAAGCCTCTGCCTTTGGCTCAGGTCATGATCTTAGGGTCCTGGGATAGAGCCCCACACTGGGCTCTCTGCTCAGCAGGGAGCCTGCTTCCCCCTCTCTCTCTGCCTGCCTTTCTGCCTACTTGTGATCTCTGTCAAATAAATAAATTAAAATCTTAAAAAAAAAAAAAAAAGCCCATCCCTAAAAGCCCTGTGGGGACCCCTCTCACTCCTGAGAGCTTTTTTTCTGTACCCTTGCTTAAGAAAGTTCTATCGCTTTACTCGCTGTCCGTTGTCTGCAGGATTCATGCTTCCACTCCACGAGACAAGAATGCCGCTCTCTGGGGTCATTTGGGTGCGGCCCACACACCCTGACCCTGTATCCCCAACTCCTAGTTCCTTTCTAGACAAATACGTGAAACAGTCTCTGGGTGCCACAGCAATCTGGGGGCAGCTCGTGCTGGCTGGGGCTACTCAAATTCTTTCACAAACCAACAGAAAAGCACTGGGTCAAACAAACGTGCTCGAGGACTCAGAAAAATGGATGAATACTCTGTGTTCCCAAGGATTTTTTAAAAATGAATAAATAAATCACTTCTCTCTTCAGAGTCATCTATCCTGCAATGGAAGGAAACCACTTCAGGAATGACCCCCCGAACAATCGTCAGAGGCAAATTAAAGTGTTTCTCCCCAAACCATCCCTTTTCTGGAAGGCATTCAATCGGGAGGTTTCTTCAACTTTCTGTGCTAAGTGGTTGCGTTTCTCCATACGGAAAAGACAAGGACAATCTCAGACCCATTCAAAGGCGTCTAATCTTCCTGTAACAAAAGTCCCACCATTGTCAAGATCAGCCTGGCTGGACCCCTGGCCCCGGACGACTCTATATTCTCAACAGAGCTGTTAAAGTAACCCATCCTCCTTCATGGCCATTTGCTAAAAGCCTCTTGGCATACTGTCTCAGCGCATCTGAAAGGCTATTTCTACCCACAATATTTATTTTTGAGCCGCACGTTAGCTTGTCATCCAGGTACTGTTGCTAAAACACACGCACACACGCACCCACCAAGTCTACACTCACCTTTGGTTTTCTTCTGATTTTTTAAAATAAATCAGGGGCCCGACGACATTCTGATTTTCCAGGCTGAACTGCTTGTTTAAGACCAAATTTCACATCGCCTGCTTATACAAATGGCCAGGTGGAGCGTGAAGAGAAATCATGTTTGCAATTTGGCCTCTCGGGTTATTTATGCTGGAAAGCTGCAAAGCTGTGTCACGGGGGAATATTCGCATGAATGTTATTATAAATGGCATCACGGCTGTAGCCCAGCATTTTGGCATTTGGCACTAATCACTGATGTGCCACACGTCGTGGTTGAAAGAACTAAATATAAACACGCTCAGTGCTACGTATTCACGGTATTCACGTGCCTTGAGAGGAAAACAAGGGAATTCCTGACAGCCCTGCAGCCATAAAATGAGCAATTACTGCCCATTTCCCCCTTCTCTCCAAGACCCTCAGGATGTGGCAGAAGGAGTGAAGGGTGATTCAGAACTAAGGCCTTCAACAGAAAACAATGATCATGCACTTTGGGGCCTAAGGCACAAGTTGGCCAACTTTTTCTTTAAAGGGCCAGGGAGTAAATATTTGAGGCCTTCATAGGGCCACACAGTCAGTCACATATTTTTTTTTTTTTCCTACAATTCTTTAAAGTTGTAAAAAAAAAAAAAATCAGGCCTACATTATAGGTATCACAAACTGTAAGAAACAGGCTTTGTCCATGTGTTTGCTTGGCCCCTGGCCTAAGCAAATGACGTGGTTGTGCACCAATGACCTCAGGCGCACAGGGTGGGTAAAACTCAGGAAAGCGGCTCAGGATCCTCTTATTTGAGTCGGAGTTGTGACCTGAATATACATAAGCATGAATCAGACATGACTAGTGAGAACTTGAGTACCTCTGTCCACCCCTTGAGGGCAGCCATGATCCTTATGGCCAGGAACTGAAAATGCCCCTTCAGATTCAGCTCAAATGCTGCTTCCTCCAGGAAGTCTTCACTGATTGTTAGAGCACACTCATCTTCCCCTCTTCCCCTCTTCACCCCTGCCACTCCCTGGTATACCAGGTACTCTGTGTGTGGCAACATTGCTTATGACAACGGCTGCTCACCTCCTCCTAACCAACACTTTAGCCAAACACTTCCACTGTCATTCTCTCACCCAAGCTTCAACTGTAGCCAGAGACAGAGGCTCTGAGGGGGCGAGCGTGGTGTCCAAAGTCTCATTACTAGGAGGAGGCAAACAGGACTTGAATCCGAAGCTATCTGACTCCTTTCAGCTCTCAGCTGCCTTTGGTTCTCTCTTTACCTGCTTGGCTGCTTTCCTGAGGGCTTGCAATTTCCTTCAAGTCAGGAGCCAGGCCTTAGATGCTTCTCTGGAGTCCTCTCAGACAGAGCGCTGTAACATAATGGCTGCTTGGTAAAGGCCTGGGTTTCACTCGGAGGTGGAAGCCCAGGCATGCAGGTTGAGGGGACACTAGAGACCCTTACAGTGCAGGGCAGGAGAGGACCATGAGGTAGCCACCACTCATGCCCACCCACAGGCCCGGGGACACTCCTTCAGACACAAGGACTGGTCAGTCCAGGAGGCGACACCGTGGGGGCAGACCCAGGGCCACACCTCACTTTCTGGCCTCCCCCAAGCCTCCGTGTCCTCCACCATGCACACCCCACCTCTCTCTTCCCAAGCTCTTTCCCATGAGCATCCACGAAGCATATGGTACAGTGCAAAGCTTTTTGAACTGTAGGTCAAGTCTTAGCAGGGATCGTAAAACCAATGTAGTGGCTCAGGCTGACGTTTTCATTCATGAAATGAATAGGAAACACCAAACTGCATTTCACATTCTCAGGTAACAGTGGGTGAATACTGCTTAGTGAAAATTCTGTCTACTGTGTGTACAAGCATACACGTGTGCATTTGTGTACTGTTTGCAATAGTGAAGGTCCAGCCACGGGGTGCCTGGGTGCCTCAGTGTCTGCCTTCTGCTCAGGTCGTGATCCCAGGGTCCTGGAATCAGCCCAGCCTCGGGCTCCCTGCTCAGTGGACAGCCTGCTTCTCCCTCTCCCTCTGCTGCTTCCCATGCTTGTGCACTCGCTCTCTCTCCCTCTCTCTCTGTGTCAAATAAATAAATATAACCTTAAAAAAAAAAAAAAGCCAAATAGTAACACCACAGGATCTGGATCTGGCCAGCCCTGGGTCAAACCCCCCTCTTCTACTTAATTGCATGTGTGACCTTAGGCAGGTTCCTTGAACTCCCTGCATTTCAATGTGCTTATCTGTAGAGAAAATAACTATACTGGGTCTTTGTGAGAATTCAAAGAATGGATATGCAAAAGCATCTTAGAACACCAGGCACAAAGCAAGTACTGAAAAGAGCACAGAGTTAGCTAACAGGGTCAGCACTCACAATCCTCACACTTCCCACTGCTGCGGAGATGAGGGTTACTGTTATCCCATTTGTCTGACAGAAACAGAGGCTGGGAGAGATGGGCAAAGCGGAGAGCCAAACCAGAACTCCATTTCCACCTCTTCTCTACCCACAAGGCAGCATTATCCCCTATCCCAGGAATTTCTTCCAGCCCAGGGGACTCCTTACTAAGTTGAATATAACTGCAGATATTACCTGCTACCAACATTCCAACGCTCTGTGATGAGGATTGACAAGACACTGTCTGGAAAGTACTCAGAGCGCCATGCAGACAAGTGCAATATAAATCCAGAATGTCATTTTAACGTTCTCATTATTATTACTAAAATGGGCAAAATGGAGAGAACACGATTTCAATGCCATGAGTTTTAATGGGTGTCAGGAATGTGGATTCTGGGAACAGTTGGTTACCACAGTGCCGGCATCTCAGATCAAGCAGCGTGGCGTAATTTCTCAGCCATCAACTTTGTTTATTTCACATTGAAAGTCATCTTTCCCTCCACAGGGCAGAGTTTTTTTGTGTGTGTCTTTGGAAATAAAGCTCAGCTTGATGACACTCTTCCAAAAATTCATTTTGATATATTGATTGTCCGGGCCAATAACACCCTGGCCTTACAGGTGCGTGAAGAAAACATCAGCGTGTTCATTTCTCAATAGCTCCCACCCGGAATGGGCTGCATGCAGGGCCTGGAGCTGCTCCGGCTCTTCCAGTAACTTCCCACTGAGGAAAGGTCAAAAGCAAACAATTTCAGAAGGGTAGGGACCCCAGGGAGTTTCTGAGCTGGAACTGGTCCAGCTGGGATGAGCACACAGCTAGGGCTATCCAAGAATGTTCCAGGGTCTCTTCAAAGCCATCAAGAATCACCTTTTCTGAGAAGTGAAGGCCGGGATGGTGGAGGGGAGGTGATCGGAGATGGAAACGAACCACGAGAGACTGTGGACTCTGAGAAACAAACTGAGGGTTTTAGAGGGGAGGGGGATGGGGGATGAGTTGGCCCAGTGATGGGTATTAAGGAGGGCACGGGTTGCATGGAGCACGGAGTGTTATACGCAAGCAATGAATCATGGAACACTACACCAAAAACTAATGATGTACTGTATGGTGACTAACATAACACAATATTAATTAATTAATTAATTAAACTTAAAAAAAGAATCACCTTTCCTGGGCTGCAACTGATACTCTGTGAAAAGAAACAGCAAACATATTTATGCTGCACCAGGCAATGCTGTATGATGGAGTGAAACGCAAACACCCATGCATCTTTACAGCAGAGAGGAGACTTCACAGATTTTCTAGTCCATGAAGTGCTGGAGACTAGAACCCAGATCCCCCTTTTGTGTTATTCCTATGGCGACTTTTCAGACAAATTCAAGTTTACCACTGCCGCCCCCCACGACAGGCTTCCTCGAAGAGATAAGCTGAGATGCTTGGAGGTTGATACACCCCTGGGCTTGCAAGAATTAAACCAAAGTTCTCTCCAGTCCCTGACCAGAACTCTTACTGCAACATGACAAGGTCACTATAGGAAACTAGATTTTATGGAGGACCTACTGCATGCCAGGCTCCGCTGACTGAAGACTCCACTGACTTCCCACTGAAGCTCAAATCAGCCCTTGAGGTTGACGGCTGTCCAACTTAGAGATGATGAAATTGAAGTTCTGAGCCACTTTGCCCAAGGTCACACATACTTGGAAGGGATGGAAAGGGGATCAGAACGTATGCCTTTTGTCATGTTCCATGGCATTTCTTCATAGCTTGGGAGTTAAGCTCATGGACCACATTCAATTTATACTTTCCACATCCATGTGCCACCTTAGAGTGGACCGAGAAAGGTCCTTCCAGAATACCGGGTCCTCATCCCTAGAATCCGTAAACGTTACCAGATAAAGAAAAAGGGTCTTAGCACATGCGATTAAGCTAAGGATCTTGATCCAGAGAGATAATCCTGAATGAACAGTGTGGGCCATAATTCCACAGATGGACCCCTAGGAGAGGGAGACACAGAGAGATCGACACACAGAGGAGAAGACAACGTGAAGACGGCGCAGGGAGAGATTGGAAGATGCTGGCCTTGGAGACTGGAGTAATGTGGCCACAGCCAAGGAGACCTGCAGCCACCAAACATTGGGGGAGTCAAGGGCAGGGAGTTCTTCCTCTGAGCCCCCAGAGGGTTTGGGTCCTGCTGGCATCTTGATTTTGACCTGGTAAAACAGACTTCAGACTTCCAGCCTCCAGAACTGGGAGAGCACACATTTCTGCGGTCCTAAGCCACCATGTGTATGGTACTTTGTGACAGGAGTCACGGGAAAGGAACATAGCACTCTTGCCATCATCACACCACTCAAGACAAAGTACTTGTGCACGTACAGTCCTGTCCGCTGATGGTGAAGGCCACACAGGTCCCACTCCCACCACCTGCTCTCTGCCCATAGCTCACACCAGGCTCCCCAGAGAAGGCACGAGGTGCTGGAGACTCCCGTCCAGGAACCAGCACCAGGAGGAGAAATGGAAAGACCGTGTTTTGGAGAGACCTTACTTCTCACCATGCTAGGAGAGCAAACAGTGACTGGACAAGGAATGGCATCTAGCTGATGTAAAAAATCAAAGACTGATGAGCGTTCCAACATGAAACTAAAATATTTGCTTCACAAAACTCTTCACAAGTGACTTTTTTCCTTCTTAAATAACATTTTCAATTTCCTGAAGGCAACGCATGAGCTCATTTACTCCCTAGTTTGCATGGTAAATATACTTGACCTCAAAGGTGGGCTTCTATGCCAGAAACAAGGAGTCCTGGCTAAAGGCTAGCATCATGGGAAGACCTAAGTGGAAAATGCCCGAGGAAGCAAAGGGCACGTGTGACTTGGAGGCACAGCCAAAGACCTTTGTGTTCTAGGCTGAGGTCCAGATAGAAATTGATTTTGTGGTGATGTCAAACTACAGTCTAATAACTGGTCAGTGGCCCAGGTGAATGGGTCAGGTTCCCAGGCAGGAAACCCACCTTCTGGATTTGGCATTAACCAGCCTCCCAACAGCCGCGGTTTGGAAGGGACAGACTCTGCTACTGGTCCCTGGTCCCCATCCCTCCAACTGGCTCACACACTAAGATGATCTGACCCCTGGGAAACATCAGCAAGGGGCAGGAGGAGGTAAGAGAGAAAACCCACAAGAACAGAGTATGGAAAAACTCAACAATGTTGGCACCAGTCTCCAAGATTCATAAGGCCCTGCAGGGGGTCTGTAGTCTGTGTTCCAGGGCTCAGTCACTGGCTCTCCTGTGAGGACCACACCTCTCATCACATGGACTCTTGCTGGCACTGTCCCGTTTTGCAGCCTCCTGAGGGAGCATAGCACAACTCAGGCCAGCCTGGGAAGAGTCGCCCCCGAGAATCTGACCTTTGCTAGAGCGACAACGATGGAGGATGCCTGAAGCTAATCTCACCGTGATTAAGCTTGAGCCCAAGCAGGCTGTCCCCAAAGTTCTTCCCCTAGATCCCTGAACAGCCTGGTTCTTTAGCCTTCCTCTGGCTCTGTGAGCTACTCCTTACACTTCCAGTGATTATCCTTTACTTCTGAATAAGTTAGGATCAGGTTTTGTGGCTTGTAGTCAAAGAACCTTAGGACAACTACAAAAAAGATCTCCAGGCCCAGCCTGCTTTTCCAGGCCCTTACCTCCCCGGCTCTCAGCCCTGGCCCCACACTGGATCACCTACAGAGCTGATATAATACAGACACCCAGAGCCCCATCCCCAAAGACTTTGATGTAAAGGAGAGGGGCGTGTTTAACACTCCACACTGGTTCTGTGTAGCAGGGTTGACAACCACCACCTCCCATGGCGCTGAACAGCCAAGCCTGTCCATTTACCATCATTAGGACCCATGGGACCAGCATCCCTTCCACTCCCATGCTCGTCACCTTGCCTCCCCTGCCTGCAACATACACCAGGGCTGCATTAGTCTTCCTGCACTCCTTCTTACCACTCCTCTTCTCTAAAGCCTTCCGTGATTCCCTATTGCCTCTAATAGGTACTGCGAATCCTTTATACCAGCACTTGACTTCCCTTTTATAAGATTCCATCTAGTTTCCAACCCAGATTCACTATTCACTGCTCCCCGTTAGGCCCCCAACTCTAATTCCAATTGTTCTATTACCTGTTGTCTAGACATACAGAGTCTTTAGTGCAAACAACAAAGCCCATTCCAGTTTCAACTGGAAATGAAGCTAACAGGGCTTTTTGTGGGGGTTTGTTTGTTTGTTTGTTTGTTTTTGTTTTTACATAAGCCCTGGGAGGGCCAGAGAATTGGGTATGCAACCAAGAAGCACATCAGACTATCCCACCAAACTGCCCATGGAGACCCTACCCAGAGAGGCACTGCCAACACCTGGCCTGGGATGCTATCCTTATTTCTTCCATCTTTGCTCTAAAAGTGACTCTGCTCTCTCTCAATGACACTTTGTCACCTACTGGCCCTGTTCCCAACGAGACTCCATGCGGTTGCTGCATCTTTCCATCAGTCTCTTCCAAATGAGCATCTCATGCAGGTGCAGATGATTGATGCTGCCCAGGCCCCATGCAGCACCTTAGCTGCAAGGGATGCTGGGAAATCAAGCTTCTGACCACTACCTTTGGGAAGCTGGACTTAAAGAGAGGGAAATCCTCCAAACACAAGAAGGATATTTAAATGCTGCCAGGTAGACTGAAAGCAAGACAAACATACAATAGACTTGGAATTGTGGGGGTTTTTTCTTGTCCATCCCTCACTGTCTGCAAAAAAGTTCCCCAGCTAAAAGACATCCTCTCTTAAGAGACTGTCTTCCTGTTTAGGCAAAGAACATGGACTTTGAAGTCAGATCCCAGCTCAGATCTCAATGGGTGAAGACCTAGAGCAATCTTGAGAAGTGGATATAATTCTACCCTCATGATGGTGCTGTGATACACAGGCCGGCCCCTAGGCTGGCTGGTCCCAGTCTTGGTGCAACTTTGGAAGCACAGTGCTTGAATCTTCATACCACATGAGAATAGGAAGGGCCTCCCTCCCTCATCATTTGACCAAAATTGAATATTCACTACTATGCAAATGGAGGCTGGGGTCCCGATTTTTTAAAAAAATAATGTGGGGGTACATGGGTGGCTCAGTCAGTTAAGCTTCCGACTGTCGATCTCAGCTCAGGTCTTAATCTCGGGGTTGTGAGTTCAAACCCCACACTGGGCTCTGCACTGGGCATAAAGCCTACTTAAAAATAAACAACCAAACAAACAAATAAACTAATGTGAAATTCCTTGAAGACAAGTATCCTGGGCAAATTCCTACATGTTACAACTGCACAGCAAGCTGTTCATAGTTCTGATTACAAATGGTGAGTTTAGCCATTCCCAGATCATCCTTTTCTGCTCCTTTTGAGTTAAAGAATGCCCTCTGAGTAGATAAAAGTATGAGAACATATTTTTAACATATGTAGCAATCACAGGGTCCTGCTTACAATACAGATCATAATTCAGTCGGTATAGGGTGCAGCTCAAAACTTGTCATTTTACAATTTCCCAGTTGATGCTGATGTTGCAAATCCGTACACCACACCGTAACTACCATGATTGTAGACATCTTTGGGGCGAGTGAAGTCCACTTAATTATTCCATGGAAAATTCTGGAGCCCAGAACCAGCTTACTTCAAAAACAGCCACTACCCCCACCCTTCATCAGGAGTATTTTTAGGTTTCCTTCTATAAAATTCCTTGATGCCCCAACTCTAGAAATACCAAGCTCCTTGAAGGGGGAAATCAGTGTCTTGATCTCTGCAGTCCAAATGAACCCTTGCACATTTTAGGCATTCATAAATACATAAACCACCAAAACAAAACTCAAAGGCCTGCTGGAGGAACAGCCAAAAGTCAGTCCGGGAAGGCTTCCCAGAGGAAGTGAGCCTTCCAAGAGATTTAGTAGTGAGAAAACCCCAAGGCCAAGAAGGAAAACAGACTGCTTCCACGGAAGTTTCCTTTATCCTCTGGAAAACAACCCTCAACCACCAAGGCCTCCCATTTGCCTCCCCTGTAGGGACAAACTTGAACTCAAAAAACAGTGACAACCCATCAGCTCTCCTTTAAATAAACAAAATATGCAGCTGTCATTTCAACATGGTATTTAATCTTTCAGAATTGCAGCACATAAAAAGCAAACCCATGAATTTCCCAAAAAGCTTTGTTTCTGCTGAGTTTATCATGTCCTCCAAAGAATAATAACACATAAAGTCAAAGACCAAATGACTTCAGCTCTGCCCAAACATCCCGTGTGTGGTGTTTCATTTCTAAGGTAATTTGGATTTCTTTCCCCTTCACTAGAGAAAGAAGATGGCTCTTCTCTACAAGTTCAATGAACCTCATTGCTCCCAACTGGGCCTGACTCCCATTTCTGCATGCCTTTGGGTTCATAGCCAGTTAGACATTTAACAAGTACATTAGCAATCTGACACCACTGCCTTGCCTCCTGATCCCCATCTGTCAGATGCTGGTAACACCACTGCTCTCCAAGGACCCAGCCACCCTTGAGATGCATAAAGCCGCGTGAGGAGACATCTACAAAGCCCCCAGCTGCCAGAATGGCTCTTACAGGAAGTGCGAAGAGGAAATTTTGTCAAGTCTTTCAGTTGGCAGAAACCCTCATGTCAGAAAATGCTAAAGTTTGTTAGCCCAAGATATCTCTCTTGTCACACTGGCTTTCAGCATTGGGTTTGGCTCCCTCCCCCCTTTTTCCACCTGGAGCTGGTGAGGGAGGCTCCAGGAAGCAGCAAAGCAGCCCAGACATTCCTTGCTTCACCAAACATTGATTCAGCACCTACTAAGTGCCAGGCTGTGAGGAAAAAGAGCTACTGAAAGGATGATAATTAGAAGATCAATCTACTGCAGTCTTCCTCTTTGACCACCAAGATTTCCAAGATTCCCAAAAATCTAGCTGGTGGGACTCAAACCCATACATTCTGAATTCCCCAGATAAGAATCTAAAAATTTAATGAAAATTCTTTTTGTTTAAGACTTTTTTATATTTATTGGAGAGAGAGCATGCAGAGTGAGAGAGAGAGAAAGAGCACAAACACAAGCAGGGGGGTGGGGAAGGGGCAGAGTGAGAAGCAGGCTGCCCACCGAGCAAGGAGCCCAATGGGGCACTTGATCTCAGGACCCCAGGATCATGACCTGAATGCAGGCGCTTAAACGACTAAGCCACCCAGGCACCTATCTAATGAAAATTCTGTGGTCCCCTGGACCTTGGTAAACATCCTATTCATGCAACACTTCACAGAGGGTCAGTAAATGGAAGTAAATCAAAGAATGGCCAGGCCAAGGGTGCAGTGTTTGGAAGGTGAGCCTTATCAGAGATACAGTTCTAGAGACTGGGCCTGGCTTCAAAGAAATAACTGAGGCAGGACATATGTTTACCCTGGAGCCCCCTTATCAGAGCTCAGGGAATGTATTCGTTTTTAACTGTTACATCATAAATTAATGCAAACCTAGTGGCTTAACACAAATCTATTTATTAGCTCACAGTTCTGTAGATCAGAACTCTAGACACAGTGCGGCTGGGATCTCTGTTTCAGCTCTCAAGTTATTGGCCAGGCTGAGTTCTCTTCTGGAGGTTCTTGGGGGAAATCTGTCTGAGCTCATTTGGGTCCCCACTATCTTACTGGCTCTTGGCTCTTCTGGGGTACCTACATTTCCTACCAGGGATCTCCTTAAACTCTGAAACCATGTGGAGAAATTCTTGCTCATCAAACCTCTCTATCAAACCCCTCGGAATCTCTGACTTTCCCTGTCTCTGACCTCTAGACCCAGATTTAAAGGGTCACGTGACTTGATTAAGCCTACAAGGAAAATCTCTCTATTCTAAGGTCAACGGATTTAGGACTGAATTACTTCTGCAAAATCCCTTCATGGCAACACCTCGATGGAGTCAGGGGAGCAGGTGCATGTACACCAGAGCCCAGGAATTTCCAGAGCCATCTGTGATTTCAGCCTACCACAGGGGAGGAGAGGAAAAAGGCAGATAAAATCACAGTGACTTCCCAAGGGTCAAAGTTTATGTGGTTTCCCTCCTTTCTGGAGCACCCGCGGTGTCAGGGGTTTTCAATCCCTGAACCTACAAAGTGCACAGCCACTGTGTCCTCACTCCCTAAGTAGGGAAGTTTGAAAAAAAATGAGTGTGCACTGTCCTTGGTCTCAGGGAGCTCCAAGAATAGTCGGGAGACCACATCTCCACCCCAATTTGAGAGATGTCTGAGATGGCTCGTCATTTGTAGGGAGTCCAGTGGGGGGGGGGGGCTTCACGGAAGAAGTAGGGACTTGAAATTGTGAAGAACAAGCAGGCCACTGCACCACGGAGACGGTTAGAGCTACCGCGACCTAGCTCGGCAACCTGGAGCTGCCTCTTGACTTGAGCCAAAGCAGTGCTGGGCAGCTGAGGTGTCTGTGCCAGGAAAACCCCAGGCTGAGTGGAGGGAGAGTCAGTCTCTGGCTGTGGAGGCCTGCGACACCAGCAAGACTGGAACAAACCAAGAGCCAGATCTCCGGCTGATGGCAGGAAGAATTAACTGGCAACAGCTGTTCTACCAGGATTTTGGCCCAAGGAAGGGTTTTCTCTTTTTCAATCTGGGAGCATGACTCGGTCTCCAACCTCAATGCAAGAAATGCCATCTCCGCAGGGGCGGCACCATCAGTTTGACTGCACTGCTGCTCCTTAACACCCTCCACGGGCTTCCAAGGAGAAATTTCAAGCCCCTTAGCTATGGTCTTCCCTGGAACTGGCTGTGTGGTAGGGGAGCTAGGCCACCAGGCTGAGCTGGAGATCCATTAAAGGAAGACATACGCAGTTTAGTGGCCCATTTTCACCCCTTCCTAAAGCCTGGCTTTCATGACAGTTGGCTAGTTGGAGAGGTCAAGCAATCCAGCTTCTGGCCTGAAAACAGATCAACCACGCACCTCCATACTAGGCAGGTCCTGCGTCTTGTCCACCTCCTCCCCCACCCCCGCCCCAGGGCAAGAAGCCTCATGACTCAGACAGGAAGGAGATGGTTACAAGTACATACAATTTAAGGAGAAGAGAAAACACGGGTTGAATGTCTTTTTAAATATGACCCTGACTGCATCCCACTTCCCTTGACCCTGAGTCCCCCGCCCCCTTAACAAGTAGGCAAAGGGGCCTGCTAGGAACTTGCTGTGAGCGCTGTCTCCCTGCATTAACGTCTTATTAAACAGAGCTTAACCAGGACTGTTAAACATCACCCTAATCACTTTCATTTCACCGTTACTTCTGGCAGGTACATATGGTGAAAGCCGGTGCCGGCCAGCCAATTCACACAGACTACGTCTTTGCTCAGGGGACAGAAAATCCAGAGTGTCCTCCAGGGTGGCCTGACTTCCTGGGAAACGGGGAGGAATCAGATTCTTTTCAAAGAGGCATCTTTGGTTCAGACTGACCAAAAGGATTGTGAGGTATGAGACGCGTCTAGAGGAGCACATGCCCGAGGCAAAACAGAGTATCGCTTCCCAATGCCAAGCTGAGACCCGTCTATTTATTTGTTCCGCCCCACAAACAGCCATTGAACAGCCACGGTGTGTGGGGACTGTCCTGGGACGGAGGTATAGTGCTGAGCAACATTAGGGAGAGCTCCTGCTCTCAAAGAATTCAAAGAAAAACATCAATCAAATAATCTCACAGTTCAACTCGTAAAAGAAAAATCAGGAAAAAGAACGTAAAGAGGAAAAGAAATAAAAATAAAATTGTGACTGTGAGTCTTGTTTCAAGGGAGGTTTAACCAAGTCTGGGAGGAGGAGCCAGGCTTCCTGGGGAGGGGTGGGCTATCTGAAGACGTTAACTCGATGAAGGGGCCAGATGCGGGGGCAGGTAGAGTACTGAATGAGACAGAAAAGTGTTTCAGCCCGGCGAGATAACGTGCACCAAGGCCAGGGGGTAGGAGGGAGCCTGACTATGAGTTGTTGGAGGAACTGAAGGGGGCCGGTGGGGTGGAGCAATTAAGGGGTGTCGTGGACTGAATCTTGTCTCCCCAAAATACATACGTTGAAGCCCTAACACCTGCTGGGACAGTGTATGGAAATGGGACCTTCAGGGAAGTAATTAAGTTAAATGAGGTCGTAAGGGTGGGGCCCTAATGTAACAGGACTAGTGTCTTTATAAGAAGAGATACCTGAGGTGTATCTGTCGGTCTCTTTGTCCTTCCCCCCATGCATGCACACAGAGGAAAAGCCAAGTGAGGATCCGTAAGGAGACGACTACTTGCAAACCAGAAACCCACTCTACCAGCACCTTGATCTCAGATTTCTAAGCTTCTAGAACTGTGAAAAGAGTTACTATCTGCTTTTGAGCAGATAGTAACTCAAGCTCAAGCAGATAGTAACTGTGGTGTTTTGTCATGACAGCCATGCCGACTAAGATAAGGGGAGAACTGCCCTCCATCACGTTGGAGAAGCAGCTGACCACAAGGGATCTGACGTCAAGGATGTTGATCCTTGACCTAAGAGCCATGGGAAGCCATTCAGAGGTTCAGATTTGATGGGGCTGGGGTTGAGGGTGTCAGTTAAATCCCAGTGGCTCTGGCATGAAGAAGGACAGCTTGGACAAATGCAGGAGCCCATGCAGCTAGCTATTCCTCCACTGAGGACACATTAATTCAAGATCTCTCACCTGGAGAGCATACTTGTGGGAAATAAACAAAGTAGGAAAGGCATTCCAGAAGCTCATGCTCTTCAAAGGTGCTTGCAAAGAATGGTGCTCTGCAGAGAGAGGGCCCAGGTATGGCTGAACATTTATCTGTGTACAAGACCTAACAGCAGCAGTGATGACCAGTCTTCCCTCCGGGGCAAAGAAGGCAAGGACTAGAGGTGGAGAGTTGATCGGGTTGTCCCAGGGTTCCAGAACAGCAGCAGAGGTGGACAGAAGGAAAAGGCAGTGAGAGATGATAGCATCATTCAAGTGGATGGGGATCTTGATCAGGGCACTAGACAGGGGACCTTGTCTAGTGGGGCAGGTTGGGGATGCTTGACTCCTAATTCAATATTCTTCCTCTGTGCTGTCTCCACTCACAAATGGCTTTTATTCTGAGTGGTTTTAGCATTAATAAGCTGAATACTTTGCTTGACTGAGGCTTCTGCTGCCTTATTACACTTTGGCAGCCCCCATGAGGCATGCAACTAAGACAGATGAACAGGCAAGCTAATGAATGGGGACTGGGATTCCAATATCGCCTTCCACAGGAACTATGCATCTCTCCAACAGAGAAATGAAATCTTTGAGACAGCCTGATTATAAAAATAAAGCAGCATTATTATATTTGTCTGCCAGGCTGCTCACAGGACACTTGGAATTTATGACAGAGATCACAAATAGAAAAATACACATGAAATACTATTTATTACAACCACATCTACTCCAATAAATTCTTTTCCAGAGTAGAGACGGTAACCCGAACACTTGAGGCAAAACTTTTTCCTGCAACATCCAAACATTTGAGCCAAAATAATATCTTACATTTAAAAAAGCACTAAGTTCATTTTGATGGTATTTCCCCATGAGACTGCACCAGCAATGGTCTTTATGACAAAGAAATAGCCTTTGATAAGAAATTTAATGACATAAACATGCCTGTAAGACCAGTTTTTAAACTAATCAAGAGAAAGCAAGTACAGTTGATCCCTAAAGAGGTTAAGAACGCCAACCCTTATGCTCTCAGAAAGCTGCATTCAACTTTTTTTAAAGCATATTTATTTATATTGTGTGATATTAGTCACCATACAGTAGTATATCATTAGTTTTTGATGTAGTGTTCCATGATTCATTGTTTTACATATAACACCCAGTGCTCCATTCAATACATGCCCTCCTTAATACCCATCATGAGCTTCACCTATCCCCTTACCCTCCTCCCCTCTAAAACCCTCAGTTTGATTCCAGGAGTCCGTAGTCTTTCATGGTTCGTTTCCCCTCGATTTCCACCCCTTCATTTTTCCCTTCCTTCTCCCTCTCCTTGCTATTCCTTATGTTCTACATATAAGTGAAACCATAGATAATTGCCTTTCTCTGCTTGACTTATTTCACTTAGCATAATCTATAGTTCCATCCATGTTGATGCAAAAGTTGGGTATTCATCCTTTCTGATGGCTGCGTAATATTCCATTGTATATATGGACCACATCTTCTTTATCCATTCATCTGTTGAAGGGCATTCAACTTTTGACTCTCCCAAAACTAAACTACTAATAGCCTAGTTTTTTCCAGAAGGCTTACCAAAAACAACCAGATGATTAACCCACATTTTATATATTATATGCATTATATACTGTATTCTTACAATAAAGTAAGCTAGAGAAAAGGAAACACCATTCAGAAAATCATAAGAGAAAATACACTTATGGTACTGTACCGTATTTACCAAAAACACACACACACACACACACATTGTAGTGGACCCACACAGTTCACACCCCTGTTGTTCAAGGGTCAACTGTATTTAAAATTCGTTTGGCACCTTAGAACCATCTTAAGGCCTCCATTTTCATGTAATCAGTTGATATACACTAGGGTATAGGGATTGATTTTTCAATTACTTATATTTTGCGGGAATGGTCTGCACACAAGGGGCAGAATTTCATGAAGTCGAGACAGGGGAGCTAGAGAAACACGAATCACATGGCAAGTTACTAACAAAGGAAGGTCTGGCCAAATTAGACCAGTTAATCCTGAAAGAATGGAAAATTGACAAGAATGATGCCAGGAGAGGCCCTTCAGTGAGGGTGATTTGAATAGCAAAGAATTTGGAGAAGCCCTTGGAAGAAAGCCCTCTTTACCATCTTGCTGAGAAAATCAAACACAAAGACAATCATGTAATTTTGTCAGAAAAATTATGCCCTCAAAAAACGCACTTGTATCATTCTGGAAAAATTATTACAAGAATTAACATAAAATTATAAGCTACATTTCATAAAATAGAAGGCAAATTTCTTTTCAGGAATTGCCCTTTCGTTTTTCATGATGAAGTCCCAATCAGACCTCTTTCCACATGAAATTTGGGACTCAGTTCTAAGGAGTTAACTTTAACCGTTCTTTTTAGGTAGTAACTGTCCTCAGGTAAAGAGGACCTACAGTCAGCATTGCAGCTGCTCCTCCTCGGCCCCTCCTTTCTGACTTGCACACCCAGGAGACATGAAACCCAGAGGACGCAATTCTCAGCTCATTTTCTCTTCTTCTCCCTGGGCACCCCACACATACCTAAATGCACATCAACCTTCTTTTTAGAGCAGTCCATTATAGCAGCAACTCTTCATCTTTTTTCCACCCAGATACACATGATGGATGATATCCATATTCAAGACATTCTCCCACGAGTAACCCAAGTTTACATTGCAATTCCTGCCCCTACACTCAATTCCCCTTTCCCTGACTCAGGAGAGCAAATCAGAATACAAAGGCGTGTCATTATTATAGAGTTCTGAACCTTGTATGATGTTTCTGTAATTTTGTAATTTCATGATTATCTATAGAACTTTTTTTTTTCTAGGAGGTAAGTATAACCGAGTCCCAACCACCTTAAGCTCTTGAAAGTTACCAATTAAAACTACACTTCTTTCAAACTTCTCTGTTGTTCCACTTCGAGTGGGTGACATTGGACAGTAAGCCAGGTGTGCAACAGATGCAAACTTGGTGAGTTCGAGGACCCAGATGGGACGCATGGTGTCAATAACTCCAAGTGAGGGTCAAAAAGATAAAACGGAAGGTCTGGGAAAACCTTTGGAAAAGAAGGTTTCTGTTGCATATTCTGAACATCCAAGGAATAAAGAGCCAAATGCAGGAGTTCTTCTTCTCCAGACTAACAAACTCTCTTTGGCATCAGGCAAGTATTACCGCGGCCATATTTGCTGTAACCATCCAAAAGGAAATATGCCTCCTACTGGTTTCTCACTGAGCTGACAAGAGGCAAGAGACACTCACGTTCCTCAGAATGTGCTCTTCTACATTACTATCGTTTTTCCTGCAAACTGCTTGAGAACCAGGAGGCGCCCCCGCCCCTCTTTCTCTCCCTGATTTCCCAATTTGTTTTCATGATCTGCCTAGCCCAGCACCTCGACCAGACTGAGGCACAATTGCCAAAGTGCAGAAGGGGAAATTAATATTTTCTACATAGACTCTCTCATCTTGGGTAGATTTATGAATTTTGCTTCTGTTGTGCAGAAGTTAGCATTTTTAACAATGAGGGGGGAAAATCCTTAATTGTTTTTTTATTGCCTCAAGAGCTCCAAAGACATCTTGTGCTATGTCGTCATTTACATTTCACATTAAATGCAAAATATGTTTGAAAGGAGCAAATATTTGTTTTAATTTGATACATCTGTTAATTGAAATGCTAAAAAGACAGCTAAATCACTATACTAAATTCAGCGATTTGTAAACAACTTATATATTCTGTTGTTCTGGGTTAAAAATGCCCCAAAGCCCAAGTTTTATGAAACCCACCAAGTAAATTGCATTGTATTAATCTGATGGAAGCAGGCCATGATTTTTTCCTCTTCACTCCATTAATTTATTTCCTAACTTGAGTTAATCAGTGAGGTTCCTATTTTTAAAAGCTCTTTGAAATTCTTTGGGAGGGGGATATTTGCAATAACTGCCTTGAAAATCTACTGCAGAGGAAATTTACAAACGGTAAATTCCCCCAAGACATTATCACGCATTGAGCACCTGATTGCCAGTCAACAATCTTTATGCCTGGGGAAGCAGTGGGCGATTAATACATAGTTGTTATAAGAAAGAAGGAGAGAACTAGAAGGAAAGAATGAGAGAGCAGCAGGGAGA
This sequence comes from Lutra lutra, assembly GCF_902655055.1. Taxonomy (NCBI): domain Eukaryota; kingdom Metazoa; phylum Chordata; class Mammalia; order Carnivora; family Mustelidae; genus Lutra; species Lutra lutra. The sequence goes on from NC_062280.1 coordinate 99,593,281, forward strand.
ACGGACTCATTCCAGGCAATTGCTAACTGGATGAGATGATCCCCAAGGTCCTATTCATTTCTAGGTAAAAGTCTGTGGCATTCCAATTTGATGCTACAAAATGAAGACTGACTGCAACTTGGAATAATACCCATGGAGGGCAGGGGGGAAATAAAAAAAAATACCCACTCTTCAGAGAAATAATAATAATAATAAACCTACAGAGATTGGTCCAACAGAGAACGAAGATAAATCAATTATTTTTCCTTGGTCAAATGAAACCTTAATTCCTAAATTAGAGTGGGAGAGAGTACACTGTACTCAAAAAAGGGGAGGGGGACAGGGGGAGAGAGGATTAATTCACACTAAGGTATAAATTACTGCTAAAAGTTTAAGATATGCTGAAGGGCATATGGGGGAAGAGAGAACTAGCTTTTCCATGAATGTTCAAGCCTATCTACTAGCTACTCCTTCCTGGACTCCTCTGGGCAGCAGGAGGTAGGTAAGAGAGAGTAAGTTGGGTTGGGTGCCCTGCCCAAGTCCCTGGACAGATGTCAACACCTGCTACAGACTCCTTAAAGCCAACTTCCACAAAAGCTGGCCCTAGGAGGCAGCAGCACCACCAATCTAATCACCTTCCTTGTCAAAGTCCTGTTTTGTTTCATTTTCTGTTCAACACGAGCCTGTGTGAACCACCCAGAGCCTCTCCTCTCCTGGCCCTGAGGAGGAAGGTCAGAATGTGGGAGCTGTACTTATTTGAACTAGATCTTCTCTTCTCTAAGCCTCAAATTCCTCCTCTCTGAAATGGAAATATAAACCACCTACTATAGCCCCTGATGCCAAGTAGGCATCCAGAAATTGCAAACCCTCTCCTCTCATTTCACACAGACACAGGAAGTCTAAGTCAGCTGTAGGGACATAGCAGAACCCAGGGGCAGGCTCTTTCCATCCCTCGTCAAGCGCCTTCGAATTTCTCTCTCCTGTCAACCCCCTGGCCCTGAAACCTGTTACTCAAGTTTCCCACACCAAAACAAACAGCACCATGATTTATTCCTTTTCCTGATGCCACACTGGAAAGGGCCCGGTGGACCGTGAGCTCCTTCCTCCCTGACATACGCAAGGACCCGACTTGAAATGTTTGCACCACAACGAAAGTTTGGAAAACAAACAGTTTTCTCAGCTCGGCATTGAGTATTTTGGATGATCAATCAAGTCCCAGAAATCTGGGACACCAGATTTTCTGGATCAGACAAACAGGCCGGCAGTCTCTGCCATGTTTCTCGGTTCTGATAAGGAACAAAACCACCACAGCAGAAACTCAAGCTCTATCCTGAGGAGCGTGTCTGAGAGCTCCAGTTTCATAGGACTTGGGTAGGTCACTGGAGGGGGTGAGGGGGAAGAGAATGTAGCTGCCACCTGGAGAGTGTGTGCTCCTGACAGCTTGCTTCTCCCAAGGAGGAGAAAAACGGGAACAAAATCGAATTGCCTGGGTAAGGTTCTCCAGGGTAAAGAGGGCTGGAGAAGAACTCTCCCTTTTATCTCCACAGAACTTCTCAGAGGACTTTCACCTCTCCCCGTTACCTATTTTGTCCCTCAGTATGTTTAACTCCATTTGACTCAAGATATTTTGTGAGTCACAGAGCTGCTGTTCTGGAATGCGCGCAGATGCTGACTCCTGGCCTAGTGCTCTTTCACTGCATCCCAAGTTCCCAAAACATACAAAAGAAATACTCAGAGGTTCCGAACCATGCCTCCTCAATCTCAGCAAAGGGAAGTATACAGATTTAAGACCACACCTGTGGTTCTGAAGAGCACAGGCAGTGGCGGGTGGGGGAGAGGGAAGCCAGCGCCCAGGTCGCCCTCCACCCAAGACTCACTCAGGAAGATGATGGTCTGCCTCCTGGCTGTCCTGCTCTCCTCGCTCTCCGACTTCTTCAGCTGAGGCTGCTGTCCCTTCCTGGTCCCCCCAGCCTGGCCGCTCCTCATGAGCACCTGCATCATGTTCCAGCACATGAAGGCCACGGAGACCAGGACCAAGAGGTAGATGACGAAGGCGCTGAAGATGCTGGACTGGAAGACGGTCCAGCGGCTGGAAAGGTTGGTACAGATGGACATGTTGGAGGTCTCCGGGCGCTGGTGGTGGTGAGTCTGCGAGCGGTTGCAAGGCAGACCCCGGTGATTGGGCACGTTCACCAGGGGGTACTCAGTTCCCATGGCAAAAAGCAAAGGCAACGCCACCAGGGCGGAGGTGACCCAGACAAAGCCAATCAGCAGCTTCACCTGGCAGGGCCCCGACACAGCTTTGTACCTGAAGGGGTGGCAGATGGCCACATAGCGCTCAAAGCTGAGCGTCAGCACGTGGAGCAGGGTGGCATAGCTGCAGGCCTCGAAGAGGAAAGTGTGAATCTTACAGGACAGGGCATAGCTGGGCGTGGTCAGGGGGTTCCAGATGATGCTGTAGAACTCCATGGGCATGCCAATGAGGAAGACCAAGATGTCCGAGCAAGCCAGGCTCACCATGTGATCCGTCACCTCCTTCTGCAAGTAGCCTTTCTTCTGCAGCACCTGCGTGACCCGAATGGTGACACTGTTCCCCAGAATGCCCACCACGAAGATGGCCAGGTACACCAAGACGAGGGTGATTTTGATCCAGGTGGCCACCTCGAACTCAGGGACGTGGGTGTGATCTATGACATGGGAGCACTCACTGCTGGGGCCCTGGGGCGAAGCCATGAGGATGAAAACCGGGCCACCAAGTCCAAAGACCTCTTCGACTTCCCTTCCTCCTCCTCCCAGCAGAGCCCGGAGTTCTGGGCTGCAACTCACCAATGAGGGCCCAGAGCGTTCTCTTAATCACCTGGAAAAAGTAACTTAGTATTTCTGGTGCTTTCAGGGTAACTTCCTGGAGTAGCTCAACCTAGCAGGGGCCTGGGAGGCGCCGGAGGGTGGAGTTTGGGGAGTGTGTGTGTGTGTGTGTGTGTGTGTGTATGAGTGAGGCGGGGAGAGAGCGGAGGAAGGAGGTTCCAATCTCCCGGCGCGGGGTGTGGCTCCTGCAGACCCCGCCCCACCCCCTAGTGTCCGCCCTTCTCCTCCCGGGTCCCCCTGCGGGGCAGCCCTCCGCCACCGTCCCCGCAGCGTGCCGCTCGAGGGCCCCTACCCACCCTCCCGAAGCTCCCACTCGGGAGCTGCTAGCGGCCCAGTGGTCCGAGATTAATCATTAACCTCCGCTCGTTGTGCTCGGCGGCCCCCGCGCTGACCCAGCCCAGGCGCGGGGTTTGACTCAGCGCGCCGGCACGGTCCCGAAACCAAATCTTGGCTCGGGAGCACCGGGCAACGGGTCGCCCCGCCGCCCACGCCGCCACAGCCGCCCCAGCGGTGACCGCCAGCCCGCACGCGCATTCCGGGGAGTCACGGCCCGGCGGAAGCTGGAGTTGCATGCGCTCCAAGGTCGAGGCTGGCAAAGACGAACTTGCCCTCTCCTGCCCGGCTGTCCCCTCAAATGCTGTGCCATGTCAGCTTGGGGGCGGCTGGACCTGGGTGCCTGTCTCCGCGGCCAGACAGTTGGCCCCGCCGCCCTGGGGAAGCCAGCAATTGCTCGCCTTCTCGGTGCCCTGCCTTCCGGCAATCGGGGTGTTCCCAGCGCAGCGCTGGGCTGTGCGCTCCCTCACGAAGTCAAGCCCCAGGCAAGCTAATTGCAGGCCCATGAAAGCTCTGCCTTTCTCCAAAGCCTCTTGTTCTACCGACCGCTCTGGCTGGCCTTGCTGGGAGGCAGGGGAGGAGCGCAGCTCTTTCCTCCGGGTTGCGCTCCCTGGCGCAGGCCCTTCTCCCCACAGCGGACAAGGGGAGTCTTTAACTGAGGACAAGTATATGTATAAGATGTCACACTTCTCCAGGTTGTCGCTGATGGGAGATGCGTCCTTTCGCAGGAAGCTATGACCAGGACATCAAGGCCATCCCCAGGGGGACATAGCATAAAAATGGCATTAAGGATCAGGCCATTTTCCCTCTCTTCAGAGAGAGGAAAACCTCTAATGGGCTTATTTCAGCTTCTAATTCCAAAATCACAGATAATGGAGATGGAGAAGTAGGGGCTGTCCTATGCACTGTGGAGTGGTTAGCTCCTACAAGGACCCCCACTGCCCTCCCAATAGTGATGGCCAAAAATGCCCTCAGGCATCCCAAATGTCATTTAGGGGAACAAAATCACCCCAGTTGGAAAACCACCATCCTGAAGGAAGAAAATGGGTCCCCTTTATGTGTCCACCCTGAGGGTCTAGCTGAGGCTCTGTGCTAAAACCGTTCTTAAAATATCACAGCAACCACCCTCTGATGTGATTGTTTTAAAGATGAAGAAACTGGGTGTCCAGAGGATAAGTGCTTCCCCAAGACCATAAAAGAGTCAGCAAAGAGCCTGAAAGTGAGCCCAGACCTATCAAACCCTAAGTCCACACTCTTAACAGGAAGGGGATTCTGGGATCACCATAGGCCCTATGGAAGTGAATCCTGAATGATTTGCATAGAGACATAGGGATTGTATTTTCTGAATCCAAACCTGGACACATGGTCTGAGAACCTCAGGGAATATTTGATTTTGACACTGTTTAGGAAAAAAAGAAGGGGGATTCTATGGCCAATGATCTTTACAATGAACATCATACCTGGTTATAGTTATTTTGTCTATTTGAGCTCTCTGCGTTAAATTACAAACTCCAAAGCCAAGAACTCTCTCTTCTCCTTCTCTGACACCCCTCCACAGCTACATCAATACTATGTTTTGTCAAACCACCCTTTTCACGTGTGCTATTTGACCTACTTGCTGGCTGGGAAATTCATAACTCATTTCCTTATTAGTGCACTGGGCTTAGCTACATGATTGTCATGGCCTTAAAGTTGTCCCACAAAACACACAGGATGTGTGTGGTCTCTTGAGGCTTTCTTAACTGCCCATCAGAGTCCTCCATGGAGTGCTTTGCAAAAGGTGCTGGCTGTTTGCTATCGCAGAGAGAATGAGAAGCTCTAGAAAGAACCTTCCCACCAGCAGCAGCAGCATATGTACTCAACTTCAGCTCTGCCCACTTCCTTTTCCTCGACAGAAAACAAGCTGGGAAGCTCACAAGTATCCACCCCAGACAGATCCTTTGACCCCCTCCTTTGTTATTCCCTAAACCCCTATTGCATGCCAGGCATTTTCACGTAATTCATTTCTTTCAATCCTCATGAGGCTAGAAGGAGGATATCATTATCCTGTTTGCAGACGAAATGATTGAGGTTCAGGGGACCTAAGTGACCTGCCAGAAAGAGTCAGAGGTAGGATTTGAACTCAGTCTGCCTGGCACCGAAGCCCTTTCCACTCTGAAATGCTCTCTGTGTGTGCAGCACAAGGCTGTGCCAGGCTAGGCAGGGGCATGTTAGGGAAAGGAATTTTTGTTCTTCTCTCCCCAACTGCAGCATGCCAATCATCCCCCAACATATTTGATAATTGCAATTTGTTCTGCTCAGACAAGATTTCCATTATTTGTCCAATTTCTTTCATCAAAGTTTTTGCTCCCAAAGTGTGAACAAAGATTACAAATGCATCTTCAAACCGTGAGAATTGAGCTAATTAAATTTTGTTCCTTACAATGCAGATGGAAACACGTATTTTGAACCAAAGTCCAGGAGAATTAAATTTTCATTTCACCTTTGCTTTTCCTAAGACCAGTTAAAAACTGTTTGATGTGCTCTCACTTGTTGATAACAGACTGGTGTAACACCTGGCCTGGGTCTGTGTAATCTAGATGTATTTTATTAGCGTTTGTAGAGAGGGGGAAAAAAAAAAAGGAATGGAAAGTGAGACAAAAGAATACTTTAGGTACCCTTTGATATCATCTCTCCTCAGATCCCTCTGGGGTCTTCAGAAATTTATCCTCACATTTCACATATTCTAGGTGACCTTTGAGGTCATGTAGGCTAGGCCTTCACATGTTTTTTTGGCACTGAATCTCATTTTTAAAATGAAATATTACACTGGCACTCAAAGTAAACACACACACACACACGCATACATATATATTGTATTTTTATAAATTTAAATTATTTCAGATGCTCAAATTTTTAACGTTTACTCAATCAACAACTTATACTCTAAAAAGTAACTCCTTGTTTACAAAGGTTAATGGTATAATCACAGTGACTATTCTAAGCTACAAAGAAAACTTCAATAATTTTCAAAAAGTATAGCATAGATAACTTTATTTATAATGCAGTGTCACTAAGAAGTAATAACAGAACCAGAAAACTGAAAGTTAAAACTCTAAAACTCTACCATCTCAAATTTTTTTTTTTTTAAAAAAGATCTCTGAAACAATTGTTGGTCAGAGAGAAAACCCAAACCAAAATTGCAAAATTAATATTTAAAGAATATTAAACACAAAAATACTGCATATCAGTAAGCCAAACAAAGCTCAAAGTCACACAGAGCTAGAAAGTTGCAACCACTGAGTGAAGACGCTTCACTGACCCAAGCCTACAAAGGCCAGTCCTTCCAAATAGAACTAAATCAGCCACAGAGCTTGACAAAAATACTGACTTCAGCTCTCTAATATGGTAATCACTAACCACACATTGCTAATTATACCTGAAATACAGCTAGTTCTAACTGAGATGTGTTGTAAACATAAAATATGCACCACATACTGAAGACTTTATTTGAGAAAAGGAATATAAATTTGTTTTTATATATTGATTTCCTGTTGAAGTGATACAATGGCTATAGGGGATTAAATAAAACATATTAAAAATAATTTCGTATCTTTTTTTTGTTTTTTTACTTTTTTCATGCAGCTACCAGGATATTTTAAATTATATTTGGCTTGCATCTGTGGCTGGCATGATATTTCTATGGAACCGTGATATTATAAACAGATAAAAGAGACAGTCCAAGGAAAAAAACGAGTACTTACAGGAATTTTGTTTATGATAATGGTGGCATTTAAAATCAATAAGGAAAGATGGATTGTTCAATAACTCTTGTTAAGATGACAGGTTAGCCATCTTGAAACAAAAAAGAAAGTTGGATACCTACTTCCACACTTTATTATAACAGAAATTCCAGGTGGATCAAAGATTAAAGTCTTTGGATTTTAATCATTAAGGAAATCATTAAATGATAGAATAAAGCACTAGAGAATTTTAAAAACCAAATTGGTTTTTAATCTTATGACACAAATCCCAGAATCTATAAAGAAAAAGGTTGATAGGGACGCTTGGGTGGCTCAGTGGGTTAAGCGGCTGCCTTCAGCTCAGGTCAAGGTCCCAAGGTCCTGGGATCAAGTCCGGCATGGGCTCTCCTTGCTCAGCAGGGAGCCTGCTTCTCTCTCTGCCTCTGCCTGCCTCTCTGCCTGCTTGTGTGCTCTCGCTCTCTCTCCTTCTCTCTGACAAATAAATAAATAAAATATTTTTTTAAAAAAAGGTTGATAAACTTTATTTCATTAAAAATAAAGTTCTGAGGGCACCTGGGTGGCTCAGTGAGTTAAGCCTCTGCCTTCGGCTCAGGTCATGATCTCAGTGTCCTGGGATCAAGCGCCCGCATCGGGCTCTCTGCTCAGCAGGGAGCCTGCTTCCCCCCTCTCTGCCTGCCTCTCTGCCTACTTATGATCTCTGTCTGTCAAATAAATAAATAAAATCTTTTAAAAATAAATAAATAAATAAAACTAAAGGTCTGTAAGGCAAGAAACACTGTAGCCAAATATAAATGACAGATTTCAACAGATTTTTCTTTAAAAACTTGGTAAGAGCCAAGAAGCCCTTTAACAGATGAATGGATAAAGAAGATATGGTCCATATATACAATGAAATACTATGCCTTCATCAGAAAAGATGAATACCCAGCATTTGTATCAACACGGACGGGACTGGAGGAGATTATGCTGAGTGAAATAAGTCAAGCAGCAAGAGTCAATTATCATATGGTTTCACTTACTTGTGGAGCATAAGGAATAACACAGAGGACATTGGGAAAAAGAGAGGAGAAGGGTGTTGGGGAAAATCAGAGGGGGAGACAAACCGTGAGAGACTGTGGACCCTGAGAAATAAACTGAGGATTTTAGAGGGGTGGGGGTGGGGGTTTGGGTGAGCCTGGTGGTGGGTATTAAGGAGGGCACATATTACATGGAGCACTGGGTGTGATGCATAAACAATGAATCTTGGAACCCTGAAATAATAAAGTTAAAAAAATAATAAAAAAAAATAGAATAAAAACTTGGTAAGCTGATTCTAAAATTTTAAATGTTAAGAGCCAAGAATGAGCAAGATATTCTTATTAGGTGAGAGGATTTGCTCTACCAGATATCAAGACTTATTATAAAGCTATAGTTTATAAGACAGTATGGTGGGCACCTGGGTGGCTCAGTTGGTTAAGCATCAGCTTTGGCCCAGGTCATGACCCCGGAGTCCTGGGATCGAGCCAGTCGTTGGGCCCCTTGTTCAGCAGGGAGTCTGATTCTCCCTCTGCCCTTCACCCCACTTGTGCTCTCTCTCTCTCAAATAAATAAATTAATAAAATCTTTATATATATATATATATATGTATATGTATATATAAAGGCAGTATGGTTTTGATGTAGGGATAAACAAAGAAAAGAATGATACTGAAGATGTAGCATAGAAATAAGTCTACACGTAAATGGACAGGATTTACAACAGATGAAACTAAGGCAGTGCAGAAGAGATGGTCTTTTCCATTGATGTAGCAGCTGAGGATGCTCTGAGGACTGAAGGTGAGGGAATGCCCTAACTTGTAACATTTGTCCATATCCATGGTGCCAATACTCCCAGCATGGCTTATTTCAGGCTACCCAAACATTAAAAATCTTCTCATAAAACTCCTGAAATTTTAACAATCAACTCTCATGAGTTCCAGGACAGCACTCAATAAATGCTATTTGGGACAACTGAGTATCCATTTGGATAAAATTCATTAAGAAAGAAGACAGGCAACCCAAATTAAAAAATGAGCCAAAGAGATAAACAGGGACTTCACAAAGAGGAATCCAGATGGACAATAAACAATAATAGCTATCCAACCTCTTTAGTAGTCAGGGAAATGCAAACTAAAACCACAATTAAACACAACTGCACACCTACCAGATTGACTAACATTCAAAGATCACCAGTACCATCTGTCCATGAAGCTATGAAGTAACGGTGACTTGTACATTGCACATGGGAGAGTCAGTTGGTGCAACCACTTAGGAAATAAGTTTGGCAGGGCCTACTAAAGTTACTTATGTATGTATCTTGTGATCCAGGAATTCCATTCCTAGGTACATACCCTATAACTCATGTCACAAAAATGCATATACAAGTATGTGTATACCAACATTATCCATCATTACCTAATCTAAAAAAACACCTAAATATCTATCCACAGAAAAATAGATAGCAAAATCCAGCATATTTATATAAAGACCTATTATATAGGCATGAAAATAGATATGTCATTGCTTCAAAAATAATGTGGTTGAATCTAACAACTATAATGATGCATAAAAGAAGAAAAGAAGAAGAAATATGTCCACTTATGTAACATTTTGACATAGATGAAAGAATAATTAGAAAGAATTAAAAAGAATAAGAATTTTGAGGGATATTATATATTATATGGGGATTCATATAATAAAGCAATTAATTAAGTAAAAGTGTCATTTCAGTGATGAGATAGAGGTCACTTCTCATGAGATGGGGAGGTGCATGACCTGGAAAGGGCATATAGAATGGAGTCGAGAACTTCTGAGGGCTGACAGTATCTATTTCTTTTTTTTTTTAAGATTTATTCATTTATTTCAGACAGAGAGGGCACACAAGCAGAAGGGACAGAGCGAGAAGGAAAGAGAGAATCTTCAAGCAGACTCCACACTGAGCCTGAAGCCCGACTCGAGACCTGACCCCATGACCCTGAGATCATGACCTGACTGTAACCCAAGAATCAGACATTCAACCAACTGTGCCACCCAGATGCCCCAATCTCTATTTCTTAACGTGGGTAGGAATTACATAATAGTAACTGCATTATGTTTTGCTTTATGATTTTTATTATGCAGTCATTTATGTCTTATGTACATTAGATGTGCTATATTCCATAATATTATAAAATGAATTTTTTAAAAACGGAAGCATACCCACACAGCCATTTGGGTAAGTTCAGTCAACCTTGCTTTTCATCCAGGAGGGTGACAGCGCTGCAACCAGAACACCCTCGAGTAAAAACAACAGTAACAAGTGCCATGATTAAACACCTACTGTGACCAGACGCTATGTTTATTCAATGCCCAAAATAGTCCTGCAGGTTGAGTGTCATTATTCCCATGTACATGTCTGTAAATCACCCATCAAGTAACTCCTCTCTAGCCTACCCAGACTTGGCCTAGGTCTACAGCCTGAATTTCTTGGATTCCTCATAGTCTTCAATACTGTGTGTAGGAGCAACGACAGGTTGGGTCCTGAGAAGCCATTATCATGTAACCTGAAGACTTCCTCCTTCTTTTGCCCCTGGAATGCCATCTGGCAAACAGGATCCAGCTTCTTGGACCACAAGAACAAGGCTGAAGGAGGCTCTATGAAACATGTATATCCTTATGCAGGCTCCCAGTCTCACACATTCGAGGGTTGAGGTCCTGCCCATAGAACTGATGGAATGCTATGCCACCTCAATACACGGGTGAGCCCTCACCAAGAAGCTCCAGATTTCTGGGAAATTATGTTCTCTCTTTGAAAAACATTTTATGTGTTAGGTTCAGTGAGCTTACTGGCATACTGATGCTGGCATCGATCTTGTTCATGTCCTCCCTAGGGGCTACGTGTTCCCAGCCCTTCGGAGATGAATATCCATACATTAGAAATGCCTACCAAGGCCACAATGCAGGGAGCCTTGTTTTGGCCCTCTGCAAATTTGTTAAAGATAACATAGTCTCTCCCCTTCCTGAGGCACAGATGGCACCACAAAAGCTAACTGAGGAGAAGTTGTCAATTTGGAGCATGCAAGCCCTTTGATCTCACCACAGTGCCCTTCTGTGTGTCCCTTCACTCTCTAAAATCTGTGGACTAAGGTCCAGACTTTGTGGAGAATAGTGTCCTAGCTGTCTGGATTGTTGCCCACCCAATCCTCCCTGTCAGTTAAGTTACCCTGAATAAAATAAAACTTTGTGCAAACAGCAGAGTCACCTGCTTCGTTTTCTCGTCTCAAAGTGCCTTTTCGGTGTGGGGGGTCCTTTTTACTGTCCCTCCCTCACCTTCTAACAGGTTCCCCGTCTTTTCCCATCTGGAAAAAGTGATTAAGAAAAGAAAAATTGTCCCACTGGTTTGGGTAAGCTAATGAGTTATGATTTTTCATTTAGCACATGTCTTTTTTCTTCCTTTAACTTGAATACTTTGAGCTCAATAGAACAGGCTCCTTATCTGTAAGAGAGTCTCCCTGTTACCCTGTTACCTGTCTCTTCATGCCTGGGAGGGGGGAGAGAGTGGTCACTCAGTCCAGCGCCATCCAGGGGGAGACAAATAAATACCTGTGTAGTCATCCCTGTTGCCCCCTTCCTATGTTTTTGCATAGTTGCTACAGGCCAGCACAGACTAGAAAATGCCTACCACCTGGGCTGCTCCGAATTGCATTCCCTGCACATGCTTGGAGCACAGGAAAACAGCACTGCCTCAGCTTTCCGGGCTTCTCCCATATCCAAACCATGGGGCATCCGGGTGGTTCAGTTAGTTAAGCATCTGCCTTTGGCTCAGGTCATGATCCCAGGGTCCTGGGATGGAGTCCTGCATGGGGGTGACGGGGGGGGGGGTTCCCTGCTTAGCGGGAAGCCTGCTTCTCCTTCTCCCTCTGCATGCTGCTCCCCCTGATTTTGCACTCCCTCTCTCTTTCTCTCTCTGTCACATAAATAAATAAAATCTTAAAAAAAAAAAAAAACGCTTATGAAGAAACAAATACCTCCAGGCCTTGATGTTTTTATTTTAAAATACTCCAAGCAAAGAACAAGCTATCTTTCTTGGGTGGGACTATTTTTCCAGCCCACTTAGGCAGAAACCTCGCAGGTTCCCAGGCCCAGTGATTGTTCAGGGATATCGTGATTTTCAACCTTGATGAAAATGTCAATGATGTCTTTGATAAAGTAGTCTATGAGCCAACAGCTCTTGCTATGTAAACCGATGCGAATCGGATCAGGACTGCCATCCTATACATCCCTGGGCTCTTCTAAGATTGCTATATATAGCACGGTGATTAAAACAACAGACTCGGAAGCTAGAACCCTTGGGTTTGCATCTGGGCCCTTCTATGCAGTTCTTTATGCCCTAGTTTCTTCACTCTATGCAAATAGCAATAGCATTTATCTCCTGAGTTTGCTGTGAGGATTGAAGGCATTTACATAAAGAGTGCCTGGCATATGAACCCGTATTTGTACCGGCTCTTGTCAAAGGAACAATATGGAGCAGTGGATAAAGGCCTCCCTGCCTGGGTTTGCATCTGTTACTCCCTCGCTGCATAACTTTGGGCACTTGTCTTACTCTGAGCCTCAGGATCCTCATCTGCCAACCTGAGGAAAAAGAACAGTACCCACCCGAAAGGGCTGATTGCAGGACTAAGTAGCATAATAAAAATAAAGCTCTTAGAGCAATGTCAAGTGCAAGGAAAATGCCAGACAGGAGTTAACTCTCATTAATGTCATGTCCACAGTCCACTAGTGGTTGCTGTTCACACTGTGGCTCCCAGGGCCCAGTAAGGTCCTGAGGCACATTCTAAACACACCAGGTTTCACTATGGTGTGAGCTAGGATTATTTGACTGCCAAGTAAATCTTCCTGAACTCCACTCCAATGAAATCAACAGATAACAAGTTCAGCAGGTCCTTTCTGGAAAGCACAGTAGAGAATGTAAGGCAGGAAGACAGTCACTTCTCTAATCAAGCCAGGGGCATGTAAATTGTTAGCTCTCCTAAGACAGCAAATGCCAGCTTCTGGGTGGTGGCAGTAAGGGCTACAGGTATTCAAATGTGGCATCTGTCCCCACAGGAGAGACGAGACTCCTCGTCTGAGAATCGGGATGTCCGTATGGCAGGTGGGGAATCCTTGTAATAGCCAGTGATTTTACCCAGCAGAAATCCCTGTTTTGAAACAGACCATACAACACACAGAATTTACTAGACAACAGGGACCCTGAATTATCCAGGGTCGTCTTCACTAAATATGAACTTCGTGTGGTCTGCGGCGTGGTGGCAATCCAGTGGCAGCAATAGATCAGCATACACACAGCCTTAGAAGGCTTTTTCCAGGTGCAAAGTGAAATGGCCACTCTGAGAGGGATTCCAAGTGTGACCCCAGTCACGTTGCCCTCCGTGTGCGTTAGTGGAGTTGATCGGCCTACTTCACTGGCTTCAGAACAGGCAGCGCCATCATGGCCATGTTCCCCTAAGTGTAGGCTCTGTTGCAAAACCATTCAGTGCATTAAAAAACCAACAAAACCAACAAAGACATGAAAAACACACCAATTTCCTGAACTGATGCCAGCCACAGATTCCTCAAAAATGCACACAGCCCTTGTCTTCCAAGTGACTCTGCTTAGCGCTGGCCACCCCCATGCTCCCAGCTGTCAGACCCTCATTGTCTCTGCCATTAGTGCTTGCAGCTCATGAGGAAAGTGGTGGTTGGATTCAAATGTACAGAAAGGAACAACTGCAGGAGACAGGACCAGCTTAAGGCAGCTGCCTCAAGCATTTTAGCTAAACTAACCTGTCTGCTAGTTGATGTCTACCTTCATCCCTCAGCTTACATTATGAATGAAATGTGCATTTGTGGGCCTAGCCAGCCCTGTTATTCTTGGGATGTTGTTTGTTCTGAGTTCCCAACTTGTGAACACAACCCATCTCAGGCTGGGACCAAAAGGAAAGACTTTATTATTTAATATCTTCCTGTTCTTACAGCATCTTCTCTCCACTGCGGAAGTCTGCTGTTTGACAAATATGAGGAAGAACAAACCCTCTCATGATTCCTTCCAACAACTGTCATACAGCAATAAACAAAATTCCCACTGTTGCAAAGGGGAAAGTAAAAATGAATGGAGGACAGAGGACTTAAATCCAAAACTCAAGTAGCAGCTCTTCCCCATCTCTATTTCAGAAAAAACAATCAAAGAGAATTATATCCTCATCTCTTACCCTTCAAGCAGACTACATGGAGACCCTTCAGAAGGAGAGACCAAGGCTCTGAATGGAAGCAACTAGTGGCTTGGGATTCATGACTATGAACGTTGCATTTGGTCTGGATCCAGCATTCCCTGGTAGATGGAGTCAACACTAGGTATTACATGTTCTGCAGGAACTGACACTGTAGGGTTGGCCTCTTCTTTGAGCAGGTGGGCAATAAGCCCAGAGTCAATCCAGTTGTGCTCTGACAGTTTGGTACTCTGTGTTGTCCCTGGTATAGTCCATCCTGGGCCACCTCCTTACCACCAGCTCAAGTGTGCTAGAACATGTGGGTTTGTATCAGCTAGAGATAGGCGAGAAGCGGGTCCTCTCTGGTCTGATTTGCCATTGTGGTTTGCCTATGCAGACAGGGACTGGCGTTTCATATACTGAGGAGCCATCAAATCCTAGAGGATAATCAGCCATCAGCAAATGCATGATTCCCAAAAGAGGAAAAGAACAAACTCTTTAGTATGACATTCAAGATCTGTTCTAGCCTGCCCTCACCCAACTTTCTAACCTTACAGGTACCATATGTGATAGCTTTTATTTTCCAAAGGTAGCCACCAGCCAGTCCAACATATGTGTATGTGTGTGTGTGTGTATACATACACACATCCACACACCACTATAATTATGGTGTGACTACCACTTTACCCCCTGAGAGGTGGGTCTAGGCTTCCTTTCCTTGCATCGGAGTAGGAGCTTATGATCACTTTGATCAATAAAGTAGGGCAGAGTGATGCTATGTGACATCCAAGGCTTGGTCAGCAAGAGGATATAGCTTCCTTCTGACTCATTCTCTTTAGAATACACATCTTGGGGAACCCTGAGCTACCATGAAGAAATGCAGCTGCTCCAAGGCTGTCACACCACAAAGACCTCCCAGAGAGACCTCACAGAATTAGAGATGTCCAAGGAGCCCGAGCTACTTCACTCCCCCAAATGTTTGAGTCATCTCAGCCCAACCACCAGTTGAGTGAGTGATCCTCCAAATGATTATTAGCACCCAGCCATCAAGCTACTCTCGTTGATGCAAAGTGCAACAGAGATAAGCTGACCCTGCTGAGCCTTATTTGAACTTGTATTCATGATAAAATATATATATATATATATATATATATATATATATATGGATGTTTTAAGACATTAAGTTTGGAGTGGTTTGTTATGCAGCCATCGAAACTGGGATACCCCACCTCCCAACACTACTCTAGCAAGAACAGATGGCTAACTGAACCCAAAACCTAGTAAGTACTTAACAGTGAGCTCTGCTCACCATCCACAGCGGCTGTAACAGATAGAGCTGGGGAAGGAAATGGAGAAGAATCATCTCTATCTATTTCAGGCTTGTTTAGTCTACAAGGACTTCCCAGAGATACTAAAAGGTATGGTTGTTATTAAAGGCTAAAGGAGAAAGAGCTGGAAAGGAATTAACATTACAGATGATGCTAGGTGTTCATGTGCTAGTTCATATACCCATTTCTCTTTCCAAATTTCTAGGTTCTACAGTATCATTCCCCTGCAGAGCCTATGAATGGCTGATGTAGGGCTAGACATTAGTTAGCTGAATTTTCCTGACTGGTCCAGCTTTCTTTTCTGTGAGGCCATTACAACAAAGTACTTTAACTTCTACCTCCAAGAGGACTTCAGTTTTTATCTTACAGATGCTGGGAGGTTTTGTTTGGAGGATCCTGATCACTACTGTTGTCTGTGAAATGATTTTGGGCAAACAAAGCAAGGAACTCATGGGAGAGCCCACATGGGCTGTGTGAAATTAGTTTCTCCTCATCATCAGAATTGACACCGTACTGCTCGATGATGAGGGATTTTGCGGCCATTAGAAGGGCCAACTGTCAAAGAAAACTGCCTTTCTGTAAGGAGCCTCAGCTCAGCATGTACACACCTCTCTCTCCAGTGCTTCATCTTCCCTCTTACCTTATTCTACCTTACTTTTCAATTGTTCCCTAGTAGAAAAGTTCCCTAATTGGAAATTTTCTTCAAAAGGCTATTGATAACTAAGATAGGAAACCCTTGGCATTGTCATGAATGTGTCAACAGAGGTTTCCTGGGATGGGGGTGGGGGGAAACCACAGGCTTGGAGCAAGACTACTGTGAATTTGATATGCAGCTCCACCATCTTATCCTGGGTTCATAACCACGTCATCCTCAACATCATCATATAGAGAATAGAAGTACTACCTACTTCAGAGAAATGATGCAAGAATTCAGTAAGGTATACGATACGTAAGAACAGACACAAACCCGTAACACTTACTAATTAATAGTTCTTTTGTTTCCTAAAAAGTGAGAATGACTTCCTAAGAAGTTGGTGGGGACTCAGGTCACGCTTAGAGAAACTTGAAACCTGCCAGACATGGTACCTGCCACACCCCACATCCCCTTATAATTGAAGTGTTTAGGAAAGTAGTTGTAGTGATTCTCTATGCATGGATGAGTGGCCATTTAAGAAACTGGACACCAGACTCATTCCTTAGCCTGAACAAAGATCCATGAGGCCCTGCCCATTGGAGGAATAAGAATGAGCCAAATTGATGAGATTAGATCCTTCAGAATCTGAACTGGATCTCTGAAGGAGGGAGTGAGCCCAGACAGGGGAAAAGTAGGAATGTCAAGTAACAGAGACCAAGTGAGCCATAAGAGAAAGATGAATCCACTTTGGAAAACAAGAAACCATGGATGCAGCTACACTTTTTCTTGCCTATAGTAGCATTGTTTCCTAGGACTAAGCCCCTTTACCCTCAGTTGGCTTGAAAATGTCTGTTTCTTGAAAATAAGAAATCTTTCACATATATTCTATTTTTTTAGATTTTTATTTATTTATTTATTTGAGGGAGAGAGAGAGA
This sequence comes from Lutra lutra, assembly GCF_902655055.1. NCBI lineage: Eukaryota > Metazoa > Chordata > Mammalia > Carnivora > Mustelidae > Lutra > Lutra lutra. Next base: position 99,610,338 of record NC_062280.1, read on the forward strand.
AGAGCAAGGAGAGCAGCAGAGAGAGAGGGAGAAACTGATTCCCTGCTCGGCAAAGAACCCAACACGGGCCTCTATCCCAGGAAACTAGGATCAAGATCTGAGCTGAAGGCAGATTCTTAATTGACTGAGCCACCCAGGTGCCCCAAAGGTTTTATTTATTTCACTTGAGAGAGAACATAGAGGGAGAGAGAACACAGAGGGAGAGGGAGAAGCAGAATCCCCGCTGAGCAGGGAGCCCAAAAGGGGGTCAACCTCAGGACCCTGAGATCATATATATTGTATAACATACCTTAATGGAGGGGGATAAAATTTGTTCTTCTCTTTGAGAGAAATGGGTGTGCATTTTAGACTGGGCCCTCACTATCTGCAGAGGTTCATGAGTCAAAAGACCTAGAGACCACCTAGACTACCACTCATAGAGAAATACACATCAACAGAGCAAGAATACAATTCACTTGCTACAAAAGCATTGAGTAGTAGATGTTTATCAGGTTTTGTTCTGATTCAGCACATGAACCTCCTTTCTAGTCCTTGGATTCCTCCACAGGAATGGCCTCAGCTCAGACAGCTGACATCTCATAGAAGGATTCTGAATCTCAAATGAATGGCAGATACATAGAAAGATACCATAGCATGAGAGGTCTAGTGGCAGCCGTATACAACAGGAGGGATAATTGGATTGAATGCCACAGAAGAGGGTATGGTGGGAGCTGGGTTCAGAAGCTGTGTGTATATACTGGGCAGGTGGGTTGAGGATCAGCAAGGTGTATAATTGCACAATTTCCCATCAGTATTCTTTCTGCTGTCCTCCCTCCCTTGACTTTTCTCCCATGAGCTACCAGCCATCCTTCCCATAAATTCCTTTAATGCCTACATTATCCATGGTTGGTTTCTATTGTTTGCAACCAAGATCTTGAGACCAATACTTATTGAAAGGAAAATAAACTCTCTTGGTGGGTATTACAGAAGGCATGAGGAAAGGTGAGACTTTAGCTGGGTTGTGTGCTCTTAAATTTCAGACCTAACAGATGAAAATGATGGACTGGCTGATTACTGGGGCCTTGCCTGACAAGCAGAAGGGATCAAACAGAGAAACATTACGGGAAAGTCGACCCCAATCCCGCTATAGTGGATGCTGTGATGTGTGAACCGGGTCTCTTTCAGAACCAAGGGCCTCATGTCCCCAGCTTCCAAGAATGTGGACTGCAGATAGATGGATCACACCTACATCTCTCTGGGATTCGCCTCGGTCAAAGGCAAAGACATGGCAATGCCTCCTCCCCAGGGACAGTTCACATCCAGTCCTGGTCTCATTTGGGAAAACCTCTAAAGGATTCCCCCAACTTCAGAGCCCTGTGTGGGTTCAGCTGAGTTTTGGATGCCATGGCACCGTAATTCAGCTGCCTCCTCTGCCCAACTAGGCTTCCTTCTCCCTCTCACAGGTCTTATGTCTCATACAAATATCCATAGAAGTGAGTTTTCCCAGAAACCCAAAATAAAACCTCTACCTACCCCATTTCAGAAACCGCTTCCCCTCCTCTTTGACAAGCAGAACCATAACTCTGGTCCAGCATCCACACCAGTGATATTCTGAGACACGGCCTCTCTTTCAGAGAGGTTATTTGGCTAGCTTCCTCACTGCCTGAGATTATATCGACACCATAGCTCTTCAGTACTAGTCCCAGTAAAAGAATATTCTGGATAACAAAAGCCTAACCCATCAAAGAACTGGACTAATTTTGTTTCAAATCTTTAGAATACAGTTCTAACACCTATCACACACATGTCACATGTCTATGCTGGGAAATCATATGCATTTGTATTGTAACTTTTTTGTTCACCTGGGGTAATTGTACTACTATATACATAACAGAAGTAGCCACCATATGTGAAATCCTACTACTTAGAGCAAGAATATTCATAGATGCTTCAGACATATTATTTCTAATAGTTTTAATGATTCTGCACGATGTTATTTTTACCAGTGTTGGTAAACCAACTCTCAAAAAAAAAAAGGACCCTGATTTGTACCTTTTGCCAATTTCTATATTATAAATATTCCCACCATGGCTTATTTCTTATTTCAAGCCACAGCATGATGTCACAGAAACTAACATTGTAATATTGAACATAGAGGAGGGAAGAGATGCCAACAACTGGCTGGTATCTGCCAGCTCTGACATACTTAGTTATGTGACTTTAGCAGATGATGGGTCAGAGGTTCAAAGACTCTCCCTAGGGTGCTTTCACTGGCATAACATAAAACTCTGACTGCATTGTCTTTAAAATTAAGGAAAAATTAATATCTCACATAAAAAGAAATCTGGAGGCATCTCACTTCCAAGAATGGTTAACATCCCTCTCCATATTCATCTCTGAAACCTGGCATCTTTCCTTCTTTCTCTGCTGCTGTCTCAGGATGCTGGCTCAGCACCACTACTGGCCATGAATGTCTTGGTTCCTTACACCCAGCACAGACATGACCATCCATGTCCAGTAAGTGAAAGAAACAGACTAGTTTCCACTTATGAGTCTTTTTTTATGTCTCTTTTTTTTAATCATAAAAAAATAATCAGCACAAATTTCAGCACAGGTTTTAATATCTGTGTATTTCACCAAGCTCAGAACATATATACTGTCTCACATGCAGAAAAGATAGAATTTTCTTTCCTTACACAAGAAGGAAAAATTTCATCTTTTGCACCCTTATCTTCACCAATGTCTTTTCCTGGGTCACATGAACAGAGAGACGGACATGAGGAGCACAAGACCTGCCACTTGTACTGTTTCTAATCACTGACCAGTCATGTGACTTCCCTCTCATCTTTGGAGCAAAAGATTAGATCAGCTAAGGTATAAAGTTTTACAAGTTTATGTTTCTATGATCAAACCCAACCTAGGAGCTCATAAAAAGATAAGCCCACGTCAAGGAAAACGAAATACCGAAGGCAGTATACCAAGCCCAGTGCCAGAATTGTATCAAATCTCCCCTTTCTTTCTCTTCCTTCCCGCACTGACCCTCTCCCACTTCTGTGAAACTCCTCAAAAATTTAAAAAATTTAAAAGATCAAATGAAAGTATATTAAAACATTGAAACAAACTTTTCTAGAAGTGCTCATAAGCCATTATTAAGGGGGAAACTGTGCTTTTGGAGGCAATGTGAAAGCTGGTGGAGGAAGCCTCAGGGTCACCATTGACACTTTTCGCTCCTCTGCCTTTATTTATCTGCCGGTCATAATTGTTAATAAGGAAGCTCCAGAGCATTCATTTGCTTACTCTGCTGCTAATGATGGAAATAAATGGTTCTGATTTAATGTGGAAGGATTGCAGGGCGCCACCGGGCACGTTTGCCATTCTTGGTGCAGAGTCCCGCAAAACTCTCTGAGCAACCTGTCTTGTCAGCAAATTCTGCCATTTTTCAGGGTGGCCTGCCTGCTCATCCATCCCTGGCAGCTGAAAGACAACACTGACAACTAGAGGTAAAAAGTCACCCAGGGAGACAAGACCTTCTGGGATTGAGGCAGTGTATGACTGTGGAAAGAACAGAGAGCATTGTCACCCACTGGCTTTGGGCTTAGGAAACAATTACCTGGCACTCCTACAAAGTATCGTTAATACTCTCAACTGCCAGTAGAAGTTATACTGTGCCCATTTCACAGATGGGCAGCTCAAGGACACTCAATGCTTGCCTAAGGGCCCCCTACTGACCCAGGATTTGATCCAGAGCTGCTTTGCATGCAGTAAAATCTCTGAGCTTAATCCTGGAATGGGACCTGGAGAGGAAAGGTGAGCTAGAGAGGGAGTCATCAGTCAAGAGTCAGCTGGTGGATCCAAGAATGAGTGAACTATCTTAGGATGAAAATCCAGAGAGAAAATCAAGAGCTCAGCGAATAAAGATGGGAATTACCCATCAGAGGAAGAAGGATCCAGACAACCCAGAAGAACCAGAAGAGATGTGAGAAGGGCAAGAGGGGAGTTATAGTCACCCTACTTCTGAATTTTTTCAAGTGGGATTTGAAAAATAACAGAATGATTGGTCCACCATTCATCAAGCAGTTCTGGCTAACTGTTTATTTTGTGAACTCACAAAATGAACTTCCTCCAGGGCTAAGGTGAACGACCATCATCAAATGCTATGGCTACCAACAGGGAGAGGTAGGACTACAGAGAACGTATATGTGTGAGAAGGGGGCTGCCAGCACTGAGGTCCAGCTGACTGTGGCCATTTTTTTTTTTTTCCAGAAGGAGCTGGAATTCTCACTTTTTCATGTTCTGACAAGAAAATAGTTCAGGAGCTTGGTAGAAACCTATAGGCACAAGTTTGATGACTCAGCGCTAATGGGTGAGAATCTCTCTACCTTCAAAAAATACAAGCACCATCCTCAAGATTTCCGAGGTTCTGGGGAGCCCTAGAACCCAAAACTCAGTGCTAATTTTTCATGTATATTTTTTAAATTATGGGGGAAAATTCATGTATCATTTCTGTGACGTGATCTGATTAGGCAAAGCAGTATTTGTGGTAGAAGTAATTAGTGTTCAATCATGACTCTACCAGAGAAAAATGGCACTGCATGTTATGATGAAGGTCAAGAGTAACATTCTAATTGCAGGTTGAAGTCAAAGGCTGGAAACAGTGCATTTTGAATGACTTTATGAACAAGGATGTAATAGAAGGATAAAATGTAACAGTCAACAAGAAGTACATCCTAGGCAGCAAGGGCCTTTCATTTTCCCTCTCAGCTTTCTCCCTTAATGGGTACATATTGGGGCTGAATAGCATCTTACTACTCTTTTGAACCACCCAAACCATTTTTTAAAAGACAAAGAAAAAAGAATAATTTATGTAACGAGAGTCACTACTTAATAAAGCATAAGAGAACTGGCTATCTTGAAGGCTAAGGGAACTTTCATTTGATATCACGTGTATTTATGGGATACCATTGACTCCCACCAGGCAATAGGTACAAACAAAACAAATGTAAGATTAAAATTCTGGATTGCTCTGTGTGTGTGCGCATGTGTGTGTGTGCATATGTCTTTGTGTGCTTATAGCACATTTCTCAAAGCCACACTTACAAGGTTCCTTTGGGGTAAGTTAGGTCCTTTGCACTGTGTTAGCTGCATTGTTGGTTGACAAAGACTAACAGCTCCATACCCAGTAGTGGAATGGGTGATGTGTGTTAGGTTCCTCTTTGTCTATGCTTTCTGCCTACCTGCCTCCATAGTTAGGATCCCTGGGACAGCTGAATCCCACTGAGGTCTCAGTCTTCTAATTCCATACTCTAGGATTTGACATCAAGACACCCTTGTTGTTAGTCTAAGTCTCAACCCCTACCTTTGGCTCAGTTCTGAAACCTTGTTTCCTGAGTCCTACCTTATACTCTTCTACTCTGTCTCCCTGGATCTGGAATCCTGTCTTACCTTTGGAAGCAACACACTTATCCTCCCCACCACCCCCCAAACTGGAATCCGTTATATGGACAAGACTGATGACAGACTTTTCTAATATTTTATGTCTGCCTGGACTTTCCAATATTGCCTCCCTTGGCATCCTGGGGCAATTGTCTGCCTGTCTGGATGCCTGCCTCCTTCTGGCGCATCCTTCCCACGACTCTCCAATCCTCACTGCAGGAACGTACTACTGCATTGCCTTTGACATTCACCTGCAGGACTGTTCTGCATCCCAGTTGGACCCCAGCCTTTGCAGTAGGGCTGTCTCCCTCACTCCCACCTAACCTAATGACAAGTTCAGGTTCTATGTCTGCCCCTTTCCAGTTACTATGGGCCAATGCAGTTAAACAGACCATAACTGGTTCTGATTCAAGATAGTACCATGGGGAACTGATACCATGAGATCAGATCTGTTTGTCTCCTTTTATTCTTCATTTGTACTTTCAATATTGAAATACTTGATGTAGAATATAAAATTTCCTGTTAGACAAAGAAAATAATAACAATTATGGTACTTTATGGCATGTTATATTGATTTTGACTGATACATTTTACAAGACTTACAAAAGAAAGAACAGGTACATTTGATGCTGACAACGATAACACAACAGTGTCCCCAGGAGATGCTATTTATTTTTTCAGAACCACTTTCATTTAATTCATTTAATAAATGTTTACCAAATGCCTACTATAACCCTACACTGTATCAGACAGCAGGCTAGCCATGGTGTTAACAAAGAACAATAGGACAATAAGACGAAGTCTCCCTTATTTTTTTTTTTTAAGATTTTATTTATTTATTTGACAGACAGAGATCACAAGTAGGCAGAGAGGCAGGCAGAGAGAGAGGAGGAAGCAGGCTCCCCGCCAAGCAGAGAGCCTGATGTGGGGCTCAATCCCACGACCCTGGGGATCAGGACCTGAGCTGAAGTCAGAGGCTTTAACCCACCAAGCCACCCAAGTGCCCCACGAACTCTCCCTTATTGAAGAGTTTATACTCAGTCATCATTTAATACAATGAAAAAAATAAATTTTCATATGATAATTTTACATGGCACCTGTATGGGTCAGGATAGGCATTGTTATGCTGTAGTAACAAACAACCCTGACCCTTTTGTGTCTTACAATACACAGGTTTATTTCCTATTCATGCTTCATCCCCAACACCAGTCAGCTGAAGTTCTTCCCTCATGTCCTCTTTATGTCATGACCAAGGCTGGTGGAGCAGCCTCTGTCTGGAACACTGCATGTCTCACAACACAGGGAAGAGAGTATAGATGAGAATATAGAGCCCATACGCTGACTCTTGCAGATTCTACCCAGAAATAACGCATGCCATTTTTACTATTATTTCATTGGCCAGAGGAAATCTTGTGACTAAGCTTGGCATCTTCAAGGAAAGGAAACACAGTCTTCTCTAGGAAGGTGCTGCAAATAATTACGAAAAATAATGCCCACAGCATCACAATGTAGAAAGTAAATAAACAGATTGAAGCAACATCTCTCTTCCTGAGGAACCTCTGCACAATCTTAAGCTTCCATGGAACTCCATTGAGAAACCATTAATCAATGATCAAATCTAAAATGCACAAAAACTCTGTGAAAGAAGTAGGGAAATTGTAATTATCCCCACCTGAAAGGCAATGCAACTCTCTGAGGCCCAGGATATTTACATAACTTCCTAGAAGACAGACCAGGATGGAGGGCTTATGCCTCCTACTCCATAGATATTCCTATGAGACCTTGCTAGAGTGTGTGGCTCTGTACACATGAAGTCCTTTGTCATGATAGCCATGGCATCTCTCAAACCCAAGAAAATGGTCTCTGTATCCACTCACTTTGGGCACGATTGCACTTTGTGCTAGGTGGCCAGCTGCAGACAAAGGCCACACCATGCAAAATCTCTGCAGAAATCCTGGCTTGGCTTGACCTTTGGAGTGTGCTTACAACACATTTTGAAAAGCAACAGACAGATCGAGCCAGCTCCACCATCAAACAATTCAGGAAATGAGGCTTAAGGAAAGTCTTAAGGGGAGAATAATTCAGCCTTAAGAGATGGTAACAGTAGTTGGGTAACAGAGATGAGGAGCAGTAGTTTTCCTTATCTGAGATTCATTCCTGTTTATTCTTTGGAACAGAAGCCAGGTGTCCTGCAGCAGAGGGTTACTGAGTACCAACTACAGCTCAGGAGAGGTAATGAGAGTCAAGAACAGAGATGACTAAGACAGTCTCTGCCCCCAGAGATTTCAGAAAAACAGGAAAGATGACCTTAGCAATGACAATGAATGCCATCACTGTCTAGACTGTTCCCACAGGATGAAGCCTCTGGGAGTGGGAAAGAGAAGAGAAGAGGGAACACCACTGAATTGAGAGGCCAGCATTTAAGGGGTGAGTGAGCCTCACGTTTACTGGCACCACCTTTACATACAAATGATCACCCATGTGTAGGAAAGAGCTTGGACACGAGTCAAGGATCAGATTGGACTTCCAGTCCTGTCATTTATTTTCCCTACAACCTTTGGCAAATGTCTAAGCCCATTATCCTCAATTCCTTGTCTGTAAACAGGAAATAAGGAAAACCTGCTGTAACTACTTCACAAGGGCTAAATGCATTGTGAATGAGAAATTGCTCTGTTCAATGTGAACTTGGCCTATCTTCATTGTCATTCCTGAACACAGCCTCAGCACACATAAGTCATCTGGGTTTGACTGAAACTACCTAGTCTGAGTAGTGACAATCCCACATCTTAAGAACCTCCTCAGTCCCAGATAAACCTGGACAATTGGTTTTTCCATCACATATTTTGAAAGGAAGGGTTGTGAGGTCCCTGCTGACCGTAACACTGTTTTAAAGTTTTCTAAGATGTATTATTCAGGGCATTTCAGTACTTTCACAAGATGGTACAAGCATCACCACAATCTAATTCCAGAACATTTCCATCATCCCAAAGAGAACTCATTAGCAGTCAGTACCAAATCCACCCTCCCTCAGCTCCTGCCATCCACAAATCTAATTTCTATCTCTAGATTTATCTATTCTGGACGGTTTATAAATGCCACCAAACCATACACGGTCTTTGTGCCACTTTCTTTCATCTAGCATAATGATATCAGGTTCATCTATGTTGTAGAATGATTCAGTACATCCTTCATTTTTGTGGATGAATAATACTCCATTGTATGGATAGATCACATTTCATTTATCCACTCAACAGCTGCTGGACATTTAGGTTGCTTCCACGTTTTAAGCTACTATGAATAGTGCTCCTAGAAATATTTCATGTACAAGTTCTCGGGAGACCCTATGTTTCCATTCCCCTTAGGTGGTCATCTAGGAATGAAATTGCTGACTCATGTGGTAACTATGTGTTGAACTTTTTGAGGAACCACCAAATTTTGCCAAATCAGCTGCAATATGTCACATCCTACCAGCGACGTAGGAACATTCCGATTTCTCCACATCCTCACTGACATTTGTTATTTGTCTTTTTTATTGTCGTCATTCTAGTAAGTGGAAAATAGCAACACATTGTGGTTATGTGATGTGCATTTCCCTAATGGCTAATGATGCTGAGCATTTCCCATGTTCTTATTTGGCTATTAGACTTAAATTTCAAAATAAGTGTTCATGTCACTGTACTGAACCTCCTTATTGAGAACAGGGCACTCTGGCAAGCTACTCGCTCCTGTACAGAGAAGAAGGCTTCTGTCTGTGCTTCTGTCTGTCTGTGTTCAAGACAAGGCTCAAATGCCTGCCCACAGCTACAGAATAGAATCCATAAAATAAAATTCTTTCATGGTATCCAAAGCCCTTTAGTATCAATCTCTGATTTATTTTTACATCCTCAACCTCTTTTTTCCCTACATGATGTCTCTACTCCAACAGAGTGGATCTATTTATTGTCCCCTGGAATACATCATTATGGATCAGTAACCAATGGGAGTCTCGTTCATAAACTCAAGAGTGTGAGAAATGTCACATCTTCTCACTTTCTATCAATCAAGATGTTCTATCCCTAGCTATTTTCTTGCAAAATGGATGAGAAATTCTACTTCAGTTGTTCTGAGAATCCTGGAAAAACTTCAAGGCTTCAGGAACTTACACATGGTCAAAACACCGCGGTGAGGAGATGGACTACGACGATGAAGATGACCACAAAGATAGCCACTGTTCTGCTTCACATGGCCTCTTCTGTTCTGGTGTTTCTTCTAGGCATTCCAGAGGCACTGCAGTCTGCCAGTGCCTTGCCTAGGCTGCAAGCCCTGTGTCTAGAAGCTGTCCTCCCTATGAGAACCACTCCCTCCACAAATGCACAGACAGAGTTCTGTCACAGGACTAGTACTCATGAAACCTACAAACTCCCTATTTCTCTAAGGAGAACTTCTCTTTACACACATCCCTTACCTGCACTTGGGAAACCCCACAGGAAGGTTTCACATATGGGTCTGGACAGTCCCTGGAGCGACTCCTGGGCATTTCCATTTCTTCCCCAGCAGCTGCTAGCCTCCAAGGGCTTCTTGTCTGCCTCTTTGAGGTAAACTGGCCTGACACACCATGTAAGCAACTACTGTGTGCCTTCTGTTCACATTTCCTCCTGGTGCTGGAGGTCCTCAGACACACTTCAGTGCCTGTCACCACCAATCACTAACCTCCTGTGAGACAAGCCCACAGCTCAGGGCACGTGTGCTCACCATGACTTGCAGAGACTACAATGCTATGACTTTCTGTTTCCTTTTATTTGACATTCCTCTCTTTAGGATTCAGCATGAATGAATCTAATGTTGAGGTATGAGAGAACAATCTGAGATTCACATATCATGCTCTACTCAAAATTACTTTTCCTGGTTACCATATGAGCCAGCAATTCCACTCCTAAGTATATGCCAAGAGAAATGAAAACATACATCCACACAAAAATTTGTGGATGTTTATAGTAGCTTACTCATAATAACAAAAAGGTAGAAAGAACTCAAATTGATGATCCAATCAACTGATGAATGAATAAGCAAACCATGCTCTACTCATACAATGAAATATTATTCAGTCATAAAAAGGAGTGAAGGGCTGATATAGAGTAAAACATGGATGAGCCTTGAAAATATTATGATAAATGAAAGATACAGGACACAAAATGTCATATATTGACTGATTGCATTTATATGAGATGTCCAGAATAGGCAGATCCATAGAAACAGAAGATAAAGGAGTATTTCCAGGGCTAGAGGAATTGATGGCCAAAGGGTACAAGGTTTCTTTTTGGGGTGATGAAAAACTTTCTAAATTTCACTGTGGTGATGGTTACACAACTCCGAGAATATACTAAAAACCATTGAACTGTAGTTTTAAATGAGTGACTTGTAGGGGTGCCTGAGTGGCTCAGTTAGTTAAGAGTCCAGCTCTTGATTTCAATTCAGGTCATGACCTCAAGGTCCTGGGATTGAGCCCCAAGTTGAGGGCACATGCTCTGCAGAGTCTGCTTGAAATTCTCTCTCTCTCTCTCTCTCTGCCCCTACCCTCGGAACTCCTGTTCTCTCCCTAAGATAAATAAGTTTATCTTTAAAAAAAAAAATAAATGGGTGAATTTTAAAGTATATGAATTATATCTCAATAAAACTATTAGGAAAAATTATCTCCCCCTCTGTCCTTCTTTTTTTTTAATTTTTATTTATTTATTTGACAGAGAGAAATCACAAGCAGGCAGAGAGGCAGGCAGAGAGAGAGAGAGGAGGAAGCAGGCTCCCTGCTAAGCAGAGAGCCCGATGCGGGACTCGATCTCAGGACCCTGAGATCATGACCTGAGTCGAAGGCAGAGGCTTAACACACTTAGCCACCCAGGTGCCCCCCCACCCCCTCTGTCCTTCTTAACCCATTGTCCTTAGGCCCAGTTTGAATTGCTTGCCTTCTCTCTCCCTTAGGATAGGTTCCTTCCCATTAGGCCCCTCCATTCTTTGTGAAAATGAAGCCCCACTAGACATTCCAAACACAGCCATGCATTTCTCAATTTTCATCTGGTACACCACTTAGATTGCCCTCTGGGATCCCAGCTACAAGTGTTGTTACCATACAGTCTTTGAACTTTTACCTTAGTTTGAAAAGAAATTAACATCTCAGAACCTTAAATTCTGCTTCTTTTTTAGCTCCGAATTCACTGAGAAGTGGGAATATTTTCGAAGGACACCTTCCCCAAGCATCACCAACTTCAATCCACTTCCTTACCTGTGTCTTACTCTAGATGGAAGCATAACCACAGATGTCAAATGCAGGTCTTCTCACATGCCTTTGTGTGAAGACACCAGGAGCTGGTTCTATACTGTAGCCATCTAGGTACAATTTATTTTTTATGATCCTTCATATCTTTGTACTACATTAATAACACTGAGCATGAATCACTTGCTAATGGGGAAAGTTTGATATTATTGCACAGGAAATATAGATGTGCTCCCCAGTAGAGACTCCATTTTTCCAACATGGTGGAGAAGTTGGAAAACATAGTAACAGTGGAAAAGATGTCCCTTTGATCACCTCTGTTGAAACATGCTGATCTTACAAAGGATGCTGAAGAAGACGGTAGCTGGAGGGAACATACATACATGCTAAGTACTCAGGCCAGAGAACGTGAGAGGAGCCTCATCAGAAGCCAGTTTCATGAATGACCAAAACATTCAGCCAGCACTCTTACAAGGAAATTAGAAGGCAGCAAAATGGACTGAATCAAAACCTTTTGTAGAATCACTTGAATGATCTGGTTATCAAAGTCAGTGCAATGAGATGGTGCATAGGCCAGGATAAGCAACGAGGCGTGGAATAATGAAATTCCCAAACAGAAAGGAGATTTCATCTTTATCAGGAGAAATCCAAGCTAGAGGTTTAGAGACCTGTGGATAAACACCACGTGACTTCAGGGGTACTCTACAGGCCCTGAGGAACCCAGAACCCGGTGGAAGAACAGTGATTCACAAGGATCCGTAGTTAGAACCACTTTGGAGCCTGGCCCATATCTTCCTGAAGGTCAATGCTAGGCCATGGGTCAGAACCAGACGGGTCAGCTAAAGGCATGGCATACTGGAAAATAAAAGGTCAGAGCTGTTAGATATTCCTCCCAACAGTGCCTGGGTCTCCACTGGTGGATTTGGGGAGCCCGGAGCTCCTCCTTGAGCTACTGGAGGCAATACAGATGGTGGTAAGAAGCAAATAGGGCTGACTTCCAGTGTGAGTTTCTAGTCTGACCCTTAACAAATTAATAATGCACAGCAACAGTCTCCCATGACAGCAGGGTCACTCACCCCACAGCTCTCAGTCCCAGGTTCTGAGAGCTGGGTTAAAGATGTGACGTTCCCTTCCCTTCTGCCTGACTTTATGTGACCTGTCCCCTGTAGCATCTCTTCCCCATCAGACTTCAATTTCAGCAGGGCGAATTCATCATTTAATGCCCTTCTTGTGCCTTATTGATGAGGGCATCGTGGGAATAGGGCATAAGGGCATTTGTGAACTTCTCAGAGGGAACACATCAGATTTCCAGAGTTTCTGGGCTTTAGAAACATATTCACAAAAGTTCTGGCAGGGGGTATAGCTCCATGGTAGAGCATTTGACTGTACCAAAGGACTAGCAATCTGTAGTAAGCCAGCAAAGACCAACTGAATAAACTAGACTCAGGAAGAAAGAACTAGCTAGTTGAATAAAAGACAGAAACAGGGCATAGAAGACTTGCAAAACCAAAGGGATAGCCCAAGTCCAGACAAGTGGGAACATGGCTGTGAAACTCTAGTGTAAGAGCACTGGGGTCAGACCTCTGCTTTTCCCTGGAGCTCTTTATGCCTTCTGCTGATGCAGGAACCAGTGGCAGCTCAGCCAGCCTCCCCGTGAGGAACAAAACAACTGGAGAAGCCAAACAACCTTCTGGCAGACAATGCCACGGGCAGTTGACTGGAAGCTCCAAGCCCAGATTTATGGAGCCGTGAGGTCACAGATGTTTTTAGGCATGGCCACACCCACCAACCCATGTGGCCACAGGAGATTTGAAAGGCTACCCAGGAGGTGAGGCCTCTGTGGTAGTGACCACATGTAACCACCTTTGCTAAAAATTCTTCCCAGTCCTAATATTTACCCTCAAATTTCCTCAGAAGCCCACTTTCTAGTATTCCAACACAAATCAAATGAACAGCAATGACCAAGACTCTCCTTGATGGAATTTTATTTAGGCTCCTTTGGACCCTCTTCTCAAGTAGACCTTGACCTTGCCTTTCATGTCCTTCCTTGGCAAGCCTAGTTTTAGCAAGAATCCTGCTAAGTCAACTCCCAACCCTTGGTATCTGATCACCTGAGTTCCCCATCTCCATTCTTGACAACACTAACTCCTTGGCCTGTCATTAGCAAGAATACTGCCAGGCCAGTTTAACAAGAATCCCCCCTATCCTTGATGTCTCCACTTAGTGTTGGGTCCCCAATGTTGGGTCCCCCAATAATGGGTCCATGGTCAAAGGAGCGAGACTGATACAAAGCAAAGTTCAAGCAAAGCTTTATTTCACGCCAAGCATCAAGAATCAAACCGACCGTCAAACAGACCGGTCGGGGCCGCCTCTTACAGAGAGGGTGACCCCTCACTGCCTCACAGACTAACTTTTATAGAGCAAAGGCCATGTGGTTGGGCCTGGCCACACACAGGTGGCGAATAAGATTGTAACACACAGAGAAAGCTGCACAGTCATGCTAGGTCCCACACAGGTGGCCAATTGAACTACAATTCACCCCATAGTAGCTATTTGAACTAGACTATCACCTTGGTCAGAATTGGCGCCCAAAAGGCGCCCAAAAGGCGACCACACTCCTTGGTAGCTAGGGAGAGAGTATGCGCGCTCTACTGATTGGATGTCTCCACCTGACCCAACTCATCCGAGCATTTGGGCCGTTATCTCCATCTGACCTGACCCACCCTTGTATTTGGGCTTTGTTTCCTGGGACTGGTTGCCCCAACTTGCTTTTAAGTAAGTTCCCCTGGTGGGGGGTGGGCAGGGTCAGTTTAAGTTTTACTGCATAAACGACAAAATGGCTGTTCAACTGAGGTGGGGCTGCTCTGGCTAAATAGGCCCTTACATTAGTGATTTTTCCATCCATTGCTGCCCTTGGTCTCCTCCTTGGCTGTAAATCCCCAGCTACCTTTGCTGTATCCAGAGTTGAGCTCAATCTCTCTCCCCTCTTAAAATAGCACTGACTCCTGCTACTTACAGTAGTTCTGCATAAAGTCTTCCTTACCATTTTAATAAGTGTCTTTTCTGAAAGTGCTCTTTTTTTCAAAAAAAGATAGCAAGCAGCCCCATCGCTTCTTCCTCTTCAATTTAAATAGTCCAATGACCACCACACTTCACACAGACCTTCTTCCCCACCCTCCTGGCAAAATCTGTCTCTTCTGCCAGAGGATCTGATGGTTTTGCTGATTAATGTGAATGGTACTAAATATCCTGAATGTTTCATTTGGAAGTTAAGTGGAAAAACAAATTATGCATATGTATCTAAAATTACTTTCATTGAAATGCCTTGGAATGGAATTATCAAGTCTTTAATTAATTTGGTACAGAAGTTTATTGTGAGGAGCTCCTGGGACAATGCCACTGCTCTGATAAGAGAGTGTAACGGCTGCCATTCAAGTGTTTGAATGCCTGAGTTTTACAGTTGGAGGACCCCCTCCCCTGACTACTGTTACCTGGCAACTCACAAATGGGTAGGATTGCAGACAGAATTTAAAAGGAAGGCCCAGTGATGGCTGGCTTGGTGTGTTCCTCAATTGTAAATGAGACTATTATGGAGATAAGTTATTATGGAGATAAGTTGAATATGAATGGTGGTGAGCTTTGTGAGCTGACAAAAGGCGTCAGAAATGTCAGGAAAGTAAATGGATAAATAAAATCATAGGGACTCAGAGGGCAAGTTTCACCCTTGGGGGGTGGGCAGGGACACGGGACACCCATACTTGGAATCTGAAAATCCATATTCTTTTTTGAAGTGAAGTTTTTTTCGCTTCCTGGCAGGGAAGAGATTAATCACTTTGACAATGCTAATCCCACTTTGGTGAACTCTGCCAGCCCTTCCCAGAGCACTGCACATAGATGCAGCTCTCAGCCATGGAAGTGAGGTGGGTGGGTGTGTTTACACCAAAATTTCAGCCCAGGGGCTAGCGCTTTAAAAACAGTTTGCAGTTCTCAAGATTTTCCTCAAAATATGCTTTCTGTTGTGATGAATTTTCCAAAATTCCTCCCAGGAAGGTATTTTAACTTATACCTAATTTGCTTTTGTAGGGGACAGAAAACTTTCCCTCTACCCTCTTAAGTCATGGTATGAGAGTGTGTGAATTAAACTAAAACTGGAGAGAGCAATAGGAGAGAGGGCATATGAATTTATAAATTTTACATGCATAGGGGCATTCCAGAAGGAAGAGAATACCCAAATGAGAGGTAAAATTTAAGTTAATATACTGATGGGATTTAGGACATACTACCCCAAAATATGGCATCTTGACATATGAATATTTTTAAGTTGAAGGAATTTGAGAAACAGCACATACAGAAGATTTACCGACCTCCTGAAGCAGGTCAAAACACCCTCACGTGGGAGGTGCTCCTCTATCTGGGGAAAAGGAACACCCTCATCTCCAAGATACCCAAGAAGAATCTGAATAAACAGGCTTCGCTATTTCCCCCAGTTTACTACACTTAGCACATACCTTTTTTGTCCTAGCACCAAAAGCTTTTCCATGACTGTCCACTCTTCATCAAACCTAGAAATGCTCAGGTTTAACCATTTCCTTGAGTCCTTGTTTCCTTATCAAGTGTCCCATGTCACACAAAACTTATAGTAAATAAATCGGTGTGCTTTTTTCTTGTTAATCTGTCTTTCTTTATAGGGCCTCCAGCTAAGAATTTAGAAGGGTAGAGAAAAAAGGTTTTTTTCTTCCCTTACAAAACCATCTTAAAGGGGCGCCTGGGTGGCTCAGTGGGTTAAGCCGCTGCCTTCGGCTCAGGTCATGATCTCAGGGTCCTGGGATCGAGTCCCGCATCGGGCTCTCTGCTCAGCAGGGAGCCTGCTTCCTCCTCTCTCTCTGCCTGCCTCTCTGCCTGCTTGTGATCTCTCTGTCAAATAAATAAATAAAATCTTAAAAAAAAAAAAACCATCTTAAAAAGGAATGGGGAGGGGCAGTGGGGTACTTCTTGGGGAACAAATGATTTGAGAAAGGGCACAGAAGGCAACATAAATGACTTTTTTAAAGGTAAAGGGACCCTTAGGAGATTAGGCAGGAGACTTGATAGTTTTGTGACAATGTCTGCCTGGATGTGGTGGCCACTCTCTCTGAGAAGAGGAGATTGGAGTTGCTTCCTGGGAGGGGATTTATGACCGTTGTGTTCTTTGGAGAGGCTCTGCTTCTAGGCAGATAAGGGATTTCAGGAACTCAGACGCCTTTAGCTCAAAACAATTCTTTTGCCAAAGTGGCACGCTTTAGGGATGGCATACCCTGATCCCCTTCACTCTCAAAAGACTTTTCTTTCTTATTTACAAAGTTACTATTTTCTTCATTTTATGTATTACTTCTGATTTTTTTAACATCAAATTACTAAAATATCTTCAAACGAATTTTGATTCTAATCCTCTGAGTTGAATTAGCTGGAAAGGGAGGATTTTCCTATGTCAGATCTGTGAGAAACTGCAGAAAATATCCAGTGCAGAAGTTTTCCAAAGTTTTGCCTAAGATCAATCTCCCAGTGAAGACTGATGTGGACAGTCATTATGCAAACCTGATAAACTCCTCTGGGCCAAGCTGGGATCTGGGGTGGGAGCTTGGAAAAGGAACCCAGAGCCCTAACCCCTGTTCCCCCACTTTCCTTCTCTATCAGAGATTAGTTTGCACTAGAAAATAGGTTGCAAACTCTTGATTTAGTTCAGAGATTAGTAAGCTCTTCTGTGAAGGGTAGATAGGAAATATTTTAAGTTTTTCAAGTCAAGAGGCAAGACTTGACATAAGGTATGAAGATATGATGTAGACACTTACGTAACCATTTAAAATGTAATCATTAGAGCAGCGCCTGGGTGGCTCAGTCAGTTAAGCGTTGACACTTGACCTCAGTTTAGGTCTTGATCTCAGGGTTGTTAAGTTCAAGTCCCACACCAGGCTCCACACTGGGTGTGGAGCCTACTTAAAAAGATAGTAAAAGAAAATAAAACAACTTCCAAATGGAAAAATCATTCTTAACTCAGGTGATAAAAAAAAAATTAGTGGAATGGAAAGTTGCATACTGTATGATTCCACTTATAGGAATAAGTAGAATAGTCAAAATCATTGAGAAAGTAGAATGGTGGGTGTCAGGGGCTGGGGGGCTGGAGGTAATGAAAAGTTAGTGTTTAATGAGGACAAAGTTTCAATTCTTTAAGATGGAAAAGAGTCCTGGAGATGGATGGTGGTGATGGTTTTACAACAATAATGAATTTCGTGAATCCTACTCCACTGTTCACCTAAAAATGGTTAAGATGGTAACTTTTTGCTCTGTATGTTTCACCACAATTTTAAAAGGGTTGGTACTCCAGGAAGAGAAGCCCCCAGGATATAGTTATGCCCGTGGTGACACTTAGCTGCTGCCACCATTGTGTGAGCGTGAGGGGCCCCCTGGGCAGAGATCAGACACCTAGACAGTAAAGCTGAAGACGGAAAGACAGAGTACAGAAGACGTCATCCAGCAGCCAACTTGACAAACCAAACAGCCTTTGGTTGTTTAAACTTGTTGAGTAAGATTTTTTGTTATTTGTAAGTGAAAGCCTCCCAGCTGATACAGCAGTCAGGACATGCTCGCTGTTAATATTTTATATTAGCTATTCTTCTTCTGCTCCCTCCCCCCAGAGCTTCCCATTCCTGGATGCTTACCTGACCTTTGGACAACTAGCTTCCAAATCTGTGTGCTTTCTGACCTCATCTGAAGGCATGATCTTTTACCTGTGGCCTGTGGCATGTAGAATAGGGTGGTAGCTATTGCTTTCTCTCCCCCTTCTGGAAACGCTATCCTCACTTCTTTGTTAGGTAGCGCCATCCACATAGGGGTCTCCTGGACAAAGTTGTGGGCACATGACTAAGGTAGTCACTCAACACCCTCCCAATGACTTTGACTGAAACTATCAGTGAGGAGGCTCTGTCTCCTGGGGTCTCCAACAGTGCACATCACACAAGCCAGGAGCTGTTAGCAGACCCTGTCCCACCAGGCTCTGTCAGTGTGGGTGGAGCCACTCTGGACATGGCCACACTCCCTTCTCCTACAGCTCCCATGTGCCCCATCCGAATGCTGTCCACGTACTTCATGGAGATGGCAACTCCATGCCTTTGGGCACAAATGAACAGAACTAGGATTAATTTTCCCTTGAAGCTGAGAGCTGAGCAGAGAAGTTCCCTAGGGAGTTACCAGTCTCAAGTCAAGGATACCTGTGAGCTCAGGAAGAAATTTCACACTCGACTGCGATTTTTTCATCAATTGCATTATAATCAGCATAGCCTTTTGCCAACCCCATTTCTTCTGTCCTCAGAGAAATAGGAGGGGATAGAGAAGGAAAATAAAGGAAATCCCAAATTTGAAATAAAATGGGATATTTCTACTTTTCACTAAGTTTCCTCCCCAATACCATCCTCAGTCCTGCTCCTCTGAGGAGAGATGTATTAGAGGACAAGCCTATGAAGGATAAAGGAGGGAGGGAAAAGGTGTGGCTGGGGATGACTTTAGGGTAAGATGCTGCTCCGACACCAGGGAGCAGAGAGAGGGGAGAAAGGATGGGGGACAGGAAGAAGCATCATCCTGCAGTACAGTTCCAAGAAAGCCTCAGCCAGGCTGGGGCAGAGCCCCACGGCAAAGACTGGCCATCAGAACGTTCCTACACCTGTCTGGACCCAACAAGCTCTAGGCTTCCATCATGTTCCATATTGGCTGGGGGCAGAGAAGGAAGGGCATAGCCTCAGCACAAACCCAAAAGTGTAGCAGCTGATGACTATCCGCCCGCTACCCCTACAGCAGGTCCTCTTGGAAGGAGGTCTGAATGGCATAACTCCATGGCCACTGCAGCTGCCCCCAATACTGCTGCCTCCTCCGAATCCCAGAAGCACCTGGTGCCACTCCATCGCTGATCTTTACCAGTCATTACCTGCCCCACTCCCTCATTATCTTCATTTATTAACCATTTAGCAAATACCCATCAGCAAGGAGGTGCAGGGAATCCACAAAGATAAATTCGTTCAACTGTTATCAAGCATCCACCTACCATATGGGGATACAATGATAAATTAGGTCTATGGCTCAAGAGATTCAAAATATGGGCTAGGGGTTCTCAGCATTGACTGCACATTAGAATGAGCTCTGGAGTTTTGAACAGGGGCCAGCCAACTGTGGCCTGCATGCCAAATCCAGCCCACCACCTGTTTTTCTATGGCCCACAAGCTAAGAATGGTTTCTACATTTTTAAATGTTTTCACAAAAATTGAAAGAAAAATACTTTATACCATGTGAAATTATATGAAATTCAAATTTCAGTGTCTATAAATAAAGTTTTATTGGAAGACAACCATATCCATTCATTTATCTATGGCTGCTTTCAAGCTATAATGGCAGAGCTGAGTGGCTGCAGCAGAAACCATGTGGCCCCCAAGCCTGCGATATGTACTCTCTGCCCCTTTACAGAAGAAGACCGGCAAGCCTTGAGCTAAGGCATTACAAATGTCCACAGGATTTTGCTGCTGGAGCATTATGGGGCTTCCACGTTCCTAACACACCCAGGTGCCTGATGAATACTGAAACCTACTGACCAAAGAAGAGAGGAAAGGACAGATCTCACGTTGGCCATCCTCTTTGTTACCTGTATGTTAAGGGAAGTCCAGTCTTTTACCTAATTGAGAGGGAAAAAAATGTTCTGAACTGCCTCTAGAGTGTTTATACTACTTACTTTCCCAAAGAAATACATTCTTCCTTGTTCCTAGATCTGGTCTTTCAATACTGCCTCTGCACTAACTTCACTCTCTCTGCCAATTCCATCAGACATATCTCCCTTTTCCATCTTTGCTCCTCCTCCAATTCTACCTGAAACATATATTCTGAACAAAACCTTTAACAATACGCCATGTTGACATAGCTTTAAAACCACAATCACTGAGCACCTGGCTGGCTCATTCTGCAGGGCGTGCAACTCTTGATCTTGGGGTCATGAGTTTGAGTCCCACTTTGGTGGTAGAATTTACTTAAAATTTTTTTTTAAGTTAGGGGCGCCTGGGTGGCTCAGTGGTTAAAGCCTCTGCCTTCGGCTCAGGTCATGATCCCAGGGTCCTGGGATCGAGCCTCACATCGGGCTCTCTGCTCAGTAGGGAGCCTGCCTCCTCCTCCTCTCTCTGCCTGCCTCTCTGCCTACTTGTGATCTGTCTGTCAAATAAATAAAAATCTTTAAAAAAAAATTTTTTTTAAGTTAGACATATAAACTACCACAAATGAACCAGGAAGAAATGGAAAGCCTGAACAGACCCATAACCAGTAAGGAGATTGAAACAGTCATCAAAAATCTCCAAACAAACAAAAGCCCAGGGCCAGATGGCTTCCCAGGGGAATTCTACCAAACATTTAAAGAAGAACTAATTCCTATTCTCCTGAAACTGTTCCAAAAAATAGAAATAGAAGGAAAACTTCCAAACTCATTTTATGAGGCCAGCATCACCTTGATCCCAAAACCAGACAAGGATCCCATCAAAAAAGAGAACTACAGACCAATATCCTTGATGAACACAGATGCAAAAATTCTCGCCAAAATACTAGCCAATAGGATTCAACAGTACATTAAAAGGATTATTCACCACGACCAAGTGGGATTTATTCCAGGGCTGCAAGGTTGGTTCAACATCCGCAAATCAATCAATGTGATACAACACATTAATAAAAGAAAGAACAAGAACCATATGATACTCTCCATAGATGCTGAAAAAGCATTTGACAAAGTACAGCATCCCTTCCTGATCAAACCTCTTCAAAGTGTAGGGATAGAGGGCATATACCTCAATATTATCAAAGCCATCTATGACAAACCCACCGCAAATATCATTCTCAATGGAGAAAAACTGAAAGCTTTTCCGCTAAGGTCAGGAACACGGCAGGGATGTCCGTTATCACCACTGCTATTCAACATAGTACTAGAAGTCCTAGCCTCAGCAATCAGACAACAAAAGGAAATTAAAGGCATCCAAATCGGCAAAGAATAAGTCAAACTATCACTCTTTGCAGATGATATGATACTATATGTGGAAAACCCAAAAGACTCCACTCCAAAACTGCTAGAACTTGTACAAGAATTCAGTAAAGTGTCAGTATATAAAATCAATGCATAGAAATCAGTTGCATTTCTCTACACCAACAACAAGACAGAAGAAAGAGAAATTAAGGAGTCCATCCCATTTACAATTGCACCCAAAACTATAAGATACCTAGGAATAAACCTAACCAAAGAGACTAAGAATCTATACACAGAAAACTATAAAGTACTCATGAAAGAAATTGAAGAAGACACAAAGAAATGGAAAAATGTTCCATGCTCCTGGATTGGAAGAATAAATATTGTGAAAATGTCTATGCTTCCTAAAGCAATCTACACATTTAATGCAATTCCTATGAAAGTACCATCCATTTTTTTCAAAGAAATGGAACAAATAATCCTAAAATTTATATGGAACCAGAAAAGACCTCGAATAGCCAAAGGAATATTGAAAAAGAAAGCCAAAGTTGGTGGCATCACAATTCCGGACTTCAAGCTCTATTACAAAGCTGTCATCATCAAGACAGCATGGTACTGGCACAAAAACAGACACATAGATCAATGGAACAGAATAGAGAGCCCAGAAATAGACCCTCAACTCTATGGTCAACTCATCTTCGACAAAGCAGGAAAGAATGTCCAATGGAACAAAGACAGCCTCTTCAATAAATGGTGTTGGGGAAATTGGACAGCCACATGCAGAAAAATGAAATTGGACCATTTCCTTATACCACACATGAAAATAGACTCAAAATGGATGAAGGATCTCAATGTGAGAAAGGAATCCATCAAAATCCTCGAGGAGAACACAGGCAGCAACCTCTTCGACCTCAGCCGCAGCAACATCTTCCTAGGAACATCGCCAAAGGCAAGGGAAGCAAGGGCAAAAATGAACTATTGGGATTTCATCAAGATCAAAAGCTTTTGCACAGCAAAGGAAACAGTTAACAAAACCAAAAGACAACTGACAGAATGGGAGAAGATATTTGCAAACGACATATCAGATAAAGGGCTAGTGTCCAAAATCTATAAAGAACTTAGCAAACTCAACACCCAAAGAACAAATAATCCAATCAAGAAATGGGCAGAGGACATGAACAGACATTTCTGCAAAGAAGACATCCAGATGGCCAACAGACACATGAAAAAGTGCTCCATATCACTCGGCATCAGGGAAATCCAAATCAAAACCACAATGAGATATCACCTCACACCAGTCAGAATGGCTAAAATTAACAAGTCAGGAAATGACAGATGCTGGCGAGGATGCGGAGAAAGGGGAACCCTCCTACACTGTTGGTGGGAATGCAAGCTGGTGCAACCACTCTAGAAAACAGCATGGAGGTTCCTCAAAATGTTGAAAATAGAACTACGCTATGACCCAGCAGTTGCACTGCTGGGTATTTACCCTAAAGATACAAACGTAGTGATCCGAAGGGGCACGTGCACCCGAATGTTTATAGCAGCAATGTCTACAATAGCCAAACTATGGAAAGAACCTAGATGTCCATCCACAGACGAATGGATAAAGAAGATGTGGTATATATACACAATGGAATACTATGCAGCCATCAAAAGAAATGAAATCTTGCCATTTGCGATGACGTGGATGGATCTAGAGGGTATCATGCTTAGCGAAATAAGTCAATCGGAGAAAGACAACTATCATATGATCTCCCTGATATGAGGGAGAGGAGATGCAACATGGGGGGTTAAGGGGGTAGGAGAAGAATAAATGTAACAAGATGGGATTGGGAGGGAGACAAACCATAAGTGACTCTTAATCTCACAAAACAAACTGAGGTTTGATGGGGGGAGGGGGGTTGGGAGAGGGGGGTGGGGTTACGGATATTGGGGAGGTTATGTGCTATGGTGAGTGCTGTGAAGTGTGTAAACCTGGCGATTCACAGACCTGTACCCCTGGGGATAAAAATATATGTTTATAAAAAATAAAATTAAAAAAAAAATTTTTTTTAAGTTAAAAATAAAATAAAATCACAATCACTTATCACCTAAATGAAGGGTCTTGTTCTGTTTAAATCAGATATAGATCCGGTCTTCAAGTATATTGTGTATTGGAAAGAGAGGAAAGGTATGTAAATAATGAACGAATATGTCACAGAGGCTTAAAATCTACCATATGTAAACCTAACACTGCACATAGTGCAGGCAAATGGGAGCAGGCTCTCCATTCTGCCCCATTGCTGTTTTCTGAGTTCTAAAAAGGGATTTCCAGGTCAAGCCCAGTATTGTCTACAATGCTAACAGCCTTAAACTACTCCTTTCACACCATAATTGCCTGCCTTGGTGTCCTTTGTTTTCCCCGGTAAATGATTTGGAGCTCTCTCCCCTGCCATCTGCATTTTCCCTTTGTGATAGTATGCGTAGCCCTCTTGATAGACAACTGCTTTGTGTCTTGTTTCAGCGATAATCTTTAAAAAATTTTCTTTGCCAATTTATAATAAGAAAACTTCTCTTTAATAGCAATAATCAGCCTCTAAAGTAAAAAATCTCTATAGAGGGACGCCTGGGTGGCTCAGTGGGTTGAGCCACTGCCTTTGGCTCGGGTCATGGTCTCGGGATCCTGGGATCGAGTCCCGCATCGGGTTCTCTGCTCGGCGGGAGCCTGCTTCCCTCTCTCTCTCTGCCTGCCTCTGTCTACTGTGATCTCTCTCTGTCAAATAAATAAATAAAAATTTAAAAAAAAATCTCTATAGAGTCAGAAGTTCATTTTTATGATAGTATTTCTCAAACCAGGATGTAAAGGTGATTTTTCTTTTTCTTGAAACTGTGTTTAAATTACAAACAACATAAAGTTTACCACCTTAACCATTTTTAAGTGTATCGTCCAATAGAGTTAAGTATATTCACATTGTAGTGCAACCAACTTCCAGAACTCTTTATCTTGTGAAACTGAAACCAAAACTCTTATTAAATAACTCCCCATTGCCCTCTCCCTCCAACCCCTGGCAACCTACACTCCACTTTCTCTTTCTGTGAATTCAACTACTCTTGGTACCTCATATACGTGGAATCATTTGTCTTTTTGTGACTGGTACACTTAACTTAGCATAATGTCCTCAAGATTCAACCACACTGCAGCATGTATTAGAACTTTCCTTCCTTTTCAAGGCTGACTAATATTCTACTACATAGATAGACCATAGTTTTTCATCCATTCCTTTGTCAATGGCTACTTGGGTTGCTCCTGCCTTTTGGCTATTGGGAATAATGCTGCTAAGAACATGGGGGTATCTCTTAGAGATCTTCCTTTCAGTTCTTTCGGGTGTCTACCCAGAAGTGGAATTGCTGAATCTTTTGGTGAATCTATGTTTAACTTTAGGCCAGACGAGGAACGTTGCTTTGCATGTGGCAAGGAGAAAGTCAGGAATTCCTGGGACATCCCAGCAGTGGCTGAGAAGCAAACAAGCACACCATTCTTTCTTTAGGCTTCTAGAAGCCCTCCTGCTAGTGGGCCCTATTTGCCATCCATGTCCCCAAGCCAGACAGGTTCAGGGCAGCCCTATCTTGGCAAGCAACTACAAAGTTGATAATACAGATGTTTCATTTCATATTTACATTATGTTTACATTAATGAAAGGAAAATCTCCCTCTGGAAATATTTTCAGAAACACTTAAGAGAACAAAGCCTTGATGGGCTTTGTTGAGAAAAAAAAAAAAAAGAAATGGAAAACCCACGGGCTTTTTAATGCTTTGGTTCTCAAAGAGCAATCTCTGGGTCACAGCGTGAGCAAGATCTGGGAGTTTGCTAGAGATGCAAATCCTCAGGCCGCACCAATCTTTGTTACAACAAACCCTGCAGATGATTTAATGTCCATTTGAATGCATCTGAGAGCCATGAGAAAATTTTTTTGAGGTTCCTTCCATTCCTTCCATAAATACATCTTTGGTTTGTTTTAACACAGTCGGGTTCTGAATCCTTAAACAAACATACTATAACATTGCACAGAAGGAAGTGTTAAGCCTGGGGAGAGCAAAGGAGTCCCGCAAATGTTCCCCTTTGTAACTCTTTCAGTTAATTCCAGTATCACCTTTGTACAAAACAGGAATTGCTGTAGGAATGTCAACAGCCAGGGAGAACATTTCTGAATGTCTATCCTTCTGTTCAAGTCTTCAAAGGCAGGACTAACAGTTCTTTACATTTTAGGGGAAACATTCCTTCCCCCGATAGCAGGAACATTAAAAAAAAATCTCAAAGTACATGAGCAAGAAAAAGCACATATTCTTCCAGTAAGCTGTGGAAGAAACAGAACTGGAGTGGGAGAGGTGAGGCAAAGCTATGAGGACAGGGAGGGAATTGTAGAATGTTGAAGTTGAGGAAATTTCTTTTCTTAACTCCTTCTCTTCCATTCAGCATTATCCCCCAGCTCCTCAGCAGAGGGGATTTTGGAAGGGAACGGTAACCTACGGGAGCCTAAAGATTCGTAAGTTAAAAACAAAGGTGAGGTCCAGCTTAGGATTTTAGAACCTCTGAGGATTCCCCAAAGCAAGATGGTAGCTCTGACAGGCAGCAGCGTCCTTCAGGCTTTCCTCTCATCTTTCAGAGCCTCACCATGGAGCTGTGGTCCTTGAAGTTCTTTCCAGATGGAACAACACAATAGCTCTCCCATTCTCATTCTGCTCACTGCCTTCCTAGGAGCAATGCCAAGGTTTGGCTATGGAGAGTTGAAAAGTAAGTCTTTTCCCTTTTCTACTAATGTATGGAAAACAGAGGCAAAGGTAGATCACTGTTCTGGCAGATTGGTACCCACCTTATGGACGTGTGACTTGCCACACAAATGAGTGAAAAGTTAATAGGAAGAAGGAAAACAATGCATTTGAAAGGTATTTTTGAAGAATAGCCCAAGTTGAAGTATAAAAGGGCACATCTAATTGACCCCCAGAGTCTAGTCAGTTTCCCTCACTCCATGCCACCCATCTGAATACAGAGCTTGCATCCATCAGCCAAGGTCAGTAAGTGCCAGACATACATTCCTTCAGCTAGGCAGAACAAGGTTGGTCCCGCCAAGGGTCTCACCTTCAGTTGGAGGTAAGGTGTCCCAAACTGTCCCACTTGTGGACAGTGGTTGGGGCCCCTGCCATGAGCCCCACCAACGGGGTGTCATGGGACGGGAACATGCACTCCTCCCCCTTCTTAATCAGAGCTGAACAGCACCCTCGTTCACAAACTGTCGCCTCCTCTGCTCAGAGGTCACTAAGCTCTCCATCTCTCAAAGCTTCTCTGAGCTTTTAACTATGCACATATGGGCAGAAATGGACAATTTCTATCTTCATGGTCTTGATGCTCAGTTCCCTCCCCACATGAGGGTGCCGTAACCTTCCCTGTGCCTCTACTCCCTTATGCCTCCAACTTCCTGTCAAAATGGCTGTCTCCCACTAGGGAATGGGCAGAGCTCCCTAAAGTGTTCCTATGTCTTTCATGCCTTTTCAGAAGGGATCAAATATAAGGTGTTGCCTTCTAAAGAAAAGCTGGGCTGGAGTTCAAGGGCGTGGCCATATCCTGCCCTCACAAAGACTTTGGTGCTGTTGTGCCCATCCCCACAAGCCCTCCTTGCCCAGTGGTGGGATCCTGGTCCCTCTGGCTTCTTCCAGTTCCCGGCACATCTCAGCACCTAAAACAGACCTCCACAGGGACCCTCTCTGCCCTGTCTTTAAGGATGCAAGACACTCTGACTCAGAGTGTGAGCCAAAATTTTTTAAAAGGAAGACAGATATTAAAAGGAAGGAAGAATGAAACTATAGATTTTTTTTCATTGTTTGCTGCCACTGAACTGCCTAAAAATAAAGGGGATCAAATTTCCAGACCTCCTGCCTATGAGCACAACAAGCTTTCTGCCTGAAAACTCTGCCTCCAGAGTGTTACTGAGAAAAAAGGAGAGAAAAAGGTACCAAAACCCAGGCTGTTTACTTTGTGATTGTCCCTGGAGGAGGGGGCCGTCTCCAGATTGCTCTGGGCAGGCAGTGAAGTTGATGGGGATGGAAGGTGCTGCTGGGGAGGCTCTGTGATTGCCCCAAGCAGATTCTCGCCTGAGCCGGCGGCGACAAGAAACACTCAGCATCCTATCGCACTGTCATCAATCATGAACTTGGAAAAACTTTCCGTGCTAGAGTTTATTATCAACTCTTAATGAAAATATATGGGTTTCACAAAATAGTCTGAAAAGCGCACAGTGTCTGAATGTGAGATGGCAGGATTGTTTGATTAGGTACTAGTGCAAAAGTGATTGCCTGATTATAGCTGGGAGCAGCAAGGAGCCCTGCCACAGAGCGCCATCAGCACACAGGAGATAATGACGCCCTTTGACCCACAGCAGGGATGGGGGCAGCCTGCTCGATGAGGTACCAGGAGGGCTAGCTCACACAAAAAAATTATAAAAATAAGTAGGCTTTTATGTGCAATACTTACTTGCCTGGCCTCTGCAAGAAGGGCTCGACCATCCTAATTTCATTCAATCATCACAACCAGCCTGAACGGTGGGAAGCATTATCCTCATTTTACAAATGAGGAAACTGAGGCTCAGGGTCATTAAGGAACTTGACAGAATCTCACTAGGATTCAAACCCAGGCCTGCCTGACACTAAAAGCTTGGATTCCTAACAAGGAGTGGACGCTTTTCCTATAAAGGGTCAGAGATGGTTGGTTTTGTGTCTTTACAATTCTTTAGAAGAGTTAGGCTTTGTTCTCTGATGGTACCAAGCCAGGTCACCAGCTGGATTTGGCTCACAGGCTCTGGTTCGCTGATCCCCGCTCCTAATCATCATACCATGTTTCCATCTAGCCTGTGACCTTGGGCAGGCTCTTCTCCCTGTGTCACACAGGTGCATCTAGGGAATGGGTCAAAAAGCAAAGCACAAAATGGGAAACTGGGAAATGGGAGAGTAGCCTTAAGTCCATTTCTCAGCACCCCTGTAATCTTAATATTTAACTACAGTTACTACTCCAGTGGTTTCTTTGTCATTTTCCTTTAGGAAAATCCTTCCCAAATCCAAGGCTGTGATCATCAAATAGCAAGTGGCATCCATTCTTTTCTGAAACACTTTCCGAGTGTAATTAAATAAACATAAACAAATAGTATAAAACAATGCCTAGCCGTTCATTGCAATTAGATGTGAAAAGAGTGACATCATTTACTAACTTAAATCTACAACTTCTCACCTTTAATGACTTTAATGGATAAGACTAATTTTAAACACAGGAGGCACAGGATAAAGAAATACACTAATTTATTGAATATTTACTATGTGCATCTTAATTAGCTCTCCCTCCAACTGCAAGTGTGGTATAAGCTCTACCAATCTATACTATTGGTTGAGTTTTTAATCTTAAGGATGATTTCTCCTCGTCTTAGCATTTACGTTCTCAGCAGATGAACTGGGGGGGAGAGAGGGAGAAAGAGAGAGAGGAGTACTTCTCCTTCAGTCATCAAACTCTCTTTCTTCAGCCTGAAGGAGCCAGTTTAAGATAACAGATGATCAGAGGAACACTAGTTGTCTTAGGTCCATATTTCTGAACAAATCACTAGCAAGAGGGATGGTAATTCCAGCCCCCTCTTCTGGAACTGAGGTTGTTTGGGGACCGGTTAGGTTTGCTCTGGTAAGGAACAATCCAGATGTCTTCATGTTTCATGTCCCTTATGGTCACCTGAGGACCTTGCTCAACATCATGCACACTGTGGGACCCAGACTGTAGGAGCAACCACCATCTAGGGCATTGCTGGTCACTACAATAGAGGAAAAGCAAGTTCTAGAAGGTCTAGCACTGGCAATTCAATTCTTCAGCCCAGAAGTAACACACATTGCCTCCCTGCATAACATATCAGGCAGGACTAAGCATATTGCCGCACTCAAAGACAGGGGAACCATGTGCCTAGAAGGAGAGAGACTCAGAATATTTGGAAACAGCACCAGTAACTACCACGGGAGTCTATCAGAGCTGCTCACAAATGGTGGAAGGGACATTAGCGTTGAGAAAACCCCAGCATATAGTGGATTACCAGTTATGGAGAAAGAAACAGAAGCTCAGAGAGAAAAGCAAGTATCCCAGAAGACAACAAAGAGACCAAAAACAACAACAACAACAAAAAAAAAAACCCAAAAAACAAAACAGCCTAGTAGGTCTGACATTTGAATAACAGGAGTTCCTAGAATGAAAGAAGAAAGAAAATGGAGAGCAGGAAATTATCTAAAAAATAATTCCAGAAGATTTCTAAGAACTGAAAATCATGTATTTCTATACTGAAGGGCCTTACCAAATGCCTAGCATAAAGACTGAAATGGTACCACAATAAGGTACCAGCACCATAAAATTCCAGAACACCAGAGACAGAGGGATCCTGTAAGCACACTAGTGGTAAATAAAGAAATCATGTCAGTATAACGCAGAAGTCACTTTCAGAGTCAGTATTTCCCAGTAAGCGCAAGTGTTTGCAGTTAAGTAGTAGCAGTGACCACAACATATACGACGCAACCGCCATGCACAATCTGCGGAGGAAGGCCATTCTGTATGCCGTGCCTGTTCACTCTGTGTTTTTCTCTTGGCTTAGTTTGAGAACAGACTTATTACGGGGGCCACTCCCCCCCATCTCTACACACTATCCATTATTGCTGTACTTAGCATCCTCCATCTTTTCTCACTCCCCTGACTATCAGGCATGCTCGTTTTTGATGTGTTAGGTATAGCTCTACATTTGCTATAATATATCATTATTTATTGGGCAATTAAACTGTCTTTTAAACTCTGCTGGTAGCTTTATTAGGATTCTTATTGTCTTTTTAGTGCTCTGGTTGCAAAGTAGCTTAGGTTTTTGAGTGCTCTTCCCTTGACTTTATTTTTTTCCATGAGCCCTATTCTTTTTAGGGTATGATTTTGTAGAATACGAGGGTTTTCAGGAAAATTTTATTGTGTTATAACAGAAAATCTATGCTTGCTATTGTACACACATGATTTAAATCCTAAGCATTCTTTTAAAGGTTATAGAAATACAGTGCAGTAGACAGAATTCTGAGACGACACCCAAGATTCCTCTATCCTGGCATAACAAACCCTGTATAATCTCTTCCCCTTGAGTGTGGAGGGGACCCACAACTATGGTGAATGTCACTCCTGTTATAAATGGCAAAGGCAAAGAGATTTTTGCAGATGTAATTAAGAACATCAGCCATTTACTTTGAGGTAATCAAAAAGGAAATTCCCCTGAGTGGGCCTGCCCTAAACAGGTGAGCCTCTGAAATAGAATGCAGAGGTTGGAGACTAGACGCTGCAGCCACCATGCGTTCCACGGCTGTAAGGAAGTCAAGTCTGCCACAGGAACCTGGAAAAGAACACTGAACCTCACATGAGCCCCCTGAACCCAGCTGCTGAATCCCAGCCCTGTGATACCCTGAGCAAAGGACCCAGCTAAGCCATGGCTGGACTTGTGATCCAGGGAAAACAAGTAATAAATCTATGTTCTTTATATCTGTTATGTTGGTGATTTGTTACACAGCAACAGAAAACTAACACATGAGTTATTTGATTCCTCCTACTCATTTATTATGTTAGTTTGGAATAGAATTCCCTAAAGAAGACCTGGAGCCCAGAACCTATAAAAGAGAATTTTGAATAGGTGGATTTCATAATATTTTAGAAAGTACCCTATGATAAAATTCACCGTGAATAGTGTTAATCACTAATGCCATGCTAGAGGAAGATATTTTGAATACATGTGGCAAACACAGAGGGTGTGGACTCAGCTGTGAAGAGAGACACCTATGGTCTTGGTTATAACAAGATAAGCCCCTCTGTATATAGCCCTGTGGTAGGCACGAGGAAGGCTGGGTTGGACATGGACAATGCAGGATATACTGGAATCTTTTCTAACTGTCCTGACTGAGAAGCTGGGTCAGAGATGGGCTCCCAGTATCTCAGATTCAGAGCTGGAACTCCAAATGTGTTTTCCCATAGAAATAATGATTCAGCAGCCTATTAAATCTGTAGCGTAACAGACACTCCAACTGCTAGTACGCATGGAGGAAATCCAGTCCCCCATTGGCCTGTAACCCCTATCAGAGGTGGTGAGGGGTGGAACTTTCCGCTAAAGTGACAGGAACAAATTCCCTGCAATAGAAGGCTGACATGGGAGCTACGCAGTCATTAGACTTTTCTGGACCACCTAAAATTCAGGAATATTTAAATTTACTGGAATGTACATGATAGGGACCCTCGGTTAGCTAGAGATTTGACATAGTTTCTATTCAGGAGAGGGATAAATCTAATAGGGAACACAAACTAGTATCTAGGCTTGATTGTTTAAAACATGCCTCTTCCAAGACGAGTCCTGGGGACAGTACGTGCTTTCTCCGGTTTTCCTTCCTAGTCTCAACAGCAGTCTCAACTCTGAGTTTTAATGCTTGCGACAGTCACCCCAGAAATCTGGACAAATTTAATCAGCAAAAAATTAACTTCTGCTTCACGGATGGATTGTATTTATGAAGGCAGGACACCAGACACAAACATTCTGGAAAGAGTTGTTTTTAACCCTGACGACTGGAACAAATTGAGCGCAATTAAGTGATCTTGGGGAAATACACCTGACCTTTGGAGGGTGAGATTTAGGAGTGAATAGGCACATCCCTGGAGAGTCTCCCAGTCTCCCATGTGATGCCCCGGGGTGGAGGGGAGGGAAGCAAAATCCTGGCTGCACAGGAACCTGCTGGGTGGCATTTCTGAAAATTGGGCCATTAAACACGTTGAACAAAAAGGAAAAAGTAATTACCCAGATAATTGAGGCTTGTTCCAAACCTCTCACATGAAATAACCAGATAATTACAAAAGATTTATCTTGTGTTCTGGGAGTATTTGGGGTGTGTGTTGGAATCATTTGTATGAATTTTCTCATTGTCCACTTCCGTCTTCTGATGTGGAACTCTTCCAAGACTAAGAAGATAGCACCATGGAATTCCAAGAAAGTGCGTTGGCAGTGGAGGCTGGCATCACAGATGCAGGCCCCAGTGTCAGGAGGCACAACATGGGCCTCCGGGACATCTAGCGACTCCTTCATTTAAAGACCATGTGGATCAGACACAGCTCTTTCTGGCCCTGTCAGTGGCAGTGCCGATTTTTAGAGCCCAATCAAGAAATTAATGGGAATCTGTAGGACGCCTCAAGTCCAACACTTGGCAACACGCAGGGCAATAATTATGCTCAATTACAGCCTAGCGTGTGGCTTCTGGAACCATAAAAATCTCACATCAAACTAATCTCTAAGGAATGGAAGAGCCTATTTTGGCCTTTTATTTTGCACTGCTAAATATTAATTCCCAATCTAGTCTCCAGAGGGCTTCTTCCACCATTATGGATTGGTCACCAGCTGCCATGAAACCCCTGAGCCAGAGAATTCAGCAATGGAATCCACGTCTCCAGCAAACCTCAAGGTCCATCCTGATTCAGGGATGAACAAAGGATTCTGATGGCCTGTCTGGTAGAAATGCACATCCCTGGAGGTAATAGGATGAGAAAATAAAACAGAAGCAAAGCTCAGAGGTGACCACACAGAAGATGGCTTGCATGCGGGGGTGGGTTCATTTTTAATTTTCAGGTTTCCGCTAAGCCTGCTTGTGTATTACTTCTTGTGAGCGCACACCTACCAGCTGTTTTGTAAAAGAATAGAGGAAGCCAAGCCAAACAAAGCAAGAGAGGCGGAGGGATAGCTATGTGGGGGAGATGCAGTGGTCCCTGTGCTCCCTACCCAGAACATGCACTGCAGGTTGGCCGCAGCCTTCTCCCTTCCTGAGATTCTGGGTGCAGAGGAGGAATTGCAAAGGCTGAGGGCTGAGATGCAATTTAAGAACTCACTCATGTTCTGTGTTATTAAGAATGTCTCAAAAACATGAGCTTCTTGGTTTCCATTGCTCAAAATTTATTTATATGGTTAAAAACAAGACAATAGGCCCCAAATGGAGTCATTCATGCTAAGCCCAGCATCCCCAGACTGAGACTTAACTTCATTATAGTGTTGGCTCTCCCAGAAATGGAATCATAAACCAACCAATCAGCAATCGCCTGATCAGCACTAGTTTGATAATCTGCCCTATAGACCCCTGCCATCCCCAAAAGGAAAGCGTCCTTGCAATAACCAGTTTGCTTTTTTGCCCGGCGTAATTCCTGGTTCTTGCTGCCTTCTGCCTATAACAGACTTTTATTTTGCATAGGTCCTCAGAGTTCTTCTCTGTGTGCTAGACTGGACGCTAGAAAGCAGAATTCAGCTAGATGTAGGTGAGACTGATCTGGAGGAGAGGAAGAGGGAGGGTAAGCGCTCTGGCCAAGAAATTGATGTAAAGTAAATTACCGATTCGGCCAGCAATATACAATGAAATAACTATAAATGTCTACAATATTAAAAGAGCAAAATTATGGTTCTAGCCTTATAAAATGTCCATAAAGGAACCTAATATATTGATTATCCAAAGGGCCCCAATGTTCTATAAAATGTTACATAGACCATAATAACTCTATTGTAAATCTGATATTAAATTAACATGCCAGCATTAAGCATTTGATCTGCTTTGTACTATTAAGAATCAGTTAGAGGATCATTTTAGATGTCCTGAGATGAGAAAAGAAAAAAGTCAACTTGGAATGACTGAAATACCTTTCTTTTCTTCCATAAACCATGCAGTAACACACGGAGACGGAAAATCAGACCAAAGGCTAAGCGACACCTTTGAAAAACACACCCTGCAGTTCCACTGCTCACCACTAGGTGACATAGACCGTTCAGGAGGCTCAGAAAACTCAAAGAGGAATCTAAATGTGCAAGCTTGATTTGAGTCTGAAAATAATTCTAGGCTAAAAGACCAATAATTCTCATAGTAATTGTTTGTAAAGTGGTATATGTCTACAATCCATTGCCTGCTGTGGTTGGTGAGTGGGCCAGAGATTGTCTCTCTGTGAGGGGCCTCCAGAAGCCCTTTTTTAAAAAATAATTTTTTTATTATCTTATATTAGTCACCACACAGTACATCATCAGTTTTTGATGTACTGTTCCATGATTCATTGTTTGCGTAGGAGCCCTTTTGTCTAAAGCTAAAAGTCATGCAGCTGGGAGAGGCTGGCTAGAGCAGCCAGTAATGCAGATCGTCCATCTGAAAGGGCCAGAGGATGGGGGCATGGGAGGTGTGTAGCTTGAACTTCTGGATGCTCTTGAAAACATGTATCACTGAAGGGAATCTGTGATTTCTGAGGGCTCCGTCATGCATCAGGAAAGGCTGGTCATATGGATAATTTCAACCCCATATGAAATCGAAAGCTGATGCCATTGGTTTGAATTCTCTGTTCACCTCTCTTCCGTGTTCCCTAGAAAGTCATTCCCTCCTTGCTGTCATATAGCTGCAGGCTTTTCTGGCACGCGGGGTTCCCAGCTTCTCCCATGCTGAGATCCTTTTCTCACCTTCCCATCTAAATGTAGTTGCCTTAGATCCTCTTCTGTTAGGGCTAATTCCCTCCTAAGAAAGGAGGGTCAGCTAAGGCGTTAATTGTTGGTAAGGGCTCATTGGGATGTCCTCTGCAAATCTCATTTGCATTTTAATAGAGGTCTTTTAGGCCTTGGTAGAGAAGTTAATAATGGGGGTTTCCTGAGAGACCAGAGAGGAAGATAAATTAGAGCACCCTGACATTTACTACAGGGTCCTGTTCCTCTCTGGTCCTGTTAATGTCCTGCTCCCAAGCCCTTGCAGAACTCAATTGTCCCCTGTAGCTCCAAGCACCTCCCCCAAAATTGTGTGTCGCCCCCCTGCAGGACCCATCCTTCTTAAGAGTCCAGGTGAAGCTTCCCTATCCTGACTGTGTGGGCCCCTCCTAAGAGCTATGAAGCCTAGTGCTTCCTCCTGCAATTCCTGCTCCATCCTTGGAGTGATGCGACACTGAGAATGAGGTTACAGGGAAGGGCAGGGAGGAAAAGGTTGGCATCTTAGATTCAGTGCAAATTCACACTGGGCAGAGAAATGACAGATTCCTCATGACCCCCTCTCTATCTGCCGTATGCCTGGGAGCTCTGCAGTCTCCGCCCACCCCTCTGCCCCCTCCAACTCCCCCAACCCTCCAGGGTCAGCCAGATGTGAGCACAATGTTAACATCCAAGTCTCTCTGGCTGTAACCAGCCCCTTGCATGGTCAAGAACTTCAAGTCTTGAAGGGCTTTTCTCCCTCACTCCACACGTTCCTGGAAATCCCCAGGGTATGTCTGACATGTGAGCAAGCCTGTGTCCCCAAAGAGGCATCACTCCACAGTTCTGTCTCTCTCCACAGGAAGGCTACAACCACACTGGCCTTGACCCCTAGCCCAGTGGAGAGTGCCAATCTGTCACTAGTCTCAGAAGAGTTCAACAGGGTCTGTTGGGAAGGAAACCTCACTCTAACAATTGTATCCTTTCTAATTTACCTTAAAAAAGATGTACAGCACCCCAAATATTGTGAGATTCTAGGATTTTGCCTGATTGGACTATAAGGTCACAAACAGCTTTCTCCCCATAGCAGTTTTCAGGGTGTGTATCAGGCTATCCTTGGAATCTTATTCTCTTACTATTATCAGGCCCTGCTAAAAAAAATATATGGCTTCCCATGCTGGATTCCTTTTGCCCAGGACCCACCCCCTCTCCCTATCTTGGATTCCATCCAACATCCCTCCAGACATCATGGAGGTTGATCTGCAAACTGTTCTCTACACAACATTCCTGAAAATGATGGCTTCATTCCTAGAAAGGGATGTCAGAATTCTACAGTGACTTTACCTGGAGGTCTTGGCCCAGTCCAAATGTTACCAGGAAGTACCTCCAGAGCTCAGATGCATATCCTCAGGCAGGCACTGGAGTGGTTATCAATGATGCTTTGTGGAGCTCTTTCTTACAAAGAGGTGAGACCGTCTCAAGCCGTGCTCCTGTAACAGCAGGGAGAGAGTGTTTCATCCATGGCTGGAGGAGCACACTAGATGCTACAAGGGAACAAGGGAGAAAGAGACAGCTATGGAGAGGGTGCCTCAGAGGTCTGGTGTGTGAGTTCATTTATGGCCTCAAATTAAATGCTTTTGTTGATATGACTGAATGTCTGAGATCTCCAGAGGCATTTGTTGAGTGTGGAGGATCATAGGTTCGTGCAACTCAAATGTCCAACACTACCCAGAGGTAGACTTAACAGTGTCTGCTTAAATAATGAGGATGGTGACTCTTACAGAGAATGCTAGACACAGGTACCTCTAACACATGATTCTGAGTGGCCCATGCTGACATGCTTGTCGTAGTCTTCAACCCTAGACCCTGCAGGAACAAAGACTCTCTCCTTGACCAAACTCTAGTTGGGTACCTCTGGTCCCTCTTTATGACTAGACCTCATCCTTGGGCCCAAGACTAACCCAGTCTTAGCAAAAAATCATGTGAAACCATTCCCTATCCTTGATATCTGATTGCCCTTAGTATTTGACCAAGTTCCTCATCACCCACTTCTGATGTCTGCCTTGGCCTCTTTAGCAAGAATCCTCCTACACTTGATGTCTCTTCTTGGTGATTTTCCGGCTGTTGACCCTTTCATTCTGGTTGTTGCTTATAAATCCTGACTCATCCTTGTTGTATTCGGAGTTGAGCTCTATCTCTCTCCCCATTGCAACAGAGTTGACCCCTATTGCAATAACCTTGCACACTACCATTTCAACCAGTGTCCGAAAAATTTCTCTTTAACAGATGAGACCCCTGTCCAAGTTGTGCTGGTCAAGGCAAGAAGTATTCTTGCTTTGGCCCTGGGGCAGTAAAGACAAGAGTTACATCAGACAAGATATCCAGGGGTGGATTCTAGGATTAAAAGCCTGAAAAAGACAAAAGAAACTGGGACCGGGAAAGAAGTTGTCCCCTCTGGTTATCCTCAACCTTCATCCATGCTGCTACCAGCACAAAAATCCTCAATATGACATCCCCAAAGTTAGAAGGAGCTGTGTCTGGGGACCCAGTGTGGAAAAGAAAGGAACCAGAGCTGGGTGGTGGAGACCCTGCAGTGGACAGAGGGAGATATGCTGGTTAACACTCAAGGACAGGGCTGCCCAATCCATCCCTTGGTTTGTGGAGCCTGCCATCACTTAGGTGACAACCCTGCGGACCAGTTCTGAGCCATAGCAGAGTACAAAAGACTCATGCAAAGACCACATCCTGTTAATCTCCCAGAACAAAATTAAGATGATGGAGACTTTGCAGGTATGGTGAAGAACATTTAGGGGGAAAGAAAAATAAAATTTCACTACACACTCTTGGAGGCTGTTTTCCTCAGGACTTTAGGTTGCAAGTGACAGTAACCCAGACTATGTTAAGTAGACAGAAGTAACTGATTAACTCATGGAACTGAGAAGCATGGGAGTAGAGCCCATTTCAGGCAAATTGAGATCCAAGGGCTCCCATTGGGTTGTCTGGAGATTATTGCTCCGAGCCTACTTTCCTCTCTGTCAGTCTCATTCTCAAGCAGGCACCCTCTTCCACTGTGAGAGCAAAGACCATCAGCTGCTCTGGGCTTAGAGTCCACAGTTTAAAAATCCTAGGACAAAGAACTAAACCCTTATTCAATATTTTCAGCCAAAGCTCAGGCACTGGCTCTACCTGGGGCAGCTTGTCATGTGCCTGCCACTGGACCCATCACTGTGCCCAGAAGGACTGTGACAGGGCAAGCCTGAGTGAGACCCTTACTTCTGAAGTCCAGGGAGGTCAGGAGCAAGAGATGAGAACTGTACGTTGAGTAGGAGGTGTTAGATCTCCAAAGGGAAATAGATGGGTTGTCACCCAGATAAGGACTGCTGGACAGGCAAAACCAGTATCTACTCAGTGACCTGTGAAGCCTCCCCTCCCACGGAAATGCATTATAGTTCAATGCTGGAACTCTGAAGATGGTCTGAGGCTGGCTGGAGTCTTTATGATGTCTTATTATGTGAGCTCAGCAAATGGTTTCATTCCTGTAGGCCTCAGCTTTCTCGGTGTGCAAGGGGGATTCAACTTAGGCTATGGGTATATTGGACAAGACTACATGTTAACTAAATGTTAGCTGTGAAGAGTCCTCCTTCCCAACCTCCCCAACCATTCCAGCTTAGATTCAACTGAATGAGGGTAAAGATCCTGGCTATTTTTTTTTTTAATGGCCATTTCTCTATTGCTTGTATACAGTAGGCACCCAGCCAAGATTTGTGGATTAAACGAATGATTATAGGATTAATAAATTTCTGGTAAATTTCTACTCTTCAGTGTCAGCTCCCAAGCCTTAGCAAACAGAATTAGTCATTTCCTCCTCTTTATCTCTTGGCAGTTTTTATTTACTTCTCTTACAGCCCTTATCTGTACATGTTTGTGATTCAACTCTGGGTCCCCTTGCTGGCCTAGTGGCCTTGGTGCCTAGCATAGCGCATGCTGCTGAGTGAATAAGATCACCTTGTCCAATCTCCTGACCTTATAGATGTTGTCACAGAGACCCAGAGAAGATAAACAGTTTGCCCAAAGCCACACAACTTACCAGGAGTCATGACTTCTAGTCCAATATTCTTCCTTCTACTTCAGACCACCTGGACCTTGTCTGGTTGTTCTGTGCTGCCATAAGCAACAGACACTGCTAGGGATAAAGACACTGTTAGGGACTTCTCGGTCCTCCAGAAGGGAAGAGGGATCTTCAGTATGAAAAGCAACTAGTACAGAAAGCAACATCAAGTCCCAAAGGAGAGTTCAAGGATGATTCATGTGCTCTATCTCACACATAAGAGAGTTTTTAGTCTCGGACAGTTTCCTTTTGCAACCTCTACTTCTTCCCAATAGCTAGGGCGGGGTTCAGCCATTCCTTCCCAGCACCCACAACACATGCACACCCAGCACCAAACCACTGATGGAGGAGGTCACCAGGCCTTCTTTGGGCAGGGGAATGAAAGCAAAAGCCCACAGCAATGGCTTGTCTCTTCTCCACACTACTCCATTCCATCCTCCATCTGAAGGAAGAGGTCCCAGTGGGTGCGAAGCCAGCCAGCCTCTCCCTTTTCCTAACTACTCCCAAATCCAATCTCCCAAAGCCCAGGTGCCCTGCTCAGTTAATTTCTATTACAAACAGGATCTACCATTGCCACATTCAAGACAGTTTATGCTGGTCTTGTTGGAGACTGTGAAAAGATATTTCTGGTATTCATTCCATTTGTTCAACAAACATTTTAGTGGTTACTCTGTGCCAGGCATTGAACATGCCAAAACAAATGAACATGAAATGAAGACAAAGAAATGAAGGCTAAAGAATGTATCTGCTGGCTAAGGCATCTAAGTAGCCCATTAAAAACATTTCCTCAAAATCCCTAAAACAGAGAAGCTTTGTCATTCACCACCACCCTGCCCCCCACAATATTTAATTCAAAGTAATCCTTTGAAGAACATATCATTAATAGATTGTTAATTAAGAGGAAATGTTCTTTCAAGGTAAACTTGATCTTTGACTGCTGAAAGGTATTTTTTCTTCAAAATTAAGAAAATGAAAATAGGAGGTATGTTCCAACTAATTCTGCTAATAGCTTACATTGCTAGAGAGAAGGTTGAGGTGACGTGTTCACTGCTTCCTTAACACCAGGAGAAAATCTGCTTTTAAATTTAAACTATGCTAACTGTTTTGATGTGAGAAAACATATAAGACTCCATCAAACATCTCCTTTGAAGGAGCTCAGAAGAACCTAGTGCAATTTTCTCTAGGACTCAGGTGTACAGCAAATAGATCCCAACGAATGAACTTGGCTGTGCATAAACCATTTGCTTCCACTTTCATTTGTAATGAATTCATTCATTTTACAAAGTTAATGACCCTAACTTGTTAGTGTTAGTTGAGCTTCTGGAATGTTCCCCAGTATCTTAATGCTCTTCCTTACAAGGCATAAGAAAGTTATCTTTTATAGTATAAAAAAGGACATGTGGGGCATCTGGGTGGCTCAGTGGCTTAAAGCCTCTGCCTTCGGCTCAGGTCATGATCCCAGGGTTCTGGGATCAAGCCCCACATTGGGCCCTCTGCTCGGCGGGGAGCCTGCTTCCCCCTCTCTCTCTGCCTGCCTCTCTGCCTACTTGTGATCTCTGTCTGTCAAATAAATAATAAAATCTTTAAAAAAAAATTAAAAGGGACATGTGCTTTTGTATTTATCTAAATATCTAACTTTTGAGTGAGGAGACGGCCCAGAGAGCTTTGCTCAGAAGCACACAGCATATTAGCACTAGAGCCAAGACTAACTCCAAATTGAGAGTTATGCTTAAAGGAGCCCATTAAATAACTGTATTCTTTGAAATTTACATAAGAGTTTTCTGATTGTTAAGGATCTATTATGTACTAGATACTTTACATACTTATTTTTTCTTTTAATCCTTACATAAATCTCCAAGATATGGGTCAATAACAGATCCTGCTATAGCATTTACATAAGACCATACGTAGCACTTGTGGTGTACTTGGTACTTCCTATATGTTGTCTCCAATTTTTGCAAAAATCCTGCAAGATATCATCATTCCTGTTTCACAGGTAAGACACTTGGCTCTCTGAGAGTTGAAGCAACTTGCTGAGTTCACGGAACTAGGAAATGATGAGGCTGGAACCACATCTCAAAGCCTGTGCACTTCCCCCTGCAATGCTGCCCACGCAGACAGCCAGGATGTTCTTTCAACCTAAATAAACAAGATCAGAGACTCCCCCTCAGCAGCCTCTTGTTTCCCATCAAACACCCCACCCACTGGGTAGCTGCTTCCAAGGACAGGTCAGCTAGGAAAAGCCAGCTGGGGCTTCCAGGTGGGGCCACACTTTAGTACACTGGTGCCACAGGTTCTTTCTGGGCCTTTGCTTATCAGAGTAAAAAACCTGACACTGTCATTTCATTTAGGGCTGGCTTGTGTCCTTAAAAATAAAGTCACATTAGTCATATCACAAAATAATCATCACATAAGAATGACGATGATGATATTGATAACATCACTTACTGAATATATGTTATATATGGTGTGCTTGGCATTCACTGTCTTTAATTATTATGGAGATAACCTTCTCACCTAGGAGACAAAACCTACTTTCCATTTAAGATACATCATCAGGGGTACCTAGGTGGCTCAGTCATTAAGCATCTGCCTTTAACTCAGGTCATGATCCCAGGGTCCTGGAACCGAGCCCTGCATGGGGCTCCTTGTTCAGCAAGGAGTCTGCTTCTCCTTCTCCCTCTGCCTGTCACTCTCCCTGTTTGTGCTCTCTCTCCAACTACTCACTACCTCTATGTGTGTCAAGTAAATAAATAAAATCTTTAATATGTGTGTGTATATGTATACATACACATAATATATATGTGTCTGTGTATATATATGTCTTTTTAAAAATAAATATATAAATATGTATTTATTTAAAAAGAGACACACCCTCATGTTGAATTATGGTGTTTAAGTGTAACCTAAAGAAAGTGAGCAAGAATTGTTATGGGGGAAGTAAGGGTCTTACTTCAATCTGCAGTGATTTACTGAATATCCCCTAGTGAAGGATCATTGCTAAGAGGTGATTTTTCTTACGAGTTATGCATGTTCGACAGTTTAGTCTAAAATCAGAACTGGTGATACAATAATCAGTACTCAAGTCTAGACTAAGGCTGTTTTCCCCCCTTTGGTGCTCCTATTAATAGTGATGTCAAACATTTATGCTATGATGTCTAAGGCAACAATCTGGTAAGACCTTGAGAAATCTTGTCTGTGTCATCATGTAATAACTTATTTACAAGTCTTGTCATAATATATGTTACTTCTGGGAAGGCTTAAGCTGTTAGTTGGCCTCTTTTATTGCACATTGACTTTGACAATTTTTTGTCCTGGTATTTTGGGAACATAACCGTGTGTTAGGCCAAGGGAGCCATATCTCATCTTACTATATAGTGGCAGCGACATCTTGTTATGTATATCAGCCACCAAAACCAACCTCATTCCGAAAAGCAAAGATAGGAACCTATTTGCCAAGTGCCTCAAAAGCCACCCACTCTTTTGCAGCCTTTGGCCTCTTTTGGATGGCTCTGAAAGGCAAGATAATGACAAAAGGAATGAACCAGGGCACTTCAAACAGAAGCCATTGGTTCTAAAAGATAGCAAAATAAGGAAGAGTGAAAGTGCCAGTGTAAGTCCATCCTCCTATGCCCTCTAGAGAAAAAAATATTTCCAAATACTGGCTCTGGGTCCAAGGTAACACTTGATACATGCATGGAGACATTCAATATGCTGACTAAAGAATGGGGGAGGCCCAATGTAGTCTGAGTGTCAGGTCTAGATTCCATTTCATTCCTCTTACTAGAGCAAATAACCATGGCTCAGTTAGCTGAGAGAGAGATGTTGGATTCATAATAAGGGCCTTGCATTATTGTCAGTTGTATACCAAAACAGTAGAAAAGCTAACACCAAATTGTTGGACTGAGATTAGACACAGGAAAAGATGTAGACAGGATGTAAAAGCCAAGTACAAAGAGTCATAAATGGGTCAAATTCAGACATGACACAACTCCAGATACAGTCTAAACTTTAGTAATTTCTGGAAAGTTTTCTGCAGATTAGTGTCATCTATCACATGCAGATTCTCATTTCTTACCATGCTATATTGGGTTGATTAAGTTTATGTTGAAGACCTACATGCCATTTCCTTCCACAGCTGCACCACATACATACACAGATACTCAGCCAACATTAATATCACTTATAATATATATGAGGAATGCCTGGGTAGCTCAGTGGGTTAAAGCCTCCGTCTTCAGCTTAGGTCATGGTCCCAGGGTTGTGGGATCAATTGAGCCCTCTCTGCTCAGCGGGGGAGCCTGCTTCCCCTCCTTTCTGTCTGCCTACCTCTCTGCCTACCTGTGATCTCTTTCTCTGTCAAATACATAAATAAAACCTTAAAAAAATAAATTATATATGAACCAAATAAGACAGGTTCAATCAGCCAAAAGATTTTTTGGAAAATTGTCCATTCATTTTGGGGAAAAAATAAAGTTAGATTCTTATCTCAAACTATGATTAAAATTAAAATTCCAGGAGGATTATAGATTTAAACATTAAAAAACTATAAACATATTAAAGATGATAATTCTAGCTATGGTGGTCTGAAAAGGTTGGAAGATCCTCTCCCCAAAAGACAGTAAAGTTTTTATTTGTGAA
Organism: Lutra lutra; assembly: GCF_902655055.1. Lineage (NCBI taxonomy): Eukaryota > Metazoa > Chordata > Mammalia > Carnivora > Mustelidae > Lutra > Lutra lutra. The sequence goes on from NC_062280.1 coordinate 99,654,284, forward strand.
AACCTATTCAAACTTTCTATAATGACAGCAGGAGTCTGGGGCTTCTTTCCTGGGGAGCTCTGATCCCCCATCACCATTCATTTTGCAATCTTAGTTAAGTTTTACCACTAGAGCAGGTCTAGCTCAGAATATCAGAAGCCTTGCTGCCGGGGGCAGATTTAATTTGGAGCAGAGAGCAAGAACTCTCACTGGTAGTGTTGTTAATTAAAATAACAAAGCTAGAGGATGCCTGGATGGCTCAGTTGGTTAAGCATCTGGCTCTTGATTTCCGCTCAGGTCATGATCTTGGGGTCCTGGGATCAAGCCCCACATCAGGCTCCCCACTTAGCAGGGAGTCTGCTTGAGGATTCTTTCCTTCTCCCACTCCCTCTTCCCTTGTTCTCTCTCTCTGTCTGTCTCTCTCTCAAATAAATAAATAAATCTTTAAAAATAAAATAAAATAGCAAAGCTGTTACAAAAAGTATAGGAGACACTTGTAGCTCTATTAGCCTGAGGTGGTGATCTTATTTAGGACAAAGGAAAGGCCAGCCAGGAAATTTATGGGGAGATCTTATAAATGAGAAAGCTATTGAAGGGCTAGATTAACTCTCCCCACATTCTTGGATGATTGGGAAACTCTACACATGTGTAAGGAAAGGAGGACCTGGTATAAGAGGAAAGCCAGGGCATACATGAGAACTGGCTGAACTTTGAATGCACTCCCCAACCTAGAAACATGTTCCTTGGCAGAGTGGAAGGAACTTTTCCCTCAAGTTATTTGAGCACAACTTTTGCCTAAATCATTTGTTGATCATTCACCTATATAAACATAGAAGTAACTACCCACAGGAAGTTAAGCTAAAAATTTTTTTGAAGCATATAAAAATATCAGTAGCCATATACTACAAAGGAGAGAGATTGTACAGTTTAAGTACAAAAAGAAAGAAGAGAGAAGAGGGTGGAGAATCAGAACCTAGAGTTTCAACAATGTATTATCAATATACTACCTAAAATGTCAGTGTTGAACAAAAATTATGAAAAACATAAAGTAATAGAAAAGTGTGACCATATTTAAGAATAAAAGCAGTCAATAGACATTAATTCTGACTGTGCCCAGATGTTGGAAGTAGCAGACAAAGACAGCAAGGCAGTTACTATAAGTAAGCATAAGAATTAAAAGAACGTATGCTAAAAGAATTGAAGGAAAACATAAACTCTGAATATAAAAATATAAACTATAAAAAAAAGACAAAGAAGAAGTAGATAACAAAAAAAAATGAAAAACAGGCTTGAGAAAAGATGTGAGATGACAGAAGAAAAAAATCCATAAATTTGAAGATAGAGTAGTAGAAATTATCCTTTCTGAGGAACACAGAGAAAAAAAAAATGAAGGAAGATGACAGACCCCACAGAGACTCGTGGGACAACATGAAGAATACTAGCATACATGTAACAGGAGTCCTGAAGAGAAGAGAGAATGGAACAGAAAAAAATAAAATAAAATTGAAGTAGTAATTCCTGAAAACTTCCCCAATGGCTAAAAAGCATTCATACGCAGGTTCAAGGAACCCAACAAACCTAAGTAGGATAAACACAAACAGAGTCATACATCATAGTCAAATTGTTGAAAGCCAAAGACAATGAGAAAAATCTCTAATGCAGTAAGAGAAAAATGACTGACATGTACAGGAGGACATACATATCCACTGACTTTCCATCAGGAAAAAAAAAAAAAAAAGGAGACTAGAAGGAGTAGAATGACATATTCGAAGAGCTAAGAAAGAGTGTTAGCCAACAGACTTAACATAAGTATCTTTCAAAAGTAAAGGCAAAATGAAGTCATTCAATGATAAACAAAAACTGAGAAAATGTATAGCAATCAGAACTGTCCCAAGAGAAACAGTAAGGGAAGATTTTCAGGCTGAAAGGAAATGATGCCAGTTAGTAACTTGAATTCACACACACACACACACACACACACACACACACACACACACAGAGCTTGAAATAATAATTATGTGGATAAACAAAAGATTCCATAAGTAGGTATTATTCTCTATTCTTTTCTTTTTTAAAGTCAATAATTTTAATTATATTGCTGTACTGTTGAATTTATGACATATATTGATACAATATATATGGCAATCATAGCACAGAAGAGGGAGGAAAAATAGAACAAATTTGCTATATTTTACCAGAATCATCATTATTAAATGAAGCAGGTTGTGATAAGTTTAGATACATATTGTAACTTAGACCAGCGTTTAGGAAATTATTTTGTTAAATAGCTAATGAAACAACACAGAAATTGAAATGGCAAACTAAAAATATTTGTTTAACACAAAAGAAGGCAGCAAAAGAACAGAGGAACAAAACAGATATGAGACATACAGAAAACAAACAGCAAAATGGCAAATGTAAAGCCAACCATATCAATTAAATTAAATTAAATGTGAATGTATTAAACACTTCAGTCAAAAGGCAATTTTCATCAGCCTGGTAAAAAAACAAGTTCCAACTAAATACTGTCTTCAATAAAAATGCTTTAGATTTAGATTGAAAGTAAAAGAATGGGAGAAATATATATATACCATCCAACAGTTATCATAAATAGCTAGAGTACCTATGTTAATATCAGAAAAAATAGAATTTAAAACAAAAATATTGTTAGAGATTAAGGAAGAACACTGTGTGATGATAAAAGGATCAAAACATTAGGAACTTATAAAAATTATAAATACATAGGCACGTATAACAGAGTGAGAAATACATCAAGCAAATATTGACAATTGAAATAGATAGTTTAGTAGTTATAGTTGGAGATTTCAAGTCCCTTCTCTCAGCAACTAAATTAGAAATAAAATTAATAAGGATATAGAAGACTCGAACAACCATAAACCAACTGTAACTAACGTATATAGAACACTCCTTCTAACTATTGCAGATTACACAACAGCTTCAAGCCCAAATGGAACATTTTCCAGGATATGTTAAATCATAACACAAATCACAATAAACTTAAAAGGACTAAAACTTCATATGAAATACATTCTGCAACCATGATATTACTAAATTGAATATCAAAAACAGAAAGAAATCTGGGAAACCTTCAAAATTTTTGAAAAACATACTTCCAAATAAGCCATGGGTCAAAGAAGAAATCACAATGTTAATTAGGTAACAATTCAAACTGAGTGAAAACAAAACCAAACACACCAAAATGTATGAGTGCAACTAATGCAATGTTCAGAAGAAAACTTAGAGTATTAGGTGCTTAAATTAGAAGGAAGATCTGTAATCAATAATCTAAACTTGCACCTCAAGAAGGCAGAAAAAGAAGAGTAAATCATACCCAAAGTAAGGACCAAAGAAAGAAACAATAAAGATTAGAATAGAAATCAATAAAATAAAAGCAATAAAGAAAAAAAACAACCAAATTCAAAAGTTAATTCTTTGAAAAATGAATAAGATTGACAAAACTTTTACTAGACTGCCAAAGGGGAGATATTAAAGTAGAAATTACTAAAATCAGGAAATAAAAAGGGATATAACTCATGATCCTACAGAAATTGGAGAGATTATAAGAGAATATTATGAACAACTTAATGGTAGCAAATTATACAAATTAGAAGAAATGGATAAATTTCTACAAAGATAAAAATTACCAAAGCTGACTAAATAAGAAATTAAAAATCTGAAAAAAATAACAAATGAGAAACTGAATTAGTAATTAAAAATCTTCCCACAAAGCAAAGCACAGCCCCAGATGACTTTACTGATGACTTTTGTCATATATTTAAGAACGAAATGTAACCAATCAGATACAAACTCTTTCCAAAATAGGTGTTTTAGTTTGCCCTCATGTAGTACTCCAAATTGAATGACTTAAACAATAGAAATGTATTGTCTCATAGCTCTGGAGGCTAAAAGTTTGATATCAAGATGGCAGGTTCAGTTCCTTCTGAGGCCTAGGGAGGGGACTGTGCCAGGACTCTATCCTTGGCTTGTAGAGGGCCGTTTTCTCCCTATGCCTTCACGTAGTCGTCCCTCTGGGTCAGTGTCCAATTTTCCCATTCTTATAAGGACACCAATTACATTAGATTGGGACCCACACTAATGATATAATTTTAATTTGATTACCTGTGTAAAGACCCTATCTCCAAATAAGGTCACATGAGTTTGGGGGAGGCACAGAATTCAATCCATGATAGTAGGTGAGGAGCAAGCACTTCCCAACTCATCCTGTGAGGCCCAAATTATCACCCAGATTCCAAAGCAGGACAAAGGCATCAGAAGTAGAGAAAACTTTAGACCATATCCCTTATGAAAACTGATGAAAAAATTTTTCAAAAAATAGTATTAACAAACTGAATACATAAATACATGTGTATTTTTAATTATACAACATAATCAAATGCGAATTACCTCAGTAAAGTCTGATTGGTTTAGCATCTTAAAATAAGTTGATTTTATACACTAAACAGAATAAGGGACAAAAATCACATTATCATTGGGATGCCTGGGTGGTTCAGTTGGCTAGGCATCTGCCTTCAGCTCAGCTCAGATCTCAGAGTCCTGGGATTCAGCCTGTGTTGGGCTCCCTGCTGAGTGGGAGTGTGCTCCTCCCTCTCCCTCTGTCTCTCACCCCTGCTACTCATGCTTGCTCACTCTCTCAAATAAATAAATAAAATCTTTTCTAAAAAAATCACAAGATCATTTCAACAGATATAAGAAAAACATTGGACAAAATCTTTTTTAAAACTTATTTTATTAAACTCTATCAGTTAACATATAGCATATCATTAGTTTCAGATGTAGAGTTCAGTCATTCATCCTTTGCCCATAACACCCAGTGCTCACTACATCACATTCCCTCCTTAATGTCCATCACCCAGTTACCCCATCCCTCTATCACCTCCCCTCCAGCAAACCTGTTTGTTTCTTATAGTTAAGAATCTCTATGGTTGTCTTCCTCTCTGATTTCATCTTATTTTACTTTTCCTTCCCTTCCCCTATATTCCTGTTTTGTTTCCTAAATTCTACCTATCAGTGAAACTATATGACAATTATCTTTGTCTGACTGACTTATTTTGCTCAGCATAATACCCTCCAGTTCCATCCATGTCAATGTAAATGGTAAGATTTCATCCTTTTTGATGGCTGAGTAATATTCCACTGTGAATATACACACCACATCTTTTTCATCCATTCATCTGTCAATGGATATCTGGGCTCTTTCTAAAGTTTGGCTATTATGGACATTGCTGCTATAAACACTGGGGTGCAGATGCCCCTTCCCATCACACTACATTTGTATCTTGTAAATACCTTCCAGTGAAAATTGTTACGTTGTAAGATAGTTCTGTTTTCAGCTTTTTGAGGAGCCTCCATACTGTTTTCCAGAGTGGCTGCACCAGGTTGCCTTCCCACCAACAGTGTAAGAGGATTCCCCTTTCTCTGCATCCTCGCCAACATTTGTTGTTTCCTGACTTGTTAATTTTAGCCATTCTGCGTTTAAGCTTGGTCTCTCTTGAACAAATAAATAAATCCTTAAAGAAAAAAAAAAAAAAGGTTGAACATATACTTAACAAATGATGTAGCAATTCTCCTTCTAAGTATCTACTAAAAAGAAATGAAGGCATATGTCTGCACAAAGACTTCCTGTGAACCTTTTATGTAACATTATTCATTTATTGTGGAACTGGAAGTAATCCAAATCTCCCTCCACTGGTGAGTAGAGAACTAAATGTGATGTATCTGTTTATCTGTATATATATATAATGAAATTATGTTTTACACTAAAAAGAAACAATCTACTGGTACAACATGAATAAACCTCAAAATCATTATGTGAAACAAAAGAAGCCAGGCAGAAAAGATGACATATCGCCTGGTTCCAGTTATATGAACTTGCTAGAGAACACAAACATATAAAAATAAAAAGCAGATCAGCGGTTGCCTGAGTCTGAGGGTGAGAGCAAAAAATAACAACAAATGGATACAAGGGAACTTCTTGAGTTGATGGAATGTCTTAAAACTGGATAGTTGCACAACTGCACATTTGCAAAAATAATTGAACAGTCACTTACCTTGGGTAAATTTCTTGCTTGTAAATTATATCTAAACAAACTTTTAATTAATTAAAAAGGAAAAAAGTACTAGAATAGGAATAGAAAAATTAATATATTTTATTAAGTCTTGCAAAAGCAAGTGATGTGGGGATAAACACAGAAAAAAAATTTTTTTTGAGATTCTATTTGTTTATTTATTTGACAAAGAGATCACAAGGAGACAGAGCGGGCAGGCAGAGGGAGAAGCAGGCTCCCCACTGAGGACAGAGCCCAATTCGGGGCTTGATCCCAGGACCCTGAGATCGTGACCTGAGCAGATGCTTAATAGACTAAACTACCCAGGCGCCCCAAGAAAAAATATTTTAAAGGAATTAATTGACAATTTGGTAAAGCTTGGAAGGGGAGGGTGAAGGAAAGGAAGGAATTAAAAGTAGCACAAGTTTTCACATCGGGGTTGGTCGCCTAAGCTGCTCTAAGATATAAAATGTTACTCTTAAGATTGGTTGAGTTTGATAGGCAATCGAAAATGCAATCTTGGAGCTTGGAGAGATGTCCATTTGAAGGATGCAGATTTGGAAATCATCCATGGAGTTGAAATCACGGGCTTAAATGAAGTCATAAGTGAGAATGTTGAGAGCAAGCAGGATAAGACAGAACCTTGCAGAATGCTCACACCTAAAGAGCCTGAGGAAGAAGTTCGAGTAGAGATAGCTATGGAATTTAAAAGGGAAAAAAATCTGTGCCTTCATGAGACTCACTCAGTCACGGCAGACTCACACAGAGACAAGGCACCAGGAAACACACATGCCAAAGCTGTAGTATTTTCTAAATAATAAAGATAAAAAATGTGATAGCTTTTGGTCTTTTGCCTAACCTCTTAAAATAGATTAATTTAGAAGAAACATTTTCATTTGGTTTGGTTTGGTTGTTATTATGTATTATCTAAGTAGATAATACATTAATTAATATGATTTTTTTAAATGAAGACAATATAAAAAAGCCAGATAGAGCACCACCTCTCCACTTCCCAATAGTTAACAACTTTTAACAGTTTCCTGCTTTTTTTAAGGAAGAAATTTTGAAGGAAACATGGGAATTGAGTAAAATTATGAAAAAGGGAATGAAAATAAAAAGTGGTGAAGGAAGAAGTCCAGGGGACCGGGAAGGGGAAATAGAGATAGAAGAAGGACATGGAGAAGACAAAAAGGTGGAGATGGGGGATTCTATGTGAGACTTAGTTGCCATTCCCCAGGTCTCCATCCCAGGAGGATTCCCTGGCCCACAGCCCTATGTCCACCTGCCTCCCCGTGCAGAACCTGACCTTGTTTGCTGGGATAGTGACATTAACCTCTTCCTATATCTGTGCCCTCAAGAGTGGGCAGCCCCATCTCTGCCTGTGGCCTCCCTCCCCGTGGGGATGGCAACAAGAAGGCCTGGGTAAGAGCTGCTCAGGTTTTAAAGAAGTACAAGTTTTCAACATAGTCACCAGAAACTCAGCTACTAAACATAATGCATACTTCTAACTGGATCTACCTGCTATAAAGAGCATTATCGGGACAACTGAAGACACCTGAATTTGGATAGTGGCAGTTGTCGGTGTGCATGTCCCAGTTTCAATGGAAGTATGGTGGCTATATAGGAGAACTCCCTGCTTTGCAGAACTACTGAAATATTTGGCATGACAGAGAATCACGTGGGCAACTTACTCCCAAATGGTTCGGGGTGGGGGGGGGGGGAGCGAAAGTTCTTTACTATACTTGCAACTTTTCTCTAATTTGAAGTTCTTTCAAAATCGTTAAGAGAGCCTATGTGATTGGGTAGGTTGGTTTAATATCATGTTTTTGGATTGTGGGTTAGTAAACCCAACAGAATGGAACAGGAAAGGGAGGGAGGTACACATTCCCTAGTCCTGGTTCTTGCAGAACGAGGGGTTACGTAAGACTAGAAGTAACCCAGTTTGCTTTGCAAAATGTAAACAAAGGCATTACACTCACACAGGGTAATAATGTGCTTTCCTCATCCCAGCTAACAGCAGGACTCCGGTAATCAGACCAAATACGCCTAGTCAATGGTGCTGGGAAGGTTGGCTCCCATAAAGAAAGGCAATTTAAGTAATTAGTCAGTCTTTATGGCAGGATCATCTCCCAGCCCCAGCAGGGTGTGAGGGAGCAGAGGCTGTTATGCAATAAAAGCGATCCTTCATTTTTATGCTCCCATCTTCCAACTCAAACTTCGAGAGCATGCCCAGAGAGGACACTTTTCCTCAGTGACTCTCAGTGGCCCAGATGGGAAAAAGCTGATGGCGGAGCCCAACTAGTACATGCTGACAAGCTTTTGTTTCATTTGAGGTTTATTTGTTTTTAGATGAAAATAGCATCATTGTTTTTCCAGATTATAAAAGGAATCTATGCTTGTTATTAAAATAAATTTCAACAAAAACAAATAAGGACAGTTATAAAGTTGAAAGTTAAAATTATCTATAACCTTCCCAACCAGAGAAAGCTAGGGTTCATGTCTTAGTTTACTAGCCTTTAGGTTTATATAATCATAAGTAAAAATATGATTATACTAAAGAAGCCACATTATAACCATTATGATCTTTATTTTCCTCTTACTCAAAGTCATCTTTATATGTTAATAAATATAAATTCATGACATCTTACTACAGAGAGACTTTTGCTCAGATAACCCAATAGAAAATTAAGCCAACAACCTCAGCAGCCTTTTGAGGGCAATGCCCAGTAAATATTAAAAGAATGCTCAGTGGGCCCTTGGGCGGCTCTGTCGGTTAAGGTCCGACTCTTGAATTGGCTCAGGTCATGATCTCAAGATTGTGAGATCCAGCCCACGTCAGGCTCTGGGCTCAGCATAGAGTCTGTTTGAGATTCTCTCTCTCCCACTCCCTCTGCCCTTCCCTCTGCTTGTGCTCTCTGTCTAAATAAATACAATTAAAAAAAGAATGCTCAGCTTCATTGTCAGGAAAATTTGTATCAAATCCATGTCTTCCCACCAGAATAGCTAAAATGAATGAGAGAAAAGCACATGGTGGCAACAAAACTCTCATAGATGGCTGGCGGGCTGCAAATTGGTACACCTACTTTGGAAGACTGTTTGGCACTATCTGTCAGAACTAATAGCATGTATACTTAGAGGTCCATAGTTCTATTCCTAGCTAGACAGCCAACAGAAGTACGTATTCGCACACACGGAAATGTAGGGACAAGAATGTACATAGCCTCTTCAGTCATGATCAGCTTATACTGGAAACAACCAAATGTCCATGTATAGTGTAGAAGGATAAACAAATGTGGTGTGTCTATAATGGACTACTGTATACTGATGGGAACCAATGGACCACACTACACACCACAACATGGAGGACACACACTCCCAAAGATGATGTTGAGAAAAAGAAGCCAGGCACAGCAGAGCAGACATAGTCCAACCCCTTTATAGACAAGAGCCCTCCAGAGCAGGCTGGCTAATTAGATATCACCCTTCTCAGGGAATAGGACTGCCAGCAGTACCTGGAGACTCTGGGGTATGGCAAAGTTCTCTTTCTTGATTTGGGTGCTGGATATATGCGTGTATTCACTGACTGAAAATTTATCAAGCTGTGCCCTTAGGATATGTGTATTTTTCTGTATTTGTATGTCAGTATGTAAAAATACTACATGCAATAATAATACTAATAAAATTAAACTGATCAACTCTCCAAAGCCTAGAATCAATTGGGTTATATTAAGGCATTTTTTCGCCCTCACAAACTGTAGCAGTTTCCCGACGTTTATGGCAAAACGATATCCAAACTGCATACTACATTACCGGCATTTCCATTTTTAACCCTCTTCAGCTATTCTGACCCATATCCGTCTGTCCCCTCTCAGTAGGCATTGCTATGTTGAGTAACAAAAACTATCCCAATCCCTGGATGCTACAGTGACCCCCCAAGGACTAGAACAGTGGTTCTTACCAGGGATTATATCAGAATTACCTGAAACCCACATACATCTCAGCAACAAGCTAGGTTGGTTTTGGTTGCATGTCATAGAGCTGCTGTGGATCACTGCCTAGATTCTGCCACAGAGGGGAAGCACTCCTTTTCCTAGCTGCAGGAAGTATTGCCTGCTAAGGACTCAAGAGAGTGTGGCCTCGGGAATTATTGTCTGTAGAATGAAGCTGCCTGCTCAAGGTTAGGTTCCTTCCTGGGGCAGCCTACATCCAAGGACCAGTCCATACAGAGATCCAAAGGCTGGCTCCCACATCAGTGGGAGACCACGCTGAAGCTCATCCCAGTTTCAGGGTGTCTCAGGATTTGGCTAAAGCCATTGTTGAGACTGCATCACAGTTCAAATTCTTCCTCTGTTTTGCGTCCCTGATCGCCTCCCAAGTATTGTAGAATAAGATCTGAGAATAATCTCCCATAAGCTTCTGGAAGGCAAAGCTCCATTTCAAAATTTGTTTCCCCAGGGACCTGACCTGAGAACTTTGGTTACGAGAAAGAACTCAAAATACATGCTGCATCATTGTAAGCCAATGCTGTCCAGTAGGTTTTATGGAGAAGGTGAATCTCTAAGTCCACATAAGAACTGATGATTTTGGAGAAGTCAACTTACAGTTTTCCAGGTAAGGAGCCACCAGGAAAGTCTAAGGTTAAAAGTATGGATGGGCAAAGTAAGTGGGGGAGCTATAGCAGAGGTTGGCCTAATCAGAGCAGAATGGCTTTACTGGGAAATAGAGGTATAAGATTTCATAGACCAGTTAGGGTTGGTGGTAAAAACAAAAACAAAAACAAAAACAAAAAAACAAAGCCTTGGCTTGAAATTGGTTCTAATTAAACAGGGACCCTGTGGTGATTTTTGGACAAGTGATTGACAAAGGTGATGCTGCTTTTGGATAAACCTAACAGCGAGGGACAAGACTGATTGCAGGTGAGATTGGCAACGAAGACCAGCAAGGCAAATGGGGTCACAATCCTAGGGAAAGGCATGACATGTCCAAGCTGCAAATAGCTCACAGGGTGGACATAAGATGACATCTTCTCTATCACAAGGCCGTCATGAGAAAGAGGAATCAGCTTTGCTCAGTGGGGCAACACCGAGCTATTAAGGAATCAAATATCAGCGGAATGCAAGGAAGCCCATTAAACCAGAGAGCTAGCCAACAAAGAACTAGACTTCTCTTTGGCAGAGGTGCACACACACCCCTGGAGACTTTTGAAAAAAAGAGGCTGACAGTTTCTTACTGAAGATAAGAGGAAGCCGGCAATGAGTAGAAGGTTAAACTAGAGCCCCTTTAATCCGCTTTTAAACCTTCTGCAAAATTGAGAAGGAAAGCTTAACTCTGCCAAGAGAGAACTAGCTCCACTTTAGTGGCTTTTGGAGATACGTGGGCGAAGAAATGTTTCTAAGTTTCCTCCAAGTTTTCAAACTCAGAGGATGGAATGCAGCTGGTAAAACAGTCTCTAGCGTGTAAGTTTAATGGTTGGGCTTTTTAAGAGCAATAAAGCGGAAAATCTGATTCTACTTCCAGATGAAGTAGGAAGAATGCTTGTGGTGTCTTGCTCTGACCACAAGACAGGAGCAACACAGGAGGGCTGCTCGCCTCATTTCATCTAAGGCTCACTCCCAGTTTTCAAAATGGCGCCTCTCACTGTCGCCTGGCTCACAGTGGCTCTTTTCCTTCACAGCTCCTTACTATTTGAGGAGAAAAGGGAGTCGCAGCAGGGTAAGGCTTCAACATCCCCTACTAGTTTCTTGGCCCTCACTGCCTCGATGCGGGGGGTGAGGGGGGGAGTGGAGGGTCTGCGTGTTTCTGCAATGCCAAGGTCAGCTCCTGGGGCTTAGCCAGATGGCTCTCCTTTCCCCTTCTGGTTACAACTGGACAGATGCATCCTGGATCTTTTAAAGAATTCATTATTTTGTTGAGAGTTTTTCTGGTGACTCCGTTTAACTCTGAAGTTTTGTTTTGGTTTGGTCTGAAGATGTATCTTTGTCCAGAGTTTTAAAAAAAGGACTCTGGCAATTGATATTTGTAATATATTTATTTTTATTGTATCTCTAAAGTCAGCTTTTTTTTTTTTCTTGCTACTATAGTTCTCTTCTTTCTCAAGTTTGATTTTGTTATATTTATACTGATCATTTCTCTCCCCATCCCACCTACTTCCAAACTTTTCTGGGGCTTGAGCTACTTCGTGGTTTCCCTCTTATGGAGTCTGTATTTTGGGTATTTGATAGAAGGTATTTGACTCACCTCCTTCCTCACACTGTGAGCCTCCATCTTTTGAACATATGACTTTTGTTCCCAGAATGCCAGTCCTGTTTGTAAGTTTTCATCAGAGCTGCGTGTGAGCACAGGCCTGCTGGCATGGCGTGCCCCGAAAGGGTTCAAGGCACATGGTGACCACTGTGTGTTTTTAGATTTCCTGCCTCAAGTTCACATTTCTGAGACCAATTTTGCTCTTGTTGCCAGGCTAACCACAGGAGTTAGAAAGGGGAAATATATTTTCATTGGAGAATGTTATGTGGATGAAGAGAACATTCTTTCAGCAAAGACAAACTACAACCACAACTATTTTTCAAAGGACTGAGAGAAAATTCCAAGGGATGCTTTTGCAACATTTAAAGGCAAGAGCAAGCTCTACAAAATTGCCATTACAACCAGCCTGGGTGGAACATCAATGGTGAGGTCTTTCCCCGTGGCTCCAGGCTAAAGGATAGACAGGAATGTGCTAGGGAGGGTTATTCTCTTCAAGGACACCTGCAGCCCATAATTTAGTGTCAAGATCCTTCCTGGTAAAAGAATGAAACCATATATTTGTACAGGTTTCTATTCTTTCAGTGAGAAAGGCTCTAGAACAGGCTTTCCTTTAGACTTCGTAATGTATCAACCTTCCCATGTGATGTTGGCTCGTTTCCCTGTAAATGAGGTCAGGGCCATTAGTTCAGCATCCTGGGGACCCATTCTCTGCTCTGTTCCACATCCACAGACCACAGCTCTAACCTCAGTCAGCAATAGTATGCCGTATTTAGGATGTGAGGAGTCACAAGAAAAACCATGTTTAAGGAAATATTTGTGTTTCAACTGGGAAAAAACATGTGCAATACCTAAGAGAATGTGACGCTTACCCCAGACCTCACTTTTTTTCTTCAGAAGTTCTTTTAAAATTTTAAGGCTATTTTTGCAATTATTTGTTAATACACTTTCATCTTTGGGGGCGCCTGACTGTCTCAGCAGGTTGAACATCAGACTCTTGATTTTGGCTTGGGTCATGATCTTGGGTTGTAGGATCAAGCTGAGCTTGGAGCCAGCTTGGGATTCTCTCTCTCCCCTCTCCCTTCCTTTCCTGCCCCGCCGCCCCCATTTGCATGTACATGTGTACATATGCCCTCTCCCTCTCTAAAAAGAAAAATGCATTTCCCTCTTTTAAGAACAGTGAGTCAATGTAGACAGGAGTAATGCCACCTCACTTGCCTTATATGCCCAGGGTCAACCCTCCCTGCAGGAATCTACAATTCTTGATTTCTTAAGAATATTCAGGAATCTTTGCAAAATTTCTTTACATATACGTAAGAAATATGCATATAGATACTTATTGTCTCCTTTTTTTACACCTGAAAAATTCTAGGTTCTAATCTTTTTTTTTTCATTGAACAATGATTTGAGAAGAGACTTCTAAAAGAATACATAGTTTCATTCTTTTTCATGGCCTCATAGTATTTCATTTGTTTCACAATTTATTTAACAGCCTGTATTGGTGGACATTTGGGTTTTTTGAAATGCTTTGCATTGAAAAAAAAAATGGTTAATGAATAACCAGAAACATCCTTAGCCTGTTTCTGTAGAAGTAGAACTGGGAGGGATTTACATTTGTAATAGCAGTAACCAAATTACTTCTCATAGGTATTGCTTACTTCTTTAATATGTAGCATGTAATTTTATTTTAGTTATTTATTTTTAAAGTTTTTATTTATTTATTTAAGAGAGAGAGAGAGCACATGTGCAAGTGGGGAGGAGGGGCTAAGGGAGAGGAAAAAGAGACTCTCAAGGAGACTCCATGCTGAGGGCAGAGCCCGAGTGGGCTCTATCTTACCACCCTGAAACCATGACCTAAGCCTAAATCAAGAGTTTATGCTTAACCAACTGAGCCACCCAGGTGCCTAAACATATAACATGCAATTTTAAAAACAATGTACCTTGACGTCATAACACATAAAAAATTAATTTGTGGGGCAGGTGGCTGGCTTAGTCCAGAAAGCATGCAACTCTTGATCTTGGGGTCATGAATTCAAGCCTCATGTTGGGTGTAGAGATTACATGCACATGGATATATATCCATAGTCAGTCAATCAATTTGAGGAACCAAATAAACCCCAAATTTCTTTTAAAAGATTAACTGGGAATGGAACAAAGATTTAAATGTAAGATTGAAACTATGAAACCCTTAGAACATATGGATAAATCCTCATGATTTCAAATTTGGCAGTAAATTTTTAGATATGATACCAAACACAAGCAAGCAATTTCCAGAATAAATACAGAACTGTTATAATTCAGCAACAAAGAGACAAATAATCCAATTAAAACTTGAGTAAAGAGGGGCACCTGGGTGGCTCAGTGGGTTAAAAGCCTCTGCCTTCGGCTCAGGTCATGATCCGGGTTCCTGGGATCGAGCCCTGCATCGGGCTCTCTGCTTAGCAGGGAGCCTGCCTGCCTCTCTGCCTACTTGTGATCTCTGTCTATCAAATAAATAAATAAAATCTTAAAACAAAACAAAACAGCAGAATAGAGGAAACAGTTCTGTGGAGATTAAGGATCACACTCAAACCTGGGAGGGATTAGGGAAAGTTTTATGAAGATCATGACATTTGTGTTTCATTAAAAAAAAAAAAAAAAAAAAGAGGGCACCTGGGTGGCTCAGTGGGTTAAAGCCTCTGCCTTCAGCTCAGGTCATGATCCCAGGGTCCTGAGATTGAGCCCCACATCGGGCTCTCCACTCAGCAGGGAGCCTGCTTCTTCCTCTCCCTCTGCCTGCCTCTCTGCCTACTTGTGATCTCCGTTTGTCAATAAATAAATAAAATCTTTAAAACAAGCAAACAAACAAACACTTGAGTAAAGAACTTAAAAGGACATTTCTCCAGAAAAGATATACAAATGGCCAACAAGCAAAAAAAAGATGCTTAACATCATTAAGTCACCAGGGAAATGCAAATCAAAGCCACAGTAATGCACATTAATTTGAATATACTTAATGACAGTTAACTATCCACTTAGAATGGCTACAATGATAAATTTTATGTTATGCATATTTTACTACAATAACAAATACTAAAGCATAGACACCAAGAACAAAAACAAAAACAGAAAGCCACGATGAGATACAATTTCAACCTGCTAAGGTGGCTATAACAGAAAAAGAAAAAATTAAAAACAGAACAGAGCAAGTGTTGGTGAAAAACTGGAACACTTGTACATTTATGGTCAAAATGTAAAATGGTGTAGCCACTGTAGGAAACAGTTACGCAGGTCTCAAAATATTAAACATAGAGCTACCATTTGATGCAACACTTTTCTTAAATGAAAATATATGTCCACACCAAAACATATACACAAATATTCATAGCACCATCGTTTATAAGGGACAACAGATGGGAACAACACAAATGTCCATCAACTGGTTGATGGATAAGCAAAATGTAGCATATCTATACATGAAATATTTGACAAAGAAAGGAAAGAAGTACAGACACACACTATAATGTGGATGAAACTTGGAAACATATTAAGTGAAAGAAGCCAGTCATAACCTACCACATACAATATGGTTCCATTTCTGTGAAGTATCTTGAATAGGCAAATAGAGAGATAGGAAGTAGCTTAGCGGTTGCCTCGGGCTGTGTAGGTTGGGAGCATGGAGGCAACAGCGAAGGGATGAATGAAGAATGGGAGCGATGAGGGAGTCCTCAGACTGCTAAGAGGACTGTTGCTCAACTCTGTGAATGCAAACCTGTGAAGTGGGTACCCTCATAGGTGCGTTGTGTGGTATATGAATTCTATCTCAAGCTGTCACAAAGCAAAGGTAATCTAATGACTAAGGAATGAACACCCAGTAGGGATGGGGATATCAATGGTCAAGCTCATGATTACCCTCACTTGAGAACCAACTGACTCTTGACATTTAGCCCAGTCTAGCACGTCTAGGACATTCTCTAAAAATGCTCCCACTTGGGACGCCTGGAAGGCTCAGTGGGTTAAGCCTCTGCCTTCGGCTCAGGTCATGATCTCAAGGTCCTGGGACTGAGCCCCGCATCCGGCTCTCTGCTCAGCAGGGAGCCTGCTTCCGACCCCCCCTCCCCCCCACCCCGTCTCTCTGCCTACTTGTGATCTCTCTCTCTCTTTCTCTCTGTCAAATAAATAAATAAAATCTTAACCAAAAAAACCCCAAACAAACAAACAAACAAAAAAAACTCCCACTTTAAGCAACTGGGGATCTGAGAGCATTTCAAACCGCTGAAAATGTGCCAACCACCACATTCACCCGATTCGTCAACATGTAACCCTTGGCTTTTCTGCATATCGAAGTGAACTATAACATAAAAGAAATCTGGCATTCTTGAGGCAAACTATTCCACAGAGCAGGCTGCCCAAAGATGATTTGAAACAGTACTTTTAGACATGAGCCAACAAGTCATGGAATTAGTGGGTCAAGGGAGCAGGTGGGCAAGGGAATGCTTGGGAGGCCGCTTATCACTCATCTGTGGAAAAGCACACTTATTTATTCTATTGCTAACTCTTTTTTTTTTTTAAGATTTTATTTATTTATTTGACAGAGAGATCACGATAGGCAGAGAGGCAGGAAGCAGGCTCCCTGCTGAGCAGAGAGCCGGATGCGGGGCTCTATCCCAGGACTCTGAGATCATGACCTGAGCCGAAGGCAGCAGCTTAACCCACTGAGCCACCCAGGCGCCCCTATTGCTGACTCTTTTGATTGACCTCATAAAAAGAGCACCTACAAAAATCAGTAAGTAAAAGACCAGTCACCCATTAGGAAAAGAACATGACGATACAGTTCCCAGGGAAAAAAAAAATAAAAAAGAATAAGATTTAAATGTGAGAAAGGGCCTGTCCTCTCCCGAGAGAAAAATGTAAACTAAAATAAGTATCCCCAAATTCCATATTTCTGTCGGAGTGGCAAATACTAAAACTTTTACTTATGTGGTGGGCTTTCAGAGGAGTTAAGAAATTAGGACCTGGTGTATCATTGGTGCAGAAGGAAACTGGCACAGTGTCTCTGGGAGACAATCGGACAGCATCTAACACAGCGTACACAGCCCGTGTCCTGTGACCCGGCGGTTCCCCTTCTAGGACTCATGCTCCTTTCCATTTGTTCCTCAGTCTTTTCTGCTTTCCTAATCTCTTAGGCTCACTTCCGCAATTGAAGTCAATAAATGGGTAATAATTCCCTTAAACTTTGGAATTAGTTTCTTTCTGACTATAGGAATTGGCAGTTCAGAAAAAAACCGAGATGCCTTAATAATTGAAGAGAAACCTTAGAAGTTCCTTCTATGAAGGTTCACAGCTATAAATGTAATAAATGAAGCTTCCCCAATACTGCACTGTGGATCGGGTTGATAATCCCATTCAGGGAGAGCTGGCAGCGCCAATTATCAGCATGTGTGCTACCATAGCGCCCCCTGCTGATCTAACGCAAAAACAAATTTCTGTGGTCGGTTTTAGTCAACTTTTTTTTCTCTTTGTTTTTTCAAAAGCTGTACTAAATGCACTGCATTTCCTGCCAGTTGGGCAGGTCTTCAAAAAAATTAAATATAGAGTTACCTGATTATTACCTCTTCTCTGCTCAAGCAAAGAGATTGGCTGCTTTCACTGTTCTCTCCTGGCTGCTTGTCCCTTCCTTTCTTTCTTCAGCAATTCTAGTTCTGCCTGTTTTCCTCTTTCAGTCTATCTGTTGGCTTCTTCACCGGCCACCTGTGTGCCCACAATGCACCTGAGCCCGGCACCCACAAACAGCCTGCCATTCCCTCACTGACTGTACTGGCTTTCTCCCCACTCATTCCTTCATCCGAGGTTTCTTTAAAATGAGGTCTGTGGGGGCACCTGGGTTGCTCAGTAGGTTAAGCCTCTGCCTTCAGCTCAGGTCACGATTCCAGGGTCCTGGGATCGAGCCCCACATCGGGCTCTGCTCCACAGGGAGCCTGCTTCCTCCTCTCTCTCTCTCTGCCTGCCTTTCTGCCTACTTGTGATCTCTGTCAAATAAATAAATAAATAAAATCTAAAAAGAAAATTGTTAAAATGAGGTCTGTGGACCATCTTCGCATTATTCACCAGGCTGCTTGCCTAAAATGTGGATTCCTGCCCACCCCCCAAATCAGACTTCCTGGAATCCTGGAATCTACTTTAAAACAAGAGAATCGGCAATCTAATTTAAAACCGGAGAATTGGAATTCTTATGTGTACATGCGCGCGCGTACACACACACACACACACACACACACACACACACTATAAAAACCTCCCTGATTGTTTTGCTCTGATCCAGAAACTTGCCATACCCCTTAACCTTCAAAGTCCATCTCAAATGCCACTTCTAGTGTAAAGCCTTTCCTCATTCCTACATGGGCTAGAAATAACCCTTCCTTTCAACTCTCCATAATGGTAACCATTGTAACCTGTTGACTTTGTTTTTTTTTTTTCTTTCTACTTTTCTTATATCCCCCCAAAAGATCAAAAACTCCTTGAGAGACCATTTTATTCATCAATGTATTCACTGAAGGTTTGTAAACAGTAGCTATCCACACAAGTACTTGTTGAATTAAATTAGCATTCTCAATTAGAAATGGCTGTTTAATATATCTGTGATGTTTTTAAAGGTAGACTTAAAAAAAGCACACACCATACTCATTGAGGAAGGAAAATGAACATGCAACTTGAATTATTTCTATTAGCAAAGGTTCCTGCTGGATGAAATACAGTTCACGTTTAGTGGACCTCTGTGTGTGTGTGTGTGTATCATGTAATCACATCTGGAAAATAACCAGGTCTTGACCTTCATACCTTTCTATCCCTTGCTAAGCCCAACAGGTCTCGAAGCAACAATTCCAAAGAAAAACAACGGATCACAAAATTAAATTTCCCCTGTTGCATTCCATATACTAAGGACGATTTTTACAATTGTGGCCCAAGTTAGCTAATGTATATTCTTATATTAAGGAAAATGTACTTGCCTATGATTAAAATTCAACAAAATAGAATTCCAATTTCAGAACAAATGCACTTACCAAATCCCAGT
Source organism: Lutra lutra (assembly GCF_902655055.1). Lineage (NCBI taxonomy): Eukaryota > Metazoa > Chordata > Mammalia > Carnivora > Mustelidae > Lutra > Lutra lutra. Next base: position 99,673,640 of record NC_062280.1, read on the forward strand.
AACAAGGTGCTGCCGCTGCAAATCCTCAGAGTAAACAGGGCCCTTATTCTTGATAACGAGCACCGGCCTCCCTTCCCGCCTCTCTCCAGCTCCTGCTAACCTAATACCCTCTGAAACATTTTAGCAGTAATTGCAAATCTTCTTTAGGTTTTTCTGAACCTAATTTTATTTATTTATTTTTAAAAAGATTATTTATTTATTTATTTGACATAGAGAGAGATCACAAGTAGGCAGAGAGGCAGGAAGGGTGGGGGGGAGCAGGCTCTCCGCTGAGCAGGGAGCCTGACTCAGGGCTCCATCCCAGGACCCTGAGATCATGACCTGAGCCAAAGGCAGAGGCTTTAACCCACTGGACCACACAGGCACCATTGAACCTAATTTTAAAAGGATAGGAGACATTATATTTTAACTGCTTATCAATCTCATTCTTTGTGGTGTTTTAATATAAACTGAAGGTAAAAATACTTTGTATTTATTAGGGACACAAAGTTGCTTGCCAGAGCACCTCAAATCGGCTATGTTGGGAAAAGATGTCATCCATTCAGCGTCCTCATTATCTCAGGAGGGGAAACATTTCTTTCACCAAAAACTCAAAGCCAGCAAAAAACCAGAAGGATTCCTGACCTTTTGTCAGCCATTTGCTGTCTTCAACATTAGCACTTTCCAAACCATATTCTGTAGCATGGAAGGTTCTCTACATATATGGATAGAGATTTAATTTAAAAAGCAAGAGTTTATGGGAGGGTGGTGGCAATCAGGGATCAGCTAAGTTTGAAAAAAACTTGGAAGTTGAACCTCGTCCCCTCATACAGGATATTAAATAGTTCACGTGGTCCTGCAGCGAAGCGGGAATGTGTACACGTTTCCCTGCTTTATTCAAACACAGAATCAGCCTTTGAAAATTTGGTGGGGGGACATCTCTTAAGTTAAATCTTGTGGGGTGCTAATAACTTCAGCAGGACTTGAAGTGAGAAATAGTTTCATGCAAGTATGCTCAAAGAACCCATCTAAAATAAATACCAAGAAAAAAATGGTCGGAGTTGAAAATTCAGAATCACACAAGTACATTCAAGACGAGTAGCTTCTCAACAAAAGTAGGCTTAACGATTCTGAATTAAGTGCACCTACAAGAAAAGGTGGCAGAGTTCTCACCTTATTTTGGTGGCTAAAGGGCTTCCAAGCACTCTCCCTTGAACTTCAGGGACTGTTTCCGACTGGGTTCAGTGTGGAGGCCAGCCTCTTCTTTTTCCCTCCCTCAGATTTATAGAATTTCATAATTGTTTATTAAAGCACCTGATCCCATTCTCCACACTGTTCACTGAGTACGTTCCATGTCAGGCTCTTTACCTGTGTCTAATTTGTCACTCCCTACATAGGCCTACCTATTTTCATTATTTGGGGGTACACACCAGACATGTTTTCTGGACCAGGAAGTGATTACTGCTCTTGCATTAAAATTATTTTCAAATGCATCTACCAAAGTCACTTTAAGGACTTGTCACTTTGATTACATCTCAGGTCATTCTGGAATAATGCAAGACACTTTTGAGATGGTGCTGTAGTGGGTCATTTGATGAAATCATGTGGTTCCCTGATATTTTCTGTTCGAAGGTACAGTGTTAAGGTACCTGTTAGGACTTTTTCCTTTTCCTATATGAAAGCAGTATCCATTGTGTAATTTGGATTCTCTTAGCTCTTGGGGTGATTTGTGTCTATGTGGCTAGATTTGATTCTAGTTGTTTCTCCTCAATATAAATTTAACACCAAGCATTTGTGGTGTCCAGAAGATTCACATGGGCAGACTGCACTGCCCAAAAGAAGAGATATTTGCCACTTTAGAACATATCGCCAAGGCGGCTAGAAAGGAGACTCCTCATTTTCCCTCCTCCCATCATGCACCAAATATACAGCTACACAAAGATCAATTCCCTCTGAAAGAGATCCATAAACTAATTAATTGAGTGGCCCCCACACACTTGGTGACTGAAAAAATCCCTACACTGAAATGAGTAGGAGGGGCACCTGGGTGGCTCAGTGGGTTAAGCCTCTGCCATCGGCTCAGATCATGATCTCAAGGTCCTGGATCGAGCCCCGCATCATGTTCTCTGCTCAGCAGGGAGCCTGCTTCCCCCTCTCTCTCTCTGCCTGCTGCTCTGCCTACTTCTGATCTCTCTCTGTCAAACAAATAAGATCTTTAAAAAAAAGAAAATGAGCAGGAAAGGCTGATACACACTCTTGCCATAAACCCCTGGTACGCTGCTTATAATCAGACCTGTTAGAAAGGTTATTCTCAAAAAGACTAAACAAAAGCTGGTACGTGCAGAAGAGAATCCTTGTAACACTGTTGGTTGAAATGTAAACTCACACAGACACTACAGAAAACAGTAAGGAGGTTCCTCAAGAAATTAAAAATAGAACTACCATATGACCCAGTAATCCTGCTTCTGGGTGTACATGGTAAGGAAAAGAAATCTGCCTCAAAGAGGTATCTGTACTCCCATGTCCACTGGGGCTTTATTTATAATAGATAAGGTGTGGAAACAACATAAATGTCAACATATGAATCGATAAAGAAGTTGTGATATATGTGTGTATATATATACACACACATACATATTATGGAATATTATTCAGACTTTTTACAAAAGGAAATTCTATCATTTGTGACAACACGGATGAAGCTGCAGGACATTATGCTAAGTGCAATAAACCAGACAGAACACAAATACTGCATGGTATCACTTATATGTGGAATCTTTAAAAAAGAAAAAAAAAAGTCAAACTTACAGAAACAGAGAGTAGAGTGGTAATTTCCAAGGGCTGAGGGACCAGGAAAACGGGGAAGGGTAAAGGATATAAGCTTTCAGTTATAAGAAGAATAAGCTTTAATGATCTAATGTATAGCATAGTGACTGTAGTTAATATTTCATTGCATAATTGAAATTTGGTGAGAGAATAAATCTTAAGCATTCACATGAAAAAAAAGTATGTGAAGTGTTGGATGTGTTAATTCACTTGATGGTGGAAATCCTTTTACCATGTACATATATATCAAGTCATCATATTCTACACTTTACATATATTAACATTTATTTTGTCAATTATACTGGAAAAATAAAAAATAATTTGCCTGTTAACTTTGTTTCCTGAAAATAACAACTGGTGTATGGCCTTCTTTAGGAGGGAAAGCTCAGGCCAATACAGCAAGCTGGAAAATCTGGTTCTTCACTTACATCCATGAAGTACCCTCAAAACCCACTCCAGGAGGAAAACGGATTCAAGGTAGGACTCAACATCCTGAGCCAAGGACCCAAGATTGTTGGCCAATACAAATTCCATTATACAAGCACACAAATCTAATATAAAGAACAACAGATCAGGAGTCAGAAAATGTAAAATTTGTCAGCAGCCTGGTTGTCGGAAACGTAAGGTATATTAGGGTGGTCACATAATTATCCAAACTGTGACACTTGAGTGATAGGAGACACTGTTAATGACTATACCAGGACAGCAGCTGTAAACTGGGACTGTCCTTAGCAAATTGGGACACATGGTCATCCAAATTCTGCCCCTAAATACTCTCTAGAGACCCTTTCAGTTGTAAAACAATGATCCCATGTTAGCAAACTAGTTTTAAATTTTTATCTCAAAGGTTAGGGTTGGCAGATAATTAAGTGACATTTCAAAATTAGGTTGATTTAAAACAGAAGTTTTAAAAACTAAGAACAAGGTTTAGAACACCATCTCCCTAAGATACCATTTTTCAGTCTTTCATGAATCTTCTGATAAATTATTGTTCTTTCCCAACACTTTCATGAATACACTATTTTGAGTGCTTTAGCTTTTCTCCTCAAGCACCAAAAAAAAAAAAAAAAAAAATTGTATTCTATTTTTGTATTTGGTTTTTAAAGATTTTTATTTATTTATTTATTTACTTGACACAGAGAGAGGAATTACAAGTAGGCAGAGAGGCAGGCAGAGAGGGGGAAGCAGGCTCCCCGCCAAGCAGAGCCCCCAACCTGGTGCTTGATCCCAGGACTCTGAGATCATGACCTGAGCCGAAGGCAGAGGCTTAACTGTTGAGCCACCCAGGCACCCCTGCATTTGATTTTTTAAAAACAATCCTATTGGGGGCGCCTGGGTGGCTCAGTGGGTTAAGCCGCTGCCTTCGGCTCAGGTCATGATCCCAGGTCCTGGGTTCGAGCCCCGCATCAGGCTTTCTGCTCGGCAGGGAGCCTGCTTCCTCCTCTCTCTCTGCCTGCCTCTCTGCCTGCTTGTGATTTCTCTCTGTCAAATAAATAAATAAAATCTTTAAAAAAAAAAAAATCCTATTGCTCACCTCTCCCTTTAGCCCAGTCTGAGGGGAGGAGGAAAAAGAAAGGGTGGGAGGTGGAAAGTGGAAGAAGAGGGACGGGAATGAGAAATGCAACTCCAGGGCAGGCATCTTCCCTGTTTCTCTTTGCGGAATGGGCTTGAGATGCACAAAACCAACAGTAGCTCCTGGGTATTCCCTGCACTATGCTGTCTTTACACACACACACTATGATGCTATTGCTTGAAGACAGGCGTTTTACATAAAATCTGGCCTCCAAATGTAAGCTAGGCGCTCAGTGCTTATACCAATCCTCTCCCAACTCTGAGGAGTTGACACCTGAAGGCCCTGTTTTCCAACTTCTTTGGTTGCTGGCTTCCAGTCAGGTCCTGCCAATGGCAGTGAATGGCAGAAAGCAAAGAAAAACCAGAGAATTTTTGTTTTGTTTTTCCTTCTTTGCCTCCAGCTGCTCCCGTTCTTTGCTGTGATTCAGCTTCCTCTGGGTGATCCTGGCCTTGGGCTTTGCCCCACACCTCCTCCCTTTGCCCTATCAGCCTAGGGACAGCACTGGCATGCTGCTCTTGCTGAGTTCTGAGTTGCCTCAGTCTTTCGCTCGTCCTCACAGCTCTTTTAATACCTGAGCTATCAATTCTGTTTTACGTTGTTTAAAATACTCAAGGGTAGTTTTTGTTTTATTGGTGGAACCCTGACTGCTATTACAGTCAATAAAATAGTAAGCTGTTCCAACTATGGAGGAAGAACTCAATCTGGAAGGGCTTTATGGATGGAATGTAGATCTCCTACATGGAACCCTCCCTAGGGTAATGTCATTATTCAAAAATTTCACCTTTGATGTTGGATTTAGACCTGACCATGCATAAGATGCAACTTACTCTACTTAATGTGTAGAGCTGAACCATGTTTTTCCACATAAGATCTACTTTATCAAACACCTGAGATACATGTAGAGATTTAGGTATGAAAGAATGAGTAGAAACGTTCTAATAAAAGGAAGCTTTAGAAATCAAGTATTTGTTTGTATAAAGATAGATCCCAACGCTTTATGTATTTTTATTGAAATAGAAAATGCATACTGTAAGTGGAGTACACTAATGATTTTACACAAAAAATGCCTTGAAAGAAATCACATATATTTTCCATTAGGCTATTTGGAGTTTGTAATCTCTCCCAAATAATACAGTATAAAAATAAAAGCAATGTTGCAAATGGCCTTCAAAGGCAGGATAATTTGGGCCCCAAATTATATCAGAATTAGTAAGTAGTAATTTGAATTGGTTTTATAATTATGCTTAAATTTCAAATACTCCAGGATCTGAAAATATTCATTTTATTAAATAGAGGGATAAAATTATCAAGTTTATAATAACAAATCTCAGGTAAAAATTCTGCATTAAATTATCCACACCAAGAAAAACACATCTAAGAAAGTGTTTCCCTCTTAGTTTATTATAAACATTTCATCTTTCTAAAGTTCTCTTTCATTATATCTGGCCTTCTGGGTCTGGTAAGTGAAGCTGACTTTTATAGAAAATTACTGCTATACCAACTACTATTTTCCCCTGGGAGTGTCCACACACAGCTCCTGATTGCTCAATACAGACCTATCATATAAAACTAAAATGCTGCAACTTGATCAGAATGATGCACTCTTCCCTTACATAAAAATACAAATCACAGTATGCTGACACTCAGTAACTTCAGCTTTAATTTACTAGCCTAAGGGGATTAAGAAGATACTATAAAATTTTAGTACGGGAAATATCGTAGATGTAAAACAAACCTGCTTAAGAACTTACCAGAATGACTATAAAAAAAATGAAAACTAAATAAATATACATACCTAGCCCCACACAAGTATCTGAATATTAATACTAATCTGAATATTAAGACTCACTTTAGTGTCTACCAGTTGAACTTTACTCTGCACTATCTTGATGGACTTTTGCCATTATCACATACTTCAAGTTATACTAAGTAAAGGAATTAGCATATTTTCTTGTTTAAAAGCCTTTTATTTATTTGAAAGAGAGAGCACAAGCTGGGGGCAGGTGGTAGAGGGAGAAGCAGACTCTGCTGAGCAGGGAGCCAGATGGGGGATTCCCAGGACCCTGAGATCATGACCTGAGCTGAAGACAGAGGCTTATCCAGACTGAGCCAAAGAGGCGGCCAGCATCTTCAATGTCCTTACTGCATTCTTCCTGGACTCTTAAGCTCAATTTTCAAGAACAGGAATTTCACATGCAGTTGCAATATTCATTGTGTTGGGAAAGCCTTCCCAACCCTTGCCCCTGGGGCTCATCCTGCAGATAACCAGCAGTCCATAGTTTAAGACCATTCTGGATGGATGCAAATACTGTATTCAAGTTCCACCTGTCTCCAAACCCCAACCAATTACACAAGCTTTTTATTATATGGGTTCTTCTCCTGCTATTATGGTATAGCAGATTAAGATGGTGGAGGAAAGGCAAAAGGCAAAAGGATCCTAGTTGTGATTATTTTCTTTAACAATATAGAAATAAAAGATGAGAAAATCTAATAGTATTTTAGCCAGGTACTATTAAGCATCCCAGTTTTTAAGATTATAGATTCACAATAGTGAATACACTAGTGACTACTTTTAAATAAAATACTGAATAATTATGTGCTATAAAGATCATATGCTCACAATTTCAGCTTGGATTTGTTTTGCAGCTTATTTAATGCTGTCTAAAAATCAAGCAGGTAATGAAAACTACGTATTTTGAACATGCATTATAAGAGGCAATGTAGTGAGACTCTAATAAGACCAGTCACTTAGAAAAGTTAGCGCATTTATCTGATATACTCAGGCTCCATAAAACGGTCACAGATGCAGGCTGTGCTGGCATTTAACTTCTGCAATGCTGCTTTATAAATCGGACTGAAAGCTTTTTGGAGTCCAGATGCTAAGCCCTAACAAAAGCAAAATGGAACTATGGTCTACGTAGAATCACTGTTATTATTCTATTAAGCACCACACATATACATGGTGTTTGGCATTCTCTCTTGAACTAGAAAACTTGTAGAATCACAGGATTTGAGAGCTGGGAGAAAATTAGAAGGCACTGATAGAACTCTTCACTTTCTGCTTGAGAATAGTGATGGGGCACTCATCAAGGAAGTCAGCATTTATAAAGCACCCAGGTACAAGGGAGCTGGGCACTTCTGATTTCACTATTTTATTTCAGATTAAATAATTCCCCTCAATCAGTTTTGTTAAAGGGTAAAAGGGGGAATCCAGAATCAAAGTTAGTCCTCTCTCCTCAGGATAAGTATTCATAAAGTGTGGCCATGGGACCACCTTGTTAGAAATGCAAATTCCCAGGCCTCCCTCTAGACCTACTAACTGGGGGGTCAGGGGGACAGCAAGCCCTGCCAGACCTACTAACTGGGGATTGGGGGTAGGACAGCAAGCCCTGCAGGTGATGCTGACACATGATCTTCAGCTGACACTGCTCTTCAGCAGCAGCTAAAGTTAATTTGGAGAATATATATTAAAGTATAATCTTATACTAAGCTACTACAAATGGATTATTATACTTTATACCAGAATAATTAAGACAAAGATAGCCTTCAACAGAATTTTGTTTTGATGTTACATGGTTTAACTGACACTGAATTTTTTCCCAAGAAAAGCAAATACTGGTAATAAAGATTAAATATTGGTAATGAGATTCTAAAGAACGGTTTTCACCTTGTATCAAAAGATTCTTGAAACAGAAATCTGTCTGCCTTTCAAGGACCCACCAAAATTAATAAATACTCCTGCCTGACTGACTGACTTTATTACTTGCTATAATTAAAACTAGGTATAGAAAAACCAAGTAGAGAAATACTGAAGGTTTAGTATGTAAGGATCTAAGTTATAGTTAATAAAAGAAGCTATGAAGAATGAAATCATATATAAAATTAAAAACTAAAAATTTCATGAAGTGCCTTGTTAAAGTTTCAATTTTAAAAAAGTTTTACTTTAGAACTTCCAAGTTGGAAATTTTTCTTTTCCAACTTTGAAGTATCATGAAGGAAATGTTGTCTTTATCTGAGTAGTTCTCCACTGCAAATTCCCAACTCAAAAACAAATTCCCATCCATTTTACCAAAAACTCAAAATGTTCTTAATTAGGGGTGCCTGGGTGGCTCAGTGGGTTAAAGCCTCTGCCTTCGGCTCAGGTCATGATCTCAGGGTCCTGGGATGGAGCCCCACATCTCTGCTGAGCAGAGAGCCTGCTTCCTCCCTCTCTCTCTGCCTGCCTCTCTGCCTACTTGTGATTTCTGTCTGTCAAATAAATAAATAAAATCTTAACAAAAAAAAAAGTTCTCAATTAGATATTTTTAGCATTTCAACATATACCCCTAACCAGAGAGTACTAATTACTTTCTGTAAGTAATTTTTCCTTAACTCTACATCAATGATTTCGTTGTTTGACACTCTAGTAGTTAACGTATATTGCACATGAGAAATTTTATAGGAAAGCATTGTTTTAAATGCAATGACATGGAGCGCCTGGGTGGCACAACTGGTTAAGAGACTGAGGGTGTGTTGTGATCTCAGATCTTCAGATTAAGCCCCACCTCAGGCTCTGCACTCAAGGGAGTCTGCTTGAGACACTCCTTCTCCCTCTGCCCACAACCCCCCCACCTCCCCCTCGTCAGGCTCTCTCTCAAATGAATAGATCTTTAAAAATACATAAATAAAATACAATGACGTTAATATGATGCTTAGTTTTAAAAATATATAAATCACAATTTTTCTAGATAACCAAAAATCAGGATGAAAATAAGGTGATCTACTTAGAGTTAAAGTTAATAAACATTTCCATCATCATGCAATCTTTATGCCTGGAGGCAAAACAGTAAAGCTTCATGTAAATGTAACAGTAAATTCCCAAGTCATTATTTGCTTCTAATTTGTAATGAATTCCTCGTCTATCCTGGTTATTAAAGGCTCTTAAGATTTAAAGGAAAATTTCCTGTGTACATACAGTACTTGAACAACAAAACAAAAGTTTTGTAGAGACAGATGAGGCTGGTACTATTTAAAAAAGGAAATGGGGGGCAGTCTAAAAATTGCAAGTTTATGACAAGATGTACCTCAATTTGTCTAAATGAAATTTTGGTACACAACGTACATACTAGAACAGAAACCTAACTTCAAATTCTGTATACTGAAAATCTTCTGTTAGCCATGTCACCATTTAAAAAAAAAAATCACACAAACTTAGCTACATAAATTAAATCTGCAGATATCTCAAATACTATTTATGTATTTCTGTGAATTCTTCCTAAAATATTATTTAGTAATAGAGAATATTTCAAAAGGAAAGGAGGGAGACATGAAGAGGATTATAACAACTAGAACTGCTTAAAATAAAAATAATGTTTCATTTATTTGCTAATACTATTCTGGAAAAAATATCTTCTAATTAATTCCTACTTTATCCTTCTTTAAAGATATTTTGTTTCTTCAACCAGCACACTGAGGATTAGTGCTACATACCTTAGCATCCTGACTTACGAAAACCTTTGGCTTTCAGAGAAGTCATACCTTGCAACCCCAAACTGGCTCTGCATGATTGACTGTGACGGGGATATTAGCATTCTTCCTGAAACTTGGCTGAATACCTTTGAGAACATTCACATTTAACCTTGTGAGCTTACTTCTACAAAAACAGTAAACTTTATTTATCAGCTACTAGGGAAAAATCAGTTTAATGTAAGGAATAAATTACACCAGGCAGATAGAAGACCATATGTTAATTTCTTAAAAACTTAAAATTTATTTAAAGGAGTAAGTACAGGTGCACTGCATACACCTAAGGGCTTTTCTGAACTCCAAAAAGCATTCATCTAAGCACCTATAAGGCAGCTTCATTTCTCAGTTTTGTTTCAGTAGAGTCTGATGTTCATCAAACATCAAGTCTGACAAAACAGCAAACTCCCTTCAATTAAGGTCATAATTTGAAGTATTATTCAACAGTGGGATTTAAATTACATATATAGAAAGAAAAGTAGAAGACTGCAAAAAGGTATCAGAAATCACTATTTGGTCTTTAGATTCAGAAAATATGACTGTAGGCCAACACTTGCTTGAACAGAGGAAGGATATGAGCAGCCACCGGAATGTAACCCTCCCTCCCAACATTTCCAAAGGTCAGTAATGTGGTTGCTGTGATCTGAGGGCCCTGACACCTACATTTCTAGGAAATCACAAAATGGAAGTAATCCACAACTTCATTTCTTAAGAAGATGAACCCTTAATTACAAAGGTGCAAAAAGGAAGTCCTCAATTGCTTACTCTTACGGCTGCAGTATTAAAAAAAAAAAAAAATCATTCAGACAAATAAAACCTGGGAGAAAAGATAATAGGTAGGCAAGCAAAGCAGCAATAATTCATACTTGCAGTTAACCAATTTAATGATGCTTTCTTCTACAGAGGTTGTTCTTAAACACACACATACGCACAAACGCAGAAACAAACCAACAAAAAGTCCCAGCAGCCTAGTGGAGGAAGCCCTCTGCATGATCCATCCAGCATGTTAACTAAGCTGAATGAGTCCTGAGTGACAACACCTGATCTGTAGGACACGTGAACACAGAGCACATGACCAACCGAAAGTCTCTAAGTTCAACTTCATCTCCTACCATTTTTACAGAATAATTTAAAAGTTGAATTCTGCCTTTACTGTTTCAGCTATCTTAGCTTGTGAAGGTATTGGTGAGCTGTCTAACAGCACAAACAGGAAGTAAAGGTATCTAGATAATAAAACGCAACTGAAATTAGCCTTTGAGCAACTGAAATGTTACTTAAGTTCTTTATAAGAAAAAAAATTCATTAGAATTGCACTTTTTACATGCCTTTTCTGAGTCAAGTTAACAAAATCAGTATTACTTTCAGCTTAATAAGAATTACTGCTGGCACCAATAGGAGAAGAGCGGTTTGTTTTTTAAACAGAGTATCATAAACAATCTTTTTAACACAAAAGTTCTCAGGACAAGCAAAAAGATGGCTAAATTTCATTTTCACTCATGGTAACACCAAAGCAACTTTAAGATTGTAATAAGATGAACTGAGCTAAATCTGTAGAGGGAATTTTAAAAGTCAGAATTGTTAAGAAACTTTGAAGAGAAATGAATTAATCTCACATGACTTGAAAAGGAAATGGGTCTAGGTGAATCCTGAGACATGTGCATCCACTGATGTTCTACAGTGAACAGGGGCAGTTGCATAAGAAGTACACCATAAAGCCTAAGTTTAAGAGTTGTAATTAAGAGTACTTTATATTTAAGCTTGGTAGAGGAAAAATTCAAATGAAATTTTAAAAGTAGAACCTCTTTTTGCCTTCTTTGGTATTTTAGTCATTAAATATTTATTTAGGAAAAGTAGAGGCATCCAGTTCTGGAGTAACTGGGCACATTTATATATGAAAAAAAATCAGAAACCAATTAATAGATCTGTCATACACAAATACATATATATAAACATTTTATTTTAATAATACTCTTTATCACTTCAATTTAAATCATTCCATTATGAAAATGTCTTAATTGAAGACAGAATATTTCTTCAAAACTCTAAATTAAGCAGAGCTTTAACCATTAAATTTACAGCAATAGAGCCTTTAGAAATACATAACTCTTCATTTACAATAATATTTCCCCTTTAAAAATTTGTCATAGTTTGTCACAGATTTAAAATACAAGGCACCTAATGCTAGGAAAGGATAATACAGTTAATGTAGTGTGATCTTTAAAGTCCCACTAAATTTACATGGACACACTTGCATAAAATTAAGCATTTTTTTCTGTGTTGTTAATTTGCAATATTCTACTAAACTCAAAAATATAATCCGTACCTATTATAGGCAGCTTACTTCATCACTTTATCTGTTAAGAAATACTGATCTATATACTTAAATGATTTCTTGAAAACATTTTCATAATATAGGCCAGCATTTAACAAATAATATGTGAAAATAAAGTGTCCAGAACATTAGAATTCTATTCCTTGATTAGTTCAAATTATTTCATCAGCTGAATTCCTTGAGATGTATAAGGCAGGTTGGTCCTTTAGAGGGACTGTGGATTGGAACTTCCTATAACTGTAGTGATATGTACACAGCTACATAGCAAAGTACTTCATCATGAAATGAAGAAAACAGATATGAGGAAAATATATTTTAGAGTTCCAAACAACTGAAACTGTTATTTTTCAGACTAGGCACTGAAACATTTTCTACAAAACTTGCCAGAGATTGTCTCTTCGCTGCATAATGTTCCATTATCAAGCTAAAAATAAAAACAAACACAAAATCGTCATTAGTTTATAACCGTCATAGCTTTGATTTTTTACAGTTCATATTGCAAAAAGCAAATTATCTTAACATTGAAATACATATCAAACACAGTTTATGTACTTAATAACTGGATACTGGAACCAGAGGTGAGTACTAAGAACTCACAAAAGGAAGTTCCATACTACTGTCAAAGGTTGACAGCCAACACTGCTTAGTAAGACAGCATAGTAACAGTTTGGTTCATGGCATACCCCATCATTACCCCATGGAGACAAAGACTCCTACCACACCTGTCCTTTAAACACTACTGCAGTCCATCTTCACAATCTCCCCTTTATCCAGCTCTTACTTCCAAAAATACTGAATCCTTGCCTGGGTGGGGGTGGGCATGAGTGTGAACATGGGAATAATGAACAGCATACTAGGGAGAGTGTGCATAAATTATAGTACTAAAAAGCTTTAAAGAATAACTGTATGGATTTTTTTTTTAGCTTGAGGATGGCAAGTAACATATTTAGTTCCACTCTGTCCCCAAAAGCTCAGGAGAAGAACAATAAGCGGATTTTATTTTTAAAGGAATAAATCACATGAACAAAGAGAAGAGCAGAGACAAGAAAACAACAGCCAGCCAGATCTCTCTAAAAAGAGGGGTAAAGAAACACCAAAGAACAAGAAAATTAGCATAGTTTTTAGAAAAAGCAGTTACACATTCAGATACCCTGCCTTACTTTTCACAGCTTGTCAAGCGCCTCTTCTCTATCCCAGGAGAAGATGTGAGGTGTATTCTCTATAGGGAGTACATAGAGGGTCTCTGGACTGGGGAAATGCCAGGCACAATCCAACATGACTCAATTACCCAAGTAACACTTATATAATCCTAACATTGTAAACACTGCTTATAGATCTATCCAGAATTATACAATAACTACACTGAGATCAGGAGGTGAGAAGGCAGGTAAACTGGGTGGAGGCAAAGGAGGGGGAAACTTGAAAGTAATCTATCTTCATCTACCAAAGTGGGAAAATAGACTGATGATGCCTAAAATGGAGAAATCAAGAAACAAAAGTATAAGCAGGGTACTTAGAGAGACTGTGTGTGGCATGGGTGAGGAAGCAGGAAGCAGGGATCAACACAAGAGACTACGAGTTTAAAGTGATTCCTCAGAGTAGGACAAGAGCAAAAGCAGAACAGGCAGTGCAGGGTGGGTGGCAGCTGCTTTGTACAAGAAATCTTATAGAATTCTAACTCTATGAACTATGTGCATACATAGCCATCCTAACAATAAAAGCTAGAATAAAAAATTGGTTGACCAAAGAAACCCAGAACCAAGACAATTAGCCCCAGGTTAGAGGTAAATTTACCATGAAGAGAGTAACAATTAAGCTTCAAAGTCCAATTTGAGTGCAGGGAGTTGACAGTAGCTGTTCAGTGTTCTAGGTGAGCCAGGGAAGCTCAGCGCAATCAGGAAACATTTCAATATAAAAGGGACCTGAAGCTCTCAAATTTCAATAATTTACTGTGATCTCTCACTCTAAATGAATATATATCCACTTTTATACATGCCAAAAATATATGTTGGATGTATTTCAGGCATTCATTCAGTGAAAGATAAAATATCATGTACTCATTTGTCATGTCATAAATTTAAGAAAAGATAGTATTTCTTAAAATTTTTTAGGAATGGGGAAATGTTCTTGAAACAGTAAGTGAAAAATCATAGTCAATCAGGATATACACTATGCTAGTTAGGGAAAACACACACACATGTATAGAGAAAAGACTGGATTTACACCAAAATAATACATTTTTTTTTTACTTTTATACTACGGGAAAAATATTTTTCTAAAGTGTACTATTACATAAAATGATGATTCTTAGTATGAATAAAAGTAATAGTTAAACGTGGGATCACTTCATTTGCACACAGTTTCAACTTACCAAGTATTTAATACTTGCAATAATCTAACGAGAGAGGGACTACTGTAACCCCATTTCACAAATAAGAAAACTGAGGCACAGACAGGTTAATAACCTTGCATAAGATCACATAGCTAAGTACATGGAGAAGCTAGAATTGGAACCCAGGAAGTGTGACTCTAGAGCTCGTCTTTTATCTTCTAGACTATGCTGCCCTGAAAAAGCTAATTACAGAAAACCAATTCTGTATTTGAGCATTACAGGAATAAAGAAGCTTATACAAACCTGGACTACAGACAACAGCTAACTAGCTCCATCCTCCTGAGAAACACCGTGCATAGGAATGAGACTCTCGCACTGTTCACTGTCTTCAGGAACCCTTAAAAAAATTATGATAATAGTTAAAGAAAGCTTTAAAACTGAAAAGAGCTCTTAAAAATGATCTATTCCATTGTCTGATGCTGTGAGGTCAGAACTAAAATTAGGGCAAGATTTCTCAACAACTTGCCCCAAGTTCTTATTATAGTACGATGCAAAAATAAAAATCTTTTAAAAAAGAAAAAACTGAAAAAATTTGAGGCAGTGTTATCATGTTTTATTATAAATCTTATTCACACCAGTGAACATTTTTTCTACATTTAAATTCATTACACCAAAACAATAAGCATTTTGGTTTTACCTGTAAATCAAAACATTTTTTAAAAGTAGTTCTGAAGAAACTATCTTACCACCCAAAGGATCTCAACAACTTATTTTACCTGGCATAATACATATATAAACAATAATCTTTCAATAATTCTTCATACTAGGCCAGCATATGATTTCCAGTTTATTTAGCAAGGAATATATTTTTTAAAACTTATATTGGAACCAAACCTACCTCTGAATTCGATGTTTTCTGCATATAAAGGCAAAAATTCTTCTGATTCCCACCATCACAGGATCCCAATTATTATAATGGCATAAGAGAGTCACAATAAAAAATGAGAAAAATACAGGGATAGCGCCTGCAAAAAATAACCAAGAAAACTGCACCTAAAAATAAAAACAAAAAACCCCCACAATTATCATTAAGACAATTTTCTCCTTTAACATAAGTTTTCCATTTATGAAAATTTGCAGGAATAAGTTAAAACACCGAGAATACTAAGCACTGACAGTATGTTATTAAGTATGTTATTATCAAATATGAGGATTCAGAAATCAACCTATGATTCCACTTGCTTAAATTACCAACAAAATTATTGGGCGCCTGGGTGGCTCAGTGGGTTAAGCCGCTGCCTTCGGCTCAGGTCATGATCTCAGGGTCCTGGGATCGAGCCCCGCATCGGGCTCTCTGCTCAGCAGGGAGCCTGCTTCCTCCTCTCTCTCTGCCTGCCTCTCTGCCTGCTTGTGCTCTCTCTCTCTCTGTCAAATAAATAAATAAATCTTTAAAAAAAAAAAAAAAAAAAAAAAAAAAATTACCAACAAAATTATGTCCTGCTTGGGAAAGGGTCTAAAGTAAAGCCAGAAGGCACACTTTTCATTTATTAGGTGTAATACATCCGGGAGCAGAAAATACAAAACATTAAACTTTGTCTTCTACATCATGATGCCCTTTTTCTTTTTTTTTTAACTGATTACTGCTGACTTTCAAGTAGATCCTCCCCTTCAGTGTCTAAAGTCACCTTCAAAAACTCACATTTTTAAAAACTATGTTACAGTATGCTGGGATATGTTGTGCTATGTGACAGTTTCTTAAAGATGGCACCAAAAACAAACACTTAAGTGCAACTTTTGCAAACCTTTTATTAACAATTTGCAAAAAATTCTAATCCTGACTCTTAAAACTAGTTTGTTTCTGTAGTAACAAATGAAAAGTTTCAAAAGGAAATCACGGCTAAGTAAAATAAAGATGACAAATAGGAATACTTTTACTAAAATGTGAGCCAGAAAAGACAAGCAGCAAGCAGAGCCCCAGTGATGAAAAGCCCCTCGGATATCATCAAAGCTGAGCCCCCAGTACATCATCTTATCAGGGTTCTCAAGAAAATTAAAAATAATGAGATGCCATGAAGTGAAGAAACGCCGTCTAGATACAACAAAGATCAAAAACAATTGTCAAAGAAGGCTGCACTGACTGAGACTTACTGCAACCCACCGGTGTGATCTCCTTCAAATAAAGATGAAAATAGTAACTCCTATCTTTAGATCAGAAAAAAATGTGTTTGCCCTCTTTAAGTGTTAAAAAAAAAAAAATAAGTGAGGTTTAGGATCACAGGCAGGACTCCCTCCAGTGGGTACTACTCCATTTCATAGCACCATTAGTCAGAGTAATGGGGTTTTATGAGAATATTTTTTATGAGGGACTCGCAATGCATAACACAAGAATAATCACTGACAACTTTTAACATGCATGTCCTGCTTGTATGATACACACATGGGCTGTCAGTCTAAGACCCAGGAAAGAGCATTCAGTAAGAGAAACTAAAAAGCCTTCACGCTGTTATCAAATTACCGTTATAACAAATTCCAGGAATATTTGCAAGAATATATATAATCAAGAAAAACCGTGATACACTTATATGACCCAAGACCAGAAAAAGTATGAAAACTGAAGACTAATGAGTTAAAAATGTAGACAGAATTGTTAAGAGTGACTTCATGAATATGCAACTTATTTTATAACTGAGTACAAGCAAACTTTATAAGGTAGGTAAAACCCTAGTTTACTTTTAAAGACAAAGTTCCCTTGTAACAACACACGTTATTTATGTCACCACATAATAAAAAACTTCTAATTTGATTTCCAACAAGCTATGAAGACAATTTTTCAAATGAAGACATTTATTATAACAAAATATTGTCTACATTACAAAAAATATCTAAAAACCTGAATATATGTGAATACAAATCTGAATACAATCAGAGATGCTTCCTATTACACAAAATATCAATTATATTAAATAGGTAACGATATACTTTAGGCATGATAAAAGATATTGATAACTGCTAATTTCAGAAACTATATATAAATACAGTTGGCTATTAGAATAAAAAACCCCATGAAAGTAGATTTTCCTGTTTTTTTTTTTTCCTCCTGGTTTACTTAAGAGAGAGACAGAGAGCATGAGCAGGGGGAGGAGCAGAGGGAGAGGTAGCTAAGCAGGGTCCCTGAGACCAGGCTGGATCTCAGGACCTGGATCACGACCTGAACCTAAGGCAGCTAAAATGTAAACTGACTGAGCCATCCAGATGCCCCTCCTGTTTCTACAGCTCTGGGGCACACCCTGCCACTTTTTCTAGAAGGTATCTTCTTACCCTCAATTTCTACCCACCAAAAGGCCTACCCCCTACTCATTTAACTGGCTAATTCTAGATGTGAAGACCATCAAGAAAGGACTGGTTATGTTTTTCTAATTATTCAATTATTTGTTTATTTATTTTCATTTTCCCTTTTCTTCTGTTTTGTCCTATCTTAAAGTATTTGATTAAACAAATTACATAATCATTTAATAAAATTAGGTCCCCTGTGACAGTTTTTTTAATCCTAAAATTAAACCTTCAATTTTTATTTTTCAAATCTGCAAAAGCTGATGTTTTCAAAATATAGTACAGAAAAATTCATTTACACAGTAGTCTACCAAAATCCTCTAATAACAATACTTCCCCAGTTTCACTAGAGCAAGTTCGGTTGATATTCAAGATCCTGAGATGTGGAAGGACCTGGCTATTATTCAAATCTGTAAAGAATCTAATGATGTGTAACTTTAGTGTTATGTATATTTTATAATATTCACATTCTTTGAAAATGCATGGTCCATAAGATAATTCTCGATTAAGGAGAAGCTGTTTTTTAACCATGACAAATAAATAAGAATTCACTGAGCCATGAAACAAAGTAAATATCAGCACAGAATTGTTTAGAATATATATCACTTGGAGTATTTTGTCTTTATCCTATGAACTGCACAAAGATCTAAAGAAAAATCACTTTGAAAATCTGATTCTAACTTCTATATATTATAAGCCTTTGGGCTTTTAAGTATTTCCTCTTCAAATTTTATTAAACCAAAGCACGCCCACACACACACACACACACACACACACACAACATTTTGTTACTTAATACTTGGGAGTTCAGGGGAGCCTGGGTGGGTCAGTCAGTTAAGCATCCAACTCCTGATTTTGGCTCAAATCATGATCTCAGGGGTGTGTCACTGAGCCCTGTGTTGAGATGAAGCCCTGTGTTGGGCTCCAGTTGGGCGTGGAGCCTACTTAAGATTCTCTCTCTCTGCCTCTCCCTGCTCATACTCTTTCTCTCTTAAAAAAAAAAAAAAAAACAAAACAATGGGCGCCTGGGTGGCTCAGTGGGTTAAAGCCTCTGCCTTTGGCTCAGGTCATGATCCCAGGGTCCTGGGATTGAGCCCTGCATCGGGCTCCCTGCTCGGAGGGGAGCCTGCTTCCCCCTCTCTCTCTGCCTGCCTCTCTGCCTATTTGTGATCTCTGTCAAATAAATAAATAAAATCTTTAAAATAAACAAAAACAAAAAAAGGGTGCTTGGGTGGCTCAGTGGGTTAAAGCCTCTGCCTTTGGCTCAGGTCATGATCTCAGCGTCCTGGGATCGAGCCTCACATCGGGCTCTCTGCTCATTGGGGAGCCTGCTTCCCCCTCTCTGCCTGCCTCTCTGCCTACTTGTGATCTCTGTCAAATAAATAAAATCTTTAAAAAACAACAACAACAACAAAACAAAAACAAAAAAAAAGTTTGTAAACTTTGAACTGAGTGATAAATGACTACACTACATCTTTTAGTACTATATATATAGTATGCCTCTTTTCTCCTTGTTACTCCTAGAAGCAGTAAAGAAACTCCTTGCTTCATGCTGCGGGGAGAGATTCTCTTTTCTGTGATGTTATCATTGCCAATGTTTGCCATAAAAATTCCTGCATCCAGACCAGGACATCACAGAAGAGGGACAGAGCACCTGCCCTCCTGAGTCCTGACAGAAATGAGCATTTACTGAGAAACATAATTCCTATGTTGCTCATATTTTTATATTACTGCAGTATTAAGGAATCTTTGGAATTTATCTTAGGAATCAAAACACCACTACTTATATAAAAAAATATATCCCATCCCCTATTCTATACCACTGACTTACCAACGAAATGTGGAATAACCAGCTCCCAAACTGGAGAACTACATTTAAGATACTGTCCTTAACTTAGAAATTAAGAAAAAAAAAGTTAAAAATGTATGAGATTATCCATTTCTTTGGTACTTTTTATATCTCTATATAGTACAGCACCTTAAAGAGGCAGAGCAGGCATCAACTATTAGTCATGGTTGTACGGCTTATAATTTAATCATATGCCCTAACTTTCACTACTCCGTTTTAAAAATCCATCTAAAATAAGTCACCCACCTGGGTGACTCAGTTGGTCAGATTTTTTATTTCAGCTCAGGTCACGATGTCAGTATCATGAGATCGAGTCCCACATGGGGCTCCACTCTCAGCAGGGAGTCTGCTTGAGATTCTCTCTCCTCTGCCTCTCCTCCCCACTCATGCTCTCTTGTGCACGTTCTCTCAAAAAAAATTCATCTAAAATATTTAATGAACAGTTTACCTTACCTTTTGCATACACATGTCAGCTATTATGGACAGAGGTATTGTAAGGCTTAGTGCAAGTGTGCCTATCAAAGATGAGGTAAGAAAGCAGCCCCTAAAAAGGAAAAAAAGAAAATAAACATTTCCATATGAAAAAAGTAAAACCACCAAAGAAAATACAGGCATGAACTATCAGGAGTAAAGACAAAAGCTTAGGGCAGATTGAGAAGCAATAAAGCAACTAGGATGATTTTTTAAAGCTTACCTTTAAATAGTAAAAAAATCCAAATATATAAGAATAAAATTTTCAAGTATGTCATACTATTTTCAAAATTTGCTTACACATATTATTCAACATTGGATGCACAGCTTCTATTTCACTAACATTTTTTATACAACTGTCAAAAGAGCTCTTATAGTTTTGTGATACCTAGCTAACAAAGAAAATAGCTTAATTAAACTTCAGGACAATACTTCACAACACAGACTTTTAAGAAAGTGATAAGCCAACTTACGAGTTTGTCAGCAAAGCAAAAATATCTCACCCTCATGAAAACTAAAATAGTCTTCAGATCTGTGTTGCTCTTTTGGTTTGGGTTAGCAATGAAAAGAGCTGACAATTTTTTAAGGATACTTCCTTCTTGTTTTCCTTCTTTGTGGTAATTGTTCTAACCAAAATATAAGTTCTTCATTTTCTTTTCACCTTGAAACTTTCAATGTTGGTATCAAATTTTGAATTACCACTCTAGAAATAGTTTTATTTAGTTGAAGGGAAAAAATGAAAGGAGGCATTATACCAAATAGGTAAGCCATGTATAAAGACTAATAATGTGGGTGTATAAAAAGAAAATAGGGGTGCCTGGCTGGCTCAGTAGGTAAAGCAAGACACTCCTGCTCTCAGGGTCATGAGTTTGAGCCCCACATTGCAGGCAGAGGTTACTTAAGGAAAGAAAGAAAGATAGATAGGTTAATTAATTATAAGCCAAGATAAAACCATAATGTATATAATTAAGAGACTCACAGAAATTCTAAACTTCTAAATTCTAGCTCAGTATATGACAGAATTAATACTGTCCTGCAAAAAAAGAGCCTATCTCTTGATAAAGTGTCTCTCAACATTTCAACAGAGGCTGTACCATCAGTTCTTATCACTGCAGTAAAGAGAACTCAAACACTAGTAGTTCCTACCACACATGAGCTGCTCTGTGAAAAGACAGTTCAAGAGGTCAAAAAAATTTTTAATGTGGCATGTTTTTAGAGATTTGTAACACAAAGTACAATCACAAAGAATCTGAAACAAAGTATTAACAAGAAAACTGTTTGACT
The DNA here is from genome assembly GCF_902655055.1 of Lutra lutra. NCBI lineage: Eukaryota > Metazoa > Chordata > Mammalia > Carnivora > Mustelidae > Lutra > Lutra lutra. Next base: position 99,695,118 of record NC_062280.1, read on the forward strand.
TACACCAGCTTTTCCCAATTAGCTGATGGTTGAATCCTTTTGTCATCTATTATCATCTCAGGGACTCACTTTAGGAAATGCTGAGATAAAGAACTAGGTACTATCATTCAACATCTATACAAATGGTACAGGATATGGGCTTAACAATGCACCTCAGTTTGTTTTTTTTTTTTTTTAAATAAAAAATCAGTGACAAGTCCGTATCTTTAATTTACAAAAAAAAAGCTCACAACCATACTTTGAAATCTGTAGTTTACTACTCAGCACTTGGATTATGTAAGGGGAAGTTTACTGCTCTTTTTATAGTTAAACATACAATAACCCTGATCCCCCCCAAAAAGAAGGGAATCATCCTACATGCAGATTATGAGTTCTGATTTAAATGTGTATTTTCTTATGATTTAAAAAGATGTAAAACATATAGAGATATGCTTCTTAAACTTGTTTTGTTGCCAAGAACACCCACAATTTAAGGGATGTGTTTGTTTCATTACTGATTGGTTTGCTGCTACTGAACCGTTACCATTAGTACTCTTAATCACTCGAGTGTCAAAGTATATCTGAAAAATAAACCTTCTTGAGATCCTGAAAAATCCACTCAAGGTAAGGATAAACATAGCTTTTATCATAATATAAGACTATGAATGTCCAATTTATCTATTCAACAATACATACTCATATACACATTTGGGAAAATAAATAGTGTTCCCTCCATGGGGACTGATACTGCAATTCTCTATCAAAATCTAAAATCCATATGACTGACTCAGTCTTTTCCACTTACAGGATTTAACCTGCAGCTTAATTAAGTATACATGCAAAGATAAATAGGAGGATATTCAATGCTACTTTATTTACAAAGCAAAGCACTTTTAACATTCTACTTTTAAAACACTTCTAAAATTTAGAACTTAAAATGTCTACCAATAAGGAACAGGTAAAACACATTATATTCTACCTGGTATGTAACATAATGGATTGGAACATAATATACTAGAACACTACATAGGCTTTAAAAAATGAATTGAACCTAACTGCTGATATGTAAAGATTTACAAAACAATCAGGGAAAAAAAGTACAAAACAATATCCATAGCAAGTCCCCATTTGTGTGTTAAAAGTAAGACAGATTGGGGGTGGATAAAGAGACTGATACTTCTAGATGGGTAGAAAATTCTGTAGAAGGTTTAGAAGTTAATAATGGTTGCCTCTGGGAAAAAGGAATGGAGATTTAAAGTGAAAGAGAGAAAACATTTCCTTTTCATTGTATATCCTTTTGTAAACTTTTGTATGTATTATTCTTTTCATTCTAAAAAAGTTAAATTAAAAAAATTCTAAAACATGTTATTTATTTATTATTATTATTTTTAAAGATTTTATTTATTTATTTGACAGACAGAGATCACAAGTAGGCAGAGAGGCAGGCAGAAAGAGAGAGGGGGGAAGCAGGCTCCCTGCTTAGCAGAGAGCCCGATGTGGGGCTCCATCCCAGAACCCTGGGATCACGACCTGAGCCGAAGGCAGAGGCTCCAACCCACTAAGCCACCCAGGCGCCCCATAAAACATGTTATTTATTTAAATGTAAAGTTTTCTAAGGGAGCAAAAAAAAGCTCACATAGAGAGATTACATGTCACAACTCCTACTTGATCATCCCCTAAAGCCTATATTAAATTCTCCTAAACATAATAAAACTCTCTACTGTATGTTTAATTAAAACTGGAGCTCTCAATAAAGAATGAGCATTTTAATATTTGTAGTGACATACTCTGTGTTTATTATGAGTCTTAATGTAATAATGTAATAAGTATTATACTAAACCCTTCTCTAGTCTAACATCCAAAGAAAAATTTAATAATTGCTTTCAAATATATTACTTTGCCTTGAAATTATCTAATTTAAACTAAAATTCCTAGAAAACATGAACCTGTATTAAAATACAGTGAGTACATAATTAAACTGTAGTAAAAAATGGTTGAATATCAACAATCCCTCATGATTCAACAGAGTTCAATCAAAAAACTACCAGTAAGTAGTTCTATCTGTTCAGAATCAAGAGTAGAGAGAGGCAAGAGAAACCAGAGAACAAAAGAAATACCAGAATTGATAGAAAAGAAGCAACAGGATGAGAGAGTATACAATATATATTAATACAGAAAATAAAATATGTAAATCTCTTGGCTTAAAAAAACTTAGCACATAAAATACACATAATGAAAGATGGAAGATTGAATGAATAAGTGGATTCTGATATCAAAGTGTTTTAGATCAGTAAAGAAACTTAAGGACATAAATTAACTATAAAATAAAGTCTATCTTTAAGTGCTACATGAAAGGGAGTAAGTGTGGAAGAGTATCAAGAAAACCAAAATTTCCCTAATTGAGGAGAGGGAAAAGTACAGGTAGATCATTAAGGAAGTCTTCATGGAAAAGGCTATTTTGTCTCAGTCTTTTGCAAGGGAAAACTAGTCAGTGGTCTTAATTGGTGTATTGTAAAATCCATTTAGGAGCTTAAATACAATTTGTGGGGTTTTTTCAGTTCCTATTAGATGGTAACATGACTAACTTTAAAGCTCTGTATTTGAAAGATTTCTTAAATTCCATACATGATATTGTCTTCAAACTATTTTAGGGTCATTATCACATATCAATATATTTGATACAACATTTCAAAACATGCTAACATCTCAAATTAATCAGGGTTACATATCTAGCTCACTTATATGAAAAGTGCTAAGAATAAAACAAAAAAAGTCTCTGAACAACTATTCCAAAGTCTCTTAAGTTCCCTAGATTCTCACTCAGAACTCATGTTATTCATATTTAGAATATAAACCTCCATTAGATAATGACACCTTTCATTTATATTAACATTCTACTTTTAAAACACTTCTAAAAATTTAGATCATTTATATGCATCCATTCAAATATGTATTCAACAAATATATATTGAGCTCCTTCTACGTATAAAGTATTACTCTATATAGTCAGTGAACAGAAGTTAAAAAACAAAGTTCCTGCTCTAGTGGAGTTACTTTATTAAAGTGTGAAGTGTGTAGGGGGAGAAGGTGCACAGAAGAAGCCATCAGAAGACAAAAGAAATACAAATGCTTAAACTATCCAAACGTCCATGAGCTGGTATCTAATAAATCATAGGGTAATAAAGAGTACATACCACAACCACAGGAACTCTGAGAGAACTGTTCCAATAAGGCCGTTAATGATAATGCACATTAATACTACTTTATTGGGGAACTCAAAGTCCTCAAATCCAGTATAATGAAGTAAAAAGAAACCTGGCCATAAGAGCAGCAGATTAAACAGACCTACAAAACCTAAATATGTATAAAAGAGACAACAGTTAGTAACTGAGATTCATTTAAGTTTTTCAAACTTATAACTCTGTAATTAGAAGACATTAGATTTTGCACAAAGAGCTCCAATAGGTTTCCTTAACTGGAACTTCTCTTTCTTTCAGGCAGACATATGGGCAGCTCAACATCAGAAAAAACTGTACTAGCAACTGGTGGTCACTGAGTCTTCAAGATTCCACTATTCACGCTGCACAGAGCAACTACTACAGAATAAACCACTAATTCAAAAAGAAAGGTTGTTAACCTTAGCTACTAGTGACTTCAAACTTAATGAAATAACTGGTATATCTATGTGTATGGATATGCCGCCCAAATTAATTATGGGCAATTAGACAGTCTGCTCTCCAATTTAACACATATTTATGTTTAAAGCACCTGTGGTATTGCTGGGAATAATGGAGAAGTTTCCAAACCAGATATATTCTTGGTCCTTGCCTTCCAGGGAGCTCATAAGCTAACTGGTGAGATATATATACAAACAGCTCCTCAACTTATGAACTACGTGCAGACTATCTGTAAAGGAAGGCTGTAACATTTAGTGGTCGAAAGTGTGTGCTCTGCAGTCTGACTGCCCTGAGTTCCAATCCCAGCTCCACCATTCACCAGTACTGTAAACCTTATACAAGATGCAAAACCTCTCTTAAGCTTCAGTTTTCCAACCCATAACCATAAAATCACATTTAATTCGGTTACTGGGAAAATTAGATGAAACACTTATACAATATAACATAGTACCTGGCATATAAAGTTAGTAAAGGTAAACTGCTATTATTATTAAAGAAATGTAAGTTTAATGTTACTACATGTGAATGCAAAGACTATAAAGGAAAAATTTACAATTCTATAGTAATTTTTATTGCACTTCCTCTACAGTTGAACATCATAGATCCATTAGGTAACTATAGAGCTTACTTAAAAGAAAGTTAAATCACAGTAAATATGTATTTTATATTTGTTCCTAAATAATAAACTAGAATTTAGGATACCTAGTTAAATCTAAACAGGACTGGAACGTCCATTCTCTATCTGCTGCTAAGGACTTACAGCCACCCACCATCTCTGAAGAACTGTCTTGGAGAGCAAGACAGTTGCTTGCTTGCCTTTCCCATGAAGTTCCCGCCCTGATCAGCTCACCCCCTCTCTACAGCCCACAACTAACTCACGAAGGATGCACAAGGCCATGCTTGATGGCTGAAATCCTAATGGCTCAAGCCCAGAAGGTCTCTGAGGAGTATCTTCTTCTTCACCCTCCTGAAGTGTTACCTGCTCCTTCATCCTCCCCTCTTCCTCTTGCCCTGGACATGCCACGAACTGGACCAAACCTCAATTATACATGAGCCCACATGGCTCTTTCTCCTTCTCTATCCTGCTTTTCTTACTTCCTTGTCAATTTTCCCTGCAGAGTGCCCCTCAATAAATCACCCACAAGAAATTCCTGTGACTAACATAATAAATAAATAAATGTAAATGGGGGGGGGGAATCCCTGTCTCATATCCTGCTTCTAAGATACCCAATTTAAGACATCTAGTGATAAAAATAAAAACAAATCAAATGACACATACAAAAGGGACCCATGACCTGAAAAGCTTATACAACATTAAAAAGCTGTAATTAAAACACCAAAATTTGGCATTACCAAAAACCAAATCTAGTTTGGGGTCCCTGAACTAAATTAAGTCCATAGAATCCCACATAAATTAACAAACTTTAGACCTAAAGACAAAGGTCCCAATTGCTTCTACCTATTCTCCAGATTCTTCAGAATCTGGCCTGCATATCTTCCTATTCTTCCCTAAAGTGAGCCTCTAGTCCAATCACATAGATAGATCTACACATCGTTCCCTGTTATGCTCTGCTCTATCCCATGTCTAAAGAACCCTCCACAACCCAATCCTAATGTCTTTTCTGTCCTGCCTATTGTAAGGTCCAGGTCAAAATAATACTGTGTTACATCATATATGAAGAAGAGCAATCAAGTTACATGACTGTGTGTACTGTAGTACAAATAAATTGAACAATTTTTCCTGAAAATTGCCAGTCTTAAAAAAAAAAAACTCAAAAAATATTAGCATTTTGTTCCATTCCAAGTGGAATTTTCTATGACTCTAAAATAAGACGTCACTAAAGTTACCTTCATATTTAAGGTATATTAATTGAATTCCATATTTAAACTTGAATGATCACTTGGTCTGGTAGCTTATCAAATGTTTTGTTTCTGTTAATCATCAAGTGAAGATATTCAAACATTTTTTAGCAGAAAAAATTATCTACAAATTAAATTATAATGCAAAAGCCCCCCAAAACAGAACTGTTTCAGCTGAAGCAGCAAAAGACTCTAAGAACCAGAACCACACACGCAACTCCACTTCCTCTCACCCTTCGCAGGATCCTCTGCAAATCAGTTTGAAAGCTACTTATCCAGTCCAATTTCCTCATTTTGCAGATGAGTATGAAATAAATGAACTTAGAACAGCCATATTCTTGGTCTCCTGATTCCCTATTACCTGTACTTTGAAGTTTCATCACTAGGCTTTTTTATCTAGTGATACTCAGGTATCTTTTGGAAGACATCCACAGATATCCAACAGAGAGCACAAGTTTTTTACTGAGCTGATACAAGGCAAGGAAGAGCTTATAAATCATATTAGGTATTTTATTTACCAAAATTAAGAATTGACACCAGAAACTACAATTGGGTAATTTGAAAATCTTTATCATAAAAGAATCTATATCTTAAAGTGCAATGGAAAGCCTTTAAATGGCCCTTGACTTTTAATGAACAGTACATAGACTAGAATGGTATTCTATATATCATTGGGAGCAGTTTCTCCAATCTGAAGCTTCTAACAATTCAAAAATAGCAAAAGGTGTAATACAACAAGTATATTCTCACATGCCTAAAACAGTGTAATTCTATCATAGCAATGAAGAAAATATCTGATTCAAAGGCTAAAGACACGAAAGCAAAAAAGGCATTAGGAGGAATTTCTTTACCTCACACTGAGGAAACGAGCATTCCACCACAGGTGCAAAATCATGCCGGGCAAGGTATGAGAAAAACACTGAGACTGGACTTCATAATCTTTAACATCTGATGGTTTTAAAGAATCATATGGAGAAGGAGAGAAAGGCTTCTTCATTCCCTCCAAAAACAAACCCTAAGTTAATCATTCAAAGAAAGTAGCCTCACAGGTAGACATATTCTTACCAAAGAACATTGGAATATCCAACTTATCTTCTCTGTCTACTTTTCTCTTAATCATAACAATATAGACAGCATAGAGCATAGCTCCAACAAGAGACCAAATGGAACCTGTAAAAATCAACATAATGAATTAATGCATTTGCTCATTAACTCATTCAACACACACTTATTTAAAACCTATGTGTCAGATGTGATTTCAAGAAGTACACAAATAGGAAAAAATAAAAGTAATCCCACCTCCCTCATGCCCTTCAAGAGTAGCGGAAGAAGTTTAAAGAGTGAACAAACACATGCAAAAACATCCAATGATCTAGCCAAACATGCATGTTATCATATTAAAACTCATATAAGTAACACTTTGTTTTTAAATTCTGAAATGCAACTTCATATTTTCCCCTACATAAACAATTTCACCTGACATTGTCTGGCATAACAATGTTTCTTTCCATCTCTAAGCCACTGCTTATACAGTCCTCCCCACTGTGACCTATCATCTTTATTACATATTCTACTACCATCTTCAAGGCCCAGTTAAAATTCCCACTTCTGCCACAAAGCATCCCCTTCTTCTCCACTGAATTTCCATCCTCCTTGTCTTCTATTTTAGACTATTTTAGACCATTTAATGGTCTTACATGGTTAAATACAGTATTATTTATTCTCTAGTGGTTTCATTTTATAAATCTAATGATTAAAATCAAGAACTCCTTGAAAACTGCAAACACATTACTTACACTTTTTATTGTTCTAAAATATCTAACATAATAGAAGGTTTGTAGTATAGGCATAATAAATATTGGTTCTCTTAAGTATTAACTCATTCTCAAAAACATTCTGGTAAGCCCTTAAAAATAGCTAAATTAATGTGCTGTCTGGCAAGTGACCACATTTAATACTTTAATTATCCAAAAGTCCAATGTTTTATTAAATCTATTTTTAAAAATTATTCTAAAGCATTTTTAAAAAGTAAAAAGAAAGCCTATCAATAAAATCTCACACATACACAACAAATACATGTATTGTTTTATATATACAAAGTCGCTCTGGCCGAGAAAGAGGTGATACAGTTCAAGGCATGGCTCACTGGGCAGTGACCAGGGATGGTTTAGAAAGCACCGTTCCATTCAATGAACTTCAAATGTCTAAACAAAGTATCCAGAGGGAAACCATTAAGATGGGTTCTGATTATCTTTGCCTTTGCTTAACCTAAACAATGGATCAAAACTGAGCGTTCACCATAGAAGTAAATGTTTTAGACAAGAAACATGAGTGAATCACAAAATTAGTGACTGTAAGTGTAACAGAAACAGAGTATTTGCATAGTCTCAATTTATCTCCCCACAAGATGCTTATTACTTACAAAGAAAAAAATGTGTAACTTTACACTGGAGCAACCTAGCAGACACTACCTTAAAATTAACTAGTCACTAGTAACGGGACAATACCATGTGCCTTCTGATATGGTATGTGGATCAGGACAATTCTAATATTACTTCCATGGCATTCTTACCAAAAATACACAACATAAATTTAGCCATAAAGAAGTATCACACAAACCAAAAGTGAGGAACATTCCACAAAACAACTAGACAGTATCCTTCAAAAGTGTTAAGGTTATAAAAGACCACCACCACCACCACCAAAAAAGACTGAGGGGCAGTTCCAGATTAAAGGAAACTAAGGAGACATGAAAACTAAATGCAACAAGTGATACTGTACCGGACATTAGTGGGAAAAATGCTGAGATTTAAAAAGGATATACATACAGATCAGATAATTTAATTATAATCAATTTTGGGGTGCCTGGATAGCTCAGTTGGTTAAACAGCAACTCTGGGCTCAGGTCAGGATCCTACACTTGTGAAACTGAGCCCACATCAGACTCAGCATTGGGCATGGAGCCTAACTAAGATTCCCTTCCTTCCTCTCCTTCTGTCCCTCCCCAGGCCCCATCTCTCTCCAATCTTTAAAAAAAAAAAAAAAAAAAAAAAAAAAAAAAAAAATATATATATATATATATATATATATATATACACACACACACACACACACACACATATATATACACACACATACATATATATATGATAATCAATGTTAATTCCTGACTTTTATAACTATACTGCAGTTATGTACATAGTTAGAGAATATGAGTGAAGGCTATATGAAAATTCTGTAAACTATTTTTGAAATTTTTTACATTATTTCCAAAGGAAAAGTTAAAAAAAGACCATGTTAGTGCCTGACCTCTGTGTGTGTGTGTCTGCACACACATGCACATAAAGACATAATGACATGCACAAAACTTTCTTGTATACTCTTAACAGAAAGAATGCAGAGTCACATACTTACCTATTGTATCTCTTCCAGCAGATTTTTCAGACCCTGACAAGTTTACCAGCACAACACCTCCAATGCTATGGGAATAAAAGGATTACTGATGAGCAAAACAGTAAACTCCTTAAAAAAGGGATAATAATAAAGATAAAAATTTTTACAAGTGATCTAGACTACTCTCAAAACTGGGCAAAACTATAACTGCCAAAGAATTTAGTGATTTAATTAATATCAAACAATATGAACAGGACAGAACAAGTGCTATACTTGTATTCATTTAATTCTCACGAAATGTACAAATTACTTTATAATAAAGGTATTATTGCTACTACCATTACCATTTTACACTTCAGAAAACTAATGCACAAATATACAAAGTAACTTGACCAAAATCACATAGCTGGGACTGAAACTCAGCCAGTCTGCTTCTAGGTAAGTATTTTTACATCCTATACTACCTGCTCTTTTCAGTTAACCAACTTGTCTACCCTCTTCCAAACTTTTTTTTGAAGATATACATATAGTATATCCATACACATCTTGCAATAGCACTAACTCTTGCTATGATAAAACCTAAATTAGCAATAAAACTCTCCTTAAATGTTTAAATGATTAATTAATTAATGGATGAAAAAAGGCTGAATTAAAGATGTAGAGAAATCAGAGATCATTCATTCACTCAGTTGTTATTTACTGAAAAAAAATTTTAAGTTATTATTTACTGAGCTAATCACTGTGTTACAGGAACAAACAGAACAGATGTAGTTCCTGTTCTCAGGGAGCTTATAACTACTGTCTTTCTATGTCTATGGCTCTTGTAATTGTACATATTTTTACAGCAGAAAAAATAGTGTTAACTTTTTTAAAAGCCATTCTAATTCTTTTACCTACTGATGCAAAAAAACTAAGTGACACAGGAAAGGAATATTAAAAACATTTTTTTTTTTACCTTATGGAATTATATCATCCTAAGTCAAATCTAGTGCTTACATTAAGTATTCATGTCTCTCAATTAAATATTTTAATTTTCTGTTAAACAATCATTGTTTAAATTCAACTATTATTTATTGAGCACCCACAACATCCTAGAAACTAGAGGTTTCAATTCCATTTAGATAATAATAATCACAATGACTAACTATATTGAGCACCTACTATACATCAGACACTGTTCCTAGCACTTTTAAAGTTTTAACTCATTTAACACTCGTAAGAATCCTCTGAGACAACTCACTAGTATCCCAACTTACAGGTGAGGAAACTGTGACACAGTGAGGCAAGAAACTTGCCCCAAACCACAAAACTAGTAATGATGGAGACAGGATTGAATTCCAGAGAGCTTAGATGGAGAACACCCGCTTTTTTGTCTCTTGACTGATAATGTGAGACTTTTTAGCTTATCAGATTTCCTTCAAAATTGTTGCTATGTCAAATTCTTTTTATAACCTCAGAAACTGAATCTCATTGCACAAGACTACTTCAAAACAAAGTATAATCAATGTTCAATATAGTATTAAGAAGATATAATAAATATATTAAATATTCTAAGTAATAATTTTTCTAGACCACAGGTCAAGCAAACTTCCTCAAAGGAACAAATAGTAAATATTTTAGGCTTGTAGACCATATAGTCTCTGTTGCAACAGAACTGTCATTATGGTGCTCAGGGAGCCATAAATAATATGCCAACAAATGAGAACGGCTATTCCAATAAAACTTAAAAAAAATAGGAATCAAGCTAGCCTTACTCTGCTGACCCCAGTTCTAGATCTACTTTAATGAACTCTGTCAAAATTTACAAGTTCAACATTTTAAAACTATTTCCTTCTTTTTCAAAACTTTATATTAATACAGTAAAAAGAAAAGTTAAAAATTAGCATGAATTTTGAATAAAGTTGAATAAAACCTCATTTACTTCCCAATATAAATCTATTACATTTCCCTAATACACAAATACGTTTGGCTAAAACAATTAGTCAATCATGCAATATAATAAACTTCATAAAATCTAAATAATAAATTAGTTATAATAAATTAGTCAACCAGTCTAACCTTGGAAACTACCATGGTTATATCAATGAAGGAGAAACACATGAAAATAAGAGTACCTCAGTCCCCATTATAATAATTTTTTACATACATTCCCTCTGAACTTTAAAACAAGTCTGGAAAGTAGATAATAAAAGACTTAAATACGTTTTTTTTTTTTTAAATTTTATTTATTTATTTGACAGGCAGAGATCACAAGTAGGCAGAGAGGCAGGGAGAGATAGTGAGGAGGAAGCAGGCTCCCTGCCGAGCAGAGAGCCCGATGCGGGGCTTGATCCCAGGACCCTGGGATCATGACCAGAGCCAAAGGCAGAGGCTTTAACCCACTGAGCCACCCAGGTGCCCCTTAAATACAGTTATTGATGGGATACTGATGATATACAGTAATGCAAAGTTGCCAAATGATTTATATAGAAAATAACTGAAAGATCACTTGAGGCTGAGCCAATCAGGAAAGACTGCATATTTGACTTCCAGAAGTAGAAGTAAAACCCAAAACAAAAACAAAAAGGTAACCTGTTTTAGGAAAAGGAAAAAGGAACTTGGAGGTAATGAGGATCAAGCTGCCACATTAAGTTAAATGTAAGCACCAGTACAATACATAGTATTATACCATCTGTCCTCCCATGAATGGGAGCGCCTTGGGATCCCTCCCTCCAGTTACTCTCCCCAGGAACATCTAGAAAACTAGTCAAGGATGTGACACAGGCTGAGTAGCATGCTGTCCATATAAAACCCTCTTTTATTCTTATCTTTCTCTGCCTATACAGTACACTATAATACGAACTATCCTATGTCACGATCAGAAATTTTTTAAACATTACGTTTTTAAACAGAATTAACTAGCTATTATGATATATTCTTACCTTAAAATTACAGCTAATAGTTTAGAAAGAGTAAATCTATCTCCACTGTTACTTGGAAACATTGCAGCAAGAATTAAGGTAAAAAGTCCTACAAGGAAAAAAGATACATCAGTTTAAATACTGTCAAAAACAGCCTTTAAACTAAACCATGCTTATTTTAACAATACAGATTAAGTATAGCCCCGTTTACTTTAAACTAGTAAGACAGTGAAATTGAGCACTCAGAGTAACATTATGACCTCATCATAGTCAAGCATATGTGCTCAGGTTAGTTTTATAGCTTCAAAAATACTTTTCCTCTCCCAGATTTGGAAGGTAATTCAATTTTTTAAAATAAAACATCTTTCATAAGGTAAATTATGGCTCTGAAATAAGCAATTACATTTAGTCAAAGGGTCTAGAAAAAGATCTTCAGAAAGAATGTAAAAGGAATGACTATAACATAAAGAACTAGCCTATAAAACCTTAATATGTTTTTATATTAAAAAAAAACATAAAATAACCAAAGGAATATAAATAGCACAAAGCTGCAGCATAAAACCACCAATATTATATAGTTACAATACACTAATGTACATCAGAATAAATGTAATAATTTATAAGATAAAAATGTGTATATGCGTGTGTGTATATATATATTAAAAAGAGTGTATATATAATATATATATAGCCGAATATATATATATAGATAGATAGATAGATATAACAGAAATAGATTTCAATTTATAATGTAGATTTTAAAGACAAATTTCTTACCAGAAGTTGAGGACAAAATATTAACTATAGCAACTTGTGTGTCTGAAAGTGCTTCTTGATATGACAAATTTGCCAGAAACCACTAAAGAAAAAGAAAACAAAGTGAAACCTAATGAATGACATGCTTGTATCTGTCATAACTTATAGGTCCCTCTTTTACCCCCCTAAATATTTTATCAAAAGAGCTTCTAGAAGTCACCTTCTATTGAAAAGTCACTGACTTAAAAAGAGGGCATTTATAATTAGATTTAAGATCTTTGCTATTCATCCCTTAAGAAATTAATAACAGTTTGTTAAAATTAGCATTCAGTTTTTTAAAAAATAAGGGTAAAACTGAATCAACTCAACTTTAAAATTTGCTTTATCCAAGCATTTCTAGCATTCTACTAAAGTTTATCTAAACAAAATTTAAATTTGGAGAAATTCTCAAATATTAAAATATGTACAGACACTTCAACGAAGCAACAAAGAAATACGATCTTAGAGCACTACTAAAAGGTAGCAGATAGCTGAGTTTAATAGACTCCATTTAGTCTACACAGTACTCAAGGCAAAAGCCAGAGTAAAACTATAGCAAAGTGATTTTGATGGCACCTGTAGTCCTCCGACTTCCCAGATAACTTCACTGGACTTTCTATATAAGAAAATGAGGTAGCAATTGCTAAGATGAGCAATATCAAACATATATGAAGTGCTAGAAAAAAGGTAGAAGATTCTACTTCTAATTATCTTTTGGAGATCTATCTACAAGAACAGACAATAGGTACAGGGTGATAATTAGCTTTCTTTTTTTTTTTAATTATTTATTTATTTTCAGCATAACAGTATTCATTGTTTTTGTACCACACCCAGTGCTCCATGCAATCCGTGCCCTCTCTAATACCCACCACCTGGTTCCCCCAACCTCCCACCCCCACCACCTCTTCAAACCCTTCAGATAATTAGCTTTCTTGACTCACTTTCCCTACCACTATAACACAGAAATACTGTGCTCATTTTCAAAACAATCCCACTGGTCTCAGCTAATGCACGATAGGTAGCAGTCATTCAAAAATCATAAGAAAACATCATTATTTAGAAACTCTTCCTAGAAAGACCTTCCTATCCTACACTTCTCCCCATTCTCTGGTTCTCAAACCCAAGGCACTCTCATTACAAAATTAGACCCATCCCAATTACCTTCCAATAAAAATTAATCTTACAATGTTTCCCTTCACTATCCCACACTTGAGGACAACCACTTACTAATAAATAAAATATCACAAATAATTTATGTATTTCATTATTTCATGAGTGGTAAGTTATTTTAAAATTATCATAAAAAATATTCTAGGTAAGCATTCTATGACCTAAACTATATTCTACAGAGAAAAATTAAAACATCATAAGCCCTCATGAGACAAAAGATATTCAAGGAGGACTGGCAAATACAGGAAGTATTAACTCCTGCCCTGCACTGCACAATACACTAGCCACTAGCTACATGTAGCTACTAAAGAACTGAAATGTGGCTGGTCTGAATTGAAACGTTTAGCGACTAAAACTGAAATAAGAACTGAAACTGAAATGAAATGGAAACTAAAGTAGAAAATGAAATGCTTAGAATATTTAGTACTAAAAAAATAAAAACTATCTCATCAATAATTTTTATATTGATAACATACTGAAGTATTTTACATACAGCGGGTTAAATAAAAACATAGTATTAAAATTAACTTCACTTGTTTCTCTTGATTTCTCTTTTAAACATTTTTAAAATGTAATTAATGTTTTTCTAATTGTAGAAAATTAAAAAAAAATACCTATGACCCCTGCAGTTGAGGCTTATATTTCTGTTGAAAAGCACTGTTCTAAACCTTATCAAAGCTTATCACTCTTAAGTTAGGTTTCCAAAAAGCTATATACCTGGACCATATTACTCTGACTTTTTACAGAAATGCCTTTACTAAAGACTAACATCATTTTCTACTCTTGTAACTTACTAAAGTTTTTTTTTTTTAAAGACTACTGAAGGTGGAAGCATCCAAGTGCACACCAACAATGAATAAACAAAATGTGGAATATCCATATAGTGATATGGTATTCACCCTTTGAAAGAGAAGAAAATTCTGACACATGCTACAAGGATGAACCTTGAAGACTTTATGCTGAGATAAGTCAGTCATAAAATGAAAAACAGTGGGTTGTGGGGGTGGCCCAGTCAGTTAAGCCGAGAGCCTGCTTCTCCCTCTGCCTGTTCTGACAAATAAATAAATAAAATCTAAAAAACAAAAAGAAAAAAAAAAAAGAAAAAACAATGTATGAATCCATGCACACGAGGTACTTAAGAGTAATCAAATTCATAGAGAAAGAAAGTAGAATGGTGGTTGTCAGAGGCTGGGAGAGGTAAGAAAGGGGAGTTATTTAATGGATATAGAATTTCAGTTTTGCAGGATGAAAAAAATGTTCTGTTGATAGGTGGTTGTGATCTTACCTAATGCTACTGAACTATACACTTAAAAATGGTTAAAATTAAAAAAAGGTTAAAATGGCAAATTTTATATCATGTATATTTTACCACAATTTTTAAAAAGGCTTTTTATATGCACATATGTATCTGTAAATCAGCATGCTATATGGAATAGTACCTATGTATTTATGTAACATTCTCTCAGAGTTGTGAGTTGGAAAAAAGTTTGCTTTATACAATGAAGGGAAGTATTTCCTTTTAAATAGGCAATAAGCTGTTTAATTCAGGAGGTTTTCCTTTTTGCCTTTCCTTTTACCAATTTGCCTAGAGATGAATTGTGTGCTCATTCAAAGTAACTTTCTTCCTCTTAATCCGAGTTCCTGATATAATCCTCCCACTCCACACCCGGGTTCTTTCAAACACACACACACACACACACACACACACACACACACACACACACTACCCATTTAATCTCTTATCTTTCCCCCTTTGTCTTTAACTTTTACTATATAGATGCTTTTACTATTCTTCACCTCAAGTGTCATTCAAAAATTAGGTAACAAATGATAAGTCTTAGTCTTGCCTCACATTCATTTAAAACAAGCAAACAAAAAAAATAATTAACAGCATAATCCAAATCTATGAGCCTTTAAATTAATTTTAGTATATATATCATTCTAACTCACAATGATTTTTTATTTGTACTGGTGAATATATTAATCTAGGTAACACTCAATTAGATGTTACTCAGGAAGAGGATGGAGAAAAATGGGCTCAGCAATGAGACAAAACTATGAAGTAAAAAAATCTTATAATCAGGCTAATGATATTGACATTAGTACTGCATTATCTGGTGTTTAAATAAGCTCAGTACAAATTTAAATCTTAAAGGCTCATACTAAACAACCTTGGATTAGACTGCTCCCAATGACATATACAGAAGAGAGCCCTGAAATCCATTATCAAATTCTAAACTTCAGTTTTCACAAACTCAGACAAGTCTAATCCCAGCTTATTCCAAAATAATATTTCCTGTATGATTACTCTATGTGAAATCTTCAGCACATTTTCAGTTTATCAATATAATAGGAAAGCTATTAACAATATAAGGAATTCTGTAGAAATGTTTACTATGAATACTTGCTAAAATATTTGACCACCTTTATACAAATTTAATCACAATTAAATTAATTTATTAAATTGACCACAAATTACAAATTAGTTAATTACAAATTAAAGTAATTTAAATTACTTTAAAGTAATTTATTAAATTAAAGTAATTAATTAATTATAAATCTTGTGATTTATACAATTACAAAACCACTTATTTGACTAAATCAATGCATACAGTAAACTCTTACCTGGATATTTACTAGCCTTTGTATATATCATAGTGTAAAACAATTATTAGTTATCCTGACCATGAAGCAATGCCAAATTCTGAATATATATAAGTAGTTTTTGTGTTAAGAGTACTGGTTGACTTCTTTGAGGTATGATAAGCAGATACTGACTCTGATACACAAAGTCCACAGTGTTTTTTAAAGTCACAATTAAGCAACCTAACAGTGTTACATTTCAATAGCATACTGCTGGCACATATATTGTCTTAAAATTCAAGTTCTAAACATATAATAAAGAGAAGACCTACCACAAAGCAAAAAAAAAAGCTAATTTTTGCTACTTGAGTTGCAGTAAGTTTTCCCACAGTTTTGAATAAGGATTCTTGTTCTTTCACAGTAGGATGTGACATGCGAGACAACTTAGCTTCCAATGCATGGCTTGATGGAAGCTGCCGAATCTCCATGATATTACTGAACCTTACACGAGACTTTTTGGGAGCTTAAAAGGAAAAGTATAGTACAAAATCATTAACATCTCCCCTCACATCCAATGAAAGTCACAAGTTTTAATTTACTGATAAATGCATATTCTTTAATCCACATATGATCAGACTTGCACAGCAAAGAAAACCAGAGTTATATTATTACCTGAGGCAGTTCTGCTCAAAGAGTTAACGGGAAGAACATTTTCATCTATAAAAAGGTTTTAAAGGTTTTAAAATGAGACCAGTATTCAAACAAGGGTTCTGCAACTGTGTACATACACAACTGCCTAGATCAGAATTATAGTATGGTTATTATTTTAGCATTTATGGTAAAACTTTATTTGGATTTTTCTTCATAGGAAGCCAACTTATGAGAATTATGTTCCTGGTCAAGCATGCAGAACATTCCTCTAGAGGTCTATTCTTTGCAGGAGAGTATTATGGATGAATACTGCACTTATGCTGGAGCTGATAACTCTTTACTCAATTCACAGAACCAACAAAACTCATATAATTTGCTATTAGGAGTCTCAAATGGCATGGTTGAAGAGGATCTTACTCATTTTAATATATATATTTTATATATTTATATGTATATGTATGTATGATGAAACCATAGAGATTTCTAATATTTGGAAATTATTTCTAGTTTAAATAAAAACTTCCAGTCAAACTCTGGAAGATTAGAGGCCAAGCCAATACCACATGGAAAAGAAGAAATGCCAGTTGATCCGAGTCCACCCCACAAAATCACTAAGTCTGGGGATGGCTTAAATGAAGGTAAAATCTCCTCCCATTTCTAAGTTATAAAATTCTAAGTTTTGCTTACTTTCTTCAGTATCAATGTTTGTGTTCTCAGGTTTTTCACTTGGAATATCATGAAATTTTACAGGAACATAAAGAGGTTCACTCTAGAATGTAACAAAAACAGAAATAAATATAAACAGCAAGTAAAATGGCTGATACATTGCCTAAAATTTAAGTTGATGGAATGTAGACATAAATACCACTCAAAACACAGCTGTTCACCACCATATTCTGCTGTTCACCACAGCAGAATATTCTTGAAACGTTTTGGAAGAGCATTGGTACGTTATACTTAACAATTAAATGTCATAAAAACAGATCTCCTTCTCAAGCTAACAGATTAGCTCTAATTCCTTTTCATTTATTCTTTTATCAAATACATGGTGAGCTTCTACTATGTCAGAAACTGTTCTAGATCCTGGGGATATAAGACTGAAAAAAGAGAAAGTCTCTGTCCTCAATGATCATAGAGTTTAAAGGGGAAGGTAGACAATGAAGAGATAAGCAAGATCTAATATGTATGTGTATTTGCCAAATGTTTTCTCTTATTCAACTAAAAATTAAGATTCCTGAAAACCATTAGAGGATTAACAGACAAGAAAAAAACAGCTACCACTTATCAGTTCTTACAATGTACCAGTTACGAAGTCCAGAGCAGTTAAACATGTCTTTCTCATTAGTCCTCATAAAAACCTCATAAAATGGCATTTTTAAAAAACTTTCCTAGAAACAGAGATATAAAATAATCAAGTGGTAGATGACAGAATTGCCAGGTTTATCTAACCATGCTCTAAAGGTCTATGTTTTTAAGTGGTTCTGAATTCCTCTACTGTTTTTACATATGTTCTTTAAATGATCTATATTTAAGGCATGATTGTCCAACTAAGCTGTTTCTTAAATTAACAGATAATGTTTTCTATTTAATTCTCTTTTAGCTCTTGGTATAGAACTCTGCCAATAAAAACTATGCAGTTAAGTGAAGAGGCAATAAGATCTGAAAACTGACAGTCTCTTTGTTACACTGAACTTTTCATTATAGCATTTGGCCAGAAAGATGTGACATACCCATATTACTGATAACAGCAAAAATTAGTATTAGAGTAGGTAGAAGAATAGTCTATCACCTCAACTCTGCCTTCTACCCTGATAGAAACAACTGATATTAATTTTTCTGATTCTTAAGATCCCAGAGAAATGGAATGATATTTTCTCTAAGCTTCATAAATTCTTTACAATACCTGGTAACCTACCTTGCATGCAACTATAGTTCTAAAAGCCAGACAAACAAGCAAAAAATTGCACTGACAATAAGGCCACGAAGCTAATGGTTTAATAAACTGATGTTAAACTTTAGAGTAACTTTAAAATTTTTCTCAGATAGAATGCCACATTAGGAACAATACATCTTAAAAGAGAAGTCTTAAGTATGGTCTAAAAAAAAAAAAAAAGATTTCTAAATACTTTCTCTCAAACTGGATTATAAATGCTTAAAATAAGTAAATATGTTAATTACTTTACTTGCTCACTACTTATTATCTGTCTCTTCTGCCCTCCCTGAACACACACACACTCTCAAATACTAGGGCATAAGCTGCATATTTCTAGAGCCTAGAACAAGTGTGTAACACTTGGGAACACCACGAAGGTGCAGTTGGTTGAATATCCAACTCTTGGTTTAGCCTCAGGTCATGATCTCAGGGTCGTGAGCCAGAGCCCTGCTGGAGATTCTTTCTCCCTCTCCCTCGGCTCCTCCTCCTCATGCTCTCCTTCTTCCTCTAAAATAAATAAATAATTCTTTAAAAAAAAAAAAAAGTGCTCTTAAAATTTTGTGGAAAAAATCTATGGAACAAACGAACAACCGGCTTATATATTCTCAGTGTCAAACAAATGTATTTGCTCCTAAGTGATGATAAAAATGAACACAAAGTGATGACCCTAGTAAGAAACAAAGGACAAAGGACTGTCCCTTAGGATTTTTACTCCTGAATCAATGTCCCCTTCCCCTCTCTCCTACAGGGCTGAATTGCTTACTTCTGGGGCCCGAGAAATAAAGTACCATATTACAATTCTTATGGCGGGCACCCAATATTAGGATATATCTACATCCTAATACAGTGGTGTTATAAAGCTATTTCAGTCCTTCCTATCATGGCTCAACTGCACCAGTTCCACTCCTGATGAGAAAAAAAGCACTTACCAAAGAACTATTCATAGTTGTATCTGTTGTGCAAGCAGCAAAGTAACCCTCAGCATCTGCAAACTACAGATAACAGGACATAAAATTCAGTTAAATCCATGGTATAAAGTAAGGCTATTGTCAGTCACACTCAAAGGAACAGAATAAAAAATCCAGAGTATTATAAGGAAATAATTATATTAATCATAATAGCAGCTAAGGCCAAGTATTCAATTACGCAAAGTAGGTATTATCATCTTCATTTTACTGATGAAGAAATAGGCTGAGAGATCTCATCTAAGTAACAGAGCCAGGATTAAAACCAAAGTCAATCTAAATACAAAATTTATGACCTCTGCACAATACCATTTATTGTAACATTTCAGATAAGAAGGTAAAGGATGGGTGGGTTTGTGAAAAAGAGAAATAACTTCTTAGTGTTATCATGATAATAGTATTAACATCAAGAACTCCCTAAATGGATTAATGGACTGGATTGCACTTGGAGAACCCTATGCTAGTGCTGTACAAGCATGTGTTTATTCACCCACAGCTACCCTATTATTATCCTTGTTTAAAGTCTAAAAAGATTAAATAACTTGCTCAAGGTCATACTATCAGCAAATAAAAGAACAAAACTCAAACACCAGAGCCCATGCTCTTAAAAGAATTCCTGTAAGTCAATAAAGAGTCAATGTAGAAAAATGAACAAGATATAGACAACTCCAAAAAGAATTCTACTGTGTAATAAATATATTAAAAAACACCAAAAGCGTGCAGAGTAAACAAAATATCATTATTCACCTATCAAACTGGTAAACAGGGATTGTGATAAGGATTCGATCTCATGAACTGCTAACAGAGATATGAATTACAGACTATAATTTAGCAATAGGAAGCAAAAGGCCGAAAAATGGCATTACTGTTTATCCAGCAATTACACTTTGGAGATTTATCCTAAGTAAATAACTATAGATGTGTATAAAGATATTCCTATACTTAAAGCAAAAGAAAAAGTGGAAATAATCTAACGATCAAGGAACAGTTAAATAAAATAGAAAACACAGTAGCAGATGTTTATTTATTAGCCTGGAGAGGTATTAATGATACACTGTTAAGTAGAAAGTAAAATCAAGTTAGACAATGATATAGACTTCTACTATAATTGACTTCTACTATAAATTTTAAATATATGCATGTAAACACATAGCTACAGAAGTGTCATATATATATACAGTGGTTGCAGAATGGTGAGATTATGGACAGACTATTCTTATTCTTCATGTTACCATAAATTTCTCTTCAACAATGGACATGTATCACTATTACAATTTAAAAAAACTTAATATTAAAAAACGTTCTAGGAATACTAAATTATACAGAAAGTTGTTCATGATATACCACTAAAAACAGAAAGCCAACTGTAAAACAGGACATAATAGTATAGTTTTACTTTTGTAAAAAATAAAATAAAAATACACACATGAAAAAGAATGACAGGATATAGGTCAAAATACTCTGGAGTTATTCCTTGAGAATGGTAGAATTACTATTTTCTTCTTTTTGTTCCTCTGTATTTTCTAAATGTTCAGTAATGTACATGCATTTCTATAATGTGTATGTATTACTTTTGCAAAGTAAAAAACAAAAGTGTTCATTAGAAAAGACGAGAAATAGGGTGCACCTGGGTGGCTCAGTGGGTTAAAGCCTCTGCCTTCGGCTCGGGTCATGATCCCAGGGTCCTGGGATATAGCCCGGGCGTCGGGCTCTCTGCTCAGCAGGGAGCCTGCTTCCTCCTCTCTCTCTCTGCCTGTCCCGCTGCCTACCTGTGATCTCTATCTGTCAAATAAATAAATAAAATCTTTAAAAAAAAAAAAAAGAAAAGACGAGAAATACTACTAGTTTAATGCACAAAAAAGTACACATAAAAGAAAATAATTAATAGAGAAAAAGTATTTAGGAGGAGTGGGGAATGGTAGTTATTACTTAATGGGTACAGAGTTTCTGTTTGAGATCATGAAAGAGTTCTGGAGATGGACAGTGGTGATGGCTGCATAGCAAAATGAATGTAGTTAATGCCAATAAACATTTAAAATGTTCACTATCTGCCACTATACATTTAAAAATGGTTAAAGTTGTAAATTTTATGTCATATATACTTTACTACAATAAAAAAAGAGGGGCAAGAAAAAAAGGGCTAAAATGGTAATGTATATCCTATCACAATTTTTTAAAAAAAGGGAAAAGAATTGAAAAAGAAAATAATTTAAGAGTCAGTTCTATAGTTTTCACTCTCAAAAATTTAGTTTCTACTTCTAGAAGATATATCACTATATAAACTTGGGTCATGATCCCAGGGTCCTGGGATCTAGCCCCGCGTTTTCTGTCAACATTGACTTCTATTTCTGTCAACACTGTCAATCAGCATGTTATGTTACATCAAGGAAAGAATATAATTTGGTTAGCCAAACATCTGAAAGATGGCCTGAAATAGCCTGTCTTCATTCCAATAAATAAAACCTTGCTTTACTTTACTTCTAACCAGCAACTTTACAACTATTTAGATGCTACTCATCTAGTATGCAAATGACCAAAGACTCCAGACAGTCGTCATCCTCCTCACTTTTATCTTCATCTCCACATTAATGACTTGGGCTAGTTCAATATTTTTAACAATCCAGAGGATATTGGGATAAGGGCAAGAAAATGATTATGTATCTTTGATTTCTCACAAGATATTAATTATGATACCAAGTTGATTAAAAGAATAAATTTAAAACTTGGGACAAAAGTAGGTTTTTCTTATATCATGCTATCCTCAATTAACTGAACCACTCAGAATCTGACTGTCCTTCAAGAAACTAGTAACTTTAAACTTTGAAAAACTAAATCCCCTCTCCAACAAATACTTAAAATTTAAAACTTACAAAAGCAGCATGCTTTCCTCGAAATCCTCTTGTACACTGTTGTCTCCATGGCTTCCAAATAATAAAGCCCAAAAGGTATAAAACAAACATAGATGTTTTTGCAAAGGTGCTGAAGAATGGCTTGTTGTACTGAGTAAAAACATACTGGAGAGGAAAAATGTACATAAACTATGAGATGACCTTAAATCTTTTTACTTATCTCCAACAAAATAAGGCTATTACATGATTTTTGACTCTAGAAGTTCATGTGGAAGGGAAGATCAGAAGAGATTACAAAAATACTTTATACTCATTTCTAAATATTATATTTGCTTGTATACAAAGGATAATATTCCCAAACAAAGCAGCATCAACTTCCAAAAAAAATTTTGTTCCACCTTCATTAAAAACCTACTATGCAAGAGTACTTGTGCTAGGAGCTAAGGAAAAATAAGACAGCCTTTCCTTTCATTATATATGAAAAGTACACAGCATAATATGCTAAGTACCACAACAGGGGTGTACCGGTACCATGGGATTACCAAAGGGAGACAGACCATTTTGAGGATTGTGGAAGATTCCTAAGAGAAGCTATTTTTGAGCTGCATGTGTAGGGTTGAATAATAGCCTAGAGGAAACAGCATAAAGAAAGGCAATGAAGCAGAATGGCATATGAATAAAACTGCGTGAAGGTTAACGTTACTAGGAAGTTATATAAAACCTATAATCTTCATTTAACTTAGAATTCATGTTTTTTTTTGTTTCTTTAAAAAAAAAATTTCCTAGTTATGTACACTGAAAGGCCTAAAAAAATAACCCAGGAGGAATGAGCACCTATAGAATCCAGAAGGTGTTCTGTATCATCTTGCAATAAAAGAAACTATGAGTTCTTAAATGATCAAGTCCAAATATGGGGAAGAAAATTATCAGATGAACCTGGGGCATCTTGCACCAGAAAGCAAGTAAGGATGTTAAAGATTAATAGGGTCATACTGAAAGGACAATTTGAAGAGGCTCCTACTGGTCAAAGATAGTACAGTTTAATTTAAGTACCAAAAGGAGTAACTACAATTGTCTGAAACATATGAAATACACAAAAATCCATGAATGTATGATGATACTCTACAGGATCAGTACCATCAAGGTTTTTTTTTTTAATGACCAAGGTATTTTTTCCTAAAAACTGAACCTGAATCAAATCGGGACTTTACACTTAACTACTATTTTACAGGAAATAAGGGAAAAGGAGGAGCAAGTTAAGTGATACCCCAAAGAAATAATCAGCCAAATTTGAAATGTGTATTATGCAGTGAATATGTGTGTCCTCCCAAAATTAATATGTTAAAATTCTAACTCCCAATGCGATGATATTAGAAGGTGGGGCCTTTGGGACGTCATTAGGTCTCGTGCAGAGCCCTCATGAAAGGAATTAGTGCCTTATAAAGATACCACAGAGAGCTTTCCTGACCTTCTGGCCTTTTGAGGACATAGTTACAAAGACTGCCACCCAAGAACCAGGAAGTGGATCCTCAGCAGACACCTAATCTGTCAGTGCCTTGATCTTGAACTCTCCAGACCCCAGAACTGTAAGAAATAAATGTTTGTTTTCTGAGCCAAACAGGCTAATGGCAGTCTTATTGTGGAACCCCAAATGGACTAAGACAGTGTGATATATCCTATAGGAAAAATGATCCAGTTTTTCCAACAAATCATTAGCACGGTTTAAAAAAAAAAAAAGGTGGGGTTGGGAGAATATACTTAAGGAATGAAAGCGACTTAAATTTGAATATGGACCAAGTACCAGATGATCTTAAAAATTATAATTAATTTTATTAGACATATAATTTTGTTAATGGCATGGTGATTCTATTTTTAAAAATTAGGACCTTTTCAGTTTGAGATGAGTATGAAAGAATTTACAGGTGAACTGACAAGGGCTAGAATAGACTTTAAAATACTTCAGGAAAACATGTTTGGAGAAGGGTTAATAAGAGAAGTTGGGCAAAATTTAATAGTTGTTAGGTATATGAAGATCCATTATACCATTCTTTCTACTTCGTATATGTTAGAAAATTTCTATAATGAAAAGGTTGATCCACTTGTTGAAATATACAATGTATCTCAAAAGTTTAATGTGCACATTTGGCTGAAGAATTAGACATATTACATATACTCTTGGATAACAAAATTATAAAATATCCTCTTACTAACTGATACAGATTGCTAAATTATAATTTGACCAGATCCTCTCTGTCCTAAATTTTATTACCTGACAAATAAAAAACAAACTATTCATTTAAAATTAAAATAAAGTTTTATAGATAAGCTTATTTCCCCTTCAGCATTAGAGATTTTTTTGTGGTTAAACTACAGAATGTTCATCTAAAGAAAAAAAAAAAGGTTACAGAAGATTGAAAAATAATAAATGGCCTGTTGTATTCCAGAGCCTACTTCCAAAACGGTGAAAAAAGTATTTACTCATTGGCTACAATGACATAGTTAAGTCAACTATTTACTTAACTATGATGTGAAATGACCAGCAGTAGCAAACTGCTTCTTTTGACATTTAAATTCATTTTATAAATACTATTTCCTTTTGTATATTAGCCTTAAGACTACAACATGTAAGTTGAAAAGCAGTAACTTCTGAAAATAAAATTTCACATCTTTTTATAGAGATTAGCCAAACAGAATAAAATATCTACATGTATAATTAGAAAGAAAAACTACTTTGTGCACTCAAAGTAACACATTACTATCAAGAGGACACTGATAAAAGTAAAATTTAACTGAATGCAATCACCATATACCATGTATTTCACAATGTTTGAATCAGCAGATGTATAAATGTGTATGCACCCATGCAAATGCATTATAGTGACCTGTACATGAAACCTCTGATCACTTTCACCCATCTGTTCAAAAGCATTCTTACTTTCCACTAAATGGTGACAAAAGGCTTTGCATCCTAGATACTTGTTCCACTAGAAAATATTACTTATAAACAAAGAAATTGAATTTAGAAAGAAAATAAGATACATAATCGAATTTTTAAAATAATCCTCATTTTTAAAATAACCCTCCCTAAAAGACTTAAGAAACCGGAAACAAAAACAGCATCTTTTGTTTCAACTAGAAGTGACATCAATTCACTAATCAAAAAAAAAAAATAATTCAACAACATTCAAATTATTGCTTTAAGTCAGCATGAGAGATAGAAATGATTATCAAGATACCACAGATTAGCAGCAGTAGGACTACAATGCAATATCATTCCTAGACAAAAATTACCTACCGAAGTAAGTTCTGAGGATGCGACCCATATCACATCAACAAGTAGGAGAATAACAATCCCAAGAGCCATTCGCCGGCGCTGAGTGAAACCACTGCTCTGGGAATTCACCCGGTTCATGATAAATACATACACCATTTGCAGTCTGTTTTTTAGAAAATACAAATCACATTAGAGAAGATTTTTGAAAAATAACCGTAGAAAATGAGAAAATTAGTATAAGAGAAACATTTGACATTTGTTAGCCAATGTTGTTGAAAAGTCACACAGTAGATTAAAAGTGGGGCTTACCTCACTTTAAAGGCCTTTCTAAGATCTTCAAGGGCAATGCCCGAAAACTTGGCAGATCTGAGCCTATAAGGAGGTGAAGAACTCAGCGCACCTAAAAACAGCCATAAAATGAGGCTTATGAAAACATCAACCACTCAAAAAAAGGTTTATCACATCTTTTTCCTCTTAAAATTCGAAATGAACAAATGAAAGAAAAATACCAAATGCATTAAATATAATTGGCACTCTTCTCTAGCTTCCTTATTCTCTGTATATTTCAAATTATACTCCGAAAAGTACGTGCTACAAGAAAAAAAAAGCAATATTTAATAAACGGCAATATTTAAGAGTAGTCAGCTACTGGTTTAAAAAAAAAAAAAAAAAGCTCCTTCGAGTTTCGAGTTTCGTAAATTCAAGAAACTCCATTCGCCTCTCCCTACACAGGAATCCACCCCAAGACACACTGTCTAGACTCGCGCCTGTTTCTGTTTTTCCGGTCTTCGATCTCTTGGAGGGGAGTTTAATTGTTTGAAAGGAAGCGATTTGTTGTGAGTCTTGGGGGCGCGTTTCCAATCGCCTCACGTGGTAGAGTGAGGGAATATTTCATGCTTCCCCACCCACCCTCGCCTGTCACTGCATCTAGTCTCTTTAGATCGAAAGAGTCACTCCCCGGAGACCAGTGAGAAAACAGCTGGTAAGAGGAATCCTTCTCTTCTTTTGATGGGGGGAAAAAAAAAAAGTTAAACCGGTGACGCTCCCCCAGGGAGTGAGAAAAAGAGCGGAGGCGGCGCTCGAGCAGCTCCCACTTGCGTCCAGAGTCCAGACCAGGCTCACACGCCCCTGTCAGCCTTCCCCTCACGCCGCCCTTCGGAGACCAATATCACTTCGGCCAGGGAGCTTCCACCGACTCCAAAGCTGGGGGTGGGGCCAGTCATGGGCACTCGGTCCCAGTGGGGGTTCCGGGGAATTTCGGGGCCCTCCCCTGCCTGCCTACCTGGCCTTCCTGTCCCGCGATGGTGTCGTGGCGGCACCATGAGCGGCCTCGGCCCGGACCCGCCGCCGCCCAGCGCCACGGCCGCGGCCTCGGACTCACAGAGCTGTGGCGGTGCCTGACATTGCGCTGGAGGGAGGTCCAGCCCCTGAAGCCGCGGTGTCCCTCGCGTTGAGGCTGCGGACGCCACCCGGCCCCGCTCGACCCGGGAGGGCGGGGAGCCGGCGAGTGGAAGGGACAGCGCAGGCAGCGATGGCCGCGGAGGCCCGGAGCTGGACCCCGGCCCCGCCCCCAGCCGGCCAGCCAGCCCCGCGGCCCCGCCCCCTAGCCTGACGCCGGCCGCGCTGGGGTTACGTCACGGCGGCGCGACGGCGGACTGCGCGTGTGCGCGTCTCCAGGGTGACTCGGCGGCGTGGAGCGGAGTGCTGTCAGGCAGTGGGCGCGGAGCTCCAAGGCAAGGCAGTGACACTGGGAGGAGCGGAGATTGAAGTAAAGCAGGGCGTGGTGGAAGAAGAGGGAAGCGGGAGTGGGTGGCTGGGGCGGAATGAAGGACGAGGGAGGTGGCCGGGCCTGTAAAAGGCCCCGCCCTAGGAGGAAAGCTGACAACTCCATTTCCTACAAAGTTCGGGCACGAAACTCTCCATATCCCTTTCTCGAGGAGAGGACCGAAAACCAAAGTGGCATGGGAGATTTTTACTTTCTGGAACCTTTTGTTTGTAAACTAGATCCCAGCTCTCGGAGTTAGCTGTGTCCCTTGGGGAAAGCTGCTGCACCTCCCCAGCCCTCGGGTTCCTCATAGACGGAACTGATGGTACCTGCCTCATCTGTCTATTATATACACTCATATGTATATACACCTATGTAAATATATGCCAGGATTACATTAGTTTACAAATGTGAAGGGCTTAGATCAATTCGTGGCACATAGAACGCAAATGAAAATAGTAAGCTGTATAGATATTTTCCTATCTTTTGAATATCCCGTAAGAAGAAATGCTTGGCCAAAGTCGTCACTGGTATTCAGAAGACAAAAACAAGACTAAAGGGTTCTGTAATTTAACTGGAGTTATCCACCACCATCGCATTTTTAACATCTTCAGATGGCACAAAGAAATTTTACTACTTTCATAGTGGTAATATAGTGCATTTCTTAATTCTCTTAAATCTTCTCTTGTTTGACTAAAATTAAATACCTATTCAAGTAATGAGACAATACCAGTGCACATTTTTTGTATCGATTCAGTCAGTTTCTAATAAATGATCAGCATCAAGTACCTCTAATGGATCATTCAGAAGCCTATCATTCAGAATTAGAAAAGTCTTAACCATGTACTTGAAATTACTACTCTGGGGAAATTTGGTTGCATACATTTACCAGCACCCTTTTTATTCTTTTTTTTTTTTTTTTTAACATTCTTTAGAGTGTTAAGCTCATAGTATGCTACATTTATGATCTATAGACTGAAAAAATAATAGCAGTATAAATACCTCTCAAGATCAAAGGGTCAGGAAAACTATGTTCAATTCTTAATCTGACCACTATTTGTTAAGTAATCTTGAGAATTATTCTACTCTCAATTTTGCCTCAATTCTCCATCTCTAATTATAGAGATACTGTTAGCTTTTTCTTAATTAATGTAAATGATAGTACTTTATAAATGTATGTAAATGCAAGTTACCATTATTACCACCTACTGCCAGAGCATCTGCTAAAGGACAAATGCTGTGATATTCTTGTGACAATGAAGATAAGGTAATTTTATTTTTTTTTAAATTTTTTTTATTTTTATTTTTATTTTTATTTTTATTTTTATTTTTTTTTTAGATAAGGTAATTTTAGACCAGCTTTCTTCAAGTAGTCTCCAACCCTAGGTTAATCTTCCATTTACATTTTTCCCCACTACCCTCAGAAGGAAATTCTACTGTACTGCTGTGTGACAACAGACTCTGGTGTGGTTTCTGTGCTGTGACACCATCCTCATCTCAGGCATTCCTTTCTTTGGACCCCAAGTACATATCTTGCTTAAGGATAAGTCCTCTGTAACTTTAAAGTCTTGCACCAGATGCCAGCTGTCTGCATTTTCAAGTATAAGTTCCACAAAAGCAAGGATTTTTGTCAATATCATTCTCCACTATATCATCACCATCTACAATAGTACCTAGCATGAAGCTGGCAGTCAATATTTGTTGAATGAGCTTGAACTTCCGGCTGTCTCTTGACCTTTTATACCTAATTCCTTTCCCAAGTCTCCATTTCTGTTAGTTGGTACCACCTTTATTCTGGTATCACAGGCTTAAAAGTTTGATCTTTTATTTGTACTAATTCCCTTTTCAATCTTCAAAGTTGATTACTCCTCACTGAGATCTCTAAATAGTAGACCCTTAAGATTCATCAGGTATTGAGTCTGACACAAAAACAAAACAAAAAAACAACAAACACCTGAAATATAGGGAATACGATTTCTCCTGTAAAGAACACATGCCACATTTGAATATGAAAGCAAAATTGTCTGTGTACAAAGCAGTCACTACCTAACTCTCCTGTATACCAACCTCAAAATTCAATCTCTAGTAAAATTATAAATAATTATGTCATGAATGTCTGGGGCCTCTAGTTAAGAATTGAAACCACCTATAAATTCCAAAAAGGGAAATAATGAAGAATACCCAAATGAGAACAAGCAAAGTTTATTTATTCAGAACTTGCCATAGCAAGTGGTTAGCCACCACCACTTGAATTGGGCCAAGACCCAGAAGCAGTCATGGAGGGTAAAGCTTTACAGTAGGAAAATGCTTCAGGTACATGCTGATAGGTTTTTGGCACAAGAAAGGCTAATGAGGGTGCCTGGGTGGCTCAGTGGGTTAAGCCTCTGGCTTTGGCTCAGGTCATGATTTCAGGGTCCTGGGATCAAGTCCCACATAGGGCTCTCTGCCTGCCTCTCTGCCTCCTTGTGATCTCTGTCTGTCAAATAAATAAATAAAATCTTAAAAAAAAAAAAAAGCTAATGAGAAGCAAGACGTTCTTTGTGATTGTTTAGGAGTGAGTGAATGCCTTTCTCTAGTTGGCCCTAGATTGGAAAGGGCAAAAATATTGTAAGGAGCTCGAAGTTACTGATCTAAGTCCTGGCCATTTGGGCCAATTGCCACAGAGACTGTGGTTGCCTTTCTGGACAGACTGCTGCAGAGGTTGTGGGCCAGAGTTCTATTTTTATATATGCTCTGGTCATTGTCCTTTTGTGTTTTCAGTCTCTCACAAAAGTCTATTACGTATCCTATTCTCTGCAGTACCTACTGGAATGCTGGGCACATAGTTTAATAAATATTTGATTTTATTTGCTTCCAAGGTATAGTTTAATGGATTGAGGTTTGCAACTTAAAAAAAAATTGTATACAAAAGACTGCTTTTGAATGTGGCCCTTCCTGCATTTTATGGGGTAAATCATGTGCTACAGGGAGTCATAAACTTGAGAGGTTCTGAGATAGCTCAGGTCTGAAGGTTTATTGAACACAACAAAGTCTTAAATTTTAAAGCATTTCAAGACAGGTTAGAGGAGCAAGATATCAACAGAAATTTGAGTAAAAGTTTTAAAGATCCATAGAATAGGCATGCCAAGACAGTGCTTGATTGGTAATCATTTATTGCCATGTCCTTGATAGCATGGACTAGAGCTCTGGAGGCATGATGGCCTCAAGCAGATCTAGATAGAGAAGGCTTTAGGAACAGGTAGAATCTGAACTTGCACCTGTTCTGAACTTCCATCTTTTGATGAGGGAGTAGGAAGAGGAATGATTTCTAAGAGAGTAAAAGAATGTGAGTATAGGGGAGGAAAAATTATTTTTCCTTTTACCCTCCTAGATTCTCCTGCTGGGACCCTGTAAAATTAGACTGACAAAAGACAGATTGACAAAAGCAGTTTATTAACATGGATAGCACACATCACTCAGGAGAAACCTCAGTGAAGAGGAACTCAAAGGAGTGCCTAGAACTTGGGCTAATATAGCATCTTAACAAAACAACCATTTTAAGGAGAAATAACAAAACAACAGAAAAAAGTTTTAAGCTTTCAAAAGCACTAGAAAATTGGAAAGTAAACATGTGAGGGGAACTAATGGAATAAATGTTTGTGCAGTTCCACTTTCACAGTGACCTGAAGATATTCTTCATGGCGTGAAACTGCCCTGGGCAGGGGGATTTCTGGCAGTCCTCATTTTTCATAAGTTTCAGCTTTTAGTCAGATAAAGGAGACCTCAGGAAGGCTTCTTTCTGCATCTTTTAACTCTCATTTGCTCAAAATAGTCCATATGCCAAAGTAGCATATTTTGGGGTGGCATATTCTGGTCCCCTACATGAGCAACTGGAAAAGGTATGTCCAGAGGCAAGTTATAAAACTGATTGAGCATATATGTAAAGAAGCAATGGGAAAGGAGACAGATCAGGTGAGTTCTGGAGTTGTACCATGCTCTGGAAACCAGGCCAGAGCCTTTGGACTTTTATTTTGTTTGAGATGGAACCTAAGAATTATAAATAAGAAACACTTTTAGTAAATCAGAAATTACTGTCCATTAGACATTTACTAGTATGGTCATACTATGGAGACACTGCATAGGGCGAGGAGCCTGCCTTCAAGGAATTCATATTATAGACAAAACTGATTATGTAATTAGAGCAGGTATTTGCTAGGCTAGAAGATACTGAATCTAAATGTACTTCTCTATTATCCCATTAGGAATGTGTACTGTGGTGGCCACCAAGCTGATGCTCATTTTGAAAAGGGCCTTACTTGAATATTACTTCCTTTAATATCTTCCCATAATTGACAAGGTATTAGACAAGAAACTCAAGACCATCTAACTAATCCTGAGGAACTTAAAATGGCACTGTCCATGCCCACCCTGTACCTTCAACCAGCTGAGTGACCCATGCCAACAGGCTTGAGCATGGTAATGAGGCGCTCATGAGAGCTCACTTCCCAACATGATCTTGACCTCCTCAGCTTCTAACTTGTTCTTTTATCTCCCATCTTTGGCTTGTACTCTGTTCCTGATACTTAATATCTGATACCACTCATCCAGGACAGCCTTGGCTTCTTCTCTTATCATTTGCACCAACACCTGGGCTCCCATCTGCTGCTAGACATTAAGTAAACCACCCAACCTGAGCCTCATAGTCCTTGGAACCCTTCCTCTGCCCATGTGGCCCATGTACAGCCTGGGTTGCCTCAACTCCCCATGGAGAATATTTGAAAGAAAAAACAGACTGAGGCTAAGACACATGTAACAGTTGTGACTATTCTTGTTTTCTCTTGCTTTGAGCAGAGGCACCCAAACACAGAATAAACAATAGGTAGCAAAAGAGAGTCAAGTTTGAAGGTGAGGTCTCAGACTGTCGGTCTATGGGAGACTGATAAAGAGGGTGTCCTATTCCAGTTTACCATCAGCACACCACTTGTAGCCAGGCTGTATATGTAGACTAAGAATCCATGAGAGGATTCAAAAGATGGGAAAATAATTGCTTGAAGAGAGTTGTCACGTGATCTCAACATCCCCATCAGCATCTCCACGGGAAATTGGGAGGTATGCTTCTCTCCTCTTCTAGCAAACCAAGGGAAGAGGGGAGGGCAGGCACTTCAATGGATCATTCAAAGGTCCTCACACATGTTCACTGAAGTTTAAGGAACACAAAACACACGGACTGCTGTCAGAGTGACAGGAGGCACTAGAGCCTGCAGAAGTCTTGCTGCTCTGCCTGCAAGATAATGGGAACATGGGAACAGCCTGTATTTTGAGGTGGGGCAAAAGAAGGTGAGTTTCTCCTGGGCCAGAAGGGAACCCCATAGGAAGGAGTAATTTGGGACTTTTAAGGATGATTATTTACTAGGGCTGCTTATAGGGATAAGCTACCCCTAACAGAGAACTGCTCAGGGGAAGATCACGAGTGGTCGGGTAGATGAGACAGGACCATGCCAAAGTAACTATAGGAAACACATTTCCCACCAGAGGCATTCCATGAGGATGAAGACCTGCATTTGGAATATACCACAGCAGTGATGTTCTGGCAAAGGTTTAACAAATAGATCTTCAGAAAAAGGGTCAAGATTTGTAGCATTTCTGACTTCCATGGTATGATTCCATGGCTCCAGACTTCCAGCACACCGAACAGGCTACCCATGTGACACTATGTGATGTTAGGAAAGGATGCACTGTAGAACATCATTATAAAGTACTTCTACCAAACAGATGCAGTAGGCATAAGTAAACTCAAGACAAGAACATAGATGATAGTAAAATGTAGTTAATTAACTAAGAGATGATGAGTATTTATCTTATTTTAAAACATTTATTTAATTATAGGTTAATATATAATTTAATTTTTAAGGACAGCTAGGCTTAACATTGAACCATTAGCTCTTGCAAGTTGGCACAGGCAGACTCTACTACTGTACCATTCCCAGAGGTCACAAATGTCATGATGTCATATTACAGCCAAACCAATCAAGTAAGACCTTTTCTATTCCTTACTGAGCTTCCTTCCTCTATCCCACCCCCTATCCACAGAGGCATCCTAGGGCCAGCCTAGGAAGTGGGGGAGAGGAAGTAGAACAAGATGGGAAATAAAGAAACCAGCCACACTTCCTCCCAATGACAGGCTTTCAGGCTTGAAATATATCCCTGAGTTGGTAGCAGAGTGAAACTTAAATTGAATGTTAGCTCAAATTATACGATTATTAGACAAAAATGGTCTTTTTAATATCTAAAAGTATCCAGAAAAGCTAAGCAGCATGCCTATTATTTCATCATGGGCAGCAAAGAACAAAGCAGGAAAGCATGTTTATTAGGGGAAAAGGCAAGAAAGAATAATGTTATTTTCTGTTCGTATCCTGCAAAGTCCAGCTCTTTCAATAAACATAGTAATTATATATTATTGTGTAACAAAACTTAATAGATTTAAAATTTACTTCACAATTTCTCTGGGTCAGCAATTTGGGAGTGGCTTGGCTCAGTGGTTCTGGCTCAAGGTTTCTTTGTAAGGTTGCAGCCCAGAAGATGGTGGCTGGGCTGCCATCACCTGAAGGCTGTAATGGGGCTGGTGGCTATGTTTCTAAGAAAGCTAACTCACATGGCTTAGGGCAGGAGGCCCCAGTTCCTTGCTAATTAGTAGTAGGCCTCACTTCCTCCCTTGGTGAACCTCTCCACAGGCTACTTAAGTGTCCTCCTGACATGGTGCCTTGCTGGCTTCCCCCAGAGCAAGCAGTACGAGGGAGAGCAAGGAAGAAATCACAACATCTCTGTGACCTAGTCTTGGAAGCCACATCATCATTTTACCATTGTCTACTCATTAGAAAAAAATCACCAAGTCCAGCTCATATACCAGAGGGGTGGGGAAGTGGAGAGGATAGAATGTATGGGAATTAGGCTCCACCTTTTATAAAACTGTCAAATTTGTGACCATGACCAGTCGACATATCTGAATAAACAGCCACATGTGTTTGCTATAGTCAAGTTATCTCAGAACATTATGTACCTATTAATGAAGACTTAACTGTGAATCTTTTTATCTCTGTGTAACAGGAGCTCAAGCTTGAGTCTAAGAGGCATTCGTGATTATCTGGGAATCAGTGACAGGTACATGAAGACTGAGGCTTTCCTGGAAAATGGTCCATCCTAAGAAACAAATAATCAGGGAACACGACTGTGGCCCTGTAAGAAAGACTTGGTCTGCAGAAAAGAGGAGCAATGTTAAGTAAAACCTTGTATTGGTCTCATTTCTAGCATCTCAGCCTCACTAAAGACTACTGGAGAGAAGTAACGAAGAAAGGGCTTCTACCTTTCAAAATTCTGTAAAAAACTGAGAAACAAGCAGCATTCGAAAAGGAGAGCGAGCATACCTCAAAAAAGAAAATGAGAGCCACACAAACTTGATGCCATCAAGGTCATCGAAGTGGGTACAGAGCAGCACAACAATGATGTCGACAGGTGGAAGCCCTCTGCAGTGTGCCACATGTAGTGGTTTCCCTGAGGAAGAGAAAGCTTGGGTATGGGTACACACATGTTCATGGTAGCACTACTCACAGTGGCCCAAAGGGAAAGCAACCTTAATCCCTTCAGGCTGCTATAGCAAAATACTACAAACTGAGTAGCTTTTAAATAACAGAAATTCATTTCTCATAGTTCTGGAGGCTGCCAAGTTCAAGATGAAGGCACTGACGTTGTTGTAATTTGGTGAGGGCCCTTTTCCTAGTTCACAGCCAACACCTTCTCTCTGTGCCCTCACGTGGTAGGGAAGGGCAGGGAATCTCTCCGGAGCCTCTTTTGTAAGGCGTGATTCCTGTTCATGATGGTTTGTTTCATCTTCATGAATTAAGCATCATCCAAAGACCCCAAATACTAATACCACACATTGGGTATTAGTGTTTCAACATATGAATGGGGGCAGGGACGCAAACATTCATTCATAGCACAACCCAAATGTCCACAAATGAATGAATGGATAAACAAATTGAGGTCCATATGCATAATGGAATGTTGTTCAACCATACAAAGAAATAATGCATGGATGTACCTTCACAACATTGCACTAAGGTAAAAGTAGCCGAACACAAGAAGTCACATATTGTATGATTCCATTTATATAAAAATATCTAAAATAGGTAAATCCATAGAGAGACAGAGCATATAACGATGGTTGTCAGAGGCTTGGAGGAGGAAGAATAGGGAGCAACTGCTTAATGGGTATAGGGTTTCCTTTGGGGATGATGAAAATATTTTGGAAATAGATGTGAATGGTGGTTGCAAAACATGGTGGATGTAGTGAATGTTCAATTTAAAACAGTACATTTTATAAGGAATGAATCTCACTTCTAACTAATTTTTAAAAAAAGAGAAAAACCTCATGCATGTGCATGTGTTTAGAGAATCTCGAACTACAGATATCACTAGAGGGGTACAGTAAAACTTTCAGGGCATGAGACACAGCATTATGTGTGTATGCAGATCAGCCAGTGAAACCAGGGGTCTAGCTGCTACTATGTACTTGTACCCATTTGAAAGCCTGGGTGAATTCAGGTTATAAGCCGAAGGCCCCAAGAATGGTGTCCTTCTGCAAGCTGTCCATGCTCGGTAGTTCGTGTTACAGAGGCTCAGTCTGCCCGGGCTCCATTTGGCTTTGGAGAGCCATCTGTCAGGTGGAGGCAGGCTTATGTTTTGGAAACATAAAAGAGTCCCTTTTTACTTTGGCTTAATTAATTCATAAAAATATTCAACCTACGAATATTAGAAAGTCCAAAAAAGGGAGACTTCTATGCTTAGTGGCCTAAAATGACTGAGTCCACTCCTTAACAGTAGCTCTTCTCCATCAGCCGTGTTGCCCACCACTTTCATTTCTCTGGCTAATTCGCAAGAGTGTT
The DNA here is from genome assembly GCF_902655055.1 of Lutra lutra. Taxonomy (NCBI): domain Eukaryota; kingdom Metazoa; phylum Chordata; class Mammalia; order Carnivora; family Mustelidae; genus Lutra; species Lutra lutra. The sequence continues at coordinate 99,731,830 of NC_062280.1, forward strand.
TGGGGGGCACAGAATACAACCATCTCACTTCTCTAAGTTACCCCTTAGAGTAGATTTTCTAAGTAGTAGAGAGTGTTTTCTAGGTAGCAATTCTGTTGAAGGAGAATTGCTTTTGTGGCCAAAGTTACATTCCTGAGAAACCTTAAGATGTCTCTGGGATTTTCGCTTTGGCCAAGCATTCACAGACCTGGTTTTGCTCCTGGAGTTCACAAAAGGACACATTCATAAGTGAAGTTTATCCATGATGTTATAATTTTAAATATTTAAATGTGCCTTTTCATGCATAGAACATTCTCTTTTTAAAAAGATTTTATTTATTTGAAAAAGAGAGCATGAGCAGGGTGGGGCAGGGCTTAGGGCAGGGTGTTGGGGGTAAGTACAGAGGAAGAGAGAGAAGCAGACTCTCAGCTGAGCACATAATCTACTTGAGGCTCCATCCCAGGACCCAGAGATCATGACCTGAGCGGAAGGCAGATGCTTAACCAACTGAGCCACGCAGGTGCCCCATGTATAGGACATTCTTTTTTTTTTAACTTTTTATTTATTTGACAGAGAGAGAGATCACAAGTAGGCAGATAGGCAGGGAGAGAGAGGGGGAACCAGGCTCCCTGCTAAGCAAAGAGCCCAACTGGGGGCTCGATCCCAGAACCCTGAGATCATGACCTGAGCCAAAGGCAGAGGCCCAACCCACTGAGGCACCCAGGCACCCCATGTATAGGACATTCTTTAGAAAGTATTGCAATACAGGTTTGTACAACTGTGTGTAAGTATCTATTTTTACTTATGCTAAATATTGTATATCATAGGTTTATGACATTGTAATTCCTAGTAACTCTGAAGAACAAGATATAGAACTCTAACTCAAAACAGTATAATTTGGGGCACCTGGATGGCTCAGTCCCTTAAGCATCTGCCTTAGGTTCCCTGCTCATCAGGGAATCTGCTTTCCCTCTCTCTCTGCCCCTCCCCCTGCTTGTGCTCTCTCTTTCTCAAATAAATAAATAAAATCTTTTAAAAAATTGTATAATTTTGCAAAGATGTTTTTCCTATCACAGACCCTCATAGGAAAATTGAGCAAAAGTATTTATTGATGCTCTCTTGTATGACCATTGCTAGACAATATGGGGGATATATCCATCAACTCCACAAATATTTATTGAGTGTCTACTCAATATTGTCTACTATTGAGTGTTCCGTGCTCTCTTCAAGATACTGGACCACCTAGGAATGACTTAAACCCCGGGGCGCCTGGGTGGCTCAGTGGGTTAAAGCCTCTGCTTTCGGCTCAGGTCATGATCTCAGGGTCCTGGGATTGAGCCCCACGTTGGGCTCTCTGCCTGTCAGGGAGCCTGCTTCCTCCTCTCTCTCTCTCTCTCTCCCTGCCTCTCTGCCTACTTGTGATCTCTGTCAAATAAATGGATAAAATCTTTAAAAAAACAAACAAACAAACAAAAGAATGACCTAAACCCCAAGGCACCTAGAGATATAGCAATAAACAAAACAAATAAGGCCCTTATATTCTGAAACGTATTTTCTAAAGGGGAGAAGTAGACAATAAATAAGCAAACAAATATCTAAAAAAGTTCATATGGATTGTAATAAATATTCTGAAGGAAGTAAACATGGAGATGTGTTAGTAAGTAGGATAGGCTGGTTTCCAACAGAGGTACCAGGGAAGGGCATCCTTAAAGCAGGTGGCTTTGGTTCCAAAGACAGACCAACCCAGTGATGGAGAACTGTGGGCCGTGGGGCAAGTAACCCCATGGAGGAAAAACAGGTGGGTTTAAGAAAGAAGACCAGGTGTTCCTAAGCCTTGGTGGACAAGAAAAGGTATGAGATGGGAATGGAGAGGCAGGTGGCAGCCAATGTGCAGGGTCCTGAGGCTCATGGTAAAGTTAAGATTCCCTTTTTAGGGCAGCGGTAAGCCACTGATCAGTTTTAAGCAAGGAAGTGACAATATTTTGGGAGATGGTAAAGAAGAAATTGCTTTGGTTGCCATAGGAATGGTGACTAGGGGTGGATCAAGAGCAAACGGAGAGATCAGAAGGTCACTGTGGGAGTCCTGAGAGAAATGATGGTGTCTATGGCTTGATGAAAAGGCATGAAAATGTAGCTCAATGAACAGCCTCGAGATAGATTTTGAAAATAGAACTTGCCGATGAATTGGATGTGGGCTTGACATGAAGAGTATTAAGTGTTTTCCCATCAGCACTGATGATCCACTTATCTTTAGTGGCTCAAAGAGTACCTGGAACATGCACCTATTTCTTGAGTGAATAAAACTGGTTGAGCATGCAGAAAAATAGGAACTGAACAAGAAGCACAGAACAGTTGTATCAAATCTGGTTCTGTGATATCTATGATAGCCACCAGAAAATATCAAAGATAAAACTATTCCAGGCATGAAATGAGATAAATAGGGGCGCCTTTGTGGCTCAGTCAGTTAAGTGTCTGCCTTCAGCTCAGGTCATGATCCTAGGGTCCTGGGATTGAGTCCCAGCCAGCTCCCTGCTCAGTGCGAACTCTGCCTCTCCCTCGCTCATCCCTCCCCCTGCTCATGCATGCATGCTCTTTCTCTCAAAAATAAATAAAATCAGAAGGAAGGAAGGAAGGAAGGAAGGGAGGGAGGGAGAGAAGGAGGGAGGGAGGGATAGGTGGCAAAGCAGACAGAGAGGTGCTCCAAGTTGGGAACCAGAGGAGTCAAGAACCAACTAATGATAGAGGGTAGTAACCAGAAAACTGTGTCACAGGAGGTGGGGGAGTATAAATTCTGTTGTAAATACCCTGAATTTGGCTCCTAAAAGATGCATTTAAATCTTAGGTCTCATGTTGTTTTGTTTTTGTTTTTAAGTAGCAAACGATTGTGTATATGGTTCTTGTTAGGTTAGATTTTAAAAGCTGAACTTTGCAAAATCTAAAATACCTAGAGTACTGCTTCGCCTTCCAAAATCCTCTGTGTTGTGCTTTCAAGGGTTTTGAACTGCAGTGCAATTAAGATATAAAATAGGTGCTTTGAAATTCAGGAAGGTGTGGGAGATGAGCAAACCAGGCAGCCAAAGCTGTGGGAAAAACCTCATCTTAGAATGACCTTCACTTCAGCTTCTCCCCCTGCCAGGAATAAGCATCGTTAAGCAGCTGTTATCACTGAAATGGTATGATTTTTTTTTTAAAAGATTTTATTTATTTATTTGACAGAGAGAGATCACAAGTAGACAGAGAGGCAGGCAGAGAGAGAGAGAGGGAAGCAGGCTCCCTGCTGAGCAGAGAGCCCGATGCGGGCCTCGATCCCAGGACCCCGAGATCATGACCTGAGCCGAAGGCAGCAGCTTAACCCACTGAGCCACCCAGGCGCCCTGAAATGGTATGATTTTTGAGGTCACTAAGTATGAGATAGGACACAGGAAATAGGAAAACAGGAAAAATGTCGTTAGAACCCACTAGATTTAGCATTAGTGTCTTAGCAAAGGTCAGGATCTTTTTTTCCCAATGGACTTTATTTTTTTTTTAAAGCAGTTTTAGGTTCACAGCAAAACTGAGTGGGAGGTAGAGGGTTCTCATATAAGCCCTTCCCCTACCCTCTACCAGCATCCTGAATCAGATTAAGGTAGTATTTTAAATGTGGTGATTTTACATATACAAGCATTTCTCCTTGACACTCCGGGCTGACAAAAATAAACAAAAGGTTCTTTTCACAACGTGCATCCGCTTCAGCTAAAAGGGAGTTTCTGATGGTTTAGATAACTGACCTTTCAGTTTTCTTCATAGACCAAGTTGATCACCTCCTCCTGCCAAGGGCATGAAAAGCTACCCCTCCGTATATTCCACACAGGAATTTTCAGTGGGAGATATCAGCTGCCTTCATCCCACCACCTTCCCTGCCAGACTTAAAAACTGTCAATGGTCTTATCTTTTAAATAAATGAGATGAATAAATCTGAAACTACAGATGGTCCCCCACTTAACATGGTTGGGTTTTTTTGTACATCATTTTTAAACTTTTCTTATGTTGAGGCAAAATTAATAGGCATTCAGTTGAAACTGTACTTCGAATTTTGAATTTGGATCTTTTCCCAGGCTAGTGATAGGCGGTAGGCTTCTCTCGTGTGATGCCAGGCATTAGGCTTCAGCCCCTAGCCAGCCATGCAACCACAAGGGCAAATAACCAGTATCCTTAAAACCAGTCCGTACCCATACAGCCATTCTGGTTTTCACTTTCAGTCAGTCAATTCCGTAAAATAGTCAGCACTTCATTATGAAACAAGCTTTGTGTTAGATAATATTGTTCACCTGTGGGCTAAGGCAAGCGTTCTGAGCACATTTAAGGTAGGCAAGCGTAAGCAACGATGTTTGGTAGGCTCACTGTTTCACATGCATTTTCGACTTACTATAGTCTCAATGTATGGTGGACTTACCAGGCTATTACTCCATCATAAGTTCAGGAAGATCTGAAATTACATACTGAGCTCTATTTGCCTGTCTGTATTCTACAATGGGTCAACCAGGGCTTTGAATTTTAATTCAAATGTCCTTTCATCATAACAATTACATGGAGCCAACCCAACCCTTCCTTGTCCAATCCCTGAGCAAATCTGCAGTGGGGACAATTGAATACAAACACAATAGGGACACTGAGCAAATGAACACAAATCTAGTGCTTTAATTCCTTAACTTGCTCTTTATCACATACTTATTCTGTGCCAGATACAGTGCATGCCACACAATAATAAGTGAATCAGAAATGGCCCCTATCCCTGAGGAGTTCAGTCTAATGTGGTAGTTCTCAATTTTTTTTTTTTAATCCCTACAAAGGATATTTGGCAAATCTCTGGAGATTTTTTTCAGTTGTCCAATGGGGAGGTGCTACTGGTATCTAGTGGGTTGAGGCAAATAACGTTGCTAAACCCCTTTAATACTTGGGATACTCCCTTAAAAAAGAATGTCAGTAGTACCACCAAGAGTCCTATCCCAATATGTCAATAGTGCTGAGGTTGAGCTATCTTGGTGTAATGAATGGAATTGTGTTACTCACAATAGGTCCAGCCAACATCAGAATAATGCACAGGACAAGCAGTTTGCTTTGCTCACTGTGATGTTTTCAGATTCTATTGCAATGACACTCAACCTAAGGACGAAGGCAGAATTACATAAGGAGTCTGTAAAGACTTTGGTGATGGGTTACACTCCAACTTCACATCCAGGAGAAAAATGCCCACCCCAACTCATAGAAGTGGAGGCTAACCTTGATCCTACACTCCCTCTCTTTTTCCTTCTTCCGTCCCTTCTTTTTTCCTTCTTCTCTTCTCTAAATCCCTTCAGCTCTTGCATATACCTTATTTCACACTTGACTATGCATAGCTTTGAAGCTATGGTCTTGTCATTTCATAAATAGAAATATTGTCTTCTCAAGAAATGACATAATAGGAAATTTCTTCTCTACTTTTTTTTGTCCTCCCCTGGCCTAATATAATGGTAACCATTTAACAGATGCCTAGTTACTTAAATAAGGGAAGGAAAGAAAGATATCTTAACATAAAGGCTCTGACTGTAGAGATAGGAAAAGAGGGAGAACATCAGATATGTTATAAGATGATACCTGAATACAGTACAATGAATCAGAAGAAAAAAATGCTAGAACGGCTATTCCTGGGACACCCAGTACAATTTGGCTATATGGTGGACCATACATTAGATAGTAACAGATATTAAAGTTAAATTTGCTGAATTTGGTCATTGTTCTGTGGTTATAGAAGAGTATCAGGAAATACATCAGGAAAAGGTAAAGTGTTATGATACCTGGAATTTACTCCTAAATGGTTCCACAGCACAAAAAGTAAGAATAATAAATGCATGTGTGTGCATTTATATGAACGTATATGTATAAAGAAATGGTGATTAAGAAGAAATTGGCAGAATGCCAACAATTAGAGAATGGAGGGGAAGAATGTATGAGAGTTCATTGTACAATTCTTGGCCGTGTTCTGTAAGTTGAAAGTCTTCAAAATAAAGAATTTGAAAATTATATATGTATAATATTGGGAGGAAATTAAGCATACGCTTGGCCGTTGCTTGAAAGCATCCAGCAAAGAAGAGTGGAAGACAATTTCCTCAAATGGAAATTACACCTTTGCCATCTGCTATAAGCATGATTTACTTACAAGGCTACGGCAAGGTTTGTGTGTGAGATGGGAGTTCAGCCAATCCAGGAAGTGTTGTGCTTTTCTTATTAGGCAACATATGCCAAAACTACATTTGGATGAAAGCCTGTAAAACCTGGGTGGAGAGATTCTTTAGCTCCCTGTTCCAGCTGAAGGGGCAGCATCCAATTGCTTATTCCTATACAGTCAAGAAAAAATTTATATTCTCATTCCCCCTTGAACTTCTCAAGTGGTAGATCAATGGTCAAGGTAAAAGTCAGAGGCCTTAGAGGGAAATGTCTCATTCTTTTTCTTCCATCCCTTACCTCAAGCCCTGAAAATGTTCTGAGCTTCAGTTCGGCGCTAGTTCTTATAGACTATTGGCTGACTGGTTGACGCTCCTAAATACTCTGTGTGTTTTCAAAAGTTTCTATATCCCAATGCCTGAAATTCTATGATGATCTAGAATGATTCCCAGCTATTACATACACTTGTCATCTCATCATAATGAAGAAGGAAAATACTTATCATCCCCATCACCCTGATTTGGAACATCATTGATTGTTTGATTCATTGGATCATTCAACAAATATTTAATAAGTGTCAAACCTCCTCCTCTCCCAGTCTTTCACCATCTCAGTAAATGGGCATACCATTCACCCTGGGGTTGGGAAGTGTTAGCCTTTATTCACCTCTTTTCTCACACCCAAGTACATCAACAAGTTCTGCCAGCTCCACTTTCAAAATACATCTAGGCACTTATCACAGCCTCCACCCCCACACCCTAGTCCAAACCACCATCACCTCTCACTCACCTTGACTACGAAAAGTACTTCCTATAGATAGGCCTTTGCACTTACCCTAACAGCCTTTTCTCCAAGCTGCATTTGGAATGATCTTCTAAAAATGTAAATCAAATCATATCATTCCCATTCTCAAAGTCATCTGCAGTTCTCTTTGCATTGAATAATCTAATATTCTCATGGAACCTACAAGGCCCTAAATACAGGGGCCCCTACCCACCTCTACTGCCATTTATCCTCTAGCTCAGAAGGTTTCAGCCACACCACCTTTTTGCTGTCAGTCGCTCCATCATCCTTAGCCCTTCCTGCCTTAAGGCCTTTGCATCCACCATTTCCCTTCCTTGGAACTCTATTTCTGAAATGTTCTAAGTCAACTCCTCAGAAACATTTTTCCCTAATCCACTGTCCTACCATCCCTGCACACCTACACACCTCCATCACTTTCCATTATCCTACCTCACCATATCCTTTTCTTTGTAGCACTTAGCACTAACTGAAAATGCCATATGATTTATTATTTTCTTTGTTTTCCATCAGATGATCAACCCCATGAGTCAAGGAAATTCCTCTGTCTTGTTCACCACAGCATCCCCAGCCTCTGGATCACTGTCTAAAACATGAAAAGAGCTAAATTATTATTAACTAATGGAATTAATGCATGGCAAATGCTCTTTGACAAATTTTCCTAAAGAAGCTCCCCGCTCCCACAGCAGGAGCCTACAGTTAAGGTTGTTGGAGTCACTGGCATTGTCTTCAGCTTTTCAGAACCCTTGCTGTTACTGCTCCCTGTTCCTCCTAGGAGCTCTTAAAAACCAGGATTCTGAGAGGATAAAGGAAGAGATTAACAGTTTGGAGGAGATCAACTCACTTTTCAAGTGTGGCATAACACATGGGTGTAGTATAGGTGTGAACATGTGGGATCATCTGAGATGACAGGAAAGGCAAGTATGACAAAAAACACCTCCTCTACTGGACGAGGACATAGCCTGAAATTCTACTACTAAGAATTATATTATTAAGTCATCTACATTAAGATGTTGATTCTTCTTCAATTATTCAGACAATTAATAGGTTTTCAATGAATGATACTCTTCTCCATCCTCAATGTCTCTACATGACTCGCAGCATTAACTATGTATGTATTCAATAAATATTTGATAAATAAATGGACCGACTCTGCTCTTTGAATTTACTACCTCATTTTCCTTACCATTCACTTAAGTCTCTATTCTGCATACTCTATTGCCACTTCAAACTCTGATAGATCTTTTCTTACTTTAATCATACATCTGGATTTTTTCTAGAAATAAATATGCTAGCTACTAGTTAACAGCGAACATCTTGGCAGTTGAGATGAAGGGTACAAATGCTTTCCTGACATCTGAGATTTTCTGCCTGGCATTCAAACTTGTCAGGAGACTGATCCTGGCCACTGTCTTCCAAATGTGTTTGCCCAACTTCCCAGCCTGAGCCTTCTGCTGCAAGGTCACCAGCCCCCCACTGTCTTCCAGGCCATTTTTACTCTCATCTTTATAAACTGTGCCCATGTTCCTCCACCCCCGCTCTACTTCAACCCATGGAAATGACACTCATCTTTCAGGGTTTGGATCAAGGAACAACTCCTCCATAAATCCATCTCAGGGTTTGTATTAAGGAATGAGCCCTCCATAAATCCATCTCAGACCATGCTAAGCTGATTAATTTCTCTGTCCTCTGAAATCCTACAGCAATAAGTATTAGTGTCACTTGTTTGAACATGTAATTGCATATTATCCTGGATTGTAATCTAATTCTTCCTGCATTTATCTTGTCTCTCCAGCTTGACTGTATAAGCAGGGAATATATTTTGTATTTTTCATGTATTTCTTCTGCATTGTACACAGAGCCCAGCTGGTTGCTTTTACACAATGCTAGAGCTCAGTTAGTACTTGTTGAATTGCACTGACTAATGAATTAAATATATTTGACTACAGGAAGATGTACCTGTGCCATCTCAAATAGCAAGATGTCACCTTCTGTGCCCTGGTTTCAGTTCTGAAGAGAGGATAAAGCTGACATAAGATACAGTGGTGATCTTCCTCCCTCATTCTCTCTGAAGTCAACCCTCACCAAGTATGGCTTGGCTTTTTGGCTTTCCTTCTGAAATACAGTGAAAACAATCTCACCACCATATGTAAAAATTTGAATTTTTAAAGCATATTTTATACCCAATTTTTCCTGGTCACAAAATTACTTAATCTTTCAACTAAAAATAAACTGCCTTCAAATATATTAAAAATGAAGTTGGCCCTCCTTCACTGGATCTATCTATTATAAAATTAAGCGTTGAATGCCTGGCTTCAAGTCTGAGGCAACCTGTCATACCAGAAGCAATGAAGCCACCAAAGATTACTTGGTCATATCAAAAAGTTTCAAGTGCAACGTCACAAAGCTCCCACCAGCAAAAAAAAAAAAAAAAAAAAAAGGATAATTTGAGCAAAATCAGAATAGTAATTTCAATAGATTTTTAAATACCAAATATGGGACTCCTGGGTGGCTCAGTTGGTTAAGGGACTGCCTTCGGCTCAGGTCATGATCCTGGAGTTTCAGGATTGAGTCCCACATCAGACTCCTTGCTCAGCAGGGAGTCTGCTTCTCCCTCTGACCCTCCCCCCTCTCATGCTCTCTCTATTCCTCATTCTCGCTCTCTCAAATAAATAAATAAAATCTTTAAAGTAATAATAAATAAGTAAATGCCAAATATGTTTGAAATCTATACATTAATCTTTTAAAAATCCTATAAAATCCATTTGTTAGCTTTGGAACATGCTAAATGTCAACATTTTGAAAAACTACCAAGTTTCTTTTTATAGAGATACTCTAATTATTAACAGAAAAATAATAGACTATCACTTCGATAGATTGGGTTTTGACCCAATTCTTCACTCCTTCCAGTAGCCACATCCTTTTTTATGTAACTTTGCAATGCCCCCTATTGAGCCACAGGTGTTACCACAGTCTATTAGGACAACAGCCAAACTGAAAGCAACAGTTCATTCAGCCTTACTCACTTACTGCAACAATGCAGATAAAAGGCAAAAGAGAAAAGCACCAGCTACCCGCCCCCCCCACCTTGTCCCCATGTTCCCCATGGAAAAACACAGGTCTAGGGTCAGGTGGGTGCTCTGCAGATGGGGAGAATCAGCTCCTGTCGAAGGAGCCCTGAACAAAAGTCTCCTGTCTTTTGTGGACTCAGGGATTCCACATGTGGTCAGCACACATTCAAGGAGGAGGGACAGATGAAAGGGCCCAGAGTACAAAAGTACTGGGTCCAAGTGGGGAAAAATGCCTTGGCCAAGGTCCTGATGAGGGTGTTGGAGGCTATACCTGGAACGGCCTCACTTGAGGTTCCCAGTAAAGTGAGATCTGAATGGAGGTACGTGGGCTAGGAATGCAGCCCTGTATGAGAACACAGCAGGTTGGGGGAAGGGAACTGAGTCCCTCTCTGCACCTTCCAGTGACTCTAACGTGCTTTGTACCCTGTCTGGCGTGGCAGGGCAGATTCTCCCCCTGAGGCTTGTGGGGCAAAGCCTTGCAATTGCCTATGGTCTGACTTGAAAGGTCACACATGGGGTTGTGACCTGTGGCCTACCTCTTCACCTCCCATTGCAGCCAGAACCATCTTGCCACCTGCTGACTTTGGATCTGGCTGTAGGTCGGTTTGTTTGCTTCTGCAAACAAGGGGAGGTGAAATTGATGGGAAATAAGCTAAATACATACTTCCTTATTATATGCCCTGAGATTCTTTGATCTTTTCTCATGTCGTAATAACCGATACAATCTCCATTTCACAACCCCGAATTCATGAATGGATCTGGGCAACGGTTGTCAGAGGCTGCTAGCATCAGAAAACAAGAGATCGCCTGATACAGTGTGCCTCCTGACGGAAGGGTACACCATCACCTCTGAACCAGCCTGGCCACAAATCAACCTGAAATTGATCAAGCCTCTATGTGTACAGCACCAGTGATAGGAGAATGTATGAAATAGTACGAAACCCCACATTGTGGGAAACTGAGGACAAATAATCCAGTTTCCTAAACAAATAATTTGAAAGGGGAAAAAAAAGGAAGAGGAAACCAACAGATTGAAAGAGATTGAGAGATATAAAAATCAGTTGCCGGGGCGCCTGGGTGGCTCAGTGGATTAAAGCCTCTGCTTTCGGCTCAGGTCATGATCCCAGGGTCCTGGGATCGAGCCCCGCATCGGGCTCTCTGCTCGGCCGGGAGCCTGCTTCCCTTCCTCTCTCTCTCTGCCTGCTTCTCTGCCTACTTGTGATCTCTGTCAAATAAATAAATAAAATCTTAAAAAAAAAAAAATCAGTTGCCATGCATGGACTTTATTTAGATCTTGGTTAAAACAAAATGTTTTTTAAAAATGAGATAATAGGGATGCCTGGGTGGCTCAGTTGGTTGGACGACTGCCTTCGGCTCAGGTCATGATCCTGGAGTCCTGGGATCGAGTCCCGCATCGGGCTCCCGGCTCCGCGGGAGTCTGCTTCTCTCTCTGACCTTCTCCTCGCTCATGCTCTCTCTCACTGTCTCTCTCAAATAAATAAATAAAATCTTTAAAAAAAAATGAGATAATAAAGACAATTTGTAATTCGAAAACTGGATATTTAGCATCTTAAGAAATTATTGTTAATTATGTTGCCCTTGATAATGGTTGTGTGATTGTTCCCCTGGATCTATGCAATAAATAACGCCAAACTTAGTGGCTTAAAACAACAAACATTTTATTAAATCTTACCATTCTGAGGGCTAGAAATTTGAGCAAGTTTCAGCCCTGGGAATCTTCTGTTCCATGTAGTACCGTCTGAAGTCACTCAGTGGCATTTGGCATAGCAGATGGGAAAGTTCAGAGGCTCTAAGATGATTTGACTGATTAATTGATTGATTTAGAGATGATTTTATTCATGGGAGGCTAGACTCAACTGAGACTTCAGACCAGCAGTTTTAAGGTTGTCAGATTTGACATGGCTGTTCAGAGTTCTCAGGGAATGTGTCCCAAATGGATCCAGATGGAAACTTCAAGGCTTATTAAGACCTAACCTTGGAAATACTGGAAAGATACTCCTGCCCCATTTTGCTGGTCAAGCAAGTTACTATGGTCAGCGCACGTTCAAGGGGAAGGGAATTAGGTTCCATCTCTCAGTGGAAGGTGTGGTCAAAAATATGAAACCATCTAGTAATCTACCACAGAGGAAGAGTATAGATGAAACAGGATAAGCCATGAATTCATCATCAGTCAAACAGGATGATAAGTGTGTGTGGGTTTGCTGTAGTATTCCATTATTTCTATTTTCTATTATTCTGTTTGAACTTATCTATAAAAAGAAGGTTATAAAATGGAGTTTAGTTTTCTTTTACCTGGAAGCTGTGTGATATGAAAGAAAAGACCCCAATAAATACCTCTGGCAGTATGTGTTTGGTATACTTTCACTGATTTTAAACACTGAGAGAGCCTAATTAAATTTCTAATATGGATAGGAATTTAAAAGACAAACTTCCGTTTCTTCAGATTACCGGTGTGCAATAGTATATATGGTATGAATTTACAGATGGCTTATGTTTGAAATATTATCAATAATTTTTGTGGTCTGTAACGTGCTTTTAATACCTAGTACTGCAAAAACTTCAATTGGGTACGTCTATGTAGCTTTCAAAATTTATGTTTAAATAGTGACAGTGGTAAAATCCAGGGAAACAATCAACTATTTTTCAGTTAAAATTAACATGCTTTGGTGTGCTTGGGTGGCTCAGTGGGCTAAGCCTCTGCCTTCAGCTCAGGTCATGATCTCAGGGTCCTGGGATTGAGCCCTGCATTGGGCTCTCTGCTCAGCAGGAAGCCTGCCTCCCACTCTCTCTCTGCCTGCCTCTCTGCCTACTTGTGATCTCTCTGTCAAATAAATAAAATCTTTAAAAAAAAATTAACATGCTTTAATCACCACATTTTTCCTTTAGACCTAATATGATCACTGATTTTTCCTCCTTCTGTCACGAAGTCTCTTATGCAAGCACGATTTAAGTGAACTAAATGAAAACAAGAATTATAAGACATCTGAATGTATAAAATGTACAAAGTCTTTTCAGTTTCCCTAAACTCCATGTAACCATTTATTGTCATACTCATTAGGTCTATTATTAAGCAGTCTGTGACTCTTAACGACCTTATTCTTGTTGATCTCTCCTTATGTAGAAAAACATGGAGGATAGGCCGCTAACTTTGCATTACTAACTGTATAGCCAAATGTCCATAATCACCAGGTTGATTTTTGTGCTTTATGGAAGATCTGGAATCCACACAGTACCTGTACCATAGGATTTGATACCAAGGCTTCTTGCTACACTGAAAGCAGAGTAAGGGGGTTCTGAAATAGCAGGGAGGGGGATTCCAGCTTTATTTGACAAATATGCAGTGATTCAGAGGAAGAACAATGTGAAGGGAAGGCAGGTGATTTTGACATTGGTGCCATGTTCGTGTGCACCAACTTCCCTCCCCATCCCAACACCACTACAGCCCTTCATGGAAAAGTCCCCTTCCCACAATGTTCCCACACGAAGCTAAAGCAGAAAAACTCGAGAATAAATTAGAACTCATAGTCATGTGACCCTGGGGAAGACATTTATTATTTCTGTGACTCAGTTTCATATTTATATGATAAAGGTCTCACCACACAGGACTGTTAGGACCATCAACTTATATAATGTTCTTTGAAACAACTTTGAAAGCTTATAGTTCTCAATAAGCATATTACTGCAAGTAGTATTCTACATACATAAAAATATTTTAATTAGAGGAAATCTAGAACAGTTTTATTCAAAGGACTCATTTTCAATCTTTTTAGCATTCTCCACAATTTTTCTTTAGAAAATCAGATGCCATGATTTCTAAAAATATGAAAAATATTTTTAATTACATGAACATAGAAGTGACCACTGGTCACCTACTCAATAGGCACTCTCTCTTCTTCCGTTCCATTAGAGTCGAGATGTTGTTCACTGTACCCAGCTAAAAGACAGTATTTCCTGTCCCATGTTACAGCTAGTTATAATCTTATAACTATGTCCAAGATTGTGACAGCTTACTTAGAGATTGGAAGTTAAACACCAAAACAATCAGATAAAATAGTAGAATCACCGCATTTTCCTCTCATCTCTCTCTTCACCCTGTCTCTCTGCAAGGCTTATTTTTCTGCATAGATAATAAAAATTTCTAAGGTGTGCTCAGCAAAGTCATCAAATACAGAGAAAACTGAAGGGCTCAATCACATTGAAGTGTTAATGGCTTACAGTGTCTTAAGATATTTAACAGTTGATTTTAATATAATCCCCCAATCAAAAGTGAAGCCAAGAACTTGATCTTAGCCGGAACCAATAAACGTGAACAGTGAAGGAAATAAGTAAAACATATTGGTTTTGTTATTAAATGAGTCTCAGTGCACAAAATGAGGTATCTAAGATACCCTATTTCTTTAAACCAACTTATCACTATGAGCCTGTCTTCTACCAAACCGGTGAGAAATTCAACTTGATTTCAACTTTGGGCACCTATAGCCCAAGGAGAGTTGCACAAATATCCTGGTGCTGATGAAGAGCCATTCTAGTTACTGTTGATTCACCCACCTCAAAAACCAACTCATGCCCTGTGTCTCTCTTGCTTCAATCTTTTCCACTGAAGAACCACAAAACCACTCCCAAGCTCCCCCAGTGCCACTGGGTGCAAGGCCAGGGTGCCTACAGCCCAGGACTGTGATTGGATTTCAGTGCCTCTGAGGACTTTTCTCCAGCCCTGGATCATTGGAAAGCAAAATATCCTCCCCTTCTCCTCAAAGAAACCTAGCAGAGGTCCTTCAGAGCTCTTCAACCATAGAGGTTCGATTTCTCTCAACCCTACAGGATGCCTTGGCCTTCGGCTATTTCTGTTTTCAAACCAGTCATAAGCCCTGAGACAGAGTACTGCAAATCCTGATGAAAATAAGGGGTGGAGGGAGAGAAAATGTTACAAGAACAAATGGAGTTCAGTAATTCAATAAATTATCCTGCCACCTTCTAGTGGCTTTCCCTGTTACCCAGTGAACAACTGAAAGTTTCTACTTTGGCCTATAGAGTCCGACATGACTTGACTTCCAGCTGCTCCTCCGTCCCTGTCTCTTCCTTTGCACCCCTCATAATTCCCCTGTAATCACGCTGTGCTTTCTCATGTCCCTTGAACTTGCCAACCTCTCTCCTTACCAGAGCCTTGTGGTAGCCAGCCTCCAGGACTATCTCCGATGTCTCCCTTCTCATGGTATTCACACTGTTATATAATTCTCCTAAGTCCTACCACAGAGTTAGTCTATGAAACAATTGGAGTTTGCAGAGATGGTGATCTGTGATTATGTCATGCAAGACATGTAGCTTCCACCTTGCCCCATCTTGGACTATTTGCTCTGGGAGAAGCCAGCCAACCAGTCACCATGTCATGCGGATGCTTGAATAGCCCTTGGAGAGGTCAATGTGGTGAGACACCGAGGCCTCCTGCCACCAACCGGCACCCTTTGAGTGAATCATTTTTGAATTTGATCCTCCCACCCCTGCCAAACCTTCTGAGACTATAGTCCTGTCTAACGCCATCTTGAGCATAACCTCTTAAGAGACTCTGAGCCAGAATGACTCACTCGAGTCATTTTCAAATTTGGCCCACAGGAATGTGAAATAATAAGTATTTATTGTTTTTTTTAAGCCAGTTAATTTTGGGATAACTTGTTTTGCAGCATGGATGGCTAATACAGGGTTTGACATGACTTTTGCTGGGACACTGTACCTCAAAATGTTCCCATGATCTCCTGCACTCCTTTGAATATCTGCTCTAATTTCTCCTTGCAATAAGGCCTTTGACCACCTGTGTAAAAATAGCATCATCTCCCCACCATGATATCATGCTCAGACCCCAGTTCACTTTATTTTCCTTAATTGAAATTTTACATATGTGTGTGTTTGTTTACTAGCTGTATCCCCATGCTCAAATGTAGACTTCTTAGGATCAGGGATTTGTTTTGTTTACTGCTGTTTCCTCCAAAGCTGAGAATAGTGTCTGTTCCATAGTAGGGATTCAGTAAATATTTGCTGAGAGAAGGAAAGAAATTACAAGTCAGCAAAGGATCATCACAGAATCATGGGATATGAAACTCAACTTGTGCCTTGAAGACAATCATAACAGATAGTCATTAGGGTGTTCTGTGCCAGCCCTGGTCTACGCAAAGATAGGTTGCAAAACTACAGCTTACAGGATGACAAGGAGGGACTGAAAAGATAGAGAAGGTTGTATTTATGAGGAAGAGCCTTAAGTGCCAAGCCAGGGAGTTCCAGGGCATCTTTCAGAATCACAGCATGAAATATGATTCTAAACAAATCATAAAATCAGTTTAAAAAAATCAGAGAGTTCGATATAAAGCCAAGATTGGCACAATATAATTGCGTTCTTATCACACATTTATCCTCAGTGTAGAATTACTTCTTAATAATCATTGAAAGTCTTCAAGCATAGAAAATATGAAAGGTTATTCTAGCCCATATAACACTCAAGAGAAGTCCATATAAAAGTTTGTGCTTTCCTGACCCCCTGCTAAGCAGTTCCAGCCCAAACTTTGTAAAAGAATTGAGTCTAATACCTATCTGAGCAGGACAAGGAGTTAAAGACAGCAGACAAGGATCTGTAGAGGTGGCTATTATCTGGAATGTATGTGGAGTGGGCCACTTATGCATATCAAGAGCCTCTTTTGTTTGAAGTGCCAGAAACACAACTTTTTTTTTTTTTTCTTTTAGGGGAAAAGAATCAGAGCGGTCACCCAAGGCAAGAAGATGAGAAGATATATATATATATATATATATATATATATATATATATATATATATATTTTTTTTTTTTTTTTTTTTTTGCCTCATCCATCCCTTAAAATTAAATATTTTAGTACAGTCTATCTCACCTTATTTCCATTTGTCATTTTTTATCTTCCTTATTCTGACCACCATCAATTTATATTTACTGAGCTTGTGGTCCCTTGTCTGCTCAGCATATTTGTTGAAGATTTGAAGGCAATGATTTGACTCTCGCTCCACTGGAAATATAATAATTTTGGTTCCACATTTTCCGACTGTGCTCAACTCTTGTCTTTATCTCTTGTTTGGGCAGAAACCCTACTGAATGTTTTCTTATCAGAGCCTCCTTTGATTTCAAGGAAGTAAATCTTTCATAATCTCTTTCACATCTTCTATGAAACACTGCTGTTGCTCAAAAAAATGGTGTTAACAAAACATTCAATGACCAACATGGTCTTTAATGCATATATATTACTACTTGCCACAAAATAACTCAAAATCATACTTTGCACTTACATAACTTCTTCTCTTTGATAAACTGAAGGGTTTCAAGGGAGGCTAAGCTGTCTTTTCTCTGTTTACCACAGTTCAACTCAGGTGGACAAAAATGGATAATCAGTGAAGCAAGAGAATTGTTAGGGAAAGAATCAATGTTTTGTCTCTTGAAACTGTATTTCATTCCTCCCGAATCTTCCCATGTTACCTTCCTATATACCATTCTCTATACTGAGGCTAATATCTGGGGACAGAAGGTATGCTGTTGCAAGTTCTATGAAAATTTTACTGGCTCTCCTAAAAGGACATTTCTGAGATTATTTAATGATCATCTTGGCAGACTCCTTAACTTTCATTTAATGTGAAAAAAGAAAAAATATAAAGCCATTCTTAGGTCTACAAGTTGACCTTAGATATATCATTGTTAAGCCATGGGTTGTCTTCTAGAAGAGGACAAAAGGAAACACATCAATGAAATCTAAGGCAGCCTGCAGAGTCATTCAATGAACCTGCAGATTTACCTGCCTGAGTATTATTCTAAGCACAGCAGCAGATAGATGAACTGAATGTTGTCAAATGAAAAGTTGTGCTCTGTGCATGATTAATATTTGACTAGGCATTTAATGTCTTTTCATTATCACATAAGCATATTGTATTGAAAAACTAATAGTATAATACTGAATAAGAACTTAAAATTGATATTAAAAAACCTATCATGTATTTGCAAATATGTAGGTAGAAAAACTAGAGAAGTTGAATTGCCCTCATTAAAACTTAAAAATCTCAACCTCAATGTATACATGGACCTGTCAATTGTTAATGACTTGTGATTGGCCTCTTGTGTTAATATAATAAACATTAGTTTTTTATTCCATGAAACTGCTTTATTGTTCTACCTAGGTTTATGTTTTTTGACCCCTGTGACAGCAATCTCTGACCACATTTCCCATATTCTCTTGCAGTTAGGTTGACCATGTGTCTAAGTTCCGGTTAATGGACTCTGAGGTTGTACCTTCATC
The DNA here is from genome assembly GCF_902655055.1 of Lutra lutra. Taxonomy (NCBI): domain Eukaryota; kingdom Metazoa; phylum Chordata; class Mammalia; order Carnivora; family Mustelidae; genus Lutra; species Lutra lutra. The sequence continues at coordinate 99,750,179 of NC_062280.1, forward strand.
ATGCTTTATCTTTTTCCTACATCCCCACCGGTTGATACAATAATGATGTGGCACTAGATAATTCCTAGCCATGAGATGGTGGAGCCTGAATCCCTGAATCAAATCACAGAGGAAAGTCATCCCCACGAGGAGCCCTTCATTGGACAACCACATGAGCAAAATGGAAATTTCTATGATGTTTAGCATTGTAATTTTAGATTTTATTAATTATAACAGCTAGTTACTCCAATATAGTCACCTAAGCTAAATAGCATTCTACCTTATTAGAAGAAACACACATACCTATATATACAAACACAAAGATACACAAATACATATCCATACTCTTTTTTTATACTGCTAATGAGACTGTAAAATTTCACGACTGTTTCTGGAATGCAATTTGAAAGTATTTATCAAGACCCTTAATTATGTGCAACCTATTTGTTCTTAATTATGTGATCACCTTTGACCTATTTCTAGGAAGTTATCCTGAGTAAACAATCACAACTTGATGTATACAAAGATTTAGCTCCAGTGACGTTCAGAGTAGCATTTTCTTTATATTAGCAAAAAACTGTAGGCAACAAAAACATTCACACTAGTGCATGATTTAAATAAATTGAGGTACTTTAGACAATGAATATTTGAGGTAATAAAAATAGTGCTAATAACACAAGTGAAAATAACAAGTGGCAATATAACACGTAGAACTTGGTCTCGATTTTTTTGGATTTTTTTCAATTATTTAAAAAAAATATGTATCCGTGTGTGTGTGTGTGTGTGTGTGTGTGTGTATCAGAACAAAAATATTCCCAAAGGTACTGAAAGGAAATATACTAAAATATTACTAGTATTTATATCTAGGTAGTGGGATATGGTAATTTTTAAATTTTCTTTTATTTCTATATTTTCTAAATTTTCTTAAATGAACATACACATTATTGTTTAAAGAAATACACACACACACGCACACACATACACACACACATATATATATGTATATGTACTTATTTATTTTAATTAACCCCCATAGTACTCATGCAGTGATTCTGGCCTAATGTCCACACAAGCTATGGCCATCTTTTTTTTTTTTTTTTAAGATTTATTTATTTATTTATTTGACAGACAGAGATCACAAGTAGGCAGAGAGGCGAGCAGAGAGAGGGTGGGAAGAAGGCTCCCTGCTGAGCAGAGATCCTGATGTGGGGCTCAATCCCAGGACCCTGGGATCATGACCCAAGCCAAAGGCAGAGGCTTTAACCCACTGAGCCACCCAGCTCGCCCCTGCTATGGCCATCTTAATGCCTATTTCACACCACTGCAAAACCATGCCTATGTCCTAAAGACCAAAGGTCATCATGGCAGATGTATATTTTGTGTTTTTAATATCCCCCTATGATCTGCTTCTTGTCCCTCTGTTCTCTATATTTTCTCTCTCTTTTTTTAAAGATTTTTATTTATTTATTTGACAGACAGATCACAAGTAGGCAGAGAGGCAGACAGAGAGAGGAGGAAGCAGGCTCCCCACTGAGCAGAGAGCCCGATGGGGGCTCGATCCCAGGACCCTGGGATCATGACCTGAGCCAAAGGCAGAGGCTTTAACCCACTGAGCCACCCAGGTGCCCCTATATTTTCTCTTTTAACCACCAAAATTCTAAGATTGTTCTGGCTCATTTAAGATTTGAACTCTTTGAATTCTAGCTCTTCCAAATTGAATATGTCTTGAGAAATTCACCACACCTCTTGGGACTTTGTCTTTTCCCTTATTCAGTGAAAGACTTGGATCCCAGGGCCCTCTTCTACTTCAACATATGCTGATTCTGTGCTAATGAATTACCATACCAGACTGATCTTAAAAATTCACTTAAAGGGGGTGCCTGGGTGGCTCAGTGGGTTAAAGCCTCTGCCTTCGGCTCAGGTCATGATCCCAGCCCCACATCGGGCTCTCTGCTCAATGGGGAGCCTGCTTCCTCCTCTCTCTCTGCCTGCTTCTCTGTCTGTCAAATAAATGAATAAAATCTTTTTAAAAAAAATTCACTTAAGTTTATTCTTCTCATATCTCTGTTTATTGACCTAAAATACACCTGGTTCCCAGACAAGGACTCCAAGAAAGAGTCATATTTATGCCTGGGGATTTTTTCCTTTTTTTTTCTTTGTCTCTTCCTTCCTCCCTCCCTCCTTTCTTTCCTTTCTCCTTATCTTTCTTTTTATACTTATTAATGTTGTCTTTATTAATGTTATTTCTAGTTTTATTCTCCTTTTGTCTTCCTGACTCTCTATTAATGAGAAAGATGACAACTATCCAAATGTATTGATTACACTCCCATAACTGAACTACATTAGGAGGATCTGTCAAGAACAAATCTGGAAAAAAGAGTTTTCTTTTGATAAACTCCAGGAAAGTGAATCATTCAGAATGTCTGATTGGTGAAACCAATATGAGCAGGGACCCCTTTCGGACAGCCACTCACATTGCCATTGAAGGGGCCTAAGTTAACATGCCTTTGAGGCAACCAGAGTCCCCCTAGCCCACATCTGCATGATTGGGACTGGAGACTGGGATGCTGAGCCCTCCTGCCCTGAGGAGCTGTCCTTTGAACTTCTCCCTTCTGGTGGGGTTCAGTATCAATGAAGTTCTTGTCTAGTCTCCTCTGATTTTCATTCTTTGGCCATCACCTTTTTTTAATCATTCTAGAATTCACAGGTAAATGTAGTCTGTATGACCCCACTGGGAAGAGACTGGTGGGATTTAGGGCTTTGGGATCCTGGTAACAGTGTGTTCCTTTTATTTCCTCACACTCAAATAACTCGTGTCTCTGGGTGTAATTTCATTCTGGAGAGGTCCTCTAAGCTTTTTTTTGGTAACACCATCCCTTTTGTTGAGAAAAAAGAAAAAAAAACAAAATACTGAAGGGAAGCACTTCAGGATGCAATCAGGGTAGATAATGAAGGAAGCAAGCAATGAGAAGATAAGGAAATTCTCAGGAGCCTAGAGAGGCAACTGTTTCTATCCATCTGAGAAGTAATTCCATCACGTATATATCAAGGTCACACAAAAGGCTATATGCTCAGTCCAACTACCGTTCATCAAGCACCTATCAGATGCTAAAAACTTTACACACATTTCTTCACTTAAGAAAGTTTAATGAACAATAGATATAATCCCCATTTAATAAAAGAGAAGATGAGAGGTTAAGATTTCACCAAAGGTAATGGGGTCTATGCTTCGGTTTCCTAAAATGTATCATAATAGCACCTACCTCATAAGTTTCAAGGAGTGCATGAGATAAGGTCTGTAAGGAGGTGTGCACAGGGCAAACACTTGATAATTGTTAGCTGCTTTTTAAATTATTTTTCAATGGTTACAAGTAAGTGGTGAACTCTGAAGTTGGTTTTCTTTTCTTTTTTCTTTTTTTTCTTTCTTCCTGGGATTTGAATAAAGTAGTATAGTACAGAAAAAAACAGATGAAAAGACTGGAGCAACATCAGGAGGAATAGCAATATGGCTCAGGAATAATCCTTAATCCCACAGAAAATGCTGTCTTTGAGACAGTGACCTGACCAACAGGCACGCAGTTACCTGGTTCTGATGACTGTGATCTTAATGAGAACAGCTACTATAATCTTCATGATGTAGCAGGTGCTATCTACACTCACTTAATTACCTGACCTTTCAGAAGACTTTCAGCCACATTTTGAAACACAGGAAACAATACAGATATTCAACATGATATAGATATTCAATACACATTTCTGTATGAGAATGATAGTTCTTCTTCCCATGAAAAATTCTATTTGCTCCTTCCTTAACATAACTCTTACCAGAAGGCACAATATACATAGGTTTCATTTTGAAACATGATTGCAAAATATTTTGGAACAGTAGAAGTGATTTGTGGTTGCCACTTTCCTCAAAAACAGAACTGCTATTTACAAGGATTTCCAAGAACTTGGGAGCACAAAGCTCCTTTGAGGCATAGAAGACAATCATTTTTTTACTTGACGTGAAAGGTAGAACAGAAATAATCATTAACCTATCCCCAAAGGTGTATCTGGAGCAGCTCATTCTCCACATTATCCAAGCCAAGCTATATTATAAACAGTTTTAATTTTCTTTATATTATGATATATTTAAATCTTAGAAAAACTTTCTGTTTGGGGAGACACTGCCTTCCCCCAGGCTAGTGAATTCTTAGAGATAGCAAAGGGCCCAACTGGGACTCTGTGTCTGATGGGCAAACTAACCAAGACAGAATCATACCTTCTCTAGCAGGGCCAGGTGCCAGGCAAGTAGGGATCACACCTACAGTTTAGAGGCCACCAAAATGATTCAAATTAACCAGACTTAAGTGTTAACCCTACCCTGTCTTGCCTTTCCCATAGAATCCCCAATAAATGCCATGGCCTAAACCTTTCCCTCACTCCTAACTTTTACCTCTTGACAACTCTGGTGGGTTTCCCACATGGCCTTCTGTGGCATGCTGTATCTCCTATCTCTAGGACTTGTGAGTAAAATAAACCTTGGGTTTTTTCCTGAACCTCTCTTCTTTTTCCACTGTGGCCACACCTGACTGACCACCTTATAAAAGAATACAAACATCACTTTCCTGAAAATAAATAAATAAAATGGCACCCTAGGCCCTCAATATAGAGGTCACATTCCTTAAAATGGCAAGCAAAGCTCTTTAACATTTTACCTTTGTTTACCCAATAACTTAATTTCTTGCCCATCCAAGCAGCCACTCTTCCAGTAACTTCCAACAAATTTCAATGTCCTAAATACAAATGTTTAATTTGTGTTGGCTGTCAACACCTGGCCAAATGTTGAAGGCCTGTGCCAACACAAATGCAGAACTCTTTAGCAAATACTAGCAAATACTAACTGTTAGCTGTCACTTAAGCTAACTGAGCAGACTTCAGTGACCATATAGAACAAAGAAGACAGACTTTACAGAATTAGATCAGAAGTCACTAAACAAACAAACAACAAGCCCCAACAAATAGTAACAACAACAAAACCAAAGGAGATGGGAGAGGTAAGAAAACAATCTGATTTCCAGAGTTCCCATATTAAAATGTCCAGTTTCAGCCCAAAAGTTACAAGACATAAAAAGTAAGAAGAAAGAGAAGAAAAAAAAAAGTAACTAGAAAGTATAGCCCATCCACACACAACAAAAGAAATCAATGGGAACAGTCCCTGGATAAGCCCCAAAGTAGACTTACTAGATAACAGATTTTAATTCAGCTATTTTACATAGGTTCAAAGAACTAAGGGAATCTAGGCTTAAGGAAATAATGTCTTATTGAATAGAGAATATCAATAAAAAGATAAAAATTATGAAAGTGGATCAAGTAGGATCTATGGAATTCAAAAGCATAGTGACTGAGGGTGTGATCTCTAGTATGATGTCTATAGTTAATAATACTGTATTGTATATTTGGAAATGACTAAGAGGGAGGCTCTTAAAAGTTCTCATCATAAGAAAAAATTCTGTAATTATGTATAGCGATGAACATTAACTAAACATATTGTGATCATTTCATAAAATATACAAATATCAAATCATTATGTTAAACAGCATTATGTTGAATCAGCTCAACAGCAGATTTGAGTAGGCAGAACAAGGAATCAGAGAACCTGAATACAGAACGATTGAGATTCAGTCTGCAAAAGATAAAAAGAATGAAGAAAAATGAAGAGAACCTCCGAGAGCTTTGGGACATTATCCAGGATTCCAACATAAGCATAATGGGGAGTCCAAAAGAAGAGGAGAGAGGGAAAGAGGCAGAAAGAATATTTGAAGAAATAATGACTGAAAACATCCCAAATTTAGTAAAAAGCCTTAAATATCCAAGAAGGTCAGTGGACTCCAGGTATGATGAACTAAAAGAGATGCATACAAAGACAAATTGTCAAAATGAAAAGACAAAGACAAAGAGAAAATACTGAAAGCAGAAAGAAATGACTCATTTCATACAAGGAATTTTAAAAAATATTAAAAACTGATTTCTCATCATAAACCACAGAGTCTATAATTAGTGGAATGATACATTCAAATTGCTGAGAGAAGAAGATTGTCAACCAAGAATACCATCTCCATGAAAACTATCCTTCAAAAATGAAGAAGAAATTAGGACATTCCCAGGTACACAGAAAGTGCAAGAATCTGTTGTTAGCAAAACTGTCCAATAAGAAATACTACAGGGAGACCTCGAGGCTGAAATAAAAGGACACCAGACTGGGGCGCCTGGGTGGCTCAGTGGGTTAAAGCCTCTGCCTTCAGCTCAGGTCATGATCCCAGAGTCCTGGGATCGAGCCCCACATTGGGCTCTCTGCTCAGCAGGGAGCCGGCTTCCTCCTCTCTCTCTCTGCCTGCCTCTCTGCCTACTTGTGATCTCTCTGTCAAATAAATAAATAAAATCTAAAAAAAAAAAAAAAGGACACCAGATAGTAGATCAAGTACACATGAAAAATAAAGAACATAAATAAGGAAACTATATAAGTAAATATGAAAAACAGTATAAATGTATTTTTTGTTTATAATTCCTTTTTTCTCCTATCTGATTTTAAAGACAAGAGCATAGAGCAATAATTATAAATCTGTGTTGATGGGCATACAATGTACAAAGATGTAATTTAGATGACAATAACTGGAGAGGTGGAAGGGAATGGAGTTTTACTAGACAGCATGTTGTATAACATTGTAATTAAGTTGGTATTAATCTAAACTTGATTGCTTAAATTAAGATGTTAATTGTAATCCACAGGGCAACCACTAAGAAAGTAATTAAAATACATAATAAAAATTAATGAGAGAATTAAAGTGGTACACTGGAAAAAAAAAGAGGCAGCAATGGAGAAATACAGGAATTAAAAAAATGCATAAAATATAAAAAATAAATTGCAAAATAACAGACTAAATTCTACCTTATCAGAAATTTCATTACATGTAAGTGATTTAAACTATCTAATTTAAAAGCAAAGATTGGCTGAATATAAAACAATCCATATAATTTGACTCTATGCTATCTGTAAGAGACATACTTTACATTTAAGAAGTTAAATAGGTTTGTAAATAAAAGCATGGAAATAGACATATCATGTAAGTAGTAACCACAAGAGAGCTGAAGTGGCTATACTAATGGCAAACAAAATAGACGTTAAGATAAAAATTGTTTAAAAAAAAGATAAAAATTGTTACAGAAAAAAATACATTTTATAATGAAAAAAAGAGTCAATCAATAAGAAGTTATAATAATTATGACCACATGTGAACCTAGAAACACAAACTCAACATATATAAAGCAAAAATGACAGAATCAAAAGAAGAAAGACAATTCAAAAACAGCAGGCGCATATTCAATATCTCAGTATCTATAATGGGTAAAATGACAGACAGAAGATCAGCAAAGAAATGAACAACACTAGACTTAACCAAGGAAACTTAACAGGCTTCTTTAGAACACTTCACACAACAACAGCAAAACATATATTCTTTTTAAGTGCGCATAGAACATTCTCCAGGATAGGCCATATGTATATGCCATCAAATAAGTCTCCAAAGATTTAAGAAGATTGAAGCTATATAAAATATATTTTCTGACTGAATGGAGTAAAATTAGAAATTAATAACACAAGAAAACTTAGAAAATTCACAGATACACAAATACTAAAAAGCTAAAATAGCCAATGATCCAAAAAAGAAAAAAAAAAAAAAACTGATGAAGGAAATTAGGGAACGCTTTCATATGAATGACAATGAAAACAGAACATACTCAAACAAATGGGTGTAGCAGAAGCAATGCTTAGAATGAAATGTATATAAATGCTATAAATGCTTTTAAATGCTATATATTATAAATGCTATATAAAAGCTATAAAAGCTTATATTAAAAAAGGAGGAAGATCTCAAATAAAACTTAACCCTCCACCTTCAGAAACTGGGGCTGGTTGGGGGGGAAATCAAACTAAAGCAAAAGCAAGCAGAAGTTAGGAAACCATAAAATTACAGCAGAAAAAATGAAATAAAAAATATAAAAACAATAGAGAAAATCAGAAACAACAACAAAAGTTGGTTATTTGAAAAAAATCAAGAAAATGGGTAAACCTTTATCTAGATAGACCAAGAAAGAAAGATGGAAGACTCAACTTACTAAAATTCCTAGAAAAACAAACAACTGAAATGAATCCAAGAAGAAATAGAATATTGAAATAGACCTATAACAAGTAAAAAGAAATTGAGTAAATAATAAAAACAAAACTTAAGGGCAATTAAATTTGATATATATACTACATATATATAATATATAATAAAAATTTTAAGGGCAATTAAACAAAGGGCACCTGGGTGGCTCAGTCTGTTAAAGCATCCAACTCTGGATTTTGGCTCAGTTCATGATTTCAGGGTCCTGGGTTTGAGCTCCTCACTGGGCTCTGCACTCAGCAAGGAGTATGCTTGTGATTCTCTCCCTCTCCCTCTGCTCTCTCTTCTTCTCTCAAATAAATAAATAAAATCTTTAAAAAATGTATCTACCAACAAAGAAAACCCCAGACAACTTCACTGATGGACTGTACTAAACCTTTAAAGAAGACTTAATGCCAATTCTTCACCAACTCTTTCAAAGAAAAAAGAGAAAGAACCACTGACCAATTCATTCTGTGGAGCTACTATTACCTGATTCCAAAACCAAACAAAGAAATCACCAGGAAAAATAAAAACCCAAGCAAAAAACTACAGACAGATATTTTTTAAGAATGTAAACACAAAAATCCTCAACAAATTGTGAGCAAACTGAATCCAGCAACATAAAAAAGGATTGTACCCCATGACCAGGTGTAATATATCCCAGCAATGCAATTGGTTCAATATATGAGAATTAATCAGTGTAACAAACCTTGGTAAGTAAAAAGATGAAAATTATATGATCATCTCAATCAAAGCAGAAAAATTATTCATCAAAATCCAACATCTTTTCATGATAAAAAACTTCAACAAACTAGTAATAGGGAGCACATTCTAAACTTGAAAAAGGTATTTATGAAAAAACCATGGCTAATATGTTTTTAGTGGTGAAAGACTGAAAACTATCCCTCCTAGTCAGGAACAAGAAGAGAAGGATGTCCACTCTTGTCACTGGTATTCAGTGTTGTACGAGATTCTAGCTAGGCAAGATAATGAAACAAAAAACATTCATAATGGAAAGAAAGAAGTAAAATTATCTGTTTGCAGATGATCTTGTCTATAGGAGATTCAAGGAAGCCACAGAAAAACTATTAAAGATAACAAACAAGTTTGGCAAGGTCTAAACATCAGAAATGAACATGAAATGAATAAAATAATCTCACTTTAAATAGCATCAAAAAAGAAGGAAGTTCTTAGGAATAGATTTAACAAAGGAAGTGCCCAACTTACATACTGAATGCTATGAAACATTGCTGAAAGAAAATAAAGATCTAAATAAATGGAAAATAATACCATGTTCATTGATTGGAAGACTTCACATGGTCAAAAGGCCAACACTTCCCAAATTCATGTATAAATTTCACATAATCTTTATCAAAATTTCCGTGTTTTTTTTTTTTGGTAAAAATTGAAAAGTTGATCCTAAATTCTTAAGGAAATTCAAGGGACACCAAGTAGCCAAAACAATCTTTTTTTTAAATATATATTTTTATTTTTTTATTAACATATAATGTATTATTAGCCCCGGGGGTACAGGCCTGTGAATTGCCAGGTTTATACACTTCACATCACTCACCATAGCACATATCTTCCCCAATATCCATAACCCAACAACCCTCTCCCTGTCCCCCTCCCCCGGCAACCCTCAGTTTGTTTTGTGAGATTAAGAGTCTCTTAGGGTTTATCTCCCTCCCGATCCCATCTTGTTTCATTTATTCCTTTCCTAACCCCCAACCACCCCACGTTGCCTCTCAAATTCCTCATATCAGGGAGATCATACGATAATTGTCTTTCTCTGATTGACTTATTTCTCTCACATAATACCTTCTAGTTCCATCCACGTCATCACAAATGGCAAGATTTCATTTCTTTTGATGGCTGCATAGTATTCCTATTATATATATATATATATAATATATATATATATCACGTCATATATATATATATATACACATATATATATATCACATATATATATCACATCTTCTTTATCCATTCATCTGTTGATGGACATCCAGGTTCTTTCCATAGTTTAGCTATTGTGGACATTGCTGCTATAAACATTTGGGTGCATGTGCCCCTTCAGATCACTACATCTTTAGGGTGAATACCCAGTACAGCAATTGCTGGGTCATAGGGTAGCTCTATTTTCAACTTTTTAAGGAACCTCCATACCGTTTTCCAGAGTGACTGCACCAGCTTGCATTTCCACCAACAGTATAGGAGGGTTCCCCTTTCTCCACATCCTCACCAGCATCTGTCATTCCCTGACTTGTTAATTTTAGCTATTCTGACTAGTATGAGGTGGTATCTCATTGTGGTTTTGACTTGTATTTCCCGATGCCGAGTGATGTGGAGCACTTTTTCATGTGTCTGTTGGCCATCTGGATGTCTTCTTTGCAGATATGTCTGTTCATGTCCTTTGCCCATTTCTTGATTGGATTATTTGTTCTTGGGGTGTTGAGTTTGATAAGTTCTTTATAGATTTTGGATACTAGCCCTTTATCCGATATGTTGTTTTCAAATATCTTCTCCCATTCTGTCAGTTGTCTTTCAGCTTTGTTGACTGTTTCCTTTTCTGTGCAAAAGCTTTTGATCTTGATGAAGTCCCAATAGTTCATTTTTGCCCTTGCTCCCCTTGCCTTTTGTGATGTTTCTAGGAAGAAGTTTCTGTGGCTGAGGTCGAAGAGGTTGCTGGCTGTGTTCTCCTCAAGGATTTTGATGGATTCCTGTCTCACATTGAGGTCTTTCATCCATTTTGAGTCTATTTTTGCGTGTGGTGTAAGGAAATGATCCAGTTTCATTTTTCTGCATGTGGCTGTCCAATTTTCCCAACACCATTTATTGAAGAGACTGTCTTTTTTTTTCTCCCCACTGGGCATTCTTTCCTGCTTTGTTGAAGATTAGTTGACCATAGAGTTGAGGGTCTATTTCTGGGCTCTCTATTCTGTTCCATTGATCTATGTGTCTGTTTTTGTGCCAGTACCATGCTGTCTTGATGATGACAGCTTTGTAACAGAGCTTGAAGTCTGGAATTGTGATGCCACCAACTTTGGCTTTTTTTTTTTTTTTTTCAACATTCCTCTGGCTATTCAAGGTCTTTTCTGGTTCCATATAAATTTTAGGATTATTTATTCCATTTCTTTGAAAAAAAATTGATGGTATTTTGATAGGGATTGCATTAAAAGTGAAAATTGCTTTAGGTAGCATAGACATTTTCACAATATTTTTTTCTTCCAATCCATGAGCATGGAACATTTTTCCATTTCTTTGTGTCTTCCTCAATTTCTTTCATGAGTACTTTATAGTTTTCTGAGTACAGATTCTTTGCCTCTTTGGTTAGGTTTATTCCTAGGTATCTTATGGTTTTGGCTGAAATTGTAAATGGGATTGACTCCTTAATTTCTCTTTCTTCTGTCTTGTTGGTGTATAGAAATGCAATTGATTTCTGTGCATTGATTTTATGTCCTGACTCTTTACTGAATTCCTGTACAAGTTCTAGCAAACTTGGGAGTGGAGTCTTTTAGGTTTTCCACATAAAGTATCATATCATCCACAAAGAGTGATAGTTTGACTTCTTCTTTGCCAATTTGGATGCCTTTAATTTCTTTTTGTTGTCTGATTGCTGAGGCTAGGACTTGTAGTCCTATGTTGAATAGCAGTGGTGATAATGGACATCCCTGCCATGTTCCTGACCCTAGGAGAAAAGCTCTCAGTTTTTTTCCCCTTAAGAATGATATTCACGGTGGGCTTTTCATAGATGGCTTTGGTGATATTGACATATGCGTCCTATATCCCTACACTTTTGAAGAGTTTTGTTCAAGAAAGGATGCTGCACTTTGCCAAATGCTTTTTCACCATCTATTGAGAGTATCATATGGTTCTTGTTCTTTCTTTTATTAATGTGTTGTATCACACTGATTGATTTGTGGATGTTGAACCAGCCTTGCAGCCCTGGAATAAATCCCACCTGGTCGTGGTGAATCATCCTTTTAATGTACTGTTGGATCCTAGTGGCTAGTATTTTGGTGAGAATTTTCACATCTGTGTTCGTCAAGGATATTGATCTGTAATTCTCCTTTTTGATGGGGTTTTGTCTGGTTTGGGGATCAAGGGAATGCTGGCCTCATAAAATGAGTTTGGAAGTTTTCCTTCCCTTTCTATTTTTTGGAACAGTTTCAGGAGAATAGGAATTAATTCTTCCTTAAATGTTTGGTAGAATTCCCCTGGGAAGCTGTCTGGCCCTGAGCTCTTGTTTGTTGGGAGTTTTTTGATGTCTAGTCCATTGATTTTTGACAAGTATGCCAAGACAATTTAATGAGGGAAAATTCACCTTTCATCAAATGGTAATGAGACAAGTACATATCCATATATAAAAGAAAAAAGATGAATGCCTATCAAACATTACATACAAAATTTTACTCAGAATGATTTGAAGACCTAAATGTTAAGATGCAAAACTACTAAACTCTTAAAGGAGAACAAGCTTAAATCCTCATGACCTTTGATTAGGCACAAGCCTTAGATTTGACACCTGAAGTACAAGAAAACCAAAGAAAATACAGATAACTTGGACTTCATCAAACTTAGAAAACTTTTGTATTCAAAGTCTAATTTACTTATTTTCCTCTTGTTTCTTGTGCTTTAAGTGCCCTTTTCTGAGAAACCACTGGGTCTTAAAGATTTATGTTTTCTTCTAAGACTTTAATAATTCCAATTCTTACATCTTTGATCCATTTTGAGTTAACTTTTATATATAGTGTAGGTAATGGTCCAGCTTCATTCCTTTGCGTGTGAATATCCCTTGGTCCCAGCACCCAGGATGTCATTCATTATGTTTGGCTTTCTGTTGATTATTTAGTCAACTGTATGTTCTCTGTTGGTCAAGGGCCAAAATTTCTCTTTGAATTCCTTGAAAGTATATAGAGCAGTGTTTTCCAATTTAAAAGATCATGACACTGAAATAATATTTTAAAAATATCAGGTGGCTCAACTGTAGTTAGGGTAGACATTGTTTAGAAGAAATTTAGTTTCAGTTTTTTTTTTTTTTAGATTTTATTTATTTATTTGACAGACAGAGATCACAAGTAGGCAGAGAGGCAGGCAGAGAGAGAGGAAGGGAAGCAGGCTCCCAGCTGAGCAGAGAGCCCGATGTGGGGCTCGATCCCAGGACCCTGAGATCATGACCCGAGCCGAAGGCAGAGGCTTTAACCACTGAGCCACCCAGGCGCCCTAGTTTCAGTTTTAAGTCTGTAGATGTGTCTGTGTGTGTGCCCACGCATGCTGCAGGTGTATACACAGGTACTGGGTTCATAAACGTATGGTTCATAAACGTACAGGTAAGTTTATAAAACATTGGCCTGAAAACACAGTATCTCCTTCAAAATAAGTATTAAGTGAAAAATAAATAAATAAAAGAACCATCAAAGGCTGCTTTCTTTTTGCCTTTAGATGTTCTGCCTTTCTTAGGAATGTGCTTGTTGGACAAGAGTAGCTAGAATGACGGATATCAAGAGCTCCAGTTACCTCCTCACTTAAGTTGAGAGCAGAATAAACACTCTTGTGCCTCTCTAGCAGCAGGATTCAACTTGTCCTTTGCCTTTGGCATTTTCAGGTGATCATGAAGATAAGAAAATGCTATATTCCAATGGGGACATTGTCTCTCCTCTGGCTCCTTGACAAGTGTACAGAGGTAGACTGAATCACAGGCTCGGCTTCTTTGATTTGTAAGGTGAATCTAGCCAACACTTTCCCACTGGACCTGGCCTTCTAACAACAAGGAACTTCCACTAAGATGAGCAGCTTTTAAATTAGCAAAGGAACAATCTGAAATCATTTAGTAAATACATAGTTACACTCATAAATATAGAAGGCTTAGGAAAAATGTATTTTAAAAAAGATATTGGATTCTATTTAACAGGTGATATTTGATACAATATAAATTTTAAAATTCAATAGTTACTAAGTCTATAGTGTAAGGCACACACCTTAATATGTTAAGATATATGCTAATGTACAATCTATGGCATGAAATACAGACTGTTTAAGTGTACCATATCTTAGTATTACATCAACCAAACCTATAAAAACCTTCATTCAGAACTAATATTCAGAAAGTAAAGTAAAGCAAAGCAAAGCATATCTCACTGTCCAAAGGGTTTCATTTTTAGATTTTTAGAATGGTTCATGGACTTACCCAAGGTTATAAAGTTCATCAATTGAAAAAGCTAAGCTGAAAGTAGAACACAGCCTGCCTAATTCCTCGTCCAGAGCTTCTTCTATGTTGCTGTTCTCTACATATTTCCTTAGTTTTATGAAGCTTCTTTAATGAGATCTCAGTTACTGAACCATAACTCATTCACTGAAAATGAAATTCATCCCTACAATGTGTCAGGTAGTCTTCTACAACAAAGTCCCTGCCTTCGTGAGACTCACTTTTAGAAGTGTCACTTTAGTGACAGAAAAAGAATTAATAATGAAGGTTCTGCAGAAATTATTACAGTAATGAAGTATGGCTTTAGTTCTTTGGTTAATAGGAATTTACGAAAGTGATTACACGTTTCTAAATAGAAAATATAAAACTGCCTGGAGTCTGAAGTCCTGATTCTGGCTCAACTCACATTCCTTTACTCCAGATGTTTAACTATACCTCAAAATTAGAAAACACTGGAAAAATTTAGTTTCTTCCCTGTCCCGAGGTACGCTGTTTCCCTGAATTGAAAGATTTCAGGGAGAAAATTGCGTCATAGGCCATGGAATGCCTCAGACATGCTGGAGCCAAATTGTCTCTGTTCAAGATGGTAGAGTTACCCTTTTTTTTTTTTTTAAGATTTTATTTATTTATCTGAGAGAGAGCACATGCAGGGGAGAGAGGCAGAGAGAGAGAGAGAGAGAGAGAGGAGCAGACTCCTTGCTGAACAGAGAGCCCAATGCAGGACTCAATTTCAGGACCCCAGGATCATGACCTGAGCCAAAGGCAGACACTTAACTGACTGTGCCACCCAGGTGTCCCATTTTTTTAAATCCTAAAAAGAATAGTTGTTTCAGGGGGGAAAATGCTATTTATTACCATTTTATAATCAACAATATCAACTGCTCCTAGGAAGCAGGAAAATAACAATTACAGACACGATTGTTTAAAGAAACAGTAACAGAGAGCTCCTTTTAGGAAAAAAAAACAAACACTGAGCAATTTCAACAGATGTGAGAAAAGTCACACATGAAAAGAAACAAGCAAAAATAAGTAAGCAAACAAACTAGGTGAAAGAGCTTCTTCAGTCTTGAACAATTCCAGAGGTAAAGTGGTACTCTATTTGTCCCATCACCACCTCTGTGGAATGGGGCTACCTTCCAAAAAGGCAGAAGAGTGACCTAGGAACAAAGAAGCAGATCCAGACGTAAAGTTATTAGATCACAGAAACAAAGACCTACCTACATTTCCACAGGGCTCAACTTGCAGAGGCAAGTATGGTAAATGTTTTATACTAAATTGGTTAGCAAATATCTTGGAATAGACTGAGAAAGAAATCTTCATTCCAGCTGTAAATCCAAAGATACTCCCTTGGACACTAGTTACTTAAATTTGCCAAGCATGGGATTTTTTCATTTACCAAAATGGACATGATATTAATAATAACTGCCTGTCTCATTGATAATGGAATAATACACGTGGCACAGGATTAAGCAACCAATAACCTTTGTCATTAGCAATCACATCATCAACAATAATAAAACAGATTCATAGTAGGGGGTTGGATCATCCAAGCCACTGGAGAGCCACTCTAGGAATAGCTCCTGAAAACTTCACATAACTCAAAACATTCATAAGACATCCAGCCATCTCCCTTAAGAATAAACGTAACATCCAAAATAAATAAATAAATAAATAAATGAAAGAACAAAAGTCTCAGTAAACATAAACCCACCCATGCCATTATAATGCATTCCTTACATCAAAGTTACTCTTTAATGAACAATAAACAATTTTTAGTGTGGGGTACTCATATTATTTCAACTTACATATATAAAAGTAAGACTTCAGTAATATTTTATGGCTCACTGTTTCAAATTTGTTTATTGAAATCAGTGTGAAATTTAACTACACTGTTTATACAAAGGCCACTTAATATCAGAGAGATGCTATTATAAGAAATGAGGCATAGGGGAATGTGTTATGTGATTTCAAGAGATATACTCTAAATAGAAAGGCAAACAGTAGAAACTGTAAACCCTGAAACATCTTGAATTTAAATGATTGGAATTTCTTTTACAAGTGTGAAGTCTATAAGAAGATACATTCTAACTGCAAAGAAACCTACAGAGGATTGTGAAATGATGACAAACAACCCCCACCACCATCACTCCCACGACACTGCTGTGATGAAAAACACAAAGTGACTGTGGGGGAGGGGAGTGATCCTACCAACTACTTGAGCAAAAGCCAAATTTCTAATTGAGATTTATGATTGCTCCTGCAAGATTTGGATTCCTGTGCTCACATTTCTACCTCATGAATCAGATGGAGCCCTACATGGGGACCTGGGTTCCAGATTCCACACTTAAAGCCAGGTCTTCGATCATCACATACTTGTCCAAAAATCACATGGAGTGGTAAAGCTTTATTGCCACAATTCTGATGTGAAAAACTGGGAAAGAGAGAGTTTTAATTTTGTTTTTTGATTTTTATTAGGAGGAGGGATTTCTTTTAGCTTATGATTCAGGCTTAAATCTTCAGTTTTTCCTATCTCAGTTTACAAAGTAGGATGTAAATGTATAATTCACATGGTAGTGAATTATATTCATGGGTAAGATCCTAAAAACCTCACGTAATTCAAAACTTGAATAATTCTAGATAGATTATTCCCCAGGAGAAACCAATATAATGTAAGGATTAGCATTCTCAGAATTCAGAAGCTTATAATATGCAGTGTATCCTAGAGCAAGTTTTTAGACACTTAAAAAATTTAGTGTAAATTTAAAATTTAAAATTTAAAAAAATTAAATTTTTAGACACTTAAAAAAAATTAAGTGTAAATTAAAAAAAATACTTCAAAAATGTATGGAAAAGGTTTACAAGGATAATGTATAGACTTTCTGCATACCTCTCACACAGTTTCCCCTATTGTTAAATGTTACCATGGTACATTTGCCTAAACTAAGAAACCAACGTGAACACTATTAACTAAACTCAAGTCTTTATTCATATTTCACTAGTTTTTCCATTAATGCTCCTTTTTTTATTCCAAAATCCAATCCAATTTTAAGTACTTTTAAAAGTTATGGAAGAATTCATATTACAGTTGGCCCTTGATCAACATGGGTTTAAACTACATGGGTCCACTTACATGCAGACTTTTTCTTGACAGAGAGAGAGTGAGCACGCAGAGCCGGGGCCAGGGGGACCAGGTACAAAAGGAGTGAGGGATAATCCCAAGCAGGCTCCACCCCCAGCCAGAGCCTGACAGGGGACATGATCCCATGACCCTGAGATCATGACCCAAGTCAAAATCCAGAGTCCAATGCTCAACCAAATGAGCCACCCAAGGGCCCCTATATGCAGTTTTTAAGAAATAAATACGGTACAGTATTATATATGTATTTTCTCTTTCTTATGATTTTCTTAAAAACATTTTCTTTTCCCTAGCTTACTTCATTGTAATAATACAGTATATAATACATAAACATACAAAATCTATGTCAGTTGACTAATGTTATTAGTAAAGCTTCTGATCAACAGTATGCTATTAGTAAGTTTTGGAGGACTCAAAATTTCTCAGGGGATTTTTCAAATACAGGACCAACTGTATTTGAAATTTGTGTGAACTAGTAAGATTTTGGCAGTGCCTAGGTGCCTCAGCCAGTTAAACATCTGCCTTTGGCTCAGGTCATGATCCCAGGGTCCCAGGATCCATGGCACAGGGTTACCTGCCCACCAGGGAGTCTGTTTCTCCCTTTCCCTCCATCCCCCATCCCCACTCATGCTCTCTCCCTCTCTCTTGAATAAATAAATAAAATTTTTAAAACAAACTATTAACATCTTTCTGTCATACTCTTTCAAATTTGTGAGATTAAAATTGGTATGAAATACAACTGTAGTTTACCCAAGACTTTTCACGAGGTTTAATGCAAGGATGGCAGAAGACTTAACCTACTGCAGTAGCCCAAGCCAGTAGGTTCACTCTGGAATGGCGAGGGGAAGGGAGGAAATGTGTTGTACTGGGTTTCAGTGGAAATTTTCATTTGAAGAAAATCACTAGTAAGAAAATCCAGAAAACAATATTTGAATAAAATCAAGAATACTGAAAACAAGCGAACAAGCCAAAAACTAGATATGATGGTGTTACAAGAAATGCTCAGAAAATTGCCTAGTCAGGCACTATTTTTTTAAAAAATATAGATTAAACTTCTACTGCAAAGAGCCTCCAAGCAAACTGTGTAACCACATATACTGCAAAGTATTCCCCATTTGCTGTTACTATTATTAAAATAAAAAGAGCCCTTAAAAATTAAAAGAAAAACGGGCAGTCAGTTTATAGCCAATAAGCATTTGAAAAATATTCAAACTCAGTTTCAAAGAATGCAAATTAAGCAGCAATGTACTTTTTTTCTAACTTATAAACCTGGTACTATTCCTGTAGAGTGTAGGCTAATGTGTAAAGAGCAAGGCACTTGCATACATTGTTAAAGGGACTAAAACTTGAAAAAACTTTTTAATGGCAACTTGGCAATATATGGGTTCAGTTACCTACTGCCGATTACTAAGCCCTTCCAAAATATAGTGGCTTAAATCCACACGAGTGTATTGTTTCTAACATTTCTCTGAGTTGACTATGAGGTCTCACTCATTACATAATGTTGTCCAGGGCAACTCACACAGCTGCACTCAGCTGGAATACTCTAGGCTTCCTTTCTTCTCCATGTGCTCCCCATAATTCAGGACATGAGCTCAAGGATCCTTCATGTCAGCTGGATGCCAAGAAAGCAAAAATGGAAGCCGACAGACCTTTCAACGCCTACCCAGGTCTTGTAGCCCTCATTTACTAGAGCCCACCTGCACAGGCTCCTAAGAGCCGATGATGCCTATCTCTTTCCAGCTCCATGTTCGGTGATCTCCCGTCAGTAGCTTGAAATCAGTCAGGATGGTAGTATTTACACCACAGAAATTGGCAAATGCTATAAATCAGGGCTTTTAGAAAAAGTTTTCAGAGCTGATTTTCCAGAACACTATTTCCTGAAAGTCACATAGCTTCACATCACCACATTCTTTAGGAAAATTATTTTATTCAGGTAAATCACAAGGCCATCCCAGGTTCCCTGTGGGAGGGGAAACAGACTCCATCCCTTAACCAGAGAATGAGCAAAGAATCTGTGGTTATATGTAATCCACCACAAATTGATCAAAAATTACTTATATCCTTTCCACGTGCAAAAACAAAACAACTCACCACCTTCCAAGATCCCTCAAAACCTCATCCCACGAAAGCATCAGACTCAAAGTTCAATATTTCATGATCTGTATCATGTCCAGATACAGGTGCAGCAACTCTGGATCTGGAGAACCGTGTTTTCTGCCCCTCCATAACTCCCACTCATTCTCCCCCTCCCCCAGGCATGAAACGGTAAGAAAGGGACAGGAAACCTACAAGGATACTCCCTTTCAATAACAGGGAGATAGTAGCTCTGAAATCTACCCAGACACATGCTGTTAGATTCTATTCTCCCAGGACTGGGGGCCCAGCTGGGGCTAGAACATCCAAAATGACATCTCATCCTCCTAGACTTTTCTGGGTGACCTGTCTTCATTTAGGAGTCTGGCCCAGAGTTCTTTACAGCATGGTAGCTGACTTCCAAAGAGCAAAGGTAAAGAAACTTGCAGGTTTCTTAAAGGCTGGGAATAGCCTGGAATAGCATCATCATACCAACCTAGTTTGGTATCATCATATTTACCTAGTGATGCCAGATTTTGAAAACACACACACACACACACACACACACACACACACGAACAAAAAAAAAAGGATGCCCAGTTAAATTCGAGTATCAGATAAATAATAATTTTAGTATGAGTATATCCCTTTCTTTTCTCTTTGTAGTTGACATTCTAATTTTACTGGGCATCTTTAATTTTTTCTGGTGATCCTACTTTTACCACATTCTGAAGGTTGAAGCAAGTCATTCAAAGATAAGGGAAGGAGACATCACCGTTTAATGAATAAGTGGCTTGCTCATAAAGAGAAGGAAGAAGTTAATGACGGCCATTTTGCAGACTACCACACTATAACAAAAGACTTGAAAATGTGTTATCAGTATAACCAATAATTCTATTTCTAGGGATTGTTCTGAGAATGTGATTAAAGACATGCCAGGTGTTTAGCAATACAAATGTTGATTGTAGAATTACTTGTAAATGGTGAAAAACAGGAAGTAACATAAATGTACAAAGACAAAAAATAAGTATATTTATTGAGCTCCTAATATGTGCAAGACACTGTGTTGAACCCTTAAAATATACTAAACAACACAGAAAATCTCTTAGAGACTAAGAGTCTCTTAGATACTAAAGGGGTAAGATTCACATTCAATAGATAATAATGCATTTAAATAATTGACTGTAAGTGTGCTAATTACTAAAAAGAGAACTACTGGGCACTATGGAATCACCAAGGAATGAATTCTATTGGAGGCTGGTTTAGGAGAAAGGATAGGAAATAATTGGAAAGGTTGAGGGAGGAAAATATTAGGAAGAGTGAATAGCAGAGGTATTCTAAATGTATATATTTAGGTGATCATAATAAAGAATTAGGGATGAGATGCTCATTAAACATTCAAGTGGAGATGCCAAATTTTGTTTAGATAGGGATCCTAGGAAGGGTCAAATCTGAATACATATATTTTTTTGTTTTTTTTGTTTTTAAGATTTTTATTTATTTGACAGAGAGAGAGTAAAAGCAGGGGGAGCAGCAGAAGGAGAGGGAGAAAGAGACTCCCCACTGAGCAGGGAGCCCAATGTGGGGCTCGATCCCAGGACCCTGAGATCATGACCTGAGCTGAAGGCAGACGCTTCCAGCATCCTGAATGTATATATTTGGGAGTCACCAGACTACAGTCAATAGGCAGTTAAATAAAAAGAACATCAGGGAAGTGGGTTATCATCAAAGCACAAAAAAGAGAGTTTCAAGAAGAGAGTGGCCACTTGGGAGAACTGACACTAAGACACTGTTTAGGTTGAAGGCAAAAAGTGACCATTGCATTTGGTGACATGGAGGTAACTGATGCCATTTCACATGTATAGGGGAGGACAAAGATCTAACCGAAATGGACTGAGGAAAGGTGATGGAATGAGGAAACCATTCATTTGAGAAGTTTTGCCGTGAGGGAGCAAGAGAATAGGGCAGCAACTAGACGGGAAAGGGTGGGGGGGTTAGGAGTTGGTTTGTTGGCTGATGGGAAAAAACCCCAAGAGAGGGAAATCAATAATGCAGGACAGAGGGATCTATTTGTAGGAGAAAAGTCCTAGGGAAGGTGAAAGAGAATGAGCAGCAGAAGTGGGAAGGGTTCCCAGAGCTCTAGAGCTCAAGGAGAGGGTTGACTTTAGCAAGAAGCAGGGATATTTCCTCCTATAGTAGCAGATGTATGAAGAGTGGGCCCTGATTCAAGAGGCTGAATACAGTGGGAGGAAGAGGAGAAAGTGCCTGTTTGCTTCTATTTCAGATGAAGCCTTGAATCAAGGTCATCTGTAAGAAGGAAAGGGAGGGAGGGGGAGATTAAAAACATATTCTCCAAGTGTACTTTACATATAATGTTGATCACACTTTTCAAAGGTCTATATGTACAGACTCTCACTTACCCAATAAACTCTACAGTTTCTTGACATCTCAAATAAGAAAAAGAGCAAAGTGGGAACCATTATAAATAAAAAACAATAGCCCACCAATCAAGACGAATTTATTGGATACTTTTATTTAAATGCCTTAGAAGAATTTAATAATCATGTATTAAAATTCCCCTGTGTCAATTTAGCAATCAAGAGAATTCCTAAGTCATAGAAGAAGTGCACATCAAAGTATTGTTCAGAGTCATGCCTATTAGTCAGAGTTAACAGAGGCCCAAAGATGTCTGCTTTTGTGACTTTACCAATGCATTAAATTGCTTATTTCCATATTAGCGAACAGATTAAAGGAGTGATTGGATGACGCATTTTTCATCTGCATGACAAAATCAGGCTGTCCATGAGTTGACACTTGTGAGATAAAGTCAATGAGATAAAATGCAATACACTGCTGTAAATCACATCAACTACTTAAATTGACAAGAGGAGTTCACACTACTGGGAATGTTTTTTCAGAAGCTATTAGAAAAAAAAATGAAATTTGAGCAGAGCTTTTGGGTCATCAGTGCTCTATATTTAGAATCTTCAAATAATCATAGATTCCAGCACTTTGTCACCAAGAGAGAAATAAAACGGGGTTACCTCCCTTTTCAGTGCTTTTTTTCTTTTTCATTGAATATAGCAGAAGTTTCTGTGATGGGACAAATCCTATTCTGAGGCTTAAAAATAGGCCTTACACTTTTCAGATGAGGTTAGAAGTACATTATGATAATTAAAACATAAAA
Organism: Lutra lutra; assembly: GCF_902655055.1. Taxonomy (NCBI): domain Eukaryota; kingdom Metazoa; phylum Chordata; class Mammalia; order Carnivora; family Mustelidae; genus Lutra; species Lutra lutra. The sequence goes on from NC_062280.1 coordinate 99,772,957, forward strand.
GTAATATTGTTCACAATGCAATACAAATTTTGAAAAGAGCAAATATTTATTGAGCACTATGTACAAAGCACTGTTCTTTGTACCTGGGGTGTGCATTATCTTACATAATCTTCAAAACTCCTAAAACATCTTTATGAGGCAGGTTCTATCACTGTCTACATTTTACAAAAGAGAAAACTATGGTTGGTCAGATGCATTTATAATAAAGACTTACAGATGTTGTATACTTGTTTTGTGCCACGTATATCACTGTGTTTAGGGGATTTTGTGTCTCAAAAATTAATGAGATCCCCAACTCACAACCTCCTGGAGGAAGTAGATGGGCAAGCAGATGACTAGACTTTCAATGTGGCATGTTTTGTGAGAAGATGAATAATTGAGTGTCCTTGGAGCTGGAGCTTGAAGGATGAGCAGCAGTTGGGAGAAAGGCAGAGGAAACAGGTGCAAGTGGTACAATTGGGACAAGGTTCTACATGCACAGGAAATGGAGTTCAGCATAGCTTATGGAGGAAGTACAAGTTAGGGAACGGCAGGAAATAAAGTTGGAGAATAGGTGGGAGAAGATTGGGAGGGTCTTGTATGAAGTGGAAGAGCTTGGAATAGATTCTGTAAGCACCATGGAGCATCAGAGACACAGGCGCTGGATCAGCACCTGATCCTGAGACAGGATCAGCTTTGCGTTTCAGGAAGACAAGCCTGGCACCAGGTCTGTGATGCTCACTGAACATGAGAGACGGGGAGCCTGGAGAAAACTGGATGAAGTTAATGTCCAGGTACAAAAGGACGAGGGCCAGAAGTAAAGTGGAGAAACCGCATGTATGGTGTGTTTCTGAGCAAAGATATTGAGCTTTGAAATTTAGTTACCTAAAATTGGAAACTGTCACAATATATCAGTACTTATGGATTGATGCTGGCAATTACCAGACTGTGTCACTGGAAGGTTTATCAAACTGAACAACTACATCATGACTACCCCTTTGTAGATAGTAAGCATTAGATGCCACCCCATTGAAAGACGAATTCTGATTTCAGTTATGTTAAAATGTGTGTTTAGAATGGATGCAATGGGAACACTGTGTTAAAAATACATCCTATAGGGGTGCCTGGGTGGCTCAGTGGGTTAAAGCCTCTGCCTTCAGCCCAGGTCATGATCCCAGGGTCCTGGGGTCGAGCCCCACATCAGGATCTCTGCTCAGCAGGGAGTCTGCTTCCTCCTTTCTCTCTGCCTGCCTCTCTGTCTGCTTGTGATCTCTGTCTGCCATATAAATAAATAAAATGTTTTTAAAAAAAATACATCCTATATCCAACCACACATCTCCCTTCTTCTAGTCCCCCATTCTGGTCCAAGCCAACATCAATCATCTCTTTACCAGATGATGACAGTAACCTCCTAACAGGTCCTTCTGCTTCTTCTCTTAACATCTCCTCTTCTCTCCTAAAGCCCTTTCTTCTCAACAGGGTAGCTAGGGGCAAATCATGTCATTCCTCTGTTCAAGATCCCCAGTGGGGGTGCCCGGCTAGCTCAGTTGGCAGAGCACGTGGTCTCCAGTGGGACTCTTGGTCTCCGGGTCATGAGTGTGAGCCCCCACTCCCCAAAAATCCCGAGTGGCTTCTCCTCTCACTCAGAGAAAAAATCCAATCCCCAATCAGAGGCTACAAGGCCCCTTAGGACTGGTCCCTCCGTAGCTCTCACCCCCATCAACCCACCTCCTGCTCCTCTTGCTTTGCTTCCTCCAGTCCAGACAAATGGGCCTCCTCCAACATCACACAAGGGTTTCTGGGTTGGGCAGTTGGTACCTGCTGCTTCCTCTGCAAGACCTCCTCTTCTCCTGGGTGTCTGCAAGGTTCATTCTAAAGTCTTTCATAACATGCCACCTTTTTACAAGGCCTCCTTTGCCTTCCCTTGTCTAAAATATCTCTCACCCCCCACCCCCAAACTCTTGGTAGTTCCAATCTGCCTCCCTGCTTTATTTATTAAGTTAACCCTTACCACTATGTAGTATAGCAACTGTGTTACAGGCTTATGCCCATAGCTGTCTAGAATGTGACTGAAGAGTCCGTTCCTGGTTCAAAACCTACGGGTGATTTTTCAGGCCTGACCAGAGGCGATTTCAAAGGCTCTAACCCAGCAGGCTCCCAGGGAAAAGCTGCTGTTCCTGCAGCAGACTTGGTTCACAGCTAGTGCTTTGGGGTTTCTGAAGGGAGGTGCAGGCAGGGGCCCAGGGCCCCTGGCCAGACATGCTCCTTCACAGATCTGCACATCTAGCCCAAGGCCTTCATTCTTATCTTTCTCTATATGATGCCTCGGGCACAGAGTTTCACGGGGCCTCTGCTGAATCTTCCTAATGGGGCCTGGGAGAGGGGAGAGCAAATTTTGAAGACACTTTTCCCCACTCTGACTTAGTACCCAGTATTGTTTCACTCCTAGCCCTCCCCAACCTTGCCATCTTCTCTCCATCCCCCTAAGCCCCTGCTGCAATCCCAGAATCCACGAACCTATCAAAGACTCTCACTGGTGTGCCATTTAGTGAAGGAAATGAAAGAGGAGGGAGTCTGCACTTTCCCCGGCTTTAGATTCCTGCTTACTCCATCACAGTAAGGGATTTAAAGGCTTAAATCTGATTTTTGGCTTGTTGCTTTAAACAGCTATGCTGACCCCTTTTTTTCTCTCCCAGCTCAGCAAGCTTTCTGAATTGGAAGGTTATTAATTATTGATTTAATGTCTTTAATAGTTATAGGCCTATTCAGGTGGTTGGACATTTTGTTTGTTTGTTTGTTTGTTTTCCTGCTCTATCTCCAACAACTAGAAAAATACTTGGCACCCATTAGGTGCTCAGTAGATTTTTTAAATAAGTTAATAAGAATCTTAAATTCTTGGAACAGAATAGATTCTATTATAATAGATTAAGGTTTCAGAGTAACTTTGGTATTTTTATTGCCTGCAGCTTTATTTCCTCTTTAAACCACAGAATTATAGCTAACAAAGTTAATATTAGGTAAATTTTTAAAAAACAGAATAGATAATATTTTGTCTGGGGCAGAACACAGGAAGAAACACTACAAACTGACATTCAAAAAGAGATCCTATATCTTAGATCCTTGTGTTTTATTTGTTTTTAGTTCTCCATCTGAAGGTCTTATGTAGATGGAAACAAAATTCTACTGTCTGGTATGCACGTCGTTTTTCCATAAGTGTTTTAAAATATCAACAGAGAAATGGAAAGCAAACTAGGGAAGAATTCTAAGAAAACTAGAGACATTTGGAATGCTGGAAGCTTTCAACCAATTGTTATTGTTGTTCCAGTTAAAGAGATTTGTTTCCGTAGTACTCTTGCACTCTCTATTTAAGAGAGAGGAAACAAATACAGATAAACTGCAAAGCCAGCCATCTTGTACAAGAGGTTGCTGAGCTGTCCCAAGGCTCAGGCTGTCTTGGTCTAGAAGAATTCAACTTCAGGGGATATTCTTAAAGGACCCTTATCTACTAACCTCCAGGCTGCTACAAACTGAAGGACTTCAGGACTTACATGCTCCAAATGAAGCCTTTGTATACTGTTGATATATCAATCCAGACATTCCCTGCTTCTTCCTACCCTACTTTGTTCTGAGCAAGAACAGAGTGGTAAGAGAGCACCTGACAAGACCTCTCTTAGTATACGTTGTGGGTCAATGACAGAATCATCAATGACCAAATTACCCTTCATCCTCTGTTTCCCTTGAAATGTGTCCCAATAATTTTATGCCACCTCGAAGCATCCTAAAGTTTGCCCCCAGTAAGGTACATTCACCAGTCAGTATTCCACGACTTTTACTTCCCCATTGCACATTATAAATTTTTGGCTTAGGATCCTATAATGCTTTCTACTAAGCTGAAAAACTAAATCACAAGAACGAATGGGCAAGAATGGTTTAAAATATTGCCTCACCTGAGTAATAAGTTGTCTCTATTCCTACCAGGTCCAAATGCAACCAACTGAGGTTGCAGTTATGAACAATAGGTATCTCCTGCTTTCTAATACTTAGCCCATGGCTGACATCCCCAGTCCTTTCTTGCTGACTTGCCATTGGAGGAAAGATTGCATTACATGCTTGGATTGACCAGTGAGAGAAGGGTCAAGGGCCAGGTTCACTGATATCCTACTAGTTCTGCAAGAATTCTAAATGTCACCTATCAGAGAAAGTGAGTAGAGGTGCTGGAGGAAGGACTTTTGGTCTGTTTATCATTCCACTGTATATCACCTTGGCCGGAGGTAAATTCTATGATACTTGCACTATTGTCAGAAGATTAATTTATCTCAGAAATGAGGAGATGCTCAGGGGACCTAAGTCTATCCATCCTGTACCTAGAAACTTAGTTCACTTTATGTGTTATATTCTTTTTGTTTTTTGTTTGATTCGATTTAGCTAAAAAGAAGATGGCTTGAATAGACATTTCTCTAAAGCAGATATACAAATGGCCAAAAGCATGTAAAAGGATGTTCAAAATCATTAGTCATCTAGAAAATGCAAATTAAAACTATAATGAAGTACCACTTTATACCCTAGGATTCCTAAAAGATAAGAAAATAACCATTCTTGGTGAGGGTGTCAAGAAATTCCAACCCTCATACACTGCTTGATAAGAATGTAATATGATGCAGCCACTTAGGAAAATAGTCTGGAAGTTCTTCAAAACATTAACCATAGAGTTATTATATGAACCTGCAATTCTACTCATAAGTATGTAACCGAAGAATTGAAAACATATGTTCACACAAAAACTTTTACATGAGTCTTCACAGCACCATTATTCATAAGAGCCAAAAAAGCAAAAATAAATGAAATACCTATCAATGGATGAAAGGAGAAATATGCATAAAATGAAATATTATTCAGCTATAAAAAGGAATGAAATACTAATATGTGAATAAAACTTGAAAACTTAAGTTAAGTGAAAGAAGCCAGACTCAACAAGGCCACATATTGTATGGCTCCATTTATATGAAATGTCCAGAATAGGCAAATCCACAGAGAGAGAGAACAGATTAGTGGTCTCCAGGGGCTGGGTTGGGGGAGGAGTGGGGAGTGACTGCTAATAGGTGAAGAGTTTCTTTTGGGGGTGATGAAAATTTTCTAATCTTAACTTGTGATGATGGTTGCAAAACTCTGTGAATATATTGAAACTATGGATCTGTATTTCTTAAATAAGTGAATTATGTCTTAATAAAACTATTTAAAAATAAAACGGAAGGCAGTTTATTTAAATATCAGATGGATGTGATATTATTATTATTATTTACTTCACAAACCCATGACAAAAACCTTAAAGAGGAAAAGGCAACCCACCTCGTGTGTAGGGCTAGACTATTAACACGAAGAATGAACCTCTTAGTAGTGTGTCAGCAGTTAAGAAAAGAAAGCGGCTTTTGAGAGGAGACCCTGACCCTGTTGGGGCCATAAACAGATATGGTGTCCCTGGGGCATTTTAAGGCAAACGTGGAGCCAGTTAGCTGCATTTGTATATGCATATTTCCATTATGGTAGTCAGACCTCTAAATTATCCAAATTAGAGATTGCAATCTTTCAGAATTTGGGACTACTGATGGTGATCAGCTTGTCCTGGTTTATCTAGAACTTTATAGGTTTTGGCACTGAAATCCCCGCATCAACCCAATCAGTGCCAGGCAAATTAAGAATACCAGCTAGAGCACATGGCCCATGGAAAGCTGCTATCGGTATTTATTCCTGTAATAAATAGGCCACAGTGGGAAGAAATTATTATAATTTCTTTTGCTACAAAAAATGGACTCCCTTCTCCCCCCCACCCCACCCTGCCCTGGGTCCTGGGGCTCACTGCTGCCCTTCCCCACCTTGGGAAAATGACCAGAGTACAGAAACAATCCAAGACAGCAAATCATAATTCAAGTTTAAAAGCACCAGAAACCACTGGTAGAATTCTGTGTCACATATCAGAGTCATACTAGAAACCCACAGGGAAATTTATGGTATAAATAGAATGCTTGCCAACAAGCAGAACCAAATATATCACAAATTCTAACCTGAAATTAAAACTATTGATAAAAGGTGTTCATTAATGAGGGCCTTTCAAACTGCTAAATGTTTCCCTAACTAAAAATTCCCTAGAAGCTAATCATAGCTCTCTGAAGTATCCTTTTAACAGAATTTATGAACACTGTCTGAACTAAAATCTCACCTACAGAATGAGGCAATATAATATTAAATAATTATCATCAAAATTAAACTACTTATATTCTCCAGGGAAGAAATAACATCCATTCATAATCAGTAATCAACATTTAAGAAAACACATAGTTCCTTTTGCAATGAGAAACATTAACATTTTGAGTTTGTGAAGCCTCAGAAGGAAAAAACCCCAGCCATCTGAAAATAGGTACAAAACAAACTGTCTGGGGGATTTTATTTAGAACCCTACATATTAAACAAAACACTGTGAAGGATATGAGGAAATAGCAGAAAAGTTTTATGCAAACGAAAGAGTAAGTTTCAAGACCAAAACCAATGATGTTGGCCTACTCAGACAGTCTCTTAGCTTCTGTGTAGTTCATCCAAGTGATGTCCTAGGATCAGCTGAAACAGGCTGTTTTACAAAAATAAACTAATACAAAAAACTTTGCTCCACTATTCATGCACAGAAGATAATTACAATGAAAGATGTAACGCCAGAGTCTTCACATGATGACCTCGTGGTTTCTTACTTGTTACACATAAAAAAGGCATCTGACCAAAAATGACTCAATTTGTTAAACGGTTTATAAATTTGTTAAAAGGAGGAGAAATACTCCCTCTTTCTTTCTTTCTTTCTTTCTTTCTTTCTTTCTTTCTTTCTTTCTTTCTTTCTTTCTTCTTTCCTTCTTTTTTTTTCTTTCCTTCCTATTTATCTATTTATCTACTATCTTGACTTTATATAAAACTGTATGTGTGTGTGTGTGTGTTTTACAACTTGGCAGAGGCCAAAGTCATTCCCATTGTTTTGGAAGCCAAACACATGTTTGTTACTCAATTGATAAATTCCACATGACAATCATAGGATTTGTTGGTTGTTTTTTCCAAGGTGTCACTCCACCATTGCTTCTTCTCCCCGACCTTAAAACTGCTCAGCTTCAGTGTCGCCCACTTCCTCAGCAAGACACTTCTTTGTCATGAACTAAGGTAAATTCCATACTGCTATATGAAAACTACAATAAAATTCCAGATATAAACAAAGAGTTTTAAACACCATTCACTTGGTAAATGGGGAAAGCAGCCACTGAGGAAGAAAAATGCAGTAAAGCATGATCTTCTATCATCAGCTACTATAATCCTTGAGGCTGATATGCCTGTAATCAGTTCTGGAGCCCTTTGTCTAAATTGAGTCAAAATAATAGGACTGTCTTTCACATTCATCTCTCCAGGTTGTCCCGTAGGACTTTTTCTCTTTCAGATCTGGTCTTGGAGCTCAGATGAACCTATTGTTACCCAGATATGGTTTTATTTGACTTAGCATCTCACAATCCCAGGAAGTACGGATCCTCCTTTCCCTGAAGATAGATGATCTTGCACTCTCTATGTCCCAGGACAGATGCCACATGGCACAAATTTAGTATCTACAATGCTGGTCATTTTTAAAGCTAATTTGAGTTAAAAGAAGACCCTATAAATCCCTTTAGCTTTTGTTCTTGGCTTCATTGGCTCCACAGCCCATTCTTTCAACTGTGAGTTTTTCCATTCTGGGGAAAGAAGTTCCTCTCCTCAGGACAGACAAGTGTGGGAATGCTTCTCCTGGAGGTCTGCCTTATCTCTGGAATGAGAGAAAGGAACCCAACACTCTCAGTTTAGCCCCTGTGCTTTAGTGTTCTCTTTCTCTGCCCTACCTCTTGTCAAGAATTTCTCATTCTTTTTCTCCATGAGATGAGTTTTTACATCAGGATCTGACGTTCAAATGGGCAGACTTGAAGTTTGGGATGGGTAGGGTCAATTCAGAGAGAAAGTTACTAAAGAACCCAGTTGAGGCTGATATCTATATCCGTTCTCCAAACTGGCCCTTTAGAGTCCTAAGATGGGTATTTTGTTCTCCAATTGTCTGATTCTTGTATCCATTTCTCAACTGCTTTTGAACTCAGAGGGATGACAGGAAATTATCACTTCTGTAGAAACAAAGAAACCCCAAATCCCAATGGCTAAAACAACAAAGATTTATTTTTTGCTCTTGTTACACGTTCCCTGGGTCTCTCATCATTGGCTTTGCCTACACAGCCCAGTGTTTATAGTTTTTAAAGACTAGTTCAAATTTTAGCCCCTCTGAATAGGACTTTATTAGCAAACAGATCTAGAAAAAAATATTCACATTTGAATCCTAGGATGTAATTACAAATACTGTGCCAAAGCGGTATTTTCAAACATAATTTCTACTAGGGAACCATATTTATCATAAACAACAAAAAGAAATACCATCTACAGCTGAATAGGCCTTTTTATATCCCTTGAACTGCTGAGAATTATTTTCGGGAATACTTAATTCAGAGCTTTTCTTTCAGGGTGTTGGCATTTTCCCTTTTTGGATATGAGTTATACTAAACCAACCTCTATTATTTCTGGATTACATGTCAGCAATGGAAAATGAATTGAGTGCTTTGAGGAGAAGAAAAAAAAAATCATTACCAGAAAGATGAATAGACCGATTGTACTGGGTTACTAAAAGTAGTGGCTCTGGAAAGATCATTGGTTTGATTTTTCCAGGAAACATATCTTCTTGGATACTCTTCAGAGTTATGATAAATTCCTCCAACAGCAGGTGGGAGGTAGGTCTATTGATCTCACACTTTCTCCTGGTCCACTGACTTCAAAGACAAGCCTTTCTTTAGTATGTAGTATTCAAATATAGAAACTGCTTTGGGCTCTCAGATTTCAGCTACTTGGAAAAGAGTCAACAGTCAGTCAAATTTACATATTTATTGCTTTTGTTATAGGAAGGAGAGACCTCTTTTGCAGATATGCAGATATTATGTGCATATATAATTATATTATATTATCTGCAGATAGGCAGATAATATGCAGATATTATGTGCCAATGATAGAGCAATGATCAAGACTGACATAGCCCCTCACCTAATAGAGTTCTCAGTCTTGGGAAAAGGATGTGGGTCTGCTTAGGTAAATACCCTACAGTTTCGTGTGAGAAATCCCATGACAGAAACACACGGGGTAGTATGGGAATCTCATAGTGGGAAGATCAGGGAAGACCTCCTGGAAGAAAGGACTTGTAATTGTGACCTCAGTGGCAGTTGGTCTTAACCAGAGGAAGACAGAACAAGGAAAGGCATTGACGTTGGACAGAACATGACATATTTGAAGGACTGAGAGTAGAAAGTAATTGCACAGATAAGGGAAATAGACATAAAGTAGCAAACAGATGCAAGATCATGGACAGTCTTTCAAAATGTGTTAGAAAGTGTGGCCTCTATCTCCATGGACAGTGTAGCTGAATCGTTTTTTTAGCAGGAAAGCTGATTGGATTTGTTTCTGGAGGCCACTCTGATTGTTACGTTGAATATAGATGAGGAGAGACAAAATCTGGAGATAAAAGATGGAAAGACCAGGGCAGAGGTTACATAGATATCTGGATGAGAGATTATGGTCACTTGAGATTATGTACTGGCTCTGGAATGCACAGATGGGCAGATGTGAGAAAATGTTAAAAAGTAGAATTGACAGGATTTAGTGACAGATGTGACATAGGCAAGACAGGAAAGAGGGGAATTTAGTGTGACATTGAGATTGCTTAGGTCTCCGGCTTGGACACTAGGTTGATGGTGGGATCATTTACTAAAACAAGAAACCCTGGAGGTAGAGCAGGCTTGGAGGTTAAGCCCTTGAATTCAGTTTGGGGTATTCATTTGAGGTGTATAGAGGATACTGTCGGTGACCTACTTGTTTCCCCTTAGTCTACCATGAAGTTGTCTGCAGATAGTTCCTGCATCCTTCTGCCTGAGGTCATTCTTTGGGCACTTGAGTGAGCTTGGCTGTAGGACATAGGCAGTCAGCTGTGAAATTCCAGGGAGTTAATGTGCCAGGAGTGACCATCAACAGTGAGGGATGGGAACAGATGAATGAGTAGCTCAGCTTTCCTGTCCCTCTATGCATCAGGTCTGTGGTGTCTCCCATCCAGTGTCTCAGATGGTCCCCAAGGAGACTGAGCACCAGTGGCCAACAGTGATAGCCTGCTCATTAACACACTGCCTGTTGGCTCTCCTCCTTTCTCTGTCTTACTTCCCACTCCCTTAGAATGTCTCCTGGGGTCACCTCCTTCCAAAATAAACTACTTGAGTCCAAATCAGAGTGTCAGAGCCTAAGAAAAAGGTGCTGTGAAACCACCATATGCAGTTTCCAGAGAGTAAAATGGATGTGAAAGTCTAGAGCTCAGGAACAAATGTTGTATGGGAGGCATACATTAGGGCATCATCTGTATATGCTTTCTCATTGAGGTTTTGGATGTAGACGATTTTCAAAAGAGTATGTAGAATAAGAGGAGTATCTATCATAACAAGTATCATTTAGAGAACAGCCAGAGAAACCACTGGCCTCAATAAGACTGGAAAGGAACAGCCAGAGGGATGGGAGGAGAAGCAGCAGAATGTGGGACTATAGAAGTCCAGTGTGGGTGGGAGTATCTCAGGACAATGGAGTTTTCAGGGGTCTATAAGAGCACCAAAAAAAAAAAAAAATCACTGGACTTAGCTACTGGGAGGTAACTGGTGACCTGGGGGATACAATTTCAGTAGAACACAGAGGAAAAGTCAGGTATCATAGATTAAGTCATGAATGAGAAATGAGAAAGTCCCAGAAGAGAACGCAGAAACCCTTTCAAGAAGTTAAGCTATGAAAGGTGAGAGAACAGTGGAGCAGTAGATCGAGATAGGTACAGAGAAGGGGAAGGGTTTTTTTTTGTACAGCATCTTCAAATTCCTCCCTGATCTCATCTTCTTCCACCTTCCTCCACTTGAAGGAATTTTTGCAATTACGCTGGGCTCACCCAGAGAATCCAGGACCATCTTCATATCCTAAGGTCAACTCATCAGCAACTTTAATTCTGTCTGCAAGCTTAATGTCTCTTTGTGGTGCACCCTAATATATTCATGGGTCCTGGGGACTTAAGGATTCTTTTTACATTCATAGCTCTATCTTAATCTTGTGGTGTCATTGTGTTGTGTCAAATTCTTCTAGGAATTGCAATTTTTGTGATATTCTTGTACATAATACATTGTTGCATGATAATATACATTTGGCCTGAAAGCCATGGTGATGATTTTTATTTTTATTCATAATTCATGTACAAAACACAAAACTTAAACTTTCAAGCCAAATAGTAAATATATTACAGGGCAGAAAATAAATATTCATGGGACTTTCCCCCCGTCTTCCTAAAATCAACAAAAGAGCAGCTGAAAGATTGAGGGAGCAATAAATATTAAACACTCAATGGAGCAGTGGCTGTCTAAAGGATCCCTGAACATACAGTTGATCTTTACTAATGGTTCTTCTCCAGATGAAACCCAGCTCCTGAAGTTGGTATTTATGGCACTACCCCATACATTTTTAATGAGTCCTATTCCATTCTGATCTGGGAGGGAAGGGAGAGAAAAGTCTGGGAAGCAGAAATACGGTGTCATAAATGGGCACAAGCACCCTGGAGTATGAAAATGATGACCTCACCTACCCACCCACTCAAGTAGCCACTAGTGTAAGGTGGCCAACTCCCATGGAAGCCACAGGCAGGTTGCAAGGCTGATCTGTGTGGGAAGAGGTGTTACCTGAAGGCTGCTGATGGTCCCAGCTGCCCCCAGACTGGAGTATACTTCTTAGATTTCTAAGAAGTCAACTAACATTTCCGTGATGATTAGTTTACTGGATTGACTGGCTGATCAGCAAAGGCCGTAAGGGAATGAGACACTGGCCAGGCAGGGAAGCAGGGGGAGTTGCCCTGGGAAATTTGTAGGTCACCCTACGTAGAGTAAAGGAACTGAGTACGAAAAAGGATTTAAACACTTTCCAAGAACCTCACACCCCTCACGCTCACATACAGAAAAATGACTTAGCATATGAAAATTGTCACACCCTCTGAATATACATGAAACATCAGACTTGGTTCTGGGTGCATTACATATATTTCTCCATTTAACAGTTCAAAGAGTCCTTCTTAGCACCTGCAACTAACAGAGAGGAACCTAAGGCCACAGAAGTTCAGTTACTAACTTCAAGTTCCACGGCTGATACATTTTAGAGTTAGGATTCAGGTTCAAGACTTCTGAATCCAGAGCCCTCCCTTCAACAGAGAAGTTGAAGGAGAACAGCCTTCTCCTCAGGATAATTTCTTCTCCCATGGAAGGATAATTCAAACCATCAGCCCTTCCTGCTTGATACAAGTGGCTTTTTCTAGGGTTTTTGGGATGAAGCCTGACATCAACAGTCCCTGAAAGAATACCAGCAGGGGAACTAAAAGAAGGATAGGCAGGTATTTTGCTCTGTCTACATCTCCAAGAAGATAAAATTGCTTAGGGGAGGTGTGGGAAGAATGTATAATAGTTCCTAACAACACATACTTACTTAGTATGGTCACCAGGAACAAAGATGGCTCTTGGTATCCATGCTTTGTCTTAAGAAGGCTTGTTTGACTTGATTTTCCTTGCAGCAAAGCTGCTCTGGGGAAAGGAACTTGTGCCAGAACTGCTTTACTAGATCTGACACTCTCTGAGAATCCCTACCTCTTCACTGTTGTTGCCTCATCCTCATATCAGCATCTAGGGTGTGCTGCGAGTGAATTGTAGAAGGGTGTTACTGGGTGTGTTGTAACCATCCACCAGTGTCTGTTTGGCTGGGTCATTCACAGGGGAGGACAATAACTGGATGCAGCCCCTGTACCTCTGTAAACATAGGGCTGGAATGACTCCCTAACTCTTTCTGAGAGTCATGGAGAGGGTCTGGGTTATGATGTGGAAAGAGGACAGGACAATTAGGACCACAAAATCATCACCAGCAAAACCTTGTTGACTTTTGGTATAGAAAGAAAACTTAAATTCAAAATTTAAATTCAAAATTCAAAATGAACTCTATTTTGAGACTATACTCTTGCAAGAGTCCCCACACTTTAGAGTGTTTTTGTTTTCCAACATTTTAAATCTCTATTTAAGAAATGATTATATTATAAAATACTTTATTTTTTCTTTTGATGTAAAGTTCTATGACTTTATTTAACACATGCACAGATTTGTCCAACTACCACCATTATTCAAATAAAGAATAATTCATCATACCCTATAACTCCACCCTATTGTTCCTTTACACTTATTCATGCCTCGCCCTTGAAAACCACTGATCTGTTCTTCTTCCCTACAGTGGTATTTTTGAGAATGTCATATAAATGGAATCTTACAGCATGTAACCTCATGAGACTGGCTTCTTTCAATTAGAAGCATGTCTTTATGACTCATTCAAGTTTTTTATGCATCAATACTTCCTTTTTTTTTTTTAATTGCTGAGTAGTATTCCATGGCATGGATGTGTCACCATCACTGACTTCTTGAAAATATATTTATTTTTTAATTGAGGTTTAATTCACATACCAATAAATTAGCCACTTTAAGTTTTGCAAAAAAGAAGAAATGGGCTGTATGATAATCTTCACCCCATACAAAGATAACATTTAATCTGGAAACAGATTTTTGAACATGCCATGTTTGTCTGACTTTCTCTGGTTTCCTGCTTCATTGTTCCTGTGCCTTTGGGGGGGGAAAGAACACTATTTCTATATTTGGAGTATTGTTCAGCATAAGATCCTTCTCCATCTGCTTGCACTCATGTTATTAACAAATGTTCACTCCTTTCAGCTGATTTCAGATTGGCTCTCCAACACTCCAAATTGTCCTTTCTCTTTGATTTTTTGGATGGGTAATGCCTGAATATTGCACAAAACACTAAAAACAGAAAATGGCATACGAACATCAATAAGTCTACCTCATTCTCTGTCTCTGAACAACTGCAGAGCTTTTCTATGCATTTATAAATATATGCATGTATAAATATATTTAAAATCTGTATATAAACACATATAGAAATATACAAATATATGTATTATTTACAGAGAATTATTATACACAGAGAATATAAACAGAAGCACATAAAATCAATGCACATACGCACATAAACACATATATTTTTCCCACATGCAGGGGGCAGATTCTGCCCAATTTTCTAAACTTTATTCTCTCAATTGCCCTTCTCTTGAACTCCTTTCCAAAAAGTACATTTAGAACAGTCTATTATGTTCATTTTACTCTGTGGTATGAATATATCATAATTCGTGTAAGGATTCCATTACTGATAGGCATGTATGCTCTTTTCAAACTCTCCAGTTGTAATGAATACCTACAATGAATATATCATTTAATTTTAATCCTTTCACACATATGAAACCATCTATGTAGGATAATTATTTAAAAATGGAATTTCTGGGTCAAAGGGTAGATGTGTTTCTGCATTTGAAGAGTATTGCCAAATTATCCTTCAGAAAAGTCATATTTATTTACATACTATTAGCAATGGATCACAGTGTTTTTACATCACCTGTACTTACTAACTAATTATTTTAACTAATTTCAGACTAATGTATATTTGATTATCAATATCAGAAAATTAACATTAGTAGTTCTTGATCTTTCTTTGTTTTCATGACATTAACACTTTTGAGGATCTGAGCCACGTATTTTGAAGAATGTCCTTCAGAATGTCATTGGGATTATCTTTCCTTTAAAACAAAGAAATAATTGCAAATAATTTGGGGCAAATAACAAGAAAAACTTTACAGGTATAAAAAAATAAGCAAAATAACATTTAAAAACATAGTAAGAATACCTACCATTTTTTTTCTTTTTGACTACTCACTATATTTTGAACAATTACTACATGCCACATATTGAGTTAGGCACTTTGCCTAGTGATGATACCTAATATTTATTGGATGCCAAATTTGTGTCAGGCAAAACACTAATTGCCTTATATGCATTATCTCATCTATTCCTGAAAATAATCCTTCCAAAAATAACATAATCCTCCCTGGATTGTATTAGTCTTCATACCACACAGTCATAAAATATAATTTGTAATTTTTTTAAGGGGCCCATGAGGACCAAAGAACCTTAGACCTCTGAAAGTCATAAAGTGGTCCTTGCTATAATCATCCCCACTTAACAGATGAAAATGAGGCTCAATAAGGTTATGAAATGAAACTTGCCACACAACCAGGAAGTGGCCAAGGTAATTTTTGGATATAAATCTCTGTGCAATTCCACCAATGATCCTTTTAACTGCCACATCATAAACTATATAACATTGCATGGCAGAAGCTCCTCCAAAGTTAGGAAAACAAGTTTGTTATACATTAACCAATTTAAAAATATTTCAAGGAAATATTAAATGCCTAAATGCAGGGGTAGATCCAGATTATGTGGGACCCAAGGTTTTTACAACTTGGAGAATCTTCTTTGAGAGAAAAATACAAAAAATACAAAAAAATACAAAATACAAAATTTTAATAAAAATCAGTTGCACAGTCTTGGAAGGGGTTGTCCAAGGAGAACGCCTTCAAATACAGCTTTAATTAGCTTCACGGTAAATCACCTCACCCAAATGCCGTTGGGCCTAAAGAAGGCCAGAGAAAGAAGGAATCTGTGTAAGGCAGGTATATCAGCAGAGGTCTGAAGGTGGCAATGGGTCTTTGAGGAATGGCTCCCATCTGGCCACCCTGTGTGAAATGCCTGGGGGGCAAGTATGAGAATAATCTGTTCAGGGCGGGGTGGAGAAGTTCACCTGACTGAAACCCACTGCTATACGTTTCAGCACTTTCAGGGAGAGAGCAAGCAAGCGGGGATTTGCTGATGAAAGTTGTGCTTCTTTTAAATACTAGGGTGGAAAGGCCACTGGGGATCTTTGTGTGCCTCTGGGTCTTACATCATTACCTAATGAAAGGTAACACCAGGATGAGGAATCTGGATGCATGGGCAGGATTCTCAGGAGGAGTGGAAAGAGGCAAAGAGATCTAACTGAAGGGTTAATCTGGCTGTGTTTTAGTGACCACCTGATAAATTATGGTTGGTAAGGAGGAGGCAAGAGTAAAAAAAGAGAGAGAAAAGGAAAGAGTCAGATCAATCAATCAAGTCAATATGAAGAATAAAGGTGAACAAGAGTCAGCAATGATTTTTATAATCTGAGCTTGGGTAGTTGAAGGAATAGTTAGTTGTAGGATTCTCAGAAATTTAGAGCTTGGTTAGATTGGGCTCTAGAAAAGTTAAATACTATAACAATAACAACAACAATTGCAAATAACTGGGAGATATCTTCCACCAGAAGAAGCTGAGCCCTTGGGACTGGAAGGCATCCGGAGCACAGCTTGACCGGGCACTGCAGGCATTATTAACTTGTGCAGTGTTTTCCTTACACCAGCTCCCCTTCTGATCAGCACATTCTTTCTCAATTATGTTAATAGTTGAAGAACCTTGCAGCCAGGTCTCCCTCTTACTGCTGACTAGGAAGCAGTTTGCCTTTAACATGGCTGTTGTTAAACACGGCTAGGGGATTCCTTGTCATTTAACTCTGTCTCGCCGCCTCTGGAGGTGACTGGTCAAGAAGACTAATCACAACCAAAATAGAAAGAGAATGGATTTCGGGGAGAATTACAGTTATAAAAAATGAAAATGATACGGAATTAGTGAGAGGGTGGAGTCTTCCAGTGATTCCGAAAATACTTAGCGCATACCTATTACATGTCAGGCTCTGCGCTTGGACCATAGGTCATGACTATGGAAGAGATGCGGGCCCTACCTCCAAAGATGTTTGACTTTTTAAGGATGGGTGTTTCAAGTGAGCGGGTAGGGCAGAGGATTAAGAACAGCAGATTCGGGGCGCCTGGGTGGCTCAGTGGGTTAAGCCACTGCCTTCGGCTCAGGTCATGATCTCAGGGTCCTGGATCGAGTCCTGCATTGGGCTCTCTGCTCAGCGGGGAGCCTGCTTCCCTCTCTCTCTCTCTCTCTGCCTGCCTCTCTGTCTACTTGTGATCTCTCTCTGTCAAATAAATAAATAAAATCTTTAAAAAAAAAAAAAAAGAACAGCAGATTCTGGGGTCGCGAGAGCAGGATGATGAAGTTAGCTTTAGCCATGTTAAATTTGGTATTCTCAAAATGTAAAGTGGAAATGACCTGTATACAACTATAAACACGGGAATGGAGTTCAGGAGAGGAGACAGGGCAAGGGATATAAATTCTAGAGTATACCAACCAGCAAAAAGTTAGTGCTTGCGGCAGGCATGGGGCATGAGAGTGTTGTTGTCAGGTATGTCTATCACATTTGTTTGGTTGATTGTATTATCTACACAATAAAGAGACATCTCTATCCATAGGACTATTTCGACTGCATGGAATCTATTTTTGAAAGAAGTTTGTTAAAAATCTCTTATCGTGATTGCGGATTTATCAGATTCACCCATTGGCTACATGGACAATAGTCTATAAGTAACACGAACAGAACTAGTTAGAAGGCTGGTTCTGGTGAGAAAAGGTGGTAATCTGGCCTAAGATAGTAATAAGGTAGAGAGAAAGGAAAAGAGATAAATTAATGAAGAACCTTCAGTTTCTGGCTTGGGTAACTAGACGGATGGAAGTACCATTCACATACATGGATACACATGTATCCATACATGCAGGCCATTGGCCAGCATTTTTCTTTTAGCAAATTACAGAACTCTCCAGACTCAGTTATCATATTTTAAAATTGGGTATTTTGCCTCTCCTCCGTGGCTCAGTCGGTGAAGTCTCTGCCTTCAGCTCTGGTCATGATCTCAGGGTCCTGGAATCCAGCCCTGCGTTGGGCTCCCTGTTTGCTGAGGAGAGGGCTTCTCCCTCTCCCTCTGCAGCTCCCCCTGCTTGTGCGCTCTATTACCCTCTCTCCCAAATAAATAAAATATTTTTAATTGGTTTAATAATAATAGATTGTATTTCCTCGGGCTATTATGATGGTAAAAAGAGCATATGCAAAGTACTTAGCACAGTATCTAAATAACTGGTCAATGAAAGCTTTTATTATCACCAGCTGAGTTATGGTTAAAAAAGGAAAGGTTTAGGTTTGAAGTGGGAAATCAAGATTTCCTATTAAGGCTCAAGTCCTTTGTTTGAGTTGTTACATAAGTTATCTTGCAATAGAGAGGGTCAGAGTGTTCTTGACAAATACTGCTCAGGAATGAAAGAGGATGGAAGTAAAAGGAGAAAAAAAAAAAAAGACCTCTGGAAGGTCAAAGGCAGCTTTCCAGAGGTGGCAAAATCAAGGGAAGATTTTCCTAAGGTGGGGAGAGTGGATCATGGTTTCAGCTAGGGAATAAGGAAGCATTTCCAAGGGAGAAGGAGTAACTGTCTACATGTACCTTCTTGTTTATTTTTATTGTACAGTGTTACAGTATGTTGTTGTCTGACTTGACTCTGCGTAAGGAAGCCAGCCATCCCCCAAAGGCTGCTGAAGAGCAGACGTCTGGGAAAAATGACTACAATTAACAGAGCAACATTTACTTACGGAATGACATTAACTGACCTTGTGTGTGATTTATCATATGATTAGTAAGCAGATTACTCTAGTGACAGGTTGTGAGGAAGGCTGTGTTAACCTTTTGATGCAGCAGGGTAAAGTGATTAACCTGACAAAGATTCATGAGCACATATGTTTCCAGCTTTGAGCTAATGTGTGGAATGAAACCTAAAATTATAACTTTCATAGTACGCGCTGTCTTGGCAGATTTTAGTGGGAGATTATGCATGACTACACCTCTCGTACAAGTTAGCACAAGCTTAGGAATTTTTTTATTAAGGTGATTATGCAATATGCATTTTAGCAGGGGCATACAAATGCATGAAAAGAATATTCCCAGGCATATTAATCTTGATTTATAATTATGTGTCCCCCTTCACTGGGTTAGTGAATTACTTTTTCTCTTCTGTTTTGTTAAGGAGGAGAGCATTGCTTTAAGCTTATTGTAATTGGAGCCATCTTTCAGAAACCAGTGTTTGATCTATCACAAATAAATTATAAGTTAGATTCAATTATGAAGCCGTTAACATACTTCACATGACTAGAAAATGAAAAGCAAGCTCTACAGGAAGACAGGAGATTTAACTTGCATCTTGACTTGCTCCCCTATCTAAAACCCCACTAACACAACCAGTGAAGGGATATTTTAAGACTTACGTTCAATGCATGGAGAGAACTGGAGAAGAGATCATTTTGGAAGCCGGAAGCAGATGAATACAGAGTGATAGAATAAACAGCTGAGAAACTGAATCTAGTCACTCAACAGAGAAAACTAACAACTAATCTGATTGACAGACTATCCGAAGACCTAGAAACTAATGGCAGCAGGTCCTTGTGGATGTGAGGGTAAAAGTATGGCCTTAATAAGGAGGATGGTTACAAAGTGTGCTTTACAAGGGATTGGATCCCTAGATGTCAATGATCTGTGCAGCATCCCAGAAACTGCCCCTCGCTCTCTGGCAAAGAGTGATGGTTTGTTTTCAGAAAGAAGGAAAGTAGGTGGTTCGAGTGGAAGAATACCAGTGCATACAGTTGAGGGTGAGAGCTGGACTAACGATAGGGGATGAAGGGAATGTATGCAGATTAGCTTCAGAGGCAGAACAGGTCACATCTGTCTTTCTCTGCCCTGAGCCCAACACATGGGAAGCTAGACTTTCACCCTTCTGGCAGGACATTGAAAAAGCCTTCTCCAGGAAATACAGCTAGCCCATGAGGAGAGACATGACATTGGAAAGATACTGACATTGGAAGTTTCTTCATTCAGGAAACCCACCCTGATGCTCCTACAGTAAATCTCACACCCGACCAGGCCCCCTCTCATATATTCAAGCTTCCAGCCGGTGTTATAGAATCTCAGTCTTCAATATCATCAGGTACAAAAACTGTGAGAGGTCCAAGAAAAGCCTTTAACCTAGGAGCTAGAAGATAAAATAGAGATAGAAAAGGGTTTTTGAAAAAAAATCAAATAAATGTCAAAAACCTCACAAAGAAAAGCTACCATAACTCTGAAACAAGAATGGATTTCTACCCCAATATAAACAAATAGGTAAATAAATAGAATGTTCCAAAAACATAAGGAAGGCCTTAGAAATTAACTATAAGAGGAGAAATGAAAATTTTCAATAGAAATATTGGAATGTAAAGCTGAGGAATTTTACCAAAAAAAAAAAAAAAAAAAAAAAAGAAAGAAAGAAA
The DNA here is from genome assembly GCF_902655055.1 of Lutra lutra. Lineage (NCBI taxonomy): Eukaryota > Metazoa > Chordata > Mammalia > Carnivora > Mustelidae > Lutra > Lutra lutra. Next base: position 99,793,270 of record NC_062280.1, read on the forward strand.
AGGAAAGGAAAGAAACAGAAAATGGAAAATAGGAGATAAAAACTAGGACAATTAGGAACTTGATGAAGGAATATTGGCATTTTTTTAAAAAGACCAGAAAGAGAGAACGGAGAGGAGATAGTTAATGATCTGAGTTTCTAGACTGAAACATTCACCAAGAACAGAGCAGTCTAGTGCAATGTTTTCAAATACTGAAGGTGAGGAGAAAATCCTGCACTATTATAAAGAGGAAAGAAAATGTCTAGATCATATACATAAGATCAGGAATTAGTAAGAATAAAAATGTTTCTAAAAACTTAGGTAAAGGCTATTGTTCTGTAGTCAAGGTAACAAGTACCCATTAAAACTGTTTTTAAACTCATTTAATTGATCGAAGTCCCCTCTCTCTAGTAAATATGCCTTTGTCAGTCAAAGAATCAGATGAATCCTTCACTTTTGACCTTTGACCACTCAGGGATGGATTTGTTCCAACAAACACACCCAAGGAAGTATGAGAATCTCTACGTATGATAGCAACCCACTGAAGCTTTCAAAGTCCACCAGTCCCTGAACTCCATGCTTCCCCCAAACCCTAGACAAGCTGGGCAGTCTGCTCTGCTTAGAGAGACTGTGCTAGCTACAGTAGCTCTTTCTTCCCATAGCAAGCAGTAACCTCAGCCGTGTCTTTTTATTTCAGATATTGAGTCTCATCAGCCTTTGACATAGTTTGAATTTTAACTTCTGAACGGGAGCACTGAAAGCTACAAAGAGGGGTGCCTGGGTGGCTCAGTCAGTTTGGTTCGGTTCAGGACATGGTCTTGTAGTCATGGGATTGAGCCCCACATTGGGCTCTGGGCTCATCGCAGAGTCTGCTTCAAATTCTCTCTCCCTCTGTCCCTTCCCAACTCATGTTCTCTTTCTCTCAAATAAATAAATAATCTTTAAAAAGAAGAAGAAGAGGAAGAGGAAGAAGGAGAGCTACAAAGCAATGAATAATGGTTTTGAAAATTCTAAGGAAAATAACAACCTAGAATGGTATACCCAAACTATCATTTAAATGCAAGAATTTTTAAAAGGGCATGCAAGAGGGCGCCTGGGTGGCTCAGTGGGTTAAGCCGCTGCCTTCGGCTCAGGTCATGATCTCAGGGTCCTGGGATCGAGTCCCACATCGGGTTCTCTGCTCAGCCGAGATCCTGCTTCCCTCTCTCTCTCTCTGCCTGCCTCTCCATCTACTTGTGATCTCTCTCTGTCAAATAAATAAATAAATAATCTTTAAAAAAATTAAAAAAAAAATAAAAGGGCATGCAAGATCTTTTCTAAACTTATTTTATTAAATTCAGTTAGTTAACATATAGTGTATCATTAGTTTCAGATGTAGAGTTCAGTTATTCATTCATTGCCCATAACACCCAGTGCTCACTACATCATGTGCCCTCCTTAATGTCCATCACCCAGTAACCCCATTTCCCTAACCCCCCTCCATCAACCTCAGTTTGTTTCCTATAGTTAAGAATCTCTTAATAGTTTGTCTCCCTCTCAGATTTCGTCTTATTTTACTTTTCCCTCCCTTCCCCTATCATCCTGTTTTGTTTCTTAAATTCTACATATGAGTGAAACGATCTGATAATTGTCTTTCTCTGACTGACTTATTTCGCTCAGCATAATGCCCTCCAGTTCCATCCATGTCAATATAAATGGTAAGATTTCATCCTTTTTGATGGCTGAGTCATATTCCATTACATGTACACACACATCTTTATCCATTCATCTGTTGTAGATATCTGGGCTCTTTCCATAGTTTGGCTCTTAAGGACATTGCTGCCATAAACGTTGGGGTGCAGGTGGCCCTTCATATTACTACATTTGTATCCTTTGGGTAAATACCTATAGTATTTAGTAGTAGTGCAATTGCTGGGTTGTAGGGTAACTTTGTTTTCAACTTTTTGAGGAATCTCCATATTGTTTTCCAGAGTGGCTGCACCAGCTTGCATTCCCACCAAAAGTATAGGAGGGTTTCCCTTTCTCTGCAACCTCACCAACATTTGTCATTTCCTGACTTGTTAATTTTAGCCATTCTGACTAGTGGGAGTTGGTATTTCACTGTGTTTTTTATTTGTATTTCCCTGATTCCGTGTGGTGTTAAGCATTTTTTCATGTGTCTGTTGGCCATTTGTATGTCCTCTTTGGAGAAATGTCTGTTCATGTCTTCTGCCCATTTCTTGACTGGATTTTTTTGTTTTTTGGGTGTTGAGTTTGGTAAGTTCTTCCTGGATCTCGAATATTAGCTCTTTTTCTCATAAGACATTTGCAAATACCTTCTCCCATTCTGTTGGTTGTCTTTTGGTATTGATGACTATTTTCTTTGCTGTGCAAAAGCTTTTTATCTTGAGGAGTTTCCAATAGCTCATTTTTGCTTTTAATTCCCTTGCCTCTGGAGACATGTCTAGCAAGAAGTTGCACCTCCAAGGCTGAAGAGGTTGCTGCCTGTGTTCTCCTCCAGGATTTTGATGGACTCCCCTCACATTAGGTCTTTCATCCATTTTGAATTTATTTTTATGTATAGTGTAAGAAAATGGTCCAGTTTCATTCTTCTACATGTGGCTGTCCAATTTTCCCAACACCATTTATTGAAGAGACTATCTTTTCTCCATTTGGACATTCTTTCCTGTTTTGTCAAAGATTAGTTGACCATAGAGTTGGGGTCCATTTCTGGATTCTCTTTTTTGTTGCATTGATCTACATGTCTGTTTTTTTGTGCTGGTACCATACTGTCTTGATTTTAGCTTTGTAATAGAGCTTGAAGTCTGTAATTGTGATGCCACCAGATTTGGTTTTCTTTTTCAGTATTTCTGTGGCTATTCGAGGTCTTTTCTGGTTCCATACAAATTTTAGGATTATTTGTTCCAGCTCTGTGAAAAATGTCAATGATATTTTGACTGAGATTGCATTGAAGGTGTAGATTGCTCTGGATAGCAAAGACATTTTAACAATATTTGTTTTTCCAATCCATGAGCATGGAATGTTTTTCCATTTCTTTGTGTCTTCTATTTAAGGTGTAGATTGCTCTGGATAGCAACGACATTTTAAAAATATTTGTTTTTCCAATCCATGAGCATAAATTGTTTTTCCATTTCTTTGTGTCTTCCTCAATGTCTTTCATAAGGGTTCTATAGTACTCGGTATACAGGTATTTTACCTCTTTGGTTAGGTCTATTCCTAGGTTTCTTATGACTTTTGGTGCAATTGTAAATGGAATCAATTCCTTAATTCCTCTTTCTTCTGTCTTGTTTTAGTGTATAGAATGCAACTAACTTCTGTGCATTGATTTTATATCCTGCCACGTTGCTGAATTCTTGTATGAGATCTATCAATTTTTTTACTGGAGTCTTGGTTTTCAACATAACATATCATGTCATCTACAAAGAATGAAAGTTTGACTTCTTTGTTGTCAATTTGGATGCCTTTTATATCTTTTTGTTCTCTGATTGCTGAAGGTAGGACTTCTAGCAATACGTTGAACAACAGTAGTGAGTGTGTACATTCCTGTTGTGTCCCTGACCTTAGGGGAAAAGCTCTCAGTTTTTCCCCATTGAGAATGGTATTTGCTGTGGGCTTTTTGTAGCTGGCTTTTATGATATTGTGGTATGTCCTCTCTATCCCTATACTGTGGAGAGTTTTAATGAAGAAAGGATGCTGTATTTTGTTAAATGCTTTTTCTGCATCATTTGAGAGGAACATATTGTTCTTGTCTTTTCTTTTATTGATGAAATATATCACGTTGATTGATTTGCAAATATTGAACACCCTTTCAGCCCAGGAATAAGTCCCACTTGATCATGGTGAATAATGTGGTGAATAATCCTTTCAATGTACTGTTGGATCCTATTGGCTACTATCTTGGTGAGAATTTTAGCATCAATGTTTATCAGATATTAGTCTGTAATTGGTCTGTAATTGTTAGCAATTTTGGTAGGTTGTTTGTCAAGTTTTGAGATCAAGGTAATGCTGGCCTCATAGAACAAGTTTGGAAGTTTTCCTTCCCTTTCTATTTTTTGAAACAGCTTTAGAAGAATAGGTATTAATTCTTTAAATATTTGGTAGAATTCCGCTGGGAAGCCATCAGGCTCTGGACTCTTGTTTGTTGGGAGGTTTTTGATTACTGCTTCAGTTTCCTTGCTGTAAATTATGGGACTGTTCAGGTTTTCTGTTTCTTCCTGTTTCAGTTTTGGTAGTTTATATGTTTCTAGGAATGCATCCATTTCTTCCAGATTGCCTAATTTGTTGGCATATGGTGGCTCATAATATGTTCTTATAATTGTTTGCATTTCTTTGGTGTTGGTTGTGATCTCTCCTCTTTCATTCATTATTTTATTTATTTGGGTCCTTTCTCTTTTCTTCACTATAAGTCTGGCTAGGAGTTTATCAACCATATTAATTCTTTCAAAAAACAGCTCCTAGTCTCATTCCAACTGTTCCTTTGGTTTCTATTCCACTGATTTCTGCTCTAATCTTTATTATTTCTAATCTTTATTTATTTCTCTTCTCCCACAGAGTTTAGGCTTTATTTGCTGTTCTTTTCCCTGACCCTTTAGGTGTAAGGTTAGTTTGTGTATTTGAGACTTTTCTTGTTTCTTCACAAAGGTCTGTATTGCTATAAACCATTCTCTTAAGACTGCCTTTGTTGCATCCCAAAGGTTCTGAATTGTTGGGTTTTCATTTTCATTTGCTTCCATGAATTTTAAAAAATTCTTCTTTAATTTCCTGGTTGACTGGTTCATTCTTTAGTAGGATGCTCTTTAACCCCAAGTATTTGAGTTCATTCTAAATTTTCTCTTGGAATTGAGTTCAAGTTTCAAACCACTGTGGTCTAAGAATATAAAGGGAATAATCCCAATTTTGGGGGACTGGTTAAGACCTGATTTGTGACGTAATATGTGATCTATTCTGGAGAATGTTCCATGTGCACTTGAGAAGAATGTGTATTCTGTTGCTCTGAATATATCTGTGAGGTCCATCTGGCCCAGTGTATCATTCAAAGTCCTTGTTTCCTGGTTGATCTTCTGCTTGGATGATCTGTCTATTGCAGTGACGGGGATGTTAAAGTCTCCTACTATTATTGTATTATTACCAATGTGTTTTTTTAAATTTTGCTCTTAATTGGTTTATATAATTGCTTGCAAGTTAGAGGCATAAATATTTAGAATTATTAGATCTTCTTGTTGCATAGACAAGTATGATATAGTGTCCCTCTTCATCTCTCATCACAATCTTTGGTTTAAAATCTAATTTGTCTGTTATAAGGATTGCTACCCTAGCTGCTCTTTGATGTCCATTAGCATGATAAATGGTTTTCTGCCCCCTCACTTTCACCTGGAGATGTTTTTGGGTCTAAAATGAGTCTTGGGATGCCTGGGTGGCTCAGTGGGTTAAGCCTCTGCCTTCAGCTCAGGTCACGATCTCAGGGTCCTGGGATTGAGTCTTGCATCGGGCTCTCTGTTCAGCAGGGAGCCTGCTTCCCCCGTTCTCTCTCTCTCTGCCTTCCTCTCTGCCTACTTGTGGTCTCTCTCTGTCAAATGAATAAATAAAAATCTTTAAAAAAATTAATTTAAAAATTTTTTTAAAAATAAAATAAAACACATCTCTTGGGGCACCTGGGTGGCTCAGTGGGTTAAAACCTCTGCCTTCAGCTCAGGTCATGATCTCAGGGTCCTGGGATCGAGCCCCGCATCAGGCTCTCTGCTCAGCAGGGAGTCTGCTTCCCTCGCTCTCTCTGCCTGCCTCTCTGCCTACTTGCAATCTGTCAAATAAATAAATAAATAAAATCTTTTTAAAAAATATAAATAAAATAAAATGAGTCTCTTGTAGACCACATATCAATGGGTCTTGCTTTTTTATCCAATCTGATACCCTGTATCTTTTGTTTGGAGCATTTAAATCATTATATTCAGAATAACTATTGAAATATGTGACTTTAGTGCCACTGTATAACCTCTAAAGTCACTGTTTCTGTAGACTGTCTCTGTTCCTTTCTTGTCTGTTACTTTTGGGTTCTCTCTTTGCTTAAACAATATTCCTTAATATTTCTTGTAGCATTGGTTTAGTGATCACAAATTCTTTTAGTTTCTGTTTGTCCTGGAAGCTCTTTATCTCTCCTTCCATTCTGAATGACAGCCTTGCTGAATATAGTACTTTTGGCTGCATATTTTTCTCATTTAGCCCCTTGAATATATCATGCTAGTCCTTTCAGGCTTGCCAGGTCTCTGTGGATAGGTCTGCTGCCAGCCTTATGTCTCCACACTTGTAGGTTCAAGTTCTCCTATCTCAAGCTACTTTCAGAATTTTCTCTTTATCTCTAAAATTTTCAAACTTCATTGTTATATATCAGAGTGTTGATCTATTTTTATTGATTTTGAGGGGGGTTCTCTGTGTCTCCTGGGCTTGAATGCTTGTTTCCTTTTCCAGATTAGGGAAGTTCTCAGCTACAGTTTGTTCAAATACACCTTCTGTTTCTTTCTCTCTCTCTTTCCCCATTTTCCAGGACCTCTATTACTCTAGTATTATTGCCCTGTAATGGTATCACTGATTTCTTAAAGCCTCTCCTAATGATCCAGTAGTTGTTTTTCTCTTTTTCTCAGCTTCCTTACTTTCCATCATTTTGTCTTCTATATCACAATCTCTTCTTCCTCATTTGCCCTAGCAGTTACAGCCTCCATTTTTTACTGCATCTCAGTAATAACATTTTTATTTTCAGTCTGATTAGATTTTAATCATTTTTATTTCCACACTAATGGATTCTCTAGTGTCTTTTATTTTTTTTTCCAATCCCAGCTACTATCTTTATAGTTGTTTTGAATTCTAGTTCCAACATTTTACTTATATCCATATTGATTATATCTATGGCAGAGTGTATTTCCTCTGGTTATTTCTTTTGTTATGAATTTCTCCTTCTAGTCATTTTGTCCAGAAAAGAAAGGAGGAAAGAAAGAGAAAGAAAAAAAAAAAAAGGTGGGGGTGGGGGAAGGCAGCAAAACCAGCAGTAATAATATCAACATCAACAACAAAAACTTCAGCAAGTGTTTCTGGTATATACTGTGTGTACTTTGTTGTTGTGTTTTGGCTGCTCTTTCCCACTGTTTCTTTCTTCTACAGAGTTCCTCCTTGCTTGTAGTGGGAAGTGTTTGTTCCTTTAAGTAGGTATGCTTTTATTTATTTGTGAAGTTAAGCCAGAAGCTGATGTTTTAGAGCTTTCTTTAACCAGTAGACTTGGTATATGCTGGGGTTTGTGTTGGTCTTTGAGGGAGAGGCCTGCTGTGCTGGCTCAAACACTAACTTGAAGGGCATGCAAGATCTTAAGCAATTTACTTCTCATATACCCATTCTGTGGAACTCACTGGAAGAAACCAACTAAGAGGAAGATATGGGTTACTGGAAATAGGAAATCCAGTTTGGAGGGGTGGTGGAGTAAAAGACAATGATGAAGATGGTGAAGAGTCCAGGATGTTAGTTATACCCCCAAGAAAACCAGTCCACACTGCAGATTGTACCAGTTATCTAGTATTTCATAACCAATCAACCCAACATGCAGTGGCTTAAAACAACCATCTTTAACTCACATTTTACTGGAAAGTTCATCTTACTGATCTTAGCTAGGCTGACTTATGCATTTGTGGTTAGTTGGCAGTTCAGCTAGAATTGATTGGTTCCAGATGGCTGCACTCGCATGTCTGACAGCTGACTGAGTAGTGGCTAGGGCCATGAGGGTGGATTGCCTATGTTTCTTTCTTTATCCAGCAGGTGAATCTTGCTCTTCACATGGCAGTAGGGTTCTAAAAGCCCAAAGCACAAGGACTTTTCAAACCTCTATTATGTCACATTTGTTAACATTTCATTGGCCCAAACAAATCTCATTGGCCCAAACAAATCTCAAAGTGGAAATTGTACTCAAAGTATACAGCAAGGGAGCAGGGATATATAAGAAAGGGAATCTTTGTTGGCCTTTTTTTTTTTTAGCAATCTTCCACTGAGCTTATCAAAAGATTCCAGGAGAAAATTCTTTAAGAAGACAAAATTGGCAAAATATTCTCAGTGTGTCTGAACATGTTGAGAGAAGATTAAGACAATTGTTAAAGAGTTTGATGTTCAACTTATGAGAAAGAAAACTAAGCAAAAGTGAAAAATGGGTAATTAGTAACTCTGAGGATAACAGAACATTGTTCAGCAAATAAAAATAACCATAGTTTATAACAAACTTATTGGTAATTAGTGTTTACTTAGTCACATGACAGTCAGCACTGAATATTGAACTAACCAAAATTATAGTTTGACCATATTAGGAGAAAAAAATGGGGTGTAAAAAGTGGGTACATAATAGGGCAGGAAAGATAAAAGAATGGAGTTCTACTCTCTGGTCCTCTTCCTGAAGGAAAATCAAGACATTATATTTAAAACTAGAAAGTCCAGAAATAACAATGCAAGAATGCTACCTAGAGAAATGGGTACTAATACCAAAACAATTAGGTAAAAGATGAGAAGCTGTTGTGTTTCACAATCAGCCATACAGAAATATTTGTATTCAACATTATGTGCATGTTAACTTAAATACAAATAAAAGAGAGACAGAAAATAAAGTGATTAATGTCTTTCATACCGACTGATATGTAATAGTCTCTCATATCAAGCAACAAAAGGCAAGATGCAGAAGAGCTTGTATATTAAACAATTATTTATGTTTTAAAAATGGAGTGGCAGGGTACCTGAGTGGCTCAGTTGGTTAATGGACTGCCTTCAGCTCAGGTCATGATCCTGGAGTCCCGGGATTGAGTCCCCCGATGGTCTCCCTGCTCAGCAGGGAGTCTGCTCCTTCCTCTGACCCTCCCTGTTCTCGTGCTCTCACTCTCTCTCTCTCTCATTTTTTTTTCTCTCTCTCTCAAATAAATAAATAAAAATCTTTTAAAAAATGGAGTGGCAGATACAAATATTTATTTTTGTGTGCCTAGAATAATTCATCAGCAAGCTCTGTTGAGTCTACCTTTAAAATAAATCCCAATTCCAGCCATATCTCTCCCGCATCACTCTCATCCTACAGAAAGCCATCATCTCATGCCTCTGCTAGGTTAGCAGCTTCTCATTGCTTGACTGGCCTCCCTGCTTCCTTCCTTAAGTCTTGTCTCCATAGAGCAGCCCAAGGAATCCAGTTAAAAGAAAAATTAAATCACATCATCCCCCTGTTCAAAACTTTTATTTTTTCAATCAACCAAATAAAACCAGACTCCTCACCAGAGTTCTACAGCCTGACATGATCTGGTTCTGACCTCATGCTTTTCTCGTTCTACTTCATTCTTACACCACTGTCTTTGTAACTCATAGCCCCTCTGCCCTAGAGTGCTTTTCTCAGACACAGTGAGGCTGACCTCTCAATCAGATCTGTGTTCAAATGTCATCTCCCCAGAGAGACCTTTCCTAGTTCCTCTCTCTGCACCCTCCCTCCTTACATACAACTTACCTATCATTGTCTATCACCCCACCCTCATTTATTTTTCTTCATAGCACTTAGCACCACTTGACATTTAATTATATATTTAATATTTAGTTGTTTATTAGCTGTCTCCCCCAACAGAATGTAATTAGTGTCCCATGAGGAACAATAAAATCTAAAGTCCCATGATGGAAGCCATATTTGTCTGTTTTGTTTATTGCATTTATCCCCAAGCACCTAAAACAGGGTCTAGTGCATAGGAGCTATTAATACATTTCTTTTGAATAAATTAATAAACAAAAATACACACATACAGACACAAACACACATACACACACACAAAAAAAAAACCCCTCCAACTATTTAAAGTAGTTGCTTGGGGGAAGGAAATTGGGAACTTGGGTGTCAGGCATGAGAATGCAAGAGAAACTTACTTTTCACTTCTCTATGTCCCATGACCTTCAAACTCCTCCAGCCGCTGGAGTCCTGGCAGTGGTCTCCACGTTACCACATGCCACAGCATACTAGGGTAAAACCGGGAAAGGTGAGAACATTTATTTAGATTTACTTTTTTCCTAAAAGAAAGAAGACATTATTCACATTGAATTCATAGATTTTTGAGTACATGTAAATAATTTATAAATTACATTCTGAATTGCATGTTCAATTTTTTTTTTAAACTGACAAGGATATAAAATCAATCGAGTTTAGGTCTGTAAATTCGGTCACAAACTGGCATGTTTGATTTATCTCACACTGTTTTAAAATTGTTTGAATCAACATTTAAGTCCAAAAATTTCACCTAAGATTCCAGATAACTGGGGTTTTTTGAAACACCAGGATTGCTGTCGATACCAGTCCTGTAATTCCTACAGCCATGTGAGCACAGCCCAATTCAGAAGGTATGTAGTTCTGTGCACTATGGTTTTCCCCAATGGCTTTCTGTGGGTTCTCCTGTTCAGCTCACCTCACTTCCTACAGGCATTTCAGTTTATGACCCTTTTCTGACTGTTTCTCAACCTTAGCCAAATAATTTGTACCTCATAGCTCAAAGGAGCTCAAAGGATTGAGTTCAGAACTATCCCTATCTCTGCACTGCATTTACTCATTCAGTCCTGTTGAGCAAGAGTAATAGCAGACAGAGCAGATGTTGAGACAACCATGATTAACTGGAGAGTGTGAATCATAGTCCCTCAGTTGTACCCTGGCTGAGAGCAGCCAGAGAACCACTGATCTGCAATGCTGTGCCTTGATATCCTAATTATATGTAGTCCTTCTTTGTTATATTTGCATCTATAGCCTCATAGAAACTTCTCGTAAGGAGTGCTTTGTGTATAGCATTTCTGAGCTCCTTAGAGTATGGAGTATTGAGAACATTTAATAGAGACTTGGTTACATGAGTAACATAAAAAAGCATGGATACACCTCAAACTAATATCCTATTGTATGTTAATGATATTTCAATTAAAAAAATGCTTACTGCCAGCACTTATAACTTATGTCACCATTGTTTGCATAAATATAAGGAGATAGTAAAAGACACGCATGGACTCACACACACACACACGTATACTCATTTAGTAAAAGCAAGAAGAATATCTTGGTCATTTTTCTTTCCCTGTCTGCCTAGGGAAATGGCTTCACTATAAAACAGGTGCATTCTAATAACTGGATGAGTGGATGAATAAATGAGTGAATAAAGTCCACGATGTCCACCTGGATAATAATCGTTAAGTACAATTTATCAAGCATTATCTGTGGACTGGCTACTGAGCTAAGTCTGTAATGTCATTTTCTCATTTAATACTCTGAATAATTACATATGGGCAGTATTTTTTTTTCTTTTATTATTACAAACAAGGAAATAAGACTTAGAAAAGTGAAATAAGTAATCCACAGCCACACAACTACTAAATGGCAGACCCAGGATTCAAACCCAGGACTTCCCAAAGCTAGCAGTCCTTACTAAGAAAAACCAAAAACCAACCAAACAAACAAAAAAACCCTCTGGATGAGAAGATGTTGAAATTTCTCCAATATTCACATCCAGTGACATAGTTGTCACAAAAAAATAAGCTATAAAATCAGTATATTCTGCAAGAACAGAACAGAAGTTAAGACTGTCTTTAGCCAAATTAATAGGGTGGAAAAATGAGGGCATTCAGAATAAAACCGAGGATGAATTTAAGTATATGACCAATAGAAGTTACAACATCCACATTTTAAAAACCTGACTGGAAGTTAGAGATGACCTTGAAAATAATAGACAGTTGGAAATTACCCGTTATAAAAAGGGGAAGTTGCCCCTTGGGCACAACTTCTATTTATTGTAGATAAAAAGTAGTGACCAGACAAATTAAAAAAAAAAAATTACAAGATTAAAACTCCAGTTTCTTAATAGATTTTTTTTTTTAAGATTTTATTTATATATTTGACAGACAGAGATCACAAGTAGATGGAGAGGCAGGCAGAGAGAGAGAGGGAAGCAGGCTCCCTGCTGAGCAGAGAGCCCGATGTGGGACTCGATCCCAGGACCCTGAGATCATGACCTGAGCCGAAGGCAGCGGCTTAACCCACTGAGCCACCCAGGCGCCCTAAAACTCCAGTTTCATTCATCCAACAGGAGCACTTCCTCCATGACTAAGGGACTGTTGGGCAAAAGAGATTAAACAGGTTGATGGCTTAGGCTCCACTCCCAAGGAATTCATCATCCCCTAGAAGAGTTGAGAGGTTTACACTAGAAAAGAGACCACTAGGTGAAGTGAGACCAAACCTGATGGTCCTGCCAGGCAAGCAAAGAATTTTGGACTAATGGCTGTCAAATGGAGAACTTTCGAGGGCAGCAAAAGGTTAAGAGAAGTTGGTTCAACGGTTAAGCTCTGCCTTTAGGTCATGATCTTAGGGTCCTGGGATTGATGCCCACATCAGGCTACCTGCTCCCTGGGGAGTCTGCTTCTCCCTCTCTCTGCCTGCCACTTCCCCTGCTTGTAGTCTCTCTCTCTCTCTCTCTCAAATAAATAAATAAAATCTTAAAAAAAAAAAGAGAGAGAGAGAGACCACTCTCAGCCCAGGCTGCATACAATAGCACACACCACTAAGAGAGAGATGCTGTAACTGGAGTACTTCTCAAGATAAAAGACTTAAATAAATTAATCAGAATTGTTCTGAACATGATAAGGGGCTCAGATGGCAGAGGGTGAGGCAACTGTTGAATAAAAAGAAATATACATATTTCTCCAGTAGAAGAGCTTGAAGCAATTTGTTTAATGAAAAGGAAAATACGCTAATTAGATGGAAAGCTGAGGGTCTGGTGTGTGTGTGGTGTGTGTGTGTGTGTGTGTGTGTGTGTGTGTGTGTGTGTTTGTGCGCACATGCAGGACTGTGAGTAAAAGATCCAAGAAGAACCCCTAAGCTGGCTGACAGACCATTTATGGGGTAATGGGAGGGAGACTTTTACTTTTACAATCTTTCTATTTCTTTCCTTATTTGAACAAATAATACATAAATTTGTCTTCCTTTCCAAAATTACAAAAGTTATAGGTCAAAATAAATTCCCCTCTGGCCACATCTCAACTGTACCACATCCAAATCTCCACATCTCCTCAAATGATTTTTTTTCTGAAATGGGAAGTAAGGCACATGTCGTATTTGAGCACGAGTCCAAAAAAAAGAGGGGTTTGGGGTTGCTTGCTGTAATAACACCAACTCCCCTTTAGTAGGCAGGTGCTGTGCTACTGTCTACATATAAATAATAAGCTCATTCAGCAAATGTTTTTTTGTGTGTGCCAAGAGCTAGGAATACATCAGTGACCTCAAAGAGTTCAGAACCACCACCAAGCTTGGCCTATTTTTCTCCACGTACTGATAAGATAAGACTCAGAGAGATGCAGCAACTCCCCCAAGGTTACCCAGAGAGAAGTGGCAGTGCTGGGATTCAAACCTGGGCTGTGTGTCTTCAAAGACTGGCATTCCTTCCTCCTCTACGCCCCAGTTGTTTTCAAACCATTCCTTTTAAAAGAAGAAGTCTTTTTCTATGCAAATAAAATTATCCCCTCACAGCTCAATGCAGAAGAAAAAAAGTTAAAGTAGAAGCACTTTGGTTTCCTTCCATTCAGTGGTCCACTTGTAAAAATAAGTGTGTTCTCAGCAAGAGGACCCGATGGAATTGTTAAGGACTAATAACTCACAGGGCCAAGCCTACTGCTGTGAAAGAGCTTCAGGGACAACTAGCAAATGTTAATGTTGATGGCAATCATCAGGGCTGGCAAATTACAAACCTGAAGATGGTTGAGAATGGCGGCTTCCTGTCTCTCGCCTACCGCATGGTACCCTCCACTGTTGATCCTAAACTCACCGGGACTCTGAGATCTTGTTAAAAGTTCCCCTTGGTGACTGATGACCAGCTGGACTTGAGGAACAATTCTGGCACAACTCTGTTCTGTGCAGTGATTGCTCTGTACCACCCAATCTTCCACCTGTGGTCCCGAACTGGAAATATTTGACTAGGCCTGTACAATAGAGCCACTGGGTGGGATGCCCAGCATTTGTGGATTTTCATTCTGAAATGCCTTGTTTCCCTTCTTCTACTTTGATTTTTCATTGCTACCTACCCTTCATTATGTGCTGCATAAGCCTTTCTACAATATTGTAGGTTTGGTAGTCCTTGCTTGGTCTAATATTTGCTCTCTAGTGACTGCTTCAATTTCTCATTCTTTTTTTTTTTTTTTTTTAATTTCTCATTCTTGTTGGTGAGTTAAAATGCTCTTCCAGTTAGTACCAAGCTCATTTGATACAGCACCTAGGCTTCTCTTTCTGATGCTGTGTCCTAGCAAAATCCCATATCCCATTTCTGCCTGCCTCTGCCTTATCAATGCCCCCCAGGTCATTCCCAGCTTCATGGATTGGACCCAGGACACCATTCCTTATTGCAGTGATCAGTTTTACCATTTCCCCTCTGAACAATCATCCAATGTCTGCTTATTTCTTTTTTTTTCTTTAAGATTTTATTTATTTATTTGAAAGAGAGAGAGACAGTGAGAGAGAGCAAAAAGCACGGAAGAGAGAGAGGGAGAAGCAGGCTTCCGGCCAAGCAGGGAGCCCGATGCAGGACTCAATCCCAGGACCCTGGGATCATGACCTGAGCCGAAGACAGAGGCTTAACCCACTGAGCCACCCAGGCGCCCAGTCTGCTTATTTCTACTCATGGAAAGTTCCCTTCCTAAGGAAAGAGCCTGCCTTTTGTTGGAGTGTAACAACGGCTTTTTTTTTTTTATTGACTTTTTTTTTAAAGATATTATTTATTTATTTGACAGAGAGAGATAACAAGTAGGCAGAAAGATAGGCAGAGAGAGGCAGAGAGGGGAAGCAGACTCCCTGCTGAGCAGAGAGCCTGATGTGGGGTTCGGTCCCAGGACCCTGAGATCATGACCCTATTCGAAGGCAGCGGCTTAAACTGCTGAGCCACCCAGGCGCCCCGTAAAAATGGCTTTTAAAAAGATTCCTCTAAATCTTCAGCTAAAACTAGCTATTCTATAGTTTCTGCCTATTTGTTCTCCCCTCCAGAATAATTTTTCTCAGTGTAGTCCCCAGACCCAACTGGTAACTTGTTAGGAACTCAAATCCTCAGGCCCCTCTACTGACCTGCTAAGCAGAAACTCTGTGGAGGGGGCCCAGCAATCTGTGTTTTACTAAGCCTTCAGGTAATTCTGATGTACTCAAATTTGAGAACCACTGCATTAGAAAAAAAGACTCTTGGACCAACTTTCCTGGACACATTTAGCCTGAATTAGAGTTTTTAGTTGCATTGATACTGCAACATATTGGTCCAAGTCCCAGAAGACACTTGACTTTCTCTAATATGGGTTATCTCTTAGGTGAAGGGCATATCATTTGTTGTATCTTTTTTTGAGGGGGTGGAAACAAATCTTTTACTTTAAAAAAATTTTTTTAACTGTGCCTAGGGATAAAGTGTTCTTTAGGCTAAGTTTGATAACCACTGGTCAGTTATAGAAAACAATCAATATGTTGCTAACACAAACACAGAACATTAGTTCTTGATACTTTGTGTGTCCTGTCAATATTTAACTGACAGATGGTTTTGAAAACAAATGAGAGACGTGATGGTAAGTTTTGGCCAACATCAAGCTTGGTTAATCAAAAAGACTTTATGAGGGACATGTGAATGATGTTGGCCGTGAACAGAACAAAGGCCATTTTACAGGGAGAAGTAGGGGTAAGGACAATGTTACAGGCAGAAGTTGAACTAATAAAAGTGGTCTCATACGTGGGTTTAGAACAGTGGCTTGGGAATCTAAATGCCTGGAATTTTACTACAGTTCTGCCACCCACAAGCTGTGTGACTATGCTTTGCACCTGTTATCTGGGGTGTCACAGTGGTACCTCCACGTGGTGGGCAGCATTCTAAGACAGCCTCAAGATTTCTGCCCCATGCTCATGCTGTGCATGCCCCTCCCCCACAAGTATTGGGTAGCACCAGTGAATATGATGAAATACCACTTCTGAGAGTAGGTTATTAATCAGTTGTCTTAGAGTTAATCAAAGAAAGATAATCTTAGGTGAGCCTGACCTAATCAGATAAGCTTTTTAGAAGAAGGTAAAGCCTCAGAGAGACTCTCCCACTGCCATGGAAGAAATTGAGCAACCCATGGGAAGAGAAGCCACAAGGCAAGAATCTGAAGGTGACCACTTGGAGCTGAAAGTGGTCCCCTGCTTGGAGCTAACAAGAAAACCAGGACCCTTGTCATCTTCCTGCAAGGAGTGAACTTTGCTAAAAGCCAGTGAACTTGGAAAAGGACCAGAGCCCCAGATGAGATCACAGCCTCAGCGGCCACCTTGTTTTAACCTGTGAGACCCTCAACAGAGGACCCAGCTAACTTGTACCTGGACTCCTGACCCACAGAAACTGTGAGAGTATAAATTATACTCATTTAAGCCACTAAATTTGGGATGATTTGTTAAAAAATATCAGCAATAGAAAACTAATATACTATCTCAGGGGGTTGTAATGAAAAGATGCTTCTAAAATATTTACCATAGTGCTTAACATTTAGTAAATGCTTAATAAACTTAAAAACATTACAAATGATTTTGAATGACCACATTTAAGAAAGAAAGGACACAAGGGGCAAGGGTTCTGTAGGGAAAGAAGCTACATGTTGCTTGGGGCAGGGGGCCATGGTTAGTGATGCATATGTGGCCTGATGGGAGAAGACCGCAAGTCCTCTGGTCTTTGGGAGCCATTGGGGAAAACTGGAGAGATGTATCAAGGCCTGGTGGGAGGGAAAGTGAGGCACCAGTAGAACAAGACTCCACGAGATAGAAACTGAGGGTCTCTGCAAGGCCACACTCATTGGGCCCTCTAGAAAAATGAAATCTTATACATGGGTCATTGTTCCAACTGTGCACCATCAGTGAAGGGATTCTTGACCACCTGAGCATTGAGACAGTGTTTCTTTCTCAAACCTACACTGGGTGCTGTTCCCTTAGCAATGCTTTCTCCCTGCTTCTCCAACAAAAGCCTGACTTGCTACTTGGGCATGTCTTTTGTTCCATACTCACCTTGCCGATCAAACAGACCCCCATCACCCACCCTAGGACCACAGTCTTATTAGGTCTTATCAAGGACCTTGCCCTGGACTGACCCCATCCGAACCTTTCCAGTAATCTCAGTTGTTTTTGACCCCTATAGAATCAGCCTCAACCATGTTCCTTATCTGCCTTGTTCATACCTGATGGGGTTCTGACTAACTTGGGCCAAAAGGGCCCTTTTTCTTTTTCTTTTTTTCTTTTTCTTTTTTAAAGATTTTATTTATTTATTTGACAGACAGAGATCACAAGTAGGCAGAGAGGCAGGCAGAGAGAGAGGAAGAAGCAGGCTCCCTGCAGAGCAGAGAGCCCGATGCGGGACTCGATCCCAGGACCCTGAGATCACGACCTGAGCCGAAGGCAGCGGCTTAACCCACTGAGCCACCCAGGCACCCCAAAAGGGCCCTTTTTCAAGGAAAACATATTTTCAGTTGACTGAAAACAAGTAATTAATGACAAGTGTTAAGGTGGTTCGAATTTAGAAGAATCTAAAGTAGGAGAACATTGACTAAAATTGTCAAAATTGGGGCGCCTGGGTGGCTCAGTGGGTTAAGCCGCTGCCTTCGGCTCAGGTCATGATCTCGGAGTCCTGGGATCGAGTCCCGCATCGGGCTCTCTGCTCAGCAGGGAGCCTGCTTCCTCCTGCCTCTCTGCCTGCTTGTGATCTCTCTCTGTCAAATTAAAAAAAAAAAAAAATCTTAAAAAAAATAAATAAAAATAAAATTGTCAAAATTACTGAGAACAAAAGACATGCAAAGTACTGGCCCTGATATGGTGATTCAGAGAGTGAGAGGTATCATTTGCCCTATTTGGGAAATTAAACAGAAGAAATTATCAACACAAATCATACATAATAACTTAATATGGCAAAACAAGAGATGTTACAATAGAGCTCATTACTGATTACCAGATATATGGTAGGGATAATAACTCCCACACATGTTCTAGAAGGACCGTGTCACTGTGGGCTTTTGGGATCAGAAGACAGAATGGAGGAGGAGAAAAATGTCAGTCTGTATTTTAAAGAATAGTCAGCGTTAAGGGCTGAATTATGGCCTCCCTCCATCAAATGCATATGTTGAAGTGCTAACCCTCCAGTACCTCAGAATATCATAGTATTTGAAGACAGGGTCTTTAAAAGGATAATTTTCAGGGGTGCGTGGGTGACTCAATGGATTAAGCCTCTGCCTTTGGCTCCTGTCATGATCTCAGGGTCCTGGAATCAAGCCTCGCATCGGGGTCTCTGTTCAGCAGGGAGCCTCCTTCCCCCGCCCCCTCTGCCTGCCTCTATTCCTATTTGTGACCTGTGTCTATCAAATAAATAAGTAAAATCTTTTAAAAAAGTACTTTTCAAATGAGGTTGTTAGGATGGGCCATAATCCAATATAACTGTTGTCCTATTAGAAAAGAAAAAAAGGAAATTAAGACATAGACACAGAGGGAAGCCCATGTGAGGACACGGGGAGAGAGAGGTCATCTGCAAGACAAGGAGAGGTCTTAGAAGAAACCAATCTTATTAGTAGACTTCCAACCTCCAGAAATATGAGAAAATAAATTTCTGTTGTTCAACTCACCCAGTCATGGTACTTTATTACAGAAGCCCTGGAAAATTAATGCAGGCAATGTCTGGTATCACTTGCCCTTTGAATGGCAAGGAATTAAATGATTCCATTAGAGAAATAGGAGATAAAGGGGCAATAGAAGTGCGTAGATAAAAACAAGATGAATTTCAGGAAATGGTGGAGATAAAATTAAATGAATAAACAAAAGTGGACAGTGATTGCCAACATGAACCTTGTTGAGGAAATTATAGCAAGATTATGTACAGAGATAAGCAGAGATACCTTTGTTTTGAGTCAATGGAGGAGAAAACTTCATGAACTCAATGACAGAGGCAGGAAGAAGTGGGAGAAAAGGGGTTCCAGAGAAATCCATAGAGGTAAAGCCCAAAGGAGATGAGAAGCACCATGGAGGGAGCCTGAGCTATTGAAGACAGAAGGATAGAAGGAGAAGTAGTAACGTGAGTCCTGAAACTAAAGGAAGTAAAAAATTAAGAATCTAAGGAAGTAAAAGGAGTTCAAAGTAAGCCTAGAGGAGCTAAAAATAAACCATACACATATGGGCCAAGCATTATATAAACCAGAAACAGGTCATTGAGATAGCATTAGATCCCTCAAATTTAGAGTTACTGTCTATGGAGGTCAGAGAGGAAAGAAGCAGAGAATAATTTTATTTTTTTTTTAAGATTTATTTGTTTATTTTGAGAGAGAATGTGTGAGAGAAAGAGAGAATGTGAGTACATGGAAGGCAGAGGCAGAGAATCCCAAGCAGACTCCATGCTCAGCACAGAGTCCAATGTGGGGTTTGATCCCTGGACCCTGAGATCATGACCTGAGCTGAAATCAAAAGTCAGCCATTTAACCGAGCCACCCAGGTGTACCCAGGGAATAATTTTAAAATAGGAAACAAGATAATATAGGAAGAAAAACAGGGTTTGTGCATGTAGTTTTTAATCCTTGACTGGATCCTCTGAGCCAAAAACTTCCCCATTTTACACCAAGTTGGAAACCAGCCTAAATAATAAAATAACTAACGGTGAAGGGAAATTACTTACTTCCTTCAGATAGAAGGAAGAAGACTGATAGATTCCTTTATGGCTATGTTGAAAAGATTAGATATAATGTACTCAAATATAGCTATGGGCCGACAAGTCACCACCCAGCCTCTTGGGGGAACCACAAAGCCTGTGACTTCTACTAAAAGGTTAGGCTTGTTCCATACCACATGACCAATCTAACTCCCGCCTAACCTCTCAAGCCCCTGTTCTCCCACCTCAGTGTTAGCCCCCAAACAATTTTTAGACGTGTTTAAGGGCTATGAGATGGTTTGGCATAGAATATCTGTGCAGGGCACTGGCTCAGTTGGTTAAACGTCAGCCTTTGTGTCAGGTCATGATCCTGGAGTCCTGCAATCGAATCCCGCATCAGGGTCCCAGCTCCATGGGGAGTCTGCTTCTCCCTCTGACCTTCTCCCCTCTCATACTCTCTCTTTCTAATAAAAAAATAAAATCTTAAAAAAAAAAATCAGTGCAAGAGGGATATCATCAGGTCAAGCAGACTCTATCTCCCAGAAATGTGACATGGAACTGACAAATTGTGAATAAGTCGAAGCTTTGCATTATTAGAGAAGGTGAGCAAGCCCTTATGAACAAGCAGAACCTCTGGTAAGCTGAAATCAAAAGGTATTCACAGGGGAGTTGAGAAATTGATGAGAAGGAGTAGAAACGGAGCGGCGCAGATGGAGGGCTGCTGAGTCACAGTGGTTATGGGATCCCTAAGCTCCCCAAGATGACTCAGGTCAGTGACTCTTCCAGGGATGCCTCTAGTGGCCTGGATGACTGCCAATATCCATAGGGCCTAACCTCCCCTGAGTCCCCAGGAGGTTCTTAGAGCCCTTCATTCCATGAATATCCTCAAGATACCCGTGCTTCTATCACCCAAATGAACCACTGGTTTTTGTAGTGTAAGGATATTGACGACGATCTCAATAAAAATATTGGCTAACACTTATTTAACACATGTCATGTGAAAAGCACTGGCTGTTAAACTTTATATATTCAGCCTATTTAATTTTCTCAGCAAACTATGGAGCACTGTTATTATTTCACCAATTTATAGATGGAGAAATCTAACTTAGAGAGCTTACCTCACTTGCCCAAGGTCACACAGTGATTCTGAGACAAAGCTGATTCTGAATCCAGATCTCTACAACTTCAGGACCCAAATATATAACTATATTTAACTATTGTCAAGTGACTTTCTTTAGTGTCATTTTGGAACTACAGAGTGGGAGTCAACTAATCCAAGTGATAAAATTTAAAATGTAGGGATCAAAACTAAAAGGGATAATACTCATCATGAATGTCATGAGCTATAAATAGTCATGCATTCTTGCTGAAATTTCATAAAAGAGAAGTTCTGGAAAGTTCCCCAAAAGCAATAAATGGTTAAGGAAAATTAATTACTAACTTCGGATGCATAATACATGCTAGATGTATTATTTTATTTCAATATATGTTTAAGGAAAATATGTATTTTTTTCTAGTTTAATTATGACCTGATTTCCCTAAACTAGTTTTCTTCACAAAGCCTTAAGCTCCTTAACAATGAATTCTCTACAAAGAGGTTTTTAGAAACGAAATTAGGATATAGAAGAGATACTACTTTGCATTAAAAAAAAAAGGAAATGAAACTGTAGAATTTGAAAATTTTATATGCAAGAAAAAGAGGCTGTGAAATATAAAGTACAAGACTAACTTCTTTAATAATGCTGAAATAATAACTAGGATGTATTTCGCAAAAATTGGGAAACTTAGCAGAGGTATAAGGAGGCTGTATCTATTTGAGAACAAATAATAATATTGAATATGCATTAACTGCATGAGGGCATAGGGTTTTTTGTTTGTTTGTTTGTTTCCCTGCTGGCTTCTCAGACGCTACCACAACTTGTAGCATATGGTTTGTGCTCAGAAACATGTGTTAAATAAATGGATAAATGACTCAAGCTCCAGACACAGAGTGCTCTCTGAACTCTCTCTCTAAATGATACATGCATTTGAGCAAGTCATTTAGCATCTTTGGGTGCAGTACTTATTTGTTTACTTACTTATTTACTTATTCATGTGATTTTGGGGGGCTTCTTTATTATTTTAAAAGATATTGTAAGAAGATAAGATTTTTTTCTACTGAATTTCAAAATTAACAGCATGCTACTTGTTTAAGAATAGGCAGGAAATCAATAGAATGGGCTAGAAAATTTAGAGACAGACTTGTGTGTGTGTATCTCAATTTGGTCTCTGTAAGCCTTTAGAATTCCACAAAGGGGGCATACAAATTCAGTATATAAAGTTAAATGAATTGGTTTGGGATACCTGATTATTGTTCAGGACAGAGATTATGTTCATTTCCTCTCATATCATATGCTTAATTCCAGATAGCTTAAGGACCTACATTTTTTTAATAAAAAAATTATAAAACTACTAAAAACAAAATTCACAGAAATGTTTTTATAACCTTAAGGTAGTAAAGTCATTTTTTTGGAGTAACATTAAACATGTAACTACGAAGAAAACCAGGTAAAATGAGAACAATTATATATTTTATAATTTATATTTAAAAGCACTATAAACAAAATTGGGAAGCAAATGTCAATCTAGGAAATCACAGTTATAACACGAAAATAAAGAATCCTTCTCCATGATAGAGATCAAATGCGATAAATCAATAGGAATTATAAATAATGTATAATACGGTAGGAGAACAGGAAAAGGGAATAAGGAGGAAATTCAGAGAAGAAATTATATAAATGGGTAACACACATCAGAAAATCTACTGACCGTAAATATATACATGGCCAATAAACATGAAAATTCACTAATCATTAGCATAAGTTGGTACAACCTTTGGAGGCTATATTGACAATATGTTTCAATAAAATTGACCTAGCTAAACATGAAGGTGTAGGGCAAGAGAGTGTTGGTTTTGAAGTGAGACAGAACCGGGTCTGACACTTACCTCTGCAATTTACCAGCTGTACGACCTTGAGCAATTGCTTAAGTCACAGAGCCTGCATTTAAAACAAGAGGGTGGGGGCACCTGGGTGGCCTAATCAGTTAAGTCTCTGCCTTTGGCTCAGGTTATGATCCCAGGGTTCAGGGATCGAGTCCCACATCAGGCTTTTGCTCAGCAGGAAGCCTGCTGCTCTGCTTGCTTGTTCTCTCTCTCTCTCTGAGAAATAAATAAATAAAATCTTTAAAAAAAAATAAAGAAAAAGAAAAGGAGAGGGTAACAGTGCTTCTTCAGCTTGAGGGAATATTGAGAAAATGCAGGTACAGAACCTGGCAGTTGGAAGGGGCTCAGTAAATACATTTCTCCTCCTCTTATTCTTCTTGTTCTCCTCCTCCCCCCACCCCCCCCACCCCGCCCCTTCTCCAGATTGCCTGCCAGCTTTGATTGGACTGAGGAATGATTCAAGGCAGGAAAGTCTATGTCCTCCTACTCCGAGTCACCGTTTGGTTAAAGCATCTGTATGTATTTCAGGGAGAGCGCTCAAGAAAAGCAGCAAAGCAACGTGGTATAGTGAATGAAGAAAACAGAGCAAAAGAAGCAAATTACAAGTAAAGATTTGGTAGCATCGAGGTGACAGAAAGAAAAAGAAATAGTCAAACAAGAATAAGAGTAACACCAAATCCCAAGCTATGAAGAAAATAGGTTAAAATTCAAATAAATACGCACATAAGAAGGCATTGGAAAATAAAAAGTGTCATGGAATTGGGAGGAAAAGTTAGATACATGGAGATGATACTACACACTGATGTTAATGATGTTACTTTAAAATACATCCAGAATTATAAAGGTGATATCACATTACTAAAGCTTAAGGGAAGTGAAAGAAAAAATACTCCCTGAATATTACATGACTATCATTTTAGTTTTTTCCCTGATAGTATTTTTTCATAGGCATATTTTTTGAGATATATTTCACGTATCATAAAATTAACTCCTATAACATGTGCAGCTCAGTCCTTTAAGTATATTTGCAAAGACGTGCAGCCATCATCACTCTCTAAGTCTAAAATATTTTCGTCACCCCACCCTCCTCCAAAGCTCATTAGCGGTTACTCTCTTATCCCCATGCCTCCCTCTCAGAGCTCCACTTTCTACCTCTCCCTGTTTGTCATAGGCATGTTTTAAGCAATTTGAATTGGAGGAGACTTCCTTGTTTCACTTAATAGTCTATCAGAAACAAACTTTCCTTAAGTGGATAAATAGTTTTAAAATTTTTATATAAAGAAACCATTGCTAAAATGTTTGCAGAGGGTACAAATTAAAAGAAAAAAGAAACAGAGAAAAATGAAGGATCATCCTAGGATACCAATTAATGGGTGAAGATGTAAATAATTTATCAGCAAGCAGGCAACATAGCTTAAGAAGTAAATACTAACTTGATCAGATGATTGAAGGGAGGGACATTTTCTTGGGTTCCATGATCTTACCACTTTGCTATCTTTTAAATCAAAGCAGTGTATACGCACATTTGCAAAAAAATCAATGGTGTTGTAGCACTTACTGCAAAAGGTCAGAATGCTTTGTTGCTACATCTCACCCCTACCCCACCCCTTAGCTTTCCACTCAAACCCTAGACCCACACTTGAGAAGCAACCAAGTTTAACTTTGTAACAATGTTCTTAATTTCTTTGCACCATTACTTCCCTATCTCTCAGTAATACAGTCAAAGAGCCACTTCTTCATTTATCAGACAGACTTTATCTGTGGGCTTCCTTCCTATTCTGATAGATGAGTACTTAGTTCACTTACACCCTCCCCCACAGTATGACCGCCTCGCTATTCTTAATTCCTCTAGTGTAATTATAGGTATTGCACTTACTTTACTTCCTTTTTATGCCTTTCTCAACATCTGTACCTTTGTTTCCTGTTCCATTACCTATAACCTACATCTCTCAATTCTCTGTTTTGCATAGGCCCCTTTGTCTTCCAAAATTCTCTTACTGATGTTTTCTGTAACATATCAATAAAGAAGTTTAAATGGCCAGCACCATGGAATAAAAAGTCTTAACAATGATGTTTTTTAAATTGTGAAATATTTCATGCATATAGGCAATAATAGAGACTAATGTTGGAACACACCCATAGATACAGAGAATATAGATTCACTTTCAACTTGATCAGATCTTAACACTGTGACAGAATTTCTTTCGGCTCAGGTTATGATCGGGGGTCCTGGGATTGAGCTGGGCAGGAAGCCTGCTTCTCCCTCTCCTACTCCCCCTGCTTGTGTTCCCTCTCTCACTGTGTCTCTCTCTGTCAAATAAAAAATAAATCTTAGGGTGCCTGGGTGGCTCAGTGGATTAAAGTCTCTGCCTTTGGCTCGGGTCATGATCCCAGAGTCCTGGGATGGAGCCTCTCATCGGGCTCTCTGCTCAGTGGGGAGCCTGCTTCCTCCTCTCTCTTTCTCCGCCAGTCTCTCTGCTTACTTGTAATCTCTGTCAAATAAATAAAATTAAAAATCTTAAAAAAAAATAAATCTTAAAAAAAAAAAAAAGAAAGAAAACATTACCAGTCTATTGAGGGCCTCTATGCTAATGACCTCCCCTATTTCTCTTCCACATCAGTGTTTATCATTATATCAAAGTGTCCCTCATTAATTCAGTGTGTATCCTTCTAGTACATGACTTTATATTTTTGACACACACTTTGACATCCATATATATTATACACACATATAGATTGTATATTAACAGTGACATTTGCAAAAGTGACATGGAAGCTACTGGGAATTGGGAATCACTAGTAATTCTAAATTCTCAGATTTGGGGTCAAATCTTATTGCTAAGCAAGCAGAAAGTTCCCAGAGCATGACTCACAAGGGACAAAGTATATCATAAAAGAGTAAAAAGTAGGGGCGCCCCAGTGGCTCAGTGGGTTGAGGCCTCTGCCTTCGGCTCAGGTCATGGTCCCAGGGTCCTGGGATTGAGCCCCACATCGGGCTCTCTGCTCAGCAGGGAGCCTGCTTCCCCCTCTCTCTCTGCCTGCCTCTCTGCCTACTTGTGACCTCTGTCTGTCAAATAAATAAATAAAATCTTAAAAAAAAAAAAAGAGTAAAAAGTAATAGCTTGATGACTTAAAAGGGATTATGGGATATGCCAAAGGAAAGAATTAGGAAAGTTATTTTTAATCTTGCACCAATACAGATTTAAGATTGGGCCACCCATGGGTGGAATTAAAGAGGCTGGAATTAAAGAGGACATTCCTTAGCAGGGTCTCCTCACTGTGCACACAGGGTGGATAGCAAGAGAGTGTCAGGGAACATGAGGCAAGGCTGATCTTTGTGGTGCTTAACAGTGCACGCCACACATCAGAGAAATGAAATTTAAGAAAGGGCTGGAGATCTGTGAACTGACCCATTTTCAGCTTAGGCAGAAGAAGTCATCCATGAGAGCTAGAATGTATAACAGAGGAAGCATACCATCTAGCATTTGAACACTTGAGCACATGCCAGAGAAGCAGAAGCAACGGTCACAAAAGAAAGTTCAAACTTAAAAGAAGGGGAGGCGAAGGAAAACTCAATGCCACAAAGATATAAATGTAAGGGCATTCATTTTTCTTTATTACTAAACGGACTTAAAATTTTTATGAGGAATTTTAAAAAAAAGATTTATATATTTATGTTAAGGGGGAGGGACAGAGGGAGAGAGAAACTTAAGCAGGCTCCTCTCTGGCTGGCTGGGTGGCTGCGTGGCCAGGTGGCTGGCTGGGGAGGAGCCCAACAAGAAGCTTAATGCAGGGCTCTACAGGGGGCTCCCTGGGGGGCATTATCCCACATGGGGCTCTATCTCAGGACTCTGAGATCATGACCTGAGCCCAAATCAAGAGTCAGATGCTTAACCGACTGAGCCATCCAGGTGCCCCTACAAGGGATTTTTTTTAAAGCTACCCATAATTCCCATAATACTATACAATAATCTTTTGTTCTTTCAGATTCCTTCATAATTTTATCCATCCCCTCTACACACACACACACACACACACAATATGTATATAATATTTACCTGGCTTTAATCATAGTATAATATACAATTTGGCATGCCACTATTAACATTTCATGTTTACATTAACACAGTTTTTAAGACTTACTCTTCTTTTTTTAACATGTATTTGATACTTTATTTTATTTTACTTTATGTTTTAATTTATTTTGTAAGTAGGCTCTAGGCCAGTATGGGGCAGGAGCTCACAACCTCAAGATCAAGAGTATGCTCCTGTGACTGAGCCAGCCAGGCACCCCAGTTTAGTCTTCTCAATGTCTGCAGCTGGCACCCATTATTTCCAGTTGACTGTTATAAATATGCTCCTATAAGCATATTTTTCCTCACCAGGAATAGGGGAGGAGACACTAAGGAAAATTAAGAAAAGAGCAATTTTTAGAAGGAAGAAGACAAATGTGGAAAAGTTAGAAGCCAGTGAATTCAGCAGAATTGGGTTCTTGCTTCTTGGACATTAATTGTGTATGTTTTTGCACATATGCAGTTCTGCTTGGGCATTTTAAATTTGAAGGTATTTATAAGTGCAGGGGGAAAAAACCCCACGGATAATAGGAAAACAGTGTATTCAAAATTAATGTTCATCATTTTTTTTTTTTTTTTAATAAAGAAACACAGGGAGTCTGGGTGGCTCAGTGGGTTAAGCCACTGCCTTTAGCTCAGGTCATGGTCTCAGGGTCCTGGGATAGAGCCCCACGTTGGGCTCTCTGCTTGGCAGGGAGCCTGCTTCCCCCTCTGTCTCTGCCTGCCTTTCTGCCTCCTTGTGATCTCCCTCTTTCTGTCAAATAAATAAATAAAAAATCTTAAAAAAAAAAAAAGAAAAAGAAAAAGAAAAGAAACACTCCTGAAAAACTGTGTTCTTCTTTGGGCCCTCTGCAGTCACAGGGGCAGCCTCGTAATGAACCCAGGGGACAACAAGGCAACTTAGTTCCAAAGCAGTTCACGTAAACGGTGATAAAGGAATGCCAGGTGGGTGTGATCTCCGAAGAAAGCCTTTAGTCTTGAATGGGCTGCTGTTTCTAACATAACTGCAATCATACTCTATGTCTGCGCAATGCATTAGCGTCTGCAAAGTGCTTTTGTGGCCTAAAGAATCCGGAGATGGAGGTAAGCTTCAGCCCAGGCTGCCCCACTCTCGGGGTGGGTGGAGGGAAGTACGGCTGCTAAGGACTAGTGATCAGGTTACGCCCCTTCAAGCTCCCTTCCTATTAAAAGGTGAACGGGACACATGCCTTCTCCTTGGATCAGCGTGACTCAGAGAGAGCTCAAGGAGGAACGGCTTTCCACAGTTCAAAGCTGAGAGCTCCGGCAACTCTTCCGTTAACAGGAAACGCTCCTGAGAGTGACCAAGAGAGCAATGTGGGCCACAGGGCGTCTCCTCGCAACAAAGACAGCTGCAGCGCTTTCCAAAGTGCACACCTATTTGGAAATGGCTGCGTCCGTGGGAGGCGTGAAAGCTGGGACAGAGAATGCGTGCGAAGACCACAGTCCTGAGCCTCTCCAGATGTTTCTGTTAAGGAATCCTGAGGCATGTTGCTGAGTTACAGGCTGTATGATGCTGGCAAGAAACACGGTGAAGAAAACACGGAGCAGGGTGCCTCGGTGGCTCAGTGGGTAAAGCCTCTGCCTTCGGCTCAGGTCATGATCTCAAGGTCCTGGAATCGAGCCCCACATCCGGCCCTCTGCTTAGCAGGGAGCCTGCTTCCCCCACCCCCCTGGCCTGTTTCTCTGCCTGCTTGTGATCTCAGTCTGTCAAATAAATAAAAATAAGAAAAAAAGAAAGAAAACACAGAACAGACAACAAAGATGCCAAGTTTTAGAAAAGAAGGGGATTTTCTTTGGGGGGCGTTAGTGTTAATAGGGGTACTTGTATATATATGCATACCAACTCCAATTTCGACTTATTTAGAAGAAATCACTATTAATATCTACCATGGAGAAACATAGCTTCAAGCATATTTAAACCCTTTTAACACAAGCTGGAGAAATAGAAGCGAGCCATAAAAGAAAGCACGGTATTTCTAACATATATCTGTGTACAAACACATATATACATATCCATACAACCACACACATATATGTAATGCACACACATACACATACATGTATTTGTAAAATATAAAAGTATGTATTTGTAACATATCCACTTTATGGACAAAGTGAAAAGATCATTAAGAAAAGGTATAAGAATTAGGACAGACCAGAAATGTCAATAAGCTGTAATTTTCTTTTTCATTTTCACAAAAATAACAGTTGGCTAGAACCAATATGGTGATCCTAATTAATATCAGTATTACCCTTTGTATGAGGTGTCCTGCTCTCCCCTCTCCCCATCACAGTTGACTGCTCCCCTCTATGACCCAGAATACTCTCACTTTGAGTCTTTCCTAGAACCAGTTGCAATCATGATGTCTGGTACTCTGTGCTTCAGTTGTCCCACGAGGCTCTGAAGTTCTTAGGACAAAGACCATGTTCTATTCATCTTCACACCTCTGGCAGCTAGTGCGGTATTTGGCCAATATACGTACACTGTGTCCTCATGGAAACCAAGCCACTGTCTGCCCCAGAGATCAGTTGTGAGGTCGAAGGAACTTCTTCCTACCTTCCAGTCCAGTTCTGCCAGCTTCGTTCTCTTCTCTATGCAGAGAATCAACATCTGTCCTATTATGTTCACAGGGGCTTTCTTTTACTTTCTTATCTAGGGGAAGAAAGGCCAAGTCTTTTCCACAAAGGCTGACACTAATTTTTCTTATGTGCTGTTTAAAAAAAACATAAATAATAAGACAATTAGAGACCTAAGATTAAGTGCTGAAGTGGAAAAGCAGGGAACATGTACCAGACAGAGACGGAGGTCTAGGAGTTCCTCACAGATGAGATTTAGGGAAGGAGAAAGCAGGTAGGTCTTTTTTTTGTTTTTTAAGATGTTATTTATTTATTCGAGAGAGACAGAATGAGAGAGAGAGCCTGAGCGGGGTCCGGGGCAGAGGGAGAAGCAGACTCCTCGCTGAGCAGCAAGCCTGATGCAGGTTGTGATTCCAGGACTCCTGACTGAGCCACCCAGGTGCCCCAGGCGCTAAGTCTTTTAAAGCCCAAACACTTAAACCTTGTCTGTCCCACATTAACAAATTAAAAGTTCTGAGTGATATTGTTTGGCTGGGAATATCTGCATTTGTTGTTCTGTAATTATGGGGCTAATTAGGGTTGTCTTCTTTGAAATTACAGTATGCATTACAATATGCATTACCGTACATACATTACAGTATGCATTTGGGCTATTTTGGGATTATGGGCTGCAGGGGCCTCATGACCTGCCCCAGGGAGATTATGTCATCCACTTGGGTGTCAGCTGATGCCCTGGTTTCAGCAGACTTGGTGGGCTGGTCAGAGTTCAGCAACACGCACAATTACCCTGGGGCTTGAGGGTAGAGTTTCCACCTCTATTTCTGTCAGGAAGATCTAACCCCAGGCCTTGTCACGGAACCTGTGAGTGACTCAACACTTCAACAGTCTGCTATGGGTAAGGGAGAGGAATGAATATTCATTCAATGCCTATTCTACGGCAGGAACTGTAGTGCCCTTAGAAACTTTATAAATGGTATCAAGTGGATATCACTACTTCGTGTAGGATGCCACATAGCTGAGTGATATATCCAGTCAGGTCTAGCCTGGCAGTAAATCGTTGGTTGATAGCCCCTGATGCCCTTTGACTACCTCAAAAGGCCACAGTGGCTCCCATGGTACCAATGTAGGGCCTGGCAACAGTTGACTTCAGTATTAGGGGCCAAACATTTACCCCGTTGTGAACTTTTTCTCGGTCTTCTAGGTTTTGTGTTACTTTGCCAAGTGAAAGACTAGAGATTTAGAACGTCAACAGAACTGACCAGGGGCATAAAAAGCTCTCTAGTCAGAAGGAAAGAAAAAGACAAAACTGAGGGAAAACAGAGAAAGGTTGAGAGTAATTAGGATATAAGAAATTAATGAATTAACCACGTCTAATATTTTATTGGTTTTGATAGTGGAAAAGCAGTATGTGAACACACATGATGTAGAAAATGCCCTTTATGGGGTGCCTGGGTGGCTCAGTGGGTTAAGCTGCTGCCTTCGGCTCAGGTCATGATCTCAGGGTCCTGGGATCGAGTCCCACATCGGGCTCTCTGCTCAGCAAGAAGCCTGCTTCCCTCTCTCTCTCTCTCTCTCTGCCTTCCTCTCCGTCTACTTGTGATCTCTCTCTGTCAAATAAATAAATAAAATCTTTAAAAAAAAAAAAAAGAAAATGCCCTTTATGATAGAATTTGCCAAATGCCAACGAAGTAAGTCATCTGAAACTGCTCTGAGAGCATAAAGTGTCCCACAACTGTGAGAGATCCTTTGTGCAAGGAGAAACCTTTATTTATTTATTTAGTTTTCAAAGATTGTATTTATTTATTTGAGAGAGAGAGTGAGCATGAGTGGGGTAAGAGGCAGAGAGAGAAGCTGAGTCCCCGATGAGCAGGGAGCCTGATGTGGGACTCAATCCCAGGACTCCGGGATTATGACCCAAACAAACCGAAGGCCACTTAACCAAGCCACCCAGGTGTCCGCAGGAGAAACCATCATAAGAGAAACTTAAAACATCCTTACGTTTGCCTCTCCTTCAAGAACTAGAGCACGTTTAACGATTGCTCCTTGGTGAAGAAATAACTCGTGCTTCTTTTCTCAGTTTGGCAGGTAGAGAACAAAATTAGCCTTCAGGAGAAGAAACTATCTGGGATTATATGAGACTCCATAACTGTATTCTGAACTGTGGCCAAGAAGGTTGGGTAGCACTCTTCAAACTATTTTTAGAAAAATACATAGTAAGTGTGATAAAGTTGTATA
Source organism: Lutra lutra (assembly GCF_902655055.1). Classification (NCBI taxonomy): domain Eukaryota; kingdom Metazoa; phylum Chordata; class Mammalia; order Carnivora; family Mustelidae; genus Lutra; species Lutra lutra. The sequence continues at coordinate 99,824,805 of NC_062280.1, forward strand.
ATCTAAATTAAACATTAGTGACTGACCAAGGGACTTTGTACCTTGAAAATATTTTTACTTCAAAAAAATCAATTTTTATTTTTTCTCTTACAAACATTCACTCTTCTTCCATTAAATTTGTTAGTGTCAAACCCTCCCCCACCACCTCTCATTCTTTTCCTCTCCAACCTTGTATCTCTTACTGTACTTAGGAGAAATGTTGTTTTTTTTTTTTGCTGTTCCTTCTCTGATTCTTAGAGGTGTCTAATCAAATACTTTTCTGAGTCTGAGCACACATTGTGCCTTTTCACTTTTATTCTACCCTTCTCCTTGTTCTCTTATTCTTATTCCCATCTCCTTAGAACTTTAAGTTCCCACCATAATTTTAAATATAGTATATTTTGCTGTTCCTTCTACAAGAGAGTTCAAATGCTTCTAATTACACTGTTTTCCCCATCCTTCCTCACTTTTACAATTTAGACGCAGCATAGCAGTACCGTTTGCTTGACTCTCCTCTCTGATTTGTCATGTCATGTTGATAGATTTCTTTTTATGTGAGTCTTGCTAAATAGTGGCCCAGCACCCCATCTGTGTCTAAAAGAACTGCTTCACAAGCAAAGCAAAAGGGCCACAGAGCTGCAGCCACAATAAGCTTTCCTATTCAATCAGTGCCAGGTTGCTATTCAACTCTTGGTTGGAAATTAAGTTTCAGTTTCATTTGCCTAAAAAGATCCCTTCTATTTAGTAAGATTGGCAACTTCTTGTTTTAATCTAGACATGGTCACAAATGAAAATCACTGTAACCATATTTCCATGGGTCTAGACCTGTATTCTTGAAATAAAGCAGGTTCTGTGCAACTTCTTGTTCATCTCTATTTATTTATTTATATATTTAGAGAGCGAGCTGGGGAGAGGGGCAGAGGGTGAGGGAGAGAGACAATCTTAAGCAGGTTCCATGGCCAGTACAGAGCCCGATGCAGGGCTCTGTCTCAGGACCCTGAGATCAGGACCTGAGCCAGAATCAAGAGTTGGATGCTTAACTGACTGAGCCACCCAGGCACCCCTTCTCCTTATGCATGACGACTACCTGAGAAGTCATGTTGAGATAAGAATAGCACATGGATGTGGCAGGACAGTATTTTGAACATTAACTTATGTTTTCCTCTTTTCCCATCCATTCTTTCCTTCTTTCCTGTTACCCCTATACCTTCCTGGACACTAACCTTTCAGGCTACTAATTCTTTTGCCTTTATTGCCTTAAGAAAAGAATGAAAGCAAACATAGATTCTTGATTTGTTGTTGTTGTTGTTAGTTAGAAAAATGGGCTTTGAAACTCTAAGCAGGAAAGAGTTTAAGAGAAGAGTCTATGAAGGTAGAAGATTAAGCTTTTGAAATTTCAAAACCAATGCCTTAAAGGACTCAAGCCTTGGATTGTGGACAATATGTCAAAGCCTGATGTTTCTGCCTTTTGAAACTAGTTTAAGGGTCTGCATCCAGGAGACCCAGTGAGGAAGCCAGTGTTGGTTTCAGAGAAAGTAGTCTGTGATGTCTACTTCCTCCCTGAGAGCAGAGGGAACATGTGGCACTCCCCCAAAGGCTAAGGAAAAGGGAGTGGGATCCCAGAGTTCCCTTCCCCTGCCAAAAAGGAGCAGAAAGCAGAAGGAAATGACTGGGAGACCCCAGGGCCCCTGCGCCTGAGGCACCTCCGTAGCACTTCTAGAGAGTAAGTGTGAAATGGTGAGAGGAGACAATCCTGACTTAACGGATGTCACATCTCTACCACTTGGTGGCATTTAAGGTCACATATAGGAAAAGAAAAATAGTTCTTGTACATTTATTTTCATGGCCTGAAATTCATACACACGACTCTGGGAACAGATCTCAGTTCAGGTCAGGTGTCTTTTGAATCTGTGTGTGCTGCTGGGCAGTTACTCAGCTTTTGGGAACCTTGGGTTCCTCATCATTGAAATTAGGATGTTAACATTAGGTTAAATGTAAGCAACAGACATTTTTGTAGGTCAAAAATCGTTAAAAATCAGCAATTTCATGTGATTCAACCTAGTAAGTACTTCACAGGCCTAAGAAAAAATTAAATAGAATAAATAATGTCTAGTACTGTCCCCGGTGTTCAGTAAGTCTTTAATAAATATATGACTTATAAAAAGATATGTAAAAAAAGAAAACCCTGTGACCTAATGGTCATAATGTAATCTGAGCTTAAAATATCTGCTCCCTACTACATAGAATATGAAATGCCCATTAGGAATTCTCTTTCTTCTCCTTTGCTCCTCTCGCCCTTCTTCTTCCCCCTTTCTTCCTCCCCCTCCTCCTTTTGCTTCTCCTCCTCTTCTTCTCCCTCCTCCTTTTTTTGCCTTTTCCTCCTCCTTCTCCTGCTCTTCTTCCTCCTTTCCCCTTCCTTCTTCTTAAAGTCTAATTCTTTTTTTTTTTTTTTTAAGATTTTATTTATTTATTTGACAGAGAGATCACAAGCAGGCAGAGAGGCAGGCAGAGAGAGAGGAGGAAGCAGGCTCCCCACTGAGCAGAGAGCCCAATGCGGGGCTCGATCCCAGGATTCTGAGATCATGACCCGAGCCGAAGGCAGCGGCTTAACCCACTGAGCCACCCAGGTGCCCCTTAAAATCTAATTCTTATTCTCTTCCTTCTTTATACAGTTTAATTTTTTTAAATAGTTAATATGTTTTCATTGTTCAAACACCAAAAGAAATACAGTGAAACATCTCCCATCACATCACTGCCCTCCATCTATCTAGGGTATTATTTCTTATATGTTTTCCTGATGGTAAACACATTTAAAGGTGAGCATTGTTGTGTGTTAGAATTCTAAGATAGCTTGAAAAGTATATATATATGTATGTGAATGTGTATACACACACACACACACACACACACAGGTTTTAGCTGTAGTCCAAGCCTTCTAATGAATAAGAAGCTGAGGCCCACAGAGATCTTGCCTTTTTGCCCAAGGTCACTCAGATAATCAGTAGAAGGATTTGAACATTGTACTTATCCACCACTCTACAAGGTCTCAGCTTACAAATATGAACCGTAAATGTAAATAACTGATTTTGTGAGACAAATAGAGCCTTTTTTTTTCTTTCAACTTATGGGTCATGGAAGCCACATTAAAGTTCCTCAGTATTCATGGCTTCCATGTTTGAGAATTCTCCTACTCAATAAAAATGTTATTTGTAACCCCAAAATCAATACCCATGCCACTTTCATGGTCATTCCCAGATATGCACAGAATGGCAAAATTTGAGTTGCTGATTGTGCATGTTCCCAGCTAAGGTCCAACAAGGGGATTCTTTGCCTTCTTGATTTGGCTCTGATACTGTAAACAAATATCCCTCTTTTGGTCTATCTAGTGCTAATTTTTCACATTTTTGTGCTTTTTGCGGTTGATTTTGCTATTTAAAATGGCCCCCAGGCAGAGTCCTGACACGCTGTTTAATGTTCCTAAGTGCAAGAAGACTGTGATGTGCCCGAAGGGGAAAACAGACAAGCTTCATTCAGGCATGAGTTACGATGTTGCTGGCCACGGGTTCACTATTCATGAATCAGCAATGTATATTAAGGAACGTGCCTTTAAAAAGAAGCACATACAAAATAAGATGATGCATTTGGTTGACAAAAAAGTTGTGACCAGAGCCTCGCACCCTGTCCTTCCCATAGGAATGATGGCCTAGTATTTGCTAATTCCAGGTTGGCAGAGACTCTAGAAAATTGATTCCGTGAATATTAAGAATCAGTTGTATTTTAGAGCATGAAGTTGTTCTATCTTACCTTTGAGTTCTTAGTGTCACTTTATTTTTAAGTTTTTCTTAAATGTGATATTGGTGCCATCATATCCCACATTTTTTAGCTTGAAAAAGATAAATCTTTCCTTGGGTGCAAACATGGCTTTTAAATGCTATGGGTAGGGGTGCCTGGGTGGCTCAGTGGGTTAAAGGCTATGTGTAGAGGCGTTTTAGGAGGGCATGGACTTAAAAAAAAGCCATTGCTCCTTTGAGTGGCTCAAATATCTTGCCAATTTTTTGTACCACTTATGAAATAAATAATGTTTCAGTAGCTACTACCATGTTTACAGTTCCTTCAGCAGTGTTTATGTTTTTAGCTAGTGTTAAAGAAGTTTACAGTAAACTTCAGTAAGAAATTATGAGTGCAAAAAAAAAATAAATTATGAGTGCAAACCATTGTATCAACAACATGGAATCTAACCTTATTCTGCCATTAATAGAAAATGCAGTTTTTATGTTAATTACAATGAAAACCAAGGGCTTCTTAGCAACTTTTTAAAGTAAAAAGTGTTGCTACTATTCACAATACAGTGAGGAATGGGTATATTCTTGTGATTTGATAAAAGGTACATATTTCCAGAAGGGACAGTATATTAAACTTTATTGTTTTCTTATTGCTGCTTCATATCCTTTTGAACTATTATACTTTATAAATAGACAAAGACAATTCTAGTGAATTATGCTTCAGTGTGAATGAGTTTACCAAATGGGCTCCTGACCTAAGTTCTGCCAGAAGGCTGTGGTGGAAAGAAATGGGTAGGTGGGTGTGGGAAGAAAAGTTCAGCAAGAAACAATGAGCTAATCTGTATAAATGGCCAGTTAGAGGTTGAATGGTGCTCCTCTTAATAAGATTTGCTGAAGTCTTAACCCTTAGGACCTCAGAATGTGACTTTATTTATAGATAGGGTCTGTGCAGAGGTGATTAAGTTAAACTGAGATCATCAGGGTAAGCACTAATCCAAAATGACTGCTGTCCTGATGAGAGGGAATTTGGGGTAGATGATGCACACGCGTGAGACAGACATGCACACACAAGTTGAATGCTAGGACAAGATCAGGATGATGCTTCTGGAAGCCAAGGAACACAGAAAATTGCCAGCAAAACACCAAAAGTGAGGAGAGACGCCTGGAACACATTTTCCCCCACAACCCTCACAAGGGAGCCCCCCTGCCCACAGCTTGGTCTTGGACTTTCAGCCTCCAGAGCTGTGAGACAGTAAATTTCTGTTGCTTAAGTGCCCCCCACCTAGTTTGTGTACTTTGTTACAGCAGTCCCAGGAAACCAACACATGGTCCATCACTCCTTGGAGAATAAAACTGGTCCCTTATGGGACTTCAACGAAATCAGAAACGGATTTGCTTGGGAGCTAGACATGATGAACCAAACCCTGCCCAAGATCATGAAACCACATCGTCCACTTTGCATAGAGCACCAAATCTGATTTCAAAGCCTATCTCAAAGGATGGCTCATCCCCAGGCCCTTTAGGTCACTGACAACTGTCTTAGACTCTCCCATCCAATGAAGCTTGACTGCTTTTGTATATTGGGAAGGTCAGATTAATGCAGAGAAAGAAAGAGTGTCTGGGGAGTTAGCTGCGGGGGACTTCAGAGAGGTCTTCATTGTTATTTAACAGTAACCATGTAAATGCATCTTGTTTCCTACCCTGAGTGCTGATTACATCTCTCTTTCTTTTGTACAGGCAATTCTGCTTGGAACTATTTCGGGCTCAGCGTGGGCATGATTCTTTGTTCGCTCTGCTCCATTCCCCACAGTTTCCCTATTGATGGGAGATTACTAATGAATGAAGATAAGAACTAAGTGAAAGTGGCTTTAAAAAGTTAAATAACTGTTTCCATTGTATTATATATTTTCAACAACACGTTCATTAGTTATTTTATATCTCACATTTTTGGATGTGAGCCTTGCAGTACCTACATAAATTCTTCTGTGATGATAACCATTTTGCTCTTTGCCTAACCACTTTCCAGGTATTGTGACTTCAATGTATGAGATGGGGAGCCAACCAGAAGTCAGAACCCAAGTGAGGTAGTTCAGTTGAGGGAATTTAACACCAGGAACTAGGTGCAAATGTGTTGGAAGGACCGAAAAGCCAAACTGGGGAAGAATGGGCACCCCAGCCAGTAGCCATAGCAGGAAGCCTCTCCTCTCCATCCTAGGGTCAACGGAGTCCTAGAACCATTGATCCTGGCTGGACCTGGAATAGGAATCATAGAGAAGCAGCCATTGTGGGGGAGGCTCCCTGAGTCAGAGAGGAGGAGAAATACCTTGGTTTCTCCTCTTCTTCTGCCAGTGTTCCTACTTTGTCATTTTATCTTTCATTGTGCTAATTTCTTTGTGGCATAGGCAAAGGAACCTAGCAAATGGAGTTGGCAAGACCCAACTTCCTTCAATATAGATAGAGCAAGAGAAGGGCAATGAACTAGCACATATATATTGTAAATTTTAAGTTGAGAAGCATAAAACAACCTCCTGGAGATCAGGGGAAACAGGAAGTTACAAATTTTCACAGTAATTAGGCTATATCAAATACATTTACACACACTGGGAAATAACAGAGTTAAAGAGGGATAGAGAGGTATCATTTGGTATCCATATGTAAAAATTAAGTACAAATAACCAGTTTGAAATGTAGGCACTAGAATCCAAAAATTACTTTTTTTTTTTAAGATTTTATTTATTCATTTGAGAGAGAGAAGGAGAAAACATGAGCAGGGGGGAAATACAGAGAGAGAGGGAGAAGTAGATTCCCTGTTGAGCTGGGTGTCCAACCTGGGGCTTGATCTCAGGACCTGGAGATCATAATCTGAGCAGAAGGCAGATGCTTAACCATGTGAGCCACTCAGGTACCCCCCAGAATACTTCTCTTAATTTTTGCTGATATCTTTGCTATTTTACATTTTTTGGTTCTCTGATGTAATTCCCACATCTGTTTGGAAATTGTACTTTGTAATTGCTGATATTAACTTGCTTAATTGTCATTGCTTTTTCTCATGAGGGTAGATTATAAAGGAAGTTGTAAGTATTTGAGTTTTCTGTTGATTTGAAACCCTGTAAATAAGATGTTCCGGTTCAGTACTCCGTGGGCACTCATCTGCAATAAGGAAGGCAAAAATAATAGGGAATTTAAAAAAAAAAAGGAATGATCCAATCAGTGAAGAAAGTGAAAACATATCCTTTCAGTTAGCCTTACATTTTCTGTCCTATTATTTATTGTGCATGGTAGTGACTCCTTGGGGCTTTAGCCTCTCTTATTTATTCCATGTACTACCAATGAGAAAAAGATTGATACCTTGAAGTGATCAGACCACTCTACTTAAAAATAATCTCTGTAGATCCATATGCACTTATTTGGATAATTGAATTGAAAATTACTCCTTGTCTTTAATTAATTAGCTTAAAAGTTTTAGAAAGTAATTTTTTATTAATCAAGCTCTTTTTGGTAGAATTTAAATATCTGTGGCAGATGCCTGGTTCATTAATTACACATGCATCTTGCAATAATTAGTGTTTGGAAGTAAGCCCTGTATCTGGCATACTCTTATTCTTCATAAAAATGTGCATTTTGGAAAGTCATAAAGGAAGCATGTACAATTATAGAAATATAAGTTTATATAACCCCCCCCACACGCACACACGAAGCCCTAGCCTGTACAGATATAATGAGGCTGTAGCTGTATCTAGGTAATTAATAAAATTCATTTACCTAGAAACATAAGCATCAAGTAAGTGCAGGCACTAGACTAGGCTCTGAGAACATAGAGTCACATAATTCCTGGCTTCAGTTTATATGCCAGAGAAAAAGCCCAAGTAGCTACTATAGGTACTGTGAGAGATGACTACTGGCAGGGACCCCACGTGGCACAAAGAAGGGAGGTATCCCCAGGTGAAGATCGTCAGCAAGTTTTCAAGCTCAGAACCGAGCCTCTGGATCTTGCGTAGCCCAGTCCCAAGCCTTGGCTTCCTGCCCCTGGCAAGCTCCAGCTTGGTCTCCCACCTTGAGCTAACATCCCCCTGCAGTACACACAGCCACACCTCCTGCTTGCCTCTTACTTCCTGTTCTCAAGGGCACCCTTCACAAAGTAGATTCCCCCCCACCCCCCTGCCCCCCCTCCCGCCCACACACACCACTTCCCACATCAAACAGATCATTTAGTCCTGTGGGTTACATTTCTCAGAAATATATCTGAGCGTTCACCTCCTCTGCACCCCCACTGCCTCGGCTGCCGTGTGGGTGTTAGCCATTTCTCAATTTGTTCTATCACAATGGTCTCCTATCAGGTCTCTCCATCTCCTGTTTTGACCTGCTCTACTGCAACTTTCCACTGGCAAGGAGCTATCTTTCCAAAAGCTATTCTCTTTCCCAGTACCCTCTGAAGGATCCCCGTTGTCTATACACAGTGGTTCTCTAAACTTGCATATGTTCCCGAATCACATAGGGAAATTTCTTAAAACACAGTCTTCCTTAACCCAAATTTCCGGAAGTGGTGCCTGAGCAATCTGTCTTTTTAACAAGCTCTCCAGATGGCTCTTTGCTGTCAGCTGGGTCCCAGTTTGGGAACCAGGATTTTGGAACTGCAAGATCAAGTCCAAACTTAGCGCAAGGAGTCATTCACCTTGACTCTGACCCTGTACACAGCTTATACCACAGCCACAATTATATCCCTTTTCTGAAACTCCCACGGTTCCTTTTAAGCTTTTGTGTTGCCGCACATGTCATTCTCTCCAGAATTGCCTGTCACCTGCTTTGCCCTGGAAAGAATGCCCTACACCTTCTTTTTTGAAGCCTTGCCTGGTCTCTCAGCTGTGTAAGTTACGGGTCCTCCTCTGCTTCTAAAGACCCGTGCAAGTCCCTTGCCATAGTGTTCTTTAACTTTTACTTGTGTGTTTCCGTCATTGCACTTTGACTTCTTCAAGGGGTGAGGCTGCAGATTACTCACCTCTCTAATCTTATGTCCAGCCTTGTTCCTGGTTCGTAACTGGCCCATGAGTAAATGAACAAATGGATAAATGAATGAGCAGAGCTCTAGTTACACTGTGATAAAAATTAGCTATGTATGAGGCCATTACTCTTTATGAACTGAATAATTATATGCCTTCCAATGGAATACGATTAAGTGAAGTTAGCACAAGCTCATCAGCATTAGAGATGAAATGGAAACCAAAATAAACAAATGCTACTGCAAAAACATATTGCTTTCCCAGTACAGGATTGAGGGAATAATTAAGCATTTAAATTAATGTAATATTTGGCAGATGTCCAACATCTTAATTTTTCTTTTGCCTTTGTGTTCATTTATGGACTGTCAATATACACATACACATACCATGCATCTTTTTTCTTTTTCCAAACTCAACAATATTTTTCAGCATATTTCAGTTTTTCCTGGTATTACAGTATCCTCGTCTAGAGGGTTCATAGTATTTGTTTTTTTAAATGAAAATACCAGGAGCTCCCAACCACTAAGCAAGAACTTAGCACTTAATTGTATATCAGTTTATGATTCAATGTAAATTTAATAGACTTTGTTTTTGCTTGCCTTATATTCATTACTTCTATTTGGGTAATAAGCACTTTTTCCCCTGTGTGACTATGCCTCCTCCACTTCCTATACAGGTACTTCTTTTTGATGGAATTTGTTGGGAAGAGGTAGAGTATGTGACTCAGGCTTAGCCAACTAGCTCCAGTGAAGTGGCCAGGAAGGACACCCAATCCATACCAGCCAATGAGAGCTACTCCCAGTTCCTTTGTTCAGGCCATTGAGAAAGATGTGCTCTCTGCCCCGCTGCGGATGAACTGTTAGAACATAGGCCACTTTTGCCACTGTGTGAGTAAAGCTGCCTGAGAATGACCACAGTGGCAGGCAAAGCCAAAAAGAGAGAGGCAGATTCTACTATTTTTGAGCTTTGCATCCAGCGACGCTTGAACCCAGTTGCCTCTCGGAATTTACACTTATTTGAAATCACTCATTCTAAAGAAAACATTTTTTTTTTTTTTTAAATTTCTGAGCTGATTTGAGTTCGGCTTCTCTTATTTACCACCTACTAGAAATTATGCCAAGATTTTATAACATCATTGAATTTGTTATAGTTCACAAGAATTGCTTGGATTTTCTTTCTTTTAAAAAAATATTTTATGTATTTATTTGAGAGAGAGAGAGAACAAGCAGGGGGAGAGGCAGGCAGAGGAAGAGGGAGAATCAGGCTCACCACTGAGCTGGATCTCAGAACCCTGGCCCAAGGCAGATGCTTAACCAACTGAGCCACCCAGGCACCCCCATCGTTTGGATTTTCAATATAGCTTTTTATCATCTATGAACCTCTAGAGACATATTTAATTAGAGATACACTGTACTAGTCTGTTGTGAGATCTTAAATAAGTTACTTAGTTCTGTGGTCCAGTTTACTCATTTGTTAAACTGGGGAGGTATACCAAGACTCTCATGTGCAATTATTATTCTATGAGAAAAACACTGACTCGATGTTAGAGCAGTTGACTACTATTTAAGGATCACAATTCCCTAGGCATATATGCTGTTGTGGTACATGGTGCATGTCGGGGTGGTTTGGGGTTGGGGGGAACAAGCACACGGAGGAAGTTCAATGACTTCATTTTGGATAATTCCAAACAGTTAAGTAATTTATTATTTATCATATTGTTATTATTAGTTTCTTCTATAATTAGTGGACTTGTTCCAGAAATGTGAGAACTGTTACAGGTTGTCAAATCTACCAAAGGATGAAAATAAATGTGTCTGAACAAATGTATTCACAATTTAGTTTCTTCTCCTCAAACTGGAACCAAATGCAGTTTTAAATTGCAATGAGAAGCCAGGACATTTTTGAAATATGTGTTTTTAAGAGCATTGCAATGCCTGAAAGGCAAGCAGGGGAAAAAAAAGCAATAAATATTGAAAAATCTGAGGTACTCCAAAACTATTTTAATAGAATAGCATAATGTGTTAAACTAAATGCAATGCACACATTGAGCCACAATGTAATTTTAGAGAACTAAGAACGTACTTCTTTTTATCTTTCATTGAAAAAATAATGAGGGTACCATTTCCTGGAGCATTTTTTTCTGTAATTGACAGGCATATATATGTGAACTCCAGTTCATCTACACCTAACAAAAGTCACTGTAACCTATAATATATGTATGCTTTCCCTCTCAAATCTGTATTTTCTAGTTTTAGGTATTAATACTTAAATTAATGACTTGCTCCTAAACAAATTGAACTTCCTCTGACTGGGTTATCCTAAAAGCTTTCTATGGTTATATTGTGGCATTTGCATTGGAGTTTCAGTCTGGCTAACTTCAGCAATTTTCCTCTTATCTTATTAGACTTTTTAAATTACAAAATTAATATGCATTCATTGTAACAAGACAGGAAATTCAGAGTTAAAGGAAAAAGTCAATAACCTCCCCCTTCAATCTCATCTCCTTTTAGGTTTCCATTGTTTTCTGTGCAATCTTCCATAATGTCTCTATGTTTATACCACATATAAGTAGGTACCGTGGTCCCCCTTGATCCTTGGACAATATATTCCGAGTCTCTCAGTGGATTCCTGAAACCGTGGGTAATACTGATCCCTATATATGTTTGTCCTGTATGTACATGCCTATAATCAAGTTTAATTTATAAATTAGGCACAGTCAGAGGTTAACAATAACTTCCAGTAAAACAGAGCAATTATAACAACATACTGTAATGAAGGTTATGTGATTGTGGTCTCTCTCACTCTCTCTCAAGATGTCTTATTGCCCTTGTTGTGATGATGAAAGATGATAAAATGCCTACGTGATGTGATGAAGTAGGCAAACGACACAAGTGTTGTGACATAGTGTTAGGCTACCATTGACCTTTGAGGCTACTTCAGGAGTGTCATCTGCTTGCAGACTATGGCTGTCCCTAGGTGACTGAAACCACAGAAAGCAAGACTGTGGGAAGGGGAGGGTAAGGTACATATATAGTGATAAAAAAAACCTCTTTAAAGGCCTGATATACAGAGGAAGCCATTGTAGCTTTCATTCTAAATCAGCATGACTATACATAAACTTTGTTCAAACCCAGAGCCTGATTTATGGCCCGTCATGCACGCATTGTACATCTGCTTTGTGAATGAGTAGCCTAATGGGGAACTGTCTTATCCTTGAGATATCCATCAGTGCTCCCAATGCCTGCAATCCTTTACGATAAAATTCATGATTTCTCTCTATATGTGACTCTATAAGTTGTTGAGCTTTGATAAGATGTAGAAAGTACTTAACTCTGTTAAAGACTGTTCATTCTCTGGAGCACTTTCTTCCCTGTAAAGAACGTGTTCCCCAGGCAACGGTCTTCACTTGGGCTCGAATTAAACTCTCCTTCTTACTTTTAGAGATTCTAAAAGGTTTGTTCATTTTGTGTCAACCAAAAGGCCTTCCTTCCTTTCTCCCTTTCTTACTCCCTGTTTTTGTGCGTCTTTCCAAATATTAGATCACACTACAAATCCAAGGTCACAAACTGGTGGCCTTTGGTCTAGATACAGCAAAGAAAACATTTTGTTCGCAAAATATTGGGGAAAATTTAATATGAAAAACTGGAAAATCTGGCTCCACATGCCTATGTGGAGATAATATTACTGATGCTACATGGGCTTTCCAATTTAACACGGTCTCTCAGTCCCTATTGATCACCCACTTATCACCTGTAAGCATTTGAGTTTATATCCTTCTGATACAAAGCAATACTGGTTGCTCAGTAGCAACTTGCTTTTTGTATTTAGTGTAATATCACGGCATTATCAATCAGGATGAGATTCAGCAGCATATAACTAAAAACACCCAATTATGGTGGCTTAACCACTAAGGGTTTATTTTTCTCTTATGTAAAATAAGCCTAAACGTGAGTGGTCAAGGGTTAATATGGCACTTCAGGGCCATATGGAACCTGAGTTCCTTCCATTTTTCTGCCCCATCTTCCTTTGGACATGGCTCCTAGTCTCAAGGTCAGTTAATCATTCATAGTGGCTGAAGAGCTCCAGGTACTTTATCCATGATGTAGGCAGAAGAAAAGTGAAGGGGAAAAAAATTGGTATTCTGAGTAAACCTTTTTTAAAGTTATTTTCTAGAAACTCCACTTAACTACTTCTACTTGTATCTCACTGGCCATAACTTAATTGCACTGCCACAATCAGCTGCAAATGCAATTGAGAAATGTTGCCTTTTGGTGGGGCACATAGACTCATTAGTAAAATCCAGGTGTTGTTACTAAGAAGAAAACATAAATATCAGTCTCTGCTACTTTGCCCTGCAGGTTATTACTGACATATGGAAGAGATTGTGAATGCCTCTTAAGACCCAAGCTCCCCTTCTTCTATGTTAGAAGAAACCTGAGATTTACCTGGTCAGAGAGGCACTTGAAGAATGTATCTCTAGGGCACCTGGGTGGTTCAGTCCTGTAAGTGTCTGCCTTTGGCTCAGGTCATGATCCCAGGGTCCTGGGATCAAGTTCCACGTTGGGCTCCTTGTTCAGCAGGGAGTCTGCTTCTCCCTCTCCCTTTGCCTACTGCTCTGCTTGCTTGTGCTCTCTCTCTGTGTCAAATAGATAAATAAAATCTTTAAAAAAGAAGAATGTATTTCTAAAACTCCAAAATTTTAAAAATAATTCTTCATGATCATAATCTTCTCTCCCTCCTATTATAGTACTTTAATTTTTTTAGGATTCACCAAGATGGGATTCCTAAGACTAATATGTACTAATACATATAAATAAAAAAATTGAGATCAATGGCTAAATTCATAGGAAGTCACGTCCTCAGAACGGTGTACAGTGCAAGTGCATGTACACTTATCAGCTCTGCATATTTTTCTCATTTTATCGTATTTTTTAAAGATTGTATGTATTTATTTGAGAGAGGATGAGTGAGAGGGAGTGTGCATAAGCAGGGGGGGGACAAAGAGAGAGGGAGAAACAGACTCCCTGCTGAGAAGGGAGCCCAGCTTCATCATCCCAGGACCCCCGGATCATGACCTGAGCCCAAGGTACCCACTTAACCAACGGAACCACCCAGGTGCCCCTTTTTTCTCATTTTAAATGTTGTGAAGTGTGGGTTAAAAATGTTATCATTGTTTAATTTGTATTTCCCTTACTATCAGCAATGAAAAGCCTCTTTTTCTATGACAGTTGTCTATTTTAATTATCTTACTCCTCTGTAGGGAGTTTATGTTAATAGCCTTTGCCAATGTTTCTGTTGGATTATTTGCACTTTAATTATTGTTTTTAACTCTTAGAATATTAACCTTTGTTATATGTAATATAAATTATTTTAATCTATAATTTCTAGAAAAAGCTTTCGCCAATGAAGATCCAATTGTTTATATAACCAAGTCTTTCCGTTAATAGCTATGGGTCTCTACTTAAGAAAGTCTCTCCCACTTTGAGATTATACAAATATTTTCCTAAGTTTTATTCTAATATATTTAGAGTCTTATTTTTGCTCTTCAACTCATTCATTCCATTGATATTTGTTGTGCATTTGTTATCAGCCGATTCCTTTTCAGATTTTAGAGGGCATGTTTTTCTGGTTGAGATAGATAGATAATAAGCAAATAAACCAGTATATAAAAAGGCATTTCATTAGAAGATTAAAACATGGTGACATGGGGGAGTGAGAAAGTCTCCTTGAGAATAGGTGGTCAGGAAAGGCTGTCCTGAGCAAATGAAATTTAAATGGATTCTGGAATAACTAATGATAGGACAGAAGTCCAGGGAAAAGACACAGGTAGAAACAGCCTCAGTGTATGTGAGGAAGAGCAAGAAGGCTTATGTGGCTAACTCATGAGGGACAGGAGAATTTGGAAAGGGAGGCAGGCACCCAGATACAATGGGCTTAGCAGACCACAATGAGGAATATGGATTTTACTCTATATTGAAGATTTACGTAGTCTATCTGCAACTTGTGTTTATATGTAATATGATGTATGTGGGAGGGGGTGAGGGAGTCTAACTTGTTTTTTCTTTCCAACTGATTTATATATTAAATAAATTGTTCATTTTTTGCAGTGGTGAGGGAAACCAGATAGTGATAGATCCCATAGATTCTCACCTCCTTTCAAACACTGTACAGATATTATTACTATATGAAATATATTTTCAATTGAAATGAAGCATATAATGAGTATGAGATTTTTTATCCCAGGGATGTGGCCATGGAGTAAAATCATTCCAGAACTTCATTTTAGAAGTTTGTGGGCAGCAGCAGTTGAGAAAGTCACTTATGAAAACCAATTTTATTACTTTATAGTCACACGAAGCAGTTCATCAAAAAACATAGCTCTAGTTGATCAGCCATTTTATTCACTGAACTTGAGCTCTGACACAGATGACTTTTGACCAATTCCAAAATCAAATCTAACCACAAAAGGCCAAGACCAGACACCAAGGGAGACATTTAAGAGAATGTGCCATGGGCTCTGAAGGCAAGTCTGTAGGAGATCTTCTAAAAATATTCTGCACAGCGGTAGCATGAAAAGAGTAAGCACGTAGGCCACAAGATAACCTCTGTGATGAGGAGGACACATTTTTGGATGTTTAAGTCTGTATGTCTAGGTAGTAAGTAAAAGAGTCATTACTTTATAATTACACCGCAGTCCTCCTGATTTGTCCATATAAGATCATTCTATAATTTATAATATCCTTTCTTAAAATTCAAGCTTTACAACAACCCCATAGGTTATTTCTGCAAATTTATAGATGAAAATAGATTAAAGAATTCATTCTCAAGTCTCTTTCTCTTTTTTTAAGATTTTATTTATTTATTTATTTATTTGAGAGACAGAGCTTGAGTGCATGAGCCAGAAGGGCAGAAAGAAGGGAAGAGAGAATCTTAAGCTGACGCTGTGTTGCACTCTGAGATTGACACAGGGCTCCATTTCACGACCCTGAGATCATGACCTGAGCCAAAACCAACAGTCAGACGCTTAACCATCTGAGCCACCCAGGAACCCCCAGCCCTCAAGTCTCTTGATTCTAAGTTCAGTGCTGTCTCTACACATTAAGTTAGCTGACTAAGATCACACAACGGGACTAGGGAGAAGCCAAGGTTCACAGTCACTTCCTCTCACCATTAGGCTGTATGGACAGCTTGACCATTTATTTATCTGCCCTTAATCAATATTCTTTATGGATTTGATTGGTCTGCTAATTTGCAAATAGTCATCCTTGCAGCAAGTACTTATGTTGATTTAAAAATAATAACAACATTTAGAGCCTGGGTGGCTCAGTGGGTTAAAGCCTCTGTCTTTGGCTCAGGTCATGATCCCAGGGTCCTGGGATGGAGTCCGGCATCAGACTCTCTGCTTAGCAGGGAGCCTGCTTCCTCCTCTCTCTCTGCCTGCCTCTCTGCCTACTTTTGATCTGTCAAATAAATAAATAAAATCTTTAAAAAAAATAACATTTCTCATTTTAAAATAATGGAGATTGAGTGATACGTGAGTTCCTTGGACATTTAAGATCCAGAGACATTTGCTAAGCTGGCCTTAAAACACAAATTACCTAGGAAATCTCACAGTAACTGGTTAACTAGTGTATCAGTCAAAATTAAACAATGCTGTGGCATTACAACTAAAGAGCCCTGAAAAGAGCTGGGCTTTTGTCCGGGTCCTGGTCCCTAGTTTCTCTGAGATACTGGGAAAGTCACTTACATTCTGTTGTCCTCTGCATCACTTAGTATTAAATTTGATGTAAGCAATGAAAGATGATTACTACCAACTTAAGCAAAAGGGGCTTTCTTGGAAGGATATTACAAGACTCACAAATGCTTGAAATGTTGGGTACCGGGCTTAGAAAGTGACAAGTTCATCTGAACTAAAAGGAAATTGGGGTGCTATTAGGGATGAATGGGTATGGGGCAAACAAACCCCATCCATCTACCACTGCTTTCCTTTTCTTGTCTAAAGATGATCTCTGTGAGCCCTTCTAGCTCTGACATCCTCTGCTTCTCTGTATTTGGAGGAGGAAGGGTATATATGCAAACAGGGTGGTCAGATGCACTCTTGCTAGATGTGCATCTGAAGGCTGCGTGCCGCTGAGGAAGGCTGAACCACAGCAGCACTCCAGAGGCTCACCAATTCTGGCACTAGGAAGTAGGAAGTAGGAGGGGTCTCAAGCAAGCGAAGTGTTTGGGTAGACAAATGATGAGGAACAAGCATAAATAATGCCACCAGTGAGTGTTAGAAGCTTCCAAAGGTTTCTAACAGTTGCATCTTTTACAAAGGGCAGACTTGACTCCATGAAAGAGACTATCCTAGAAGGTTCCCTCATGCTGATGAGATACAGTACCTAGCACTGACCTGAACTGCATATTTGAATGCAATCTCTATGTAAATGTTAAAGAGCTTCCCAAATCAAAAGTTGAAAACTTTTCAAACAGTTGAAATCTGGTAGCCTGCAGGTCAGATATAGCCTGCAGAGAATTAGTTACCAACAGATAACAAATATAGATTATCCCCCCACAAAGGGAAGTTTGGGCAACAGTTTTCTACTGCCTATGGTGGGGATGTGGACTCTCCATATCGCCAAACCTCCTCAGGGTCCTCTTTACACATAATGCACCTGTTTGGACCCTGGGAGCATTCCAGTTCCTGACCCTTGATGTAACTATTTCTGTGACAACCCACACAAGGCCTGTATGTGAGCAGCCATCTTGAGGATCCACCAGCGTGTTTCCCTGATGGACCTGTTTAAGTTCCTAACCTCTGTTCTCGGGCACCATTTGGTAAGATCCTTTTGCTCCTGACTTACTACCGGTATTGCTGGAAACAACTGTTTACCCCAACCAACCCACATGTCCCTTTTCTGACACAGCTGATCTTCAGGCATATTTTCTCAAAGATGAAATGACCTTAAATGACCTTAAATATCTGATGTTGTGAAAGGCAGCAAAGAATCTTCACTTAGCGTCTTCTAAAATGTAGGGAGAAAAGCAACTATGCATCTGAACAGAGAACCACTTCTGCATGACTTCTTGGAAGACAATCACTGAGGAAAGCCTCCCCGGAGGATTATTTATCTGTTTTCTGTGAGTAGCTGTGGATGTGCTGGGCACTAGTTGGTGATGACGATTCCTCTAAGTTGTCTCTCTGCATGTTTGGTCCCATCTGGATGTTACTGCTCACATAATTCCTATCCCTGGTTTATAGCACACAATGTATTATAAGACCATTCACTTCAATCTTTAATTTGTGGGGTCCATTCTCTATCAAGCAGCCACATTTCCTTGCTTAAATCTCTTTGATGGCTTCCAGGCTGCTTTTAGGCTAAACTCTAAGATTCATGGAGAAGTCTACAAATCCTTGCATTTTGATTCTTCTTATCTCCCTGGCTCCATCTCCCACTGCAAGTTCCCTGACTCACTTCACTTTGACCATTTGGGTCTTCTTTGAATTTGTGAAAGGATACAAGCTCTTTCCCACCTCAGGTCCTTGACTTTTGCCATTTCCTGTTCCTGTTCTTCCTCCTCACCCTTTTCCCTATCTCCTGCCTCATCTTTAAAATGTCACTTTGTCAGAGAAGCCTTCCCTATATTCCACTTCCCTCCCATTCTCCCACCCTTATTTTTCATTTCTCATAGCCCCCTGCTCTCTGGTATTGCTTTTAACACAATTTATGTTTTCCCACTAAACTGTGAACTCTTGAGAGCAAGGACCTTATCTACTTTGTGCCCAATGACTACTCATGGGCAGTAGGGTCCCTGCCATAATTGAGTAGGTGAGCAATATTTATCTGTCAGATGAGTGAAAAGTCCACTTTCCATCCCGCAGCCCAGTCTAGCAACTTACTCTTCTGATGTAAGACATTCTTTCTTAGGGAAAAAAAAAATTTATTTCAGCTACGTAAACAAATTGATGATTTACCGGAAGATAAGCCGGGTGGAAAACTGTTAAACTTCTAGGTTCCCCAGGTGGGGTCCCACGCCATCACCCGAGAACTTGTTGGAAATGCACATTACCAGGCCCTTCTCCGGACCGCCTAAACAGAAAACTCCGGGGATGTGGCCCAGCAATCCGTTTCAGCAAGCCTTCCAGGTAACTCTGATGCACATTTAAGTTTGAAAACCATTGTTCTAGGCTCTCCAGTTTTTAACCTTTTTCCCTATTTTTTGGGGGGTCCTTAACTTTGGTATAATCCTATTGGTAAAACAGTAAAATCCTAAACTACCGCAGAGGCAATCTTTGCCGTCATCCAAAAGCCTTGAAAAACGGACCGTTCGTTTATAGAGTACATTATGTAGAACGCACTCCCAGGAGGTTTGTCTTCCTCGTGGGTACAGGCCTGCCCCTGGCGTGGCCTACAATCTAGACAATGTTGTAACACTTGTCATGTGCAATGTAACAATGCACAGGTGTAAATGACTAAAAACTCCGCACGAAGGCAGAAGGGCTACGGAGCAAGCCTTTGTTTACCCATCCCTCCCGAGTGCTCACCCTCGGTCTGATATCGCTCATTTCCACCCAGAAAAGCAGACTCTCCAAGTTACAAGAAGGTTGTGTGTAGAACGTTTTCTATTAAGCCAGTTTTCCCCGGGGAAATGGAGAAGATATTCGCGGCTGCGGATTGCAGTCCCTCCACCCTAGCACAGAAGTAAATGAAACTAAAGAACCCTTTCAGCTTCAGGAGAATCAGAGGCTCCAGCCGACTTCCCCGCCCCTACCCTCTGGGAAAACCCGAAGTGGACTTCATTAACGTCGGGACGCGAGCGGCAGCTGGCGGCAGCACGTCATTGCGCATGTTCTCTCGCCCCTCCCGCTCAGAGCCGGAAGGGGGAGCGCTCGCGGCCTGGGCCTGGCCTGGCCGGGGCGGCTGCACCGGCGGCCATCTTGGCTTCCCGGGGCAAGGCGGCGTGGGGGGAAGAAGTTGTAGGGTGGGGGCAGGAGGGAGGAGGAGGGGAGAGAGGGGGAGGAGGCCGCGGCGGGGCAGGGCGGGGACTGTCTGCCCGCCTGGGTTGCGGAAGTGGTAGCCGCTGACCGAGCCTGCTGCTTTCTCGCTACTGCTTCGGCTTCCCGGCTCCCCCCCGGACGGAGAGGGCGGCCCGGCTGTGGATGGTCAGATAACTCCGATCTCCTGCCGCCAATCCCTGGCCTCAATCAGCACGGAGCAGACGGCGGCAGCGGCAGTAGCAGGCGAGGAGGAAGATGGCGGGACGGCTGCCGGCCTGTGTGGTGGACTGTGGCACGGGGTAAGGGGGCTGACGGGCGGGGGAGGGGTGGGGAAACTGAGGCGGAGGTGGGAAAATGGCGGGGGAGGGTGGAGGTCGGCAGATGTGTGCTGCGGCAAGGTGCTGCTGCCGACCGTGTCAGTCTTAGCCGCGCGGTGTTGCCAGGGGTGGGGCCCGGAGCCAGGGCCTCCCTTGTTGCCTGGCTTCACGCGCTGGGACCGGACCGGGGCAGGGGCGCGGGGCCGAGAAACCCCTTGGGAGCGGCTTGCTCCGCGCGACCCCTCCCAGCCCTTCCCCCATCGCGGTGGGCAGCACCGCCCAAGGAGACGTGGGGCTGGTCGCCCCTCCAGGGCCCGCGGTGCGGTCGGGGTGGTCTCAGACCCCGTGCACCCGGCTCTCCTTTGCCTCCACGTCCCTTCCTCCCCGTGGATTTGGGGACCGAGTGAATCGAGCGCGGGGACAGCCTGGCAGAGGAGCGAGAAAAGAGAAGCACTGCTTGTAGGTTTTGCAAGATTGCTGTGACAACACTCTGCCCAGGGGTGTGGGTGGGGAAAGGGAAGAATCAGACTCTGAAAATGGGAACCTAGGTCGGTGCTTTTATTTGACCACCCACCTCCTCTCCTATTCCGACTCCGGTCTTTTCCATCTCTTACTGCGCTTATACCGGTGAACCAAGTCACATTTTAATTTGAGAGAGAAAGATGTCATGTGTTACTTCTCTTGCCTCAAAAAAGTCCCCCAGTGAGCAAGCGCGCTGCAACTTCCTTAGTTTTGTCAAAGCCGCTTCCTGCTTTCAGTCTTTTATACCCTTATAAGGTAGTTTTTCGCTTCCAACCTGAACACATCTTATTAGAACTTTCAAAATTAAGCGTATTCCAAACATTGAATTTCTGGTGCCAGTTATCAGTTTATGTGAATTTAAAAATATATATGTATTGATGTTTCGTGGGGCGGGAGGAAGGGAAGCACCAAAGAAAATAAGTTGTGTGCGTTCGTTTTGTGAAGGTATCTCAAAATCGAGAAGGAAGGTATAGAGCTATAAAGGGACATGGTTGCTTTTCATGGAGTTACCAGATCTGTAGAATAGCCTTTTTACCTGTAGACTGGCGTTAAAGTGTATATACAGGCATTTTAGAGTTTTGGCACACTTTGTATTTTCATTAGAAATACTGTCTATATTTTAATGTGGAATGACTTCTTAATGTTGCAGTGTTGGGAGTGTGTGTCCTGTGTCGATATATGGTTATATTTCTAATAACCAAAATAATCCAATGGGCGGGGGGTTATGAGAGGTAAGAGTATTAGCCTAGTTTCCCTCCTTTCATTATTCACCAAACTTTTGTTGTTTAAGGGATTGTATACACAAACTCCTCATTCCGTTTGTTCACTGTAAAACAGCTCTAGCTCTAATCTTCATGCTCTGAACTTTGGTAGTGTGACTTTCTAAAATCCCAGCCGTGCATGTGGAAACACCGATTTATTAACATTTTCCTTTGGGAAACACCAGCCTACTTTAGCCTTGGAACTTCTAAATGTATTGTTTTGATGGACAGCTTATTAAAGTTACTATTTTTTTTTAATCCCGCCTAATGTTCTTGAGCCAGTATATATATACATATATATATATCCCCCCCCAGTCAAATTGGTGAGTAGTTTCATGCTTAGGGTCAGTTTTAAAATTAGATTTGGCCGAAGTGAGAAGGAATTTTCAGGTGTGTTTTGTTAAAGTGAAAAATACTGCTACATAATTAATAATTTATGCTTTAGAAATTATTGGGTTGTTAATAAAATTAGTGTAGATAATTGTAGTCCTAACAACTAACATGGTAACAAGTAAGATGTTACTTTTTCTCACTGTTTTTCCCCTTTTGAAATCAGTTCTGGTTATTTTTGAGTTAGTATACTAGGTATTTCATTGAGGTTAACTGTCCTTAAGTGACCTCCTTCTGATAGGGCAACCCTGAATTTGAAACACATGCTGAGTGACCAGGAGATGTGGGAGGGGTTCAATCCATACTTAGGGTTATTTTTGTTTTAATATTTCAGTTATTACTACATTGTTACATTTTACTTTATTGCATTAATTTTAGCTCACAAGGTGAGGTAGTTAACTAGACACTCATGATTTAAATGGAACTAATTAGGATTCCCCATTGCCTCTCACCTTTTTTTTTTTTAACCATCTGTCAGAGCTCCATTTATTTTGGTCTTCAAAAGGTTTTTTGGTCTTTTGTGTTG
The DNA here is from genome assembly GCF_902655055.1 of Lutra lutra. Taxonomy (NCBI): domain Eukaryota; kingdom Metazoa; phylum Chordata; class Mammalia; order Carnivora; family Mustelidae; genus Lutra; species Lutra lutra. The sequence continues at coordinate 99,847,060 of NC_062280.1, forward strand.
CCTATTAATGCAACTCCTGGAAAGTCACACCTGCAGCTTTATTAGCAGGAAGAGGATAGCTCTTTGAGATTGGGACTGCGATAAGCATATTTAAGTAAGGCCTTCATAGGGAGTTTTATGTTCCAGAGCAGTGTGGTCCCCAGATGAAAATTGTGTGCCTGTAATTTGTGCTTTAGAGAATGCATTCATCTATTTGGTCTATAATTACAATTACCCACTTAATATAAGTGAAAAATTAAAAAAAAATAAGTGAAAAGTTATAACCTGAATCTGGTTGCTTGTTCCGTTTCATCATATAAGTTAGGAAAAAGATGCCTGGAAAAAGTGGCCATCTATGAAACTTGGTGTTCTCCAATAAGAAAAGCTATTTAAGAGTTAGGAAACATGAAGTTTAAACCCCAGACCAAAGTTCGAGATCCTCCAGCAAAGATCCTTTATCTCAACATAAGATAAAAAATCACCTAAGCTGAGATCATAAAAGAAAATAACTCCTTTGGAAAATTATTTAGAAATAACTGTTTCTTTCATATTGATGTCATCTATGCACACTTTCTTGGTCTGTGTTGGAATAGTGCTGTAGGAAAAATATTTGCGTAGAGATTTTCATTGATAGAACTGGTTGCTTAAGAACTAAATTATAGAACTATCAGTTGTGAGGGAAACTTTTTTCAAAAGCATTTTTATGACATTGTAACACTTGCAAAGTTTAAGAGGATCTTAAGTTATTTTTTGTATGTTTTCACTCACTTCTTCAACATTCAAGCCAAATAAAGGAACTGCTTATATACTTTTTTAAATGCTGTAGCTCAATTATAGAGCTCTGCATTGTCAAATTTCCTTTTCCCCTTTATGTCTTTTTTTTTTAATTTTAATGTATTTATTTATTTATTGTACAGAGAGAGACACAGTGAGAGAGGGAACACAAGCAGGGGGAGTGAGAGAGGGAGGTGCAGGCTTCTGGCCAAGCAGGGAGCACGATGTGGGGCTCAAACCCAGGACCCTGGGATCATGACCTGAGCTGAAGGCAGACACTTAACCAACTGAGCCACCCAGGTGCCCCTGTGTCTCTTTTTTTTATCTAATCAGTACTGCTGTGGTAAATTATTTCCATTATGATAGCAGAGGTTAATATGGCCCTGCTAGAGAGCTATATATTGGTATCTAGATGTATTCAGATTTAGAACTAGTTCAGAATTTCCATAATTGACATAAGCTTCCAAGTATAATTTTAAAATGTAAGCATAAATATTTTGTTTGGAGTCAGTGGATGAGGAGCTTATATAATTCATACTGTGGCCACATTCTAGAAATTAGTACAGATAGGATGATCTTCTTTGAGAACCAATGGGGAAGAGCTGAGTGGGTGGGGAAAAACAAGTGGGAAGTTCATGTTTCCTATGTGAATTCTGTACATAATATTTAATAACAACACTATTTCTCCAGCCGTCTTCAAGGGCAGAAACATTTGCGGTATCTTGTTGTTACCAAAAAACACAGAAATTCTTATTCTTTCTCAGGGGTCATGTTTTGTATGCCCTTTGAAGTAAGTGTAACAGGCTCCTGTTGAGAAGTCACTTTTTTTGGGGGGGCATTTTTAAAAAAATTTAAATTTAATTTGCCAAGGTATAGTACATCATTAGTTTTTAATATTATTTTCAATTATTCATTAGTTTAATATGATACCCAGTGAGGGTTGCAGAAAGGGAGGTGGGTGGGGAGATGGGGTAAATGGGTGATGGGAATGAAGGAGAAGTCACTTTCTTACTTAGACTTACCTAAAATCTTTCTCCTTTCCTTCCCCACCAGTCTCTTTCCCTGCATGCACATTCTGTGTTGAAATAGAGACTTGGGGTTGTGTGTATATATATATTGTATCTAATGAACTTTCCAGCCTAATTGTAAGACACAGTTCAGAAATTTATTTTTAAGCACAGATTGGGAAGCTCCACTACTGGAGGACATGCTGGCCAGGATTTATATTTATCTTATTAGTTTTGTGACAGTCATTTTTATCTCATTTTACAAGTGAGCAAACAGGATTGGAGAAATATAAATTACTTTTTTAGTGGCATGTAGGTAGCAGGTGGTAAGAGTTGCTATTTGGACTTAAGCTTTTCTGTATTGAAGCCTGTGTTCTTTCTGTTACACTGTGGGGATTCCTGAGCCCTTATCAGAATTATGTACGTTTCTTTGTTTTTATTAGTAAGGCTAATTCTCTTCTTGTTTAAAATATTATAAATCTTAGCCTTATGCATTAGATTTAATGAATTAGAGAATTCTTGTGGAAATCTTTCAGATTTTTATTTATGTAAGTATATATGTATATATATCATATATATATAAAATTATATGTATGTAAAAAATACATATATAGTATATGTGAATTCCTAGCTTATTTCCATGTCACTTTGCTTACATTGAAATTCTGGAAAAAATTACTCTGTTTTATCAGGAAATACTAATAGCTGATATTTATTAAGAATTACATGTCAGACCCAATGCTTTATATCATCTCATTTACTTTTCACATCAACCTAAGAATTATCTCTGTTTTAAAGACAGAAAAAATTAGGGTTTAAAGAGGTTAAACTATTTGCCCAAGGTATTGTAGAAAATAAATGTGGTATAGTCCCTACTCTATATAATAGTCTCCTTACATAGAGGATGGGCTTTTAACAGTAATCATTTAGATATTTTTTAAAGAAAATTCATTTATGATGTTGTAAAGGCAGAAAGCAGTGTTAGTAACTTAAGGATTAGTTGCACAGGTAGAAGTGGTATTGCCAAATCAAGGCTGACTGTAGACTTGGCAGCAGGTCAGACACTCTTGGGATTGTAATGAAAATGTATAATACAGTCTGATTTCAAGAATCTTAATGAGATAAGAGCTAAAAATTATTTTAAAAAATTAGGATGATAAAAGATCGCACTTTGTCAAATGTTAAGATATTTACTTTTGTGATAGTAATAGCTGCTCTATAGGTTGTATGAGAGATTATTGTGGTCAGGAAGAGTCAGGGAAGTTGCAGTGAAGGTAGGATATATGCTCTCCTTTTAAGGACAGATACAGGAAAAGGAAGTTCATATGCATCAGAGAGCAGCTGCTTTTTGTATTTAGCCCTGTTAGCATACATTGCACCGCCCTCTTCCGTTGGAATTGAGGACCACGTAACAATGCAAATCTAGATTACATAATGTGAAGGGTAACTAACATTTATTGAGCACTTACTGTACCAGGTTTTCATTGTGTCAGCAGAACTTTGATTCAAAATATTTTTACTTGATAGGAAATAAAAATCCTTTACAAGAGGTGTTAAACCTTGTAAAAAGGGCTTTTAGAATATTTGCAGAATGGAATGCAGTTGAATCGGATGTAGAGGAGCTATTTGGGATGAAGTTATGGGACTTGACACATAATATGAACTCACATCTTTGTTGAATGAACAAGCAAATAAATGAAGGAACGAGAATTAGGGTATGGTTTAAAAAAACTGCCTGGGAAACACCCCATACCCAGTGACTCAGAATCTCAGGGGTTGGACCTAGGAATATAAATTTAGATGATCTTCCTAGATAATTTTTAAGCAGTCCTCTCAGCACCAGCTTTGCAGAAATTCTGAAATAGGATATTGGTAGTAGGAGTAGAGCAGAAGAGATAAATTTGGGAAACATTGCTTTTTTTGTTTGTTTGTACTTCCTAGTTATATTGTTTTGTGTTATGGTTAGCAAGGGCTTTGTAGTCATAGCTGTTTTTGAGTTCAAGCTTTTCTAGCTATATGACTTTGTACACTTCAAACTCTGCATGTCGCATGTTTCCCATGTGTAATTTGGAGATCATAGTATCTATCTTATGAGTGGGGTTTTTTCATTTATTTGTTTCTTTTTTTTCTTTAAAGATTTTACTTACTTATTTGACAGAGATAGACAACACCAAGAGAAAGCACAAGCAGGGGGAGAGGCTGAGGGAGGAAAGAAGTAGGCTTCTTGCTGAGCTGGGGGCTCTATCCCAGGACCCTAGGATCATGATCTGAGGAGAAGGCAGATGCTTAAGGACTGAGCCACCCAGGCGCCCCTGTTTCTTGTTTTTTAAGATAATGCATGAAAATGGTTAGTCACAGTGCTTGACACATAGTAAAAACTTGATACATCATAATTATTATAGTTATCAATTAGCTCTCTTTTTTATTGAATTGTTATTTTTTAAGGAAAGGAACACTGTCTTATGGATATTTATTTTTCTTCTGCAGTGCTTGGCTTAACAGTTCTTTGCACAGTCAAAATGTTTTTGCTGATTTGAGAGATGAAGGTATAGCTGGGGCTTGACAGTTGATTGTGGTGGATTGTAGTCATCAATGGAGATGTCAGGATTTGAGTTTGAGTGGGACAGTTAAGGTTGGTTTTAAGAGGTTGAGTGAAATTGTTATTTTTACTGAATTTGGATGATGATCATAATTGGAAATACTCTAAAGGAAGTTAAAAATACGGGAACTTCAGGAATGAAGATAGAGATGTGGCAGTCATCATTGCGATTTATAAACTGAAGCTAATAAAATAATAGCAAGAAGATTGAATATTAATGTTCCTTCTTTTAAAAACCTTCGATATGTAATCTGGCTTCTTGAGCATAACAATGAGAAGAATGAGTGAGCACACATGGCTTGAAATGAGTGATCAGCTATGCTGGCAGCTGGTCTTTTGCTTCATCCTTTTGCTTTACATCTTTAAAGCAGAATCTTTTTAGATTTTAGCTCAGCATAGGACTAAATTTCCCTCCACAGTGTTCCTCCTTATCCAGTGTGCTTTCCCACCTCCAGCAGGTGAAAACAGCTGAATGATTGGAGTAGGGACAGGAGTTTGGAATGGTTAAAATGTAGCTTCAAGCAGTATGTTTTCTGAAACAAAATTCCTGTATTATAAAGGCATTTGAATGCTCCTCTGTAATTCTCTTGGAACTTGAAGGCTCTTTTATGACATTACTGATTTGTAATAGCCACTGGCATAGAGGCAAGAGCAAAGCAGTTAAGTAATAATAACACTACATTAACATGCTTTATAGTTTACCAAGCACTTATAAATTCATGTATTATTAAGTAACAGCACAAGATAAGGTGGTATTATTGGATTAATGTTTAAATTTGGTTCTCCAAAATATGATAGTGACTAATATTACTTTGTGTGCTGGTGGTTTTATTATCTTTATATGGACCTTTATATTATACAATAATATATGAAAGATACATCCATAGTGGATTGATACCAGAACAAAAAAGACAAATAGTATTTTAATTTTTCCAAAGGACCATTCGTGTAATTTTATTTTCTTTCAAGATTTTTTTCAAAACTTTTCAAAACTGTTGCCTTAAACTCAATGTCATTCTTACATACTCTTTATAACCAGTAAAGGGACAGCCTTGAATTTGTGTGGCCTGATATATTTTCCTTTCTAACTCCTCTCTACCTCTAACACATCCTCACAAAAATATTTTATCTGGTCTGATGCTGAACATTACATCTTTAAATATTCTCTCCTTCAAGTCATCTTGCCCATTGTGAAAATGCAATTCCCTTGATAAGGGTTTCTTTAAGATTTTTTCAGTTACAGTACTTAGTGTGAATGAGGGATTACTACAAGGAAATTGAAAGTCTTAAGATGGGGAATTAGGGTGCAAAATGCCTTACAGTTTAGGGTTGGTTTTGGAACTATGTAAAATTACTATGTTTTTAGTATTGGTCTGTGATAAAAGTCTGTTTTTTGCTTACTTAAAGTCTTAGAGCTTAGTATAAGTTTGATGCGTTTTTCTTGAAGTATTTTTAACTTCAGTTATTTCGGGGCTACAAAAATAGCATTTAATATGTATTTGTGAAACTTACTTTAGTGAATTAATAAGGGAAGTGCCTAAATGACTTACATAGAATTATGGAGATCAAAAGGACTTTGAGAAATAATTTAACTTGCTCTTTATTTATAAATGAGACAGAGGTCCAGAGTTGAGAAATGTTTTTCAGGATTACTCCTAGTTATCATTTGATAGTGTTGTTGAATTCTCTTCAATTTTCTTAGGAGTTCATATTTTTGAGTTACAGAGTTACAGTTGAAGTTTCTTCTTGCCGGTTGAAATAACAATATATGTTTTTTTAATGGTTAAAGTAGTTTGGTTGAGGCCTGGTTCAGTACATTCTTCAGAAATCTTTAAGTGTTTTTATTGTAATACAAATTCATAGTAGATGGTACAGTTTCAAAACTAATTTTGTTTCCCGTCATAACTTTTTAACACAAATTCAGAAATTATTCATAAAATGAATGCCTTTTTTTAAGGAAATACGCTTTTTTATTGTTTCAGGCATTTAAATTTTAGAAGTACTTAATTTAGTTTTTGGTTATCACTGATTTTAAAGACATTACGTGGGATGTGTACAGGTCAGCCTTTCAAAGTCCTTTAGGAATTATGTTTTTGAGATAATTCTGCATAACCTTTTCAGAAGCTCTATGATGTGTAGGTGATATAATAACTATTTTAAAGATGAGGAAACTGAGGTATAGAGAATTTAAGTAACTTGCTCAATTAAATAGTAGGTACGGTTAAGTATTAGATCTAGCATTGAGCCTTCAGGCAGTCTGGTTCCAGAACCCACTGTTAATACTGTGTTCAGTTGGGATATATTCAGTATCAGTGGTTAAATTGTTAACCAAGTCTTTGAAGAGTATTAAAATTTAAACATACTTTTTTTTAACAAAATACATTTTTAGGGGTGCCTGGGTGGCTCAGTGGGTTAAGCCTCTGCCTTCGGCTCAGGTCATGATCTCAGGGTCCTGGGATCGGGTCCTGGGATCGAGTCCCGCATCGGGCGCTCTGCTTGGCAGGGAGCCTGCTTCCTCCCCTCCCTCTCACTCTCTGCTTGTCTCTCTGCCTACTTGTGATCTCTCTCTGTCAAATAAATAAATAAAATCTTAAAAAAAAATATATATATATATATTTTTAGAACTGTTTTTAGTACAAATATGAGATATATAGGAGAGTCTTAGTGACTAATTCATTGATTTGATTAACCCAAAACACAAGCAAGTTAATTGACATAGAATTGTTTATTAACTGTTTGAATATTTTAAGAACAGACATTGTATGAAACATGATAAAGCTGACGGTTGCTGGTTAATTCAAGATAGCTCACTTAAGGAAATGATGTTTAATTACATATAACTTCAGAATAAAGGTATACATATTTCTGAAGCTGCAGTTTGAATAATTGATCCATTACAAAGTTATTTCTCTCATTAATGTCTGCATTAAAAAAAACCAAAAATGAAATAGTTAAATTTAAGAATAAGGATTTAAGACTATAGGATTACAAAAAAGAAACTTCTTTTATTAGACTCAGAATACTTAATATTAGGTATTTGATCTGAAAGTAGTGAATATATAGATTAAGAGAAACACATGGGTTACCAGAAAGTAGCTCCCCCCCCAAAATAGAATTAAAGAGATTGTTATCTCTGGAGTTTAGGATGAATTTTGATACATTTCATCTAAAAAGTACACAGTTGTAGTAGAAGCTTATGTTTCCTTTTTGAAAGTATTTATTTTAAAATTTTGCTTCATATAAATCAAAAGGATAGAGGTAACAAAGCAAAGGAAACCTATTTGGGCTTGGCTTTTTTTCTTTTCGTGATTAATTTGTTATTCAGATAATAGACTAGTTGAGAATTTTATTGCTTCCAAAATACATTTTGAAGGGACCTGCTTTACTTGTTTCAAGTTGCCTTGTCAGGATTTGAAAGTAAAACAAAACTTTTTTATTTTTAATAGTGAAGCAGGATTTAAATTGATAGGAAGATTCTGAGAAGTAGAAACGAAGGAAATGTAATGTGATTATATGAGTGAGAAATCATGGATGCAAACAACAAAATATCTAGCTAATACAAGCCAAAAACTAATTATTGATAGGATATGGTTTAGATCACAAAATTGATGGGAAGGCTGGAGAACCAGGCTCAGAAAAGCAGAGAAAACAGAGACCAGGCAGTGAGAGTCTGCTATCGAAGTCATGTTGCAGGAAGTTGGCAGGATGCTACAACTAGATACTAGCAATATAAATTCTAAAACATCTCTTCATCTTATACTTAATCAAGATTCAAAGTTCTGACCTGAGCTCAGATTGGTTTGATATCGATCATGTTATGTGTAGTAGGTGGCAGAAATGGAATGTACCAGTATCAGGTCCCTCCTTCAATAAAGGGATGTGAGGTTTCATGTCCTGCAAAGACTTAATCCTTGGTGGATTGATCAAAATAGTAATGGGAATTTGATGCTGGCAGAAAAAGTGAGTGTCCACTGTCATTAGAAAGATGAGGATGGGGAAGTTTTTTGTCCGTTTATCTTTATGTTGCCTTAAATTCCTTCATTTTGAAAACTGCTTAATCCTTTTTCATAACTAGCAGTTTGAATTAACATGTTTTTTCCAAAAGTGCAAAAACCCTGTGTTTCACACTCCGTCCATTCTAAATGTGTGAATCAAGGACAGTTTATTAAAGGAATAATTAATGATGTTGTGACGGGATTTTTCATTAGAACAGAGGTGTAACAGTCAAGTAATTTTGGGATTATGGAATATTTTGGAAAATAGGACCAACTTGATAAATTCAGTGATATGATAGACCATTTCTTTAAACTTTTTTTAAATGGTAAACCTGAATTATAACTATGAGAATTGGAGCTGTGCTAATTTTTTTCTTTTTCAGAGATAATGGGCCGTATATATTTATTCATATATGACAAAATCCTAGAAAGTAGGAAATAGCTTTTGCATCAGTTGGAAAAACTGCTTTTCAGTAACTCTAGTGAGCATCTGAGCAAATGCATACTTTTGCAGTACTTCTGTTGTAGGGAATATAAAGATGATTAGGAAATGGTGCCTGCCCTCTAGGAAGCTCACATCACATAATACCAGTATGGTAACTGCTCTGGCAAGTGTAAATGAAACTTCTTGGAATCATAGGTGAAGGAAAATTTACTTTTTCCAGGGAGGATGAAAAAAGACTTCCTGGTAGAGATAATAATTGAAGTAGGCCTTTAAGGTTGAATAAAGTATTGATAGGCAGAAATAAGACTAGCGTACGAGGTGAGAGAACAGTGGTAGGAAACTGAGGTGGAAGAGTATAGGTTGAAATTTGGGTATGTTAGGTTTGGTATGGTACAAGGAAATAGTGATATACAATATGGTACAGAAAAGTAGTGGAATACTTGATATAGTACAGCAAAGTAGTGAAAGACTCTGATGTATGATAGTAAGTGCTTCTTGAGTTGAATTCAAAAGATATGTTGGAACTTGGATTATGGAGATCTGTAGTCAAATGCTCTACCACTGAGCTATACCCCCAGGATTATGGAGATCTGAAAGACCTTGAATTCTGCACTGCTTTGGTATTTACGCCATAGGTAGTATGAAGCCATAATCTATCATAAACCAAGTTTATGAGAATAGGAAGTGACTTCATTATGGTGATTTATGGTGATGAAAATAAAAATAATAACCAGCAGTTATACAGTGCATACTGTGTGCCAGGCACTGTTATCTGTTAATGCGTTTGATACCTAATCCTGTAACATAGATACTGTTACTCTCTTAAAGATGAAACTGATGCAGAAATTATAAGTGAGGAAGATCTCCATAGCTAGCAGGACAAACTATACTGTTAGTCCTTTCTCTGGTTTTATTTTGGAAGTAACCCCCTCATATTTAAAGGAGACCGTATAAAAGTCATTGATTTTGATAGATACCTTGAGTTCATATCTAGCTTTAATATTTCTTTGCAGTGGTTTCTTCTTCTGTGAGGTGCAGTTTCCCCAATATGGAAAAAGATCCATTTTGCATGGTTTTGGTAACAGGGATAATATAAAGCACATAGCAAAATAATTGATATACAGTAACAACGGCAATTATTGTTAAAATTGCTATAAAAAGGTATTGCAGATCAGTGAGATCGTATGATGATTGTCTTTCTCTGATTGACTTATTTCACTTAGCATAATACCCTCTAGTTCCATCCATGTTGTTGCAAGTGGCAAGATTTCATTTTTTTCTTTTTTTTTTTTTGATGGCTGGGCAATATTCCATTGAATGTATATACACCACACTGATATGTGGAATTTAAGAAACACGGCAGAGGATCATAGGGGAAGAGAGGAAAACATGAAATGAGGAAACTAGAGAGAGAGACAAACTGTAAAAGACTCTTAATCTTAGGAGACAAACTGTGGGTTGCCGTAGGGGAGGAGGTTGGGGAGATGGGGTGGCTGGATGATGGACATTAGGAGGGTATGTGTTGTGGTGAGTGCTGCTGGGTGTTGTGTAAGACTTATGAATCACAGACCTTATCCCTGAAACAAATAATAACATTGTATGTTAATTAAAAAAAAAATCCCCAAGTAAAGCCATTAAAAGGCTAAAAAAACAAAAAACAAAAAACCAACCAAAAACCAAAAAAAGAAAAAAAAAAACACAACCCAAACTAGAAAAACTAGAAACAACCCACATGTCCTTTAATTTGTGAATGGTTAAACAGACTGGTACGTACCATGGAATAATATTCGGCAATAAAAAGGAATGAACTATTGATATATGTTAAAAAAAAAAAAAAGGTATTGCAGGTAATCGACTTCTTATTTCATCACTGGAATTCTCAGTTCTATGCTGAATATTTTGGTACATACAGAAAGTTATGACATGATTTTATTCTTTAGGCTTATGTTTAGTTTCAGAGATGAAACTAATGTATGTGAAATAACTGAAGATGGTATATAATTATTTAATTGGAGATTAATAAAGGCTGTAGTATTTGGGAGGATGGTTTATGAAGGAGCTGAACTTGCTCAAATTCTTGGAAAAGCATAAATAGGTTATGATAGATGGAAGGGAGGGAAAGCTTTGTTAATAGAAGCTAAATTGGAAGCTTTATGATGGTAGGATAACTTTTTTGTTCACTCTCTCCAAGTTATGACCTTGTGCATAGTATTTAATAATGCTCAGTAAATATTTTATTGATGAAGTTAAGTCAGGCAGGAATTTCAAAATATTTGAGGGAGGGATCAGTTAGGAGATTGGCCTGCTTGGAATTGACCCTGTTTGGAGTTGTGGGACAGTAGGTAGTTAATTTTACTTATCTTGCCTTGTTTGGGAAGGATTTTAAATGGGAAACAATGGTTTAGAATTGATTTGATTGGCAATAGATTGTGTTGATCATTAAGCAGAAGACTGATAAAAGTTAAACTTATGCAGTATCAGTCTGAATCTTGTACTTTATTTTAAGCAGCTCTATAGAGATATGATTAACATACCTAAAATTTACCCTTTTAAAGTGTATAGTTGAGTTATTCACAAATTTGTGCAACCATCTCCACAGTCAACTTTAGAATATTTCATCCCCCCAAAAAGAACATCATACACATTTAATAGTCAAACTCTATTCTCCCTGCCTTCAACCCTTGGGAGTTACTAATTTATTTCCTGTCTTCATGGATTTGCCTGTTGTGGTCGTTTCATATAAGTGGAATAATACCTCTTTAAGTGGTGGATAGTTGGACTGGTGTACTAGCAAAGAGGTTGGGAAAACATTGCTGTCTTTGAAAGAAAAATTATAGGGATGGGTAGAGAAATAAAAGAAGGCTCATGGGTAAAGGAAAATGATCTGGGTGTGGGTCGAGTTTACTGAATATTTAGTGCCATCTACTGTTATCTTTTTTAATCCTCATGACAGTGAATTCAGTTTTATTCCTTATGAATTAGGAATAGTCTATGATCATGGGAGAGTTAGTAAATGGTGGAACAGACATTTCACTCATGACTTTTTGAATCTAAGGTCCATATTCTTTCTTCCTCACTAGTGAAAAGGAGTTAGATTTTATGTTTTAGACCTAAAAGGACTGGGAGAGTATCATTTCTTTTTACACAGAGGAGTACACTCCTTTCTTACACTTAAGAGTTCTATCAGTTTTTTTGTGTGTGTCACGTTAAACATTTACTTTAATATAGTGAGAAAAACATTGGAGGGCATTGGAAATTCTTTTCAAATAATTGCTAATTATCTTTATAGCCAATATTCCCTGTGAATTAGCCACTGTATTCTTGTTCTAAAAATTCCTAACACTAGAAGTACAAAGAAAACTATAGCTAAGTAGAGAATTGAGATATTACAGAAGTTAAGCAGTGGGATTCATTTGTAGACCTCCATTTTCATTTAAAATTTGATATTTATACATAATACATACTTTGTTTTTATGATAAGGTAAAGGTGAAAGCTGGTCATATTGAGATAGAATTCTTTCAACTTTAAATTAGTGGTTGTTCATACCCAGAAGTTTTGGAAAACTGGGTTGCACTAGATCATTAAGGTTCTTTCTATCCTAAAGTTTGAGAGTCTTATATTCATTTTGTTATATGGTTTAAGACTGGAAACATGGAAGGTTAAAATTCTAGTGCTGTTTCTCCCTTACATAGGCTGTAGGTTATTAACTGGATTTACTGTGATAGCGTCAATACATGTTTGTTCTTTTCTGTAATGATTTTTTATTCTGGTTCATTTCGAACTGTTTTTTTTTTTTTTTTTTTTTTTAAGATTTTGTTCCCATTTAGTGGTTCAGTATTAGTAGCGTATTAGAATCTTCAAATAGCTTTTTGCTTTGAGATAGTTTTTAAAGCAAAAAGAAATATGAACCATTGTATTAAGTAAAAGTACTCTTTGTCAACTACATGCTTTTAATAAGGAAGATTTGAATTTGTAGAATCAAAACTAATATCCAACATAAGGGTTGCTAATGTTTTTAACAAGCATAACTCGTTTTACTACTTGAAAATATTCTTTCCTTAAATGAATTATTTTCTTTTAGAGAAGTACAGTGAATAATAGGACAGATACTCCTATTTATTGGAATTATTGTCTGCTAGCATTTTATCATATTTGTTTCATTTTTTTTAAGAGCGAGAGTGAGTTATTGATAACTATTCTCATTCCCAGATCTACTTTTCCCTACCCCAGAGGCAGGACCATGATAGACCAACCATTTCTTACATAAAACTTGTTTGTGTTTTGCCATTCATTACTCCCAGTGCGGGTCATCCCTCTTTTATAATTTCGTTCTATTTCCACTACCATTCTTCTAGTCACTAAGTCTTTGATAACTTCAAAAGTGTTTTTTGAATTCTCTGTTTCCTTCTCTAAGCCATTTCCAATTCCTTTTCCTTCCTTGATGGCCCAGATCAACATCGGAGATTTTTTTTTCATTGCTGTATACTTCAGGGAGTTTTTGTAAATTTAGCTTGCTGCCTTGGGTCACAAAGGAAAATTTTGGTTTAGTTTTCCAAAATATTGTATTGTGCTTATGCATTTCAGAAACCTTAGGTAGGATAGCTTTGCCTTTTTCATTTTATGGTCTCTTTAAAAACCATTTGGGAAATTACACTTTCTTTTTAAATACGGGAGAGTGTAAAGAAAGTGTACTCATAGTTTGCCCAGTAACATGTTTTAAATCAAAGTAATACATATGCAAGTTCATGTATGAATGATCTTTGGGATATGTAAGAGATTTACGCTTGGGATGGCACCTGGGTGGCTAGGGGATATAGGCATGGTTGGGAAACTTAACATTTTTTCAGTATTATTAAATTTTAATGATGGGCAAATGTAGTCAGTTCACAGTGCTTTTACTTAAAAAAAAAAAAAAAGTAACGTGTATCGTTAGATCGGTTAAGACAGTGTAAATTTAGAAAACAATATTTTCCCTTCTCTCCATCGTGCTGCCTGGAGACAATTACAATTTACTGTTTCTTTTGTAGAGTTCCTGAAGAAAAAAATGTATGCATATTCTAGCATTCTGTAATAGAATTTTTGATGTGTAATTTTATTTCTACTCTGTATGTAAATGTAAATCTCTGTTTACAGTTGACATCAAAAAAAGATACCACTTTTGAAAGTATCTTTGAGATTTCAGGGTATTCACAAAATGTAATTCTCCTGTTTAGAATTGGCATTAAAAAAGGATTGGTTTGAAAGTATTCTTAAGGTAGTGCAGGGTAACAAGTGCAAGGTAATAAGCATTAATAAAAGTATACACACGAATACACATAAGTACACACCATTTATTTAAAAATGGCAAGTTGGAAGGCATTAGGACTCTACTAATTTTGATTAGGAATCATGCTATGAAAATTGAATGTGTCCAAAAGGAATGATGAAAATGAGAGATTTGAAAAGGGCCTGTGAGGAAACGAAGGATTGGGGTGAAATAAAACAAAAACAGTGATGGAAAGAAGAATGAGCATTTATGTCATGTAAGTGCTAGGATTTATGTGTGCTATTCCTAACCAGTTATCAAGACTTTTTATAAGAGTATAACTGTGCGTTTCGGATATAACTGTGTTTTGCAGGGGTTGAGGGTTATGAAAGTGAAGTGGGTATTTAGAGGAGTCTGGGGAGGTAAGTAGGGATCAGACCATAGCATGTTGAGGAGTTGTCTTCATACTAGTGAAATTAATTGAGATGTTCTAAAAAAGCAGAGGCTTGATTTTTTAACTATTAAACCAAGTTTGGATTCTTGGGCTAAGTCTTCCATAGTTACTGTATACGTATATCTTTTTTGCATATTGTTGTATTTGTTTTGTTAAGGATTTTTGCGTCTGTATTCATGATGGATATTGTCCTGCCATTTTCTCTATTTGAAATGTCTGTCTCTGATTTTGTTATTAGAATTACGCTGTCCTCATAAAAGGGTTTGGGATGAGTTTTTTCCTTTTTCCTGAAAGAATTTATATAAAATGATTGTTATTTCTTCCTTAAATGAGTGATAGAATTTACCAGTGAAACCTGGGCCTGCAGTTTGCTTTTTGGAAAGGTTACTGATAATTTCTTTAATAACTATGGGCTTATTCAAATAGATCTTTTGTTTCATCTTGTGTTGATTTCAGTAAATTGTATCTTTGAAGTAATTTTGTCCATTACATCTTGAGTTTAATATGATGGCATGATTGTTTATATATATATATATATTTTACCATTTTCATGTCTATTATTTGTAGTGTTAACCAGCTTTCCACTCTTTTTGCTGGCAATTTCCATACTATTTTTTCTTGATCACCCTTTTTCCTGGTACCATCTTTTTGTTAATTTTCTCTATTTCTTTCCTATGAACTTGATTTTCCCATCTTATTTATTGTTTATTTCTATTTTTTTTTTTTCCCAGGTTTACTTTGCTTTCTTTCCTTTCTCTAACTTTTTAAGGTGGAATTTTAGGTCTCTGATTTTAGACCTTTCTGTTTTTTCCAGCTTAGCACTGAAAATTGGAATTTTCCTTTTAAGCACTGTTTTAGCTGCATCCCACACATTTTGATGTTAAAATTTTTATTTTCATTGCTAATCAATTTAAAATAATTTCCCTTGTGATTTTTTTCCTTGAATCATGGATTATAGTCAGAAGTGTTTAATTTCCAAATGTTTGGGGTTCATTTAGGTACCTTATTGCTATTGGTTTCTGACTTAATTCCTTTTTGGTCAGAGAACGTTGTATTTATGATTTTAATCTTTTACATTTATTGAGATTTGTTTTATGGCTTAGCATATGGTTGAGGTCAGAGATTGGCAGACTTCTCTGTAAAAGACCAAATAGTAAATATTTTAGGCTTTGTGGGCCACATATCATCTTTGTCTTAAGTTAGTGGACCAGGCATGGTTTATACTGCTGCTTTCCTCTCCTACCTTTTCTCTTCGCTTCTCTTCCTTCTCCCAAAATGCAAAAAAAAAAAAAAAAAAAAAGTAAAATCTATTTTAAATTCACTAGTGATACAACAGAGCACAGGTAGAATTTTATTTTTGGGCCATAGTTTACTCATCCATGGTCCAAATGAATGTACCATGTGTACTTAGTAAGAATTCATAATTTGTATTTCTTGAGTATATTCTGTAAAGATTAGTTAGATCAAAATGGTTATTAATGTTGATCTTCTATGCTTGTACTGATTTTTGGGGGTGTGTGTGTATCATTTTATCCATTAACTAAGAGATAGGTGACAAAAGTTCCTACTGTAAGAGTTGAATTATCTCAGCATTCAATTATGATAACATTTGAAGTATGTTGAAACTTATGTTAATAGGCACATAGACATTTAAGACTGTTATGTCTTGATGAATTTATCCTTTTATTATTATAAAATTACTCTATCTCTCGTATTTACTCTTTTTCTTAAAGATCAGTTTTATTTGATATCCATATAGCCACTCCAGCTTTCTAAGGCTTTTTGCTTTCCATCCATTTTCATTCTCCATCTTTGTATTTAAAGTGCATATCATGCAGACAGCATAGTTGGGGCTTACTTTATTATTTTTAAATCAACTCTTTTTGGAGGGTTTTGTCTCTTTTAATGTAATAATGGTTGTGGTAGACTTAGGTGTACTGTTTTGTATATTTATTTTAAAGAATTTATTGTCCCTGTTTGATGTTCTTTCCTTTTTCCTTCCTTTTTTTAGATTATTTGAATATTTTTTGGAATGCCATTTTAATTTACCTGTGGCTTTTTAACTATACCTCTTGGCATTTTTTACTGATTGCTGTAGGGACTACTATATACATCTTTAAGAAAAGTTACTACTCACTGTTTCTTTAGAGTTAATTTAAAACTTCATGCCAAGAGTAGAGACCCCACATCTCAGGAAGTCTATTAACTCCCCTGCCTGCTGCTTCCCATGCCAGAGCTTCCCACTGTCCTTTTATGCTGTGTTTGTCATAGATACTTCTACATACAGTATAATTCTCTATAAGATAGTACGGTTTTTGCTTTAGTTATACGTATGTTCAAAAAGCTAAATGTAAAAAAAAAAAATCTTTTACCTTTACCTCTTTACTATTTCTGATGTTCTTTATTAATGCCTCACTGTCCCACTGGTATCATTTTCCCTCAGTGTGGAAAAACTTTTTTAGTCCAGGTTTCAGGGCAGTGAGTTTCTTTTGTTTGAAAATGTCTTTATTTCACTTTCATTTTTGAAGGATATTTTGGTTCCTATAGATATTTGGGTTGTCTGTTTCCCTATGTCCTTCAGACTTCAAAAATGTTTTTCCACTGTCTTCTGGGCTTCATAGTTTCTCAGAAGGAGGTAGTAATTTGAATTTTTGTTTCCTGTTCATGGGCCTTTTCCTCTGGCTGCTTTCAGTATTTTTTCTTTATCTTTGATTTTTAGTTTAGTTTGTCTGTGATGTGCCTAGGTATGGTTTCTTTGTATTTATTCTGCTCTGTTGTTGTTTGAGCCTTCTAGATTATAAATTGATGTCTTTCACTAAATTGGTTAAATTTTCTGTCATTTATTCCTTCAGAAAGTGTTTACTACCCTGTGTCTTCTCTGGGACTTCAGTATATCATACCTTTTTCATACTGTCTCCCAAGTTTCAGAGGCTCTGTTCTTTTTTTCTTCATGTTTCTTCTTTCAATTTTTTTCTCATGTCTCTTTTTCAGATTAGGTAATTTCTACTGATCTGCTTTCAGGTTCACTGATTATTTCCTCTTTTACCCTCTTTAACCTGTGTTCTGTTTAGCTCATTCGTTGATTTTTGTATATCTGGTATTGCATTGTTCAGTTCTAGAATTCCATTTGTTCTTTATGTAGTTTTAGAGTTTCTGGTGATGTTTACTATATTATTAATAATTATAAGTGCACTTCCCTAAAAAAAAAGTGCACTTTTCTTTATTTCATTGTCATAACTTCTTTCCAGTCTTTATCTGATAATTCCAACATTTGGGTCATTTTGTCTTATGTTGAATACTTTTCCTTGGAGAATGGGTTACATTTTTAAATTCTTCATGTGTAGAGTAATTTTGGTTTATATGAAGATATTACTCTTGTTTATCTTCTCGTTGATGAACATATGTTTTGCTTACAGTTTTGGGCCATATGAATAATGCTGTTTTGAACAAGCGTGTTCACATCTTTGTGTGGATATGTGTTTTTATTTTGGGGGGGTATGTACTAGAAGTAGAATTGCTGGGTCATATGGTAAGTGAATGTTCAGATGTTTTCCAAAATAACCGTGTTATCTTGCATTCCATCTATGAATATATGAACGTTATCTCAGTGTATTTTTAATCTGCATTGTTTTAAGCCCAAAGAGTTGAGCCCCTTTTCATTTATAGCTGTTTCTATTTCTTTTTCCTCAAGTGGCTACTGTCTTTTGCCTTTCCTTCTTCTTTTCTTCCCTCCTTTTCTCTTTATTTCCCTTTTTCCCTTATCATCACCTTCTGGGTTTCCTATATATATGTTAAGGAGATTAATTCTTTGTCTTTGAGTACAGTTTTTCTCTGTTGGTCATTTTTCTTTTGACTACTTTTGGTATGTTTTGTGAAGACGTATTTAATTCTTATGTAGTTGAAATATCTTTTTTAGTGTCTGGATTTTAAATTTTAGTTAGAAAGTCTACATTTTATTCTATATTTTAGGGCTTATGGTTTAATTTTTCTTCCCTTTTAATCTTTGATGCACTTAGATTTATATTACTTAAGCATGTATGGTATGGCATGTACCCAATTTAATTCTTTTTCAGGTAGCTACAAAGTTTAGGGTTTTTTTTTTTAATTATGGTAAAATATACACATCAGAACATTGTTAAGTGTGCAGTTTAGTGGCATTGTGTATATTCACATTGTTATGCAACTATCACCTCCATCTTAGGAACTTTTTCATCTTCTCAAACTGGAACTTCCAAACTGACTGGTATGTCCTACTTTCTGTCTATAAATTTGACTACTCTTGGTACTTCATATAAGTAGAAACATAAAATATTTGACCTTTTGTGATTGGCTTATTTCACTTAGCATGATGTTCTCAAGGTTCACCCATGTTGTAACATGTGCCAGGTTTTCCTTCCTTTTTAAGGCTAATATTCTATGTATGATGTATTTACCACATTTTGTTTATCCTTTCACCTGACAGTGGACATTTAAGTTGCTTCCACCTTTTGGCTTATATACATAATATTGCTATGGACATTGGTCTTCACGCCACTGCTTTTTATTTTGGGTATATACCCAGAAATGGCATCGCTGGATCCCATAGTAATTATGTGAAGAATTGTCACATTGTTTTCTACAGCAGCTGTACCATTTACCTTATTATCAACTATCGGGAATGTGCAATGGTTCCAATATCTCTACAGTCTCACCAACATTTGTCCTTTTCTTCTCTTTTCTTTTCTCTTTCATCCCTCACTCCCTCCCTCCCTCCATTCCTTCCTTTCTGTAATAGCCAATCTAATGGGTATGAACTGGCATTTAATTTGGTTTTGATTTATATTTCCTTAGTTATTAATGATGTTGAGCATCTTTCCTGTGTGTATTGGCTTTTTGTATCTCTCTTTTTTGGAGAAATGTCTATTCAAGTGCTTTGCTCATTTTTTAATTGTATTGTTTATTTTGTGGTTGAGTTATAGGAGTACTTTGTATATTCTGGATATTAACTCTTTATCAAATAAAGATCTTCCTTCACTTAAAATTGAGCTCACATCTGGATAAACCTATTGTAAGTTGGAAATACCCTACGTTGAAATGTATTTAGTACATCTAAAGTAGCAAACATCATAACTTAGCCTACTTTAAATATGTTCAAAAGCTTAAATTAGTCTGGATTTGGGTAAAATAATCTAACAGAAAGTCTGTTTTATAATAAGGTAACATGTAATTTGTTGACTACTTTTCTCAAGTAAAAAACAGAATAGTTGTATGGGTACAGAGTGATTGTAAGTGTAGTCATTGTTTATTATGATCAGGTGGCTGACTGGGAGCTGAGGCTCACCGCTGTTGTCCAGCATCACCAGATGTATCATACCGTATATTGCTAGCCCAGGAAAAGATCAAAATTAAAAAATCAAAGTACAGTTTCTGAGTGCATATCACTTTTGCACCATTGTAAAGTCAAAAAATTTTGAAGTGAATCATTCTAAGTTGGGAACTGTGTGTATATGATTTGTAGGTGTAGGTGGGGTTTTTTGGTTTTTGTTTTTGTTTTACATTCCATGGGTGTCTTTGCACTCTGTTGATGGTGTCCTGTGGTGTAGAAAAGTTACAAATTTTGATGATGTCTAGTTTATTTTTTTGTTATTGCCTGTGCTTTTAGTATCAGATTCAAGAAATCATTGCTAAATCCAGTGTCATGAAGTTATATGGCTATGGTATTATAAATGTAGTAGAAATGATTAAATGTTGTGTTATATCCATATGGTTGATATAGGTAGCTAATTTTGTCTTTTGGGGAAGAGCACACTTATTTTGGTTATGTATTGACTGTTCTATATTACCTTCATTAGATTCTTCTTTTAGTGTTTGTTCTGAAAGTAATTTATTGCTGAATATGCTCAGCCTAGGGGATTTGATTTTGACCAGGGATGGAATATTGATTAATCTGGTGAACTTGATAAATGGAGGTTTCCTTAAGGGAATTTCTACTATAAATGGTTTTTACTTCAAATATCTTACTGCCATATTTAGGAGATGGTATTTACGCACATGAAAATAACAATATAGGCCTGTATAGTGAGTGGTTGTTAAAATAGAGTTTATTGAATTACTGATAGTTAAAATGGTCAGGAAGGACTTCATGGAGGAGTCCTAAGTTGTGGTGGGAGCATTTTGAGAGGGTGCAGTGTAAGCACAGATCACATGTGATGGGGAAATTGCAAGTCATGTAGGGGAAAATGAGTAATAAAGTGCAGTGTATTTTGAGCTGAATTCATGGAAGCAAATGATGGGAGACACTTAAAAAGTTTAATTGTGGCTTATTGTGAAGTACTGTAATATTCAGCTGAAGGAATCAGAATCATGTAAATTTTTTTTTTTTATCTGAAAGGGACATTAGGAATTACTTTCAATGAATCATTTTATAGAAATGGGAACAAGTTTTGTAGGCAGTACAGCTTCATTTGAGGATTTTTGAGTTAGGCAGTGATTTTTAGGGAGATTATTCTTTGTAGGGGTCATAAAATTGGAAGTAAGGTATTCTGTAAGGGTATTGTGTATAATGACTTGAACTACTTGGTGACTAATGGCAAAAAAAGTGGAGGGATTAGATGAAGGAATAATTAGGTGTTAAGAGAGTAGACTTTTAGGGTGTTGTGGCTCAGACAGTTTTAGACTATCTTGTTTTTTAAGTATTGTAATAAGACATAAGTCAGTTCCATTTGTCTACTGTAGGGGCAAAGTATACTGTTGGAAGATTAGGGAAGTTTTCATATAGAGGCAGTGATACTTAACTTGAATTTTGTAGGATGGGTAAGAATTTAGCTGCATTCAGCATCGAAAGGGGAGCATCTCTTGTAGTTGGAACAGTGTTGGTAATGGCTTTGTGCCATGCAAATGAGTTGGTTTGTCCAGAGACTGTTAGCCGTTTTATGGCTAGGGAGACTGGTATAGTGTGTCGGGGCTGCTGGAAGAGGTGATAAAGAACCAGATATTAAGGGAGCTCTTCTGTATGCCTTGCAAAGAAGTTTTGCATATTGATTTTTCAAACGTGAACAGTGGGGCATCTTGGAAGAGGTTTAGTCGGAGCATATCCCATTTGGATCAGTTTATGTTGTCTACTTTTTTTTAGTGATTTAGCATATTTGGCACTCTTAGTTCTTGAACTTAGTTTTGGGACTAAAATATCCCCCAAAGAGAGCTTTTTTTTCCTTCTTCTTATATTAGGGGAAAAAATTATGCAGATATTATTAGAATTCAAGAATTTCACAGCAATTTACCTGTCTGCTCTTTAGCAGTGAATTTGAATATGGAATAATGTAAAATGCTATCCCTTTCTCTTTAAAGCCTAGTTCATTAATAGGTTTTCATGCATGGCCACAGAAGTCCAGCTGTCTCCTATGTAGCCCACAACATGCAGCTTATCAAAGCTCAGCTTTTATAGTTCCTAATCATCATTGTTATTATTTTCCTGTTGTAAGATTATAGGCTGAATCCACTGTGGCAAGACATTTATTTATTTTTTAATTTTTTTAAAGATTTTATTTATTTATTTGACAGAGAGAAATCACAAGTAGGCAGAGAGGCAGGCAGAGAGAGAGGAGGAAGCAGGCTCCCTGCTGAGCAGAAAGCCCGATGTGGGGCTCTGTGGGGCTCGAACCCAGGACCTGGGATCATGACCTGAGCCGAAGGCAGCGGCTTAACCCACTGAGCCACCTAGGCGCTCCAACTGTGGCAAGACATTTAAAATTTACAGTTATTTTGAATAGTAATGCATTCAAATGGTATGAAAAATATTTAATAAAAAAATATCACTCCTGCCTGTCACCTATCCAGGTTCTTTCCTAGAGACAAGCGAAATTAGTGATTGCTTTATATTTTTTCAGAGATATTCTATGCCCGTACAATCAAATTATTTTATATGCTCTTACTCCTCTCCCTTACTTTTGTACAACTATAGCATACTTAAAACATTGTTCAGTCCCTTGCTTTGTTCAATTAACAATACATTTTGGAGATTGTTCCTTATTAGTCCATAAAAAGCTTCTTCAATCTTTTTAAATAGCTGCATAACGTAACAGTATAAATTTAGCATATTTAACTAGTTTCTCACTTCATGTTTAAGTTATTTGCTGTCTTTTGCTGTTATTAGCAAGATTATAGCAAATGGTCTTGTTGCATATTATTTCACATATGTATGAAAGTCCCTGTAGGATCTGTTCTAGAAGTAGAATTTATTAAAAGCTGTGGGTATAATTTTGGTACAGCTTTGGAAAGTAGGGATGCTTAAATACATTGAAGCTATAGAATTTTGTATATTTACCCACAGTGGAATCGCACTTTAATAACAAATGGAAATCTAAGAAATAAATTTGTAATCGCTAAGATATTAGTGAAATCCTTATAATTTCCTTTTTTGTTTTGCAGGTATACAAAGCTAGGATATGCTGGAAATACAGAACCACAGTTTATCATCCCTTCCTGTAAGTATTTTTTTTAAGTCACAAATAAGCTGATTTAAAGATCTTTTTCTGTAGTAGTTAAAGTAAAAGATAATTGTTTCTGACACTGTATAAGATTTAGTTCTTTAAAAACATGGTTTGCGTGAAGTGTGTAAACCTGGCGATTCACAGACCTGTACCCCGGAGCTAATAATACATTATATGTTTATAAAAAAATAAAATTATGAAAAAGAAAAACAAAAAAAAACAACAAAAAAAACATGGTTTGCTGAATGTGACCTCGTTTCCAAACCTCTCACCATTCATTTTAGCTGTTTAGTTCTTCGTTTACCAAATCTACCAAATCTCTCCTTTTAAAGACAAAAATAAATGAGCTGCTAATTAAATATTTTTTGCTTTGAGGGTATTGCTGTTAACAATGCATGGATTTAAATATTAAGTAGTGCATCCTCCATCACATGTATGTGAAGACTGTTCTTCGGTGTGTGGACATGATTACCGTTTGCCAGGCCTGGGCTTATTGACATCCCAGATGACATCCCTGAGTCCATGTTTTTAAAGAAGGATGACATCTTATTTTTAGAGATGCTGATTGACTTAAGCTATTTTCCTTGTTTTTGTTCTGTCCTATTGTTAACTTCATACTGGGCTGGCCATCAACTTTTAGTAGTTTGTTAGTAGTTTTAAGAAATACTCTCACACTTGGTTTGTTAGTGTTCTTATTTGTTAGTATAGATCATGTATCTGGTTCTTGATAGACATACTTTTGTACTTTTGACTTTCAGATAGTTTTCCTTTTGTACATTATATGGGAATACCTCTGATCTACTTGTGCTACTGCTATATGAAGACTTGAATGTATCAGATGAAAAACCTTTGGAGCCATTGCTTGGTGATGCTGGCTTCTAGAGTGTCACCAGTTTTACACAGGAGTTTATGTGAATAAATATTTTTGTGTATTGTATTCTTCTTAATTTATGAAAATAAGGAAATAGAAAAATAAACATGTAGGATAGTAGTGAAAGAAACTTAGGTTTCAATCAGTGAAATTGAGAGTAAGGTAGAAATTATTGGGCTTATCAAAAACTGCCAATCTTTAGTTTCAAATGGGCACTCATTGGACATGAATAGGTCAGTAGTTTTGTAATTAATATAGCAAGGACAAAATTAAACGTGAAATACGAGAAATGCATTATCAAAATTGTATTTAAAAGGGAAGCTTATATAATATATACACACATATATACATACCTATATATACAGACACACACATATACAATACACACACATAAATAATATACGTATGCATATGTAATATGCACACATTATGTATGTTATATATATGTTTTATACACACACACACACACACATACATACATACGCATATTAAGGCCACCATAACAAAGTACCAAAAACTGGGTGGCTTAAAACATTAGGAACTTATGGTCTGGAGGCTAGAAGTCCAAAATCAGGGTGTTGTCAGCAGGGCCATAATCTTGCTGACAGCTCTAGGGGAGAAACCCTCCTTGCCTCTTCTAGCTTCCCGTGTTTGCTGACAGTGCTTGGTCTTACCTTGCTTGTGTTTGTACTACTCCAGTCACATGGCTGTCTTCTCCTTGTCTTCACATTGTCTGTCTTCTCTTGTGTGGCTGAGTCCAAATTTCCTTTTCTATAAGGACAGCAGTCATAATGGATTAGGGCCCACCCTAATAATCTCATTTTAACTCACACGACTCTATTTCCAAATAAGGTCACATTCTGAGGTACTGGGGGTTTGGACTTGAGCATAATCTTTGGGAAGATAATTCAACCCATAAAATGCCAAATTTGTTATTTCATAATTTATAATCTATCATAAGGTTTATGTTGTGGTTACACATTTATTTCATGAGATTACTGATGTTTTATGTTCTTAAGTGGTTGTGTTGTCTTTGAGGAGACCCATATATTGATCTTTTGAACCTTGGGATCTTATCACCATTGTATCCAGTCTCTGTTTTCATCTCTTTGCCAAAATATGCAGTTTTAGTTTTCATTGTCTTATGAGAAGTTGCAGCATGTTAAAAATCCATTTTCCTATTGAAAGAAGGTTTCTGATTTGGGTTTTTTTTTTTTTTTCCACCAATTTTAATGGTGCAAGTCCAGTGTTTATAACCAGTTTAGATACAGTTGATTGCCACTGATGAGCATGGATATTTGATCTGGAAAGCCTGTTTATATGGTTCAAGGTTATTTGCATATATCTTTGTTTTTCAGGGAACTTAGAGTGAGCTGTCTTGATGTCTGTGTACATTATAAATACTAGAGAAGCTTTCTAAAATTTTGAAGGAGTAAACTGGATTTAGAATGTCATTCAGTATTTTCTGTCCATCTTATTAGGGATATAATTGTTAGTAAATAAAAGTGTAGTATTTAAGTGCATGCAGGTAACTATTTTGAATGAATGACTACTTGACAGATTCAGAAATTTATAACTTAATTTAAAATATGTCACAACTTTTAGGTCAAAAACAGTATGCTGGATTTCTGAAATTATTTGAGGGAATTATTTTGATTTTTACCTAAATGATTCAAAATTTCCCTTTGTATATGTGATTAGAGTTTAACAGAACCCAATGCCAGTGTTATTTTTAAATTGCAAGTCTGTAATAGTGCAAATAGGAAGACAGCTTTTTTTTTTTTTAAATTCCCCTTGCAATTTTCCTATTTTCATTTGTTCGTGTTTTTTAGTTTTTTCTTTGTGATTGTCCAAGTATATATTGATTGACTTTGTAGGATTATAATTTTACTTAACTTGAAATAGAGCTTACATAGTTTTTAAAAATGCAGCTGAAACATTCCCACAACAGTACTTTTTTTTGGGCTTTTTACGCTTGAAGCCTTGGCTGGAAGTTGAGATTTCATTGTATTAAATGAATTTTGTTGTCAATTTCTTAAATGACCTCTGTGCTTTAACTTTAACAGATTAAGTTTGTTAGATCATGTTTTGTTTAATAATACTTTATGATGAAAGAACCAGAAATTAAAATTCTGTCTCATTTGAAAACAAACTTTGACATGTATAAATAACTTTTATTATTAAGGTATTGCTATTAAGGAGTCTGCAAAAGTGGGTGATCAAGCTCAAAGGAGGGTGATGAAAGGTGTTGATGACCTAGACTTCTTTATTGGTGATGAAGCAATAGAAAAACCTACGTATGCAACAAAGGTATATTTTTATGATTTATAAAAATAATATTTTCTTTTAAAAATTAATTTGGGATGCCTGGGTGGCTAAGTCAGTTAAGCGTCTGCCTTTGGCTCAGGTTATGGGATCGAGTACCACATTGGACTCCTTACTTGGCCGGGAACCTGCTTCTCCCTCTGCCTGCTTCTCTCCCAGCTAGTGCTCACTCTCTCTCACAAATGAATAAATAAAATCATCAAAAATAATTAGTTCAGTGATTGTGCAATCTGGAATTTTACTCAGTTACAGGCCTCAACTTCTTCACCATAGAAATTTCTTTTTCCCTGTGGCTTTTCCCAGTCTCGCTTTTACATTTTTTTTTTTTTTTTAATCCTGGGAGGAAAATTTTCACCCAAATGAGTGGTATTTACTTTTCCATGCTCATTAGATCTCAAAAGCCATTGATGTGAATGGCTTTCTTTTTCCTCCACATTGCCACATCTAGATACATGTTTAGTTTTGAATGTTGTGTTTGAAGTACGTGAGAGACATCTTACACATTGGCTGTCAAATAATGTGGCTCTTGGAGCTCTGAAATAAGACAGCTGGAGACAAATATTTGGAAGGTATCAGTTAACCTCTAGAAAGGATGAGATTATTTAGAGGGGTGTACTTGGGAAGAGGCCCAAGATGGAGCCTGTTCAGTGTACCATTTAGGTTGGTAGAAGACGAAAAGCCTATGAAGGAGACTGAGAAGCCGTGGTTAGAGAGACTGCGCTAGATGGGAGGGAATGTAAACTGTGTAATGCTGCTGCACTATCAAGTAAGCTAGAGCCCATACATTATTTATGTCTTTAGCTACAAGGATGTCATTTGTAACCTTAATAAGAATAGTTTTAGAAGAGTGAGAACCCAGTGAGGCTGGCTTCAGATAGGTCGGATTGTGAATGTTAGGCCAGGAAAAAATGATAGTAATATTCAATGAGGTTTGGGTGTGATTGGGAGGCAGAGATAGTTGCATAGACAAGTTGTGGAGTTAAGATGGAAGAGATGTTTAAATAATAACGTGAAAGAGCCATTAGATTTAAGTAACAGGAAAGATGGAGTTCAATCCCCAGGTCTCTGAGAAAGCTAGAGGGATGGGATCCACAGCACAGATGATCTAATTGAAATGTGGAGGGTCTCATATTATAAAAAAGTGAATGGATAAGTACAGAATCAGTTTTATAGATTTGGTGAAGGGACGTTGACTCCTGACTTTTGGCCTCTGTTTTCCCTGTGAAATACATGGTGACATCATCTCTGCTGCCCAAGGAGTCGGAGGAGAAGGTGAAATAATGAGTGATAGGGGGAACATTTAAAATTATTATTGTGAAGAGTGAAGATGAACAGAGTAGGGAAACAAAGACTTGCCATGCAAAGTTAGGTTCATTTGAGAATAGCAACTACGAATTCTTAATTTTATCCACCTAGTTAGTTATCAGCATTGTGGGAATAGGCAAGTTTAGTGAAGGGTCATGCTAGGTTGGGTTTTGATAGGTGGAATGACAAAAGGAAATAAGAATACTCAAAGTGATGGAGCATAAAATCTAAACTCTATGTATGTGTTTGTGTGTGTTTGGGCAAGTTTGATGGCTAGGGAATAATCACAAGAGCCAGTGGACTGCAAGTGTAATTGTGATCAGAAGTATAGCGGGCTGTGAGTGTGGTAGGGGGAGAAGGACTTGTGGTCAGAGAGAGATGTATTTGGATTTTAGGAATTTAGAGATGTGATAGTGATACAAAGATCGAAACAGCGAAAAGAAATCTTTGAAGGTGATGAAGTCAGTGAGCTAAGAGGCCAGAGTTTTTTGCACTGATTCTGTTCTGTTAAATACATTTTTAAGTCTTCCATATGCTACAAACAAACCAAAACAATAAAAACTTCTCTCAGTCTTTTTTCTTGTTCTTTTTCCTCAGGAGCCTTTTAGCTATTGCTTTCCTCTTTTAAAACCGAGCCTTGGAGGCTTAGTCAGTTAAGCATCTGCTCTTGGTTTATGTTCACTTCATGTTCTCAGGGTCCTGAGGTTGGGTTCAGTGGGGAGTCTGCTTGAAAATCTCTTCTCCCTCTCTTGCTCCCCCTGCTCACTTGCATGCTCTCTCTCCCTCTCTCTCAAATAAATAAAAATCTTAAAAAAAAAAAAAGCATCAAACTTACTTAGTTTTAGATTCTTTGTGCTCAGATTATTATTAAGTTCTTTGTTAAAGCCCATTGTATATAATAATCTTTAATCCTTCTTGGTTTGTTTATCACAGAATTTCTCTAACGATTCTCTTCCTAATATTTACATTATGTATTTTAATTGAACCATCTTAAAATATGTTGGGGGAACATGCCATTGCTCTCTAAATAGTAAAGTATGTGTCTCCTAAGGGTGATCTACAGTATCATTAAATCACACCTGAAAAATGCTGTCCTGATTTAATAATCTCCTTTTTTGGTAGTTTTATTTACTTTTGACATTAAAGGATTTCATTTGTGTTTTGTGTTTTAATAGTGGCCAATTCGCCATGGTATAGTTGAAGATTGGGACTTGATGGAAAGGTTTATGGAACAAGTGATCTTTAAATATTTAAGAGCAGAACCAGAAGACCATTATTTTCTTTTGGTAAGTACCAATTGTAATTTCACCAAGGACATTTTCAAAGAAACTTAATGAGAATGTTTTTATCACATTTATCTACTCACTAGGGCATATTTTATTGTTTATTAAATTGTCCTATGTCTAAAAGACTTTGTTATAATGCTGTACTGTCTTTAAGATCGTCCAGTTCTAGGTTTCAGTAGGGTTGTAATATGTTGAAGTACTGAGGCTTAGGCACTTAGAAAAAGTTCTTTTCATAATTAATACGTAATCTTTATGATAGGAACAGTAAGGTTCAAAAAAAGTTGGAAATATGGCACTTTGCCTTTTTTTAATAACTGGCCTGATTATTATTTCTTTAGTAATTCTCAGCAGCAAAAATACAATGTAATTTTTAAACTTACTTTTATCAAAGCAGTGCATGTTTATAGCTTACAAAAATCAAATGCTCTGAGATTTAAAACAAAAAAACTGACTTCCTAAGTGGGAAGGATGAGGGTTTTATTTTACCCTCCTTCTCTTAACACAGAATCCCTGTCTTCTCCCCCTCTTTACAATATAGTTATATGAAATCAGTGTTCTATATTTTATTATAATTTGTAAATATTGTTTATGGGTAGACCATAAACATAAAGTTGAAAGAACTTTAAATACCTGCATGTACACAACCTAGACCCAAGTATTTTATTATAATTGCTTTATGATATCTATCAGGTTATCTATCACTCCATCTTATATTTTTAATTACTTCAAAATGAGTTGCAGGTGGAGTAGTTTCACCCCTAAATACATTAGCATGCATATCATCACCTAGAGTACATTATTTGGTTATGGTTCTCTTATATATATAAAATTCACATGCTATAAAACGTATAAATCTTAACTCTGCAATTCTGTGGATATTGATCATGCATTGGCAGATTTTCTCTGAAGGTCCAGATAGTAAATATTTTTGGCTTTGAGTGCCATCTGGTCTCTGCAGCTCTGCTGTTATAGCAGGAAAGCAGCCTTAGATGATACCTAAATGTGTTCCAGTAAAGTCGTGTTTACAAAAACAAATGGTGAGATGGATTTATCTTATAGAATGCATGATACAGTTTGCCCAGCTTCTGTTTTTAACAGATGCATACATCTGTGTAACCTAAACTGTTACCAAGATATAGAACATTACTATCAGCCTGGAAAGATTTCCGCTGCCCTTTCCTGATTAATTCCTGCCCTGTGTCCTAGAGGCAACCACTGTTCTCATTTTCCCAGCACGGATTGGTTTGGTCTATGTTTGAGGTTTATATAAATAGAATTATACAAGTTATGCTCTTTGGTAAGATTTCATTCAGCATAATCTTTGAGACTCATTCACATTGTTGCATATATTGGTAATTTGTTGCTGGATCATATTCTGTTGTATGAATGTGCCTCACTATCTGTTTTTTTGTTGATGATTACCTGGGCTGTTTCTAGTTTTTGACTGTTATGAACAATTTGGTTATTGTGAACATTCTTATACAAGTCTTTTTGTGGACATGTTTTCATTTGTCTTACATAAATACCTACATACCGAATTACTGTGTTGTAGGGTAGGTCCATGATTGGTTTTATAGGAAACTCTCAGAGCTCTTTCCAAGGGGTTGTACCTTTGTGCACACCAACCAGCAATGTGTTAGCAATCTGGTTGCTCTATCCAGCGTTTGGTGTGTCAGTCTTTTTAAATTTAGCCATTCTGGTGGGTGTGTAAAATTTCTCATTTTGGTTCTAATTTGCATTTTCCTGATGACTAATGATGTTTAGCACTTTTTTATGTGCTTATTAGCTATTAGTATATTTTCCTTGGGAGGTCTTCTGATTATGTTTTATTTTATATAGAACTTGTGTTTTTCTTAGAGTTTATAATTTAACTTGATTTTTTCAGTTTGCTTAGTATGTATCTATCACTAAATTATCTCCAAAGCCTTGAAAAATAGTCCCAAAACTCCTTTCAATAAGTTTAAACACATCAGGTAGTTTTAGCTATTAAAGATTTTAGGTAGGCACAAAGTCTACTCCTAGTTGACCATTTTTTTAAAAAGCCTTACAGTGTTTTCTTAAATTAACAAAAAGATTTAATTTGCAATGAATTCAAGTTTTATTCCTGTTTCTCTGTAATTTGTGTTCTTGACATTTAAGGAGTTCTTCTTACCTCAAGGTCAAAAACATCATTCCTCTGCGTTTCTGAAGTTTGAAAGTTTTGCCTTTCATTTTAGATATTTGAGAAAACAAGGATTGTCAGATCAGATTCATAAGAATCAGGTCTTATCCAGTTTCAAGCTTTAATAATTTAAATGATTTAAGTAATCACGAGGCATATGGGAAACATGAAGTACAGGATTGCAGGTACTGTTTCCTTAGTCCTCTCTTGCCTCATTAGAACGTGTTTTGGCCCAGACTTAAATCTGCAGGTTTCTAAGTGATGTATATGGTCATATAAATGGAAGAGAACTGTGTAAATATCTCCATTTTAATACTCTTAACAGTTACATCACTTAAATAACAGTTTCCAAGAAGCATGGCATAAATTTGTAGAATCTTGGCTTATTTATTGTGGTTATAAACAGACCTGGTACATCCTGCCGAAAACATTACATAGGTGAGAATTCTGCCACTAGAAACACCATTGTTATGTCTCCCTGGAGGTCTGTCATTACCCTTTTAGAAGATGATTTGACCAGGTCTCCTTTTTCCCTCTCATTCCTTTTATAAGTGTTTAATGGTGTAATGTAGAAATTTGTTTTTTTGTGTGTGTGTGTGAGTGATTATATTCTTTTCATATATGCATAGATCTGTTTGAATTCTTTATAAAATTTTTCTTTTTTTGGTCTATCTTTGTATCTCTAAATTTAAGATTTTTAAATAAAAATTCTAACAAATTATTTTTTATTTAAAAATTGCTTAAAAGTTGTCAAAATAATCTGGTTTTGTCTGTTTGAAATGTTATTCAATTTAATAGACTGAACCTCCACTGAATACTCCAGAAAACAGGGAATATACTGCTGAAATAATGTTTGAATCCTTCAATGTTCCAGGCTTGTACATTGCTGTGCAGGTAAGAAAGTTAACAAGTCAAGATAAGCTTGACTCTTGAATTTTTATCTGGTTAATTCACTCTTAAATATATATTTTTTATGACCTCAGAGCATATCATTCTTCTCTCCTCAATCAGTAATTTAGAAATCATAGTAAATAGGAGTTTGTAAAAGAGAAATGTTGAAGGAAGTAAGTTATTGATCTGTAGATAATTTAAGGCTTTTCATGGGACAGAAATAAGGGTATTAATATTTACCAAGCGTTTATTTCAGGTCAAGAACTTTATATACATATTCATTTATCTTTGAAACATTTGTTGTGTCCTTTTTTCATTGTTTTGATTCACTTACTGCTAGATATATTTGACCACTTTCTCTTTTGTGCCCCTCTGTATTCTGTGTGTCATAAATTCCTGTAATAATTTATTAATATAAATTTCAATAATATTGAGCTTACTTTGTAAATGTATCTTCATGGAATGGCTTCTCTCCCACCTCTCAGAATCACAGCTCACCTCTTACCCTGTAGCAAATGTGATGCCTGGCATATCACAAATGCTTAATAGGTATATAAACTATTGTATAGTTCTCTTAGGTAACAGTGATTATGATGTGTGATTCTGTGTTAAAATAGGAGGATGTCCTGGATAACTTTCTAGGTCCCTTACAGCTATTATATTGCAAGTAGGTGAAAGTTTAGCTCTGTTTTTAATTATTGGACATATATCTTGTTGGAGGCTTGGATTGTATGAAATTCGGTTTTTAAAAACTGAATTAGCTGTGTTAATTTCTTAATTTGTAAACTTAAAAAGAATTATACTCCATTGTCCATTCCAGTCTTTTTCATAGAAAAATATAATTTCATCAACTTTTGTTTCCTAATTAACTCATGTATTTAGAAGTGTATAATGGCTTTTCCTGTGGTTAACTAACTTGTTATATATTCCTAAATGCATGTTGCAGTTAAAAATTTGGAGCTTATTTTGATAGAGATACTTGTTTATATGTATGGAATAACTAGTGATTGGGTGTTTGTGTATTTCTTTACCTTACTTACACTTTGTGGTTTGTATACAGGCTAGCCCATATAAACATAATTTTAAGTCCTAGCAGTCTTAGTGCTGTGATACTTGATGTTAGTCTTCCCCATTTTGGCCTGCATAAAAACATGGGAAATTTACAAATATGCCCCTAGAAGGAAATACAAGCTTGTTACATTTTTCTTAAATTGTAGTATGTGAATAATTTTATTGCATAATATAAATTAATTTTATATATTTTCTTGTCAGAGATGACTGTAGGTAACACTTGAACAGTACGGGTTTGAACTGCATAGGTCCACTTACATGCAGATTTTTTTCAGTAGAGTACTATAAATGTTTGTCTCCCTTATGATTTTCTTAACATTTTTTTCTCTAACTTATTTTATTATAAGAATACAGTATATGATATAACATACAAAATCTGTGTTAATCTACTGTTTATGTGTTCTGGTCAACAGTAGACACTTGGTAGTTCAGTTTTTGGAAAGTGAGAAGTTATACTTGGATTTTCGACTGCTTGTGTTGGAGGGATCAGCGCACCTAATCCTGGTGTTGCTCCAGAGTCAACTGTACATTTAAAATTGAAGTACTCCATGAAATATGTTTTTCTGTTAACTCTTTGTGCTTGTTTTTATTTTCTTGCCTGTCATATTTTTTGGTCTAAGGCTGTTCTTGCCTTAGCTGCCTCTTGGACCTCAAGACAAGTAGGAGAACGGACATTGACTGGTACAGTAATAGACAGTGGAGATGGTGTCACCCATGTCATTCCAGTGGTAAGGATATTTTAAAATTACCAAATAGTCCTATCAGATAACATATCTGGCAGAGTTAAATGATATGAATTAATACTACTTTTAAAAAATTTTAAACATTTGAAAAATTTGCACTGATTTGGCCATTTGTTCATCTAGGGCTGTGTTTTGCTCAAGTTAATATTAAAATTCTATAAAGAAATTCCAAAATCTTTCTTCTGCTCTGTAGGTTTGTACTATAATTAGGATATGATTTAAAAATAGTAGAAATGGTTTCTGATTCATAATTAGAAGATGTAACGGGAATGGTAAAAGATATCGTGCATTTTTTTTTTAAGATTATATTTATTTTGTAGAGTGCGAGTGAGATCATGAGTGGTGGTAGGGAGGAAGAGGCAGAGGGAGAGGTAGGAGCCAACTCTCTGCTCAGCAGGGAGCCTGAAGTGGGGGCAAGATCCCAGGACCCTGGGATCAGATCCTGAGCCGAAGGCAGATGCTTAACGAACTGCGCCACCCAGGTGCCACTATGCCTTTTTCTTTTCTTAAACATGGAATTCTGTCTTCTAGTTTGGATGTCTGTGTTACATGGATTAGCCAGTTGGTAGTCTCTCTTATCCTTAATTAACAGATTTCAGTTTGGTGCGTAGGTTAACTAACAATTTGTTATAAGCACGTGGCCATTAATGACTTTTGGGAATTATTTTTATTTATTTATTGTAATTAAGCTCTGTGCCCTGTGTGGGGCTTGAACTCAAAACCCCAAGATCAAGAGTCACATGTTCTACTGACTCAGCCAGACAGGTGCCCCTGGGAAATTTTTTTTTTTTTTTTTAATAAAAAGGTCAAGTTACAATTGTGCTTTTTATGGTTTGTATTTAGTAAAGTATATTAAAAAAAATGCATCAGATTGGATAATTTGTCAGAGATGGCATTTTTTCTGCCAAGGCCTTTGTGCTTCCAATTCTTAATGGCAAATTAGGTTTTTTTTTTTTTTTTTTTTTTTTTAAAGATTTTATTTATTTATTTGACAGGCAGAGAGAGAGGAGGAAGCAGGCTCTCCGAGGAGCACAGAGCCCAATGTGGGGCTCGATCCCAGGACCCTGGGATCATGACCTGAGCCAAAGGCAGAGGCTTTAACCCACTGAGCCACCCAGGCGCCCCAACAAATTAGGGTTTTTAATGGTGCCTAATACATTAAAAATGACTACTTAGAATCATACTGATAGATAGATGTATAGAAAGGTATATCTTTAAAATTTATTATATTATTATATTGACCGTCCTGTAAGAAATGAAATTATTTTGAACTTTTCTTCATTATTAGTCATTCCTATTTTTAATGCATCAGGCAACTTCTGTTATGGATTACATCCTCAGGGTTACTATTTTTTGATGTCATAATCTACCCTCCCAGTGTTATAATAGTTTTAGTAATGATTCTTCCTTTTTTAGTAACAGCTTTCTTGAGATAAATTTTACACACCATATAGTTCACCTATTAAGTAGTGTATACTTGTGGATTTTTTTTTTTTTCACCAAGTACATCCATTACCACAGTCAATTTTAGAATACTTTTATTGCTCTAAAAAGAAACCTGTTAGCAGTCAGTCCCCCCGATAACCTTAGCCCCAGGCAACCACTTATACATGTTCTGTATCAATAGATTTGCCCTTTCTGGACATTTCATGTAAATGGAATCATACAGTTATGGCCTTTTATGACTGCCTTCTTTCATGAAGCCTAAGGTTTTCAAGATTTATCTAAGATATAGCATGTATAGCACTTCATTTCTTATTATTCCCAAATAATGTTTCATTCTTTGGTTATACCAGATTTTATTTTGCCATTGGGGATACTTTAATATCTTGGAAATTGGGATGTGTCCAATATTTTATGGTTTTTTTTTTTTTAATCGTTCAGTTGGCAACATATTTTTCTTTATTAGTGGTACATAGAGATTCTTTTTTATTTTTTAAGATTTTA
Source organism: Lutra lutra (assembly GCF_902655055.1). NCBI lineage: Eukaryota > Metazoa > Chordata > Mammalia > Carnivora > Mustelidae > Lutra > Lutra lutra. Next base: position 99,882,627 of record NC_062280.1, read on the forward strand.
TTTATTTATTTGACATACACACACAGAGATCACAAGCAGGCAGAGAGGCAGGCAGAGAGCGAGGAGGAGGCAGGCTCCCTGCTGAGCAGAGAACCCGATGCGGGCCTCCATCCCAGGAGGGATTATGACCTGAGCTGAAGGCAGAGGCTTAACTCACTTAAGATTTTCATTTAAACCTCAGAATCTATAATGTAAGTTACATTGAAGACCTCAGTTTACTCATTAAAAATGCAAATAAAAGAATTGTCTTAGATCACCAAATAATACGTTGGGGAGCTAGGATTCAAACTGGTTTCATCTCACCCCAGTCTTAACATCTGCACAGCTAATCAGTAATATCAGTATCTTGATAATATTCAAATAAGGTAATTTTCAGATACATGCTATCAAGTGAATAAGAATGAATTTTCATAAGGGTATTAAGAATTGGATATTCCTGTGTTTTGTTCTCTTTTCCTTCTTTTTTGCTTTCTTTTGAACTAATGGAGTAGTTTTTTATAATTCCATTTTATCTTTATTGACTTATTAGCTATGTTCTACTTCTTTGTTATTGTCACTTGCTTATTTTTTGGTGGTTGCTCTAGGGCTTATAATAAACATCTTTAATTTATAATCACAAATAATCTGTTTTATAAATAGTAGTATACAATAGTGTACTTCCCTTCTACACTATAATAGTCACTCATTTTACTTCTTCATGTTATAAACTTATAGTATATTATTAATTTATTTCACTGTAGGTAGTGTATTAGTTTTGTTAGGGCTGCTGTAACAAAGTACCGCAGACTGAGTGGCTCTCAAACAATAGAAAATTAATTTTTTCCACAGATGGAGGCAACAAAGAGATCAAGATATTGGCAGGGTTAATTTCTTCTGAGGCTTCTCTGTGTCTTCTCTCTAGGTGGCCCAATTTTCTCCATTTGTTTGCACATGGTCTCCTTGTGTGTCTGTGTCCTGATTTCTTCTTTTAAGAATATTAATCGTATCAGATTAGGATCCACCGTAATTACCTCATTTTAACTTAATTATCTCTTTAAAGTTCCCATCTCTAAATACAGTCACATTGTTGAGGTATCCGAAGATAGCTCTTAAACATACGAATTTTGGAAGGGGTAGGCCATATCAGCTGAGAACAAATCACCATCTTTATTATTATTTATTTTTTATTTTTTAAAAGATTTTATTTATTTATTTGACACAGAGAGATCACAAGTATGCAGAGAGGCAGAGAGGGAGAGGGCGAAGCAGGCTCCCTGCCAAGCAGAGAGCCTGATGTGGGGCTCAATTGATCCCAGGACCCTGAGATCATGACCTAAGCCAAAGGCAGAGGCTTAACCCACTGAGCCACCCAGGTACTCCCAAATCTCCATCTTTAAAAGAGAATTTGAAAAAGATAAATTTCTTTTATATTTATGGACTTAGCATTTCCAGTGCTTGTTTAGTTTGTGAAGGTCCAGATTTCCATCTAACATTATTTTCTTTCTTCCAAGAATGATGGCCTTTAGCATTGATTTTTTTTTTTTTTTTTAAGATTTTATTTATTTATTTTAGAGAGCATGCATGCATGTAGGGGTAGGGAGGAGGGAGGGGCAAAGGGGAGGGGAGAGGAAGAGAAGAGGGACAAGCAGACTCACATTGAGGTGAGAATCCCTACGGGACCAATCCCACAACGCTGAGACCATGACCTGAGTTGAAATAGAGTCGAATGCTCAACCAACTGAGCCATCCAGGCACTCCTGGCCTTTAGTATATTTTACCATGCTGGTCTACTGATTAGGAACTCTTTCATTACGTACATCCTTTGAAAAAGTTATTTTGCCTGCATTTTTTTGAAAGATTTTTACTTGGTGTAGAATTTTAGGCTGATAGTTTTTTCCTTTGAATATTTTATAGTAGATCTAATTGTGGTTCTAATTGTCATTCTATTGTAGTTCTAATGTCTTTTGGCTTAAATTGTTTATGAAAATAAGTCTGCTGTCATTCATTTGCTTGTTTCTCTGTGATATTACTTGTCTGGCTGCCTTCAAGATTGTGATGTACCTAAATGTGTTGTCCCCTCCCCCCATTTCTTCTCCTTAGGGTTTGGGTTTGTTGAGCTTCTTGAATGTAGATTTGTAGTTTGTTTTTTTTTAAATCATACCTGAGAAGTTCTTTATTTCTCGACATTTTTTCGTATCCCCTCTTTTCCTCCGTATCTTTGGGGAATCCAGTTATGTGTCTCTTAGGCTACTTAAAGTTGTCTTACAGGTTACTAACACTCCGTTCATTTTTTTCCTGATCTTTTTTTATCTCTGTCATTTTGAGTAGTGCATTTTTTGTCTTTAAGTTCACATTTTTCTTTATTGTTTAGTTTGCTGTAATCACATTTAGGGTATTTTTTAATTTTAGATTTTTTATTTTTCTCCATAGCAGTTCTCTTTGGATCTTTTTACATCTTTCTTTCTCTCTCATTCATGTTTCCATTCATGATTCCATTCTTGATTATGAGGAATGTATAGTAGTTGTTTTAATGTCTTTTTCTATGAATGCTATTATCTTTGATATTTCTGTTTCTTTCTCTTGATTTTTTTCCCCAGTCAGGGGTTGTATTTTCCAGCTTTCTTGCTTGGGTATAATTTTTCATTGGGTACTGTATGTTCACATTGTTATGTCCTGGATTTGGGGACTTTTAAAGATACTTTGAGGTATTTTTCCTGGGATACAGTTAAATTACTAGGAATCAGTTGGATTCTTTCAGGGGTTCCTTTTAAACATTATTGAGCAAGTCCAGAACAATCTTTTGTCTGGTCCTACTTTGTCTCCACTCTTGAGGCACTCTTCTGAGGATTCTACTTAGTGTCCTGTGTTTGAGGTCTTGTTACACTGGCTAATGGGAATGCAGACTATTCCCAGCTACAATAAGCTTTGAGGATTGTTTTGTTCCCACTTTCCAGAGGTTCTTTCTCTGGCTTTGATGGTTTCCTAACATGAATGTGATGATTACTAGTCAGCCAAGGTGTTACTTTTCACATCTCAGAGATCTGTGTCACTGTAGCTATTTCAGCTTTAGTAGTTTGACATGTAAGCTGTAGCAGTAGACTTCCCTGAAATCTAAATTTTGTATCCTCAACTTAATGAGACTTTCTGACTCTGCTTGAGTTCTTCCTCCCATTATTGCTGCCTAACAACTCTTCCTAGGCAGTGAGATGGGCTGTTTATAGCCCTCATCTTGTTTGCTTTCCCTTCTCATTGGGAGCACTGCCCTATTCTGCCTGTTTAGTGTCGGGAAACGTTTATTTAATTTGTCCTTTTTTTTCCCTTTAGTGTGAGAGGTTAAATTCAATCCCTAATACTCTGTCATGGCCAGATGATATTCTTTGTTAATGAAATTTAATTTTGTTACATTATTTTTTGTACTTCTGACTCATATCTGTAAATTTATGAATTGTGTAGAATTTAATTATTTGACACTATAATAATGCATAGAATGCCTCTGCCTTGTGAAATTGGTACCTGCTTCATTAGGAAAAATGAGTTTGTGGATTAATGATCAGATTTCCTACAATGCTATCTAAATTGTTTACTGAAATTATTAAAGATTTTAAAATAATTTCCTATCTGGTTTGCTATCAAAACATTTAAACTTCTGAAATTTGTCATTTCTGTGTTGTTAAGTCATTTCAGTCTTAGTTATAAACTCTTACCAGTAAAAGAATAATCTAAGTTGCTGGCCATTCTTGTTCATAATATCTGTACAGTATTATAAATTATACAGTATTGTGAGGAATATGGTTGAAGAATAAAGACTAGAAGAACTCTCCTGGGATAAAGCAGTACTTGGGAATATAAACACACTAACTTGAGAAATTGATCTTTGATGATTATTTAGGTTATTTTATTTTTGAAATCACTGAAAGTAAATTTGCCACTTTTTTTTCCCCTGTATAGGCTGAAGGGTATGTGATTGGCAGCTGTATTAAGCACATTCCAATCGCAGGACGAGATATAACATATTTTATTCAGCAGTTGTTGAGAGACCGAGAAGTAGGAATCCCTCCAGAGCAATCCTTGGAAACTGCTAAGGCAGTAAAGGTAAAAAAGTAATGATGAAAATGTAATTCGGCTAGAAATTAAAATCAGATTTACAATATTAACATGAAAACTCTCAGGTGAAGAATGGTACTTTAAAAAAAAAACAAAAACCTTTTTACTTAGCCAGTTGTAAATTATTACCCTTAATTAAAATGTTTTCTCTTTATTTCTTGTAAGGAGATTTTGTGGGATGATTAGCTCCGTGCCTTGTCTCCACATTTCACATTTGAGTCAAGAACATTTGTACCAACTGACTTTAGCATACATTTTTTGTGATTATTCCCCATAGTAAAAGTAATTAGTTCGTTTCATAGTTCTTGTATCTCAATTTTTTCACTGAATTTTTTATTTTTTATTTTTTTTAAGATTTTGTTTATTTATTTGACAGACAAAGATCCCAAGTAGGCAGAGAGGCAGGCAGAGAGAGGAGGAAGCCTGCCCAAGCCGAAAGCAGAGGCTTTAACCCATTAAGCCATCTGGGCGCCCCTGAGTTCTTTATTTATTTCTTTATTTTAATCCTAACAATTTTCTGCTGAAAAAAATTTTTTTGATGTAATTGTTTCATTTCACTAGAATAGAGGTGGTGTTTGGCTCACGTGATACGGCAAATAAAAGAAAAACGTGAAGACTATTTAAGGTGTTTTAATAATTTGTATGTTATATAAGTCTTTGTTAGATCAGTGTTTTTATGTAAACTGTCAAAATACTTAGCATCGCTTTTTAAATTTATCATTTGCCAACATACCTACAAAAATTTTAGTAGGTTTCTCATATGTTTTCAGTATGTGAAAGCAAAAATCCCCCAGCAAAAATAACTTTAAGGAATTTACTGCTTCCTAGTAGTAAAGAAATTATGAAATGGCTGCCAAAACTAACTCAAAGGATGGCAGCAAAATTAAATATGTAAAAAATTAACATGAATACTGCTTCAGCATCTTTGGGAAGCCTGTGGGGTTTAAAAAAATAACAAAAGCACCAAGGATTAAAATCTATTTTAGAGAATACTGATGCTCAGTCTGAATGTATTTTAAGAATTATCATTTCCATGTAATTCCTACTTCTGATGTTGGAAAAAGAAGACCTACAATAACATCAAATTGTTCTTTTCCATATTCTTTCCTTATATGTCTTTATATTATTAGTAATAGTATTTGCATCTATTGTGGCTTAGAATTCTTCATGAACAAAAATATGTGAAGTGTGTGTTTTTCTTTTAAAAAAAATGAAACGTGGATTCAGGAGTCCATAAATTGCAAATAGAATATTACAACCCATAACATTTTTGAATTGTATTTTTGATGAAAACTTTTACTTAGGACTTACAATCAGATAAGCGGCAATTTGGCATTGTAGGTGATACAGTAAAAAAGAATAGTTTTTGTTTTCAGCCTTTTTTATTTTGCTCATTTACTTAGATCATATTGAGTTTTATTCCAGTAAGGTATTAAGAATTAAGGGTCTATATTAATTTGTGGGTTATATCAACTGTTACTTATTCTCTAGTTCTGCATTTATTTTTTGTTTTCTCCTCTTCATAATGCAGACTCCATTAATTATTGGAACTGCATAAAATGTTGAAGACAATAATGAATGTTTTCATAAAATAACCTTGAGATAGTAGAGGTTGTCTCTTCAGTTGATCAAATCTTATTCAATATGTATGAAGCTAGAAATTATGTATAGGAAATGAGAGATGAGTTATTTGTACTAAACATAAACTAATGTCCTAACATGAAATTATCTTCAGCTTAATTTGTTAATTTTATTTTCCAAAGATATTTGTTCATTTGATTCTGGTTTGCCAAAAATATGTCATCCTTTTCTACTGTTCTTAAAATGAGGAAATAATTACTCATTTCTTTGTTTTCCTAGGAGCGCTATAGTTATGTCTGCCCAGATTTAGTAAAAGAATTTAACAAGTATGACACAGATGGATCAAAATGGATTAAGCAATATACTGGAATCAATGCTATCTCAAAGAAAGAATTTTCTATTGATGTTGGTTATGAAAGATTCTTGGGACCTGAAATCTTTTTTCATCCGGAGGTAAGTTTTTTGTTTTTTGTTTTTCTTCTTAGATGGGATTGTTTTGAGAAATTCAGGGAAGAGTTAATCTCAGGAATTTTTCCTTTGTATACTAAAATGCTATTGTGAGTTATTTTCAAGAGGAATAGTTTCCTATGTTGAAATAGGCTAAACGAGTTACTATTTTTTGTATATTTAGAAAACTAAAACTTGTCTTTTTAATATTTGTGGCTTATGTGGGATCATGGAAAGAGGGGAGCCCTTAAAATTTATGACCATTTAAATAAAGTATTTTGGAAAAGTTCTAGAACTACCAGTGCCCCATATAAAATAACCATTAAACCAAGAACCGTTAGTCGACTATCATAACAAAATATTTATTAGCAAAATAGTTGTCTGTCTCTATGAAATGTTAGCAACATGGAGGGTTTTATTAAGTAAATAAAAGGTGTGTTTTTAATATGAAAAATTCTTCCAGTAACTTAATAGAAGAAATTTATTAATAGAATTACATTAAATGCCAAGTGTGCTTACTTGGCATTAAAAAGTTATTTTTTAATATTGTTTATTCACTTAGCAAATAGTGAATATGATTTTCATGGTCTCAGTTGAAGTATGGGATATTTAAAGATGAAAAAGTATTTTATGTTGCCCTTACTGAACTCAGAGAGTAAGGAAGATGAATATCTAAACAGGCATAGTTGTTTCAATAAATGCATGGATTTGGGGAGGGCATAGGAACAAAGACAATCTAAGTCTGCTTGGGAGAACTAAGGAAGCTTCTTATGAACTGAGACTTCAAGGGTGAATACATATTTGTCAGGCAAGTATGTTAGGGAAGTATCTTTCTGGCAGAAGAGATAGGTTGGGTAGAAGTTTGGGATAGGAGATTGCTAGGTAATAAAATTATAAAGGAAGGGATTGGTAGGAGATGGGCCCAGATGGGTATTTATGAGGGACTAATATGCTATCGAAAGTAGTTCTGGATTCTGTGCAGAGATCTTTAGTGCAAATGACATAGATTAGAAAGATCACTCTGACAGCACTGGTTTGGATGGATTTGAAACAGGGGTGTGAATTGTGTTGGAAACAGGTAAGTTTATTGCAGTTTTCCAGATGAAGGATAAGTAGTCAGGCCACTCAGATTGAGAAGGAGGTAAGAAAAAGCAATAGAATGAACGTGACTTACTGATTACTTAGATGTGAGGGGAGTAAATATGAAAAATCTGTGATTCCCATATGTGTAACTTGAACAGCTGGATGCGAAGGAGATATGGGCAGGAATCAGAGATCATGATGAATTGGCATATAGCTGTAAATTGGGAGCAAAGGAGTGAGCGAGCACCTGGGATAAGGCATTGTGGTCAGACAAGTATATGGGTGTTTTAAGGCTTTAGACAGTACATTTTCTTTGCAGTCTTTAAAATAAAAATTCATAAAAGGACATATGTACATAGTTTTAAAAGTTTTATAAGAACACTGACAGGCTTAAATAAAAATAGCAGCTCCTCATCCTCCACCCCTACTCTCACTCTTTCTGTGTTCCGCAGAGCATTCACTAGCTCTCACTTAGCCTGCACTCTTGGCAATTACCTGCACATCTCCAAATATTTGTCCTCTTATTTCTTGACATAGCAACATAAGTAATTTATCTACCAGCTTCCTTTTAGGTTAGTTGATATTTCCTTAGACCCTCTTCCTTTAGCCTGTCTGTATGTTATGTTATAGTTACTAGCTAAATCAGTAGTTTTACAGTATATAAATATTATTATACCTGTTAATATTTTTTGCTTTTGAGGCAAAATTGTAATGTAAATTTTTTCTCTTAAAATTGAGCTTCTCCTAAATTTTTACCTCATTTCTTCGTGTCATTTTCTCTCTGTTCATTTATTTTATTTATTCATTGAGGTTGTGTAATTAACTGTAATCTGAAGGGATCTTGGGGGTCTATTTCTATATAGAGAAATTTAACAGTGTTTTTAAAACCTTGTTTTACTTTTTTCTTTGTGGTTTGTTATCCTTTGAATTTTGGGGACTTCCAAGGTTCTGCAGGGTGAATGGATTGACTTCTTAGCAGTATGCCCTCTGGAGGCACTTAGGATGTAACATTCTTTTTTTGTCTTCCAAACAGGATTGAAGTATTTTATTTATGTTTACTCACCTTCTCTTTTCATCCTTGGGCATTTATCCTTTCTTATAGTTTTCTTCTGTCATATTAGTAGTAATTTAAGAAGATCAAAAGATAACTGTGTATCTGGCAGTCAGGTCACATTTTCTTTTGGGGTCATGTATATGTGAACTGCTGAAGTTGAACGTATTAAAGGTCACAGGTTAAAGAACATCAGTTGAAGTTGAAATACTGGAGAGATGTACTAAACCTCCATGTGGAGGACAGGAATTAGAGAATTGCAGAAGATTCAGAACCAAAGTCCTAGATGAATAGGATCATATAAGATAGATAATAGCGTGGGAGGTAAGAGGTATCTTGGATTTTAAAGGAGGAAGCATTTGAGTGGAATACTTAACACCCTCAGCAAGGTCCTGACAGTCTTAATTTTTGACATATTAGATACATAAATAAACTGTTGTTTTGGTTGTGTTGTGTTGCTTAGGAAAGGGATAGTTGTCAGGATGTCAGTTTACCTTGCTGCTAATGTTTTATATGTAATATTTTTCCTTTAATTTAATCTTTATCATTTGATAAGCTAAGTTTTCTTTATTAAGTTTTTTAAAACTTTGAGACATCTTTTACTCTCTGTAGCATTTTTTCTTTGTAAATAATTTCTTCTGTAGAAATCCATATTTTTCTCTTCTTCTGAGTTCTTTTTTAAAACCAGTTATGCATATGCACATTGTTTAAAAGTCTTGATTATTGAACTTCTAACAAAAACTAGGAGTGTCCTGCATACTTCTCTATTTTTTTTCCTAGAGGTAAGCACTTCAACCTTTTTTAGTTGATTGTTTTGGTGATTGCCTCCTTGCTACACATTGCTTTGGTTGCATTTTTCAGTTTTAGGCATTTTCTGTCAGTTTCCAGATAGAGAGGAAGAGGATTGCCTTTTCTCCCTTTCTTTTTTTGCCATGACAAGCAATACCTTTCCATACCTTTTTGTCCCAGTAATTACATTATGATTTTAGTTAGGTAAAAATGCAGTTCCTACATTTTTGTGAACACAAATTTTAATCAGATCTTGTGAACACAAATTCTGATCAAATCTGAGTTATGCAGTTTACCATGAAATATTTTTCTGTCCTATATTTTGTTTTCCATGGGAAATAGTAACTTGTTTGCTTAGTTTTAAAATACTGGATCCTTAATTCACCTCTGAATTCTACCTACCAGTTTTAAAACTGTCTTCTCAGGATATTCAGATGCATAGGGTTTTATAATCAATTTAATTTTCCAGAGCATGTGTTATGTCCCAATCAGAACCTGTTTCCTTCTGCACCTGGTAAAGAGTTGTCATCTTCCTTCACCATCATTGTGGAGATTCCTTTTGCCTCTCACTTAAATCCCTCTTCCCTCTATCCCATATCTTTATCTTTATTTTGGTGGAAATCATTTCCATTTGGGATTCCTGATATAAAGGGCACATGAAGAATGAAAATTTCAAAATCTTGCATGTTTGAAAATGTATTCATTTTACCTTTATGGTTGTCTGATAATTGGGTATAGAATTCTAGATTGTAAATCATTTTTCCTCAGCATTTTGAAGCCTCAGCTCAGTTGCTTCCTGTTATAGCTTGAAGTGAAAAGTTGTTCTGATTCCTAAACCTTTTATAGGGCCTGCTTTTTTTCTTTCCAGATACTTGTATATTGTCCCTTTGTTCCCTGACATTCTGATGTACTCTCTTTTTCTCTTCTAGTTGTACTTTTTGTTCCACTCTCTAGGTTATTTCTTCAGTTTTATCTTCTGAACATTTAACTGAATTTATTTCTGGTAACATACCTAATTTTCAAGGGCTCCCCTATGTCTGCTCTTGAATATTCCTTTTTTATGCTGCTCTGTTCTTGTTTCATGTTTGCGTATCTTCTGGCTCTCTCAGGATATTAGTCTAGGTTTTTTTAAGTTTTCTTCTTTCTGCCTAGTCTTTTTCTCCAGGTTGCTTTTTCTCTTTGTTTTCTTTGTTTTGATTCTTGTATTTTTCATGCTAGAGGTTTTTGAGAACCACTCATTTAAGAAGGGAACACTAAAAATCTGATTGGAAATCTGAGCTTTGTGGATGGGGCTTGTAGAGTATGTCCTTTTCTTTGGGAGAGTGCCCTATGTATGTTTCTTTAGGTCATTTCACATAGTCCCAGGAAGATTGCTGCCTGGAAGGTAGAGGTTGGCAGCCAAATGGGAAGAGGGTCAGCCATTGTGTGTCAGCAGTAGGCTGCATACGTTCACTTAAAAGCCCCCAGCTTTCATTCTTTTCAGCCATTTATAAGAGTCCCCGGGCTCTAATTTATTCCTTTAGAGAATAGGTAAGTCACCTTTCTCCTTGGATGAGGAGGCATTTCATAGATTATTTGGTTGGGGTTTGTGATTTAATTGCTTTTCCACAGAGACTTTCAACCAGTGTTCCTTCCTGTCCTTCTACCTCACTTTCAGTGCTGACAGGTACAGCCAGTTCTTGGGGGAGAGGGGTGGTAATAGAAAATAGCCTTATTCTTGGCTTTCCCAACTGACGACTTACTAAGTGTTTTGGAGGGAGTGCATGTCTTGTCCATCTGCTTTCCAGATTCTAGTTTGCCAGATTTTGTTGCTGTTTCTTCTTGTTCTGTTCTCTCCATACATTTGGGATTATTCCTTTTAAAAAAAATTTCTTTTTTGTTGCTTTTAGTAGGGAGAACAAGTTGAGATATGTGTGCTTAGTTCACCATGTTTTTCCAGAATAGACTTTTTTTTTTTGGTATCCTATGAACTGTGTCACTTCCCAAGTGAATTTTAAGATTCTGTCTTTTGTAGTTCTAGATATTTCTGTGCCAGAGTTCCTCTGTCATTTGAAATAGTCACTCTGTTTTTTGTTTTGTCTAGATGAAAGTGTAGGTATCTAAACTTGGAACCGAACATAAACTGTATGAAAGAGTAGGGGTATTTATTTTTTGAATAGCTAAATTCATCACAGATGCTTGAAAGAACTGTTTTTAGAAGGAACAGGCTTGGCTTGGCACTCTGAATTTTTTTTTTTTTTCTCTGAAGGAAATTTAAGTTTTTTTTTTGACAAAGCTATTTGGACTGTTTTGTTTGCTTGGGTGTATTCTCTATAAATTTTCCAGAAGAGAGAAAAGATACTCCTTTGATAGCCACTTACAGTAGTATTAAGACCTGATCAGAGAGCATTTAGAGGCAAGACTAACCCTTTTGCTGAAAATGAAAACAAAAGGCCTAAAGATAGTCTTATTGGAGACCCTAGGTTGAGCATAGTCAAGTATTAAGTAACCTACAACAATTTATTGTTAATTTTTACTCTTTTCCTTTGTTTATTTACTAAGTATCCATGTTTGCTGCTTTATTGCATATTCTTCTTCTTATCTGGGATTCTGTATAGCATAATGGTCCATGAGCTTTTTGTGAAGATGTATTCAAATCAGACTTCATGTCTTTTTAAATCAAAATATCTGTGGATAGATCCAAAATATGTGAATATTTAAAGAATGTATAAATTCTTTCTTTTGTATGTTCTTGATTAAAAATTGCTATGAGAAGGGCCCAGCATAGGAATGAATTACTCCATTCCTGTCTTACTTGCTTATGTTAAAGCAGATCACTGTCTTAAAGGTTAAGGAAAGAATTACGGGAGGGTTAGTCTCATGAGCACATGTGCTCCTCTGTGAGGGTGTGTGTGTATGTGTATGTGTTGTTTAGGTAGATATTAAGGGAATATAGCTAATAAAGATAATGTAGAGAATTTGTAAGTTCTGTATTAATAAGTCGGTATTATATTAAGATATCCTGGAACATATTTTCCATCAAATTGGTCTCTGTCCACATTTTGGGGATTAAATCTCATATCAAGGTCTCAGGTTGAGGTATCTTTATGGGATCATAAAAGCATGTTTTGAGAACTTAGTTTCCTTAGAAATTTTGTAGTCAGAACCTAGAGAGTTTCTACAGATGACAAAATAAAATTTTCAGGATGCCAGTTCTTTTGCTCATTCTAGTTAGTTATGGATTGAGCCATTCCCTGCCAGTAAACTAAGCTTGTCTATACATGGCATACAGAGCCACCTGAGTTGAGTTATGTTCTCCTATTTTTCCACAGAATACAGTATGGATTACTTCTGACAGAACAAATAGTCTATAGGTTGGGTTCTCAAGGTTCAGATTAAGCCACATTTCTCTATATGATTTTGGAGGGTCATAAGCATGCATATAAAAATAAATAACAGGGAAGAAAGGAAGACCTCCTTAATCTTATTTCTCCTTTTATAAGGCCTGTTTGCTGTATATAAAAAAAGTTTTTTTCTGTTGCTAAGCTTTATTTATTTATTTATTATTAACATATAATGTATTATTTGCTTCAGGGGTACAGGTCTGTGAATCATCAGTCTTAACACAATTAACAGCACTCACCAAAGCGCATACCCTCCCCAATGTCCATAACCCAGCCACCCTATCCCTACCCCCAGCTCCCCAGGAACCCTCAGTTTGTTTTGTGAGATTAAGATTCTCTTATGGTTTGTCCCCCTCCCTGGTCCCATCTTGTTTCATTTTTTCCCACTCTACCCTCATGACCCCCCGCCCTGCCTCTCAAATTCCTCATGTCAGAGAGAGCATATGATAATTGTCTTTCTCTGATTGACTTATTTTGCTTAGCATAATACCTTCTAGTTCCATCCACATTGTTGCAGATGGCAAGATTTCATTTTTGATGGCTGCATAGTATTCCATTGTATGTGTATATACCACATATTCTTTATCCATTCATCTGTTGATGAATATCTAGGTTCTTTCCATAGTTTGGCTATTGTGGACATTGCTGCTATAAACACTGGGGTGCACGTGCCCCTTTGGATCACTAAATTTGTATGTTTAGGGTAAATACCCAGTAGTGTGATTGCTGGATCTTAGGGTAGCTCTATTTTCAGCTTTTTGAGGAACCTCCATACTGTTTTCCAGAGTGGCTGCACCACCATGCATTCCCACCAACAGTGTAAGTTCCCCTTTCTCCGCATCCTCGCCAACATCTGTCCTATCCTAACTTATTCATTTCAGCCATTCTGACTGGTGTGAGGTGGTATCGCACTGTGGTTTTGATTTGTATTTCCCTGATGCCGGTGATGTTGAGCACTTTTTCATGTGTCTGTTGGCCATTTGGATGTCTTCTTTGCAGAAATGTCTGTTCATGTCTTCTGTCCATTTCTTGATTGGATTATTTGTTCTTTGGGTGTTGAGTTTGATAAGTTCTTTATGGAATTTGGGTACTAGCCCTTTATCTCGTAAGGCCTGTTTGTTATATATAAACATTTTTAAAAAATTATTATTTTTAACCTCATTCTATTTCCATAATAATTGAAGTTGTCAAATTGCTTTCTGCCTCACACCTTATCCAGTCTGTTAAAGAATTCTGAAGAGTTTTGTGTAATACATGTACCTTCCATTCCAAATAAATACATATTAATATTTTAATATTTACCATATTGAGATCTTATTTTAAAAAGTAAAATATTACGAAAAGAGTATCTTATCTTCCTTAGACCTTTTTCTTTCTGTATTTGGTTTCCATCCTTTCTTTTTTCCTCTGGAGGGCAGTTGCTGTTATAAATTTAGTGTATATCCAGTTCATGTGTTTAACTGTGCATATATTCAGAAAAACACATTTTTAAAAGATTTACATATATGGAATCACTGAAGTTTTTTTGAAGTCAGCTTTTTAAAAAATGAGTTTTGCTTTTGAGTGTCAGCTGTTGGTAATGGTTCAACTGTGTTATATCATCATGTGAGGATATAGTTTATTCTCATTATTCACAGTAGATACTCCAAAAAGTTGCTGTGAACACTGAATTAGTGAATACTGAATTATTGCTCATAGAGGGAAATAGGGTTAGGTTCTTGGAGCTTTAGGTTACAACACTTTTGTCAGGTGAACATAGAGCTATTATTTGTGTTTCTGTTTAAAGATGCACTATTTAGTATATGTCATTGATTTATTAGCCTTGATCCCATGGCCAACAGCAAAACTGTGACTCATGCCTGAATGAACCTTATCCAAAACTGTGTTTTCTCCATGACATATACCATAGCCTTAAGCTTAGGAATAGTAGATATCACTTTGGCACTACTATGGTTGGGGAACCTTTTATTTATTTATTTTAGATATTTTATTTATTTGAGAGAAAGAGAGTAAGTGAGAGCATAAAAGCAGGGTGAAGGAGAAAGCAGACTCCCTGTGGAGCAGGGAGCTCGACTCAGGGCTTAATTCCAGGACCCTCAGATCATGACCTGAGCCAGAGGCAGACCCCCAACCAACTGAGCCATCCACGTGCCCCAGAGACCCTTTTAAATAGCGAAAGTACCCACAATAATGTGGAAACTGTGGCACTAAATAGATCATGAAAAGGACACTTACAGTATAAAAGCTGAAATGAGAAGACTGGGCATTTCCTTTTTTGACCTCAAATATGAATGTGCTCTTCAGCTCAGATTTTCAGAGTGCTGTTCATGTGCATGCCTACGGAATTTTACCAGTTCATGGTATACGTGTGCTTTTACATTTTTGCTATTCTGATGATTATGAAATGGTATATATCATCATTACTATAATTTGATTTCTTCTGAAATCTCTGATTTCAGAGTCTTTAATTTTGAGTTAGTGACCAGAATTTATGTTTGTAAAAAGTCCTTTTTTTTAAAAACTCAAAACTTTCTTAATTTTTTATTGTGATATTTAAGTAGGGATCTAATTTCTATCATATATCCACCTTTACTTTTCAGTTTGCTAATCCAGACTTTACTCAACCTATCTCAGAAGTTGTAGATGAAGTAATTCAGAATTGCCCTATTGATGTCAGGCGTCCACTCTATAAGGTCAGTATTTACAGCAAAATTGTTCAAGGTTTTCTTTTAAAAAATTTCTTTATTTTTCTGTCTATTGTTGAATATTAAATTTAAAAATCCTCTCTTCAAAAGCCTATGATAGGATTTTAGTACTGTTTCATATGTCTTAAAATTTTTTGTTTTTCTTTCTAAATAAAAATCATACTTATATATTTTTCTCCAATGATACAGAATATTGTCCTCTCTGGAGGTTCAACCATGTTCAGGGACTTTGGACGTCGCTTGCAAAGAGATTTGAAAAGAACTGTAGATGCCAGGCTGAAATTAAGTGAGGAATTGAGTGGTGGCAGATTGAAGGTTGGTTTTTTCAGATATTGGTGGGAGGGTTGAGGGTGCCTTGATAATTGTAGTGGGGATGGGAAATGTCTGCCAACTTCTGCTTTTATTTCGGGAAATAAGAGGATTTCTGTCAGGTTTTCTAATGGAAAGTGGTTAATCATATTGAGATCTTATTTTAAGAAATAAAATATTACAAAAAGAGTATCTTACCTTCCTTAGACCTTTTCCTTTCACTGTTTGGTTTCCATCCTTTCTTTTTCCTCCTGAGGGTAGTTGCTATCATGAGTTTAGGTTACCCGGGTCATGTTTTTAACTGTGCATGTATTCAGAAAAACATATAGTTTTAAAAGATTTACATACATGGAATCGTTCAAGAATATCATGTCCTTGATTGGTCATTTGATTCCTCTAGGATGGTATCAACATTTATGGAAAATTTTGTTAGCCTGTGTGAGTGACAATAATTCATACGTATCTCACGGATAACTTACATAGAGAAGAATTCCTTGCATATTTTAGGGATAATACTCCTTAAGGACCCACACAATTTTAAAGAGTACTATAGCAGTACAACAAAGCCTAGTTGATAGAGAACCTGATGTTGTGAGGTTTATCCTGCTTGCACAGACTCATTCTAGCTTCCCCACAGCAGCCTCATAGTGTGAAATCCAGTTGGTGGTTTAGCAGAAATAACTTCTTTTACATGTCCTGGACTTTGGGTTTGCTGTCGAAATCAAAATGAATTTAAATTCTCAGATGCTTGCTTTCTATATTTATGAGACAGTTTTTCAGTAAATGTTATGTTTCATCCTTGCTCAGTGCAGAATATTGAAGCAAAATATTGACTTAGAGGATACATTGCTAAATAAAAACAAGCTTTATTCAACTTGGAAAATGATCAAGAATTAGGGCTTCATCTGAGACTACTAGTCATTCAAAATTATTTAAAACTAAAACATAATCTTCTAGGGTTTACTGCTTATTTAGAAATTGGATGACAGCTGACTGTTTTCAGTCCCTAAATTTTGATTATCTTAAACTTATGCTTGGAGCACAGTAAAAAAAGTTTGTTTCAAAGTAGTTGTTTAGTTTGTAATGGGCTCACTATAGATAAATGAAACAAATGCCGTTTATTAGTATAGTATTTTAGTAAAGTAAAAATTTAACATTTTTAGGCTTTTTGTACATTTCAAAATAAGAAATGAGGACTTTTTTTTTTCCTCCTCAGTGATATTAGCACTCTACTGACATTAATGATAAAGGAGAAATCCAGTTTACTGGAGGACTCTGCCTTCTTTTTTATTTTACTTTATATTTTTATGGATTTTCATCACGTTTTTATATATCTGTATCTAAATCTGACTTTATTGCCTTTCAATTTGTAATTTTTAAAGACAAGTAAATAACTTTTCTTAACCAAAAAAAAAAAAAATGCCATTTTTTATGACATGTAAATATTTTTAAACTTTTTATTTTGAAATAATTTCATACTTATAGAAAACATACAAAACCTAATAGGAATTTCTGTATATCGTTCACCTAGATTTTCCAAATGTTAGCATTTTATATTTGCTTTATTCTGTATCTACAAAGATACCTACATACACAAATAAACACACATACCTATATGTGCAAATATTTTTTCTGAACTATTTGAGAATGAATTGGAAGTATAATGTCCCATCATGCCTAAATACTTAAGTGTGTATGCCCTAAAACAGGACATTGCAAATGTCACAAAACTAATCTGATAAAGTAAAAAATCTAGTTATAGACCTGATTCACATTTCACCACTTCTTCCATTATTGTCCTTTATAGCAAAAGGGAGAAAAAATACATACCTTTTTTTGGTCTAGAATCCAATCTTAGGATTGCATGTTTCAATTCATTAATTCGCTATCATGTCCCTTCAATCTGAAGTACTCAGTCTTCTTTTATATTCATTCATCCTTCCTTCCTTCCTTTCTTTCTTCCATTTATTTATTCATTTTAGAGAGCAAGCGAGAGTGTGTGCGTAAGTGCTCTTGAGTGGAGAGGGTTTGAGGGAGAGGGAGAAGGAGAAAGAATCTGAAGCAGACTCCACACTGACTGAGCCACCCAAAACCCCTTTTTTGTCTTTCTTATTTAACCTTAACTTTTTTTTTTTTTAAGAATACAGGCCATTTATTTTACAGAATGTTTCTCAATTTGGGATTGTCTGGTATTTCCTCATGATTAGTTAGGTTTAGATTATGTACTTTTGGCAGTAATACCACAGAAATGATGTTGTATCCTTTTTAAGTTGGTTGTATCACTAGACACATGGTGTAATTTGTCCCAGATGTTAATTTTGATCAGTTGGTTAAAGTTGTGTCTGCTGGGTTTCTCTATAAAGTTATTATTTTTTCTTTATGTGTAGTAAGAATACTACGGGAAGATACTTTCAGACTATGTAGCTATCATGTTTCTTATCAGACTTTGAACCACTGGTTTTAACATCCATTTCTCTTTTCTAAAATAGTTACCACTATGTGGTAGTTGCCAACTGGTATTTTGCAAATTCTGTTATTCCTTCTGTGGTTTTTAGTCTCATTTTACTGTAAGGAAGAGTTTTCCCCTCTCATTCATTCATTCAGTAATACCTCTATAAAAACGTGATTTCTTATATTTTTCTTTAGGCTGTATCACTAATATCATTGCAATAAAATATTAACATATCAATACTATTAATATCTTTAATTTTGATGCTCAAATTTTCTCAGATTTGGCCAGTGGGAACCATTAAAGGTGGCTTTTTGTCCTTTTGATGTGGCCCTAGTATTTAGGCTCTTGCTACTCCTTGACACAGCAGAACAATTCAGATTCATCTTGTACTTTCTGTTCTCCAATATTGGAATCAGCCTTTTTTTTTTTTTTTTTTTCCCCCTTTCTGGAGACACCCTTGTTCGTTTTAGTGGAGAATGCTATTTAGGAAACACATTTTGGGGATTGCCTGGGTGGCTCAGTCCGTTGTGTCTGCCTTCAGCTCAGGTCATGATCTCAGTGACCTGGGATGGAGCCCTGCATTGGGCTGCTTCCTCACCAGGGAGCCTGCTCCTCCCTCTTCCTGCCACTCCTCCTGCTTGTGCTCTCTCTTTCTCTGACAAATAAATAAATAAAATCTTAAAAAAAAAAAAAAAAAAAAAAAGAACCAAATACTCATTGTTACTGAGGGTCACTGCCTTAGGCCTTCTTGGGAGTCAGAACTGGGAGGTGTTTGTGCACATGCATATACACACTCCTCTGTATCCAGTTTTATATTTATATAAATTAAAAACTTAATTCATAGTGATACTGCTAGCTCCAGAATACCAGAAGTTCATTGTAGCCTTCCACTTTTCCGTATTTGTAATGCTATATACTCTGACAGAAACAGTATATTTATGTTTTTGCTCAAACTGTAATACATATTATAGTGCTTTCAGAATTATTAATCCATACCACAGTGATAAAAAAACTAACTGGAGTTCAATATTTACCTCATTTTTATCTTTTTAAACAAAAAGATAGGAAGAGGGAGGGAGAGTCCTAAGCAGACTCTGCCCTGAGCATGCCGGCCAAGGTGGGGCTAGGTCTCTTGACCCTGAGATCATGACCTTAGCTAAAACCCAAGAGTCAGAGGCTTAACCCACAGTGCTACCCAGTCACCCTACTTCGTTTTTCTCTTAAGACAGAGGGCTAGTCATAATCCCGTGTTCAAAAGTTACTGGGGTTAGTCTATTTCCCCACTTCAGTGTGGCTATTATTACTTTTAAAAAATAAAATTAGCTTAATTTGTTTCTGTTGTATTCTATTTTGCTTTATATGCATCCTGCCTCTTTTGAAGTTTTATTTACTTTTCAGTACACAGTTTTGTGTTACATACATTTACAGTTAAATGATACAGAAATTGTTACTTGAATTTACTATTGAACTGCTCTTGCTATGTCATTTTTAGCCAAAACCTATTGATGTACAAGTCATTACACACCACATGCAGCGATATGCAGTTTGGTTTGGAGGATCCATGCTGGCTTCCACGGTGAGATAAAGCTTCTATTTCAAATTTGATTTTTTTTTCCCAGAGAGAAGAAATTGCCAGTGTATATGCAGTGTAGAATAACAAGGGAAATTTCTTTAAATTTATCTGCATATAGCTGTAGATTGCATGAGAAAGTTTTAAAATTAGAAACGTCTGTATGTACATAGTATTTTAAAATGTAGGTATTTGGATTTTAGTTTTTGCTTGCTTAGACAGTTTTTTAGGTGAACACTTAAGAGTTTTAAAACTAATCTGTAGGTAAAGTTCTTTTAATCTTGTGATGATACAGATATCAGAAGGTCATTGCTTTTTCTGTGCAAATATTTAAAAACATCAAGATCACTGCATAGGAAGTATGATGTTCAAAAGTTAGTAAAGGGAATTATTCTAAGGGCCATTTCCCCAAAACAAAACATCTTAAAACCTCTTTAAAAGATAATTTAACATCATTTGCCTATTAAATATCAGTGCTTTATCTTGTAGTACAGAGTATTAAATAAGATAAAGAAATTTTATCTGAATTATTGAAAATTACATAAACTTGGATTTTTAAAACCATTGAAAAATAAGAGGTAGTTACTTTCTTATTTTAGTTATCTTCCATTTGTTCCATATAACCTAATGAGTTTGTAAATTTGCCCTTTGAAGAAGTTAAGGGAGAGAGCCTCTAACTATATCAGACCTTTATTGAGGAAACAATCTAGAAGTTTTTGTATATGACTAAGAGGAGTTTATATTTTATTTTACTTTAAAAATTGTATCTATTTTAGAGAGTGAGAGAGAGTGACAGTACGAGTGGGGAAGCAAGAGGGAGAGAGAGAGAATCTGAAGCAGACTCCTCAGCGCTCAGCATGGATCCCAATGCGGGCTTGATCCCATGGCCTTGAGATCATTGACCTGAGCCTAAAGAGTCAGACACTTAGCCAACTGCACCTCTTAGGTGCCCCTTATTTATATTTTAAATTAATGCTGCTTTTTTAGAATATTGATTTATTGTACAGTGTGGGGAAATCTCACCAGAATAGTTTGACCTTTTGAGAATCAGTCTTCCAGTCCTCAGAATGTCAGAATCATGTTGAGGTAGGAGGATGTGTCTTAGGACATGTGTTAAATCCTGCTTTTCATTTCTGATAACTGTTTGTAGCTGATTTTTAAGTCACGGTTTCTAGAATTTTTAAGCTTCATTTAAATACCCAGATGGACTAATAGTAAACATTTTGTTCTATTTTAAAGCATTTTGAGAGTTGGTACACTTTTGACATTTGTAAAAATACATGTTTTTATTTTCAGCCTGAGTTCTACCAAGTATGCCACACCAAAAAGGATTATGAAGAAATTGGACCTAGCATTTGTCGTCACAATCCAGTGTTTGGAGTCATGTCGTAAAATTGATTTCATAATTATTGGGGCTAGGGAGGTGGGGAAGAAATAATCTTTCTGATTACCTGTTTTGTCTGGATGGCTGGTTTTGAGGTTTTAAACCTGACTTGAAGTAAGAAGACCAAACATAATTATACAGGAATATTTTAATAAGTGTATCAACATGCGAATGTAGAGGAGAGCCAAAATGATTAAGTGTTTTTCTTTAGACTGAATATTTGAATCTTATGTGTAACAAAAAGAAGTGGGTTTTAGTTCTTTCTGTGCCCTGATATTTTGTATATTATTGAATTATCCAAGATTTGATGGGATTTATCGGTATGTAGATAGCTCTATAATGCTTGAGTTGTACACTTCTAAGTGTGCAATGCAAGAGCTTGTTTATATTTCATACTTTTTATACTTTGAGGAAAAAAGTCAAAGAAAAACTAGTATTTGAGGAGAAACAAGTGACCAAGTAAAGGATAAATTAAAAAAAAAAAAAGCCTCCTGAGACTTGGCGTACACACACACTCATGGGATTCCAGTTATTACAAATGGCTTCCACCCCCTTGTACCCCCCAATGGTTTTCTTTGCAAGTGCTTTTGGAACTAAGAAGCTAGTATCTTGGATTAACTGATGCCCGCTAATGCTTTCTGACTACTCGAATCCTGTTTCTTGCTTTAAAGGAAAAGTAAAGAGAAGACTGTTGGACCAGTACTGCAGTTCTGTAGTGTCATTTCTTATTAAAAGTAAATTTGATTACCAAAATTGGTATATTTAAAGCCTAACACCATTCTAATAAAGGCACAAATTTCTTTTTAATACTTGTTTCAAGCTCTTTAATCTCTTTATAAGTTAACTAATCTATTTTCTTCAAACCTCTGCTATAATTCTTTAAAATCACAATTGGTTAGCAAGCTGACTTTTTTATGTGCTCTAAACAAATAATTATGAACTTTTAATATGTTGAGTGCTTTCATTTTGATAACTGGATCTCCATTTGATATTTTCATTTGTATAACTCATTTGCAGTCTGAAAATTTTTTTAGTGCCAGTCCCTGACATATGGAAAGTTAATTTTCTTTGCATTTTAAAATATCTGGATCATGAAGAAAAAGTGATGAAAATAAATTAAAACTGAATTACCTTTTCTAAAGTTTTTTTTTTTTTTTTAGAAGCAGTGTCATTCTATTTTGTGTTTATGTATCTTATAGGATTTCTGTTTCTGTTGGAATAGTGGGATTCATTGAAATCTCTATAATGTGTATGGTAGAAAATACCTTGTGAACTTGAAATTTCACCAGTTATATTTATAGAAGAATAAAAATGGAAGATGTTTTTTAGGCATTAATGCCAGTGCACACTTGAACTTCATTATCCATGAAAACGCACGGAGAATTAGTATACGTCTATCTAAAAGTTAAAGAACAAGTAAAGGGTCTTTGTTATTTGTGTTTAATATAAAGACAGAATTGAGGAGTAAACTTTAGATTTTATTTAAAATGAAGCAGGGTACTTAAAATTATATTAATCATTTCTGTGAAACTTTGGGAGTAAAGAACAGAGTGTATATCCTCTAGTAGTGATAGTGTCAGAATCAAAGATCTTATTTCCCCCCGCCTCACTTAAAAAAAGTAGTTCATGAACATGTAAAGAAAAAAACTATTCAAACAGTACCAAAGAGTAGATAGTGAAAGTAGTTTTCTTTTTCACCCTAGTTTGTCCTGTTTTCTCATTTCAGTTAGAAATGTCTTTTGTGTTTTTGTAATTCTGTGTATATAGAAAGAAGTATAGCTCCCTTATTTTAGCACGAATTGGAGTTTGCTGCATATACTGTTCTTCATTCTGCTTTTCAAATCTTTTTTGATACAGAACTAAATGGATAAGCATTAAAGATTTCATCCTCCTGGTCCAATAAAGTATTATTAGCATTGCCTTAAATATGTCTTTTCCACCTAGTGTTATTGAATAGTGAGTAAGCTCAAAAGACATGTTTACAGAGCTACAGATTACAATCTCATGCATACTTATATAAAGATGTTAACTGATTCATTAAAAAAATGTGAATCAAGAAATTTCCTTTAAACTTATATATATTTTAGGGAAACAAGATTCAGACCTTTCCATATTTCTTGTTGGCCCTTTTGGTCTGCTTTTCTGGGACTGAGCTGTAGTATGAGAGAAACAGTGCTCTTCTTTACATCTTCCCTATTACTGTATATCATTTCTCAATTTACAGCACCTTTGGTTATATATGTGTAGATTCTGGCCAAGATGAATTCAGATCTGTAACACTGATTTGATACCAGACTGCATGAGTGTGGTACATTGGAAAAGAGACCAGTGACTGAAATTTTTATTCTAGTTCTACAAATTGATGCTAGAACTCCTTCAACTTTTATTTTTTGTTGTTATTATTAAAACATGGAAAATACAGTTGTATAATCCTCGACAAATTCTTTGAATTTTCTGGACCTTAATTCACTTTACATAGAAGGTGATATATGGATTAACAATGCAGTTTTTGTGTAATTTGTTAGAATTGATTCATTTGTGATAGTAAAGGTGTTTTCTGATGTCTCCATTTTAATAGGCAGAGCTTTGATCAATTGGGGAAATATTAATGGACAGAAATAAAGTAGATAATGGTTCTCTAGTTTGCCTACTCTTCAGTAAGCCGATTTTCACAACTTAATCTTTACCCATTAGTAAGTGGCATATACTGCAATTGATCACCTTCCTGTCTGCCTTCTTTTTTGGTAAAAAAGAACAATCCAGTATTGTTAAGGTCCACCAATATAATTTTTTGGTTTGTTTTCAAAGCTACTTGAACAAGTTGAAATAACTGTTCTTGCAGTTATTTGTAGAAATAGCTTCAGAAATAATATGAAGTATAGGGATAATAGGCTATTATATTGTTTATTTATTTATTTTCTACAGAGAAGTCCTAGAGAATATATCTACAAAATAGAAACTTTCTTCATTCAGATAACCATAAAGGTGGTACCAGGTAACATTGTTGATGAAATTATTTTTAGTGTCATATGGTATTTGTGCTGTTGTAAAGAGTTGTTGTTCCTCTAAATACTGGACTAATCAGTCCATGATAAAGTCCAGTGTATTTCTGCTTTTGTTACCAGCTCAGCTTTGACTCCTGTGACCCTCTACTCCCTTACCTTGTTCATATCACCGTGCCTGGGTATCTCCGGTAGCCTGGTGCAGTCTCTGAAGCTGTTAGCACGTAGATTCCCGACTGGGGTTAATGTCACTAAATATATTACCTAAAGTACACAGAAACCAACATACTTAAACTCTCAGAGTGAAACCTCTACTTCTCTATGCCCTAGAGCATATTTCAGTGTAATAGCATGTAGCCTATACACTTGGCCATGGGCAGGTTTTTTTGCCTTTTTTTTTTTTAAGATATAGTCTTTTTTTTTTTTGACACAGAGCAGGGGGAGGGATAGAAGGACAATCAGCTTCCCTGCTGAGCAGGACTCTGGGATCATGACCTGAGCCGAAGCAGATGCCTAATGGACTGAACCACCCAGGCACCCCGGCCATGGGCAGATTTGTCAGCAAGAAGTTATGTGAAACTCTCATAGCAAAACCTAAAAATAAGTACTTTGTTTTTGTAATTAGGCCCATATCACATTTAAGCTGACCTTAAGAATTTTTAGATCTGTAGAAAGGTCTGGAGACTTGAGTGAAAAAGGATTTCTGCTATTCTTTGTTGATGAGTCCTCAATATTGTTCATTCCTCTTCCATAGTATTTATTTGTCAGCATACTGGCACTTTATTGTAATGTGCTTGGTCTTAATAGAATCTTAACAGAAATAAATTAAAGTCTGTGGTTGTCTGTGGTACTCCCCATGCCATAACCCAGTTTAACTGATGCACTTGGAACTTGGAGCTGAATTAAATGAATTAAATAACACCTATTCAGTTTCAGAATTGTGTTAATCTTGCTCTAATGAATGCCACAGCAGTAAAAAAAAAAACAAAAAACAAAAAACAAAAATACAAATGACTGATTTAGTGAAAATGGCAACTGAAGGAAAAAACTGAGAAAATTAAAAATTAGAAAAAAATTACTCTTACTTTGATTTAACAAATGATCCTTACTGTTTTTCAGCATTCCATCACTTTTGGTAACTTTTATACATTACATTAAAATTAAGGTGCTGAGTTGAAATGGTTTCACATTTGTTCAAACACTACAACTCATTTATACCACCCATGTACTGCATCAGGGTTTGGGCTCCCAATCCGAAGAGACATTTCTTGACTGCATACTGTGTTTCAGGCACTGTGTCTCATTATGAATAAAACTTTCTGCTCTGAGCTCAGAGGTTAGTGTAGTGATAAATACACAGAGGAGTGAGATTTCAGAGATGTCTTAATAAGCCTGGGATTTTTCTTCATAAAGTTGATGGTTGTTGTTTTGAGGGGAAAAAACTACGGTAAAAGTTAAATGTGTGGCTGCAGTTTAAAATTAGTCTTTTATGTGTCCTTGGCATTCTTAAAACAATCAGAAATATTAAATCCAACAATAGTTGAAGAAAGTAATTACACAGTAGAGATCATTCTTAATTCATTTGGTATTTCTAGTACCTTACATATTACCTGGCACATAGTAATGGTTCAGTAAGTGTGTTTGATAAATGAATGGATGAGTGAATATAAAATCCATCCTTCATTTTGAAATTAAAACTTTGAATTGTGTATATAATTTTTGGTCCTTTAAAAGATAACCCATATTTATCAAGAAAGTAAAAATTACTATATTTTTCTGTTTCTCTAGATTTTATCTTAAAACAGTGATATTCTGTATAAAACAGTGGAGGATTATTAAGTGATCATAAATTTTCTGAAGTGAGTCTTCAGTAATTCTTCATCTAGTTTATGGTCATTTTTAAATCTTTGTAATATAATGTGCACTCTAAATCTGAGCATTGTACAGTGCTAACTGAAATGCTTTGAAATGTTTGGTACCATTCACTATCAGCAGTAGGAACTCTACTAATTTCTAGCTTTGCTTTTGTTGACCAGTTTTGATTCTCTCTTATCCAGATCGCATTTTGAGATATATTAGAGATGATGACTTAAATCAAAACTTTCTCCATTTTCTTTTCTTTTTTCTTTATTTGAGAGAGCATGAGAACGGGGAGGGGTAAAGGGTGAGGGAGAACAGGTTCCCCACTGAGTAGGGAAGAGATGCGGGCTCAATCCCCAGGATCCTGAAATCATGACCTTAACTGAAGGCATACGCTTAACCAACTGAGCCACCCAGGTGCCCCCAAATTTCCTCCCATTTTCAATGAATGAGAATCACTGGTACGGTGGATTGTTCCTCTTTCTTGGAGGTCTTATTAGAAAGTTGATACTGGAATTGAGAGTACATCCTTTATCTTACTAGGAGTACATAGTATCTTTTACAAACAAATTAAAAATGTTCAGAGGGTTGTGCAATAAGAAAATATGAGACTCCTGTTTTGGTGCAATAATGCTTAATTGGGATCTCTTGTACGTTTTTGGGATGACCAAAGTACTTTACAGAGCAGTTCTATTTGAATAGACTTTCCCAAGACATTGAACAGTGAGTAAGAATTTGGTAGATGGAAAGTAGGTAGGGAAGATATTTTAGTATGGGAGAAGCAGCCTGAATAACAATTAGTGATTATGGTCTGGGTGAGTGTGTTGTGACTTTAGTATGCAAGTTGGAAATAGTGGTGGGTTGCAATGGGGATGTCTGCTGTCCTCACACGTGGACTGAAAAAAGTGGATGTGGTTAAGATTGAGACCACTCATGCAAACAACTGACATCAGTAATGTGGAATTTTCAGAGTTTGGTCTAGTCCTAATCACATTTTACAGATGAGGGAAGACAACTGATACTGTAAGTGACTTGGCAAAGGCCATATTAGTAGTTAGGGGCAGAACAGGACTTATTAGTAATTTTTTTTTATGTTTTGTTTATATGGAATAGCATATGGTTTATTAAGTAGTTTTCTCAAAATTAGGCAGTGAGCCATTTCGTTGGGAGAGCTGATCTCATTGTTGTGGTAGATGCTGCTGATGCGAGGGAGCTATCAAATGACCTTAAATGTGTCTACCAAATCATGCATGATGTCCACAGTTAGCAGACTAAAGTGCTGAGCTAATAGCAGGAGGCAAAAACTCAGTAAATCTGTTGGAGACTGAACTGAATGTTACGAGGAAATGATCTCTTTTAAAAAAGGAGAAAGAAAAAGACCCCTCTTCATACAGAACAACCTCTGAAACATTGAACTGTCATGATCTAGGCCAAGTAGTGTATTCGAGCTCTTGCACATTTTGGCCGTGTCTCTCCAGATTAGCTAGACTAAGGTACCTAGTAGCAGATCTACTGAAAATTAAACTTGCCAGTGACATAACTGGATTTTTATTAATTAGAAAGTACCTGAATTGGTTTTAAAGACTGGGAAAGCATCTTTAGGCTACAGATAAAAGTGAACTTTGTGAAAATGTTATGAAATACAATTCTTGGCATGTGGCAAGTGCTCAAATATTTGTTGAAAAAAGTTCTGGATTAAAAAAACACTTGTGAAAATGGTGTTTTTGATCCTCTTACTGTTTTGATAGTAATTAAGAATACTTATGATATAGGCAGGGTGATAATCTATTTTTAAAGTAGGTCACATGTTTGGGGTACCTGGATGGCTTAGTTGGTTGAGCGTCCAACTCTGATTTCAGCTTGGGTTATGAACTCAGGGTTGAGGGATTGAGCCCTGTGTCAGGCTCCACACTGAGCAGAGGAACCTGCTTGGGATTCTCTTTCCCTCTCTTAAAATCACATTTGGCACAAATTAAAATTCTGTTTACATATCCATTTATAGCTATCTTTTAAAAATTCATCCCTTTCAAGATGGTCCATTGAAAAAATGGTTTAATCCTTATACGAATGTATGTTTTAATAAACTCAAGATCAGTAATCTGCTAATGAACTCATATTTGGATTACATTTGAATTGTATGTCTGTGGATTCACTTGCCTCTAATATTTCTCCCAAAAGAAATTGGGTTATTTGATCTGAACAGCACTAAATTTTTCTACCTATATTTTCCTTCACCATTATAAAAGTTGCAACTTTATGAACATTATTTTTTAGGGTGCTTGCAGCATGAACGGAAATGGTTTTAAGTACCCCCCACACCTCCTCCCAGGAGAGCGAAGTGACTTCTTAAACTCCCAGGTAGAAGAATTTTCACTCAGGCATTAGCATTCTAGTAGTAGTCTTGAAATTTTCACAAAGAAGACAACGATTTTTTTCAGAGACATTTAGCAAGAGAAGAATGGAAAGGCAGATGTGGCTTTTGAGTTTTGAATCTTTCAGTCCATCCACTAGATGTCTCTCTTTCCTCCCCTCATCTGTAAATGAATATATTCCAATTAAATTTGCTCCTGTCAAAAGCAAGTTGAATCTGAGTTATGGAAGTAACACATTTCATGTTCCCGTTTAAATGCTGTTTCATGCCATTTTCAGCAACATACCCATGATTTCAATAAAAACAAAGATGTTCCTTAGGTTGTGACAGTAAGTCAGTGTAATTTATTTATTGAGCAGTATCACTTTGGAACCTTTAATATGCTAAACACTTTTCAAGGTGTGTGGGGATATAATAGGCAAAGCAGACATGTTTTTGCCTCCTAGAACTTTAAAAGAATGTTCAGGCCACAGCAAAATATATTAAAACTGCAATATGACAACCATCATCATTTATATTCTTGTGTTAAGGAAAGCCAGAAAAGGAAAGGGGTTGGGTAACATTTTAAGCCTTTTTTTATGCTTTAAGTTTAGTTTTTAGTAGTACTTCCTAGGGGTACCTGGGTAGCTCATTCATTGTCTACCTTTGCTTCAGGTCATGATCCCAGGGTCCTGGGATCGAGCCCTGTGTTGGGCTCCCTGCACAAGACACCTGCTTCTCCCTCTCCCACTCCCCCTGCTTGTGTTCCCTCTCTCCCTGCCTCTCTGTCAAATAAATAAAATCTTAAAAAAAAAAATAGTCCTTACTAGTGTTCTCCATGTTTCTCTAAGGTTAGACTTTGTACAATTTCTCTTTAGTGATAGGGATCATTGAAAAGATGCAGAGTTTGATTGCAGAGTCAACAAAGAAATGGAAGGTGGATTTCCTTCCCTTACTATGAAGGTACATGGACATGATAATTGCCTTTAATTTATCATGCAGATATCAGGCAACAATCAGCTTAATGTCCCACATTTTCCTATTAATATATTCAGTGTAAATGAAGGTTCTTTTCTGGAAACAAAGTTTAAAACTATTACTGCTTTGCAACATGTGATGTCGAACTCCATTTGTTTTACATGTATTGAACTGAACCTTGGGTGACAGTATGAATTGGTTTAGTCAGTTGCTCTTACTGCTGTAGCAGAGAACTAACCACAGGCAGTCTGGTCCTGAGAAACTTGAACTTTGGGATGGGAGAGGATTGTGGTTTTGGTTCCAGGATATATTAACTCAGGATTCTCCCCTCCTCTATTATATATTCTAGTAATTTATTGTTTAGTGATTTCCCAAAGAAAATCTCAACTTTTTTTTGTCCTGATGAATGTCTTAACAATTGAAACAAAAACTGAGAATTTATGGTGTTCTGAGACCTAATAGTTGTGTCCTCTGGGTTGCTTGTTTTCTTGGCTAGATAATGGCCTATTCCCAAGAAGCTTTCCTGCTTGGGTCCGTTATGGTCTCAAAAGTGAGTGACATAACAATAGCAGAAGGAAGTGATTAAAGGTTAAGTGGATATGGGGCATTTTAGCCCAAGTAGTAAATTAACTGGTTATACTTTATCAAACAAGCATTTTTCTCTTTTCTATGTGCTATTATGTTCTTCTAGAGCATCCTCATAAACCTCAAAATGAACTGAACACAAGCCAAAGC
Source organism: Lutra lutra (assembly GCF_902655055.1). Classification (NCBI taxonomy): domain Eukaryota; kingdom Metazoa; phylum Chordata; class Mammalia; order Carnivora; family Mustelidae; genus Lutra; species Lutra lutra. The sequence goes on from NC_062280.1 coordinate 99,912,389, forward strand.
TGACTCTTAACCGTGGACCCCCGCCCCCCCCTGCAATGTCCCTTGGCTGTTCTGAGTTTGGGGGATGGTGATTCAGATTGAGATCAAAGCTCCCTGAAGCTAAGTACAAATGTTTTGAGAAAATGGAATAAATGTCCCATGTATTGTTTTGTGCATAAGTATTTTAGGTGGCCTTGAGTTACTTTACAGTGGGAGAACTTGAAGATTACACCAGGCTAGAGACCCCCTGACTCTAAAACACAGCTATAGTAATACACATGTCATGTTGCTCCTTACCTCAAAAGGGGGCTCCACATGTTGAATGAAAACAAAGCAGTCTTTTTTTAGGGAGAGGCATTGCTGACATTTGTCATCATTGCTACCTCTGAACCTGTGTCTTAAGCACCCCAAGATGAATGTCGGTTCTCCCAGATGTGGCTGATCATCAGGACATGGAAGAACTCTTGGTAAGGAATGTTCTTTAAGAATGGTTTTCATGGGGCAGCTGGGTGGCTCAGTGGGTCAAAGCCTCTGCCTTCGGCTCAGGTCAGGATCCCAGGGTCCTGGGATCGAGCCCCACATCGGGCTCTCTGCTCAGCAGGGAGCCTGCTTCCTCCTCTCTCTCTCTGCCTGCCTCTCTGCCTACTTGTAATCTCTGTCTGTCAAATAAATAAGTAAAATCTTAAAAAAAATGGTTTTCATTTAGTAATCTCAATGTTGACGTGGACTCTTGCTTATAATTTGGTGCAAAGCAGAACTGCATTATGAGATGGGAATTGTGGCATTCACCAAATCCTCGTAAGTTTACCCTAGAATTATTAAATGCATAGGAAGATTATAGTGTCATTTCTTTAGGTCTTGTGAACAACAACTTTTTGTACTGCTTGCTCTCTGGTTTCCACCCACTAGGCCAATTTACAAACAAGTTGAACTGTGTTAACATTTCATGATGAGAGGAAGTGGAAAGTGTTCCTATGACACAAAAGCCCTTTACTTAAGGGGTACTTCGGGGTTAAGAACAGTTTTCCACTCCAAATAGTTTCATTGTGTTCTCCATAATGGGTGTGATTGTTTAATGATGACATATTTGAACTGAGATGATTGAACAGACATTACTTGAACAAATAAAAACTTGACAGGCTATGCCTTTTTAAGCAATTATGTATGCCTAGGGCAAGATAAGTTAGAAAAAGCTGATTACTGTCACCATTCATAAAAGAGCAAAATCTGAAGGATGCAGATTTGAAAGTACACTGTTCATGTGGCAGAAGGCTAACCCACGTGCCTAGCTCTCTATTTCTTTTGCAGGTTCTTTTTGTAGGTGCATCTTTGCTAAATGGATTCCTGTTGAAATCCTGTTAACTGTTTCTTCCAGCTGAGGAGGAATGGCCTGCCTTGTTTTGCAAGTGGGAGGTTTTTTTGTTGCTAGAAGAAATTCCTAACCTGCTACTTAATGTCCCCTGATCTTAGTTTTGCTTGGGCCTGATGTGCCCTCATTGATGAAGTTGAAATACTGCTATTTCTTGTTAATCAAATCCAGAAAATATTTTTGGGCACCCAGCGACCACATCAGAGACACCTGCTAGCCCTTGGTGGGCACACAACTCTTTGCATTTGTAGTCTAGCTTGGAGACCGCCCTGAAGGTTATTAATGAAAATGCGAGGCAATGTGTATTTTGAGTTGTCATGGAGGTGAGAAAGTAAAAATTAGCTCAGACTAAGAAAATCTAAATCTGCCTTGCTCTGCCATCAGACACAGATAAAGCCAACTGCAGTTAACAGGAAAACATAATTTTCCCAAGGACATGCTGCGGCTGTACCCTGTCATAACAACTCCCTTCCAGTGTCTACTGCTTTTTCACTCCGAGGAACTTTGTTCTTTAAAATCAGACTGTCAGAAATTTTGCTGTTTGAAATGACACTGGTAAGAATGAAACATCCACTTTTAATATAATTTACTTTGATCCAAAGAAGTTGCCTCGGTTTCCAACAAGGTACAGAGCTACAGATGAGAGGTTTTGGGACATAGCACTTCACATCTAAACTTTTAGTTTCCAAGGTTATGTTCCCCTTGGTCCACTTTGCAGTCTAGATCTGATGTCTAGCCCTCTATTTTCAGCCGTGCTTTACTCTGAGCCTATTGCAGAGCTAATTTATTTCATTTTTTTGTTTGAATCTTATAATTTCTTATAATTTCCACCTTTCCTCAATGTGCTGCATCCTTCATAGTAATGGGTCAATAAACTTGACTTTGTCAGAGGAAAAGTGTTGATTTTTCCCTGAAGTCTTAGGCTGATGGCCTCGGACAGAAGTGCATTAAAAGTGCAAAGCACAGTAAGATCCAGAAACTGATTTTAACTGAGTGTTCAGGAACACGTCAAGAAGGCAGTTGTATTAATGATTTACTAGGTGTCACTCTTTAACAGTTTATTTGGTATTACAGATTTGAGACCATGTAAACTTTTTTCTTTTTGACAATTCCAGTTTTGGGATTTTTTTTCCATTTTACAGTTCTCAATCTAGCATTAAATATATGTGTATGTATAATGTATTTACGTAAGATGTACATTACATATAGTCCAGTGTTGTGTTTTTCACTTTTATGATTTTATATGTAGATACTTTACTTCCACAAAAGTAGCATCTTTTTGGAGGGTAGTCTGGCTGCTTAAAATTTCACCTGAATTTTTTTCAGTGTTGGCTAGTGTTGTACATACAGTAGATGCTCAATAAATACTTAACACATTGAATCAAGGAAGCTTTGTGTCTTAGCTGTTTCTTTGATACTTTCACGAAGTTTGAAAGAAGCAGACTGTGGTATCTTCTTCACAATTCCGCCTCTACCTTACAACGTACAAATTATCCTTAGGCAATGAGGCGCTGAGCAGTTGAAGCTTTTTATGGCTCCGTTTGTCTGCAGCCACCTAAATGTCAATGGATAGATGTGTTTGTCATAATGTGTGGTAAGTGGAAATAAGCCCCCTGTTAGCAGCATCATTAGAGATAAATAGATGTGCAGGAACTCAAAGAGGTGATCAGCTGTCAGGTTCCACTCTGAGGAAATAACAATGTCATTTGCATTTGAAAATGTGCAGAAGTAAATGCACAATTCCTCACCTCAACCTGATTTGTTTTTCAGACCTCTGCGTATTTACTTTCGTTCATCCACTACTTCAGTTGAAGAAGAGTGAACTAAACCATCGATTAAAAATAGCTCAGGAAAACCACTGAAGACATTATTAGATTTGAATGTAGCAGCATTGAAAGCACAGTCTCAGTTACTCCAGTGCCTTCCCCCTGGGCCTTGCCCTTTATGTAGGGGACTGGTGGGGAATCGGAAATCTCTGCCTCTCAGAGCCTGGGAAGGGGTATGTGTCATTGATCTGCCAATACCCATACCTGTAACCCCTAGCATTTCCCCCCATCTTTCTGCCGTGCCCTTCGCAGTGGAGACCCTCTGTCCTCAGGAGGTCTCCTCCTGTAGTTGAAAGAGGACGTTGCTGTTGCAGGCTTTACATCCAGACATAATCAAATCCAGCATCAAAAGAGCCCCTCTCGTCCTGGGTGGTTGTTTAATTTTAAGAGAGGAAAATTTCCTGCAAGCTTTTCAGAAGAGCCCTCCTTATGTTTCAATGATCAGAGTTACCACGTATGTCTGTCCTAAGTGGGGTGGATTTCAGTGACTGGCTTAGTGGGAGACAAGCGGAGGAATGTGACTTACTGAAACAAATGTGGCGGTTTGGAAGGGGTGTGTGCGCCTGCGTGCTTGGTGGTTAGGTACACGTGCAACCCTGTCTGCTGCTCTCAGCAGAGCAGGGATTCGAACCCAGTCTGTCTCATCCCAAAGCCCGGGTGTGTCTCCCTCCCCAAGCTCACATGTGGATGAGGGTTTCCTGCGTGTGGCTCTTAAGAAAAACATGACTGGGGGGCACCTGGGTGCCTCAGTGGGTTAAGCCTCTGCCTTCGGCTCAGGTCATGATCTCAGGGTCCTGGGATTGAGCCCCTCATTGGGCTCTCTGCTCAGCAGGGAGCCTGCTTCCCTCTTTCTCTCTGCCTGTCTCTCTGCCTACTTGTGATGGATCAATCTCTGTCAAATAAAAATTAAAAAAAAAAACATGACTGGAACAAATCCTAATTTTTGAGAAGTTTGCACTTGTAATTATATTTGGGTTATGTAAGTATTAAAGTATTGAAGTGTTCACTTTCTCTCAACATTAGCCAAGTGGTGTGTGGAACAACAGTGGTCATGAATGTGACCCCCCACCCCCACCCCCCCAGCCACAGGGCAGCAGCATTTAAAACAATTCCTCCGACTGGTGTTAGTGTTTTATAGTGTCCCTCTTGCTCTGTCCTTACTGAGAAGTGCTGGCTACTGAGTTTGGGAAGGTAGACAGATTAAGGAGGCCCTTGAATTTCAGGTTAAGGGATATAGACTTTTTTTTTTTTCCTTCTCCAAGGAACATAGAGTCATTGAAGATTTTAGCCACAGGAAGACATGAACCTGACTGCAATTTAGGGAAACTAATCTGTCAAAGTAGGTAAGAATTGAGAGAAATATAAGAGGTTTTTACATTTGTAGGAGTCTTTCAGCCCAGTAAGTCTGATGTGCCAGAAATGCCTATTTCTTCATTTTCTTCATGTTTAATTTTCAGTTTCATTCTGCGGGGCTGGTAGGAAATTCAGTATCAGCCATTCTTTGGCACTTCTGCCTTCCCAAGCATGCTCTGAAATCTGGAAACATTACGACACACTCGGCCTGGAAAGGATCCCTGACCTTTATTCCATCATGGTCGCACCAACATCCACGAAGGCTGGTGGCCTCCTGCAGCTTAGAATGTGCGAAGCTTTATGAGACCCTTGTAGCCCAAGGTCCAGGTTCTCTACAGACATGAGGTGGTGTTTCCTTCTCAGGGTCCTGCCATCAGTACCGCTCCCATCTCTGTGCCCCAATCTCCGACCTTTTTTTAAGCTTTGAATTCAGTGAAATTTATAGACCTTTTTGTAGAGTTAGAAGGGCTTGGATAAGCCAAATACCCATATAACCACATCCCATTGAAGGTACAGGATATTTTTATCACTCCAGAAAGTTCCTTCATGCCCCCTTCCAAACAATCCTCTCCTTACCCTGAGGCAGTAACTCCTGTCGGTTCTTTTCCCCATAGATGAGTGGGCCTGTTCTAGAATTTCATATAAGTAAAATCCTACTCCAGCTTCTTTTCCCCTCAACATTTTATCTGTGAGACTCATCATATTGTTGTGTTTGACAACAGTCATTCCTTTTTTGTTGCCTAGTATTTTTTTGTTGTGGAATAGTATTTTCCTTCCTTCCTTCCTTCTTTCCTTCCTTCCTTCGTCTTTCTTTCTTCTTTCTGTCTTTCCCTTCTTTCTTTCTCTTTCCATAACAGCATTTCCTTCTCCTTGTTGATTTCAGAGGGATTAAGTATGTTTTCTCCAGTAAAAGCCATAAAGAACTTCACTAGAGGCAAGGATGCACAAAGTATTCAATGTTTCCATGGGATAGAGGAGGGAAAGGTAACATGAAAACAAATTGATAACTCAACAAATAAACCTGCTCTACGGTCCCCCTGGGAAGAGGTGATGAGGGCCTGAGTTAGAGTGGAACATGGAAACAAGGTAGAGAGAGCTGGTGCAGGGGCAGCACCCATGAAGTTTGGTACCTCATCAGTCCTAGAAGGACAAGGCTGAGCAGTTTAGCCTGGATGGTGACCGACATGATCAGGTTGGGAGTAAGGATGAGTGTTGGTGCCAATGGCAGAACTAGGAGTAGACTAGGCCGAAGATGGAAAAGGATGAGTGAGTTTGGTACCTGTTGATTTTGAGGGGGGTATGGAAGGTAACACTGGAAAAGTCCACTGGGTTGGTAAAAGAGCTCTCCAGTTCAATACCATCTTCGAACTGAGGGTGAGGTCAAGAGTTATACACAGGAGGTGAATGTTGAAATCATGAGAAAGGAAAGTTAAAGGAGATAAATAGGCAGGGATGGAGCTTTGAAGAAGGCCATGCAGAGGGCTCAAGGAAGAAGAGAAGTCAAAGGGGGAAGGATGGGTGGTGACAGCATTAGGATGAGAATAGCAGGGCATGGAGTATCTTGAGAACTGGGAGAGCAAAGGATAGGGAAGTAGTTAGCAGAAATGCCAAAGTTTCAGAGAGCTGACCAAGGTGGAACAATGACAGGTCATTAAATGTGCCGACTGGAAGCTTACTGCTGGCTTTTGAAGGATCAATTACAGAAGAGAAATGGGAGTTGAAGCAGGTTGCAAGGAGCTGTGGAGTAAGAGGATACTGAGATAGAGCCAATAACTAAACAGCTTTTATTCAAGAAATGTGCACTTAGAGGAATGAAAGAAGGGCTCTGGGTAGCAGGAGGATGGGAGGAAAGGCTGGAGGACAGGTTGCGAGGTTTGTTTCCTTGGGAAGCACTGAGCATGCCCCTGGCCTGGGCAGAGGAGGCAGAGAGTATTTCTGACTCAGCTTCCCAGAAGAGTTGTAAGAGACAGTGGGATGGAAAGTGCCGGGGCTGGGGGTGGGTGAGTGAACTGTAGAGAAGAGTCAGTCTTCTCTTAAAGCAGTAGAGGAGGAGACAATAGGTGAGCCCTTCCTGGGTGTGGATGGAGCGTGCTGGTTGTAATCACTTGTTCTCGGCATGACACGCTCCTTAAGAAATTTTCTGTTTTATCTACTCTAAATATATGAAGTTTATAAAATGGCCTCCTTTTGGGTTCAGGAAATTGGATTTCAAAGCAGTGCATATAGAGGAAGCCTCTTCTAACTGCTCAGGCTAGCTGGTAGAGATCCCTTTCCCAGATCCCTCCTCCCAGGAGACAATCTGTAATGTCTATCCCATTGTGGCAGATGGCAACAAGCCCTGGGGTAGGAACCCAACTATGATGTGTTAGCAAGAGACACTGGCCACATGTCCTTTGGTCAAATTAATCAGGGATGGAACTACTGCTCAAACAGGTGAGATTAACATCGACTGGAAGGCTGGCAAAGCAAACCTGGGACACACTGGACTTTGAATTCAGAAACACTGCTTATTTGCATTCATTTTCAAAATTATATCTGCAGCACAAAAGGGGCTCCCAGAAGATTAGATGGGCTTCACAATGGATATGATGCTTGGGAGCGTGTGTTGCTCAGTCTAAGATGATCCTATAACTCCTTGAATGCACGCCAGTGGACAGCAAGACAGAAATGCTGTGGCTTTTTACTTGGGATCCCATTTGTGTTCTGGATGTTGAAGTTGCTACAGATCTGGCTACCTCTTTTTTTTTTTTTTGGATTAACATATAATGCAATACATATAATGTATTATTTGCTTCAGGGGTACAGGTCTGTAAATCATCAGTCTTACATAATTAACAGCACTCACCATAGCACATACCCTCCCCAATGTCCATAACGCGGCCACCCTATCCCCCGCAACTCCCCAGGAACCCTCAGTTTGTTTCCTGATATTAAGAGTCTCTCATGGTTTGTCTCCCTCCCTGGTCCCATCTTTTTTCATTTTTTCCCTCCCGTCCCACCCATCCCCCCACCCCCCACACCCTGCCTTTCAAGTTCCTCATATTAGAGAGATCATATGATAATTGTCTTTCTCTCATTGACTTATTTCGCTTAGCATAACACCCTCTAGTTCCATCCACATCATTGCAAATGGCAAGATTTCTTTTTTTGATAACTGCATAGTATTCTATTGTATATACATATACCACATCTTCTTGATCCATTCATCTGTTGATGGACATTTGGTTTCTTTCCATAGTTTGGCTATTGTGGATATTGCTGCTATAAACATTGGAGTACATGTGTCCCTTCAGCTCACTACATTTGTATTTTTAGAGTAATACCCAGTAGTGCGATTGCTGGGTCATAGGGTAGCTCTATTTTCAACTTTTTGAGGAACCTCCATGCTGTTTTCCAGAGTGGTTGCACCAGCTTGCATTCCCACCAACAGTGTAGGAGGGTTCCCCTTTCTCCGCATCTTCACCCACATCTGTCATTTCCTGACTTGTTAATTTTAGCCATTCTGACTGGTGTGAGGTGGTATCTCACTGTGGTTTTGATTTGCATTTCCCTGAATCCGAGTGAAGTGAAGCACTTTTTCATGTGCCTGTTGGCCATCTGGATGTCTTCTTTGCAGAAATGTCTGTTCATGTCTTCTGTCCATTTCTTGATTGGATTATTTGTTCTTTGGGTATTGAGTCTGATAAGGTGTTTAGAGATTTTGGATACTGCTGGCTACCTCTTAAAAAGGATATATTTTTTGAAACCTCTAGCAAGTGTTCTCAGTGTGGCTGCCATAAAAGGCCCAAATATACACAGGTTGAAACATACGTGAATATATTTGTTGACCTTCTAGGCAGAAGACACTGGTGCAAGGCTGCTGCACTCATTCACATTGTGGTGGCTTCTTCATCTGATATCACACATTTATCACTGTTTCCTTGAGAAATAAAGGGCACCTTCTATCTCCCTTCTCACACCTGTGGATCTTGAGACTTTTTGTCAGTCCTTCTCTTATCGTGGCCTAACCTCAACCTACTTATGGTTGGTGCTATAAGTGGCAACATACAAAAGAATAAATGGTGTGTTGGAGGTTATCTTTCTGGAATATTCCTGTATTTAAGGACACTGGTTTTTCTAAATGTTTAGATATCAATTCCTAAATTGCATCAGTGCTCCCTGAGTGAGTGTAGTTCCAGAAGTGGAGGCCATAACTGCGTGTTGCTTTCTAGCTTCCACCTTCCTTCTCCCCTCCCACCACCATAATGGGCTTCTTGCATGTAAACTCGCTCTGCGTGGTTGGACTCTGCACAGCACTGAGCCCCTGGAAGATGTGCTCCAGGCCTCTAGGAACACATACTCTATGACAGATGGCAGCAAATTAAACTGGCAATTGAAAAAGCCAGAGCATTTCCAGAACCTCTGTTAGAGGAGCCGTTCCAGAGGGGGAGAGGCAGGGAAGACAAATCGCTGGAATGTGGCCAGAACCATTTGGTACTTGACATCAATTTGATCAATAAACACTTCCTGAACACCCAGATAGAAGAAGCTATTCCAGAGTCCATAGGCGCACACACAGATCAGAGAGACCAACATTCAGACCTACGTTTAGGAAGATAGACAGCACAAGGAGAGGCGCATGGACAATTCTAGGCTGGCAGAAGTCTGAACAGAGGCTTATGTAAGGGTAAGCCAAAAATTATAGCCACCACACAATAATATAATGCATGTTGATGGCTAGGTCCTAGATGATATGCAGAGGGTGGGAGAAACAAAATTCTGGGGCTGGAAGGAACACTGGCAATCCCCTCAATTTGAAGATGAGGGAACTGAAGTCCCTTCTCCACAAGATGAAGTGATTTGTTCAACGTCAAGGTCATTTGGTTTTGGGAACCCCCTGATTAATAGTACTACAACTGGTAGTACTAATAGTAGTACTAATGATGGTACTAACAGTGCTATTAATAGCTAAGACTACAGAGAACTTATGTGTACCAGCCACTATCCTAAGTGCTTTAAGTGTATCAACGAATCTAATATAGGTTATGTTCTTTTCACCTCTGAAATAGTATTTTGCACATGGAGAAACTGAGGCAGAAGAGTACTGGTACCTTGCCCAAACTCCAGCCAGTAAGTGGTAGAACTGAGACTCCAATGCCACAGTTGGGCTCCAGAGCTTGTGATCTTAATTTCTCAGTTCCTCACAGTCCCTCAGACCTCTGACTCCTGGTCCAGTGCTCTTGTCCTTGGACTGGGCATGTCATTGAGGTGAGGTTACACTGAATGAGGGAGTGACATGACAAAACTGAAATTTAAGGTTGCTGGTACGGCTTCAGTAGTCAAGGTAGACTAGAGAAGTGGAGAAGGGAGAGCAGGTAGAGGAGCGTCTAAATACACTTGTGTTGAATGTTTGGTCCACAGCAGGAATAGAGAAGATTACATTGGATGGGAATGGTTGGTTAGCAGTCATTCATTCCGTAGTATAAATCAGTCTATCCTGTTGCTTATCCTTCAGAAATCAGAACTCTGACCATAGAAGGAAGGAATGGAGAGAGGGTACAGCAAAAGGAAAGGCAAAGGAACAAGAATAGAAATGGAACAGATATTGATGACTTCCCAGTATTCCTCACAGAGGTCCCGATCTTTTGGGAATGGTTTGATCTACTTTAGGTAAATGTCCATTGCTCATGGAGTGACGTAAAGAAGGAAGAGAACAAAAACAAATGAAACAAAGCAAAAAAAAAAAAAGAGAGAGAACAAGAAAGATGCCATCTCTTAGTAGGAACGAGACCTTAGCAAGTGGGTAAAGATTACATTAAGAGCCCAGTGTGTTTTCACAGATTGGGGTCTCCCTCAGGGAAAGACTTGTCTCATCATTCCTAGTGGTCAACAGACAGCCTTCAGCTGAAGACAGCCTCCTTGTCCAAGGTCCTGGCCTTTCCCACATGACCACATCCAGTGACTGGCTGATGCAAGGTATAAAGGCCAGGCCAGGCAGAGTCTCGGCAGAAGGGGCCATGGGAAGCCCCCCGACAAAGGGTCGCTGACTGTGTGAGCGTGTTCATGGAATGAGGTGTAACTAGATTTCTCAAGATAAAATGCTCATCGATAAATGTGATAAAGAGAAGGAAGAACTCTACTTTGAGAGGAAGCGAACAGACAACAAGTAGCTGTTTGAATTCATGGTACACTGGACAGTGGAGGCCAGAACATGGAGAAGACTCTTGTGGATGCTTCAGACTGGTTCTAAGAATAACCGTCTGCAAGTGGAGTCCAGCATTTAAGGGGCTCAGCCCCTATACGGATGCAGAGCTGTCCTTCTGTCTCCAAGTAACATTTCCATTGGCATGCGGCTGCACAGACTGCCCTCAGACGCTCATTTTCAAATGTAGGATGTGAGCAGTTTCCCAACTATCCACCAGATGGTACCTTCCTACCAGAAATTAGGTTTCAGGCTGCGGAACTCCATCATTTTTTCCACCCCGCAGACCAGCTACAGAATCAGACACCTGCCCCGGTTACTGCTAAAAGGAAAGGAAGCTGATGAGAGCACCTCTCCGGGTGGGAGCACTGGAGGGCCTGGTGGGGGCGGCGGCATTGTGTTCACTTTCAGGAATATGGGACTGAAGCCGAAGGGTCCTTTCTGTAATGAGGAGAGGCACATGCAGATGTGTGGAATCAAGTCATAGAGAAGTCTCCCAGGGAGGGTAGGACTTTGAGGTTAGCCCCCAGGAGGTCTGGTCATAAAAGTCCTTGGTGCTGCCTCCGTGCTATTCCCTGGGGTCTGCCCAAGGCTGCTGAGTGCTCTGAAATGTAGCTAGATGTCCCACAAAAGAAAGCCTCTGTTGGAAAGACTTGCTCATCGTTGAACAGTTTGGGTTCTGAGGCCTGAGCAGCAGTCTCCCCAGGTTGCTTGGTGTTCTTGGAATGGGAGGATAACTGGTTTTTACTGCAGGGGGCCCACTATCTGGTACTTTCCCGCTTCTGGCCCGGGGTGGTTGGTCATCCTGGCTGCCTGGGATGTACACACCAGGGATGAGGCTAGACCTTCACACACATGAAGTGAGCTGGGCGATTTGGGGCAGTGCAGTACTATTTTGAAATTATGAATCATTTTGTTGCTGTTGTTTTCCTACCAGATTCCCAGGTTCCCTTTCGCCAGTGAGACTTATGTCAGGGAAAGCAATGTTCTGGAGGAAAGAGGTCTTCTCTTGGCTTCTGAATTTCAGAAGTTTAGGCCTTAGCTGATAGATTTGGGAGAAGAGGTGGTAAATAAATATTTTCTCAGGTTGGGGAGAGAGGAGAGAGTGGCTGGGGTGATGAGACGCGGGCCTCTGAGCAGGGAAGCATGTTGGCTCTCATCTGCCTTCTGCCAGCTCGCCGGCAAGGATGAGAAGTGTTTGCTCTCTGGGCGAGGACCCTGGCCCCCTTGGCTTGGGGGGGAGCACAGGAGAGGTGTGCAGACCTCAGAGAGGAGAGGGTTGTTTTCTTACCCCACAGCAGAGGGCCAGAGAGCTTCGGGTGCCTCAGAGAGGTGCCGAACCAGCAGGGGAAATCCGTGGGCTTGCAAGCACTTCTCGGAGAGGGGACCACGGCACAGTGCCCCTCCAGACTTGTGTCCACCTAGGGCTTTACCATGTGGCGGTATTTGGAAATGGCCTTTGCAGATATCAAGTTAAGACGAGGTGTTACTGGATCAGGGTGGGTCCTAATCCAATGCTTTAGTGTCCTTGTAAGAAAAGGGAACCGTGGACCCAGAGGGGCACACAGAGAGGGCAGGTGCCCTGTGAAGATGATGGCACAGCCAAGGAACGCCCAAGAAAAGGGAACCGTGGACCCAGAGGGGCACACAGAGAGGGCAGGTGCCCTGTGAAGATGACGGCACAGCCAAGGAACGCCCAGAACTACCAGCTGCCACCACCAGGAGTGACAAAGAGGCAAGGAAGGATCCTGTCCCAAAGCCTTTGGAAGGAGCCCGGCCCTGGTGACACCTCAATTTCAGACTTCCAGCATCCACAACTGTGGGAGGATATGTGTCTGCTATTTTAAGCCACCCAGGTTGTAGTGCTTTGTTCTAGCAGCCCCGGGCAATAACCCTGACCTGAACCAGGGTGCAGGAGAGGCTCTTAGCATGGTCCCAGCTGGCGAGCCTGGAGGTGGAGAGGCCAGCACTGAGACCAGCACTGAGTACCGGGTGGGCCCACTGTGGCAGGGAACACCTACAGTGGGAGCCTGGACTGTAGGCAGTGACATCTCTGACATGAGGAAGAATGAGGCCTTACACAGAAAGTGCGTAAGAAATGGAGTGATTACTATTAAACTTGTCTTATTGCTTGGGTTTGTGGGCTAAGATTTGCTGCTCTAGGAGCTGAGGTTTAGGGCATCGACCAGCAAGTCAATCACTGCCACCAAGTCGTCCGCTCTAGCAGGGGGATTCAGGCCCGCTTCTGCCAGCTTACCAAGCTGTCCTGTCCTTCATTATTATCTCTAGTTTTCCCTGCTGCATGCCTGACACTATGCCAAATGGCACTGGGCCCTGTGCTCCAAGTACAACCGTGTACTCTCTACTCCAGCCCTTTGATCAGGCTGTATCTTTGCTGTTTCCTGTCATAATCCTACCTTTGATGCCGGGTCTGGCACAGGAGGGCTTTCCAAGTCTTCCAAACACATTGTCATCTCCTTTGCAACTCTGGCAATTGTTTTGGAGTATTTTTGATGGCAGCCCCTGCTGTGTCTCATACCCTTTGTATCCCTCATAACACTAGCAAGGGGTATAATCATAGTATGGACCATATGTCTTGGTTTGTGACCAAAGCAGCCCCTTTATGAGCTGGGACATGGCCTCTTGCCTGGGCTTGCCTGGGCTCATGGAAATGAGAGATCCAGGCCTTGCTCTCAAGGAGCTTTCCTATAACACTGATGTACCAAATAAAAGTTGGCAACATGTTTGGCTTTGGGGGTTGAAATGTTGGCTCCCCACCACCATCCCCCCTGCCTGCCAGAGGCTGCATCATGGAACGCAGTCAGTCTCTCAGCGTCAGATCAGGCCTGTGGCTTGGGTCCAGGTGGCCACCTAGAGCTTTATCTCCAGCCCTGCCCCAAAGCCAAGGCCCATGTGCAATGTCCAATGGACAGAAGGCTCTGTCACCTGGATCGAAACATCATAAGCACTTAACGGGTGTGACTTATGATTTTCCAAAAAGGTGAGGGAAGAATAAACATTTGGAGCCACTCTGTCTGAGAAACTGGTCCACATGCGTTGGGGTGGCTCTCGTAGCCTCCCTAATAAAGCAGAGTAGGATCTGCAAGTCCTTTGGGTGCCCTGATTTTATGACTTTCCTGACTGCCTTTCACTGTCATATCGTCCTCTGCAGATGCCTGAAGTCCCTTGAACTGGCCACACATACCTGCGTTCTGGAATCAGAGAGAAGACAATGGGAGGCAAGGTTTATGGGAGGGAAAGGGAGCAATTTACATTCTCACGGAGGTCCGAGCTGCTGATAGCTGCTACTTTCCCCAGAACAGGTTTTAGCTTGGGTGAGGAGTCTGGACAGGGAGAGAGCAGGAGGACCCTGAGCTGGCTCACTGGCCATGGCAGGGGTGAGCAGAAAGGAAGGAGCAATGGTGGCAGGAAAGAGGGCCTGGGGGACCCAAAGGTAAAGTTCATCTACATCTTCTTCTTCTTCTTTTTTTTTTTTTTTTGATATTATGGGCCTTGTGTGATTCTGACATTCAACTCTGAGGGATCTCCCGACTGTTGATTTCACAAACCTTAAAAGTCATCTACTGATGGGTGCCTGGGTGGCTCAGTGGGTTAAGCCACTGCCTTCAGCTCAGATCATGATCTCAGGGTCCTGGGATCGAGTCCCGCATCGGGTGTTTTGCTCGGCGGGGATCCTGCTTCCCTTTCTCTCTCTCTGCCTGCCTCTCCATCTACTTGTGATCTCTCTCTGTCAAATAAATAAATAAAATCTTTAAAAAAAAAAAAGTCATCTACTGAAAACATTCTGGAACATCAGAAGGTTGCCATTACTTATTTGGTTAAATAAAGATATAAAAAGCAAACAAAACAAAAACTCTACCACATAAAAGAAAGGATGTTTCAATGGTTTAAAAAAAAAATTAAGAAAAATCTCAGAAAAAAGGACAGTCTTTTTAAAGTGGGTGAATGTAGCTTTATAGGAAAAGAAAAAAACAGCTGTCTATGTCCTTTTCAGTGGTCCCAGGAAAATTTTGGTAGAGACCGGCCTCCCAATAGGAATCACGTGCACCCTGATTCTGAAGGCCCCACCAGTTTATAGTTCATGACACTATGCTTCCCCCTGCTGGCCAAAAGGAGTTGCGAAAGGGGTCTCAAAATAAACTCCTGGGACTCCTCCCAGCAATTACTCCTATGTTTATTTAACACCCACCACGTGCCAAGAGAGGGCCATGTGGGGTGAGGACACATGGAAATGAGAGATCCAGGCCTTGCTCTCAAGGAGCTTTCCTATAACACTGATGCACCAAATAAAAGTTGGCAACATGTTTGGCTTTGGGGGTTGAAATGTTGGCTCCCCACCACCATCCCCCCTGCCTGCCAGAGGCTGCATCATGGAATGCAGTCAGTCTCTCAGCGTCAGATCAGACCTGTGGCTTGGGTCCAGGTGGCCACCTAGAGCTTTATCTCCAGCCCTGCCCCGAAGCCAGGGCCCACCTGCACTGATGAAGCTGAAAGGTCGCCAGTCCCCGACGGGGCATTTCTTCTCTCAGCTAGCTCTTCAGTAGTCTCACTCCTATTTATGCGGCCATCCCTGGGGCAGGCAAGCCTGTGCTTTCCATGGAGTCCTTCCATGCTCACTCCAAACCCAGGATGACTTCTATGACCTCAAGGCTCCTCTCTACCATTGTTTCCTCTTACTTGATTTTTCAAGTAGACAAGAAAGTCCCTGATGGTTGAGCCTCTGTTTTAACAGTTTTCTCTCCATCTTCTCTTCTCCAAGGATGTACTAGGAGTTCTCAGTTTTTCATTTTTTTATGCAGAGAAGCTTCCTATCTCCTTTACATATTAGGGCTACACTTAGACCTCATCAAAATATTTTTGTATCAAAAATGGGAAATTGTTAAGTCAGTTTAGGCTAAGTTATTTGGCTGTGACAGACAATCCCCAAGTCTCTACAGCTTAGAATAACAAAGGTTTATTTCTTAATGCTACATGGCCCGTGTGGATCACTTGGGGATAGGGTTACCAGAATTAGCAAGGGAAAATACAGGATACCCTCAAATAATTGGTAATTTTTTTTTGCAGTGAGTAGGTCCCCCAAAATGCATACTAACAATTATTGTAATATTTTGAACTTCAAATTTAACCGGAAATTGTGTAATTTATCCGCCAGTGCTATTTGGGGGCTCCATTTCACATCCCCTTTCTAGACCCAGGCTAATGGTACCTCTACTATCTAAACATCACAGAAAGAAAAGGGATATGGCCATTGGCACACTGGCTCTTGAAGTTTTCTTCTGGAATATATAGCATTGCCAATCAATTTTTTTTTTTTTTGGGTCAAAGTGGGTCATTTAGTCATGCTTAAACTCAAAGGGGTGAGGAACCCCTTTGTCCATTTGTCATGTACTCAGAAGGAGAGAACATAGGCTATTTGTCAAAAGCCCAAATCCCTGCCCTAGTTACATATTCTGGTAATGGCTGCTAAGAAAATACTACTTTCTTCATCTTATTACAATAAATTATATCAAGTGTAATCTTTATCCTTGTGATTTCTATCTAATGGCTTACTATTGATTTCTAGTAAGCAGAGAAAGCTTTCCTTAACCATTTAAATACGTGGAGACAACTCAACGCTCCCTTTCAGCTTTTCTTCTCTGCATTAAACACCTCCCCGTGCCTCCTGTACTTTCTTCCTGTGATGTAGTTTCCAACCCTTTGCCATCTGGTCACTGTCTACTTGGTTGAATCTGACTGTGAAATGAATGTGATAGGGGAGAAAATGAAACAAAACAAGAAAACGTGGTTCCTTGTAGGACTAAGCCAAAGATGATGTTTTGTGTAACCCTTTGTTTTGGTTCCCTGTATGGCCTACAGAAGATCAGCAGGGTTTCAGCTCTCAGCAGCAGCAGAATCATCCCGAGAAACAAATTGGTGAGGTACAGGCTTCTCTGCCAGAGATTCTGGTTCAGCTGGCCTGGCCTGGGCCTGGGTGTCTGTATTTTGTAGCTGTTTTGTTCTGCTTATCCTCAGCTACATAACAGACCAATCCCAAATGGAGGAGCTTAAGACAGAAGTAGTCATTTTAATATTATCTTTCTTGGTCCTTGGGGCTGACTAGAATGAAACATATAAGAAACCAACTAACATTTTAAGAGAATTGTATGGGCAAAAACACCACCAGCTTGGAGTAAAAGAGACTGCACCCATTTGATACTTAAACTTTGCTCCTTCCCCCAACATTTTATAGGTCAGGAGTAGGGTGAGAGCTCTGATTAACCCCCAAAGAGAACATATTCCTTTTTAGATATAGCAAAGGAGGATAGTGAGAAAGGAAGGACCTGTCAGTGGGTAGAGCCACAGACTATGGAGAATAGTGGACTTGTGAGTTTCTCTGGGGGGTGGGGAAGAATCAGTGGGAGCTAACTAAAGAATGTGGTCTACCCTTAGGACAAGGGGCTGCTTGTAATGTCTGCTTGGAGGGACTGGAATGACTGTTAATGACTCTCATGCTTCCACTTCCAAATGGGAGTATTTATTGTGTCCCTGCCCTAACTGCATATTGAATTTCTCTGTTGGAGCAAGTGACATACTTAATTTCTGAAGTGTCCCCACCTAAAGAAGGCACAGCCAAACTTGCTAGAGAAGTGATTGTGCCATATGCATGCATCCTGGACTTTGAGCTCAGAACGGCCCCTGGAGGGGCATTGGAGGCTGTCTCCATTGGGAAGGGTAAGTGTCCACTTACGAGCACAGGGAAAGGAACTGCATATATGGTGTACAGTGTACAGTGTACAGACAGTGGTGGATTATGTTCTTATTCAACAAATATTGTGGCACCCTTCTCCGTAGGGCCCCTCTCTGTGGTGGGAGGGCCCCACACCCTGATCCTTTGATATTCAGTGTGACCATTTGATTTGCTTTGACTAATGACACATGTGTTTCAGAGGTGACAGGAGCTACTTCTGAGCAGAAGGATAAAAAACCCGGAGTCCACCTTTCCCTCTGCTGTGACAACTGACAGTGTTCTAGATAGAGGCCTTGGTCCTGGAGTAAAGATGATGCAGAACAAAGCCACAGTCAAGCCACAATGAACGCAGCACATGAAAAATAAAACTTCTGTTGTTGTAAGACCCTGGATGCTAATACTAATGAAGAGGGCTTGAGCACTGTAACAACTCTGAGCAGACTTGGGTCCCTCTTGCACGATGGCAACCAACTGCAGAAGGACACAGCCTATTGGCTGCCCAATTTTTCTGTCCTCTCTGTGGAAGTTTGATTCCCTTCACATTTTAGCATGCCTGCTATCAACAGTAGGTGATAGAGAGCATCCTGGGAAGTGTCAGCCTCTAGAGAACCTCCTGTTGACAGTGTTCATCTCTGTTAAGTAGAGACTTTGGGAAGATCTTTGGTATTCTAGGTTCTTGGCTAATGAAAGCTGGCTGGACACAGCCAGATATTTCAAGAGGGTGGCAAGCAGAGAGTCCTTCAGTCCTTACCTGCTGGGGTTTTCTGTTACCCTGGTGATGTCTCATTCTTAACATTCTCATTACATGATGAAGACATTGGTGGTGACAATGGGAAGGATGAGAAGATGAAAGAGGTTACACACATAGCTGGTTCTATGCAGCAGAACTGAGGCTTGGGTACTGAGCTAAATTAAAGATACTTGTCCCCTTAAATCTGGGTCAGCCTCAGTCATTCAGTAGAACCAGTAGACCGATATAATGTGGCTGAAGCAACAGTGTGTGCCTTCCAAAGACAGGTCAGAAAAAGCCTTTCAGCTCCTGCCTTGGTCTCGTAGAATGCTACCTCAAGACTCCCAACTTACTGTGTGGGACGTTTGGCTCCCCTGAGACTGCCTTGTTGGCGTAGTTGCATTCAGTGGCTCCAGCTGACAGTCCAGCTGAGGACAGACCTCCAGGCAGTCTTGCCAGGGCTTCCAAAATGTGAGTGAAACTGTTTTGGACCCTTGAGTCTAGCCAACTCACCCCTGAAATACCACAGACTGACCTCAGTTACTTCCATGTGGAACTGAAATGTCCTCCAGCTAAACTTGGCCTGAATTCCAGACCTACAAATCATGAGATATAATAAAATGGTGTGTTCTTAAGACAAGGAAATAGTGAAAGAGATATGCACTTACTACTCATGCCTAGGTTCCTGGTTTTCCTTTTCTCTCAACATGGATCCTTCATGTTGCAGGGCTGGATGCTCTAACCAAATGTGATGATTTGGGAGGTATGATTAGCCTGGGATCTCTACCTTCAACAGAGGTGATCCAGATAAACTCTTCATTCAAACAGGGTTTGGGCTACCTTGAGGGTCCAATTTTGTTCTCAGCTTAAGTCCAACAAGTAATGAATCTAGCATTTAGTGAGTACCTCCATGGAGAGGGAACTGTGCTGGATGGTAATGTACAAAGGTGAAACAGCTCACTGTGGTTTAACACTCATATGCTTAACTAATTTTATTTCTTACAATTACCTTGTGAGGTAGGCATTATTTTATTCCATGAACAAGTAAGTTGAGGTCAGGCTGCCGAAACAGTAAGTGCTGGAGATGAGTTTTGAACACCTAGCAGGCTTATCCAACAAACGGGCTACCATGGATGTTAAGGCCTTACAAGAAAGATGTAAAGCTTCATTTTATAAATGAGAAGATTGAGTATTAGGAAGAGGGCATAGTATTGCTGCCGTGTTCTGTCACTAACCATGAATTCTCTGGCCAGTACAACTCCATCCTGGCCCTAAAGGGTTTCTACAGTGCAGGCCAAAACCATGTTGAATGAATGTCTTTCGAACTGTTGCTTTAGGGAGGGAGATAGAGGAGATGATGTCGGCACTGTCCTTTCCTGTTATGTTTCCAGAGAATGTAAGCCTTTGGTTATTCTCCTGTTTAGCTCCTGGCTGAGAAGTGGGGTCTGTACCTTGGCCAATGAACAGTTTGTGGACCCAAAGCACTGAGCTGGTTGTAAGGACTTCTCTTTGGAGAAAGCATCCATCCCTGTGATCTGGAATAAGTCACAGAGATAGTTCCATATTTTGCTTCAGAGCATGGAAAAACTGAGAAATAGTAAATCGGTGAGGCTGTTTGTGAATCAGAAGTTACTCAAGAGACCATTCTTGGCTTGTCCTGGATCTCTTGGTCTGCTGGAATGGCAAGATCCAAGCCAGTACCCATCAGCCACAATGAGAACTGTGAAGAGACTCATGCAGAACATGAAATATTTACAAAAGGAACAGGGACCCTGTGTGACCCTGGAGAAGTCCAGATGGTGAGTAACTCTAAGTTGAAGTCTCTCTGGAGGTTAAGTATTTAGGAAGCACTTTGTACCCACAAAGCGAATTTCAATCATTTATCATCCAAACTCACATGTAAGTATCTGTATTATGGCTGGTGACCCAAACTTGAACTACTGCTTGTAAGATGGGATATTTTCATGCACTTGGGACCTGCTTTTAATGCCATTGTGAAGCAAGACCAGGAACTTTTGAACTAAATACCTGAGTCTTGATCCAGACCCATCATTACCATGCAAGCCTATAATTCTCTCCTGTGGCGCTCTGTGCTGGCTCTCCTGTTGTCAGGCAGCAGCGAAAGGTGAATTCTTCCATATGAATCCCTGATAACTCTTTCCTCTTTATTCTACAGCGTTGTGATTTGCCTTTGTGCAGCCCTTTGTGTTCTGAGATGACTAGATGACATATTGGGATGTTGATTTTGAATATGCGGATGGTTGAGAAGATCACACCAATTAATTTTCAACCAGATTTCAAGGCAAAAACTGCTTTGGATTGTGGCAGTTTGAAGCTGTTTGAAAAACTAGGGACTGATGATGGTTTTTTTCTGAAACCTCCAAGAAGCCTCCAGGAAGGCATAGCTGTATCTTAGATCTCATCTGACTGTTCATATGACCCCATTCACGGAAGGACTTCTCGACTTAATCTACCTTATTTCTCCAATTGTTTAAAACCTTATTTTACTTTTTAGCGAGAATTGTTGGTCATAGGATCTAAAAGGACTTTTACAGATCATTTGGTCCACCCTCTCATATTACTGATGAGAAAACCAAGATTCTAAGAGGAAGACTAGAATCCAAGCATTCCACATCCTCCTTCCACACCGTGTTTCAGAATCCCGTGGTGTTTGATGTTGCTAAATGTGTTCCCATAGATCCAGGGGGAGTCAAGATGGCGGAGAAGTAGCAGCTGAGACTACTTCAGGTAGCGGGAGATCAGCTAAAGAGCTTATCTAAAGATTGCAAACACCTATAAATCCAATGGGAGATTGAAGAGAAGAAGAACAGCAATTCCAGAAACAGAAAATCAACCACTTTCTGCAAGGTAGGACTGGCGGAGAAGTGAATCCAAAGCGACGGGAAGATAGACCGCGGGGGGAGGGGCCGGCTCCCGGCGAGCGGCGAAGCAACGGAGCACAAAATCAGGACTTTTAAAAGTCTGTTCCACTGAGGGACATCGCTCCAGAAGCTTAACTGGGGTGAAGCCCAGGCGGGGTCAGCGCGGCCTCAGGTCCCACAGGGTCACAGAAGGATCGGGGGTGTCTGAGTTTCACAGAGCTTACCGGTATTAGAACAGGGAAGCCGGCTACAGAGACAGAGCTGAGGAGTGACTCTAGGCTCGGGGTTGCCTTGAACCAGTCGCAGGCTCGGTCAGCTCGGAGCGCGGCCGGAGGCAGGGTGACGGGAGTCATTGGGCGCTGTTCTCTGAGGGCGCACTGAGGAGTGGGGCCCCGGGCTCTCGGCTCCTCCGGGCCGGACACTGGGAGGCCGCCATCTTCATTCCCGTCTTCCAGAACTCTACGGAAAGCGCTCAGGGAACAAAAGCTCCCGAAAGCAAACCCAGCAAACCCGAGCGGATTACTCAGCCCGGCCCCGGGTAAGGGCGGTGCAACTCCGCCTGGGGCAAAGACGCTTGAGAATCACTACAACAGGCCCCTCCCCCAGAAGATCAGCAAGAAACCCAGCCAGGACCAAGTTCACCTACCAAGGAGTGCAGTTTCAATACCAAGGAGAGCGGCTGAATTCCAAAGGAGAAGAAAGCAAAGCATGGAACTCATGGCTTTCTCCCCATGATTCTTTAGCCTTGCAGTTAATTTAATTTTTTTTTTTTTTTTCAATTTTTTTTTCTCTTCTTCTGCTAAATTTTTTAA
The DNA here is from genome assembly GCF_902655055.1 of Lutra lutra. NCBI lineage: Eukaryota > Metazoa > Chordata > Mammalia > Carnivora > Mustelidae > Lutra > Lutra lutra. Next base: position 99,934,269 of record NC_062280.1, read on the forward strand.
ACTTTTACCGTTTTCTTTTTTTAACGTTTTTTATTTTTTATTTTTATTTTTTTTAAAGATTTTATTTATTTATTCGACAGACAGAGATCACATGTAGGCAGAGAGAGAGAGAGAGAGAGGAGGAAGCAGGCTCTCCACTGAGCAGAGAGCCCGATGCGGGGCTCGATCCCGGGACCCTGAGATCATGACCTGAGCCGAAGGCAGAGGCTTTAACCCACTGAGCCACCCAGGTGCCCCTTTTAACGTTTTTTAAATAGTTTATCTAATATATATATATATATATTTTTTTTTTTCCTTTTTATATTTTTTATCGGCTTTCTTTTTTTAATAGTTTTTTTGTTTTTCTTTTTTCTTTCTTTTTTTTTTCTTCTGAACCCCTTTTTCTCCCCTTTCTCCCCCCTCACGATTTGGGATCTCTTCTGATTTGGCTAAAGCATATTTTCCTGGGTTTGTTGCCACCCTTTTAGTATTTTACTTGCTCCTTCATATACTCTTATCTGGACAAAATGACAAGGCGGAAAAATTCACAACAAAAAAAAAGAACAAGAAGCAGTACCAAAGGCTAGGGACCTAATCAATACAGACATTGGTAATATGTCAGATCTAGAGTTCAGAATGATGATTCTCAAGGTTCTAGCCGGGCTTGAAAAAGGCATGGAAGATATTAAAGCAACCCTCTCGGGAGATATAAAAGCCCTTTCTGGAGAAATAAAAGAACTAAAATCTAACCAAGTTGAAATCAAAAAAGCTATTAATGAGGTGCAATCAAAAATGGAGGCTCTCACTGCTAGGATAAATGAGGCAGAAGAAAGAATCAGCGATATAGAAGACCAAATGACAGAGAATAAAGAAGCTGAGCAAAAGAGGGACACACAGCTACTGGACCACGAGGGGAGAATTCGAGAGATAAGTGACACCATAAGACGAAACAACATTAGAATAATTGGGATTCCAGAAGAAGAAGAAATGGAGAGGGGAGCAGAAGGTATATTGGAGAGAATTACTGGAGAGAATTTCCCCAATATGGCAAAGGGAACAAGCATCAAAATCCAGGAGGTTCAGAGAACCCCCCTCAAAATCAATAAGAATAGGTCCACACCCCGTCACCTAATAGTAAAATTTACAAGTCTTAGTGACAAAGAAAAGATCCTGAAAGCAGCCCGGGAAAAGAAGTCTGTAACGTACAATGGTAAAAATATTAGATTGGCAGCAGACTTATCCACAGAGACCTGGCAGGCCAGAAAGAGCTGGCATGATATATTCAGAGTACTAAATGAGAAAAACATGCAGCCAAGAATACTATATCCAGCTAGGCTATCATTGAAAATAGAAGGAGAGATTAAAAGCTTCCAGGACAAACAAAAACTGAAAGAATTTGCAAATACCAAACCAGCTCTACAGGAAATATTGAAAAGGGTCCTCTAAGCAAAGAGAGACCCTAAAAGTAGTAGATCAGAAAGGAACAGAGACAATATACAATAACAGTCACCTTACAGGCAATACAATGGCACTAAATTCATGTTTCTCAATACTTACCCTGAATGTTAATGGGCTAAATGCCCAAATCAAAAGACACAGGGTATCAGAATGGATAAAAAAACAAAAACCATCTATATGTTGCCTACAAGAAACTCATCTTAAACCCGAAGACACCTCCAGGTTTAAAGTGAGGGGGTGGAAAAGAATTTACCATGCTAATGGACATCAGAAGAAAGCAGGAGTGGCAATCCTTATATCAGATCAATTAGATTTTAAGCCAAAGACTATAATAAGAGATGAGGAAGGACACTATATCATACTCAAAGGAAATGTCCAACAAGAAGATGTAACAATTTTAAATATCTATGCCCCTAACGTGGGAGCAGCCAACTATATAAACCAATTAATAACAAAATCAAAGAAACACATCGACAAGAATACAATAATAGTAGGGGATTTTAACACTCCCCTCACTGAAATGGACAGATCATCCAAGCAAAAGATCAACAAGGAAATCAAGGCCTTAAATGACACACTGGACCAGATGGACATCACAGATATATTTAGAACATTTCATCCCAAAGCAACAGAATACACATTCTTCTCTAGTGCACATGGAACATTCTCCAGAATAGATCACATTCTTGGTCCTAAATCAAGTCTCAACCGGTATCAAAAGATTGGGATCATTCCCTGCATATTTTCAGACCACAATGCTCTAAAACTAGAACTCAATCACAAGAGGAAATTTGGAAAGAACCCAAATACATGGAGACTAAACAGCATCCTTCTAAAAATGAATGGGTCAATCAGGAAATTAAAGAAGAATTGAAAAAATTTATGGAAACAAATGATAATGAAAACACAATGGTTCAGAATCTGTGGGACACAACAAAGGCAGTCCTGAGAGGAAAATATATAGCGGTACAAGCCTTTCTCAAGAAACAAGAAAGGTCTCAGGTACACAACCTAACCCTACACCTAAAGGAGCTGGAGAAAGAACAAGAAAGAAACCCTAAACCCAGCAGGAGAAGAGAAATCATAAAGATCAGAGCAGAAATCAATGAAATAGAAACCAAAAAAAAACAATAGAACAAATCAACGAAACTAGGAGCTGGTTCTTTGAAAGAATTAATAAGATTGATAAACCCCTTGGCCAGACTTATCAAAAAGAAAAGAGAAAGGACCCAAATAAATAAAATCATGAATGAAAGAGGAGAGATCAAAACGAACGCCAAAGAAATACAGACAATTATAAGAACATACTATGAGCAACTCTACGCCAACAAATTTGACAATCTGGAAGAAATGGATGCTTTCCTAGAGACATATAAACTACCACAACTGAACCAGGAAGAAATGGAAAGCCTGAACAGACCCATAACCAGTAAGGAGATTGAAACAGTCATCAAAAATCTCCAAACAAACAAAAGCCCAGGGCCAGATGGCTTCCCAGGGGAATTCTACCAAACATTTAAAGAAGAACTAATTCCTATTCTCCTGAAACTGTTCCAAAAAATAGAAATGGAAGGAAAACTTCCAAATTCATTTTATGAGGCCAGCATCACCTTGATCCCAAAACCAGACAAGGATCCCATCAAAAAAGAGAACTACAGACCAATATCCTTGATGAACACAGATGCAAAAATTCTCGCCAAAATACTAGCCAATAGGATTCAACAGTACATTAAAAGGATTATTCACCACGACCAAGTGGGATTTATTCCAGGGCTGCAAGGTTGGTTCAACATCCGCAAATCAATCAAAGTGATACAACACATTAATAAAAGAAAGAACAAGAACCATATGATACTCTCCATAGATGCTGAAAAAGCATTTGACAAAGTACAACATCCCTTCCTGATCAAAACTCTTTAAAGTGTAGGGATAGAGGGCACATACCTCAATATTATCAAAGCCATCTATGAAAAACCCACCGCAAATATCATTCTCAATGGAGAAAAACTGAAAGCTTTTCCGCTAAGGTCAGGAACATGGCAGGGATGTCCGTTATCACCACTGCTATTCAACATAGTACTAGAAGTCCTAGCCTCAGCAATCAGACAACAAAAGGAAATTAAAGGCATCCAAATCGGCAAAGAAGAAGTCAAACTATCACTCTTCGCAGATGATATGATACTATATGTGGAAAACCCAAAAGACTCCACTCCAAAACTGCTAGAACTTGTACAGGAATTCAGTCAAGTGTCAGGATATAAAATCAATGCACAGAAATCAGTTGCATTTCTCTACACCAACAACAAGACAGAAGAAAGAGAAATTAAGGAGTCCATCCCATTTGCAATTGCACCCAAAACTATAAGATACCTAGGAATAAACCTAACCAAAGAGACTAAGAATCTATACTCAGAAAACTATAAAGTACTCATGAAAGAAATTGAGGAAGACACAAAGAAATGGAAAAATGTTCCATGCTCCTGGATTGGAAGAATAAATATTGTGAAAATGTCTATGCTACCTAAAGCAATCTACACATTTAATGCAATTCCTATCAAAGTACCATCCATTTTTTTCAAGGAAATGGAACAAATAATCCTAAAATTCATATGGAACCAGAAAAGACCTCGAATAGCCAAAGGAATATTGAAAAAGAAAGGCAAAGTTGGTGGCATCACAATTCAGGACTTCAAGCTCTATTACAAAGCTGTCATCATCAAGACAGCATGGTACTGGCACAAAAACAGACACATAGATCAATGGAACAGAATAGAGAGCCCAGAAATAGACCCTCAACTCTATAGTCAACTCATCTTCGTCAAAGCAGGAAAGAATGTCCACTGGAAAAAAGACAGCCTCTTCAATAAATGGTGTTGGGAAAATTGGACAGCCACATGCAGATAAATGAAATTGGATCATTTCCTTACACCACACATGAAAATAGACTCAAAATGGATGTAAGATCTCAATGTGAGAAAGGAATCCATCCAAATCCTTGAGGAGAACACAGGCAGCAACCTCTTCGACGTCAGCCGCAGCAACATCTTCCTAGGAACATCACCAAAGGCAAGGGAAGCAAGGGCAAAAATGAACTATTGGGATTTTATCAAAATCAAAAGCTTTTGCACAGCAAAGGAAACAGTGAACAAAACCAAAAGACAACTGACAGAATGGGAGAAGATATTTGCAAACGACATATCAGATAAAGGGCTAGTGTCCAAAATCTATACAGAACTTAGCAAAGTCAACACCCAAAGAACAAATAATCCAATCAAGAAATGGGCAGAGGACATGAACAGACATTTCTGCAAAGAAGACATCCAGATGGCCAACAGACACATGAAAAAGTGCTCCATATCACTCGGTATTAGGGAAATACAAATCAAAACCACCATGAGATATCACCTCACACCAGTCAGAATGGCTAAAATTAACAATTCAGGAAATGACAGATGCTGGCGAGGATGCGGAGAAAGGGGAACCCTCCTACACTGTTGGTGGGAATGCAAGCTGGTGCAACCACTCTGGAAAACAGCATGGAGGTTCCTCAAAATGTTGAAAATAGAACTACCCTATGACCCTGCAATTGAACTGCTGGGTATTTACCCTAAAGATACAAACGTAGTGATCCGAAGGGGCACGTGCATCCGAATGTTTATAGCAGCCATGTCTACAATAGCCAAACTATGGAAAGAACCTAGATGTCCATCAACGGACGAATGGATAAAGAAGATGTGGTATATAGACACAATGGAATACTATGCAGCCATCAAAAGAAATGAAATCTTGCCATTTGCGACAACGTGGATGGAACTAGAGGGTATCATGCTTAGCGAAATAAGTCAATCGGAGAAAGACAAGTATCATATGATCTCCCTGATATGAGGGAGAGGAGATGCAACATGGGGGGTTGAGGGGGTAGGAGATGAATAAATGTAACAAGACGGGATTGGGAGGGAGACAAACTATAAGTGACTCTTAATCTCACAAAACAAACTGAGGGTTGATGGGGGGAGGGGGGTTGGGAGGGGGGGTGGGGTTATGGATATTGGGGAGGGTATGTGCTATGGTGAGTGCTGTGAAGTGTGTAAACCTGGCGATTCGCAGACCTGTACCCCTGGGGATAAAAATATATGTTTATAAAGCTGTAAAAAAAAAAAAAAGAAAGAAAAAAGAAAGGATGAATACCCAAGTTTTGTAGCAACATGGACGGGACTGGAAGAGATTATGCTGAGTGAAATAAGTCAAGCAGAGAGAGTCAATTATCATATGGTTTCACTTATTTGTGGAGCATAACAAATAGCATGGAGGACAAGGGGAGATGGAGAGGAGAAGGGAGTTGAGGGAAATTGGAAGGGGAGGTGAACCATGAGAGACTATGGACTCTGAAAAATGATCTGAGAATATTGAAGGGGTGGGGGGTGGGAGGTTGGGGGCACCAGGTGGTGGGTATTGTAGAGGGCACGGATTGCAGGGAGCACTGGGTGTGGTGCAAAAATAATGAATACAGTTATGCTGAAAAAATAAAAAATTAAAAAAAATATGTTTATTAAAAATAAAATTTAAAAAAAAATGTGTTCCCATAGCTATACATGCTTTTTCACCTTAGATTTCTCTGCATCCCCCAGCATGCCTTGCACGGGGCTCATCCATAGCAGTTGACTGTTAATGGCCACCTGCAGTGCTGTGCTTAGGAAGATTCAGTCAGATCTGCTCACTGCTGGCCCTCTCTCCCTGGTCAAGTTTCTTCCCCAAAGTGACCTCTACAGAGAGGACTTTAACCACCCATTCCTCCCCCATCCTCTCAGCCATACTCTCTCAGGTTTCCTTGCTTAGCTGTATTTCTAACACCTCTCATTATCTGAAATGATCAATCTTCCTTGTGCATTGCCTCTTCTCTTCCTCTAATGTGGGCTCCAAGAGGACAAGGACTTTGTTTCTCTCAACCCCTACAATGTCTCTGTGCATTTTAGGGTGTAGACGGATGAGGAAAACTCAGTAAATATTTGTGGAATTTCTGCTCAAACACTGTAATTGATTAGTGGTGTCTGTCATAGTCCATGGATAGACAAGTCGTGATGTTAGTGCCAAGCTTTTGTCATCATATGGTTGGGTCATTGGACAAACCAATCCTGGAGGAAAAACTGGTTTCCTCCTGACATGCAGCTTGATTCAGTTTGACTAGTCATTGGGTACTCTGGGAATAAGAATTTCCTTTAACCACCAATTAAGAATTTAAAAGTATATTTTCTGCTGTTATCTCCTTTCCTCAAAAGTACTGTAGTGTCTTATTCATCACAGAACTTCTATGCTATTATGCAATTCTTCCCACAGCAAATATTTGTTCATTGACCACTTGTGTTTTCTCAGTGTCATTTTAAAGGGATGTTTGACTTCCCTATTAATCTAGAATAGTTTCACCATAGTACACAGTACACAGAGCACATTTGTGTGACCAATTAAGACTCAAGCGTAAATGCCATGAGCAAAGTTCAGGTAAATATCCAAATTAAACTGTTTTAAAGTAAGGTGAGCAGTATCCATTACCTTAGCCCTGAATATTGGCTGTTCTCATCCATCCTTTCTTGGAAGTCAATATTTGAAATGGCGAGTGTAAGGCAGGAGAGGCTTGAGAAAAATAAAAAAAAAAACCGAAGAGGGATTTAGTGATTAAATATAAAGTTACAAATTCATCTCGATTTCTTTTTATCTCTTTTTAAAGAATTGTGGTGTATATGGAAACATTTGTAGCAGGTAGAGGTTTTTCGGTTTTTGAAAATTGGCTCATTTTAACCCAATCGATACTGTTAGTTCATGTCAAAAGCAAGATATGTTTCAATGCCCTGGTAAATCTGATCTGATTTAATATTCCCTAGGACTCTCGAGCTGTATGCCATCTCTACTCTCCTAAATTTGATGGTGTCAATATGACCTGACATTTAATTATTTGCATAGCCTATTTAAAATTAAAATAGCAACAGGCACTGAGTTCTTTTCAAGTTTTAATACACTCTCCCTTTAAAAATATATTTTTCATAAATTACTCTGCTGTCTGGCAGACCATCACATTCTTCAGTTCCTGTAATAAAAGGGGAATGGTGCTATGTGGGTGTGAAATGTGAAACGTGGAGGAGAACACCGTGGTTAAACAAGAGCGGACACTGATCAAGTCCATTAATCAAAATGCCTTTTAGATCTCTGCAAGTTGAGAACGGTGGCATCCAGGGCTTTGATTAAAGAGGAAATATAAAATGGCAGAAGAGGTCCAGTAGCTGTCTGGGCAGGTCACATCTCAGAGACCCTGATTCAAAGGATGTTGCTTCCAGTGGGATTTGTTTTCCCAGGGTCATTTTTTGGCTAAGGAAGGTTGGGTTTATTTGCTAAGGAAATGTGGGTTTATTTGCTAGGAAAAGCTCCAATGTTTCCTTCTCTTGGGTATTGGAAAATCACCAAATTTACATTACAGAAGCTTGCACATCACTTCAGGCCAGTTTCCTATGTCTTTCCATCTTTGGATTACTCTGACTTTCCTGATTTCCATGTATCACAGAGAGGCTCCCTACCCTTTTTATTCTCCCAATTCCAATGTCCCATATTCATGACCACAAGGATTCCCAAGCACTTTTGAAGCATATTTTAACCCTAGAGGTAATGTCTACTGTCATTGGTGCCACCTGGTCATTCTTTGATTTGTTCTTCATCTTGTTAATCAACTTATTCCAAAATATTGAACATTTATATCTAAGTTCAAAAATGTAAGTGTGAAGAAAGGTAAGAAGGACTTCAGAGCTCTTCTGTAAATGCATACATCATGGAGGAGTTAGAGGCCCACAAAAGAGCGAGGTCTGGCTACCTCAAAGGCTATACAAGGTACAAAAGGGGCAAGTGGAAAGGAACTCTGAAATCTCTGGGGGTGGTGTTGGGGAGGGCTCCCAGGGAAGTTCTCCTGTGGGAGATGAGCTGGGAGGCTGCGAACGGGAGACCCAGTGAGAGTGGATACATATGCAAGGACTGGAGGCAACAGAGGAAAGGTGGCTTTCTGGGGAATAGCAAATTTGTCAAGAATGAATGAGAATGAGGTGTGGAGGTATGGGAAGGCGAGCAGGAGCCAGGTCATAAAGGATCCCTGTTCTAGGGGATAATGGGAAGCTGTCTCAGGGGCTTCAGGGGGTGAAATGTGTTAGACTGACATGTTGAAAGACCATTCCTGGGACAACATGAACAGTAGTTGGGAGTCAGAAGAGATTTGAGTGAAGGAGGAAACTAGGAGCTAAGCTTAAACTGAATGAGAAATGGATGGAACAAGAGGGAAGAGGAATGGGGAAAAGAAATTTGGGACATGTTCTAGAAACCTGTAGGACCCATGTGAGTTAGGACAGATTTGATGAGAAGGAAGACTTCAACTCAGTCCAAGACTGCTTTTATTTTGCTTACAAAACTTCAAGTAAATAGATGATATGCCATTTGTGACATACTATTGTCTCTATTGCTCCTGGATGGGTCCTGTATTTTGGAGGTTTTGACAGTCCACTTCATGAGATGTCCACCAGGTCAGGAAGGCCAAGGGTTCTGGGTTTTGTGGCCTGGCCACATCAGTATCAGTATCTGATAGTTCCACACAAGGCAAGTCACACCTGTCACGCTAAGCTCTGAATTCTGGGTCCTGAGATTCTGGATTGAGCAATTTCCCCTTTTCTCTGCCAGTGCTTCACGGCCTGAATACCTCTTACATACTTTGCATCTTCCTATGGGCAGGAGTGGCCAAGGCTTCAGATACAAAATGAGTGCCTAGCCATTATGGATGAAAGGAAGAGTCTAGGCCATCTGCTGCTAGTGAGTCTTCCAGCACAGGTAAATGAGTGGATGGTCATGCCATGCATCTCCCACAGTGGTGAATATGGGGAAGAAGGACGTTTGGAAGAGGATGAACACTTCAGGGCATGTGAGTTTGAACTCTTTGTGGGACTCAGGGGAGATTAGGTCTGGGATTGGAGTTTGAATCTTTTGGGACATATTTGGGACTTAAAAAAATGGGATGGAAACCATTAATGTGTGTGAATAATGAAGAATGTGTAAGGCATCAGGACAGATCCCTGGAAAACATTCATGTGTAATTAGGAAAAGAGGAGTGTCATGGATTGAGTATTGTACCACACTCCTCCCCCATTCATATGTTGAAGGCCTAACCCCCAAAGTGACGGTATTTGAAGATGGAGCCTTCGGGAGGTAATTTTGTTAAATAAAGTCATGAGGCCTTCAAGATGGTATTAGTGGCCTTACAAGTAGAGGAAGAGAGAGATTGTTTTCCCCGATTGCATGCACAGGGGAAAGACCATGAGAAGAGAGGGGTAGGTGCCATCTACAAGCAGACAGAAAGCTTTCACCAGAAACTGAATCAGCCAGCACCCTGAGTTTGAACTTTCAGCCTCCAGAACCATGAGGAATAAAGGTCGACTGTTTAAGCCATCCAATCTGTGGTATTTTGTAATGGCAGCCCAGAGTGACTGAGACAGGAGCTCCTGGGAAAAGAAGCAAAGACTGCTGAGATGCTAGAGGGAAAGCATGGAAAGGGCTTCATGGGGTGAGCATCAGACAGGGAGAAGAAAGTGCTGGGAAATGTCTGAACTGGAGGGGTCTGTTGGACTCTGTCAGGCTATTTTGGACTTACTGGTTGGTATTGTCCATGTGTTTGGTATATGGCACTTTTGGGTAGAATAAACCTATTAAGAAATACTATGAAGAATGTTTCTTAACTGATTATGCCCATTCTGATCATCAACAAAATTTCTATTTTAATTTTACAGTTTTTTTTTAAAATTTTATTTATTTGACAGAGAGAGATCACAAGTAGGCGGAGAGGCAGAGAGAGAGAGAGAGAAGAGGAAGCAGTCTTCCTGCTGAGCAGAGAGCCCGATGTGGGACTCGATCCGAGGATCCTGAGATCATGACCTGGGTCGAAACCAGAGGCTTTAACCCACTGAGCCACCCAGGCGTGCTGCCGCTTTTTTTTTTTTTTTTTTTTTTCATTTTGCAGTGGTAACAACTATTTATTATAAGAAAAAAATTTAGATTAGGATAAAAAAACACAAAGAAACTTGTATAAAATTACTATCTAGAGAAAATTCTTTAAAATCTCAGTTTAGTCTATGCCCTTCCTTTCCCCCTTACTCTGTCTTTCTTAAATTTATATTATATAAAATTGTATGAATACAATGGGATCATATTGCTTTGTATGTAACCTGCCTTTTCCAAACTAATGAACTAATTCTCTGCCAATAAATATTTATCCATGGAATAATTTTGTAAATGGATATAATCAATCTCCTATTGTTGGATATTTATTTATTTATTTATTTATTTATTTATTTATTTATAATTTTTAAAATAAGCTCCATGCCCAACATGGGGCTTGAACTCACAACCTCAAAATTGAGAGTCACATGCTCTACCCACTGAGCCATCCACGTGCCCCCTATTGTTGGACATTTAGATTGTTATTATAAATGATAGTGTAGGGCGCCTGGGTGGCTCAGTGGGTTAAGCCGCTGCCTTCGGCTCAGGTCATGATCTCGGGGTCCTGGGATCGAGTCCCGCATCGGGCTCTCTGCTCAGCGGGGAGCCTGCTTCCCTTCCTCTCTCTCTCTGCCTGCCTCTCTGCCTACTTGTGATCTCTCTCTGTCAAATAAATAAATTAAAAAAAAATCTTTAAAAAAAAATAAATGATAGTGTACTGAGTATTCTTATAGCCGAAAATTAATGCACATTCTTAATTATTTCCTTTGGTTAACTTCCTTAAAGTAGAATTGTAAGGCCAAAAATTGGTCCCATTTTTAAGAAACCACAGCACAGTCCATCTGTTTGGGTACTGTATGAAAGAAATATTGAGAGAAATTCCTTAAGTCAAAATTCATTGACAGCGACTAACTCAGCTCCATTTTATTATATACTTTACTTTGCATATTTATCTAACTTGAAAACTGAAAGACTTACAGCAAATTTTGGCGGCAACATTTAATTCTTTTACACTGAGAAAGTGGCAAGAACCTCTGGCCAGTGGGACCAAGGGAACAGTCCTTCTTTTAGACTATTTTGGATGCTCTCTGCTAATTGTATATTGCACTTATCTGTGTGAGACTCTTAATATTTACTTGTGTACTTGTCCAAAGTTCTGTTTTAATGTGCTGACTTCATTGTGACTAATTTTTTCAAAAGATGTTCCTGCTTGCTGGTTGCCTGCTTTTCTACTGAGAAGAAATGTCTGTATGAGGTATGTCCCCTGACTTTCTAGTTAAAAGTTCTGTGTTCTCTGAGGTGCTAAGTAGTTCTAGGAACCATGGTGGTTGAGGAGAATTTAAGTCTGTTCTGTTGGGAAGAGTTACTTCTAGGTAGTAGTCTGAGCTGAAAATAGGTCACTCACTGAGCTGTACTGCAGCTCGTACTGATTTCTCCTGGAGGCCTCAGCTCTTGACTGTAGAGTCACGTCACTCCCTCATGCAGCGAACACTTATCAAGGACCTGCCGCAAGCCAACGCACCAATTGATGACACCCGTGAGCAAATCAGACAACACCCCATTCTTGTGGAGAATTCAGGCAGACCGTAAATAAAAAAATAAGATAATCTCACATAATTATTTAAATGTCATGGTGGCCGCAGAAGAGATTATTACAGTAAGGGTAGCTGGGGTAATGGTGGTGGGAATACGTAATTGGATTGGGTGAGGAGGAGATGTTTGAGCTGAGAATCGAATAATGAGAAGGAGCCAGCCTCAGGAAGATCTGAGGGAAGAGTGCTTAGTGGAGAGCATAAGTGAACCCCCACCCCAGGGGACCGAGTCCATATTTTGGAGCCACAGAAAGAAGGAAAGTGTGTCTGGGGCAGAGTGAGTGCACAGTGGTGGTTAGAGATGAGGTGAGGGGCAGATAAGGAGAGGTGATGTGGAGCCTTGCGGGTTATGGTGAGGAAGCCAGATGCTTTCAAAGCGTGTGGGGAAGCTTTCAAATATTTTAAGCAGGAGAGTGGCATGTCTATATTATATTTACAAAGATTGTGGGAAATGGATTGCAAGGTAGCAAAGAGATCCCTTGTCCTGGAGTAAATATGGAGTTTCTGGAAAGAAGGAACACTAAACTGTGTTCAATTCTTCCACGAGGCTGAAATGAGGACAGGAAAACATCCTTGGGATTCAGCAAGATGGAGGCCATGAAGGACTTAGATAAGAGACTCCTCCATTGCAGAGGTCTGGAAAACTGATCAGAATGAGCTGAAGAGAGAAACTGGGAGGGAGAAGCTCTGGGCTTGGGAGTGGCCACAAGGAAGTAAGGCAAGGGGAAGCAAAGGGGATTGAGGGAAACTCCACATATCTGGTGGGGTAACTTCTGCCTTGTTGCCTTTCTCAGCAACCAGAAAGCTGGCAGCTGAAAGTGTGAAGGCCAGGAGGTGGGAAGACTTCTGCCTGGAGAAACTGTCTAGTGTGAGATAGAATAATGCCACCTACTGACATTTAGGAATCACAGTAAAGGAGTCAGATACTTGCTCCCTCACAGCTCAGTGAGCTCACCAGTTAGCATACTGCAGTCAAACACAGCTTCCAGTCATGTTTTAGTGTCTCGCTTTTAGACGTGAACAGAAAGCCAATGAAGAACATATACTCAGAAGAATCCTTTATGATGAAACACAGAGCATAAAACAAACAGGAAAAAGAAAAGAAAAAGAACCCGGAGAGGTCAGACAATGCAGAGATCAGACAGAAACTTCCAATACCTTCAGCAACATAAGAGAAGATTTTACATTCATGAAAAACAGTAGGATCCATAATGAAGGTATAATCAGAGGAAAAGATAGAAGGTTGGAGATGTAAAATGTGCTAAAAGAACTGGTGTAATAAAGTTAAGGAAATCTTTTCGAATATAAAACATAACACAAATATGGGGGAAAAGCTAAAAAATTCATCTATTATGAAATAAAACTGAAAGAAAAGGAAAATTTAGCTATTTGACAAACTCAAGATTTTAAACTGTAATAAAACAAAGTTTTTAGGGCTGCATAGCAAATGAAATGAAAAAGAGACATGTATTGACATAAATAGTTATAATTAAATGGAAGAATGCATTTTAAAGAATATTGGTTTGATTTAAAACTATATTCCTGCAAAACAAAGTCCAGAGGATATATATCAAAATAAGTATATCACTGGATTGAGAGATTATGGGTTCTATTGGTTAGGATAGTCTGAACCATTGTAGCAAATAGACACAGATGGTCAATGGCTCAAACTTTTAAAAACAGCTTTATTGAGATATAATTCATACACTATCCAATTATCTTATTTAAAATGTGCAATTCAAGGTTTTTTTTAGTATATTTACAGATACATACAGCTACCACCATGGTGAATTTTAGAGCATTGCATCACCTCAAATAGAAGCCCCATCCCCCTTAGCTAACCATCACCCCTTTATTCCCTACATTGCTAACCTCCCAACCATAAGTAACCACTGATCTACTTGCTGTCTCTGTAAATGTCCCTATTCTTGACATTTAGTGTGAATTGAATCATAGAATATGTGGGCTTTTGTGATGGACTTTTTTCACTCAGCATAGTGTTCAAGGTTGGTCCATGTTGTGGCATGGATCAGTACTTCATTCCTTTTGATGGAATTTACTGCATTTTATTTATTCATTCCTCAGCCGATGGACATTTGTGTTGTTTCCACCCTTGCTTGTTATAATGCTGCTATAAACACTCAAGTACATTTTTTTGTGTGGAATATATTTTAACTTACTTTGGGTGTATATACTTAGAAGTAGAATTGGTTGGTCATATTGGTTACTCTGTATTTAGTTGTTCAAGGAATTGCCAGATTGTTTTCTAAAGTGGTTACATCATTTTAAATTCCCACCAGCTGTGTACGCATATTTCAAGTTTCCGTGTCCTCACCAATTTGTTCATTTTTTTCCTCATGTTGCTTATCTTTATGGTCATATCTAAGCCTCCTTTGCCAAATACCAGGTCGTGAATAAAGATTTACCTCTATGTTCCCTCCTGAGAGTTTTATAGTTTTAGTTCTTACATTAAGGTCTTTGATTTGTTTTGTATTTATCTTTGTATATGGTATAAAGAAAAGCTTCAGTTCCATTCTTTAGCATGTGGCTATCCAGTTGTTCCAGTGCTGTTTGTTGAAAAGACTATTCTTTCTCTTTTGAATGGTCTCAGCACTCTTGTGGAAAACAGTTGACCATTGATGTATGGGTTTATTTCTGGAATCCCAATTCTATTCCATTGATTTGCATCATTTATATTAATCTTGTGCTGATACCAATCTATCTTGATTACCATTGCTTTGTGGTAAGTTTCAAAATTGGGAAGTATAATCCCCCTATTTTTCCTTTCTCTGAATTTTATTAGCTATTTTGTGTTCCTTGCAATTCCATATGAATTTAGAAAAGGCTTGTCATTTCTACAATGAAGTCCACTAGGATTCTGATGGATCCTGCTTTGAATCTGTAAGTTGGTTTGGGGATGATTGCCATCTTTTAAAACTTAACTTAGTTTTATTATTTTTATTATTTCTTGAAGTATAGTTGACACACAGTGTCACATGGGATGATTGCCATCTTAAAATAATGTTGAGCCTTTGATCCATAAATGTGGCATGTTTATTTATTTACTTAATTCTTCAATTTCTTTCAATAATGTATTGTAGTTTTCAGCATATAAATTTTGCACTTTTTTGGTCAAACTTAATCCTAAGTATTTTATTCTTGTTAATACTATTGTGAGTGCAATTGTTTCATAATTTCATCTTTGGATAATTTATTACAAGTGTATTAAAATGCAATTGATTTTTATCTATTGATGTTGTACCTTACAAATTTGCCAAGCTCATTTATTAGTTCTAATGGTTTTTTAAAAAATTGATTCATTAGGATTTTCTATGTATAAGATCATGTCACCTGTCAATAGAGATAGTTTTACTTCTTCCTTCCCAATATGATTTCCTTTTATTTATTTTTCTTCATTAAGTGCTATTATTGACTAAATATTTGTATCTCTCCCAAATTCATGTTTAAATCCTAACCTCTCATGTGGTGGCTTTAGGAGGTAGGGTGTTTGGTAAGGTAATCAAGTTTTGAATGCAGAGCCTTATAAAAGAGACTCTATTGAGCTCCCTTGGCCCTTCTGCCATAAGAGGATACAGTGAAAAAACTGATCATTGAACCAGGAAACATGTTCTCACAAGACAAAGAATCTGTCGGTGCCTTGCTCTTGGATTTCCGGCTTCCAGAACAGTGAGAAAAATATATTTGTTGTTTAAGCTACCCAGTCTGTGGTATTTTTCTTATAGCAGCCCAAGTGGGTTAATTGCCCCAGCTAGAACATTTAGTAAATGTTAAATAGAAGTGGCAACAATGGGCATCTTTGTCTTGTTCCTGATCTTAGGGGAAAAGCCTTCAATTTTTCACCAGTAAGTAAATTATTAGCTCTGGGGTTTTCATAGATGCTCTTTATCATGTTGAGGAAATTCCTTCTGTTCTTAGTTTGTTGAGTGTTTTTATCCTGACAGAATGTTGGATTTTGCCAAATGCTTTTGTTGTGTCTATTGAGATGATCATGTCATTTTTGTTTTTGTGTTATTGATATAATGGCTTACATTTATTGATTTTCCTGTTTTATACCAAACTTGCATCTCTGGGGTAAATCCCACTTCATCGTAGTGTATAACTTCCTTTATACACTGCTGGAAATTGTTTGCTAGCATTTTGTTGAAGGGTTTTACATCCATATTCACAAGAAATATTGGTCTGTAATTTTTCTTTTCCTGTGGTATCTTCTTGGTTCTGTTATCAATTTTGGCCTCACAAAATGAGTTGTAAGGTGATATCTACACTTATATTTTTGGATGAGTTTGTGAAGAATTGGTGTTAATTCTAATTTAACTGACTGGTCGGATTCAGTGGTGAAGACATCAAGACCTGGGCTTTACTTTGTGAGTATTTTTTTTTTTAAAGATTTTATTTATTTATTTATTTGACAGACAGAGATCACAAGTAGGCAGAGAGGCAGGAAGAAAGAGGGGGAAGCAGACTCCCTGCTGAGCAGACAGCCCAATGCGGGGCTCAATCCCAGGACCCTGAGATCATGACCTGAGCCGAAGGCAGAGGCTTAACCCACTGAGCCACCCGGGTGCCCCTGTGAGTAGTTTTTTGATCAGTAATTTTATCTCTTCACTTGTTTTAGGTCGATTTAGTCAGTTTATGTAGTTTTCATCTTTCTAGGAATGTGTCCATTTCATCCAGTCTAATCCTTCTTAGTTCTGTAGGGTTGGTAATAATGTTCCCTCTTTCATGTCTGATTCTAGTAATTTGAGTCTGTCTTTTTTTAATGCATTGTACCTTTCATCTCCAGAATTTTCATTTTTAAATAATTTATATTTTAAATTGATATTCTCTATTTGATGCAAAATTATTATTAAGCCTTCCTTTACTTGTTTTTTTAAAAGATTTATTTATTTATTTGACAGAGAGAGATCACAAGTAGGCAGAGAGGCAGGCCGAGAGAGATGGGGAAGCAGCTCCCTGCTGAGCAGAGAGTCCGTGGATGTGGGGCTCCATCCCAGGACACTGAGATCATGACCTGAGCTGAAGGCAGATGCTTTAACCCACTGAGCCACCCAGGAGCCCCTTCCTTTACTTCTTTAATCATGCTTTTCTATAGTTCTGTGAACATACATATAATGGCTATCTTGAAACCTTTTTTATATTAAATCTTCTGTCTGCTCTGACAGGCAGTTTCTGTTGCCTGTTATTGGTCATACTTTCCTATTTCTTTGCATTCCTTATAATTTTTTTTAAAGGAAACTGACATTTTAGATAACATATTGTAGCAACTCTGGATATTGGTCTAACTCCTCTCAACACTGCCTAGGCTTGTTGTTATTTGCTTGCTTACTCGTTATTTGCTTGCTTATTTGTTTAGTGACTGTCTGGGTCATTTTAGTGAAGTCTGTTCCCTGCCTTTTCCACAGTATTAATCCTCTGATGTTGTTCCTCACTCTAGGATGACACCACATGGCAGTGGTACTGATAAAGCCTTCTTCTTTTTTCACACACAGCTATTAATTCCAGTAATTGCCACCTGATTGCTCTAGGGTTTTAACAAAGCTCTGGAGTGTATATTCCTCTGCAAACTAATCCAGTTAAATTGTAGTTCTTTGGGAGGAATGATTTTTGTGGTTAGTGTTTGATGTTTGTTCTGATCTCAAGAAAGCTCCTCCCAGCTGTGTTATTCCTCATTCCTCTCCTGTAATAGCCAGCCTACAGTCTAGCTGTATCTTCATTGATTCACGAATTTCCTTCCAATTGCCTTTCACTACAGTCCTCATTATTCGTGAGAGCATTCTTAGGCTTGAACTTTTACATGCTCTGTTGCAAATGAAGTCAGTTCTTTTGGGAAGAGATTAGGAGTTATCTGTTTTATGATCTGTTCTTCCCCTAAGATTTTTGCTTAGGCAGGACTCTGAGGCTGAGAGTAGGGAAAATGGTAAGCTTCTTTGAAGGACACCCCTACTCTAGGAACTGAACACTGTTAGGGGGCAGCAGCCTAGGTTTGTTTCTCTTAGCTAGCCTCTTCTGGTGTAGAACCACTGATTTGTGAGTCAAAGTAAGGACCATCAGGGCCCTAGTATACTCAGTGTGCCACAGCCAATGTACAGTAGGAATTGGGTGGAAGAAGTGAATCTCTACTTCTTAATGACACTTGCCCAAAACTTAGCTTTGGCAGTAAGGTACTGAGGATGGAATAAGAAACAGAGATACCCTGTTCCCAAGTAGGAGCCCTGGGCTCTTGACTAAAACAGTCTGGGTGGAGTGTCCAACTACTGAGCTGGAGGGAAGGAGAAGAAAGGAACAGTACTGGCTCAGAAACCATAGACTCTTCTTTCTTTCTGAATTTTCATAGATTTTCTTGAATAGGTACTTCTTTATTTGCTTTTTACCTTTAGGACCATTACCAAAGGCTTTGAATAATTATTTTTAAAAAATAATTTCCACCAGTTTCACTGGGAAGTAAGTCAGTCATTTCTTAATGCTGGAAATCAATTTCTTAATGGCTCAAATTTAATGGAGGCTTATTTTTAGTCTTGGAGTATTCTGGGGCTAGAATTCAATATTAGCAGATGGTCTCTCTCCACAAAGTCCTTCTAGGACCAAGGCTAATATTGACTCTGCTATTTTAAAAAACCTGGCTTTCTAAGTTGCTCTGGTCCTTGTAATTCATTCTTCCAGGGAGAGGAAAGAGCACAGAAGGCTGTGCAGGAGGGTTTGTGGCGCATGCCAAAAAGTAGGACATAGCACTACTACTCACATTTCATTAGTGAGTAGATTATGAGACTACATTGCACTCACCAGTGGAATGTAAGTGTGCACTTAAACTGTAGAAGAGGCTGAGAAATGTGGTTTTTACCATGTGCTTAGCAGTTTTGCCTAAAAGTGCTTTTAATTTTCTCTTAGTTTATCTGTATTTTCTAATTTTCCACAGTGATTTTATATTTAGTGTGATATAAATATAAATTTAACTTAAAAATAGAGAAAAGACAGTGAGAAACTACAGATAGGGAGTATATAAACAATCCTTTCTGGGAAGTTTCATAGTTGTCATTTATGGAGGGAGGAACTAGGTTAAGAGAAGGTAATTATTAAATGCGGAGATTTGAGCATATTCTTGTAAGCTAAAAACTATCAAAGAGAAAGAAGACAATTGATAATGAATACTTGAGTTGACTTCCCCTAAAGACTATATAGAATCTCTTTTTCACTTGAGATAGGAGAGGAAGGAAAAAAGAGAAAAGTTTGAAAATGATTGCCCATGCTAATTCCACTCATTAGAGGGGAAGTTTCAGGATTTCAAAGCTTTCCCTGGAAGACTTGTAAGCAGAAAGACACAGTGTTTATTGAGCTTGACAAAGTTAACAAATTGCGAAAATTTCCAAAGCTAATTGTTGTTGTTTTTCTAAAAAATTGCTTTGATATGTTGAGAGTTTTAATTAGGGTCATTAAATACAGAAATTCTTAGGTTGCAAAGAATACCAGAACCACCCACTGATGTGCAGATGTGTTGTACCTTAACCATATTATGCAAAATGAGACCATGATGCAACTGGGCTGTTTCATAAACTTTCATGGAACTTAATACAATATGAGGCAGTCTTTTGAAAAATTTTGTCAGCCATAAAAAAGAAGTACTACAGGAATATATAAAGGGAGAGGCTAACTTTCACTGAGAGATTTGGATCAGTTTCAGAGAGGAAGTGGTATTTGAGAAAATTCTGGAAGGACAGTAGGATTTTTTGACAAAGTCCTTGGAAAGAAGGCATCGTGGGCTGAAAGTGATTATATGGAAAGCAGAGCACAGGATAGAGGAGGAGCTAAAAATTGGCTTGATTGTGGTCTGTGAACCTGGAAAGAGACTCAGTAGAAGGTAAGTCCAGGGAGGGAGATGACAGCCAGCATGAAGGATCATGAATGCCAGCTCGAGAACTTGTAATTTCTACTCTTGGTTCTGATTAGTGTGGGTCTATTAATAGTGTGGAGGCAAGTGCGAGAAGGGGAGAAATACTATCAGTAGATTAGAAGGAGGTGACTGGCATGGTGTTTTCAGGAGATGTTGATGAGAGCCAATGCAGAGAGATGTGGGGGAGATATTGAGACTCCCCTAGAGTGTGAAGAGGAATTTTTACAACTTCCAGAGGGAATAAAATGGTGATCACAGGTGTGCAGGCTCTTTGACCCTTCCCCAGATTGGGAACAGATAAAGTTTGAGGTAGATGCCATTTTAGGAGCCAATATATGGATTCTCTCTGTAGAACATTCTTGCTAACTCTCAAGGGAAACCAATTCTTCAGGTTGTTAAAGTTTCATCATAGATTTATGGGGAAGGCGTTGACAAAGTTGTGGCATAAATTGTTCTTCAAGTGCCAAATGTTCCCATCAACAAATCACTAAGGATTCTCTGAGATTTGCAGTTGTGCATTATTGATTTTTGTACCTAGCCTTGGATGCATGAGCTGAGTCTCCTCTGTGGCTTCAACGATGCCCCATCTGATCACCTCACTTGCACCTGGAAAAGTCCCATTCTTTAGTGGGATTAAGTCACCAAGGTCCTCTTAGGCAAACACTCTGGGTCTCCCTCAGAGCAGCTGACCCACCTGCTTCAACTGACTGATGCTTGGCATTTTGCTCCAGGTACTTCTCTTTCTGACTTTGTCATTGGCATCCTCACTCTCCCAGTCGTGTGGTCCTTCCTTCCTTCATTGGCTCATATTCATCTAGCAAGACTTCACTGGGTGCTTATAGGCTGGCTGCCTCACTGGGGGATCAGTCCAGCAGTGAACCCCACAATGGGCTTGGCGGGGAAGACTGGGGATTTTAAAAATCTATGAAGCATGCTCTGATGAGGGGGGATCCACAGGGTACTAAAGGAACACATGGGAGATGTGTCTGGAACAGTTCTGTGAGGAACTGGCCAGGCGAGAACTTCAATCATCTTTGATGAGTTCCTCTCCGGCACTCAATGTCCCCATGTACAACACAATATAATATCATGGCTAGGTCAGTTCTTTCCTTCCCATATCTTCACATAAAGGAACATTTACAATAGTCTCTCTGCGAGGTAGACTTATAGATGCCAGGCAGACCTGGCACACCAGCTCTGTGGCCTGGAGCAAGTTATTGAACCTCTTGTGGTCTCAGTCTCTTCAACTGAACAATGGGGACATCAATGCCTTCCCCATAAATCTATGATGAAGAACAAATAAGATAATATTTTAAAAATAGCCCCAGGCCTGGCACTTCAAAGATAATCATTCCAGTCTCTTTCCTGTGCCTGCAATTTCTCCCTTTGTTTAATACACTCTGCTCTCAGCTGCTGAATTCATCTTTGCAAACTTTAATCTTATCTCTCTCTGGCTTGAAAGTTTTCAGATCCCCATAGCCTGTGGAATAAAGTTTGTACCATTAGGAAAGAGAGGTGTATCCTAAGGGACGAATGAAAAAAGTGTAAGGAAGAAGAGCTCAAGAGCTCAGAGCAGGGACCTAGGGCATGTAGTCCATTGAGCATCTGAACTATTCCTTGAGGAGGTGATCTTGAGCTGAGATATAAAGGATGAATAGGAGTTTACTAGGCATAAGGAGGGATGGAGGGAAGAACATTCCAGATAAGGGCCTTCAAGGAGGAGGAGGAGAAAGATAAGGGGAAGAGGAGAAGGCTGGGGAGGAGGCAGTGGGAACAGCCAGTATGGCTGGCATGCACAGAGCACCAGGGAGGAATGAGAGGGACCAGGGCCATTCAGAACAGAGCCTGGTAAGGCATGCACTTGTACAATAATTTCCATATATGAAGCAATGGGAGCCATGGGAAGATTTTTAAGCTATAACTTGTTTTCTTGTCAGTTGCTCTTGTTAGGAAGGGCCATCTCTGTATTCTTTATAGTAAGCTCCATAGGTGCTCAAGGAATTTGACTAATGAAGTGAATGCAATTATAATTGTAGAAATAGAGGAAAAGAATCCTGGTAGTTCAATTTTCTGGTTATTTGGATGAGCGTGAACTGAGGCTTCACTGTACTCCACCATGCACAGAGTGTCTGGGGACTGCTGCCAAGTTAGAGTTTGAGTTGATTCGGGTCTCCAGGAGCACACAGACGAGACTGACAGACCCATATTCCCTCCGAGGAAGAAAACTAGCACTACCCCAGAGACTACACAAAGGGGGAATTAAGCTCGCTTGAACTTGAGCCTGGGGACCAGAGAACTAACAGCAGCTTGGCAGATTCTTGGGTCTCCATGGAAACAGGCAGATTCTGGAAAAGTTTTCTTCTTGAAGGGAAGGGCAATATTGGCTGCTACCTTTCCTCTGGACACCCTCAGCATGCATGATTCATAAAGCATCTGTCTGTAGATTTGCTCCAGACAGGGGGCCATTTTGCACCATTTCTGACCCCTACACTCCTGTCCTACCCTCCTGCAGAGCTCTCAGGCACTCCTGTGCCCAGTGTGTCCAGCTATCCCACACAGAGTGAGGCTCAGTCACAGGAGACATGAGTCACAGAACCTACTACAGTCCTGTGTCTGGTTCATCCTCCTATCTCAGGGTCTAGGATGGTATCTTATACAAAGTGAAAGTTCAACACATTTTTAGAAAAAAAAAAAAAAAGTGTGAAGAGTAGAAGGGAATGATAGCCAAGTTCCTAGGTGGTCCTCTTCCTTAGAGTTGAGAAACAAAAATGTATAGCTCAGGCTTCTCAAATTTTAAGTGCATACAATTAACCAGAGGTCTTGTTCTGATTCAGTAGGTTTGGGATGCAACTGGATATTCTGCATTTCTAAACAAGCTCCCAGGTGATGCTCATGCTGTGGTCCTTGGCTCACCCAAGGCAATAAACAGAACAGCTGACTAAACAGCCAAATTTTGAGAAAGGGCAATCGTTACTTATGCTTTATAAATGGGTAGCCATCCCAGCTCACCTACAATGTACAAGCTCAAGTCTGCATGCATAAGGTTCAGTGTTGTTCTGGAATATTCATTTCATTTACACCTGTGGGCAGAACTGGGCATGCATACCAACCATATGTATTGAAAGTGATCTCCACACCAAAGAGATCAGTGGGCAATTCAATAGCAATTCATAGCATAAAATTCCAAGTGATTTTGTAATTATTTCAGAAATACTGAATAGTTGTGTTTGTTTTTGGTCATACCTTCATTCATTTAACAAGCATTTGTGGAAGATTAACCTTGGATTAGAGCCTCTCTCAGGGCACTGGAAGACACTCTTCATGCCCTCCTTGAGCTCCCAGTCTAGTGGGTGAGACCAAAAGAAAACAAATAATGACAGTATAATATGATGAATTGTCCTTACCAGTGCTATACAACAGAAATATAACATGAGCCACAAAAGTAATTTAAAATTTTCTAGGAGTCACTTAAAAAAAAGTAAAACAAACTAGTGTAATTCATTTTAACAGTATATTTACTGAACCCAATATATCCAAAATAGTCTCATTTCAATATATAATCCATATGAAGAGATACTCAATATTTTACTATTTTTATACTAAGTCATTAAAATCTGGTCAACATTTTGGCCTTACAGCACATCTCAAGTTGGACCAGCCACATTTCAGGGCCCCCAAGCCACACTTGACAGTGCGGATCTCTACAGTGGGGAGGAAAGAAACTTCTCTGCCGTAGATCCAGAGGGGTGGTTCAGGAAAGGGGATAATCAACTGTGCTTCAGACTAAGAGTGGCAAGTATTGTCTGGAAGGGCACCAAGGAGGTGTGAGAAGGTGGATCTGCCACCTGGCCCCAAGACACAGGTATGACAGGTGAGTAGCTTCCCTGGAAATGGTAGGGAGGACAGGCATGGTGTTTAGAAAGGTGGGTCAGCCAGAAACTCTGGAATCTGTGGGCCTGTGGTTCTCAACTTCTCCCAGACCAGTGGCTTGGTGTCAGGGCATGAAAGTGGGTGTGATGATTTTGGTTTCCTCTTCTATCTGAGTGGATCTTGTTGTTAGTGACTGCTGAGCCTGGGATGGATCTAAGCCTTGGGGTATCCTTTCACTGAAGGGTCACTATCTTCTGTGCTGGGGAATTTCACCCTGGGGTGGGGGGCGGGGGATTGGAGTGGCTATGTCCTCCTGCTGTAACTGAGGGTCCTTAATTCTGAATCTGACTCAGGGACAAGACAGGCTGGACACTGTGCTGGGCCCGTTACAGACCCATTCTTTGAATGTGGTCACTGAGGGCTCTGGGAGGTTAAAGGCAACAGTCCAAGGTGTAACAGGTGGTAAGTGGTAGAACGAGGATGGAAACTGAGACACGTGTGACTCACTCTGCTTTCTCCACAGCATGCTGCCCCAAACATGGCCTATCCCAGTATAATACACTCCCCTGGGGATTTGCATTTTTGACTTTATAATCAACCAGCAAGCACTTATTTAATACTGACTGACTGATGGGAAAGAATGCTATGGTAAGTGTGTAGGACATGGTTTCTTCCTTGGTTACTTATGCTCTAGGAAGGATGACACACAAAAGCCTGTGACAGGCAAACAAACTGTGAAATAGAAAAAAAAACCAAAATAATTTCAGGAGAAATTTGTGAGACTAGACATGTTCAGTTAGCATTTAAAATCATAAAAGCTTTAGCTGTAAATAAAGGAATATTGAGCAGCAGCATGGGAGTGGGTGGGACATATTTTGGGGCCAGGGCCAGGGTAACATTGCCAGACTTTCTGAATCACACTTATAATTTGCCAGAGATTAAAATCTTCCTATCCTTTGTTTCCTATCCTTTTTCAGACCACATAATTGGCCAAGGTGGCAGGTAAGAACACTGATATCCCTCAGCTTCTAGAAGGTATGTTCTCAGCTACTGATGTAAAAATCAGGGCATTGGTATGTCCATCAGGAGATACCTGGTACAGTGGGAAAAACAAAGAACTTGGAGACTAACACCCGCAGCCTTCCATCCCAGCTGAAGGTCTGTGGCCACATTACTGGATGTCTCTGAACTTGCCACTCTCTTCCAGGGTTGTCTTGGCAATTTAAAGAAGTAAGTAACACATAAAGTGTCTATGAAGATTCTGGACTTCTTTTAACTTTTTCCTCCTCCCCTTACACCTAATACTCTAACCACCTTTGGGATCCTCACTTAATAAAAGCAAGCAGAATTAATTTGAGCAATTTTGCTCCAACCATTCACAGGTAGATCCATATGACACACCCTATTTGTTGACCACTCAAAAGTCATTCCTAGCCCCCTTTCTTCCAATCGGCTCTTGCTCTAGAGGCAGGAGGAGCAAATATTTGTTAGTAGAGGCCGTGCAAGACAATTCTGTCCCATTCATGATTGCATGCCGCCACACATTATTCAATAGAAAGTATATGGCCATCTGGTATGTGCCAAACACTGTTCTGGCCACTGGGGGAGATGGAAAAAATATGTATAGATGTTAGATAATGCTTTGCAAAAATAGTAAAATAAAACACAGAAAGGAATGGTGGAAGGGAAGTGGAATTATGGATAGGGTGGTCAGGGAAGGTCTCACCGCAAAGCTGAAATGTACACAAAGCCTGAAGGAGGTGAGGAGCCAGCCATATAGTGACAGAGGGGAAAAGCATGCCAAGTACAGGGAACAAGAGATACAAAGGGGAGGCTTGGCCTTCTTAAAATAGTGAGAGCCACTGTGACTAGAGTGGAATGTACAAGGATTGTGTTGTCAAAGAGGGGATCAGAGTGGAAATAAGATAGCCAGATCACATGGGCCTCATAAGCCCCTCTGAGGAGTTTGGAGTTAACTCTGGGTGTGCTGGGAAGCTATTGGGGCTTGGAGCAGAGAAATGCCATTTTTGAATTTTACTTTAATGTGCTCACTCTGCTTGGTCTATTGGAAGAGGACAGGATGGGTCAAGGGGAAGGAGGTGGGTGAGAACTGGAAGACAAAGGGGTAATATGATGGTGACTTGACCAAGGGTAACAGTGGAAGTATGTGGTCATCAGCTGGAGGCTTCAAGACAAGGTGTTGATTTCCTAATAAAAAGAGACAGATCGTACTAAATGGATTCTTTTCCCTTTACTCTTCTTGATGAATGTGATGACCTGACTGGTAGCGTCCATCTTTGGTCCAAAAACATGCTAAGACCCTGACCAGGGGCATTGTCAATCCTCCAACCAAGAGCAGCGATTGTTCATGTCTAGATTTCTTGTACTGTGAATAAACAAAGCTCTGTTGAGTGTATCTTCAGGAGCACAGTGCCCTCAGTGATGCCCTCCTCCTCCTGCCCTTCTTCCTCAGGAGCCCAGCGATCTGAAAGGCCAGGCTCCAAACTTCTCCAAGGAAGCAAAGATTCCCTGTGTGACTGCAGGAGGAAGAGATCAGAAACATATTCTCTCCTAATCTCCCTTCATCTGAGCTAATTTTCAAATGGACAAAGTAATCAATTCATGTGATAAATATAGCTTATTCAATGGGCTGAATGAGTGGCTGGAACAATTCCCCAAACTCTGGTTTCCATTGAATAATTGAAATTATGCTACGGCATGGAAATTTTTCAACAAATAAAATATGTCTGAAAATCTATTAAAGATACGTCTGCAAGAATCATTTGCAAAAGCCTAACTCAGCAATAAAAAATAAATTACATTTCTGTTCTTGCTGCTGTTCTCTTTGGGAAAGAGCATATTACTACCACTCTGTGGACAAATGGAGCCAGTGCATTTTGGAATGAAGGATGAGACAAGCTCTAAACCACGAGGTTTCGATGTGTAGGTAAAGATTCTACACTGGAAAGTGAAAACGGAAAAATTTCCCTGACTTCCTGTTGCTCAGATAATAGATATGCTGTTTTGTTTCATCCGTGGGGGGGGGGGGGGGTGGGGGGTGGAATCGGAGTTTCCCATCTGTGACTTTGAGGGACAGACAACTTTACTCAGAGATTTTGGAGTTCATTCAGGCCATTTGGCCCAGCCCTATGGGGATCAAAGAGCTCACTAGAATCCCTTATTTCTGTTTTCATCTCATCCTGAGCACAGAGCTCAGACAAGGAAGTCCCTTCAAAGGTAGGTTAGAAAGTTGACCAAGGGAATGTAATTTTTGAACTATAAACTGAAAGACTTTCTGAGTGGTTTTTTTCTGGTATGATGCAGCTCTGCCGGTTGGCTTCATAAGCTAGTCGGGGTGCTGTTTCCATCACCCTCCTATACGCTCTCTCTTGGTTCAGAGAACTTGCTGGACACCTCTTTAACTTAAGATCATGTAGCTTAAAGCCACAATCCTTTTGCCTGTTTCTTCCTTCTCATCTCATTATTTTTTGTTACAGTTCAGGGTGCTGGCCTGGGGTTGGCCAACTGCCGTGGTCAGGGCAGGATCTGTGATTTCCTCTCCAGATGGGCGATGGCGCTCAAGGGCTAGCCACTTACCCGAGACTGCGCCAGCCATATTGAACTCCAAGTGGGTTCATGCCAGGGGGAACTTGGAATTGGAAAGAGACACAACTTCCCCTCACAGAGTCCAGACCTCCTCCTAACTGAGAACTATCAGAGCTCTGATTCCATTACTTAAAAGGAGCCATTGCCTCTGGCACCAAATTAAGAAAAAAAAAATCAACTGCCCATATCAATTAGCTGTTGTGTCAGAGGCAGCTCAGAGGCGAGCTGAGAGGATAAGCAGTGGTTGAAACGAGAAAGATAGGATAATGCAACACCGCACATTGCTTCCTCCAAGTGCAGAGCGAACTTCAACTTTGGTACCAAACTTTGTCCTGTGAGCAAGTCAAGTGAATTTGGGAAGGGAGTTGGAGAATGGTTATTCTTTACTTTCAGGGTGAGAGCAAGTTTACCAGAGCTTAGAAAGGGAGTGTCTGAAAAAAAGTACTTTCTATCTGCCAGACACTGGAGCACTTTGTGTTTTAACTCACTTAATCTCCAAAACAGCCCAATGAGGAAGCTAATTTTATCATCCTCATTTTACAGGCAGGTAACAGATGCTTAAAGTTAGATAACTTGCCTAGGGTCATGGGTAGCAAAAGATGTCAAGGCCATTGTTCTTCACCTCTACAGACTACTTTGAGGGTGGCCTGGGTGGCTTCTGCACAGGCTTGAGGCCTGTAGAACTGAATTTTATTTCATGGTGGCCTGACACCTGCTCTCTCTCACAGGTGTGTACACCTTCTCCCTCAGTTGCCCCCACCCCTGGCCCCACTTCTTTCCCAGTTCTGCAAACCTTGGCTACAAGGGGGTGGCAGTGGCTGACCTGAAGGGGACAGTTGCTTCAGTAGCTGCTGGTGTATTTGTAGTGGGGTGCTGGCTGGCTGCACACAGCAGAGCCTGGCAGCCATGGCCCTGGGGAAGTCCATTGGCCTCACTAGTTTCTCCCACCTCAAAGCAACCTGAATGTGACTTGAAAGGCATCTGATAATTCCACTGTGTGTTGTTCAGTTTCTGGGCATAGCTGGAGAGGATGGCGGTAGAAGCATGAGTCCAAAGTAGTGCAGGAGGAGTGAGAGAACCCAATGGGGAGACTAAGAGAGCACCTACTAAGGCCTGCTGCCATGAAATCCGGTGACCTGGGTAGTGGCCTGCTGACTGGCAAGAGAAGTGGGTTTGACATGGTTTCTGGACCCCAGGGAAGCGTTCCATTCCCCATCAGGCTGTGCCCCCATTCTTACCTTGATTTCTGAAATTCCATAATTAAACATTAACTTTAATTTAATGCTCCTTCTCTTATCTTAAAAAATCAATGGTGGATTTGTTAAAAAGAGAAAAAGGAGAAAGAGATTGTGTTGATAGAAAGATCCAGGTTCTTAAAATCAGAAAATCTGTAAGGAATTTGTTTTAATTATACCATACATATAAAGATTTCAAAAACTACATTTTGTTTATTTTTATTTTTTACAAGTTTTATTTATTCATTTGACAGAGAGAGAGAAAGCGTGAGAGCACAAGCAGAGGGAAGGGCAGATAGCTAGGGGGAAGCAGGCTCTCCTCTGAGCAGGAAGCCTGATCCCAGAACCCTGAGATCATGACCTGAGCTGAAGGCACACGCTTAACCCACTGAACCACACAGGTGCCCCCAAAACTCCATTTCATTTTGAGTTACATATGGAAGTGACTGTGGAATGTCAAGATCTTTTTACTGCCTTTTCAATTTTTAGTACATTAGGTCTTAGTTTGAGCTTACTTAAAATAAAAATACTCTTGGGAAACTATAACTTTGTATCACCTTTTCTATTTCTGTGTAACAAACTACTATATATTTAGCAACTTAAAACAACATCCATCTATTTGCTTTGTGATTTTGACTAGTCATTTCATTGCTGGACTCAAGTTTCTCCTGTGTCATGTGTTGCGTATGAAATGGGGCTGTTTTAAAAGAGTGTTGTTAGTTTAGACTTTCTGAAACTCGGTTCCAAAGTCACACAGACTCTCTAGTTGTACAGATGCTTGGCATCACTTACAAGGAGTGATGACAGGGGTGAGGATGGGTCATTAAAATGGAACCCTATCGAACACGCACTGTCAGTAGATCCCCAAGGGTCACCATAGCATCTGAAGGGAGGCTTTGGAAAAGTAATTGGTATCAGAGGATGGTCAGGATGAGGGTGGCCTGACTTGTGTTTCACAAGGTCATTCATTCAAACACTCCTACTCCCAAGCATCTGGACAACACTCCCTACCATTCTTGGGGCTTTCAGAAATCAAAATAAAAAGCAAACAATAACAAGACTTAATATATTTAGGAGCAGACCAGGTGGGGAAGACACTACTGCTGCCCACCAATATTTCCTGCTTCCTTCCTTTGGCCAAACAGTATGATTGTGCTTTCCCAGCCTCTGAGTATGGATATGCCATTAATCTTTTCAGTCAGTGAGATGTGAGTGGGAGAGGTGTAGGTCCCTTCTGGGTGGAAATGCTTAAGAACTGATATGTGAGGGCATCTGGGTGGCTCAGTGGGTTAAGCCTCTGTCTTCAGCTCAGGTCATGGTCTCAGGGTCCTGAGATTGAGCCCCATATCGGGCTCCCTGCTCAGTGGGGAGCCTGTTTTCCCCCTCTCTCTGCCTGCCTCTCCATCTCCTGTAATCTCTCTCTGTCAAATAAATAAATGAAATATAAAAAAAAAAAGAACTGGTATGTGATTCTAGTTAATGATGCTGTATATTGTATATTCAAAAATTGCTAAGAGTAAATCCGAGAAGTGCTCATCATAAGAAGAAAACAATGTGTATATATGTGTGGTGATGAGTGTTAACTAGACTTACTGTGGTGATCATTTCATAGTGTGTACAAGTATTGAAGACAAGTATGCTCTACACCTGAAACCAATATAAAGTTCTATGTCAATTAAATCTCAATTTAAGAAGAAAAAAGAAAAATAATCCTTGTACTGTAAACAAACAAATAAAATACCAGGAAATTAAAATAGAAAGAAATAAAGAACTGGTGTGGCTTTCCACATTCTCTCTTCCTCGTGGTGATCCTACAAATTGGGGTGATCATACAAGTTGGGGTGAGGATGTTATAACACCCAAGACAGCGCCTAGAAGGTGCCAGAACTTGCATACACTGTGAAATAAACTGTTGTGTTTTAAGCTTTTAAGATTTGGGGCTTGTTAGTTACTGTAGTGTCACCTAGCATAACCTAACCGATAGAGAAAGAAACAGGCCATAAAATTTGGTCAATGGTAGAAATTGTAGTCTAGAGAGAAATATCACTTTACTTACAGAGGAAGAGAAAAAAAAGCACTGATAATCCAAATTCCTGGATGAACTATTTTGAGTTTTCTTTTTATGCTCCCTCCCAGGCTTGAGGGAGTTGGCGAAGTGTTAAAAAGCAGATAGCAGGGATCTCAAGAAGATGAAGAATTAGTCTGGATTCACAGATCAAACTGCCAGCCTCTGGCTGACAGAGAGCTGGTTGGATTTGCAAGCTTGGTTTTCTAAGGAAATAACTCTTACGGTATCGTCTAGAATCTTCGCTCAGTCCACTTGTTTCAGCTCTGTTGGGCTGCGTGCAAGAAAAAGCATTGGAATTGTCTTCCATCTAAACAACTTGGGATCTTTTGAACTCTTGTTATGTTTGCGCTGATGTGTTTTGGCCATCTTCTCCAAAAAAGCTGTCCCTGCTTCTTCTGCCTTAGATCGATTTCCTGGAATGGTCTTCTGAGCTCACCGTTTGCTCTCTGTCTTTCTTTTCTTCTTCCAGAGGAGAATC
The DNA here is from genome assembly GCF_902655055.1 of Lutra lutra. Lineage (NCBI taxonomy): Eukaryota > Metazoa > Chordata > Mammalia > Carnivora > Mustelidae > Lutra > Lutra lutra. The sequence goes on from NC_062280.1 coordinate 99,965,473, forward strand.
TATTACAAGCCAAACATCAATCCCCAAATCTGAAACTTAGGACTGCACCTGATGGAAATGCAGCCTGCACTGTTCTTCTTAACACCAGCCAAGGTATCTTGGGCCATCCTGGGGGATAACCATCATTTCTACCACAGAGCCCAAGGCATGGCTGTCCTTTTGCCTTTTCACATCTGAGAATCATCAGAAGATTCAGATGGTTTGTTAACTTAGCAATGTCAACAGTTCTCACACCTATGTAAAAGCAGTGGTAGGTACTTTGGGGATACAAAGATGAGTAAGAACTTCTCTACTTCCGAATGTTCACTACTAGCTGTCAGCTCATGTACTGCAATAAGGGAGAGCAAAACATGGTGTGTTAAAAGAGGCTCTGACAGCACTCTTTTCCTGAATTATGAGTAGGTGACTTAGATAGGTAGATAAATTTGATTCTCAATATAATTTGAATAAATTAGAGAATACCTCAAGGCTCGGTTTGGGCAGGGTGTTATGTACAAAGGAGCAATATGGTGGCCAAAAGTTTATAACAAATATTTCAGTTCTTATTGAAATGGGAAAGAAGATATTGTGTTCTTAATATATGGCCACCCTCTTTAAAATAGTTTTCCTTGCCTTGCTGCTCCTTTTGATATCCTTTGCCCCTTGATAATCTTTCTCTTCTACTCTTGTTCCCTGTCCCTAAAAACCACTGCCTGACAGTTTAAGCACAACTGTTCTCTCTACTTTCCCTTTTGCCCTTTCCAGAATCTCCAAGTGTAGGACAGCCCAGGAGCTGAGCTGGCTTTGAAGAATTCTCCCTCCCTAGATGCCAGAGTGAGTAGTCACACACCCATTTTTGTCCCTGTTCCACAATAATACTTTTGTCTCTGTTAAATATTGAGAATACTTATATTAAATTTGAGTTTCCTAACCTTTGAACATTTCCACAGGATCTCTTCATTGCTATTTCTTCATTGCTGCTGAGCATGAAATGAGGTAAAGTATTCTAGTCTGGAAGGTCAGGAACTCTGCCCCCCACTGGATTCATCACTTTGGAAAAGTCACTGAACACCAGGTTCATTTGGTTGCTTCACTATAAACTAAGAGGAGATGAATCAGTTCGATTTCTGAAGTGGAATGCTACACTCAGTGGAATTCCAAGTAATTGCCTCATAGGGTAGGCACGGAGTGGGGGAGGGTGCTGGTGCCATTTATATTGTCAGAATGAGAAAACACGGCTAGAGAAAACTCTCCCTATTCATATGATTTGCAGTGCAATTGCACAATGTATGGCTCTATAGAGAATCAAGAAACATGTCAAGGATGCTTCATCAGTCTATAACAAAGATAAAAATATTTTAACAGTTTAAAAAGAAAATTCATTCATCCTACACTCCTTGATTGTCATAGTTCGTTTATGTATGGTTATATGTATGTATTAGTATGTTCAGTTAGCCAGCCTACAGTCATCATTAGGTTTTTTTAATTGCAGGTTTGCTCTTTTTATTTTTTTTTAAATTTATTTAATTACATTCATTAATGTATAATGTATTATTTGACTCAGGGGTACAGTTCTGTGAATCATCAGGCTTACACATTTCATAGCACTCACAGTAGCACATACCCTCACCAATGTCCATAATCTAACCATCCTCACCCTACCCCCCACACCCCAGCAACTCTATTTGTTTTGTGAGATTAAGAGTCTCTTATGGTTTGTCTCCCTCCTGATTCTGTCTTGTTTCATTTTTTCCTTCCCTACCCGCCAAACCCCCCTCCCTACCTCTCAAATTCCTCATATCAAGGAGATCATATGATAATTGTCTTTCTCTGATTGACTTATTTCACTTAGCACAATACCCTCTAGCTCCATCCACATCATTGCTAATGGCAATATTTCATCTCTTTTGATGGCTGCATAGTATTCCATTGTATGTATATACCACATCTTCTTTATCCACTCATCTGTTGATGGACATCTAGGTTCTTTCCATAGTTTGACTATTGTGGGCATTGCTGCTATAAACATTTGGGTGCACGTGCCCCTTCGGATCACTACATTTGTATCTTTAGGGTAAATACCCAGTAGTGCGATTGCTGGGTCATAGGGTAGCTCTATTTTCAACTTTTTGAGGAACCTCCATGCTGTTTACCAGAGTGGCTGCACCAGCTTGCATTCCCACCAACAGTGTAGGAGGGTTCCCCTTTCTCCGCATCCTCGTCTGCATCTGTCATTTCCTGACTTGTTAATTTTAGTCATTCTGACTGGTGTGAGATGGTATCTCATTGTGGTTTTGATTTGTATTTCCCTGACGCCAAGTAATGTTGAGCACTTTTTCATGTGTCTGTTGTCCATTTGGAAGTCTTCTTTGCAGAAATGTCTGTTCATGTCTTCTGCCCATTTCTTGATTGGATTATTTATTCTTTGGGTGTTGAATTTGATAAGTTCTTTATAGATTTTGGATACTAGCCCTTTATCTGAAATGGCATTTGTGAATATCTTCTCCCATTCTGTCAGCTGTCTTTTGGCTTTGTTGACCATTTCCTTTGCTGTGCAAAAGCTTTTGATCTTGATAAAGTCCCAATACCCCCTTTCTTCCCTTGCCTTTGGCGATGTTTCTAGGGAGAAGTTGCTGCGACTGAGGTCAAAGAGGTTTCTGCCTGTGTTTTCCTCAAGGATTTTGATGGATTCCTTTCTCACATTGAGCTCTTTCATCCATTTTGAGTCTATTTTTGTGTGTGGTGTAAGGAAATGGTCCAGTTTCATTCTTCTCCATGTGGCTGTCCATCCAATTTTCCCAACACCATTTGTTGAAGAGACTGTCATTTTTCCATTGGACATTCTTTCCTGTTTTGTCAAAAATTAGTCGACCATAGAGTTGAGGGTCTGTTTCTGGGCTCTCTATTCTGTTCCATTGATCTATGTGTGTGTTTTTGTGCCAGTACCATACTGTCTTGATGATTACAGCTTTTTAACAGAGCTTGAAGTCTGGAATTGTGATGCTCCCAACTCTGGTTTTCTTTTTCAACATTCATCTGGTATTCGAGGTCTTTTCTGGTTCTATATAAGTTTAGGATTATTTGTTCCATTTCTTTGAAAAAAATGGATGGTATTTTGGTAGGGATTGCATTAAAAGTGAAGATTGCTTTAGGTAGCATAGACATTTTCACAATATTTTTTCTTCAAATCCGTAAGCATGGAACATTTTTCCATTTCTTTGTGTCTTCCTCAATTTCTTTCATGAGTACTTTATAGTTTTCTGAGTACAGATTCTTTGCCTCTTTGGTTAGGTTTATTCCTAGATATCTTATGGTTTTGGGTGCAATTGTAAATGGGATTGACCCCTTAATTTCTCTTCCTTCTGTTTTGTTGGTGTATAGAAATGGAACTGATTTCTGTGCATTGATTTTATATCCTGACACTTTATTGAATTCCTGTACAAGTTCTAGCAGATTTGGAGTGGAGTCTTTTAGGTTTTCCACATAAAGTATCATATCATCTGCAAAGAGTGATACTTTGACTTCTTCTTTGCCAATTTGGATGCCTTTAACTTCTTTTTATTGTCTGATTGCTAAGGCTAGGACTTCTCGTACTATGTTGAATAACAGTGGTGATAGTGGACCTCCCTGCCTGTGGTCCTGACCTTAGGGGAAAAGGTCTCAGTTTTTCCCCTTTGAAAATGATATTTGCTGTGGGTTTTTCATAGATGGCTCTGATGATATTGAGGTATGCACCCTCTATGCCTACACTGTGAACAATTTTGATCAAGAAAAGATGCTGTACTTTCTCAAATGCTTTTTCAGCATCTATTGAGAGTATCATATGGTCCTTGTTCTTTCTTTTATTAATGTATTGTATCACATTGATTGATTTGCAGATGTTGAACCAACCTTGCAGCCCAGGAATAAATCCCACTTGGTGTAGTGAATCACCCTTTTAATGTAATGTTGGATCCTAGTGGCTAGTATTTTGGTGAGAATTTTTGCATCTGTGTTCATCAAGGATATTAGTCTGTAATTCTCCTTTTTGATGGGGTTTTGTCTGGTTTGGGGATCAAGGTAATGCTGGCCTCATAAAATGAGTTTGGAAGTTTTCCTTTCCTTTCTATTTTTTGGGAACAGTTTCAGGAGAGTAAGTATTAACTCTTTTTTAAATGTTTGATAGACTTCCCCTGGGAAGCCATCTGGCCCTGGGCTCTTGTTTGTTGGGAGATTTTTGATGACTGTTTCAATCTCCTTATTGGTTATAGGTCTGTTCAGGCTTTGTATTTCTTCCTGGTTCAGTTTTGGTGGTTTGGATGGCTCTAGGTATGCTTCCATTTCTTCCAGATTGTCAAATTTGCTGGTGTATAGTTGCTCATAATATGTTCTTATAACTGTTTGTATTTCTTTGGTGTTGTTTGTGATCTCTTCTCTTTCTTTCATGATTTTATTTATTTGGGTCCTTTCTCTTTTCTTTTTGATCAATCTGGCCAGGGGTTTATCAATCTTATTAATTCTTTCAAAGAACCAGCTCCTAGTTTTTTTTCTACTGTTCTTTTGCTTTCTATTTAATTGATTTCTGCCCTGATCTTTATTATTTCTCTCCTCCTGCTGGGTTGAGGCTTTCTTTGCTGTTCTTTCTCCAGCTCCTTTAGGTGTAGGGTTAGGTTGTGTCCTTGAGAACTTTCTTGTTTCTTGAGAAAAGCTTGTGTTGCTATGTACTTTCTTCTCAGGACTGCCTTTGCTGTGTCCCAAAGATTTTGAACAGTTGTATTTTCATTTTCATGAATTTTTTCAATTCTTTTTTAATTTCCTGGTTGACCCATTCATTCTTTAGTAGGATGTTCTTTAGCCTCCATGTATTTGGGTTCTTTCCAACTTTCCTCTTGTGGTTAAGTTCTAGTTTCAGAGCATTGTGGTCTGAAAATATGTAGGGAATGATCCCAATCTTTTGGTACTGGTTGAGACCTGATTTGTGACCCAGGATATGATCTATTTCAGAGAATGTTCCATGTGCTTTAGAGAAGAATGTGTATTCTGTTGCTTTGGGATGGAATGTTCTGAAAATATCTGGTCCAGTGTGTCATTTAAGGCCTTTATTTCCTTGTTGATCTTTTGCTTAGATGATCTGTCCATTTCAGTGAGGGGCGTGTTAAAGTTCCCTAATATTATTGTCAATGTGTTTCTTTGGTTTTATTATTAATTGGTTTATATAGTTGGGTGCTCCCATGTTAGGGGCATAGATATTTAAAATTATTCAATCTTCTTGTTGGACAAACCCTTTGAGTATGATATAGTGTCCTTCCTCATCTCTTATTATAGTCTTTGGCTTAAAATCTTATTTATCTGATCTAAGGATTGCCACCCCAGCTTTCTTTTGATGTCCATTAGCATGGTAAAATTTTTTTCCACCCCTTCACTTTCAATCTGGAGGTGTCTTTGGGTCTAAAATGAGTTTATTGGAGACAGCCTATTGATGGGTCTTGTTTATTTTTTTTATCCATTCTCATACCCTGTCGGTTGATTGGGGCATTTAGCCCATTTACATTCAGGGTAACTATTGAAAGATATGAATTTAGTGCCATTGTATTGCCTGTAAGGTGACTGTTCCTGTATATTGTCTCTGTTCCTTTCTAGTCTGTTACTTTTAGGCTCTCTCTTTGCTTAGAGGACCTCTTTCAATATTTCCTGTTGGGCTGGTTTGATTTTTGTAAATTCTTTTAGTTTTTGTTTGTCCTGGAATCTTTTTTATCTCTCCTTCTATTTTCAATGACAGCCTAGCTGGATATAGTATTCTTGGCTGCATGTTTTTCTCGTTTAGTGCTCTGAATATATCATGCCAGTTCTTTCTGGCCTGCCAGGTCTCTGTGGATAAGTCTGCCGCCAATCTAACATTTCTACTGTTGTATGTTACAGACCTCTAGTCCTGAGGTACTTTCAGGATTTTCTCTTTGTCACTGAGACTTGTATGTTCTACTATTAGATGATGGGGTGTTGACCTATTTTTATTGATTTTGAAGGGTGTTCTCTGTGCCTTCTGGATTTTGATGCTTGTTCCCTTCACCAAATTAAGGAAATTCTCTACTATAATTTGCTCTAATATACCTTCTGCCCCCCTCTCTCCTTCTCCCTCTTCTTCAATCCCAATTATTCTAATATTGTTTCATCTTAGGGTATCACTTATCTCTCACATTCTCCCCTCATGGTCCAATAGTTGTTTATCTCTCTTTTCAGCTTGTTTATTCTTCATCATTTGGTCTTCTATATCCCTCCATTTTTTATTGCACCTCATTAATAGGTTTGTTTTGTTTTCAACTTTGCTACATTTTAGCTTTTTTATTCTTCCAGACAGAGATTTTATTTCTCTAGAAGGGGATTCTTTAGTATCTTCCATGCTTGTTTCAAGCCCAGGTACCACCTTGATAATCATTATTCTGAACTCTAGTTCTGACATCTTACTAATGTCCATATTGATTAGGTCCCTAGCCATTGGTACTGCCTCTTGTTCTTTTTTTTGAGGTGAGTTTTTCAGCCTTGTCATTTTATCCAGATAAGAATAGGTGAATGGGAGAACAAAGTACTAAAAGGGTAGTAGTGATCCCAGAAAAATATACACTAAGCAAATCAGATGGGAATTGAAACTGAGAGGAGAAGAAAGGAAGGAAAAAAATATATATATTTGACTGGTGGATAGAACAGAGTGACACACTTGATTTGGGAGTATTTTGGTCTATTAGAAGAAACTTCTAATTAGAAGAAACTTCTATTAGAAGAAACCCAAAATTTTAAAGAAAGAAAAACATATACATATATAAAATATATAAAAATAAGGGTAAACATGATAAAGGATTGGAATATGATTGTAAAGATGAAAATTAAAAAGATTCTTAAAAAGGAATTGATAAGATAAGAAGTTGGCTAAAAAAGAAAAAAGGAAAAAAAGAGGAAAGAATGTGATCACGCTGGAGATGAGAACAATGTCATGTGCTAGATTTAGGGTATATTTTGATCTGTTAGAAGATAATGTATCCCCTTGTGGGGTTGCTGCTTGAAGAGCAGTAGCCCAACTGTGCCTTGGATCATGGTTTAAGGTAATCCTGAGCTGAGAGCCCATTCCTCAGCTCTGTAGCTGGCTTCCCTGCTTTGATACCTCGGGACTCTGCCACACTCAGACACCCCTGGTCTTTTTGTGACCCCGTGGGTCTTGAGATCACACTGTCCCAGTGAAGAGTCCACTCCCCACTTGGCCTCTGGAGCAACATCCCTCCTTGGAGCAGACTTCTAAAAGTCCTGATTTTGTGCTCCACTGCTTTCACTTGCTGGGAGTCCGCCCCTGCCACTGCAGTCTACCTTCCCAAATGTTGCCTTGGATTCACTTCTCTGCATGTCCTACCTTCCGGAAAGTGGTTGATTTTCTGTTCCTAGAATTGCTGCTCTTATTCTCTTTGATCTTCTGTTGAGTTTATAGGTGTTTAGAATGGTTTGATAATTATCTACTGGAACTCCTGGGACCTGATGATATTTAGGTCTCCTATTCCTCCCCCATCTTGCACCTCCCCCTGTTTTTTTTTCTTTTAAGAGACAAGTGGTTCTCATTAATTAATTACACAGTCATAGCTACATTTTAGTAAGTCTAGACATTAGCACAAAAATATTATTCTAATGCTACCAACATAACCCAACTTTCAACATGGCCCTTACGCCATTCTAGTCCTTTTTGGTATGTATTTTAAAAGGTTACAATGATAATGTACAAAAATTTTGTCTTGCATTTCCACTAAATGCCATGTAATGGAATATATCTGTGTTTTTATATATTCTTTTAAATTAATTTTTTATTTTTTCAGCATAACAGTATTCATTATTTTTGCACCACACCCAGTGCTCCATGCAATCCGTGCCCTCTACAATACCCACCACCTGGTGCCCCCAACCTCCCACCCCCCACCCCTTCAGAATTCTCAGATCGTTTTTCAGAGTCCATAGTCTCTCATGGTTCACCTCCCCTTCCAATTTCCCTCAACTCCCTTCTCCTCTCCATCTCCCCTTGTCCTCCATGCTATTTGTTATGCTCCACAAATAAGTGAAACCATATGATAATTGACTCTCTCTACTTGACTTATTTTACTCCGCATAATCTCTTCCAGTCCCGTCCATGTTGCTACAAAACTTGGGTATTCATCCTTTCTTTTTTCTTTTTCTTTTTTTTTTTTTTACAGCTTTATAAACATATATTTTTATCCCCAGGGGTACAGGTCTGCGAATCGCCAGGTTTACACACTTCACAGCACTCACCATAGCACATACCCTCCCCGATATCCATAACCCCACCCCCCTCTCCCAACCCCCTCCCCCCATCAACCCTCAGTTTGTTTTGTGAGATTAAGAGTCACTTATGGTTTGTCTCCCTCCCAATCCCATCTTGTTTCATTTACTCTTCTCCTACCCCCTCAACCCCCCATGTTGCATCTCCTCTCCCTCATATCAGGGAGATCATATGATAGTTGTCTTTCTCCGATTGACTTATTTCGCTAAGCATGATACCCTCTAGTTCCATCCACGTCGTCGCAAATGGCAAGATTTCATTTCTTTTGATGGCTGCATAGTATTCCATTGTGTATATATACCACATCTTCTTTATCCATTCGTCTGTAGATGGACATCTAGGTTCTTTCCATAGTTTGGCTATTGTAGACATTGCTGCTATAAACATTCGGGTGCACGTGCCCCTTCGGATCACTACGTTTGTATCTTTAGGATAAATACCCAGTAGTGCAATTGCTGGATCATAGTGTAGTTCTATTTTCAACATTTTGAGGAACCTCCATGCTGTTTTCCAGAGTGGTTGCACCAGCTTGCATTCCCACCAACAGTGTAGGAGGGTTCCCCTTTCTCCGCATCCTCGCCAGCAACTGTCATTTCCTGAATTGTTAATTTTAGCCATTCTGACTGGTGTGAGGTGATATCTCATGGTGGTTTTGATTTGTATTTCCCTGATGCCGAGTGATATGGAGCACTTTTTCATGTGTCTGTTGGCCATCTGGATGTCTTCTTTGCAGAAATGTCTGTTCATGTCCTCTGCCCATTTCTTGATTGGATTATTTGTTCTTTGGGTGTTGAGTTTGCTAAGTTCTTTATAGATTTTGGACACTAGCCCTTTATCTGATATGTCATTTGCAAATATCTTCTCCCATTCTGTCAGTTGTCTTTTCGTTTTTTTAACTGTTTCCTTTGCTGTGCAAAAGCTTTTGATCTTGATAAAATCCCCAAAGTTCATTTTTGCCCTTGCTTCCCTTGCCTTTGGTGATGTTCCTAGGAAGATGTTGCTGCGGCTGACGTCGAAGAGGTTGCTGCCTGTGTTCTCCTCGAGGATTTTGATGGATTCCTTTCTCACATTGAGATCCTTCATCCATTTTGAGTCTATTTTCGTGTGTGGTGTAAGGAAATGATCCAATTTCATTTATCTGCATGTGGCTGTCCAATTTTCCCAACACCATTTATTGAAGAGGCTGTCTTTATTCCATTGGACATTCTTTCCTGCTTTGTCGAAGATGAGTTGACCATAGAGTTGAGGGTCCATTTCTGGGCTCTCTATTCTGTTCCATTGATCTATGTGTCTGTTTTTGTGCCAGTACCATGCTGTCTTGATGATGACAGCTTTGTGATAGAGCTTGAAGTCCGGAATTGTGATGCCACCAACTTTGGCTTTCTTTTTCAATATTCCTTTGGCTATTCGAGGTCTTTTCTGGTTCCACATAAATTTTAGGATTATTTGTTCCATTTCTTTGAAAAAAATGGATGGTACTTTGATAGGAATTGCATTAAATGTGTAGATTGCTTTAGGTAGCATAGACATCTTCACAATATTTATTCTTCCAATCCAGGAGCATGGAACATTTTTCCATTTCTTTGTGTCTTCCTCAATTTCTTTCATGAGTACTTTATAGTTTTCTGAGTATAGATTCTTAGTCTCTTTGGTTAGGTTTATTTCTAGGTATCTTATAGTTTTGGGTGCAATTGTAAATGGGATGGACTCCTTAATTTCTCTTTCTTCTGTCTTGTTGTTGGTGTAGAGAAATGCAACTGATTTCCGTGCATTGATTTTATATCCTGACACTTTACTGAATTCCTGTACAAGTTCTAGCATTTTTGGAGTGGAGTCTTTTGGGTTTTCCACATATAGTATCATATCATCTGCAAAGAGTGATAGTTTGACTTCTTCTTTGCCAATTTGGATGCCTTTAATTTCCTTTTGTTGTCTGATTGCTGAGGCTAGGACTTCTAGTACTATGTTGAATAGCAGTGGTGATAACGGACATCCCTGCCGTGTTCCTGACCTTAGCGGAAAAGCTTTCACTTTTTCTCCATTGAGAATGATATTTGCGGTGGGTGTTTCATAGATGGCTTTGATAATATTGAGGTATGTACCGTCTATCCCTACACTTTAAAGAGTTTTGATCAGGAAGGGATGCTGTACTTTGTCAAATGCTTTTTCAGCATCTATGGAGAGTATTATATGGTTCTTGTTCTTTCTTTTATTAATGTGTTGTATCACATTGATTGATTTGCGGATGTTGAACCAACCTTGCAGCCCTGGAATAAATCCCACTTGGTCGTGGTGAATAATCCTTTTAATGTACTGTTGAATCCTATTGGCTAATATTTTGGCGAGAATTTTTGCATCTGTATTCATCAAGGATATTGGTCTGTAGTTCTCTTTTTTGTTGGGATCCTTGTCTGGTTTTGGGATCAAGGTGATGCTGGCCTCATAAAATGAGTTTGGAAGTTTTCCTTCCATTTCTATTTTTTGGAACAGTTTCAGGAGAATAGGAATTAGTTCTTCTTTAAATGTTTGGTAGAATTCCCCCGGGAAGCCGTCTGGCCCTGGGCTTTTGTTTGTTTGGAGATTTTTGATGACTGTTTCAATCTCTTTACTGGTTATGGGTCTGTTCAGGCTTCCTATTTCTTCCTGGTTCAGTTGTGGTAGTTTATATGTCTCTAGGAATGCATCCATTTCTTCCAGATTGTCAAATTTGTTGGCATAGAGTTGCTCATAGTATGTTCTTATAATTGTCTGTATTTCTTTGGTGTTCGTTGTGATCTCTCCTCTTTCATTCATGATTTTATTTATTTGGGTCCTTTCTCTTTTCTTTTTGATAAGTCTGGCCAGGGGTTTATCAATCTTATTAATTCTTTCAAAGAACCAGCTCCTAGTTTCGTTGATTTGTTCTATTGTTTTTTTGGTTTCTATTTCATTGATTTCTGCTCTGATCTTTATGATTTCTCTTCTCCTGCTGGGTTTAGGGTTTCTTTCTTGTTCTTTCTCCAGCTCCTTTAGGTGTAGGGTTAGGTTGTGTACCTGAGACCTTTCTTGTTTCTTGAGAAAGGCTTGTACCGCTATATATTTTCCTCTCAGGACTGCCTTTGTTGTGTCCCACAGATTCTGAACAGTTGTGTTTTCATTATCATTTGTTTCCATAAATTTTTTCAATTCTTCTTTAATTTCCTGGTTGACCCATTCCTTCTTTAGAAGGATGCTGTTTAGTCTCCATGTATTTGCGTTCTTTCCAAATTTCCTCTTGTGATTGAGTTCTAGCTTTAGAGCATTGTGGTCTGAAAATATGCAGGGAATGATCCCCATCTTTTGATACTGGTTGAGACTTGATTTAGGACCAAGAATGTGATCTATTCTGGAGAATGTTCCATGTGCACTAGAGAAGAATGTGTATTCTGTTTCTTTGGGATGAAATGTTCTGAATATATCTGTGATGTCCATCTGGTCCAGTGTGTCATTTAAGGCCTTGATTTCCTTGTTGATCTTTTGCTTGGATGATCTGTCCATTTCAGTGAGGGGAGTGTTAAAATCCCCTACTATTATTGTATTCTTGTCGATGTGTTTCTTTGATTTTGTTATTAATTGGTTTATATAGTTGGCTGCTCCCATGTTAGGGGCATAGATATTTAAAATTGTTAGATCTTCTTGTTGGACATTTCCTTTGAGTATGATATAGTGTCCTTCCTCATCTCTTATTATAGTCTTTGGCTTAAAATCTAATTGATCTGATATAAGGATTGCCACTCCTGCTTTCTTCTGATGTCCATTAGCATGGTAAATTCTTTTCCACCCCCTCACTTTAAACTGGAGGTGTCTTCGGGTTTAAGATGAGTTTCTTGTAGGCAACATATAGATGGGTTTTGTTTTTTTATCCATTCTGATACCCTGTGTCTTTTGATTGGGGCATTTAGCCCATTAACATTCAGGGTAAGTATTGAGAGATGAATTTAGTGCCATTGTATTGCCTGTAAGGTGACTGTTATTGTATATTGTCTCTGTTTCTTTCTGATCTACTTCTTTTAGGGTCTCTCTTTGCCTAGAGGACCCCTTTCAATATTTCCTGTAGAGCTGGTTTGGTATTTGCAAATTCTTTCAGTTTTTGTTTGTCCTGGAAGCTTTTAATCTCTCCTTCTATTTTCAATGATAGCCTAGCTGGATATAGTATTCTTGGCTGCATGTTTTTCTCATTTAGTACTCTGAATATATCATGCCAGCTCTTTCTGGCCTGCCAGGTCTCTGTGGATAAGTCTGCTGCCAATCTAATATTTTTACCATTGTACATTACAGACTTCTTTTCCCGGGCTGCTTTCAGGATCTTTTCTTTGTCACTAAGACTTGTAAATTTTACTATTAGGTGACGGGGTGTGGACCTATTCTTATTGATCTTGAGGGGGGTTCTCTGAACCTCCTGGATTTTGATGCTTGTTCCCTTTGCCATATTGGGGAAATTCTCTCCAATAATTCTCTCCAACATACCTTCTGCTCCCCTCTCTGTTTCCTCTTCTTCTGGAATCCCAATTATTCTAATGTTGTTTCGTCTTATGGTGTCACTTATCTCTCGAATTCTCCCCTCGTGGTCCAGTAGCTGTTTGTCCCTCTTTTGCTCAGCTTCTTTATTCTCTGTCATTTGGTCTTCTATATCGCTGATTCTTTCTTCTGCCTCATTTATCCTAGCAGTGAGAGCCTCCATTTTTGATTGCACCTCATTAATAGCTTTTTTGATTTCAACTTGGTTAGATTTTAGTTCTTTTATTTCTCCAGAAAGGGCTTTTATCTCCCGAGAGGGTTGCTTTAATATCTTCCATGCCTTTTTCAAGCCCGGCTAGAACCTTCAGAATGGTCATTCTGAACTCTAGATCTGACATATTACCAATGTCTGTATTGATTAGGTCCCTAGCCTTTGGTACTGCCTCTTGTTCTTTTTTTTGTTGTGATTTTTTCTGCCTTGTCATTTTGTCCAGATAAGAGTTTATGAAGGAGCAAGTAAAATATTAAAAGGGTGGCAACAACCCCAGGAAAATATACTTTAGCCAAATCAGAAGAGATCCCAAATCGTGAGGCGGGGAGAAAGGGGATAAAAATGGGTTCAAAAAGAAAAAAAAAAAAAAAGAAACTATTTAAAAAACAAAGCCGATAAAGAAAAAATATAAAAAGAGGAAAATATATATATATATATATATTAGATAAACTATTTAAAAAAAACGTTAAAAAAGAAAATGGTAAAAGTTAAAAAAAATTTAGCAGAAGAAGAGAAAAAGAAAAAAAAATTGAAAAAGAAAAAAAAAATTAAATTAACTGCAAGGCTAAAAAATCATGGGGAGAAAGCCATGAGTTCCGTGCTTTGCTTTCTTCTCCTCTGGAATTCTGCCGCTCTCCTTGGTATTGAAACAGCACTCTTGGGTAGGTGAACTTGGTCCTGGCTGGGTTTCCTGTTGATCTTCTGGGGGAGGGGCCTGTTGTAGTGATTCTCAAGCGTCTTTGCCCCAGGCGGAGTTGCACCGCCCTTACCCGGGGCCGGGCTGAGTAATCCGCTCGGGTTTGCTTTCGGGAGCTTTTTTTCCCTGAGCGCTTTCCGTAGAGTTCCGGAAGACGGGAATGAAGATGGCAGCCTTCCGGTCTCCAGCCCGGAGGAGCCGATAGCCCGGGGCCCCACTCCTCAGTGCGCCCTCAGAGAACAGCGCCCAATGACTCCCGTCACCCTGGTCTCCGGCCGCGCTCCGAGCTGACCGAGCCTGCGACCGGTTCAAGGCAACCCTGAGCTGAGAGTCACTCCTCGGCTCTGTCTCTGCAGCCGGCTTCCCCGTTCTAATACCGGTAAGCTCTGCGACACTCAGACACCCCCGATCCTTCTGCGACCCTGCAGGACCTGAGGCCGCGCTGACCCCGCCTGGGCTTCACCCCAGTTAAGCCTCTGGAGCGATGTCCCTCAGCGGAACAGACTTTTAAAAGTCCTGATTTTGCTCCGTTGCTCCGCCGCTCGCCGGGAGCCCGCCCCTCCCCCCGCGGTCTATCTTCCCGTCACTTTGGATTCACTTCTCCGCCAGTCCTACCTTTCAGATAGTGGTTGATTTTCTGTTTCTAGAATTGCTGTTCTTCTTCTCTTCAATCTCCTGTTGGATTTGTAGGTGTTTGCAATCTTTAGATAAGCTATTTAACTGATCTCCCGTTACCCGAAGTAGTCTCAGCCTGCTACTTCTCCGCCATCTTGACTCCTTTTATATATTCTTTTAAAAGAAGCTTTTTAATGGCTGCTTCATTTTCTGTGTAATAGTGATTTCTCTTTTAGTCATCTATTGTTGTGCAATAAACCTCTCAGAACTTAGTTACCTAAAACAACAACAACCACTGTATTATCTCTCATGTGTCCTGGGCTTGGGAAAGCTTGTCTGGGTTGTTTAAGTTCAAGCAGCGCCATCACATGGTGGCTGGATGTGGGGCCGTTGGGGGTTGGCCAGACTTCCATCTCTCTTTGTGTAGTCTCAGAGCATCTCATTGTGGAGCCCTGACTCATGCTACTTTGGGCTTCTTCACAATATGGCAACCTCAGGATGCCAGGCCTTCCTATGTGGTGATTCAGGGCTCCAGCGAGAGTGTTTTAACTAGCCAGACAGAAGCTGCATTGTGTTCTATGACCTTCACATAGTACCTCTCCAGCTACACTAACCAGTAATCAAGGTCAGCCCAGATTCAAGGGCAAAGGGTATGTCTTGCTGGCTGGATGATGAAAGAGTCTGCAGAGATGTTTTAAAATTCAATTTCACAACCCGTTTGGTTCTTCTTTTATCACTGGACATTTGTTTACTTCTGGGTTTTTATTTGTTTGTTTGTTTGTTTTTGCTGCCAAGATAATATTGTGATAAACATCCTCATGTGTATATCTTTTCCCATATTTTATATGAAAGTAGGATTATCATTCCAACAATATAATCTTTCCTATGGTTCTTGAACTACATTGCCAAGGAATTTTCCAAAAGTATGCATTGATTTAAAATACCATATGCAATGTAGGTGACAATATTTTTGATTTGTCATTATTACCAATGTAAATTACCATTAGACTTTTATTTTTTTAACTTGATATGTAAGATGGGTTTTGTTTGTTTAATTTGCATTAGTTTTATAACTGGCAAAGTCATCTTTCCTGTTTGCAAATTTTATTATCTCATTGTCTTTCTAGTTTATGTATTGGGTCTGGATGTGTTTATTGGAAGTTGCTTGAACTTTTAAAAGCTAAAAATATCAGTTACTTCCGTATCATTTTCCAGTTTAATCTTTTTCTTTCGGTTAATAACCTTTCTTGGAGGTTAGGTGTTTTTAACTTTTTTCTACAAATCTATTCCTTGTTCTCTCTGATTTCTTTTATCACATTTGTACTTAGAAAGTCATCCCTCCTCCAGGTTTTCCAGAACTAAAAAATTATCAGTATTAAGAGTACCTATGATGATGTTTTAGTGGTTATGGTCTTACATTTAACTTCTTATTCATTTTAATTTATTTATTATGTTACTTGGGTCTAAAGTAATTCTTCCTCTAATGCTAATCAGCAAAACCAATGCTATGGGATACTTCCACCTTTGTTGCCATTGATTTATGATATCCTTTTACTACATATAAAATTGTTATTTATGATATGGTCTATTTCTAGACTGTTTATTCCATTGAATTTAAATAGACTCAGTTGTTTTCCTTATCTGTTTTCTACCTTAGATGAACTCCATAATTAATATGCACTAAATCCAAAAAGAGACTTTTTTTTGAGAATATGATTGAGATTGCATTAAAGCCTGAACTTCATTTTGATATATTTGATGTTTTTGCAATATTTAGCTTGCAAATACAGGTGCATGGTATATCTCCTCATTTATTGAAACTTTCAAAAAATATCCTTTAATTTATTATAGCTGTTTGTCCACATTCTTAATTTAAAAGCCAGGATTTCTTTTCTCCTTAAGGACCAGTACAGATATTGGATTTGTCTCATGGACAAAAGTCTTTTGATTGATGGTTAAGCAGTCAAGTATCTTTTGAGTAGTCTTTTTAGTTCCTAATTTTTTTTTTTTTTGGATTTTATGTAAAGTATAATTTTTGACTTTAAAAAATTGTGGGCCTAATGTTGAGATGTCAAACAGTAGTCACGGGTTGCTAGGACGAGGGAAGACAGGTTTGCAGCTTTCAGTCTTAACAAAGAAGAGGAGAGGAAGCAGAGCTGGGAGAAGTGAAGGTAACCATGACAGTGCCTAAGACATCTTCACAGGGCTCGAGGCACAAACACCATTCATGTCTCTGTTAGGGGCAGGCATGGCACAACACAGGAAGTGGCTAAGACAGATACACTCTCTCTGGAAATTCTATCAAGATTGGAAGACTGGGGCGCCTGGGTGGCTCAGTGGGTTAAGCCGCTGCCTTCGGCTCAGGTCATGATCTCAGGGTCCTGGGATCGAGTCCCGCATCGGGCTCTCTGCTCAGCAGGGAGCCTGCTTCCCTTCCTCTCTCTCTGCCTGCCTCTCTGCCTACTTGTGATCTCTGTCTGTCAAATAAATAAATAAAATCTTTAAAAAAAAAAAAAGATTGGAAGACTGGACCCATTCTCAGTGTACAGCCAATCAAGGAGAAGGCATTGATACCCTCTGTGTGGGCAGAGAATGCCATAGGCTGCCAGCAAGACAGGGTGTCCCGTGCTCCAGGAAGTGCCACCAGATAGGGGCACCCTTGGGCACTCTCCTGTATAAATACCACCTCAGGTTCATTTAAACATCCCAGTTTTCAAAATGCAAACACACGTGATCATGCCTCTCCTCCAGCGGGATGACCCCTGGGCGCAGTCATTTGAATTGACAATCAGTTCCAGTAAGTGCTGAGGGCTAGAGCCTCATCCAGGAAGGGGGGTGGCGGGGAAGAAGAGAGGGAGGAGGGACCCAAGTAGTAGGAGGGGGAGGCCATCTGGAAAAAAGAAGTTGCATACCAACTGTCAAAGTCTGGCTGGGGGTCATCATTAATATGCACTAAGGAGACGGGATTCATGTGCCACGTCACCTCCAAAGTCACCTCTGCTGAGTGTCAGGCTGAAGCCCATGTCCCAGATGAAGGCAAGTTGGAGCTCCCTCTTATCTCAGGCAAAACCTTGCATTTAATGGTTAGGGAGCACATACATCACGCACCATTAAAGCTGCCAGTTTCCATCTCTTTCACACCATTAGTAGAATATATATATCATTAAAGGAAGTGAGTTACAATATAAAAATATGGTAATTCAGACTGTCAGGTCACAATTGACAGCACATTTGGGGGGTTGTTTTCCTGATCTGTCTCCAGAGACCCTATATTTAGTGAAAAGACATTTCCCAGAAAAGTTTTCATAAATATTCTCCATGGGAAAAATGTATATTTATCACTTCGCATAAAAAGAAATCTAAAGTAAATGTTTTAGAAGCTGGCTTCTCAGAAAGTGAGTGGCTATTTTTAAACTGTAGCTACAAGAATTTTTCTTTCCGACTTTTTAAGAGTCAGGGAATACTCTGGGTTACCTGCAATGTTAATAGCAACATTATCCGAATTTCTTTTCCTCTTCTTTGTCCTCCCTATAGCCATGCTTCTTGCCCTATGATCTGCTTCTGGTGTGGGAAGTATATTAGCATATTTTTTTATTGTCTGGATTTTATGATGCTCTGATGTCTTGGAGACTAGTTGAGAGGGGAAGACACTGTCCCTCCCAGGGTAAGCCAATTCCTAGAGATAACTATGACTCTTCTGTACCTTCCACATGCAAACCAAAAACCAACTGATCCAAAGCCCATCTATCCCACCCACCTCCTTTTGTTGGGCTCTCAGACTCTGGGCCACTATACCTTGCTGCCATGATCACAACAGGGCCAGGTACCAGATAGCTAGGGACAGCCCCTAGGCCCTGAAGCCTACTTTAAGTTATCAAGTAGCCAATCCTAAATGTGCAAGGCCTGCTAACCCTGCCTCACCCATTTCTTCCAGCCAAAACCACAAGAAAAGTTCTCATTCATACTTTCTCCGTGCTTCCTCTGCCTCTGGATTCACCTCACTCCTTCCTCCTAAGGGTCTGATGGGTGGTGTGCCCTTTACTCCTGGACACTGTGAGTAACCATCTCTTTAATGGCAGCCCTCTCCTGATCTGTCGGCCTCACCAGAATGGAATAATAATAAACTCTACCTTTTAAAACAGAGCAGAGGTGGAGAAATGTCCAGAAATTTCTCCAGTCGCTCAGAGGAGCAGATTATCCCTCAAACTCCAGGTAAATAATCCCGCTGGCCACTGCCTTATTGTAATAGGTCTCAGTTAGAATGAGACTTTATTCCACTTCAGCTGGTCATCCTCCATACTGTCGGAGGGAAATCACATTGATGAAAAGCTTTGGAATCCAGCAGCCATGGGAGAGAAGTATAAGCAAAATGAAATTGGAAAGCCTGAGGTTAGTCAGGACACGACCAGGCCAGGGTCGGAAGTTTAACGAGGAAAGAGACTCTAAAAAAGGAAGGCAGAAAAATCAGATTGTATAAATAGGAGAAACATTCAGGTAGAATAAAATGGAAAAAATATAATCCAACAGAAACCTTCTTTAAGCACAGCGCTGGGTTCTGAGGGATGCCTTGCAACATGAGAAGGGCAGCATGCTGGTCTCCAGAAATGTAGAGAGGAAGGATGCTGGAGAACTGGTGTAGGAGGTCTTCACAATCTCTTAGTGTGAACAGACATGGGAAATGGGCAACAGTTACTTAGTGTGAGTGCCCCAGTGGGATAAGTGTAGGGGCCATGGCAGCACAAAGGAGGGAGGTCAGAGAAGCCATCCGGTAGGACCAGCAGGCATTTGTCAGGAGCTGAGGATGTGGGGGAGGAGAGGTATTTTGAAGAAGGTTCCAAGCACAGTAGACAGATTTTGTAAAGGCTAAATTGGAAAGTAAGCCAGGAAAAGGTTTCCAACAGGCAATTGTAGGAACAGTTTTTATTTTAAAAAATTGTTAATTGTGGAACAAGTCACGTACTATAAAATTTACCATCTTTAAGTGTACAGTTCAGTAATGTCAAGTATATACACATTTTTGTGCAATGGATCTCTATGACTTTAACATTTTGCAAACTGAAACTCTATACCCATTGAACAACAACTTCCCTTTTCTCCCTCCCCTCAGCTCCCAGTAATTGCCATTCTACTTTCTGTTTCTACAGACATGGCTACTTTAGATACCTCTTATACATGGAATACATTTGTCTTTCTTGTGACTGGCTTATTTCACTGAGAATAATGCCTTCAATATTCATCCATCTTGTAACCTGTGATCTCCTCTTTTAACATGGAATAATCTTCCATTGTACATATATAAGACATTTTCTTATGTTCATCCATTGATGGACATTTAGATTGCTACCACCTCTTGATTATTGTGAAAGATGCTGCAATGAATATGGGCATGCAGATATCTCTGAGATCCTGCCTTTAATTCTTTTGGATAAATACCCAGAAGTGGGATTGGTGGATTACATGGCAGAATTTATTTTTTTTAATGATAAGTCTAGTGACTACATGTCATTTTAATTAGATGGGGGAAATATTGGAGTCAGGGAATCTTACTGACTGGTCTAGATAAGATATAACAGTTGCTGAGAGTAGGTAGCAGAAGTAGTTAGAGAGGAGTAGATGAATTCCAGGTAGAATGATAATAACTGTGTTGACTGGTTGAATGGGAAGCATGAGGAGGCATGAACGGTGAGGCTCAGCTTTCTGGGTTGAGTACCTGGCTGGATCACGGAGCCTCTTGTTGTAGTAGAAGCATAGGAAGAAGATGGGGGGTGGATCCTAACTGTTTTGGAATGATGCTTTAGCAACAGTTGGAGCAAATGGCGTTGGAGAGGCCCATTCCTGCAAGAGAGCTGTTCCAGGGCAGTAGCAGCTAGAGTGCAGAGAAGGGCACAGACCAGAGGAAGAATCGACCAGGAAATCTATTACAGTGCCTGGTGACTAGTAGATCCTGGCAGACTTACAGAAGGGAGGCTTCTCAGAATTTTGATGAGATTTTGATCAGATGGATGATGGTATGAGACGAAGCTGTTTAGAATTTTGTTATTGTTATTTTATTATTTTTTAAAGATTTTATTTATTTATTTGAAAAAGAAGAGAGAGAATGAGCAGAGGGGAGAGGGGTAGAAGGAGAGGGAGAAGCAGACTCACCACTTAGCAAGGAGCCTGATGGGGGACTCAATCCCAGGACCCTGAGATCACGACCTAAGCTGAAGGCAGACACTTAATCAACAGCCACCCAGGTGCCTCTGGAATTTTAATAAATATTTTGCCTGGTTATAGATAATTTGATTTTGACGTATTTGTGGACCATGTATAGATATGTATCTGGGAATACTGGAATACTAACTTAGTACTTTTTAGTTAAAGCTTAGAGCAGAGTCAGGCTAAAGATAGGGATTTAGAAGTCAGTTGTCAACATGTAGGTGAGAAATGGGGTTATGGGTAAGTGACACTTAACCAAGGAAAACAGAAGGGGCAGCTAAGAAAACTGTGAACATTGATGATTTGGAACTAGTAGAGGAAAACCAGCCAGGAAAGGAGAATGAGAAGGGTTAGGGATAGAAAAAAGAAGAGAGTCATGTTGGAGATACTAAGAGAGGATGAGAGAAAGAGGGCACAGAAGATTTCTGGGTAGGTGGCCAAATCCGGGCTAAGGACATGTGAACAGAGCTGACGTGAAAGGGGACTGTTCCCCAATCCCTCCCTTGAACTGCCTAATGAGCCTTGTAAATACAAAGACTTTCCCACGTTGATGTGGCATATTTTTGTTATTCTGTATAGACTAGTTGTTCTCAGTGTGGTGGATATTCGGCTACATTTTTGGCTGTTACCACTGGGACAGGGATGTTTTTGGCCATCCAGTAGATAAGAAACTAGGAATGCTGCTGGACATCCTATAAGGCACAGGACACGATCCCCCCACCCCAGAAAAGAATGATCTAGCTCAAAAAACCAACTTAGAGGCCTGAGAAACCCTGGTATAGACTTCATG
This sequence comes from Lutra lutra, assembly GCF_902655055.1. Taxonomy (NCBI): domain Eukaryota; kingdom Metazoa; phylum Chordata; class Mammalia; order Carnivora; family Mustelidae; genus Lutra; species Lutra lutra. The sequence goes on from NC_062280.1 coordinate 99,986,807, forward strand.
TTTTGGATATATTCATTCCATGCATCTTTTTAAAGCTCCAGGCATGGTGTTTATAGTGAGGACAATCTGTGACCACATGGCATTTCAGACCCTCCTAGTTTGTGGCTCAACAGCGGGGGCCGCTTGAATGATATGACAGATTTCAGAGAAACAGCCCACCCTTTAAACCAACCCAAGCTGAACATTAGCACGGTAATTTTAGAAATAGCTCCTAAATGCCATAACAGACTTAAGGGAAATATGTTCAAAGAATTAAACATCTGAACTCAGCAAGATCACTCTTTCCTTGGAACTCCTCCGAGCTGCTGCTGCAAGTCCACTCCCTTTCAAGTCTAGGAGACAAGTGGGTCTTCTCCTAGTTGTACTCTTTGAAGTTTTGGCCCAGCTGGTTCCCAGGAACGTCCACTACAGAGCCTCTGAGTTCTCTTTAGCTTAGGTTAGCACACGGGGCTTTTCTTAATTGAGAGCACTCGCTAATAACTCAATTTCCTAAAAACAAAACAGCATTAACTTCTGCTCCTAGGCAACCAAGCTTCCTGATCATTCAACTGTTTCCTGTGTATCCTCATTTCCACTGTCAGTGGGGAGGAGCTGGAGCGGGAACACGGCCCCTTTGTGCTCATACCAACTCATTCCCGCACACTCTTCTCATTGTCTCCTCCCAACTGTCAGAGTTCACAGTTGGAGGTTCTGAGCAAGATCTGAGTTAGAAACTGCTTGGACATTCACCAGCTGGATAACCAATGTGGACAAGGGACTTAATACCTCTTACTTGAAATGAGAAGAACAGTACTTCCTTCAGAAGGTTGTTTGGAGGATGAAACAGGTAAACACATAGGAAGTGCTCAGAGCACTGCCTGGTATGGGGCAAGCTCTCAAAATAACATGAGCAACTTTAGTTATTTGCTACTGTATTAGTTTCCTAGGCTGCTTTAACAAAGTACCAGATACTGAATGGCTTCAAATGACAGAAATGCATTTTCTTACCATTCTGAAAGCCAGAAGTCCAACATCAAAGTGTTGGCAGAGCCATGCTTCTTCTGGAGATGCTGAGGAAGAATCCTTTGCTGGCTTCTTATGGTTGTGGGCAATCTTTGGTGGTTCCTTGGCCTGTAGCTGCATCTGTCCCATTTTGCCTCCACATTCACATGCCCTTTTTACCTACATTTGTCTGCATAGCTATAAATATCCCTCTCTTTACCAGGACACCAGTCATGGTTTTGGGGCCCACCCCTGCCTCATCCAGTATAACCTCATCTTAACTAATTATATCTGCAAAGACCCTATTTCCAAGTCAGGTTACATTCCAAGGTTTTGATGGACCTGAATTTCTGGGGAACACTACTCAACCTACTAGGGTACCCTTGAGGTTAGTGAACAAATTCATACTGGTTTAGCGAGTGCTTCTCTCAGTGAGAAAAATCTTTTCAGTATGTTTAACTTTTCCAGACACATTTTAAAAGCTGGTCCTTTAAACATTCTGCATGTTATAGCCTGAACATCATCCTGCAGAGACAATTTATAAAAAAAAATCAAAAATAGTGTTTGACTCAGACTTCCTTTGGCATGAGAGCTGATGGAGAGAATTGGGGTGGGAGGAGGGCGTTGAATTCAACTCAGCCTACCACCTGTCCCCAGACAAGGGGACAGACATCCATGAAATCAACTGAGGCAGGATCGTCTGTAATGCAGAGTCACTTTTCTGGTTTATGCCAAGTAGAATTAGATTTGTGTGTTCTGAATATCGAGCGTCACAGTGCCTCAGGGCAACAACAGAAGACACGTGGTAAGAGAGTGGTGCCAGTCAGTACACTATTTATGGGCAGAAAATTCATGTGTATATATCTGTAGGTGGGCATCCTCTCCCTCAGTTTCCCATGCGGGAAATGACCTGGTGCACACCGTTTACCTGTGCGTTCCCCAGTGTATGCTGCTTTAAGTCTATAAAAGGTCCAAGTCTAAGGTATGTCTGAATGCAGTCAGATGTATAAAATATCCATGAACCTCTCACAGAATCTACCTGAGAAGATCCAGCTTCTTTCTATCCATTACTAACTGCCCTTGTGTGTACATCTTCTTTAGTGGTGGTTCTTAAAACTTGGCGTGTATACAAATCACCCAAAGATCTTCTTAAAGTGCAGATTTAGATTCAATAGATCTTGGATGGGCCCAAGGTTCTGCATTTCTAACAAGCTCCCAGGTGATGCTGATGTTGCTGGTCCCTGGAAAGCCTAGCCTGCAAGGCTCTGTTTGAAATGTCACCCCAAACCCATTCCAACAGGTGGTATTTGTGTACCAGGAAGGTAGTTGTGGGAAAACTGTATGGATTCAGAGAATAAGAAATATACCCACTGTCCAAGGGATGCATCCAGGTATAGAGGAAAGAATGCCAGACTGGAAACTGGTATTGGCATTTAGTTCTGGCTTTGCTAGTGGGTAGCTGTATGATCTTGGATTTATCCTATAATTGCTCAATGCCTCAATTTCTTTACCTGTACAGTAGGAGTGATATTGTGCCCTTTACCTATCCGAGTTGGCAAGAATGAACTGAGGTGATGTATCTTTAAAAGTGAAAAATGTAAAGTGAAAAGTGTAAAGCATTATTTCTTTTTAAGATTTTACTTATTTATTTGAGTGAGAGTGAGAGAGAGAGAGAGAGAGAGAGAGGAGAGGAAGAGGGAAAAAGCAGACTCTACACTGAACTTACACAGGGTTTGATCCCATGACCCTGAGATCATGACCTGAGCTGAAATCAAGAGTCCGGCGCTTACCCAACTGAGCCACCCAGGTGCCCCTGAAAAGTGTAAAGTGGTAAATTGCTTTCTCCCTCCAGGCTCTCTAGAGAAGGAAAGACTGGTTGTTGGTCCAAACAGGACAGCACTGTGATGTAGGGGGCTCTATTCACAGTATCTGTGTGTGCCTCTTTGAGATGTTCCCTAGGACCCTGAAGGGTCCTCAAAACATGTTCAAGCCTAAAGCTTTTATTACCAACTTCCAGTAATTCAATATATTTAGCATTTACTCAGTTTGCTCTTTGTGCATAACAGGTCTGGTCCTTGGGCTATGGATGTATCAAAATAAATAAGGCAGGGCTCTGGACCTGGAGGAGTTTAATTCCACTATGGGAGAAAGATCACGGACCTAGAGAGCCCAATACAAAGTAGAGGGTGGGTCTCGTGTAATGAGGGCGGGGGTTTCCATGAATGACCATGTTGGCCTATTTTCCCACTTCCCAAACCACTACCTCTTAGTAATCCCACCCCCTGTTTCAAGGGATCTAACATGTAATGAGAGTAATGAGGATAGTGTTGAATAGTGGTTGAAACCAGGGATCAGGAGCCAGACTGCCGGGTTTGACATTCAGCTCGGTAGACTTTAAGCAGCTTATTTAATCTCTTTGTGCCACAGAGAGGTTTACACTGGAGATGCTAGAATAGTATCTGCCATGGAGCGTCGTTGTAAAGAATAAGTAAGTATACATGAGCTATAGACATGGATACACACGCATTGGTAGGCGTATGTAAGGTGTATGTTCCACAGTAAGCTCACCCGGTCAGCTACTGTCTCAATGCTGAATGAAAGGGGCATGCGCAGAAGGAAGTAAGGGCGGGGCTCAGCCTGTGTGGGGCCCACGTGGCTGCGCTTCCACCCCCACTGGTGGAGAATCCACAGGCAGGGCACAGGTAGCTTCCAGTGGAAGGCCTTGCCCCAGTGCCAGCAGATGCACGGGAATGGGGCTTCCTGCTCCGATAACATGGAGCCTTGAGTGGCAGTGAGTGACCTCAGGGATGGCTTGGCTTTCACTCTCTGGGTCTACTGCCCTACCACTCCCTGGAGCCAGCCACACAGGTCCTGAGTCCTGAGCAGCCCCTCTTCTTACTCCAGCCCCCCAGGTCAGAATAGCTTGCCTCTCTGCCCGGTTTCTCCCAAGTTCACACCTCATCCCACTCCCTCCTGTGGTCCCTCTGGTGGTCTGCCTGAGGGCACAATAGGGTGGGGAGGGTGGGGTCTCCTCCCTTCTCCATTTTTCTTTGCAGTTCGGTGGGTAGGTACATGGAGCATTCCCTGCTTGCTCAGGTCTTCTGTTGTTCTAGCAGTAAAATATGTTAAGTATTCATTCCCTCTACATGACAGCTCTGAGTCTCCAGGCAACGTGGGCCTCATGCACAGACGTAGGAAAAAGAAAAACAAGAAGTCCTATTTAATTTATGAAGCCTCTATAGAGACTGCAGGAAAGGTGTGAACACAGGAAAAGGAGAGCAGAGGAGGGTGCCGGCAAGCAACCAGCATGCATCTGTTTGTTGTCTTTGCCGTACAAGACACCATAAGGACACACAGGACAGGTTAAGTCTGCAAAGCCCAGGTGGCCCCTGGTGTGTGACCAGGGAGAGACTGACCCTCTTGGCATTGACAGGGAGGAAAATGTTCTCTGAGGGAAGGCTCCGGGGTTGGGGAAAGAATGGAAGCTTCCTAACTGTCCCCTCTGCCATGAAGCCTTGTTAGCTCCAACCTGGAGGAATTCATTCATTCATTCATTCATTCGTTCATTCAGCAAGGGCTTTTGGTAAACCTTGCACTTTCACTCTTTGGGGCCACCTAAGGCTATTATAACAGCCTATACATGTCTCAGTATTGTCTGACTAATTGGCCTACCTCTTCTTCCTGTAACAGTGTCTTTTCATCAGAATCTCAGTTTGGCAAAAGGAAGAGTGTGGAGTAGAATTTTGGCTCTGTCACTTACTGGCTACATGATCTTGAGCAAATTACTTAACCTTTCTGAGGTCAGTTTTTTTAATCCACTGAGTAAGGTAGACAGTAGCTCTATTAGTCAGCTTGGGCGGTCAAACAATACCATACCCCGGGTGCTTATGCAACAGATACTAATTTTCACATAGTTCTTGAGGATGGAAGTCCCATATCAAGGTTGGTTCCTGGGGTGAGCTCTCTTCTTGGCTTGCAGAAGGCTACCTTCTCTGTTTTCACATGGTAGAAAGAGAGTCAGAGACAGAGAGACAGGGAGAGACAGAGATCTTCCTCTTCTTATAAGGCCAGAGTCCTTTTGGATTATTTAACCTTAACTACCTCTTAAAGACCCTGTCTCCAGATACAGTCATATGGGGGTTAGGGCTTTGGGAAGGGGACACAATTCAGTCTATAACAAATGGCATGGGGTCATTTCCCACAAGTGCCTTCCTCAGGGGAAGAGGCAGGTCCAAAGGGAGACTACCAATATAGTCCCAGCCCTCCCCACTGAGAAGCATGTTCTGAGCTGAGTAATGCTCCTACTAGTGGCACATTTCTTCTAGGGAGTGCCACTGTCCTTCCAGGCAGGGCCCAGGGTGCTGCTTCCCTTCCTATCTGAGTCTCCCAGGGGTAAATTAGCAGCTGCACAGACCCATCAGGGAAGGGCAGGCACTGACTTCTCCTACCTCTAAATACAGGTGCTCCTTGCCAAGACAAAGACAACTGGTTAGGCAATTCTTGCAGAATGAATGAGCTCTAAACGCCCTTGCCTCAACCTAAATAACTCAGAAAGACCTCTCAAATGCCTCATTTCAGAGTAGCAATGTCTGCCAACTTGGTGTTTCATACTTTAGAAACAAGGAGGGCCAGGGCTGAAGAAAACCTGTTTTCTTCCTAGTGATAGAGCTTCGCTTTATCGGGCACATCGCTATATTGAAAAGTGAAGTAAATCAACCTTCTTTTTAAAAAAAATGTGTTTATTTTACCTTTTATTGTTACGTGCAGGGCTTTTTGCTACAAGGCACTCTGGAGAATTTGAGCCATGACAGACAAGTGCTCGCGGTGTGTCTTCTTGCTTTTAAAAAGCTTCCGCTCTAGCTTGAAAGACAAAACAGAGACATGTGAAAAGATTAATACAGCATGGAATGTAATAACATGAGGACAACCATGAGCTGCCTTTCTGCACCTACTTCACATGGGTCATGGCGAAGTTCAAATGAGTAAGTGGAGGCCAGGGTGGGAAGGGGCCCGACAAATTTTGACTGAACGGCTTGCTGGCCATTGGGGGTGGGGGGCAGGGGCTACAACAGCCAATGGAGTGGGGCACGGGGTTGGGGGGGATGTTACCCTGACCCCAAGAAAGCCTTGGAGAGCAGCCACCCCCCATGCCCCATGGCTGTGCTGGAGCTGTGGCTGCCAGTCACTCGAGGATCCCGGCTCTTTCCACGTCCACAAGCACTTGAATTACCCATCCACTTACAATGCTTACAGGCAACAGAGGAGCAGTTCAATTTTTTTTTTTCCTTTTCCAGTTTTTGCCTTTCAATTGATAGAGCAGATGGAAATCTTGTTTCTCAATTACTCAGTGTCCCCATTTGATCTGAGTACATCTGGAAGGAGATTATTTGCATACATTTGCTTTTTAAAAATGAGAGTCAAAACCGACATGGAGTTGGGGGCAGGTTTTTATCTTTTGTTTCTTCCCTTGCCTGCCCCATCAATATAGTTTCCCAAGAAAAACAAAGAAATAAACTCTTACAACATTAAGTCACAGCGGGGACTACTTCTGCTCCATTCCTCTCATCTCAAAATAAACTTAATTTATAAGGACTGGGGGGGACTACAGTGATATTCTGCAATGCAAATAAAACACAGTGTGAACACATACACAGGAAGAAAGTTTCGCTCTGTAAATATACGCAGGAAGTTCAGAGAGGCATAAAAAGTTGGGGCAGGCGCTAGAAATGATTACTTTGGAAATGAATTTCAGTTTTCCATTTTTAAGGGAACATATGTTGCTATGGTTTTTCTCTGCCAGGACTGACGAAAGGGTGGCCTTTTGCCAGTGTTTTCACCCTGATTGATTTGGCAGGCTGTGTTGCATTGGAAATGCCCGTGACAATGCTGCTCTTTGGCTATTTTCATTCCCACCCGCTTCCCTTCTTGAAGCCTGAACAGCTCAGTGCTAGGTCACCACCAGCTATAATTAACCATTTACCATTTATTTCCTCTGGCAATTAAAGAGTGTGCTAACCAAGCAATGACCCACCTACCAGTTGAAGCCTGTTTCCCCTCTTCTCGCCCCTACCCCCCTGAGCTTCACTTTTCTGAAATTCTACTTATAAGCCTAGAAGCAAGGATGGGATGATAAATCTTTTCCTGACCTTTCTATGAAGTCAGAGGGTGCTATTTAGACAAGGCCAGGATGTAGGACCAGCTCTCAATCAAAATGGTGAGGGTGGAAAGTGTCCTGGGCACTGCCTCCCTCCTTTCTCTGCAGCAGGCCATGCTACAGTCCTCCATTCCCTCCCCATCTGCCGCAGCCTTGCTCCTCCCATCAGGAAGAAAGCAGTCTGATGAGGGCCAAGGGGTTAGAGACCTATGGAACTGTCAATCTTAAGAATATTTAAATTTATTCACTTATGTCTGCAAAGGGTGTGGCTTAACCGAAAGGCATGTTAATGGTGGGATTTTAGACAGAAAAATCTTGGATTGGGGGAGATATTTAGGAAGATGGAACATTTCTTGACACCTAAAAAAGCAGACATCATTGATTTAATTTTCTATCATCTGTGTGTGTGTGTGTATGTGTACACGTATCTAGATAGATCCTGAGCTCTAACTCTCTGTCCTTGATCCTGAGAGTTTATTACTTATAACACTAGAGGACTATGTTCAGACATTCATGAGCTTAGGTCTCTCTTCAGGCCAGGTTAGGATGCTCCCAGGATGCTTTTCATACAATGCCCATGGAGTTCTGGCCTCTCATCCCTGTGGGTAAGGAAGGGTCAGGTCACGGGCAAAGTTTGGAAAGTGAGACATTCATCTTTTGCAACCACTTTCTCTTTCCAAATTTTCCCTCCCTTAAGTGCTATTTGAGAACTCTGGGTGGCATTTTTTTTTTTCTTATATTTGAAGCAAAATTAGGGTTACTGAAGGAAACGAAACATTAGATTATGAAAAGTTTTAAACAGAACCTGAATTCCAAAAGTACATGGGGAGAAGCTTGTTATTGCACAGAATCAACAAAAGAGAGACTGAACGGTTCAGTTTAATTCTTTAAAAATGCTTTGAGCTAATTTTAAGGGCATTAAAAACATTTTGATGAAGCTCAGTGTTAATCCAGAGCTGTTGTCTTAGTGGTTGAGGGGTGACCTCTTAGGTGGCATGATCAAGGGAGCTGGCCTGTGGAAAGAAGAGAAATGTTTCTTTAAGGGCCTTCTTCCTAGCAAATGTCATTAGATGATTTACTGGGGAGTCTGGTTGACAAGGAGATTGGATTGGTCACCAGCTTTTTTTCCCTATCTCCTTGGGTTGCCCTGTAAAGAGAATGGAAGTGTCGTTTGTTCAGAATGAGAGGTGTCACCCCAACATGACATGCATTACATGTCTGGGACTGTCCCACATGCTCCCCCCCCCTTTTTTTTTTAACTTATCCAGATATCCTAAGAGCTCAGTAATGTGGATACTATCATAATCCTAACTTTATGAAGGAACTGAGGTCCAGGAAATTTAAGTGACTTGCCCAGAGTCACACATTCTGTAAGCAGGACAGTAGGCATTTGTGCCCAGGAAGTAGTTTCACTTCTAAGCCCACCCCTCTGCCTATCATCTCACCCTTCAGCCCCGATTTGTGCTTCTCATCCATCTCTTATCCTACCCTGTCCTTTCTTATGGCTCAACCAACACCTACCTCTTTCCCTGCTACCATGAATTCCTTGGGATTTGGAATTGTGTCTTACATTTGTTTGCATTCCTTATAAGTGTTGCTGGCACATAGTAGGTAAACATTAGGTGTTTGTTAACTTTATTACAAGACCTTTAGAGTAGTTCTCTGGAAGAAGAGCATGTTTCTGTAGGACCCTGGGATTTCTTGCTCCATCTGTCCTTAGTCTCAGGGACTGGGCAGTGAGCCGGCCTGGGGCCATCCCCTTGAGTGCAATCTGGAGAGCCCACCTCGGCTGTGGACTGAGGTGGGCTTCTTGGGTTTGTTTCCTTTGTCCTGAATAATCTTAAAACTGCCAGAATGCCTTGGGTGCAGATGGAATCAGAGAATCTGTGTGTTGAAAGAGAGCTCTGGAAAGTGCCTCCAGGTAAGTGACCATCTGACCTGCAGGACATGTGTTTATTTTCTTCTGGAAGCTCTTTAGGATGGATGACAGGGCAATATTTCTCAGTCCTTCTTCACTGATATCTCCTTTTTATTCTTTCTTCTGGTGAGAGAATGTGAGCTCTCAGATACAGCTCAATATAATGTAGAAGCATCAAATTAAAAATAACAGTAGAGCTCACACTTTGAAAGGAACAGCATGAGGAGATGTTCTCAGGCACCTAGGATGTGCTAATTTAACAGTTTTTCATTGATCTTGGCTCCAAAAAGTGAAATACAGTTATGTAATTTTCCTTGTCAGAGAAAATTATCCTATAAAAGAAGAAAGAAATCCTATGAAATTTTGATAAATGATAACTACTCCTTGGGACTAAACTCAAGGTGGGGCTTATCCAAAAGGCCCCTTAATAAAGCATTTAGTCATTAGTGAGCACTGTCTTTCAACATGAATGATAGCACTTAATGGATTCCTCTCAGAGCGGGCCTGTGGCATGTCCCTGAGGCATATCTTACCAAAGACATTTCTGTGGGTGTTGGGAAATCTATATTGTGGTAGCAGAGCATTTGAGGGTATTCAAAGCATGGGCACAAATGAGAGTGATCACTGTTGCTCATTATTGGAACCTGCTGGAGGTCATCAGCACAAGTATTGCTGGCCTTATGTCTAATGGCAAGTAAGTGGTAGGCCTGGGACGTGGGTGCAGGTATTCTACCCTGAACTCTTCACATTTGCTGTGTAAGGTCCAAGTCCTTGGCCTTTTAATGATGTAATAAAGGAGCCCAGAAACCCTAAGGAAACCATGTCAATTTGTTCATTAATGTGGCTGTCTCAGTATCCTGTCCATTGAGAGTCATCTTACCTAGCAAATGGCTACAGCACTGATTTTCAGTATTTTGGGAATTCTGCAATGTTGATTCAAGTGATTGTGGAGACAGAGTCCCCATTCTGTTGAGAGAGTGACAACTTTGAGTCTATTACCCTGACTGAAGTACCCTAAGTGGCAAGTGGATCTTATTTCCTATTATCTTTAAAGAGCCAGGGGTGGCTGTCTTCCTGTGGGCTGAGAAAGGTTTGAGGCTGCATGTGAACTTGGCAGATAGGATTGGTATTGGGGGATGTGAAGGCAGGGGATGTGGTCTGGGCATATGAACATGTATTATTCAAACCCAAGACAGTCTGTTTTTACTTAAAAGGAAAAAAATGCAGATTTCATAACCATTGGCAAAAGAATCTGGTTTAGTCTCAAAGGTATGTCTCATTTATTAGGAAAAAATTTAGGACAGATGTTACCAGCCAAAGGCTTCATTCATCAAAGAATCTTAGTATAATCCTGGCAAAACTTCTGACTTCAAATTTAGCTGCATCATTGGAATAAGCCCATCAGGATGAGTTTGCTATAAAAATATACCCTTAAGTAGATACATGAAATTACTTTATGGGCAGTCTTGTTTATGGGACTTGTGGGGAAAATGTGCCAAACACAACCATCTCAGCTCTTGTGCTGAGCTACTCTTTTTGGACAGGCACTCTCCAACATGTTCAAGTGCTTCTGATTCTGTAAGTGCCCCAAACGCTGTCCTAAGTACTCTGTGAGTCTAAAGGTATTTAATCTTCATAACATCCCTATAGGATAGGCCCTATTTTTTTCCCCATTGTGTAGGTGAAGATAATGAGATAATGAGTCATGATTATCTCAAGATCCCCCAGTTAGTGAGTGGGAAAAGCCAAAATTAAATTCCAGGTAGCCTACACTATAGATCCTGTCAAGTATGAAGAAGAGGACAAGGGATCACTGAAAGTCTAATTTTATGGCACCTGTTGGATACCCACAGAGCCTCCTTCTCACTTGTGATGTCCGATTGGGGGGGGGAAATCACACAGCAGGTGTGTCTAGGGTGGGAGTTTTATAACCCTAGGATTGAGAGCTACGGAGTCGGAAGGTGCCTTGTGTGTCTCTTTCCATGACAAAGACATTGCTGAGACATTGATGTCTGCATCCCATTTGAAGTCCCATAGTAAGAGAGAGATACACAAGTTTAGAAGAGCTTCCTGACCCAGTTTCTCAAAGGAGAGTGGAGTGTTGCTCCCCAAAGAAGGAGGAAGCTGCTGCTAGGTGGGGAACTGCATGTGTCTGCTACAACATGCATCTCATTTGCCCAAAAGCTACTCAGGGGAGTAGCTACTCATGACATAGGCAAGGAGGTGGTCATGTTTGGCACCATTTAGATCTACAATTGATTCTGTCATGGGATCATCACTCCCTATTCTGATTTCAGCACGAAAATGTCAAACTGGCCTTTCCCCTTCCTCTTCAATATCCATCTCCTAGACCAGTCTCCCATTAACATTTTTCATCTGCTTTCCTTATATCCAGCTCCCATGCCTTCTAATTTCTCCTGAACACTGTTCTAATAATTAGCTTTGGTAGCACAGATCCTATCGTGTTAACCCAGCTAAAAAGCCTTTCAAACTTTCCTAATTTCTCTTGTATGCCTGTCAAGATTCTCTAAAACCTGACCCTCATCTAATTTTCTTCCCAATGACTCCTCTTGACACATTAGGTGCCTCAGCTGAATATTTAAATTCTCTACCTCCTTTCCTTTGCTCATACATTTTCTGTACCTAGATTATTTCCCATCTTCCCCACAGCAATCCCACTCATCTTCTGAAGATTACCCCAAATACTGATTCTCCATGGTATCTTTTCCAATCAGCTACATTTATGTATATGCTGTTGTCTTGTTCTCAACTCCTTTTTATGTGTGCATTGTATTTCTATTGCTTAGGATACTTAGGATTGTAGAAAATAAAACTAACTTTAGTTAGCTTAAACAAAAAAAAGAGGATTTGTGTATCAATGCAAGCAGTATCATAAGCCCCTGGGCAGGGATGCAGTGGTCAGTAGGGAGGTAACTAGAAACCAGGTTTGTAGTCTCTCTTTCTCTCTCATTTCTGTGTATCTTTGTATGTCTACCCCATTCTCTCTCTTCTTCTGTGGATTGATTTTTTTCTCTTCTCTGTTCTGTAAGGTAGAAAATGCCTACCCTTCCAGCTATAGAGTCTGATGTGATTTTTAGTCCAATCCTTAACTTCCAAGAGAGTAATATAATTAGCCCATCTTGAAGAAGATGTCAGCCATGCCTAATGAATGGTATTACCATAGAAACATGGCTTTTGGGATCCATCGGGGGAATGGGGATGAGCTTCCAAAGAAGTGGGGCATCAAGCCATGGAACAGATACATAATTCCAAAAAGTTTATACTGTAGTTCCCAGTAGTTTGTGAGGACCTCAAGAATACAACATGTCTTCATTTGTTTCATTTTCTCCAAACTCTTACCTTCCCAAGGTTTAAGATGGCTAGTCTTATGGTGGCAGTCAGTAAAATAGGCAATTTTGTTAAGGACAATGCATATAGTAGAGTAACGAGTTATTAGATGTCACTGTTATTCTTGTCTCAGGTTTTTATTAAAGATTTTAGAGAACAAACCAACTGGTACTAAGTCTTCACACTCACAGGGCAATGTGCTAGACCGGGCTACACGGTCAGAGAACGTACAGAGGTTATGGAACTGGTCTGTCCTCATTAGCCCATCATCCACTTCCAGCATCTATGGGAGTGACAGATTGAGGAGTTGAGAGAAGGGGTTTCTTTGGAGGGACCCAAGAGAGTTCTGTGCATTTCTTCTGTCATCAGTACTTTTCAGTCTTCATCAGTACTTTTCAAGACAAATGATTTTAATGATCTTAAGCCAAATGAAGAGGAATTTTAAGAAAACTACTCAGAAAAGCTGGCCACATTCCTCAGAATTTGGGAGACTCAGAGACTGACACCTGCATCTTGTTTAAAGTGACCAGGGGCAGGTCCTGATGCTGTGGCTGGCCCACAGCCCTGGGATAGCAGAATCAGGAAAGAGATGACTGAAGTGCTGTCAGTGGAACAAAGGAGCACGTTGCCTCAGAGTTGGGCATCACAGGAGGGAGAGGGCTTGGGTGCCTGCCCGGGAAGTTCATCTGGACAGCTGATACAATCCTGAGAGATAAATCTCTAGAAATGAAGTGGGAGTCAGAAGCAATCAACCAGAGGAGAAGCACTGTCTGAGGCAACAAAACTGGAAGTGGGGAATCCCCAGAAACCAGCAAAAGCACACTGGGAGAGTTAGAGTCTGCTGCAGACATCTGCAATGGCAGAAGGACTCCATTTCCAGACCACAGCTACACCAGCAGCTAGTGAGTGGAAGAGGATGTGGAGCAGAGAAGAGGGGCAGGGAAGCAAAGTGACCACAGCTCCTCCTCTGCTACAGGCTTCCAAGGCTGAGGCAGGTGCCAGATGGGGCCAGGAGAAAGTTAAATAGCAGTTTGGATATTATACTGACCTATGTTAAAGCTATGTGATTACGAGATTGGACTGGCTTGATGTTCTGCCACTATTACTTTTCACTGGACATTTTCATACTGAAACATGGCCAAAGCGGAGGGACTCTGCCCCAAATTTTATCAAAAGAGGCTGTGAGGAATGATGGTGCTAATCAAACTTACAGAAAGGTGAAAAAAAAAATAAAATTGGTGTTTGCTTGCTTCCCATTAAATCCAGCCCATTGATAAGACATTTCTGAAGTCCAAAAGGAGAGATCTCTGAGGGCAGGAATGGGCAGAGGAAGTATCATGGAATAGGATAGTCTTGAGCTGTGTCTTAAAAGAATAAGTTGGGTACAGATAGATGTCTGACCTTGTTTTTCCCTATGAAATATTTATTACAAAAAATCATTTTCTGTGCTCAATGGTTCTTGGAACCTCTGAAGATTCTACTGCCACTCCAAATGAGTTGGCAAAAATGGACTGTGCAAATTTTATCCTATTTACTGACCACTGGAAAGAGAGCTTAGCTTGACAGAAATAGCAGTGACAGTCAAAATGTCACTTGAAAGGCTTCCTGTATTCTGAAGTGTCTTCTTAAAAGCCAGCATTTGGGTAAACTTCGGAGATAGGTCAACACCCAAGGCACCATTTATTAAATGACTTGATGTTGATTTAAATAGCTACATTATTTGGATTCAGATACCCCAAATTTGGTCAGTGTAATATATACAGCACTGAAGGAGACTGATAGATGATAGAACATATTTCTTCCAAGGAGTTTTCACATCTGATCTCATTTAGGTCTGTGTGAGGAAAAGAAGGGTGGGGATTGCTTTTCTCATTTTATGAAGGAATTGTATGACTTTTTGTGCTGACACTCTAATATGTCATAACCTACTAGGATGAATTTCATTCTAGAACTAGGAGTTCTTTTTCTATAGAGAGGTATCTTAACTCTACCCCTACCAGGTTGAAATGCTGCGGGGGCTGGAGTAGTCCAGTTCTTATCTGTTTCCATCACAATATGTGGCATACTGCAAAAATGGCCACAGATGATTCCCCTCTCTCTATCCCAATCCTTTGATAGTGCCACTTTCTACTGACTCTGGCCTTGAGACCACACACAGAGCTTTAAAAAGTACTTGCATATTGGGACTTTTTCTCTTGCTGTGCTTGGAACCCTGAGACCATGAGGTGAATGAGCACATGTAAGATATTTTGAGATGAATTGTTTCCTTCCATCCAAACTCATCTGTTGAAGTCCTAACCTCCAATGCCTCAGAATGTGATCAGATTTGGAGACAGAGTCTTTAAAGTAATAATTAAGGTTAAATAAGATGACTAGGATGGGCTCTAATCTAGTAAAACTGGAATCCTTATAAGAAGAGTTGATTAGGTACTGACACACATAGAGGGGAGACCACGTGAAGACAGGGAGAAGATGGCCATCTATCAGCCACGGGGAGAGGCCCTAAGAAGACACCAAACCTGCTGCCACCTTGAGCTTAGAATTTTAGCCTCCAGAATTAGGAGGAAATAAATAAATGTCTGTTGCTTAAGCCCCCAGACTGTGGCATTTTGTTACAGCAGCCCTAGCAAAATAACACACAGCTTTGTGGAGAATGAGAGGCCGCATGGATGGAAGAGAACTGAGGTGCACACCAAAAGCCAGCACACTTGGACTCATGATTGAGGCCATCGTGGGTCTGCCAGTTGTCCATAGGTGGACCAGAAAGCTTGGCAGAGATAATCTGTGAGAGTTGGCAAGAGAAGACAGGATCCCCTGATAGAGTTTTCATTCATAGAGAGGCTTGCTGGGCTTATGGTGTGTTTGTGTTCTAGGATAGGAACATGGCCCCCTCCTTTGCCCCCTTCCATAGGTAACAGGGATAGTCACTTTGTCAGTGGAGGGAAAAACAGTCTACTTGGGCACTAGTTAGTCTGGAAATAGGAGTCAGCTTTTCTTTTAGGAGGTCTTCTAGAAATCCATCTGCCAAAGATCAGGTACTCTTAGGGCTGGGACATTGTTGTGGAAATCTCAGTGCAGGCTCTCCACTGGGAGAGGAGGAGCCCCTGGACTATTCTGGCTCCTTGTTTGGGAAACCAAGAGTAAATCCTGAGGATAGTTTTTGGATCACCTCTTCATCCACACTTTGATTATTTGTGGAAACCCAAGCAAAACCAAAGAGAAAGAAGAAGCAGCCCAAGTGTTAAATTCTTACGGGATTTCCCATTATGAAAAGGCAAATTCTTGTTTTCCTGGTTAATCTATAGAAGAACCAAAGCTTCTATAGTGGAACTCTGCCATCCCTCATATGTCAAGGCCATTGGTTTTTCAGTTAGTGGGATAGATACACCCTGAGCAGTTCACTGATTCTCACGGCATTTCTCTACTGTTCAAGACGACACCTTTTCTAAAATGGCTGGTTGAACTTAGGGGTGCTGTCAATGGTTGGAGAACAGAGGGAAGTGAAACTGACTTACATGGAGATGTAAGTTCACTTTCATATTCTTGCTGTCTCTCAACAAATTGAGCAAACTCACTCTAGGGGCGTTCCCAGTGTCCTATCTCTACGGCATCTGTTCCATAGGGACTGTGAGGTCTGAAATTATTCTTCAATTTCCCCTTTCACTTCTAGACTCAGAAATTGGTGTCCATAAAAATTACTCTTTTGCATGATTTCTGGCTAAAATCAGTTCAACAGAAAAATAATTGAGTATTCTTTCAAAATGGCTTACTCTTTCCTTCCTCCCCCCCAGCCCTCCCTCCCTCCTTTCCTCTCTCCCTTCCTTGTTTCCTTCCTTCCTTTTTTCTTTTCCTCCTGTATAACTTAAAGCATCACAGGATCAGTAGGTAATTCTGACACTTTGCGAGCAGTTCTTCATACCGGGTTCATTCTGGTATCTGCTGGAAACTACCAACATTTCAATTTCAGTTGGGAGTCTTTTGAAACCTGCTTAAAGATAATCTGTCTGAAGCATTTGATTTGGAAAAATGGAAAGAGGAAAGAGAAGTGACTAGATTTTCAGAAGTTTTTGAGATCAAAGAATTTGGTTAATCCTTTACGTGGTTTGCTATAACTTTATAAGTTCAAGTGCGCAAGGTTAGTCTCTGGAATTATTTCCTGCTGGTCCTCTGCTACCGCGTGCGTGGCGTTTCCTGGGTTATAGTTGCAGAAACCCACAGGTTCTTTTGGGTTTGGTTAAATTCAGTGGTTCTCACTCGGGCTGCATGTTAGAATCACCTGTGGAGCTTTGCAGTTTATGGATTCCCACAGCGCATCCTCAGAGTAATGAAACTGTGTTTTGCAGGGGTCGGACTTGGTAATCAACAATTTTAAAGCTCTCCAGACTGTGATGTGCAGTCAGGATTGAGAAACACTGAGATAAGTGAAGCAAAGAAAATAGGAAAAGCATCCCCATCTAATTATTCTTTTAAAAATAGCCCAAAACATTAAAGTAAGCTGTGAAAATATTAGTATAAACATTACCTTTAAATAGAATGTATAGGTTTTTTTTTTTAAGATTTATTTTTCTTTATTTGAGACACAGAGAGAGAGCATGAGGGGAGTGGGGCAGAAGGAGAAGCAGACTCCCTGCTGAACAGGGAGCCTCCTTCCCTCCCACCCCCATGCAGGGTTCGATCCCAGGACCCTGAGATTATAACCTGAGCCAGAGGCAAACACTTAAACTGGTGAGCCACCCAGGTGTTCCTAGAGCGTCTAGTTTAAATTAGATTGTAAAATTTAAAGATAAAGACCTATGCATAATTAGGTACCATTTTAACAGAATGACTTATGGTTTCCAATCATTGCTTGATCTTTTCTTCTGTAAAATTTTATGATTTTTCACCCCAGTTTTCTCCACTTTGAACAGGTTTTATTCACTTAGAAATCTTTCTGCTTACAGCCCAGATCTTCCCTCCCTGTGAATGTGTGCCAGTATTTAAAATCTCCTGATTAGCTCATGTCTGCAGGGGTTTTTCCTCTGCCACACGGTCAATTTACCCCCTTCCCGGAGGTGTGAACTGGACCATTGTTGCTGGAGGTGTGTGGTTTGTGGAGCAGCAGCAGTGGCCCGCCTGGGAGCTTATTACAAATGCACAAATTTAGATCCTACTCCAGATCCTACTGAATCAGTCTGCAATTTAACAAGATTCTGTGTAATTCAGCGGCACGCTAAGTTTGAGAATTGAACTAAAGAGACTTATTCTTTGTGCACATGCCTTCACACCTGGCTTTCCCCTGTCTTTCCCTTGTAGGCACAGAAAGAGAAAGATTTCTGTCGAAAGTGTACAAGTGCATGTATGATTCATGCTTTTCTCTTACAATAAGAACAGAATTTAGACCTCTGTGGTTACCTTGCTTTGTGCTAATTACTTGCTCATTAAAAGTAGAAGTCACATTTCCAGGTGAACTACAACTTCAGTTTTACTAGTGACAATGAGAATTAAGCTGTGACTTGATTGATAAAGGTTGTTTTACTGATGATTAGGGGACGTATTCTGGGCATGCTCCTTTGAGGACAAGTGCCTTGACCCCAGAGTTGGAAGCTGTGTTGTCTCACATGCTGTCCTTTGCTTGCCAGCATGGGGTACAGTTATGTCACCTGTAAACCTGAATTTCCTTGATTAGAAAACTGGGTGAGGACCTGACATCCCTTTTGTCTTGGCATGTTTTCTCTTTACCTTCCCAAGCTCATGCATTCGCTTACGTGCTTTGGGCATTTGGTTGATCTGTCAGTGTTGGACAGAGATGTAAGGAATGTCCAGGGGTTGGTCCTTGGATGTCTTTTCTTGTTAACATTCACTATCCCTCCAAATCTTCATGGCTTTCCTATTCATAGGCTGATGGATTGTAGATTTATATCTCTATTTTGGATCTCTTGTAGAAGTTTAGACTCCAGGGGCGCCTGGGTGGCTCAGTGGGTTAAGCCGCTGCCTTCGGCTCAGGTCATGATCCCAGGTCCTGGGTTCGAGCCCCGCGTCGGGCTTTCTGCTCAGCAGGGAGCCTGCTTCCTCCTCTTTCTCTGCCTGCCTCTCTGCCTGCCTCTCTGCCTACTTGTGATTTCTGTCTGTCAAATAAATAAATAAAATCTTTAAAAAAAAAAAAAAAAGAAGTTTAGACTCCAATCCTGTCTTCTTGGCATGTCTACATAGTGTCTCAATGTCACATGTCTGAAATTGAGTTGTAATCTTTGCAAACCTGCAACTCTGTTCCTCCAGGCACTCAGTCCAAAACAGAGGAGTCATCATGACTTTTCTCTTTCCTTTCACCCACTCCCATCATCTTTCACCTGGATTGTGCTATCCCCATCCTGCTTCTGCCTTTGTCCTTCTCCATTCTATTCACGACAAAGCGAGCTCACTGCTCCAAACTTTCCAGAGCCTGTATCTCAGTAAAAGCCAAAGTCAAGGTCCCAGATAACTTTCTGAACTTATTTCCAACTACCCTCTCCCTGGCTCACTGTTTGTGGCAAGCTGAGGTTTCTGGAAGTAGACACTGGAGATAGAATTGGTGAGACTGGATATTTATTATGGTTTGATACCCATAGAAAGAAGTGGGATGAAGCAGGATGGGCCAAAGAGAGAGAAGTCAAAGTGAAGTAGCCCAGCAAGGCTTCAGGCTGCCTACAAGGAGTTTGGGGGCACATGTAGCTTGCCCCAGTTGACTCTTATAAGGCCCTGAAGGCTGCTGCACCTCTATACCTGCCTCATCAGCTATTTGCTGAGTGCTGCTCTGAAAAGGGTGTGACCTGATGGAAGGTGGCTCTCTGCAGCTGAGGCACAGGTGGAAGCTGTCTACTGACCCCTTGGATAGTGCTTGTCCATGTCCACTGCAATCTTCCCCAACCACACTGGCTTCCATAAACAAATCCAACCCACGCTGCCTCAGGGCCTTTGTACTTGCAGGAATGCAATTTCACTAGAGGTTTTTCATATGTCTTACTCCTTCATCTCTTTCAGGCCTCTGCTTAAATGTCACTTTGTGAATGAAGTCTGTCTCCTATGATCATCCTATTAAAAGTAAGAAACTTACACCTTTTACTTTTCTCCATGGAATTTATTGTCACTTGACATACATACTATATATTTAATCCCTAACTTGTTATTTTCTCTTTCTCTAGGTAAAATGTAAGCCCCAAGAAAGCTCTGTCACATCACAGGTGCTCAATAAATATTTGCTTATTGAATGAATGATGAAGGAAGTTTTTGTTTACATGGGTTTGAATTATATCTCCTTGTATTGGTGGAGGATAAGAATAACTTTAATCCCATGACATCAGTAAAATCTTTTGGAACCACGTTTATTAAAGAAAGTTTCTGGTATTGTTTCTGGCAATTTGGGTATGATCAACATTAGAACTGATGATATTTTGAGGAGTTTAAATTTCTCCCTACAAAATAAAAAGTGTCAGGTAATGAATACTGTAGAATTTTAAGTTTTGAAGAGATTAATGTTTAAAATGTTAAAGAAAATATATGTTGTAGAAGTACTAACATCTCCACTATAATAGGTTAATTTAAAATCATTCTCTTTTATTATCAAAAGCAAATTCTCCATCTTTACTTGGCACATGATCTGGGAAACACTCATTGATATCATTGATGTTACTGTCATTGCTGGAAAGAAATAAAAATGTATTTAAAATTCTTCATATTTTTCCTTAATCCAGACAAATCTTTACATAATTAGTTCTTTCGTATCTTTGTTGTTTTACCAAGTATTTCATGGGTGGCAGGGTGCCCCCACTTGCAGAGTTAGGAATGAGCTGAGGCCCATCTGGTTTGATGTGTATGCTTTTTGTTAATATCATTGCTGGGTTTTGTTTGTTTGTTTGGGTCTTTTTGGTTACATGTTACCTATATTTTTAATTTATTTTTAAAATATTTATTTATTTGAAAGAGAGAGAGCCAGCAAGGGTGGGGGAGGGACTAAGGAAGAGGGAGAATCTCGAGCAGACTCCCCACTGTGAACGGAGCCTGACCTGGGACTCAGTCTCATGACCCTGAGATCATGACTTGAGCTGAAATCAAGATTCAGAGGCTTACCCAGCTGTGCCACCCAGGTTCCCCAATCAGCAGCTTTATCAACAATAATTTAAAGATCCCTATCATTGTGATTCTGATTCCCCACTCTTTCTGCTTCATGCTCCTCTTGACATCATTTGGATCCCTTAAATGTAGAAGCTTTCTCCTTAAAGTACCCCCAAGTTTCCTTATATAACCTGAGTCACTCTCCCAAGGTGGGAAAAAAATCCAAATTCAAATGTTTGAAACTGCCCACCTGATGGTCACCTCTAGTTCTGATTGCCAAGGTGATTCAGCATGTTTTCTTTCCTTTTCAAGTTGTCTTCATTGGTAGTCCTGGTATTTCTAGAATGGCTTTTTCTCTAAACTTCACCAAGGCAATCTCTTAAAAGTTAACATCTCTTAAGATCCCCTTTCTGGCCAATGCAAGCTACATATCAGAATGGAAAAGAAAATAACAAAGTTGTAACAATTTTGGCATCATTGAATCATTGACAAGTGAGTTAGTGCAGAATTTTCCAGCAGATGAAATCTACTTTTTGGACACTCCATTAGATGGGTCGAGAGGAGCTGGTCCTAAGCTAACTCCAAATATTTTCTTTGGACTTCTTTACTTCCAGATGATTCCTTCCCTTCTTTAAACATGTCAAAATATTTTTGAACTGTTCCTGTTCAGGAAATGCAATCTTTTGCAATCCTACCAAGCTCAAGGTTTTTGTTTCCAAAATGGCTATGCTGGTTTGTCCTTATTTTCTTTAGTTCATGATGTATAGATAGTTTCTACCACAGAGGTATTAACTGTAACTCCATCATGTACATATTTCATCTACACAGAGTCTTGGCCCAAGATGGGACTTTTGCCACAGAATCTTTGCTTTGCTTGTTGTCATTTTCTTCCACTTACCGAGTGAGAGAAATATGATTTCTGAATTATTCAAATTAAAACCTTAATGCTGTATATCACTTTCCAGATATGTTTTAAGTTGAAGTTCTTTTTAACTTAAAAAATTAAAGTTTTTGGTGTTTTACCAACAAAATACTACCATTTTGGCAAAAAAAAAGATTGCACAGAAATCCAGAATGCCAGACACCCACCACAATTATCAGTCAATACATATTCGTTGGGTGAATTTGGTAAGAGCTTAACCATTCATTAGTCTGGTACTTTGGCCCTCATACAGGGTTACTTCCATTTCACAAAGGAAGAGAGAAAGGGCCCAAGAAATTAGGGAACATACCCAGTGTCATAAAACCAGAAAGTGGTGTGCTTGACATCTATGCCTAGCTCAGTCTTCTGCCTCCAAGGACCTTTTTCCTCCACAATGAGTGAGACACTGTATTAAGTCTCATTGCCTGTTGGGGCAGGTGTTCAGAGTGAAGAGATGACATTATGTTACTAGGATCCCAGGTGCACAAACACTCAGAAGAGGGACTTTGGATGGGTTTTAAGCGGCCCCTCCCTAATGGGCGCCCTCCCTTCCTTCCTTCTATACCCTCCGTCCTCCATGGCTCTGCTACCCAATTTCTCTGAGTGGCCAACACTGCAGACCTCTACCCACTACCCCAGAAGTTGATGGTGGGGACCCAGGGTCTTTCTGATCAGTGTTGACCTTTCAAACATCTCAGATAGAACATCTCTACAGTGAGCCTTCCTTTTATTAATAATGATTTCCCCTGTGGCAATACTGATGAGTTATTATGCCAGTAACTGCACAGACAGACAGACAGGTAGAAACACACATACATTCTAGGGGTGGGGGTGGCACGGAAAAAAAGGAGTGAACCCCAGCTAGCCTCACGGTGACCTTCCCAGTGACCATCCTTTCCTTCTTTCTTACTGGGCTTCTGTAGTTAGCTCATGTCAAGCAGGACTAAATCAAGTTCTGGAGACTTTCCCCTCTATGTTAATTTCAGCAGCCAGCACATCTCAGCATATGACAGGATTTGAATGGGAAGGCGACAGGAGTCTAATACCGGTCATTGTTTTAAAAGAGAATGTATTTCATGTAAGTGATATCTTCCGTGATAACAGCTTTGGCCAAACAGGCTGGAAAATCACATTTCTTAGGTTGGCTGCTACACTTGCATTTATTGGGAGATAATGCCTGATGTCACTCGATTCAATCACTCTTCCCTTAGAAGCTGAGCCCTCTCGGTGAGGGGAAAAAAAAAAAATCTGGGCTCCACACGATTTCACTTTTAAGCCACCTCCTTGGATGATTTGAGCCATGCCAGCAAGATCACTCTGTTCAATTTCAAGCCCTGTATTTGGGTGCCATGAAGTTGATGATCCCAGTCTCTGGGTTCAGCATTGTCTTCTCTTGAGGATGTTTGTTTTTTAAAAATTTTAACTTTTCTGCAAAGATAAACCCATTAAAGTCACTCTTGTGTTTCTCTGAGGGTTTCCCAAATTGTTTTCGTCTGTTTGAGTGGGAAGTGCAGGCAATAGGTTGCGAGATTTTGAAAGGGAAGATTTTGTTGATGGTGTTTTTAAGTTCTCATGGCTAATTATTCCTTAAAAAAAAAAAATACTTCAGTCAAGCTTTAAAAAAATACTAGAAGACGTGTGCTTGGGTGGCTCAGTCAGTCAAGCATCTGCCTTCAGATCAGGTCATGATCTCGGGGTCCTGGGATTGAGCCCCACGGTGGACTACCTGCTCAGCTGGGAGTCTGCTTCTCCCTTCCCCTCTGCTCATCACCCTCCCGCTCATGCATGCCAGTGCTCTCTCTCTCTCTCTCTCTCAAATAAATAAATAAAATCTTAAGAAAAAAAATACTAGAAGACCCACTTGCTCAATAATTCCAATAGAAAGAGGGAGGGGAGATATTTTTCATGCTTTGTTAAAAACATTATCTTTTATTTTCTTTATTTTTTAAGTTCAAAATGAATCCAGGAAGCACACAGTTTAAAGAAGGCACGTATCCCCTTCTCCTTCCTCTGATTTTATCCCCTTAGGTACCCATCAACATAAATGTTCTTTCCTTGTTTCTTTTCTTATTTCTTTTCCACCATTCAAGCAACTGGCCAAGTTGGTTCTTTCTATCTCTGATGAATGGCCAGTTAGTGTGAAGCAACCAGGAAAGCATTCCTGGTTTGTTTTCAGAGCCCAAGCCTCTGAGAGAACTAAGAATGCTGGCAGAGGCCAGAGAAGAAACACTTCTCGGGGGAAGGTCTGGGGTTGCTTGTGGTGGAGGTGGCCATCAGCAGTGATTGGAAATGTTCCGAGGAATCTTGTTGGGGTGATGGAAATGTCCAAAAAGTGGATTATGGTGGCAGTCAAACAGTTTGGTAAGTTTACTAAAAATCACTGAATGGTGCACATACACTGGGTGAATTTTATGGTATTTAAGTTCTATCTCAATAAAATTATTAACAAACAAAACAAGGTCAGCTTTTTGTTGTATTTTATAGGATGTTATAATTCAAGGTTCTTCACATTTGTTTGACATAAAATACATTTTTCTCTCTTTAGGTATTTTTTTTCAAACACAAATAAGTTCTTTGGACAACTCTTGAAAGACAAGGTTTGTTAAGTCTATTTTTTTTTTTAAGATTTTATTTATTCATTTGACAGACAGAGATCACAAACAGGCAGAGAGGCAGGCAGAGAGAGAGAAGGAAGCAGGCTCCCCGCTGAGCAGAGAGCCCGATGCAGGGCTCGATCCCAGGACCCTGGGATCATGACCTGAGCCGAGGAAGGCAGAGGCATTAACCCACTGAG
This sequence comes from Lutra lutra, assembly GCF_902655055.1. NCBI lineage: Eukaryota > Metazoa > Chordata > Mammalia > Carnivora > Mustelidae > Lutra > Lutra lutra. Next base: position 100,010,991 of record NC_062280.1, read on the forward strand.
CCACCCAGGTGCCCCTGTTAAGTCTATTTTAATAGTTTTTGAAGACAATCTACGTTCAGGAAAAGCAACATGCTATTGTCTACCTTTAACAGGGGGTGGGGTGGGAATGGGGTTTTCTTCACACTTTTTTTTAACTTCGCATTTTCTATATATCTATATCTATATCTATATCTATATCTATATCTATATCTATATCTATATCTATCTATGTATAATAGTTTATATCTTCTGGGGGCAAGATTTTCTTTGGGACCAAGTTGATGAGGGAGGGAGAGCAGAGCTCTATTTCTACTAGAGTGTTGGGAAACTAGGCCCTATTCCCTCTCAGAGAGATAGGGCTTCGGAAAGACCCGGAGAGAAAGGACTGCAGGGTGTGTCTGAGAGCAGGGTGGGGATCCAGGGCAAGCGTCCCTTGCCTCGAGGCTAGCAGACCCCTGGAATTGAAGGGATGTGACAGCAAGTGCACTGGTGACTGGTGGAGGCAGTGTGGACGGGTGACTCATGACCAGCTTCCTACCTCTGCCCCACTCTGTTTCCCTGTTTTAACAGGACCCTAGATCTGAGGCCCAGCTGGGGGGAGGGAAGCACTTCCAGAAGTCATGTTAAAGGAATAGCCTAGCCCCCTACTCAAGACATACATCTTCATCTTCTGCAAGCCTACTTAGAGTCACATTTGAGACTATCTCCATAAGCTGATGGAGAGTAGAATATTCTGTATTTTGTTAAAACATACATAGACACATGAGATCATAATATGTATATATATCGCCTGGTAACTTCCTTTTTACCTTAATAATTTACCTCTTTCTGTGACGTCGGAGAAATAATTTTTGTTGATCTTTCTTCCAGATGTATAATATTAAGTAGCATGGATGTTTTTAATATTTCGGGTTCTCCAGGGGTTGGCCAAATCAGGCATGAGGCTGTGGAGACAAATTGAACTGCAAGCCCGGGGACCCAGAGCAGGATCTGGAGAGCCCTTTGCAGGCGGGTGGTCCTCACGCTGCGAGGGGTCCAGCTCCGCCTCAGGGTCTGCTGAGACTTTCCCCTCTCCAGCCACTGCACTGATAGGGAAGCAGCAGATGGGAAGGGGGAGCTCAGCAGACCTCATCCCGGCGGCCAGCATTTGGCACAGGGCGCAGGCTGAAAGAGCACATCCTTTCTAACACCCTGGCTCTGCAGTTTTTTGTTTTTGTGATTAATGTCTAGTGCAAAGGTGAGTAATGTAGCAATTCATTGTAGTAACTCGAGTTATGGGGAATATATGGACTCCTTCACTCAGCATCCCCTTCTCCAACTCCTTGTCACCTAAAAAGAAGAATTACATTGGGAACACACTGCCATCAGCCACAGGACCAAGCAGAGATACAGCTCAGGTGCCCCAACTCTCTCCACTGCCGGCAGTTCGAGGCCTTCTTTGTAGAACTGGACGATGCTAGTGGGATTCAAGGGTAGAAAAGAAAGCTCTCAGTGTATACTCTGTCACCCTATCTGTTTTCACTACTATCGAAAAATGACAATCAAGTCTAAATGACCCACAACGGCTACTAAATTCATTTCAGTTTTATATTATCTTATGATCACCTCAAAGTAAACTTGGAGCTCCCGGGAGAAGTCTGGGAGTGGGGTGAGGGGCAGAAACCTGGTTGGCAGTGGTAGGAGGACCTCCCAGTCCAGCAGGTCCAGAAGAGCATGGCTGCTGTCACCCTGTAGGGAGGGAAGAACAGGTGGGTAGATGAGATGCAGTTGAGAGGCTTGGTACAGGCTCCCAGATTTAGGGGAAGTGGTAAGATGCCCGTAGGGCTGAGGACCCCTAACTCCACCAGCTTCAGAAGCAATTGATTGCACACCCCTTGGGGTCTCCATAAGTCTATAGGAAAGGGGGCGGAAGGCAGTGAATCTGGATTTCCCATTCTGTACTCTGATCCTGCAGTCGTGTTGTTCAGGTGTTAGTATTAACTGGAAGTATTTCTAAATGCATTAGCTGGTGGGGTCTGAGACCTTGGGTTCTTCTTTTACTAATGCAAGGTAGACATATTAAAGTTAGAAGGATAAGAGTGCACTTGGATGGGGTTGAGGGGTATCTTCTTTACAGAAGAAAAATGCCCTGCCATGGAGAAGGTGCTGGAAGGTAAGGGAAGAGAGGAACCAGCTCATCCCCTACGGATTACCTGCATTTTGCAGGTAAGTCCCTGTTGATGCACCGTGGATATGGGCTTGCCTCCACCTGCATGCATAGGGGCAAGAGGAGCTGGGCATGCCCCTCTGTCCCAGGGCACCTGGTCCCACAGGAGTTTCCTGCCGCATCTGGGTGTCTGTCCCTCAGATCTAGTCACCACACCTGGGTGGGAGGGCTTTGATCAGAGATGGGAAAGGCAGGCTCCTCCCACATCCGCCTCACGATGCTGGGTGGTGGCACCCGCTGCTGCCAGTGCCAGTGGATCCAGCGCGTTGGACCTTGAGCCCAGCTTACTGTTCCCAGAGCTGGGTGAACAGAACTACCAGGCTCCCAGGAATGACAGCGCGTGTTACCTTTCAAAAGCCCCTCCTCAATTTTACGACACCCACATTTCAGGAAGAAATTTGGTGTGCAGAATCTCTTCTGCTCCGCTGCACTGCACCCCGAGCCGCATCGAGGCTCCCTCCATCTAGCGTGGGTCTGATTGAAAATTCAATTCAACTCACTTCAAATGTGCATTGAGCACCTTTATGTTGGCAGCAAAGTGGTAAAAGCCATAGGGGATACAAAATAAGTATAAAGCACAGTTTCTTTCTTCAAAAAAAGTCTGCTGTGCGATTGGGAACAACATGGAGAAACAACAAGAGACCAACACGAGACAGAATATATTTACTCATCAGAATGTGTTGTTCTGACATTAAGGGCATTGGATGTTCCAGAAAAGGAGATCTCGGCGAGGGCCAGACTTGTCAGGGCAGAAAGGCTTCTTGGAGAGACTGGGAGCTGGTGTGGGGCTTTGAAGGATTGGGAGTATTCAAGTATGTAGCCAGATCACATGCGAAATTTTTCCTGTTATTTCAGGTTTTCTACTGAAAGCTCCAAGGTGAAAACAACATGACCTAATTACTTGCACCACCTTAAGAGCTTACCAGAGACCTGTGAGATCAGAGTAGGGTTTACTCAGAGGTGGCCCAGATGTCCTACAGTCCTCACTGGCCACTCCCCAGTTCTGGGCCCCTCATGCCCTCCTACCAGTTTTTAAAAGCAGATCAGAAGTGTGAGAGGTGATCCTTGCTGGGACTTTAGTAGTAGGTAGTCTGCCTGGTAAGAGTGGGGGGTATTTTCTCTCCGCTCCATTTGGAAGAGGATAGGGTTGTCCTCACCTCCCTAAGACAAGAGAGAAGAGAGCCTGGGGCGCACTATTGGGACTGATGCTCGCTGAGCATTTGAAGCCGTAGGCCTACCCTGGGGCTGCTCTTGGCACAGAGAATGGTGGCGGAGGTCTTGGGAGAACACGGCACAGATTCCCGGATGAGAGAAGGTATTACGGGCATGAAGATGGGTACACACTTCTTGCAGGGGTAATTTGGAAGGTGGGCGTGGCGGGGAGCAGACTGTGATGGCAGAGCTGGGGGCTGCCTGCATTTCCACACGTGGCCTGCCAAGGATTGGCCAATGTCCTGTGGACCCCGCGGGTGCTGTGGAAGAACATAGGGGCAGACTGAAGAGGGTGGTATGCTGGGGGAAGACACTGAGCCACGCAAAACTATGCGGTGTATGAAGGAGAAGAGGTGAGAGGAGACATATTCCAGGAAGGTGGTGAGGAACACATCCTTCTTGTTCAGGAATCATGCAGCATGGAGGTCTCTGGTAACACTCCCTGAACTCACATGTAGCCCCAGTGTGGAACACCTGTCACATCAAGGCTGTTGCTGGTAAAGGGGAACAGCACAAGTTATGGAAGAGGGCCCCTTCCCTCATGGTTTCCCAGCTCCCCAGTAGGAAGAGAGACCAGGCAGAGGGAGATGGAGAATGGGAAGGAGGACTGAGGGGACTGACCAGGATCTTTCTCTTTCTGCGCTACAGGTCAGGCCCCCAACTGGAGAAGGGGAAAGCCTTTACATTGCATGGGAGACTGGATTTGATTCTTCCTGGGCAGGACTTCCCAACTCCTGAAAGGTGAGTCTCAATGGTCTAAATGAGACTCTTCTTTTAACTCACAGCACGGAACAGCCCTGGGAGCTGTTGTCTTAAGATGCTACCAGGGGACAGGCAGGGAGAGGACCCAGGGTTCTACTGAAGGGTGTCTGCTCCTGGCACCCCACAAGGGCCAGCAAACTGATTTCAGAGAGACAGGAGCACCTGGAAAAGCAGTTCAGGAAGACAGAGGGGCCAAGAGGGAGCCATGGGTGGGGTGGGCCTGGAATGTTGGGGGTCTCGATGACTTGGCCTGGTTGGAGGGGAGGGGGACAGCAGTGACTCACTGTGGGAGCCTTGAGATAGGACTTCAACATTTTTGAGAGGATCAGCAGCAGGAGGAGTTAAAGCAAATAAGTAACAACAAAAAAGGAATATCCCACTTCTCAAGCAGGTTTCCTGGGAAGGGCTCATTCTCCACAAAACCACCTCCTCCTTCTTTCCTGAGTGTTTCCAGCTACCAACCACCATTTCTCCCCAATGCACGCTAGTTGGTTTGTTGTTGCCACATGGGTTTGAGAGTTTGTCTTCTTGTAATATTCTCATTTACCCATTTGGAAACAGAGGCCTAACTGAGGCGGGGTTCCTGGAAGGAGGGACGCTCTATGCCTTTCTTTTCCACTTCCCTCAGGGGCAAGAAGACCCACCGAGCCTGTACTTGTGTAATTGGATTTAGGTCAACTTGGACCCAGAGATGGAAGTTGTGATTTCTTGTTTTGTGAAATGAATGAGGAACAAGAAGAGAGGGGAGGCGTTTTGGTTTGTGGGGTATTAGAAGAATGGACTCACCACGGTTCCCCGAAGAGTGGATTTCCAGAAGGTATTCGTTATGATCGCTGAGCTGCAGGCTGGGGAGACATGGATGCTCAAGTAGGTAGCTGTCTGATTCCTACTGCTGTCTGGCTAGCTTACCTGGCCTCCATAGCCGTTCACAATTTTGGTCGACACGCTTGAGGGGCAAGAGATGCCTTGTTTCTAGAAACCAAATTTATTCTGACTTTGAGCTTTAACACTCTAGGGGAGAGAAATTAGGTGTTTGGAAGGGTGCTCCATTTCCATGCAGGCACAGAAAGGTCAGGACAGTGGGGATGGCAGAAGGGGCCTCTGGTCTCTAGCCCATTGTTGTGATGGCTATGGTTCTCCTTGTTCAGACTCACATGGTTTACTGGAAGGTGCTTGGCTTTACTGCTTCCCTGTCAAGCATGCCTTCTTTAGCTAATATTCCCACAGTCACCTCTTTAATATTTTGTATCCCCAGCATCCCTGACCCAACTCTGGTACCTCTCCTGAAGGGGATGCAAAAACTTATGTCCTTTGCAGGCTCTTTTGGAAAGAGGTTCCAGCTGCTTTTGGTCTGGCTGCTGCCATATGCCTGGCCTAGCACCATCAATTTGTCTGGGACCACTCAGCCTAACTGCTTGGCCGAGCTTCACCGGGTCTCGGACACAAAAGTCTGGATCAGGGAAGAGTCCCTCTGCTCCCTGTAACACAAAAGCACACAAGAAAAGGCAACACCAAGCCTGGCTCCCTTTCTATATTTGCTGGAGGGTGAAGAAGGAAAATACCTAGAGTTGAAAGTAAGAAATCATAAATGCATTATCCTGTCACACCTTTCTAGTCTTTAGAGTCTAAACAGTGATGAAGCTAAGGCGATTCCCTCAGAGACTTGCCTCAGCTGTCTCCAAGTGCTGTCACCAGCTGATGTTCTTAGCAAGAAAGGTATGAGTGCAGTGGTCCTGTGGCGGGGTCTGGGCTGAGCTGAGTCCAAGCATCAACTATCAGCCTTCATGGCCATGGCCCACCTGTGGGTTACTGCTCAAAATATATGAAAGAATTTGACCATGACACCTTACCCACCATCAAAGACAAAAACCAAGTGAGTAAGGAGGCTGATTTTATTCAGCCTGTTGCAGTACGGAAAGTGCCCCAGATCTGAAGCTTAGGGTGTTATAGAAGAGTGGATTGGCCTTAGACTTTTATAGGGAGGGGTAAGCACATGGCAGATGGGGTGATTTATAATTGGGATTGTATTTTAAATAGGGGAAGCCTCAGTCAGCACAAGAAATGTTTTTCCTCTCTAGCTCTAGCTAGCTAGTTTCCAGGAAACAAACAGTTTGAATCATTCATGAAGTAAAGAATGGGAAGTTGGAGGGGCACCAGCGTGTCAGTCGATGGAGTGGTTGAGCATCGGACTCGTGATTTCAGCTCAGGTCATGATCTCAGGATTGTGAGATGGACCCCTGCATCCAGCTCCATGATGGGCGTGAAGGCTGTTGAAGAGTCTGTCTCTTGTCTTGTGTGTGCTGACTGTTCCCCCGCGTCCCTCTCACCCACATGCTCTCCCTCAAAAAAAAAAAAAAAAGAATGGGAAGTTGAAGGGTCTAGGTTCAATGGTGTCTGCCTAATAGACATTGGGGTTCAAACCCCCAGTATTTGTGAATACATCTTATTTGTAAATTGGGTCTTTGCTGAATGTAATCAGGTTAAGACGAGGTCATAGGGTAGACCCTAATCCAATACGGCTGCTGTCCTTACTAGAAGAGGTAAAGATAGTGACCCTTAGGGGAGAAGGTCATGTGATGCAGAGGCAGAGATTGGAGTGATGCATCTTCGCCAAGTAATGGCAAGGACTGATGGCAACACTAGAAGCTAAGAGAAAGGCATGGAATGGATGGTTCCCTATAGTCTTGAGACTATGGCCCTCCCAATACCTTGATTTCTGGCTTCTAGCCTTCAGAAGTGTGAGACAAAATTTTTCTGTTGTTTAAAGTCACCTAGATGTGTTACTTTGTTAAGGCCACCCTGGGAAACTAAGTCTGTGCCTGGCAAAAGGTAAAGGTCTGTGCTCAATCTTGTCAAAGGTAAACAAGGGAGGCATCATGGTCTTATGGGAGTCATGATAAAGCGTGTTTTGCATAAGTCATGTGTGGAGGACAGGTATTTTTTTTTTTAATTTTTATTTATTTTTTAAAATTTCTTTTCAGTGTTCCAGAATTTATCATTTATGTACCACACTCAGCACTCCATGCAATATGTGCCTTCCATAATACCGACCACTGGGCTCACCCAACCTCTCACCCCCCACCCCTCCAAAACCCTCAAATTATTTTTCAGAGTCCACAGTCTCTCATGGTTTGTCTCCCCCTCCCATTTCCGCCAACTCCCTTCTCTTCTCCATCCCCCCCATGTCCTCTGTGTTATTCCTTATGCTCTAAAAATAAGCGAAACCATATGATAATTGGCTCTCTCTGCTTGACTTATTTCACTCAGCATAATCTCTTCTAGTTCTGTCCATGTTGATACAAAAGTTGGGTATTCATCCTTTCTGATGGAGGCATAAAACTCCGTAGTATATATGGACCACATCTTCCTTATCCATTTGTCCATTGAAGGGCATCTGGGTTCTTTCCACAGTTTGGCAACTGTGGCCATTGCTGCTATGAACATTGGGGTACAGATGGCCCTTTGTTTCACTACATCTGTATCTTTTCACTGCATTTCACTACATCTGTATCTTTGGGGTAAATACCCAGGAGTACAATTGCAGGGTCATAGGGAAGCTCTATTTTTAATTTCTTAAGGAATCTCCACACTGTTTTCCAAAGTGGCTGCACCAACTTGCATTCCCACCAACAGTGTAAGAGGGTTCCCCTTTCTCTACATCCTCTCCAGCACACGTTGTTTATTGTCTTGTATTATTTATTGTCTTGTTAATTTTGGCCATTCTAACTGGTGTAAGTGTTTTTGATTTTCAATGTGGTTTTGATTTGAATCTCCCTGATGGCTAATGATGATGAACATTTTTTCATGTGTCTGTTAGTCATTTGTATGTCTTCATTAGAGAAGTGTCTGTTCATGTCTTCTGCCCACTTTTTGACATGATTATCTGTTTTGTGTGTGTTGAGTTTGAGGAGTTCTTTATAGATCCTGGATATCAGCCCTTTTCCTGTATTGTCATTTGCAAATATCTTCTCCCATTCCGTGGGTTGCCTCTTTGTTTTGTTGACTGTTTCTGTTGCTGTGCAGAAGCTTTTGATCTTGATGAAGTCCCAAAAATTCATTTTCGCTTCTGTTTCCTTTGCCTTTGGAGACGTATCTTGAAAGAAGTTGCTGTGGCCGATGTCAAAGAGGTTACTGCCTATGTTCTCCTCTAGGATTCTGATGAATTCCTGCCTCACACTGAGGTCTTTTATTCATTTCAAGTTTATCTTTGTATATGGTGTAAGAGAATGGTTGAGTTTCATTCTTCTACACATAGCTGGGAGGACAGGTATTTTGTGAAGCCATTTTTGAAACACAAAATGGTGGGGAAGTTTCTTATCCATCACTGGAAACACAGGGCTCAGTGTCCTGAGCCCTCTTAAAACCCCTAAATGGATTTCCATTTCTATCAGTTAAAGTCCAAACTTCCTAGTCTTGATCTATAAGGGTAGGGCCTCCCAACCCACATGCCTCGTCTGCCTTGCTCGATACTCTCACACTGTCCACATGCCTCCCTGTGTGGCTCCACAGAAACAGCTATGGTTCATTGATGTGTCTTTGCCCGTGGTGTTACTTTCGCCTGGAACATGCCCTGTCTCTCTTCTTTCTCTCCTTTAGTTTCACTCACTTTCGATATCCATATTTCTGAGGGACCTACCCTCACACCAGTTTTCAGATGTCTCTGGGATTTAATGGAAGCCAGGGCCCACCTCTGCAGAACATTCTTCCCACTGGATTGGAGTCAGGCACTCCCACTGCTGTCTCTCCTGCAGGACTGTAGGTTCCTTGCACACTCTGAAACTCTATCTTGCTGCAAAGCTCACTGCTTGGTATAGAGAAGGTGATAAATAAGTATTTATTGAGCTGAAATGAACTCTGTCTCCTTCAGACATCTCTCCCTGACCTTTGGAAATGTTTCTTCTTCAACACTTCATGTTATTTCTTTTTCTTTTTACTTTTTTCTTTTTTTTTCACTGAGAGGCCCTTTGTTGCTGTTAAGTTCAGCCCTAGCAGAAAGGTGAGGCCTGTATTTTCAGATTTCATTGCTTTCTCCATAGAAGCATTTCATTTACAGTTTTAGTATTCCAACTACAGCCAGCAAAAAAAATCCTTTCTTTGCATAGGCTTAAAAGAATATTTTTACCTCATCACAAAAGTATTGCATGTTCATTGCAAAATAAAGTTTGGAAAAATATAGAAAAGCAAAGCACTCCAAGAACATGAAATCATCTATCATTTTACAACCCAGTGTTAATTATGTATTAATGTTAAATCTCCAAACAAAGTGATTTTCATGTTGTACATTCTATTGGGTAACCTGAATTTTTTTTTTTTTTACTTAATGTTTCAAGATCAATCTTCCATATTAATAAATATTCATTTTTGTGAAAAGCACAAATGCTTTTCAGGAAGGAACTTTTCCACCTAGAGACAACTTCACTTTTTTGGTGAGCAAATCCTTTTCTCCCCTGCCCTTTTTTGAGGACAAACATATTTGACTAAAAATTCCACAAATTTGGAAATGAAGTATCTCTCAGAGAAGATAATAGGGAGATTTGTTGCTAAAAATAATAACTACATTAAAAAGTAAAATGAAGAAATGTCTAATGTAGAAATGTAGCTTCTTTTTCAGCTTCAATGACTTTTTAATGTACTCCTGTATGTTAGGAACCTAGAAGTGTATATTTGTGGATGTGCGAGAAGGCACCCATCATCTCCTCAATCAGCTTCACCACTGTCATCATCATCATCATGATCACCAACATCAACAACATCAGCATCATCACTGCCATCATCATCAGTCACCAGCATCTCCTTTGCTATTATCACCATCATCTTCACCACCAGCACCCTCAGGAGCATTGCCATCACCAATCACCAGCATCACCCTCATCACAATCACCATCATCTCCACTACCAGCATCATCTTCACCATCACATCACCACTACCACCACCACTTCATCAACTTCACCACTATCACATCATTACTTTTCCCACCACCACCCTCTTCATCATTATCACCATCATCTTCATCATCACCACCACCCACAGCAGCAGCAGCATCATCAACCACCAGCATCAGCTTCACCACCGTCACTATTATCGCCACCACCACCACCATCTTCACCACTATCACCATTATCATCACCACCATCACCACCACTGCCATCCCTTTCTTGTCCTCTCTTCCTCTTCCCCTTGCCCTTCTCCCCCCGCTTCTCCATCTTCTCCTTCCCTCCTCCTCACTCTTCTCCTTCATTATTTTCATCATTCTCATTCCCATTTCAACTTGCATTGTTTAGAGATCTGGAAGTTCTGTGAATATTGAGGTACATAAGAGCAGAAGAGGTGATGTTAAAAATTGCTGGAATATATTTAGGATTTTTTTCTAAACTATTTTAATCTCCAGGGCTGATTTAATTCTCTGATGTGGAAACATGACCTGTGAGATAATTATGACATAACAGCTTTCCTTTCAGTCTGGTCAATTTTTAAAAAAATTTCCAAAATAGCATTAATAAAAACAAGCCAGAGATAGTATATTTTACTCATCTACATTTATATTTATCTAACTCACACACACCTGTGTAATATCTAAAGGTCAGACTTTTAGATGGAAATCTCACTTGGATCTCCCTGAATTATTCAGTTTACCTGGCTGGATAATTTGTATGACTTTTTACAGAAACTATAGAGAATGCATTCCAAGTCATAGTATACAATTGGTGTTTATATTTTCTCCTTTGAAGAGGGCAGTAACCCTGAGAAAGATGTCAGTACTGATACCACAGAGCAGAACCCCACGTAAAAGCACCTGGTGTCTCCAGTGATTGAAATGATATATTAATGAGCTCTTATTCTCAGTGACATTTTACCAGGAACCAATTAACTGTAGTAATTACGTGTCTTCCATTGTGTGTTCTGAAATGTGAAGCGCATGGGTGTTGGGTTGCTGTGTTTGTCGAGCATTTTTTTCCCATGTGACAACCCTTGTTGTCACAAGAACTTTGAGTTCACAAGCACTAGAACTTTGAGTCATTTATTATGTTTCTCTTGCCTTCTGGGTGGTACAGCATGAAGGAAAATCTTGCAAAGAATGAGTTTATAAGTACACAGATACTAGTGCATGTAAATGAGCACAGCCCAATACTAGAAAGTCCCATTAAAGCCATGCTTTGAAGGGTGGCAGAAAATACAGAGGGAAGAGGGCACACGGCTAAGAACAGAAAGAGTTTGACTTACAAGCTCAAAACCAGATGGGTAGGGAAGGAGAGATTGAATAAGGGTCCTGGTTACTTGACTTCTGGATAATGGGGTGAGGGCTGGTAAATAGAAAACTTTTTTTTTGTTTCAAAACTGTTGGAAAGGGGCGCCTGGGTGGCTCAGTGGGTTAAAGCCTCTGCCTTCGGCTCAGGTCATGATCCCAGGGTCCTGGGATCAAGCCCCATATCGGGCTCTCTGCTCAGCAGGGAGCCTGCTTCCTCCTTTCTCTCTCTCTCTGCCTGCCTCTCTGCCTACTTGTGATCTCTGTCTGTCAAATAAATAAATAAAATCTTTAAAAAAAAAAACTGTTGGAAAAATTTCAAAAATATTGCAGTTTGGGTTTCTAAAGTAAACAACCTTTCTATATATCACTTCCCTCACTACAAAATTTGGATAATAATTTCACTTGCCTAATAAGATTGTTGTGAAGATAAATAAGTTAAGGTATGTACAAGTATTAGGATTGTACTGAGTAGATTGGAAACGCTCAGTAAGTATTAGTTATTATTGTATTAAGTCTATTGAGCATAATTTGACATTCTAAAACTTGGAAGTTACGGATGGAGCTGCTGAATCAACTTTTAAAAAATAGTGCTATAGTGTTTGTAACATATAATTGGGTAAAAATTAAAATAGTACACAGTAATGAAAAAGCACAAGAAACTAAAATGAGCTCAAATCTCACACATCCAAAGATAACTGCTGTTAAAATGTTTTGGGTAATCCTCAATGTCTCTACAAATAGGGGTGCCTGGGTGGCTCAGTGGGTTAAAGCCTCTGACTTTGGCTCAGATCATGATCTCAGGGTCCTGGGATCAAGCCCTGCATTGGGCTCTCTGCTCAGCAGGGAGCCGGCTTCCACCTCTCTCTCTCTGCCTGCCTCTCTGCCTACTTGTGATCTCTGTCTGTCAATAAATAAAATCTTTAAAAAGAAAAACTCTACAAATAAATATGAATATATTCACAGGTAAATATACCTAATTTTATACTTTAGAATCATAATACGCTCTTCTGTAAGTGACTTCTGTCACTTACACAGTATGTCTTAGATATTTTTTAACCAATCAATAGGACTTCCATCATCATTTTTAATGATTGTGTAATATTATGGAGCAAATATGATGAAGTTTTAGAATATAAGTGAGGTTCAGTGGTGTAGAGTCCGGAACCAATGACCAAGAAAAAATTCTTGAGACATCTTGGGTGCAAAATGGTGATTTATTACAGCACAGGGACAGGACCCGTGGGCAGAAAAAGCTGAGGCCCAGGGATTGTGAGCGGTGGCTGATTATATACTGTGGGGTTGAGGGAGAAAAGGAAAAATAGAGGGCTTGAAAGAACTTTCATATGCTAAAGAGTATCTGTGATACTGGAGGCCTTGCCATTGTCAGGTTAAGGTTGTTTTTTCCCTCTAGCAAGGCACTAACCTTAAGAGAGTTGGGAAATCCCTGGAAGAATGTCACACTGGTCCCACCCAGGAGTGGAGGGTGCCAGCTGGTTGCAGGGTGTCAGCTTCTGCTTTGTCCCCAGCCCGGCTTCTGTTCGCTCATCATATACATCATAAATCATTTGACAAGTCCCCCCAGTGAGAATATTTTAATTGTTTTCTTTCTTTTTTTTTTGGTATTATACAATTTCTTATATTGTAAATTCAGAGGTATAAGAAAGTTGGGTCAAATGGTTACATATTTTATATTTTGAATCATATTTTTGTTCTGCTCTTCTAAAATGGTAAGGCTAATTTATACTCAACGTGGGTAAGATTTGCTAGGCAGAGGTAAGAGGTTGATGTCAGGGAAGAAGGAGATTTTAAATAGAAGGGACGATGTGGGGGCGCCTGGGTGACTCAGTGGGTTAAAGCCTCTGCCTTCGGCTCAGGTCATGATCCCAGGGTCCTCGGATCAGCCCCGAGTCGGGCTCTCTGCTCAGCAGGAAGCCTGCTTCCCTCTCTCTCTATTTCTGCCTGCTCTCTGCCTACTTGTGGCCTCTGTCTGTCAAATAAAAAAATAAATAATCTTAAAAAAAAAAAAAAAAAAAAAAGAAGGGACGATGTGTGCAAAACCAGGGAGAATATATGCTGCATTTTGGGTGACTTGCCCTTTTTCTTGATATTGCTGGTTTTCAATCTACATTTTGTGGAACTCCATATCTTATATCAGCTGGTATAGGTGACAGTTGTTTTTCTAAAGGGTATGGTGTGGGTGAACCCTGATCTATTCAATCTTTTAAAAAAATTATTTATTTTTATTTAATTAAAAAAAAAAAGATTTTATTTATTTAGTTGCCAGGGAAAGAGAGAGAGAAGGCACACACAGGGGGAGCGGCAGGCAGAGGTGGAAGCAGGCTGCCTGCTGACCAAGGAGCCTGATGTGGGACTCAATCCCAAGACCCTGGGATCATGACTTAATCTGAAGACAGATGCTTAACCAACTGAGCCACCCAGGCATTCCTTTATTTAATTTTTAAATCATTATTGGTTAGTTACTTTTTTTTTACACCAGCGTTTACCACTGTGAACAATACTGTAACAAATGGTCTTTAAGTTTAGGTGGTTTTATTTATTTCTGTGGGAAAATTTTCTAGGACTGGGTTTGCTGAATTGAAGAGTATATATATTTTAAATTTTAATCTATATTTTAATCAGCGTTTCCAGATTTTTTTCTCAAGAGGCTGTAACATTTCACACTTCCACCTGAAAGTACAGTTTCTCCACATCTCAACCCAGAGTAAGTATGTTCCTTCTAAATTTATGCCAGTTTAATAGGCATAGCATAATTTTGATTTGCATTTCTTTGGTTACTGGGGAATTGGAGAACCGTGCACATGTTTTTGTTCCATATGGATTTGCTAATCTGTGAATGAGACAAAGGCCTTATTTCTTTTGCTCACTCCTACCTTAAAATTAAAAGAAAAAAAAATTCTTTTCAAAGTAATGCATGTACATAGCAAAAAATAATAACACAGAAGCGTTTATAATGAAAGCAATAACCACTTGTCCCGTCCTTCCTCACTCTTATTCCTAATCTTCCAAGTCAGGCCACGGAATCCGCATTAGCTTATTCAAGCAGGAAGTGATTTATGTCGGGGTAATAATGTAGGTTACAGAATTTCTTACCTTCTTCAGAGAAGATGTGGCCGAGCCAGGCATGAACATTTTATCTGGGAGAAACCCCCAACAGCACGATGGGAAGTTTGAGCAGAACTGCTTTTTCTTGTTAGCTGGTTGCTCAGCACCTACTATGTTGGGAAAGGAGAGCAGGGTTTGTCCTCACTTGCCTCAGGACACACCATGTCATGTCCTGAGGGCAGCTAGCTACTGAGAGCAGGGGAAAGGGAACTCCTGACTTTCTGGTCTCTGTAGCACCCAGGCTCACAGAAAGGGGGTTAGCACGAATGTTGGGTGAGCTAACTGCAGTGTCTGCCCTAGCTATATTCCTGTCTGTCTATCCCTTCCTTGTTTCTTTATTTTGTGGCAGTAGCTCCCAAGTACAATACAATAAAAATGCAAATTGCCGAATGCCTCTCCTGAGCAAACTTCCTGAAACCTGTCAGAAAACGTATGGATTTTTTTGCCCTTGTCACCATGGATCATTTGTCTGAAGATCTGAATTTTAGATGCAATATTAAAATTTTCTACAGAGTTTTGAAATCATGGCTCATTGTCTTCTAAATAATGTTGCTATTGAGAACTGATTTGCCTTCCCTCTTAGGTGAGGCATTTTGTTTGTTTGTTTTGTTTGTTTAATTTTAATCTCTGTGGAGACTTGAGTCTTTTCTCTCATTGTGGTGTCTATAATTTTGTGAGGCTGTATGCTCAGCCCTCATCTGGCTCTCTCAAAGAAGAATTATCTGGCTCTTCAGTTTGGGAAAATTTTTGTTGATTATTTATGCTCCTTAAATTATTTTTCTGTTATTTTATTTTTTTTCCCTCCTCTTTCTAAAACTATTATTAGATGGATGTTGGGTCTTCTGGATTAATCTTCCATCTCATTCATATTCTTTTGCCTTAGGGTCTGAAGTAGTTCTCAACTTTATCTAGGCTACCTATTGTATTTTTTTTCTATAAACCACTATCTTATTTTCCAAGAACCTTTATAGACTTGCTCCCTTTACATGGTGGACTATTCTGTTTTTTCTCTTTTTTTTCTTTTATTTTAGAGAGGAGGGAGAGGAGAGAGAGAGGTGGCAGAGGGAGGGAGAGGGAGAGAATCTTATGCAGACTCCATGCCCAGCACAGAGCCCCATATGGGGCTCCATCTCATGGACCCTGAGATGGTGACCTGAGCCGAAATCAAGAGTCAGAAGCTTAACCAACTGAGCTACCCAGGTGTCCCAACTATTTTTTTTCAAGATTTTATTTATTTATTTGATAGACAGAGATCACAAATAGACAGAGAAGCAGGCAGAGAGAGGAGGAAGCAGGCTCCCTGCTGGGCAGAGAGCCCAATGTGGGGCTTGATCCTAGAACCCTGAGATCATGACCTGAGCTGAAGGCAGAGGCTTTAACCCACTGAGCCAACCAGGCACCCCGGTGTCCCAACTATTCTTGTTAAATCAGTGCAAAACCTTGAAAATCTTTCTGAGGCTACTAATCAAAAACTTTAAATTCCCCCCCACCCCACCATCTCTCTCATCTCTCTTTTCTCTGGCATTAGTTGTTCTGTGGGTGCTTCTTGATCCTTCTCTTTTGTGAGGGAACCCAGACCTTCCCCTGCAGACTGACTTTTCTTGGAGAATGTTTATCCAGCTTTATTTGGGGACAAATGTTTCAGTGTTACCAGTTGTTCTGATGGCAGTGTGTGGCACCAACTTGCATAACTGCTTGGAATTATCTCATATCTAAAGCCCTATTTCTTGTCCTGCTTCTTCCTGTACTCTGTGTCTCCTTAGCCCCTGTACTAGGCAGATTAATGACCCCAAAGATGTCCATATCTTAATCTCTGGAACTTCTGAATACACTGCCTTACCTAGCAACAGGGACTTTGCGATGTGATTAAGTTAAGGATCTTGAGATGGGGAGAGCAGCCTGCATTATCCATATGGCTCAGATAATCACAAAGGTTCTTCAAAGAGGTAGGCTACAAGGTCAGAATCAGAGGAGATGTGACAACAAGAGCGCTGTGGGGGAGGGGGACTTGGCCACAGGCCAGGTAATGTGGGCAGCCTTTAGAAACGAGCAAACACATAGAGATTTTCCCCTAGAATCTCTAGAAGGAACACAGCTTTTGGTTTCAGCTCTGTAAGACCCATTTTAGACTTTAGAAGTTGCTCCCAAAGTGCAAGATAAGGAAATTGGTGTTGGTTTAAGCCGCTTCATTTGTGGTAATTTGCATACTCCAAATCATGGGAGAGCAGAACATCTGAGGGGAAGCTTGCTGACCACACCACGAACTTTTATCTTGGGCATATTCTGGCTGTGGCTTCGTCCATCTACTTAAGGACCAGAACAGCCCCCTCGCCTTTTCAGTTTCTGGAAGGCTATCGCATTTCTAATCTGGCAGTGGTCCACCGTTCCCTCTTCCTAGCGCTGCCATGAGGTAGTTTTCTTTTCTGTTTCTTTACAGTCACACGGTGAGTTTGAGAAGGATGAGAAGGTATCAGGGCCCTCTTGGAATCGGCAACATGCCCGTGAATACTCGGGTTTACAGAATGCTTCCAAAGCCTCGTTATTTTAAAGTCACAGCTGTCAAAGAGGACCCATCAAAAGGAATTCTTCTGGCTCTCCCTCCTGCTCCCTGGAGCCTCGCTTTGGTTCAACACAGGCATTTGTAGACAGCTGGTAGAGATTAGCAGTGCAGGCTCTGTAAATTATGCAGAGTGTTTCTTCCCAGAAAGATAACTGGAGTGAAGCAGCAACCCGGCCTCCTGAGCCCCAGGCTCCCAGCCCCAGAGCCCGCCTTGCAGCCCTGCGATGCGGATTCCAGCCAGGTATCGCTTCGCTCTGGGCCCTGGGCCGGCCCTGTCATGAGCAGGGCCGCCGCTTTTCTCCAGCAAACTGGGGGAAAGTGCTAGGAAGCCGCGCAGGGCTGCATGGGAGCCTGGGTCCTGGAGTGGTGACCGCTGTCTCTTGGGCTGCCCCTGCAGGCACTGATCTTACTTCCTCATTAAGGCTCATCACTTGACGACTGAGTTCAGTTCCTCCATTTCTTCAGGTTCTGCTACTTCTTGTGCTTCATGGAGAGAAGTTGTGTGTCTAGTAGGTTGGCGGCCTTGGCATTAAAGAGGGAGAAACTTCGATGTCCCCCCTAGCATGGGCACAGTCCACAAAACATGGCAGTTGCTTTGCCAGCCCTGACTCAGACTGGGAAGGTAAAATATGACTTTAATAATTTTATCATTTGACTATTTCTGTCATTGGAGGAACACTGGAAAGCGTCCAGGTTGTAGGAGACAGGCCCGAGTTTAAAATGCAGCTCTAGGGGCACCTGGGTGGCTCAGTGGATTAAAGCCTCTGCCTTCGGCTCAGGTCATGATCCCAGGGTCCTGGGATCGAGCCCCGCATCGGGCTCTCTGCTCCGCGGGAAGCCTGCCTCCTCCTCCTCTCTCTCTCTCTCTGCCTACTTGTGATCTCTGTCTGTCAAATAAATAAATAAAATCTTTAAAAAAATAAAATAAAAATGCAGCTCTGCTGCTTCCTACCCATGAGATTGTGGATACATTTCTTAAGCCTCCATGAATCTCTGGGATTTTTTTCCCTTTCAGTTAAAAAGGCAGATAACATTTATAACATCGTCCTTTTGTGAAGATTAAATGAAATAATGAACATATGGTTGTTAGCACATAAATATTCGTCCCCTGTCTGCCTTTCTGGAAGGGTTAGCAGTGTATTTGCGGATGCAAGCAAGAGCTAATGGTTCTCACATACGTTTTATGGCATTTATTTTTCCTGATTATGAATATTATAAATGTAAGCTTACATGGAGAATTTGAAAAAAAAAAAACAACCCAGCAAATACTATAAATAGAACTCTCACTATAAATCTCACCCTCTAGAGATAACTGCTATTAGCATTTTGGTATTTTTCCCATTGTTTTTATAAATAATGATAGAGCCACCGTTCATTCTGCACATAAAGCCATAACCTGTTTTTCTCACTTCATTTTACATGGACGCTTATCTTCTCGAGAGAGGGATTTCCTCTTTCAGCAGCTGTGGGTGTCTAGACTAGGTGAGATTTGGTAGGAGTAAGATGGGAAAGGACCAGGGAGAAGCCAGAGGCAGGAGGCAGCTTGGCCCCATAAAGGGCAACATTTTAAGGGAGTGAAGTGTGATGGGTTGGTTTAGCAATCCTTTAGTATAATTCTGCGTGTGTTTCAAGATGGCATGTTTGGGAGTAAGAGAGGTTTAGTATAAGGGCTTGCTTGGGCCTGGCTGGACCTCATGCTGGACAGGCCAAAGACAGC
This sequence comes from Lutra lutra, assembly GCF_902655055.1. Taxonomy (NCBI): domain Eukaryota; kingdom Metazoa; phylum Chordata; class Mammalia; order Carnivora; family Mustelidae; genus Lutra; species Lutra lutra. The sequence goes on from NC_062280.1 coordinate 100,029,797, forward strand.
ACCCTCATTCCGAGCTGAGAAGTCACCTTCATCAAACTCCCCCTAGTCTATATCTCTTCTTGAGCTTTGTAGAGGATGCGTCCTTTTGGTTCTGACTAATCGCACTGCTGTAAGGAGCATGTATCGAGCCTCAACGCCGGCATCTGCAGGAACAGGATGAGGACCCAGCATGTGACTGGGAATGTGTTCTTTTAGAGGCAAAGTCCAGGGGCCCAAAGGCAGTTATTAGAAAATGCCATTTAGCGACCAGGTTCCCCTCAGGAATCCATAATAAGGCTCAAAGGGCTCTCTGTGGGTCTTCTAGAATTCTGAGTGCATATATTTTTCTAGGAAAATAAGATTTATAGGGGAGTCTGTGCCCTCCTCCCAATTATTAAGAGCTATTGATCTCAAGGAAGGGGTGAGAGTACATATTCTGCAGGCAGTCTTCTGGGAAAATGATTTTTTATCATTGAGCTTTAGATAAGGACCAGAGAATGGAGAACCTGAAGTAATGTTCTTTGACAAGAATCTGCAATGCAAATATTCAGTATTGCCAAATAAGGGAAGACTCACGTGCTTTTTTATCTATAATTCTTCCTTCCTACCTCCTTTCCTTCCTTCCTTCCTTTTATCTATCCTCTATCTCTTTATATCGAATATCCGTTGAGAGACTGGTTTGGCTTTAGACAGACCTGTAAGTAATTTATGTTTTTATTGTTTTCTTCATCACCCACAAAGAATTGGGATAGTTTTTACCCCTTGAGGATTAAATGAGATAACGTTTAGTGTAAAGTGCTTAGCACATACTGAATATATAGTAAGTGCTCATTAAATATTTGCAATTCTAGTGATACTATTTGTTAACTGTAGATATATTACAGCTCTCAGGCCATTATATGTTCACAGGAAGCTCCTATGCTGTCTAGTTCTTGCTTCCCTTCCTTGGCACTGTGCCATATGTTGGAATACTGAATATTAATGATTTCTGTCTTCAACCATGTTTCATTTCCTTAAAAGTGAGCTCTTTCCTAGGGTTCATTTGTTAATTGATTGTCTATATATTAATAACTGATCCCACTGAGTTAAAATCTGCCTTTAAGGGAAACTCAGTGACTAGTTTTGTTAGAGTAACTCTCAGGCTAGGTTGTGTTATGCTCCATTAACAAGTGGCGTCAAAATTTTAGTGACTTGAAACAAGAGAGGCTTATTTTATGCTCCTGCCTCATGTCTCACATGAAGTGGTTGTAGGTTCTGGTTATGTATCCTCACCTTGGATGGCAAAGCAACTACCATCTTGAATGGTGCAAGACACTGTATTAGTGGAGAGAAAGCTCTCTGGCAGCTCTCCCATTGGCATGTCAACCCTCCAGCCTGGTGGTACACGTGACTTCTGATTGCCATTCCTTTGCTAGAACTAGTCACTTGACCACATCCAACAGCAAGGACTGGGGGTAAAAAGTACAATTCTACTGATGAGGGAGCAGAAGGCTGGCTGAGGACAAAGCAAAAGGCTGACACCTCGCAATCTCCCCCCTCACCCCCACCACTCCTGGGTGGGACAAATGTGACATTCTTTAGGAATCTCCCAACTATCTTGATGTTAATTGCTTGCTAAAAGGGAAAGACAACCTTGATCAATAGCAAGACCTCCAGTATCTGGTACCTTGTAGGCCCTCTTTAGCATATGAAAGTTCTATTGAAACCTCCCTTTTCTTTACTTCCCCCACCCCCATGGTACATAACCTGCCATCCCTCAGGACCCGGGGCAGCAGCTCTTCCTGCCCACGGGTGCTGTCCCAGTGCTTTAATAAACCACCATTTTGCACCAAAGATGTCTCAAGAATTCTTCCTTGGTCATCGGCCCCCGACCTCACCCACCGAACCTCACCTATGTTCTAGAACTTTATCACTACCATGTTCCTTAAAGTTTGGAAAACAAGAAATAGTTGATGAAATTATCTGTGACAAAAATGTTGGTAATGACATGATTTTAGGTCATGTATGGTACTCGGTTTTGAATCATGTGTTCGACCTCCCTCAAGTCATGCTACATGTATGAGCACATGGCACAACTTCCATTAAAAAGTGTAAATGTGGGGCGCCTGGGTGGCTCAGTTGTTAAGCATCTGTCTTCGGCTCAGGTCATGGTCATGGGGTCTTGGGATGGAGCCCCACCTTGGGCTCTCTGCTCAGTGGGAAGCCTGCTTCTCCCTCTCCCACTTGCCCTGCTTGTGTTCCCTCTCTCACTGTGTCTCCCTCTGTCAAATAATAAAATCTTAAAAGAAAAAAAAAGTGTAAATGCTTTGGAGGCCTATGAAGATATCCTGGGCTGTTAAGGAAGGAGAAGGAATTGCTCCTTTGTTTTTCCTAATCACCTTCAATTTGGGTTGTGTGTGTCAGGACTGGTATTGATATAATAACAGAAAAGTGGTCTTTGGGGCATAATATTCTCCTTGTATGGTGTTTGAAAGGGCATAAGGAAGAGCCTTTGCTGATGGACTTGGAAAGGAGAGGGAATTTTTAGCACCATCCTGGGACAAACAAACTTTCAGAGGCGAGAAGTAGAGGATTTCTTTTTTCTTTTTTTTTCAGGTGACCAAAAGCCATCCTGTCTGAAGTATGAGGAGGTAGCAATATATCAAGACATTTTGGGTTAATTTTAATCTTACCCATATCCTCTATGAGCTGAGATTTTTTCCATTTCACAAGATACTGCTTTTATTCAGTCATCTCTTGAATTTTCAGAGTTATCATATGAATTTGGTAGAGACTTTTTTGTTATAGAGAGGATAATATTGAGGCAGAAAAAAGAAAAAGAGGAGGGCACCTGGGTGGCTCAGTGGGTTAAGCCGCTGCCTTCGGCTCAGGTCATGATCTCAGGGTCCTGGGATCGAGTCCCGCATCGGGCTCTCTGCTCAGCAGGGAGTCTGCTTCCCTTCCTCTCTCTCTGCCTGCCTCTCTGCCTACTTGTGATCTCTGTCTGTCAAATAAATAAATAAAATCTTTAAAAAAAAAAAAAAAGAAAAAGAGGAAAAACAAAAAAACCCCTCAAGATATTTACTGAGCACCTGTTGTGTTCTAGGCACTCTCTGAGATGCTTTCATATATATCATTTGATTTTAATCTCTCAACAGCTCTGTAAATCATATATTTATTATATTATTAAGAAAACTGAGGCTCAGAAAAAGAGGCTCAGAATGATGAAATTTGTTGTATTTCTACTGCATTAGAATGAAGTTTTCCTAATTGTTAACATCTTTTTCTTGGGCCATGGCATCTCTTTCTTTGGCCTCACTTGGGTTTGCTGGGACTGAAGACATATTCTTGAATTAGTGTTGCCTCTATACATAATATTTCTTCTTGACACATTCAATTTGACTAAAATAATTGAAGTGACTTCCATCTTTTTTGGTGACTTTATTACTAGAGTGTCATAGAGAAGGCTCTGTATTGAGAGGGTTGAAGAGCTGATGTTCTAAACATGCCAATGAGGGGTTAGGATTTTCTATGCCAGGGAAGCAAGGAAAAGAATCATCAGTGAGTTTGGTCTGATACTCAAACTTTTTTACATTCATTGGTCTTCTTTTTCCAATTTCAACTGGATTCAATACCCATGACTTTAAAAATTTGTCAAAAACTTCCAAGATTCCTATTTATAGATTAACTGGGAGACATACTGGATTCAGCACAATGGTATCAGCAAGAACATTTTTAAAGATCAAGGTGACAAGATTTGTTTACCCAATTTAACACACACACACACACACACACACACACACACACACACACAGAGGTCTTAGGACTTAATCTGGAGTTTATTGTTCATTATTCAGTAGTCCCTTGGGATTTCCTAATTTGGCATTATTGTCTTTGATCATTTGCCAGAAACCCCAAAGGTCCAAGACACATAGTAATTTGACATTTTGTTGAAGCACAAATTTGAACCACAGAGTTGATGAGAAATGTAATCTGTAGAATAAATTATATACCTAGAAGTGAGGTCATCCTGAAACTTAGCATTTGCATCTAAAGCTGGCTGTGTTTTGTACTCTTCACCTCAGCATATAGAAATAACAAAGCAGGGGTGCCTGGGTGGCTCAGTGGGTTAAGCCTCTGCCTTTGGCTCAGGTCATGATCCCAGGGTCCTGGGATCAAGCCAGGGTCCTGGGATCAAGCCTCGCCTTGGACTTTCTGCTCAGCAGGGAGCCTGCTTCCTCCTCTTTCTCTGCCTGCCTCTCTGCCAATTGTGATCTCTGTCTGTCAAATAAATAAATAAAATCTTTAAAAAAGAAAAAAAAAAGAAAGAAATAACAAAGCAAGGAGCTTGGGTGGCTCAGTTGGTTAAGCCACTGCCTTTGGCTCAGGTCATGATTCCAGAGTCATGGGATCAAGTCCCACATTGGGCTCCCAGCTCCACAGGGAGTCTGCTTCTCCCTCTGATCTTCTCCCCTCTCATGCTCTTTCTTACTCCCTCTCTCTCTCTCTCTCAAATAAATAAATAAAATCTTTAAAAAGAAAAAAAGAAAGAACAAAGCAAATTATATTCTGTAGTAACAATTGAGAATTGGTGAATTAACCTAATCCTACTTCTTCTCCTATTGTTCAGCAATGGATATGGAAAAGTATTTAGGACTTTTACTAATATTTATGTTTTAATTCAGGGGTTGGCAAAATATAGCCCATGGGTTGAATCCAACCCACCACTTGTCTTTGTAAATAAAATTTTTTTGGAATGTAGCCATGCCTATTTGCTTACAGATTGTCAATGGATGCTCTACTGGCAGATTTAAGTGGTTGCAACAAAGATCACATAGCCTGCAAAACCCAAAGTATTTACTGTCGGGTGTTTTAAGAAAAAGTTTGCTGACCTCAATTTTAATTTTATCCTTTAAATTTGGGGGTTGTTTTATAGTGTACCTTATATAGCATATAGTAATAGTGCCTGTACATATAATTTATAAATAAACATATACACATATTGGAGGTGCATTTAAAAATCATTTACTCATATGCAGGCATGTTCAAGAAAGTTTGGAGACCACAGGTTTTGGACTTACTATTTAAGCGATGCTCACAAATATTTGCCTTTGTTGTGGTGGCTGGTACCATTAAAGGCACACATCTTGTGGTGGGCAATGTTTGTATTTTTATTATGCAAATTCTGTGAGAGAAAGAATGAGTACAGTGGCACATGAAGAGTGCCACATATGAGATGGGAGAGAGGGAGGGAGGGGGGAGAGGTAAAGAGGGAGAGAGGGGAAGAGGGGGAGAAGGGAGGGAGGAAAAAGGAAAAAGGAAGGGAAAGAAACAAGAAGCAGGCTACCTGCTATCCACAGTGCCTGCTAAGAGCTGTAGAACACACCTGTGTTAGGTTCAGAGTCAAAGTCAGCTCTAATCTGAGTGCAGAATGTGCGGCTTGCATGGTGCGATTTGAAGCATTTCTGAAACATTTGAAAAGCTCCCTCCATCCCCAAAGAAAGAAAGGAAAAAACAAAACTTCAATTGCTTTTTCTCAAAACCTGAAATTTTCCCAGTTAGTCTAACCCCTCAGATTATGGGATTTAATGCTGTCTTTAAGATACATTTGTAGGGGCGCCTGGGTGGCTCAGTGGGTTAAGCCGCTGCCTTCGGCTCAGGTCATGATCCCAGGTCCTGGGTTCGAGCCCCGCATCGGGCTTTCTGCTCAGCAGGGAGCCTGCTTCCTCCTCTCTCTCTGCCTGCCTCTCTGCTTACTTGTGATTTCTCTCTGTCAAATAAATAAATAAAATCTTTAAAAAAAAAAAGATACATTTGTATGCTGATACTGAGGGACAACACATGCGGGCATCTTCAGCCATGAATTCCTTTTGTTAATTAGCTTACTTGGTGCTCACGTGCCTGCTTGAAGAGGAGCTGCGGGGACCCTGAATACAAATCCTTCTTTCGTTTTGGTAAGAGCAAACCATCTTAGGATGGCAGAGACAGACCAGAGGTTTGGTGGCCGGGGGCAGAGGATCTGCTGGGAAGCCGGTTCCAGGCATCTCTGATCCCTGGTCCATCTGCAAGGAAACATGGGCGATCACAAGTTGCCTCTCTTGAGTGTGAAGGTTCATTAGTCAGCGAGGTAATAAGGACTATATATTACAAGGACTCAAGGCCCACTGAGAATTTCTCCTGTATGTATGCATCTCGGCAGAGCAAAGCCATGCCAAGCTTAAAACTAATCTGCATTAATGAACAGCCTCCTTGATTTCCATTTTTATGATGTGTACGGCGTGGAGATTTGTTTCTTCCCTGCTCACGGTGGGATGGCTGACTGATGAATCACCACCTCCGAGAAGCTTGTCTGTGCACAGTAACATTGCAAATGGGTGCAAATCAAAAAACTTTTATTATTTCATTAAAATGATGACATAGGCTCCTTGTTTCCAAAATTATCTCCTCTCTTTGCACCACCAGCTGAGGTTTCTGTCGTGTTGTGTGGGTAGGTGTTGGCTGAGTCTCCGTGCTGGTGCTGTATGTTAGGAGATGGGGCTACTTGGGACAGGTTTGACACATCCTGATTTTGCCAGTGAAGTAGGAGAGAAGGCTGTCAGATTACTGAAAGTGAGATGCAGGTATCTGGGAGGAATTGGAAAGAAGAGCTTGGAACTAGGGCCAGATCCAGAAAGGCTGGGAACAGCGGGGCAGGAGTGTGGGGAGAAAAAGAAGGGGGAGAAAAAAATAAAGCAAAATGCATATGGATCACTCTTGGGTTTTAAATTTAGGCCTTAAGCCTGTGAGCACCAGATCCTTCCTGAGATGATAACACCCCCCATTATCATTCATTCTGGCTCTGTGCTAATTGCTTTGTATGTCTTTATTTTTAATTTTCACAGCAACCTTTTGAGAGAGATGCTGCTATGATTTCTATTTCTTTCTTTTTTAAAGAAAATTGAGATATAAATCACTAATCACACAATTCGTTCTTTTAAAGTACTTATTTCGGTGGTTGAGTATATTCACAGAGTTGTGTGATCATCACTATATGATCCCAGAACACTTTCATCACCCCAAAAGAAACCCCATACCTGTTAATAGTCACTCCTATTCTTTCCTACCCCCAGGCCCTGGTGACCTCTTATCTACTTTCTGTCTCTCTACATTTGTCTGTTCTGGACACTTTGTATAAATGGAATCATGTGTGACTTTCTGCGACTGATGTCTTTCACTTAGCATAATGTTTTCAAGGTTCATCTGTGTTGTGGCCTGTGTCAGTACCTCATTCCTTTGTATGGCTGAATAATATTCCATTGTGTGAATATATTACATCTTATCTATGTATTCATTGATGGGTATTTTGGTTTTCCCTCTCTTTTTGGCCATTATGAACTGATAGAAATGTGACATAAACATGTGTTGATATATACATGAATGCACAAGTTTTTGAGTGGACATATATATGCTTTCCATTCTCTTGGGTATAGACCTAGGAGAAGAATGGCTACATCATATGGTAATTCCATGTTTGACTTTTTGTGGAATAGCCAAAATGTTTTCCACAGTAGTTGCACCATTTTGCATTTCCACCACGAGTATGTGAGGGTTTCACATTCTTCACATTCTTGCCAGCACTTGCTAATGTCTCTTTTAGATTATAGCTATCATTGTGGATGTGGGGAGGTATCTCATGATTTTGACTTGCATTTTGCTAGGAAATGATCATGTTGAGCATCTTTTCATGTCTTATTGGCCATTTTTATATGTTATTTGCAGAAATGTCTATTCAGATTATTTGCCCAGTTTGTAATCATGTTATCTTTTTCTTTTTTAAGACTTTGTTTATTTGATAGACAGAGATCACAAGTAGGCAGAGAGGCAGACAGAGAGAGGAGAAAGCAGGCTCCCTGCTGAGCAGAGATCCTGATGTGGGGCTCAATCCCAGGACCCTGAGATCATGACCTGAGCTGAAGGCAGCGGCTTAACCCACTGAGCCACCCAGATGCCCCAATAATTGAGTCATGACAGTTCTTTACATTTTAAGTGTATTAGACCTCTATCAGTTATACAACTTTCAAATATTTTCTCTATTCCTGTGGGTTGCCTTTCCTTTTTTCTTTTCATTTTTTTAATAGTAGGTATTCTTAATTTTTGTGATGTCAATTTATTTATTGTTTTTTTTTTTTTGTAATTTGTGCTTTTGATGTTATGTCTAAGAAACACTGTCTAATGTGAGGTCACAAAGATGTGCTCCTATGCTTTTTTGTAACTGTTTAATACTTTTAGCTCTTACATTTAGATCTTTGATTCATTTGGTATATTTTTAATATGGTGTGTATAGAATTTCTGTATATGGTATTAGGTAGGGGTCCAATTTCATTCTTTTGCATGTGGATGTTCAGTTGTTTTATCCCTGTTTGTTAATAAGACTTGTTTACAACTGAATTGTCTTGGTACTTGTTGAAAATCAATTGACCATAAATGTATGTATTTATTTCTAGATTCTGAATTCAATTGTATTTATTTATCTATCATTATGCCAGTATCAAGCAGTGTTGATTACCGTACCTTTGTCATAAGTTTTGAAATGGAGAGGTTTGGGTCCTCCAAATTTGTTCTTTTTTAAGATTGTTTTGGTTATCCTGAGTCCTTTGGATTTCTACATAAATTTTAAGATCAGCTTGTCAATTTCTTCAAAAAAGGCAGCTGAGATTTTCATAGGGATTGTGTTGAATCTGCAAATCAGTTTGGGGAGTATTGCTATCTTAGTAATACTGTCTTTCACTCCATGAATATTGGATATATTTCCACTCATTTAGGTGTTCTTTAATTTTTCTCAATCATATTTTGTAGTTTTCCAGTGCAAATGTGTTTCACTTTTTGGTTAAATTTCATTTCTAAGTATTTTATTCTTTATGATGCTATTAGAAATATTTTTTAAATTTTATTTTTGGATTGTTCATTGCTACTGCATGGAAATACAGGTGAGTTTTGTACATTGATCTTATATCCTGTAATCTTGCTAAACTCATTTGTTAGCTCTAGTATTCTTTTTATTTTGTGTACTTCATAGAATTTTCCTTTTCCCCCCCATAGGACCTCATCAGCTGTATTCATAGAATTTCCTATGTGCAAAATCAAGTCACCTACAAAAAAGAGGTAGTTTTACTAGTTTTACTTCTTTTTGAATGTGGATGCCTTTTGTATCTTTTTCTTGCCCAATAGTCTTCACTAGAACTCCAGTGTGACGTTGAATGGAAATGGTGAAAATGGACATCCTTGTCATCTTTGCCTACACCTTTCAGCTTTTTGCTTTGCCCCCTAGCCATAGTGTGTCGTCTTTATTATATTTATGATATATATAAAGTATATGATATATGAGATTTCTATACAATTATATATTATGTACATAAAATGATATAATTATATTATTTGCACTATTGACTCCTCAGAACTCTACTAGCTTAAACAATGTTTTTCTGGGGAAATATGTTTAAATTCCTTACTAACAATGAATAAGAATTTCCTCTAGCTCCAAGTTGCTGGTGATAAGGCTCATGGCTTAGGGCTGGGACTTAGGAATGGAAAGACTGGAGAGTGAGTTTATTTTTATCACACACACACACACACACACACACACACATAGAGTCAGGCAGGCATGGTTTTGGTACTTAGTTGCATTCTATCACTAAAATATATACTATATTAATTATATATAGAAATAAATAAATAATTTATTATATATATAAATACATAGCACATAAATTATACATATAAATTAGTGATAGGGGGCGCCTGGGTGGCTCAGTGGGGTAAGCCGCTGCCTTCGGCTCAGGTCATGATCTCAGGGTCCTGGGATCGAGTCCCACATCGGGCTCTCTGCTCATCAGGGAGCCTGCTTCCCTCTCTCTCTCTCTGCCTGCCTTTCTGTCTGCTTGTGATCTCTGCCTGTCAGATAAATAAATAAAATCTTAAAAAAAAAAATTAGTGATAGAATGCAACTCAGTACATTTATGTATATATAATATATATATCATATGTATATATATGTAATATATATATCATATACATATTATATGTGATTCATATATACACCAAATCATCCACTTCTCACTTAATACCCTCTTCCTGTGGTTGCCCCATGGAGTCAGCTCTGAAACAGCTCTTCAGGTTTCACCCGACCTAGAGGAAACTGCAAGGCGTTGTATTCCGACTTAGAGAATGTATGAGAAAACTGTAAGTGAGGCTTTTGGGCCATATACTTTGTCATCCCACTGGCCCAGTTCTGAGAGTGAAAGTGGAAATTAGGAATAATGAAGAAGCAGCGGGATATGAGAGCTGGGGCTGGTGGAGGAAAGCAGACGTAAGTTCAGGCTACTTTTAAAGGAAGAATAAAATATATTGTTAAATACCTATTTAACTGGTATTGTTAAATACCTATTTAACACCAGCTGTCATATGTGTATGGCACGTGCTTTATCATACCAGGCCCCATTGTTTGACGAAATGTGAGTCTAGATTGATGTTCTAGCTTATATAATTCTGAGGAAGAGTTTCCAGGAGTGGTTCAGTGGGTCCCCTTGCAGAATGGCCTTAGAGGTACGAGTGTTTCTCGAGTAATGTGGTGCACTGATTTGGATTCTCGATACGGTACTCGGTGATGGGCTTTCTGAGATTTTTGTTTTGTTTTGTTTTCTTAAGGAAATGTCCTGTCTGGGCCTAAGCTTCATGCTGTGTACAGGCCTCTGTTAAAGCAGATTGTTTTTCTGGATTTTTTTTTTTCTCCAGGATTAAACTTTCAGAAAAATGAATAATGATTTGGCCTTCTGCATGTCTGGAGTCTGAAACTGACAGTTCTCAGTAAACCATCTGCACAGATCCCAGGCACCATGCAATCCACCAACATGAGGGATTCCAAATATTCCAAATATTCATTAGAAAGTAAGCTGTTCGGTACTATTTATTTTCTCAAAAACAGTGATAATTAGGTTCCCAGGTTTGCCAACAGAGCTCTTTAAACCCTAAATGTGCTGTATTATTGAGCCCACAGAACTCTGCTAGCCCCATGCAGACAGCAAAGTTTTTTTGTGAAAATGTGAGCAAGGGTTTCCTCTAGTTCCAAGCTGCTGATGAGAGAGCTTGTGTTTGAGGGCTGGGGTCTCAGGAAGGTAGGGCAGTGGGGTTGGGGGGGTGCTGTGTTAGTTTTCTATTGCCACAGTAGCAACTTACCACAAATGTAGTGGCTTGAAGCCACCCAAATTTACTGTCTTACAGTTCCGGAGATCAGAAGTCCTACAATGGTCTCACTGGACTTAAATCAGGGTGCTCACAGGGCTGCATTCCTTCTGGAGGCTCTAGGGGAGAATCTATGCCTTCACGTTCTCCAGCTTCTAGAGGCCACCCATGTTTATTGGCTCATAGACTCCTCCTCCATCTTCACATTCAGCAACAGCATGTGAAGGCCATCCCATGCTGCTTTTTCTCTGGGCCCCTTACTTGTGTCTCCCTCTTCTCCTCTTAAGGACCTTTGTGATGACATTGGACCTGCTTGGATAATTCAGGTTCACCTCCACATTTCAAGGTCAGCTGAATAGTGACCTTATTTCCATGAGAAACTTTAATTCCCCTATTCCACGTAAAGTAACATATTCACAGGTTGCAGGGATAAGGACATGGACACATTTTAGGGGCCATCATTCTGCCACAGGTAACTACGGACAAGGGTTCTGTCTGAGTATTGGATTCAGTTAGTGGCTCAATGTTACCAATGTTTTGAAACTTAATGTAGAACCATCCTTACCTTTTAATTATTTCTGGGTGTTACTGCCTTATTGCCTCTTACCCAGCACAATCATTTTCCAATAAATTAAAGACTATGGAACTCTAGCTTTTGCAAAGAGTAAAAATGTTCACTGAAGTGACCTGGGCAGGCTCATGGAGAGCGGTGACCTGAAGGAAGAGAGCTGAGTATATGGGAGAGTTTTCCAGAAGGGTATCTTGGGACAATTTGTTAGGAATGGTTAGGGGTAGGTGATGAGAAGAAAGGGAGGCTGATGTCTCTCTGGCCACATACAGGAGATGACCTTGGAGGCTCTTGAGTTCCGGCCTGACTGTTTGGATTGGATATGTAAACTTGCTGGCATGAGAGAGAAAATACAGCCTGGAGAGCCTCAGAGGACGCTGTCTTCTGGCCAGCCTAATCCTGCCTGGGAAGAGGAGCTGCAAGGCCCTGATACTGCTTTGCTCTGTGCCTCAGATATGGAATGGAAATGCATTCTGAATCTTTAGTTCCACAAAGAGTCTGCTTTGTAAGCCACCCTGAGGCCCATCGTCTTTGCGGCATCTCATTCAAAGAAATTCTGGCCCAACATATAATAATACTTAAAAAGCAATTAAGTCTTGACTTCAGTCTTGAGAAAATGCCAGAGAAGGATTACCTTCAAAGCACAGTGCCAAATTTTCAAAGCCCTGTTCCTTTCCCTTCTCTTTCTCTGACTTCTGTCCAGGGGCTAGTTCTCGCCCTCCTGCTTCAGCTCTGAGGACTCACGTGGACTTGTTTGCTTCTCTGTCTTTCTCACTGTCTTTCCTGTGTCTCTTCCGTTTGGTGAAAATCAGCTGGACTCTTGTTTCTTGATGCAAGAAAGCAGAGCCAGGTTCTCCTTAGTGGATGGTAAGGGGACAAGCTGGTGACACTCATCCATTAATATATTTTTCCTGCCGCATTCAGTTCTTTGGATCAAGGGAGGGAGCAAGGAGGCTAGAGCAGGCGGGTATGCAAGGCCATGGGCAGGGCTGTCCCCAGGCAGCGGCGGCCTTCTTGGGCTAATGGAATCACTGTTGTGAAGCAGGGAGGCTCCACAGGAGCGGAACAAAAGCATCGGAGACAGGGCGGCAGGAAGCAGCCAGACCCTTCCTGGGGTTTCATTTAAATGGATGCATTTTACAAATATTGGATTTTAGCTCACTCAAGAAACAATTAAACTCCAACTCTGGTTGTACATATTAAATTATAACAGTGGTAAAGCAAATGAAGAGGTACTTAGCAGATTTAAGTAAAGAATTAACAGAACAGAAATTGGTAGCGTGAAATGAGGGCCGCGTCGATCTAATATAATGGTGCATTACCCACAGCACCAAAATAGATACAGTAGGCATAGCACTTATCTTCCTTGTGGCACCTGATGGCTGGAGGTCTTAGAGAATTTTGCAAATTACCTTCTAAATTAATTAAATCTCTGCCTGGAAATAGGGGGAGGAAGAAGCCATCTGTAAAATAAAATGCAAAGACTCTAGCTTTCTCTGTCCCTTTTTAATGCTGGAGCGAGTGTGTCTCTCTTTGACAGGTGACCACTAACCTCGGGTTAGCATTCTTTGGGACTACAGTGAATCTGGTCATCAACCCTTCTAGAAGTGATTGCCTCTTCTGACCCAATGAAGTATCTTATCCACAGAAGTAAATACTAAATACCTTTTGTTATTATTAATGGCCTGAGTTTCCCCAATCAGGCTCCTACCATTTTTGGGAATGCGGACCATGTCTTACAAATCTGTTTCTCCCCTTTGTAGCACCCAGCACTGTATTTCACATGTAGCTGATGCTAGGTAGAATATTAAAAAAATATTTAATGACCACTACAATTGGGGCACCAATTCAGAGCAGATGCTGGGGACTGACACCCAGGATAGCCATGCCCCACGAATTCACTGTCAGCCCTGTGGGAACAGAACTGTTCTTTAGCTTGTAAAGTCAACCCAGGCTATGACCAAATTCTTCTTCTGAACCAGAGGGTGTTGCCAATGTCATTAATGTGGTTGGAATTGCGTAGCACCTTGATTTTATAAGCAGACAAACATTTAGACTAACTTTCTGAAATTGCACTGAGGCTTGCAAATTGCATTTAAGTATCACACTTAATTATAATGATATGGTGACACTAATAATGACAATGTCATGCATTTTTTATGGTTCTTTATATGTGTTTAAAAGAATGTTCCAATCCATGATGTCATTTTATTTTCTCAGCAACTCTGAAATAAATAGAAAGATACTGGAATTCACAAAAGACAGAGCAAGAAACTGATCCTCACAAAGATTATGTCTTGCAAATTGCATCACGAACATACATTCACATGTCCCCATGTGCATACACGCGTGCGTGTGCGCGCACACACACACACACACACACACACACACACGGACCTATGTAGAGAAGAAGAGATGCCTCTGCTCAGGAAACAGGCCATACAGCTAAAAAAATCATGGGATTGTTGAGAATATGTGCAATGTAACACACGGGAAATTTTGAGGATGGACAGCAACATTAGACTCCATCTCAGGTTGATGGACCGTCTCACCAAAGGCATATTTAGAACAGAATTTTTGAGAAACTCAAGGCTAAAAAACTTCAGGACTTTGGGGTATATATTCATACTTATAAATTGGTTAAAACTTCTTCATCTAGTGCAAGGTGCCATATCCTGGGATCCAGTGATAAACTTTCAAAAAGGTCTTCAGATAGCCTGAAAATACATACAGCACTTTATGTGTATGTGTAGATGTGAACTTGCCTGGGGACTGGATCATGAGGTTTCATTGCATTGGCAAAGAATCAGTCATCCAAAACAGTTTACCAATCACTGCTTCAGGGAGTCTCAATTCTATATCTGAAATGAAGTAGTACAAATTATGGTTTAGGATTACCACCACTCATTTGCAAACTTGTAATGACTATGAGTTTAAATATTTCATTAACTTGTACACTTCTTATGACTTAAGAATGTGTTTGTCTTTTATTGCAACTCTTCTCTTTAATGTTACTTTTCTATTTCTACCATTTCTCGCATCCTCAGTCTTCTTTACTCAGTCCTAATTTTACAATCTTTGTTACCTCCAGGCTTTCTTGCTCTTACTAGGCAGGGTATCCACAGAGCTTGAGTGACCCTGCTAGAGAAAAACCATGTGCTACTACCGCAAGCATCCTCCTGCGAAAATACCATCCCTCAGACTCCCCGGTTCTCAGCTGGCCTTTCCTATCCATATTGTGCCCCAAAATAGAATGGGCTGCACGTTTTGTTCCATATTACCCAACTCATTAATTTTCTGATCAAGAGTAACTGCAACCAAATGATCACCTTGCCGATGACAGTAACATATTGATTGGCTTAGCTTTCAAGTGGGAAGTAATGGAGGTTAATGGTCCACGTTTGATTATATCTTGTTAATAGGGGAGTCTATGGGGGATTGTGGAAAAGACTGGAAATCAGGGCATTTGGGTTTCTTCCTAGCTCTACCACTGCATGCCCTCACTGTGACGCTTAACCTCTTCTTATCTCCCAAATGGCTTTCCCTGGTGAGAGGTCCTTGCTGGCATACCATTATACAATCCTTTAATAGGCCACCTAAGCAGATTGGCAATCATTTTGGAGAAATCTCCAACAGTTGGAGTCTCCAAAATGCTTGCCTCATCTATTGCTTCATCCGTGGTTTGTGATTATCGAAGCCTGGGGCACCGTTTTTACAACTTCCATTAAGGAGTGAAGCCAGGCTGTGGCCAGGCTGGCTCAGTAAATCATTTGTATTGGGAATATATTTGTCAGTTTTCCTGCAGATTGCCTAATTATTGCACCATTTTATTTCTAGCGCTTATAAGTGGGGATTAGAGCTGACATTTGGTAATTGAAAGCGTGTTCTCCCTTTCGTGGCATAGTTAGCAGTGATTGGTGAGAATCTGATTTCCCTTGGAAGGGTTTTCTCTTGCTCGCTGCCTCCAAGGTTCTGGGCTTTCACCCGGAGTGCTCTGAGCAGGCTCTCTGGGCTGAGACCACCAGCAAAAGCCACTACAAGTTTAGAGCATTTAGAAGAAGGGACCAGATTACAGTTTTCTCCTGAATTTGTTACTAAATCTTGGAAATGTGGAGAGAGACTCTTAGTAAAAGAATTTTAGATTTTAAATCCATCAATGTCTACCTTCTTCAGGTCTGAGGGGCAAGGAGGCAACCTGTTCTCTTCTTTCCATATTCCTTATTGCTGGAACCCCTACCCTGCCAGCACACTGGGGTCAACATTCATTGAGCCCTCGCTGTGCAACAGACCCAGGGCTGACTGTCAGTATTCATCACAAGGACCCTCCAGGGTACTCAATATAATAGTCCGCATTTGATAGGAGTGTGAGCTGATTGGCTTCAAATCAGGAGTCTGCTTTTCCAATTGGCACCCCATTGCTTCACCCATTCACACCACTTTTAGAGGGATTTCTTTTCTTATTTTTGTTAATGCTTTTCTACCTATAATGGCATTAGGGTTGACAGCTTTTCCCATTGCCATTTCATCTCACCCTCACCACACACATGAGCATGCCCCAGCTAAGCACAAATCCATGTGGACATGAAATATCATTGAGGTTCTAATGCTTGCACATGCGTGTGTGTATGTGTGTGTGTGTGCACGCACACACATACATGCTTACAGATAAACCCCCCAGAGTCTCAAGTGGTGCAGTTTCCCAGGACGTCTGTTTTCTCTGGCCCTGGCCTGTGACTCCTCTCGTGATCTAAGCCACCCCTCACCCATCCCTACTTCTCTTTTCTTGAGCAGCGCATCCAACTTCCTACAGCTTCTGCCCCATGCTAAGGATGGAGGCATGAGACTGACTGATTAAGACCAAAGGCTCTGTGTGCATGCATGTGGGAGTTTTTAGGGAACTAGAAGGTTAGGATCAGGGGTGAGGTTGAATGTGCTGCTGCCAGGCCAACATCGGGACATCAAATCTTCCACTCAGAACCTCTAGGAACAGGGCTGACCTGGAAACCTGAGGTGATGGGCAGGTATGGACAAGGACCCTCGGCTGTTTCTGCCCCTCCTGCTGGTCCACTTCCTTCTCCCGAGGCACTCCATATTGACTTGGCAATAAGGACACAAGATTCATAATGGTGTGATTTTAGAGGCAAACACTTCTCCCACTGGATGACTGATGTCAGAAATTCCCTTCAATATGAACAAAGTCTTAGGCCTTACCCCAAGTTTAAAGGTCAGGGGGAGCACATGGTTATCCTCAGAGAGTGGACAAAGTGGCTTTGACATACATCGAAGGGCACCGTGGTGTGAGCTCAGAGTGATGGGCTGGGGCTGGAGACAAGGGTCTGGTCTTTGGTGGCCTTAGCCAAGTCACCACCTCTCTCTGTGTCAGTGTTTTCCCATCTTTAAAAAAATAAAGGGGTTGGGGGGCACCTGGGTGGCTCAGTGGGTTAAAACCTCTGCCTTCGGCTCAGGGTCCTGGGATCGAGCCCCGAATCGGGCTCTCTGCTCAGCGGGGAGCCTGCTTCCTCCGCTCTCTCTGCCTGTGTCTCTGACTACTTGTGATCTCTCTGTCTCTGTCAAGTAAATAAATAAAATCTTTTAAAAAAAAATAAAGGGGTTGGATTAAATCTTGAAAGCCCTCCATTCCTGACTCCAGATATGTGTGTTAGGATAAACTGACAATGTAATGCTTACATATTGTAGTGGAGATAGTGGTGGGATGAGAACACAGGGAACCAGCACAGGGGCCCAAATGAAGTAGAGATATTGGCCTTAAGGTCAGGCCTGCTTACTTTAAATTGGCAAATCAAAGCTTTGGCCTGAGGCATATTAGGTTGTAGAAAGCTGGGCATTTTCCTGTCCCTGTGGGGAGATGGCTGCCATTGTTTGAGGGGTGCAGAGGATCTGGAAGGGTAGGAAAGGGACATGGATAGAAGCCTGTTTCACCATTTCTTTTTTTTTTTTTTTAAAGATTTTATTTATTTATTTGAGGGAGAATGAGTGAGAGAGAGCATGAGAGAGGAGAAGGTCAGAGGGTAGAAGCAGACTCCCCAAGGAGCTGGGAGTCCGATGTGGGACTTGATCCTTGAAGTCCGGGATCATGACCTGAGCGGAAGGCAGTTGCTCAACCAACTGAGCCACCCAGGCGCCCCCTGTTTCACCATTTCATCAAGAGTCTCCTAAGTGCATTAGATTACACGTGATAAGAGTTGCAGGCATGCATGACTCCTGCCTAGTGGGCTCTTACAAGCTGTGTGACCTTGGGAAAGCTAGTTAACCTCTATGAGCTTCAGATGATTCACCTATAAGGCGGCGATAACAAATCCTATGTGAGAGGTAACATGAGCTAGGGTTTGCAAATGTACCCACCAGCAAGCAGAACATGTAAGAGGCTCTTTGAGAATGATCTCACAGACATGCAGCCATGGCACAGATGCTTGACCTGAGATTGTAGCAAATTCCATAGAGCAGAGAGGAACATGAATGGATAACATGTAGCTCTTTGGTACTTGGAAAGTATTTTGCTTTTAAATATTTCTGCTTGTAAGAGGATTTCAAAAGGTCAACTCTTCCCAGCTTAATAAGGAAGATGATTAAATTATATGGCAGTTTGAAAGGAAAAAGCAGTTGGATTTAACATCACCTCCCCCCCTATGATTGACATTTTCTTTTACAAATCAAAGTGAGATTTGCTCATGTTATTCTCTGAAGGAGACTGTGGTGGTGCTTGGCTGGGGCTTGGGTAGCTCGTTCCTCTTTACACCCACGTGTGAGCCTTGTTCTGTCACTGTCGGTTACTGAAGAATCTGTCATGCACATGACTCACGAGGGGGCTTCATTTCCACTTACCAAAGAGGAGTGGCAGGGACCAGATAACTCCAGGAGGTGAGCAAATTGGGTTGATGACTGTCTGCAGACAAGGTGAGAGCTTTGGTCCAAATCATGCCGGTGGGACTTCTGGGCTGTCTGGTTCACTCAGCAAAAGCCCTGAGATGACATACAAGGTTAGAATTTCATATGCTCACCGGGAAGTCTGGCAGCCACTCAGGATTGAGCAGGCCTTCAGAAACATGGAGAGCATCTTTACCACTAATAAAACTGCACAAACGTTACACCCAAGGACCTGGTTTATGTGCTTCACTTTTTAAGAGACATCC
Source organism: Lutra lutra (assembly GCF_902655055.1). Taxonomy (NCBI): domain Eukaryota; kingdom Metazoa; phylum Chordata; class Mammalia; order Carnivora; family Mustelidae; genus Lutra; species Lutra lutra. The sequence continues at coordinate 100,048,691 of NC_062280.1, forward strand.
AGAAATCCATTTCTGTGTACTTAGGTGTGTGGCTTTCTGATCTTGATCGAGATGTGAATTGGGCCATGTCTTCCTTTCTTGCAAGCAAATGGCTCAGTGCATTGATTAAGGAGAGCGACAGTGTGGCATCATTAGAAGTAGCCTATTGGTTTATATAAAGCTCAAGTTCTCAGGAGAACTTAGAGGGTTTGTTGAGGAAATAGGAGGAAAGGAGAAATAATTTTGGAGAATCCTAGACAAACAAAGGGATCTGAAGACTCTCCCCACTGGCCCCACCCACTCTGTCCACTATTAGATTGAGGAATGAGGGAAAGTGACTTCCACTAATCCTGATTTGTTCAATGCATGTATTTATTATCTCTCCCAGTGCTCGCTCCAGGGTATATCCTCCATTCTCTTCTTGCCATGACCAAGGCCTTTGGCCCTTCTCAAGAACGTATGTATTGCCTGGTTCCTTTGTTTCTGGCAGATAGTGGGTTTATGAAATATCTAGAATTTCTTATTTTGCAGAGAAAGAGTGCTCATTTCTCGGAATGACCTGGGGGGTCTGTATCACATGGCATTGAGCATTATTGGAGAGAATAGAACAGAAGACATGCATTTAAGTTCTTTGGAAATAAGATTTTTCTTTAAGGTGGAATGAATAACAAAGATGTACAAAGTTTCTTATGGACTCCTGCATTTCAATTTTATTATACTTTTATTGAATATTCAGTAAAAGAATATGACACCCTTTCAAATGGTGTTCTTGTAACCTACTGCTGGGAAGCTAAATGAAGACAGCAGATCTGTGTTATCAGCACAAGTGGCATTAAACTAATTTGAGGACTTGTATTTTTCCTGTACTGAGCATATTTTCAATGTACAGCATTAAAATCTGTGGTTCCTAATGGCTCAGTAATTTCATTTGCACATCTCATGGCATTCAACAGTTCAGCATTTTCTTTCTTTTTATCTTTTTTTTTTTATTAACATATAATGTATTATTAGCCCCAGGGGTACAAGCCTGTGAATTCGCAGGCTTACACACTTCACAGCACTCACCATAGCACATACCCTCCCCAATGTCCCTAATCCAACCACCATCTCCCTATTCCCCTCCCCCAGCAACCCTCAGTTTGTTTTGTGAGATTAAGAGTCTCTTACGGTTTATCTCCCTCCTGATCCCATCTTGTTTCATTTTTTTCCTTCCCTATCCCCCAAACCCCCACATTGCCTCTCAAATTCCTCATATCAGGGAGATCATAAAATAATTGTCTTTCTCTGATTGACTTATTTCGCTCAGCATAATACCCTCTAGTTCCATCCACATCATCACAAATGGCAAGATTTCATTTCTATTGATGGCTACATAATATTTCCATATATATATATATATATATATATATATATATATACCACATCTTTTTAATCCATTCATCTGTTGATGGACATCTAGGTTCTTTCCATAGTTTGGCTATTGTGGACATTGCTGCTATAAACATTCAGGTGCATGTGCCCCTTCGGATCACTACATTTTTATCTTTAGGGTAAATACCCAGTAGTGCGATTGCTGGGTCATAGGGTAGCTCTATTTTCAACTTTTTGAGGAACCTCCATGCTTTTTTCCAGAGTGGTTGCACCAGCTTGCATTCCCACCAACAGTGTAGGAGGGTTCCCCTTTCTCCGCATCCTCGCCCACATCTGTCATTTCCTGATTGTTAATTTTAGCCATTTTGACTGGTGTGAGGTGGTATCTCATTGTGGTTTTGATTTGTATTTCTCTGATGCCAAGTGATCTGGAGCAGTTTTTCATGTGTCTGTTGGTCATCTGGATGTCTTCTTTGCAAATATGTCTGTTCATGTCCTCTGCCCATTTCTTGATTGGATTATTTGTTCTTTGGGTGTTGAGTTTGATAAGTTCTTTATAGATTTTGGGTACTAGCCCTTTATCTGATATGTCATTTGCAAATATCTTCTCCCATTCTGTCAGTTGTCTTTGGTTTTGTTGACTGTCTCCCTTGCTGTGCAAAAGCTTTTGATCTTGATGAAGTCCCAATAGTTCATTTTTGACCTTGCTTCCCTTGCCTTTGGTGATGTTTCTAGGAAGAAGTTGCTGCGACTGAGGTTGAAGAGGTTGCTGCCGGTGTTCTCCTCAAGGATTTTGATGGATTCCTTTCTCACATTGAGGTCTTTCATCCATTTGGAATCTTTTTGTGTGTGGTATAAGGAAATGGTCCAGTTTCATTTTTCTGCATGTGGCTGTCCAATATTCCCAACACCATTTGTTGAAGACACTGTCTTTTTTCTGTTGGATTTCTTATCTGCCTTGTTGAAGATTAGTTGACCATAGAGTTGAGAGTCAATTTCTGGGCTCTCTCTTCTGTTCCATTGATCTATGTGTCTGTTTTTGTGCCAGTACCATACTGTCTTCATGATGACAGCTTTGTAATAGAGCTTGAAGTCTAGAGTTTGATGCCACCAATGTTGGCTTTCTTTTTTAAACATTCCTCTGACTATTTGAGGTCTTTTCTGGTTCCATATAAATTTTAGGATTATTTCTTCTATTTGTTGAAAAAAATTGATGATATTTTGATAGGGATTTTTTTTTTAAGATTTTATTTATTTATTTGACAGACAGAGATCACAAGTAGGCAGAAAGGCAGGCAGAGAGAGAGGAGGAAGCAGGCTGCCTGCTAAGCATAGAACCGGATGCGGGGCTCCATCCCAGGATCCTGGGATCATGACCTGAACCAAAGGCAGAGGCTTTAACCCACTGAGCCACCCAGGCGCCCCAATTAAATGTGTAGATTGTTTTAGGTAACATAGACATTTTCACAATATTTGTTCTTCCAATCCATGAGCAAGGAACATTTTTCCATTTCTTTGTGTCTTCCTCAGTTTCTTTCATGAGCACCTTATAGTTTTCTGAGTATTGATTCTTTTCCTCTTTGGTTAGGTTTATTCCTAGGTATCTTATGGTTTTGGGTGCAACTATAAATGGGATCAACTCCTTAATTTCTCTTTCTTCTGTCTTGCTGTTGGTATATAGAAATGCAACTGATTTTTGTACATTCATTTTATATCCTGACACTCTACCGAATTCCTGTACAAGTTCTAGCAGATTTGGAGTGGAGTCTTTTGGGTTTTCCACACAAAATATCATATCATCTGCAAAGAGTGATAGTTTGACTTCTTCTTTGCCGATTTGGATGCCTTTTATTTAGTTTTGTTGTCTGATTGCTGAGGCTAGAACTTCTAGTACTATGTTGAATAGCAGTGGTGATAATGGACATCCCTGCCATGTTCCTGACCTTAGCAAGAAAGCTCTCAGTTTTTCCCCATTGAGAATGATATTCGCTGTGAGTTTTTCATAGATGGCTTTGATGATATTGAGGTATGTACCCTCTCTCCCGACACTTTGAAGAGTTTTGATCAGGAAGGGATGTTGTACTTTGTCAAATGTTTTTTTCAGCATCTATTGAGAGTATCATATGGTCCTTGTTCTTTCTTTTATTAATGTATTGTATCACATTGATTGATTTGTGGATGTTGAACCAAACTTGCAGCCTGGAGTAAATGCCACTTGGTCATGGTGAACCATCCTTTTAATGTACTCTTGGATGCTATTGGCTAGTATTTTGGTGAGAATTTTTGCATCTGTGTTCATCAAGGATATTGGTCTGTAATTCTCTTTTTTGATGGGATCGTTGTATGGTTTTGGGATCAAGATAATGCTGGCCTCATAAAATGAGTTTGGAAGTTTTCCTTCCATTTGTATTTTTTGGAACAGTTTCAGGGGAATAGGTATTAATTCTTCTTTAAATGTTTGGTAGAATTCCCCTGGGAAGCCATCGGGCCATGGGCTCTTGTTTATTGGGAAAAATTTTGATGACTGTTTCAATCTTCTTACTGGTTATGGGTCTGTTCAGGTTTTCTATTTCTTCCTGGTTAAGTTTTGGTAGTTTATATGTCTCTAGGAATGCATCCATTTCTTCCAGATTATCAAATTTGCTGGTGTATAGTTGCTTATAATATGTTCTTATAATGATTTGTATTTCTTTTGTGTTGGTTGTGATCTCTTCTCTTTCTTTCATGATTTTATTTATTTGGGTCCTTTCCCTTTTCTTTTTGATCAGTCTGGCCAGGAATTTATCAATCTTATTAATTCTTTCAAAGAACTAGCTCCTAGTTTCATTGATTTGATCTACTGTTTCTTTGGTTTCTATTTTATTGATTTCTTCTCTGATCTTTATTATTTCTCTTCTCCTGCTGGTTCAGGCATTCTTTGCTGTTGTTTCTCCAGGTCCTTTAGGTGCAGGGTTAGGCTGTGTATTTGAGACCTTTCTTGTTTCTTGAGAAAGGCTTATACCACTATATATTTCCCTCTCAGGACTGCCTTTGCTGTGTCCCACAGATTTTGAACCGTTGTGTTTTCATTATCATTTGTTTCCATGAATTTTTTCAATTCTTCTTTAATTTCCTGGTCGACCCATTCATTCTTTAGTAGGATGTTCTTTAGCCTCCGTGTATTTGGGTTCTTTCCAACTTTCCTCTTGTGATTGAGTCCTAGTTTCAGAGCATTGTGGTCTGAAAATATGCAGGGAATGATCCCAATCTTTTGGTATCAGTTGAGACCTGATCTGTGACCCAGGATGTGATCTATTCTGGAGAATGTTCCATGTGCACTAGAGAACAATGTGTATTCTGTTTCTTTGGGATGGAATGTTTTGAATATATCTTTGATGTCCCTCTGGTCCAGTGTGTCATTTAAGGCCTTTATTTCCTTGTTGATCTTTTGCTTGGATGATCTGTCCATTTCAGTGAGGGTGGTGTTAAAGTCCCCTACTACTGTTGTATTATCGTTGATGTGTTTCTTTGATTTTATTATTAATTGGTTTATATAATTGGCTGTTCCCATGTTACGGGCATAGATATTTAAAATTGTTAGATCTTCTTGTTGGACAGACCCTTTGAGTATGATATAGTTTCCTTCCTCATCTCTTATTATAGTCTTTGGCTTAAAATCTAATTGATCTGATATAAGGATTGCTACTCCAGCTTTCTTTTGATGTCCATTAGCATGGTACATTGTTTTCCATCCCCTCACTTTAAGTCTGGAGTTGTCTTTGGATCTAAAATGAGTTTCTTGTAGGCAGCATATTGATGGGTTTTGGTTTTTTATCCATTCTGATACTCTATGTCTTTTATTGGGGCCTTCAGCCCATTTACATTCAGGGGAACTATTGAAAGATAGGTATTTAGTGCCATTGTATTGCCTGTAAGGTGACTGTTACTGTATATTGTCTCTGTTCCTTTCTGATCTACTACTTTTAGGGTCTCTCTTTTCTTAGAGAACCCCTTTCAATATTTCCTGTCAGGCTGGCTTGGTGTTTACAAATTCTTTTAGTTTTTGTTTGTCCTGGAAGCTTTTTATCTCTCCTTCTATTTTCAATGACAGCCTAGCTGGATATAGTATTCTTGGCTGCATGTTTTTCTCATTTAGTGCTCTGAATATATATCATTCCAGTTCTTTCTATCCTGCCAGGTCTCTGTGGATAAGTCTGCTGCCAATCAAATATTTTTACCATTGTATGCTACAGACTTCTTGTCCTGGGCTGCTTTCAGGATTTCTTTATTTTTTTCCAACCAACTTATCAATTCCTTTTTTAGGATTTTTAAAAAATTTTCATCTTTACAGTCATATTCCAACCCTTCATCGTGTTTACCCTTATTTTTGTATATATGTAAGTTTTTCTTTTTTTTTTTAAATTTGGGAGATAGTGTCTTCTAACAGACCAAAATACACCCCAAATCAAGTGGGTGGCTCGTTCTATTCACCAGTCTAATATATATATATATATATATATATATAATTAATCTAATTTCCTCCAATATACCCAATATACCTTCTGCCCCCCTCTCTATTTCTTCTTCTTTTGGAATCCCAATTATTCTAATATTGTTTCATCTTATGGTATCACTTATCTCTTGAATTCTCCCCTCGTGGACCAGTAGTTGTTTGTCTCTCTTTTGCTCAGCTTCATTATTCTCTGTCATTTGGTCTTCTATATCACTAATTCTCTCTTCTGCCTCATTTATCCTAGCTGTAAGAGTCTCCGTTTTTTATTGTATCTCATTAATAGCTTTTTTGATTTCAGCTGGTTAGATTTTATTTCCTTTATTTTCCCATAAAGGGTTTTATTTCTCCAGACAGGGTTTCTCTAATATCTTCCATGCCTTTTTCTAGCCCAGCTAGCACCTTGAGAATCATCATTCTGAACTCTAGATCTGACATAGTATTCATGTCTGTACTGATTAGGTCCCTAGCCTTTGGTACTGCCTCTTTTTCTTTTTTTCTGTGACGAGTTTTTCCGCCTTGTCCTTTTATCTAGATAAGAATATATGAATGAGAGAATAAAATACTAAAAGGGTGTCAAAGACCCCAGACAAATGTGCATTAACCAAATCAGAAGAGATCCCAAATCAGGGGGAGAAGAAAGGGGGTAAAAAGTTAAAAAAAATTATTTTTAAATTAAAAAAAAAATATATATATATATATATTGGTGGCTTCCCAGTCTCTCGCCCGAGGGAGATGAGAGCTCAGGGCCCCACTCCTCAGTGCGCTCTTGGAGAAAAGTGCTTAATCACTCTTGTCTTTCTGGTCTCCAGGTGCACTCTGAGCTCACCTGGCCTGTGACGGAGTGTTTCTGTCTTTGTCACACAGCCCCTTTGTAGTCTCCAAACCCAGCAGATTCCTGCCTCCAGAGGAGGAAGGTGAATCTCCCCAGGTCTGCCACTTGTGGGGTCCCTGCTTAAAGAGCAGTGATGTGACTGCTGCGGATCACAGTTTCAGGTAACCCTGAGCTGAGCGCTTACTCCTCAGCTCCGTCTCTGCAGCTGGCTTCCCCGCTGTCATATCTGTGAGCTCTGCTATGCTCAGACACCCCTGATCCTTCTTTGATCCGAGGGGACCTGAGACTATACTGTCCCCGTGAGGGTTCCACCCCCACTTAGCCTCCGGAGGGATGTCTCTCAGTGAAGCAGACTTCTGAAAGTTTGGATTTTGTGCTCCATTGCTCCACCGTTTGCCAGGAGCTGTGCTCCGCACCCCCCCCCCCCCCCCCCCCCCCCGCGTGGTCTGTCTTCCTGTCACTTCAGATTCACCTCTTTACACGTCCTACCTTTCAGAAAGTGGTTGATTTTCTCTTTCTAGAATTGGTGCTCTTCTTCTCTTGGATCTCCTGTTGGGTTTGTAAGGTGTTCAGAATGGTTTGATAACTATCTAGCTGAACTCCTGCAACCTGATGTGATTTCAGTCTGCTACTTTTCTGCTTGGATCTGGTCATCTTGACCAGAACCCATCCAGTTCAGCATTTTCATTTGAGGACATTTATGGACTCTGATTGGTGCTATTGTTGACTAGTAATATTATTAGTAGTAATAATACTAAATAATACTATTTCCTTCATTAATTCTGCAAAAATTTATTGAGTCCCTACTCATTGCCAGACCCTGCATTTGGCACTAGAGATGAATAAGACATACTATCTTCATCATCAATGGTTTTTCAGTCAACTAGGCCAAACTCAACTGATTAGCTCCTAATGATCCTTTTGAAGGTCTGCAACAGTGTGAGGCAGGAGGTGATGGGAGAGTCACCCACTCCAGGCTTGGGAGGGGTGGGCAGGGAAAGCTTCTTAAGGGAGAGGAGTAGGAGTGACCCAGGGAAAGGGGCAAAAGGGAAAGAACAGAAACATGTTTAACTTAGGTACATGGCAATTGGATAGGACTTTGTGACTGAGGGGCATTTTCAGATTTCACAATATAAACCAGTAACTTTTGGCTGAGTCCTATGTTCAGTACACGACCCAATCCCAGGCCCTAACCAAATTCATAGTCCAGACTCCACCAATTAGAACCTGCTTCCTTTACATAGAAGTAATACAAGAACTTTGAAAAAAAAAAAGAGAAAAACAAATGTGTATGTAAACATGCTGCATTTAACATTTTAGGATGACGATCACTTTGTCCTGTCTTCCTGGAAAGTTGTCATACTTGTTCCAAAGACTAAAGCCTCCAGGGAATCTAGCTTTCCAAGTCTGTACTCAGCCCTCCTGCCCCTTTCAGTGTGTGCCCCGTCAGGCTATTGGAGCTGGAAGTGATTCCTGCCCTCTTGCCCCGGGACTTCAAAAGCCTGAAGTAAATCTTTAATTTCATGATAGGAGAAGTCTCCCTTGGACTGTCAAGTTCTCCCAAACCAGAGACATGTCAATGGAGTCTTTTAAATGCAACAGCAATGGCAACTAGAACAAATATGTTTACTGGATCTGTTAGGAGGCCATCAGTGACCTTGGCTCAGAGAAGCCAGAGTAGGATGGGTTGAGGAGTGAATGAGAGATATGGAAGTGGGAATTATGAGTGAGGGCTCCTCAGCCAGGACTTGGCTTGATATGGGGCAGTGGAAAGTCATAGGGAAAATAATGATAGACATTCCCCATGCTACCTATTGCAACTTTCATGCTCCGAAACCTGAAAAGTCACTAAAAATGTATATATATTTCACTTTCCCCTAAATATCCACTTTTCCTAAACAGAAAAACAGTAGTACTCGTTGCCTCTCACTGGCATCCAGAAAGAAAATGCGGTTCCTTTTTCTCTTTTCCAAATCATTAGGAGCAACACTTCAGAAAAACTGTTGTTGCTGTCAGCTTGCTGAAACAGGCTGTCGTTTTGCAAATGGGCATCATGTTAGTACATGCATTTATTCTGTCTGCTCATACACAGAGACCCTGGGATGCCTGTTTCCGCACAGTCTGCCTGTCATCTCTTACGGGACCTTCACACATCAGTGACACCGATTATCTCATGTCACAGCCCATCAGTTGGCTCAACTCCAGAAGAATGTGAAATTGTCTAACAAGCCTCCAAATGTGGATGGCTCCATGTGGGCCTAATCACATACAATGTTCGCCTGTGTCATCTGTTCCCATAGAGTGGCTGCAGCACTCATCTGTTAGACAAATACCATTTCTAGAGCTCTGACTGCGCTATGCCAGTTGTAAGGTGTTTTTATTTATTTATTTTTTAATCCCCATTTTCCCCTTTCCTGGGTGAATTCCTTTTACTCTTCCCACTATACCCCTACAATGCCCTTTTCCCCCTTGGTCTAGGTAATCTGGCAGTCTGGCAAAATTGTTTAAAGCATAGGTCTTTATCTGTGTTTGGAGCAATAGAGTGTATTGAAAGCATTGGAACCTCAACTGGGAATAATGCACAAGTCCATGTATATATGCCCAACAAATCTTGCCAGCTTGGGAATATATATACTACTCCCTTGATGCCCACCCTCTCTTGCAGGACTCTCATGCCATGGTCTTTTATAATCCACCAGCTGTCAGATATGGTTGTGTTCAGAACTGCCTCCTTTGAAGAGGTGAACGTTGTATGAAGTGCAAGGAGTTGTAGCAGGTGCAGAGATGAGTAAAATGGTGGGCCCCCTTAATCCAAGGTCAAATAAAAAAAGCAGAGGGCCATAGATTGTATCAGAGTTGCATCTGTTACATGAAGGATTGTAGTTCTAGGGACATGGTGTCCTGAATGAGGCCAAAAGGGTTAGTTAGTCAGACTATTTCTTAAAAGAAGGAGACAAACATGCCTAGGGTAAGTACAGGCTTTCTTCCATGGTCCAGAGGTTCTGGGGGCAACTATTTCTTCATAGGGGTTGTGTTAACTACATTTTCTCATTTTTTGTATTCTAGATGATCTGACATTTGAGGCCACACTGACTGGGGAGAGACTGCCCCTTTTAGGACTAGTCATTTCTTAGAGATGCCAAAGGGCTCACCCCAAAGAGCATGCTTTTCATTCACCAACTAACTAGTCCAGAGTCCTCACTGAGAACCACCTCCTCCATCTGATTCTTATACTCCAGGTGGTAAGAATCCTCTACCTTAATCTGCTGAGACCAACCAGACAACTACAGATGACCTTTATAATGCAAACCCCACTGATATTTTTTAAATGAGTTAATCCTAACCTGTTCCTGTGGAAAACACAGTAAAGGCTCTGGGTCATGCTTTCCACTTGACCCTTGAGTCCCTGGCCAGAACTGGTCCTCCTTCCTGTGGTCTTGCTTGATGTGGTATGCCCTGTCCTCATGAGAAATGTGAGTAATAAGATGAAAATTCTGTACTGAACTTCCTTTGATGGTATTAGCTTCTCCGTGTTGTCACTCAGTCATGTCTATAAATTAGAATCCTACAGGTACATTTTGAGACAGAAGTGATTCTGAAGAGGAGAGTGACTGCCTAAACTGGAAAGATGCTTGAGTTTTGGGCCATGTCCTTCTTATAGCCTGTGGAAGTGAGCCTTTCCTCTTGTCATTAAATTCTTTACAAAAACATGATTTCTAGCCATGGCAAAATATTATGCCAACATTTACATGGTAATTTGTTTAATCAACCTCTTGGTTTATATAAAGGCAAGGTTTCATTTTTTCATTCCTAAATATCTCTGTGATAAGCATACTTTTAGATAAAACATGAACATTTCTAGCTTATTTCTTTGAAAAGTTTTAGAGGTAAAAATGACTGGATCCAAAGGTCTGTATTTACTAAGATAGGATGAGACAAGGAGAGCTGTCTTCCCTGAAAAATTCTGAAGGTGTAGTTTATCTTTGTTTTTATTCTTTTTTTAAAAATAAGACTTAAAATCATGCTTTCTTGGGTAAGATAAACAGCTTTCACACTCACCATCTCCTTATACAATGGGCTAATTGTCAGTGGATGATTTTAAGAGTCACATATTTTGGCCTTTATAATTAAATCAGTGTATGCAGGCTATGGCCACTTCCCATGTGTTCATAAACACTGAGAGGAAAATGTTAGACAGCGATTTCGTTCTTGTCCCTAAAGTTGTCTTAAGTTCTTCACATGCAGACCTTGTAGATGGTGGGTATTTGATGCAGACAGTGTTGGGCAAGCAGAGACAAGATGATGACAGTGGTCAGAACCTTGGGAAGCTGAAGAAATAAAACGAGGTCCATAAAGTGACTGTGACGTGACAGGAGATGTTTTCTTGAAGCACAGACACTAGGACTTCTACATCCAGGTTCATATGATTCCTTGGAGGCTCTGTATCCAGAAGAGTGATACTACTATTATTTTGGGAGCATCCTTGTAGCCGGCAACAACTATAACCACATTTCCTTGATGGTCTTTAGTGGGAGCAAATATTTGTTCTTTGAGGGTATATTTGCTCACTGACAAATGCTATTTGTCATGTGGACCCCAGTCTGAAGTCATTCTGGTTGAAAGGAATCATGACTTGTTGAATCCAAAGTCATTGCCTTTTCCTACAGCTTATAAAGCGATTCTTAAGACCATTCCCAAAGAGGAGATTTCTGAACCATTTTGAGCAGTGGCAGCATTGCGGGCATGAACCTTTGAACTACCAGAAGGATGATTCAGATGTAACATTTTTGGACACAGGGACACATGTGCATGTACGGTGATATTGACCAAAGGGCCAAGGAAGTGGACTGGATATGTGCCAAGGACCTTTTTAACTCTAAGATTCTTGGTTTCTGCTCTCAATTTGGTTAGTTGGAGAAAGTGTGGAAAGTGTCAGAGACACCTTTGTGCCATCCAACATCACTGTTTGTTTCTATAATTAGGACAAGAGGGCATCTCCCCTGTGGTAGGTAACCCAGCTGAAAAAATCCAGTGGGAATAGTTGCTGAATAGTAGCAGAAACTTGTTTCACTCAACAAAAGTTGTGAGTGTTATTTCCAATTTCAGATTGTTGTCTAAGTGAAATGGCTAAAATGAGATTTTCTTAAATATCACGGGACCCAAGTGTCCTCCAGAGCAAGAGTCTGCGAGGAAAATGGCTTGCACTCCAAGTGGGAGACACCCAGTCTTGAGTTCACCAAGGCTCCCAGAGAAGCCACCTTTAGTCTCCCCAGTGAGTCAGACCAGCAACCGCTCATTCTACTGTTGACTGGAGGAATTGGTTGCATCCTCAAGCCACCAATGGGGAATAAATCCCGGTTTTGCCTACCTTGTGGGGTTATTGTAAGTGTCAGTGGATGGATTGAATTGGAAGAATTTTATGGTGCAGGGAAGAGCATAATGAAAGTGGGAACTACTCATTCATAACACAAATGCACATGGAGTCTTTATTATAAAGTATAGCACTAAAAGCTGGTCCTGCAGTGGGGAACATTAAGCAGGCAAGAAAATCGATGTAGATGGAAGTGAAGCTATTTAGAAGAGAGGGGTGGAGGGTGTGGGTTGGGCAATGGAGTTGGTACAAGAAAATTTCTCAAATTTACCCATCCCCCACTACTGCTACCTCTAGTCTAAGCTACAGAGGTTAGCTACAGAGCTTAGCTGCTGGAGTCCTCTTCACATGCTTCATTTCCACATCTCCAGAGTTAATGATCAATTCCTCCTAGAGTTCCTTCTTGATCTCCTTGTCTTGGTCTGATCCCCAATCATGGGTCTGAGCTACATCACCTCTGCCACAGTTTTACAGGCTGGACCGTGGTGTTTGGTTATGGTTCTCTCCCCGTCCATATATTAGTTCCCTGATAGGAAGGACCTCATCTGGTTGGGGTCGCTGTGGTGTTCCCAGCACTCAGTACATAGTAGGCTCTCAAATATACATGTTAAAAAATAAATAAAAATGAATAATGAGGAATAATGAAATGCTACTGTAAGATTAGACCAGAGAAATCTTCTTGAAAGTGTTGTCCTAATGGGGATATTGGGTAAGTTTATAAGGTAAATCACCTGTCTGCTTTTTCTGCTTCAGGTGAGCAGAAATTCTGTTTTCTAACTTTGAATCTTTCTACTATATTAGAAGTTACTGCTAACATGGCACTTTTTAAATTTCTTTTATTAAAACGCTTGAAATTCTGGATGGAAAGGTCTTTTTCAATAAAACTAAAAAATTTAGTATAGACGTTATTCAATTTGACCTGCAACCCAAGAAAATGCCCAGACTCAGACTTACTCCAGGGTTCATTGGTGGTTTTTCTCCAAAGATGTTTGTTTTTCTTTGGTCTCACAGATGTGACCATGGACACCAATATGATAATACAGAGTGAAATTCATGTACTGAAAACAGAGTTAGCTGTTTTCTTGCCAAATGCTATTCATTAAGACTGAGCTATCATCAAAACAAAAAAAGTCATTCGAGAAGCAAGTTTGAAACACAATCTGGTATAGACAGTCCCTGATTTGAGAAGGCTCAACTTAGAATTTTTTATTTTACAATGGTGCAAAAATGATACCCCTTCAGAAGGAAGTGCACTCGGAATTTTGAATTTGAGTAGCGATGTGTGGTAAGATCCTCTTCTGATGCTGGGTAGTAGCGGCTCCCATCCGGCCACATGATCACAAGGACAAACAACAGATACACTTCTAGGCACAGTGTACCCACACATCTGGTATGTTTCTGATTTTATTTTCTTTTTCTTTTTTTGAAAGATTTTATTTACTGATCTGATAGACAGAGAGCACAAGCAAGGTGAGCGGCAGGCAGAAGGAGAAGCAGCCACCCTACAGAGCAGGGAGCCTGATGCAGGGCTTGATCCCAGGACCCTGGAATCATGACCTGAGCCAAAGGCACATGCTTAACTGACTGAGCCATCCAGGCACCCCTGTTTCTGACTTTCAATTACAGAATTCAATTACATGAGCTAGCCAATACTTTATTATAACTTAGGCTTGTGTTAAATGATTTTGCCCAACTGTGGGCTAATATAAGTGTTCTGAGCACATTTAAGGTATGTGAGGCTAAGCTGTGATGTTTGGGGTGTCAGGTGTAGTAAAATGCATTTTCATCTTATGATATTTTCAACACACAATGGGTTTATTGAAACATAACCCCATCTTAAGTCGAGGAAGGTCTGTATCACATTTCGGGTAACGAGAATAAATTCCCATTCTGACAAGTCCCAGTAAATAGGTTTTGATTTCCTTTGTAGTTTTTGAATGGTGTCCTTAACTTATTACTTACATGTGATTTATTTGAAGGGATTACTACCAATATACTAAAGACTCCGAGTTTGAGAATCTTTAATCATCTCCCATATCATCAATCACTGAGACAGGATGTTGAGAGAGAGCACGTATTGCTTTCTAAAAACCTTCTGAAGGCCTGGAGAGGCTGTGGAGGCAGCAGGTTTTGACTTTTATATGGCGTTTGCTCAGTTCAACAGGCGTTCGTGGAGTACCGGTAAGTGGAAAGCCCCGTGCTAGTCAAAGAGGGAGGTAAGCAAGAATTGTAGTCCTAGAAGGACCTGAAGTAGCTTCTTAAGGATTACTTCACGGACCTGGGTTTCATAGTCACCTCACACTTTAGTCCCAACACTGCCATTGCTCAGATTACACTAAGACTAGCTCCTTACCACTAATGGCCTAAAGTGTGAGAAAGCACCCAGAACATTCCCTGGTACCTGGTAATCATAAAAGTTGGTCATAAATGTTGAGAGGTGGAATTTGATGGCAGCTTCTTGTACCAATTTCCCCAAGGTTTATTTTAGGTTTTCTACCTAAGAAATCATACTAAAGTCCTTTTCTCTTATAAATCGATTTCTGTAAAAATGGGAGCTTGTAGTCTCATATCTTTGTCAAAGCTTAACTTTGCTTCTAAAGAATTATGATTTGCTCTGATGAAGGAAACCTTAAACATACAGAACTAATTGTAGACCGGATTTTGCCATATTCACTAAAGTCCAAAGTTTTAAATCATTTTCATAAATTATAGTGGAATAAAGGAAGGGAAATGATGTGAGGACAAAGATGGTTATTTTTGTGACTTATATGAAAAGTGTTTCATTCTTCACAATTACTCATCCTTTGGAAGCAGGATCAATCCTTTATATGGGAAAGGTAGCCAATCATAATGTGTAAATGGAAGGGCACAGATAGGTCTCTTTCTGCCCTCAATCAAGACATAGTCCTCTGACTGGTCTGCTACCATGTCTGAAATTCAAACTGTGATGCCCGAGTCTAAAGACAAGAATCTGTTGTAAAAATGCAAATACATTCTCTAGGAAAGGTAATATGTTATATCTGTACCAGATATGAAGGAAAAAAAAACCTCTCATATTAGCTGGTCCATTAGTTTATCCCTAAGGAAGTGTGTTCTAGAAAAGATTCCATTCCCTATAGTGCATTCAGTCACAGCTGGATCACCACTCGTTAATGACATTACAACTGATCAAGACATTATCTGTAATTCCATGAGCATTAGCCTGTGTGTTCCTGAGGAGGGGGCCCTACCTTCCTCTTGGCATCCCCAACATACAGCCTGTGGCTTGCTGGCCCATGGTAGGGTCTTTAGTCCCTTAAAAAAAAAAAAAGACTATTTTTTTTAGAGCACTTCTAGGTTTGGAGTAAAATTGAGAGAAAGACACAGAGATTTCTGAGATACCCCCCAGCCTTATGTAAGGATAGACTTACCTTCTTATCAATGCCACTCACCAGAACTGTACTTTTTTTTTTTTTTTAACCAAGGATGAACCTACATTGATGTATGGTAATCATCCAAAGTCCATCATTGACCTTAGGGTTCATTCTTGGTGGTGTACATTCTATCGGTTTAGACAAATGTATCATGACATATGCGCACCATTACAATATCATACAGTATTTTCACTGCCCTTAAAATCCTGTGTGTTCTACTTACTCATTCTAATCCTTCCTTCCTCTAATCCCTGGCAACTATTAACCTTTTTACTGTCTCCATAGTTTTGCCTTTCCAGAATGCCCTGTAATTGGAATCATTCACTAATGCAGCCTTTTCAGATTGGCTTCTTTCACTTAATAATATACATTTAAATTTTTCCCATGCCTTTTCATGGTTTGATAGTTCATTGCTTTTTAGAGCTGAATAATAGTCCATTGTCTGCATGTGTCACTGTGGTCCTTTTTCGCAAGTGAAAATGGAACTAAAACATTCAGCTGGTATGTGTTCAACTTTTTACTTTATAAAGAAATTCATTGCCTTTGTTCAAACAGGTCTGTATGCATAGATACAGTCTTCTATTCCTTGCCACACCACACTTCTATGCATCAGTAAATTTAAAAAAATTGGTAAAATGAGCTATGAATAGAAAAACTTCACAATGCTATTGTTATTTGTCACACAGTTAAGGTCATTTGGAATACACAGTGTGCTGACTATGTGGCTGGTTAACAATCTGAAGAAATTTTGTCAGGAATCCACTTGCCAGAGGTGGGTCCTTCAAATGTTTCAAATACTGCTATTTCTGACCTGCACTGGGGACTCTCATTTGCCTGGGGAATGCTGGAAGAAAGTTTTCACTGGGGTAATGATCAGTGTTCCAGGAAAGTGATTGCCTAGAAAGTATAAGAATCGGGCAAATTCTGTAACGCATTATTTATGTCCTGAAATAAAAGACCACCTAAGTGGATCTGAAAAGAGCCTTTGCTCCTTGCTAGCTAGAGGGTGTCTGGAAGGGAAGCAGCCCTGTTTCCCAGTGTTTGCAGTTTCCTGGGGTTATGGTCTCCCAAGTTAGAAAAAGAAACAACAAAACAAGAATATGTTATGTGGAGCAAGACAAATGTCCAGTTTTCAGTTCTTAGAAGTGGATGGTCTGCAGATAAGAAACCTTAGAAAAGTAAACTCTGTGGGTTCAAGTTTAGTGAGGAAAATGGGAATCTGAGGAAGTACAGGAGCACATTTCTCTGTTTTTGGGTTTAGCAAGAAACACTAAGTTAGGGTTTTGGTGGTGGTGATGGTTGTGGTGGTGGGGGCGCATTGCATATGTATATGTCTTAACCCAAGGTTTGGTTCTAGGTCTGCATTTGTCTTGGTCTTGTGCTTTCTTCCCCTCCTGGGCATTGTCACCTGACGTGACAAGAAGATTAGCAGATCCTGCTCTCAGAGCACCATGGAGTCTAACTGGGATCTCCACTTTCCATTCTAGGGGCTTGACAGATTGCTCTAGAATAGAAGCAGGGACATCCCCAAATTGACAGAAACAGGTAGTGGGATTAATTTTGTGTTTACTTACTCTCTTTGCAGGAGTGACAGAATTCAATCTGAAACTTTTTAAAAAAGATCTTATTTATTTATTTGACAAAGAGAGAGAGAGTACAAGCAGGGGGGAAATGGCAAAGGGAGAGGGAGAAGCAGACTCCCCATGGAGCAAGGACCCCCCCCTCCCCATTCAGGACTTGCTCCCTGGATGCTGGGATCATGACCTGAGCCAAAAGCAGACACTTAACAGACTAAGCCACCCAGGTGCCCCTGAAACTTTTTTTCTTTTCCTGTAGCATAACAAGAGGTGGCAAGATGTCTGGAGTAGCAGACAGATATTTTCCAAATCACTGGAGCTTTCTGGTATTTCACAGAAAACCTGCACTTGAATTTAGGTCAGTTCACAACCAATATGGATAGGGAAAAGAAACTAAGAGATAGTAGGTTTAACTGGGGCTGATGCTGTTCTTGGACTATTGGAGTCTTCATAATAACCCTAAAGATAAGAATTATAACCCCATTTTATAGGTGAAAAAATCCAGACAGAGAGGTTAAGTAATTTTCCCAGGGTCAGTAGCAGAGTTGGGTTTAACATTTTCTCATGCTAAAGCTTAAGCATTTCCTGTAACAACAGCTACTCCCCACGGCCCCGGCCCCCACCAGCCCCACAGTCTCTAGAATAAGAGATCTTGATGATGTCATCTTGTAGAATAAAATTATATGGAGCCTAGAAGGTATTCTAATTTAGTATTCACCCTTACTTTTAAAATATTTGTTCTCAATGTAAATGATAATATGAAAAAGAAAGTTATAGCTAATTTCATGTTTGTTGGCTTATTGACATTTCCCAAAGTGGTTAAAAATAAACTGTGTTACTTGGCTATTTACGGTTTGAAATTTAAGTTCTTTGGGAAGTCTGAATTGTTTGTGGGTTTACAAAGCCCTTGATTCTTTCTTGCTCGTTTTCAGTCGGTTTGAAATTGAAATTATCCAGAGCAGCAATAGCCTTGAAGTATATTCTGTATTCCATCAAGAAACACAACATGTCCTTTCAAAACTTAATTGAGCAGCACAAAGCTAATTAGCTGTCCGAAGACACGCCATTTAATTCACAATCCAGCATTAATTTGTTCAGCACAATGAGCTTATCTTCCATATAAATGCCTTTGCCCTATGGCTTCTCAAGCAGCTGCAATATACAAGAATGACTGATAACTCTTTCATTTAAATGTGATAGTTGTTTTTTATTCTCTCTTTCTTCATTTGGCCAAGGGGATGAATAGCATGCCAGTTGTAATGGGAGGGTTTTTTGTGTGTGTGTACGCGAGTGGCAAATTTAAAGAAAATCGATGGCTAGAAGATCATAGCATGTAGTCATCAGAGAATGAACAAAACTGTTAGGGGATGCAGTGTCCTCATGGCACAGACTAGGAAATTGATGCACAAATGAATTCTGAGTGTTGTCCAAGGTCACTTAATAGGGTGTGACATACACATATTACAAAGATTCCCCCCCCCTCAGGAATAAGAAATTGCTTTACTCTAAAATAAAGGCCTGTCTTATTGTTTATTAGTTGGTAATTAAATAGATGGGCATATTGAGGAACTAAGGAGAGTGGTCCACAAGTGCTCATAGCTGGCATAGTAATATCTGTAAGTGCTGTGGATTCAGATCTACCCATCCTTCAAGCCTCTGTGGGAGTCTTCCCCAGTTTCTGCATCTTCATTAATTTCACCTCCTTAATGTTTTAGCTACTCACTGTGGAGATAAAAATGTTCTGGGAGCCAATTTCAACATGAGGGGGAAAGAGGGTTCTTCACACCAGCAAGCAATTCTTGGACACCAGCTGGGTGTCCCCTATTCAACTTTATTCTAACACTATGTACCCAGATGTGGCATCAGGTCCCAAAGGTTGAGGGCTCACTCCTACAAGACCTTACCTCACCCCTCTTCAGATGCCAGTTATAAATCTAAGTTGCTACCTGTTCTTCAAACCAGCTGACTATAAATCAGATGTTCTCATGACTCCCTCCTTGAGTTCAATTGATTTTCTAGAGTAACTCATAGAACTCAGGAAAACATTTTCATAGAACTCAGGAAAACGTTTTACTTATGAGACTACCAATTTATTATAAAATGATAAAACTCAGGAGCAGCCAGATGGAAGAGATACACAGGTTAAGTCTTGGAGAAGGTGTGCCATTCTTCTCAAATCTTCATGTGTTCACCCACCCAGTAGGTCTCCTAATCTTATCCTTTTGGTTTTTTGTTTGTTTGTTTGTTTTAAGATTTGTGCACCTTATTGAATATATTTCTCAAAACAATTGTTTTTTCTTTAAAATTATTTCTTTTCAGCATAACAGAATTCATTGTTTATGCACCACACCCAGTGCTCCATGCCATATGTGCCCTCCATAATACCCACCACCTGGCTCCCCCAACCTCCCACCCCCCGCCCCTTCAAAATCCTCAGATTTTGTTTTTCAGAGTCCATAGTCTCTCATGGTTCATCTCCCCTTCCAATTTCCCTCATCTCCCTTCTCCTCTCCATCTCCCTATGTCCCTTTTGGGTTTTTATGGAGTTTATCTTCACTACACAGAAATGATCGATTAAATCATTGATTTAACAATGGATTCAACCTCTAGCCCCCAACTTCTCAGGGAGGTGGAGGCTAGTTTTGGACTCAACTTGGTTTGATTTCCTAGCAACCAATCCTTACACTGCCCCTCCCAGGTGTGGTCCAAAAGCCACTTCATTAACATAATAAAAGACTTCCCTGCCTCGTATTACTTCAGTAATTCCAAGGCTTTTAGGAGCTCTAGGCTCCAAATGGGGATGAAGACCAAATATATATTTCCTAGTATAAATCACAATATCACAAGAGCCTAATCCCTGATTTCTTTAGTAATTAATTGTAAAGGTATGCACATGTGTACTGGATTTTAGAAGAAGTTTTGATTTTATAATGCACATCTTACAACAAGCCCAGTTCAACTCCAGGAATAAGCTTTTGGCAAAGGTTTTATGTATATCGAAGTCCCTTAAGGAGCTTAGCATCTCCTGTCTGACAATAAGCAGAGGTAATGCTCGGGGTCATCAAACAGGAGACAGGTGCTTATGGATGGGCAGAGGTGGGCTTGGCAGAGAAGGGAACCCAAGCCTGCTGTGGTACTGCCTATACAACCTTGACACTCAGGTGGGACATTTGCTTCTCATGTCAACAATTACCTGGTGGTGGACTAATTCAGTGGAAATTTCCAAGCCCTTACTTTACTTGCCACTGGGTGTGACATTTGTCAATAAGATGCCTTTAGGTACATCACCGAGTCTCTGTTCTTCGTAGAATTCAACACACCTTTATGCACACAGTAATGTTTCCAAAGTACTTGTGGAATTGAGCACAGGGCGTATGGAATGTGCCAGCATTCTAACTGTATGGTCTGTTCAAAATTCAGTTAGTCACCGAGAGATTTGTTTGCCTCATGCCCGGTGACCTCACTGATGCTTATTAGACAAAACCCAGAGTTGGGTTTTGCTGTTTGAAGGTAGTGCTTAAAAATGCATTGGGGGGGGGGGGCATCTGGATGGCTCAGTGGGTTAAAGCCTCTGCCTTAGGCTCAGGTCATGATCTCAGGGTCCTGGGATCGAGCCCGCATTGGGCTCTCTGCTCAGTGGAGAGCCTGCTTCCTCCTCTCTCTCTCTCTGCCTGCCTCTCTGCCTACATGTGATCTCTGTCTGTCAAATAAATAAATAAAAATCTTTAAAAAAAATGCATTGGGGTACCTGGTGGCTGGGTTAGCTCAGTGGGTTAAAGCCTCTGCCTTTGGCTCAGGTCATGATCCCAGGGTCCTGGGATCGAGCCCCGCATCTGGCTTCTCCCTCTCTCTGCCTACTTGTGATCTCTGTCTGTCAAATAAATAAATAAAATCTTTTAAAAAAATGCGTTGGGGATGATATTGACATTTTAATATACTGTATCTGTCCAATTAGGGAAAACTATGCTCTAGTAACCTACTGAATTCTAGAAGTGTCGAACTGCAAAGTCTGATTCTGGCTAGTGCTCTATCACCACAGAAGTTCCGCTGGTGCTCTGCTCCACGTCTTCCCAGTCCAGAACAGCTAGTGTATGGAATGTTTCTGTCCACGGCCTGGGGAGAAGGAGAGTCCAGAGGGTGTTTCACCGGCCATGTAATGCTTAGCCTGGAGGTGACACGTGCTCGTCCTTCCTACAGTTCCCTGGCCAGGACTTTGTGGTCTCCCCCAGGACTAGGGCCAAGAAGGGCCAGGAGGCCCTGGGCTGAGGTGGCAGAGAACTGACCATACTTGATTGGCAGCAGCTGTAGCAACTGTACCAGGTGCAGGCTGATTTGCCATGCGCTGGCCAGGTCCTCTTAACCCAGTCTCCTTGTAGTTCCTTGAGGAGTATACTCACTCTCACAGATTTTTAGACTCCACTTTGACACCACTAGAACCCTAACATCAGAAGACGGAAGGGAAACTGGAAATGTCAGAACCACGTAAAGCCAAAACTAGAGCACTGGATTTCTTGGCATCGGTCATATCCAAGAAAAGAAGTCCTTGTCAGAATATGGACAGGTGTGATTTTTGGCCTCAGTCCATTAGGATAGAGAGTGGAGTAGACCAAATATTGGTACCTCAAAATGATTTTTTTTTCCCCAGATTTGTATACTTTATTGTCTGAATTCATTTTGGTTTATATTCATTTAGATTTACTATTGGACTTTATTAATACTTTTTTGTCATATTTGCTTATTCCCTCACATTTTTCTACTTTCATTTTTTTTTCCAGCATAACAGTATTCATTATTTTTGCACCACACCCAGTGCTCCATGCAATCCGTGCCCTCTACAATACCCACCACCTGGTGCCCACAACCTCCCACCCCCCACCCCTTCAAAATTCTCAGATCGTTTTTCAGAGTCCATAGTCTCTCATGGTTCACCTCCCCTTCCAATTTCCCTCAACTCCCTTCTCCTCTCCATCTCCCCTTGTCCTCCATGCTATTTGTTATGCTCCACAAATAAGTGAAACCATATGATAATTGACTCTCTCTGCTTGACTTATTTCACTCAGCATAATCTCTTCCAGTCCCGTCCATGTTGCTACAAAACTTGGGTATTCATCCTTTCTTTTTTCTTTCTTTTTTTTTTTTTTTAACAGCTTTATAAACATATATTTTTATCCCCAGGGGTACAGGTCTGCGAATCGCCAGGTCTACACACTTCACAGCACTCACCATAGCACATACCCTCCCCAATATCCATAACCCCACCCCCTCTCCCAACCACCTCCCCCCATCAACCCTCAGTTTGTTTTGTGAGATTAAGAGTCACTTATGGTTTGTCTCCCTCCCAATCCCATCTTGTTTCATTTACTCTTCTCCTACCCCCTCAACCCCCCATGTTGCATCTCCTCTCCCTCATATCAGGGAGATCATATGATAGTTGTCTTTCTCCGATTGACTTATTTCGCTAAGCATGATACCCTCTAGTTCCATCCACGTCGTCGCAAATGGCAAGATTTCATTTCTTTTGATGGCTGCATAGTATTCCATTGTGTATATATACCACATCTTCTTTACCCATTCATCTGTTGATGGACATCTAGTTTCTTTCCATAGTTTGGCTATTGTAGACATTGCTGCTATAAACATTCGGGTGCACGTGCCCCTTCGGATCACTACATTTTTATCTTTAGGATAAATACCCAGCAGTGCAATTGCTGGGTCATAGGGTAGTTCTATTTTCAACATTTTGAGGAACCTCCATGCTGTTTTCCAGAGTGGTTGCACCAGCTTGCATCCCCACCAACAGTGTAGGAGGGTTCCCCTTTCTCCGCATCCTCGCCAGCATCTGTCATTTCCTGACTTGTTAATTTTAGCCATTCTGACTGGTGTGAGGTGATATCTCATGGTGGTTTTGATTTGTATTTCCCTGATGCCGAGTGATATGGAGCACTTTTTCATGTGTCTGTTGGCCACCTGGATGTCTTCTTTGCAGAAATGTCTGTTCATGTCCTCTGCCCATTTCTTGATTGGATTATTTGTTCTTTGGGTGTTGAGTTTGCTAAGTTCTTTATAGATTTTGGACACTAGCCCTTTATCTGATATGTCATTTGCAAATATCTTCTCCCATTCTGACAGTTGTCTTTTGGTTTTGTTAACTGTTTCCTTTGCTGTGCAAAAGCTTTTGATCTTGATAAAATCCCAATAGTTCATTTTTGCCCTTGCTTC
Source organism: Lutra lutra (assembly GCF_902655055.1). NCBI lineage: Eukaryota > Metazoa > Chordata > Mammalia > Carnivora > Mustelidae > Lutra > Lutra lutra. The sequence goes on from NC_062280.1 coordinate 100,071,945, forward strand.
CCTTGCCTTTGGGGATGTTGCTAGGAAGATGTTGCTGCGGCTTACGTCGAAGAGGTTGCTGCCTGTGTTCTCCTCGAGGATTTTGATGGATTCCTTTCTCACATTAAGGTCCTTCATCCATTTTGAGTCTATTTTCGTGTGTGGTGTAAGGAAATGATCCAATTTCATTTTTCTGCATGTGGCTGTCCAATTTTCCCAACACCATTTATTGAAGAGGCTGTCTTTTTTCCATTGGACATTCTTTCCTGCTTTGTTGAAGATGAGTTGACCATAGAGTTGAGGGTCCATTTCTGGGCTCTCTATTCTGTTCCATTGATCTATGTGTCTGTTTTTGTGCCAGTACCATGCTGTCTTGATGATGACAGCTTTGTAATAGAGCTTTAAGTCCTGAATTGTGATGCCACCAACTTTGGCTTTCTTTTTCAATATTGCTTTGGCTATTCGAGGTCTTTTCTGGTTCCATATAAATTTTAGGATTATTTGTTCCATTTCTTTGAAAAAAATGGATGGTACTTTGATAGGAATTGCATTAAATGTGTAGATTGCTTTAGGAAGCATAGACATTTTCACAATATTTATTCTTCCAATCCAGGAGCGTGGAACATTTTTCCATTTCTTTGTGTCTTCCTCAATTTCTTTCATGAGTACTTTATAGTTTTCTGAGTATAGATTCTTAGTCTCTTTGGTTAGGTTTATTCCTAGGTATCTTATAGTTTTGGGTGCAATTGTAAATGGGATGGACTCCTTAATTTCTCTTTCTTCTGTCTTGTTGTTGGTGTAGAGAAATGCAACTGATTTCTGTGCATTGATTTTATATCCTGACACTTTACTGAATTCCTGCACAAGTTCTAGCAGTTTTGGAGTGGAGTCTTTTGGGTTTTCCACATATAGTATCATATCATCTGCAAAGAGTGAGAGTTTGACTTCTTTGCCGATTTGGATGCCTTTAATTTCCTTTTGTTGTCTGATTGCTGAGGCTAGGACTTCTAGTACTATGTTGAATAGCAGTGGTGATAACGGACACCCCTGCCGTGTTCCTGACCTTAGTGGAAAAGCTTTCAGTTTTTCTCCATTGAGAATGATATTTGCGGTGGGTTTTTCATAGATGGCTTTGATAATATTGAGGTATGTGCCGTCTATCCCTACACTTTGAAGAGTTTTGATCAGGAAGGGATGCTGTACTTTGTCAAATGCTTTTTCAGCATCTATGGAGAGTATCATATGGTTCTTGTTCTTTCTTTTATTAATGTGTTGTATCACATTGATTGATTTGCGGATGTTGAACCAGCCTTGCAGCCCTGGAATAAATCGCACTTGGTCGTGGTGAATAATCCTTTTAATGTACTGTTGAATCCTATTGGCTAGTATTTTGGTGAGAATTTTTGCATCTGTGTTCATCAAGGATATTGGTCTGTAGTTCTCTTTTTTGTTGGGATCCTTGTCTGGTTTTGGGATCAAGGTGATGCTGGCCTCATAAAATGAGTTTGGAAGTTTTCCTTCTATTTCTATTGTTTGGAACAGTTTCAGGAGAATAGGAATTAGTTCTTCTTTAAATGTTTGGTAGAATTCCCCCGGGAAGCCGTCTGGCCCTGGGCTTTTGTTTGTTTGGAGATTTTTGATGACTGTTTCAATCTCCTTACTGGTTATGGGTCTGTTCAGGCTTTCTATTTCTTCCTGGTTCAGTTGTGGTAGTTTATATGTCTCTAGGAATGCATCCATTTCTTCCAGATTGTCAAATTTGTTGGCGTAGAGTTGCTCATAGTATGTTCTTATAATTGTCTGTATTTCTTTGGTGTTCGTTGTGATCTCTACTCTTTCATTCATGATTTTATTTATTTGGGTCCTTTCTCTTTTCTTTTTGATAAGTCTGGCCAAGGGTTTATCAATCTTATTAATTCTTTCAAAGAACCAGCTCCTAGTTTCGTTGATTTGTTCTATTGTTTTTTTGGTTTCTATTTCATTGATTTCTGCTCTGATCTTTATGATTTCTCTTCTCCTGCTGGGTTTAGGCTTTCTTTCTTGTTCTTTCTCCAGCTCCTTTAGGTGTAGGGTTAGGTTGTGTACCTGAGACCTTTCTTGTTTCTTGAGAAAGGCTTGTACTGCTATATATTTTCCTCTCAGGACTGCCTTTGTTGTGTCCCACAGATTCTGAACCGTTGTGTTTTCATTATCATTTGTTTCCATGAATTTTTTCAATTCTTCTTTAATTTCCTGGTTGACCCATTCATTCTTTAGAAGGATGCTGTTTAGTCTCCATGTATTTGGGTTCTTTCCAAATTTCCCTTTGTGATTGAGTTCTAGCTTTAGAGCATTTGGTCTGAAAATATGCAGGGAATGATCCCCATCTTTTGATACCGGTTGAGACTTGATTTAGGACCAAGAATGTGATCTATTCTGGAGAATGTTCCATGTGCACTAGAGAAGAATGTGTATTCTGTTGCTTTGGGATGAAATGTTCTGAATATATCTGTGATGTCCATCTGGTCCAGTGTGTCATTTAAGGCCTTGATTTCCTTGTTGATCTTTTGCTTGGATGATCTGTCCATTTCAGTGAGGGGAGTGTTAAAATCCCCTACTATTATTGTATTCTTGTCGATGTGTTTCTTTGATTTTGTTATTAATTGGTTTATATAGTTGGCTGCTCCCACATTAGGGACATAGATATTTAAAATTGTTAGATCTTCTTGTTGGACAGTTCCTTTGAGTATGATATAGTGTCCTTCCTCATCTCTTATTATAGTCTTTGGCTTAAAATCTAATTGATCTGATATAAGGATTGCCACTCCTGCTTTCTTCTGATGTCCATTAGCATGGTAAATTCTTTTCCACCCCCTCACTTTAAACCTGGAGGTGTCTTCGGGTTTAAGATGAGTTTCTTGTAGGCAACATATAGATGGGCTTTGTTTTTTTATCCATTCTGATACCCTGTGTCTTTTGATTGGGGCATTTAGCCCATTAACATTCAGGGTAAGTATTGAGAAACATGAATTTAGTGCCATTGTATTGCCTGTAAGGTGACTGTTATTGTATATTGTCTCTGTTTCTTTCTGATCTACTTCTTTTAGGGTCTGTCTTTGCTTAGAGGACCCCTTTCAATATTTCCTGTAGAGCTGGTTTGGTATTTGCAAATTCTTTCAGTTTTTGTTTGTCCTGGAAGCTTTTAATCTCTCCTTCTATTTTCAATGATAGCCTAGCTGGATATAGTATTCTTGGCTGCATGTTTTTCTCATTTAGTACTCTGAATATATCATGCCAGCTCTTTCTGGCCTGCCAGGTCTCTGTGGATAAGTCTGCTGCCAATCTAATATTTTTACCATTGTACGTTACAGACTTCTTTTCCCGGGCTGCTTTCAGGATCTTTTCTTTGTCACTAAGACTTGTAAATTTTACTATTAGGTGACGGGGTGTGGATCTATTCTTATTGATTTTGAGGGGGGTTCTCTGAACCTCCTGGATTTTGATGCTTGTTCCCTTTGCCATATTGGGGAAATTCTCTCCAATAATTCTCTCCAATATACCTTCTGCTCCCCTCTCCGTTTCCTCTTCTTCTGGAATCCCAATTATTCTAATGTTGTTTCGTCTTATGGTGTCACTTATCTCTCGAATTCTCCCCTCATGGTCCAGTAGCTGTTTGTCCCTCTTTTGCTCAGCTTCTTTATTCTCTGTCATTTGGTCTTCTATATCGCTAATTCTTTCTTCTGCCTCATTTATCCTAGCAGTGAGAGCCTCCATTTTTGATTGCACCTCATTAATAGCTTTTTTGATTTCAACTTGGTTAGATTTTAGTTCTTTTATTTCTCCAGAAAGGGCTTTTATATCTTCTGAGAGGGTTGCTTTAATATCTTCCATGCCTTTTTCAAGCCCAGCTAGAACCTTGAGAATCATCATTCTGAACTCTATATCTGACATATTACCAATGTCTGTATTGATTAGGTCCCTAGCCTTTGGTACTGCCTCTTGTTCTTTATTTTGTTGTGAATTTTTCCGCCTTGTCATTTTGTCCAGATAAGAGTTTATGAAGGAGCAAGTAAAATACTAAAAGGGTGGCAACAACCCCAGGAAAATATGCTTTAGCCAAATCAGAAGAGATCCAGAATTGTGAGGGGGGAGAAAGGGGATAAAAAGGGGTTCAGAAAGAAAGAAAAAAAAAAAAGAAACTTAAAAAAAAGATAGCCGATAAAGAAAAAATATAAAAAGAGGAAAAAAATATATACATATTAGATAAACTATTTAAAAAATGTCAAAAAAAAGAAAACGGTAAAAGTTAAAAAAAAATTTAGCAGAAGAAGAGAAAAAGAAAAAAAAATTGAAAAAGAAAAAAAAATTAAATTAACTGCAAGGCTAAAAAATCATGGGGAGAAAGCCATGAGTTCCGTGCTTTGCTTTCTTCTCCTCTGGAATTTCGCCGCTCTCCTTGGTAGGTGAACTTGGTCCTGGCTGTGTTTCCCGTTGATCTTCTGGGGGAGGGGCCTGTTGTAGTGATTCTCAAGCGTCTTTGCCCTAGGTGGAGTTGCACCGCCCTTACCTGGGGCCGCGCTGAGTAATCAGCTCGGGTTTGCTTTTGGGAGCTTTTGTTCCCTGAGCGCTTTCCGTAGAGTTCCGGAGGGCGGGAATGAAGATGGCGGCCTCTCGGTCTCCGGCCCAGAGGAGCCAAGAGCCCGGGGCCCCACTCCTCAGTGCGCCCTCAGAGAACAGCGCCCAATGACTCCCGCCACCCTGGCCTCCGGCCGCGCTCCGAGCTGACCGAGCCTGCGACCGGTTCAAGGCAACCCCGAGCTGAGAGTCACTCTCGGCTCTGTCTCTGTAGCCGGCTTCCCCGTTCTAATACCGGTAAGCTCTGCGACACTCAGACACCCCCGATCCTTCTGCGACCCTGCGGGACCTGAGGCCGCGCTGATCCCGCCTGGGCTTCACCCCAGTTAAGCCTCTGGAGCGATGTCCCTCAGCGGAACACACTTTTAAAAGTCCTGATTTTGCTCCGTTGCTCCGCCGCTTGCCGGGAGCCGGCCCCTCCCCCCACGGTCTATCTTCCCGTGCTTTGGATTCACTTCTCCGCCAGTCCTACTTTGCAGAAAATGGTTGATTTTCTGTTTCTGGAATTGCTGTTCTTCTCTTCAATCTCCCATTGGATTTGTAGGTGTTTGCAATCTTTAGATAAGCTATTTAGCTGATCTCCCGCTACCCGAAGTAGTCTCAGCTGCTACTTCTCCGCCATCTTGACTCCTCCCCCTCCTCAAACTGATATTTTGATATCTTCTTGCAAAAACCACAGTTAATATGCCTAGTTATTTTTCTTTACATTAAAGAAAATGCAAATTGAATTTCTTTTTTAAAGGTAGATTTCAAATAGTCTTCAGTGTTCACAGAGATTATATTAATATTCCCAGCATGAGGGAGATAGATTTTGAATTTAGATGTTTTTGGACCACTCAAATTTGAACACGGATGAGAAATGGTAAAAGGCAGCTTTGGAATTAGCCTGTAGGTGTTTTTTCTTCCTAAATCACACTTTCATATCCCAGGACACCTCTTGTGGATAAAAACCACAGTCTCTGCCTTAACCTAACCAGTTGTGTCACAGCTGAACTGCTGGGTGGGGCCCTGGTAATGTGGTGACATAGGTCTGTGAAATAAAAATCTGTTTTTCTTTGTGTCCAGGTGATCCTATAATGCTAATTGCAAGTGATTTGTGGCAATTGTCAAGTGCATTTGATCTGGGCAGATCATTCCTTTCGTCTTGTTAAATCAAGAGCTTTTCAGCCCAGCCGTTAATCTCACATCCTCCCTGACAATTGCCTGAAAATCGAATTCTCAGGCTATTCCTTAGGAGACATTCTGATATATACCCATAAACAGAGGTTATGCCACGTTGAACACATAGGTCTGTTGCTTTGCCAGTTCTTCCATCATATTTGTAAATGCTTTCAACTTCTTCGGAGATGCTGGACTTTGTGAGCTTGTCTTCTGTTGATCTCTTATGCCTTTGGGAACCAAAACACTCTGCAGTCACAACAGAGAGCAAGTCATGTTGTTAAGTGTATTTCCAGTTGTGGGGCATCAGATACTCTGGCTAACTTTAACAGAAAAGTAATTTACTGCAAAGATATTGGATGACTCATAGGAATGATAGGAAAGCTAGAGGAAAAGTGTTGAAGATGGCAGAGATGGAGGTAGATTTGGAGATCCAGAGAGGAAAACAAGCCAGTTGTCTTGGCAGAGCCCCACTGCTGGATGAATGAGGTTCAAACGGTGCTGCTTCTTTGTACCACGAGTCAAAGCCCTGGGAGGGTTCCTCTCAATTATCCACGTTCGATCAAGTTCTCATGGTTTGTTTGGAGGGCGGAAGGCAGCTCGATTTACAGCCCCTCCAGGATTGTACACGGTGAGGGTTGGGGAGGCGAGTCCCCCGCCAAGGAAAGTTGGAGTACCTTTATTTCTGGGAAAAGAGAACAAAACAAAAACGATGAATGCCTATTACAGGAAGTGAGAGGTTTGAGGATAAATGATTTGATTTGTCTGCACAGAGTAACCTGTCTCCTGCCTTCCTTCAGCTCCGCAGACTGCACTAGGGGAAACGAGTGGGCTCTGGCCCAAACCTGGTATTTAGCCAGATTTGATTTTCCAATTAACTGAAGATTTCGACTGGTCTGTGATTTGACGTTGCTGCCACACCTGTGATAAATTTGTATTAGTGACGGTACTATCTAGAAAGCTACAATGTTATTTGGTTATAAATGAAAGCTTTTCATTAATATTTAGAGACTAAACTCATTTTTTTATGAGCAGATAGAAACAAATGATAACTTGGCCTTTACTGTGCAAAATTAATAGCAATTTATCACCGTTTAAACAAACTTGAGGCAGGTTCTAAGCACTAGGAGTTGTTGATTAACAGTTTTTCTTTTGTTAATTGACTTTTTAGACAACAGAGGTCCATTCCAGTGATTGTCTTCTGAGGATGTGTCTGTATGAGGGTCTTCGATGTTTCCTGGAAACCACAGCTGTGTGGGTCCTGAGATTAATGAATGAAGAGAACAGTTTCCAGCAAAGGTCTTGGCAAGGGGGTGGGGTGGCGGGGTGGCGGTGATCTCTGACAAAGAATTTGAGATTCAAGATTGATTGTCAGAGTGTTTTGAATTAGCATATAGGCTGCCATTTCCCATATACACAACACAGTAGCATTGTTATATTCTATATGATTTTTCGCCTGCCAGTCAAGGTTTCTGTATAGTGTTATCGGCGGGTGTGTGTGTGTGTGTGTGTTGTGTGTGTGTGTGTTTGATCAACAGAAGTTGATTTCTCTTTTTCAGGGAAGGCAGGAAATAGGGCCAGCTTCACGGGCCTAGGACCTGTGTCATCCCAAAGAACCCCATGCTCAAAAGGGTCTCACACTCGGTTTAATGATCTGCTATTGTCATGCTGACATGTTTAGTCATTTTTAAATAAGAGGCCCTGCATTGTCCTTTTTCACTGCCCCCCCTCCCCCTCACACCCTATAGTTAATCCTGCTAAAATAAAGTCAACAAAAATAGCTGTACTCTTCTCCCACTTGTGTTTTCCAGTTTGAAATTGTCTGCCAGGGTCCTGCTTTGAACCTGTCCCAGGTTCCCTTGGGTACAGAGAGGAGACTTCAGAGACTCCCTCTCATGTGGCCATCGTGGGTCTCCCGAGTCTCTCCAGGTTCCCAGAATCCTTGACCTCTGTGTGGAAGCAACCCTTCTTATTTCGTCAAGTTTTCGTTGTTGTGGTTTTTGTGTTCATGGTCGTTGTTTAGGGGACAAGAATGTTGGCGGGGGTGGGGGGGTGGGGAAGACAGATTGAAAACAAAGAGAGCATAAGAAAAAATGAGAACAGGCCACGTATCTATACACTGAAATAATCAAATAAGGAGCCTGATGGTAAAAGCCACAGGTTCCCCAGGCCGCAGTATTTATAGGGCATCAGGCCCCGATTCTTTTCACCCCAGGGGCAGGGACTAAGAGCCTCTCAGAGTCTCAGCTGTGGGTGCAGTGGTATCATGGGAATGTGTGATTAGGCCTTGGGCTCTCGAGGCAAAGACCTGCCTTCCATCCACGCTCTTCCTGAGTCTTTTCCTTACCTGGAAAAGGGCTTCTCTGGAACCCTGTGACGTAATGCAGGTGGAATGTTGAACACAGTGCTGCAGGCGGTGAATTCTTCCTGAATGGTAGCTTCCTTGCTTTTGGTCCTTTCCCTCCAGCCTCTCTTGCTCTAAAGAGTCACTTCTTCCCCTCCTTAGCCAGAGAACCTAGACTCTGCCCCCTGGGCCGTCCCTGCAGCTCCAAGCCGTGGAATGGCAACTGCTTTTACTGTCATTTATTCCTGCTCCTCTCCTGGCCTTCTTTGACCTCAGGGATGGTCCCTCAGTATCAAGAAGCTCGTGACAGGTGGTGTAAAGCCCTTTGGTGTCCTGGTCAGGATTCTGACAAGATTAAACAAAGGAACTGTGGAGAGCGTAAGGATTATCTTTTCCAAGTGCAGGCAGCTCTCAGATATACCAGCAAGGGGTAGTGAAAACATGCCGGGCTAGCACAGTGGGGAGCTGACACTAGCCCTGGGCCTGAAGGGGAGCCAGGCGTCAGGCATAAGGTGGGAGCAGAGGCACTGGATGATGGCTGCTCTGCAGGTTCTATTGCCCAGAGCCTAGTGATCTCAGGGTGAATACCCAGAACTCACCCTCCCAGCTCTCAGCTTCCCAGCAATGCCTCCAGAGAGGAAGCTGGAAGGCATGAGAGGCCACTGGCTCAGTCCATCAAAAGCCAGCCTCCAGGACATTGGCCAGCGGCCAGTGAGGGATGGAGGTGGACTCACAAGAGCAGAGGAGGGGCACACCATGGGTGGAAACAGCTCTCCTCTCCCTGCCCACCCCTCTTTCTTTACCCCCAAACTCCCATACAATTTTCTTTGCTTAGTTGAAATACATTTGATATGTAACATTGTGTAAGTTGAAGTTTGATACATTTATATATTGTGATAGTATTGCCATTGCCACGTCAGTTAGCACCTTGATTAAGTCATATAATTAGCATTTTGGAGATCTAGTACCTTAAGATCTAGTCCCTTAGCAAGTTTGGTGATTATAATACAATATTTCTGCCTCTGTTCACTATACTGTGCATTGCAAGTCCAGGATATACATTTTTTAGAACAAAATAGGAGACCAGGAAATTAAGCAGCAGAATTTGACTTGTAAGTGCTTTTAAGTCTGTATTTTTAATTTATATTTGTTTTTACTATGGGTTAGAAGTTAATTATTATGATTGTGTGTGTGTGTGTTTGTGGCCGACTTTCAGGTTGTGTTAAGAAAAATAAGAACACGAGAAAACCGAGCTATCATCACAATTTATCATAAGGCGCATTTTTTTTTTTTCTATACACACATCTCTGTTGGGTTGAGCTAAATGCTTCTTGTTTTGTGGGGAGACCATTCTTGCTTTGGGAGGACTTTACAATTCAAACAGACACTTCCCCTACTTCCCCATGTGCAGGCTCCAGATCCCTATGGAAACATTCGTAGCCATTCAGTTCCTTCTGGGGCTGGTGGCCTGTTGGGCCTGTGGACCTGCCTCTCTGATGAGACTCCTCCAGAAGGCTCCCTGGGTGTCAGCCTTGCAAAGCCAATGTCCACCTGTGATGAGTGCGCAGAAGTTCAGTTACAATGAAGCATGTCAGCTGGCCAGTGGTTAGGCGGATTCTCTTCCTTACCGGAGCTCTACCTCAAGGCCTGAGCTTTTAGAAGGTGTCTGGAAGCACCCTCTGTCTGGGTCAGGTTGTTAGGATTCTTCATGACTTAATGCCTGTTTGACCTTTCTCTTTGCCTAAATATCACTTCCTCGGAGGAGTCTTCCTTAATCCTCCACACCAGGCAAAAACCTTGGTATGTGTTCTCACAACCCCCATATTTCCCTGTATTTACTGCACTTGTAGTTATGCTTTCGCTGTTGGACTTTTTGATATTTGAAGTCCACGAGGGCAGTGTCTGTGTCTGTTTGTTCACTGCTGGATCTGGCTGTCTTGGCGAACCCCCGCGATTTAACAAATAAGTGTGCTTGCTTGACTGACTTTTGTCTCCTGGAGTGTATTTGAACCCTGTCAGCTGCTTCCAGTGGCCACAAGCAGAATCTGTTCTTGCCTGTGTCAAAGTTGGTTCCCTGGCTAGACCTCCCCGCTCAGTATCTGTTTACAACTTGTCTGAGGCTCACTGCTTCTTCAGCTCAGTTACAGAGAAGACATGATTGACAAATGCGCTGAGCCCCATGATTCTCAGAACTTGGCTGGCCAAGGCTGTGACTTTGTCAGGTGCTCTGGGTTTGCATGACTAGTACTCAGGTCTCATCAGATCCCTCGCTAGGGTGTTAGGCAGGGAGGTCTAGCAGTCCAGAACTATCTTAACCATAGCAGATGATGTCTCTCAGAGGTAAGCAGGGGTGTTGCTTTATGTGCTTGCTGGGTGGGGAAGAAGAGTAGTTTCTCCCAGGTCAGGGACATTGACAAAATGATGAACTAGTGCACATGCGCTCTCTCTCTCTTTCTCTCTCTCTTTCCCTGTTCGCTGATTCTAGCAATTGCTCCAAGCTTGACATCCTCAAGGCTCATTGGCTCTCAGTTCCTCAGTATGACATTTTACTAGAATAGCCTCTTGTCCAATAAATGGTTGTCTTAGATTAAGATGATTTGTGATAGACTTTTTCTTTTTCTAAGAATTTCTTTCTTTTTTCTTTTTCTTCTTCTTTTTTTTTTAAGATTTTATTTATTTATTTGACAGAGAGAGAGAGAGAGAGAGAGTGAGATCACAAGTAGGCAGAGAGGCAGGCAGAGGGAGAGAGGGAAGCAGGCTCCCTGCTGAGCAGAGAGCCCAGAGCCCGATGCAGGGCTTGATCTCAGGACCCTGAGATCATGACCTGAGCTGAAGGCAGATGCTTAACCCACTGAGTCACCCAGGCACCCCATCTTCTTTCTTTCCTTTCAAGATTTTATTTATTTATTTGAGAGAGAGTGCAAGCAGGGGAAGCAGCAGGCAGGAGGAGGAGAAGCAGGCTCCCTGCCGAGCAGGGAGCCTGATGTGGGGCTTGACCCCAGGACCCGAGATTGTGACCCGAGTTGAAGGCAGATGCCCCGCTGACTGAGCCACCCAGGCACCCCTGTGATAGACCTTTAATAGACTTTCAGATTATCTCAGCAGGGATGAAGAAAGCTGAACATTAACTTATAAAGAATAAGTAGGAAGCTAAATTTTGGGGGACTACTGTCCTGAAAGGATGCCCTGCCATGTGGTTCCATTGTATCACTGAGCACATATGTTGTCATTCATGTACATGTTTGCCCTCTCTATAAGATTGTGAGCTCCTTGAAGGCAGAGACCGTCACTTGTCCATCCTTGTATTTCTAGTGTTGAGAATGGTTCTTGGTATATAGCAGCTGTTCAGTAAATGCATACCACTTTGACCCAAATTGAATTCCCCCAGGTCAGATATGCTCATGGAGGAAATACTATGAAAAACCAAATGTTCTCTAAAAACATCTGTTTCTTTTGATATGCTATATTACCATTCCAATGTTGGACATAGAAGGAAATAAAGGAGCAGATAAATCTAACCTTTTATAATTATGGATACCTTTGGAAATGGAGTAAGAGGAGAGTCACATTGGGAAGCTTAGTTTTCTTTGGAGGTAAGATAAGTAAGATTCTTTCTTTATAGACTCAAACATTCTACTTCTTTATATGATCTCCCTATTTGAGACAGTATCAGATAAATGGTCCTACATTTTTTTTTAAGATTTTAGTTATTTATGACAGAAAGAGAGAGATCACAAGTAGGCAGAGAAGAAGGCACAGAGAGACAGAGCGGGTAAGCAGGCTCCCTGCTGAGCAGAGAGCCCGATGTGGGGCTTGATTCCAGAACCCTGATATATGACCTGAGCTGAAGGCAGAGACTTAACCACTGAGCCACCCAGGTGCCCCTAAATGGTTCTACATTGTTAGTTCAGATAGGATCATGTGTTTTTTCTACTTGGAGTGCTCTATCAGCTCCTCACTGTCTATCCATGTCTAGGATCAAGACCCAGGGCAAAATCTAAATACTCCCAGGAAATCTTCTCTGATTCATCTCCGTTTGTTTTATTCATTTCTTTTCTCCCTGGCCCCCAGAATTTTAGTTTGTATTTATTCATAATCATTAAAATAGTCTATGTATATAAACATATTCTTATATTTAGTCTTCTATTTAGATCTTGTCTTTAGATGCTTCTTTATACGGTTAGTCACCTTTTTAATGTGTGAATATTTAATTGACCATACTAGTGATGTTGGGTGTTGTACTTGCTCTCAAGTTGCTGAAACCTTCTCTATTTCTTGGCCTCTATTTCTTCAAAGAAGTTTTCCCATCCATCTACTTACCCACCCAGTCATCCTTTCATACCCCTACCAATCCATCCATTCATGCATCATCCATCCATCCATCCATCCACCCCCATCTACAAATATATGTCAGGAAGCTGCTCTGTGCTGGACACTGTTGGATACTAGGAATATACCTGCTTGTAAATGAAAGGGCAAATCTTTCCCATCCAGAATGTTTGAGAGAGGTTGTACAGAAGTTAAAGCCCTGATGTTGATTCTCTAATCTCTTTTATGACCCAGGGAAGTTTGAAGACCCTATTGCAGCACCAGCCTTTAATTCATATATATAGGCATATTTGGGAAGCTCCACCTTCTGTAGAAACCATCCCATTCACACACCCCCTCCAAAGTGAGCTGAGTCTCCCTAGGACTTGATGAGGAACGTTTCTAGAATAGGTGTGTTGGATGGGAGGTGGGGAACATCTCTGGTACAGAGCAGGAGAAGCTTGATTTTCAGTATTCCCAGATGGTGCTTAATATTGTTTCTCTGGGGCAGGAATTCAGAGGGTTTCAATTTCAGGAAGCTTTACCCTTCTAAGAATTATTAAGGAAATTGAAGAGTTTTTGTTTTATGTAGGCTGTATGAAATTTACTCTTAGAAACCAAAACAGAAAAATAACATATTTACTAATCATTAAAATAATAAATTAGGCGTGACACTTTTTAAAATAACATTTTTAAATGAAAAATAACCATTTTCTAAAACAAAAAAAATGTAGTGCAAGGAATGGCATTATTTTATTTTTATGGAAGTCTTTAATATCTGGCTTTATAGAAGGCAGCTGTATTCTCATATTTGTTTCTGCATTCAGTCTAGTGAAGTACATTGATTTGATTGAATCATATGCAGAAAATCTGGCCTTATACAGATATGTAGTTGGAAAAGTAGGAATGTTTTCATACCCTTTTCAGATTGTTATGGATGTTCTTTGATATAACACCAAAATTCAACCAATGGTAATTTCTCAAGGATTATTTGTAATGTAGTATCTGAAACTATAGCAATCAGCAATTTTTGGGAAACTGTCAAGTTCATGGTGATGGATACAAGTTTTCCAAAATTCTAATTTTTATTTGCAAATTTAATCATCAGTACCAAATACATTAGTTTTTTTTTTTTTTTTTGCAGGAAGTGTTAGGCTATTTCATTTAGTTTCGAGAAAACATCTGCGGGATACCCAGGTCTGAAGAATCACAACATGCCAGTTGTTTTTCTCCATGAAAAAAGTGGCTAGTTCACTTGTAACTTGAGCAATCACACACGTATTTTGTTTTATTTTGTTTTTGCTTCTCCTGGAGACAACTATTGTCCTTTGGTATGTAGCAGAAGTGCTTTGTGCATGCTTGCCATTTTGTGACATAGAATATTAAAAAGATGTGTCCTCAGAGTTGCGACTTAATAAAACGAATAATGTTTACTGCTTCCTCATGAACAAGTGAAGCTGGTGTTTTTGCTTTAATGGTGGGGAAGGATATAAAACTACCAGTTCATTGCCCTTTCCCTGGTTTGGGCTAAACTATTGGAAGTTTATTCACCATTGCTTTGGGACCATCAGAGCAAATGTCAACACAGTGAAAATGTAAAAAGTGTCTCAGTGTGATTGTGAAAATAGTTTTGACCTTGAATACCCCTTAAAAGTGTCTCATTGGTTTCCTAGGGTCAGCAGGACAACAGTGGGCTCCATCTGAAAACAACTATTCTAGGACAAACAATTTCATCAGTGTTAATGGGGTAGCAAGATTTTTATTGGATCTAGACAACCAACCACCTTGTGTAATAAACCTTTATGGGGAAAAAATATGCTCTGAATTCTCAACACCTGACTTACTAAGAAACTTTGAGAACTCACTGTATTTATAAGTTGGTGATGGCCTGTATGTCAATAGTTTGCATAATGCACCTGCCTCCTAAATTTACAGGATGCTTAGGTTTTTGAAAGGAAGCACACAATTAAAAAACACTTAAAATTAATTTTCTCATAAGAATTAAAGGATAAGAAAGAAACAAATTTCAGTGAGTTAGAGGAAAATCAAGTCATATACATTAGTCATATGTTAATATTCTTAGTAAACATTTCTGGACAAAGTCAATATGGTAAAAAATTTTATATAGGAAATAATAACAAAATTACTGAAAATGTTCAATTAAGTCCCCCAAGACATTAACCTGCAGGCATTGTAAATCTATTCTCCATCTTCTTCATTTATAAGAATTGTTGCAAACCCAGTTTTTGTCATATTCACTCAATGACAAGCCAGATTTAGCATATTCTTCGATCTTGGCTGTGTTGTCTCATCCCCCATATTTAATGAACATCTGCTACATATATGCCACCTTTTATATGGAATTAGAGATTGCATATGGGATGATAATGCCCACATGAGTGAGTTTATTGTGTAAGTGGTAAGCTGGACTAATCATTTATGGGCCAATCAATAAATCTCTAGGTTGTCAGTTGATACTTGCCCATGTGCAAAGCAGGGGTACCTGAAAAAGTAAAGACTTTAATTGTATACTTTTATTTTGTTTAGGTTTTTTTCTTGGAGGTAAGGATTTGATCTAAGTTTCATAAAAACATAACTATAGGTTGTATATTCTTTATAGAACTTGGAAAAAATAGTACTGAAGAGATATTTTACCAGTGTTAATAAGAAAAACACACTATAATACTACTTCAGCCACTGACATATATTTTTATGCCAAATTGGTTTACATCTTATATAATTTTTGCCATTTTTAATAATTTCATCCATATAAATGGAACATAAATTTCTCAGTAATTGATAATTTCAAGAATAATAATCTAGGGGTACCTGGCTGGCTCAGTGGGTTAAAGCCTCTGCCTTTGGCTCAGGTCATGAGCCCAGGGTACTGAGATCAAGCCCCGTGTTGGGCTCTCTGCTCAGCAGGGAGCCTGCTTCCCTTTCTCTCTCTCTCTGCCTGCCTCTCTGCCTACTTGTGATCTCTGCTGTCAAATAAATAAACAAAATCTTAAAAAAAAAAGAATAATAATCTAACCCATAATAATCAACCCATAATAATCTAACCCGTTATAATCAATAATAATCTAACCCATAATAATCCTTGGTATTTTTAGGACTGAGTTTATTTACAATATATGCATTCATGTAAAATGTGTATTTTGCAAGACCACATACAAACACTTATACATTAACATGTGAGAATGGTTACTTATGTGGAAGTGGGGAGTGAAATGGGTGGGGATAAACACATAAACAAAACAAGTGAGAAGCTTTCCATAACTTACTGATAATATGACATGAACTGAGGAGTATGGTCAGCTCAGCCCTCAGCATTTGAAATAAAACAAATATAATATGTTAAATAGTTAGATATGATATTAGTGAAGATACAGAATTTCAGCCATCTATAATAAGTCCCATATTGTCTGATTGCTTTCACAAGGGTAAACATGCAGGAACTACAGAAAATCTGTTTTTTTTTTTCCTTCCCCCCCATCTATATTGTTCTAAAAATTTTTTATTGTATAAATTTTTAAGTTCTTGCAAAAGAAAGATATAACCCTCTGAGCTCATCACACTAAGATTCAATTAGTAGTCAAAGTTTTGTTTTATTTTTTCCTTTCTCCATATCATACTGTGATTCTCATCTTAACATTTCACCCTGAAATCCTTCAGTATGCATCTCTAAAAATAGTATTTGCTTTTCATAATGATCATGGTTAATACCACTTGGCTATAAATGGTGAGTACCTTTCATTGATTCTTCACCTAGGATCTTCTTTGATACTAACTGATACTTTCCAAGCATGCTTTTATTTAAAAGCAAAATACGTACAAGTTTAAGAAAGAAATGTGTTCAGTATCATCTCAGAATATTTGAATGGGACAGCATACATCCACCCTAGGTGGGTGGATGTGGGAAAGGGGATTGGACTGCATCATGCTGTAAGTAGGGACATATTGTATTAATTGTCTCTCACACTCTGGGTTCATGACTCCTCACTCCTTAAAAATTTTTTAAATGTATTTTTGGCAAATAAAAATTATATATACTTAAGGTGTATCACCTGATGATTTGAATATATATATAACTGTGAGATGATTACCACAATTAAACTTACTAGCATTATCATTACCTCCCATAGATACCATTTTGTGTGTATGCTTGAGAATCCTTGGGATCTACCCTCTTAGCAAATTTTGAGTATATTATTAACCATAGCCACCATTCTGTATATTAGGTCTGTAGAACTTTTTCATCTTATAATTAAAGGTCTGTGTCTTTTGGTCAATATCTCCCTTCTTGTCCCCCCTTCAGGGCTCTGGTAACCACCATTTTACTTTCTGTTACTGTGAATTTGACTTTCTTTTAGATTCCACATGTAAGTGACATCATGTGATATTTATCTTTCTGTGTCTAGTTTATTTCATTTAACATTATCCCCTCCAAGTTTACCTCTGTTGTCACAAATGGTAGGATTTCCTTCTTTTAAAAGACTGAATAATGTTCATTGTATACATGTATTTATATGCATGTGTGTGTGTGTGTGTGTGTGTGTGTGTGTTAGGTTGTTTACACATCTTGGCTACTATGGATAATGATGCAATCAACATGAGAGTGCTGATATCTCTTTGAGATTGTGATTTTTATCTCCTTTGTATATATACTCAGAAGTGGGATTGCTGGATCATGTGGTAGTTCTATTTTAATTTTTTGAGGAACTTCCATACTGTTTCCGTTAATGGCTATACCAATTTATATTTTCACCGATAGTGCGCAATGGACCCATTTCTTCATACCTTTATCAATACTTATTTTTTGACTTTTTGGTAGTAGCTATCCTAACAGGTATGAGGTAATATCTCATTGTGGTTTTGTTTTTCCCTGATGATTAAGTGATGTTGAACATCTTTTCACGTACCTGTTGGCCATTTGTATGTCTTCTTTGAAACAATTTCTATGCAAGTCCTTTCCCCATTTTTTTCTTTTTTTTTTTTTAAGATTTTATTTTTTTATTTGATAGAGAGAGATCACAAGTAGGCAGAGAGGCAGGCAGAGAGAGAGAGGCAGAAGCAGGTTCCCTGCTGAGCAGAGAGCCTGATGTGGGGCTCGATCCCAGCACCCTGAGACCATGACCTGAGCTGAAGGCAGAGGCTTAACCCACTAGGCCACCCAGTCACCCCTCTTTCCCCATTTTTAATTGTTTGTTTTTTGTCTGCTATTGAGCTGTATTTTTGCTTATTGAGTTGTATTTCATTTCTTTGCCTTTGATGTCATAGCCCAAAACTGCCAAGACCAGTATCAAAAAGCTATTCCCTTATGTTTTCTTCTAGAACTTTTATAGTTTTATGTCTTATATTGAAGTCTTTAATCCGTTTGAGTTGATTTTGGGTATGATGTAAGACAAAGACCTGATTTCATCCTTTGGCATGTGTATCCAATTTTCCCATCATCATTTGTTGAAGATAACATTTTTGCCTATTGTACATTATTGTTTCTTCTGTCATAAATTAATTGACTGTATATGCATGAATTTATTTCTGAGCTCTCTATTCTGTTCCATTGGTCTATGGGTCTGTTAGATCAATACCATACTATTTTGATTACTGAAGCTTGATAATATAGTTTGAAATCTGTAAGTATGATCCCTCTAGCTTTGTTCCCCAGGTTCAAGATTGTTTTAGCTGTCTGAGGTCTTTTGTGGTTTCAGATGAATTTTGGGATTTTTTTTTTATATATTTGGGAAAAGGCCATTGGAATTTTAGTAGGGATTACTTTGATTCTGTAGATTGCTTTGGGTAGAATGGACATTTTAAATATGGGATATCATGAGGAAGTGGAGATGCAAAATGGGGGGTTTGGGGGGTAGGAAAAGAATAAATGAAACAAGATGGGATTGGGAGGGAGATAAACCATAAGTGACGCTTAATCTCACAAAACACACTGAGGGTTGCTGGGTCAAGGCGGGGTCGGAAGAGAGGGGTGGGGTTATGGACATTGGGGAGTGTATGTGCTATGGTGAGTGCTGTGAAGTGTGTAAACCTGGCGATTCACAGACTCGTACCCCTGGGGATAAAAATACATTGTATGTTTATAATGTGTGTATATATACACACATTATATACATATATATGTATATATACACACATTATAAACATATAATGTTTATATATAATATATATAATATATAAATAAACTGTAGCACATGCTAAAAAAAAATATGGGATATCATTCCATTTATTTTTATCTCCTTAAATGTGCACTGTGGTGAGGATTGGTGGCCAGGACCTTGTCTGGCATTGTGTCAACAGGTAGCCAGAGAAACTTGCTGGCTGCTGAGTGCTGGGTGACTGTACTGAATCCTTGGGGCTGAGGCAGCTCCATCAGGGGTAAGGAGATGGGGTTGGGGATGGACTCAGACAAGGGGAAACTGCAAACTTGAAAGCCTGTGGGTGCGTCAGCAGAGAAAGCTTTAGAGGGTCCAAGGCAACCATGCTGCTTGCTGGTTTTCTTGGTGGTGAAAGCTGGGGTCATTCACAAAGCAGACAATTGAGACTACACTAGATCTCACCATAGGGCTGATACTGGTAATCCTTGCCCTCCTTCCTTGTTTCTAGCTGTCTCCAGATGTCTCTGCTATACCATCTCCGTGTGGCGTGAAACCATCACATCTTTGTGCAGTGCCCTAAAAGGCTGGAGAAGCTGATCACTCACCAGGCTCTTCCCTTTTTGCATAGTTATTCTCAGGCTTTTTACTCCATTGTGTTACTGAGGCTTCTTTTTTTTCTTTCAAGTTTTTATTTAAATTCCAATTAGTTAACATATAGTGTCCTATTAGTTTCAGGTGTAGAATTTAGTGATTCATCACTTACGTACAATATCTGGTATTCATCACAAGTCCCCCCCTTTTTTTTTAAAGATTTTATTTATTTGACAGAGAGAGATACAGTGAGAGAGAGAGCACAAGCAGGAGGAGTGGGAGAGGGAGAAGCAGGCCCCTCGCCAAGCAGGGAGCCCGATGTGGAGCTCGATCCCAAGACCCTGGGATCATGACCTGAGCTGAAGGCTGATGCTTAACGACTAAGCCACCCAGGCACCCCAATAAGTGCCCTTCTTGATACCCATCACCTACTTCACCCAACCCCCTGCCTACCTCCCCTCCAGCAAACTTCAGTTTGTGCTCTATGGGTATTGTTTGCCTCTCTCTCTTTTTATTCTCCTATGTTCATGATTCATTTCTAAATTCCACATATGAGTAAAATAATTTGGTGTTTCTCTTTCTCTGACTGACTTATTCCACTTAACATAACACATTTTAGCTCTCTCCATGTCATTGCAAGTGGCAAGTTTTTGTGACTTCCTTACTGAACTCCTGAGACGTCCCAGAGCTATTTTGGTTCATGGGTAGCTATCTAAGTGTTGCTCTTTGTGGGGACGGAAGCCAGAGTGTCCTACTCCTTCCCCTTCGTGATGTCACCCCTTATTCTTTAAGTTTAATTAAAACCAGTCAGAATTCAACAGGTCCGATTGGTTAATGAGGTTTCTAGTTTGGGATGCCATCCTTCCATTGATTTTCTTCTAGAACTCTGGGATGGGTTGGGCTAACACTGTCCCGAGTGGCATTCCCATCTGCCTGCCCTCGCCCGCAAATTGAAGCCCACTACTTCCTGCTGCCCCCATGTGTGTGGCTGTGG
The DNA here is from genome assembly GCF_902655055.1 of Lutra lutra. Taxonomy (NCBI): domain Eukaryota; kingdom Metazoa; phylum Chordata; class Mammalia; order Carnivora; family Mustelidae; genus Lutra; species Lutra lutra. The sequence continues at coordinate 100,092,043 of NC_062280.1, forward strand.
GCCTCAGCAGAGTCAACCTGCTGCTGTGTCTGCTCCTCAGTGCAGTTGTGGAGAAAGGATGATCTCATTCCAGAGGTGTCAGCTCTCATCAGTGGTGCACCTTCATTTTATATTCCCAAGACAAAGACATGGGACTAGGGACTCTTATGGTATCATCTATTTGTTCTGTTCTGAAATCAACTCACTCTACAGACCCTATCCCTGGAATCCATTCTAGACTTCCCTCTATCTAAAAGTAATTTTCTTCCTAGAGCACTGTTCATCCTCTATGTCACTAAAGTTTGGTTGGAGAGTTTTGTTGAAGCTATTACAGGTTGCCTTAACTCCTTGTCTTGAGATGCTAGGGTTGATGTGCCAGGTATTTTGCTTCCAAATGCTGTGTACTTTATACTGAAATTAACTAATTTTTAATAATGAACATCTTTGCATAGAGGGATGTAGGGGGATAATAGCCTGGTTGGGTCACAAAATATTTGTTACACCCTAATCCCAGGATGCTGTCTGACTACATTTCTTCCCTTGCGATAGGTGCTGTTTTGCAGAGCAAATAAGTTGAGTTTTTTTTCCATTAAAATGGACAGGAGAATGCATATAGACACAAATGAATAAAATAATCCAGCGCATTTTTAGAACACTTAATTAAAAATACACTAAGAAGTAGATGTATTTCTTCTCAATAACCTTACACATATGAGGATGTGTTGCCTAGGTGGTGAACTCTTTGGGATTGATTGGGGTGGTCTCCTGTGTCTTTTGAATCCTCCAGGGTAGCTCGTGGTCAAACCTCAATAAGCCATGATGACTGACTGCCTCTGGTGGTGAGTTTGTCACCTCTGAAAGTCAAAGGAACTCTTTGGGGACTCAGATACAATTTCGTTTCTTACAACAAAGAACTCGCTGCAGAGTTCTTAAAGACTCACTGCTTAATCTCTACGCAAGGCATTGCTAAGCAACGGAGAAGCTGGGTGGTAAAGGTCCAGATGCGCAGACCTTTTCTCCCTGGGCTGCTGCTCCAATAGCTTGCCTGATTTTTGCTCTCCTCTCCTAACTCCACATCTCAGGGTCTCCTTCACCACTTCAGGGGCCAGACTGAAATCTCGACTCCTCTAGTGGACAGAGCTGTCTTGCTGTATGTCTGTGAAATTGATACACACCATCTAAACGTATGACCAATTTCTGGTTTCTGTTCTAACTTCTCAATGGAGATAGGGAGTATAATCCACGTTTCTGGGTTTCCCCAAACTGGGAGCACATTAAGATCACAAGAACAGAACCAACAGCAAGTCTCTCTCTGCCTTTGCTAGAATTGCTATGAATATACTCCTCAAATCTTCCAGCTAGTTCAGGAAGTCCCCAGAGGGCATTGTCTATGTGTTAGGAGCAGTGTTTTTTTATGGCCTTTTATTTTCTGCCATTTTCTCCTTTTATGCTCTAGATGCTGGACTTGCAGGTTTATGACTTGCAGATGGGTCCCTGAGGACCCTTCTGTCCTGTGCAGGGTTGATGGCCTTTGCCACGAGGCCTGTTGTGTTGCTGGAAAATTGTCCCTCACTTCAGTATGTGCACCAAGTTTCAGCATGCGGATGCGGTGTGTTCCCTGCGAACCTACGGAAATCGTCCACATTGGTTCCAAATCTGTGGTGTATTCAAGGTTATTTAGCTCTAGAATAGTGTCACATTTACCAAAGTACAGTTTAATAACCATACATAATATGAAAGGAACTTCATTTTTCACTTTTATCTGCAGAAGAACATTAATCCCCTGTAGCACTTCTTATACTCACTCCTTAGTTCTCTTGCATTTCATACTGCCGGGGGCTTCTCCTTCATCACTCACGGCTATTACTAGACCCATCTGCTCTTACCTCCACTCTCCCTCTTCTTTTCTTTAATACTTCTTATCTTGTAGCTCCTCGGGAAGGCTTAGTACTTCCCTTTATTCATTCTCTACATCCTGCCAGTGCTTATCCGTTCTCAAATCCTACAAGATAAGATCATCTCTTATTCTGAGAGCAAAGGGTGGGACAAGAGTTGATTGCACAGTTACAGAATTCTCTAGGGTGAGGTGGTGGGAAGGAGATGTTTATGGCCAAATTCGCATGAGTAAGTGTTAACCTGCTGCGGAGCGTTGCTGCAGTGGTAGAGCAGTCTGTGAGAGGCAATGAGCGAGAACTCTGGAGTCAAAACTTGACCTTCAGACTCCATCTTCACCACATATCAAGACCCTAAGCAAGTTACCTAACATTGTTAAATTTGAATTTCCTTATCTTTAAAATGGGCTTTGGTATAAGATAATTCATGTAAAGTGCTCAAAAATGTTAGCTGTTACCTTATTGGTTACCACCTTCTTTCTCTACATTCTGACAGTTCTGGTCTAGCTGTGGGGACCAAAGGGAATTGACCTGGAGCCAGGGGACAGTCTGAAGAATATGGACTCTCCTATACTTGAACTCTTTCATTCCTTGACCGTGGTTGGGCTCCTGTGTGTCCTGTGGTGCTTCTTCCCCAGGATGAGCTGCCTCCAAAATACTTTCACAGAGACAAACCTGGGAGCAGCACTTCAGATTCCTCACCAGGGCTGGACTTCTAGGGAATAGGCATCTCTAGGTCATTCTGAGGTCTCTTGATGCAAATGAGAAGACAATGGGCAAGGAGTCCTGAATCTGAGATTCTTGTTCTGGGTCCACACTGAGTAAATTGACTAATCGCTTTTCATTGGGTCTCGGTTTCCTAATATCCTACATATTCAGGAAGTGAATATGTAGGAATAGAACATTTATAAGATCTATCCCCATTTTTAAAATTTTATTTACTTATTTATTAGAGAGAGAGAGAGGGAGAGAATAGAGGGAGGGCCAGTGGGGGCGGGGGAGGGAGAGGGAAAGAATCTCAAGTGGACTCCGGGCTCAGTGTAGAGCCCAATGTGGGGCTTGATGTGGGGCTTGATCTCATGACTCTGAGATCATGACCTGAGCCAAAAGCAGGAGTTGGACGCTTCACCAATTGAGCCGCACAGGCACCCTTATAAGACCTATTTTTAAAACAATTACACTTTTTATTATAGGAGCCACTGAATGCTGATTCCATTTTCTGGCTTACCCATGGACTGTTGTTGCAGTCCTGTAGGTGAGCAGACCCCTGAAGCTGGATGTTAGTCACTCTGCAAACTCACTCTTCCCTCTGAACTTTCTCTCATTCCCAGAACATCATTAGAAGAATTACTCTATGCATACATTTATGAACTATGAATCATGAACTTAGCCACGATAACTGAAGACAACCCAGGAAATTTTTATTAAGAGAGGAATAAAAAGTAATTTGGTACAAAGCACTTTTTCTCCTGCTCCAATATTTCTCAGCTTCTGTCAGTTCCACTGGGCAAGTAATGCACACTGAATCCCGCCTGCTGCCCACTGGCTTCATTGCCCTCCCTTTGTCATGGCTGCTGAAAACTGGCCACTGACAGTTCCTCATTGTGCCTCTGATCCTTACTGTGCCAGGAATGAAAAATGTGCAAGTAGAATGTTCTTTCTCCTCCAAATGGTCACAAATGGCCTGGCACAGTGTAATAATGTATGTGAGCTTTCCCATAATGGTCAGAAAAGTTGCTTTGAATTTTGCAATCAATACTTTGTTAGCTTGTAGCATTTTACTCTATTAGAGCCTTTTCTCCAGGGGACATCTTCATCCCCTCAAAATGGATTCTCCAATTCTCCTTACCTTCCCAAAGCCTATCCACAGCCTTCTCTGATAACTCCAGCCTGCTTAGACTACACCAAAGTTCTATTACTCTTAACCTTATATTATCTTACATTGTAATTTATTCTTTTAGTTGTAAGGTACTTTTTCCCTAAGCTAGACTGTCAGTTCTCTGAATAGGAATCATATCTTCTACCTCCTTGTACTGGATAGATGGTTGGTAGTCATTAAATACCTTCTAAGTTATTGATAGATGTTTACAACCATAGTTAAGGGATGGATGAATAGAAGACCAAATGGTATATTTTTCAGTTTTTCTATATAATGAGCAATCTCAAAAATCTCAGTAGCTCTCAGCAGTAAACATTTATTTCTCTTTCATAAGTCTGTAGGTAGTCTGTGGTTTGGCTGATTTAGGATGGGCTTGGCTAAGCCAGGCTGGATTCCAAGGTTTCTGGGTTCACTTCCTCCCTGCATGTCTTAATTCTGGGACCCTGTCTGAAGGGGCAGAGGGTCTTCATCAGTTAACATTCATGGGGCATGTTTTTCAACATAGATATTTCGTGGCTCAGAGCAAATTGCATGGCTCTGCTGATATTAATGAAGTAGGGAAGTTTCTCTACCCACCATGGGAAGAGGCACTACAAAGTTCCTAATTAGAGGTAAGTCAAGTGCTAGGAACAAAAATCAAGCCACTATAGATGGCTAGGTCATTGTCCTTTTTTTTTTTTTTCCCCTTCTTCTGCTGGGACATTTTGTTAGTTAAGAAGGCTCATGGAGCAGTAGGTCATTGTCCTTTGAATTGGAAAAGATGCTGGAAGATTATCCTCTCTAGCCCTTGCCTCCTAGTGTATAAACCTGCACTCCAAGTTTGTCTAAGAGTCAGCAGCGTCAGCATCACCTGGGAGCTTGTTAGAAGTGCAGAATCTCAGGTTCCACATCAGACTTGCTAAATCATAATCTTCATTGTAATAAAATCTTCAAGTGATTCATATACACATTGAAATTTGAAATGGTCTAAAATAGCATTTTTAAAATAGTTTTCTTGAAAGACTAATAGGTGTTAAATGAAGGAAAAATGTTTCCAAGATTAAATACATTTGGGGCATTTCAAAACTTCTCAAAACTTTCAACCCTCTGAGATGGAAGGTTTTACTCATTTCCTGGGGCTGCCATAACAAATTACTGCAAAGTGGGTGGTTAGAAAAAACACAAATGTATTCTCTCACAATTCCGGAGGCCAGAAGTCCAAAATCAGGGGGTTGCCATGGTTGGTTCCTTCTGAAGTCTCTGAGGGAGAATATATTCCATGATTCTCTCCTAGCTTCTGGTGCTTTCTGGCAGTTTTTGGTGTTCTTTGATTTGTAGCTACATCACTTGAATCTTTGCTTCTGTTGTTACATGGCCTTCCTCCCTGTGTCTATGTACATCATTTCGTCTTCTTATAAGAATACCAGTCATTTAATTTAAGACCCACCCTATCTAGAATGATTCATCTTAAATACTTATATCTGCTAGTACCGTATTTCCAAATAAGATGAGATTCTGAGATCCTGGGTAGAAATGAATAACGGGAGGGTACGATTCAACTAAATCTAGAAGTAGAAGGGTAGGATGGAATGAGGCATTCTCCTAACACAATTGGTCTGTTAACACTTTCTTCAAAGAAGAGCTTATGGTACAGACTTAGATGAGAATCTAAGCCACCCTAGGCATATGGTTATTGATTTTCCTCTGAGAGTTTTCTGAGAATGAAACTCCACAGGGTCATTTTGTAGCCTCTTCCAAAGTGATCCCAAGTCTCACCTATAATTATTTATCAGAGGTGAAAAACTTGTATCTAAATATGGCCCTCATAAAACTTTTTTTGGCTATCTTAAAAGATTCCATTGAGAAGTAGCATCATCTTTAGATGGGAATTTGATATATTTATGAATTTGGGATGACTGATATTTAAAAGAAACTTAAAAAAATACTAGTTTCTGGGAGGAGTCAAGATGGTGGAGAAGTAGCAGGCTGAGACTACTTCAGGTAGCGGGAGATCAGCTAAATAGCTTATCTAAAGATTGCAAACACAAATCCAACGGGAGATTGAAGAGAAGAAGAACAACAATTCCAGAAACAGAAAATCAACCACTTTCTGCAAGGTAGGACTGGCGGAGAAGTGAATCCAAAGCGACGGGAAGATAGACCGCGGGGGGAGGGGCTGGCTCCTGGCGAGCGGCGGAGTAACGGAGCACAAAATCAGGACTTTTAAAAGTCTGTTCTGCTGAGGGACATCGCTCCAGAGGCTTAACCAGGGTGAAGCCCAGGCAGGGTCAGTGCGGCCTCAGGTCCCGCAGGGTCACAGAAGGATCGGGGGTGTCTGAGTGTCGCAGAGCTTACCGGTATTAGAACAGGGAAGCCGGCTACAGAGACAGAGCCGAGGAGTGACTCTCAGCTCGGGGTTACCGTGAACCGGTCGCAGGCTCGGTCAGCTCGGAGCGCGGCCGGAGGCAGGGTGACGGGAGTAATTGGGCGCTGTTCTCTGAGGGTGCACTGAGGAGTGGGGCCCCGAGCTTTCGGCTCCTCCGGGCCGGACACCGGGAGGCCGCCATCTTCATTCCCGCCCTCCGGTCTCTACGGAAAGCGCTCAGGGAACAAAAGCTCCCGAAAGCAAACCCAGCAAACCCGAGCAGATTAATCAGCCAGGCCCCGGGTAAGGGCGGTGCAACTCCACCTGAGGCAAAGATGCTTGAGAATCACTACAACAGGCCCCTCCCCCAGAAGATCAGCAAGAAACCCAGCCAGGACCAAGTTCACCTACCAAGGAGTGCAGTTTCAATACCAAGGAGAGCGGCGGAATTCCAGAGGAGAAGAAAGCAAAGCACGGAACTCATGGCTTTCTCCCCATGATTCTTTAGCCTTGCAGTTAATTTAATTTTTTTTTCAATTTTTTTCTCTTCTTCTGCTAAATTTTTTTAACTTTTACCGTTTTCTTTTTTAACGTTTTTTAAATAGTTTATCTAATATATATATATATATATATATTTTTTTTTTCCTTTTATATTTTTTATCGGCTTTCTTTTTTTAATAGTTTCTTTTTTTTTCTTCTTTCTGAACCCCTTTTTATCCCCTTTCTCCCCCCTCACGATTTAGGATCTCTTCTGATTTGGCTAAAGCATATTTTCCTAGGGTTGTTGCCACCCTTTTAGTATTTTACTTGCTCCTTCATATACTCTTATCTGGACAAAATGACAAGGCGAAAAAATTCACAACAAAAAAAAGAACAAGAAGCAGTACCAAAGGCTAGGGACCTAATCAATACAGACATTGGTAATATGTCAGATATAGAGTTCAGAATGATGATTCTCAAGGTTCTAGCTGGGCTTGAAAAAGGCATGGAAGATATTAAAGCAACCCTCTCAGAAGATATAAAAGCCCTTTCTGGAGAAATAAAAGAACTAAAATCTAACCAAGTTGAAATAAAAAGAGCTATTAATGAGGTGCAATCAAAAATGGAGGCTCTCACTGCTAGGATAAATGAGGCAGAAGAAAGAATTAGCGATATAGAAGACCAAATGACAGAGAATAAAGAAGCTGAGCAAAAGAGGGACAAACAGCTACTGGACCACGAGGGGAGAATTCGAGAGATAAGTGACACCATAAGACGAAACAACATTAGAATAATTGGGATTCCAGAAGAAGAGGAAACGGAGAGGGGAGCAGAAGGTATATTGAAGAGAATTATTGGAGAGAATTTCCCCAATATGGCAAAGGGAACAAGCATCAAAATCCAGGAGGTTCAGAGAACCCCCCTCAAAATCAATAAGAATAGATCCACACCCCGTCACCTAATAGTAAAATTTACAAGTCTTAGTAAGAAAGAAAAGATCCTGAAAGCAGCCCGGGAAAAGAAGTCTGTAATGTACAATGGTAAAAATATTAGATTGGCAGCAGACTTATCCACAGAGACCTGGCAGGCCAGAAAGAGCTGGCATGATATATTCAGAGTACTAAATGAGAAAAACATGCAGCCAAGAATACTATATCCAGCTAGGCTATCATTGAAAATAGAAGGAGAGATTAAAAGCTTCCAGGACAAACAAAAACTGAAAGAATTTGCAAATACCAAACCAGCTCTACAGGAAATATTGAAAGGGGTCCTCTAAGCAAAGAGAGACCCTAAAAGTAGTAGATCAGAAAGAAACAGAGACAATATACAATAACAGTCACCTTACAGGCAATACAATGGCACTAAATTCATGTTTCTCAATACTTACCCTGAATGTTAATGGGCTAAATGCCCCAATCAAGAGACACAGGGTATCAGAATGGATAAAAAAACAAAGCCCATCTATATGTTGCCTACAAGAAACTCATCTTAAACCCGAAGACACCTCCAGGTTTAAAGTGAGGGGGTGGAAAAGAAATTACCATGCTAATGGACATCAGAAGAAAGCAGGAGTGGCAATCCTTATATCAGATCAATTAGATTTTAAGCCAAAGACTATAAAAAGAGATGAGGAAGGACACTATATCATACTCAAAGGAACTGTCCAACAAGAAGATGTAACAATTTTAAATATCTATGCCCCTAACGTGGGAGCAGCCAACTATATAAACCAATTAATAACAAAATCAAAGAAACACATCGACAAGAATACAATAATAGTAGGGGATTTTAACACTCCCCTCACTGAAATGGACAGATCATCCAAGCAAAAGATCAACAAGGAAATCAAAGCCTTAAATGACACACTGGACCAGATGGACATCACAGATATATTCAGAACATTTCATCCCAAAGCAACAGAATACACATTCTTCTCTAGTGCACATGGAACATTCTCCAGAATAGATCACATTCTTGGTCCTAAATCAAGTCTCAACCGGTATCAAAAGATTGGGATCATTCCCTGCATATTTTCAGACCACAATGCTCTAAAGCTAGAACTCAATCACAAGAGGAAATTTGGAAAGAACCCAAATACATGGAGACTAAACAGCATCCTTCTAAAGAATGAATGGGTCAACCAGGAAATTAAAGAAGAATTGAAAAAATTCATGGAAACAAATGATAATGAAAACACAACGGTTCAGAATCTGTAGGACACAACAAAGGCAGTCCTGAGAGGAAAATATATAGCGGTACAAGCCTTTCTCAAGAAACAAGAAAGGTCTCAGGTACACAACCTAACCCTACACCTAAAGGAGCTGGAGAAAGAACAAGAAAGAAAGCCTAAACCCAGCAGGAGAAGAGAAATCATAAAGATCAGAGCAGAAATCAATGAAATAGAAACCAAAAAAACAATAGAACAAATCAACAAAACTAGGAGCTGGTTCTTTGAAAGAATTAATAAGATTGATAAACCCCTGGCCAGACTTATCAAAAAGAAAAGAGAAAGGACCCAAATAAATAAAATCATGAATGAAGTGGAGTGATCACAACGAACACCAAAGAAATACAGACAATTATAAGAACATACTATGAGCAACTCTACGCCAACAAATTTGACAATCTGGAAGAAATGGATGCATTCCTAGAGACATATAAACTACCACAACTGAACCAGGAAGAAATGGAAAGCCTGAACAGACCCATAACCAGTAAGGAGATTGAAACAGTCATCAAAAATCTCCAAACAAACAAAAGCTCAGGGCCAGATGGCTTCCCGGGGGAATTCTACCAAACATTTAAAGAAGAACTAATTCCTATTCTCCTGAAACTGTTCCAAACAATAGAAATAGAAGGAAAACTTCCAAACTCATTTTATGAGGCCAGCATCACCTTGATCCCAAAACCAGACAAGGATCCCATCAAAAAAGAGAACTACAGACCAATATCCTTGATGAACACAGATGCAAAAATTCTCGCCAAAATACTAGCCAATAGGATTCAACAGTACATTAAAAGGATTATTCACCACGACCAAGTGCGATTTATTCCAGGGCTGCAAAGTTGGTTCAACATCCGCAAATCAATCAATGTGAAAGAACACATTAATAAAAGAAAGAACAAGAACCATATGATACTCTCCATAGATGCTGAAAAAGCATTTGACAAAGTACAGCATACCTTCTTGATCAAAACTCTTCAAAGTGTAGGGATAGAGGGCACATGCCTCAATATTATCAAAGCCATCTATGACAAACCCACCGCAAATATCATTCTCAATGGAGAAAAACTGAAAGCTTTTCTGCTAAGGTCAGGAACACGGCAGGGGTGTCCGTTATCACCACTGCTATTCAACATAGTACTAGAAGTCCTAGCCTCAGCAATCAGACAACAAAAGGAAATTAAAGGCATCCAAATCGGCAAAGAAGAAGTCAAACTATCACTCTTTGCAGATGATATGATACTGTATGTGGAAAACCCAAAAGACTCCACTCCAAAACTGCTAGAACTTGTGCAGGAATTCAGTAAAGTGTCAGGATATAAAATCAATGCACAGAAATCAGTTGCATTTCTCTACACCAACAACAAGACAGAAGAAAGAGAAATTAAGGAGTCTATCCCATTTACAATTGCACCCAAAACTATAAGATACCTAGGAATAAACCTAACCAAAGAGACTAAGAATCTATACACAGAAAACTATAAAGTACTCATGAAAGAAATTGAGGAAGACACAAGGAAATGGAAAAATGTTCCATGCTCCTGGATTGGAAGAATAAATATTGTGAAAATGTCTATGCTACCTAAAGCAATCTACACATTTAATGCAATTCCTATCAAAGTACCACCCATTTTTTTCAAAGAAATGGAACAAAGAATCCTAAAATTTATATGAAACCAGAAAAGACCTCGAATAGCCAAAGGAATATTGAAAAAGAAAGCCAAAGTTGGTGGCATCACAATTCCGGACTTCAAGCTCTATTACAAAGCTGTCATCATCAAGACAGCATGGTACTGGCACAAAAACAGACACATAGATCAATGGAACAGAATAGAGAGCCCAGAAATGGACCCTCAACTCTATGGTCAACTCATCTTCAACAAAGCAGGAAAGAATGTCCAATGGAAAAAATACAGCCTCTTCAATAAATGGTGTTGGGAAAATTGGAGAGCCACATGCAGAAAAATGAAATTGGATCATTTCCTTACACCACACATGAAAATAGACTCAAAATGGATGAAGGACCTCAATGTGAGAAAGGAATCCATCAAAATCCTTGAGGAGAACACAGGCAGCAACCTCTTCGACGTCAGCCGCAGCAACATCTTCCTAGGAACATCACCAAAGGCAAGGGAAGCAAGGGCAAAAATGAACTATTGGGATTTTATCAAGATCAAAAGCTTTTGCACAGCAAAGGAAACAGTTAACAAAACCAAAAGACAACTGACAGAATGGGAGAAGATATTTGCAAATGACATATCAGATAAAGGGCTAGTGTCCAAAATCTATACAGAACTTAGCAAACTCAACACCCAAAGAACAAATAATCCAATCAGAAATGGGCAGAGGACATGAACAGACATTTCTGCACAGAAGACATCCAGATGGCCAACAGACACATGAAAAAGTGCTCCATATCACTCGGCATCAGGGAAATACAAATCAAAACCACCATGAGATATCACCTCACACCAGTCAGAATGGCTAAAATTAACAAGTCAGGAAATGACAGATGCTGGCGAGGATGCGGAGAAAGGGGAACCCTCCTACACTGTTGGTGGGAATGCAAGCTGGTGCAACCACTCTGGAAAACAGCATGGAGGTTCCTCAAATGTTGAAAATAGAACTACCCTATGACCCAGCAATTGCACTGCTGGGTATTTATCCTAAAGATACAAACGTAGTGATCCGAAGGGGCACATGCACCCGAATGTTTATAGCAGCAATGTCTACAATAGCCAAACTATGGAAAGAACCTAGATGTCCATCCACAGATGAATGGGTAAAGAAGATGTGGTATATATACACAATGGAATACTATGCAGCCATCAAAAGAAATGAAATCTTGCCATTTGCGACGACGTGGATGGAACTAGAGGGTATCATGCTTAGCGAAATAAGTCAATCGGAGAAAGACAACTATCATATGATCTCCCTGATATGAGGGAGAGGAGATGCAATATGGGGGGTTAAGGGGGTAGGAGAAGAATAAATGTAACAAGATGGGATTGGGAGGGAGACAAACCATAAGTGACTCTTAATCTCACAAAACAAACTGAGGGTTGATGCGGGGAGGGGGGTTTGGAGAGGGGGAGTGGGGTTATGGATATTGGGGAGGGTACGTGCTATGGTGAGTGCTGTGAAGTGTGTAAACCTGGCGATTCCAGACCTGTATATGTATATGTACATGTAAAATATATGTTTATAATAAATAAAATTTAAATAAAAATACTAGTTTCTTTGCACAAAATCTACTAGAATTTCTCCATCAGTTCATACATGAGAGTATAATGATACCTAATATGAACCAAAATGATGGGATTAGAGAAGGGCAAATTTGAATTATCTAGCCTCCATTTTTTGAGACAGAACAAATCACTGGTTCTGAAATCAGGGAAACGGTGTTCCTAGAGTACCAGGATGTAATATTTGGGAATCATGGAAAGTCTTGCTGAATTAGCAATTATCTTGGGAATACAGGGCTTATTCTATTTAACCATGATGAAACATGTGCATTTTTAAGAAAAGTATCTCATTAGTATAATGTAAGGTCATGTGCAGTGGTAAGAAATAGTGCAGAGAGACCTGCACACCCTTTATTCAGTTTCCCTTTCATGTAACACTTTGTAAACAATGACAAAAACAATAACACATCTTAGTACAATATCACAACGAAGGTATTGACTTTGATAGAATTCAATAATCTTATTCAGGGCTCCCCAGTGTTACTTGTAGTCTCGTGCATGTTTGTGCATGTGTGTGTGTATGTGTGTGTGTTTAGTTCTATAGAATTTTATCACATGAGTAGGTTGGTCTTTTCACCACCACAGCCAAAATATAGAAGAGTTCCATCACCCCAAGGAGCCCTCCTATTTTTTTTAAAAACATGCATCTTGAATTAAATTCTCCCAACAAGTTTTCCCAAGTCATCTGTGCTCATGGAACCCTGGAAATTATTCTGCCAGGAATGAACAGCCTCCCACATGAACTGGCTGGCGGAGAGTGCTAGTCAGCAGTTGTGCAACATCACAAAGTCAAACTGGACAGCATAGGAGGCAAACCCACGCCCTTGGTCTCCCTAGCATCAGGCACTCACTAACTGAGCTAACTGGCCAGAGATAAGGACTTCATTTCAAATAACAAATTAACAGTTTCCCATAACTCCATTAATGCATGGTTGTGATCCCATGAAATTGCATCTCTGGCACACTGGCTGCACTAAAATTTACTCTATGTAAAATGATTGTGCTAATTGCTTTCTCTTTATGCTTTTATAATCGGCTGGCTGGCAATAACATTTGAAATGTAGTCATGCACTAATGAGAAAGGCCATCCAATCTCATGCTGCAGGTCATTAGTAAATGGCTTAAGAGGTCAAAGGGTAACTTCCCCCTTTGGTGCAGTTGAAGAGGTTGGTGGAGCAAACATCTTTCCTTTTCTTTTTTAAGCTATTTTACTTTTTTGAAGCCAGATTTACTAACCAAATTTGGATATTGATAGAGGAGTGAGTTTGTCAAGGTCTTGGACATTTTAGAAGCACTTTCAACCCTTCTCTTTTTAGAAACAGACCTCAGATATCTTGTAAAATTGGCAGTTTCTCTTCACTGTTTTCCACATCCTTCCATTTTTCCTCTTCCTTCCCCAACACACACATACATGCACACACACACAGTTCTAGCTTTGCTAATTTACATCCTGACAAGTTTATACTAATGATTCTCAACAGGAATGATATTGTCCGATATGGTGTTCTACAACTTTGTTGGGGCATGCTTTTGGACTTCACAATGAAAATGGCATAAAGCCAAGGATGTCAGACATCCTACAATGCCTGGGGCAGTGGTGCACATTAGCAAATTGGTCCCCAACCCACAAGTCTTTCAGATTCCCCATCAATCATTCACACAGATGAAAAATCTGCTTACGATGATCTGAACCTGGAACCTAACTTCATTATGCTACAAACGCAAAGTATTTTTGCATGGTTATAATGGACACTGACTTTTCCAGGAATGTAACTGCTGTGTAAATGGACAAAAGATTGCATTTTGTCTTATTTTTGAATTTGTGTTGTTCGATGTTTTGGAAAGCTCGTATTGTACTGGTGATGGTTATTGGGGAATTTAAGTTGCTGACTGAGCACGTTTGTGTGGATCAGCATCTGGAGCCCATGCCCTCACGGTGATTCTGTCTATGAGTACTGACTATAATATCTTCTAGTCTGGTTGTGTCTGGGCAGGAAGTACATTTATCAAGGGAAGGTAAGGGAGGAAGTGGGGAGAAATTACGGGGAGAATCCAGATAGACAAATAAGGTCATATATGACTTCTTTGTGTAATGTCCCATATTTTTAATAATGTTTCTAAACCTGTGGGATCCAGGGAGAAAGGTGTTTCTTTATGGACAAGTAGGGGAAGATCTGGACTTCTCATTTACATTGGTGAGGGATGAAGACACGGCAGTGTACAGTAATGCAGGTACACATTGCCTGAGAATAATGGGGACAAGAAATCACTAGAATTTGTAAAAGTTAAAGAGAACGTTCTAGGCTTCCATTAAGTCTTAGAATTATGGTTCAAGTAAATCTTAACCTGATCTAAAAGGAGTAAGAAACTCTGACTAACATCCGGGTTGTATAATAAAAGACATACTTGTAATAATGTCCTTCAAATGCATTATCAGAAGTAAAGGACTGAAGTCCCTTTGACACTTGTCCTTATACTCTCAATGGTTTTCACTGCTTTCACAGAACAAGAAACAAAACAACAGTAGCAACAACAACAACAAAAAAACAGTTTTCATTTCTGATCTCTAAAGGAGAAACTCATCCAGTAGTGTATTTCTTCAATGTGTTAGTCAGGGTAAGAGTAGGCTGCTCTCAGAGAGAAATAATTTAGTGGCTTAAAAAAAGGAGAAGGTGGTTTTTCTCTCATGGAATGGTCCAAGGTGGATGTGCCAGGCTGCTGGGCAGCTACGTTCCAGAGATAATTCTGAGAAGGAGTCCCTGGACCTCTTTTCATTTGGTTTCTCTGGCCGCCTAGTTCAGTGTTCCTCAAACTTCACAATTCAGGTAGATCAGTGCTTGCTAAAGCATTGAGAGTTATAGGGCTGTAGGTTCTGCCTTTCTGGTTAGGTCTGAGAGTAGCAAGGCCACAAGGCCTTGTCCTCTTTAATTCTCTGAGCTTGGGTCTTTCAGGTGGTACCAAGGTGGTGGCATGGAGGAGCCCATTCAAGGACCAAGCCTAAACTGGCATAACACACCTCTGTCCATTTTTTACAAGTACAAAGTTAGTTCTGAGGCCAGTGCTGCAAGGGAGCCCTGGAAGTGCAGATCCAGGTGGACAGCCATATTATGTGACTCCAGGAGAAGAGGAGGAGGGATGCTGGTGGAGAAGCCCAGATTCTGTTGCATCATCTCTGCTGAGTCACTATCCTTGGTGTTGGGAATGCAGCAGAGAATGAGGAAGGTGGAGGAAGCTGTGCTGTGTGGTAGTTGTGGGTATTTACTCAGTGAAAAGTCTGCTGAGCTCAAATTCCATCTCTAGCACTTAACCTTGTACAGATTGGTCAGCACCTCTGCCTCAGCTCCAAAATGGTACAATAGTGGCATCTCCTTGGTCCTTACAAGGTCCATGAAATAATGTATCAGTCACTACTATTTTTCTGCTTGTCCTCAAGAAGCTTACACTTTACCATTCTTCATATGTCCCTGAAGAAAATAACTGAGGGTCACTGCTCTAGGTATTGTAAAGACAGGGACCCAAGAAGTTACATGCTTCCTTGACAGCAAAGAGTGGGAGCCATGTAGGCTGGTCCTGCATTCCACTTTCCACCATTTCCATTCAGGTAGAAGTGGCTCCTTTAGTAGAAACAGGCTCGGTTTAACTACTAGCTTTCAACTTTCTTTCTGTGATGAGGTGTAAACATTTGGTCAGCCTTTCTCATCACTTTAATTTTGTTTCTGATGTTGGAGCTTTTTCTACCAACAATATTTACTAATGCACTTACTAGTAACTGGTGGTCTTTCATTTCTCCTGTATCTCTGAAGAATTGCCTCTTGTTTACAGGAGCAAAATGACTTTGACTTGCAGAGGTCTTCACACCCATTTGAGCGCAAGGCTTCCTTATGCCATCCTCTCTCACATTGTCATAGCTCTCAGAATTCTGTACTACACTTCCTTTTATATTATAACTCCAGTGATTTGGAATTCTCATTTGGACAGAGGTTGCAAAATAAGGCACATTGTCATTATAGGTGGCTCTTAAATGGAATGCTTTAAAATCATGTGTCAATTTTAAGGTTACTTGGTAATTTTCTGATTTATTTTTTTAACTTACTTAGAAAAGGGGGAAAATGCATATGTTGGACATCATCTTTTATAGCCTACATAGCCCTGTGACAGTCTGACAGATTCCATAGACTCCCCCGCTCTCCCTCTCACTCCTCTGCCCCTCTTTCTCATATATATAGGTGTATATATATGTGTGTATATATATATATATATATGTATATATATATGTGTGTGTATATATATATATGTGTGTGTGTGTAGATATATATATGTATATATATATACATACACACCTGTAGCAACATACATAAATTTATATAAAACTTCAGAGGTTTCATAGATCTTTTTAACTCCATATACTCCAGGCCAAGAAAATGTCAAAATGGAACATCCTTGGACATGCAGGGCTAATGGCAAATACGTTATATATGTGAGCCAGTATGTCAAAGATTTTATTTTAAACAAAACAGGTCAATATAGATTATATTGAAGCAACAGTCAACATTTATTTATTTCAATCATACTTTTAAACAACCCTTCAAAACCCACTTTTATTGATTGGGCCCCATTAAGTAGGTGGCTGCCATTTTAACTTTCTATGCAACTATAGGCCAATCATCAGTGTTGTTGCACACAGAGAATTGCACATGATAACATTGTCAGCTCCATTAGTAAGTCTAGTAACTGCTTTCCTACTGGTTCACTTAATTGAATCATCCTGTTTTATTTCCTGGATTATCTTCCCATCATCCCTGCTTTTAATCAAGTGGAGAATGTCTCCTTTGTACAAATCAGCACTTTTCCCATTAGCTTGTGTAGTTGGATAATTTATTGAAGTTTACTTTTAAGTTTTTTTTTACTGTCCACATTCAAAGGAGTAGACAGTGTTTTGACCTCCTATGTCTTAGGGAGGGTTGGTTGCAGAGCAGAGAGTAGAAGTTGCCTACAGTGTTGTTTCTTGGGTTTCCTATTCTGAAAGCTGGAGCAAGGGAATTACGTTGGCAATGGAGGAAAGGGAAGAGAGAAAAGCAGTCCAACAGAGTGGGGGTGACTTCACCAAGATGTAAGGGGGTTGGCATGACCTTTGGTCCCTGTAGTCACTTTCTCCTCAGTAACCTGGAGAGGAGACGGGAGCTTGGATTCTCCTTGGAGACAGGGGCAGGAAGGGCGTGGCTGCTTGGTGTGTCTTCTATAAGGATAGGCTCAGGACTCCCAGACACCTGTCCTGGGCAGAGTATTTAAGGGACTATGTGTAGGTGAGCAGTGACTCCTGAGTACCAGACCAAATGCCCTAGGGAGTGTTTTCCTCATGCCTGGGACATTTACAGGGTTCTAGGGAGGGTGGGTCTGAATAATGACCGCTAGTGAATTTTATTCCAGACTGAACCTAAGGGTGCAGTGAGAGTCAGAATCTGATCTGTTGTAATTTCAAGATAATAATATGAGAATATTATTATATGATATATAATCATACAGTGAGAATCATACACATACAGAAGATTCAGATGCAAGCCCTGCCTTTAAGGAGCTCACAGTAGATGGGCAAAGTCAGACATAAACCCGATGCTGATACAGGCAGCGATCAAGAATTATCGAATTCAGGAGAAAGGAATAAAATTTGTTGGAGGGGATGGAGAAAAAGTTTCATGGAAGAAATAGTTTTTCAAATATCCTTTGAAGAACTGATACAACTTAGATGTATGAAAATGAGGAAGAGGTCTCTCCAAGTGCAGGAAATAATGTGAACAGGGGCATAAAGGGCATTGTGAAGAGTAAGAGAGTAGTTCGATTAAACTGTGAGTTGCAAAGGGGATGGATGGGAAATATCTTTGGAAAGTTAAGCTAGGGACTTGCTAAAGGTTTCTAGAGGGGATAGAACACTCTGCTAGAGAGACAGGTAGGGGATCAATGGTGTATAGTGCACATGCCCTTGTGTAACTTTCTTAATCTCTTTGAGTCTCAGGGTCTTGTTTTTGTCTTTTATTTTTCGTTTTCAAATCTATAGAGCAGAGATAATATTATCTTGCAGGATTGTCCCTAGAATTAGAATAATAATGATGATGACAACTCTATGATATAGCTACCATTTCTTTTTTTCAAAGATTTTATTTATTTATTAGAGAGAGAGAGAGAGAGAGAGAGAGCAAGCAGGGGGAGCAGCAGGCAGAGGGAGAGGAAGGAACAGGTTTCCCTCTGAACAGAAAGCCCAACGTGGGGCTTGATCCCAGAACCCTGGGATCCTGACCTGAGCTGAAGGCAGTTGCTAAACCGACAGAACCACCCAGGTGCCCTGTGGCTACATTTCTTGAGCACCAAGCTGTCAGTGTATGGTATGTGCTGGTGTTCAATAAAAATGGCATTTTATGTTATATTATATGTATTACATATATATTATGATATTATATTGCCACTCGGCTATTCAGAGTGTGAGGAATCTGCAATATGTATATACTTTATTAATGCTAGACTTTTCTAAGTCTTATCCAAATTTCTGCTTCCTTGCCCCTGAGCATATAACTTATTGAAATTAGGCCCAAGCATGTGACTTGCAATGGCCAGTGCAATGTGAGTGAGGTTAACATGCTACTTCTGTATGGCAGGCTTTGAGTGATGCCGTGGAACACAATGAAGCATTGTTTGAGTCAGTGGTGTTAGAAGGTGTTGGAGCTTCTTCTGGTAGCCTGAGTATCTGAGTAATTAGGATGAGCTAGAGTCCTCTTCAGTCCCTGCTGACCAGTGTAGACATGTAGTATGAAAGCGATATAAAAGGTACAAACCTTTATTTTTTAAGTCACTGAGATTTGGGGGATGTTTGTTATTGTAACATAACCTCCTATGTCTTGACTAATGCACCTTTCGAACAGTCCATCAATACAGATGTAGAAGGTAGCTCTGTTTGGCTTGAGAGATGATTGGTTTCTCTTCTTAGCTCAATCTAGGTTAACTATGATGACTCCCTCAGACTTTTCCCTTTCACACCGTCTCTGGACATTAAGTCTGTTTATCAATCCCCCCAACCTCCCCCCGCTCCCTCGCAAGGTTCTCTTTTTAATGCCTCAAGCTCATTCTTAGCAGTTCTTGTGTTAATTTTAAAACCCACTGTTTTGATTGTTTTTCCTTCTTTATTTTTAGCTACAAACCTAGTCTATCTCCCTTTTGTTTCTTAATTGTCAATTGATCTGTCTACAGCAAAAACAATTGGAAGTGAATCCCATGTCACTAGGAGAACTGCTATTAATCTAAGCCACAATTATAATGCTAATAGCATTATGGGATGTTTATTATGTAACAGGTATATGCTACCCCAGTGCTTTCCACATGTCAGCTTATTTAATTTTTACAACACCCTGCAATGAAGTAAGTACAGCTATTAACCCAACTTTATAAACTTTATAGAAATGGAAGCACAAAGCTTCTATAACACTGCCAGGAAGGTGGATGGCCGGAAGTCAAACTCAAGTCAAGTCAAGACTCTAGAGCCCTAACTTTTAAAATCTCTATCACCTTAGATCTCTTTAGGGTCCGCTGTTATTTTATCAAAAGAATTTATTTATTTGGTCACTGCTCTTGTCCTACAAGATATTCTTCAATATAATCTGTCAAGCAAAAATTATTTGATGATTCCCTCTGTCCCTCCCCTTTTCTCTCCTTTTCTTCCCCATGGCTTCATATATACGAAGTCATATTTTCAAAGTCTCAAAGAAAGCATAATGTAGTTGAAGCAACTTCTTTGGAGTTTTATAAAATTATCTGAGAGCAATAGAATTCCACACTTATAGTCAAGCGCTAAATTATCTGGTACAGCCTAAGTCTGAATGAGCTAGAGAAGGGGGGAAATCAGTGTGGCCTGGAGGAAACAGAGCATGTTTCCCAGATTTGGGCCTTGAACAATTGCTGGAAATTGGACGTAGAAGGGAGGCAGGAGTGACAAGCAGGAAGTAAGTTGAATCTGTGATTGATAAATGGATAATCGGAGATTTTGCTGAGAAAACATGATGGTAGCTAACCATCGCAGCATGCAGATGTGCTTGGAAGAGCTATTTCTTTGAAACCACTTTTCACTGTATCTTAAAATAACAACAGGGCCCCAAATTATAGATAGAGAAATTATAGAAATAGAGCTCAGGAAGACAGATTTTTATGGGAAAGTATTATTCATAGGGAGTTAAAAGCTTTTATGCTTTATAGAAGCTCTTAGGGTTGGAGCAAATCTAACGTTCATTTACAACTAACTCATTTATGCATTGCTGGAAGATTTTGTAAATGTAACCTCGGTTCTGCCCTTCCCTGAACTCTGAGAATACCCCAGGCTGTATTTGTTCATAAAGGTGAATTTCTTTTTGAAGAGCAATTCAATATAATTTTTGTTTTTCATGAAGCCTGTTTCTATGTGTGCACAATTTGCAAGTATCCAGGGCTCTGTTTTCTCCTTCTGTAATGAGAGAACTGTGCTTCTCTGACTGCCTGATTCCCAACCACAGTCATGTTCCTGGAAAGAAAATGTGGCCACAGTTGGAAGCAAAATCGCTTGATTGGTTTTCCACCAAGTTTTGCCCCCGTTTACTACTTAATCAGTTGTCTCCTGATCCAAGTGTATTTACTGAATCACCAGAGAGAATCCAGTAAGCCACCTCTTTCAATGCCCTACTTTTATTCAGTTTAGAGCGGCAAGGAGTTCCAGGAAACCATGTGCTCCAACTGGTTTATTTTATAGGTGAAGCTCTGGGGTCTGGAAGAGATGAGCTTCTCCCACTTGCCAGTAGCTGCTGGTGACAGAGGTGGGGACTTGGCTCTCTGGCCATCAGCCCAGTCTTGGCTGGGTCTCCTGGTCAGATTGTGCTCTGAGAATTGAGGACGGATTAATGTCTGATTGATTGTTAAAGACTTTCACAGTAAAAGGGAACACGGGGAAGCAGATTATGCAATTCAGGAGTTTTCTTTGTTTGATCCTTCCACAAATCAAGGCTTTTTAAAACTCTTGATTGCTTCTTTGTGGAGATAGAGGGCCAGGTTGTGAAGGGAATAGATATTGTCTTTTATAAAATGATACATTAATCAGCAAGCATCTCCTGAGCATGGACTCTGTTCCTAGCCCTCTCTCAGGTGCTTCATGGAGGTCAAACTATGGCCCTGGCTTGAAAGGATGGTGCAGTGTGTTTCAGGGAGGTACACTTGAGTAATAGCAAGGAAGAGTATGTTAATTGGAGGGTCAATTCCTGCAAAGGGTCTCCTGGAGCCAGCTGGGGAACCTTCATGGAAGAAATGAGAGTTGAGTGGTATCCAATGACAACCATATGAAGAGATTACAATGGTGCCTCCACCCACCCTTGGTCTCTCTCTCCAGACTGTCATCTCTATGTCTACACATACCCACCTATGTTCATGATTTTCCAGAGTGGGTCAGCTAAATTTCCTTTCATTAAATTATGTAATTTATTGTCCATCCAAATCTGATTTAATTTTTAATACCACTTCAGGCTTTCTATATACGTTCAAAAGAAGAAAATGCTCTATCAGAACAAATGGGGCATCTTCTCTGGTTTAGAGAATAAGGTTGCAGTCCTCATTATTTGCCTTTATGAATTCTTAAGTCTACTGTTTTCCATTTCTGTGAGATTTTATAGTTGGAATGCGATTTCTCAAAAATTATTTTGATCATAAAAGCAAACTGTAAGGAAGGTAGAATATTGTTAATCTTGCTGTTTTAGAGAGGAAGAGACAGATTCAGTGAGGTTAACTGCTTTGTTCATAAATATGTGACTGAATGAAAACTGTGGGATGTGAACACAGACCCTCTGAGTTCCAGTTGAGGGCTTTTTTTCTCAACTTACTGGTTAATATTTTTAATTGGTATTTTATTCTTTGGTTCTTATCCTCTGTTTTCCTGAAGAATTCTAGAAAGGTAAAACCAGATAATTTATTACTGTTTTTATAGTACTATTCTAAGTAGATTTTTCAGAGTCTAGAGTCAATGAAACTTTCAGAATTGCAAGAGTTATTATTAGTTCAAGCCCTGGTCTTTTGGTTGACTTTTGACTACCCTGAACTGATCCTGTTTGTAAACTTCTTTGCAGTTATGCTGAATCCATGCATGTATTCCAATTTTACATTTTTTGATTGTTTCCCACGTTGTTGTTTTCACTCAGGCTCTGAAGAAATTGAGATATTGCATAGCACTCTTTATATCCATGGTGGATAGTGGAAAGCTTTTTGCGTTTTCGAAAAAGTCACCAATGCCACTTTCCACAACAGTCGACATTGCAGAGATGTGATGTCTGAAACTTAGAAAATAACAGCACAGAAGAATGTGTGCATTTTCAATGTTTCTTACCACGTATAATCTCTGAAGGCATTTTTTCCTGTGACAAAGTCATGAAACAGATTTCTTGTTTTTTGTTTAAGGCCAGTTGAGTGCCATAATTTACTTCTTTTACATAAAGTCCTAAACTAGGCACTTGTTTATGTGTGGGGAATGAGGGCTAGAAGAGAAATTGAAGACATGGTCACTGTTCTTGGAGAATGCACAATTTAGCTGAGGAGACAGAATACACCCTCTTGCAAGTTGTGCTATAATCGATAGTCACTGCTCTATTTACTTCAGTAGAATTCATTCCGTCTTCTACAATATAATGAGTAAGACCCTTCTGTGTGACAAAAAGACATAGATAGTATTTTCTTTGACCTCTTGGTGCCTACACTCTGCCTGGAGAGATTTCTCATTCAGTTTACAAATAATTAAAAGTCAATGTGACATGAATGACTTAAGATGGAAACAATACTCAAGTGAAGGAAAGAGCATTTCTGACATCTAATCATGAGGATGTTCTTGGAAAAGTTCAGATTTGAAAAATGGATAGGATTTTTGATAAGTGAATTTGGAGAAAAAAGTACTAGCATGTAGAAAACTGAATGGATGAATGAATGAATGAATGAATGAATGAACAGCGGCTGGAATATCAGGGTAAGCTGAGGCCAGTATGGCTGGGACACAAATGCAATGTGGTAGGTAGGGGGGAGGGCTGGGAGAATAACATGTCAGAACCTTTGCAACTCAGTGCTTTCCCATTCATGATTTTGCTATAACCAAAAAGAAGTGACTATGTTTATTGTTTTTTTAATTTTTAAATTTTTTAAGGAAATTGTTGCCCAGATAAACTGACTAGTTTAAGGGTGGGTTGTTAGGGCTCAGGCAAATGGCAGGCACATATTTTTTGTGCTTATATCTTAGACTCAGATGATTCTGCTCGTTTTTCCATCTACTTACAAAAACTTTCAACAATCCAGAAACATCTCTCTTTATGGCCAGAAACAAGTTAAGTTTACCTTTGGAAGGGTTCACACTGGTCAAAGAACAGTGTATTGATTATGTGCTTGGGTTTCAACAACATGTTTATGAAGTTTGAGTGTTGATACAACCTTTCAAAGCAACATCTGGCTGGCATGTTCCAGAATGGTCGTTCTGGATGACTGTGGGTGTTTGTTTTTTCTGGTCACTGCCAAGGCCTGTCATTTTTTAAATATTTTTAATGTCTTCCCCAAATATAAGCACAAGTGAAATACCACTTACCACTACTTTTTACTACTACTACATTGAGAAAATGCTGTTTTGGTGACATGTCAAAGTTATCAGTACATCCTACTGCATTGAATAGGAATAATTTTTATTAAAATCCTGATTGCTATATGGGTAAATGCATTAGAAACTCATAATAGTGAAATCATGCCAGATACTTGAACCATGTAGATAGGTTTTGCATTGCTGTTAGGATCATGTGAAGTGAATAAGATGAGATAACAAACTGAAGTATCTCCTGTATCTGTGGTGTGTTACATGTTTTTTCAGGTCCTGGAGCCAGACAGACTGAGTTCAAATCTTGGCGCAGCCATTTGTTAGCTGTGTGATCTTGGGCAAGTTTCTTAACTGCTCTGCTAAATGAATATAACAGTTGTAGGTAATTGAAATAAGTCAAGCAGAGAAAGTCAATTATCATATGGTTTCACTGATTTGGGGAATATAAGGAATAGCATGGAAGACAATAAAAGAAGGAAGGGAAGAATGAAGTGGGGGGAGGAAATTGGAGGGGGAGAAGAACCATGAAAGACTCTGGACTCTGAGAAACGAACTGAGAGTTTTAGAGGGGAGGGGGGAAGGGGATGGGTGAGCCCAATGATAGGTATTAAGGAGGACACGTATTGAATGGAGCACTGAGTGTTGCACACAAACAGTGAATCATGGAACATTACATCAAAAACTAATGATGTGTTGTGTGCTAACATAACACAATAATAATAATAAAAAGAGATGGTAGGTATAGAATCCAAAAAAAAAAAAAGCACAAAAAACTGTTCAGAGGATTAAGTAATTTGACAGGTGATAAGTCCTTAGAGAAGCTCTTGGTAAGTAGTTAGTGCTCATTAAATGTTAGTAAGTATCATGTCCTTATGACTGCACTGTTTATTTGGAAAACAACGAGGGAGTGCATCGGTATAAAATTCACATACAGATGAGGAAGAGTGAATATGTGTTTCCTTATGATACTTTTTATAATTATACTACCATTTTCATTACACATGAATATCTTGATTACCAGAAGTAGCTTACATTTTGTACTGAAATTCCCTGAATGAAGTGAACAATTGCTTTTCTAACCTCACCCTTGGTTCCCTACTTCCTGTGGGGGATGCCGGCTGGGCATTGTGCATAGTCGCTTTCTCATGCTCTGGGGATTAAGCTGTCTACTCACCATCGCATAGACCATGACCAAATGTGAGGAGTCTTCCCACCCTAGAAGGGGTGAACTGTAGTGCTCTCCACCACCCTAGTGGGACACAGTCTGCTGAGATGACTGAGGAGAGACACACAGGGTTCTATTTGAAGAACAAGCTATAGGGCCAAGTATCCAGAGGCCGTATGGTGGTTAACAGGAGAAGGAGGTTGTCAATATTTCCTGAATGCATTAGAGCAAAGCCAACCCTCCTTGGAAAACAGGTGATAACAATTCAGTCTTCAGATTAACTCACAGAATTCAAGCTTTCTCCTACAGAGATGAGCATTCTAGGCGGAAGGAACTGAATGTGTGAAGATATTGAAGTGTGGCTTTTTTGGGGATGGCAAGGACTTCTGTGTGGTTGGAGCACAGACTAATAGACTCAGAGGAAGGCAGGAGAGGAACTGGAAAGAAGACCAGGGCAGGTGCAGGAATAACAACACTACCAGATATTAACTGAACACCAGGTGTGTGTCAGGCACTGCCTCAGTAAATAAGGTGGTCACAACCTCTTGTTTTCACTGAACTTATGGAATATGAAGGACCTTGACTAGCAGGCTAAGCAGTTTGGATTGTATTTTGAAGATTATGTGGACTGATGGAAGTGTTTTAAGTGATGGAATGACATGCTTAGAAAAGCATTTGAAAGGCCGCTCTGATGGAAGGGCAGCCAGTGAAAGCCTCATTGCCTAGAAGGCCACAGCAAATGCTCACACAAGAAATGGTAAAGACTTCAGTGGCAGTGACTAAAGCAGAGATATTTAGGAAGCAGAATTGATGGGATTTGATGAAAAATTTTATATGGGTGGTGAGGTAGAAGGAGAAGGACAAGATGACTCTCAGGAGTCTATCTTGGACAACTCGTTACACACTGAACAAACAAGCGAATCTGTGATATATAAAGCTTCTAGAAGCCCAACCTATTGAAGAATATGTACTCATATTGCTGGCTGTGATTAAACAGTTTGCCCAGTGATTGACCGGGAATAGGTGCTTAATACCTATCAGTAGAGGCAAAGATAATATCCTGAGTTTATTAAATTTCAACACTTCCAGTTCAGCCAGGTACAAAACCTAAGCACCATATCCTAGTATTTAAGAATGAGGCAATACGCAAGAACAGCAAGAAGATAAATTGAAAACATCACTATTCTTCAAGAGTGTGTAACTCAGTAGGAGAGACACGGTATACCCTTCAGCAAGTGGCATAAGAATCACTGGTCACTATCCTCTACACTTGGGTAGAATTCAATTGGATTTGCAAAATATAATGAGTAAGTGTCTTCCATGTGACAGAAAGCCATAAATGTGCTCAGTACTTATAGGAGCTCAACATGTATTAATTACATGTTTAAATCTGCTCAATATTACAGCCATTTCTTTTTAGACTTTGCCCTGAAGAATGGTGTTTCAGCCCCCTCTTCTAAGCTGGTGTACTTGCTAGTTCCTAGAACTTTTCTTACTTGGATTATTATACAATCCCTCTACTTGATACTAGTCGATATTTCTATTTTGCTTTAGAAGTAAAAAAATCCTTTCAGTATTCACTAGTTAACTTGCCACTGATTTGATAATTTCCCACCACCTAGTGGTGCCTCTTCCTTCATTTCCTTGATTTTATTTTTCCAAATTTTCTTGTTACTGGCTTTTCACACATTATCTTCTATTCACAGCCACACAAATCAACTGTCCTTGAAGTCAGGGTCATTAATTATAGAAGAAGAACCAATTTCAGATGCTCAACTCAGAGGATGTTTTCTAGAACTTTCTGAATTTTTCTGTAGTGCTGCAGTTTATATTATAAGCCCCTGTTCCATCAGGTAGCAGAGACAATGTCCTTGCAGAGATCATTGGGTCCTTGTTGGCATTTTCCCATACTGGCACCAGCACTGGGCTGGTGATTAGGAGGAAATCTAGACAT
Source organism: Lutra lutra (assembly GCF_902655055.1). NCBI lineage: Eukaryota > Metazoa > Chordata > Mammalia > Carnivora > Mustelidae > Lutra > Lutra lutra. The sequence continues at coordinate 100,118,822 of NC_062280.1, forward strand.
AGGGATAATTTGGCTGTCATGTTCTAAAGTCCTTAGCAAGCTTCCCTCTTTATGAGACCCACAGCAGTGATTTTGAATACAGAGAGTTTTTAGAGACACCCTAGGAGACAATGAGTCAGATTCATGGAGAGGTTTTGGAGATCAAGGAACTGGTTTCCTAAAAATATCTTCCTAGGTCTAGATCAATGAATTCTCAAACTTTGGTGTGTGGCAGAATTGTCTCATGGATTTTAGGAAACAGAGTATTGGGCTTCACCCACAATCAGGTTCTCATTCAGGAGGGATGGATGGGGTGAATCATGATTTTTGCATTTCCAACAAGTTCCCAAGTAATGCTGCAGCTGTTGCTGGTCTGAGGACACCACTTTGAGAACCACTGCTCTATGTGGTCCACACTTTGCTGCATTTGGGAATCATCTTATTAGCTTTTAATACCTATCAATACCTATCAATTTAATACCTCTCAATGCTGAGACTATACCCTCTGCCAAATCTATCAAACATCTGGGGGTGGGAAGCAAGCATCAGTAATGCTCAAAGCTTCCCGAGTGATTCCAGGGTGCTCCCAAAGTGGAAACCAGTTCTCTAATCCTCTGATCCCCAAACGTCAATGGGTATTCAGATCACCTAGACATTTCATTAAAATGCAGATTCTGATTCGGTAGGTCTAAGGTGGAGCTCATATTGGGCATTTCTTTTTTTTTTTGTGAGATATAATTTACATACAAGAACATGCACTATTTTTAAGTGAGCAGTTTGATGAGTTTCAACAAATGTGCACTCCTGTGTCAGCACTACACAATCAAGGGTATAGAACATGTCTGCTGCTCTCAATAGTTTCCCCACAGCCAATTCCCCCATTCCTGACTCCCAGCCCCAGGCAATCACTAATCTGCTTCCTGTCGCTGTAGAAGAATCTCTCCTGTTCTAGAATTTCACGTAAATGGAATTATACACTAGGTGCTGTCCGATGTGTAGTTTCATTTGCTTGCTCAATAGAGATTCTTCACTTCTAATAAGATCTCAGTTATGCTAACCACATTTCCCTCTTTAAAGTAAGGCACTCAAGGATTTGGGGAAGAATTTTGGACTTTACAACATTTAACAGAGACTTAACCATGAGTGGCATTTGTCACATAAGATGTATTGAAATGACTTTTAATTTTTAGTATTAAATATTCAAAGCACCGGATATTCAAAGCACAGAATATTCTGCACTGACCAGAAGCTATTAGGGAACAGAGTGAGTTCATCCTGTGAGAAGCATGAGAGCCCTGAGAAAGGTGCAGAGTGCAGACAGCAGGAGGAGCCCAGGAAGGCAGCCCGGGTGGAGGTGGAGATCTGGCTGCCCCTGAACTCCACCAGGGCTCTGCGTCCTCAATGTGGTGCACATTTGCCCTCATTTCTGCTTTTACACTTCTATATCCGGATGATAAGGTGCTTCTTTTCTTGGCTTTGACAATTTGGGGAATTGCAAAGCTCAGGAGGAGGTAAGATAAGATGCCTGCAACTGCATTTTAGAAAAATGATGTGTAATATCCACTTTATGACATCTAAATGAGGTCCTTCTAACTGTTTCCCTGGGTCGTGCCCACTGCTAACTTCAATACACTTGCATGCTTGCACCCGTCTTTCATCATGTCACCAAATTTAAAGAATACTTTGTTTGTTTTTATCTATCATGTCCCTTGTTAGATGAGAGTATATATTTTATATTTCTTATTAAATGGCAACAGTTATTTCTGAAGGTTGATAATTTATAGCCTCATGACTAGGAACTAACTAAAGGGGGTTGGGGGAAGAAATAAGCCATTTGTTTTATTATGCTCTGGGAACTGATTATGGGTATAAAAATATAAAACAACTCATACATCCACCAGAGCTTATTGTATTATCAGGTAATACACCTGCCTCTCTGATAAATAGGACTCAGTAGAATAGTTAATAAAAGCCTGAGAGTTATTTGGTGCAGAAATACAACAGTATAAAGCTACTTAAATTCAGTCTACAGTGATTTTTTTCCATCATAAGAAAGGCCCTGGAATTCTAACAGTAATAGAAGGCACTGCTTTCCTCATCATCAGAAGAGAGAGAGGACATTTAATGTTTCACAAGGAATCTTTCAGGAGTCTTAGTCTCAGGATCTGGATCCTTTTGTAAATACACAAAGAGAAAATCCATACCCCTCACCCTGCCCACCATCACACTATGCATGGCTTTGTATTTTTACAGAGCTCTTCTGTAGACGCAATCTCTGGATTCTCACAAACCCCTGCACATTAGGCTGCACAGGCCCCATCTCCATTTGGCTGATGAAGACATGAGACCCAGAGTTATCAAGGGACATACCCAGACCCACAAGCCCTTGAGCAAGAAACCAGCTCCTGAACTCTGGCCAGCCACCACCTCCACAATGTGTGAAAAAACACATTTGTGATAAACTCAAAGATACGTGTAAAAGTGTGTTTTACACATGGTGGATGATAGAAGTCTTGAGTTAGAAGTGACAACAAAAGATTGTTGTGATGATCACTTTCACTTTGCCAGCTAGAAACCCCTTACTATACAGCCCAGGATACCACTGTCCAGCTGAAGTTCCTGAGATACTCTGTCTTTTGTGGTGACTCTTTCTGAATTTTTTCTTCACTTATTTTCTATTGTTACTAGATTCTTATTTTCTGACCAAAATAATTTGTACTTACTATAGACTTCTTTTCTTGTTTCATTCTCTTGGAATCTGGGATCTGATGCCCCAGCCACAGTTCTCAGGTAGATGGTGAAAATAAGGCCACCTTATAATAATAATAATAATAATAATAATAATAATAATAATAATAATATCATGATGATGATAATAATAATAAGATTCATAGCTCCAAAGGCACTTCACCTGCCCCATTGCTTTAATTCATGGAACAGTTCCTTGTAGAGAACAGTTCTTTTTGCTCATTAGCCCATTACACAGATATGGAATACAGAGACAGAAGAGGTGAAGTGACTTGTTCAGGATGCACAATGAATTAATGCCTGGGATTTACCCCCCCGCCAAGTTTTATGTCTACAAACCTAGTGCTATTTCTTTTCTTTCTTCTCTTTTTTTTAGAGGGTGGTGAAGGGCAGAGGCAGAGGGAGAAGCAGACTTCCTGCTGAATGCAGAGCCCAACATAGGACCTAATCCCAGGACCCTGAGATCATGACCTGAGCTGAAATCAAGAGTGAAATGCTTAACCGACTGAGCCACCCAGGTGCTCTAGTGTTCTAGTTCCAGGCTTTGGTTTCTCTTTCTTTTGTTTCCTTTTTACTTGCTTGTTTTGTTTTTTTTAATTGAAATGGTGTTAACTGTAAGTTCATTATTTAAGGAATTTCTTTCCTGATGGTTACTTTTCTTTGTCTTGATTTTGTGGTCAATTAATGAACAGTTTTGTGGCATAAAAATGACAAATGTTACATTAGTCACTAAAGGAAAAATAACAAAATTTTAATTTGAAGTTTAAACATATGCATGGAAATACCAGCAAGAGCTTTTGAAATGAAGCCTCAGTACAGAAGGGTATGTGGTGCTTTGGAAAGGGCAGCTTGAGATGAACACTTCTGTAGGAGTGCTACCATCAGTGTTCACTCTAACAATGGAAGCAAGTGACCTTGATATCTTGTGATATTTAAAGACTCAATTCAATTCTCGAAACAAATCCTTGCTCTGGTAATTTTAGTATCAGTCTGGAATTTGGGGGGGGGTGCATAGGTGACACCAAATCTATGATTTCAATCATTTTCACCAATATCATACAGTAGAAAGAGCCTGGGCTTGGCAACTAGGAAACCTGGGATCTTACTTGCCTTCTGAAGCTCTATGATTCTCAAATAAGTCACTTACCTACTTTTAGCCTTGATTTCTGTGAGGTCATTTCTTCCCTTAGCAAGTGGTGGTTCTGGAATTTCTCTTGCCTTAGCCTGTCTTGTGGACCTAGGGAGAATGCAAGGACCTGGAGCATGGTGCATCTGGGTGAATAGTAGGGCACTTTTGGAAAGACAGATCATGAGGAAGTGCATAGTTGGAGCCAAAAAAAATAATTCAGAAACAGCATGCATATCATGAAAGCCAAGAGACAGGGAGAGACAGTCAGAGGAAGAGAGAGAGGGAAAGTGAAAAATTGGATAGAAACAGCAATTGAAGGTGTTCAAATGGAGTTAGGATCAGAATTTTCCATAGTTGAGATGGAACTTGATTGTGATGGATGAAAGCTATTGTGATTCTGAAAGCTATCAGCATGGCAGAGAGGTCTTTCCTTTTTTTTTTTTTTCCAAGATTTTATTTGCTTATTAGAGAGAGAGAGTGCAAGAAAGATCACAGAGGGTGAGGGAGAGGGAGAAGCAGACTTACTGCTGAGCAGAGAGTCTGATGCAGGGCTCCATCCCAGGACCCTGAGATTATGACCTGAGCCAAAGGCAGATGCTTAACCAACTGAGCCAGCCAGGCGCCCTGGCAATGGGTTCGTTAAAAGAAATGGGGTTGGCACATAGACCAGCGGAACAGAATAGAGAGCCCAGATATGAACCCTTAACTCTATGGTCAAATAATCTTTGACAAAGCAGGGGAAAATATACAGTAGAAAAAAGACAGTCTTTTCAATAAATGGTGCTGGGAAAATTGGATAGCTATGTATAGAAGAATGAAACACGACCATTCTCTTGCACCATACACAAAGATAAACTCGAAATGGATAAAAGACCTCAAGGTGAGGCAGGAATCTATCAAAATCCTAGAGGAGAACATAGGCACTAACCTCTTTGACATCAGCCACAGCAACTTCTTTCAAGACATGTCCCCAAAGGCAAAGGAAACAAAAGCAAAAATGAACTTTTGGGACTTCATTGAGATCAAAAGTTTCTGCACAGTGAAGGAAATAGTCAACAAAACAAAGAGGCAACCCATGGAATGGGAGAAGATATTTGCAAATGACACTACAGACAAAGGGCTGATATCTAAAATCTGTAAAGAACTCTGCAAAGTCAACACACACAAAACAGATAGTCATGTCAAAAAATGGGCAGAAGACATGAACAGACACTTCTCCAAAGAAGACATACAAATGGCTAACAGACACATGAAAATATGTTCATCATCATTAGCCATCAGGGAGATTCAAATCAAAACTACAGTGAGAGGAGGGAGGAGTCAAGATGGCAGAGAAGTAGCAGGCTGAGACTAACTTCAGGTAGCAGGAGATCAGCTACATAGCTTATCTAAAGATTGCAAACACCTACAAATCCAATGGGAGATCGAAGAGAAGAAGAACATCAATTCTAGAAACAGAAAATCAACCACTTTCTGAAAGGTAGGACTGGCGGAGAAGTGAATCCAAAGTGACGGGAAGATAGACCGTGGGGGGAGGGGCCGGCTCCTGGCAAGCGGCAGAGAAACGGAGCACAAAATCAGGACTTTTAAAAGTCTGTTCCGCTGAGGGACATCGCTCCAGAGGCTAAACCGGGGTGAAGCCCATGCGGGGTCAGCGTGGCCTCAGGTCCCGCAGGGTCACAGCAGGATCAGGGGTATCTGAGTGTTGCAGAGCTTACAGGTATTAGAACGGGGAAGCCGGCTACAGAGAGCCGAGGAGTAAGCTCTAAACTCAGGGTTACCTTGACCGGTCGCAGGCTCGGTCAGCTTGGAGCGCGGCCCGAGGCCAGGGTGACGGGAGTAATTGGGTGCTGGTCTCTGAGGGCGCACTGAGGAGTGGGGCCCTGGGCTCTCGGCTCCTCCGGGCCGGAGACTGGGAGGCCGCCATCTTCATTCCCGTCCTCCGGAACTCTACGGAAAGCGCTCAGGGAACAAAAGCTCCCGAAAGCAAACCCTAGCAGATTACTCAGCCCGGCCATGGGTAAGGGCAGTGCAACTCCGCCTGGGGTAAAGACACTTGAGAATCACTACAAAAGGCCCCTCCCCCAGAAGATCAACAAGAAACCCAGCCAGGACCAAGTTCACCTACCAAGGAATGCAGTTTCAATACCAAGGAGAGCATCGGAATACCGGAGGAGGAGAAAGCAAAGCACGGAACTGATGGCTTTCTCTCCATGATTCTTTAGACTTGCAGTTAATTTAATTTTTTTTTCTTTTTCAATTTTTTTTCTATTCTTCTGCTAATTTTTTTAAACTTTTACCCTTTTCTTTTTTAACGTTTTTTAACTAGTTTATCTAATATATATATATATATATATATATATATATATATATATATATTTCCTTTTTATATTTTTTCTTTATTGGTATTCTTTTTGTAATTGTTTCTTTCTTTCTTTTTTTTTTTTCTTTCTGAACCTCTTTATATCCCCTTTCTCCCCCCTCACGATTTGGGATCTCTTCTGATTTGGCTAAAGCAATTTTCCTGGGGTTGTTGCCACCCTTTTAGTATTTTACTTGCTCCTTCATATACTCTTATCTGGACAAAATGACAAGGCGGAAAAATTCACCACAAAAAAAAGAACAAGAGGCAGTACCAAAGGCTAGGGACCTAATCAATACAGACATTAGTAATATGTCAGATCTAGAGTTCAGAATGATGATTCTCAAGGTTCTAGCCAGGCTCGAAAAAGGCATGGAAGCTATTAGAGAAACCCTCTCGGGAGATATAAAAGCCTTTTCTGGAGAAATAAAAGAACTAAAATCTAACCAAGTTGAAATCAAAAAAGCTATTAATGAGGTGCAATCAAAAATGGAGGCTCTCACTGCTAGGATAAATGAGGCAGAAGAAAGAATTAGCGATATAGAAGACCAAATGACAGAGAATAAAGCTGAGCAAAAGAGGGACAAACAGCTACTGGACCATGAGGGGAGAATTCGAGAGATAAGTGAAACCATAAGATGAAACAACATTAGAATAATTGGGATTCCAGAAGAAGAAGAAAGAGAGAGGGGAGCAGAAGGTATATTGGAGAGAATTATTGGAGAGAATTTCCCCAATATGGCAAAGGGAACAAGCATCAAAATCCAGGAGGTTCAGAGAACCCCCCTCAAAATCAATAAGAATAGGTCCACAACCTGTCACCTAATAGTAAAATTTACAAGTCTTAGTGACAAAGAGAAAATCCTGAAAGAAGCCCGGGAAAAGAAGTCTGTAACATACAATGGTAAAAATATTAGATTGGAAGCAGACTTATCCCCAGAGACCTGTAAGGCCAGAAAGAGCTGGCATGATATATTCAGAGCACTAAACGAGAAAAACATGCAGCCAAGAATACTATATCCAGCTAGGCTATCATTGAAAATAGAAGGAGAGATTAAAAGCTTCCAGGACAAACAAAAACTGAAAGAATTTGCAAATACCAAACCAAGCTCTACAGGAAATATTGAAAAGGGTCCTCTAAGCAAAGAGAGACCCTAAAACTAGTAGATCAGAAAGGAACAGAAACGATATACAATAACAGTCACCTTACAGGCAATACAATGGCACTAAATTCATATCTCTCAATAGTTACCCTGAATGTTAATGGGCTAAATGCCCCAATCAAAAGACACAGGGTATCAGAATGGATAAAAAGACAAAACCCATCTATATGTTGCCTACAGGAAACTCATTTAAAACCTGAAGACACTTCCAGATTTAAAGTGAGGGGGTGGAAAAGAATTTACCATGCTAATGGACATCAGAAGAAAGCTGGGGTGGCAATCCTTATATCAGATCAATTAGATTTTAAGCCAAAGACTATAATAAGAGATGAGGAAGGACACTATATCATCTTCAAAGGATCTGTCCAACAAGAAGATCTAACAATTTTAAATATCTATGCCCCTAACGTGGGAGCAGCCAACTATATAAACCAATTAATAACAAATCGAAGAAACACATCGACAATAATACAATAATAGTAGGGGATTTTAACACTCCCCTCACTGAAATGGACAGATCATCCAAGCAAAAGATCAACAAGGAAATAAAGGCCTTAAATGACACACTGGACCAGATGGACATCAAAGATATATTCAGAACATTTCATCCCAAAGCAACAGAATACACATTCTTCTCTAGTGCACATGGAACATTCTCTAGAATAGATCACATTCTTGGTCCTAAATCAAGTCTCAACCGGTATCAAAAGATGGGGATCATTCCCTGCATATTTTCAGACCACAATGCTCTAAAGCTAGAACTCAATCACAAGAGGAAAGTTGGAAGGAACCCAAATACATGGAGACTAAACAGCATCCTTCTAAAGAATGAATGGGTCCACAAGGAAATTAAAGAAGAATTGAAAAAATTCATGGAAACAAATGATAATGAAAACATAACGGTTCAGAATCTGTGGGACACAACAAAGGCAGTCCGGAGAGGAAAATACATAGTGGTACATGCCTTTCTCAAGAAACAAGAAAGGTCTCAGGTACACAACCTAACCTTACACCTAAAGGAGCTGGAGAAAGAACAAGAAAGAAACCCTAAACCCAGCAGGAGAAGAGAAATCATAAAGATCAGAGCAGAAATCAATGAAATAGAAACCAAAAAAACAATAGAACAAATCAATGAAACTAGGAGCTGGTTCATTGAAAGAATTAATAAGATTGATAAACCCAAGGCCAGACTTATCAAAAAGAAAAGAGAAAGGACCCAAATAAATAAAATCATGAATGAAAGAGGAGTGATCACAACGAACACCAAAGAAATACAGACAATTATAAGAACATACTATGAGCAACTCTACGCCAACAAATTTGACAATCGGGAAGAAATGGATGCATTCCTAGAGACATATAAACTACCACAACTGAACCAGGAAGAAATGGAAAGCCTGAAAAGACCCATAACCAGTAAGGAGATTGAAACAGTCATCAAAAATCTCCAAACAAACAAAAGCCCAGGGCCAGATGGCTTCCCGGGGGAATTCTATCAAACATTTAAAGAAGACTAATTCCTATTCTCCTGAAACTGTTCCAAAAAATGGAAATGGAAGGAAAATTTCCAAACTCATTTTATGAGGCCAGCATCACCTTGATCCCAAAACCAGACAAGGATCCCATCAAAAAAGAGAACTACAGAGGAGTCAAGATGGCGGAGAAGTAGCAGGCTGAGACTACTTCGGGTAGCGGGAGATCAGCTAAATAGCTTATCTAAAGATTGCAAACACCTACAAATCCAACGGGAGATTGAAGAGAAGAAGATCAGCAATTCCAGAAACAGAAAATCAACCACTTTCTGCAAGGTAGGACTGGCGGAGAAGTGAATCCAAAGCGACGGGAAGATAGACCGCGGGGGGAGGGGCCGGCTCCCGGCGAGCGGCGGAGCAACGGAGCAAAATCAGGACTTTTAAAAGTCTGTTCTGCTGCGGGACATCGCTCCAGAGGCTTAACTGGGGTGAAGCCCAGGCGGGGTAAGCGCGGCCTCAGGTCCCGCAGGGTCGCAGAAGGATCGGGGGTGTCTCAGTGTCGCAGAGCTTACCGGTATTGGAACGGGGAAGCCGGCTGCAGAGACAGAGCCGAGGAGTGACTCTCAGCTCAGGGTTGCCTTGAACCGGTCGCAGGCTTGGTCAGCTCGGAGCGCGGCCGGAGGCCAGGGTGACGGGAGTCATTTGGCGCTGTTCTCTGAGGGCGCACTGAGGAGTGGGGCCCCAGGCTCTCGGCTCCTCCGGGCCGGAGACCGGGAGGCCGCCATCTTTATTCCCGTCCTCCAGACTCTACGGAAAGCGCTCAGGGAACAAAAGCTCCTGAAAGCGAACCCGAGCGGATGACTCAGCGCGGCCCCGGGTAAGGGCGGTGCAACTCCGCCTGGGGCAAAGACGCTTGAGAATCACTACAACGGGCCCCTCCCCCAGAAGATCTACGGGAAACCCAGCCAGGACCAAGTTCACCTACCAAGGAGAACGGCGGAATTCCAGAGAGGAAGAAAGCAAAGCACGGAACTCATGGCTTTCTCCCCATGATTTTTTAGCCTTGCAGTTAATTTAATTTTTTTTCTTTTTCAATTTTTTTTTCTTTTTCTTTTCTTCTGCTAAATTTTTTTTAACTTTTACCATTTTCTTTTTTTTAACGTTTTTTAAATAGTTTATCTAATATATATATATTTTTTTCCTCTTTTTATATTTTTTTCTTTATCGGCTTTCTTTTTTTTAATAGTTTTTTTTTTTCTTTCTTTCTGAACCCTTTTATCCCCTTTCTCCCCCCTCACAATTCAGGATCTCTTCTGATTTGGCTAAAGCATATTTTCCTGGGGTTGTTGCCACCCTTTTAGTATTTTACTTCCTCCTTCATAAACTCTTATCTGGACAAAATGACAAGGCGGAGAAATTCACAACAAAAAAAAGAACAAGAGGCAATACCAAAGGCTAGGGACCTAATCAATACAGACATTGGTAATATGTCAGATATAGAGTTCAGAATGATGATTCTCAAGGTTCTAGCCGGGCTTGAAAAAGGCATGGAAGATATTAAAGCAACCCTCTCGGGAGATATAAAAGCCCTTTCTGGAGAAATAAAAGAACTAAAATCTAACCAAGTTGAAATCAAAAAAGCTATTAATGAGGTGCAATCAAAAATGGAGGCTCTCACTGCTAGGATAAATGAGGCAGAAGAAAGAATTAGCGATATAGAAGACCAAATGACAGAGAATAAGAAGCTGAGCAAAAGAGGGACAAACAGCTACTGGACCACGAGGGGAGAATTCGAGAGATAAGTGACACCATAAGACGAAACAACATTAGAATAATTGGGATTCCAGAAGAAGAGGAAACAGAGAGGGGAGCAGAAGGTATATTGGAGAGAATTATTGGAGAGAATTTCCCCAATATGGCAAAGGGAACAAGCATCAAAATCCAGAGGTTCAGAGAACCCCCCTCAAAATCAATAAGAATAGGTCCACAACCTGTCACCTAATAGTAAAATTTACAAGTCTTAGTGACAAAGGAAAAATCCTGAAAGAAGCCCGGGAAAAGAAGTCTGTAACATACAATGGTAAAAATATTAGATTGGAAGCAGACTTATCCACAGAGATCTGTCAGGCCAGAAAGAGCTGGCATGATATATTCAGAGCTACTAAACTGAGAAAAACATGCAGCCAAGAATACTATATCCAGCTAGGCTATCATTGAAAATAGAAGGAGAGATTAAAAGCTTCCAGGACAAACAAAAACTGAAAGAATTTGCAAATACCAAACCAAGCTCTACAGGAAATATTGAAAGTGGTCCTCTAAGCAAAGAGAGACCCTAAAACTAGTAGATCAGAAAGGAACAGAGACGAATATACAATAACAGTCACCTTACAGGCAATACAATGGCACTAAATTCATATCTCTCAATAGTTACCCTGAATGTTAATGGGCTAAATGCCCCAATCAAAAGACACAGGGTATCAGAATGGATAAAAAGACAAAACCCATCTATATGTTGCCTACAGGAAACTCATCTTAAAACCTGAAGACACTTCCAGATTTAAAGTGAGGGGGTGGAAAAGAATTTACCATGCTAATGGACATCAGAAGAAAGCTGGGTGGCAATCCTTATATCAGATCAATTAGATTTTAAGCCAAAGACTATAATAAGAGATGAGGAAGGACACTATATCATCTTCAAAGGATCTGTCCAACAAGAAGATCTAACAATTTTAAATATCTATGCCCCTAACGTGGGAGCAGCCAACTATATAAACCAATTAATAACAAATCGAAGAAACACATCGACAAGAATACAATAATAGTAGGGGATTTTAACACTCCCCTCACTGAAATGGACAGATCATCCAAGCAAAAGATCAACAAGGAAATAAAGGCCTTAAATGACACACTGGACCAGATGGACATCAAAGATATATTCAGAACATTTCATCCCAAAGCAACAGAATACACATTCTTCTCTAGTGCACATGGAACATTCTCTAGAATAGATCACATTCTTGGTCCTAAATCAAGTCTCAACCGGTATCAAAAGATGGGGATCATTCCCTGCATATTTTCAGACCACAATGCTCTAAAGCTAGAACTCAATCACAAGAGGAAAGTTGGAAGGAACCCAAATACATGGAGACTAAACAGCATCCTTCTAAAGAATGAATGGGTCCACAGGAAATTAAAGAAGAATTGAAAAAATTCATGGAAACAAATGATAATGAAAACATAACGGTTCAGAATCTGTGGGACACAACAAAGGCAGTCCTGAGAGGAAAATACATAGTGGTACAATGCCTTTCTCAAGAAACAAGAAAGGTCTCAGGTACACAACCTAACCTACACCTAAAGGAGCTGGAGAAAGAACAAGAAAGAAAGCCTAAACCCAGCAGGAGAAGAGAAATCATAAAGATCAGAGCAGAAATCAATGAAATAGAAACCAAAAAAAACAATAGAACAAATCAATGAAACTAGGAGCTGGTTCATTGAAAGAATTAATAAGATTGATAAACCCAAGGCCAGACTTATCAAAAAGAAAAGAGAAAGGACCCAAATAAATAAAATCATGAATGAAAGAGGAGAGATCACAACGAACACCAAAGAAATACAGACAATTATAAGAACATACTATGAGCAACTCTACACCAACAAATTTGACAATCGGGAAGAAATGGATGCATTCCTAGAGACATATAAACTACCACAACTGAACCAGGAAGAAATGGAAAGCCTGAAAAGACCCATAACCAGTAAGGAGATTGAAACAGTCATCAAAAATCTCCAAACAAACAAAAGCCCAGGGCCAGATGGCTTCCCGGGGGAATTCTATCAAACATTTAAAGAAGACTAATTCCTATTCTCCTGAAACTGTTCCAAAAAATGGAAATGGAAGGAAAATTTCCAAACTCATTTTATGAGGCCAGCATCACCTTGATCCCAAAACCAGACAAGGATCCCATCAAAAAAGAGAACTACAGACCAATATTCTTTTTTTTTTTTTTTAAGATTTTATTTATTTATTTGACAGAGAGAGATAACAAGCAGGCAGAGAGGCAGGTAGAGAGAGAGGAGGAAGCAGGCTCCCTGCAGAGCAGAGAGCCCGATGCGGGGCTCGATTCCAGGACCCTGAGATCATGACCTGAGCCGAAGGCAGCGGCTTAACCCACTGAGCCACCCAGGCGCCCCTACAGACCAATATTCTTGATGAACACAGATGCAAAAATTATCACCAAAATACTAGCCAATAGGATTCAACAGTACATTAAAAGGATTATTCACCACGACCAAGTGGGATTTATTCCAGGGCTACAAGGTTGGTTCAACATCCGCAAATCAATCAATGTGAAACAACACATTAATAAAAGAAAGAACAAGAACCATATGATACTCTCCATAGATGCTGAAAAAGCATTTGACAAAGTACAGCATCCCTTACTGATCAAAACTCTTCAAAGTGTAGGGATAGAGGGCACATACCTCAATATTATCAAAGCCATCTATGACAAACCCACTGCAAATATCATTCTCAATGGAGAAAAACTGAAAGCTTTTCCGCTAAGGTCAGGAACACGGCAGGGATGTCCGTTATCACCACTGCTATTCAACATAGAAGTCCTAGCCTCAGCAATCAGACAACAAAAGGAAATTAAAGGCATCCGAATCAGCAAAGAAGAAGTCAAACTATCACTCTTTGCAGATGATATGATACTATATGTGGAAAACCCAAAAGACTCCACTCCAAAACTGCTAGAACTTGTACAGGAATTCAGTAAAGTGTCAGGATATAAAATCCATGCACAGAAATCAGTTGCATTTCTCTACACCAACAACAAGACAGAAGAAAGAGAAATGAAGGAGTCCATCCCATTTACAATTGCACCCAAAACTATAAGATACCTAGGAATAACCTAACCAAAGAGACTAAGAATCTATACACAGAAAACTATAAAGTACTCATGAAAGAAATTGAGGAAGACACAAAGAAATGGAAAAATGTTCCATGCTCCTGGATTGGAAGAATAAATATTGTGAAAATGTCTATGCTTCCTAAAGCAATCTACACATTTAATGCAATTCCTATCTAAGTACCATCCATTTTTTTCAAAGAAATGGAACAAATAATCCTAAAATTTATATGGAACCAGAAAAGACCTCGAATAGCCAAAGCAATATTGAAAAAGAAAGCCAAAGTTGGTGGCATCACAATTCTGGACTTCAAGCTCTATTTCAAAGCTGTCATCATCAAGACAGCATGATACTGGCACAAAAACAGACACATAGATCAATGGAACAGAATGGAGAGCCCAGAAATAGACCCTCAACTCTATGGTCAACTCATCTTCGACAAAGCAGGAAAGAATGTCCAATGGAAAAAGACAGCCTCTTCAATAAATGGTGTTGGGAAAATTGGACAGCCACATGCAGAAAAATGAAATTGGATCATTTCCTTACACCACACACGAAAATAGACTCAAAATGGATGAAGGACCTCAATGTGAGAAAGGAATCCATCAAAATCCTTGAGGAGAACACAGGCAGCAACCTCTTCGACCTCAGCCGCAGCAACATCTTCCTAGGAACATCACCAAAGGCAAGGGAAGCAAGGGCAAAAATGAACTATTGGGATTTTATCAAGATCAAAAGCTTTTGCACAGCAAAGGAAACCGTTAACAAAACCAAAAGACAACTGACAGAATGGGAGAAGCTATTTACAAATGACATATCAGATAAAGGGCTAGTGTCCAAAATCCATACAGAACTTAGCAAACTCAACACCCAAAGAACAAATAATCCAATCAAGAAATGGGCAGAGGACATGAACAGACATTTCTGCAAAGAAGACATCCAGATGGCCAACAGACACATGAAAAAGTGCTCCATATCACTCGGCATCAGGGAAATACAAATCAAAACCACCATGAGATATCACCTCACACCAGTCAGAATGGCTAAAATTAACAAGTCGGGAAATGATAGATGCTGGCCAGGATGCGGAGAAAGGGGAACCTTCCTACACTGTTGGTGGGAATGCAAGCTGGTGCAACCACTCTGGAAAACAGCATGGAGGTTCCTCAAAATGTTGAAAATAGAACTACACTATGATCCAGCAATTGCACTACTGGGTATTTATCCTAAAGATACAAACGTAGTGATCCGAAGGGGCACGTGCACCCGAATGTTTATAGCAGCAATGTCTACAATAGCCAAACTATGGAAAGAACCTAGATGTCCATCAACAGATGAATGGATAAAGAAGATGTGGTATATATACACAATGGAATACTATGCAGCCATCAAAAGAAATGAAATCTTGCCATTTGCGACAACGTGGATGGAACTAGAGGGTATCATGCTTAGCGAAATAAGTTAATCGGAGAAAGACAACTATCATATGATCTCCCTGATATGAGGGAGAGGAGATGCAACATGGGGGGTTAAAGGGGTAGGAGAAGAGTAAATGAAACAAGATGGGATTGGGAGGGAGATGAACCATAAGTGACTCTTCATCTCACAAAACAAACTGAGGGTTGATGGGGGGAGGGGGGTTTGGAGAGGGGGGGTGGGGTTAAGGACATTGGGGAAGTTATGTGCTATGGTGAGTGCTGTGAAGTGTGTAAACCTGGTGATTCACAGACCTGTATCCCTGGGGATAAAAATATATGTTTATAAAATATAAAATTAAAAAAAAAAAGAAATTCAATATAGAGCTACCTTATAACCCTGCAATTGCACTACTGGGTATTTATCCCAAAGATACTGATGTAGTGAAAAGAAGGGCCATCTCTACCCCAATGTTCATAGCAGCAGTGGCTATAGTTGCCAAACTGTGGAAAGAGCCAAGATCTCTTCAACAGACGATTGGATAAAGAAGATATGGTCCATATATACAATGGAGAATTATGCCTCCATCAGAAAGGATGAATACCCAACTTTTATATCAGCATAGACGGGACTGGAGGAGATTATGTTGAGTGAAATAAGTCAAGCAGAGAGAGTCAATTATCATATGGTTTCACTTACTTGTGCAGCATAAGGAATAACACGGAATAACTGTTGTAATAACTGTACTTTTTATTACCTCTTTATTACAATAATAACTTCAACTTCTTAAAGTTTCCCTGAATGTTTTTGAACCTTAGATTAATTTTTGAGAACCAAACAATTTTATTTTTGAAACTAAAATAAAGCATTTGCATTAGAGTAAAGCTCTCATATTCATTCTTGTTCATTTTCTTCTGTTACATTTACATAAAATAAAACATAACATTTTTGAATAAAATTATTAATAGGTATCTTTTCTCTTGCAGGTGAGTTTATTCTTTGAGCTCTGCTCCTTGCAAAAATGCAGTAATTGGCTCCTCTCATTTTCCTGTGTTATTTGGAGATGGAGGGGAGAAGTGAGTTGAGGGAAATCAGTGTGGGAGACAAACCATGAGAGACTGTGGACTCTGAGAAATGAACTGAGGGTTTTGGAGGGCAGGGGAGTGGGGCATTGGGTGAGCCTGGTGGTGGGTATTAAGGAGGGCACATATTGCATAAAGCACTCGGTATGGTGCCTAAACAATGAATTTTGGAACACTGACAAAAAATAAAATTAAACTAAAAAAAAAGAAATGGGGTTAGCATTATCTTTGTAAAACAAGGGACTATATCACCACCTCATTTGCAAATACTAAGAAGTTTTAACACCAATTGTTGGTGACACTTGTAATAAGAGTAACTCTCATATGCTGTTAGTGGAAGTATAAATTAGTACTGCCATTGACATTATTTAGTAAAGTTGAAAATATGCATGCCATATGACTGATTTCACTCCCCCCAAATTCTTGCAAATGAGCACAAGGCTGTATGTGTAAGAATGTTCATAGCAGCAGACTGTTCTTAATACCTGTAAGTGGGAAGAGAAATCTCTACCAATAATAGAATGTCCTTTACTAGTAGAATGAACAGATAAAGTAAGCTCTAGTCATAGGACAGATTAATCTATTAAATTATGAAAATACATGAACTATAGCACAAACATATGGGGGTCTCACAGACACAGTGTCAAGCATAAAAAAGGAAGATATTCCCTATATTAAGAGTTTGAGGGATGAAGCAAAACTAAATTATATTTCTTACAGATGCAAAGCATACAGAAGTAATAAAACCATAAATAAAAGCCAGGAAATAATTATTATATTGTTATTAAATTATTAATGTATTATATTTTATAAAATTATATGAATATTAAATATTAAATTTTATTTATTAAATTATTAATATTTATTTATTAATTATAAATAATTAATAAATAATTAAATAAATTAATATTATTATTTATTAAATTAAATAATTATTATTATTATAAAAGTTAGGATTTTGATTACCTCTAGGGAGAGGGATTGATTTTGATTAGGGAGGGACATGACAGATGGCCTCTGGAAACTGGCAGTGTGCCTGTTTTGTGGTTATCTGGGTATGCACTTTGTATAGTCATAGTCTTTAAGCCCTATGTATATGTTCTGTGTCCTCTTCTGCATGTTTGGTATGCTCACACTCCTAAAAGAGAAACTAGTGATTGCTTCTAAGTGTATGCTTTCATGTGTCTGCATATGTATACATTCAGTGCATGTTGGAAGATTTTGCATGGTTTCAGGGTCACTATTCCCCATATTCATACTTTTTGTTCAAGATGAAGGATAGAGAAAGAGAATGTGCTGGAGACTGGTTGAGGATACATGGACCCCAAACATTTTGTGGAATTTTTGTTTGTTTATTTGTTTAATATCAATGTTTTCAGTTTTCCTTTGTTGCCATTTTACTCCCCCACCCACCCTCAAAGTAGAAGGAAGATAACAAAGCTTAGACATTGTTAACTCTGATTATTAGATAACTAGATTACTGGAATGTTAGTATGTTAGACTTACAAGTAGAAGACCAAAAATTTTGTTGTTCAATTTGGGATACTCTTGAAAGTGAAAGGCAGCACCATTAACTGAGATATAAACCCAACATGTCTATGGCAAATAGGATTGTATGGTTACCCTACCTAGGACAACCTGTGGAGAATCCATTGCCTTACCCCACATGAGAGAAAAGTTCTCTTTAATCAAACGAGAAGTACGATTTCCCAAAGAATCCTGAGGAAAGATACTGAAGGAAGCTTCTTGTTTTCCCCAGAATTATCAACTCTGAAGACTGTTATGGCAATTGTGGCCAGACTACCTGAATTAGTTTCCTAGAGCTATCTTAATAAAGTGCCACAAACTGAGTGCCTTAAAATGACAGAAATTTTTAGTCTCACACAGCTTTGGAGGCTTGAAGTCCAAACTCAAGATGTTGGCAGGCTATGCTCCATTCACAGCCTTTAGGGAAAGATCTTTTCTGTCTCCTCTATCTCCTGGTAACCCCAGGCATTCCTTGGCTTGTGGCAACATCACTACAACATCACTACACTGCCTCTGTCTTCACACAACCAGCTATCATTGTGTCTCTCTCTTCTTATCAGAACACCTGTCCTATTGAATTAGAGCCCATCCTAATGACCTCATCTTAACATGATTATATCTGGGAAGACCCTATTTCTAAGTAGGGTCATATCATTCCCTGGTAATGGAGGTTAAAACTTGTACCCATAGCATTATCCTTTAAAAAACTTTTTTTTTTTTTTTTTTTTTTTTTTTTTTTTTAGCACAGCTTAGATGGGTTAGTACTTCAAGAGGAATTTAGGGAAGTTTAAGTGGGAAAATAATAGCACTATTGCCAGTGAAATATTTTCAGTAAAAAGAGCTAAGAGTTCTTTATGTCAAGATAATCAGATTATCAGGGATAATGTCAGGGATACTTGCCTGGCTCTTTCCTCTTGAGCTTCTGTCTGTTTCATGGATGAGACCTGTGGAAACCATCTTGTTTTTCTAAGAGTAGATGCTGTTGTTCTTTGATATATCACCCTATTCACAGTCAAATCCCAACCTCCCCAAACTAATCCTTTTCTTCTCTTTCAAATAGTCTTTTCCATCTAAGGACATCCCACTGAGTTCTATGGGAGAAATTTGTCTAGGTTACCATTAATCGACACGTGTAAGTTCAAAGTGAATTTTGTTTTTCCTAACCAAGTGATAAGCACAGTTGGTTCTGGAGAATTCTGATATAATATACTCTTTTTTTTTTTCCTCTTCTTTCTTCCCCATCCCTCAATAGAAAAATCTACATTATAATACTACAGAATACTATGGCCCTTCTTATTTGTTACAATTGGGTGGGACTAATAATTGCACTTCAAAAAAGATTGTAAAAATTATACACACACACAACCTTCATATAAACATATAAATGCATGTTAATATAATAAAATACAGAATTTTGCACTGTCTGGAAGAAGTAAGCTGATTTTTATAGTATGGTCCAATACATTAAAAAATAATGTTAATTCAGGTTGTTCAACATGAAAATTACTTCTTGTGTATCTTCATTTACTGCATTAATAATTTTTGGCTGTAATATCGATCCTATATCTCTTATCCTCCTCCAACTTCCTCATCTGTAGATCCATTTGTTTCTGTCATGGAAAGTATAATTTTTGTATCTTCTGTAATTTCACTTTCCAATGTTTAGTTTCCATTAATCATTTGTTGTTATCTTCCTTAAATATGTCACATATCAGGAGGACCACTCTAAGATTTCTCCCTGCTTATGCTGAATAAATAGATATATTATTTTTTTTCAACATTAAAGCCACTTATCACTTGCTATAAAACTTTTAGTTCTGACCATTTTTTTTTGACATATGGGCAATCTTTTAATTACATGGGCGTAGATTTGTCAGTTGGAATTCCACTTCATCCTTATTGGATTTATCATATCCACAATGCATCCTTTATTATTTACAATTTAGATTAAAAAGTGGGTCTAGAGTTAATAATATTGTGCCAACATTAATTCCCTTGTCTTGACAACAGACCACAATAATGTGTGTTGTTATCATTAGGGAGTTGGGTGCAGGGTACATAGAAATACTCTGCACTATTTTTGCAACTTCTTATGAGTCAAACCATTTCAAATAGAACTTGAAGGTCCATGTGAAGACATCTGAATGAAGTACTCTTCTGAGTTTTTATGTTTTACACCAAAACTTTTATACTTGTCTTCTACCTATTTCAACAACAGGTTTTAGAACCTCATCTTTATTTTACTATAGAGACTTCTCTAAGTGAAAATTAAAGTCTGTAATTATAATTATAATCACAATTGGGATAAATAGGTTTTCAAACAAGCAGAACTTAGTATAGATGCAAAGCATGAGTCTGGAGTACTCAAATGTTCTTGGTATGCTATGGCTTGCTATAGGAATCCAGCCACACACTTTTTCTAGAACTAATAGAGAGTATCAATTATACCCGCAAGCTGACTACAAGCAAGATGGTTAAGAGCGCTTTTATTGTATAATAAGTGCATAATCATTCAATAGCAATTCCCTCTCACCCCCTCACAGACGAGGAAATTAAGGCCTCAAGAGTTATAGTGACTGCCTAAAGACATAGTAACTTGGATGCAGCTCTGACTTTAGAACAGATTTTCTAGTCTCTGAGCTCATGAATATTCCCACATGGATATCCTTTTGTTAAGGTCCTGACTGAATAGTCTGGCAGGAAGTGTGGTGTTCTAATCGACTGAATTCGATTTGTAGGCTGGGTGACAACACTGATTTTAGCTTGAGGAAATTTATAAAATGGTGTTTTTTGTTTTTTGCCAAAAGGCATGGTCATTCTTACTTGATCTTAAAAACTATATTTAAGTTTGAAAGCTTAGACATTCTAGAAGACCTTCCTTATCACACTGATGAAGAATTTTAAGAAGTCTGGAAGTCCTTTGGGCCCCCCACATCAATTATTCTGATCTCCTTCCACTGAACGGGGAACTTCTCTAGCAGAGATGAATTGCTTCTTGGGAGGTTTTACTTCCATTTTGTTTTAGCAGGATTTACACGGCTGCCCTCTCCAGGCTGTCAACTTTCCCTTTCTGAGAGTTCCCAAGGAGAAGAGTGATGGAGCCGGGAAAGGATGAAATCTTGGGGAAGTGCATGAAATACAAGTATCGGAAATACTTGTATTTGAAAACAAGATTGTATGTTCTCTCAAAGACATTTTGTAAAAACCAACAATATTTTATTAAAGAACCATGTGTAGGAAATTTTACTAATAATAGCATATATCGGTCTTCCTGTTTATTTATACCAATGCCCTGACTTACTTGCACAGGGATTAAACATCATCCCAAAATGCAAAATTCAGCCCATTATCCGGATGTTCGGAGCAACTGGAGGGAGAACAGAACACCTTTCCAAGGTTTTAACCATCCTCCTTCCACATCCTAGCATGCTACCTGGGGAACTGTAGGCAAAATTCAAAGGCTGTCTACAACAGGACTTATAAACCCTGGTGATTCTGAGATTCACTGGGAATTTCTAAAAGGAGGCTGAGGTATAAAGACTCCTCAATTATAATCGGTCAGGGAACACTTGGAAATCACCCAGTATCTCTTAGGAGTACTATTGCGGAGAGATTAATTTAGGAAATGCTGATTTTCAAACATCTTCCAGGGAAATGATTTTTCCGCCTCTGACCTGATTCTTTAAGCCATTGCCTCAGACAGAGTTGGAGGGACAAATACTCTGAAAATGATTTTCACTACTGCTCTTCTAATCCCATTCCCAGAAAGAGTCCTCCTTTCCCACTATCCCAAATGCAACGACTGCTTGTAGGATCTACTTTTTGCATGAGGTCTGCTTGATTACACACTTCACTTAATCACTTAATGCAGTGATTCATCAGTTTCATATTCCCTTTGGAAAAAAATGATCTCTTAAATGATAATATTTTCTTACTCAAGAGACTCCCTCCCATGTTGTATCTTATTTCAAAGAAGATATTGTACACTTATTTGCCAGGATATGTGCCATAGATCTGAAAGACAAGATGAAAAGATAATAAAAACGTGTCTTAGGAGGATTGTCGGGGATCTGAAAAACAAAGCCTTATCATAATACTAGTGTTGGAGAATCGTGTTAAGACCAATACTGTCCACAAGGTATTATTTCATAAAGTTATACTGTGGCCGGGGGGAGTGTTGGCACTAGAGGTTATGGTTCGACAGGTTCTGCCATCACAAAGCACAGTATGAAAAGATCACGCCATATTAGCTTTGCACTTGTCAGTTTCCACCGTTTTTAACAGTTACCTGTAACAACGGATGGCTGTTGACATTTTAAATCTCTCAGTACAGGGGAGATAATGGGAATAGTGAAATTAGCAAAATGTTGAGCATAGTTGACACTCAATAGAATGTTTAGTGCCTCAAAAACAGATACATAGATCAATGGAACAGAATGGAGAGCCCAGAAATAGACCCTCAACTCTATGGTCAACTCATCTTCGACAAAGCAGGAATGAATGTCCAATGGAAAAAAGACAGCCTCTTCAATAAATGGTGTTGGAAAAATTGGAGAGCCACATGCAGAAAAATGAAATTGGATCATTTCCTTACACCACACACGAAAATAGACTCAAAATGGATGAAGGACCTCAATGTGAGAAAGGAATCCATCAAAATCCTTGAGGAGAACACAGGCAGCAACCTCTTCGACCTCAGCCGCAGCAACATCTTCCTAGGACCATCGCCAAAGGCAAGGGAAGCAAGGGCAAAAATGAACTATTGGGATTTTATCAAGATCAAAAGCTTTTGCACAGCAAAGGAAACCGTTAACAAAACCAAAAGACAACTGACAGAATGGGAGAAGATATTTGCAAATGACATATCAGATAAAGGGCTAGTGTCCAAAATCCATACAGAACTTAGCAAACTCAACACCCAAAGAACAAATAATCCAATCAAGAAATGGGCAGAGGACATGAACAGACATTTCTGCAAAGAAGACATCCAGATGGCCAACAGACACATGAAAAAGTGCTCCATATCACTCGGCATCAGGGAAATACAAATCAAAACCACAATGAGGTATCACCTCACACCAGTCAGAATGGCTAAAATTAACAAGTCAGGAAATGACAGATGCTGGCCAGGATGCGGAGAAAGGGGAACCTTCCTACACTGTTGGTGGGAATGCAAGCTGGTGCAACCACTCTGGAAAACAGCATGGAGGTTCCTCAAAATGTTGAAAATAGAACTACACTATGACCCAGCAATTGCACTGCTGGCTATTTACCCTAAAGATACAAACGTAGTGATCCGAAGGGGCACGTGCACCTGAATGTTTATAGCAGCAATATCTACAATAGCCAAACTATGGAAAGAACCTAGATGTCCATCCACAGACGAATGGATAAAGAAGATGTGGTATATATACACAAT
This sequence comes from Lutra lutra, assembly GCF_902655055.1. Classification (NCBI taxonomy): domain Eukaryota; kingdom Metazoa; phylum Chordata; class Mammalia; order Carnivora; family Mustelidae; genus Lutra; species Lutra lutra. The sequence goes on from NC_062280.1 coordinate 100,142,033, forward strand.
GGAATACTATGCAGCCATCAAAAGAAATGAAATCTTGCCATTTGCGACGACATGGATGGAACTAGAGGGTATCATGCTTAGCGAAATAAGTTAATCGGAGAAAGACAACTATCATATGATCTCCCTGATATGAGGGAGAGGAGATGCAACATGGGGGGTTAAGGGGGTAGGAGAAGAGTAAATGAAACAAGATGGGATTGGGAGGGAGACAAACCATAAGTGACTCTTAATCTCACAAAACAAACTGAGGGTTGATGGGGGGAGGGGGGTTTGGAGAGGGGGGGTGGGGTTATGGACATTGGGGAGGGTATGTGCTATGGTGAGTGCTGTGAAGTGTGTAAACCTGGCGATTCACAGACCTGTACCTCTGGGGATAAAAATATATTATATGTTTATAAAAAACAAAATTAAAATAAAAAAAATAAAGTAAAAAAAAAAAAGAATGTTTAGTGCCTGAAAAAATTAATACTTTGTAAAGAGCCAGTAGGACCTTTTTGTAGTCAAGGGGGTCCTTTAAATTGGGGAAGTACATTTTAAAAACTGCCAGTTCCACGAGGACAGCCTTGATGTGTACTGAGAAAGGTGGTTTTAATTAAAGCAATGATGCTTCATCATCTGAACTTTGTTTATTGCTTCATGCATCTGATTTATGGAGAGCAGGGGATGAATAAATCCTGAAATGTGTGACTCAGGTTGGAAGAATTAGAAGGAAAATTAATTTTAAAGTGTAACCAGGAGTATAAACATATTTGCTTCTGTCTGGAACCAAATACAAGTTTGGTTTCTGCTTATGAGGAAAGCAAGCCTGTTGTTGCATAATGCCAACCTATCTGCTTGTTTGCCGGCATGATGCAGGCGCTCCAGACGCCTGGCTAAGGTGGGAAGACCTCCAACCCACTCGGTCCATACATATGCTGTGAAGACCACTAGAACCCCAAGTAGTGCTCACCCAAGATCACAGCGTCTCCGGGTAGGGTTGCAGCAAATCTTGTCTGATTGGTTTCTCCAAGATGTTTAAAATGTCAAAACACACTGGGATTTATTTGAATGCTTGCCCTTTGTCTGTGTTTAGAAATAGTCCCAGGCAAAATGCTTATACACAGCAGTTATACAAAGGGAACCAACCCTAGGGGCACTTGGGTGAGTCAGTTAACCATCTGCCTTTGACACAGCTCATGATCCCAGAGCCCTAGGATTGAGCCCTGCATTGGGCTCCATGCTCTGCAGGGAATCTGCTTTTCTTTCTCCCTCTGCCCCTCCCCGCACTTGTCCTCTCTTTCTCATTCTCTCTCAAATTAAAAAAACTTAGCAAAAAAAGAGAGAGAGAACCAACTCCATAAAAAGTGTGTGTGTGTGTGTGTGTGTGTGTGTGTGTGCGTGCGTGTGTGTTTGTAGGATAAATGAAAGCTACAGCTCAAGAGGCAGGATCTTTTCTACTATTAGAGACGGGTCCAGGCTTTCTCCATGGGTCTACCTTGACATCATTCTCCCCAGTGGTAGAAGAAATATTTTTGAAGTGGTATCTCTGAGGAGTTCTGCTACAAACAACAGAACTTTAGAAACATAGAAAAGCTTTTAGAATTTTAGAGATTAGAAAAGTGGTTGCCAGGTGCTTGGGGGTGGGGGAGTGAGGGAGAGGTTGGTAAAGCAGTGCAGATTTTCAGCTGTGAAATAGCTAAGGTCTGGGGATGTTGACCACAGTTGATAACAGTGTTGTGGAAAACAGAAATTTGCTAAAAGAATAGAAATGAAATGCTTATCTCCACCCCCATGAAAGATAAATACGTAAGGTGATGAGTATTTTAATTAACTGGATGGGGGAAATTTTCTCACAGTGTATATGCATGTCATATCATCACAGTGTATATTTCAAATATCTTACAGGGTTATTTGTCCATTATACCTTAGTAAAACTGAGGGAAAAAAAAGAATCTTAAGATTGACAACCACTGTTCTAGTGTATGTGGCTCTATTTCCCATATCTATGTAAAAATAATATTTTCTACATTGGCCGCCAGCAGATAAGGAGAGAAAGTGAGCATACAGCGGTAATATCCTTCAGCTGGAAGTCACAAACATGTGAGATGTGTGATGAAATCCTATGGACAAAATTTGGGCTTCTTGTTTAATGCATAACACTAGCAAACAGCTTAAAATTAAATAGTTTGGAAAACTTAGGCTTTTTTTGTTTGTTCTTTTAAATTTTATTGTGGTATGTTAGTCACCATACAGTACACCATTAGTTTTTGATGTAGTATTCCAAGTTTCATTGTCTACATATAACACGCAGTGCTCTATGCAATATATGCCCTCCTTAATACCTACTGCCAGGCTCACCCATCCCCCCCACTACCCTCCTCTCTAAAACCCTCAGTTTGTTTCTCAGAGTCCACAGTCTCTCATGGTTCGCCTCCCCCTCCAATTTCCCCACCTTCACTTTCCCCTTCCTTCTCTTTTTAAAAAAAAATTATTTATTATTTATTTATTTATTTATTAACATATAATATATTATTAGTCCCAGGAACACCTAGGCTTTTAAAAAATTAATTTATTTGACATAACAAATAGAAGGTCTTAGATGCATGTAAGCATTTGTCCCTAATTTGCTTTTTTTTTTAAAAGATTTTATTTATTTATTTATTTGGGGGGGGGGGGGAAGGGGCAGAGGGAGCGAGAATCTGAAGCCAACTCCACAGTGAGAGTGGAGTCCAATGTGGGGCTCGATCTCACGAAAGGGAGATCATGACCTGAGTCAAAATCAGGAGTCAGATGTGTAGCTGACTGAGCCACCCAGGTATCCCTGCTTTTTTTTTTTTTAAATCATAGTAATACATATCTATGATTTAAAAACAGTGCAGAGGGCTACCTTAAAAAACCCTGTGTCTGTTGTCTCTACACAGTGTCACCTTCCAGAGAACATTCCTTTTAGCCATTTCTTCTTTTCAGTCTGATATTACCTCTATCTATGGGTTAGGATGTGTTTATCTCCAAGTAATAGAAAACCCAACCAAAGTGGCCTCAACAATTTAGATATTTATTATCTCACTTCAAAAGAAGACTGAACATAGGCCGTTCTGTCCCCTTCAGCAGTTAGAAAATCTAAAAGTACTCCCATCTCTTTCTAGTTTTCAATTCTGCTGGGTTTGATTCATTGTCATTTCATTGTCTTGCTTGTGACCTTCTGATCCTCTCCCAAACATGTCTCTCTGTCTCATAGTGTTGTCACACTTGCCTCAAAGGGTGTTCCCACCCTCCCCTCCAGCTACCACACCACTGGGCCAGGTGACCCCATGTCCATCAAGAGCCTGAGAAGGTCTTTTTTCTCGAGGTAAGGCCTCCTCTCTTCTATGGAACCTTGCAGTTGACAGCCTTTGTCACATTTTTAAGAATTACTTTTGTTTCCTTCCTGGAACTTGTGAGCACCTTGAGGCAGGGCTTCCTACACTGTGTGCTTCATAAATGTTTGTAGAATAAATTAATGGCTTCATTCAAATTTTCTTCCCAACCAGTTACATCCCTGCTCAGACTCCAGATACTTCACTCAGCTGATAGGATATGTCTCAGCATGTTCTTAGCTCTGCTTCTGAGTTATCAGAAAATACCCCCAGTAGCAGCCTACAGCAATCTTGCCACTGCCTTCTCCAGCTCCTGGTGACATCTCTCCATCACGGCCATCATTCTACTGGACTTAACCTTTATAGCAAAAACACAGGGTAACCCCCATCCATCTTGAACTCCTTTATTTAATCTACTCACACTGGTCACATTTGCTTATTAAAGTATAGAAAGAATAATGAGGTTTTCATGGGTCTTAGAGTCATGGAAATGTTGAGCTGCAGAGTCCCTTAGAAATTAACCAGAATAAACATTTCATCCAGGGATCAGGGTACTCTGAGTGACCCAAGAGAAGGGCAAGTACTGCTCAAGGTCATGCAGTGGGTTAGTGGTAGAATTAGAGCTACTGCCTGGCTCTGCCGATGCACAATTTAGTGAGTGCTTTTTCTAGTTTGTCTAAGTGCAAACTCTCTCTCTCTTGCACACACACACACACACACACACACACAGGTTTTCCAGCTATAGAATGGCTTTTAATGAAATAGAAAATTGAACAAAAGTTTAGCTACTTAGAGCTACCATGTTTGAATTTATAACATAATAAAAAAAAGAATTTATAAAGCTCTTTGAAGTTGTCTGTCTTTAGGTGCTCCAACAGAGATTTTTAGAGAATATTAGCAACATTTGTGGGGAAATTCTCATCATGTGGGATGGTCCCAGGAGCTGCAGACCATTTGGCGTCCTTGGTTTCCTCCCGCTAAAATGTCAGTTATGCTCCCTTGCTGTTGTGATAAGCCCCCAAATGCCTACTTAACAATTCTAGATGCCCTGCAAGGAGGCAGCTTTGCCTGTCCGCATTGTGATTTTCAGAGAAGAAGAAGGCGAGTGGGGCTGAGTTATAGCGATTTGCCTGAGGAGAAAACTTTTGCCCCATGAGAGGGTGGTTAACTGGCCTAGAGCCACAGCCAGGGCTGTTAGTAGCACTGGAATCACTGGTCTCCCACTGTTCGCATCAGACAGGGGATTTGTTTCCAACCTAGTCTGCACCATGGTCCTCTCAGGGGTGCTCTTGTTTAACCAGGAATCGTCAACAGGATGAAGAGATGGCAGCAGAAATCAAGGAGGTGAGGCCCAGAGTTTGGAGGGTCTGTGAGGATGCAAAATCCTACAACCAAGGAGAATACCACCCACTGGAAACGCTCTTGTTACTAAAATTCCCCCAAGTTCTGAGAGAAGTGGAACATGCCAAATTTGAGTTAGAAACACCTTTAAAAATACAAATTGAGTGACCCTTGTCAACGCTAAATGATAGGAGAGGTAGCTGTATGGCTTCTGCAATGCATTGCTCTGTTCGGTCTTCTTAACTATTGGTCTTCCCAGTTGGATTGCTAGATTAGAAATACCAGTCATTTCCAGAGGGGTGGAAACTAAGGCAAACCTGTGGGTAGACGTGGGGAGCCTAACTATTTACACAGGGGATTTGTGGGCAGCTGGCATGAGGCCTGGGAGGTGTCGTTGTAGCTCAAAGAACCTGGAAACTACTGAAGAAGTCTGGATTTTGTCCAGGGACAACCTGACAGGTGTCTCAGTCCAGTTCGATGTACTTGAAAGGAACAGGGAGGCACAGGCAGCCTCCTGTTCCAGGGCAGTATGGCATGGTGGAGATGTCAGGGGGTGGGGACTGACGTTGTCAGGGGGCTGGGTGGGAGGACAATGTTTAGGGGATTCCTCCTTTCCTTGAGGTGTCTTTGATGCATCTAAAGCTCTGAGACTCGGTTTCCTGTCTATCCCATTCCTTCCTGGCAAACACTGACTTTGGTCAAGGTCTATCTATTCGTGTGTGTGTGTGTGTGTGTGTGTGTAAATAGTAAACTTAAAGGGCTTCTGTGAGAACAAACTCTAATAAAGCACCAACTATGTGAAGTGTCTGTCTCTGTTGTCACACAGCTTCTGGACTGGGGGATAGAGCACCTGGGTTTGAACTCCCAGCTCTTCTCGGCCACTTCCTAGCTCTGACCCTGGGAATAGTTATTGAAACTTACGGTGTTTCAGTTGCCTCACCTATAAAATGCAACTAATAATAGCAAAGATGATTGAATTAATTTTTATGAGGCCTTAACATTGCTTATAAGTTCATAATGAAAATGAATTAATATTTTATAATGTACGTAGTAAACATTATATTAGTATTTGTTAAATACAAACAGTAAGACAAAGAAACCATCACTCCATCGACTTGATTTCATTGTCTCTCCTTGTTGCAGTTCTTTCAAATGAAAATTCCATGTTGGGTTCTCTTTGGATGCCAAATGTGGCTAAATATTGGTGGGGTGGTAAGTGGGAGGAAGAGAAGCAAAAGCAAAAGATTGCCAACTGTGACCTTCATCGTGCCATGCCTTGAGCTATCTGAGATGTTGGTGGTAAACTCATTCTACATGGGGCTTTAAGATACAGACTTTTAGGTCAAGATGGAAGAGCTGGATGGGACATACATGGCCAGGAATTCCAGAGGCCAGAGTGGAGACTGAGGGTGTTGGGTTAGGGGAAACTACCTGACTGTTTTCTCAAAGGGTTCGGGGACCAGACCCAGTCCAGCAGAATCCAGTAAATGCATTTCGGATGTTCTTTGCTTCACTATTGTTAGGCTTTCACATATAAAGGAGACACCCATCCTGTCTGAGTTCTGGAAAGAGGCCAGAAGCTAACTGGAAGTGAGCCAGATGGGTATGGCTTTCAAACTCCCTGCCAGGCACTCTCTAATTGTTATCTTGCACAGAAAAGGAAGAGAAAAGGCATATATGGGGGCATCAGCTCTATGGAGATGCTTATACAGAGGATGTGGTTGCATTCATATATTCCACAATTTTGTGGAGGCTGGGGTGCAGAGATGTTAATTATTTTGCCTAAGGTCTCACAGGTGTGACATTTGATCCAACTCCATCTGACTACAGAGTCCCACGATTTACTAGAGAACATTTTTTTTATAGTAGTTTGAATATTCCAGAAAAATTGGGAAGCTAGTACAGAGAGTTCACATATGCCGCATGTCCAGTTTCCTCTGTTGTTATCACTTTACTTATTATAGTGTGTTTGTCACAATTAATGAAGAAATATTGATAACTTATCAAAAGGCTGATATTTATTCAAATTCCCCTCATTTTACCCAGTGTTCTTTTTTTTCGCTCCAGGATCCCACCCAGAACATTATCATCTCTCTTGAGGCTCCTTTCAGCTGTGAGATTTTCTCAGAATTTCCTTGTTTTTGATGAGCTTAAGTTTTGAAGAATACTGGTCAGATATTTTGTAGAGTGTCTCTCAACTGGGACTTTTCTGATGTTTTTCTCATGATTAGATTGGGATTTTGGGTCTTTGGGAGGCAGAACACAGAGGTAAGATACCATTCTCGTCAACTTATATCAAGGGTACATGTTATCAACATGATTTCTTACTGTCAATGTTGACCTTGATCACATGGAGGGAATAGTGTTTGTCAGGTTTCACTGTAGTTACTCTATTTTCCCTTTTCTGTATTGTATTCTTTGAAAGGAAGTCACTACTTTGAAAGAAAAAAACTCCCATACGTCAAGAGTGGAAGTTATACTCTTACCTCCTTGTGAGCAAAGTATGTATATAAATTATTTGGAATGAGTCTGCATGGGAGATTTGTCTATTCTCTACATTTATTAATTTATCTAATTGTGTGTTTATGTCCTATGGATGCATGGACATTTCCTGCATATTTTGTGTTATAACTGAATACTGCTTTATTTATTTTATTGTTCTTTCTGCTGGCTCATGTGCTACCACGACACACTTTCATCATTGTGGGTTTTCTTTTTCCCTTCCCTCCCCTCCTTTGCCCTCCCCTCCCATCCCCTCCCCTCTGCTTCTCTTTCCTTCCCTTCTCTTCTTTAACTATTTACTTAACTTCTGGCACTACAAGATGTTCCAGGCTCCTTTTCTATATTTTCTGACCCAGACCTAGAATCAACTATTTCTCCAGGAAGTCCAGATCCTTTTACTGGATACTGATCCTAGGAACCAGGATCTGATGTTGGGTGTACTCATTGCTACCAGGGTTGTGTGGCTTTTAGGTCAACTCAGCTGGTAGAGCAATGGCATACATACATAACCTGTTTATATACATGTATCTGTAAATATGTTTATGTTATATTAATTTAAATATAGGTATATTAATTTAAATGTGAATTTGCACTAATGTCGCCCACTGATCTACTACCACATCAATCATTCTAGCCTTCTCTCTTGGCTTATTTGTAACCTCCCACTCCAACAGGGAGATACTGGGCTCCCACCACTGTTCATTCATTTCCTTGTTCAATTCCAGCAGACAAAAAGTAGTGGATTCAGAATTGTTAATATTTTAAAAAATATATATGTATTTTAAATTCCAGTATAGTTAACATACAATGTATATTAGTTTCGGATATACAATAGAGTGATTTATCAATTCCTTCCATTCCTCAGTGCTCATCTTGTACCTCTGTGGGAACACATTTATCAATGAGAGTACATTGCTTTGTGCAGTTCCTTTTGACTTTAGTCTTACACACTCCATCATTTCCAAAGTACTTAGGTCAGCACCTTTCCTTCTATCTCCTTTAGTAAAATTTTTCACGCATTTGTAATATAATTAGGTTTTTTTGGTCACATCTACATTGTATTCACATATCCCTTGGTATCTTACATTATTACTCTTTTATTTGCATACATTAACGTTCACTCTTTGCGTCTTAAAATTCTATGAGTTTTGATAAGTGCACTGTATGATATCACACAAAATAGTATCACCATCCTAAAAAATGCCCTGTGCTTCACCTATTCTACCATATCCTCCCCACGGCCCCTAAACCCATGGCAACCACTGATTTGTTGATCATTGCTATAGTTCTGCTTTAGAATGTCATATAAATAGAATGATACGATGCGCAGCCTTTCAAACCTGCTTCTTTCACTTAGTATGCACTTACGAGTCATCTGTGTACCTGTGTGTCTTCCTAGTTCATTCTTTCTTATTGCTGAATAGCATTCCTTTGTATGAATATACCATAGTTTGTTTATCCATTCACCTACTCATGGACATCTTGGTTGCTTCCAGTTTTGGAAAATTACGAATAAAGCTGCTATAAACATTTGTATGCTGTTTTTTGTGTGGATCTAAGTTTTCAAATCAGTTGGGTAAATACCAAGTGGAGCAAATGTTGGATCGTATGGTAAGACTATGTTTAGCTTTATAAGAAACTAAAAATCTATCTTCCAAATTGGCTGTACCATTTTGCATTTCCATCAGCAGTGAAAGAGAGATCTTGTTGCCCTACCTCCTTGCCAGCAATTGGTATTGCCAGTTTTTTGGCTTTTTGCCATTCTAATAAATGTGTGGTAGTATCTCTTTGTTGTTCAAATTTGCATTTCCCTAATGACAATCGATATTAAGTATTTTTTCATGTGCAGTCTCATGCATATTTAATATACTTTCTTAGTTGTAGTTGGGAAGGGACTCTGTGGCCAGCTGGTTGAGCTACATTTAGGGAGATTGGTATCTGAACGTTCAAATTGGTTTTCAAAGTTTGGAGCAGGTAATGAGGATGTGTTTCGGAAGCTGGCAGCAAGAAGGTATCTAGACAGCTGAACAATGGCTATGGTCATTGCACCGTGCTAAGTTCAGAGTCAGGAATCAATTAAGTAACAGGTAGACATCCTTTCAGGGCTCTGTCCTGTCTCTTCTTCTTGCACTAGGTACACTTGCCATCCCCTGTTCCTTTACCTTCTCCTTCTTAACAGCTTTATTGAGATATAATTGCCATTCAACAAGTTGCACAAATTTGAAATGTATAATTTGGTTAATTTGCCATACATATATACTTACGCAACCATCACCATGACCAAACAGTGAACATGTCTATCACTTCCAAAAATTTCTTCATTCTTTTTTTTTTTAATTTAAATTCAACTAGCCAACCTATAGGACACCATTAGTTTCAGATGCATTGTTAGTGATTCATCAGTTTCATAAAACACCTACTGCTCATCACATCACGTGCCCTCCTTAATGCCCATCACCCAGTCACCCCATCCTCCCACTTACCTCCCCTCCAGCAACCCTCAGTTTGTTTCTTATAGTTAAGAGTCTCTCATGGTTTTTCTTTCTCTCTGAGGACTTCCCTTTCCGTTTTCCCTCCCTTCCCTTAGGATATTCTGCCCTGTTTCTTATATTCTACATATGAATGAAACCATATGATAATTGTCTTTCTCTGATTGACTTATCTCACTCAGCATAATACCCTCCAGTTCCATCCACGTTGATGTGAATGGTAACTATTCCTCCTTCCTGATAGCTGAGTAATATTCCATTGTATATATAGTCCACATCTTCCTTATCTCTTCAAATGTTGATGGACATCTCAGCTCGTTCCACAGTTTGGCTATTGTGGACATTGCTGCTATGAACCTTGGGGTGCAGGTGCCCCTTTGGATCACTACATTTGTATCTTTGGGGTAAATACCTAGTAGTGCAATTGCTGGGTAATAGGGTAGTTCTATTTTCAACTTCTTGAGGAAACTCCATAGAATTTTCCAGAGTGGCTGTACCAGTTTGCATTCCCACCAACAGTGTAGGAGGGTTTCCCTTTCTCTGCATCCTCACCAACACTTGTTGTTTCCTGACTTGTTAATTTTAGCCATTCTGACTGGTGTGAGGTGGTATCTCATCGTGGTTTTGGTTTGTATTTCACTGATGCTGAGTGATGTGGAGAATTTTTTCATGTGTCTGCTTGCCATTTGTATGTCTTCTTTGGAGAAATGTCTGTTCATGTCTTCTGCCCATTTCTTGACTGGATTATTTGTTTTTGGATGTTGAGTTTCATAAGTTCCAGCCATCCTGGCTACCCTCGTCTCCCTGCTGTTACTCCACACACACCAAACATATTCCCATCTCAAAGACTTGGCACTCCCTTCCCCCTGCCTGGAAAGCTCTTTCCCCAAGAGTCACATGACTTACACCTTCTTTTCACTCAGGTCTTTGCTCAAGTGTGCCCCCCAAACCAAGGCTTTTCCTGACTACTTCCTCTGGAGTGCATTTTCTCTCATCTCCATTTCCTCACTCTGCTTTAGTTTGCTTCAGAGCATTTTCATCTAGCTGACAAGACACTTTTTATTATGTATTTATTAGTTTCCTTGAAGTCTATTTCCCTCACTAGATAGGGAAACCTTTATGAGGGAAGGACTTCTGTCTGCTTTTGTCTCCCTTTTTTCCTGCATTTCCAGTGTTTGGAACTGAGGCTGGCACATAATAGATGCTTAAAAAAATAAACATCTGTAACTCATTCTTTAGTATAGTGCCTGATAAATCGGCAAGTGTGTAGAAAAGACAGAGCATCACAAGTCTGACTGCTATCCTTAGAAAGATGTGATTGCAGGGTTGGTCCTTGGCTGGTATCAGGGAACTTGGGTTTTCAGGGGGTCCCATCATTTCCAGAACTGATCAGAGTGGCTCACTGTGCCTCAACCATTTTTACAACCAATACGATTTATGCTGAACCCGTTTTCCTTCTGTGAGTCTTGGTTCTGATATGTGTGAGGCACAGGTTACCTATGTGTGACCAGCCCCCAGTTTTGACCTCGAGCCTCTAATGATTTCCCTGGGAGACAGAATTTCACATGTGTTGTTGTAATTCCATGCTGGAAGAATTAAGCTGTCCTGCGTGACTCCATAAGTAGAAGACTTTTGGAAGCTTGTGCTCGGTTTCTTCTGGACTTTACCCTGAGTACCTTTTCCCTTTTCTGGTTTGGCTTTGTGTCCTTTCACTGTAGTAAATCAGAGTTATGAGTATGATGTTATTCTGAGAACTGTGAGAAGCTCTCGTTGTAAATCACTGAACCTGGGGGTGGCGTTAGGGACCCTTAATATGGAAAAGAGGTTGCAGGTTTTTTTTTTTTTTTTTTTTAATGAAAATTAAACAGTCAACAGTAAGGAGCTTTTTCAGCAAGAGACAGGCACCCCGGTCACAGAGATGGGGTTCAGCTCTATAGTCACTGGGAGTCTTTGGGGGACAAGTGAGACCACATTGGGAGATGATTTAGGACACTTGCCAGAGGTGTTGGATGTTCTGGAACAATAGTATAGTGAGCTTGGCTGCTGGTTGCACGTTATGTTGTTAAGAGGATTAAGAGTTAGTTCATGTAAAATGAGAGCTTTCTACATGAGCAATCCTTTTGGGAGCAGCATCTGCCAGCTCTCCGCTAAGTGTTTACCAGGTAAACTCCAATGCTGGCTTCGCCCAGCTCCTGAGCCTGTACTGAGGATTTTGGGTCTTCAGACATCCGTCCTGTGAAGGGCCACATTTGCACTGGAGCCTGACGTAAGGATTCAGAGTACCAACGGTGGGGTCTGGCTGTAGGGAAAGAGCACATGTCAGGACAACTCCACTCTGTGGGGTTGCGCTCCAGATGAATAGAAGTTTAGGTCTTTCCAGGACCTCAACTATTTTAGGAATCCATGTAGTAGTTCATGCCTGTTACTCTGGTCCCCAATATCAGTTGCCTGTTCCCTCTCTACCCTCATACTAAGCTCTAGGACTGGGCTGCATCTTTCCCCCTCTTTTAAAATTCAAGTGTCTGCATATAAAACCTTCATATAGGGTGATCTAATTTTCAACACTACAGGAGGAGTTAGGGCCACAGGGTCCTGTGTGGTGATGGAGCTGAACCCAGGGAGGGGAGAGCTTCTCAGTTAGATGGTTTGGAGGCCAGGGTGTCTCGGGGTCTCCAAAGCTGTTCTGTGTGGTGCTGAGCAATGGCTAGTTCTCCACAATCTCTTTTTCTGCTCTAAGGACTGAGAAATCCTTAATTTGAGACGACAGAGCCATCAGATCCAAGAATTCTGGATCACAAAGTTGCTGCATAGAGATCCAGATGTCCTGGAAAAGCCGTCAGTCCTGAAACAGATGTTTGTAAGAAAGAGGGGAAAAAAAAAAAAAGGTTCCATGTGTGATTATGCAGTTTTTTACCCAGCAGAGTCCCTCCTAGCCTGACCAAAATACCTATTTTGCTCTGTCTGTCCTGTTCCCTGTCCTTTAGCCCCCATGTCACCTTCTTAAACCATGCTATCTTACAATCATTCAACTGCCAAATTTTAGTGATTTTAACAAAGTTTCCATTAACCCCTTTGTCATAAGGATTTAAGAGAGGGATTTTGTTATGGCAGAAGGTGAGAAGGGCACCTTTTGTTTAATTAGTACTAAACACCTTTTTAAAAATTACAGATTACATTGCTCAGTTCCTATGAATGACTGAGCGCTTAATTCATCCACAAAGCAATTGTACTCTGGTGTGTCAGGCCAAGTCCCCAGGAATGTCACTGTGCTGCAGAGGACAGCTTTCTCTCACTGCCATTTGTCTACATTATTGATTCATCCATCATCTGTTCACATTATCCGTCCATCATCCATCCAAATTGGGGAAATGCGCCATCACCAAATTTGGTCCGTCTACTTTAATGTCTTCTTTCTTAGCCCATTTTTCAGGGAGCTCCTTTTCAAATGCTAACAACCTTAGATTAGCTTTAATAGCCCCTCTCATTAATTGTCTGACCAGAGTAAAAATATGTCTTGAGAGACAGATTTTACTTCCACATGCCTCTGATAATGTCAAGGCACCGTGCAGCATCTCTAAGACTGCAGCCAACCCTAGAATACAAATGTTCTTTCCGAGGTATTTGACTCTGTTCTTGGAGTCACTATAATCTTGGCATGTCAATTTTGACATTTTAGTTAGTAGGCACTGCACATTTTTTATAACGTAGGGAATTATTAATGGTATGTAAGAGGAGACACAGAAATATCACCCAATGTCATTTACATCTATTCCATCGAAAGGATGGGCAGTAATCCATCATGGAAATCTTAAGTGCCCTTCTGTCGGGGGTGGAAGTAGACACAGTGGGAGCAGTATTAACCAGATGACCCTTAAGGCCCTGTTCACTTTTAGGAGCTATAAACTATTGCATTTCAGAGCTACCAGTCCCATTTCAAATAATCTCTTTACATAAGAGGAAACCAAGTCCCACTGGGGTAGTGACAACTGTTACTGTTAGAGGTTGAGTCCAGGATCCGGGTTTTCATTCAACATTCAGCAACTCTGATCACCTACCTAATGTGCCAGATTGAGGCTAACACCGTAAAAAGAACAGTGTTCCTGACCACAATGGCTTCATGGCTACTCTTTCATTCACTTCTCCTTAAATCACAACAAATTGTTCCAAATTTGGAAATGGTCTCACTTCTAGACCATTCTTAACTCTGAGATGCAAGAGTGGCTTAATGTCTTTTGCCTTTTGATATTCTTCTCTCAAAAAAATTCATTTCCTTAAAGTTTTCGCCTCATCTTGTCAGTGCAGAAGCTTAATCCTTTTACCCCTTGTCAGTTGGTTTCTCGTAACATTTTTTTTTTTAAGTTTTATTTATTTTAGAGAGAGAGAGAGATGGAGAGAGAGCATGGAGGAAGGGACAGGGGAGAGGGAGAGAGAGTTTCAAGCAGGCTTCACTCTAAGTGCTGAGCCTGATGTGGGTCTCAATTGATCTCCTGACCCTGACATCACCACCTGAGCCAAAATCAGGAGTCCAGTGCTCAACTGACTATGTCACCCAGGTGCCCCTCATTTCATTTTTATGGATGAAAAAACTGAGGCTCAGCGAACTTAAAATACATGCCCATTTCCCAGAATTAGCAAGTATACAAGTTACAATTCCAGTGTACCTCTGATAGATTCTAAAGCCTTCACCATCTTCTTTTTAAACTCTTTTAATAATTAGCTACATATTTGGGGGCCAATACTTCCTAGAAAATCATACTGAATAGAGAATCTGCTTCTTAAATTCTTTTTCCCAGGGCACTTTGATTTCTTTTGGTTAACTTCGGGGAAACGATTTAATAAAATGCTGGGGATATTAACTTCCTCTCGAGGTAGAAAAAGATAATTTCAAGGTGGAAGAGCACTGAGTATCAGAAGCCTAGGACTCTCAATCTGTGAGGAAGAAGGATGACCAAGAAGGTCAGACCGTTTGTTTGAGAACTACCCTCGGTGAGCGAATTCTGACTGGCACAATGAGGCTTGTTGCTATGACACCAAATAATTCCATATTCAGTGCAATGGAATCCCCATTTGTGTTCTTAAAAAATTAAAGCAGTTTTATGGATATTAAATGTTTAAGTGGCTCCAGCAGCGAGAAAGAAAAATTGTCTTATGAATAAAACAGGCCAATGCCTGATTGCTTGCGTGGAAAGTATTTGAAAAATGTGTTTGCTGAGTTTGGGGCTTGGCAGCTTTGGTTTTATCATGTGCAGTGAAAGGAGGCAATGGATGAATGAATATATAAATGATTTTAGGCAAACCACAGAATGTAAAAATTGTGGGAGGGAAATTAAATTTACTTCAGCATGTTTTTCCTGAGCACTTATTATGAGCTCAGCAACATGCAGGGCTTCCTGGAGCATGCCAAAGTGGCCCCTGGTAGGGCGCTGGGCTTCACTCTTCTTCCGTCCGTGTACTCGCTAGGATGACACTAACATAGTTGACTATGTATCACATAAATTCCAAAATTCTGTCCTTAACACAAGAGATTTTTTTTTTTAAATCACGTTTATGGATGAATATTATATATAGTGAAATTCACCCTTTTTAAGTGTACAGTTCAGTGAGGGTCGACAGACATTTCCAGCCATGTACTCACAATCACCACTAGGATACAGAACATTTCCGTCACTCTGAGAAGTTTCCTTGTGATCGTTGAAAGTGAATCCTCTTCACCCTGAGACTGACAGCTCCTGCTTTGGCTTCTGTTCCTATGGTTTTGTCTTTTCCAGAGCACACTGTTAATATTGTATTAAAGTTAATATTATACTAATTAATGTGCTCATAGGCTCATTTGGTGTATATACTGTTTTGTGTTTGCCTTCTACTTAGCATGATGCTTTTTTGAGATTCGTCTATGTTGTTGCATGTACCATTCCTTTGGATTGCTGAGTAACATTCCATTAGATGTGTGTTTATCCGCTTGCCAGTTAATAAATGTTCAGGCTGTTTCCAGTGTTCAGCTATTATGAATAGAACGTCTACAAACACTCACATATAGATCTTTGTGGGGATGATACAATACATTTTAATTTCTCACTTAAGTTTTCAGTATGTGTTTTCCCAATGGAAAAACAGTCTTTTTTATTGTCCTGAATGGTAATTTGAGGATCTAGACTTTGTCCTCTGGTTCCCTTCCTATCTAGGGCCTTGGAAGTTTTCATCCTTAGCTATGGGAAGGGGAAGGGACCTGTCTCTACTACTCCAGCCCAGTAAGGACATAGCTCACTTCTGCTTATATTCTCCTGGTCAGAAATAGACTTGTGGCCACCACAGGTGCAAGGGGTGTCCCCTGAACAGCTCTGTATTATGGACAGTGGTGTATAGATTTTGGTGGACCGATGTCTATTGATAACTCCATTTAGTTTTTTAGCAAATATTTATCAAGAGGCTACCAAATACCAAGCACCGTGCTATGTAATAGAGATCGAACAATGACAAAATGAACAAGCAAACAAACAAAAAAACCCAAACCAAAAAATCCAGCCCTTAACATCTTGAGTTTATAGACTCTGGATAGATTTCAGGGAAGTACAATGTGTTTCTATATCCAGAAAAATGTCAAAGGAATAAATGTGTTGTATTAGAAAAAATGGGATATGGGAAAAGTATGAGAATTACATAGCAAGTGAAGGAAAAATTAAGTGGGTCAGGGAAATCTTCCTGGAGGAGGTAAGATTTTGTCTGGCCTCTTAAGGATGTTAGGCATGTAGATGAAGGTGCCTGAGGTTTGGGTGGGGTCTTCAAAACGATAAATGATGTGGAAAAGGGAATGTTAGAAGCTACATGCTTTGGGTATGCCTTGTTGGAGATGGGTAAAGAAATTGACCGGAATGAACTACTTTGTTAAGATAGCTTCACGCTGACCTTTAGGACACAGCACAAAGCTCATTTAACTTACTTTCTGAGGAAGTTCTATTTAATTTTACCGTTTTAATGGCTGCTGCTCTGTTTTATTGATGGTGATTGAATGTTTTCAAATATGTGGTTGCCTACCCCATGGTGGTAAATTTTTTCATAAATTGAATAAGTAGTCCTATCGCCTAGTGGGTGTTTTCTAAATATTAATAGAATTAAATAAATTAAAATAGCAAGAGGAGATTTGCTGTTCTTCCTTTGACAGAACAGTTTGGGGAGAGATCATGCTGATTACATATTACACCATGGATTGTTTAAATCTAGAGATTTATGAGTGGGGTTCATCTAATATGTCATGATACTGTTCTAGATTCAGTGTGGGAAACAAATCTCTGATAGGTAGCTACTTCAGGGAAGACAAGATTTAGAGGAAATTAGATCCTTATAAAATTATTCAAAGGGCTGCCAAAGCAGCAGTCTGGGGCCATTGTGATAGCTGTGATCCAGAAGTTGGGGAAACTCCCAAGCTGCCACCTCTGTCCTTGTGACACAGGCAGGTGACAAAAGGTGAACCCTGGAGTCCAGATCCTAGCAGCCTCTGCAGAACACCTCCACCTCCGCTTGCCTTCTAAAGCTAACCTTACCCTCAAAGCCACTGTCCTATCCACGTGCATAGATCTCAGGGGGTCTAGGAAATGTGGACTTCAGTCTTAAGTGCTAGTGATTTAGGGCAAACAGAAGGGCACGGCCATTTGCTGCCAGACACTAACTCACCATACTCGGTCCAACGATCCTATTTATTTTTCTTGTTCCTTCAACAACTCCTCTGTCTTCTTTATGGCAGTTCAAGAGAAAGACCTTTATACAGAAATGCCATAGAAAAAGAGATACTGAAGCCATTATCATTATCACCATCATCATCATTATAAATATGAGAGCTCCTGTATTCATATCTGATTGTATTGTTATGAAAACCAGTACTAAATGGAACAGCCATTCTTGGTTTCCAGATACTCAGCTTCCTGGACACACTGGATTCCTTGGCCTTGGTCTCAGCTGTGCTTCTCAAAAGCCTTTGCTGCTCTTCGCCCCAAACATTTAAATCAACAATTAGGGAGCTATAAAGATTTTACTGAAGATCTGTGGTTCTTCCTGGGGAGGAAAACTGTTAGTACATCCTAATCCGTAAAATTAGGATTCCACAAAGTGCTTGTGGAAACTTCTGTCTTCCCACGAAGGCCCTCTTCCCAGCCTCCTTCCTCACTTCCCTAGGAGTCGGAGAAATCGCCTGCCTCCTGTCAGGGAGTGTATTTAACACGCTCAGTTTACCTGTCTACACAATTCAGCAAAACCAACCTGGAGAGTTAGCAGAACTGTCGCTATTGATTGTTCTGCAAGCACAGACTTTTGCCAGGAAGGTGGGCTGATAATGGACAGAGCGTTCTTTTTACCTTGTACCCCAAGTGGCTTTTCAAAGTAATTACCTGACAAAATGGTATTAGTCTTATAGAGAAATGCTTTCCTAAGAAAATATGTTCTACTTCTTTTATTGCAGTTACTGTAAGGCTTTTCCCCCTTGGAACAAGGGTCTGACAGTCAACATAAGGCTTTTTTTGGCATGCAGGTTTTAAAAGTATACATTAATTAAACAAGGCAATACAAAAGTGATTGAACTATGGTTTAACTAAGATACCGTGACACATTTATATTTAATGCTTTTTAGGTTTAAAGTACTTTTAGGTTCCTGATCCTCTTTGAACACTACAATGGTGTTATAAATGCACGGATCTTATAGTTTTACCAAAGTGCTCTGTTTTGGAATACTGAGTTCTGAGGCTATAAAAATTGTGGGCAACGTATTTCCTTTGTTGTTTATTATGGAGTATTATGAGGCATGTTTCTCTCTCTCTTTCTATTTCTTCTTTGTATATTATATTTAACATTCCCAGCCCTGGCCAGGTCCATAAAAATAATGATAATAATAAAAATACCCAACCTGGAGTGCCTAATTTGTACCATTTGCTCTATAGACATTATTAGAATCCTCAAACATCACAAGATAGACAATACACCATATGTTTATACTTTTGGAGGATGATTTCACTCAATCCCGACAAGAAAATCAGTAAATACTGGGAAGACCACTCAAACCCAGATTTCTGTCTCTATCTTATTTCTTATCCTGTAAGCAGATTTCAGACCCACAGTGGTTCAATGTGGCTTAACAAGAAGTTCTCAGGGGATAATAATGGTCCTATTTTGTGTGGGGCCCATTCTAAAATGAAAATGCAGGACCCTTCGTTAAACTGTTAAGATTTCAAGATGGTGGCAGCAGAGCGTGATACCAAATGCAGGGTCCTGCTGGGGACCCCGTGGGACTGCATTGCTTACCTGTCTGTAAAGCTACTTCCGTGATGGGTATGTGCCAGGCTCCGTAGAAATAAATAGGAGCAAGACATCATCCTTCTGCTTGGGGCACTTCTAGTTATGGAGGCCATGGGGGAGTTTCCTTTTTGGAACTGCCTGTGGAGTCAACATCATGTTCTTTGGTCTATCTTCAGGGGAGACAAATCTTTCCTTTCCAAGGGATAAGATTTCTTGAAGTAGCCAAACTGAAATTGCTACAGACTTTGTCAATAAATTGAGAGAGCAGTCTAGGTAATCAGTAAGGAAGCCTTCAGTTCAAAACAAAATGTGACTCTAAAGAAGGAAGTTTGATTTTCTCTCAAGGCCTTTGACCTAATGCTGAATATCTGGTTCAATAAAAAGGCTCCAGAAGTACTGGCAACCAGGAAGCATTCTCAGGATAGGCAGACTCGATGAAAGCTGTGTGCTAGCAGGCAGGAGAACTTGAAACATATTATCAGTTTCAACACCTTAAAGTCACACTTTAGATGGTTCATGATTGTTACTGAGGTATTTTCCCTTTAAAAAAAAAAAAAAAAGAAAGAAAGAAAAAAATTCCCCCTAACAATGCAACCATGAGTTGCATTAAGCAACTAGTGTGTTTGCAGCTTCACCTGAGAACAGCCTGATTGCAAACAGGACTACTTCAGGAACAAAGGTGAAAGAGTGCATCTTGTGCAAAGATAAAATGATCGAGTTCGATACCAGCCTTTGAAGTCATCTGGGTTTTGGAGTCTCTTTCTCACTAACAAGGCTGTGAGGGTCAAATATGTTGTGTTTGGTAATGTGCCTTGTAAAGTGCAAAACTAGAAAAATATAAGGAAGTATATAGCCTCTTCTCATTTTACAGAGAACAAGACTCATCTCTCTGGCCCAATCGTCTGTCTTCTGACTCTCTGCTCCTCAAGGTCAAGCTTTTATTGGCTGGGTCCTGGTCGACAACTGCGGCTGGGGTGCTTAGTTATAACCCAGCCACTATCTCCTCACCACTACAGGAGTGGGTCCTGTTTATTTTCCTGGTGATGAATGGGACCTGCCTAATCCTTTGGCTTCCCTACTTTCTTTCCCTGAGTTAGAGGCTGGATGACTCACACTTATAGATTAGGTCAGCTATGAACTAGATGTGTGCTGGGAAAATGAGATGAAGAATGGCCTCAGTTATCCTAAGGTTTATTTTCCCAACCAGGCAAAGGAGAACAGTTTCTCCAGGTATAGGTAGGAGTCTCATCTCTACCTCGAGCAGCTGTCCGTTTGCATCAGCTTGTGATGCAGGGTCTGTCTAGAAAGAACTACAACCTGAGTCTCATACCAAACAGGAAATCCCCAAATCATCACCATCGCTGCAGCTATGAGGTTCTCTACTCTCACTCACTCTTGATCTCTTTTTCTCTACATATAAACACTTCGACCAAAGCATTTTGTGGAGTGAATGACCAAGACCCTTCCTCTGTTTACATCATGGATTTTCGAATGTGTGTGTATCTGTGTGTGCACACGTGTGTGCATGTGTGGCTGTGACTGATGTTTGTAATCTGAAGGAGTAAGTGTACTATTGCTCCGTCAGTTAAAAGGAAGGAAAAATCTCTCCCTATCAGTTTGTTATTTGTTTTGACATCCATTTTAGGTTTATTCATTATCGTTAACATATCAGGGTTGGAATTCCCTGAGGAAAATGCATTGTCCATGGATTCAACCTTAAACAATCTGGAGAATTTATATTATTTTTTTTTAAATGATACAGTCTGGTCTGCAATAAGTTTTACATCATTTTATAAGATTCTCCCCAAACGATCCTATATTTGTAAAATTACTCTTCTATAGCTTGGATTGATGCTTTAGGTTTTTTTTTTTTTTTCTCTCTAAACAGGGTTTAGTCCAGGACCCTTGATTTTTTTTTTTTTTTACTTTCACGAATTCTTTTTTTTTCTTTTTGCATTTATTTTATTTTATCTTAATTTTTAAATAAACATATAATGTATTTTTAGCCCCAGGGGTACAGATCTGTGAATTGCCTGGTTTACACATTTCACAGCACTCATCATAGCACACGCCCTCCGCAATGTCCATATCCTCACCACCCTCTCCCGTCCCCCCTCCCCCCAGCAACACTCAGTCTGTTTTTTGAGATTGAGTCTTTTATGGTTTGTCTCCCTCCCAATCCCATCTTCTTTCATTTTTTCTTTTCCTACCGCCCAAACCCCCACATTGCATCTCCACTTCCTCATATCAGGGAGATCATATGATAGTTGTCTTTCTCCAATTGACTTATTTTGCTAAGCATAATACCCTCTAGTTCCATCCACGTCGTTGCAAACAGCAAGATTTCATTTCTTTTGATGGCTGCATAGTATTCCATTGTATATATATACACCACATCTTCTTTATCCATTTATCTGTTGATGGACATCTAGGTTCATTCCATAGTTTGGCTATTGTGGACATTGCTGCTATAAACATTCGGCTGCACGTGCCCCTTTGGAGCACCACGTTTGTATCTTTAGGATATACACCCAGTAGTGCAATCGCTGGGTCATAGGGTAGCTCTATTTTCAGTTTTTTGAGGAACCTCCACACTGTTGCATTCCCACCAACAGTGTAGGAGGGTTCCCCTCTCTCCGCATCTTCGCCAGCATCTGTCATTTCTTGACTTGTTAATTTTAGTCATTCTTAGTGGTGTGAGGTGGTATCTCATCATGGTTTTGATTTGTATTTCCCTGATGCCGAGTGATGTGGAGCATTTTTTCATGTGTCTGTTGGCCATCTGGATGTCTTCTTTGGAGAAATGTCTGTTCATGTCCTCTGCCCATTTCTTGATTGGATTATTTGTTCTTTGGGTGTTGAGTTTGCTAAGCTCTTTATGGATTTTGGATACTAGCCCTTTATCTGATACGTCGTTTGCAAATATCTTCTCCCATTCTGTCAGTTGTCTTTTGGTTTTGCTAACTGTTTCCTTTGCTGTGCAAAAGCTTTTGATCTTGATGAAATCCCAATAGCTCATTTTTGTCCTTGCTTCTGTTGCCTTTGGCGATGTTCCTAGGAAGAAGTTGCTTCGGTTGAGGTCAAAGAGGTTGCTGCCTGTGTTCTCTTTGAGGATTTTGATGGATGCTTTTCTCACATTGAGGTCCTTCATCCATTTTGAGTCTATTTTCATGTGTGGTGTAAGGAAATAGTTCAATTTCATTTTTCTGCATGTGGCTGTCCAATTTTCCCAGCACTATTTGTTGAAGAGGCTGTCTTTTTTCCATTGGGCATTCCTTCCTGCTTTGTCGAAGATTAGTTGACCATAGACTTGAGGGTCTATTTCTGGGCTCTCTATTCTGTTCCATTGATCTATGTGTCTGTTTTTGTGCCAATACCATACTGTCTTGATGATGACAGCTTTGTAACAGAGCTTGAAGTTTGGAATTGTGATGCCACCAACTTTGGCTTTCTTTTTCAATATTCCTTTGGCTATTCGAGGTCTTTTCTGGTTCCATATAAATTTTAGGATTATTTGTTCTATTTCCTTGAAAAAAAATGGATGGGATTTTGATAGGGATTGCATTAAATGTGTAGATTGCTTTAGCAGAATAGACATTTTCACAATATTTGTTCTTCCAATCCATGAGCACGGAACATTTTTCCATTTCTTTGTGTCTTCCTCAATTTCTTTCATGAGTACTTTAGAGTTTTCTGAGTATAGATTCTTTGCCTCTTTGGTTAGGTTTATTCCTAGGTATCTTATGGTTTTGGCTGCAATTGTAAATGGGATTGACTCCTTAATTTCTCTTTCTTCTGTCTTGTCGTTGGTGTAGAGAAATGCAACTGATTTCAGTGCATTGATTTTATATCCTGACACTTTACTGAATTCCTTACAAGTTCTAGCAGTTTTGGAGTGGAGCCTTTTGGGTTTTCCACATATAGTATCATATCATCTGCAAAGAGTGATAGTTTGACTTCTTCTTTGCCACTTTGGATGCCCTTAATTTCTTTTTGTTGTCTGATTGCTGAGGCTAGGACTTCTAGTACTATGTTAAATAGCAGTGGTGATAATGGACATCCCTGCCGTGTTCCTGACCTTAGTGGAAAAGTTTTCAGTTTTTCTCCATTGAGAATCATATTTGCAGTGGGATTTTCATAGATGGCTTTGATAATATTGAGGTATGTGCCCTCTATCCCTACACTTTGAAGAGTTTTAATCAGGAAGGGATGCTGTACTTTGTCAAATGCTTTTTCAGCATCTATTGAGAGTATCATATGGTTCTTGTTCTTTTTATTTAAATATAAATTTATGGAAATTTATGATTACTCTCTCAGTAATTTAATTACCTTTTAAAGTGCATTATAGTCATATTACTTATCAGGTACATATTTAACTAATTTGAGATATGAGCACTTTAATGTGAATACATTCTTTTTTTAAATTTTTTTATCTTTTTTTATTATCATTTTTTTTTCTTTTTTTTTTTTATTAATGTATTGTATCACATTGATTGATTTGTGAATGTTGAACCAAACCTTGCAGCCCTGGAATAAGTCCCACTTGGTCGTGGTGAATAATCCTTTTAATGTACTGTTGGATCCTATTGGCCAGTATTTTGGTGAGAATTTTTGCATTTGTGTTCATAAAGGATATTGGTCTGTAATTCTCTTTTTTTATGGGATCCTTGTCTGGTTTGGGGATCAAGGTGATGCTGGCCTCATAAAATGAGTTTGGGAGTTTTCCTTCCATTTCTATTTTTTTTTTTGGAACAGTTTCAGGAGAATAGGAATTAATTCTTTTTTAAATATTTGGCAGAATTCCCCTGGGAAGCCATCTGGCCCTGGACTTTTGTTTGTTTGGAGATTTTTGATGACTGTTTCAATTTCCATACTGGTTACAGGTCTGTTCAGGTTTTCTATTTCTTCCTGGTTCAGTTGTGGTAGTTTATATGTTTCTAGAAATGTATCAATTTCTTCCAGATTATCGAATTTGTTGGCATAGAGTTGCTCATAGTATGTTCTAATAGTTGTTTGTATTTCTTTGGTGTTGGTTGTGATCTCTCCTCTTTCATTCATGACTTTATTTATTTGAGTCCTTTCTCTTTTCTTTTTGATAAGTATGCCCAGGGGTTTGTCAATCTTATTAATACTTTCAAAGAACCAGTCCAGCTCCTACTTTCGTTGATTTGTTCTATTGTTTTTTTGGTTTCTATTTCATTGATTTCTGCTCTGATCATTATGAATTCTCTTCTCCTGCTGGGTTTAGCCTTTCTTTGTTGTTCTTTCTCCAGCTCCTTTAGGTGTAGGGTTAGGTTGTGTATTTGAGACCTTTCTTGTTTCTTGAGAAAGGTTTGTACTGCTATATATTTTCCTCTCAGGACTGCCTTTGTTGTGTCCCACAGATTCTGAACTGTTATGTTTTCATTATCATTTGTTTCCATGAATTTTTTCAATTCTTCTTTAATTTCCTGGTTGACCCATTCATTTTTTAGAAGGATGCTGTTTAGTCTCCATGTATTTGGGTTCATTCCAAATTTCCTCTTGTGATTGAGTTCTAGCTTCAGAGCATTGTGGTCTGAAAATATGCAGGGAATGATCCCAATCTTTTGATACTGGTTGAGACCTGATTTATGACCCAGGATGTGGTCTATTCTGGAGAATGTTCCATGTGCACTAGAGAAGAATGTGTATTCTGTTATTTTGGGATGGAATGTTCTGAATATATCTTTGATGTCCCTCTGGTCCAGTGTGTCATTTAAGGTCTTTATTTCTTTGTTGACCTTTTGCTTAGATGATCTGTCCATTTCAGTGAGGGGAGTGTTAAAGTCCCCTACTATTATTGTATTATTGTTGATGTATTTCTTTGATTTTGTTATTAATTGGTTTATATAGTTGGCTGCTCCCATGTTAGGGGCATAGATAGTTAAAACTGTTAGGTCTTCTTGTTGGACAGACCCTTTGAGTATGATATAGTGTCCTTCCTCATCTCTTATTATAGTCTTTGGCTTAAAATCTAATTGATCTGATATAAGGATTGCCACCCCAGCTTTCTTCTGATGTCCATTAGCATGGTAAATTCTTTTCCACCCCCTCACTTTAAATCTGGAAGTGTCCTTGGGTCTAAAATGAGTTTCTTGTAGGCAGCATATTGATGTGTTTTGTTTTTTTATCCAGTCTGATACCCTGTGTCTTTTGATTGGGGCATTTAGCCCATTAACATTCAGGGTAACTATTAAGAGATATTAATTTAGTGCCATTGTATTGCCTGTAAGGTGACTGTTACTATCTATTGTCTCTGTTCCTTTCTGATCTACTACTTTTAGGGTCTCTCTTTGCCTAGAGGACCCCTTTCAATATTTCCTGTAGAGCTGGTTTGGTGTTTGCAAATTCTTTCAGTTTTTGTTTGTCCTGGAAGCTCTTTATCTCTCCTTCTATTTTCAGTGATAGCCTAGCTGGATATAGTATTCTTGGCTGCATGTTTTTCTCGTTTAGTGCTCTGAATATATCATGCCAGTTCTTTCTGGCCTGCCAGGTCTCTGTGGATAAGTCCACTGCCAATCTCATGTTTTTACCCCTGTATGTTACAGACTTCTTTTCTCGGGCTTCTTTCAGGATTTTCTCTTTGTCGCTAAGACTTGTAAATTTTACTATCAGGTGATGGGGTGTGGACCTATTTTTATTGATTCTGAGGGACGTTCTATGCATCTCCTGGATTTTGATGTTTGTTCCTTTTGCCATATTAGGGAAATTCTCTCCAATAATTCTCTCGAATATACCTTCTGCTCCCCTCTCTCTTTCTTCTTCTGGAACCCCAATTATTCTAATGTTGTGTTGTGTTATGGTATCACTTATCTCTCAAATTCTCTCCTTGTGGTCCTGTATTTGTCTCTCTCTCTTTTGCTCAGCTTCTTTATTTTCTGTCATTTGGTCTTCTATGTCACTAATTATTTCTTCTGCCTCATTTATCCTAGCAGTAAGAGCTTCCATTTTTGATTGCACTTCACTAATAGCTTTTTTGATTTCAACTTGATTAGATTTTAGTTCTTTTATTTCTCCAGAAAGGGTTTTTACCTTTCTGGAGAGGGTTTCTCTAATATCTTCTATGCCTTTTTTGAGCCCAGCTAGAACCTTGAGAGTTGTCATTCTGAACTCTAGATCTGTCATATTACCAATGTCTGTATTGATTAGGTCCCCTACTGCCTCTTGTTCTTTTTTTTTTTTTTTTTTGTGCTGAGTTTTCCGCCTTGTTATTTTGTCCAGATAAGGTTTGCTTTCTCCTCCTCTGGAATTCCGCTGTTCTCCTTGGTGAGTGAAATTGGTCTTGGCTGGGTTTCTTGTTGATCTTCTGGGGGAGGGGACTGTTGTAGTGATTCTCAAGTGTCTTTGCCCCAGGCGGAATTGCACCGCCCTTACCAGGAGCCGGGCTGAGTAATCCACTCGGGTTTGCTTTCGGGAGCTTTTGTTTCCTGAGCACTTTCCGTAGAGTTCCGGAGGACGGGAATGAAAATGGTGGCCTCCCAATCTCTGGCCCTGAGGAGCCGAGAGCTCGGGGTCCCGCTCCTCAGTGTGCCCTCAGAGAAAAGCTCCCAACTTCCCCCGTCTCCCTGGCCTCTGGTTGCACTTGGAGAAAAGCGCTCAATCGCTCGTATCTGGAGAAAAGCTCTCGGTTGCTTCGGTCTCCCTGGCCTCCAGCCGTGCTCTTGGAGAAAAGTGCTCAGTCACTCTGTCTCCCTGGCCTCCAGCCACACTCTGAGCTCACCCAACCTATGACTGGTTCAAGGTAACCCCGAGCTGAGAGGTCACTCCTCGGCTTTGTCACTGTAGCCGGCTTCCCCGCTCTATTATCTGAGATCTGCGACACTCAGATACCCCCAGTCCTTCTGTGACCCCGCGGGACCTGGGGTTATGCTGACCCCACGTGGGCTTCCCCCCGGTTTAGCCTCTGGAGCGATGTCCCTCAGTGGAGCAGAATTTTAAAAGTGCTGATTTAGTGCTCTGTTGCTCTGCCACTTGCCAGGAGCTGGCCCCTCCCCCCGCGGTCTATCTTCCCGTCACTTTGGATTCACTTCTCCGCAGGTCCTACCTTTCAGAAAGTGATCAATTTTCTGTTTATAGAATTGTTGCTCTTCTTCTCTTCGATTTCCTGTTGGATTTGTAGGTGTTCGCAATGGTTAGATAAGCTATCTAGCTGATCTCCTGCTACCTGATATCATCTCAGCCTGCTACTTCTCCGCCATCTTGACTCCTCCCTCCTCCACCCTTGATTTTTTAATTCTTCATCTTTGTTATGAAAGATGAAGATTACATCAACTTGAAAATCTTGGTTTTGAGGAGTTTATTTTTAATAGAAAACAACTGACTGAATAATCTCCTCCTTTCCCCAAATAACCTGATTTCTCAACCTATCTCAAGAGTTTTATTTCTCTTTGATTTCCCTTACCAGTTTTTATCTTATCTCTCTGGATAATCAAATCCCCATCAATGTAAAAGCCTTCTCTTTTGAAGTTGCAGTCATTGAGAACATGTCAGCCCGCTCTTATTGCTCCCCTTTAACTGCTTCCTTAGCTCCTGCCAAGGCTCTATTGAAATGTATCTTTTCTTCCTCTCTGCTATGACTCAACGCTGCTGTTACATTGTGTATTCAGGGATATGATGTCTGTGTATATTTAACTCAAACTTGCACATTTCAGTAGTCTGAGTTAACAACCTCACTGATAAGGATTGTACATCAATCAACCAATTAATAAAAAAAAATTCATTTAGTGGCTGATAGGACTGGGAGCTAAGCCATGGAGTAGGAAGCAGGTGAGACCTCATCTTTGGCTGCTTCTGAGTAAGGTTTGCATTCTGGTTCATTCAACTGTAGAGGTTTAAACTGGGACCCCAGAGCCCTGGGGCAGGGGTGGGGTGGGGTGGGGCAGGAAGGGGACTTTTTGCAACTTTGCATCCCTTGTTACACAATGTACTTTGTGTCCCTTGGAGTATCTGCATGCAGTATGACATTTGCTGGTGGTTGGTTCCCTCCCTATAGAGACAATGCCTGTTTATCTCTGGAGGTTTGGTAACTAGCACAGTGCATGGCATATGCAGGTCTTGTGACTGGATGGTTGATGGAGGGAATACAAGCCTAGGTATTTGGCAAGGTCCCCTTTTACCCAGTTCTGAGCGAATACTCACAGTGGGGAGTCTTGTGAATTTCAAGAGCAGTATTATCTCTGTTGGAGATTAAATTTATGACTCTGGTTTTTTTTTGTTTTTTTTTTTTTGTTTTTTTTTTTTTTTTTTTCCCCCCAGAAAGAGGTGCTAGGGATTTTCCTGGGCTGCCTTTAGGTAGGGTTACTGTAGCATACCCATTCTTCCCTTCTCTCCAGTGCAAGGTAAACAAGTGTATATTTGATATTTTATTCTCCCTTGGAAAATCAAGTTTTACTGCTCATAAAAGAGGATGGCTTGCATTATTTTGGATTTCAGGGCCAAAGGGAGTAGTGAATGGATCCTGAGAAGGAGGGAGAAGGGTGGGCAATTAGAGCTGTGTTCCTTTATTTTTTTCTTTAAAGATTTTATTTATTTGAGAGAGAGAGAGAGAGAGCTTGAGTGAGAGAGCACAAGGAGGGGGAGCAGCAGAGGGAGAGGGAGAAGCAGAGTCCCCACTGAACAGGGAGCCTGACGTGGGGCTCGATTCCAGGACCCTGAGATCATGACGTGAGCTGAAGGCAGAGGCTCAATTGACTGAGCCACGCAGGTGCCCCTAGAGCTGTTCTCCTTATGACGGTAGATTCCTAAGGCCACTTGCTTCCTGAGCCTGCTTTGTAAGCTACGAATGATATGGAGAGGGGCAGTACCACGGCCACTGCATCATGGTAGTGCCCGTGCCTTAATGAGGCAGAGGCCCCTGCCCCATGCTGTGTTTGTGGAATAGCCCACTAGCCTGTGTAGCGCCTCACTTGTGTCTGCACATGTCTGAGTCTTGGTGCGACATAGACATCTACCCAGTTAACCCAATTACCAAGTTGTGAGTTCTGCTTTATCAAGGCTCTCACCATTTATTTGAAGGTACTTCTCTCCAATTTCATCTTCCATATGTTGTTTCAAGACTGGGGTTTATGCCTTCTATTCTGTGGGCGAAGCTAGTGACAAAGGTAAAATTCGAACTGGAGAGAGATAAGACAAATGGAAATTCCTATTAAAATAGAATCACCTCATTTCATTGGAACTAGAAGAAAGACTTTTTTTCTGCAGCAGAATGAATGTTATTTGTAAGGACATAAAGTGCTCACGTGCCCATATGCTTTTAACAAAAGAGTACTTACCTTTGAAGTCCAATACCATGCATATCCCATCTGTCTATGTTTGCTGTCCTGTGTTTACTCTTCAGCACCCTAGCATTTTCTCATTTCTTATTCCTTTTATGATCACGTGGTTCACAAGAAAGGGTGTGAAGTTTCCTTCTGGCTGTTGATTGATAAAAGTTTAAACTGAGGAATTGCCTCCAGGAGTGCCTGTATTTTAACAAACACAGACCCATAAATCAAAGAATTAGAGCTCAGCAAATGAGTTTTCAGTGTTGGCCAGTGAGACCTGAGATATTTTGGAATCATTAGACATTTTTGTCTCTCATGAAATCTCCTGGAATGTGGGGAATCATCCACCCTAGCAGAATCATTTGGACCATCGTTAGTCACAGCCATCTTGGTTAAATCTCTCACTGACATCAAAGTATATTTCACATGAGTTTATATTATGTATCTCCATGACGTCAACCTCCATTGTAAAGAATTAGCCTTGAAATGGATCTTTTGGGAAATGGCCACCCCAATTCTCCCATTCTCATTCTCACCATGTCCAATGGTTGGAACTGAAATCGGGAGAGGTCCCCAATATTGGAACCTGGTGTTTGTGTCTGAACTCAGCTTGACCTTATAGGAGTCCATGCTAAATCTGGGGTGGTGGGACTGGGTATCCTTCCTGCTGGTTCATGCTTGGATCCCTCGATTAGGGACATTAAATATGGTGGAAAGGAGGGCTGCCTGGGCCGCTCAGTGGATTGAGTGCCCAACTCTTGGTTTCTGCTTATAGGCTGTGAGATCAGCCCTGAGAAAGGCTCCATGCTCAGTGGAGAGTCTGCTCCAAGATTCTCTCCTTCTGCCTGTCCCCCCACTCATGGGCCCTCAAATCAATAATAAATACATAAATAAATCTTTTTTAAAAAGGGTACAAAGGAAAGTGGGGGGGGGTTAGGAAGAGAAATCCTTAGCTTGATGTGTTTGTTTGTTCTTGCAATTTTATTTATTTATTTGAGAGAGAGAAACAGAGAGAAAGAGTGTGAGTTGGGAGAGGAGCAGAGGAAGAGGGATAAGCAGACTCTTGGGGGCTGGCTAGAATTCTGCTTACTAAAGTAGTGAAAAGAGCATGATCCTGGGAGTCAAACGGCCCTGGGTTCAAATCCTACCATTGGTGTTTATTATCTGTTAAGTAATACTAGCATTCTGATACCTCACCTGTCCCAGGAAGATATCAGTGCCTGCTATGCAGTCATACTGTAGATATTTGAGGCAATGCATGTGAAGTCCTCTATAAGCAATGATATTATGACAGGAAGGGAAGATGTTCTTGGCCAAGGAGGTGAGGGAGGGGGAAAGAGCGGAGGAACAGTAATGCTGGTATGTTATGAGCCTAACCATTGCTGAAAAAATTTTCAAAGGCACTTGGAATATTGAGCAATACCTTCAAGTCTATGTAAAGAGTCTATGTGAAGAATTTGCCAAGTGATAACTGGGTAGTTTTACATTTATTTTTATGTTTTCAATTAGTTCAGCCTAAACCACAAAATTTAAGCAAAGAGGATGTGAAAATCTGGCCCAGACCACGTATTATTTAAGCATCTGATTACATGGGTAGACAGAATAAAATAATTTTATTTTTGTAATAGAGTTTAAGTTTTCAATTTATAAAAGTAATATATGCAAATTATATAATTTGGGGGCTACATATAAATATAAAGAAGACAAATGATATTAACATTTGGTTTGTTTCCTTCCAGTCTCTTCTCCTTGCAAAGTTTATGTTGTATTATTTGTATCTTCCCATGCATACAGTTACATAGTCTTCTTATTTATCTTAACATTAGGTCAAAGGCAGGTCTCTCCTTTTTTGACAACTTTTAAATTAAAACCATCATTTTAAATGGCTGTACCCTTCAGAGGTTGCAATTTTACATGAGTTTCTGTGATTATTTGATTAATGTCTCTCCTTCCCAGCTGGAGTATAAATTCCACACAAATAGGAACCAAGTCTTTTTTGCATCATTGTTGCATCCCTAGCACCTAATGGTACCTGGCGCCTGGCAAAGGAACAATAAATATTTGTTGAAAGGCTGAAAGAATAAATAAATGACTGTATCTTGTGGATGTGCTATAATTTACTTTGCACTCTATTGTTGTTAAATACTTTTTTCATTATTATAAATGAAGCTGCAGTGAACATGGCATATAAATCACTTTCCATGTATAAATTGGTTATTTCTTTTCACAGTTTGGAATGTAAATTAATCCTCCAGTTCCCAAAATGCAATGTACGTATGAGTACCCACCTGTGAATACTATGCCATTCCTACAGGTGTTAAAACAAGGGGAAGTTTCTCTGTCTGTCTGTGTGTGTATATGTGCATGTGTGTGTGTGCATATATATATGCACACATATATATATTTTTTGATGAAAGGAGATGGTCTCATTATATTCTCTTGGTTTGCCAATTTTAATATAGAGCACACTGGCTATTGATTAATAATAGGATTTGACAGGTAAGGCCCCAAGTGGATAATTTGTGAAGATGTTCTGTGTTTTCCTGGTGACCCCCAAGTGCTTCGATGCATCTGGGTGCAGAAAAAGGTATGTTTTTATGATGAGATGATAGTATGCATAATTCTGAAAATGAATCTCAAGATTCCATGATTTAATCTCTAAACCCTGTGAATATAATGAGCTATTACTACCGAGATTATGACATGTTACATGGCACAATTGTTTTTAAGATAGGGAGATTAGCCAGGCGGACCTGATCTAGTATTAACAAAACTTTTCTCTGGTTGGTGGCAGAGGAGGAAATCAGAGAGACTTGAGGCACAAGGTGCATTTGATGTGTTGGTGTTGGCTTAAAAATGGACGGGTCACATGAGGTGGAGTGCAGGTGTTATTAAGGATCTGAGAAAGTCCTCTGACTGATAGCCAACAAGAAGATAGTGAACTGAGTCCTACAACAGCAAGGAATTGAATTCTGCCAATACTTTGAATGCACTTGGAAGCAATTTTTCTCCAAAACTTCCAAAACCTAGATGAGCACCTAGCCAGGTCAGCGACATGATTTCAGCCTATGGTATGTTGAACATGCCATGCTGGATTTGTGACCCTTAGAACTGTTAGCAAGTAAACAGATGCTGTTTTTTATTATGTTATGTTAATCACCATAATCATTAGTTTTTTGATGTAGTGTTCCAAGATTCATTGTTTGTGTATAACACCTAGTGCTCATTACAACATGTGCCCTCCTTAATACCCATCACCAGGCTACTTCATCCCTGCCCCTCTCCCCTCTGAAACCCTCAGATTGTTTCCTGGGGCCCGTAGTCTCTCATGGTTTGTTTCCCCTTCTGATTTCCCCCCCTTAGTTTTCCCTTCCTTCCCCTAATGTCCTCCATGCTATTCCTTATGTTTCACATATGAGTGAAACTATATAACTGTCTTTCTCTGCTTGACTTATTTCACTCAGCATAGTCCCCTCTAGTTCCATCCATGTCAGTGCAAATGGTGGGTATTCGTCCTTTCTGATGGCTGAATAATATTCCATTGTACATAGGGACCACATCTTCTTTATCCATTCATCTATTGAAGGGCGTCTCAGCTCTATCCACAGTTTGGTGACTGTGGCCATTGCTGCTATGAACATTGGGGTACAGATGGCCCTTGTTTTCACTACACCTGTATCTTTGGGGTAAATACCCAGTAGTGCAATTGCTGGGTCATAAGGTAGCTCTATTTTTAACTTTTTGAGGAAACTTCATACTGTTTTCCAATGTGGCTGTACCAGCTTGCATGGGCAGAAGACATGAACAGACATTTCTCCAAAGAAGACATAAAAATGGCTAACAGACACATGAAAAAATGTTCAACATCATTAGCCACCAGGGAAATTCAAGTCAAAACTGCATTGAGATACCACCTTTTACTAGTTAGAATGGCAAAAATTAATAAGGCAGGAAATGAGAGGTATTGGCTAGGAGATGGTGAAAGGAGACCCCTCCTAAACAGGTGCTTTTTAAAAGTTGCTCATTTTGTGGTAACTTGTTAAGCAGCAATAGATAACTAATACAAATAGTTACTTCAATGTCCAGCCCAGTGGAGCAGACTCTTAGCAGCATAAATTCTTACAGATATTACATTGCTATCAGAATTATTATTCATCTGATCTCTGCTCTTAGTTATTGAAGGGTTACAATATATCCCTTACCATTTTGTAGGAAAAATTACTGATTGCTCTCTTCCTGAGTCCTCTCCAATCACTCAGCATATAATCTCTTGCAATGGCTAAAGGTGCCATATTCAAAATAAAAAGAAAGTCTTTTGAAAATGGGCTTTTGGGATCATATCTCTTAATAATGGCTATCAGAGTGTTGGTGCAAACCCCTGGTGGGTAACAGTGATTACAACTGAATAAAATAAAAAGGAAAAGCTGAAAGTCATCCGAAGCAGAGACAACTGGAACAGAATCTGGTCTCAAAAAAAGAAGAAAACAAAATCTGTGAAACAGAAAGGATAGGAAGGGCTGAGAATTGAGTTCATGACTTTATCAACCAAGAGCACAACCCATCATCCCCCATGGCTGTGGCTGTGGAGAATGGTGGTGGGTTTCCTCCATAGCCTCCTAAGTTATATTTAAACACAAAAGGAATAAAACTGGGACTTTTAAGGAGGAATCCTGGCAGCACAAGAATGCTGAAGAAATGAGACCCAGATTTAGAGCACAAAATGCCTAAATCTGTGGCTGGCTGTTAACCAAACATGACTTGGGGGAGACTTCCAGGAAGCATGGCAGAGAAGCAGGCGGAGAGTAGAGATAAATCCACTCTTGAAAGATAAATCTATGTGAAGCCAGATCTGTGAGTTCCT
Source organism: Lutra lutra (assembly GCF_902655055.1). Taxonomy (NCBI): domain Eukaryota; kingdom Metazoa; phylum Chordata; class Mammalia; order Carnivora; family Mustelidae; genus Lutra; species Lutra lutra. Next base: position 100,176,123 of record NC_062280.1, read on the forward strand.
TGCTTTTCCTAATTGAGTACATTTTCCAACCATGCACAGCTTGAGAGGTAGACATATTAAAGGGTCAGAATAGAGAGCCAAAGACTGACAGAGCAGCTAGAAATGCGGGGAGTCCTTAGAAGCAGGGGAACTACAAAAGGGTGAACTCTGTTTCTATTCAAATCCTTGGCTGACTGTCAAATTTCAGAGGCAACGGGGAACCCATGGGATTCAGGCTCAAAAAGCAGCAGTGGGAGGACATAAGAACAGAAAATAGGCATACACAACTGAATGCAGTGGGAGAACATGACGTATGCTGCAACATTCCAGGCAAAATAACTTCTTAACGATAGAAATCCAATAATTTTCTGAAGAACATGGCCAAATCCAGAGCTGTTACAGTGTATTATCTGCAATGCCCAGTTTTCAACCAACATTTCTAGACATCTGTTGCTGTGTAACCAATTTCCTCAAAATGAGATGACTTAAATAATAAAATATTCTTTAGCACCCAGGCCTAGATCTGGAAGAGGCTTGGCTGTATGGTGGGAGCCCAGGCTCTCATACTGTTGCTGGCAACATATTTTCTGGGGGCTGCGGTCATCTGAAGTCATGATGGGCTGCAGGATTCACTTCCTGAATTAATTGCATGGTTGCTGGAATGTCTTAGTTTCATCTCGTCTCCAGTAACTTCAGATGGTGGTAGTCTCAGATGTCAAAGCACAGACTGTGCACGAAGCCTGCCCCTTCGATAGGTAAGACCAGAACTTAGAGTCTCTAGTGAGCATCAGAAAGCCTCTGTCCACTTCTTTATAAAACTTTAAATCCTATGTTGTAACTTTATTTATTTATTTATTTTTAAGATTTTGTTTATTTATTTGACAGAGAGAGACACAGTGAGAGAGGGAACACAAGCAGGGGGAAGTGAGAGAGGGAGAAGCAGGCTTCGTGCTGAGCAGGGAGCCCTATATGTGGCTCAATCCCGGGATGCTGGGATCATGACCTGAGCCACAGGCAGGCACTTAACAACAAAGCCATGCACGTGCCCTGTAACTTTATTTATTTATTTATTTATTTATTTTTAAAGATTTGTTTATCTGAAAGAGAGAGAGAAGATGGGAGGGAAGGGGGAGGGAGGGAGAGAGAGAGAGAGAGAGGGAATGCATGAGTTGGAGAGGGGCAGAGGTGGAGAGAGAGAGAATCCCAAGCAGAAACCTGCACAGAATCCAATGCAGGGCTGGATCCCGGGACCCTGAGATCAGGACCTGAGTTGAAACCAGGAGTCAGATGCTCAACTGACCGAGCCACCCAGGTGTCCCCATGTGTTATATTTTTAAGCAGATTAAATTCATATAAAATAGGAATTTGTGTGTGTTGTAATCTTTGTTGGGAGTATAGAATAGAGTGACATTTTGTTTTTTAAAGATTTTTAAAAAAGATTTTATATATTTATTTGGCCAGAGAGCAAGTACAAGCAGGGGGAGCAGCAGAGGAAGAAGGAGAAGCAGGCTTCACACTCAGCAGGGAGCCCATCGTGGGGCTCAACCCTAAGACTCTGGGATCATGACCCATGCCAAAGGGAGACGCTTAACTGACTGAGCCACCCAGGTGCCCCTTAAAGATTTTTTTTAAAAAGTTATTGAATGAATATATTGCCAACATTTAATCTAGAAATTGATTTGTGAGTCATACAGCTTCATTTTATAATTCGAATCCCAATAATTCTGGAAATTAATCCCTTGAGTCTGAGATTATGATCTCTTTATTTCAATATATTTTGAAGAGAAGATCTCTGCTATTTATTCTGTGGCTATATATAATTTCTCTGAGTCCCAACTTCTACTTCTATAATATTGAGATAATGGTATGCACTCATGGGATTGATGTGGAGTTTCAAGGAGCTATCATGTGAAGTATCAGTATGTGTGAAATGTACCAGCCTACACAGGTAATGACTCAACCAAGATTAGTCTCGTTTTTCAGTCTCCAATTCTTTTCATAGCTTTTTATCCCTAGTAGAGCTTTTCCTGTTTCTCAGATGTTATGCAGCAATACAAAATAATTTTGGAGAATCACTGATCCCCTTATTTCACACCTGAATTATGTGTCCTTGAAGTTATCCAGAATTCCTTTCCTGGGAAGCAAGTGGTAATAACGGAGATTGTTACTAAAAGGGAGAAACAGTGAGTGTTTATTCACTGGAGTATTTAAAGAAATTGCTAGTAGGAGCAAAGTGAATGTTAATTAATTAACTCCTAAAAATGGTAGTTTCTCTGCATGGTACCACCAATCTTCATTACTGTATATTTGGTATTAAAAACCTAGTCCCTGAAAAATGTTGATGCTATCAGACTTAACTGTTTTTTCTTATTTCTCCTCACCAAAGATGGTTGATTGGTTACAATCAGATCAGATTGGCCTTCCTCCCCAAACCCCGCCCCATGGCCCTTGCACCCCCAAGATGGCTTACATATTATTTCTCTTCTCAATTTCCGGAATCCTGTTGCCTCTAGTTCTTTTCTGAGATTAAGGTATGGGCAACTAGATGTTTAGAAAAGATGTATTTTTTTCCTATTATGCAAGGGGTGCTTTTTTTTTTTTTCCTCCACGGAAAATGCTTTCTTCGTCCACTAACCCTTTGTCCCAGCACACCATGCATGCACACATAAAAGCTCGATCCTCTGATTTCCCCCAAAAATGTAGAAGAAGAAAATATAAGTCAAGTGCCATGAATGAAATTGAAATTTAGCTAGGAGGACAAGAAATCATGAAGTTGGTTTCCTAAAACCAATTCCCTGCCCTGATGATGATGATGGTGATGTGAACACGAATAAAGGAAACAAAAATGCTATCAGTGCCTCTCCAGTACTCAGAATCTTGGGTGAAGCTTGACCATGAAGCTGAGTCTAGAATTATCTCGCAATTGTTTTCCTCTTGTTTCCTTCCTGATTTTAGTTTTTTAAAAGAACTGATATATGGATGTAATGAACTCTTACACTGTTAGAACTGTTATGACAAATTTCTCCTTCAAATGTGATCCCGACTGGCTGGCTGATGAGTCAAGGTACTGACAGAATGACGTTTATTCAGGGGACTTCACCGGCGCTAATGATCTAACTTCCCAGTCTTCTACGGGCTCAGAAGGCAGCTTTTGTTTCCGCGCTAGAAGTGGGTGGAATGATAATAACCAACTTGGTACGTAATGACGGATGGACTTTTTGTGGAAAAGATTCATGAGTACGAGGGAAACCTAATTAAAAATGAAAGTGTCACATTTCAAGAATCAATAAAATTTCTAAATATATCATGGCATTAAAACAATAATAACAATCAACTAACCAACAATTAAAACAGGTATTTAAAAAGGAAAAGGAAAATCTGAATGGCCCTCAGATTTCTTTGTAACGTTAGATGCCAGAAGATAATGAAGCAATGATTAGAACAGTTCCGTGGAAAAGGTGATGCCCCTCAATTCTATCCCTAGCCAATTTGTCATTCATTTGGAAGCATGCAAGAATTCAAGACTATAGCACTTACACACATTTAAAAAAAATTCTTTAAGAAGGAAGAAAATAAATGAAGCACTCAAGATAAATGGAAAAGAACAGCAAAACAAATACAAAGGAACAAGAACAACTTAACAAAGATTAAAAGACAATTTTATAAATTAGAAAACAGAGTAGGGGCCCTTGGGTGGCTCAGTAGGTTGAGGGTCTGACTCTTCATTTTGGCTCCGGTCATGATATCAGGGTCATGGGATCAAACCCCACCTCAGGTTCCATGCTTAGTATGGAGTGTACTTGTCCCTCTCCTTTGCCTGTGCCCCTTTCCCCAATAAATAAATAAATAAAATCTTAAAAAAAGATACCCTGATCTTTAAAAAAAAAAAAAAGAAAACTGAGTAAACTTTATATTAAATTCCAAGAGCTTATTTTGCAAAAAACAAGAGTATAGAGAAAAGATTATGTAATCTAATTAGATTAAAAAATAAACATGTGCAAATTAAGCAATGACAAGTATAAACAACTTAAACCAATTATACAAAAATACTTTGTGGGGCGCCTGGGTGGCTCAGTGGATTAAAGCTGCTGCCTTCGGCTCAGGTCATGATCCCAGGGTCCTGGGATCGAGCCCCACGTCAGGCTCTCTGCTCGGCAGGGAGCCTGCTTCCCTTCCTCTCTCTCTCTGCCTGCCTCTCTGCCTACTTGTGATCTCTGTCTGTCAAATAAATAAATAAATACATCTTTAAAAAAAAATACTTTGTAAGATTCTAGGCTATTAAACTTCAAAGTCTCATTAAAATATATAATTTCGTGACAAATTACCAAATTGACACATAAAAGGATAGAAGATATCAGTAACAGTAACTCTAAATCAAGAGATTGTCTGAAGAATGAGCCCCAGGAAAATTGTCAGCCTGAATGGTTTCATCAGTGTTTTATGGTCCTTCAAGAGATAAATAATGCTGATATTATTTAAACTTTACAGAACGCAGGAACAAGAAGACCCTTGCAGTAGTTTTATTTATTTTTACATGGATAGTTTAAGCCTCATAGGCAAAACTTGAAAGAGATGGCACAGAATAAAAACAAACAAAAAAGTTAAATTCTTTTATACATAAAGCAAAGATCTTAAATAATACATTAGGGATACAAATCCAGCAGTATATTTGATGAATAATTCACCATGACTAAGTAGAATTTATTCTAGGAAAGCAAGTATGGTACAACATTAGGAAATCTATTAATATAACTCACGATATTAGTAGGTTAAAGAGAAAACGTTATTTTTATAGTTGTCAAATTTGTATTTGATAAAATTCAACATTATGATTTTAAAAAACAAAATCTTAAACTTTACGAATAGATGTATCCATCTTAAACATGAGGTTGGAGGGTTGATCTCCAGCAAACACTAGTCCCCAGTTTACCAAAGACACACTGGATTAGAAGAAGTCAGATGAAGTAAAATGATACCTAATGTCATTCTTCCTATTTAACATAGTTTTGGAAATGCTTTTTCATGCAAATAGAAACGAAAATAATAGCAAATAAAAGAAGCATGAAAATTGGAAAGGAGGAAGTCATTACTTATGGGAAATATAATGAGATCCGAATGAAAAACTAATACAATCAACTGAAACCAGGTATTGGAAATAATGAGTTCAAAAGATTTCAATAATTGTGTTTTTTTTTGAATAATTGTTTTACTATATAACAACAATCATTAACTAGAAAATAAATTGGAAAGCAAGTCTCACTTATAGTAGCACCAAAAATTTAACAAATTACCTGGAAAAAGTTTAACATGAAAAGTTTAACCTGAAGCCAAAGAGGAACTTGATTATGTGGTTGTGTCCAGCTTTGGAAAAAGATCTGGTGCAACTTTAGTTTTTCCCCTTACTCCTGACGTGACCAGTTAACTATCCTCAGTTGCATCCTCTTGTGTAAAACTGAGAGACTATCTCACAGGGGTTTCATAAAGGTCAAATGAGACAAAGCACCCAAATATGCTCAATAAAATGTTGGCACATAGATTATTATTGAGAAAATTGTAGAACTGTACTGGCATATGGTAACAATCCATACTGGGCAAAGCTTATCAGTGGCAAAGATACGTATGCTTAAGGGGTATGCATAGGTTTGTACTTTGTGCTTTTTGCTTTAATAGAGAAAAACTGGAAACAATTATACATCAAAAATAGAGGGTAGATGAAATATATTTTGTATATATTTAATATATTTAATAGAGATACATTTTATATATATATTTAATATATTTTATATCTAAATCATGTAACGTTTACATTCATTAAAAATATGATATGGTAGTACATCTATTGAGAATGTGAATGTGAAGATTGTCAGTGAAAGGACAAATACAGAATTTATGATCCTACTTTGGTAAAAATTCTATATATAATCATATGCATTTAAGTGTAAAATAAAAAGTACAAAGATATATACTAAAATATTAGTAATGATTCTCTATGGATTTTCAGATTTCAGGTTCTTGATTTTTTTATTATCTGGGTTTTCCCATAATTCTACCAAAAAATTAATTCTTCATATTAGTAAGAAACGGATTGCTTGAGGGCTTCTTTTGTACACCACAGTCGTTTGTTAAATCCTACAGGTCAACTCCCTCTCTCCTGACAGTGCTTAGGTAAGAATTTACTTGTCAGTCTTCCTCTGTGTGGTGTTTTTTTTTGTTTGTTTTGTTTTTTTAATCTACATTCTTTGGTGAATTAAAGCCCACCCCCACATTTCTTTACATTGTCAATATCTTTAGTCAGGAATTGCTCTGACTTGGGAACCAACCTCTCTTTGATGTGATTTGTACATTTCGGCTCTCATCACTCATTTAATAAATATCAACGGAGCACCCAGTTTTTCTGCTAAGGTGCTTGGTATGAGCTGTTTGTGGGAGGTTCTAGAGGGATCTGTTAAATAACCCCGCTCTTTCTCCACGAAGTTTCTGAGCCAACTGAGAAATAAGACAAAAGGAGAGCAGATGGAGAAACAAAACGTGTTTGCTAACTTTTTATCAGTCGACAGCTTAGCGGAGGGTAGTTGGAATCTGACCGGCAAGCACACTTCCTCAGCTCACCGCCTCCCACTGTCTGGGTGGGGAGAGGAAAGCAGAGTCCACATCATGCATGTGCGGGAGTGTGCAGTCGTTCCTTCCAGTTGAGACCCACAGATTAAAAATTCCCTTCAGGTGACATGTTCTGCCTCTCCTGAATAAGAGCAAGGAAGGGTGTGGAGAGAAACCAGGTGTGTGATGCTAACATCTTTTGGTTTGCTTTTCCTGTGTAAGAAAAATACCAGGGGTGTGGATACACTCTCCAGGGAGATGTGGTTGTCTAAAAGAAAGTCTGCTTCTAGCTTCAGTTATTCTGCCCCTTCTAACCACTATTCTTTTGGGTATCTTCCTGGGATCCCTGGTGAGCTGTGCAGATTATGCCCCTGGAAGCCTCTGAAAGGAGGCAGAAGAGTATATTAATTAAATGAACTCTGAGGCCACTCATTGCTCAAGGCTGAATATTCATTGATTCCCAGTTCTATTTCCCATTCCAAATTATATCTAGCCATATTTTCCAATATGGCCCACCAGAGATACTACTATAAAATTAAATGACAACATTAAGATAGTCCCAATAATAAAATGTCAAGAACATAGCAATGCCCCAAATTGAATATAAACACTCTCCTACTATCAAATTCCTGGGGAGAAATTAGTCTAAAAATTAAATTGCTTTGCAAGTTCAAGTGCAAAGGAATTAAAGTCAGAAATCAAATTTGCTTGCCCTTGTGAATTAGAAGACTTAATAAAATCAAAATTCTCCCCTGTTTCTTATTTTGTTCCCTTTTAGCCAAAGATTATCTTTGGGTAGCATTGAGGTTCTTTCAGCAGATTTCTCAGAATGATTATGATCTCTTCAGAAGCTCAGAAGATGAATTAGTCCAATGCCAAATCTGTGGTGAACCTCACTTTTTTTTAAAGAATCCAAGCTGTTCCTAAGACACTGATGATTATTAGCACTGGCCTCATCATCACCGTATTCAGAAAGTGAGGCCGTGGTTATAGGCAAAGCTTTGCTTCTTCTAGAGCACAGCCCTTGGTGCTGTCCAAGTCCTTAGCAGAGACTCAGTGGTCGCTGACAAGGACCATATGTCCCAATCTCCCTGGCAGCCCCCATTTTGCCAAAGTAATGATCAAGAGAGCACTTTTACTCTTGTCATCCTATTTGGAAAAATAAATTATATGACCATCCTATTGATGAAGGAAATCGAGATTTTAACTTTATCTGGAAGTCACTCAGTTTATGCCAGTTTTCTGGAGTCTACCACCTGTTAATTAAACTCAAGTGGGAGAAAAATCTTGAAGTGGGAGCTTAACTTGGGTAATATGCTGCCATCATCATATTCAAGGGAAGAAATCCACCTCCCTCTGTGTCCTCTTACTTTATTCAGTTTAGAAATTTGTCATGGTGATATAGCCAAGAACTGGGGTTCTTTTTCTTTCCCCTGAAGTATTCTTTCCAGTTTTTTTTTTAAGATAATTTTTTTAGAGGAGTTTTAGGTTTACCACAAAAATTGAAAGGAAGTTACACTTCTCTAATAAACATAAATACTAAGCATCTTTTCATGTGCTTATTTGTCATCTGTATCTCTGTTGAAATCTTTGTTCAAATCATTTGCTTATTTTTTATTGGATTGTCCGTTCTCTTATTATTGAATTTTGAGAGTTCATTATGTATTTTGGATACGAATTCTTTTTTTCAGACATAACGTTTTGCAAATACTTTCTCCTGGTCTATAGCCTGTTTGTTTGTTTGAATCTTTTGTTTTGTTTTGTTTTGTTTTCCACTTGCTTAAGAGAGTTATTTGAACAGCAGGCATTTTTAATTGTGGTGAATGAATTTATGTGTCTATAGTTCATGATTTCTGTGACTGTGCCTAAACCAAGGTAACCAACACTTCTGTATTTTCTCCTAGATTTCTCTTTTTTTCTCTTCTTTTCTTTTCTGAATTGCTTTTGGATGTTCAGATTCCAGCACCATTTGTTAAAAAGACTATTTTTTCCTTATTGATTTACTTTGTACTTTTGTCAAAATCAATATATGCATGGGTCTACTTCTGGGCATGCTATTCTGTTACATTGATCTATGCATCCATCCTTATGCCAACACCTCACTCTTCCAACTACTGTAGCTTTATGGTAAATATTGAAATCTGTATGAAAGTAGTATGAGTTCCTTATTTTTTTTTAAAGATTTTATTTGTTTATTTGACAGACAGAGATCACAGGTAGGCAGAGAGGCAGGCAGAGAGAGAGGAAGGGAAGCAGGCTCCCCGCCAAGCAGAGAGCCCGATGTGGGGCTCGATCCCAGGACCCTGGGATCATGACCCGAGTGGAAGGCAGAGGCTTTAAACTAGTGAGCCACCCAGGTGCCCCATGAAAGTAGTATGAGTTCTTTAAATTTGCCCATATCCTTCAAAATAGTTTAGACTCTTCTAGATCCTTTGTTTTCCTACATAATTTTAGAAGATCCTTTGTTTTCCTACATAACTTTAGAATCTTCTTGTCTTTGGTCCTCTTTTTTCGTTTCCCAGATTCCCTGCTCAACATCCCAAAAGTTAGAGTTTGAACTCATCTCCTGCTGCAACACCAGACAGACAAGGGCTGGTCTTCTGATTTATTACCAGGAGGAGAATAATTGTGAGCACATGCTCTGCATGAGTAGACAGGCTCCCGAGAAGAAAAGAGAGGAAGAGGAAGGGTTGGTGTGTAAATCAAATGGACTTTTAAAACCAAACCTTAGAATTAGGCAGATTTTCACCTGAGCAATAGATCAGACAGGCCTCCCTCCACTCCTAGAGCAGAGAGGAATGCATTTTATACCAAGGAGATAGTGAGTCAGAAAGAGCTTCAGCTATGCGTGTTTTTGCCATTTTCCCAAACTAATCATTTATCACCTGGGGGAATGAAGAATGGGTGAAGGGTTGAAGAGAGAGCAGGAAAGGATGATAATGCAGCTGCCACTGCATGAGAGTGGGGGGAGAAGCTGTATACTCCCCACCAATGCTAACTTAACCCATTAGCATTGAGTGGGCAATCTTATTTTCCATTTCCATGGACCCAGGGGACACTAACACTTGTCTTTATGTATCTCATGAAATAAAGATTCATGTGTGTTCAGAGAGTGGCATTGTCATTTAAGAAACAAGTGAAGTTAGTCATAGTTTGTAGAAGACAACTCCAGAGACTTTTATCTGAATTCAGTTCACGTCTTCATAAGTCATTGTCACACAGAGGGACCTCCATAATTTTTAAGGAGTTTTGTTTTTATTTTTGTTTTAAATAAAGCTTAACTATAGGATACTGAGATTGATTTTGGAAAAAAATACACTAACTTCTACTTACAAAAGTAGTCATGGTAGGTTTATCCTCTCATCCCAATCAGTTTCATTTCTCAAAACACAGATTTTCCCAAAATATCTTCCCCAGTTATTTCTGGCTTTGGATGGATGTCTGGTATGTTTCTATCTCTGCCACATTGATCCTTTGCTGTGGATCTGTGGCTGAATTCTTATGTACAGATCCCAAGACCTGGGCCAAGGGTACCACCCATGAGTGCCCTGCAGCTGGTCATCACAGTGCTCGGTTCTCCTCAGGATAAAGGCAATGCTTGCCCTGAACTTTGTCTTCTTGGCCCTGAGGAAGTCTTTATCTTGTAGATTTCCTAGAGGTTTGTGTGTTTGTCTAATGAAAGCTATTCTTTCTATTCCAGAAGCTACCTGTCTTTTATGAAAGCTCCCCATGAACTTACCTCTTCTGTCACTTCTACTCTGCTCCCCTCAACAAAATCCCTAATGTATACACGCTTGTCATATAGACCTGGAAAGCTCACAGCCCGCCAGTTTCTAAAAAGATTTACTCAAGACTTGGATGATATACTCTTTTATAGTTAATTTCTCTTATCATTCTACTCTCAAAATAGGAAACAACTAATGAGGCTTAAGTGTGTCGATTTGTTTAAAACTTCTACAGCAACTCACTCTCACTCTCACTCCAGATATTATCTCAACCAGGTATTTGTGTTAATCCTCATCATGAACTGAAATGAAAGACCATTTCTTGTTGTTATGTTTGTGAGTAACCTGTGGGTATAGCTGTTTGCCAGAAAGCCCTGAAAAGACTCATTCTCTGTTGACGTAGTTTTTGGCTTCAACTTCTTCTTGAAACATGAGAAATTTAGGGGAACTCAGAGGAATGAAAAAGAATACATGATAGTATTTTGGAAGGTCCTTACTAGAGACTGAGAAACAACAGCAGGTATTTATCAAGTGCCAGGCAGTGAGCTAAAGTCTTAACCTTTAATTTCTCCTTTCCTGTTTGATTTTTCTCCATTGAATTTATTGCTTTCTCAAGTAATACTGTAAAAGGTTTTTCATTTATTTTGTTTGTTGTTGGTCCTCCCTTACTAGAGTGTAAGCTCAATGAGGGCAGTTACTCTTGTTACTGCCCTATTACTAGTTCCTAGATCATGAGAATCACTGAAAAGTTGCCTTAGTAAGCGTGTCATGTGACACAGTGAATACTGTGATTCTGTGTATGTTACACATTAGAAAATAGAGGCTTAGGTAGTTCATGTACCTTGTGTAAGGCCATACTTAGTAAATAGTAGAATCAAGAATCAAAGTCATGTTTGATTTCTGAATCCATTGTTGGACCACCTGTCTACATTGCCTCCCATCTCTCTCAATCCTGACAATGATAAGTCTGTGAGACAGGGATTGCCCTTACTTTATAGGAAAGTTGAATCCTAGAGAGGTCAAGTAATCTGATGTGGGTCACACAGCTGATATATAGGGAAGACTGGTCTTAAACTCAGATAATTTTGACTCTAAAGACCATGCCCTTTTCCCCATGGAGTATTATTGGTGGGAGGCTTTGAAAATTAGTATGGTTGTACATTTTAGGCTCAGGATATGATGCTATTGAGAATAATATACGCTCCTCTGTGGCAGAAAAGAGAAGCTAAACGTAGTTCAAATCAGAGTTATGGGATTGTCAGGTTTTATGCTTCAGGTTCCAGATTTCCTAGGGGTTCACCTCTTGCCATGTAGTGTCTCAGGTAACAGGGAGGCTGTAAGCCCCTCTTGTGTGCTCACCACCCCTTGCAGCAGAAATACCCCCTCCTCCTCCAGCTAGTGCCACTAAAGGCAGATTGCTTTGCTGTCCATTTACTATGGTAAGTCACCGAACCGAGTCCAGCCGGGAAGGCTGTACATTAACCAGCTAGAGTTGTGAAGGGCGTCGTAAAAAGGATGAGGGAAGTTACTGGAGGCCCTCTCCATGCCCTGAAGGTACTAAGGATGAATGCTCTGTATTCTGTTTTTGTACGATTGTAGGCATGGGAAGATAAATATCCAGTGTCCCTGAAAGCCCCCTGTCAGATTCTAGCAGACACAAGCTCTTTAGGGAATATGGTACATAAGAAGTTAATAATGTTTGGAAATTCCTGAGCTTGTCAGAATAATGAATGCAGCTAATAAACATGATAATTAGTTAACCTGGAGAAAAATCTCTGCCACTCTAAAGTAGACATTTTCATATTATCCTGAATGTAAACATTACCTTATCATAGGCTGCTGTTTAAATGTTACTCTGTATCTTTTCTTGGGTTCAGACGCTGCTATTGACTATGCAAAAGCAACAGAAAAAGACTTAATAAAAAGTGACAGCAGGCAGCTCTCCCTGCCGGCAGAGATTAAGTGCTTAGCTCTTGGCATTTCAATTACCTAAAACTAATGGAATAAATATTTTACAATATTATTGCCTTTTGGGGGGTAAAGCACTCAAAGGAAAAAATATACATGAAATGGGATTTTGTTCTTTTCTTAATGAAATAATTGAAAAGGGATTTAGTATCTGAATGTGATCATTAAGAAAATAAAGATACTAGAACCAGTATCGGCGTGAAGAGATCAGGACATAATTTTTTGTACGCGTGGCCTTCGCCACTGTCATTTTGCCTCCAGCATAACTTTAAAATAATGCCCTCTAACTATAACCATAAAACCATTTTAGCTGAGCTCAGATGATTTTACGATGGCATAAATTTATTAGGGTAATTTTTTTTTTTAAACACGAGGTCAAGAATTTCCATCTTCAGAGAATATTGCGTTTTGGAGTTGAGGTAGGATTAAGTTTACTCGACTTGGCTCTCAGTGACCCTGCTTTTGTGCTCTTCCTTGTACCCTGGTAAATTTCAGGCAGGAAACAGAAAGAAGGAACAGCTGTCTGGAGAATGTGTTTTCTCAATGAAATGATACTGCTTCATTGCCTGTAGGGAAGTGCAGGGGCTTCCCTACAAAGATAATAATGGATCTTCCTCATTGGTGTGAAATATAGGGCCCAAAGATAAATCACACACTGCTAATTTCAATGCTTGATGTCTTGGGAGATAGGAAAATGACCTCTTTTCCCTTTAGATAGGCCATCATTTTCACAAGTCAATAAAATAATGTCAAATCTGAATTTGCAAATGGGTGGCATACTCCATAATGTCACAGTGTATCTGATAAGGACCATTAGTTTATAGGAATTGTTTATAGAATTTATCACTAGTGTGTGTTTCTGTGTGTGCGTGTATTAGTAGGAAAGCTGGAGGAACTAAAATTCAAAAATCCCCTTCACCTTTTAATAGACCTCTCCCTATGCGGTTGACTTGTCCGATGCTCGTGGCATTCCTGGAGACATCCTGGCAGAGACGTAGATTTTACATGTTTTTTATATTTGTTATATCAGTGATAACAGCCGATGATTAGGTTATTAAGGTTAAATTTACATATGTGGAAAATATGGCTTCAAAAGAGGGCTCTTGATATTTCATCCATTTTTTTTTTTTAACTGAGGATTTGTGTATATTGGCCAATATGCATGGAATGAGAATTATCTTTGAAATCAATTATCAGAAAAGATTATTTGAGCACTTAGAAAAAAAAATGTATACTTGAAGAAAGAAAAGAAGCCGGTGGATTCTGAAAAACTGAGCAAAAATAATCTTGCCAAAGGATATATTAAATCTTGCAAGTTAATATAAATTATTATATAATTTTTATTATATAATTTTTATTCTATAAACGAAAAGCAAAAGATCCAATTGTGGTCCAGTTACATTAAGGAATCACCTAATATCTGTACCAGAATCCAGACCTTAATGACCTGGAAGTCTAATCCATCAGTGTGTCTGCTGAATCTGTTCTCTCCGTCTGTCCACTTGTTTGCAACTTGACTTCTATTAATCTAAACCAAACACCATTATCTCTCTCCTAAAGTCACTGCAATAAATAATCTCGGTTACTGTTCTAGAATCATTTCTCAACTCAGCAGCCAAAGTGATCGATTAAAGATGTAAATCCAATCTGTTGATTCCACTGCTCAGACTTTTCAGTGGCTTCTCATTTCTCAAAAAAATTAAATCCAACCCCAACAGGCCCTGCCTGATCTGCTCCTGCTATCCCCATCCCCTTAACCCCTACCACTGTCTAGTGCATTCTCTCCAAGGTTCTGGCCTCCCTGCTTCCTCTGTCTGGAATGCTCCTGCTCCAGACCATGGAAAGTCATGCTCATACTCCCTCTCTTCTTCGTGTTCTCAGTTCAAGTCCCATCTCCTCTCAGAGGTCTGCTTGACACAAACTATCTTCACATGTTTCTTTGTAGAACTTTTTAGTATCTGATATTTGATTAGTTCATTTTTTATTTTCCAACTTCTCACTACCTATAGGTTCTGTAAAAGCAAGGCCTTTCCCCTCTTATTCACTAGTCTATCCTCAGTTCCTGGAATAGTGCCAGGTACTCTGTATTCTCAATGCATATCTCTGAATGAATGAATAAATGGTCCTCAAAATTTTCCTAGAAACTTGAAAAATTTTTTTGCTACCCGAATACAGTACAACCTATTTGTAACTCATATCACTAGAATATACTCTCTTCACCAGTATGCTGATCTGAATGTTTAACTGGGAAACAATTTTATCCAATTTAGAGTGGCTAACTATAAAATAGAAAAAGGTGCTATGAAAACTTGTAGTGTTAAAATCAGTAACATTTGTTTGTAATGAAACGATGAACTAAGAATTCTCAATGGGTTATGGCTTGTCCCTGGTAGCAATTATCCCGTGAGCAGGGGACCTCTGATGGGTGTTGATTTTGAAGCTTCACGTTGGGCCTCATGCTCATCTGTTGAATTCAGGGTTTATTGACCCACGTTATTTGGCAGACCGATAGAATGAAAATTATGGCCAAGAGTCTGTTCCCGCACCACCCTGGGTGCAGCCCCACCCAAGGAGCAGCCCTACCTTATGTACAGCCCCGTCCTACATGCAGACACATGTCTCCTAGTTTATTACATTTTTCTTCATATTTATAACTTAGGAACTTAGGCACTGAGATATCTGTTCGTTCTTTCATTTTTTCAAGGTCAAGACTATCTTCCTAGGATTTCTTTCCTACTCTTTGCTTAAGGCTCAAATTACTTCCATCTATTTCCAGAAATCTCCTTCACATATGTTTCCACACCTGTGACACTTGGTAGCTTTTAAAACTGATGTTTCTTTTTCTATACTGAGCATGTGGGTTTGAGTGCCTTAAAATGCTGAGTGTCTTTGTTCTTAGAAGTTCTAGGAACTCTGTTATATAAGGCAGAGACACAGATTCTCATGAAGAATGAAGGAAATAAAAAGGATCTGATATAAATTGTAGGGAAGGTCTGCCATCCCATGGATGGGTTTACACCAGCTGCATTTATTGACACCCAAACATTTTTTTTTTTTTTTTAAGATTTTATTTATTTATTTGACAGAGAGAGATCACAAGTAGGCATACAGACAGGCAGAGAGAGAAGGGGAAGCAGGCTCCCCGCTGAGCAGGGAGCCCGATGCGGGACTTGATCCCAGGACCCTGAGATCATGACCCGAGCCGAAGGCAGAGGCTTTAACCACTGAGCCACCCAGGCGCCCCCTACACCCAAACATTCTTTAAGATCCTCCCTCCCCCTACAAATTTCCTGAATAATAAATTCTCTATCTCTGAATGGCTTTGTTTACATGGTCATTTGGAAATGTGATTTCCGTTGGGTGTTCTCTACATCAGTTCATGTCAGTAGTATTCCATTTTCATTTCAAACCCCCTGAATCTCACAGGATTTGTTAAAATTTCTTGAATATTTCTAAAGGATTCATTGACATTGGATCATATTTATACTATTGGTAACCAAACCATGTGGTATGGAAAAGTAATGAACTAATAGGTAAATGAAACAAAATACAGAATCTAGAAAAGTTTCCAAGAATATTGGAGGATTTAGCATTTTAAGTGAGTAGAGAAAAGATGGATTATCCAATAACTAATTACTCAATAATTTATGTTAAAATAAGTGGCTAGGCACTGAAAAAGCTGAGGGCCTAAAATAGTTCTAAGCGAATCAATAACTTAAATGTAAAAATTATACCATATAAATACAAGATGAAAATATGGTATTTTGGTTATTTTGAGGCTGAATAAAAGCTTTTAAAGTATAAACCACAAAAGACAAAGATGATAGATTTGACTACTTAGATGATAAACTCTCATATGGAAAAAATGTCATGAAACAAAGTTTAAAGAATGAAAAAATGAGGAAAATATTTCTAATGTGGATCAGGATTAATTTCTATAAAATATTTAAAAACCCACAACTCTTATAAAGCATTTAAGAAATAAATCACTATCCTCCTTGGAAAAAAATATACAAAGAACATAAACAGGTAATTCACAACAAGAAAAATAAAAATGGCCAAGAAATGTAGAAAATACGTTCAATATTTTACAAAAACAACATCTCCCCCCCACCATGTGTTAGATTTGTATATAAAAAAGGTTGATAACACAACATGTAAATAGAATACAGGAAAATGTACATTGTCATGCACTGTTAGTAGAGTACAAATTACTATAGTATTTCTCAAGGGCTGTTTGTCAGATGGCAACAAAAAGAGAAAACTTGAATCCTTTTTGAAACAGTAATTCCTCTAGGGAATGGTTGTAAGAAAATAAAGAGCCAAATGTCAAAAGATAAATGTTTAATAATGATCATTATAGCACTGCTTATAATGTTATACAAAAAAGAAGTTTCAAGTTCAATGTCCGTGAATAAACAATTAAATTAGATGTACCTCATATATAGTGTGCAGCTATTAATAAGGATGTCAGCCTACATTAAATAACATAGAATGGCAGCCATAATATAGTACTGAATGACAAAGTTGGATGCCCAGTGACACGTATAATATGGTATCTTTATTTAAAAGTATGACATATATATGTAATCAATATGACCCATTTTATGAGCTTATTCTTCAAAATAAGATGTCACATTTCCTTATAAATTCTTAAAATAAAATGCCCAAGTCTCCAGTTGGCCTCTAACCAGGGGGTCTTTTCCTCTTGCTGGGGCTCCCTCCCTTTCCTATGATGGCCTCAGCAGGTAACCTTTTTCTTACCCATAGGATTAGTTCAGACTACTTCTGGCTCACAGCCATGTTCCCTTGAGGCTGGAGATGCCCACAAAAACAACTAAATACTGATTCCTTTGGGTAGGGCCATCAGTTACCAAGCCAAACCTTGGGGGTTGTAACTTTTTCTGGATTTGATATTGTCAGATCCACAGCTGGAATATATCATAATTCCTTTCAGTCTGATGTGACCAAGACTAAATCTCTAGTTTTGATCACTGCTCCTGGCCCTAGAGAAGATTCCTTCAAGAAAACACAAGTGAACCTGTGTTGAGTGAAGGAGGAATATTCCCACTGACTCAGCTCTGGATACCTCTTTATCCTGAGCCCCCACAGCCATTTGGGGAGCAAGTCAGGTTTGGTGGGTTCCAGTGTTCATCAGTTGTTGGCTCAATCCTTGGTGCCTGGAAGCACCCACTGGTCTTGTTTTTCTCTATCCTTGCAGGGGTTTCTTCACAGTGGTCTTGCTGATCACACTGGATTAACCCAATGTTTCTGTATCTTTCAATCTTTTTTTTTTTTTAAGATTTTATTTATTTATTTGACAGAGAGATCACAAGTAGGCAGAGAAGCAGGCAGATAGAGAGGGGGAAGCAGGCTCCCCGCTGAGCAGAGAGCCTGATGCGGGGCTCGATCCTAGGACCCTGGGACCATGACCTGAGCCAAAGGCAGAGGCTTAACCCACTGAGTCACCCAGGTGCCCCTGTATCTTACAATCTTAACAAAAATTGTTGAGCTTTGAAATTTCCCCTCTGGGGAGCTCTATTTATAGCATGTGTTCTTCACATATCTCAGCAGTGTTCAAACTCTGGGTACTAGTAGAATGTTTGGCAAAGAAAATATTAAAACTAAAGCTTTGCTTGACACCTTTGTCGTCCAATGGGAGAGACAGGATGTTGCAGACATAGTGAGAGAGAAAGAGAGTTATTTAAGGATATATTTTTATCCGAATTTCTGTTGTATTTTTTCTAGGTGATAAGATTTCTGGTGATTCTTTTGTAATATTTTTTCCCTACATTTTAGTTTAAAAAATGAGCATGTGTAACATTTAAAAAATAAACTATATGCAGTTTCTCAAACCTCTTCATGCAAGTTCTTGGTACCAGCATTTAGACAAGTAGTTCAGTGCTCCTAGATATCAGTTAGCCCATATATAAAGTAGAAGGATGTGATTATTTCTGGCTCAAGAAAATGTCCTATTTCCCTAAGAGAAATATTCCACAACAGTATCAATATGTCAGGGCCTTCAGAGACATATCATATTTTAAAGTGTTCACTTTACAGAGAAGGCGACAGAGCTCTAGTGAAGGTGAGCAACTTCCTTAAGCTAACAAAGGTCATCAGGTTAGAGTTAGGACCACACCCAAGTCTTCTGATATGACCCAGTGAGTGACACCGCATGCCACCACTCTCCATGCCTGTATATTTTTCACTTTCAAAATAAGTAGGCTGCAAGATAGTCTTAGAGGTCTATCTCTGCTTTAAAAGTCAAAGACCCTTGAAAAAGTTAATGACCTAGAAGACACATGAGACAGCTTGGAATATGTTGGCATTGCTAGTTCTTATTGACTTGAATGATCACACTTAGTCTGACCTACTTCAAAATAAGATCTTTTGTTTACTAGTTATGAGATTTATTTCCTTTTTCTTTCCTTCTGTTTAGTTAAAAGGCATTGGAAAAAATGAGGCTAGTTCCTCATTGTTCAGCAGAGCTCCTATTTCCCTGCACTGGCTATTAGACTGAAGATGGCTATAGGGCTCTTTTACTGCTGCCACTTAGGATGCATTTGGAAAGTGTATTTTACCTAGATTGCTTCAGCAAAGTCTTCAGCCCTCTCAGTAGTCATTAGCTTATTCTGCTCTTTTGCTTGTCTTGTCCTTTTCTACCCTACTTTCCTGAGACCACATTCAACTGAGGGGATTTGATATGTCTGGCTGCTCTGGTTTCACTCATATGCTCTCCAGAACCTTCTTTTCAGAATGATTTGTTGGGGGGCATTCTTTTCTTCTGTAGATTTCAACAAAAGTCATTCAACAAAAGTCATTCAAACTCTGTTTCATCTTAATACTGGTTTCTCTCAAATGTATGTATCATTATAATACTAAAACATAGTGTCCAAACTTTCCAAAAGCAAAAGCTTTCAGGACTCACTTCAGTAAGTACTAGGATTGGAGCTCAGTGGGGAAACACATGGCATGGCTGGACAGTTGGTCACCCTACCAGGATTCAGATATCGTGAAATCTGGAACCCAATCTTCTGTTCTGCCCTTCTCCACCCTTTCTCCTCACTCTCTACCTTTTCTTCTCTTAACTTTTTTTATTAAGAAATTCAAGTTGTACAAGAATAATTGGAATAAATGTGAAATCAAACTTCCAAGGGTCTTCCATACTTCCCTCTTCAGCTGTAAACACTAATATTTTGATAGGTATCTTAGCAACTATTTATCTATTTATGTCATCTCTATATGGATATAAATGTATATGGAGATTTTTTTGTATTCAAGTAAATTGTGGTAAGTGTATAATTCTATGACTCATTTTTTTCATTTAATAAGCCTTGGGTTTTTTGGATAAGTAGATCTCGGTCATTATTTTTATAATGATATTTATAATGATATAATTATTTTTATAATGATAATATAATAATATTACATTATTATTTTATGACATTAATTATAACCTGTATTATAGTGGTACAGGTATATTATAATATATTTAACCATTTCCCTAAGAATGGCTATTCAGCCTCTTTTCAGTTTCTTGATACAAAATAATGCTACAGTATTGTCCGTTAAGATCATGGGTGAGTATTTCCTTGCAAATGTGCTGGATCAAGTTTATGTTCCTCATCAGATTTTCTTGGCTGTAGTTTTCACCTGGATGCTGCTGGGCGACCTCGCAGTTAGCTTGGCACTAACTGTATTCTTACAAATTGAGAAGGGAGCTTTGATCACTGCCAAATAGGGAACATTATGGAGCCGGTGGATAATTATTCTCCCTTTTTCCACCTGATGGATTGTTGCCAGGTATAGTGTTTTCACATGCCCTCTCGGGAGATGTGTGGTCTGACAGAGCAACCAGGTGTGCTCTCTGGTAAGGCTGTTCTGTGGCCAAGTTCATAATACACTACTCTGTATTTGTTTTCCCTTATTCCTCATCTCATTTCCTTTATTCCCTCTTCTAGTTTCCTTGAGATTATATCCTTGATAGAACATTATACGTATATTTTGCCTCAGGATTTTCTTCTGAAAACTTGGGCTTAGAGAAAGCTATATCATTAACAAAATAGAATTTCTAGATCAAAGGTACATGGATTTGTACTCATTTCATTACACCACCCTACTTTTAAATCAGATTTATCCATTATAAACATACAGGTGTTTTTGTTTTCATGTTTCATTAATTGTTACCATTTCCATCATAAAAAGAATTATGTTTTTATTATACATTGTAAAAAAATATTATTACTTTTTGAGCATTCAGTGTGATAAAGAACCTCTCTGTGTATCTTTAGATGTAATGTTACCTGAAATCCTTTAAGTGATGTGTTTCAGTACTTTAATTTTGTAGCTAAATAAAATGAAGACTGAATTAGTTCTTTATTCTTCTCTGAATTATACTATAAAATAGTTACTGCTCTCCACAGAAGCCATCTTTCAGAAAATATGAAGTAGCTCAATAGAATGTCATTAGGATGCTCTATGTTGGATTTCTGTTGCTGGAAAGATGTTTGTTCATGTACACCTTCCCACCTTCATGATGGAGAAAGAACTTCATTAGCTTTTGCTCCAGTTTTAGTATATTGTGCACAGAGGAGAAGGAACTAAAGGATGTCTTTCATCTTCTCAGGTGTTCCAAGTGGAGTGGGTGTAAGCAAGTTGAGAAGTGGTTAGAATCTGGGATAACTAGAATCTCTCAAATCTCTCAAATCTCTTGGGCAACCAAGGCTGATCTCTGGCTTGTCAACTCACCATGGTCATCTTAGCACCATCTCCCCAGCAATCCTGATCCATATCCACTTTTGTAGCTTCTGGCAACTTCCTGGCAACATGGAACATGGCACTCACTCCACCATATCGTTTACATAGTCTTGCAGGGGCTAGCAGTCCCTCTGTAAATATATTTTCAAATGAGCATATATGATTCAGAATATTTCCTTTTCTGTGTGAATTTCAGGAGCAGCAGATAACACTGAAGTTATGAGCCTGGATCTAGAGTGTGACAGGCTAGATCAGGCCCACCCATCGTACACTCATCCTGTATGGAGATCAGTTCATAAAGCAAATTTCTATTGCACTGTAAAGGCCAATTTTATAACTTCTCGTTCATTTGCCCTGTGGCTGCTCTTCCAAGTTGACCTCATGGTCGAGACTCTGAGACTTAGCTGGGCAGAGGGCAGGAGTAAGAGCCCGGATTTCTGGGAGAGTCTCCAAGGGAGATTTATTTAGATGAGGAGAGTAGGCATTAAATTAAATGGATAAATGGGAATTAGATTGGATTTCCATAGTTGCCTAAACTGGGAAAATGGATTATATGCTGCTTTGGTTGACTCCTGAAACCGGTGCACTTGGCCAACTACAAGTGGGGGTCTTAACACAGATGCGGAAGGAAGGGAAATTTTTAATGGAGTAGAAATATATCAAGAATGCTTATCGTTGCCAGAAAGCCAGATACACCTGTGTTGGCTTAGAATGAGGTCTGCGTGGATTTGCAAAATGGGAACCTCATTTGAATTCTAACCAGGCTTAAAGACACTGATGAAGCCAGGCCAGTTTTATCCTGTAATTAGGAAAACCAGGGCTCTCTTCAGCAGTTACTGATGAAGCACATCACTTTGCCGTGCTTTACTGAAGGAACAGCGCATCTATCTAACTGCTATCATCCTGGAAACCACGTCTTCCCTCCAGAGAGTTGTCACTTCTCAAGTTGCAGCTTCTTCCTGTTGACTTAGCCAGGCAGATCATATAGCAAAGGAGAGAGAAAACTGAAAGTGCAAAGCACACTTTTCATGATTCAGCATTCTCTCTGACCACTTCTGATTTCTGACACAAACAGAAACTTTATGGTAAAATTGGAAGAAAATGTCTTTATTTCTTCTTAAAATACCTCATGTACATCGTTATAGAAAATAGTATGGAATGGAAGGGCTTATAAAGGAAAGCAACATTTTTCTTTGCGATATTAGCATCTGTGACTATTCTGGAATAAGTATATATGATACATAACTGGAATGTATGTAATTTTGGCATTCTATTTTAGGAAATGTGATAAATTAAAGATGATTGTTTGAAACTGGTATAGGGGGTCTATATATATATATATATATATATATATATATACCTTTCTTTTAAATCTGGGTGGGCTTTGTGACCACTCTGAATAATTAAAAGTGGTAGAAATGATTCTGTGCCAGTTTTAGGGCCTATGTCGTGGGAGATTATAAGCTACTATTTCCTGTCTCTTGGCATACTTATCTTGGAGCCCAGTTTCCATGCTGTGAGAAAACGCAATCATCACAATGCAGGGATTCATGTGGAAGAAAAGTAAGACCCCCCCCCCCCCCGCCACCAGTGGATGGCCCTAGATGAACTTCTAGTCAACAGCTAACATTATCTTGCAATCGTGTGAATAAGCTACCTTGGACTTGGATACTTCATCTCTACATGAACTGCCCCAGCTAATGCCATGTGGAGAAAAAGAATGTCCTAGCCCCCAAACTGGGAGATATAATGAAAACAGAGGCTCTTTTGAGCCATTGGATTTGGGGGTAACTCATTTGTAGCAATAGATAGTGAGGGCAGGAATTCTGGTATAGTGGAAGGGTACAGACCTTGGGGACTTACAGATCTGGTTTCAAATAAGGACTTCAACATTTAATAGCTTTCTGACTTTGGGGACAACTATGAAGTGCCTTTCAGCCTTCGTTTCCTAGTCTGTAAAATGGCAATAAAAATAATAAATCTTTTAAAGGCTGTGCTGAGAATTAAAATGTAAAGTGGCTCTTAAATTTCCTGGAAAATAATAATAACTCAACACAGAAGCAATTATCTGTTATTCATCAAATGGTTAACCAACTTCTTTGTACCTTCTTTTTCCTAAGCAGTTCTTCCAGATCAGGGTACTGCTGAAGGGAATATAATTTTTGAAAGTCAATTTGGCAGTGTGGTTTGAAATTTTAAAATATTTATATATCTTTCATTAAGTAGTTCCAATTTATGACCCTATTCTAAGGAAATATTCCTAAATACTGGCTATAATATATCCATCCATGAAATAAGATGCTTAGGTAGTTTCCTGATCTCTGTATAGCACTTAAGGAAATTAATCCTGTGTATACATTTTTTTTTTCCAAACAAAGTTCTGGACAGCAATGGTTGGGCATCTCTCCTCAAGGTAACACCGTCACCAACATACTCATTAGGAAAAAGTCAATAACTATGAGGAAAGTTAAAAACATATAAAGTATTTTAGTAAGACGTGTTACTTTTATGAAGTGCCTTTCATTCAACAAATATTTATTCAATACCAACGAAGTGTTAGGTTGTGGAAGGATCCTAGGTGAAGAGATGAAACCAGAGTTTCTGCCCTCTCCTGGAGAGTCTGGTGAGTGGCCATTCCGGGCAGTCAGTTCTGGTGCTCAGACCTTATATAAATGTCTTCACCATGATGGCTTCCTTGTCACAGTCTTTCTACTTATGATGCTCTCTCCATCCATCCTGCATGACTCAGCTTGACCTCTACCTCCTTCAAACAGTTTTTCCAGGATCTGTGCTGCACACTTTTTAGTTCCCATGTCTTCCCATAGAGCTGACTTCTTGTTGCACTCAATGTCTACTTATCTGTGGCTTGTCTCTGTGGTTAGTTTTCTTTTTAAAAGTTTGTGTGCTATTTTCACAATTAGATTGAAAATTCTTCATTACTGCATCCCAAATATAATGTTTATGTGCATATGAAACACCTAGATTTTTTAAAATATGGATTCCTTTTCAGTAGGTTTGGGATGAATTCCTAGATACTTCATAGCTAGCAAGCTCCCAGGTGATGTTTTTGCTGTTAGACCTCAGACCACACATGAGAAACAGGTAGCAAAGTTATAGAGGGTAGGGGCAACCATACTGCTCTATTTCTCCAGCACCTTGAACAGTGCCTTGGACATCAAAGATACTCAATAAGTATTGATGGTGGTATGGGATGAAAGAATGAATGCAGACCTTAGAACAGTACTGGTCTAGGTTATGATATCAGTTCTACCATTTAACACTCTGAACAATCATGGGCATTGTACCTATTCATAAAACAACCTTGCAGAGTTTGTAGAGTCAAAACCAAATGATGAATTTTCAAGCACTTGGCATAGTAATGGTATATAGCTAGGGACTAACAAGTTCCTATTAATGGTGATGGAGGAGATTTGTGCTTTTCTAGACTTGGAAAGATTTCTGCAAATCTTATATCTTTGACTATAAACAAATCATATACGTTTGTCTATAGGCAAAGATTTGGTCTTGTTCTTGGTATTATACACAAGCAAATATCTTCAGGATAGAGAAGGTACTAATGTAAGTTTTGGCATGACTTTTAAAGATTGTTCCATGTCTATTTTATCAGTTCTGACATATATCCTACGAGTTAAAGAGTAAGAAATCATGCTAAGTGAAAATGTACCAAGTGGGCTACCACATGTTGCTTTCAGTCCCTCAGAATAGAAAGTTACCTCAAAGACAGTCAAACCTGATCAGTAATACCAATGTCGACAGTGTCACTGTCATTTTCTCACCACGCCAGTTTCTACACAGCCTGCTTGGCACAGATAGTATCTTCATATTCTACAGATGAAGTCCTGGCAAATGCCCTCAGAAGGATGACTCAGAGGGTGAAGATGAGGGGGGTTGGCATGAGGCATTCAGTGCTCAACTAATTGCATTGGAAAATAAATTGCATGTTGAAGAAATCCCCATGTTGTACTTCCTGAGTCAGCTTCCCTCATCCACTGGCAGAGGAAGGTTGCAATGTATCCCAGATTCTTAGTTTGTATTCCAGATAAGAAAGTCAGTTGTCTTTCTTGCATGAAAAGTATTTCAGAGCAGGAAAATAATTAGCAAAGTCAAGTTTTGTGTTGTGGTCTTTTTTTTTTTTTTAAAAAGAATCATGGTTAAAAAATGAGAAGAAATGATAGAAATAGAAAACCACATTTACAAACCTTAATGGACCTAGATAATGGTCCTCAATAGTTGCTAAAACCATTAGATAAGAAACATTAGATGGGAAACTTTATAACAGATGGATCAGGATGTCATGACCCAAATCCACTAATTAAATCTCTGTGTCGCTAAAAGAGGAGCAAACAGGACATTACTTTTTTTTTTTTTTTTTTTTGGTGTAAGGCAATAGGAAGCGTATAGAAACATTGTGAAGTATTGTTAACAAAGGAAAAAAATCCATATCTGATCTGGCCTCTAGATTTAACACCTAGTTTAGAGAAAATTTGGAGAATGTAGGCCATGTTAAATGACATCATAAGAATTTAATCAGCCAAATCCAGATATTCTATAAAACAATTTACCTTTAAAAAAAAAAAATAGCACAAGGGGGAGGGAGAGTTCTTACGTATTAAGAGAGACTTTTGATATATATAATCTAAATGCAATGTGTAGACCTTGTTTGGATCCTGATCCAAGCAAATCAACTTTTAAAAGATATTTTAGGGGCGCCTGGGTGGCTCAGTGGGTTAAGCCGCTGCCTTCGGCTCAGGTCATGATCTCAGGGTCCTGGGATCGAGTCCCGCATTGGGCTCTCTGCTCAGCAAGAAGCCTGCTTCCCTCTCTCTCTCTGCCTGCCTCTCTGTCTACTTGTGATCTCTCTCTGTCAAATAAATAAATAAAATCTTTTAAAAAAAAAGATATTTTAGATAATATGAATTTTATTGAATAAAAAAATAATTCAATGAAAACATTGAATTTGGACTAGTTATTAAGATGTTACAAAGAAATTGTAGGTATCCCCCACTTTTCAAAAGTTTGCATTATACTACTTTGCATTTACAGAAGACCTACATTATTATTACCTGTTTTTGCTAACAGAAAGAGATCCAAAAAATCTTTGCTTTTACCAAAAAAAAAAAATATATATATATATATATATATATATATGAACAACAAAAGTAGCAGTTAGCATTTGTTTTGCAGTGAGCTGTCGTCAGGGCTGTGAGCACCCGAAGTAGCGAGAGTGGCCCTGACCACTCCTTCCCTGGGAGTGACGACATCTCAGCATCAAGCCGTCAGAGCTTTGTGAGCATCTGTGCTTTATCTTGATTTATTTTGTGCATCTGTTAGCAAGATGTGCCCTGAAAGGTATCAGAAAAACCTACGAGATTATTTTTTGGATCTAGGAACATAAAAACAAGTCCACATCAATTAACAGTAATTGCTTATTTGCTCTATCCTCTTTGAGTTTGTATGATTTTCTAATAGCAGAGGAAACCTGTATTGTTAATTTCATGATAATATTATTGGAGTCAGATATTTTTTTATAAAAAAAATCCTTATCTGTGAAAATGCTGACTGAAGTATTTACTGGTAAAAGATGTCCATCTTTATTAGAGATTAGCAACATACAAGTTCAGGGAAGTAAAATACTTCACTGGTTAGATTAGCAAAAATTGAAGCATTTGTGTTGCAAAGTGGTAGCAATAAAGGGAGTAGACAGAAACTCATGCATTCGGTGGGAGTTTAAATAGTAAAGCCATTTTGGGGAGCAATTTGGCAATATTTAGCAAAATTGAGGTTGTATGTCCTCTATTTTAGGAATTCCAATATTTTTCAGAATTTCCTTTCTATCTGTGAGTTAGGTCATCTGGGCTGGGTGGAAGCTTTGCTTCCTGCTATGGGTCTGGCTGGACTTTGTTCCTCATTTCTCTACAGGGTCAGATCTGTCCCATGTTTTTAACTTTTTTAATCAATAGGCTCTAATTTTTTAAAGCTATTTTAGATTTATAGTAATAGTACTGAGAGCCTATATAGCACTCCCCACACAGTTCCCCCTATTTTTTTTTTTTGAAGTTAACATATAGTATATTATTTGCTTCAGGAGTATAGGTCTGTGATTCATTGTCTTTTGTAATACCCAGTGCTCATTCCAGCACATACTCTCCCAAGGGTCCATCACCCAGTTTACCCATCCCTCTACCCCCGTCCCCTCTAGCAAACCTCAGTTTTATTCCTATGATTACAAGTCTTTTATGGTTTTTCCTCCCTCTCTGGTTTCATCTTGTTTCATATTTTCCTCTTTACCCCAATGATCTTCTGCCTTGTTTCTGAAATTCCACATATCAGGTCATATGACAATTGTCTTTCTCTGATTGACTTATTTCACTCAGCATAATACCCTCTAGTTCCATCCACATTGTTGCAAATGGCAAAATTTCATTTTTAGCAGCTGTGTAATATTCCATTGGAATATATACATGTGTGTGTGTGTGTGTATCATATCTTCTTTATCCATTCATCTATCAATGGACACCTGGGCTCTTTCCAAAGTTTGGCTATTATGGATATTGCTGCTATAAACATTGGGGTGCAGGTGCTCCTTTGGATTACTACATTTGTATCTTTGGGGTAAATACCAAATAGTGCAATTGCTGGATTGTAGGGTAGCTCTGTTTTTGACTTTTTGAGGAAACTTTGTATTGTTTTCCAGAGTGGCTGCACCAGCTTGCATTCTCACCAACAGTGTAAGAGGGTTACCCTTTCTACATGTCCTCAGCAACATCTATTGTTCCCTGACTTAGTAATTTAAGCCACCCTGACTGGTGTAAGGTGGTATCTCATGGTGGTTTTGATTTGTATTTCCCTGATACCAAGTAATGATGGGCATTTTTTCATGTGTCTGTTACCCATTTGTATGTCTTCTTGGGAGAAATGGCCATGTCTTCTGCCCATTTCTTGATTGGATTATTTGTTCTTGGGTGTTGAGTTTGATAAGTTCTTTATAGATTTTGGATACTAGCCCTTTATCTGATATTGTCATTTGTAAATATCTTCTCCCATTCTATTTGTTGTCTTTTGGTTTTGTTGACTGTTTCCTTTGCTGTGTAAAAGGTGTTTATCTTGATGAAATCCCAATAGTTCATGTTTACCTTTGTTTCCCTTGCCTTTGGAGATGTGTCTAGCAAGAAGTTGCTGCAACTGAGGTCAAAGAGGTTGCTGCCTGTGTTCTCCTCTAGGATTTTGATGGATTCCTGTCTCACATTTAGGTCTTTCATCCATTTTGAGTCTATCTTTGGGTATGGTGTAAGGAAATGGTCCAGTTTCATTCTTCCGCATGTGGCTGTCCAATTTTCCCAGTACTATTTATTGAAGAGACTGTCTTTTCCCCATAGGATATTCTTTCTTGTTTTGTCGAAGATTAGTTAACCATAGAGTTGAGGGTCCATTTCTGAGTTTTCTATTCTGTTCCATTGATCTATGTGTCGGTTTTGAGCGGTACCATACTGTCTTGATCATTACAGCTTTGTAACAGAGCTTGAAGTCTGGAATTGTGATGCTGCCAACTTTGGTTTTCTTTTTCAACTTTCATTTGGCTATTCAGGATCTTTTCTGGTTCCATACAAATTTTAGGATTATTTGTTCCAGCTCTCTGAAGAAAGTCGTTGGTATTTTGAAAGGGATTACATTGAAAATGTATAGATTTCTCTAGGTATCATAGGGATTTTAACAATATTTATTCTTCCAATCTATGAGCATGGAATGTTTTTCCATTTCTTTGTGTCTTCCTTAATTTCTTTCATGAGTATTCTATAGTTTGCTGAGTATGGATCCTTTGCCTCTTTGGTTAGTTTTATTCCCAAGGTATCTTATGGTTTTGGGTACAAGTGTAAATTAAATTGACTCCTTAATTTTTCTGTCTTCTGTCTCATTGTTGGTGTATCGAAATGCAACTGATTTCTGTGCACTGATTTTTTTATCTTGCCACTTTACTGAATTCCTGTATGAGTTCTAGCAATTTTGGGGTGGAGTCTTTTGGGTTTTCCACATAGAATATCATATCATCTACAAAGCGTGAGAGTTTGACTTCCTCTTTTCTGATTTAGATGCCTTTCATTTCTTTTTTGTTGTCTGATTGTTGAGGCCGGGACTTCTAGTAGTATGTTGAGCAGCAGTGGTGATAGTGGACATCCCTGCTGCATTCATGACCTTAGGGGAAAAGCTCTTAGATTTTCCCCATTGAGAATAATATTTGCTGTGGGCTTTTCATAGATGGATTTTATGATATTGAGTTATGTTCCCTCTATCCCTACATTGTGAAAAATTTTAATCAAGAAAAGGATACTGTACTCTGTCAAATGCTTTTTCTGCATCTATTGAGAGGATCATATGGTTCTTGTCCTTTCTTTTATTTATGTAGTTTATCACACTGGTTGATTTGAGGATGTTGAACCAAACTTGAAACCCAGGAATAAATTCTACTTGGTCGTGGTGAGTAATCCTTTTAAGGTACTGTTGGATCCTACTGGCTAGTATTTGGGTGAGAATTTTTGTATACATGTTCATCAGGGATATTGGTCTGTAATTCTTCTTTTTGATGGGGTCTTTCTGGTTTTGGAATCAGGTAATGCTGGCCTCATAGAAAGAGTTAAAAAGTTTTCTTTCCCAGGGGAATTCTACCACACATTTAAAGAAGAATTAATGCCTATTCTTCTGACGTTGTTTCAAAAATTGAAACGGAAGTTCCCCCTATTTTTAATATCCCATATTAGTGTATTTATTATCATTAAAAAGACAATACTGATACATAGTTATTAGCTTAAGTCCATAGTTTATCCATATTTCCTTAATTCTTCGCCTAGAGTTCGCTAACTCTTCCAGAGTCCTATTTGGATTACCATATTCCTTTTAGTTGTCCTGTCTCTTTGGGCTCATGGCTGTGACAGTTTAACTTCCCTTGTCTTCAGTGATCTTGACAGTTTCAAGGAGTTCTGGTCAGGTATATTATAGGATGTATTTCTACTGGAATTTTTCAGTTTTTTTAATGATTAGATTGAGGTTATTGATTTTGAGGAAGGAGTTCACAGAAATAAATTGGCATTTTCACTGTTATTTAAATTGTTTCAGCTGTGGCTGTTGGGAACTCTTTCACTTATCTATTTTGCCCCTTTGATATATTCCCATCAGTATGCTTGTATATTTTTTTCCCTTCAAGCACTTCCTTACTTCTGAGTTGTAAGATGCTCCAGGAACATCTTAAATATTTCCTGCCTCAGTCCTAGAAACTGCCATTTATCCAGTATGCCTTGGTCCCTTCTTGGAAAATGATATTAGAAACCGAGATATGGGTACTCGGTGTGTTCATTTCTACTGTGGTGCCATTTCTTGTAGCCCCTCTTATCTGCTAGAGCAAAAATACACGTGTGTATACTAACCAATATTTATTCATACACATATAAATATTTTTATATGTAATGAAGTATATCTTAGGTTATACCTGAGTTCTTACTGAGGTCTCTAACTCCAATGGTAACCCATTACCACATGGTCATGCTAGCTATTTCCCCTTGCTGGGAGGTAACCTCCCACTGCAAAAGTGAGAAACCTGGCTCCCACCACCCACCATCTCTTTGATATTCATTTCCAGTGGATATGCACAGCAGCTCAGAATTAATAACCCATAACTCATGGGACACAATTTTATGAACTAGAGTACAGTGCTTACATATAGTTCCTTTTGCCTTTAGTCTTACAGATTCTACCCATTTCCAAGTTTACTTTGGTCAAACACATATCCCCCTTAACTTTTTCAGGAAGTTTGTTTCATGTATTTTTAATGCAATTAAATTCTCTTGTCACACTCTACATTGTTTCTTGGGATCCCCAACCTCCCAAATGAAGTGTTAAAATTTGCATTAATTAAGGTTCATTTTTTTGTGTAAAGTTTTATGGATTTTGATGAATGTGTAATGTCATGAGCTATCATTACTGTATTACACAAATAGTTTCACTGCCCTAAAAATGCTCTCTGTTTCACTGCTTTCTCCCTTCCTCCCTTCTTCTAAACCTTAGTAACAATTGAACATTTCACTGTCCCTATATTACTTTTTCCTTTTTCAGAATGTCATATAATTAGAATCTTATAGTATGAAGCTTTTTGTAACTGGCCTCTTTCCCTTAGCAATATGCTTTTAAGTCTCCTCCATGTCTTTGTCACTGGACAGTTTGTTTATTTTTGTCACTGAGTAGTATTGTCCCTATGATGTATCAGTTTGTTTATATATTCAGCTATTGAAGGATATCTTGGTTGTTTCCAGTTTTGGGTGATTATGCATAAAACTGCTTTAAACTTTTTTGTTTAGGATTTTCTGCAGACATGTTTTCAACTCATTTGGGGAAGCAAATGGAAGCACAACTGCAGAATTATATGGCAAGACTATAATTATCTTTGTAAGAAAGTGTCATACTTGCTTCCAAAATGACTGTAGCAGTTTACATCCCTTCCAACAACTAATGAGAGCTCCTAGTACTCTGCTAGAAGAACTATTCTTCTTCTTTTTTTTTTTTTTTTGTATTTTAGGTACTCTAATAAGTGTATAGAGGTATTACATTTTAATTTTCAATTTCCTAATGAGAAATGATGCAGAGAATCTTTTTATGTGCTTACTTGCCATTTGTGTATCTTCCTGAGGTGTTTGTTCAAATCTTTAGCTTATTTTAAAATTGAGGTGTTTATTTTCTTATTATTGAGTGTTTAGAGTTCTTTGTATAGTTTGGATACAAACCTTTGGTCAGATAAGTGTTTTGCAAATATTTTCTCCTCACCCATGGCTTATCTTTTTAGTCTGTAAGCACCCATTTATTTTTACTTCTGGGACTACGTGATAATATGATACAGTTATCTGTTATTTTTTCTAATGGCAATGTCAGAACCTCGAGAGAATATACTCAATCTTGCAATCTCATTAGAAACTCCAGATTATGCCAGTTTGCTAATGTTGCACTGAGTAAAGGAAGTCATGTGGTCAAATTCTGCATTAATGAAAAGGGTCAGTACACCACATGGATGGAGGATGGGGAAGAATGAATACTTGTCGACAATAATATCATCTGCTATATCGTCTGTGGACCTGCAATGGCTTTCTATTACTTCATTCTATGTTTTATTTAATGATGAGCAATTCTTTACTCTGCCTGGAAGATCATAATCTGAGAAAGCAATACAGTCTTTTCTTATTTATTTTGCGTAATTTTCATTCCTAGACATTGTTCTCATTGTTCTCTCTCTCTCCTGAATGTTCTAAATGTTTCTTTAATTTCTTCTTTTCCTCTGATTATAAGAAGCAGCTGCAACACAGAACATTTACCTGACCACACCAGAACCTGGCCTCTTGAGAAGATAGCATGCCTCTGATTTCCTCCTTTGTCCTCATAACCCTCAGAGGAACAAGAATTTGGTGCCACATCAATAGCCTCTCAATCCCCTAACCTTGTTGCCCTAAATAAGGGGGTTGTACTTTGGGGTTTTCAAGGCCTTGCTATATAACACGGAACATTTCCTGGCATGTGAGAACAAAAAGGTACATGCCATAGTTTTGAGTATTCCACATATTTGATAAAAACTTAATGTATGGATTATGGATATTTTCTAACTTTAGTGAGGGTAGGATTTGCCTCGCTCTTCCATCTCTCTCTCCCTTTCACTCATTGTGTGGTTTTTGCTTGATGGTAGACATATCTTGGTTTCACCATTCCTAACTAGATGTCTCCCTGTTTAAGTTTTATTAATGCATGTTTTTTTTCTAGAGTTTAGGAGTAAAAAGAAAAATTCTACATAAGAAATGTAGAAAAAACGTCAAAGCTCAGAGATAAATAAATAAATAAGCCCATTACTTCTGCCTAGAGATAACAGTGCTCATATAACTTTTTATACTTTAGTGGCCTCATAGATTATAAACAGCCCTATAGACATGAAACCTACTTAATTTAGTTTAACCAAATATTCAGTAGTTCACCTGATGACAACAAAAACAAAATGATACAAAATAACAAAAATGGTTAAGTGATAAGTCAAGAAATATCAGTCTATTAGAAAATTGCTGAACAACAAAAAACATTTAGAAAGACAAAAATGGCTTCTTCAGGTAGAGGAAAGGGAGAGAGAGGTCAGATAGGACTTGTGTTTTATCCTAAGATTTTCTGTATTATTTGATGTTGTAACCAAGTAAATGAGTTACTTATCATTTTTGAATACTTCTGTTATTGCAGACTTCAGCTTTTAAACATTACATTAAGTTATATAATGGAAATTAAAGAAGGAATAATGCCTAAGTCTCTATTTTGGTTCTATATTTAAACAACAGCATTTCTTGGCACCTCTTGATACACTTTATCTTATTCCCCCCATTCTTCCTGATTCCCTTGGTTCCAGATCACAAGCCTCAGGTCTTATGCCTATGGCTGTGTTGGCTTCAGTACATGTATTTGTCATTACCGTCATATATGTCTTGTTTTCTGTTTCTCATAGACTCTGAGTGGGGAACACGGACAGACTCCTTCACACCCCGGGATGTTCACGTCTCTGGATTTCTACCACTCGGTTTCCCAGGGTCTTCTACCACTTCTTTCAGCAGCCTACAGTGAAGCACTTCCCTCACTAGGTTCCTCATCACCCAGAGGAGGGGGTCCTGGGAGGAAAAGAGGGCCGGTGTAAATGAAACACTTCCCAGGTGCCAATTTCAGGCAAGTTTTGAGCCTTCTTGGGCCAAATTTTCTTCATTGACACATACACTGGGTAATTAGGAAGGTCCACTGAGAAATTTAAAATGTTCAGGTTCTATGAGAAGGTGGGAACAATGTTATCTACGTCATCTACTCTGAATTACCCAGACAGTGATGTCAGGTTATTTAAGGCCTGTATCTCATATCCATATCTGACAAGGACCTGTAGGGATTACACAGGTGTAGTTCTATAGAAGGCTTGAAATGAGAGGGGAAAACACACACGGTTGTCACTGAAAAGGGAAAACACAGAAGCAAGATGGTTTGGCTACTATCAATTTCTGAACTTTAAAGATGTGAAGAGTGCATGGGTGTTGCTGGGATTTGAGAAATAATTGGGAGGTTTATCCCACAAGTCCAATCTCTTTAAACATCTGGAGAGACTCCAAGATTCCTGGCAGGGGGGGTAACAAAACCACTTGCTTAACCTTCCCTTCATTTCAGGAGCTTCTTAATTAGAGCAAGGAATGACTAGTGAGGAACTCTGCAAAGGGCACATCAATCATAAAAGCAGAAGATATTCAGTCCCCCACCCCCTGCAAAAACCTGTATCCATTTAGGCTGAGGCCATGTCTCTGTAGGTTTAGAGAATTCATCTATCCCTTTGATCAATATTCTAAGTTCAAAGGATTCCAAAAGCAAAACAAAACAAAACAAAACAAAACAAAACAAAAAAACAAAGCAAAAGCCCATGGCATTCGTGTTGTTTGTTTCGTATCCTTTGCTATATTATGTGGTCCTCTCCGAAACCATCCGAGGTAGGCATGGCACAGGCCATAGGAGAGAGCAGGTGCTCCATAATGCTAGCTGCTCCTTCAGGTTTAGCCACTCTTTCCAGTTCCACTCCCTGGAATGCAGGCTCTCATAGGCGGACTTTTTCTCAATGATCCTTGCAGTGAGACAGAATTTAAAAAATGGACTTCCTAGGCACTTTATGTGGGAAAATGTATACTATGGGGCATGCCCAATTTTGCCGTTGAGGCTGGCAAAACTAACCCCATTCTTATTTTGCCTGCCTTTTGCCCTTGGGTTTCAGGTCTTCCTACTTCACCAGTGCTCTCATCAAACATATGCAAATAAGATAGAACTATTAGCATTAACATTAGCAAAATGTAAGTTTTGCTTTCCTAAGTAAAGGAGAGGACTCCAGCCAGCATTCACTTTACTTGTTGTTATTTTTCCATCCACTTCCAATCATGCATTGTCTACATGGATGCCAGAGATTTGTTTTATTTTCCTTTTTTTCTTCTGTTATTTTATGTTGGCTTTGAGGCTCAGAAGTCATAACGCTATTGCATGATTAATTTTGCCTCTCTATTACAATGGAGTTTTCATGAAATTAACTATGCTGTTTTCTTCCCAGTAATGTCCTCTGATGAATATTTTATTTTTCTCAATTGCTGTGTGGTCAGCCTTGCTTGGTGTTTTATGGTACCTTTTCAAATAACAAGATGTTTCTGAGACCTTTCAGGTCCTCTGCTGCAGCAGAGCAGAGCTTTGTGCCTTCATAGGAAATCCAGAGGTCAACCAAAGAAGCTCTTCCCTCTAAAAGCAAATGCCCAATTTGGGGCCCATGGAGCGAAAACAAGTTTCACCTGACCTTGAAAGGGCTACACATTAGAAAGTCACCAGCAGAGAGAAGGGGAAGTAAATGCATCCCCCAGTCATGGAGGTGGGATACCAGCCCAGTGGAGGTCTATGTCCTGAGACTACAGAGAACTACAGGGGTTTCCTATTCATTCTCCCATGAGCACAGAGATAGCTCTAGAATATTTGCTGTAGAATCTCCCCCTGGCTACTTTAAGGGCTGTGTAGTTGCCTCATTCTCTGCCTGGGCACAAGTTCAGCAACAAGAAAGACTACGTTGAAAAATTGGCAAGGGTGAGTGGAAGGCAAGAGAAAGGAAAACAGAGCAGCTACTGATTGCCAGGCACTGTGTTTGGTACTTTAAAATTATATCTCATTAAATTGTCAAAGTCACCTTGCAATGGGGTTGTGATCTCCAATGTACAAGTGAGACCTAGAGCCCTCAGATAGGTCAAGCAAGTCATCTAAGGAGTCCAGTGTCTGGCATTCGAACCTTTGCTGAGTGAGGAATGAATGAATGAATGCTATACAACCAATACAGGGAACTGACAAAGAGAGCTCATCTTCTCTCTGATTTAAAGGAATCAGTATCTGTGGCAGAGCAGAAGACTTAGAAGACTGGGAAGGGGAGCTTATTAAACCAAGCTATTGGCATGAATAGCTGGCATGATGAGAGGGGTCATGTCTCTGATATCTGGGTAGTACACTCCGTAGTATGACCTCCATGAAGTCCAGAGGGCGTGGCCCTGCCCACCGTCCTTCCCACCCCACCCTGCTTTGCCAGGTGCCTCTGGGATCTCACAGCATTCAGCTGAGATGCTTCTTGTGAGCCAATTGTACCTACTTCTGTGTCTGGCCAAGAACTGGGCCCAGGAATCAAGGCCCTAAGTGTTTTTTTGCCTTGGGGCACCTAGAGGTGAGGGGAAGAGTCAGGAACTTTAGACCTTATGTGACAAGCCAGAGTGTCACATTTAAATGACATGGGCTGTGCCCCACAAATAGTCCTGCTCAGAAGCCCTCATTTCCTTTTCCGGCCCCATTTCCACTAAACCTTGTGGTTTTCCAAATTGTGTTGAGAGCAAATCCCACATCCCCTTTAAAATAATTTGATTTCTGCACTCAAAACTTCTACTTTTGTGCCAATGGTCTGGAGGGCAAACCACTGAGGAAGCTTCTTCCCCATGAATTAAATGCTCTGGGGCAGGGAAAAAAGAGTGTAAAGTTGTCATGCATGGTGGAAAGCAGGCAGGTATCTCCAGCGTCCATATCAAAGCCTTCCATGCCCATAGTGACATTAATAATAAATGATGAATTTCTTGCAAGTTTGCAACTAAGCAACTTTGCTTTTCCTGTGGTTAGGTCTGTTCTACGTGTTTGGATCTCATATTTCAGACAACTCCTGCCAAACAGATGCAAAAGAATTGGTGGGCAATGGGGTCCTTTTGCTACCTTAAATAGTCTTTCAATCTAACAAAATGGTTTTCAAGTGAATCTTGGTTATGAAAAGCTTTTTGGGGGGATTACTGATCCAGATAACTGCTGGAGTGGTCTTGAGTTCTTTTCTCTGATGTTGTTGGGCCCATTAGAAGCAACTGGATGATGGCAATTGGGATGGATGCCCCAGTGGGGACTGAAAGTGGAGGTTGGGTGCCTCTCTGCCAGAGCAGAGGACAGCTGAAACATGAATCCCCTCTAGTTTCTCTCTATCCCTGCAGACCAACTGTAGCCCAACCATTGGCTCTCTGACCACTGTAGCAACCTCCAGACTACTCTCTTGGCTTCCACTTTCTCCCTGCTCCCATTCAGGAAGCCAAGGTGAGCTTTTTAGATAATTTCCAGTAGTAACCACTTACAAGCCTGGTTGAAGCCTTTCAATGGCTTTCCATTTCCCTTGGCATAAAATCCCAAATCCTACCATGGCCTTCAGTTCTCTGCAGGAGCCCGGCCTCCTGCTCATTGCTCTCCCATCCCTTCTGTGCTGCAGTAGAGACGGACTTCTATCACAGCCTGGAGCCAGTGAACTCTTCCGTCTTCACAACCCCTGCACCTGTTTTCTTACCTCTACTTGAGCTCTCCTCCTCCCTCCTTTAGTCTGTCTGACATCTACCAGTCAGTCCTCCATGTCTCAGTTAAAAGTTGGTTCCTCAGAAAGTCTTCCCTCAGTCCAAAATAAAAATATATCCTCATACTGTTTCTTGTATTTTCCTTTCATAGCACTTAAGACTAGGGCTACTTTTTTAGTGTATACTTTGCATGTGTGATGATTAAAAAAAAAATTCTGCTTTCCCACTGGTTTATAAACTCAGGCAGGAACAAAATCTGCCTTATTCATCACTATATCCTTAGCACCTATCAGAGTGCCTGACACAAAAGAGGTGCTATAAATATTTATTGAATGAATAAAAACTGTCTTCTCATGCCATCTGTCAAGTTTATCTACCCATTTTTAAAACCACTTCACGGGATGTTTGGTCTCAGCCCTTGGATCAGTGGGCACAGCCTTATTGTGTGTCCTTATGTGACTGCTTCCTCTGTGCTGGTCTTGGGAGGCATGCTGTCTGCACCCTCTCTGTTGGGCACCTGCTTCGTGTCTTGATCCAAGCTGAGCTCTTGGAATCTGACCTCATACTGATTGCTCAAAATCTGATATCTGACAGTCCCTACCTGGTGGTCTGAGCCTTTGCTCAAAGTCTGTTTAAATGGAAGTCTTCAAAATCTTTGTATTTTTAAAGCTGTAATGTTCTGATAGACGCCCCCCACCACCAAAAAATAGCTGTAATTTTTAATATATAGCACCATGAGAGTTAAGCCAGACCTCATTCAACTTCCTCTCTTGGCATATATAAGTAGGAAGTCCAAGTAGAAATATTTGTAAATTGATCTGCATTGAAAATATGGTTGTTGCAATTTATAAGAAGTCAGGTTTTGGGGATTCTTCAATGCCATGAAACTTAAGAATATAAATGATACAGTTTGGGAATAAAAGTATAAATAGAAGCATGATGGATGTACCAACTGTACATTTACCTAACATTCCCCTTATCATGAGAAATCCTTTTTTCACAAAGTCCTTGTGATATCTTGAGTTATGAGAAACACGCATTTGGCCATTAAGATGACCAAAATATACATCTTATGTATATTTGGTCTTCATCCATATTTCTGGCTCACAGCTCCAAAAACCTTGGGGTTATAAGAAGAAGGGGAGCATCTTTTGTTCATATGTAGCCTTTTGTCTTCACTTCCTAAAATCACTTTAAAATCACAACAAGTTCTTTCAAGACAAGTCTCCAAAGGCAAAGGAAACAAAAGCAAAAATGAACTTTTGGGACTTCATCAAGATCAAAAACTTCTGCACAGGAAAGGAAATAGTCAACAAAACGAAGAGGCAACCCAAGGAATGGGAGAAGATATTTGCAAATGATATTACAGATAAAGGGCTGATATCCAAGATCTATAAAGAACTCCTCAAACTAAACACTCAAAAACCAGATAACCATGTCAAAATATGGGCAGAAGACATGAACAGACACTTCTCCAAAGAAAACATACAAATGGCTAATAGTCACATGAAAAGATGTTAATCATCATTAGCCATCAAAGAAATTCAAATCAAAACCACATTGAGATACCACCTTACACCAGTTAGAATGGCCAAAATCAACAGGATAGGGAACAACTAATGTCAGAGAGGATGTGGAAAAAGGGGAACCCTCTTACACTGTTGGTGGGAATGCAAGTTGGTGCAGCCACTTTGGAAAACAGTGTGGAGATTCCTTAAGAAATTAAAAATAGAGCTGCCCATGGCCTCACAATTGCACCACAGGGTATTTACCCCAAAGATACAGATATAATGAAAAGAAGGCCCATCTGTACCCCAATGTTCATAGCAGCAATGGCCACAATCACCAAACTATGGAAAGAGCCAAGATGCCCTTCAACAGATGAATGGATAAAGAAGATATGGTCCCTATATAAAATGGAATATTACTCAGCCATCAGAAAGGATGAATAACCAACTTTTGTATCAACATGGATAGGACTGGAGGAGATTGTGCTAAGTGAAATAAGTCAAGAGGAGAAAGTCAATTACCATATGGTTCCACTTACTTGTGGAATAGGGAATAACATAGAGGACATTGGGTAAAGGAGAGGAGAAGTGAATTGGGGGAAATCGGAGAGGGAGATGAACCATGAGAGATTGTGGACTCTGAGAAACAAACTGAGAGTTTTGGAGGGGAGAGGGATAAGGGGTTGGGTGAGCCTGGTGGTGGATATTACAGAGGGCATGTATTGCATGGAGCACTGTGTTTAAAAACATAAAGGTGAAATGGATGTGTTGTTATTCACCACAGGTTCCTATCCATGACAACTGGGTTTATGTAAATGAGGTGACTTTCAGTAGGCATCTAAGGAAGGGTGGTGGTTACCCAGGGAACCAACCCAGAATAGAAGGAATCCCTGATTCCCTGGGAGAGGGGCGGGAACTTGAATCAATCACCAAGTGCCAATGATTTAAGCACTCATGCTTCTATAATGAAGTCTCCATAAACCCCAAAAGACTGGGTTCAGAGAGCTCCCGGGTTGGGGAAATGAAATGTTTCCATGTGCCACCATGCCTGGCCCCATACTCCACAAAGGATGAAAGCTCTTTTGCTCAGGACTTTGCCCTCTGTATCTCTTCCATCTGGCTCTTGATTCATATATTTTTAAAAAAATATCCTTACCAATAAATTGGTAATTTAGTGAATAAATACAATGTTTCTCTGAGTGTAGTGAGCTGCTTTAGCAAAGTAATTGATCTCAAGGAAGGGGTGGTGGGAACTCCTGATTTGTAACCAACAGGTGTAACTCCTGATTTGTAACCAACTCCTGATTTGTAACCAACAAGTTAACAACCTGAG
This sequence comes from Lutra lutra, assembly GCF_902655055.1. Lineage (NCBI taxonomy): Eukaryota > Metazoa > Chordata > Mammalia > Carnivora > Mustelidae > Lutra > Lutra lutra. The sequence continues at coordinate 100,216,423 of NC_062280.1, forward strand.
TTTCTTTCTTTCTTCCTTCCTTCCTTCCTTTCTTTTTTTTTTTTAAAGATTTTATTTATTTATTTGACAGACAGATCACAAGTAGGCAGAGAAGCAGGCAGAGAGAGAGGAGGAAGCAGGCTCCCTGCTGAGCAGAGAGCCCCATGCGGGGCTCGATCCCAGGACCCTGGGATTATGACCTGAGCCAAAGGCAGAGGCTTTAAGCCACTGAGCCACCCAGGCACCCACAACCTGAGTTTCTGATTGGTATCAGAAATGGAGGGAAGTCTTGTGAGCCTGAACATTTAGTGGTAGAATCTGCTGCTATCCCTGGGTAGGTAGTGTCAGAATTGAGTTGAATTGTAGGACACTCAGCTGGTGTAGGGAGAGTTGCTTGCATGTGGTGGGAAAACAAAACAAAATAATACAAAACAAAAAACTCCACACTAGAATGGGAGTATCTTTAGTTCTGATTCTAGAAACTGTAGTCCTGATTCTAAATTTTATGAAGCCTTAAATTGTTTTACCTTTGATTTTCCACACTTCTCACTTGAAGCCGACCCACTAGAAGAGCCCAATTACATTTATTCTTCAAGTATTGTGCAAGCACTGCAGTGTGTTTAATACCTCCAACATTGAATATACTGATTCTGTTATGAAGAATTCATCATCACCTCAATGCCTCATGAGTACACGAATGAGTACATGAATACAACACATTTTTCATTTTTTTGAAACAAAATAATCCTCAACTTCTTATTAATAAATGTTACGCTCCTGTTAGAAAAGAGCTTTCTGGCTCAAATTCATCTGATGGTATTTTCTATCACTGTAAACAAAATATCAGTGAAAAGTTGAGCTTCCTTCTGCCTCACCTTTTACCAATTTACAAAATAAACATTTACTGATTTGGCCATTAGAGTCTCAACTATTGAACTGAAGACAGGCATTCTTCGCACAAAGATTGAAAAGAGAAGAGTGATCAGAAATTCTCCCAAGGCCAGAACTTAAAACACTGATGACTATAACTTCTCTTACTTGTCACCAGAGTCTTTTGGGGAAAAATATGGCTCTAGATTTTTGGAAGAGGCATACAGTGTACACCGTCCAGCAGATTTTGGAAAACCTTTTTCTTATTTTGTTTTAGTAAAAAGAAAATCATTTCTGATTTTGCTTTGTAAACTGAACTTTGCCAAATAGGTGTATGAAACTGAAGTATAACTGAATGCCTAAGTCCCTGTTCATTTTAGGGATTTGGCAGGCATTACTTAGAAAACAAATCAACTCAATGAATGTCAGCACCACCAAAAAAAAAAGAGAATATAATAAAATCAAATTCTCTTTCTCCTTCCCCTCTGTCCCCTCCTTCTCCTCCTCCTCCATCTCCCCCTCCTCTCCCTCCTCCTCCCCTCTCCCTCTTCTTCCTCTTCTCCCTCCTCTTCCTTCTCCCCCTCCTCCCGTTCCTTGTCCTTCCCCTCCTCTTCCTCCTTCTCCTCCTTCTTCTCCCCCTCCCCTCCTTCCTCCTCCTCCTTCTTCTTTTTCCTTCAATCTGAATGAATAAAGATTTGATTATTAGGAGAAAAAAATCGCTGCAGGGAATGACAAATTTTTTGCTGTAGTCCTTCCTAGAAAGTCACAAACAATTATGTAGGGTTGGTGAGAGTAGGAGATGGGAACTGAGGTGGGAAAAGGGGAGGTAAAACTGGAGCCATAGTAGAGGTGGGAAGGCGTGAAGAAGGACCATGATGGTGAGGCCCATGCTTCTGAGGGGAGAGATAGAAGATGGGGATACACCAATCACAAGGCCTATATCCTTCTTGGTTTTATAAAACCAAGGACACTTATCTGGGTAAGGCAGGAAATTAATATTATCTCTTCGGCTTCCTTAGAAATGCTCTGGAAAACTGGCCTGAAAATGCTGGGAGCAGACACAGACAGGAGAGATAATTCAAATGTAGCATAATTGAATTTCTTGTTTAGCAGCGAGCTTTATACAAAATTTTGCCATACATTTAATGAGAAATCTACATTGCATGATAGCACTTTCCATTGAGGCCAAGGAGTTCTTGGGGACATCTGCTGGCCATATGTATAACACCTCCAAATCCCTGTAAGAGGCACAGTGGGAAGAGGGAAGTGCAATTAGAGGGGACACCACCCCATGCCTCTGTGTGGTATTGTCTGACCTAAGAGAAGAGAGGACAATTTGAAAAGAACATCCACATCCCAGAGCTAAGACAAAATGGGAATTTTTGTAAGTTCCTTCTACTCTTCCTCTTCCTCTTTTACTTCTGTATTTACAGAAAATTACAGTCCTATTCTGTATTTTGAGAGAGAATGTAAATCTACCAGCTCCCAACATGTCACAGCCGCCATTTGCCACTGCCAGCCACCTATGGATTTCCTATAAGCAGGGTTCATTCATTGTGAAAATTAGATAATTGAAACAATCTATCTGCTTCAGGCTGCTGGCTTTGGGGATGATGCTTGCCTGTTGCCATGACAAGTAATTTTCAGAGTAAGATTGTAGCCACAATAACTCATTGAGCAGTATGTTGTTGTCCTGTTCTGTTTATCAGGAGGACAGGAGCATTTTAAAGATAAAATTCTTTCTTTCTTTCTTTCTTTTTATTGGCTCCTAGAGATGATAAAGCAAACTCCTGCCAATTAGTATTCTTGCCAGCCCCTTCTCTTCTGCATTATGATCATCTCCCTTGCTGCAGTAGAGGATATGATGAAAGAGTGCGGTTCTGTGGTGGTGGTCATCTGGGATTCCTCAGTCATACCTTCTAGATGGCGGGTATTGATTATAGCACAGGTTCTGAAGGGATGAAACTGGAGCAGGTGAAACCCACAGCTTGTGTTCCTTCCCAGATTTAGTTGTGGATTCTTCATCTGGGGATTAATTAATTATATTTCAGTATCTTTCTAATCAGAAAGAAGTGTTATAAAATAACAGTGACACAGGCTTGGAACACTTTTTTTCTTTGCATTTTATAGGATTAAAAGCATTCAGCAAAACCAGAAAAATCAGTAGAAGATGTGAACTTTCTGAGACTGGGGCCTCCACCTCTTTGGTCTCTCTGCCTTGTCCTGGGTCTAGAAAAGTTTGTGGCCCATTGGATGCACTTGATAAATATTTTCCAAACAAACAAAGGAATGAATGAATGAATTAGTGAGTGAGTGAAATTGCTCCCTCCCATTTCACCTAAGACACATTGGATTTTGGTGTCCTTCCCTTTTTCTTTCTCATCAAAACCTACTCTTCCAACTCCATTTCTATTTAAGCACAATTCTCTGCAACCTGTTCCATGAAAGAAGGGTTCTATGTTCACAGAAGTTTGGGAAACTGCATGCTAGATTCTGTTCTTGGTAAAAGAAAATACACATCGGAATACTAAAAGCTCTTTCCCTTGCAGCTAAAAAATCTGGTTAACTTTGTCTAACTCAACTTTTCCTAAACTGTATTCATTTACTTCATTTTATTTGGTAAATATGAATTGAACATCGACTATGGCCAGGAAATGGTCTAGGCACAGGGAGTAAACAACCAGAAAGAGCCCCTGTCCTGTGGAATTCCCATTCTAGTGGGAAGAGAGAGACAGAAATAAACAAAACAGTTAGCCTATCAAATCATGGTAAGTACAATGGAGAAGAGTAGAGGCAAGAGAGGTAGGGAGGAAAATGATGGGGAGTTGCAGTTTTAAGTTGAGTGGTTATCATTGAGGAGATGGTTAAGCAAAATACCTGAAGGAGGTGAGGGAACCAGCTAGTAGGAGAAAGACATTCCAAGTAGGGGAAGCAGTAAGTGCAAAGGTCCTGAGAAAGAGCATATCTAGAATGTGTGAGGAAACCAGGATGGCCAGGGATGCTGGGTGAATCTAGGGTGGGAAGAGCAGTAAGAGGAAAGGCTATGGAGTTAAGAAGAATGAGGATGGGGGTCAGGTTATATAGATCAAAACTAACCACAAGAGTGTTGTTCCAGTTTTTAAGTGGTATCTCTTGAAATGCTGACTAAGAAGTATTACCTTTGCTCAGAGTCCTCTTTGGTGTTCTCAACACATAAGTAAACACACACACACGTATTAAAAAACAAACAAACAAATAAACTAGGACTTGTTTCCTCATCTGTAAAATGGGGAAAATAATATTACCTTCCTTTCAAAATTATTTTAGGAATTAAAAAAATAATTTTATTTAGCTGCCGGTATATGGTTAAGGCTCAGTAAATGTTAGAATGCTGCCTTCTATCTCTTTCTTACTCTATCTCCCACACACCATGCTGTTGGCTACTGTGAAGGCAACAAACACGGAGTGTAGACTCAGTCATAGGACAGCAAGCATTGAAGGTGGACAGATAAAAACTAAGACTGTCAGAGACAAAATGTAGATTTCACAACTGAAAAAGATGAGGAGAAACTAATAGTTCCCACACCAAAGGACTGAGAAAGCAGACTAGGCAGCAGGAAAGGGGATTCTGGGCTATAAATTCTGGGCTCTCCTTCTTTTCTATGTGAGGACACAGAAAACCAGAAGGAGGGTTCTCATCTGGGACCAAACCTGTCAAAACCTTGATCTTGGCCATCTCAGCCTCTGGAACCATGAGAAATTAATTTATTTCTTTTGTTTAAGCCACTCTGTCTATGGTATTTTGTTATAACAGGCCAAATGGACTTTGGTACTGAGAAGTGGGGTGCTGCTATAATAAATACTGAAAAATGTAGAAGCAGCTTTAGAACTAAGTAATGGGTAGAGGCTGGAGGAACTTGAGGTACCCACTAGAAATAGAAATGTGAAGGGTGATTCTGCTGGAGACTCAGAGGTGAGGAAGGAACATGCTGTTGGAAAATGAAGAAAAAGAGATTTGTGTCAAAAAGTGGCAAATAGCTTGTCTGAACTGTATTCTAGTGTTCTGTGGAACATAATGAGTGATGCAATTGAACCTTGAGATCTAAACAAAATGTTGAAGGAGTGCCTTTCCTCCTCCTGACTGCATAGTGAAATTCAAGAAGAAAGAAATGAACTGAAGAAGGACTTGTTAAATGAAAAGAATTCAGGACTTAGAGATTTAGGAAATTCTCAGCTTCTCCATATTTCAACACTTGAGAAGCTTGCTCTAAAGAGAACACCAAGGGTGTGGCTGAGCAACCATTTGTGATTGTTATTAGTGTGAACCCATGGATCTAATCAGCCACAGCAGCGGAAACACTGCTGGTTTGGGCTGAAGGGGATGGAGATGGGACCCAATGAGGAAAGGCTTTCAGATTTCAGAGAGCGTATAGGACTAGAGCACAGAGCTATCTGGCTATGAATTATGAAGTTCTTCAAGATAAGGGAAAAATGAACCCAAAAGCAATTCAGAAATCATCAGAAATACTTCCTTGGTTTCAAAGGGGAAGACCATCACTTTGGTTTCAACAAGCCAGGCAGTGGTCTTCTGGAGCCTTGGGGGTGCAATTCCCATTCAGCAGAGCCACAGAAGTGGAGCCATGGCCCCATTAGTTCCAAAAGGTAGATTATCGAACCAGACAGGATTATTCTCAGCCCTTAAAATCTAATGGTAATTTTCTTGCTAGGTTTTAGACTTGCTTGGTAGCTGTTATCCCCTTCTGCCTCCCAGTTTCTTCCTTTTAAAATGATAATGTCTATCCTGTGCCTGTCCCGCCATTGTATTTCAGATGTTCATAACTTGTCTGGCTTCACAGATTCACAGGTGGAGGAATTTTGTTTCTGAATGAATTAGACCTTGAGTGTCACTTGTATTTAGTTTAGATTAGAGACGACTTAGTCTTTAGAATTGGTGTGAAGAAGTTGGGCTGATGGGATGGAATGACTGCATTTTACATGGGAGGACATGAATTTGGGGGGCCAAGGACTGAAATATGAAATATGAAATACTGAAAAATGTAGAAGCATTTGTATGGCATGTTATAAGCCATATGTTTGTGTTACCCTTAAATTAATATGTTGACGTTCTAATTCTCACTATGATGGTTGAAGATGAGGCCTTTGGGAAATAACTGGGTTTAGAGGGGAGTATCAGGTTAGTGCCTTATGAGCGAATTAGTGTCTTTACTCAAAGAAGGAACACCAGAGCCTTCCTTTTTCTCCACCTTGTGAGGGTACAGTGAAAAGGCTGCTGACTGCAGCCAGAAAGAATACCCTCACTGAGAACTGAATCTACCAGAACCTTGATCTTGGACTTCCCAGACTCTAGAACTATGAGAAATAACTCTGCTGTGAAACCAGTCTATAGTTTCATGTAGTCTATGATATTCATCACAGTTTATGATAGCCTAACCTGACTAATACAGAGGGTATATTAGGTGTGTGTGTGTGTGTGTGTGTGTGTGTGTGTGTGTGTGTTTTCTAAGATTTTATTTATTCGTTTGACAGAGATCACAAGTAGGCAGAGAGTCAGGGTAGGGAAGCAGTACCCCTGCCAAGCAGAGAGCCCAATGCGGGGCTCGATCCCAGGACCCCAAGACCATGACCCGAGCCGAAGGTAGAGGCCTAACCCACTGAGCCACCCAGGCACCCCAGGTTTGTGTTTTTAATCCACTGTCTTAACCTGGAACTTCCTTGACATGTCAGTTTTGGGAAAGAGAAAAAATTGGGTAAGGTCCAGAAGCTAAGATGCTGTTGAGAGCAGAAAGCTAGAGTGTGGTTAGAGTAGGGAGTTCTGGATAGCCTGAAGAAGGCATGGTGACCCCTGGTATCCTTCAGGTTCCAGAAAAGAGCTGTGGGACTCACTGAAGGCAAACCTCACCTGCTTCAACATTTAATCTGATGGTATTCCTCCTTCAACCAGGCAATGCTCTGAACATTCAGAAAACTGAGAGAGATGGGATGTTTTCTGCTGGGAGTGAATACTTACCAAAGAAGGTTCCATTGCTGTTGTTAAGAGAAAGTGTCTACATTTAAAAATGGGACTTGTCTGATGTAGGTCTGGTGATGGGTAATGAATGGTTCAACATGTAATATCACAGCTCCTTGTGGCATATTTTTAAGTGCTGTACTTGCAGATGACCTTTTACAGAGGTAAATTGCATATAAGGGGCTGTAAGTGCCACAGTTAATAATGCTTTAGGGACATTAGGAGGAAAGTAGCAGTTATTATTCAGTGATAGGGTCCCATTATTAACTTACAGGCTGCTTGCGGAGCAGTGAATCCCGCTTCAGCAACAGATGTCTCCTTCTCAGGCTTTAGGAATTGATCCCAACTGGATCAATAAGCTAAGAAGGAAAAAAGTAGAAAAAAGAAGGTGTGAAAGGAAAAATGCTTGGATGAAGAAGATCAAAATGGTTCATTTTTATGGAGAAGCAGTAATCTTTGGACTAGAATAGGGTATAAGGGAATCTTAGGTTTTACTTGAGCTGGTTCATTTACAGTTTTCTCTTTGATGCATCCTGAAGGTAATTTTCCTGGAGATTTCCAGTTTAGTTCATTGTGCTAGTAAAAGACCCTTCCAGTGCCTTTCTTTTTCCTACCTATAGAAAGAAGTGAAAATTCCTGGATCTGATAATCAAGAAACCATAATTAGAACGTGGACTTTCTAAACTGACACTCTCCTTCCCCCACTCTGTCTTGCTGAGAGTAGATTGTCTTCTCTCTGCCCTCTCATGTATTATGATCATTCATAATTTCCTGCTTTTGTTGTGATATTCTTCCCTTCCTCATGAATGACTGTAGTCCAGAGATCAGTAGACTTTTTCTGTCAAAGGGCAGATAACAAATATTTTCAGCTTTGTGGGCCATATGTTGCAACTCCTTTATTCAATTCTACTGTGGTTGCAAGCAAGCAGCCATAGATGGCATGGAAACAAATGAGTGTGTGTGTGGGGGGGGTACCAAGAAGATGACATAGAGGACCCTGAACTTCCTTCTTTTCATGGAGGCAGTGAATGTATACCTATCCATGCAGTGATTCCCTCAGAAAGAAATCCAGAAATAGAGGAGTGATTCCTACACCTCTGGCAAATGAGAAGATACCCACCTCAACACGTGTAGGGGAAGGATGAGAACGCACTCATCATAAGCCTTACCCCTAAAACAGCACTATATATTCAGGAGGAAACACCTAATTCCCAGTTCTCCCCAAGGAATGAAGGGAAGGATTTGGACTCTACATGTTGTGCCCTAACTTCAAGATTGCCACCTGAGGGATGGACACCCAAAATAGTTTGCTCTCAAAGCCAAGGTAGATTTCAGGTTCGAGACCCACAAGCTATAGTAAGTGAAGCAGTTTTTAATGGGCACTGGAGATAGCCTCAGAATGGACCGAGAGAGCAGACCAAAATGTCCATTGTCCAATCTTTCTGTAAAAGCAGTTTGAATGCATACTTTATAAGATAAAAAAAAATCCTCAAATAAACAACCTAACTTTATATATGCATCAAGGAGTTAGAAAAAGAATAAACCAAGCCCCAAGTTAGCAGCAGAATGGAAATAAAAAAGAGCAGAGTGGAAATAAATGATATAGAGACTAAAAGGACAATGGGAAAGAAATCAGTAACACTAAGAGCTGTTTTTTTCTTTGTCTGGATTTGTTTTGTTTTTAGAGAGAGAGAGAGAGAGAGAGAATGTGTACAAGCGTTCCTGCACAAGTGGGGAAAAGGGAGAGGGAGAAAGAGAATTTTCAGCAGGGTCCATGCCCAGCTCAACCTCAGAACCCTGAGATCATGACCTGAGCCGAAATTAAGAGTCAGACCTTAACCAACTGAGCCACCCAGGCGCTCCCAAGAGCTGGCTTTTTTGAAAAGATAAACAAAATTGACAAACCTTTAGCTAGACTAAGAAAAAAGGAAGACTCACATAAATCAGAAATGAATAAGGAGTCATTAGAACTGATAACAGATGTACTAAGGATCATAAGAAATTTCTAGGAACAATTATAACCAATTAGATAGCCTAAAAGAAATGGATACATTCCTAGAAACACACAATCCATCAAGGTGGAATCATCCAGACTTAGAAAACCTGAACTGACCAATTACTTACAGAAAGATTCAATCAGTAATCAAAAACCTTCCAACAAAGAAAAATCTCAGAGCCAGGTGAATTCAGTGATGGATTCCACTAAACACTTATATCACTTGAGGACACAAGCGAAACATTTAAAGAATTGATACTGTAACTTAGTAAAGTTGATACATCTGTAGACTCATCAGGTATGAATATGCAAGGCTCTGTTTGGATAATGGCACAGGTGACTCCTTGCAAGGTCCTGATAACGTCCAAGGCCATTTTATTTTGGAGAACTCCTGGTGGAAAATACTGTCACTGATTTTGGATATCATTGTTTTAACCTGTGTTTTCTCTTGCATCTGTGTCCTGTGCGGCCAGGTAGGGCCAAAGGAGCCAACTCCAGTCTAGTAAAACCCCTTGCGGGCCCCTCGTGGCAAACGGGGAGGGGGCGGGGCATGAGATTGTAAGAGGAGGTCAAGACCAGTGGAGTGTGGAGTAAGATCCTGGAGAGGTTGAGCACCGCCCCTTGACTCCAGAGCTGAGATTCGAGAAATTGGGAGTTCCTCCCCCCTTCCTCTGTTCAGAGAATGTGGGCTCTGCTTACCTTCTCCACGCCCAGAGGCTGTTCGGAGGACGTGGCCTTGAGACCCCGATGTGGTGTTGAGGCTCTGTGGACTGATACAGGACTGAACCCAGATAAGGCCTCTGTATAAACTTTAAAATTTAGCAGGCGGGGTGAAGGTCATGTTTTTGCCTCTGCGCAACACAAACCTCGTAAGTACCAGCTTCATAAAGCTGCTGCCCACCAATTTGAAATAGCCTGGTTCTTTCTTTGGTCTCTCCCTGCCTTCCACTTGGGACGGGGGAGGGCAGCTACAACAGCGGAGCCCCAAAGGAAGTTGCAAACTAACAGTGGAATCTAAAAAATATATCAAACACATAGAAGTGGATAGTAGAGGTGATTGCCAGGGGCTGGGGTGGGGGATGGGGGAAATAAGGAGAGGCTGGTAAATAGCTACAAACTTTTCGTTGTAACTGAGGTCTGAGGATATAATGCATAACATGGTGACTATAGTTGATGATACTGTATTGTATAATTGAAGTCTGCTAATAGAGTAAAACCAAGCGTTCTCCTACAAAACCGTTTTGTACATGTGATTGGTGGTGGATGTGTTGATTAACCCGAAGGTGGGAATTCTTTTGCAATGTATACGTACATCAAATCATGACATGGCACACTTGAAATAAGATTTTATTGTTCAATAACACTTCAGGAGAGCTGAAACAACAAAAACCCCCAACAATCTAAATGCGTGTGTGGCTGAAATTGGCCCTATGGGTGTGGTTTACTTGCGCTCTAGCTTCTGGCATCCTCCTGTTTTATTAATGATGAACCCCAGCCCAGTGCTCTCTAGGAGACCGCGATCTCCCAGGGTGCCAGGATTTCCACATCAGTGTCTGTACGGTTGCTGCTGGGTGTTGAACCTGGGGGGACTGCGCGTTGCCGATGGTCTTTCTCCTGCCAGAAGCAGAAACAGAACCTGAACGGAGGTGTTTTTTTGTTCATGTTTTTGTTCATGTTTTGTTCATGTTCCCCTCATGCTGTTGCTTACATATTTGAGCTGAATCAGATCAAAGGAAATTGAAGAGCTGCAGTCCATTTTCTTAGTTCTAAGCTCAACATTCTTTCCTGACTTAACATTATTCACCGAGACCTGGAAATAGAATCTCAGAGGGGTTCCCCAGGTCCAACCCCAGATCAAGTCAGGGATAGAGGTCCAGAAAAATGCAGGTTAAAAAAAAAAAAAAGGCAAAATCAACTCTCTCCTCCCTCATCTTCCAACTAAACAGAAACAACCAAATGGTCATGAAAGACACAAGAAAAACCTCACTACATCCACTTTTAAAAGAATACTTTTCTTTTCTTTCTACTTTTGAAAGAATACTTCAGTGCTTTCGTCTGTCACCCAAGAGATAGAATTCTTGACTTAATTATCGACCAGTGGTAATTGTTGTGGATGCATTTAGCCAAACCTGGGTTCTGGGGTTCCGATAGAGCATTTAGCCTTCTAGTTCTCTGCATTGGTTCTGTTCTTCTGTGATAGCCCGACGATGTGGGCTCAGGTAGACACACATGTTATATTTGCTGGGGGAGACGTTGGACTTCAGTGGTAATCACTTAGGGAAATGTTACCTTTATATTCCATTTAGAAAGCTTTCCAGATATTCTATGAGAACTCAGAGAAAAAATAAATTTCAATCAAGACATACACACCTACAAGGTTTAAAAATGTAAAATATAAACATATGAGAGTCAAAATGATTTACTCATCATTTCAGCTCTTAGGTAAAACATGAATGTAAAATTAGCAAATTAAAATAGATTGATATCTCATCTGGTTAGTAACATAGTATTAATAGCTCAGTAAAGTCTATTAATTATTTTTACTCCCCATATGACTAGTTCTTGTTTATAAGATGGCCTCTAAGGGAAGGAAATACAGAGCCATCCATTACCACCAGGCAGAGATTCTGTGACTTTTTAAGCACCGAGTGGAGTCTATGAGCCACATTAACATCTGATCAGGAGAGTTTTGGGTCATAATTAAAGTCACTGAAACAGGGTGTGCTCTACAAGAAGGACAGCCTGTTATAATAATAGTTAGAACAAGGCATAAAAATCCCTCATCTGACTTCCTCCTGGGTGTTTTCTATCAAAACTCCCACCTGCTGCCTCACTTTTTATCATATCATTACTCAGAAAAATGATTGTAGTGTGACTTGAGGTGAAGCCTTTTGAATTTTCATTAAAAGAAAAAAATAGGTATGAAAGGAAAAAAATCATTATATTGTCAGTAATATCGCTTTCACTTTTTCTTACTAAAAAAGGATTTGAATAATTTGGGAGAAATGGACTGATTGTGTCATACTGGGATTTCAATATTAAATTACATCACATTGGAACTGAATGGAATTGCCATTTTTGAAAGTCAAAAAGAGAATAGCAGCAATTTCATATTATTCAACTTAATAATGAGAACAGTTGTGCATTGATTTTTTTTTTATGTCAGGCACTCTGCTATGTAAAATCCATATTTTATTATTAATCTTCATAATAATCATATGAGAAGCTGTAGTAATCTCCATCTGTTCCTTCCCCCCATTTTTGTCAAAGCCACCTCAGATGGACTTTGCCAGGCAAATGAAGTTTCCAGATCAATCCCCTTTCTGCTCCCTGACCTTGCATCTCCTACCAGATCCCCTTACCTCTGATCTCTTTATAGAAATGTTTGTAATCCTACTGCTTAAGATAATAGGCATTGCTATGGTCATACCTACTTGAGAGGTAGAGAAATGGAAGCTCAGGGTTTGAGGAAAGAAGAAAGTTGGAACATAACTGAGGCAGGATTTTAATTCCAGTCTTCTGGACTAAAAATGTTGAGTGCCTTCACCAATGTCATCTTATCTCTCTCTCTCTCTTTTTTTTTTTTTTTTTTGGTGACACAAATTTACTATTTATTCTTTGAGGGAAAATTTACACAAACTGAAAGGCATTTATGTTAACAGCATTATTCAATGAGTTTCTGAAATGCATGTATCTGTATAATGCAGCCCCCTATCAAAATATAAAGTATTATCACCCAGAAAGTTCCCCTCTGCCCCTTCAATTTCCTCCTCCCCCTCAACAGTGTTCTCTCTCTTTTTTTTTTTTTTTACCATAGATGAGTTCTGCCTGCTTTAGAACTTCATGTAAATGTAATCATATGGTATGTACTCTTTTGTCTGTTTTATAACCCAATTACTTGATACCAAATACGATGGAGGTGACCTAACCCATTCTGGCCAAATTGTTGAATTTACCTTGTTTGTACAGTCAGTTGAGATGCATGGAGATTGGTTGCTCTGTCCTTGTTTTTGTATGATGTCCAAGATAGAAGGGATTGCCAACTACCTGAAACAAGTGGTTCTCAAATATTACTATGCTTCAGTGTCCCCCGGGGAAATCTGCTATAGGTGAAGTATTCTGGTTCTCTTCCCCAAAGATTCCAAACTGAAGTCTGGGTTGCATCCAGAAAGTTCTGCTTTTCAATAAGCACCCCAGGTGGGGCCAGTTAGAAACTTCAGGATAAAGCTTGGATAAACATTAACGTAGTCTAACTACCTTATTTTATTTGTAGATGAACCGGTAAGTCACCCTGGAGATGTAAGTTTACTTCTCTACTAGTAGTATTGGTGTAGGAATTAGAACCTGGGTCTTCATACTTACTATTATTATTATTATTTTTTTTTTAAAAAGGACCTCTAACCTCTGATTTGTGAATATGGGTGTTTATTGAGTCCTTTTTTTTTTAAGATTTTATTTATTTATTTGACAGAGATCACAAGTAGGCAGAGAAGCAGGCAGAGAGAGAGAGGAGGAAGCAGGCTCCCCGCTGAGCAGAGAGCCCGATGTGGGGCTCGATCCCAGGACCCTGGGATCATGACCCGAGCCGAAGGCAGAGGCTTTAACCCTCTGAGCCACCCAGGCGCCCCTATTATTTTTTTTAATAGCATGCATGAGCTGGGGTGGGGAGCTGAGGAGGGAAGGGACAGAAGGAAAGGGAGAAAGACAATCTTAAGCTGGCTTCACACCCAGCAGGGAGCTCAATGTGGGGCTTGATCTCAGAATCCTGAGATCATGACCTTAGCCAGAATTAAGGGTCAGACAATATTTAACGGACTGAGCCACCCATGCTCCCTTTTATCATAATGAGGTATAATGATTCCTAAGCTTTAGCCACAGACCCCAGAAATACACACACACACACACACACACACACGTGTGTATAGCTTTACTGTAGATTTAATAAACATAGATGTAATAAACATATGTATGAACATACAATATTACTAGGTACATGAATGCTTTTTAGCTCAAAAAGCATATTTGAAAGCATGACTGAATTCAGAATCGTGTTTTCCTTCATCAGCCTACAGAGTTTAAGTGTTAAATAAGGTTCCTCATAACCTGAGCAGAGTAGGAGCCATGGTCTAGGGTCCTATTATCTCTGGCAGCTGCTGCATCATTTATAATGGTCAAAAGTAGATGCTGTAATTAGGCCTTTACTTACCAGCTTAACTTAGATCAGCTGGGGACATTAGAAATCAGCTAAGGCCTGAAAGCAATCATGGTGAAGATTGGATGAGACTTCTAATGATATCTTCAAACAGAATGTTTCCCAGAAGTCACCATTTCCAGACTAGCCAGGATTGGAAACCTCAACTTCAGCTTTTTAACATATACGCATACATTACATCCTCTGCAAGAATGGACCTAAGGGGGCCCAGGTGGCTCAGTCATTAACTGTCTGCCTTTGGCTCAGGTCATGATCCTGAGGTCCTGGGATTGAGCCTCACATCGGAATTCCTGCTCTGTAGGAAGCCTGCTTCTCCCTCTCCCACGCCCTGTGCTTGTGTTCCCCCTCTCTCTGTGTCTCTCTGTCAAGTAAGTAAATAAAATCTTTAAAAAAAAAAAAAAAAGAATGGACCTAAAACAAGCCTGATTCTTGGACCTCTTAAGACAAGCTGTGTGTTGATAAAGACTTTGGAGGATTCACCCAAAGACCTACTGGGATGGTTTAGTAGCAATTCCATGCATGTGGTGAATAGGCAGATTGAGCAAGACTCTCCAGATGAGGAATATGGAAAGAGGGATATGGGAGTTGGATGGGGGAGTATACAAAATCTCCCTCTCCCCATCACTCCCTACACCAATGCTATGGGAGTGGAAAATGTGAACTTCTTATACTTGGTACAATGTTGACATTGTATGGGGGGCTGTACCTGCGCTTACACGGGAGATTTGCAGAGCTTCCCCCTTCTGTCTGGGAGCATGCCGTATAGTCCTCTGTCAATGTAGCTATCTCTGTCAGTTGTCATGGATGAGTTCATAACCTATTTTTGTATCCTTTAACTGTGCCTGTTGGTGTCTTTCCATCAATCATGTACTCCTACACCTCTGGTCAGACCAGGCAGGGTGGGAGGGAGTAAAGTTAACAATAATGGTAGTTATTTGGTCAAGTCATATCTACCTACTTCTGCAAGTCTCTAAAAAATTAAGTCAGGGTCTTAGGATGTCTACTGGTGCGCAGTAGCAGCCTTTTCTGGGCCTTCAGCCCCCAAATCTGTTTACTCTCTATTTCTCTTTTATCCTCTTGATACTCACTTTCTTGATCAGCATTTGGTCTGTTAGTCTATATTTTGTGGACATCTGTTGTTTGGGATTCTAAGCCTAGCCGGGAAGCTCTTTTCTTTTAATGTGGTGTGAATACTTTAGGTGACCTTCACAATGCTCTATACCAGGCAATCAGAGTTACAAAATACAGAGATATTGTGACGTCAGGAAAGAAGCTTGACATTTTGAATCAAGATGACCTGGGTTCAACTCTTGCCTTCGTTATGTTTAAACTCTGTCGTCCTCAAATCTCTGAGCTTCCATTTCTCCATCTGTCACGACTGGAAGTGTGGCACGCCCCTCTGCCACTGCCTGCTCTCAGCGACAGAGCTCAACAGGACTTAATTGTTCAAGCTGGTGCCTCCCTTCCCTGCTTCCTTGGTTAATTGTGCTTCAAGGCCCCGCCAGGAAGCACCCCAGTGTGCCCTGAGATCTTCACATTCTCTTTCTACCAAGACTTCGACACAGCATGAAGAGTTTTGAGGTACAGTTGCAACCAGAAAGAAAAAAGAGTTGCTCCTTGAATTGAAATTGAGAAGACTCCATGCAAAAAATCTGCCTTTTCAAATTTTCATATGTTAGATTTCTGTCAAGTTAATTATTAGGAAATGAAGGACTGCATTTTGGTGGGACCTTAGAAATGACTCTCATTTTCATGGGGGAAATTGCCTGAAGGCCTAAACTAACCACTTACCACTCATTACAACCCAAACTTAAATTCGGAAATAAGGGTTATCCACTTGAAAACAAACAAACACAGTAAAGTTCTGTGGTGCTTAGCACTTGAGTTACTTCTAGGCACTAATGTAAAGAAATAACTTTTTCTTTTTTCTTTTGTTACTGCTAATCTCTTTACCTTAACCTTGCTCTTAAGTCCCATTTCTCCCTCTGATGCTCTGTATTTATTTCAGAATATTTTACAAGACTTCGTATTTTCTCACCCTGATCCTGCCCTCACCTTATGTGGCTGGCTCCCTAAAAGGAAAAAAAATCATATTGAAGTGTATTGAGGACAAATGACTTACCTACATATCAGAGGTTTGTTGTGAAATCAAGTCAGACCATATAGATTAACATAAAATAAGATCTAATAGTCCTAGAAGGATTTTGGCATAATTTTGAATTTTAAGTGTCCTGAAAAGATTATTCTAAGCATTAATGACCATTTTTTGAATATTGGACAACAGTGTGATTGCTTGATTCTTTTGTTTTGTTTTGTTGCATGCAGCCTAGACACACCCCTTGAAAAGAAAAACCACACACAAAGTGGATCAGACAGTTTGCAAGTATAAAAAGAAAGAAACATTAATGTGGCTGGAAATATCCCAACTAAAGCGCTTATTTCTGAGAGTTGGGTTAGAATTTTTAAGAAGAAATTTCTTTGAAAAACCAAATTGTGCTAGGGAGCAGAGCTATCAGATCGTCTTGAGTTTTTGGAATCCTATAAATTGAGTGATCTAAATATAGGGAAAGTTGCTTTGTAAATGGAATAGGGTCTTTTACTCCCATTCCCATGGGAGTGTATTGTTTGGGACATACATATTTGGGCCCATTTTTTGTTTGGTTTGAAAGGAGCTTGAAAACTGAAGAGCAGAGTTGATTCTGCTTTGATTATTGTAATGCCAACATACTTTTATTTGATGCAAGCCTAGTGACTCCTACTAATCAGGAGGCAAATGTGCTTCAGTAATGAGAGATTTTTCTAGATGAAAGGGGAAATATTTGGCAGCCTTGGGTTTTCTGCCATATCTTGAAATGGATGTAAAAATCTCCTTTCTAGGATGCTATACTGACTCTGGGGGTTTAAATGCAGTTTAGAGAAGAGCCTCCAAGTGTCAGGGAATTTCCAGAATGCATTACACCTTAATTTATATATTAATTTAAGAATTACATTCTTTTTTTTTTAAAGATTTTGTTTATTTATTTGACAGAGATCACAACTAGGCAGAGAGGCAGGCAGAGAGAGAGGAGGAAGTAGGCCCCCCCACCGAGCAGAGAGCCTGATGCGGGGCTCGATTCCAGGACCCGGAGATCAGACCGGAGTCGAAGGCAGAGGCTTAACCCACTGAGCCACCCAGGCGCCCCAAGAATTACATTCTTAATTTAATTCAGGATATCACCAGCAGGAAGGAAGGAAGAAAAAATAGATGGATTTCAAAATTGCCCAAACGGAGGACTGTGATACTGAAGGAAATGTTGCCTTTATTATAGTTTAAGGAGACGCATTTGAGCTAATGACACATTCCAGTTCTGTGGAACTATAAATGCCATTTGATTTTTCTCAGAGGATCAATTATAGTTTCCCAACAGGAAATGAAAAGGAAAAGATTCTGAAGTTTGTCTGGGGGACAGAATTATATAATTTCAGGACTGGAAGAAAAAAGGGGGGAAACACATTGATGAGACAGGCACCTAGCATAGGTCAGGAAGTAAACTCTGTGCTCAGAACCAACCCTTGCGGTTAATTCTCCCCACCACCTTACCAGCTTCATGTTGTGATTTTCATTTACTGATGAGCTGAAGGTCAGAGTAGGCTTCCCAGAGTCACAGAGTTAATAAGCATGTGAGAACACCCTTCACTCCTTACTACCTTTGTCTAAGAAGGCACAGAAGTCCGTCAAACCCCAGGCTCAGGGTCGAGTGGTTGAAACAAACAAACTGGGTTTTCATGGGCAAACATACCTGGATGCTCAGGGACGAGTCCTTGTATATGTGTGTCCCAAGCTTCTGGCTTTCCTGGGTGGCCCACTCCACAGGACAAAGCTTTGGTGGGATCCCACCCATTAAATTAAGTTCGTTAGCCTTATCTAGTGCTTTAATTCCACCCTGTGGACTATTGATGGAGTACTGGTTCCCCATCTAGCTCTTTTTCCTATTTCCTCTCCTAATTGTCCTAGGGCTATTCTGCCCGTTTCCACCCCAGGTTTCCTCTGAAAAGCTGATAATAGCTTGAGCCCTTCCCAGTGTCCCAGTCTCCAATGTCTGAATGTTTCCCAAAGAAAATGTCCATCGTCCAAGTCTACTGTGCATGAGAACCTCCAGTAAATGATTGCCTTTGGAAAGTGAGACCATTTGTGTTGACTGATCTTCAGCAATGCTTCCTTAAATTGGGCCCCAATATATCAAGCTTCCTAGAGCTCTCCCCAAGCAGACTTGGTTCTCAGAGAGGCTAACTGATTCCCCCCCCAAAGGCTCCCAGCAAATAAATGACATAGTTAACCACCATTGCTCTGTGCTGCAAATGAGCAGGACTGTAACTAAGTTCCCAGACTGACATTCGTTCATTCACTCAAAATATACCTTTTGAATTCCTACATGTGCCAGGAGTTAGTTCTAATTGCTTGGTATATATCAGTGGACGGAAGCCATAAGCCATTAGCTAAGTCTATTCCATATTCCATAGGAAAAGCCTTTAAGTCTTTGAAGACTTATCTTTTTACCATCAAGTCATCTCTAGGCTTACAGGCTTAATATATCCAGTTCTTTCTGTATATCATGTGATGTCCTCATCCCTTAGAGGGAGCTTCATTAGAATATATGTGCCAAAGAGAATGTGCTGTATTGTTTTGCTCATTTTTATATCCCGGTGTTTAACAAATAGCGATACAATATATAGTCAAAATATAATATGAATACATCTTATTTCTGAAACTCTTCTAGTTGGGCTGGCATTCGGTCTGCATCACTTTCAGCTAGAATTGATAGATTGCCTGAGTAATGCTAGGATAACTTTTACATTATGGGAAAAGATTGATGATAATGTGTTGTTTTAAGGAGACGACTTAAGAGTGTAAGTGGACTAGCCCAGGTCAAAGATAGTCATTGCAAGAAAAATTAAGCTTAAAACTGCAGGTGAATCAGAGATCCTAGAACCAGGGAAAAAGAACTACAACATATCAAAAAAGGGTTGCAGATATTTGGAACTTTAGGTTTATATGTCCGAATGAGGAATTTTCCAAAGGAATAAACTCTATTATAAATGATTTTATTACCAGCATGAGATATGTAACTCTTACCAGCAGAACCTATTATTACTGCATGGATATACTTTAAATACACATTTTAAATAAATATTGTTTTCTCCTTTGAATGCTTGACATTTATTGCCAATGCCAATTATTTGTTAGTTTACTATTATACTGTCCTCTAGCCACTCTTAAAATATTATATGGTTATATATCATTGTATAATTTTACTTTGTATGTTTTGTCTCCTTAAGCAGAGGAATGTTACCTTTTTTAAGAAGCACAAGTTTTTTCACATCTTTATGGGTCTCACAAAGTCTTCAAGAATGTTGTTGTATTAGTCAGGTTGGGTCAAAATGCTGTAACAAACAGACCCACAGATCTATAATGGCTTAAACATACTGCATCTTATGTCTTGTATCTTATCCATTTAACTAAGCCCAGTGTGGTTGTTCATGAACAAGTGAATTCAGTGCCAGAACTTTCAACGTTTTATTCCTCCCTTCCCTGAGGTTTGATTGCTTCCTGCATCGAGCTTGCAGAAGCTACAAGAGTTTAGAGGAGCCACATCCCATTCTTAACACCTGGCACCCAAACATAATTTCCAGCCAGTGTTATTGGAGAGATGAGTCACGTGGCCACATCAGCCTCCTAGGGGACCAGGGGATGTAGTCCTTTCCTGACCAGCCACTTCCCAGACAATCCGGAACTCTTGTCAAGACGAGGCAAAAATGGATTTTGATGGGCAGCTAGCTGTCTCTGCTAAGTGCAAAGTGGGGTTTAACAAATATTTGTTGATGTATTTATATCAGCAGTAAAGATTAAATCGCTCTTATTTCTCCTTGGAACAGTGCTATTAAACATCTCATAGCGGTGTCTTATAAGATAAGACAATCTTATAGCTGTGTGCACTACATTATACGCATTTCTCCAACAATGATTTGAAAGATTGCTGATGTTTATCTAGGGGGATGTGAAGCAATTTAATATTATTAATTGCTAACTAATGGATAAGATTTACCAGAATTGTCAAAGCTTAAAGCTCCAAATAATCATTTCTCACACAAGAAAATTTATTATGCCATTATGCTTATTTCTATCAGGGTTCCTATAGTGCAATCACTGTTTGCAATTAAATTTTTATTGCACATTTAATTTATCTTTCCCTCTAGTGGGGAAATGTATTAAAGAATTCATTTGACACCAGTATCTTCTCCCCTTCTCTTTTTCTCACTTCTACTCCCCCTGAAATAGATAGGAATATATTTGTATCTTGGTATTAATTATACAGGAGCTGAGGAGAACAATGCTTGCTGTTGCCTGAAGGGAATTAGCCAGCCAGAATTAGCTTTATGGAGAACCAAGTGGACTTCCATTATACACATCCATTTTCAGTGGTTTATAAAGAATTCTGGAAAAAATCCATTTATATGTGAAAGCTTGCTTTTCATCGATTGAAGTAGAAAGTAATTTTGGTTTCTGAATATTAAAGGCAGACTGCTTGATAAAGGTTGGAGTTGGGGGCTATTTAGTTTACAAAGTACTCCACTGAAAATGAAGTTTTAGGTTTCTGAAGGTATAGCTTTTATGTGCAGGGCTTAACAATCTTGTTCCCTACCCTTCTGCCTGCCCCAAGAATTATTTAGTTGGATCAAGAGGAAAACACTTTTTCCATCACTAGGGCTTTTTTCTTAATAGGGCCAGATTTGGTAAAAACTCCCTCAGTCTTGGTGCAGTGGAATCTTTCTCTTGACTTTCAGAAAGATTTCTAGCTCTTGGGCCTAATTCACTAAGACAGAAGTCATCTTGTATTATTGATTCATCTGAAGTTTCGGTCTCTCACAGGATTTGATAACACACCACAACTATATTTCTCATGTTGAACAACTACCAAAGTTTTGTGTTTTGGGTAAGAGGCTTAGCATGACAAAATATCAGTGAACCTATTTCTAATGTCTAAGTGAGTCTCTATGTATACTTTTATATATGCTTTGCTCTTTTGACCAAATACTGAGGCTTGTTGAACTCAGGAGGGAATATAAAGCTGTCCCACCTCTCCCAGCAAGAATTTCTGAACCCTGGTTATGACTTCAACATGCCTCTGTTGACTTTCCACTGAGAGCACTTTCCCCTCGGATCACACTGAATGTATTTAATTTATGTATTTACCAATGACTGTGGTTGTCCTGTTTCCTTATAGACTTTGACATTAATGCCCTGAAGACAGTGTAATTAGTGCCCCAGAAGAAAGAGGATTTAGGGCTGACATTACGGGGTTTTGATACAGGACAGTAGCTTGGGACGTAATAGTTTCTAAGTAATTTTCCCATCTTTCCCTTAATACCTGAATGTAACAGCCAGTCAAGAAAGAGTGAGCACGCTGCCAAAATTGAACTGCCTTCCCCATCCATCTTCTGAGGGCACTCTTCTGGAACCTCATAAATTGTGTTTAGCCTTGGCATACCATCCAGTGGGGCTTCTCCTGTAGTGATGGTATATTCCTGTAGACCCATGTCCCAAGTCTTCCCATCGATCCTCAGATTTTCTTTCTCCTGTTACTGATTGCTGTTACGTAGAATACCAGTCCTTTGGCATCATTGCCCACATTGTGTGCAACCAACCAATGCTTATAGGGTGTTCAAATGTATTTGTCTCTGTGTTAACACCTGGCTTTATTCCAAAGACCTAAGAGACCCATTTGACTATCTTTTTCCTTGAACTGATCCGTCATCCCCCGCCCTGAGAACTCCACCCCTCACCTAACTGGTTTTAAGGCTCTCCACTAGGTATAAGTAATTGAAGGCTGCTTAAACTAGTCCGTGGGGAAGGATGTGATTGTTTTCAGATTAGAAGAAGCTGGAGAGGGGTGCCTGGGTGGCTCAGTGGGTTAAGCCGCTGCCTTCGGCTCAGGTCATGATCTCAGGGTCCTGGGATAGAGCCCCGCATCGGGCTCTCTGCTCAGCAGGGAGCCTGCTTCCTCCTCTCTCTCTTCCTGCCTCTCTGCCTGCTTGTGATCTCTCTGTCAAATAAATAAATAAAATCTTTAAAAAAAAAAAAAGAAGAAGAAGAAGCTGGAGAGGTATAGGAAATGCCTGGTGTGGAAGTACACCTCCTTCTCCCATCTTTCCTGGGCTTCTGGGAGCTCCCATCTGAGGCTTTCTCTGTATATCTGCTTCATTTTCTTCATTTTTTGGTCTACAGAACAATGTTCTCAAGATCACCTTTTTCATTTTCCAAATTAACTTAACTTGCAAGTAACTTGGTTTGCGTGCTTCTGACCGCAGCCCTGACTCTACATGAATATTTGCTTTAATCACCCACCCTCAATGGCATTTGGTCTTGATGTGCTGTTGTGTTGTTCAAATTCTGAAGTGCAAGTAATCTGTAGCCTGTTGCCTACAGTCTTCTTGTGGTTAGAGTCTGTTAAATGTAGTTGCCCTCATTAACTAGGGCTAGGTGATTTACTTTGTAATTTCCAGCCATGAGTACTTTCATTATTGGGAGATTTTAAAAGAAAATCTACAGACAAGCAGGAAAGGTTTTGCCAAATGTTTTTAGGTAGAAATGAAATAAAGGAGGACTTTTTGTTTGTTTGTTTCTCGTGTTCTGAAAAATTCTCTGGGTAGAATCTAATTTATATTCTGAATTTAAATTAGTGATGTAATTTGTATAATAGAAGCCCCACCCCCACCCCTTTCACTAAATACATGTTAGATAAATATTTAAATAATAGTGGCTTGACGGACTAATTAATGCTAAATCTGCCCAGGGTACCTGGTTTCAGGCTGGCCACGGTTGCATTTGGCTCTCCCAGCAAGCTCCAGCCCCACATTATCTCTAGAAGCTATGTTAGCAATTGGCTCAGCTTCCTGTGTAAGGGGATTTAACCCCGGCTACCCTGAATGGCTGAACATGTCTCTCCCCTGGTCAAGGAAGGACAAGGGGTGGGAGGAAGGGGAGCCACAGCAGCAGGGGACCACCTTTTGCCTCAGCGGGGATGGCAACTGCCACCCTCCCCCAGTCACAGGAGAACAGAAGAACAGACCCCTGGACTGAACAGAGGTTGGTCCTCTGCCAGGCTGTTCTGTTGTTTCAGTGTGATTTCTTTGCAGTAGGATGCTTTCCTGTGGAGCCACATGATGCTGTTCTGATTTGGTTAGCATTAATTTGGGCAGCATTAATCTAAAGATCATGTTTAATAGCCTGAGCATGGTTATTTATATGGATGTATCTTTCTTTTCTTCTTCTTCTTCTTTTTTTTTCTTTTCTGTAGCTGCTGAATTTTAATGCTGGAGGCCTTGAGTTTGCTCTAGCCTGGGTTAAGCCTGCGGCCCAGACTCTTGTCCCAGAGGCTCTGTATCTGGAGTTGCAGCTCGCTTGATGCTGCTTTCAGGCATTCTAACCCAGAACAACTGCCTGCTGTCAGCGTGGAAGGAATGCAGGTGGCCCAGAGGGGGAAAGCAGACAGCAGCACCTCTAGGCAGGCAGGCTCCCTTGTTAACTAATGGCTGACATGGGGTCAGATGTCTCTGTTCCCCAGAATAGTACTTTTCCAGGAGGGGCAGGTGGTCTTAATATGCCAGTGACGGATTGCATTGTGGGAGAATTCCTGGCTGAAGTGGCTGTCAAGTGCACCGAGAGCCTCTGTCATCCATGCAGGGAGAGTGAGCAAAGGGCTGACCTTAGAAACCCTGCACAGTTTTTCCCAGACTTGATGTCACTTGCAATTATTAGCATCGACAGCACATGGTGGTAGACCTTTGCTGCTTCTGACATTCCTATTCCATCCAAGCTTACCCAAGCTCTTCTCCCAGCCAGCGTTTCAGACTCAAGTCTCAACGCCCTCTGATTCCTCCCTTTCCCACAGACTTCATCCCCACAGTCACCCTCATTCCTCCTGGCACAACATTACTTTGTGGACAATAACCTTTCCCAAGACAGAGTCCTCTTCATCTCAGCCAGCAAGGGCTGAGAAGCAACTATAGGGAGCCAGTAAGAGGAGATTTTTATCTAAGAAGTCAATTTCTGTCCTTAATTCTGAGATGACTCTGGAATAAGGCTTTGTACGTAAGGGAAGTGCTCAAAGCCTTATTGTTTCTGGTCTAGACTGATTTCTTTTTCTGATGATTTGCATGGTGGTTTGGTGAGGCTCTGCTGCCTGGTACAGAATTTCTTATCTCTTGTAACTCCCCTACCCCCAAACTTGAAGGGTTTTGGGTTAGAAGTGGAGTTCAATCAAAAACAAAATAAAGCAGATAATAGGAAAAGAATTGTGGGATGTAAATTCCAGCCATTCTACAAAATTCATTTTGTTTCATCTCCATGAAACTCTTGTTCTAGCTTTACACACTGATGCTATCTTCTCTACCAGCCATAGATCCTACCATTGTACTGTTAATATGTGACTTAAATTATTGTGTAGCCTTAAGCTCGTTTCTAGGTCCTTAATGACTGCAAACCTCTCCCCATCCCTGCCACTTCTAAGTTGGGGTATAAGGGCTTTGGAGGCAAAGGCTGTATTTTACTTTACTTTATTTTATTTATTTATTTTTAAAGACTTTATTTATTTATTTATTTGGCTGACATCACAAGTAGGCAGAGAGGCCAGAGAGAAAGGAAGGGAAGCAGGCTCCCTGCTGAGCAGAGAGCCTGATGTGGGGGCTGGATCCCAGGACCTGAGCTGAAGGCAGAGGCTTAACCCATTGAACCACTCAGGCACCCCCAAAGGCTGTATTTTACCTGGAACAACCTGAAGATGAAGTGGATGGAGATCTGAGTGATTTTTCAGAGCCTCAATTAAAAGCCCTAAGGCTAGCATGAGAGAAAGCGTATTATTGGAGTGTTAGTTATGTTATGAAAAACATTATTGATTTATTTATGCCTCCATACCATTTTAAGAAAGTGATTGGAAACGGCTCATCTCTATCCTTCTATCTGCATGAATATAACGGGATAGATTAAAAAAAAAATAAAGGTGAGGAAATGACAGCAAAGGGACAATGAAATCGGAAAAAATAGGATATAGAGAGAGAAGGTTTGATAACACATAATGGATATCATAAGACACTATTCAGCTGCTGGAGATGAGCTTCAAATTTGGCTGTAAATTAACCAGCATCCACAACAAAGGGGAAACACAATCTGTTGCAAAAATTATGGTGCCCATTAAAATGAAAACTGAACACAGTCAAGAAAAAGCAGCTCTTTCTGGTTCTGAGTTCCCAGTGACCTGCAACTCATGACTCCTGAGAAGAGGCACTGACTTCGATGCTGTCATTACCAACATTTTATCATTGTCAACGTTTTCAAAAAGTGGCAAGTTTCTCAGTGTCCCCCAATGCATGCTAGTAGCTTAGAGTTCACTAGAAATAGTTGTATGAGGGCTCAAAACTGTATGCTGAATGGCAGTATTTTTCTTGCTGAAACTAGGAGTACAGTAATTTTATGTAGTTTGTATATCAATAAGCATTGGTAATCAAGCTGGTGGAGGACAGGTTTGACAGTCACTAAACTTATGGATGTATACTTGAGTACAAAACCATAAAATCTCTTCAAGAGAGGAAGCCTGAATGTGGGTGTAAATATACAGGTAGGAAAAGGATCCATTTGAAACAAGTGCAAATAATTATAATGTAAACATTTATGACCAGGTGCCATACCAGCAAATGAAGGAAAACATGGTCAAATCTTAGTTTATATGCACAGAAAAAATCACTTCAAAGGAAAGAATAAAGAGTAGAGAACATTGGTTTATAGGTGTTGATGAATCCACACTTAGGAAATTGGATTGGTCCTTTTATTTTGTGTTTAATACCTTGGCAGGCGGACTGGGTGGTCTTCTAAGCTTTCAGAATGTGGTGGGAAGCTGGGGAGAGAAAGGCATAACATGGAAAATATTGACCAAATTATAGTAGGCTAAGGGAAAAAGGGCATTTACTAAGGAAAAGGGGAAATAAGCCTGATGATGAGAGAGAGAGGAACAAAGAAGGACAGAGTGCAGGGCAAGGAGAAAGAGAGGGAAGGAGATGGACACATGAGAGATACAGAGAGGGAACACAGGAAAGAGAAAAGACATTCTAACCCTTCGACAGAGGGCAGCAACTTACCTTTCGTGCGGAAAGCTGTCAAGAATAGCAAAGCTTCCTCTTCAGAGAATAGGAGGTAAAGAAAAATGAGACTTTACCTTCATCAATCTTCTCTCTGCCTTTTAGATTTTGTCACGCTCCCGGGCTAAGTGGAATACTACAGGTGGAGGCCAGTCCTATCCAAATGAAGAGCAGGAGACAAGAGTATGTGTTCCGGAACAGTGGCAACAGGGCCCAGAGGTACTAGATTACCCATGGCCTCATGAGCTCTGATAAAGAGTCTGGATTTTGTTTTATAGTTTATGTGGTACCTACATAGGGGAGCAATGGAGTCACATTTGTATTTTAGAGAAATTACTTTGGCAGCATTATGAGAGGTTGGAGAGGGCAATTATCAAGTCATTTCTTGCCCCAAAACTTTAAGTTCCTGATTCCTCATAGAAGGCTAACTCATTAGCCCAACATCTGCAGACTCCTCACAGCGATGTCTCCCTGTGCCTGAGGTATTTCCGACCCAGCTTTCCCTAACTCGGCTCTCACGAAATTAGTCTACTTATTCCTCAACTAGGTCTGCTGTACTGATGCTCTTTTCTCTTTTGGGGAGGCTCCTTCCACTTGGCTTTTCTAAGCTAAGCACTACCCAAACTTTAAAGCCCATGTCAAATGCTTTTACCTTTAAGGAAGCAAAATAAATTGGGAGAAACAATCTGATCCCTGAGAACCACTATATCTGGATGCCATACCAGCTTTACTGTTTGTCAGCTAACAGTACAGTGTTACCCACCCGGATGTTGACATGGATACAGTCGAAATAGAGAACATTTTCATCACCACAGGGATCTCCTGTTGCTATTTTATAACTACATTCATCAGTTAATGAATGGATAAAGAAGATGTGGCACATATATACAATGGAACATTACTAGCCATGAAAAAGAATAAAATCTTGCCATTGGCAATGATGTGGATGGGGCTGGAGTGTATTATGCTAAGCCAAATAAGTCAGTCAGAGAAAGACAAATGCCATATGATTTCACCCATACGTGCAATTTAAGCAACAAAACAGATGAACATATGGGAAGGGAAAAAAAAAAAGAAGGAAGCAAATCATAAGAGACTCTTAACAATAGAGAACAAACTGAGGAATGGATGGGGGATGGGCTAGATGGGTGGTGAGTATTAAGGAGGACACTTATGATGAGCACTGGGGGTTATATATATAAGTGATGAATCACCAAATTCTACTCCTGAAACAAGTACTATGTTATATATTAACTAGCCAAAATTTAAATAAACATTTGAAGGAGGAATAAAAAGTTTTTGCACCCTTGTTATTTTTTTATTAAAATTTTGTTTAATTTTGCAATTTAAAGAGTTACATAAGGTCTGTAAACATAAGCTGTTTATACCTGTGTGTTTATGTATAAATACAGATTTATTTTTATTTATTAGTAAACTTTGATTTCTAGAGCAGTTGAAGGTTCACAGAAAAATTGAGTGGAGAATATAGATCCTGTGTCCTCACACATGCACAACCTCCCTACTATGAGCATCTCACAACAGACTGGTACATTTGTGAAAGTGGATGGACCTACATTAACACATTTTTAGCACCAGTATACATAGTTTACCTTAAGATGACCCTTGGTGTTGTACATTCTATGGTATGGACACATGTATTATGAAAAGTATCCATATTACAGTTTGTACTGAAAAGTTCATGGCCCTACAAAATCCTCTATGCTCTGCCTGTTCATTGTTTCCTCCCAACCTTTGGCTAAACCACACTTTTTTATAGTTTTGCCCTTTACAGAATGTCCTATAACTGAAGTCATACAGGATGTAGCCTTTTCAGTTTGGCTTTTCACTTGGTAATTTGAATTTAAGTTTCTTCCATGTCTTTTCTGGGCTAGATAGCTCATTTTTTGATAGAGCTCATTTTCTTACTGAGTTTTAAGAGATCTTTGTATTTTTGGGAATGATAGCCCTCTATTAGGTATGTTTTTGCAAATATTTCTCATACTCTATGACTTGTCTTTTGATTCTCTTGACATTGCCTTTCACAGAGTCTAAGTTTTTAATTTTAATGAAATCGAGCTTATCAATTATTTCTTTCACAGGATATAGCTTTGGCTTTGTATCTAAAAAGTTATCACCATATCCAAGATCATCCAGGTTTTCTCCCCAGTTACTGTGTGTTTTTTTTTTTCAAATGCAGAATTTCTGTGTAGGTCATCTTTATATCCTTTCTTTGTGGTGACTTTCTATATCTTTGCTGAGGTTTTGCATCTTTTGTTTGTTTGTTTGAAGCATGTATATAATAGTTCATTGAAGCATTTTTTATCATGGCTGGTTTGAGAGTTTTGTCTTAAGATCTCTGTCATCTCAATATTATCTATTTCCTTTGGTCATTCCTTTTGAGAGCTACCTAGTTAGTGGTGTGATGAGTGATTTTTTATTGCAATTTGAACATTTTCATATTTTGTTTTAAGACTGGGTTTTATTTGAGCCTTTGGGTTAAGCAGGCTTTCTTTATCTACACTGTAAGGAAAAGGGAGTGGTGCTGCCTGGTTAGTGCCAGGTCAGGAAGAAGTCCAGCTTCCCTATTTGTTTCTGTTTACACTTGATGGGGTGAACTCCTTCCCACCACTAGTTGAGACTAGAAGTTCTGGGTCTCTCCATAGTCTCTGCTCTGTTGTCAGTGTGGTGGCCTTGTTACTACTGGTGTGGTGAGGAACCCTGATTTCCAGTAGGCCTCTGATGAAACTACCTCATTACTGCCAGGTGGAGATGAAGTTTAGGCCCCTTATAAGGTCTGTACTGATATCCTAGTGGGGGTGACTTAATACAAGCTGGTGGAGATAAAAGTTCAGACTCCTGATGGCCTTCCTGCCATCACCCTTGTGGGTACTGGAGTGTTGTGTTACTACCTAATGAGGGTGGAAGTCTAGTCTCCCCATTCAGTCATTGTTGGTACATGTGGGTGACACCATGGTTTTCTCTTTAGGATTTGGCTGGAAGAGAGTAGCTATTGCTTGAAGTTTGACTGTCTTGCTTGGCCACCCTTTCACTTGTGACTTGGCAAGGGACTTTTGTTTGTTGGTGCTTTTGTCATCTGAGTATGTTGGTATTTCTGGGTTGCTGACCTCATGTGGGCTAGAGGATACTGGAGGAAAACCTAGAGATCTCAGCAGTGTGATGTTCTGTAGATCTCAAAATCCTCAAGTGGTCTGCCTTATTCTCTCAATGTCTTCTGTTTGTTTTATATAAAATATCCAGGGTTACAAAAAAAAAATATCCAGGGTTATACTTATATTTAGTGGGTAGACTAGGTAAAAGTATGCCTATTCCATCTTCCTGGAAATGCAAATTTTGTATGATAATTTTTATGAAGTGTCTATAACATAGATTGAGCTAAATAAAAGTGTGCCAGGATCATTTATTAAAACATTAACTTGTATTTCTCCTCCCTTTGTTCTCTTATCTTCCTCATTTCAATGGGATTCTCTTTTTGTCAGATCCCTGGGGACCTCACAAGCATTTTATTTTATGAATGAACCATGATGCTAAAGGTAGGATCCATAAAGAAGTTTTTAGAGTCCGAAGATAAACAACAAAAGCTAGAGCAAATGATCAGAATGTAGCTTGACTTTGTGAGTCATATTTTAAAAAATGGGTTTATTTGGATAACAGAAGTTGGGGAAACTGGCCATTGGTTTGCTTGTTCAGCTTTTTTTTTTAAATTACTACCAATTTTCTCTCCTTTCTTCTGTTTTCACAGTTTTTCTTGCCAGCCTTTCTGAATTTTTAGAAAATGCTTTTCTGTTTTCTTTAATGTATCTTACATAAATGTTATCTGTACTGCTGCTAATATTGTAGTTTTCTAAAAATTAATCTCCCAATCCGATTATCAAACCTGAAAGTGGTCACAGTATTAGAAACATACCAGAAAGGGATAAAAAGTATAAGTCAGGTAACCATGGGACTTTTTTAAAACTTATTTTTGTTGAGTTTTTTTTTTTTCAGTAGAATAGCAACAATTATGCAAAGCATTACTTACATAAAAACATTGTATAAGCAGCATGTACTTTTGTGTGTTTTCATTCTATTTCAATTCCTGCAATTTAAAAATAATACTTATTCTTTCTCTTAAAATTAAAGACATGCCTGTGTTCATTGTGTAGAGTATGAAAACTGTAAAAAGTACAAAAAGCACACGCAACAAAAACCTTTGATAATTTCACTCATTTGCTCCACAGACAGAAAAAAAAAAATTTGTGTGAGAAGGCAAATGTCACTATGGGGGTTCTATGGACAATGAGTCTAGTTCTCAGCCTTAAAATTATAGGCACTGGTTTTGTGGACACACTTGGAATGGGACTGTATCTTAGGAATAAATTTAAATGAAGTGTTCCTAGAAACCTGAAGTATAAAATCAGAATACCAGTTGACTGATTTCCAAATAGAGACATAGAGAGGTCTGGACATTTATGTGCTCTAACCAGAATATTGTCTCCTAGTTTGTCTAAGGGGAGGTAGTACATGAATAGATTGTTTTGTGAGCCTAGAGTCAGAAAATCGTATTTGAGTTATACGTTTTAAATACTGAAAGAAATCAGGCTACCCCAGTCTGATAAATCTTCCCTTTCTATGTATGTACACCTGCAAAGTGGTAAGAAAAAGCAGTCCTTCTGTGGTCGATTTTTTTTTTTTTTCCTGTATGGACAATATTTCTGTGCTTTCTTTTCCTCTAAATATTAAAAAAAAAAAAATCATCTTGGGTGCCTGGGCGGCTCAGTAGGTTAAGATCTGCCTTCAGCTCAGGTCATGATCCCAGGGTCCTGGTATCCAGCCCCACATTGGGCTCCCTGCTCAGTGGGGAGTCTGCTTCTCCCCCCCGCCCCACACCTGCTGCTCCTCCTGCTTGTGCACTCTCTCTCTCTCTGACATATAGATAAATAAAGTCTTTTAAAAAAATATCTTAATTTAGGGGCACCTGGTTGGCTCAATCATTAAGCATCTGCCTTTGACTCAGGTCATAATTTGAGGGTCCTGGGATAGAGCCCTACATCAGGCTTCCTGCTCAGCGGGGAGTCTGCTTCTCCTTCTCCTACTCTACCCTGCTTGTTCCCTCTCTCACTGTGTGTCTCTCTCTGTCAAATAAATAAATAAAAATCTTTAAAAAAATCATCTTAATTTATATTTGTAAGTTTTTTATTTAAAAAACAGGCTTCTGGTTTAAGATAGTGTATTAAAAGCACATACTTTTCTTCACTTATTTCTGCCACTCCCATTAGAATTATAGTAAATAATAAAAGGCATAGAGCCAGAAGATCAAAGAGGTCCATCTGCTTATGCGAGAACTTAATATAATTGCTGGAAGACAGAAAAAGTGTTCTCTGCTGATGAAGTGGAGAAAGATGCAGATGGAATACATGTAGGAGTTTGCCTCAGAGGAAAGTGTCTGTTTTCCTGGCAGATTTCCAAGAAAGGACGAGGTCTGAGACTCTGGAGGTAGAGAGAAGTGAGTGTTGTCAAGTGGTTTGACAACGTGGGGCTCAAAGGTCAATATACATAATTTAAAAATTGGCATCCTTCATTCATACCTGATTTTTAGAGTGTGGAGGCGACCCTGGCACTTCCCCAGGACATCCTTCTCCAGTGACCAAACGACCCACTTCCCACCATCTCACTGTGAGACTTTCTGGTGACCCACAGCCAAGTGCTGGATGCCAGTCCACTCACCTCCTCCCCTGTGAGCGCAGATCCCAAAGATGGAAGGTAACTGAAGAAAGCTTAAAGCCTGAAAGAAAAAAGGGGACAGACAGATTTTAGAAAATCCTGTGAACAAGCTATATTTTTCTCGTCTACAGCATAAACAAATGCTATCAAATATTGAAAAATGAAACATTAAAACATTTAATCAAAGACATTGACATTTACATAGAAAATATGTAACTAAAATTTAGGAAAACAAAACTGAAATCATTAAAATGAAGTGCTTCTCGGTACTGAAATGAGGGTGAGTTGAGGTGATGAGATATTTTTGATTAAAATCTCTCTGTGCTGTTTGAATTAAAAAAAAGAGAGACCTTATTTTGGATAAAAACTGACTAAAAATTTAATTTGCAGGACAGACTTATAAACAACAGTCTACCGAAAAAAAAAAAAAAAACATACTGCCATTTACATTTCTCTAATATTTGAAGCTTAAAGATAAACCATGGTTTGTAAGAGGAGCATCTAACAACATATCTGGCATTTAGTAGATGTTCAAAATGTATTTATTGAATGAATGATGTTAACATTTTTAAACTTTTTCTGTCCTCATCATGTATTTCTTAGCTTTGTTTAAATAATTTGGAATTTAGATCTGGATTATTTGTATTTTCATTCTGGTGGTTTCTTTTTAACCTTATAAATTCAGCAGTTAACTCATTTTAGTGCTCATAGTTCATCCTTTTAAAATCACAATAAAAAACACAACTTCTTTATTCTTGAATGTCAATTTTGAATAATGTTTCTGCCAGCTGGTGTATGTCTTTCAGTAATTTCTCAGAAAGGATACTTAGGTATTAGAATTTTTGATTCCTTATATATCTGAAAATAAAAATTTTTAGTATTTCCACACAAATGACAACTCAAATAAATACAGATATTTTAGGTAACAGCTTTTTACCTAAAATTCTACACTGTTTTGTTTCATGTTGTGAAAGGGAAGTCTGAATTTAGCTAAAATTTGCTTCTGTCATGGTCTTTCTGTTGATCCTTGAATATCTATAGGATTCTTTTTATTACTTAAATTTAATTAGTCAGCATATAGTACATCATTAGTTTCAGATGTAGAGTTTGATAATTCATTGTTGCATACAACACCCAGTGCTTATCACATCACATCCCTGTAGGATTCTTTCTCTAGATCTGTAGAGATCTAGATCTTAAAACTTTTCTAAGTAACTCTATTTTCATTAAATTTTCCATATTCTTGGTGAACACCTTTTGCTTTGCTAAAATGAGGTAGAACAAATCTCAAATTGAATTACCACCAGCTGTTCATCTTCTCAGCCTAGAAGGGCCTTGTTTTTACTCTTAAGAGAAAGAGGGCATGGCCACTTTATGTTCCCATGCCTTATTAACTGGATAACTTTTCCTTTAGCTAATGACCCATAGGGGAAACAAATACATACAGGATGACTGTGATTCTAGTCCAGGAAATTTGATCAAGGTATGCCAGAAAATTTGATAACATGTCACCAAGTGGAAACCCAGAACTCAAGTACAGTTCCACAGGGCTGTGTGTAGTTGCATACTCTATTTTTAGCCTGAGTGTCCCTGGTGTTCTTGATACTTGCAGTATCTTGCTGCCTCTCTTTGAGTCAAAAATAAATTCAAGAAAGGCAGAGACAATACCTACTAATTGTCTGCAGCCCACATAGTTGGACACATAGAGGGTGCTCAATTAGTTTTGACTGACAGATATGCTAATCATTCACTTAGATGGGTATAGTTTTGAAGAGTATCCCAGTGTGAACTTCAGCTGTATTACCTATAATTCAGGCATGGTTTGAAATGTTATGTGGATAGATAATGTTGAGCCTCCAATGCCTCTTAACATGAAATTCCTAGGACTTTGTTCGTCATGGTGTGGTTTGGGGACCAGCATCGAGGTCATCTGGGAGATTGTTAATAGTGGAGAATCACATTTCTCCTCACGTTCTACTGGATCAGAAGCTACCCATTAGATTTTGACAAAAACACCCCTTGGAGATTTCTATAACAAAGGCATCCTGAAGAAAGAAATGACTGAGTATTGTCAAAACTTTGGAGTCTCCAGCTTTCTTTTCCTGGATTGGATATGATGGGCTCAATAAAACAATGGGGGAAGTTAAAATCAGTGTGGGATTTGAATTCAGCAGTCTCTAGCAGGTTTGGTGCATGAGGCTTTGACCTACAGGAGACAGCTCCAGAGTTCTTGGCAAGAGCTTGGATGCCCATGACATTTGGCATTGGTGGACACATTGGCATCTACACTGGGTATCATTTGCATAGCTGCTGCTCTTGGCTTTGCAGTGATGAGAGGCTTCAACCCAGCAAGCTGGAGCAGGGAAGAGGAAAAGTACAGTCAGCTTTCTTTTTGCCAAGAAGGCTAGTTTTTGGAGCACCATCTCATTTCCTACCTCACAGAGAAAATGGAGCCATCAGATGAGTGGCCTGTCATTTACAAAATTGCTTTCATCTGCATCCATTCTTTCCTTCTCTTATGTCTACATTCTGATTCTATCACTTTTTGCTTTCTGAAGAATCACATGATTATCCCCTTACTGCACCTTCTGATAACACATATAAATATAGTCACATATTTTCTTAAAAAAATGGTTCCTTTGACTCCATCTTCCACACTAGTTAGTCTTTCTCTTCCTTTTTTAAAAAATTAATTGCATTATTATTTTGAAGTGGGCATATGAACGTTCTTAGCCTTTTGTTACTTATAGTGGGTTTCTTTTAGCTCTATTGAAGTATAACTGATACATAATATTGTGTAAGCTTAATGTGCACAGCATAATGATTTGATACATTTTTCCCATTAAAAGTTGTTGCAATCGTTACTTTTATTGTTACTGATTTTAAGTGCTGCAAAATATATCAATACAGAAAAATCACATAATCAATTATATATGTATCACTAATTAATATACTTTAGTTTTTCATTTTTTCACTTTTATAAAAGTAGAATCAAATATATATGTTAAGGTCTTTTACTTGACATTTTGTTTATGAGATCCATCTATAATGTTGAAT
Source organism: Lutra lutra (assembly GCF_902655055.1). Taxonomy (NCBI): domain Eukaryota; kingdom Metazoa; phylum Chordata; class Mammalia; order Carnivora; family Mustelidae; genus Lutra; species Lutra lutra. The sequence continues at coordinate 100,251,433 of NC_062280.1, forward strand.
GTCAGTGTAGTTCACCTTCACTGCTGTTATGGTATAATGTTGTAGGCATATACTGCAATCCACTTATCTATCCTTCTCTAAGTGGACTTTTCCAGTTTAGAATTACTACAAATTATGTTTCTATTAACATATCTGTACAAGTACCATGGTACACATATGTAAGAGTTTCTGTAGAGTATATTCCTGGAAATGGAATGGCTGAGTCATAGGTTATATATTTTTCACTTACAAGATAATGCCAAACATTTTCCATTCTTTCAACCACATTTGGTGTGTTAATTTTCTCAGCATCCTTGCCAACATCTGATAGCGTCAAACTTTTAACCCTTTGCCAAGCTAGTGAGTGTGCAGTGGTATTTAATTATAGTTTTCATATTCCCCCGATTTTACATGAAACTCTACTTTTCATTTATACTATAGTCTTCTTTGATACAAGTGAGTGTACAAATTATTTGTTCATTAGAAGTTGGATAGTGTAGTTCTTACTAATCCATAGAAATTTTTTATACATCCTGGATATTCTTCCAGTTGTTTTTGCTGCAAATGGCTTCTGCATATCTGAACTTTTTTTTTATTGTCTGATGAACAAAAGTATTTAATATTAATGAAATTGAAAGTATCAGTATTTTTCTTAATGGATAGTACTTCTGCATCTTGTCTAAGAAACTATGTTTTTTAACTTATAAAATCTTTATTATTTCACCTTTTGCATTTAGATCTTTACCTGAACCTGCTAGTTATGTATGAAATGAGGAAAGCCTTCGATTTCGTTTCTTTTTGTATGACTATCTACTTGTCTAAGAATTATTCATTATAATGTCTGTTATCTTCCTACTTACCTGAAATGCCATCTCTGTTATATATCAGATATCCATTATGGATAAATCTGTTTCTCTGCTCTTTGTTACCTTGCTCTATGTGCCCATACATATTTTATTACCAAGTTTAAAAATAAACTTAAGATATGGTAGAGGAAACCTTCCCAGCCCATTTTCTTATTTATGTGTCTTGGTTGTCCTTGGTCCCTTTGCATTTCAAAATACTTTATTATTTTTTTTAACTGACATACTACATCATATTAATTTCAGGTATATAACATAATGATTAAATGTTTGTATATATTGTAAAATGGTCCTCATAATTAGTCTTATTATCCCTCACCATACAGTTACAGAATTTTTCTTGATATGAGAAATTTTAAGGTCTACTCTTCGAAGCCTTCAAATATGCAGCACTGTATTATTAAATATAACCACTATACTGTATATTATATCCCCATGACTTATTTTATAAGTGGAAGTTCACCTGTTTCATTGACTCGAGCCTCCCTCTGACAATCACCATCTGTTCTCTACATCTATGCAGTTGATTTTTAATTTTTTTTTTTAGATACCACATATAAGTGAGATCATATGGTATTTGTCTTTCTGTCTGACTTATTTCACTTAGCGTAATGTTCTCAAGGTCCATCCATGTTGTTACAAATGGCAAGATTTCATTCTTTATGACTGAATAGTATCCTAGTGTGTGTATGTATGTGTGTGTATGTCACATTTTCTTTACCCATTCATCCACTGATGAAAATTTAGAATTTAGGTTGTCTCCACACCTTAGCTATTGTAAATAAAGCTTCAGTGAACACGGAAGGTACATATATCTTCTCAAGTTAGCATTTTTTGTTTTGTTGGATAAATACCCAGAAGTGAAACTGCTGGATCATACCTATTTTTAATTTTTTTAGGAAACTGTACTATTTTCCATTGTAGCTATACCAGCTTACATTCCCACAAACAGTACACAATCATTCCCTTTTCTCCACATCCTTGCCAACACTTGTTGCTTCTTGTCTCTTTGATACTAGCCATTCTGACAGTCGTGAGGTGATAATCTGATTGTTGTTTTGATTTGCATTTCTCTGACCAGTGATGTTGGGCATCTTTTCAAGGGTCTGTTGGTCAGCTGAATTGTCTTAGGAAAATTGTCTATTCAGATACTCTGCCTTGTTATAATTGGATTGGTTTTGCTTTGCTATTGTAGGACTTCTTTATATATTTTGGATATTAACCTCTTATCAGATATATGATTTGCAAATATTTTCTCCTACTGAGTAGGTTGCTTTTTCATTTTGTTAATGATTTTTTTTTCCTCTGCAAAAGCTTTTTAGTTTGATGTAGTCCCATTTGTTTATTTTCTCCTTTGTTGCCTTTGCTTTTCATGTTGTATCCAAAATAAAATCAATCCCAAAGACTGTTTCAAGGAGCTTACCACCTATGTTTTTTCCTAGGAGTTTAGTAGCATCAGGTCTTAAGTTTAAGTCTTTAATTCAATTCGAGTTAATTTTTACTTATGGTATAAGACATGAGTCCCAGTTAATTCTTTGCATTTGGCGGTTGAGCTTTCCCAGCACCATTTGTTGAAGAGAGTATCCCTTCCCCACGGTATATTCTTGGCTCCTTTGTTGCAAATTAATTGACCATAAATGTGTAGGTTTATTTCTGGGCTCTCTATTCTGTTTTATTGACCTATGTATCGGTTTCTGTGCCAGTACCATACTATATTAACTACCATAGCTTGTAGTATGTTTTGAAATCAGGGAGTATGATACCTCCAGCTTAGTTCTCTCTCAAGATTGCTTTATCTAACACAGGCTTAGCCTGTGTTTTTTGTGGTTTCATGCAAATTTTAGAATTATTTTTTATTCCTGTGAAAAATGCCTTTGGTATTTTGATAGTAACTGCACTGAATCTATAGATTAACAATTTAAAATTTTTTTTTAAAGATTTTTATTTATTTATTTGACAGAGAGAAATCACAAGTAGGCAGAGAGGCAGGCAGAGAGAGAGGAGGAAGCAGGCTCCCCGCTGAGCAGAAAGCCCAATGTGGGGCTTGAACCCAGGACCTGGGATCATGACCTGAGCCGAAGGCAGCGGCTTAACCCACTGAGCCACCCAGGCGCCCCTAGATTAACAATTTTAATTCTTTGAGATATTCTCAGCACAGAATGCCTTTCCATTTGTTTGTATCTTCCATTTCTTTCATCAGTATCTTGTAATTTATATTGCACAGCTCTTTCAGCTCCCTCTAGGTATTGTATTCCTTTTGGTACAAGGGTAAATGGGATTATTTCCTTAATTTCTCAGAATTGAAAGACAAGGAGAAGCTAAGCTGTGATGAAGACTGCATAAGCCTGAGCCAACTTGGTGGGGAACTCTGGAGAAAATACTGTTCAGAAGAATGCAGTCCTCACTTGGTTTTCAGCATTGGACTGGACTGTTAAACCCCTTCTTCATGTAGTTATTAGATGTGGGCATGGCTTTAGGGTAGGCAGCTCTCTGTGGCTGAGGCAGATCATGATGGAGTTGATGATGAAGGTTGTCTACTGACTGTACTGTCTACAGCTGGGCAGCAAGTCTTTCTGTGAAGAAGGATCTGGATCAGAGGGACATCTGTTGATTTTCACACATTATTTTCTAATACATGCATCAAATCTGGAAATTTTTCTTGAATTTCTGCTTCATCTGTATCCCACATATTTTGCAATGTATTTTTTTTTGCTACTATTCAGTACAAACATGTTTTAAATTTTTCAGTATGATTTCTTCTTTGACATATTGATATAACTAGATATATTTCCTTAATTACAAAATTTGTGTGTTGCTAGCTATATTTTTTGTTGCTATCTAATTTCAGCATGGTTGTAAGTACAATCTGTATGATTTCATTCCATTAAAATTTCTTGCTTGCTTTATGACCCAATATTGGTCATTTTGGCAAATGACACCCTTAAAAAGAACGTTTATTCTATAGTTGTTATGTGCTTTAAATTTGGGAGACTATAAGAGTCTCCAGTTATCAAAAAGCATGGCTATCTGCTAGTTGATACTAGCAACTAGTGGATTCCTTCCCTCAGTATCCTTTAAAATGGAACCATCCTTTGGAGTGTTGAGTCATGGTTTGGATATGAGAATGAGCTAATTACTGAGGTGATGGAATTTGTGCTAAAGGAAGTAGCACTGACATGTGGTACAGCCTCAGAAGGGAAAATGTGTATATATTGTGTATAAATGTCTGTGGAGACTGAAAAAGCAAATGCCTGAATCAAAGAAGAAAGAAGTTTCCAGGATATGAAAAAGAATACAAAGTGGGACCTCCGGGGGAGAGACAGGTGTGCTGAAAAGGCAAAGTCTGCTTACAGTCAATTTCTTCCTTCTTACCAGAAAATTCCATGTTCTCCAACTCTGTAACAGTTGTGACTTTTACTTGGCAGTGATCTTATAAAAATAGGGTTTCCTGGGGCGCCTGGGTGGCTCAGTGGGTTACCTCTGCCTTCAGATCAGGTCATGATCCCAGGGTCCTGGGATTGAGCCCTGCATTGGGCTCTCTGTTCAGTGGGGAGTCTGTCTCCCACCCACCCCCCTCTGCCTGCCTCTCTGCCTACTTGTGATTTCTGTCTGTCAAATAAAGAAATAAAATCTTTTTTAAAAAAATAGGGTTTCCTATTTGGAACCCTCTTCCCTAAGGAATATGGAGAAAGTATTCAGAAAATAGCTAAAGGATTAAAGTATCAGAAGTACTTTGTCCGTTTCCATCTGCTATTGAACTAGTAATAATGCCCCTTGCTGGGAGGCTTCTCTTCCTAGTGTTTTCCCTTTGCTTTCATTTGACCTGTATCCTTGCTTCTGTCCTCCAGCTCCAAAACTGCAGGAGGAAAGCATGAAATAGAAGAAAAAAGGGGGGTTTTCCTGGCTTTAGTTGTCAATGTCCAGGGCCCTTAAGGATTCTAGAGGACTTGAGGTAAAGGCAGTTACTTGGGAGACCTGACTTTGTGAAGAATAGGACTGTTCCAATATACAGAGAAAAATCCCACAGGTTGGGGAGAGGGTGGGGGTAGGAGAAATCCTGAGAGCAGAGTTTGGTGGGTCACAAGAGGACACAGTGTACTTACTGTTCCTCTGACAGGAACTTGGGGAGAGACAAAACTCAATCTATTGAAGATGTTATGTATTTTCTTCAGGCAAAAATATTCCAGAAAGGGAATGGCTGACAGGACCATAGATAGTGTCACCCAGATTTCTTTCCCAGTAGGGCACAGAGTTAGCAGAGAGCTGAGAGAATTAGGGAGTTGAGAAGATTGGAACCAGGAGACTGTCAGCTATGACCTGTTGGCAAAGGTCCTGCTATTTCAGTGCATACCCGTGAAACAGATACCTCTATCCAACTCTGTACCTTGAAACTCCATAAATGATTTCCTAAGTTAGAGACCCCACACTAGCTGAGATTAGGCTTCCATCACCCAGCATGACAAAGAGTTTAAAATACAATTCCACACACATATATCACTGTTTATTAAAGTCTTATCTCTATGCAAGTTTATTATTTTTATATACTTTATTTCACTTAATCCCCATAATGACTCTGAGAGAACAGCATTATTCCCACCTTGTAAATAAGGAACAGAGAGGCAAAGAGCTGAAAAAGCCTGCCAAGATTTGGATATTGGAAAGCTAAGTGATGGCAGAATCACTTATTCTTTAAGGTAACGTTTTGAAAATTAACAGTTAATCACTTATCAAATGTCTGCTTTTAATAAAGTATGATGAATATAAGTTTATAAGTTTAAGAAATAAAAGATAAGGGAAGCAGTCTCTTACACAAAGGGACTTTAATTTAGCAGTGGAGTTGGGGGGAGAGAGAGGTGTAAAGACAGAGCAAAGTCATGAAGATGAGGGGATGGCTGTGGAGTTAGCCACCTTTCAGGGTGTCCAAGGAGGGGGCTCATGCCAGGATGTGGACATTTTCTGTCACAGCTGGGCAGCTGATCATAAAGAATCCTATCAGAGTGTGAGGAGAGGAGGAGTAATAGAGGGGCCTATTTTAAACTTTTGGTAACTGGAATATTGATACTAGACTATGCTGAATGAATGAAAAGTTCAAACACAGGGTCTGAAGAAGACAGCCATATTTTGTAATGGTTGCTTAAAACAATGAATCAAGATTCCAGTAAGCTAGGCCCCCACTTTCAGAGTAACGGGTCAGAGGAGAGAACAGGACCTCATTGTTGGACATACATTCAAGTCCCTCTGAGCTGCAAGGAAGGGCATTCTGAAACGTTGATTGGGGACAGAGAGCTTACACTCAGAGCACTTCTCTGCTCTCCAGTCTCATCTTTCTGGTTGCATCATTGTCCTTTATTGACTGTTTTATAAACTCAGGTTACCTCAGCTTGGTTAAGGAAAGCAGTCTTTAAACCTGGCAGAAAAGATAAGGACTATTAAACTCCGGGTCGGCTTGCTGAGACAGATGATGGGGTTTCTTCCTGGAACCTCCTGCCAACCTTATGGATTTTGCCGTCACTCGTTCTGTTCAGAAAGTGTTAGGACAGCCGGAATGACCTTAATGTCCCTCTCAGGTACGAGTTTCTTTCATTCTGAACAAAATGACCAGCTGGATTCTTTCAGGGATAGAATTGAGATCTGGCTCTGTGGTGTCAGGGAGGGTAGGTGCGAGTACATGAAACTTCCCTTGGTTCTTCTGTTAGAAATAACTATTCCTTTTTTCTGTGAACCCACAGTACTTTGTTCTTGTTTTTTTTATGACGCCCTTAATCAGTGTGTGACCTGTTTTATGTCTGGTTTCAGTCCACCCAGCACTACTTAATCCAATTCTGATTTCAGCACTATTTTCATTTGGAAATTGTCACCTTCTCCATGCCATTCCGGGGGGGGGGGTCCCCTATTACAGTACCAGGTTTCTTTGATTACAGGATTGGGTAGAAGGTCAAGGCTTGGCCAGTCAGTAGCCAATCAGAAGTAGCCAATCAGAGCTCTTTCTTAGGACTTTTTTTTTTTTTTTTTTAAAGATATTGTGAAAACAGATGGTCTACTTTCTCCTTGAAGTAAAAACTGAAAGATTGTGACTGACAAGTTAATTGTGCTTATGTCCTCTAACTTACGGAATGGTCTGGGGAAAAACAAACAAACAAAAAAAAAACAAAAAACTAAACTACAACTTTTAAGCCAAGTGAAAGATAAAGAGGAGGAGACTGCGAATTGTGATGCTGTCCCTGGATGCGCTCTTTCCTGAGGCACGGTTCCCTTTATTCTTACAACTTCTGAAAAGATTCCTCATTTCAAACATAAACTAGACTCTAAACTCCTTAAATAGGTGCAGCCATTTTTTTTTTTTTTTTTGCTTCACTGATCGAATTCCAGATTCCTAGCACTATGTCTGTCATAAAGTAGGTTCTCAGCTAATGTTTGTTTACTGAATACTTGGAATTGAATGTGGTGTGAAAAGCAAAGTCTTTCCATGTCTTTCCAACCATTTTGTGTGACTGTGGGCAATTATATAGATTTGTGGGGATTGAACGTAGGGTGTGGACTGTGGTATAAAATTTGGTTCTGTAAATCTTAATTATTTTTTGAGTATAATTTGGCACACAATGTTACATTAGTTTCAGGTATGACTGCACATTGATTCAATATTTCCATACATTAGGTTACAGTTGTCACACAAGTATAGCTACCATCTGTCACCTTACAACACTATTACAATACCACTGGCTGTGTTCTCTATGCTCTACCCTTTACTGTGACTTAATTCATTCCATAACTGGAAGCCTGTACCCCCCACTCCCTTTTACCCATTTTGCCCATTTCCTCACCCCCTTCCCTTTATCAACCATGAGTATATTCTCTGTATTCACAGGTCTGATTCTACTTCTTGTGTGTTTATTCATTTGTTTTGTTTTCTGGATTCCACATTTAAGAAAAATTCATATGGTATTATCTTTCTCAGTGTGACTTATTTCACATAACATAATCTTTTATTTTTAAATGTAACACACAGGAAAAGTGTATAAACCTAAAACTGTGTAATGGGATGATTTATAAAGTAAAACCCATAAACTACCATGCAGGTCAAGAAATAAAGCATTGCCATTTTCCTGAAGCTCTTGTGTATTCATTCTGCACTACTCCCACCTATCTTTACTTGCTAGTGGCTGAAATTTTATGGTGATCATTTCTTTGCTTTGCTTTTTGAATTTAGCTTCAATATATGTGTCCATTGACATTGCTTTTTGTTTGTGTTTTGTGAACAGAATATAAGCAGTATACTATAGCATATGTGTATATGTCTATATTTATATTCCATTGTGCTGTGCTTCTTTTCACTCAATATTATGTTTATATGATTCATCCAAGTTGATGCACCTTGCTTTAGTTTATTTTCATTACTGTTTTATAAGTGTAACATATTCTGCTACTGAAATATTCCCTAGATTTTTGGCTATAAAATCTATGCTGCTATTTAACTATTGTACATGTATCTTGGTGCCTGTGTATCTATGGTTTCTATGGTATATTTACCTAAGAGTTAAATTGCTGAACCATAGTATATGTCTATTTTTTAACTTTAATAGCTAATGCTTTACATTGTCACCAGTCCTAGGTCTTCTCAGATTTATTGCCCCCCCACCACAAATCTTCATGCAGCTTTCAAGTACAGTTCTTAGAGATGTATTTACCATCATTTTTTGTTGTTGTTTTGTTTTGTTTTGTTTTGTTTGTTTTTGTTTTATACTGAAGAATAATTGACACGTATTAGTTTCAGGTATACAATATAGTGACTTGATAATTTTTTTTAAAGATTTTATTTATTTATTTGACAGACAGAGATCACAAGTAGGCAGAGAGGCAGGCAGAGAGAGAGAAGGAAGCAGGCTCACCACTGAGCAGAGAGCTCAATGTGGGGTTTGATCCCAGGACCCTGAGATCATGACCTGAGCCAAAGGCAGAGGCTTTAACCCACTGAGCCACCCAGGCACCCTGTTACTTGATATTTATATGCATTATTAAGTCTGGTTGCCATTTGTCTCCATATAAAGTTATTACAATATTATTGAACATATTCTCTATGCTGGACATGTCTTACTTATTTTATAATTGGAAGACTGTACCTCTAATCTCCTTCACCTGTTTCATCTACCCACCCACCCCCTCCTCTGTCAACCATCAATTCTGTGTATTTATGAATCTGTTCTATCCTGTTTTGTTTGTTCATTTATTTTTAGGTTCCACATATAAATGAAATCATATAGGATTTTTTTTCTCTTAGTGTACTTAGTATAATGCCCTCTGTGTCCAACATTTGACATTTATTTGACATTTACAACATTTATGTTGTCATAAATGGCAAAATTTCATTCTTATGGCTGAATAATATTCCATAATATGTATGTGTGTATACACACACACACACACACACACACACACACACACACACACACATATGCTACTTCTTTATCCATTATCTATCAGTGGACATTTTAGTTGCTTTCATATCTTGGCTATTGTAAATTATTGTAGGTAATGTATGGTGAACGTAGGGGTGCATACATCTTTCAAATTCATGTTTTTGTCTTCTTCAGATAAATACCTTTAAGTGGAATTGATAGATTCTATGGTAGTTCTATTTTTAATTTTTTGAGGAACCTCCATGCTGTTTTCCCCATTGGCTACAACACAGTTTACATTCCCACCAATAGTGTGTGAGGGTTCCTTTTGCTTCACGTCCTTGTCAACACTTGTTATTTCATTTTAATAATAGCCATTTTGACAAATAAAAGGTGATTTCTCATGGTTTTGATTAGTATTTTCCTGATGCATAGTAATGCTGAGATTTTTTTTTGATGTGCTTGTTGGCCTTTTGTATGTCATCGTTGGAAAAACATCTACTCCCATCCTGTCCCCATTTTTTTTTTTTAAGATTTTTTATTTATTTATTTGAGAGAGAGACAGTGAGAGAGAGCATGAGCGAGGAGAAGGTCAGAGAGAGAAGCAGACTCCCCGCGGAGCCAGGAACCGGACGCGGGACGCGGGACGCGGGACTCGGGACTCGGGACTCGATCCTGAGACTCCTGGATCATGACCTGAGCGGAAGGCAGTCGTCCAACCAACTGAGCCACCCAGGCGTCCTATTGAATTGTAGAAGTTATTTAAATACTTTGGATGTTAACCCCTTATTGGATATATCATTTGTGAATATATTTTTACATTCAATAAATTGCCTTTTTGTTTTGTTGGTAGTATCTTTTGCTGTGTAAAACCTTTTAAATTTCATGTAGTCCCATTAGTTTAGTTTTGTTTTTATTATCCTTGCCTCATGATGATGAGACACATCAAAAAAAAATTACTAATATCCATGTCAAAGGCTTACTGATTATGTTTTCTTCTAAGGTTTTTGTGGTTTCAAGTCTTACATTCAAATTTTAATCTATTTTAATTTTTAAGAAACTGATCTAATTTCATTCTTTTGCATGTAACTGTCTAGCTTTCTCAACACTGTTTATTGAAGAGAGCATCTTTTCCCCATTGTATTTTCTTGCCTCCTTTGTTGTGGGTTAATTGACCATTTAAGCCTGTGTTCTTTCTGGGCTTTCTATTCCATTCCTTTGATCTATGTTCTATTTTTGTGCTAGAACTATATTGTTTTGATTACTACAGCCTTGTAGTATAGTTTGAAATCAGAAGTGTGATACTGCAGCTTTGTTGTTGTTGTTGTTTTCAAGTTTGTCTTGTCCATTTGGGGTCCTCTGGTTTTACAAACTTTAGGATTATTTGTCCTAGTTCTGTGAAAAATGCCATTGGTATTTTGATAGGGATTTCATTTTGGGTAGTATGGACATTTAAAAAATATTCCTCCAATTCATGGACACTAGATATCTTTCCATTTTTTGAGTTGTCTTCCATTTCTTTCATCAGTGTCTTCTAGTTGTCAGAGTACAGGCCTTTCACCTCTTTGGTTAGATTTGTTGCTAATTATTTTATTCTTTTTTTGGTGAAACTGTAGATGGAATGGTTTTCTTTTTCTCCTAGTCCATTATTAATGTATAGAAACACAACAGATACCTGCAGATTTATTTTGCATACTGCAAATTTCCTGAATTCATTTATTCTAACAATGTTCTGGTGGAGGCTTTGGGATTTTTTAAGCATTGTATCATGTTATCTGCAAATAGAATTTTATTTCTTTTTTACCAATTTGTGTGGCTTTTCTTTACTATATAATATAATATAAAAGTTGGGATAGTGAGCATCCTTGTCTTACTCTCATCTTAGAGGAAAAGCTTTCAACTTTTCACCGAGTATGATGTTAGCTGTGCGTTGGTTATATTTGGCTTTTAGCTTTTATTATGTTGAGTGAGGTACATTCCCTCTAACCCACTTTGTTGAGTGTTTTGTTTCTTTTTAAACTTAACTTTTTAAAAATTTTGTTTTGAGATTTTATTTACCAGAGAGAGAGAGAGAGAGAAAACAAGCAGGGGGAATGGCAGGAAGAGGGAGAAGAAGACTCCCTGATGAATAGAGAGCCACATACAGGACTCAATCCCAGGACCCTGGGATTATGACCTGACCTGAAGGTAGACACTTAACCAACTGAGCCACCCAGGCGCCCCTTTGCTGAGTGTTTTTATCATAAATGGATGTCGAACTTTGTGAAATGCCTTTTCTGCATCCAGATAATTATATGATCTTTGTCTTGCATTTAGTTAATGTGATGGATCATGTTGATTGATTTTGTGGATATTGAACCATTTTTGCATCTGTAGGATAACTGCCCCTTGGTCATGTGTATGATCTTGTTAATGCATTACTAAATTTGATTTGCTAATATTTGTTGATATTTTTGCATCAGTATTCATCAGAGATATTATCCTGTAATTTTCTTTTTTTTTTTTTTAAGATTTTTTTTATTTATTTATTTGTCAGAGAGAGAGAGAGAGAGAGCACGAGCACAGGCAGACAGAGTGGCAGGCAGAGGCAGAGGGAGAAGCAGGCTCCCCACAGAACAAGGAGCCTGATGTGGGACTCGATCCCAGGACACTGGGATCATGACCTGAGCCGAAGGCAGCGGCTTAACCAACTGAGCCACCCAGGCGTCCCTGTAATTTTCTTTTTTGTAGTGTCTTTGTCTTTAGTTCAAGCTTTAGGGTAATACTGGCTTTGTAGAGTGAGTTTAGAAGTATTCCTTCTCTATTAATTCTATGAAATAGTTTGAGAAAGGTCAGTATTAACTATTCTTTAAATGTTTGGTAGAATTTACTTATGAGACCATCTGATCCTGGCCTTTTGTTTATCAGGAGCTTTTGGTTACTGATTTAATTTCATTACTAATAATCAGTCTATTCAGATTTGTTATTTCTTCCTGATTTACTCTTGGGAGATTGTATAATCCTAGAAATTTATTCATTCTTCCATGTTGTCCAGTTTGTTGTCTTGTAGTCGTTAATAGTAGTCTGTTATGATTCTTTGTGTTTCTAAGGTATCGGTTATAATTTCTCTTTCATTTCTGATTATATTTATTTGGGCCCTTCCTTTTTTAGTTTTCTCTTTCATTTATTTCCACTCTGATCTTTATTATTTCCTTTTACTAACTCTGAGGGGTTTTGTTTGTTTGTTTGTTTAGTTCCTTTGAGTGTAGGCTAGATTGTTTAATTAAGATTTTTCTTGTTCTTGAGATGGCTTTGCAACACTATAAACTTCCCTCTTAGGACTGCTATTTCTGTCCCATGATTTTGGAATGCTGTGTTTTTGCTTTTATTTGTCTCTTTGCTTCTTTTTTTATTTCTTCATTTACCCATTGGCTGTTTAGTGTCATGTTTAGTCTCCACGTGTTTGTGTTTTTTACTAATTTAAAAGATGCTTGATATGATTTCAATCTTCTTAAATTTATTAAGACATTTTTGTGGCCTAACATGTGATGTCTCCTGGAGAATCATCCATGAGCACTTGAGAAGAGTGTGTATTTTGCTGGTTTTGAATGGAATGTTCTCTATGTATCTCTTAAATACATCTCATCTAATGTACTATTGAAGGCCAGTGTGTCTTTATTTTCTGTCTGGATGATCTATCCATTTGTGTAAAATGAGATGTAAAGTTCCCCTGCTGTCACTGTCAGTTTCCCCCTTTGTGTCTGTTAATATTTGCTTCATCTATTTTGGTGTTCTATGTTGAGTGTATAAATATTTACAAGTGTTATATCTTCTTATTGGATTGAACCCTTTTTCATTATGTAATTCCCTTTTTTGTCATACATTTGTCTTTTGTTTTGAAGTTTTATGGTTTTAAAAGTCTTAAAGTTTATTTTCTTCCCATTTCTATTTGCATGGAATATCTTTCTGTCCCTCCACTTTTTGGTTCCTTTATGTCTTCAGATCTGAGGTGAGTCTCTTGTAGGCTGCATATAAATGAGTTTTGTTTTTTTATTCATTCAGTCACTCAGTGTCTTTTGATTGGAGCATTTAGGAACATTCATTCCATTTACATTTAAAGTAATTATAGGTATTTACTTGTTGTAAATTTTCTTATTTTCTGTTATTACTTATTTCTGTTATTACTTATTTTGTTACTTTCTGGTTTTTTTTTATTATTTTGTAATTCTCTGTTCATTTCTTTGTCTTTTGCTTTCTTCCCTTGTGATTTGCTGACCTTCTTTAGTGTTATATTTGGATTTTTTTCTTTTTTGTTTATTAATTACAAGTTTCTGGTTACCATGAAGTTCATATATAACTGCCATGTAATATATGTAGCAGTCTATTTTAAGTTCATTGTCACTTAAGTGTGAACACATTCTAAAAGTTCTATTTTTGACCTTCTTACCCCCATGTTTTATGTTTTTGATGTCATATTTTACATTTTTATTTTGTGTATCCCCTAATTATTCTAGATATAGCTAATTTTACTATTTTTGTTTTTTAATCTTCATGCTACCTTTATAAGTGGTTGACAGACTACCTTTGCTATATGTTTGCCTTTACCAGGAGATTATTTTTCTTTCATATATATATTCTTATTTGTAGTTATGGCCTTCTTTTCCATTTAAAGAAGTTTCTTGAATATTGTTTTTTTAAAGCTGGTTTAGTGGTGATGGCTTTTGCTTCTCGGGGGAACTCTTTACTTCCCCTTCAATTCTGAAGGAGAATCTTGCCGAGCAGAGAATTCTTGGTTGTAAGTTTTGTTTTTCCTTTCAGTGCTTTAAATATCTTGTACTATGTTCTTCTGACCTGCAAAGTTTCTGTTGGAAATTCAGTTGAGAGTTTTATGAGTTTTATGAGGATTCCCCTATATGTAACTGTTTTCCCCTTGCTGCTTTTAAGGTTCTCTGTTTATCTTTAATTTTTGCCATTTAAATTATAACGTGTTTTGGTGTGGATCTCTTTGGGCTCATCTTGTTAAGGGCTTTCTGTGCTTCCTGGATCTAGATACCTGTTCCTCAGATCGATTCTCAGATCTCTTTCTGTCTCTCTCTTCTAAGATCCCTGTAATGTGAATGTTTTTATTCTTGATGTTGTGTCAGAGGTCCCTTGAACTGTTCTCATTTTAAAAATTCCTTTTTTTCTTTTTGGTGTTCTGTTTGGATGAATTCCATTACCCTGTCTTTCAGATCTCTGACCCACTCTTCTGTATCACCTAATCTGCTCTTTATTCCCTCTAGTGTATTTTTCCTTTCCCTTTTGTATTCTTCAGCTCTGATTGGTGTTTTCTCATATTTTCTCTCCTTGTTGAAAATCTCACTATGCTCATCCATTGTTTTCTCAACTATGGCAAGCATCTTTATTATCATGATTTTTAACTTATTTTCAGTCTGATTGCTTATCTCTATTCCATGTAGCTTTTTTTTCTGAAGATTTGTCTTGTTCATTTATTTGTAACATATTCTCTTAATACTCATTTCCTCATTCTCTGTGTTTGTTTCAGTGTATTAGGTAATTAAGCTATGTCTTCTGGTCATGAAGAAATAGCATCTTGTAGGAGCTGATCCTGTGGTACTCAGGAGGGCAGTTCTCCCTGGCCACCAGAGGCAGGTGTCCCAGGTATGTCCCTTGTGGCTGCATGTAAGCTCCTGTTGTAATGGGGCTATCATAGCTTCAGGTTCACTGGTGGGTAGAGATGGCCCTGGCCTAGCTTCTCAGATTTTTATTTTAGCCAGTTTGATTGGTATATAGTTATGGTTTGCTTATAGTTTTCATTTGCATTTCCCTGATTATTAAAGAAGTCTGTCTTATTTTTTATTGGTCATTTGGATTTTTTTCTTTCGTAAAATATCCAGTTAAGTCTTCAGCTTACTGTTTTTATTGACTTGTTTAACACATTCTTATCTATTTGTAGTTCCTTGTATATCCTGTATAGAAGTCCTTTGATGGTGATATGATTAAAATTGTATTCTCCCATTCTGTGCCTTTTTTTCTCACATTGTGAATGTATGTTCTGATTAATAGAAACTCATAATTTTATTTTTAAGTACATTGATATATTTCTTTATATATAATATTTTTTTTTATTTTTATGGCCTGTTCTCTGAAAGGACGCATTGGTATTTTTGTAATATTGATGGAAGCATCTCTGTGTACTACCCATGATTAATGGGAAAGGAGTTAGGCTCCACCTTTTCATGAGAATTTCTAAGAATTTTTAAACATCTTTTAAAATTATCACCCATGATAAAATCAAGTGAAAGATTTTAGAGAAAGTGGGCTAGGATACATTTAAAGGAAGAAAAGCTGAAGTTGAAAGAAGAAAAAAAGAAGGAAAAAAAGAAAAAAAGAAAGAAAGATAGATAAAGGTTTTAGAGAGGAGAGGTCAGAATATGCATGCTTTCTCTTTCACAGTTGTTATCTTTTCCTTTTGTGCCCCTAGAGGGCAGAGGCTCTGTCTAGCAGATATGAACTCATAATTGGTGTTTAGTAAGGACTTAATTGTAGCTGTTTTTTTTTTTAAATAATAAATGATTTCTCCATTCCTGAACAAATTTCTATGGTAGTTCTTCCAGTTGATCTCATTAATTTAAAATATTGATTGAATACTGAATATTGAATACTACCCTGAATACTGAATTTAGGGTCCCATCTTAACCAAAATGCCAAGTAAAATGAATTAATTTCTGGTGAAATTTGATCATAGTCAGAATGATTAGAAGCCCCTATTACTTCGATCTTTAACTATCTAACATACTCCAAACTTTCTCCCCTATTTCAAAATCAGTCATCTTATTTTTCTGTTCTCATTCCATTTGTCCTATCAGAGGAGATCTGTCAAATAGATCCATGATGAAGAATTACTCTTAATAGCTTAATCAAAAATGGTTATGTAATTATGTCTAGCTTTTTTTTTTTTTTGCATTTTGATATTTTGGAGACATAAACCTTTAAACTGATAACTTTCCTGTGAGTATGATAAAATAGTGTCCATTAATTTATATCCATGCTAATGTCCAAAGATTGGGAACAAATGTCATTAAAAGACATGAGCTGTTCTGTTTATGGACAAGGATTCTGCCGTCTAACTAATATTCTGCTTTCCCTGCTATATTCATTTGTCCTTGAATGAATCCATACCCAAACCAGCAGCATATTTGGTTTTGCACTTGTGTTTTCATGCAGTCTGTGACTTTTCCTCTCTTCCCAATTAGCTACTTCTCTAATCAATTTAATCTATCTTTGACAGCAAGCCATATTTTCCTACCTTGTTGATGAGCATGTCATGTGGAACAGAGTCAGAAGCCTCCCTGAAGTCAAAATATATTATGTCTGTCCCTTCCTCCCTGCATACAAGGTCTGCTACTCTGTCAGAGGAGGCAATTGAATTGGTCTAACATGATTTGTTGGTCACAAAGTCATGCTGGTTATTACCCATCATTCTGAGCCTCTCCATGTGCTTGCAAATTGATTAGGCATCTTGATCTTGTGGTTAATGTACTTTTTGTCATTGTTTAGAGCTGGGGACACTCCACTGCAATCTTGGGCTACAGTAAGCATTCATTTACCATCTATTTCCTATCCTTTAAAGATAAGAAGCTCATTTGTTTTTACAGCCCAGATATTCTCAAAAAGAAAAGTTAATGGTTTCAAGGACTCCTGGGATATTTTATTTATAACTTCAATTTGGTATCCAAAGAATTAAAAGAAATTGGGTTTTTATCCTTATCAACTGGAAATGCAACAAATATTTGAGTCCCTGCTATGTGAAAGGCATTAGGTTGCTACGTTTTGTGTGAGGTACAGTGATATTTAAGATGGTCTCTAATCTTGTGTATAAAAAACATGAACAGATAATTGACAATGATATTTTGTTTATAGTATAGAGAAAATAAAGAATAGATTGTTAGTATGCTGTATGTCACTAGTTACCACAATTTCTTTGTTCCTGATTATCTAGCTAAATTATTTAAAATAATAGCCTATAAGTATAGTATGTATATATCTTTTTGAGTTGGCTGCCCTTTAAATTTTTACTCATTTTTTAAAAGATTTATTTATTTATTTGAGAGTGAGAGTGTGAGACAGGGAGGGACAGAGAGCCCCAAAGTGGGTTTGATCCCACCACCCTGAGATCACGACCTGAGCAGAAATCAAGAGTTGGATGCTGAACCAGCTGTGCCACTGAGGTGTTCCAATTTTTACTCATTACTTACCTACATCCTCAAAATTTTTAGTGGAGGTGAGGTTGATTTCATTATATTCTCACTTTCACTACATATATTCCCTGTTGTTGTCTTTATCTCTCTGTTTTCTGTCTTCAACCTTTCCTTCTTTATTTATTCCTCTGCCAAGTTATGTGTTTGTGGGTATGTTCTTCCAAGATGAGAGGCTGTTGCTAAGATTGTTGATTTTCAGGGCCTCTGAGGAACTCTCATTGTACTGTTTAAATAAAGGCTTTGTAATACCATATTATCATTAACAAAATATGAAAAGTAATCTAGATCTTTATAGTTATGAAGATCTAACACTTATGAAAAAACAATGTAATTGATAGGCAAAAATTACCCAGTGACCACCTTTTTTTTTTTTTAAGATGGATTTATTTACTTGAGAGAGAGAGAGCAGGACAGAGGAAGAGAGAGAGAGAGAATCTCAAGCAGACTCCTCTGCTGAGCATGGAGCCCAGTGCAGGGTTCTGTGTCACCACCCTGAGATCATGATCTGAGCTAAAACCAAGAGTCAGATGCTTAGCTGACTGAGTCACTCAGGTGCCCCCGAACACCTTTTTTTAAAAAAATAAATTTATTTTAAAATATAATTTAGAATTGGAGAGTTAAAAGTCTCAGGATAGACTGCAACATTTCTTAGTTGTACCCAATTATTATCAACTGCTTTTTAACTACATTTATAAAATAAACTTGAAGGAAATATGCTTTATATTACTTATTGATAGGGTTTCCACCATTAAAATTTCTAAATCTTGACTGTTGGAAAGGTTATTAGATGATATTTGGTAATTATTGTTAGGTGTGGTAATAAAATTATAGTTAGGGAACTATTAGTTTTGGGAGAACGATGTTGATCTACTTAAGGGTAAAATGTAGTAATATATGTAAATTTTTTGGAAATGTTTTGACAGTATATAATATATGCATATGAATTTATGTAATCATACATATATATGTTTATACCTATAATGTATGAAGTCTCAAGTTGTAGGCTCAGAGGGAGCTTTTATCCCTCTGCTTTATCTTATCACGGGCTTATTTCATGCCTTCATCACACCCCAGTCTCCTTCAGTTTTTCATTTACATGTCATTGGTTTGTCTCCCACTACTGGTTTCAGTTACTTTTTTCAGTGCATTAAAGGGGAACATCAACTGCATACCCTATTGTCCAACCCATGTTTGGAGCCTCACCTAGTCCTTTTGACTACCTTGTCTCCTTATAGCCAGCTGGAAGAAAGAAGGAGAGAGAGAGAGAAAGAAGGAAATAAGGAAAAGGAGGCAACAGGGAAACTGATCCGTTCACATGAAAACTAGTAATGCATCCATGCACCTTTACCTTCTGCTTCTGTCCTCCCTTCAGATACAAATGGGGTGTGACAATGAATATTTGGTAAACAAACTAGTAAAAAAAAAAATCAATGAATGCTTCAAACAGATATGTGGCCCTCAGTACAAGTTTATTGAATCTATAATATAGGTATTTAAAAATCTGCCCAAGTTATTTCTTGCTAGAGCCATCTTGTAGAAAGCTTTCTTGAAAAGGCTTTTTTTCCCTCCAGACATAAACATTAAAAAAAAGCCCTGCATTGTAATAACACCTGGCACTTATCTTGGCATAGACAATATTTCCTGGAAGATAAAGGGTTAAAGTAGATCACGTAACCTTACAATTTTACTTCAATAAAGCAAAATCAATTAGTATGATGTATGCTGTTGAAACCGAAGCAAATGCTAGCATAGTGTAATTGCACAAAAGTGTCTGTGAAGAAAGAATGCCGATCAATAATTGATTTTCTCTCATTTAAATTTTTTATTCTCTGTTGGTCAGGATACAGACTAGAGGGAGTGAAGACCTTTTTAAACTCCCTGCTTATTTGAAGTATGCGACGGATGGATAAAAGCAAACTTCTTCCTAACATAGTTCTCTTGCTCTCTCATCATTTTAAATCTGTGAACGTGAAGTACATAGAGGAGCAATTTTTGAAGTACATTAAAAATAACAACTGCAAAAAAGATCAGACTTCAGTTAATTAAGGGGAAGTATGGGCTAGAGTATAGACTTGCTGCACAAAGCACATAAAATATACTTTTTCTGATTATCATTCATTCATTTATTCAAAATATTGTAGCAGCTTAAAGATGCAAAAACTTTAGAGGTCTTTTAATTTTACTTTCCATTTTTAGGACTTCTAGGTCATGGCCATCTTGCTTTCAGGTGCTGTGAGATTCCCACCCTGGGAAAGCTAGACCTTTCTATTATAGGACTAGTTAAATTCTAAGAAATCTTGTAGTTATATTCAACTGCAATCTATTTTGGTAATTTTTGCTGATAGGTTCTGACTTTTTCTTTTGGTGCTCCAAAAGATAGCTGCCTAGGGAAGCATTATATTATAGAAAACTGGGTATCAAGTGTGGTCCTTCCACCACCGCATCAGCTTCACCTGGGAACTTGTTTTAATGCAGTTTTGAAGTCCCACCCTGGAAATATCAAATTAAAAACTCTGGGGGTAAGGAGTGGGGCCCAATAATCGTGGCTCAAAAATAACTGTCTTACAAATATCAAATTGTTTATTTGATTAATCAGTGTAGACAGAACAATCAAGAAAAAGTTTATAGTAGTTGCCCTTTCCCCACCAAAGAGTGGAAAAGGTAGGAAGAGCTATCATAATCCAGAGAAAAGAAGACAGATGGTTTAGAACGGGAAAGCGATGTGGATGATGTAGAATTTGAACTGACTGTGGGGATAAAGAAAATGACTTCTAGGCTGCAGAGAATGAATCAGAGCTTCTAGTTCAGAAGGACCAATGAGACACCTGGGGTCTTTGAGATGAAGGCATTATTTTTCCATCATTGTAACTTGGGGTCCTTGAGTATCTCTGAACTGCAGCATCTAAAAATATTACACAACTGGATTTTTTTTAACTTCCCGAGAAGTGGCATGGAAATTTCAGTTCCTAGATAATGGGAGTATTTGTTTTGGAAAGAGTTTATAATATTTGATATTTATAAAATTATTATGATATTTCCCAAGGCTCCTTTATGCCAAAACATGTGGCTTTCTGATTTTCTTTCCTGTGCACTACCCAGTGTGTTTCTCTGTGAAACAGTCATCAACGGTCATTTGCTGAGAAACTATGATAGGCAGGAAAGGATGTGCTTAGGACAAGAGACAGTGAAAATGTAAAACCCGTTGACTAAATTAGCTCCCAGGCTTCACTTCTATGACAGTACCCATCTCTGTTTCCAAATGTTCTATTGTAATTAGATACACGTTGCTAGATTACAGAGAGCAAATTTAAATGTTCATGGGACCAGGCAGGTAGAACAAATGACTGAAGCAGGTGGAGGTACATATGCTGGCATTGAGCAGCTGGAGGTTTGCCTTTTCGAAGAAGGCAGCTGCTACGAAACCCAGCTACTTCTTGCTAAAATGGAATGTCAGCCCAGTTGCCATACATTCTGACTTTTTCAAAAGAAGCTAGGTATATGGATTCTATGTGAAATCGCCCGATTTTTAAATATGTCTATCATTTATAAAACAGCTACCTGAAACATGACTGCAGCCCTCACTTGGATCTAGACTTCAGTCTGTAAACTTTGAAGCTAGATGAATGTCGGGCACTTCCAGGAAGCAAGTCTTTGGAGGAATACATGGGCATTTGGTCTGGGATTCTGTGATCTTTCCCAGGCACTATAACCAGCATCTGACTCCCCAAGAGCTCTGTTGTGCTCAGTACTGTACCAAGTGAGATTAGCAAAATTTATGTCCAGTGAGCCTCCTGTTAGGGAATTTGATTTGGCATATGTCTCCTTCCAAACCTCAAATTGTGTTTCCAGCCAGACAATATAATAATCATTCCCAAGATGTCCCCAAATGCTGCTAAAAATTGCAAGAATCCAGTGACGTTTGAATAAAAATGCTAAGCCTGTTTTTATGGATTAGAAGTATTCACTACCTCCCATCCAGATAATAAAATGAAACAATTAGGCATTTAGAAAAATGCCTGCACAGCAATACATTGTAGCATCAGCTGGATGGACCTCGTATAGTGGGGTATTCTGCAGCTTTTGGAGATGGTGTGGAAATCACAGAAGGTGAATTTATTTTGTATATTTACTATGTCTTTGTGACTTCTGTTGAGACCGATTATAAAGACCATGATCTTCTGCATTACAAAATGATCATTTATTGCAATTTCTCGAGAGTGTGTTTCTGGATTGTTTGGACCATCACCAAGTCTGAAATTAATTTTTCCTTCCTACCTAGTGTGCATGGACACACACACACACACAACTAGAACTTCAAGAAATTATTTTTATTTTTACTGTTTAAAATGCGCTATGGTATTTTATTTTTTTTCTAGACTAGCCAAGTGTAAACTGTTCATTTTGTTATATTAATAAATCATGAAAAAGATGTTACAATCCACTAATGAGTTATAACCCATGGTCTCAAAATAATTGGTCTAAAATATATCTGTGATTGTAGTGATTCTTGGTCAATATGACTACTCAAGGTCAATGCTGTAAAAATCTTTACAACAACAATGACCAAGGGAGGAAAAAATTAAAAAAAGGAAAAAAAAGAGGTAAGTGAGAGATGGGAAAAGAGGCAGATGGAAAAACAAATCCAATGGATGGCCCTAATTCTTTGTTAGTTTTTTCATTTATTATCCTAATACCTACTATTACTTGAACACTGACTGAGCATTGAGTCCCAAATGAGTCTGGAATTAGAGAAGATTCAGTGAGGAACCTAGGGTGTGATATTGAAGGAAACACTCATTTTATTGTATTATATTTTTAAATTTTATTTAAATATTTTATTTATTTTGACAGAGGAAGAGTGTACAAATAGGCAGAGTGGCAGGAAGAGGGAGAGGGAGAAGCAGGCTCCCCACTGAGCAGAGAGCCCAAGGGGGGGTGACCCCAGGACCCCAGGAACATGACCTAGGCCGGAAGCAGATGCTTAACTGACCAAGCCACCCAGGCTCCCCGGCTTTTAAATTTTTTAAATTAAAAAAAAAATTCCTTGAGAGAGGGGAGCAGCGTGGGTTGGGGGGTGGAGAGCATCTCAAGCAGGCTCCGTGCCCAGCATGGAGACCACATGGGGCTTAATCTCATGACCCTGAGATCATGACCTGAGCCAAAATCAAGAAATGGACACTTAACTGACTGAGCTACCCAGGTGCCCCAACGCTTTTCTTATTTTAGATTGTTCAAAGAACCTGTCCTAATCAGTCTAACATATCAATAGAGCTGAGACTTTAAGCAAAAATCAGAGTGAAAAAATGCAATTCTATTTCTGTAAAGGGGGTACAGCATAAATAATATCAGAGGTATCAGAATAAGTGTAGGGTATTTAGAGACAGAATATCATACTGGGATTTGGTTCAGAGTAAGAAGGCCTTATCTGGTACTTGGGAATTTTGAAAATCTCTGTCATATTGTGGTTCATTTCTCTTTTTGTAAGAGTTGCTATAACTAGATCAGTCCTGGATAACGCTAATGTTTTTGTTGTTGATGACAAGGATGATAAATGGAGTAGCATTTACAGCATCAGACTAAGTGATTTACATACATTAGGTCATTTAATAGCTGTATCTTGATTCTTCTCCTCTGGCTGGAATTTTCTTCCCTCCCATGCAGATAGTTCTCCTCCCATCTGGTCCTGCATGCTTCCAGGACTTGCTGCTCTACAGCTGTCTTTGCTAAGTGCTCAGGGAAGGCTGGATGATGGGGACACAGTGAGTGGTACCAGATTGTGCTTGCTTTATTTGTATTCATGGGCAATCGATCACCTTCCAGGCTTGTATGAGGCCCTATAGGGAAGTAAAAAGCCAAGGATATGGGTTAAGTATGTCTGAATTATTTCAGAATTATTTCAGAATAAGTGGTGTGGATTATCTATAAACATTAAAACATAACCCAGTCATCATTTCTCACTCCTCATCTTGTGTTGTACTTTATTAAATAATCTATTCATGTCGCTTCCAGGATGACTTAGTTTCCTGCTTCTTTTATCTTTCTATTTTTACTTACTACTTGTCAGTTTTTTTTTTTTTTTAAAGATTTTATTTATTTGTCAGAGAGAGAGGAGAGCGAGCGAGCACAGGCAGACAGAATGGCAGGCAGAGGGAGAAGCAGGCTCCCCGCCAAACGAGGAGCCCGATGTGGGACTCGATCCCAGGACGCTGGGATCATGACCTGAGCCGAAGGCAGCTGCTTAACCAACTGAGCCACCCAGGCGTCCCACTACTTGTCAGTTTTTTGCTTGTTTGCTTTGTTTTTCTATGCCCCCGCCCCTTGCCTTTTTCCCACTTGTATCTTCTTGTCTCTCTGATCTCCAAATGTTAGAAACCCCAGAACTCAGTACAGGATCTTTGTTGTTTTGCTCCCTAAGGGACCTTGTCTAGTCTCATTACTTTAAATACCATCTTTATGTTGATGATTCCCAAATTTGTATCTTCAGGTCAGAATTTTTCTCTGAACACAAGACCTATATAGACCTCTTCCTACCTGACATCTACACGAAGAAATCTAAAGGGTATTGGGCACTAAAGAGGTCTGACAATGGAATTAACACAACAAGGCAAAGACTGATGTCCTTAGAGAAGTGTTTATGAGGTTGGCCATTGGCTGACATCTGGGAACTTGACCCTTGCAGTCTTTCTAGCCAATAGTTAACTGATAAGAGTGGTTCCCTATGTCCAAAATGTGCAGACAATGAGGTTTATGTTGAAAACGGGCATTTCTTCTGGAAGTCTGGGATTTGGGTGAATGCTAGGCAGAAGATGTGTATGTACATCAACAGCGTTTAGTACCAATGTTGGTCACTAAGTCGCTAAAGAGCTTTCTTCAAACACAACATTTTGCTTGTGTTGCTACTACTTGTTGCTGGAGAAATTAAGCCTGCCATGTATGTTTTCACAGGGAGAGAACTCTTGGAAACTTGCACCCTGGGATCTATTTTCCCCCTAAACTATGGGAGGGACCAGGTGATATTTGTTGAATGAACAAATAAATGGTGAGTAATCACTCCTTGTCTACCCTGTTCTTTTCATCTCTGCATCGTTGTGGCAGATTCATTGCAAACATTGTTCTAACTCTTCACACCTCCTTACATGCTCTTTGCAATGTGACTTTCCTGCTTTTCCTATCAAGAGGTGGAATCTGTTTCTTCATCTGTTGAATCTGAATTGACTTTTTGACTTGACTTGGTTAACAAAATTTTGTGGAAGTGTCAGTATGATAGCTCTGGACCTAGGTCTCCAGAGGCCCTTCTTGCTTCCATTCTTCTTTCTTAGAACTGTTTTTGTGATGGGAGCAAGCCCAGGCTAGCTTATTGGAAGATGAACGTGGAAGAGAGACAAATCATGTCAGCAGAGAACTTTCCAGATTAGCAATCCTCAGCTGACCCACTAACTCACCACAAGACATATAAGCAATACTAGGTTTAGTTGGCCAAACTGTACCAAGATCATCAGAGCTTCTCAGCTGATCATAGATTAGTAGACAACAATAACTTTATTATTTTATGCTAACAAGGTATTAACATTTTGGTGATTGCAGCACTGAAGTGGCAATGGATAATTATGCATCTGACAGTAACCTTAGGAAGTATTTTTTTATGTCAGAGATGTCTTTTATCTCTCAGAGACAGCCTAGCTTAAAGCTCATGGGCTCTGGAATCGGATCACATTGGGTTCAAATCCTAGCTCCATCACTTCTGGTGTGACTTAGTGCAATTTACTTAATCTTTTGAGCTTCTCATAAGTTGTAAATTAAAGATAAGAATACCTGCTCACAGAGGTTTTGTGAAAATTAAGTGAAAAACTCACATGTCAAGCACCCAGCACAACCTGCTGTTTTTCTAAAATAATGTCACTAACTCCTTGAAAACTACTTATGGCTAATCGCCCATAAATTAATTGACATGCTTGTAGAAATTATTTATAATTATTTTCTTATTAAGATCCACCAGCTTGGTATACTTGCTATTGACTCTTCAAAACTGTGTTTCCTTTTGGCCATCCTAACTGACATTATTCAGCTTCAAGGGGTTGACCTTATAGCTGATAGTTCAAGGTTGAATGACATGGCTCATTTTTACTTCATTTGTGCCCTTAATGGTCTTATTGACTCAGGCCAAATACTTCCTCATTGTTCTGTTTCTGAACTAAAGACACTAATTTCCAAACATCAGCCTGGAGGAAACTGGATGCTTCTGATTCAGTGCCTTCTACCTGGAAACTGACTGAGGTGTTCCCAGCAACTGTTGGTTATATCCGATAAGTCTAAGTGAAATATGGGCTTCTCAGTGCAAGGCCAGATGTCCTGGACCAGTCCATACACAATCCCACAAATCTGCCTGTTAATACTTAGGTACTATTTTTGAATATTTATCCTTGTATTTTATGAAACCTCTTCAATAAAAGCTAGAAATGTAGGTTACATTTGATGTAATGTCTTGGGCCTTAGATTTAATTTAGAGAAATAAGTGATAAAGAGAAACAAGTTTTTAAAAAATTTTTCTTAAATAAAAAGTTAGCTTAAGCACTACTTCCAGGTGAAAGCATTCTATAACTGACATCATTTTTAAGTGCTCTGTATTGATTAAACACTTGAGCTGGATTTGTAAGAAAATATGAGTTGTAAATCAAGATGTAATTTTATTCCTTTGATCCCATTTTAGCTTTCTCTTTCTCCTTTGGGTCAGAGTATGGATAAAGAATGGTGGTAACTTCTGACAAAATTTTGGAAATGAAAATCAACTTGATTGATAATGATCTCTCTTGTAGAAAAGCTTAACATACAATTTTTTGTTAAAATGCATGAACAGAGATTCATTGATACTTGTTTTCTCAAGAATAAAATTGATTTTCCCATATTAATCACCTCTTCAATAAACTGTCACTTTTCTGGTCA
Organism: Lutra lutra; assembly: GCF_902655055.1. Taxonomy (NCBI): domain Eukaryota; kingdom Metazoa; phylum Chordata; class Mammalia; order Carnivora; family Mustelidae; genus Lutra; species Lutra lutra. Next base: position 100,277,848 of record NC_062280.1, read on the forward strand.
AGTCATTAAAATGATTCCATCTCAGACACTTTTAAATCTAAATTATAAACTGTCATTTTAGAAAGAAAACTTCAAATAGATTAAAATTGTTTTGAAAGCAAGAACCTGATATCTCCTTTATCCTTTACTAGTAGAATATAGCTTCCATTAGGGTCCTAAGGTGGCTTCCATATTTACACAGTATTATTTGTTATATTTCCTACACTCAGATACATCTGAGCATGCAAGTTTAAAACCCTCTAGTCACATGTAACAGGAACATTCAGTATGTGGAATACGTATCGAAGTTTATTGTGACAATGAGGACACTGGAATGATCTGGGTCTCCAACTCTCCAGGCCAAGTGGAGGGTTGAGAATGGGAATGCCATTTTGTGATGATATTTGGTGTTGGCATGGCATGGCAATCTATGTCATTTCCACCTTTTGGGTCTGGATTTTATAAAGCCACTGTTTTTAAGTAAGTTGAACTTGAGAGTACATTAGTATCATAAAGATTAATATTTTGCTAAATAGAAGCACTATCCAGAGATGTCAAACATAGCTAAAAAGTTGGAATTTATCCTTTTGGTCTTCCTCCTTTCACAGATGGAGTGGACGGCTATGCATTAAATATAGCAGTAGATCCCAGGTGTTCTTACTGCCTGGGTTGGTGCTCTTTCCTCCATATGAAATGAAAGTGCTTTCTTGCTGGCAGGTGGTTGGAACAAGGGATGCTTCTGAGTGGAGGAGTAAGTGTGTAGGAGGTGGGAAGGGAGACTAGGCAATTTCCTCTTTTCTTATCCTTAATAACCCCCACATTTCTGCTCTGGGGATGTATGTTTAAAGAGAACATCAAAGGTGAACCTGATCAATAGAAGGGAGAGCTTAAAGCTCTGTAGAGCTTTGGCAACCAGAGGGAGCTACATAAAGAAGGGTTTGAAAACTAATGCAAATTTATTTTATTCCTATCATCTTCCCTCACAGCAGTCACAGAATTCTTTCTAGCCCCTCCGTGAACCCCACACACATGCAGGAGAACTGTAAAGACCTGAGCGTTTCTATTACTCTACCCCCGGCAGTGTGCTCTAAATGGCAGTTTTCCATGGCACAGAATTAACCCATTTGGACACGTCTGACCTTGCAAGGTCAGATCCTGGTGTCAGGTGAAAGTACTGGGGTCTATTGCTAATTAGTAGAGCTTCTTTTAGGTATGTGTAATGAATGAAGAGTGAGAAAAGGGGATTATCCCCAAATAATCCTGATTATTTTTATCAGTGACAGAAGCAACAAATGGCTTGAGTTGGGGAGGCATGGTAGGAAATTAAAAAATGATCCTTGCTAAGATCAGAAATTGCTATCATTTAAGTAATATTTTAAAAATCATGTTAATATTCACTTAGTGAAAATGAAAGAAAAGTCCAACTGAGTGTACAATTACATGATAAAAATAAGTTTATCTTTAATCCCATATCCCAAAGGTAACTATCAACTACTTTTTTGGGCATCTTTGACCAAATTTTCCATGCATGTTTATGCATTTATGCCTCATTGTGTCCATCTTTCTATACACAATGAACTTACTATCATTTTCTGCACCTCAGCTCAATGTCTGAAATGCAGAAAATACTTGATGATGCTCTCCGTTACTATTCCTTGTGAATTTTAACTATGTTCTCTCTGAATCTTCCTTTCTTCCATTCTAAGACATCCGCTAGGTCTGCATTGTATCATTTTTCTCTCAATCACCTGCCTACCACTGCTGATAGTCATGGCATCTGACCTTTATTAGAGTGAACTTTGGCGTGATCTAAGATAGTGGTCTCGACCCTGACTATGTTTTAGAATCGCCGGGGGAGCATTTAAAAACTATTGATGCCTGGGCCTTGACCCACGCTAATTAAATTAGAGTCTCTGTGCATAGATCTCAGGCCTGGCTTGTTTTGAAAGCTCCCCAGCTGCTGCTGAAAGCAGCCAGAGTTGAGAACCACTGGTGCAGAGTTTCAGCTTGTCAGAGCCGCTTTGGATCCCAGTTCTGTTAAATACAATTTTAGCTTTTGTTCCTAGCTTTGGAATATACATTAATTTCATAAACATACCTTCCGATTTCCTTATTCTTGTTACTGGCAGACAATCTCTGCTGAGTTTTCCTTTGTTTTTTATATTTTGTGAGATATCCAGCTCTTCTTCTCTAAACTCAAACATAGAAAAGTTCCTGATGGATTGGAGGTTGTCGTGTTAATTTCATCCTGTACAACTGAGGTTCTATCTCTTAAGAAAGTAACATGACCCCAGCTGGTAAATTCACTTCTATAGCTCTAACATCAGTTTTGCTTACACTGATGCCTCTTGATCTCTTTCTCTCCCTCTTGTTGCGAATTCCCAAGCTGGGTGTTCATCTTTCCTCTATTAGAAATAGATATATACCAGTATGAATATCATCCAGCACTAGTAACTCAATTAATGAAGTTTTTATCAAGGCTATGCTCATTGGTCATTTTTTCTAGAACTAATGGATTTACCTGTAGCCTTTATTGTTTATGTTACATCAAGCAGACTTTCCTTGGGCATAACTATTTAAAGTGAGTTAAGATGACCTACCGTGCACTTTTAAGAAAGTGAAAGTGTTTCGGCAAATTTGTTGCTTGTGGAGAGTGATGTGGAAGATTTAAAGGCCATATATCACCTCTATCTTTGATCTCTTGGGACAAGTCCTGAAATTATAAAAGAGCAAGTTTCAGATTTTACAAAAGATACCTTAGATACCTTTTTTTTTTTCAGCATGAGAGAAGATGTTAAAAATAGTTGTTTCAAGTCATATTGCCAAGTAGGTAAGGATGACCATTACTCCCTATTATAGAGGAGCTACTGAAGTAAAGCTCATATCATACAAGTTATGTGTTCTAGAATGGACAGAAAGGATGGCAAGTATGGCAGAGAACCCTGGGGCCTGAAAATGGATGAAGGAGCTGGGTGTAGGGACTTAGACTAGATTTTTTTTTTCCCCTCCAGAAAACACTGATACACAGGATTTCCTTGGATGCCTTAGTTTTTCCCTCCATTTCTTTACCCCCAAACGATTTATAATTCTAAGGCACAGTTTTATTGGTTAGAGCAGTTGTTCTCAACCCTGTCAAACCAGTACATTGTTTTAATAAGAAATATTTTATGAAGTCATCTTTATTATTGTGAAATATAAAGTGTCCATTTAATAACCTAACCACACACAAATTAAAAGTATCATTATAATGTACTTATTATAATATAAAGAACAATGAGGAAAATAATTTGATTAAATAATATGTATTTCAATATAGAAATGCTCAATATAATATGTATTTCAATATATGTATTTCAATATAGAGGTGATAAACACTGGCACACACACACACAATAGTCACTTCTCTACTCCTTTTTTTTTTTTTTTTCTACATGGAAGCATTGTGAATGTGGCACCTAGAAATGCAAAGGAATGCACCTCTGTTGGTTTTTCTTATTCTACTCAAGGACCACCAAGTCATATTGCCATTGATGATAGGTTTTATGATAGAATGAACATCTTTTGGTAAAGTTTAAAACAAAATAGGATAAAGTCTTCCCTACATGCATGTAATAGTTGAATTTCAGAAAAAAAATCAATTATTATTAAAACCTTGCAAATACACTACTGTTTATAAGCAAATAGCATCTAGGCTCAGATGTCTGAACTAGATATAACCACTCATAAAACGGTTTAATTAAAAGACCCAAGTTGGGGTGCCTGGGTGGCTCAGGGTAAAGCCTCTGCCTTCAGCTCAGGTCATGATCTCAGGGTCCTGGGATCAAGCCCCACCTCGGGCTCTCTGCTCAGCAGGGAGCCCTGCTTCCCTTCCTCATCTCTCTGCCTGCCCTCTCTGCGTGCTTGTGATCTCTGTCAAATAAATAAATAAATAAAAATCTATAAATAAATAAATACATAAAGACCCAAGTCTGACAATACCAAATGAGAATATAGAGCAATGGAACTTTCATAAAATGCTGATGGGATCCTAAACTTGTCAAATCATTTTGGAAATTGTGTAGGAAGGGTTACTCAAGCTGAGCATGCTCCTACTATATGACCCAACAGTACTACCCCCAGGTATATATAGTCAACAGAAAACAACATGTATATTCAGAAAATACAAGTGCAAGAGTGTTCATAGCAGCCCTAAATGAAAACAAGCCATATGTCCATGCTGGTAGAAGGTAATTTACATATATTTATACAATAGACTGTGCTATTGCAATAAAAGTGAGCACACCAGTGCTTTACATGGTAACATGGATGAATCTCACAAACATAAAATTAAACAAAAGAAGCTAATCATGGGAGAGTGTGTAATGAATTATTTTATTTATATGAAGCTCAAAGAGGCAAAAAACTAATCTGTGGGCAGAATAGTTAACTTTGGGAAGGTGGTGGAGAGGGCGTGGGAGAACATGAAGGAAATTTCTGGGAGAGTAGCCATGTTCTATATATTGTTCTAGGTAGTGGTTACACAAGTATGTTCCTTTGTAAAATTGTATTAGGCTACATAATTGAAGTACATGAATTTTATTTAAAAATTTTACAAAGACAAAATAGATGGTTCACCTATATAAATGTCTAGTGGAACATTTTGGGGTGGAAATATCATGTGTATCTTAGAGCTTCTAGCAATCTTGGTTCCTGTCAACCAAACTGCTGTAGTATTATATTAAAATATTCATGCAGAATTTCAGATGGTCTCTTGGAAGACATATCTGCTGAGAGCCATACTGGGTTTGAGATGTATTCTAAACAAGGTTTCTCAGTAATTTCCATACCACCTAAATTATTTCTTAAAATTATTCTCTTGACTTACTATTATAATTTAAATAAATGTATTTTAAGAGAAATGTTCTATTATTTATGTAAGTAGAAAAATCAGTCTTATTTGGCACAGATAGAAGGTAATTATACAAGTGAAATGATGCTATCATATTCTAACCCAGAATTGCCCACAGAACTTCAGGATAAAGCTTGCTTTCTTTTGATTGGTGTTACTCATACTAGACTGATGTGAAAAGCAGAAGAGCATCAAATTGAGACACAGTAGCATAATCAGAAAGTTTGAAAAATAATTGTAATAATTCCCCCCCCCAATACTCTTTGTTACCAATTGTTACATGGGCTGTGAGCTAGTAGACCTTCATACACAGTCAACCATCTTGCTTCTTTCCCTGAGTCTCTCATGACAATAAAAAAAGAGGAAATACACATTGGTGTCTCCTTCGATGAATAGACTTATTTATACTCCTCACAGTTTTGCAGAAAATAGTTTGATTTTCTAAAGATTGAACGGACCTGAGATTTAATATGTAAGGAAAGGGTTAGGTATTACATTTTACCTGGTTAGCCGTGAACAAATGTTAGGTAGGTGAATGATTTAAGCCCAGCTACGTCTACCAATGCAACACTTCAAAAAATGATAGGAGGGGCAACTGAGTAGCTCAATCAGTTGGGCGGCAGCTCTTGATTTCAGCTCAGGTCATGATCTCAGTGTACTGGAATCAAACCTCACAGCAGGCTCTGTGCTCAGCAGGGGAGTCTGCTTGAGGATTTCTTTCCCTCTCCCTTTGCAGCCCCTTCCCCCACACATTCTCTCTTTCTCTCTCTCTAAAATAAATCTTTTTTAAAAAAGATAAATAAGAATAAGAAGAAATAAATAGAAGAAAGAAGAAGAAGAAGAAGAAGAAGAAATAAGAAAGAAGAAGAAGAAATAATAATAAGAAGAAATATGTTGATTCTGTGTTGATTTTAGGTAAGAAATTATAATCAGGATTACCCTCCACAGGGCAGTTGGTATAAATGACATATATCACACCAAAACTCTTAATTAACACTCTGAATTTCAGAGATGTATTCTAACATACTGACATAATTCAATGTTATTTAGCCTTATTTGTGAGTACTGTAGAAATAATAACATGAATCATCCAAATCATGAACAGTATGCTTTGCATGTTGGAAAGCATTGACTCCGTGGAAAAGAGTTCTAAACTCCAAAACACATGGGAAAAATGACTGCAATATTAGGTTAAACTATATTCAATTGAGGTTTTCGAAAGTAAAAAATGGTCAAGTATAGGCAATTCCCTATGTTTCAAAGTACTACCTGGTAGTAATTATGATTCTTGGTTATAACCATGGTGCAGTGTGGTCCTGTGGGGTGGAAAGAAGAACAAACTGTGAGCCAGATCCAGTAGTAAGCTCTGCCATTAAATAGTGTAATAATGGGTCAATTACCTCTCCTTGGGTAGAGTTTGCTCTTGCATATGGAGAAAATATTAACTGATTTGTGGTTCCCAAAATGTGTACCTTGGCCTCTGTGAGTCTATGGAGTTAATGAAATATGTTCTTGAGTCCATCAAGCATATTCTGCAGAAGGGATAGATTATATCTTGCACATGTATGTGTGATTTCATGGTGGTGAATGAAGTATATATTATTCATTTGATTCATAATAGAATTTTATGATATAATTATATGTTTTATAAATTATAAGATTACAAGATAACCATTACATTTAGAGAATGCTCCTAATTTTGGGGGGTTTATTATCAATGTCGAAAGGTGGGATTATTTCCCATCACCAACCAGTAGAGGATAACATTGAGAAATGTTTTGAGCACATTTAATTCCCAGAGCCATTTAATACCCAGACCAGAGGCAAAGAACAAGTCAAGGATGAGGGCATTGGTCTCTGCTTATCAATGTAATGCCTAGTAAATATTTTCATTTGGCCAAAAGAGCTTATGGAAAAGAGTCTTAGGATATACTCTCTCATAGAAGCTGGATAAGCCCATGTCTGAAATTAAGTCTTGAAAAAGATAGAAGCTAGTCTGAAAAATCATGAGTGCCACTCTTTGCACTGGAGCTGAAGGGAATCAAATGGATAAAAAGCCCACTTGAATTTTGAGAAGGTTATAGGGTACAAAGAATCCTCAACTTGGATTAAAGTAATCTTGAATATTCAAGACTTAACATGATCTTTAGGGCTTCAAACTTCTTCAAATAGTAGACTGAGAAAGATTTCAACCTTGTAAGGGAGATTGAATATTGTTTTTATATGGGGTCAAGAAGGATAATGGGAAATTTAGGGGTTCTAGAGGGCAGAACCAAGAACTACAATTGGAATCTAATCAGAGTTCATTCCCTAGTCCTAGAGAAGTGGGCTGTTGTAACACCTGCCCCAGCAGGATTTTAGAATTGCTATAGTCTGATGATTCTTTGAGCCTACAATTCTCCTTTCTGGATAGAATTGTGTGTTTGATTACCCCTCTTTGACCATTGTTTGCTGGATGTAAGGGGGCTTATAACTAGTGTTTTTAGTTCATAGGTTTCTTGATCTGGACTGGAGGTACTTTAAAGAAGTCTCAGGATAGTGGTCTTACATTCTAATTATATGAGACATTTATGACGTTTTCCAAGGGAGGATGAATGTATTTTGGCGTCCATAAAAGAAGGAAGTTTAACATTTGAACAAGAGGACAATTTGTGGCAGATGTATATTTTTCTCAATTATTTGCTGCTCTACTGTGGGAGAATTATACTTCCTGCTTTTTTCAAGTCAGGCTTTGTCGTATGACTTGATTTTTCTCCCTGCTGCAACAGAACGACATGCCCAAATGGGGACTGCACATTAAGCATGGGTCTCAGAATGAAGAGTGAGAAGAGAGGTGCCATCTACCTCATCTGATATGAAACACAAGTGAGAAATACATGTTTGTTGTAAGCCATTGGGATTTGGAGGTTGTAATTTCCTGAAGCATAATGTAGTAAAAACAGGTTAAAAGCATGACAGAACTATCTAGAACAGAGCCAAAAGCAGAACAACGTCTGTTGATGCCCACTTAGAAGGCTCTCTTCATGGCATCTCAACTCTTTCCATGAGTTAAGAGTATTTTTTGAAAGTTTCAAAGATGGTCACAATTTATAAAATACTGTTCGAACACACATGAGTATTAGAGCATTAAGATACTTGCCCAGTCCATCAAACTACGCTTAGGACACATCTACTCAGCCAACTTAAGTAGAAAATGGAGGCAATTGCATAACTAATTTAAGTTCTGGTGTCCCTGGGTTCAGTTATCTATGTATTTAAAGGTAAAGATATTTAAAAATCACTCATTTTTTAAAATTCTCTTGGGTTTTGGGCTTAGGTATAGATGCAGTGGTAAAATTTTCAGATTTCTACTAAAGCCAGTTTGAAGTATGGTAACTCTTGGAATGGAACACTAGATAAAAATGGCCTCTTTTCCCACTTGAGAACTGGGTCCAATAAAATCCTGACTAAATTAACTAGAAATCTTTGCACAAGGGTCCAAAGCCACAAAAAATTATTGCATGGAACAGTCTTGAATTATCATACATCACTGCCAACTGCTAAAAGTAATAACCACAGCACTATCATATTTTAGTGTCTATCTTGGAAGTATCATTTAATCACTTTTATCTCACATTTGGATTGTCTTGTTTTATAGAATTGCCTTAGCCACTTTTTCCCCCGCTATGAGCTAATGAGTCTAATGTACCACTTTCTGTGTTCTTAGGTAACTGCTGCTTAAATATATTCAGCTTCAATTGTCCTTTATTAAGGCAGAAGGTCTCTGCTCCATAGCTTAATCTGAAAACTCTTTTGGATGATACTATGTCTTTATAATAAACCTGCTGTGGACAGGCTGCCGCTTGACTCATAGAATGTTTTAACGCCGCAAAAGTAGCTGAATATATTCACTTTATTTTCCATCATTCTTATCCCTTCTCCTCTTAGTTTAAATGGTTTTTGTTGTTGTTGTTGTTGTTGTTGCTCAAAGGTAATTTTATTTTTCTTTGTCTTTCATGTTTTAAATTGTAACAAAATCTATTCAAGAATCCCTGGATGTCAAGAGAGGAGAGATTTTATGAATCACTTTCTAAATGAGCAGGAAAAAAGAAAAAGGTGGGGGGTAGGGGGGTGTATAAAAGAAAGGAAGAAGGGAAGGAAGGAAGGTAGGTAGGTAGATTGTGCCTCAGCAGCAGAAGGAGTTTGCCCTGGTGCTTGAGTATCGTATTTTAAAAATTGTGGCCCAAATGATAATGGTAAAAAGTCTACTGCACTGAGTCTCAGAGGCCCAGGTTCTTCTTTGGGGTTCTTGACTGGCTGTGAACATGACCAGGGACAAATATTTTCACCCTTCAATTCCCTTATCTACAAATTGAAGCCATTAGACCAGGGTACAGTTATCTCGATTTTCATTTGTGACCTACAATTCTAAAGGAATCACTTTAGGAAGAGGAGCTATTTGGTCTAAACAGGGTCTTATGCAGTGCATGTTTGAAGACACACATGGTCTTCGTGTGTATCAACAGTGTTGCTGTCAAAAGTGCCTAAAAGTTGAGGAGATGAAAAAGAAAATTTAACTACTTTCTAAGAGCAGAGCAATGTTTAATGTCCAAATGCTGCCAGCAGTACATTGCTACTCTTATTCTGTAACAGTTCAGCAACCCTTGTTGGGAACCTCTAAAATGACCTTTTCCTGCTTTCTTTTTAATTTTGTTTTTCTCAGACCTTGACTTGTCAGCCACCCAGCATGAAATGTAAGTTTTTTTCCATAAGACACTTTAAAGGAAATATACCCATTCTGAACATTTCTTGAAGAAAATGACCTCTTGCCTACAGTATTGCCAAGGCATTTGTGTTAAAGAAGTGTGCTTTTTACCGGGAGGCAATTTGGTGTATTTTGATTTATGCCCTTGACATGTTTTAAAGGTTAAGAAAATGTTCAGTGTATTTCTTCTTCTGGTGTTAGAAGAGTTGCTTCCTCAGATATGGCTGTTTAACGTTTACTACTCTTTAAAAATGATTAGAAAGCTGGGATCAGTAAAGGAACAGGTTTAGTGTTTGCACAAAGTATAATATGAAGAGAGCGGCTGCTGGCGCATATTCAGTGTTATTTGAAGCAAATTTTAGGGGAAGAGGGGGAAGGTGGGAGGTGCTTGAAAAGTCATTTCTCTTGTGGCTCTGTTTCTAGGGGGGCTGAATATCTTGTTCAGCACTCAGGAGATGAGAAAAAAGGAGTTAAAATAAGCATGCTGTAAGCCACAGCTTTATCAGGAATTTACACCTATTGCTTGTACAAATGAGAGCTGAAAGCTCCCAGAACAGAGGAGATTAAGTGAAAGCACTGCTCCTGCGTTTTAGCGGTAAATGATGAGTTTGATTGAAGTGATGTTGTTAAATTAACTGTGGCGTCTTGGATGCTAGGTCAAAGGTATTGTAAAGGTGAGGAGATAGAAGGTAGACTACACTCTGTCCCCTCGGGCTAACCCACTTCACGGAAGTGAACATGCTTTTCTATTTCTTCTTCCTTGGCCCTCATTTCCGTATCACGTAAAATGAAGGTGTTAGACTAGATGATTTTTAGGGTGACTTTTGTTACACTTCTCAGTTTTTGTTGTTGTTGTTGTTGTTTTGATTTCCCTATTTTTTCAGTTCTTTCAACCTCTAGAACTTTCTTGATATCCTACTTACTCATACTGGGAAAAGGGATCTAGTGAGTAGGACTTAATGTGCTGTTTTCCAGAGACATTTAATTATTTTTGGTCATTAGTTGTATATTTTATTTTTAATTTGACTTTGAGTACCACAGAATTTTATCATTATTGATTTATGTCAACATTCATTTAGATTTATTTACATTTTTATCACTTCTTTGCTCTTCACTCCTAGTACTTCAGGCTTTCCATCTGTGATTATATTTCTTCTGACTAAATTCCATCCTTCTTTGGAATTCCCATTAGCTAGGTTTTGCCTCAAATTTTAGTTGGAACATAGCTATTTATTTATTTATTTATTTAATATTTGTTTACTTATTTGACACAGAGAGAGAGGGAGAGAGAGAGACAGTGAGAGAGAACACAGGTAGGAGGAGTGAGACAGGGAGAAGCAGGTCTCCTGCTGAGCAGGGAGCCTGATATGGGGCTTGACCCCAGGACCTGGGATCATGACCTAAGCTGAAGGCAGACGCTCAATGACTGAGCCACCCAGGGACCCCGGAATGTAGTTTTTAGTTGGAACATAGTGAGTGGTCTGTTAAGATAAGCCATATTATTATCCAAATGTATATGATTTGTTTACTCATTTGCTAATTATCTATTGACTCCACTAAAATGTAAGCCCTAACAGGGTAGGAGTTTAAATTGCCATATTCCTCATTTTCCTCCATTGTCCGAGCAGTTGGGCAGACTGTTGGGGGAGCTCATTAAAGACTGAATGCCTGAATGAATTCACTCATCCACTCACTCATTCTTTCATTCCACACATGTTGAATGAGTATTGATTGTGGGTCAGACATTATGCTAGGCTTTGGGATTGCAAAGATAAATCATCCTCCATATCTGTACTCCCAGAGGTAACCTTCACGGGAAAAAGTTAAGCAAAGATAGAAGGGCAGCACGTGAGGCACGAGCTCCATCATGAAGCGTCATTGATAATTCCTGGGGACTGGTGATATGGAACAGAAAGATGCTTTTGAATAAGGGTCCTCTAAACAGCACTTCGTATTGCTGGTGTGTAAGATTGACCCAGGAGTTTGGCTTCTGGAAGTGATCTTGTGTAGGTGATACTGAGAAGGAGAAACCTGGTCATTTAGTTGTCCTAGATCTCATCAAATTTCTAAAGTGCAAGGAAGGTGAATTTGTGAATCAACAGGCATATTCCACTGAAACTAATGAGTTGGAAAAAATAGCCCAGAACAAAAAGAACTACTTTGTTGAAAGTGGCCATATTACACTCCACGGAGTAATGATCGTAGATGGCCATTACTTCGGTTATGATGAAGGTACTTAGAGTTACCATGGGCCTACAGAGACAGAACAGTATCCTTGAGAGTTTTCCTTTAAGGGCAGAGCACCTTACTGAACTTCCAACAGAAGGACCTCAAAAAATATTTTAAGTCAGGGTAGGGAAATAGGCATCATGGTCTAACAAAACAAGCAGTCTTTAGAATAAAGCAATTTGAATTCTAGATTCTCTCCTTCATAGCTCTGTGATACTGGGTAAAAGACTTAACCTTTCTGGGTATGTTTTCTTATCTTTAAGATGGGGATAAAAATACCTACTAGATTGTATTAAAACAGTGTACATAAAATAGTACATAGTAGGCCTTCATATTAATGCTAATTGATGGTGACAGTAAATGTGCACAGTTATGTAAAGGAATATGCAAATTAGCTTGTAACTCTTTTTTGCCTCTATATTTATCATCGTTGATGACTTCTGCCTCACATGCTAGCAGCTTTGGCTGCTTTAAAAGTCATCAGCCCAGGTAGGTCTGTAAACAAGCTACTCTACCCTGTTTATACTTAGGTTAATATATTGCTCCTCATGTGATTTTGTGTGAATAGATTTCAGGAATCATGGAAAAATCTCATCCATTGTCAAATCCTATCTTGGAGTTTGAAATACTTTCTCAAGGGCAAAGAACTCCCAACCCCTATCAGTCCCCAAAGTAAAGATAAGGCTTAAATATTATAGTCTTCCCAGAAATGTTTCTTTGCTCTCTCCTTTTTCCCCATTTGTCAGTCCACCATTTCCCCTGTACGGCTTCCAGACAAAATTAGTCAATCCTCTCTTTGTAGTTTGTCCACATTGCTTACTTACATTTATTATGATTTATTATCTATTATAAAATGCATGTAGATGTTACAGATATTGTTATGTGAAAAAATGTGAAATTGTTGAAATGTGATAATTCTACACTAGACTGCAAAGTCTTTGCAGGAAGAAACTATACTCAAAAAAACCTGGCAAAACTCCAGGTTCATTGGGTATAAATAATCAATTTCAAAGTTTTTGCTATAGGCTGATTTAGATAGCTGTAAAGTTTAGGAGAGGATGGAGAAATCATGAGGACATTTGAGAGTATGTGATTGGTGGATGGTGGGAATGAAAGGAGTGAGAAAAATTGTGCAAGGGAAGGACATAGCCATAACAGAAGACAAACATCACCAATATCCAGATTTGATGAGGACCTTTCTTCCTAAGAACATATTTACAATCTTAATTTTGCAATATCTTCAAGATATATAGTTATTTCCATACTCCCCCCCCCCCCCCGCCAATAGCTTGTTGGAATATTTTATGCACATAAAAATGTAGTTTTAGGTGGAAGAATCCCAATGCATTTAAAACCCAAATGCAAGAAAGCATGCCCCATGTCAATGAATTCATTTTGTAAATAGATGCTTATAATGACTTACAAGTAATTATAAAGTAATTGTATAAATTATTAAGTGATAATGAGTTAATATAGCATATATTTATAAGGGGTGAATTATTATTGAGCTTTTAAGAATACCAATGTTAATTACTGAAGGCTGTATTAGAGTTTAGGGGAAAACGGCTTTATTAATACATGCCTGAGGATATCAGAAGCAAGCGAATAGTATTAATCTACAACCCATTTGTGTCAGATACATGGTATTTCCCCTGATATACTGACCTTTTCTAAAAGGTAAATTAGGTTAGTTCAGCATAGTTTGTTATTTGGGCCGATTGATGACTGGGTTTTTTTTGGTGGGAGAGGGCAGAAATCTGGCAGGCATTATCAGTCACTGTAAGAAACTGACCCCCAAATACTTTTTCTCAACCATAAAAACCATGACCACACTTACCAACCTATGGGCTGATCTCATTTCTCATGATTCCCTCAGTTCTCAAAGATTACTGACTTTTATTTTATGATCAGTTTCCTGTGTTTTTATTGTCCTGGATGGAATTATTGTAGATTTGTACTTATGAATTCTTTAAAAATAGCTACCTACTTTTATTCCACTTATATTTACCAAAATTTGTACTCCAGTCCAAAATCCTTTATCTGACTTTGGAGACCGCCCAACCCTCATAAGCAAATTTGATGCACTTTTCCCATCTTTAACCATGATTCCTAAGTCTCAAGGAGGTTCCTCCCAAAGGAGATGCATCAGATTTAATACTCTAATAATTATTGCTTGTAAGACCATCTATACACTTTATTGAATCAGGAGTTAAAGTCTGGGAGAATAGATTTACAACTAGCAGTAAGGGAAATGCACATAACTAAAAAGCTTGTTTTAATTCAGTAGAAGCTTTTGTGCTAATGAAGGGAAAAGGTTGAGGACCTCTAGCCAAAACTGGATTTATAATTCACATATATTCATTTTGTTTTCTCCCCTCTATATCTGTGCTTATACAAAACTTCCCTGAACAGTGATAATTGAGATATAATTGAAAGATGAGTAGGAGTCAGGTGTCAACTAGGTGAGAAGTTGGAGAAGGCCATTTCAGGCAGGTGAAACCACATGCACAACCCATATGAAGCCCTAGTCGAGAGTGCCATTTTGCATTGGGGGCATCTAAAGGATAATAGGGCTAGTACAGACAGAAGGGAAGACTGTTGTGACTGATGGAGGTGTTCATGGAAGAGTGACAATGGAAGAATATGGGGCTATCAGGCAAGGATTCTGCTGGGCTGTGAGGGGCTGTGTGTAAAATGCCAATGGACTTAGATTTTGTCCAAAAGTCTTGATAAGCATTATGCTCCCAGGCAGAGCACTCTTATTTTAGAATGATCACCCTGGGGATAGCATGAAGGAGCTGGAGTCAGGAGAATACCAAGGTCAGGGATGTTCATTAGAAGGCAAATATAAGAGTCCAGAGGAAAGATGACAGGAGCCTGACCCACTATGGAGAAATGAGGAGAATGTGCTCTTGTGGGGCTCTGGAAAGTTCTAGGTTACCAAAGAAAATAGCTGTGGTATTTAGCCTAAAAGAGTATAAATAAGTCACAAAAAGAAAGAAAGAAAAGGAGTATATATTTTTTTTTCTAAATTCCTTCTTTTATTTGGATATCTTACTTTTTCTTCCCAAATTCTTGTGCCCACTCATAATGGCACCCAGTGGGGTGTAGTGACAATTGACACCTCTCCTTCAGTGTAGAAGACCACCTTCTACAGGGAGTCTTCTTGTCTATGGACACAACAATTTAGAGCATAATTGCATCACATGCCTGTACTGGGACTATTTTGAATGGTAGTCTTTCATTACTGCAGAATAAAAGTGACCCAAAGGGTTTGGGAGGTAGGAAAACAATAAATGAAATAAGATGGGATTGGGAGGGAGACAAACCATAAGAGACTCTTAATCTCACAAAACAAACAGGGTGGCTGGAGGGGAGAGGGGTAGGGAGAGGGTGTTTGGGTTATGGACATTGGGGAAGGTATGTACTATGGTGAGTGCTGTGAAGTGTGTAAACCTGGCGATTCACAGACCTGTACCCCTGGGGCTAATAATACATTATATGTTCATAAAATTTTTTTAAAAAAATTATTTAAAAAAAAAGTGACCCAAACAAAGTGAGTGAGAATAAATGTGTTCAGGTGTTATAAGTCTTGTTACTTTATTCTCAGACCACCCAAAGCTGGATTGGGCAGTTAAAATCTGTAAAGGCACAAGTAGAGGGTAATTAGTAAGTGTTGGAAAACACACTGAGACCATCCAAAGACAGAATCCTGACTTCCTGGACTGGTGTGGTAGCCCCAGGAAGAGGAGCAGGTGCCTTTTAGTGAAAAGAATGAAATTTCTTCTTGAAGACACCAGTGGTAGGAACATTACCTTGCTTTCACCTTTCATCTCGCCCAAAGGAGTGAAGGGAATCCACAGGAGGTGAGAAGAGCATAAGGGCCAGCCTAAGATCAGGCCAGAAGTCCTCCGCAGCCAGACTGTTCTCAGGAGAGGGGAAGTAGGGACGTTTTAAAGTCCATAGAAAAGAAAAAACCTACTTTTTAAAATTCCCGTTTCAGAAAATTAAAAACCTGGTGGGCACGTGTATTAGCTGTGCATCTTTATCATTCGCAACAGTGTCTTTATAATTCAGTATCTTTCTCCGTGCTGATATTCTAGTCTTCTGCTTTCTAGGGTGTTCTATAAAAGGGCGTGTGATTTTACATATACATATAAACAACCCTGTGCCAATACAGACGGCACCAGGGCCTCGAATGGGCCAGGTAGGGGATTGCCCACAGGCAGCGCAAGCCGTGTCATCAGAGGTGTTCGTGAGGGACAGAAGCCCAGAGCTTAGACCTGGGAACTATGTCAGTGCCAAGTACCATGACGTAGCAAATTAAAATATGTTTAGAAAGGGAACATTGAGATGATTTGAAGGGAATGTTTTCAGATGGAGCCTCTGAAAGAAGTGTCATGTTAGGAGACTTTTCTTATTAATTCTGGGTTTATGGACAGGGGTGACCTGCAGTTGACAGGCACAGGGTATGTTTGGAGTGCAGTGGCAATTTTCCCTGTTTGGCAGGAATAAACAAACATTTAGGATAGTAGTTTTCCAAGTGTGGTCTCTGGACCAGCAGCATCAGCATCACCTGGAAACATATTAGAAATGCAAATTATTGGACCTTTTTCCACATCTATTGAGTCAGAAACTAGGGGAAGGGAACTAGAAATGTATTTTAATAAGACTTCCTAATGTAAGAGGGTACAGAAATGAGAAGTATGAAAGGGGACAGAGGAAGGTATGGGCTGAGAAAAGTTGATTTGTCTCTTGTAGGTGTAAGTGGCAACCACTAGGTGTCTTAAAGGTATAAGTGACATTGACTTCCCTTCTAATTCCATGAAGGGTGGAAGAGGATATAGTAGGAATCCTAGCCCACCAATCCCAAGGTTGGTAAAATAGTATAATGGATTGTCTTCCTTAAATCAAGATGGTACCTACTCTGTTACTTTCTTCCTACAGTTCTAATGCTAACCATGACTAATTGAACAAAAAGCCTGTTAACATTGATTTAGTTAGAGCTCAACCGCCACTGACTAGTATGATCACTTTGGATGTGGAGGCCACAGAACTCTTAGGGATGAGACAACTTTCAAATCTTCTTGGCCAAAGAAACCCGATAGTTCCCAACTCTTGCTCCCTTGCCCTTCTGAAGCTGTTCAAATAGCATATGGGGCTTAAGTAAGATTTTTCAAATTACTATTTGAATGATATTAACTTGGAATATTTTCTTCTAACCCCCAAAGATTTAATTTTTAAAGATGCTGCTTGATCATTAGCAAAATTGGTGTCCTCATTAATAATCTGAGCTGCCAACATCCACGTCCTGGTTACCTCTGTGCTCTGCTATTTACAAGCTGGTTGCAAGGAGCTCTCGCAAGTCATTGCATAATAATCAATTTGCTTTGCTTTCCTTCTAGATTCATTAAATTGTCTTGATGCCCATTAAGCATGCATTTCTCATCAACTAAGTGGTTTAAAATCAGGACCTTTGAAACACTTCTAATTAGCTGTGTAAAGTTTAGAACAAAGTTAACAGGGACCCCAAAAGGCTGTTGTTTGGAGTTTCAGGCCACAAATTGCTAGCTGCCAAGTAATGCAAAATCAAGAGTATAGTTTTTTTTTCCCTGAAGATCTCTTTGAAAAACCAAGATAAAAGAAAGTGCATTATTTACAGTAGTTGTCACATTTGTGGCTAATAATTGTTAATTAGGTTAACTCAGTTGCATAAGAAATGTGTTGCTTCACTTGGAGAGTGATGAGTGGGTTGCAAACCTTATAGGCCTTTTCTGAGACTTGAGCCAAGGAGGGCTAACATCTAAAAGATTGTTAAAGTACTCTAGAGTGGAAAACATTTTTTTTTTTCCCCTTGGAGGATATTAAATGTAAAATTAACTCTTACCTAGCTCTAGGAATGGAAGGGTCTTAGCAAGGCCACCCTAAAGGTCTTCACAGGGCCTGTTGAGAAAATAGATGATCTCCTAGAGGGGTCATCTTATATTAGCAGAGGTTGTCCGACCTTGGCTGTGCATTGAAATCACTTGGAGAACTTCGAATAAATGGTGATAGCCGGACCCCACCCCATATTGATAAATAGACATCTATGCTGGTAGTGTAGCCAAAGTGTGCCTATCTTTAAGAAGCTCCTCAGATGATTTAATGGACAGTGGTTGTTGAGCACTACTGTCTTAGAATCTGCTAGTCATCATTCTGGTTCCCAAGGAAGAAATATTTGGCCTATTTGAAATAAAAGGATGCCCCCTCCACTTCCTACTCATTAGAGAATAAATCTTCCTCTATTTCTTTTCCAGAGCAGTAGCACAGATTATCCAAAAGTCACTTACGTGTTTTATTGATTGCTTTATTAAATCTTCAAAATTGTCATCGAGTTGAACTTTGCATTAATAAATAATAAAGTTGGTTTGTATTCATACCAATCCCATAAGCATTCATGGACTAAGCATAGAGATGCATTTTTGGGGGGAGGAGAGGTAGAAGCTGCTGACCTAAAAATAGACCTTCAAAACATAGAACAGCTAGGGAGTTGAGAGTTGGCTCAAAGATAAATTTTGAGCCCCATAGATTTTCCTTAGTACCTTTGGGCTCTGGAGAGTTCATGTAGAAGCATGACCCATACAGGTGAATTAGACAGAGGCCAACACATGACACATCAGGGCTCTACATGGCTTTCAGCTATGGCCTCAGGTACTACATACTATGATAAGTCCAGTGGAATTCCCTAACCTTGATAGACTGGACTTGGAATTAAATATTTCATATCATTTCTTCATATACTATAAATGTAAAAAAAAAAAATCAGGAGTTTCAAACTGACAACTGCCCTATATTTGACCAGCTTAGAGTTTTAAAGCCTTACATTAATGGAATTTTTTGAGTGTCAGGGTCCTGTGAAACAAGAGCCAAAGAAGATTTGATATTCATCTATTTTGGACAAAGTGATTTATGGGGAATCGGTCTTCCAATCACATTTTCTCCTTGACAGGGCAAACAGAGCAACATCTCACGCTCTGTCTCCCTTTCAAATCTACCAAATGTATTTCTTAAGACTTGGACAAATTTATCATTAATAAATACTTGGGGGCATGTTTTTATGTCTTCTTAAAGACAATTAATTATTACTTGTCTCCTCCTTTAGGTTACAAGTCCGGGTAGAGAAGAACCACTTATCCTTCTTTGATATGTCCCTCATTACATGCAGTACCTTATTAGACATATCATGGTGTTTAAACAGATGCAGGGGACAAGGGGTACTATTGGAAGACACATAGAGTGTGTGTGTTACACATACATAAACATGTGATCTGTACATACATAAATGGAGGGGTGTTGAGGGGAAGAACTGCAGGTCCTTTTTAGCATTTTATGAATCTGACCATTGCCCTTGCTAGAAGGTATGTCACCAAGTGCAGAAACAAATACCATGGACAGAAGAATATGGATGTTCTCAGTGCTTCAGATGACATAACTTCACACATTTACTGCCAGACGGGAAGTGAGTGCCCCAAAATAACATCTGGTAATGAATATTTAAAAAAAAAGAATGAGATAAAAGTTAGCAAAGGCAATTTAAAAAAAAAAATTTTTTCTTGCTTTAGGCCTTGGTTCAAACTAATTTCACTGTGTCCTCTATAGCTTCTTATGATGTAGAATTTTATTTTCTGGGGAATTACAGACTCTAGAAGAGCATATTAAACAATTATTCTTATCACTGAAGGCTGTTCTTTGACAGGTATGCTCAGAGGCTAAAGAGAAACACCCTTCCCTGGAGGAAATGGGAAATAAGGGGAACAAATTCAAGATATAATTCTAAATGTGTTACATACAATCTACCTACACTAGAAAAAGGTGATGAATAATTCAGGAAAAAATAAAGTACAAATTTGAAACCCTTTCTGAGCATACTAGCAATCTTAGAAAAAGAGATAAGTAGACTTGGACAAGACTTTAAAGCTAGATCATTGGATGTCGGTTGAGAATTCAGTATTATTTTTTCTGAGTAGTTTGGCTGGTTCCAGTCTAGACTGGGCATGGCTGAAAAATGAGGGGAGAATGGGTACATGATGAGATACAGTGACCTATAGCAGTGCAAGGCACATTTCTTCCTTTGTGCACTAATAGGGGAATTTCTGATTACTGTTTTTATTTTAGTCATGCTGGTATTTACCTAGAGACCTCTGGTAGGATCGCATCCTTAGCTTCCAGACTTGTCTAAACCTGACCAATCAGGTGGAAAAGATAATAACCAGATAGGTCCAGCATCAGAAATCAATTCTGCTTGTTCTGGTGGTGCTTTGACATTCCGGTTTCTAGTCTCTGCTTGTATGCGAGGCTTTGGAACTGGTGTGCTTTTTGTCTTAGCAATGGATCATGCCTACCAGAGAGACCCCACTAACATTCATTAAATTCCTCCTACTTAGCTTTATTATAACTCATATATTCCCCAATCAGAAATTATTCCTCTCTACCCATGACCAACCATGACTTTTTTTCTTTTTGTCTTTCTCCTCAAATTCAGTGATCTGTGAGAATCTCAGGCTACCTTCATTCTCCTGGATTTTTCCAGATTTGTGATGGTTTGAGACTTCCCCTCTTCTTCCATCATCATTTGGGCAGGTTGGAATTATTAAGAGGTTGGCTGGGACTCCGTGAGTCAGAAAGTTGAAGGTTTGGGGAACGTGTTGGCTGTTTTCTCCAATCCTAACCTCTATTAGCCAATTGGAAATTGCATTTCAGATGTCTTGGCTGAGGTGACTTCAGAAATCACTATCACTTAAGTTTATTTCAGCTACCATAAAATGGGCAACTGAGACAGAAGTATTCTCCCAGAATACCTCTGTCATGAAATCATGTGCCAAGATTGTTTGCCTTTAATAAAAATTTAAAATGATCTGTGTGTGTTTGGAAAGCCATTTTAATGACTCTTTCCTGGATGGATAATATTTTTCTGAGGTTGGGAGAGGAGAGTCTGTATGCAGGGATGAACAAATTGGTTGCCATCTTATGCTAATTCTCATTGAGAGTGGGAGCATATTTTAAGGAGAAAAATACTAAAGTTAAAATTTAAAGAACCAATAAAAACAAATGTGGTCTCCTTTGTATCTTAGAGAAATGTGTATTTTGGTGCTATGGGGAAACACCCTCTTACTATTGTGATTTTAAAGACTCTACTTTCTGATGAGTTGTGCTCTGAGAGCTCATTTGTAACTTGGATTTTGATGTTTGATGAATATAACAGTTGTGTAAATAACAGGTCCCCTGACCTATCCACATGAATCCGTTGAATTCACAGAGTAGTTGAAATATTGCATACTTGCAACACATTAAAATCTTCAGTGTTGGTTTTTGAGAAGAGTAAATTTAATTTAAAACCAAACTGGGGGAGACGCCTGGGTGGCTCAGTTGGTTGGACGACTGCCTTCGGCTCAGGTCATGATCCTGGAGTCCTGGGATCGAGTCCCACATTGGGCTCCCAGCTCCATGGGGAGTCTGCTTCTCCCTCTGACCTTCTCCTCGCTCATGCTCTCTCTCACTGTCTCTCTCTCAAATAAATAAATAAAAATCTTTATAAAAAATAAAAAAATAAAACCAAACTGGGAAATAGATGGAGACTTTTTAAAAACTCTAGAAGGACTTAAGCTCAAGGGAACTTAGAGCTCCCTCTTTTTTTTTAAAAGTAATTTTCATATGACTTCTCTTTTCTTTTATTTGGATAGTTTTCTACTTTTTTTTCTTTCCAAATAAGATATGATTAAGATCATTTCTTGTTTTTGGTTTCCTTTGGAAGAATGTGGGGTGGAGAGGAGATAGAGAATTGGAAGAAAGATTTTTCCTGTGGTAACTTTAAAGTATTAAAGAGATTATAAAAATAGTAAGAACAAATAGGTAAGAAAAGGAATTTTTGAGATTTTATCTATATTGGCAAAAGGGAAAAAAAAAAAGCTAAGTTGGCTGTACAGGTCTTGCTTTGTGTGGTTCTGATATGCATGGATTAAAGTTACCACACTGGTGTTTAGTAACACCAGTCCTGAAAATACAGTTCAAGTATTAATTACCCCAAGGTATTAACTGTACGTAATTGTGTAAAGAACAAACTTTGCTGGTTCAGTGCACAGATTACTAAGTAAATAACAGAGGACCTCATGGTAAGTGGCCAATTACTCGTTTCTTTCAAATTCCGTGGTGGTTGTCACCACACACCTATTATTCATCTATGCACAGACAGCAAGGCCTGTGGTCATGTTGTGTCTCTGTCTTCCAGTGATAAATCCACTTGCCATTTCACAAAAATGGATAATCAGAAGAAAAAAGTAGCCCACAAAGGTGACGGTGCAGTAAACAAAGAGAAAGTGATAGTGCTGGAAGAGCAATTCAAATTGAACTTACATGGAGTTATAGAACAAAGAGCTGACTTTGGGACTGTTGACACTGCAGTCATGTGAAAGACTGACATACAGCCCAAGAAACTGAGTGAGGGCAGACTTACCAATGTAAAGTGGTGCAAGGAAAAGGAGAAGGTGTCCTAAACAAAGTAATCCCAGTAAAAACCTGGAAATTAAAGAAAATCTCGGAGATATTTCATAGCATTGAAATTGAAGAGTGAAGATGTTAGAAGCCAATCTAACTCAGAATATGACAATTTGTCAAGATAAAGGACGTTCACTCTATATTGTAAGTTACACAGTGAGAGAGGGAAGCCCTGCTCAAAGGACTCTTCATAAGTTTTTTTAAAAAGAAATAAATGCTGTCATTCTCAGTGTCTCTAATGTTTTAAATTACAGTATGCTAGATAAATACTAGTTTTTACTATTTTTTCATCACTTTATACATTTATATTTGACAGTAGGTTTCTTATATTATGACAAAAATTTTTAAAGATCACAGAACAATTCCAATTTTCTTAAATATTGAAGATCTGTTTGCCCAGTTGTTTTTATGGTCCTGGACTACCATGCAAAGCGAGGACTGCCAGTATTCTCATTAAAGAAAAAGAGATACTGAGTCAGATCTTTTACTGTGCACAAATGAAATGAGAACATTGGTTCAAGACAATTTGACTGGTAGTCTTGAGTACCCTGGAAACCTTTGCATAGAGCAAGACAGGAAAAAATCTTTTTGTTCCTTTTTCTGCTTCTATTCTGGCCAGATCATGTACTCCCACCTATTTTACACATTAAAACACATTTTACACATCACTCAGAATATTGTCCTTGTAAAGGACAAGGAATTAATGATCTCTATTTGAACAGATAAAATCTAAGGAAGGGCTAGGTGAGAATGACCAGATGAAGCTATCATGTGCATATTTCAGATCACTGGCACTAGACATCTTGGTTCCAAGGCCCTTTGGTCTAAGGAGTAACACCTGGACTCTTGTCTTTGCTCTCACTGGTTCCTGGATGTCTGAGAAGACACATACACCAGATCACCATCTTCAATAATCACCCCGCCCCCGCCAGAACCTGAACAAAAATGAGTTCTCTCCTTTCCTTGAGTCTCCCAGACTCTCTTTACCTGCACTTTATGCTTTCAGTAAGCTCGGCCTTCACCTCCTGCTGGCCTACATTTGATTTCTGTCCTATGCAATGAAGCCATGGACCCTCTTGGCTGGTCCTATGACCTATGACCTATGACCTCTGACCCTCTGGGTCCTTGAACTTGACCTGTAGGAATCAAGAGGACATAAACAAATTAGAGTCCGGAATTGGACTCTACTCGGAACCAACAGAAAAAAACAAAAAAGGCAGTCTAACTTTAATCAAGTTTTTAGTGCCTTGGAATCATAGACACTTAGATTGGAAAAAGGGTATTATCTGGTTGCAGTTTACAGATGTTGAAACTAGGGCTTACACAGGTTTTAAGTGCAGTGACATACCTGAACCCACATAGTTGGGTAGTTACAAGGGTTAGAAAGAACTAGGATCTCTTGATTTCTGGTCTACCTCTTTCTTTGGTGAAATAAAAGCAGAGTATGTCCTTTATGAGACCACCATGGAAGATTTGGGGGAGGTATCTCCTTGTTCACTGCATGTTTCCTATAGATAAAAATAACTATATTGAAAGTGCAAGCTCGCAGTGAATTCCTCTGTTTCCTTTTAATTCTTTAGTGGTGTGTATGTGTGTGTGTGTGTATATGTGTGTGTGTGTGTGTGTGTGTGTGTGTTTACTCACCTAGGAGAGTGTCTCAGAAGAGCATTTGAAGTAGGACCGGCTTTACCTTGACACTGTTAAATCAAGATCTTTTTCAAGGTAATTTCTTAAAAGCTATTTAAGTTTCTCACTAGATAAATACCATCTATTCACCCACTAATTCCTGAGCTTTTCCTTTGCTTGATTGCCTATTTAGTTTGTGTAATTTAATATTTTGGTGTCATATTTGTCTTAACTTTTCACTTTTCTTCTTACTAGAGGTAAGATAAAGAAGAGGTGGATAAAGAAGAAAGATTTGTAAATCTTTCTAGCTTGAAATTGTTGTACCTTTCTGTTTCTCTTTGAAATTAAATGATTTGAGGTGAATAAGGGTTGTTCATACATATTTGGAGTTTGACTTTTTGAAATTCAGTGCCAAATCACATGTTGAAATTTCTCATGAATTCAATAATACAGTTCAACAAACACACATCCTATTACCCTCCTTTGTTCTTTATAGTGTGTATCACTCTATGAAGTTATTCTTTATAATGGCTATTTACTTGGTTGTTTTGGTTTTCTTTACTAATATCTAAGCTCATCTTGTCTCTCTTGTTTACAAGATCTTAGGTTAGCGCCCAGGATATAGTGGGGCATCCAATACTTATGGAATAATTGATAGTTAATAGAAGTACCAATTACAATATAAACAATACTTAATAACATACATAAATAATAAGGACTGTGAAAAGTATTGGGGGACACAATGATGAATAGAAAAAATAATAAGGATCATGACCAGTATTGCGGCATACAATGATGAAGCTTACTTACTTGAGCTGCAGGAGCTCCAATCTAGTCAAAGGTGGGAGTCACACATGAAATAATCTCCATTGCAGTTAACAAGAAAAATAGAAGAGCATGTTAAAAAAGCAAACAAACTGCAGTGGGGTGGGGGAAATGACCAGCAAGGTGTGAACTTCATTTTGAAGGAGGGCCAGTGGCTCACTGCAGACAAAGGAGAGGAGAGAAGAAAGAAAACCCCCAAGGAAGGGAAGAGCAAGTGTGAAAACAAAAACACAAAAGAACAAGACATTCCCAGAGAACTAGCAGTGCCATGTGGTATTGCCCGAGCAGGAGGTGGGAAATGGCTGCAAATGCCAACAAAGCAAAGGGCAGTTCAGCCAATGAAAGAGCAAGTCAGAGCATCAGCTAATAACTTCCCACTTTCTTCTCCTACATGCTAGTGTTATGGTCATAAAGAAGTATAAGGCATGAATTTTGCAACAACAGTTTAGCTGGGAGACCTGAGATGAAGCTAAAAAAATATAAATAATAGTACAAATTATCATATTCAGTGTGTCAAAGGGTCTTCTCTCCATGCCTGTGCTTTTCCCTCTGCTTTGCTCATCTGTCTCGGCCTAGCCCATTCCCCTTTTTTTTCAAGATTCCACTGGGCCCTTTCCTCCTTTGGGAACCCACTTGTCCACATTGACTGAATATCCCATCTCTGCCCAGTAGTGCCCCATTCCTCTTCACTTACCACGGCACTCCTTGGGCTTACTCCCGGAAGTAGTTTCACATACACCCTTGTCCAGCCATGAGATGTCTTCCTGAAAGAGTCACTTCAGCACCTCAGCTATATGGGTTCATAAAGCAAAATCTCTAAGGACTACATTCTCAGTATTTTGTGAGGGAAATTCTGTTGTTGTTTTGTTCTCTTCAGATTCTCTCAAATCATTACTTCAAGTGTCTTAGACATGTTTCCTTCCACTTACTAAATGTACAGTGAGTTCTTCCAAGTCATGGGTAGATCTTTGATGGATCTTATAGTATCATTAGTATCAAAACCCCTTTGCCTGCTACTTTTTAGTGTCCGTTCTCTGGACTGTTTCCTAGAAAGCACTTCTTTGAAGACATTTCAGTGGGGCATTTTTCTGTGTGTGTGTGTGTGTGTGTGTATGTGTGTGTACACTTACGTGTGACTGGCTTAGTGCCATTATTTGTATAACTGTGGTCAACCATTATGGGTTAAATCTGTTGTGTGTTACAAAAAAGTAAATGATAAAAAGTCCCAGTGGTGTGAATAGCACGCTGTAAAACAAACTCACTGGAGATAGCAAAGTAGAGTTCTCTGACTGAGAGCAGAGATAGTATGGTTTGTTTATGTTTATTGGTCTGGGATTAGGCAGTTTTGTCTCCCTAATTCTCATTGGCTGAGAATATTCAGTAATACTCAGGTATTATAACACTATAAAAAGTGTTTTATGATACCTTACAGAATATATACTTTTATTGTAGGGAAATAATTGAGTTAAATGGTGTTAGGCATTAAGCTATATATCTGGCATATTAGTTTTCTTTTGCTATTATAGCAAATTATGGCAAACTTAGTGGCTGAAAACAACACAGATTTATTCTCTTATAGTTTTGGAGAATGGAAATCTGAAATGGATCTCGGTTGACTAAAACAAAGATGTCAGCAGGGCGGCATTTTTTGGAGGCTCTAGGGGAGACTCTTTCCTTGACTGGCTTTTTCAGTTTCTAGTTGCTGCTTTCATTCATTAGCTCGTTGGCCTCTTTTTCAAATCTAGCAGCACAGCATCTTCACATCTTTCTTGGACCCTGACTTCCTTTTCTGACTGTCTCTTCCACTTTAAAGAATACCTGTAATTACATTGGGCCATCTAAATAATCCAAGATAATATCTTTAAGTTTGGTTTATTAGCAATTCTCACAGCCTTTATTCTCTCTTGTCATGTAGCATAACATGTTCATCAGTTCTGGGGGGTTACAATGTGGGCATGTTTAGTGAGGGAGAGCTTTACCACATCTAGTTACTCATCTGTCTCTCCATTAGAGAGTGGCTGAGGGTGGTGATTTCCCTGCTTCAGCTTTGCATATTGGCTCACTCTCTTAGGAGGTACCAAGAAGTAGGCTGCAAGAATTCAGAGGAGGGAGCCATCCCTCAGAATGTGTAGTATGGAAGAAGGCATCTTCAAGGAAATGAGGTTTCATTTGGGCCTTGAAGAACAAACATGATTATGAGAACAAGGATATGGTCTAAGGAGGGAGGACAGAGGGAGAAGAGGTACAGAAGAAAAAATATGAAAGGCCTGTTTATAGAACTGTGAGTAGAGTAGGGAGAGAAATTTATTTGCCAATGAAGCAGGGCTTTCACTAAAGAAGCAATGTTGTAGGATGTAAATGACATTTGCAATTACTTTTCTATTTCTTCTTCATGGCTGATTGAGTCTCGATACTGTTGGGGTTATGGGAGATGCTAGGGAATGAAGCATATTCTGGCTCAACAACTGAGCCTTTATGAGTCCCTTATTTCACAGGGGAGTGGTGAGGTAGGGAAAGGCAGAGTCAGGGAAAGTTTGTCCTTAGCCACGGACTCCACTAGGAGTCTAAATGTTGGCATTTTTTGGTTGCCATTTTTTCTTTCCCCGACTTCCAGAACAGTCACCGATGAACATCCATTTTTATCTCCAACCAATCTGTGATCAGTAGGGCAAGACACATAGCCTGATGCAGGCTCATGCACCGTGGTGGAGGCTACTGACAAGATAGTCCTGTGTTTGCTAAAGAAGAGACAGAACCTTCAGAATATGGAGTCTTTTAAGTAAAAACTCAAGGTCAGCGTGGGAATCATTTGCCTGTAATCATATAAGGCCCATTCCTTCTTTTTTTTTTAAAGATTTTATTTATTTATTTGACAGAGATCACAGGTAGGCAGAGAGGCAGGCAGAGAGAGAGAGAGGAGGAAGCAGCCCCCTGCTGAGCAGAGAGCCCGATGCGGGGCTCGATCCCAAGACCCCGAGATCATGACCCGAGCCGAAGGCAGAGGCCTAACCCTCTGAGCCACCCAGGTGCCCCAGGCCCATTCCTTCTTTTACTTCCTTTTCCTCTGATCACTACAATAGTTTTATAGTATTTCTCCCTGCCTCCCTGCCCATTTGTTGCCAGTAGCCAAAGTTATCTTTCTGAACGGTGTGTGAGATCATTTCATGTTACGTTTTAATACCATTCAATGGCTCCCCTCTATCCTAAGCATAAAGTCTAAATTCTTTATAAGTGCTTTCCATGAGTAGCTAGCTACTTAGCATCAACTCTTATCATTCCCACCACCTACTGTCCACCTGCAAATTCCACTAAGTGTGGAATACCCCCGTTTGTCCAAGAAATAGTCATTGAGAATCCGCTTTGTGCCTTTACATGAACTTCTGAATTTCAGTAAATTTCATCTAAGAAGTATCTATTTGACACTTGCTGGGTACCTTTGCCTGTGGTCCCTAATGCTGAGGAATACCCATGTGTTACTTATTGGCCTGGTAAAGACAACTTTGGTTGGAGCCTTAGCTAAGGCTTGACTCAGGCAGGATGTACCTTAGTTAGTGAACAGGACCAGAGCGTTATTTTTAGGAGCAGCCATGAAGGGAAGAAATGTCATCAGAAGAGTAGATGGCTCGTGTAATTTTGCCTGGATCAGCTATAACCTCTGTCTTGATGATCCTGGTCATGTCTTCAGCTACTAAACCCTGGTTCCAAGCCAGTTACAGAATTCTAGGTTGGCTCTGACTTTTTTTTCCCCTATCTTAGAGTCTGAGTCCCTGAACATCTTCTTTCTATTCAGTCTCCTTTCATGAGTCTGGAAGCTTCAGCTTTAGGGCACTTAAAACACAGAATACCTGAGTGTGATTTTTGAACACTGAACATAATTCCCTATGCTGGTAGGGCACATGATCCTTCCAAATCTCTCCACATCCTCCTGTGGAGTGGAACTTTATTTAAAGTCTAAATACGAATATGATTGCTCACCTAAGAGTGATTTTCCTGTGAGTTCAGGGTGATATTTTGGCACTGATCTTTCTTAAACAGGTGGAAATATGAGCCATACTGCTCACCTTGGCTGATCTGAGCCACGTAAGTATTTCCTAACTCATATCCACACAAAGGGGCATTCAGAGGCTGCAGTAGTTTGAGCTTGGCCGGACCTATTAATGTGGTCAGCTTATTTGTTCTGATGGTTTGTCTTGGCTTCCTTCCTTAAAGA
The DNA here is from genome assembly GCF_902655055.1 of Lutra lutra. Taxonomy (NCBI): domain Eukaryota; kingdom Metazoa; phylum Chordata; class Mammalia; order Carnivora; family Mustelidae; genus Lutra; species Lutra lutra. Next base: position 100,306,879 of record NC_062280.1, read on the forward strand.
GGGAATTTCTTTACAATTTTTATAATCTTTCTTTGCCTCCTCATTAATCTAATATCTCCAGACTCAGCAACCCTTCAGTAAGTGTGACTTCTGCAACCACCCTCCCTGCATCTTAGCAGATCGTCTGGCAAATGACAAGTTTGAAGGAAGATGCTAAGTTTAGAAGGACTTTCTTTCCCATTAGGCAGGTGTCAAATGAGCTGGCAGACTGGGTTCTCTCCATTGAGGGTAGTCTTCCAATAAGGGCAGTCAGGATTCTTTCGTTGAGCTTCTGCAGGTATAAGTGAGGGCTGGCAGTCCTCTCTCAACCAAAATAAAGGGAATCATTTGAGACTTTCTGGTTAGGTTTCCTCCAGGGTTCCTGGCATGGACAGGATTAGGTCTAGCCACAACTAGGAACATGGTCAGTTCCTTCTTGTGTAAATTATCTATAGCAGGTGCCTAATATTTTTCCTGAATGCATCTCCCTTCTTGTAATAACAAGTTTGATAATTCTTTGAGGAATCACATGCTGCACAATTTCAATACAAGTAGGCATGCCAAACTCAACATCCATCCCAAACATTCTTTATTATCCAAAGAGTGTGTTTATGACACTAAACACTATGCTTTATCATTGATACATGTGGATTGATGTTTCTTTCACTAGATAGGTTCTACCAATCATACTGTGTTACTGAACCCCAGCATGGGGATCTGGAATTTCTTAAGTATCTGCACTGGGAGTTACTTGCTCCTGCTGGGACAGAATGAAGCTTGCAGTTGCTGGAGGCCAGTTAAGGATGGCGAGCAATACCAACATTGTTAATAACAGCTATCACTCAAGTGGTCAGCTAGATTAATGTAGTGTATATAGCTATGGGTTATAAAGACTGTATTTGGTTATGAATAATTTAAAACATTTCCTAGAACTTGGGGTAGATTTTTGGCCCAAGCTATTGCAATACAACTTTTATTAGTGTTCTTCCATATGCAAAAATTAGTTCATGCTCTCCTCAAAGGGCTGTATAGCCTGGTAAGACAAAGGCTACTTTATTACTGAATGCAGCTAATTTTTTTGTCAGTGGCCTGCCGTATGGAGAACATTAGATAGCTTTTGCATAAATCTTCATTTTTCCTAATGGAGGTTGAATATCAGCCTTGGGGATCCTGAAAAATAAGGCATCATCTGTTTATACCATTCTTCTGAATGGAACCCTTGGACTTGAGCTATTTGGCTCCGTAATAAATTGCAGGTGTTTAAAGAGATTGGCATAGCTCTCCTTAATTGCTTGTCACACAGCTAATCTGATGAGGGGGACATCATGCCAGGGAGATGGGTTTTAAGCAGCAGCAGCTGGCAGTTTTCTCACTCACGAACTGAAGCAGATTCTTGGACTAAGAAGTCAGGAGACAAAAATGTTAAGGATTCCTCTCTTTTCTTATAAATAGTTCTAAGAATGTTAGTCAAGGTTTGGCCTTAAGTTTGTGAATAAAATGAAAATAAGAACTATATATTTAAAAGAACGTAGACTTCAGTGTGAGAGAGTCCTAGGTGAGAATCCTGGCTTGTCCCAATCAGCTATGTGTCCTTCAGCAAGCTATTTAATTTTCTGAGTGTCTGTTTCTCCATTAATAAAATGGGAATAAAAATATCTAACCTTATAGTGTTCTTACAAGTAGTGCTAACCTAAACACCATACCTAGCATAATGGAGGCCAGTGGTTCTCAAAATGTGGGTCCTGGACCGGTAGCATCAGGATCACTGGGAGCTTGCTAGAAAAGCATTATTATTTTTTTTAACTTCTTCCTATTCTCTCCCAAACCTGTTGAAAGAAAAACTCCATGGCCCAGCAATCTGGTTTAATAAGGTCTCCAGATAATTCTGATACAAGCTAAAGTTAGAGAATTACTGGTGTAGGCAGGCCTTCAAAAAGTGATTGTTAAAATGAAAAAAAAAATGGAGCCAGGATTCAAAATATAAAGTAAACATAAGAAGTGAGAATTTGAAGTCTAATTTCCAGAAGGAGGGAGAAGAGAGGTGAGCAAGGAACAGCATGTAAAACCCACCCTAAATGGAGCACAGTGGGATTCTAAGTCCATAGTTGTGTATCCTTTGTAGGATAGTCTCTGGAGACCCATCTGGAATTGCTGGTCAACCTGTGAACACCATGTTCCCCTTGCTAACTCCTCAGCAGATGCCTGAGTTACTTCTTTTTCATATATGACTGCTCTCAGATCAAGTTTTCTAGAGTCTTTTTCTCCCCCTAAATAATCAATATTTAGATTTATATTTGGAATTTAAATATAAACTTTTATAATGAATTAAATTTATAAAGACCCTATTTAAAATAATGCAAAATATTTTATATTGAGAAAATTATGGCATAACTTATATATGAAGGAGAGTAATTGCTGTGTAATAATTACAGGTTTTGCCAATAGTCCTTTTTTTATGTTTCCAATGAGGATTCTGAATATATTTGACCTATCAAGAAAAACTGTCACATGAACAACCTTTCAGTATTAGTAACAACACATAAATTTTATGTAGCTTTTTTGTGGTCTTTTTTGTGGACCAATATGTCTTCCTATGTATTCACTCAAAGTGATTCCTACCACAGTGATCAAAATGTGTGAAATCAGCATTATCCAGGATTTTGAGGATGTGTCATTATCTATGTGGGAAGTTGAGGACACCAGCATTTGGGCATCAGTTGAGAGTGCACGATGCTATGTCGTGAGATGAGGGTCCATGGCATCATGTGTCCCTGTGAGGAGGGCAGGATGGCAGAGACCATCTGCACAGGCTCAGTCGGGGAATTTCAGTTCTAGTCAGCTGGGGTGCCATCCACACCTCCTGGAAGTGCTCCCACCTGGTGACTGTATTCCTTCTCTTAAAATTGTGCCTCATCTTTCTAATGGAATAATGCTCCATTTCATCATGCTGATTTTAATTACTTTCTCCTCACATTTCCAGAGTTCCTGAGTTAAACAACAGACATCTATCACAGCTCTGAGAAGGGGCATATGAGGAAGAGCAGCTTTCTAGAAGTAGGTCCCACCCCTGGAGGCATCCCCCAGCTAACAGGCTAAGACACTCTGAGGGTCTCTCATTACCTCCTCTGTGCCCACAGACCCCAGCTTCTCTCATGTGCATGCAATCAGAAGACTGACTGGCCTGAAGGTTAGCACCAACCCATGGGACCATGGTTTGCTGATGAGGAGAAAAGGAACTGCTTTTGCCAGATTTTCTTTTCAGCTTCATTACAGAAACCTCATTTAGTTCCTCAGTTGCTTTAAGCAATATTTCTGAAGGAAGAAACTCTATTATTTAGGAAATTTGTTAGTTGATCCTCACATGCTGCCTTCGGCTGTTATCCCTTCTCAGTGGCTGTGAGAAAATACAAAAGAAATAATAGACTTAGTTCTTCTCACCACTCATTGAATTAATAACTCTTGAGTAATTAGTCTGTACAGGCAATTAGATTATGGAACGGTGGATCATATCTGGACTCTAAGGAATAAGGAATATAAAATAGGCTGTGTTTATTAGTCTAATGGCAAGTCCTCCCTGGAACCACAGTCTATGTCATATAAAATCAATGTGGAGGTCAAGAATCTGAAGTGGTATAGAGTCAGGACAGGAGGCTATAGAGATGACCCTTAGGATAGAGGTGCTTCCATTGAACAGTGTCTGTTACTGTCAGAAGAGTTCCATTAGAGAACTGTCTAAAAGACATTTCTAACTCAAATGCTTTGAAATAAATAGAGGAAAAAAAAGTTCCAAATTTTAGAAGTACATCAATTTTAAGTTGACCATATACAATTCCTGGAGGCACCATTCACATAGATTGTTACCTAGCCTGCAATGTGCAGCCTGTAGAAATATGTGTGGCAGGTCTATGTGAATTCTTCTGCAAAGAAAAAAATACAGACTTTATTTGAAAACATGGTTTATACCTCTTAATTTAATTATTCACAACTTGTGACCTATTTGTAGCCAAACCAGATTTTAGGCATGTTTACTAAATATGGTGTAACAAAATTTCTCCACTGTCAACTTTCCGTGAAATGTCCTAGTCCTTCCTTTTAGTAACAATCTCAACCCCTCTATCCTCCTACATTTCCAAACTGGGAAAATTACTGGGTTTTCCTCCCATGGACAATGATCATGATCTTACTTTTTTCCTTCTTGACCACAAAACTTTACTGTTTTACATGACATTCCTTCATACAGCTCTTCTCTGCTCAATAACTGTAAAACTAGCTTATATTATAGTATTTAAGACATTAATGTGCTTTATAAACATCTTCGAATAACACATGCATTGGAGAAAGAGATCGCCAAATACCACTTTAACTCCCTTGCTCTTTAGGTTGTAGGGTTTCTTCTACTCCTCCTCCCCTTCCCCTTCTTTCCACTTTCTTCCCTTTCTTCTCCTACCCCCTCTCCCTCTATTCCTTTTTCTTTTTCTAAAAGCAGCTTTCTGTCATATCCTTTGTCTTTGACAGTTTTTGGACTCTTTATTCCTTACCCTTGGGGTCATTTTTACCCTAACTTTCCTGTGATCTCCCCTTGTACACACTTCCAAATTTAAATCATTCCCAGCAACATAATCCTTAGCACAGGTTGAATAAAGGCATGGGTTGGTAAAAGGAGGCTCTTGCAGGAAAGTTGGTGATCACCTTTGGAACTCTGGGTCTTTGGAATAGAGGGAGAATAGCAGAAGTGAAGCTTAGGTCCTCCAAGGTAGAGAAGGTAGAGAGGGGTGTGTCACCCCAAGTTGCTGGTTGCATTCCTATGACGGTGATATAGAAGATCTCATTATGACTCCCAATTTGTAAGTGTAGCTTTTCTATCAAATGTGTGTGCACACTCTCAGTGCACACAGATACTCATTTTCCAAGGTTCTTTGTCTAAACACTCAAAGAGAAAAAGAATTGTTAAGTGTCCTGTAATTTGCAGGGCCACCTCCTTTTAGTAGAGTTAGATTCGAACATTATTATGTAGATAATGTGTCCTGCCTGGTTTATCTAGAAAGCAGAGCCTCAGGAAATAATACAGGGAGTATAGGCCCATGATTTTATTAGAGAGTTTAATCCTGTGAGATGGGTGTGAGAGACACAAGAATGAAACAAAGAAAGGATTTTTTAGAATGCTTTAGGAGACAGTAATTGTGAAGTGTAACTAATTGTTCAAATTCCACAGGAAAAACTGAGTCTTAGCATTATCCATTGGGGTGAAAAAAGGCAAAATGTATCTGGTGGCTCCTGTGTTTTACTTGTATAAACTTATTTCATAGGGAGTTAATTTCCCCACACTTAGATTGTACGGCATGTGGACACTAGTGAGGTTCCCTGATGACTTTCATAGGGAAACATAGAAAGGGAGATAGGAGGGGCACCGTGTGGGTGAGAGGCAAGGCACTGAAGGCTGTGCATACAAGAAGTAGTGGAACCCAGATACCAATGAAACAAGGGAAATCTAAGGTTGTCTACAACAGGTGTCTGATACAGTCTCTTAATTTGGCCTGCTTCTCAAGTCATGTGTCCTTGGACATGAGACAAATCAGAAATTAATTTATTACTAGATCATGTACAATCTGTTTGTTTCTTCCTTCCCTCTCTTCTTCCCTCCTTCCTTCCTTTTTTTGTGTAACAGAAAATGTCTCTCTCTCACATACACACACACACACACACACACACACACACACACCAAATGGTACCAAATGGTTCTATGAAAAAGAACTATTCTCAGCCGAGCTTTACTCCCAAAAGAAATAACTTTTTAAATATTTTAAAACAAAATGACTTGAATGATTTTTTAAATGACATATTGTCATTGTTTAAAAGTCAAACAAAATAGAAAGTATAACAAAGTTAAAACATTATCTAAAATCCTGCCACTGACAAATAATCATCATTAACATCAGAAGCATAGATTTTTAAAAAGCATTGTAAGTATGAAGGTAGAGATAGGTGTATAGTTGGATAAGTGATAGATGTAGACAATTTATTAAATGAGATAAGCTCCACATTTTTTTTATCAAATTAGTTACATTTTTTCCTCTAGAAGAAAAAGAAATCCAATAGAAAGAATTGTAATTGTATAAATACTCAGATAAGTATTTTTTAATGACAAGAGATACTTTTTTTAAAATTTAAAAAATTTTTTTATAAACATATAATGTATTATTAGCCCCAGGGGTATAGGCCTGTGAATTCTCAGGCTTCCACATTTCACAGCACTCACCATAGCACATACCCTCCCCAATGTCCATAACGCCACCACCCTCTCCCTACACCCCTCCCCCCGGCCACCCTCAGTTTGTTTTGTGACATTGAGAGTCTCTTATGCTTTGTCTCCCTTTGTGAGATGAATATCTAGGTTCTTTCCATAGTTTGGCTATTATGGACATTGCTGCTATAAACATTTGGGTGCACGTGCCCCTTCGGATCACTATGTTTGAAGAGATACATTTATTTTAAATATTATAAAATCTCTATGTAAAAACAAAAGAATTGTATCTTTAGGGTAAATACCCAGCAGTGCAATTGCTGGGTCATAGGTCATCTGAAGGGGCACATTTTTTATAAAAAAAAAAAAAAAAAAGAATTGTGAAACAGTAAGAATTTTCAGTGATTATATTTTTTTAAACTCCATGTTTAAATTTTCTTTTTTTTTTATTAAATTTTATTTTTTATAAACATATATTTTTATCCCCAGGGGTACAGGTCTGCGAATCGCCAGGTTTACACACTTCACAGCACTCACCATAACACATACCCTCCCCAATGTCCATAACCCCACCCTCCCAACCCCCCTCCCCCCATAAACCCTCAGTTTGTTTTGTGAGATTAAGAGTCACTTATGGTTTGTCTCCCTCCCGATCCCATCTTGTTTCATTTATTCTTCTCCAACCCCCTTAACCCCCCATGTTGCATCTCCTCTCCCTCATATCAGGGAGATCATATGATAGTTGTCTTTCTCCGATTAACTTATTTCGCTAAGCATGATACCCTCTAGTTCCATCCACGTCATTTCAAATGGCAAGATTTCATTTCTTTTGATGGGTGCATAGTATTCCATTGTGTATATATACCACGTCTTCTTTATCCATTCGTCTGTGGATGGACATCTAGGTTCTTTCCATAGTTTGGCTATTGTAGATATTGCTGCTATAAACGTTCGGGTGCACGTGCCCCTTCGGATCACTACGTTTGTATCTTTAGGGTAAATACCCAGTAGTGCAATTGCTGGGTCATAGGGTAGTTCTATTTTCAACATTTTGAGGAACCTCCATGCTGTTTTCCAGAGTGGTTGCACCAGCTTGCATTCCCACCAACAGTGTAGGAGGGTTCCCCTTTCTCCGCATCCTCGCCAGCATCTGTCATTTCCTGACTTGTTAATTTTAGCCATTCTGACTGGTGTGAGGTGATATCTCATTGTGGTTTTGATTTGTATTTCCCTGATGCCGAGTGATATGGAGCACTTTTTCATGTGTCTGTTGGCCATCTGGATGTCTTCTTTGCAGAAATGTCTGTTCATGTCCTCTGCCCACATCTTGATTGGATTATTTGTTCTTTGGGTGTTGAGTTTGCTAAGTTCTGTATGGATTTTGGACACTAGCCCTTTATCTGATATGTCATTTGTAAATAGCTTCTCCCATTCTGTCAGTTGTCTTTTGGTTTTGTTAACGGTTTCCTTTGCTGTGCAAAAGCTTTTGATCTTGATAAAATTCCAATAGTTCATTTTTGCCCTTGCTTCCCTTGCCTTTGGTGATGTTCCTAGGAAGATGTTGCTGCGGCTGAGGTCGAAGAGGTTGCTGCCTGTGTTCTCCTCAAGGATTTTGATGGATTCCTTTCTCACATTGAGATCCTTCATCCATTTTGAGTCTATTTTCGTGTGTGGTGTAAGGAAATGATCCAATTTCATTTTTCTGCATGTGGCTGTCCAATTTTCCCAACACCATTTATTGAAGAGGCTCTCTTTTTTCCACTGGACATTCATTCCTGCTTTGTCGAAGATGAGTTGACCATCGAGTTGAGGGTCTATTTCTGGGCTCTCTATTCTGTTCCATTGATCTATGTGTCTGTTTTTGTGCTAGTACCATGCTGTCTTGATGATGACAGCTTTGTAATAGAGCTTGAAGTCCGGAATTGTGATGCCACCAACTTTGGCTTTCTTTTTCAATATTGCTTTGGCTATTCGAGGACTTTTCTGGTTCCATATAAATTTTAGGATTATTTGTTCCATTTCTTTGAAAAAAATGGATGGTACTTTGATAGGAATTGCATTAAATGTGTAGATTGCTTTAGGAGGCATAGACATTTTCACAATATTTATTCTTCCAATCCAGGAGCATGGAACATTTTTCCATTTCTTTGTGTCTTCCTCAATTTCTTTCATGAGTACTTTATAGTTTTCTGTGTATAGATTCTTAGTCTCTTTGGTTAGGTTTATTCCTAGGTATCTTATAGTTTTGGGTGCAATTGTAAATGGGATGGACTCTTTAATTTCTCTTTCTTCTGTCTTGTTGTTGGTGTAGAGAAATGCAACTGATTTCTGTGCATTGATTTTATATCCTGACACTTTACTGAATTCCTGCACAAGTTCTAGCAGTTTTGTAGTGGAGTCTTTTGGGTTTTCCACATATAGTATCATATCATCTGCAAAGAGTGATAGTTTGACTTCTTCTTTGCCGATTTGGATGCCTTTAATATCCTTTTGTTGTCTGATTGCTGAGGCTAGGACTTCTAGTACTATGTTGAATAGCAGTGGTGATAACGGACATCCCTGCCATGTTCCTGACCTTAGCGGAAAAGCTTTCAGTTTTTCTCCATTGAGAATGATATTTGCGGTGGGTTTTTCATAGATGGCTTTGATAATATTGAGGTATGTGCCGTCTATCCCTACACTTTGAAGAGTTTTGATCAGGAAGGGTGCTGTACTTTGTCAAATGCTTTTTCAGCATCTATGGAGAGCATCATATGGTTCTTGTTCTTTCTTTTATTAATGTGTTGTATCACATTGATTGATTTGCGGATGTTGAACCAACCTTGCAGCCCTGGAATAAATCCCACTTGGTCATGGTGAATAATCCTTTTAATGTACTGTTGAATCCTATTGGCTAGTATTTTGGCGAGAATTTTTGCATCTGTGTTCATCAAGGATATTGGTCTGTAGTTCTCTTTTTTGATGGGATCCTTGTCTGGTTTTGGGATCAAGGTGATGCTGGCCTCATAAAATGAGTTTGGAAGTTTCCCTTCTATTTCTATTTTTTGGAACAGTTTCGGGAGAATAGGAATTAGTTCTTCTTTAAATGTTTGGTAGAATTCCCCCGGGAAGTCATCTGGCCCTGGGCTTTTGTTTGTTTGGAGATTTTTGATGACTGTTTCAATCTCCTTACTGGTTATGGGTCTGTTCAGGCTTTCCATTTCTTCCTGTTTCAGTTGTGGTAGTTTATATGTCTCTAGGAATGCATCCATTTCTTCCAGATTGTCAAATTTGTTGGCATAGAGTTGCTCATAGTATGTTCTTATAATTGTCTGTATTTCTTTGGTGTTCGTTGTGATCTCTCCTCTTTCATTCATGATTTTATTTATTTGGGTCCTTTCTCTTTTCTTTTTGATAAGTCTGGCCAGGGGTTTATCAATCTTATTAATTCTTTCAAAGAACCAGCTCCTAGTTTCGTTGATTTGTTCTATTGTTTTTTTGGTTTCTATTTCATTGATTTCTGCTCTGATCTTTATGATTTCTCTTCTCCTGCTGGGTTTAGGCTTTCTTTCTTGTTCTTTCTCCAGCTCCTTTAGGTGTAGGGTTAGGTTGTGTACCTGAGACCTTTCTTGTTTCTTGAGAAAGGCTTGTAACGCTATATATTTCCTCTCAGGACTGCCTTTGTTGTGTCCCACAGATTCTGAACCATTGTGTTTTCATTATCATTTGTTTCCATAAATTTTTTCAATTCTTCTTTAATTTCCTGGTTGACCCATTCATTCTTTAGAAGGATGCTGTTTAGTCTCCATGTATTTGGGTTCTTTCCAAATTTCCTCTTGTGATTGAGTTCTAGCTTTAGAGCATTGTGGTCTGAAAATATGCAGGGAATGATCCCAATCTTTTGATACCGGTTGAGACTTGATTTAGGACCAAGAATGTGATCTATTCTGGAGAATGTTCCATGTGCACTAGAGAAGAATGTGTATTCTGTTGCTTTGGGATGAAATGTTCTGAATATATCTGTGATGTCCATCTGGTCCAGTGTGTCATTTAAGGCCTTGATTTCCTTGTTGATCTTTTGCTTGGATGATCTGTCCATTTCAGTGAGGGGAGTGTTAAAATCCCCTACTATTATTGTAATCTTGTTGATGTGTTTCTTTGATTTTGTTATTAATTGGTTTATATAGTTGGCTGCTCCCACGTTAGGGCATAGATATTTAAAATTGTTAGATCTTCTTGTTGGACAGTTCCTTTGAGTATGATATAGTGTCCTTCCTCATCTCTTATTATAGTCTTTGGCTTAAAATCTAATTGATCTGATATAAGGATTGCTACTCCAGCTTTCTTTTGATGTCCATTAGCATGGTAAATTCTTTTCCACCCCCTCACTTTAAACCTGGAGGTGTCTTCGGGTTTAAGATGAGTTTCTTGTAGGCAACATATAGATGGGTTTTGTTTTTTTATCCATTCTGATACCCTGTGTCTCTTGATTGGGGCATTTAGCCCATTAACATTCAGGGTAAGTATTGAGAGATATGAATTTAGTGCCATTATATTGCCTGTAAGGTGACTGTTATTGTATATTGTCTCTGTTTCTTTCTGATCTACTACTTTTAGGGTCTCTCTTTGCTTAGAGGACCCCTTTCATTATTTCCTGTAGAGCTGGTTTGGTATTTGCAAATTCTTTCAGTTTTTGTTTGTCCTGGAAGCTTTTAATCTCTCCTTCTATTTTCAATGATAGCCTAGCTGGATATAGTATTCTTGGCTGCATGTTTTTCTCATTTAGTACTCTGAATATATCATGCCAGCTCTTTCGTGCCTGCCAGGTCTCTGTGGATAAGTCTGCTGCCAATCTAATATTTTTACCATTGTACGTTACAGACTTCTTTTCCCGGGCTGCTTTCAGGATCTTTTCTTTGTCACTAAGACTTGTAAATTTTACTATTAGGTGACGGGGTGTGGACCTATTCTTATTGATTTTGAGGGGGGTTCTCTGAACCTCCTGGATTTTGATGCTTGTTCCCTTTGCCATTTGGGGAAATTCTCTCCAATAATTCTCTCCAACATACCTTCTGCTCCCCTTTCTGTTTCCTCTTCTTCTGGAATCCCAATTATTCTAATGTTGTGTCATCTTATGGTGTCACTTATCTCTCGAATTCTCCCCTCATGGTCCAGTAGCCGTTTGTCCCTCTTTTGCTCAGCTTCTTTATTTTCTGTCATTTGGTCTTCTATATCGCTAATTCTTTCTTCTGCCTCATTTATCCTAGCAGTGAGAGCCTCCATTTTTGATTGCACCTCATTAATAGCTTTTTTTATTTCAACTTGGTTAGATTTTAGTTCTTTTATTTCTCCAGAAAGGGCTTTTATATCTTCCGAGAGGGTTGCTTTAATATCTTCCATGCCTTTTTCAAGCCCGGCTAGAACCTTGAGAATCATCATTCTGAACTCTAGATCTGACATATTACCAATGTCTGTATTGATTAGGTCCCTAGTTTGGTACTGCTTCTTGTTCTTTTTTTTGTTGTGAATTTTTCCGCCTTGTCATTTTGTCCAGATAAGAGTATATGAAGGAGCAAGTAAAATACTAAAAGGGTGGCAACCACCCCAGGAAAATATGCTTTAGCCAAATCAGAGGAGATCCCAAATCGTGAGGGGGGAGAAAGGGGATAAAAAGGGGTTCAGAAAGAAAAAAAAAAAAAAGAAACTATTAAAAAAAGAAAGCCGATAAAAAATATAAAAAGGAAAAAAATATATATATATATATTAGATCAACTATTTAAAAAACGTTAAAAAAGAAAACGGTAAAAGTTAAAAAAATTAAGCAGAAGAAGAGAAAAAAAAATTAAATTAACTGCAAGGCTAAAGAATCATGGGGAGAAAGCCATGAGTTCCATGCTTTGCTTTCTTCTCCTCTGGAATTCCGCCACTCTCCTTGGTATTGAAACTGCACTCCTTGGTAGGTGAACTTGGTCCTGGCTGGATTTCTCATTGATCTTCTGGGGGAGTGGCCTGTTGTAGTGATTCTCAAGCATCTTTGCCCCAGGCGGAGTTGCACCTCCCTTACCTGGGGCCTGGCTGATTAATCCGCTCGGGTTTGCTGGGTTTGCTTTCGGGAGCTTTTGTTCCCTGAGCGCTTTCCGTAGAGTTCTGGAAGACGGGAATGAAGATGGCGGCCTCCCAGTCTCCAGCCCGGAGGAGCCGAGAGCCTGGGGCCCCACTCCTCAGTGCGCCCTCAGAGAACAGCGCCCAATTAGTCCCGTCACCCTGGCCTCCGGCTGAGCTCCGAGCTGACCAAGCCTGCGACCGGTTCAAGGTAACCCCGAGTTTAGAGCTTACTTCTCGGCTCTGTCTCTGTAGCCGGCTTCCCTGTTCTAATACCGGTAAGCTCTGCGACACTCAGACACCCCCGATCCTTCTGTGACCCTGTGGGACCTGAGGCTGCGCTGACCCTGCCTGGGCTTCACCCCAGTTAAGCCTCTGGAGCGATGTCCCTCAGCGGAACAGACTTTTAAAAGTCCTGATTTTGTGCTCCGTTGCTCCGCCGCTCGCCGGGAGCTGGCCCCTCCCCCCGCGGTCTATCTTCCCGTCACTTTGGATTCACTTCTCCGCCAGTCCCACCTTTCAGATAGTGGTTGATTTTCTGTTTCTAGAATTGCTGTTCTTCTCTTCAATCTCCCGTTGGATTTGTAGGTGTTTGCAATCTTTAGATAAGCTATTTAGTTGATCTCCCACTACCTGAAGTAGTCTCAGCCTGCTACTTCTCCGCCATCTTGACTCCTCCTCCCTCCATGTTTAAATTTTATACTACACCAATTAACTCTCTCTGTGAGAGATAAGGAAATTAGAACTCATTTTTTTTCACTTTTTTTCTTTCCTTCTTGGCTTTCACTGTTATTATATTTTATAATTTGAAAGTTGATAACTATTTTAGCCTATACATTATAGTCAGTATAGAATTATAGTCTGTAACCATAATTCCACAGTTACATAATCTTACTTTTTTTTTTTAAGATTTTATTTATTTATTTGAGAGACAGATCACAAGTAGGCAGAGAGGCAGGTGGAGAGAGAGGAGGAAGCAGGCTCCTTGCCGAGCAGAGAGCCCAATGTGGGGCTCTATCCCAGGATCCTGAGATCATTACCTGAGCTGAAGGCAGAGGCTTTAACCCACTGAGCCACCCAGGTGCCCCTGTAATCTTACTTTTATATTTAATTGAATTCAATGTTCATAGCAGTCATTTTGCAATGCTTTCTCTACTCCTGGTTTTTATTTTTACTTATCCAACAGTTGGATGGATTTTGGTATTAAAATGGCTTCTAGGAGTTAAATTTCTTGAGTTCTTGCATGCTTAAAAACATTGCTATGTTGCCTTCGTGCTTAAAGACAAAAAATGTTGGGTAGGATATTCGTAGATCACTCAACCTTTTCTTCCAGATCTTTATAGACACTGCTCTGCAGACTTCCATATTGACTATTAAACTAGACTAGGCCCCTTAAATCATCTTTTAATTGACTAGATTTGTTTGTGAAATGTCATTATCTTCTTTTTTTAAGATTTCTTTATTTTAGAGAGGAAGGGAGAGAGCACGAGTGGGAGGAGGGATCTAGGGGAGAATCATCAGCGGGACTCCCCTCTGAGTGCAGAGCCAGACACTGGGCTCGATTCCAGGACCCTGAGATCATAACCTGAGCCAAAATCAAGAGTTGGACACTTAACTGACTGAGCCATCCAGGTGCCTGTTGTCATCTTTTTTACATACAATATTAATAGTGATTCAATATTTGTATACATAGTGAAATGGTCGCCACAATAAGTAGAGTTACCACCTGTCACCTTACAAAGTTACTTCATTGTAATACTTTACATCCCAGGATTTATTTAAATCTAGAATTTTGTCCTTCTTAATCCCCTTCACCCATTTAACACCCCCCTACCCCCCTGGCAACCACAAATCTATTCTCTGTATCTATCCATCTGGGTTTTGCTTGTTATGTTTGTTTTATTTTTTAGATTCAAATACATGAAATCATATAGTATTTTTCTTTCTCTATTTCATTTATTACAATACCCACAAGGCCCATCCATATTCTCACAAATGGTAAGATTTCATTTTTATGGCTCTGTAATATTCCATTATGTGTTTATATTCAGTCATATGTGTATTGTGTGATATCTGTATATATTCCATATCTTCTTTAGTCATTCATGTCCATACCATCATGTGCATGGATGGACATTTAGCTTGTTTCCATATCCTGGCTCTTATAAGTAATAATTAAATAAACATAGGGATGCATATATATTTTTCAGCTGTGTGTTCCTAGACTTTTGCATGTTGAAAGGCATTTGATTCCTGATTCAGTCTCCTTACTAGTAAATGGTATATTCAGATTTTCCACTTCTTTTCTTTTTTTAAGATTTTATTTTATTTATTTGACAGAGAAAGCACAAGCAGGGGTAGCAGCAGGCAGAGGGAGAGGGAGAAGCAGGCTGAGGGAAAGAGAGAAGCAGGCTCGGGAGCTTGACTTTGGGCTCAATCCCAGGACCCTGGGATTGTGATCTGAACTGAAGGCAGATGCTTAACTCACTGAGCCACCCAGGCTCCCCACAGATTTTCCATTTCTTTTTGATTCAGTCCTGGAAGATTATAAATTTTTAGGAATTTATCCATTTTTCTAGGTTGTGCAATTCATTGGTTTTAAACACATAGTAGTCTTATGGTTCTTTGTATTTTTATTGAATCAGTTATAATTTCTGCTTTTTCATATCTGATTTTAATTATTGGAGCCCTCTTTTTTCCCCCCTTGGTGAGTCTCACTAACAGGTTGTCAATTTTGTTTATCTTTTCAAGGAACCAGCTGTTAGTGGTTTTTTTTTTTTTTTTTTTTTTCATTTTCTTTTTAGTCTCTATTTCATTTATCTCCACACTGATCTTTACTATTTTCTCTTATACTAACTTGGGCTCTATTTGTTCATCTTTTTCTTGTCCCTTCAGGTATAAAGTTAAATTGTTTGATGTTTTTCTTGTTTCTTGGGTATCTTGTTCCTTGTTTCTTTATTACTATGAACTTACTTCTTATTGTTGTCAGAAGAAATGTTGATATAATTTCTATCTTGTTGATTTACTGCAACTCATTCTGTGACCTACCATGTGATCTATGCTGGAGAATATTCCCATGCCCTTGAGAAGAATGTGTATTCTGTTGCTTTTGGGCAGAAAGTTCTTTATGCCTATTAAGTGCACCAGGTCTAATGTGTCGTTTAAGGCTGATGTTCCCTTGTTGATTTTCTGTCTGGATGATCTATTCATTGATGTAAGTGGGGTGTTAAAGTCATCTACTATTATTGTATTGCTGTCAATTTCTCCCTTTCTCTGTTAATATTTGCTTTATATATCTTGGTGCTCCTAGTTGTGCCCATATATATTTACAAATGCCGTATCTTCTTGCTGGATTGACCCCTTTATCATTATTAACACCCTCTTTTTTTTTTCAGTCTTTGTTGTGAAGTCTATCTTGTCTGTTAGGTGTATTGCTACTTCAGTTTTCTTCTCATTTCCATTTGCATAGAGGGTCTATTTCCATCCCTTTACTTTCAGTCTGCATGTGTTCTTACTTCTAAACAGAATCTCTTGTAGGCAGAATATGGGTGTTTTTTGTTTTTTGTTTTTTTAATCCACTGAGCTATTCTGGGTCTTTTGATTAGAGAATGTACTCTGTTTAAGTAATAATTGATAGATATGTATTTATTGCCATTTTGTTCATTGTTTTTGGCTGTTTTTAAAGTTTATCTTTGTTCCTTTCTTCTCTTTCTCTCTTCCCTCTTGGTTTGATGGTTTTATTTGGTGTTATGTTTAGATTTCTTTTTCATCTTCTTTTGTGTATTTACTATAAGTTTTTGCTTTGTGGTTACTGTGAAGTTCAAATATATCATTCTAGGTAATGTAACAGCCTATTTTTAAGTTGATAGCAACTTAAATTTGAACATAAACCAAAGATCTATATTTTCACTACACACTTTATTTTTGATATCACCTTTTACATCTTTTTACTGTTTTTAACTCATTATTGCAGTTTTAGGTAATTTTTCTACTTTTACCTATTAGCCCTATTAGTAGCTTTATAAGTGATTAATTTGCCAGCTCTACTATGTATTCACCTTTTCTAGTGAGATTTTTAGTTTCATATGCTTTCTGGTTATTACTGAGTGTCATTTCTTTTCAGTTTAAAGAAGTCCCTTTAATATTTCTTGTAAAGCTGGTTTGGTAATGGTGAATTTCTTTAGCTTTTGCTAGCCAGGAAAACTCTTTATCTCTCTGTCAAGTCTATATGATAACCTTGCTGGTTGGAGTATTTTTGGTTGAAAGTTTTTTTTTCTTTTAACACTTTGAATGTGTTATGCCATTCTTTTGTGGCTTACAAGGATTCTGTTGAAAATTACACTGACAGTCTTAGGGAGTTTCCCTTGTATGTAACAATTTGGGTTTTCCTTGCTGCGTCTAAGATTCTCTTTTTACCTTTTGAAATTTTAATTATAATGCTTCTTGGTGTGACTCTCTTTGAGTTCATTTTATGTGGTACTCTTTGGGCTTCCTTCATCTCGATGTCTGTTTCCATTCCCACATTAGGGAAATTTTGAAGTATTATTTCTTTACATAAGCTTGCTTGCTTGCTTACTTTCTTAGCTTCACATTAACTTGCTTGCTTTCTTTCTTTCCTTTCTTTTTTCACAATTTATTTATTTTAGAGGTGGGGAGGAAGGGCAGAGGGAGAGAATCCTTCAAGAGACTCCTTGGTGAGTGCAGAGCCTGACATGGGGCTCAATCCCAGGACCCTGAGATCATGGCCTGAGCCTATATGAAGAGCTGGACACTCAACCAACTGAGCCACCCAGCTACTCCTCTTCATATAAGCTTTATGCCCCTTTCTCTCTCTCTTCACCTTCTAGGACCCTTATAGTGCAAATCTTATTCCACTTGATGTTGTTACAGATGTTCTTTAAGTTACCTTCATTTTTAAAACCTCTCTCTTTTTTTTTTTTTGAAAAATTTTTAAATTTCTTTTCAGTGTAACAGTATTCATTGTTTTTGCACCACATCCAGTGCTCCACGCAGTA
The DNA here is from genome assembly GCF_902655055.1 of Lutra lutra. NCBI lineage: Eukaryota > Metazoa > Chordata > Mammalia > Carnivora > Mustelidae > Lutra > Lutra lutra. The sequence continues at coordinate 100,324,195 of NC_062280.1, forward strand.
CGTGCCCTCCCTAATACTCACCACCTGGTTCCCCCAACCTCCCACCCCCCGCCCCTTTAAGACCCTCAGGTTGTTTTTCAGAGTCCATAGTCTCTAATAGTTCACCTCCCCTTCCAATTTCCCTCAACTCCCTTCTCCTCACTTTCTCCCCATGTCCTCCATGTTATTTGTTATGCTCTGCAAATAAGTGAAACCATATGATAATTGACTCTCTCTGCTTGACTTATTTCACTCAGCATAATCTTCTCCCATTCCGTGGGTTGCTTCTTTGTTTTCTCTACTCTGTTTTCTTGACTGTTTCCTTTGCTGTGCAGAAGCTTTTGATTTTGATGAAGTCCCAAAAGCTTATTTTTGCTTTTGTTTCCTTTGCCTTTGGAGACATATCTTGAAAGAAGTCGCTGTGGCTGATATCGAAGAGGTTACTGCCTATGTTCTCCTCTAGAATTCTGATGGATTCCTGTCTCACATTGAGGTCTTCTATCCATTTTGAGTTGATCTTTGTGTACGGTGTAAGAGAATGGTCGAGTTTCATTCTTCTACATATAGCTGTCCAGTTTTCCCAGCACCATTTATTGTAGAGACTGTCTTGTTTCCACTGAATATTTTTTCCTGTTTTGTTGAAGATTATTTGACCATAGAGTTGAGGGTCCATATCTGGGCTCTCTACTCTGTTCCACTGGTCTATGTATCTGTTTTTATGCCAGTACCATGCTGTCTTGGTGATCACAGCTTTGTAGTAAAGCTTGAAATCAGGTAACGTGATGCCCCAGTTTTATTTTTGTTTTTCAACATTTCCTTAGCAATTTGGGGTCTTTTCTGATTCCATACAAATTTTAGGATTATTTGCTCCAGCTCTTTGAAAAATACCGGTGGAATTTTGATCGGAATGGCATTAAAAGTATAGATTGCTCTAGGCAGTATAGACATTTTAACAATGTTTATTCTTCCAATCCAAGAGCATGGAATGGTCTTCCATCTTTTTGTGTCTTCTTCAATTTCTTTCATGAGTGTTCTGTAGTTCCTCGAGTACAGATCCTTTACCTCTTTGGTTAGGTTTATTCCCATGTATCTTATGGTTCTTGGTGCTATAGTAAATGGAATTGACTCATACAGCAATTCAGTAATGTGGCAGGATACAAAGTCAATGTACAGAAATCAGTCGCTTTCTTATACACTAGCAATGAAAATACAGAAAGGAAAACCTCTCTCTCTCTCTCTCTTTTTTTCTTTTTGCTGCTCTGTCTGGTTGAGTTCCATTACTTTCACTTCCAGGTCACTGATCTGTACTTCTACTTCATCTAGTCTGTCGTTGAACTCCCTCTAGTGTATTTTTCAATTTCGTTGTTGTATTCTTTTTCTCTGTGATTTCTGTTTGGTACTTCTTTATGCTTTCTATCTCCTGGTTGAAGTTCTCCCTGTTTTTATCTCTTTTTCAAGTTGGTGAGCATCTTTATGGCCATTAATTTGAATTCTTTGACAGGTAGATTACTTACTTTTGTATCATTAAGGTATATTTTCTGAGGTTTTTGCCTTGTTCTTCCATTTGGAACATAGTTCTGTTTTTCCATTTTGCTTGGGTCTCTTTGTTTCTATGTATTAGGCAAAACAGGTAATTCTTTCAGTCTTAAAGAAATGGCCTCATGTGGGTGATGATCCTTCTTGTTCAACCTTTCCCTAGCTCTTGGTTGTGTCTCAAACCTTTGTGATTGTCTAAACCACAGGCTTTACTCTTGATTATGTTCTCATTGTTGAGGGTGTGCCAAGATCTGTCAGTGATCCAGGGGGAGGAATCTCATTGAGCATCTAGCTTGAGGCTGATTGGAAAACAGACCCTCAGGCAAATGCTTTTGAAGTTGCAAATATATACAGTACTGTGGGTTGGCAGTCATGATCCCTGTTGGCCTCTACGCCAAGGGATTTAGACATATTGCCTGAGCAACAGTTAAAAATATCAGGGATCTACGGGCACCTGGGTGGCTCAGTGGGTTAAGCCTCTGCCTTCGGCTCAAGTCATGATCTCAGAGTCCTGGGATGGAGCCCACATTGGGCTCTCTGCCTGGTGGGGAGCCTGCTTCCCCCCCTCTCTCTGCCTGCCTCTCTGCCTGCTTGTGATCTCTGTCTGTCAAATAAACAAATTTTTTAAAAGAACCTTAAAAAAATTGAATCTAGATGAGTATATGAGTTCCTTTCTGAGAAGTCTGGTCAAGCACTCATGAGGTCAAGGTGGTGTGTGAGGATGATGTCTTTTTGCTTATTTACCCTGTGTGCCTCCTTAGCCTCTGGATATGTGGGAAACCTGAAGCCTATTCCTCAGGCTGAAGTTCCAGGCTAAGTAAATAGGTGTTTTTCACAGAAAGACTGAAGTGGTGTTTCAATCTTCTCTTAGTGTAGTGCCATGGGGGCGGTGGCCTGCCACAAGCTGTCTTTCCAGTTGTTACAGTCTCTTGGAGCTCTGAAACTCCAGACCTCTTGGCTACCACAGCTGTGCCATCAAGGGGTGTTCCTTGTGTGGATTTCACATGCCCTCTGGCTTTAGCAAGGCAATAGATGGTGAAGTGGACTGTGCATCTCATTGACTTTAGAAAGACAGCAGGAAATGTCTTGTCTCTGGGCACCTGTGAGCTTCAACAAGGCAGCAGCCCAGATCCCTGTTTGTGTGTGCACACTTGCTTTAGGCTGCAAATGGTAGCCCCAACCAGGGGACAGAGGAGGTTGCAGTTGCCTACACCCACAGATTTTAGCTAAGGAACAGGAGAACTCCAGGACTATTTACACTCACCCACTCAAGCCAGGGAGTGGGGGAGCAGTGCAATCACCCATCCTCTCCAGTCTCTGCAAGTGCTGCTGCCATAAGGTGGTGGGAGGATGCCAGCTGAGCTCACCCATGTATGCTAGCAGGCTATGTAAAGACTACAACAGTGGTGTCTGCCAGGCCGGTTTTCTCCAGGACGCATCTCAATCCCCCACCCCTCCAGTGGGGACCCCTAGATCAGTAAATGCATCTTCATCACATTTATATCTAGGTGGTTTTTGAACTACTCCCCCACCCCTGGGTCTCAGGGCAAGTAGGACTACATGTGAACCCTTTTGGAGGGAAATCTCAGTTTCCTGTATAGCTCTTTGGGACCCCTGGATATAAGCCCCATTGGCTTTCCAAGCTAGATGTTGTGAAAGACTTATTCTCACGATGTAGATCACAGGAGGCTGGATGTTCCATGTGGAGAATGAACCCCTTGCTCCTCCTGGGGACATGGCTCTCTAGTGAGATCCCTTCATATTGTGTGTCACTGCACTGAAGGTGGTTGTTTGTTTTGCATGTCTATGCCCCTTACTTGTCTTGATATGGACCTTTTCTCCTTTGTTATAGAGAGCAGTTCATCTATTTTCATATATTTTTCAGAGGGAAAGGATCAATATGTAGCTGTAGATTAGGTATGTCAATTAGGAGGAGGTGGTTTAGGATCTTCATATGCTACCATCTTGGATCCTCCTCCTTCCCCTCTTTCATCCTCCACCTCCCCTCCTCCTCTCCCCTTCCTCTTCCTCCCTTTCCTTAGGTCCTTAATATATTTACTTGATTTATTTTGTATTTTAGAATATCAAGCTGTTGGCTTTAAAAGTGAGGACCATTGGTAATTATTATTCCCTCAAAATTCAATGCCTTTTTCCTTACTTAAATGTTGCCACATGCTTGTTGGTAAAATAATTATATAACTTTGCTTATTGATTTCCAGGTGCTTTGTGATTATTTCCTCTTTAATTGCATTCTCACAGTAATCCTTCATGGGCTATACTGTTATCCTCAAGATAACAAGAAGTTGAGATTAAGAAAGGTTCATAATTCTCAGGGCCATAGGCAAGTAGTGGAGATACAATGTGCACGGGTCTCTTTTCAGTGTCTCCCCTTTTTATTCCCTGCCACACTGCTTTCTCCTAGATATGGGGAGTCTAGGGATGTGGCAGACATGGGGCAATGTGAGGCGTGGTCAGGGTGGTGCATAGGCAGGAAAGGAAAGATGACTTGCTTTCTCAATTCCATTACCAGACATACAAAGAAAATGGTACTTCCAAGAATCCTGAAGTCAAAAGTAAATAATGCTAGTGAAATTGGAGAACATTTCTTAGCCTTATGCTCTCTGGACGATTTCTTTTCAGGTTGACAGTTTCTTGGAATTCTCATGGCTGGCCATAATGTACTTTGCTCTATCATGTTACCATAAAAAATGTCTCCTGTTTAGGAAAATTAAAGATATTACATCAAATCCATACTCTCATGTCAGCTCCAGTATCTTGAGTCATATTTAATAGCTATAATATTTGATATCTATTGTTCTAAACTCTCCTTTGGGATTGGTATTTAAAATATTCCTTATGCCTAATCAATTCATGTGATTCTATATCTGACACCATCAGGCACCTTCAGTCAGAGAGCAAAACAGTGAGCATCCATGAGCAGAGTTCAGAACAGCTACAACAAAGATCATACACACACACACACACACACACACACACACACACACATATATATATATATATAAAATCTCTGATAAGAATTAATGGTTTTCTGATAAGAATTAATGGTTTGTGTGTCACAAGTGGGATACCTGGCTCTGGTAGATTGGGGCCATATCATTTTCTACAGTTTCAGGGAAAAGCAGAGATATTCAACTATATGATGTGCAAAACCCAAAAGAATCTCTTTCACACAGGAAAGTAAAGTGGCAGATTCTGAATTTCCATGTAACACAATCAGAAAGGTTGTCTGGGTCTTTAGGATGAACTTAAAGGGCATCCTGACAGTGATGTATGCTCTCCTCTTCCCTCCATGACCTTCCCACAGCACTCATTCTCTCTATTACTTCTTGGCACCTCATCAGTTGGTGGCATTAATTTTTTAATTGATTAATTTCTTTTCTTTTCTTTCTTTTTTCTTTTTTTTTTTTTTTTTTTTTTTAGTAATTTCTTACTTATTAACATACACCACTAGAAGTTAGCTCTGGAAGGAACCATACATACCCTCCACTGTGTAGTTCTTGGCGCATAATAGGCATTCAATAAATAGTTATTAAATATTGTGTTTCCTGTAAGTCTTGTCTTCTGAACTTAATTATAAACTACCAAAGGACAGAGTTCACAGTTTATACTCTGAATGGTCCATTGGACTCAATAATGCTGAAGGGACAACACGATCTTGATGATTTGTTACATTGAGTTGAATTAAATCAGATGGAATATGAAAGGCTGACTTCCTGGCTTCTTGCTCTTTTCCATAGTACTTTGTACATGCTTGTTTTATAGCCTCTAATTAACTATGTTTTAACTTTTTATTTTAACACCTGGCTATCTCTTTGCATTTTGTATTCTCTGAGAGAAATATTTATATTTCATTTTTCTTTGAATAATCTTGCACAAGGCAAATGATGGGTAAAGAAGAAGAGCCAACATTCTATTATTTAGTTACTCTCCCAACCATGTGATGGTTTTGTGTGCTTTTCTGATGTTAATTCAATTAATTTTCACAAATCCTGTGAAGTTGATAATTTGATCTTCATTTTGTAGTGGGCCACACTAAAACTCAATTGCCCTACATCACGTATCTGGCAAGATCTAGACCAGAAATGGACACTCAGATCATTCCAACTCCAAAGCCCTTATTCTACTGTGCTGACTCACTTTTGCATAATTTAATGAGCTAACTAATGGAAATAGCCAGAGTAGGCTACAAGTGGAAGTTTTCTCTTCTGCCCACCTCACAATAAAATCTGAATATTTAGGAGATTCTCAGAGAATCATTTCTATTTCAAACTCAAATGTTTAAGCAATACTTCTTATTCCTATTTATCAATATTGCTTTATTCAAATGTATCCTTTCTCATATTAGTAAAAGTAGATCGGATACTATACCAGAGAAAATTTATGTTTTTTTCTGTTTTCTAGTGACATATAGGCCATAAATCTGATATTGACATCACTAAAGATAGCCCATGTCATTCTACCAGCGTTCAGCACCGAAGAGTAAGTGTAGACACCTTGGGATAACTTGGGCTACCTCCCTTAGAAACGTAAACCACCTCTGAGTTACAAGGATGACTTCCCTGAAAAGAGTGTAGATAAGACCTCCTGGAGTCTCTGATGACAGTTATTAACCTTGGGAGGGTTAGTGAGTAGCTCCATTGTCCAAAGGCAATGTCCTAAGACCTTTGGATAAAGGAGTTCAAAAAGAAATTGTACCCCAGGGAGGGATGGTGTAGAGTTATTCTCAGTCTATCAAGTGATGGTTACTCTAATATACCAGTCTTAAAACTGGACACAGAGAGCGTTAAGGATATCAATTTCCAGATCCCTTATTTCTAGATAAGTATATGTTTTTCCTAAAATTTTTATCTGCCTGAAGAATTTGCCTGCGCTTAAAAGAAAACTTCTTTCAGTTTATTTTTTAAAAAGGCGTGTTCCTCATTCATCACCCATCCCAAACAAAAGTACACAGCCTCAGGGTGTTAGAAGAATCTAGACCACTCTGGCAAAGTTTCCTTTAATAAGTAAGGTACTGCAAGGCCTCAGAGCTTTCAGTCTTCACATGTATTAAAAATGTAGGTTGATAGACTTGTTAAACAGAAAATTTGGGGGGCTTTATTGGGATTTCTGATTTCAAATATATGACAGAGTGGGATAGTGGGGTTAATTACAATATTCCCTTAGTGATTTTAACTCTTCTATGCTTTAAGTACTATCAAAGAATGCATTCCTCTTAAGGCAGAGTCCTGTAGGAGCAAAGAAAAGAGACTATCACTAAGAAGCACTGAACACAAAAACTGGCTTTTCTTCCCATGTTTTTAGAAGTAAGCATTTCTTTTCAGCTATTACCAACACTTATTCTTATGATCTGCAATGTGTTCATAAGAAAAACACCTTCAAACAGCCAAAGAACTAGAGATTCTTTTAAAGGAATTGGAATGTGTTGGGTAATTACAAAAAATGTCATGTTAAATTCAATAAAATCCTCCCTACATGATTTCTTTCACATCAAGTTTTTTTCTTAATCAAATTACAACATTGATGTTTTTTAAAATTCTAAGTATTCTTGATTTGGTTTAAATTTTCTATGTCCTATTAACAAGAGACACATATGTTTACCAGGTTTTAGTAATTTTTAGTAGTATGTGCTTTATTACAAATTATGTCCCAAAACTTTGATTAGGAAGCTTAAAGCTGACTAATTTATTTCTTATTTGTAGATGTCACGTAGTATTTAATTATTAAAAAAAAAACAAACTGTCTATCAACACACACACATAATTTAAAGGAATCCATGCTTTTAGCATGTTCTTTGCCTTCCAAGTAAGTTAAAATTTAGGTGTCCACCTTATTACATTATTAAAAATCTGATAATCTACATATTTACTTATTTAAAAACATAAAGTATCTTAGATTTAAATAACTTCAATCAGATTAATTTTATTTATATTTTATAATGTCACTGAAATTTATTTTAGTAGATTTTATAATGTTTCCTTAAATGATTGTTAACATATTTTTGGATTGGAAATTATAGTTTTGTTCATGGATGGCTTGAAAATGAGAGCTAAGTTAGCCAAACTAGGTTACATGTTAGTTTTTTCAATATTGTTAGGATATATTAATTTGTTCCCAATAGCTGAGATCAATCAGCAATCCAAGGTTTAGATGAAAGTATTCTTAAAGGATTTGAAAATATAAAATATTGTACCAAAAATACTGTTTGAAGTTAATATTTAATAAAATCAATAGCATTTCAATTTCCCCAAAGTTTTCTGAGAATAGTAGGTTATATAGGTACCTCAAAGTAAAAGAATAAAAGTATAAGTAACAAATCTTGGTAAAATTAGGTAATTAATAAAATGACTAGCTAGTAAGTAATTTTGCTAGCCAAGTGATTTTTATTACTTGTTTTCAACAACCAGAGGGTAGGATATTGAATTTTTCTCCTATAAGGCTGTGGATTAATTAGGAAAATAAAAGGGATTTTTTGTGTTTACACTCTGACTTAGCAGAGTGAGAAGTATTCTGTTACTTAAATGGAGAAAGAATTGTCCGTTAATTATCCACCAGCTCCATGGAATAAGGGATTTCTAAATAAGCAGTTTTGATACCTGGTAAATGCCTAATTAAGATATTAAAGAAAAAAAATTTCTGTCATTCATTCCACAAATATCTTGAAAGTTCATGTAGAAGTTGTCCCAGACTTTGGTGGGGGAGCATTGCACGTCAGACATAACCTCAGTCTAGAGACTCCTTTTCAGTTGGGCAGAGTTAGGCAATAACAGAAAAGTAAATACAATAAGTTTTTTTTAAGATTATGGTGTTCATTATGAAGAAAATAGTGTAAGGGAATATGGTAAGGATTGACTGGGTGAGGTTGGAGGAATTCCCTTAGCATGGGCAGTTAGAGCGGTTGGCTGAGCCCTCTATGACATGAAGTAGAGGCAAGTGAGCACTTCTCAGAAAAGGAAACAGCAGGTGCAGTCTTGAGGTGGGGAAGGCTTGACACTTAGTCAGGCTTACATCTTAGATGGTAAGAAGCACACTTGCATTTGAACAGCTCTTAGCAGTGGCCACAGATCTTCACACCCCTGATATCTACATAGCTTGTCTTAACTGCTCGTTCTATAAGTAGTAGTTCTGGAGTCCTCACTGCCCATAAACCCCCAAACTGGTAGTTTCCTCTCCCTTTCTGTTTGCTCTGAAAATTAGATACAAAGAAAGACAACTTTTATTTTTGTCTCATCATCAAATAATATATATCTGTTGTGAAAGTGTTGATAGAAACTTGAAAAACCAAAACAAACAAAAAAAAGGCCATAAATAAGGAACTAAAGTTTTGAAGAAAATAGTACTAAAATATGTTGAAAAATACTGAAGAAAATATAATGAAAAGTATAAAGGCAAAAAGAAAAAGCAGATGGAATCCCCATTCCTGGAATGAATCAGAATTAACACTTGTGTGAATTCCTTTTATTTCTAATCTTCAAAAGCAAACATGCACACCCATATAATTAAATGTATATATTCATAGTAGTTCATTTTATTCTTTTGATTTTCATCAAATACATGTTTCTCTATCATCTGTCACTGTCTCTGTCTCCTCATCTGTATCTATATGTGTATCTATACCTGTCTGTCTACCTACTTATTATCATACAAAAAAGCAGGGAAGGTAGTGACTAGCTTAGCCAACTAAGTTATATGTTAGTTTATTTGGTATTGTTAGGATATCACTTTAATGCATTATAAACCACTCTGTCTTCGCCTAGAATTACCTTTCCATATTGGTCAGTTGGCACAATTTTGCCAACTTTATTTTCTACCATGGTACCTTCCTACGTCAGCAGAAAGATCAACAGTTTCTTCCTTTGGGTCCCAATGTTTCTTTGATGGTTCACATCCTTATTGCATTTATTTGCATAGCAGAAGTGAGCTTCCTATACAAGGCGGGTACAAAAAACATCAAATTTCTTAATTTTTGTAAGTCAAATCAATCTGGATCCAAGCTCTTGCTTGAGAGAGTATAAACTAAATAAGTTTCAGTCATGTTTCCTATAATAATACAGGAACCCAGTGATCACCTGAGAAAGGTAGAAGGACCTCTGTCATGATAACCAGTCCCCCACATGCTCCTTTCCCAAGCCCTTCTGAGCTTATCAAAGACATGTGATCTCATTCCCACAAAGGGAACTCCATTTTCTTGGTGACTAGTATGGATCTATAAGTTCTTCATCAGTGCTCCTAGTTTAGTATGTTACAATTTCCCACCAATGTTTCTTCCTCTGGTCAGAGGGGCATTGAGGATCAATCACAGAAAATCCCCAATTCCAAACCCTTGTTTCCTTTTGTGGTCTTCAGGTTTATCTTGTATCTCCAAACTCCGATTTCCATATTTCTCAGTAATTCTGAACCCCCAAAGAAAAATCTGGGTTAAAAAGGATGTTCAGTTGCCCTGCAACTTCTGCTTTTGCTTGTATCCCACATACCAGAGTCCATGATGTTTTCTCAAGTTAGAAAGGTAGAAATATGGAGGAAGTTCTTTCCACTTCCCTCCACAGTGAGAAACAGCAAGAAGTCAGCATCATAATAAATAACCTAGCATGATTATGTACATGTCTATGTCACTCTACAGTTCTAGACTTCCTTTAGCTCTGGATCCCTCAGAAATAGTGCTTGACACATAGTAATGTATCCAACAAATACTAGTTGAATAAACAAATTCATTCATTATTACTTCTGATTTAGAAACACAATAGGATACAACATTTTGTAATTTCCATGTTGCTCCATTACGTACAGTTTAGAGATCAAGGTCCTTTTTCTATTTTTTCCCACCCCTATAGAGATACTGAATAGTAAAACAGATATTTAAGTGTTGTTATTTTGATGGGGCAGATTCTGGGAAGAAGGATTTGAAAGCCTGAAACAAAGAATAACATATCTGGATCTGGGTGGTTGATCTTTTGTTTTTCCCCTTGAGAAGGACCTCTTGGAACAAAGTATTTTATATTTGCTCTATTGCAGCTTTTGGCTCACTTGAGGAATTAATTGTAAACTATTGCTGTGGGTATACCATAAAGCAAGCTGAGACTTTGTGATGGGCTGGTATGGAGAAGGGATAAGCAGCATGTGGGCTGGGAGGAATTTTCAGTGCTTTGTGTTGAACCCTTGCACAGGCATGGTGAGGGGTAGTTAGCAATCCAAATCACTGTCTAAATGTCTGAGAAAACTCTGGATGGCTCTAGGCTCACCTCAGTCAGCCTTCTGGACACATTGATCTTGATGGGTAAAGTGGCAGGAATTTGTAGTTGTCACAAGGGTTAGCTGATTTGTTGTTGTTGTTGTTGTTGTTGTTAAAATGGTAACTTTATTTATTTTTTATTAACATATAATGTATTATTTGCCCCAGGAGAACAGGTCTGTGAATCATCAAGCTTACACACTTCACAGCACTCACCATAGCACATACCCTCCCCAATATCCATCCCCAGCCACCCTCTCCATAACCCCCTCTCCCCGGCAACCTCATTTTGTTTTGATGCCATAGGAAAGTGATTTTACAGCTAGAACTATTTACTAAGTGGATTTTAATTTAATATTGAAATCATTAATGCTATAAAATTCAAACCTAGACTAAAAAAACCTGATAATCTGCATATAATTTTTTTAACTTCTTTGATTACATAACAAAAATTAAGTGGAACATTTTCTTTAAGAAATCTAGCATAAACCTTGAAGTGGAGCACAGTAGGGCAGTGCTTAAGTCACCTGTGTAGGACTTATTAAAAGATAGAAAAACTGATCCTGGACCTCTCATTCCCCTGTCCTCTTTTACCCATGTTAAAAGGCACCCATGGAAAGGCAGAATGAAAGGAATTCCTAGGGGTAGAGACCCTTAAGAATATCTTCATTCCTCTTACTTATCTGATCCACAGAAGAAGGCTCAAAGAGTCTACTTGTGGAGATTGAGTGCCTACAACAAGGGGGCATTGACATTTTGCTCCTGGGCTGGAGGTTTGCTTAGCGGCAAAGATCCCACTGTATCATATGTGGTGAAAGAGCTTTGGGGAGAACCTGACATATGTGCTGAGCAGTTTAAAGGAATTCTGAAGGATGGAGGTGAGCTCCAGGAACCCATGCTGACAGAGCAAGGAGAGAGGACCAAAGTAGTGAAAAGCCTGTACTTTGGTAGTTTGGCAAGACAAGGACACATGTGATTCCCCATGCAGAACAAATACTCAGGAAGAAACTTGGCTGAAGCCAAATTGAAAGTCTTTCTACACAAGAAGGCTGACTGTGGAGCAGTGCCATTATCCTGCACTTGTGCTGAGGTTGAAAGTAATTTATTTCACCGCTTGATTTTTTTTAGATGCTTTTTTTATTGACTGGAATCTGCATTCCCTCCCAAAATAACTATACAGTTGTATGGTCATCTTCCCGATAGAAGTCACAAAGGAGACCTGAAATATATAGTTTCAGATGTCCTTCAGTTTGAAGCAGGTTCTTAATCCAGCAGCTGATCAAGAGAAATCATCCCACAATAGGCAGGGAGTAAGAAGACTTAAAGCTTAAAACCTGATGAGCCTCAGAGAAGGGGGGTGGGTTCAGTGAAAGAAGAGAGTAGATCTAAGGCTCTGGGATAAATTTACACATAGGAAAGTTACGGTCTTTATGACTTTTTGGTCCAACCTGATTTCAATGTTCTACTCTTAAATATTTCTTTTTGATTACAGATTTATTATCTTTCTGGGTGCTGAGATAACAATGATTTTAGTACCTCCTCCTTATCAGTAGATTTGCTTATCAAGAGCCATATCAACTATTTCTTAGTTTAGTGATGAAAATGTGATTGCTAGAATAAGTCACCACCTCTGAGGATGCAGTCAGCAAATGATCAAACGTTGCTGGACTCCAACTGGCTAAATGCAAAGTGTGGGCCAGTTCTAAATATCTTATCAATGATGAAAATCTAAGTGTGTAAGCTGTTGACACCACTCATGACATAAGTGATTTTGCTTTATATTTTATTAGCACATAAACACTTTTTTTTTTTTTTTGCTTAAAAATCTGGTAGTAAGTTCTGCTTTAAAAATGTCTTCCCCTAGAAAAAGCTAAAAATATACATGCCTGTGTGTTGTATAGCTTATTCCAACCATAGTTAGGTGAATCAATGTGGATACTTTCAAATGCAATAGACTGTTTTGCATTCTTAAGCTAAATTTGGAAGTGGGGAATGGGAGATGGAAACATTTTTCAGAGTTTATCATGGCCCAATGCACGGGTCACTTAAAGTAGACTTGTGTGTGGGACATTAAGGGAGAAGTCTGAGTGGTCAGCATGTTGGTGCAAATAGGGTTGGGCAAGAAGGTTACTTCTCAGTAGGTACCCAGAGAAACTTAACCAGCTTAAAGAAACCAGACTAACTCTACAGGCTATACACTGGCTGGTACTGGCTTTTTTACATATTGCCAAGCTTGGGTTGGGACACAATTTGGACACTGATGGCCTATAGGATGGTATTCCTTTATGCAGACAATCAGGACTGGGAAAAGAGAGAAACTTGAACATAAAAATGAATTGGAGGAAGCAAATAGAATGAGTGAGCAAGCAAGTGACATAGAAGCTAGAATTATAAAATCAAGTAGAATTAGAAAGCTCTAGCTTGAAAGCAACTGATTTCTGTACATTGATTTTGTATCCTTCCACATTCCTGAATTGCTGTATGAGTTCTAGTAGTTTGGGGGTGGAGTATTTTGGGTTTTCCATACAAAGTATCGTGTCATCTGTGAAGAGAGAGAGTCTGACTTCTTCTTTGCCAATTTGAACACCTTTTATTTCTCTTCGTTGTCTGATTTCTGTTGCTAAGACTTCTAGTACTATGTTGAACAAACTTAACAAGACAGAAAACAACAAATGTTGGAGGGGATGTGGAGAAAGGGGAACCCTCTTACACTGTTGGTGGGAATGCAAGTTGGTGCAGCCACTTTGGGAAACAGTGTGGAGATTCCTTAAGAAATTAAAAATAGAGCTTCCCTATGACCCTACAATTGCACTACTGGGTATTTACCCCAAAGATACAGATATAGTGAAAAGAAGGCCCATATGTACCCCAATGTTCATAACAGCAATGGCCACAGTTGCCAAACTGTGGAAAGAGCCAAGATGCCCTTCAACAAATGGATGGATAAAGAAGACGTGGTCCATATATACAATGGAGTATTATGCCTCTATCAGAAAGGATGAATACCCAACTTTTGTATCAACATGGATGGGACTGGAGGAGATTATGTTGAGTAAAATAAGTCAAGCAGAGAGTCAATTATCATATGGTTTCACTTACTTGTGGAATATAAGGAATAACATGGAGGACATTAGGAGAAGGAAAGGAAAAGTAAATTGGGGGAAATCGGAGGGGGAGATGAAGCATGAGAGACTGTGGACTCTGAGAAACAAACTGAAGGTTTTGGAGGGGAGGGGTTGGGGGGTTAGGTGAGTCTGGTAGTGGGTATTAAGTATTGAGCACTGGGTGTGGTGCATAAACAATGAATCTTGGAACACATGTTTGTCATCACTACAATATTAAATTTTGTTTTAAAAGCTGTAGTTACTATAGTAATTTAGGAAAATAAAATATGTCATATATATATGTAATACATGTGAAATTTAAAAATTATCTTTATTTGTATATGATGTAATTGTATACCTAGAAATCACAAGAAGCTCCAATAAAATCTATTAGAATTGTAAAAACATTTAATTAGAATTTAAATTAGAATTTTTTTTAAAAAAACCTCTAGCTTGAGTGTTTACTTGAATTGAATTTACTCGAATTGTTTATGAGTGTAAGTAGATTGGTACCCTCTCTTAGGGTAGAGGAAGGAAGTGAGAAAAAGTTCCTCAATTGTAGATGATAGCTAGGTTTTATATACTTAGGTTTTTATGGTTTTCATGAATATTTATCATATGGAATCTTTGGTTTAAACTTTTGTGGTTTTCTTAAATTTAAAGGCATTATTATATCAATCAGGAATTTGTTCAAATACAAAATACAGAAAACCTAATTAGCTCAACATGAAAAGCCTAAAGGCATATTTGCCAAACAATACAAGAAATTTGGCATTAACAGTCCAGGGCAGGTGGGTTTAGTAATGACCTTGGAGATCTAGGCTTCTCTCATGTTTCTATTTTACCATCCTTAGTGATTTGGCATTTATGTTTGTGCATATTGCTTTATGGGCACAGGAACTGCCAGATCCCCAGGCTTCATGACTACATTACATACTATATAACAGGCTCTTACAATAGGCAAGGGAAAAGAGTATTGAAAGTGCAAGTTGCATTAGCCAACCTGTAGTGTTGGCCTACAGCCATTCTGTGGATAAATACATAAGCAATTATTAGATAACATGGTATGTTCTAAATTATTAATTTTATCTTCTCCCCAATATAGTAATATGAGAGCTGGTGGTTTTACTTGCTTTTAACCTAATTTATCTTAGATTCAGCCTATTTTCTACTATACCTGGGCCTATGGCTCTTTGAAAAAAATGGAAGGCTGTTAAACTCATCTGGCAATTAAATTCTGTTGTGCATGCCAACTCTTGTCAACTGAAAGGGCTGTCAAGACTTCCACGTAGAAAGGGATTTTAAGGTTGCCCTAAGGCGTGGCAGAAAAGTGGGCCTTGATATTTGCCATGAGGGAAAATAGGGGAAATGTTTGCCTATGAGCTGAATGTGTATCCTCCCTTTCTATAAAATTCATCTACAGTATAAATCCTTCCATGGGATTTATTATACTGATTTTTCCTCTTTACCCATGTAACTCTTTAATGCCAGGGTTTATTAAGCAGGGTAAACTGATGCTTTTGCTAAGTAAAAGTGAGTTCAGTGGAGAAGCTCCCATGTTACGGAAGGGAAAACCAGGTAGACAGTCAACTAAACTTATTTCTTTGAAAATTAAGGAATTCAACTAGTCTTTCGAATATCACCATAAGTTGCATATTCTAAGTAATGTGCAAAAGACTGACAGATGCCACATTATGTTGAAGTTTATGCTATCATTCTTGTAACTCGTTATCTGTTGGAACAAAACATTATGCCCAGAATAGCATCCTTAAATTTCTCTACTCAAAGATAGTTCTTAAAATTTTCTGTTCATAAAAATGAACATTCATATTCCCTTGTATTAGTTCACTTAAGCTGTCATAACAAAATGCCATAGACTGGTATAGTTTAAACACCAGAAATTTATTTTCTTATAGCTCTGGAGGCTGAGATGTCCAAGATTGAGGTGTTGGCAAGATAGGTTTCATTCTGAGTCCTTTTCTTTTGGCCTGCAAGCAGCATTTACCTTGTTGTGTGCTCATATGACCTCTTTGTTCATGTAGAGAGAAAGAGCAAGATATCTAGTGTCTCATCTTATAAGGATATTAATCCTACAGTATCAGACTCCACCCTTATGATCTCATTTAACTTTAATTAACTCCTTATAGGTCCAATCTCCAAATGCAGTTACATTTGTGGGTTGGAGCTTCAAAATATGAATTTGGGGGAATACAGTGTAGTCTTTAACATCCCTATAAGACATAATTATAAGGAAGTTATAATCCTAAGACAGAAGATGTATTTTTTCATTACAGGTTCAATAAACTATCTTTTATTCTAGCCTTTATTATAAGTCATGACATCCTCAATCCACAGAGTGTTCAAGGTCTTTAGAAAGATTTGTGAGGAAGCATGAAAAGCAACCTAAATACACTTTTCATTAGAGTCCTATTTTTGGCCAGAGTTATTCAGCCTGAGAGGTCACCAAGGATGATAAATACCAGCAGTCCAAAGGTTAAGTTCTTTTCTTCCACATAAACTTTAATCAGTTTTATGATTTTTAATTCTTATTTTAATGAGGCATCAGAGAATACTGAATAATTCCCTCTAATGAACTTTTTTTTCCCCCTTTCCATGAGAGATGACTTAAGTAAAAGGGTTTGCCAAGTATATATCAAATCTTGATTAAGGAAATTGTTCTGATCTACTTAATGTAATATTTAAAACCAATGACATAAACAAGTCACATTGATAAGCAGATCACTATGATTTGGCAGAAAAAAATACTAAACTATCATTTACCAAAAAAACCCAGAAAAACAGTTTTACTTCTGATTGTCTCTGGTCTCCTGAGATAAATCCTAAGAGAAGAAAGCAAGTACAAAAGTGGTAAGAGCCCTTGGATTGGAAGATAGGAGACCTGAGTTTGAATGTATCACCACTTATGTTTTCTGAGTCTCAATTTCTTTGTAATGAGAGTACTCATTTCTATCTAAAATGATGGGGGTATGATTATGAATGCCTTTAGAATTGTGTCAGTCATGTTATCGACACGAAACAAATTTGTACTAGATGATTAGTCCTGTGTGGATAGATATGCATTGAACTAATGGTTGTAACTCCAACACATTTCTAATTTTTGACTAAATAGATACTCAAAGAATGTTTGCTGAATGAATGAGAGAATATCTTATAGACAAGTGACTCATTATCTGGTTTCCTTTCCTCCAGTATTCATTTTGCCCTCCATGATCTTCCAGCTCTTGTAGTTTATAATATTTCAATTCAGAATAGGATTCAAATCATAATACTTAAGCGTGGAAGGAGCAGCAAGTGAAAATCCCATCTTAGGCAAGACAAAGTGTGTACTAATGGATAAACCACTAACACTCGACAACCTAGAAAACAATTTTCTCTTTTTGGATTTCTCCTGTCACAATCACAGAAGTAGTGCATATTCATTGAAAATATGAGCAAATCCAGTCCTGTATACATTTTTTTAAAAAATAAAAGAATGTCTTTCTTTCCCCATTCTTAACCTTCCTTCAAGTCCTACTTCCTAGGAATAAATGATGACAAATGTTTGATGCATATTTTTCTTCAGATCTCTCTCTCTCTCTCTCTTACTCTCTCTCTCTCTCTGTTTCTTTCTCATATATTCAGATGAAGGACTAGATGGATAGAGTATTTTTTAATGAATTATACCAGTCACATTTATAATTTATAAAGAAAGGAACAGAGAGAAAATCCCCAAAGAATGACTCTGCTTTTTGTAGTTTGCTATACTATGAAACCTGAAGTGTGTGTAGGATTGGACCTGGTGAATGGAGTTTTTGCTCAGAATGGTTCCTCTTGTCACTTACAGTTATAGCTCATGGATGACAATCTTTTTTACATCAATCCTGGGCTGACTTGATAATGATTGGGCTAGTTGAGGTTCCTTCCTCCTTTTTAAATCCAAGTCTGACATTAAATAATGGAACTCTCCAACTGATCGAAAGGATAGTTTGGGTACTCACTGGATCAGGCATTGGGCATAGTTATTGAAACAGAGCTGGGACATGGTTTCAGAAATGTAGACTTTAATGGATGAAAATCCAATTATGTTTCATTATTTTAATATGTTACTTTATTTTTTGCTGTAGATAGATGGACTGCTTGTGAAACTATACTTACAGTTTGCCTAAAACTTTCCACTTAGAGAAGTTTATATCCCAGCATTACCAGAAGCTGGGGTTGCTTAAGGTTTTCAAGTTTTCATTGAGACATTTTGTGCCTTAACTTCTGTTTGTTTGCTTTTGGTCATGTGGGCTTTAGCACTTTGCTGCTGGTACTGAGGTTGGAGATGGAGACCTGGGCATATAGTTATATGCCCTAAATAGTCCTTAAAAGGTTTACTTCTAAATTCCTTAATTGTTGTCTCTATAAACCACAACCATATCCTCATAAAATCTTGGGGTCTGAAAACCTCCACAAGATTGCATTGAAATTGGCACAAACTCTCTTAAATTCTGACTTCTAAATTCACCGCTGTGCATCCACATTTCTTTTTTTTTTTTTTTAAGATTTTTATTTATTTATTTGACAGAGAGAGATCACAAGTAGACGGAGAGGCAGGCAGAGAGAGAGAGAGAGAGAGAGGGAAGCAGGCTTCTTGCTGAGCAGAGAGCCCGATGCGGGACTCGATCCCAGGACCCTGAGATCATGACCTGAGCCAAAGGCAGCGGCTTAACCCACTGAGCCACCCAGGCGCCCCATGCATCCACATTTCTTATTTCTATCAAAATCTCTGCCAGTTTCTATTGATGGCTGAAAAAAGACAATTCTTAGTAGGGGTAGGGCAAAGATGAATGAAGACCAGCCTCTGACACATCCACTCAGGGTATCCTGTACACAAGTCCCTCACTCCCTTTGGGCCTCTGGCCTCCAGTTCCAGTAACTCCAGTCCATTCTGAGAACCTGGCTCACTCTAGGGATCAGGTGGTATATAAACATTTCAACTTTTTTTTTTAAGATTTTATTTATTTATTTGACAAAGGAAGATCACAAGTAGGCAGAGAGGCAGGTAGAGAGAGAGAGAGAGAGAAGCAGGCTCCCCACTGAGCAAAGAACCTGAAGTGGGGCTTGATCCCAGGACCCCGAGATCATGACCTGAGCCAAAGGCAGTGGCTTCACCCACTGAGCCACCCAGGCGCCCCGGCATTACAACTTTTGTAACAAGAAAATAGATAAGTGATATACTCTTAAGGAGCTCAGTTTTGGAAAAAGGGGGAGTAGTGAAAAAGAAAAAGGACAGAATAGAATAGACTCTACCTGGGTAGGAGTAATCTGTATCCAGTTTTGGAAGAGGTAGGACTGATATTCAGCCGGTGGGCTCCGTAATGAGTTTTCTATATTAAAATGCTTCCTTATAGAAGGGTGTTTCCCATGGCTTTGCCTCTAGTGATCACATTTGTCTGGACGGAAAGAGGGTCTAGGAGCAGAGCAGAGATAGCACCTAGTGGGTGCTATAAACAAAAGAGAAAGAAACATTGAAACCATTATTAAAGATTTTGACCATTTTCTGCTTGAAAGGGGAAAAACATTCCAGCACATGAACTGAGATGATAGAGATAAGAAGACTTAAGGAAGACTAAGAGAAAACCCCAAAGACTGAGAAGAGGGGTCAGGACAAATTGCTAACATGGATGTCAGGGTTGCAGAGACTTCTCTGTGCTGGGAGATAGTGCAGGAATGAAGTTGTGTCGATGAAAATGCTTTGGAACATTTAGCACAAGCTCACTCTGCAACATCTCTGTACTTGTCCAGTGAGTTGCAAACACTGGCCACAATGAACTCTGTTCTAAAACTTTGCAGTCCACCAGTGATACTGGTTGAGTAGCCACAGCATTCCTCAACCAGAACTTATTATTGGTAGCAGAGTATCAAGTTAAAAGCACTGTTTTCTGCTGCCTCAAGAAGACATGCCTAGGTGACTGGTTCAGTGCCTCAACCAAGTGGGCTGGCGTTCAAGCTAAATCATTCACAAGAAACTCCGAGCTTTGACTCAGTGGTATTGCTACTGTCTTCCTCCTGCTGCTTCTCTGTTCGGAGTCACTTCTC
The DNA here is from genome assembly GCF_902655055.1 of Lutra lutra. NCBI lineage: Eukaryota > Metazoa > Chordata > Mammalia > Carnivora > Mustelidae > Lutra > Lutra lutra. Next base: position 100,344,142 of record NC_062280.1, read on the forward strand.
AACATCAGGGGCCTCTGTAGAACACTGGCCCAGCCATTCAGGCAGTCAGTATTTATTAGCTTTCTATTAAATGTCAGCCACCAGGCAATGGTGAGAAGTTGAGGAGTAGGTGGTGCCAGGAAGTTCACTCTGAGTTGCTATCCGCTGATGGAAGAGCTTGAGTAATGGAGAAGGTCTGGTATCAAGAGGACCTGGGTTTCAGTATTGACTCCAGTGTTTAGTGGCTCTGATGCTTATTAGCCCTTGGGCAAATTAATCTCTCTGAGTCTCAGTTTCTTGATTTGTCCTCTAAGGGCAGTTTTACTTGACACATCTTGTGTGGTTACTCTGAGAAAAAGTAACACGTAAAAAGTGCTGGGAGAGAGACGGATTCAGAATGGTGACACCATAATGGCTTATTTCATTTCCTTCTGTCTCCTGATCAATACGAGACTCCACATCTGGATATTAAAACAGCAAGAAGGATGGACTCATCAACTTTAAAGTTATTCGTGTTGCTCAGAGAGAAGTTCAAAGACTTGAAATAATTTCTGAAGCTCCTTTAAGATCTCAATTACCTTGTCATTGGAACAAATTTCCATGAGGTTAGGGGTGGGCTGGCAGACACCTAAGTGGAGAAGCAAAGGAAAACCGATAGCCTGGGCATTTTGCCAGAGAGAGAGCAAGAGAGAGAGAAAGTGTCTTCTAGACTTTGCCTCTCTTCCTTGGTGTTATTTAATCATTGTAGCTTTGCTGGAGTTCTCCGGTAGGCATTTATTATTGATATTAGGGCTGTTCTTTTTACTTTGAAGTTCCCAGTGACACAGAACAGCTGAAAATCTGATCGCAACATGCCGTTTTGAGTTCACTTAATGTTCTCTATCTCCTAGGCCCCATAAATAAAGAATCAGTGTGTTTGGAGATTTACTTTGGAGCCCCGTTCATCTTCCTTATCTTTAAGTATAGGAAAGCTGAACTGCAGGGTCTGCATCATTCTGCAGTCTTTGGCCTGTAAGCCAAAGGCAGTGAAGAGATTCTCCCTGAATCTATGGCCTCTCTGACCTCTGGATAGGTATTGGGTACAGATTTTAATTACTGTGTATCATTGACCCTTAAGTGCCACACCTCCATGTAGAGGAAGATAAAGCTTTTAGATCATAGCAGTATCCACACAGCTGCCTACTTAAGTACTTTGTGTGTGTCTGGCTCCTGTGTTTGAGAAGCCTCTACCATATCAGAGGGGTTTTACATTTGCTAGGGTTGGAGTCCCCATCAACCAGGAGTAAGAGAGACAAATCCCATTTTACTCCCTTGCCATTTTCTACCACATTGAACATAATGGTTCAGAGAGAGCTTTCAGAAATAGTAAACATTAGTATGTAATGGGGACTATATCATTACTGACATTTCAGCCATATCTTAATCAAAATTCTTTACTATCTTACATCACCTGAGTCACTAATTACCTCTTTTTCTCCCCATTCCTTACAGTGGTATTCTTTTTTGGATTTCCATTGGTTTGACACTTAGCTCTTTGCTAGTTGACTGCTCTATTCTTTCTGACTCCTAAGGAATACTGTAGGACTTTTCTAAGAAAATTTCTACTTTCCTCTTCAGTATAAATACTGCTTATTCCTTTCTTTCCAGGATTACAATGAGGTAGCAGAAAATTTCTGCAATTTTTTATTTCTATGAGTTTCTTCTTTGGGGTCTTAGTGAGCTTTGACCATCTTACACTAAAATCATCTGGTTGGGACAAGGCAGTCTTAAAAAGGAATATTTTTGTATGGGCCCCACCTGACACCAGCCACAAAGAAGTTTTGGATAAGTGCTTCTCAGATGATTTTAGCCTTTAGCTAGTGTTGGCAACAACTGGCTTATGCTTTCATTTATTAATTTAATAATTAAGAGGACTTTATAAGGCATTATAAAGCCCTGAATAACTTGGCCATATCCAGTTTTTTGATGATTTTGACAACTATGTTTTGGTCCAAATTACAAATCTCTGATGTGATCTCTCAAGTTGTCAACTGTATGCATACATATTGGATCTCTGTAGTGTACTATGCCTTAGCTACCACTCTGGTCCGGCAAGTATCAGGGCTTTCTATTCTGCCTGCTCCTGCCACCCATCTGAAGCTGTCCTTCAGATATTGAGGATATGGAAATGTACACATCTGTCCTCACACATTGTTGCTCAATTGCAAGTACTTCAAAATAGGTAAGGCAAAGTTAAGGAGTCAAATGGAGCCACAGGAAAACCAAAATAAGCACTGTTGGACCACACATGGTCCTGGAACCAGGAATTAAGGGAGTTGAGGACCAGCCCACTTCTCTGTTTCTCTGCATATTTTTGTTGTTGTCTTTTCTGTGCTGCTGTTCACATTTTCTTAGCATTGGCAAGTGTAACCGAGATATGGTTGCCTTGGCCCCAACTCCAGCTACTTAATTTTTCTGGTTTAAGTTCCCAATAGACATTGGCTCTTTTGCTATTTTTCAATTCTAAATCGCAGAAAGAGAAGTTTTTTTTGTTTGTTTGTCACTCTCTAGTCAATCCCTTTAGTTATCACCATGAGGAATGGGCTCGTGGGGTTTGTTAACTCCTTACTAGAGGTTGGGAGAACAAGTTTTTTGAGGAGTTAAGGAAACTGGAAGGAAAAGATAGCCATCTCTAGTACAATTCCACACATACACGCACACGTCATGTATGTACATACGCAGTATCACTGCAGAAAAAGCAATACGTAGGTTAGAAAACTGAAGTTGAGAAGCAACAGAAGAAAAGGGCTTGAGGTGAGAGGAGAGAGACATGGACTCCTTGACTGGCATCATCTTGGGCAAATGCCTTACCATTTCTGAATCTCATTTTTCTCATCTGTAAAGGAGGGGGCTGGAGAAGTGGTTTGTTATGCCTTTCCATAATATCTGTTATTTAAAAAAAAAACTGTTAAAAAGTCATGTTCTCCATATCCACTTTCCTCTTTACCTTAAACTACTGGTTCACAAACATTTTCGTTTAGGGAACACGATTTTTTTTTTTTTTTTTAAGAAATTGAGAAACCCAAAGAGCTGTTGTTTATATGGGTCATATCTATTGATACTGACTCTGTTGGAAATTCAAACTAAGAAATTTTAAAAAGTATTTATTCACTTAAGAATCATTATAACAGGGGCACCTGGGTGGTTCAGTGGGTTAAGCCGCTGCCTTCGGCTCAGGTCATGATCTCAGGGTCCTGGGATCGAGCCCCGCATTGGGCTCTCTGCTCAGCAGGGAGCCTGCTTCCTCCTCTCTCTCTACCTGCCTCTCTGCCTGCTTGTGATCTCTCTCTGTCAAATAAATAAATAAAATCTTTAAAAAAAAAATTAAAAAAAAAGAATCATTATAACATACCCATTATGTAATAATGTCAGTAACATATCTTTATGAAAAGTAACTATAATTTCCAAAGCAAAACAAAATCTCTTTAATGTCTGCCTTAAAAGAAAACAGATGGATTTTAATACCTATGTCAGCACTCAATCTGTTGCAATTTGTTGTTTGGCTAAAGTGCGTAAAGACGGTTGAGCTCATACAGTAATATGGTTGAAAAAGAGAGGATAATAGACTTTTCAGATAATGCTGGGTCTTTTTCTTTGATACCACACCAAAACTCTACTAATGGTAGTTTCTTAAATATTAGTTGCAATATGGAATCTGAAACCATATCAATTAACTTTTCATTGTGAAGAGATTACTAATCTGTTTTGTACTTTGAATCTTAGCTATACCTGATTCTTTAATATTATGCATTGTTCATTTGGAAAATATTGGTTTATTGACTTAGATGTTACAAATGTTGACAAATTGCATTATGTAATATTAAAAATATTTGATTTGTTAATATCACCATCAAGCTTACCAAAGTCTTTAGATATTGGGAAAGTGGTAATCTCACATGACAGAGAGTTTCCTAAATTCTAATTTTGGTTTGATAGTTCAGATTTTAGTGTTGGTAACAGATAGTGTCAACTGTCTTTCTGATCATAGGTTACTTAGCTCATTTTAGAGAAAGTATCTGTCAAATATTCAAGTATGAATAACCATCATTTATATGTCAGTTGTTTTTTCAAGTAAAAAGGCAATTCCATTGAAAATTAGCTAGCCAATTTACAATTTAATTGTGCAATTATTTATTTTGATTAATAGTCTTGCTTTATGCAATTTCAAGAACAGTCTTGATGACCATGTCATACAGAAACATAAGAAAGAATATGTGGGAGGGAAATAATCTTATGATTTACATATCTGAAGATATCTTTGTTTCATCTTCCTACTTGATTAATAGTTTGACTAGTTATAGAATTCTGTGTTAGACACAATATTCTTTTTTTTTTAAAGATTTTATTTATTTGACAGACAGAGATCACAAGTAGGCAGAGAGGCAGGCAGAGAGAGAGGAGGAAGCAAGCTCCCTGCTGAGCAGAGAGCCCGATGCGGGGCTCGATCCCAGGACCCTGGGATCACGACCTGAGCCGAAGGCAGAGGCTTCAACCCACTGAGCCACCCAGGCGCCCCAAGACATAATATTCTTTAAGTGTGTTCCACATGGCCTATTAGTTTCCAGAATTTGTGTTGAGAAACTCATGGCTACCTTGATTCCTCATCGTTTGTGTATAACACTTTTATTTTTCATTCATGGTATCTCTTAGCATCTTTGTTCAGTATGTTATAAAATTTCAGAGTTTTTTTGTTTTGTTTTGTTTTGTTTTTGTATTGGGCCCTCAGTGGGCATTGTCATTATGAATATCTGACCATTCCATTCATAGAAAAATTGAACAATTATTTGGTTGATCATTTCTTCTTTTCTGTTCCCTTTCTTTCTAGAGTTTCCAGAATTTATGTATCAGACCACTGCAAACAAGTCGTCTATTTTCTTTCTTTTCTATTTCTTTAAAAATGCTCCTTTTATGTGAGTTTCCTTAAGTTTATATTCTGTCAATCTTTAAATTCTAATATCATTTTTTATTTTTCAGAGGTTTATTTCCTTGAATGCTCTTCTGATTTTTTTAAACATTTTTTTCCATTTTGTTTTATGGATCTAATATCCTCTCTCATCATGCTTTTTTAAAAAATTTACTTACTTGAGAGAGTGAGAGTAAGAGTGAGCATGATCTGGCTGAGGTACAGAGGGAGAGGGAGAAGCAGACCCCTCTCTGAGCAGGGAGTGCAACATGGGACTTGAACCCAGGACACTGAGACCATGACCGAAGCCGAAGGCAGATGCAACCAATTTAGCCACCCAGGAATCCCTCCTCTCTCATCATTCTTAATGATAGTTTCTTTTTATTTATTTTTTCTCTCTTCATAGAATTTATTTCTTCTAAGTTTTTTTCCCCTCTATTTCATTTTATTTAATTTGGTCTCTATCTTTGAGGTATAGAATCTTCTCAAATGTCTAATAATCCTCAGTTTTCTGCTCATGATTTAGAATAGGAACTTAAAAACCTCTGAGCACATGATCACAGCTCATAGACTCTGTTCTTCTTTACAGGGTGATCAGGGTGGATGGTTAGTGTCTCTTAATGTCAGTGTCTTTGGGTTTTTCCTTGGAGTTGCCAATCTCTTGTTTGGAAAGTACAGATATGCCTACCCGGGTCTGGACATGAAAAAAGGTAGAAAGGACTTTCATCAATACTCATATGAGTTTGGTATTTAATACTATTGCTTTTAGAAGAGCATCCAACTTTTCAAATGGATCTCATGTTCTCTTGTGCTGATACCTTCTATTATAGTCACAGAGTTGAAATTTCCAGAAGTTTACTGATAAATGTCCAGAATTCTGCTGGAGTTGAGGTTGGACTGTCACTTGAGGCACAGAGTGGGGAAGGGCTGTACAGATCTAATTATTTCTTAAAAAAAAAAAAAAAAACAACTTTAAATCAATTTTCATTTTGTTCTTCATCTAAACTCCCCTTCTGTCTCTTCTGGGATATTTTGATGATTCCCATGTCAAATACAGTTGTTTCTCAGTTTTCCATGGTAACAAATTTAGACTTCCTCTGCTTTCAGTCCGCTAGATCACTTAATGCTCATCTTTCAGTCTTCCAAAAATTTTTTGCTGTTGAATCCTCTCTTGTGCTTTCCATTCTTGAAAGTTTATGTCTTTGAAGAAAAAAAAGTCTTTACTCATCTGGTGGGTGTTTTGAAGGGAGCAAAATTAGATGCATATATTCAACTTGCTTTTTTTCTGCATTACCCTTTTTTATACTTTAAAGAAGAACTGAAATGCCTTAAGCACCATAGTGAATGGTATGGACATTTCAGGCGACCAGCAATAGTGGAGTAAGAAAGTGGAACTCTGGTGATCTTTAACCCGTGTAGTGCAGGAAGCTGGCCCTGATGTTCTTGCAAACCTCTCTTTAGCATTACAGCTGTGGCTGTAAGACCCTTATTTCTCTAGGACACCTTTTTGTTTATTTTGATCTGCTTGTGTACAATTCTTCTCAGGAAGCAGCTGTTTATATAAGTAAGAGTTAGCATTCTTATTTAGCATAGAATTTGTTCATGGACTTCAGATTCTGACCTTGATGTGGAGACAGTCCTGCAACAGACCTCATATAAGCCTCTTTCTTTCTGGTCTCATTAAAAATGGAAATCTCTTCTTTGTCAAGCTGATCTTATAATCAGCAATCTGAATTCCAGTCCCTCAGACTTTTTTTCTCAAAATTGCTGCATTAGTTTTTTTTTTCTTCATATTTCTTTCCACTTTTCTACCTGGTTAACTCCTATATTTCACCTTTGATGACCCAGCTCGTGCTTTATGTCTTCTCTAAAGCTGTTTTGACCCCATGCACTGAGAGCAGGTTGATCAATACTTGGCACCACCATTTGATCTTGTCTCTTCATACTTAAGTGTGAGCTCAGTGAGGAGAATTATTGTTGCTCACTTTTGATCTGCTAATATCTAGCATGTTGGTTAGAATATAATAGGTACACAAAATGTTTCCACAATCAACCAAAGAATGCTGTAACTACTGTGATAAGAGCTGGAAACTATTAGAGTTCAAACAGTTCTTTAATAAAAATTCCTTAATAAGAAAACATCTTTTTAGGATATTTTAATATTAAATCATCACATTGTTTAGCCCTCAGAAGCACAAAAAGAACTAGAACTAATAATGAATAGGATGTCTCCCTAAATATGAGAACATTTTTATATTGTAAAAGTGAGAAAGCTCTAGAACTTCAATATTGGTTTTTCACAATTCCTAATAAAACATACGGTGTTGCTACCTCTTTTGTTACTATTATTTCAGACTCTGTGTATTTTGTTTAAATTTTCTAATAAGCACATCTGCTATTTGGTTCACATGCTGACTCATATCTGATACATTTGTTGGGAGAAGAAGATAAAGAGATTTAGTATATTTTTAGAGAGAAGAAAAATTTAGTTTCTATAGACTTCATGATTTAATAATAATAACTTTTATTTATATGGTGCTGTTACCTTTTCCAAGCACATATTTCTCTTGTCAGCTAAGTTCTTTAAGAGTGGTCTATATTTCCTGTGTCTATTTTCTCATATTTAGTTCACCCTTTGACCCACTGAAATCTTATGTATCTTTTATCATTCTACCAGAAGTGCTCTGAGCAAAGATAAATGTGACTAATTTATTGCCAGACTTGATAAATAGGCTTTATTTGATAATTCATATCATATGCGATTGATCTTCTGTGTACATAGTATGCACTAAAGTATTTCATGGTGTATGAAGAATTTTGACCCATAATTTTATCTCTCAAAAACCTTATGAGAGGGGCACCTGGGTGGCTCAGTGGGTTAAAGCCTCTGCCTTCGGCTCAGGTCATGATCCCAGGGTCCTGGGATCGAGCCCCACGTTGGGTTCTCCGCTCACCGAGATCCTGCTTCCCTTCCTCTCTCTCTGCCTGCCTCTCTGCCTGCTTGTGATCTCTGTCTGTCGAATTGAAATTGAAAATGGAAAGCTCTTCTTTGTCAAGCTGATCTTATAATCAGCAATCTGAATTCCAGTCCCTCAGACTTTTTTCTGAAAATTGCTGCATTAGTTTTTTTTTTTAATAAAAAATCTTAAAAAAAAAAAAACCAAAAACCTTATGGGAAAGTTAATAGACATAGAAATATTATAAAACTAAGTTACCAAAATCAGAATGTGATTAATATCATAAAAGAGACAAAGATAAAACTTTATTTGGAGAAATACAGAAGAAAAATTGATGAAAGAACTAATACTTTATTTTATTTTTTTATTTTAGAGAAAAAGAGAGGGAGGGGCAGATGGAGAAGGAGAGAGGGAATCTTAACTGACTGTGCCAACTAGGAGGACCTGAGAGAGAGAATCTTAAGCAGGCGACCTGCCCAGTGTGGAGCCCAGCAAAGGGCATGAGCTCACATCCCTGAGATCATGACCTGAGGCAAATTACAAGAGTCTTATGCTGAACTGAGTCACCCAGGCACCCCAAGAACTAACTTTAAGTTTTAAACAACCATGCAAGAGTGTGCAGTGATTGAGAATGGCAGGGAGGGAATAAAATTAGCATATTTCCAATCTTTTTGGAGAAGTTCAAAAGTAATCCTTTTAGTTTTGATAGTAGGATCTTCTTGGAATGGCACAATGGCTAGCATGGAAGAGGAGATCATTTGAATTTGGGTCCCTTAATTGCATTATCCAAAGCTGATAAAAATTTTGTTTCGAGACTTCTTGGATTTTCATTCCAAAAGAGTGAATATGTGACCTTAATTGAGATAGGAGAAAATTTCCAAATAAATGGCTTTGTTCTCTTACAAAATGTACAAAATACTAAAGTTACGAACCACAACTGCAAAGGTACCTCTTTACTGCTGCAATCATAGAAGCTAGTCCCCTAGTTGGGCACTATCTGCAGTTGAAGATATGTGTTTACTATCTGTTGATTGTAAAAGAGAGGAGACTATGTTCTGGAAATCAGTGGTTCTTCAGTCTGCTGATTGAGTAGTAAGGGGCATGCAGTGGAATCCAGGTCTGAATGCCTGCCAAAGCTCCCTAAATAGTAATAGTGATTGCTTTTTTGGGCTTATCAATTATCTGCCTTATATGTGAATTTCATGCAGGTCATAAATGTTGGAATATTCCTCAGAACAGGAAGGACTGAGATCAGGAGGAATGGGTGACCAGGGACCTATAGTCAAAGTTCCTAATAGTTGGATCCTGGAACTTCAGAATAGTGTAGGGTAGCTTGGGGGACTACTGTCACTAATAGCAAAACTGGATGAAGTAGTCTGTTCCTAGGTGTCCGGGGAACTACAGTGCAGTGGATTTTATGTGTGCATTTCTGTCTTCACAGTAATTTATGACTTTGGCCATAGAGAGAATTTATTGAAGGCATTTGTCAGAGATTGCAGAGCAGAAATTGTTTTTGCTTACATGAGGAGTTAGTTCCAGTGTTTATTTCTCTGTATTCTATGTATTCATGGAAGCATCTGTATGTAGAACTGGACATTTCTATGGCACTTTTGGGGGTCCTGTTTGCTGAATTATTTTAACTGGAAGAATAGAGGTGAGGAGAGATCCAGAAATCTCTCATGAGGGAATCACGGCTATATATTTTGGTGTTCTATAAATTTAGGGTTTGGATCACATTTTCAGTTGGCAGTTTTGCAAAGAGAATTATTCTACAAAACATAAATGTCACCATTAAAAATGAAAGCCTAAGACTGAATGACATTAGCAGAGATAATGCGGTGTCTTTCTATTGGTGTGGAACTCCACTTTGGGTAAGAAATAATTTTTGAGATGTTTATGTTTAGTATTGGTTGACAAAAAGAGGGGGAAGTGAAACCTGTCAGGAATGTCAGTCAGCTGATCTGTGACAGTTATATACCCTTTGTATACCCTATATTATACATGTTTAATATGTACCCAGTGTAATTTGAAGCAGGTAATCTTCAGGATAGGAGCAAATTATAATCACGAAGGGACACCAGGGTTCAGCCAATTATCCAGCCTAAGGAGTTTGTGGTAAGAGATGAAACAAAGAAAGAAGAGTGAAAAAAAATTGGGAAAACAAATCCAATAAAAACAAATATAGAAAGGGTCAATTCATACTAATTAATGGCTGTTCGATTGGTTCTTGCTGGATATAGAAATGGGTAGCCAGTTGAAGAGCTTAACTGGCACAAGCTCTGTAATAACTTCACGTACTTATCAATTCTAATCCCTCCTCACATCTATCTGGCTTTAGGCAGTACCTCATGAGTGAGAATAATAAAACACTATTACTTAAATTGGAAGACATATTGAAAATGTAAAGCAAGTGCTTCCCAGAAGAGATTGACATATATCCACAGCTTTATAGATTACCATCTTCCTGATTCCTTGAACACATTGTTTAGTTTGAATATTATGTGACAGGATTCTGGAGAGGTGGGCTGCAGACAGTGAGTCATACAGAAGTTGGCCACCTAAAATAGAAGTGAGTTTAGATAGCTGTGTTATTTTTTCCTCATAAACTTGAATTTTTTGCTACTTGAGAGTTCATAGTACTATCCTTATGCTCTTTCAAGCAGACCTTGAAATGATTCCTATTGAAAGAATGAAAACTGTGACTTCCACTTTTTTGTCGTGTTAGTGGAATTACAATGCTTAGAAGGATAAAAGAATATGTCTTTTCCTGGTATAGCAGAATGGTTAAGAACATGTACTCTGCATGTTGTCATGTCTGACTTCTCTGCTGGCAACCAAAGTCCCCAGCCTTTGCAGAGTTGTATATACCAGCAGGGGAAAAATGTACAAACCTAGCTTATATTCAACCCTGGTATTTTCCTTCAAAAAAGGATTAGCATAGAACTGTGTTCTACCCCTGAATATCCCAGGAAAAGATACTACGAAAACCCTCTTGGTTACAGAACACATAGAAAAGGAAGTTCTATCTTATATTTATCTATAATCTCTTCCAAATGAACTTGTCATGGGTTGCAGAGCCTCAGATTTTAGCATATTGACATTGTGAGGCTGACTGGAATAGAGGGGCATATGGCTCTGAGGTATAGAACAAGGGCAAAAAAAGGGTTGTGATTATTAGGGCTGTTCACTACAATTCTGATTCCATTCCTCTTTGGGCACGTGGTGAAGTGACTTCCTTATTACCTAAATTTGATTTTGACCATTAACTGGCTTTGGCCAGTGGAATGCAAATTCCATGCCATTACTGGGTGGAACCCTTTAAATGAGAAGATCATTTGCCATGTTTTCTTCCCTCTGCCATGCTGATTGTTGAAGTTCACATCAAGATGGAGTGTCCATCACCTTGAGCTCTCTTAGAGAGGAAGAACCTTCTTGCCAGCATAGTAATGACATACAGCATCATGAGAAATGATGAATAAAAGCCTTCATTATTTTAAGCTACTGAGATTTTGGCATTATTTATTATTGTAGCATAACCTTGTTTGCCTTGATTTATATATATTGCTTCTAGGAAAGATCCGTTCCTAAAGACAGCATAGGAATTAGAATTATGCCTTGACATCTACCTGGATGAAATCAGGGAATGATCTGAAGCTGAGGAGCTATCAGAAGCAGATGCCATTTGTGGAGAAAGAGGCAGAAGGCAGAGGTTAGCTGAAGGCCTTACATTCCAAGTAAAGGAAGCTGATGATTTGAAATTACATTCCAGTTCTAATGAGAAATGCAAGAAACTCTGTGGATAGGCCAAGCAGAAGACCAAGACATACAGAATGGGTGTTAGGAGGAGTTTGTTTCCTCTATGTTTATGTGGAATTTGGATTCTTTATAATGGACTACAAATATCAAAGAAACAGCCTGATAGCCTTTCAGAAAGCATTTTAATTGACTAAGGCGCTGGAGTTGCCCAAGCCTGCAGTTAGTAGGTCATTATGGTGACCAGCTGGTGAGGGTTAGAGCAGATAGGGCCTGAATCATAGACAAAGTGCTTGGTAGTAGATCTATCCGACAGTGTGACAAGGTTTTTCTAAAGAAATATTTTCATTAAGCTAGTTTTAGCTCTCTGTTTCCAAGATCCAACAATATTTATTCAACTAACCTCAGAAGTTAAATTTCATAAAATTACTAGGCATCTTTCTTGTCTTTTTGTGAGGAGGCTGAAAGAGACTTATTCCTAATTTCCCACAAACTGTGGAACCTGAAAATAATATATTTTTATATGACTATCACTAGTGTTGGTTAAATCTAAAATTGGTTCTTTAGATTAAATTGCCTAAAATTTCTAATTCACTATGATTCACTGTATAGTATTTCCTGAGTAGATCTAAACATTTTAAAAAATCCTATCATGTGAAAAGCTGTGATGGAATTTTGCAGCTGTTTTCACACTAAACATACTGAACCAAATATATCCCAATTAGAATAATTGTATATGAATGTATACTTCTTAAACAGTATAATTTTTTAGCATTTGGCTAAAGTTTTAAAATCTCTATCTTTTCTGGTTGTATATTCCAACTGAACACATTAAGACACAGCAGATTTCAAAAAATTATGAAAAATCTATATGCTTGAAATAGAAATGTTTTAAAATTATGATGGTTTTAATTTTCTTGATTCATGAAATGATAATGTCACAGGAAAAACAATACCAGAAATGAGGTTTGGGTGATACATTTTGTTCTGAACAATTTATTTTCTAGGGACTTAGAGTTTGATATAATGAGAGGTGTGGGATATAGAGAGTATCTAGTGTAGACTAGTCATGTCTTTTCATGTGCATCCTCCACTTTTTATGAAATTCAACACTGGGAAAGGATTTTAAGTAGATTCTGGTCACTTACCAATATATAATAATGCCAGTGTCTTATTTGCATCATCCTATCTACCTTCTAAGTGGGAATGCAAAGGAGTTTTGAAGAATTTTGGAAAAGCAATGGATTCTCATGTGACCACAGTGATTGTAATCTAGCTGCCCATGCCTTTTTGTGGCAGGCTTGTAAATATTGGCTCTCATACTGATGGTTCCTTTTATACCATATGATATGGGGGAGAGATCCTATCAGAACTTTTGCCCCCTGTGCCTCAGGACACTCCTGCCCTTGCCATTCTGCTTGGATTACCCACAGTATTTAGTTTGGAGGTTCCTCAGATAACTGCTACCAAGTAATATCTAAGGAAGTGGAGCTGAGCCAACCCGAATGGTGTAGGATATTTATTTCTTTAGAGATATCAGACTGTTAAGTTTATGTTGACATGTTCATGGGCTTATTCACTGGGGTATATGCTTTGTATTACTTTTTACTTTGTTAATTTTTTCCATTCTTGTTATTATCTGCTTCCCTATCTTAATTGAGTTTATTTTATCATTCTTTTTATAACTCCTGGAGATCAACATTTGGCTTCTTAATTATTAATTTTATGCCTTTCTGCTTTTCTAATATGGACATTTAAGTACATAGAGTTTCTCTAAATACTGATTTAGCTGCATCTCACAAATGAGAAGCAGTTTTCATAATTTTCAAATACATGATGTTTTAAAATTTCAAATATAATTTTTTTCAATTTACATATTATTTAAATTATCACTGTGCAGTAAAAATATAATGTAAGCAACAGTATAAGCCACATTTATTTTATTTTTTAAAATTTTTTATTTTTTAATTACTTTTCAGTGTACTAGAATTCATTGTTTATGCACCACACCCAGTGCTCCATGCAAGATGTGCCCTCCACAATACCCACAACCAGGCTGGCCCAACTTCTCACCCCCTGCCTCTTCAAAACCTTCAGATTGTTGTTCAGAGTCCATAGTTTCTCATGGTTCATCTCCCCTTCCAATTTCCCTCAACTCCCTCCTCCTCTCCATCTCCCCATATCCTCCATGTTATTTCTTATTCTCCACAAGTAAGTAAAACCATATGATAATTGACTCTCTCTGCTTGACTTATTTCACTCAGTGTAATCTCTTCCAGTCCCTCCAGGTTGATACAAAAGTTGGGTATTCATCCTTTCTGATGGAGGCATAATACTCCTTACTGTATATGGACCACATCTTCCTTATCCATTCATCCGTTGAAGGGCATCTTGGTTCTTTCCACAGTTTGGCAACTGTGGCCATTGCTGCTACGAACATTGGGGTACAGATGACCCTTCTTTTCACTACATCTGTATCTTTGAGGTAAATACCCAGTAATGCAATTGCAGGATCATAGGGAAGCTCTATTTTTAATTTCTTGGGGAATCTCCACACTGTTCTCCACATTTCAGCCACATTTATGATTTAAAATCTTAACCTTTGGATCACAAGATTTCTTGGTCCTCTGGTTGTGCTCAATGTATTGTTATGATACTGCTACCCCAGATGATTGGACAAAACTTTTGCCTGTTTTATATTGACTGCATAGCCTTGTTCATAATTTCCTTGATTACCCTAGTACTCCCGCTGTTAACCTTTCTGGTTTCAGACTGCCTGATCTTGCTACCGCCTAATCCTTACCTCTGTGGTGGTGCTGCAAGAACTACCACCCTTGGGACATTCTCAAATGTTTGGACTGTTGTTCACAATGTTTAGCTCCTTTTCCTATTTCAGAACAAGAAATACTCTTTAAAGAATAAGGTATAAATTTAACCGTGTCACCAAACTCACTCATTTATTTCTTCTTACACTATCCGTAATGTTCTTGGCCCACTCATAAAGCTTGCTGAGAGCTTCGTGCAGTTCACTCTTATAAACTTGGCATTTCACCAGCAGGGTATATTTCAGACGAGAAAAAAGTGTTAGTCTTCAAAAATACATGAGACATACACACTTAGCTTAAGCTGCACTCAATACTTTATAATAGATATTGGAAAATAATATACTCCATTAAGTCAAGCCTATGGGATCTCTTATTTCCAACTAGGATACATTCATACTAGTTGGTGCCAGTGTGACAATGGGAACTGGCTACTCTGTACAAACCTTGTTCATAAGCATTTATGATTTATTTTGCAAAAAAAAATGTCATTTGGGACAGAGAGGTAACTATGTGGGAAGTTGGACTGGCATGAGCTGAATACTAGTTTGTCCCAGGGAATTTTTAAAAAATGACCTCGAGGGAAAAGGTGATTAAAAATAAGAAAAGAAAAAAAAAAGGAAATGATTTCTTGTTTTGATGCAACATCTAGTAACTATTGTATTTGAAAACTTTTTTTATATACCATAAGCTTTCTCACAGTTTACAGAAGAATTGGTATCTTAGCTGGCTGTCACTGCAGCATTTCTTAAATATCCATTGAGAATGTAAATCCTTTGCCATACTACGTAAAAATCTGCAGTTTTAAACCAGGCAACAGGTCCTTCCCCAGCATTTACTGCTGTTTTGACTGCAAACACTATCCAGGAAGAAACAAAATTTATTATCAGAATGAGGATGGACTATGGTAAAGAAAAATCCAGCAGAGAGAGAGAGAGAGAGAGAGAGAGAGATTTCTTTTGCACAAAAAAAAAAAAAAAAAGTATAAACTGATTAGAAGCAAGGGAGTTGAGAGTGTCCCTTTAAACTGTGGTACTGCAATTGATCTCTGTATGTTTTCTGGTATTCGTCCCTTTGAAAGGAGAATGAGAGCCAAGATCATTGGCTGTACTGTGAAGCTGTCACATCTCAGTACTGAAAAGGTACGGTACAAGTGAACTGAAACAGTCTGTAGCTTTCTATTTCATCAAGCTTTCTATTTTGTCAAGAGCTTTGAGACTGATGAACCAAATGAATGCTTTATTTAGGGCTGAGATACAGATCCCTCCAATCTGACAGTGTTTCAGCCTTCGGAGTGAGAAAGCAGCAGCGGCAGCAGAAGCAGGAGCAAGAGCACTAGCAACAGCAACAGCAGCAGCCCCTGCTCAAGTCCAGTAGAAGAGACTTGCTCTCCAGTTCCTTGTGGAACTCCACCTAGGATCGTGTGCTGTCCAGGGTCCTGAAACATGAACCAAACGGCCAGCGTTTCCCATCACATCAAGTGTCAACCCTCCAAAACAGTCAAGGTAGGACCCAGGTTTCCTTCTTCCCTCTGTTTCTGCATAAGTATCTTCATTTGTCTACCGAACACACGGGTGTAGGTATGGCAGGGCACTGACAGTAAAGATATCTCGTTGCTTTGAGTTTGAATTAAATGTTGGATCTCAGTGAAGAGTTTGGTTCTGTTTGCATGTGTGTATAAACTGGAGAGAGTAGTTTTCACTTAATTCTTTTACCTTGATGACTTTTACTTTTTTGACTGAGAATCTGTCAGTGGTATATTTCAGGAAGAAAGTTTAGTGAGCTTTAAGCTTTTAGAGGAGTTTTTATTCCATGTCAGTTTTCTTAATGAAACCGGTGAAGAATTTGCAAACTGCTGGAAACAGATAATATTAAATTGAATACAAATTTCATAACAGCCTTTCATTGCCGTATGGATTTGGGACTTCATATCCTTTCCAAAGAAAAGCATATTCATCATTATGAGTGTTAAACTGTTGGTTATACTAAAGCAACTATAGTGAGAGTGTTTAAAAGTCTACAGAGGGAGTATACAAACGTATGCTCTTATATATGCCGTCATGTAACTCAAAGCCAGTGAGGTGATTGGGGGGTGCTCTTTAATACAAGTGCTTGTTTTAAATTTGAGACTTGTCTGATATGGTTAAAAGAAAAGGACCAAGCTCAGAATTTGACTGTTCTGTTTTAGTTTTAAGTAATGTTTATGCTATCCTCTTTGTTCTTATTTTGATGTTCTTACTTACATGAAGACTTATAAATAACCAGACTTATAATAACCCAATGGAGGATTTATTTTATCTTGAAGTTCATCTGTGTGGATATTTTGCATCCTGGGGGGAAGTGATGGGATCCTCTGGAACTCTTTTATAGAAAAAACTGATAACCTGATTGATCATTTTTACTTACTGCAATCTCTAATTCATATACAATTGCATATCTTTTATTGAGATTCTAAAATTTGACATGACTGGATTTTTATGATTATATTACTTTTGTTTTATATCTCAGGCCTTTGAAAATACTGCATAGACTATAATTTAAACATGTAATTTGTAGCAGTAAGTTTTTTCTTGTGAACTTACCTACCCTTGGTCAGTCTTTCAGTTATAAATAGACCATAAACTGAACTCCATTTATCTGCAGTTACTTTTAAAAGCAATGAGGTATCCAGGATGTATCATATGATATGTAATTATACTTTCATCATATATAAATTCATAAAGTTAAATAATAAAAAATTTAAATTGAGATAATTTACACTATCTCTAATGGCATAAGCAACATCTTTCTGAGCATTGAATTTTTTGTACCATGTCCAACTTTAGAAGTAAAATGCTATGCTTTAGATATAAGTTTTTTGTGTGCATGTTAGATTCCCACATCTGTCATTTAAGTAAGCATACCATCACTGAACAATGACTAAAAAGTACATACATGACACTCCACATTGTGATATATAAACTCTGGTCAAAAATATGCACTGTAGGGTAAAGTGGGATAGAATTACAAACTGGCTGTCTACCTTTGAGTATGTTTAGAAAACCATAAAATGACCAGTGGTTTTCTGTTTAAGTGTTTGAGGTCATAGGAATCAAATGTTTTACTTGCCCTTTTATTTATTAGGTAAGGACAAATGAATGCTACTTTCTGGGACTTAAACAATCATTTCCCTTATTGGTACTCTGGCATTGACTGCCCTCAGACAAATTGTGGAGGCAGAAAAAAATGTTTCTAGTGTAAGGGTTTTGCATCATCTTGCTGATCTTGCAGATGCTGGTTTTTTTTTTTTTTTTTTTCATTCTAACTGCAGCCATTGAATTGAAATGAAAGGCATCATAAAAATTGGACAACCCACCACTTAGCAATGTATTATATTAATGGCTTAATGAAGAAATCTTGCATCAAGGCAATGGATGATTTGGTTAATTGTACAAGTTAAGTTCTTTTATGCTCCCCTCCCCCTTCCATATTGCTCCGGGGAGCAAAAGATGCTTGTGATGTTCATAAAGTATGTAAAGTTGCAAGCAGTGAACTATTAAGGGAGTAATTACTTGAGTATTTTCCAATTTGCAACAGTAAAAGGGGATGAGTGGAAAAGCTCTCTTACTTCAGATTATGTGCTCAATTATGAAACATTTATGGCTTTTGGAATTTATACTAAAAATGGCTATCTATATTTAGGTAATGCATTAGCCTATGAACAAAATGCAGTAACAACCTAAGGAAAAACCCTAAGATGAGAGGTTTTGGGAAAGCTATTAGATACTGGAGCTGAAAAGACTTTTTGCATTTTTGGAATCTATCTTGTTTTCAAGCATGATTTTTTTAGAGTTAATTTCCCCCTCACTCTTAAAGTTACTATTTGAAAACTTCAAACAAAACTCCCTTACGAAAGCTGATTGGCCTGCAGATAATGATAAGTGACCCACTTTGGGGCTTCAGAAATATCCAGATACTTAGTAAGTTGTAAATTGCTCCATTTTAAAAAGTCTAAAACCTCCAGGGACTTCCCCCCATACTTCAGTGTAATAATCCTCTAGGGAATTGTTCCCCACCATTGCCAATGTAGTAAATATTGGCTATTCCTTCTCTTGACAGTTTAACTACTGCTAAAAAGAATGCAATGAGAATGAACAAAAATGAATTGCTTTGGCTAAAAATAGCTTTAAAGGCCAAAATATGTGGGGAGAGAAAGAACAGGTGTGTTTGTGTGTCTTTTCCCCACCTGAAGTTTAAAAAGTGATGATCTCTGCAGTGAGTCAAATTTAGCGACTATTATCAGTGAAGGCTGTTTGTGGTCATGGTGGTGGCAGAACTGAAGAAGGAGGGGTTGGGAGGACTCATAATGGAATAAAGTGGTCAAGATTATTCAGATTGCTTGACATTTGTTTTTGTCATTCTGGCCATTCTCCAGCTCAACCAGTCCCTGACACATTTCTCCTGATGTACTTGAACAGGTATGTTCCTATAGTCAAAACTGATAAGACAGAACAGAGCAACGGAAGTCAAATAAAGGTGTCAGGTGTGTTTTCTGATCACTTTGGAGGAAATGTTGAATGCAATGCACTCATAAAATCCGCTTCCATTTCAGAGCTTGAAAAGCAATAAAGCTTTTCTTGAAATGATTACAAATCTTACCGTCAAGGTAGCAGCATTCTAAAAAAAGGATCTTTTACTCTGAGATCTGTAATGGAAAGTTTCAGGGACAATCTGGGAATGCTAAATACAGATCTAATCTTGGCTTATTATAAACTTCATTTCTGAAAAATTTTCCCCATTTTGGGCAACAAACTTGGCTTTATCTTCTCTTGGCTAAACTGAAAGCAAATTAAATCTTCCAGTCACATCTCTGAACTTGGTTTACTTTTTTTTCCCCCAGTGGAATTACAAATTTAGAACTTTACCTAAAAAAATGAGAATTTTTTTCCTTCTTTCATATTTTAGTAGAAATCTAGCACCCATGTATGTTTAAGGGTAGTAGAAGAATTGTCCATCCTTCATCCTTTCTTTGAAGTTGGAAGTTGTGTGTGAATCCTCAGGATTGGTGATTCCTGGATCAGGAATCTATGTATTTTATTTTATAATGGAAACTCCAAACTATGGTACACAGTATTTCTTTCCCTTTCCCATCTAGTGACCCTTTCATGTTAGTCTATTTCCCTTCCCCCTTTTAAGGCCTGCCTGGGTTATTCTGTCACTACCTTCACACTCAGGTTCCTTGTGTTCTTTGTAAAAAATGATCCCAGAAGTACCTTCTACTGGAGGAGTAGCTACAACTTTTTACAAAACATATTTGAAGGTGTGTTTAAGATTTTCATGGTCTTCAGAGTAGATCCTCTATGAGCAAATATGTTTCATGACAATTTTGACAGCCTTTTATATTGTAATATTAAAGTGTTATGCAAATACAGACATTTTCCCCTTACCACCTCTAATCCAGAGCCCCATCCAAAATTGTTGTGTATGAAACAGGAGATAAAATTAGGAAGTAAAAGAGAGTGAAAATCTTCTCATGTGTGCATTCTATTTTATTAAATCTGTAGGCTTGAAGCTATGGTCATAAAAAATGATTTCTGTCTTACCAGTTGGTATTTTGGATATGACAATGTGATGAGTTGGTGTGGTGACACTGGTTTGGAAATGTACCAGGTGGCCCCAATTTTTACTGGTTGGTAATTCCACACTCCCAGCTTATAGGATGGGCACCAGGTCTGTATTTCACATGGTGTTGCATTTAGTCTTAAAGAGTATTTCATAATTACATCTATAAAAATTTAGAAATATAGAGAGTATATAAGAAAAACTCCACCTCTTTATGTCATTACAATGTGCAAAATGTACTGGCCCCCAATTTCACTCTTACATGAAATTCTAAAAGCAAACATTATAATATGCTTCTATACTGTATTTTGTCTCAGAGAGTCTCCTTGGTCTTCAGCCTAAGGACTTTAGTCGTAAGGAAAAAAAAGAAAGGAATTTTATTACGTTATGATCTCAACACAGACTCAGACACACTCAAGAAAGAGTTATCATCTGTATTCAGTAAACCCTACAGTTCCATTTGGCAAGGTACAGATTTTTCTTCAACATTAGGAGAATAGGCCATTCTTTTAAGTAGAGATATTTGAAGCCAAAAGAGAAGACTTACAAAAAATAGAGTGAGGAATATTGTGTGTGGAAGAATTGTTTTCTCTCTCTTGGAAATGGTCTACATCCTTTTAATTATTCTGACACAGCTTCCTCATAAGGTTAAAACAAAAATCACAGCCTGTGATAAACATGAATAGGACCACAAGTTAGAAATTCTGCTGATGACCAATTTATTGTCATTTACAGTTTGCATTTATGCCAAGTATTTACAATTTAAAAGACTAGAGGATAATTTTATTTCAAATGACTATAAATCATACTGTTTTTAAAGGAAGCATTAAATGTTTTTATTTTATTTTTTTAGTAAAGAGTGACAATGTAATACATTTGGCTACTTTTGTTTTACTCACTTTTTTCTTAATAAAATAGTTTCTTTTCTTTAACTTGATATTTAGTGTTTGAATAGCAAGTTTTACCTCAAAGAGGTATTGTTGTATAATGCATTTCTAGGTAAATTGCAACGATTTCAGAAAATACTTAGTATTACTTCATTTGCTTCTTGGAAAAAACAGGTGTTAATAATTTTCTGGAAATTCTTGTTTTGGTCAGGCAGTAAAGACATTCCTGATGACAACTTTGTGATGACAAATCACTAATTTTCACTGAAAAGGCATGATTTTACAAATATAGCAGGGATAAGATGCTGTATTTCTATATAAGATAAAGTGGTGCTTCTAAAAATGTGGTCCCTGGGCCAGCAGCATCAACATCCCCTGTGAACTTGTTAGAAATGCAAATTCTTGGGCTTTAATCAGACCTTGTCTGTTAGAAACTCTAGGGGTAGGAACCAGCAACCTGTGTTTTCACAAGCCCTCTGGGTGATTGACTACTTAGGCTTCAGTAACCCTAAGCTAGAGAATTACAAAATAAAACAAAATTGTTCTGTAGTCCGCTTGTAAGAATTATCTGTATTTATGTATCATGGATGGAGTCTGAACAACTTCAGAAGATACATAGGATTGTTTAATAACAAGCATTCTGTGAGAGTTGAGATCTCTTCAGGTCTATCTCTTTTATCCCTCACAGGGCTTTCTTAATACAAAGCCCTTCACACAGTAGACTTTGAATATGCATTTGTGGATTATTAAGTGACTGGTAAGGTCTCTCAGCTCTAAAGTGAGCTAAATAAATATTTCTGATCTTGTTTAATTGGTAATATGGTTGGAAACCTCACTCTGTCTTTTAAATTCACAGCATATTTCTTTAAAGGAAATGTATGGACATTTTGTTTGGCTTCCTATGGTTCCGTTCTCTGACTTGGTTTGAGGCCATCTGATAATCAGCACCTTTTGGTAACCAGGGAGATAGTCACATTATGTAGAGAGTATGTTGGAAAAGTTTCTCCCTTCTTGCCAGCTTCATCTGAAACTCGGCAAAACAGTGGTAGCCAGGAATATTTCCCTAACCTTCCTCCTCTCATTTATTAATGTTCTTTAGCCCTTGGATATGCTCCAGGTTGGTAGGATACGATTAGAAGCCGTATAACACAATGGAAACAAAATTAATCATTTTTAAACCTGACCTCCCCTGGACAGCCATAGCATGGTGTTACACTAGCGGAATTAGATTCAAGCTGGACATTTACCTTCTGAACAGGCTTATCTCTTGGAAATTTTTCATAGAGCTTTATGTTATTTTTATTTTTATTTATTTATTTTTTTTACAGTTAGGATTGGGAAGAAAGATCAAATGCATGAAGCCTACCCCACTACCTTCAAGAGGGCTTAGGGCGGATTGGATAGGTTTTCCTTTGGAGGGTCATCCTTAATTTGAAATCCTATTCTCTGTGTACCACAATGGATCATGTGGCCTTGGGGAAGGCAATTAACCCTGTTCAGGCTTTTCTTCCCACTAACAGAAGGGCAATAAACTTAAATTATCTCCCCAAACAAAAATGCTATGTAAGTGCTTTGTATTATAATTTGTTCTAGTAGCAATTTTTAAGGGATATGACATTTTCATAGAGAACTGTATAGTGAGAATCAATTTTTATGACATAAAAGCTAAGAATTTTATTTGCAATTATTATTAACTATAATGATGATAAAAACTCATTTTGAAGTCACCAGGGAGCTGAAAAGTATCTTCTAATATTGTAGTAACATCTGCAAGATCTCATCATGGATCTGTACCAGGAAGGTAGGGGAAGAAGAATATTGAGTTTAAATGCTATCTAAAGGACTGATTAATTCAATAAAAAATGCAGTTACTCATCCCAGTGCTTAAATACAAAAATGGAAGGTATCGAGAGTAGCTGCATTGGTCAACGAATTGAGGAGAAATTTTCTCATACTATGTATATAGCGTTTCTGCTAATTCTGGACTCATTGTTTCCTTTGCTTTATCTGCCCTTCCACCCAATTGTCCTTTTAATAACCTCCTATTTTTTACTTCAAATCACAGAGTTTTCTCAGTTCTCTGATTCCCTTGGGCAGTAGTAAGGATCTCAACTAGTCACCTATGTTCTTGCGTAATCTCCTTGGTGCATACTGAGTTGTAATTATTTGCTTCTATGTAAGTCTTTCTGCTAACTCTTAAAGGGCCTCTGTCTTTTACTTTTGGTGATTCTAGTGCCTAGCTCAATATCTAGTGAATAGCAGGCATTCAGTTAAGACTCTTTGAGTGAAAGAACAAAGGGGGCTATAAACTCCTTAGTCTTCCCAAGAGATGCAGTCTGACTTTTGGGTTCAGAGACATACTAGTCCTCCTTGACCTAAGCCAAACTGAACATTTTACTTAAAGTACACAAACAACATTTGGAGAGATGACACATGGGCCTTAAGGATTGTGACAACAGATATGCTAATCCCCTTGAGGAAGAGTGGCTTCTGTAAGTCAAAAATAGGTTTTGCATTATAAGTGTCTTTTATATTAGGGTTCGGGAAAGTCTGTACTAATAGAGACAATCTTTGCCCCTCTGTTTTGGAACCTAAGTTAGCATAGCAGATCCAAGTCGATGCTGACTGTAATGGATGAGACCCTATTGGGGAACTGTTGGCTCTGGCCCTTTAGTGAGGCTCTTTCTCATCAGAAACCTTAATTCCCAAGATGAATCACTGCTGTTGGATTTAAAAACACCACTTTTCACAACTCTGGCTTCCAGGATTTTGCCCTAAGAAAAATGGACTCCACTTTATTTTAATGGAAAGTAAATAGCATCAGAGTACTTACTGTATTTAATGAGATGGGCCCTTTACTTGAATAATTGTTTTTGAGACAGTAAAAGAATTAGGGTAGAGAAACTATGCAAGGCATGTATTCTTGACCAAGGAAGGGCAGCTGTAGTAAAATTGTTCCTTTATATATATATCCTCTGAAGGAAATAAAATGGAGTCCAGCAATGTTGACTTTGGTTGATGAGTGAGCGCACATGGCATGATGGATAGAAGCTTGGACTCACTCACTCATTGTTTCAGTCATTTAACATTTACTGAAAGAAGATTCAAATATGAATAGAGCTATGTTGCTTGCTTTTAGGGAGCATAGCCCAGGATGCAAACAAATACTATTACAGTACATAATGATGAATGCTTGGAGGAGTAAATATAAGGTTTGGGGGGAGGCATTTACAAAGCTCAAAGCAGATGCTGTATAGAGGTTGGATTAATAAAGAGAGGGGATGAGAATATTTCAGACACAGGGAAAACATGTGCAAAGGATGAAGAAACAAGGCAAGGTAACTGTCCTGAAACATTTATTAGTTGAGTGTGACTATGTTATAGGTACAGGTGATCAGGAGGGGTGAGGAATGAGTCTGCAAGTACAGGTAGGATCTGGACTTTGTATTGTCTTTCAGAATTTGGCTGTACTCTGAGGAAAGAGCTTAAAACCAAGAAGTACAAAGACAGGATCTAAATTTGGGATCCAGTTCTATGGCCCTGGGAAGCACTCTTAAGGTTTGTGTCTTTAGCTTGAAATAAAAAATGGTCACGTGCTCCTAGTCCATCTTTTAGGATGATCCAAGTACTGTCTGAGATATTATTAGCCAGACAGATGTTACTGAAGGTGTATCTTAATAAGAACAAAAGGTTTTTCAAAAGCTTGATTTTATACCACCCACTTTCATGAATGCTAATAATAGCTGGTCTTTAAAGGCTCTAATTTAGTGGTACCATTTTAATCCAAAAGAATCTTGTTTGACTAATGACAATCATTGCGCCATACCAAAATTTTCCTCCTTAATATCTGGATAACCATTTTCCTGACGTATTGGTTGCTAATTGTCTTTTGAGCAATACCAGTGCCACATGACTGACCTCTGTTAGTGGCGTTGGATTTAAGCACCAAATATGCCTGGAAATTTCGGATGTAGAGGTGAGGAAGTTCTCCCTTTCCTAGTCTCCTAATTACATAAGCCATGTGTTGTTTTTGATACAGATGCTTTGGGTTTCTTGGAGGATTAGTTCCAAGCATCTCCCTCAGTATCTCACAGCATCTTTCAGAGGAGACAGAAAATATTAAAGTACACTTGATGTACAACAGTTCTGCAACCATAGAATTTTAAATGTTTCATAGACATACTTTATGCTAGACTTTTATTTTGCAGACAAGAAAGCTGAGGATTAAAAAGAGAAAATACAGGAGCCTGTCTGGCTCAGTTGAAAGAGTGTTCGACTCTTGATCTTGGGGTCATATGTTCATGCCTCACATTGGGTGTTAGAGATTACTAAAAAAATAAAGTTTAAAAACGGAAAGTAGGTGAAAAGCAACCTTTTAACAAGAACCCCCTCCCATATACACATGCCTCACAAAATAACAGAAAATTCTAGCTGAGCTGGTTAAAGGAATCAGAAAAAAATGATAATTTCACAAAAAGAGCACTTCGAGTCAGTTAACTCAGTGGCCAAAAGCATGACCTAGGACCCAGGCAATTTGAACCGTTCTTTGTCTCTCTCAGACTAGCTTCTGTCATGGTCATTACATGGCTGCTCTTGTTTCACAACTGACCTGCAGAAATGACACCTGAAAGTGTTCTGTGGACAAAGAGAAGTTTCTCTCTTGAGTTTCATTTTAGGAGTTCCGCACAGAGTTTTTCTCAACTCTTGTTGCCTAGAATTAAATCTTACATGTATTTTCTGTTCATTATAGTTGAACACACACATGTAGAAAGCAGGGAGGGGGTTATCCAAATAAACATGGGGTTCTCTTAGAAGCAGTCAAGGTTGGGTGGTTTGGAGGGAGAAAACCAAAAGGATGTACCACCGTGATCTTTGATGGACATTTAATACACAGCACACTATGAAAGACAGGCAGTGCCATGGTCTGAGCACTGCGTCAACAATGATGTAACAAGATCAAATACAATATTGTCTCTGATTGCCTCATAGCAGAGACCTTGTCTTGACTTTAGAATGAAAGGACAAGAAGAGAGGATCACAATATTATCTTTTCAGGCAGGCTTTTCTCCTTTGATACCAGATGACTCTGTGTTCAGTTGATTTTGCTTTGTATTGTCATATGCTTGGGGTTTTTTGTTTGTTTGCTTGTTATACATATCTTTGGGCTTTTTTTCTTTTGGGGGATGATGAGTTTGGGGATGATGAAGTCAAAGGATAGTGATACTCTCCATCAAATAATTAAGGTTGCTCAGGGACTATCACAGTGATCTCTTCCCTGGCACCTCTAGTGACTTGGAACTCTGAAGTCCTCAGGAGCATTTAAACACTGAATGCCTCAGAGGTTAAGAGGTAACATAAATATTACAGCTAGATGTAAATTGAAATTGTGGTAACTGGAGAGGGCATGCGTCACCTAACAGCATACCAGAGCAAAGCCTTACTCCCCTTCCCAAAGAAAGAACCCAGAGGGATGTTTAATGGGGAGATGATAGAAGATACAGGATCCCACCAAAAATATTTTTAGGGGGGTCAGGACATCTGGTTGTAACTTCCAGCTGAGTGGTGTTGATAAATACCATAGATTTAATTACCAGATGTTGAATACCAACAGACTGTGTCTCCTACCCAGACCTCTCCCTCTCCTTCTATTTTTAGATGCTGCTCTGTACTGAGTATTGTCATTTAGATGTCCAGTAGACACTATAAACATACTATATTATCATCAAGACTTTTGATCCTTGCTGCCTACTCACTTCATTAAATAATACCAGTATCTTCTTTTCAGACTCAAGCCAGTGTGGTTTCTGCCAAGATTCATCTTTCTTCTCTTCCTCAGCCAGTCTCTCAGAAAATCCTGCCCATTCTACCTCCTAATGTATCTTCATTCTTACCTCCATATCCACCTCCACCCCTGTCACCCAAATTCTGTGCACACCTACCTGAATTATGGCAACAACTTTAGGATGCTAAAGTTGTTAGGATGCTTTATCACAATTCATTCTCCACTCAACAGCCAAGTGGTGATTTTAAACTTCAGTTACTTTGTACACCTGGTTTAAACCTTAACATTGCTTTTAGAAAACAACCCCAAAGCCTTCACCTTACCCTGATGACCCTGCATTATTTGGCACCTGTTCTTCCCTCTGACTGTACAGTCTCCCATTGTCTCTGCTCCTGCTCCACCCCATGACTCTTCTCCAACCAGTGTGGTCCCCTTTCTGACTCTGAAATAGCTCTTTGCCAGATGAGGGTTTCTTTGCTTGATGTTCCCATTCCCAGAGTTACTCTTTTTTTCTTGTCACTTCTCATAGCACCTTTCTGGTTCCAACTCAGGTCTTCTCTGATGCATACTGCTCATCTTGGTGGGGTCACCCCTGTGTCAGTGCTGCAGAGGCTCCTAGCCAGAGGTGGTAAGTATCTTGCATTATGCGGATTGGGCTGCTCTCAAAGTCTCTAAGTCAGGAATAAAGTGCTTTTTGCTCCCTGAAGGCTTTGATATTTGTTATATTTCCTATCAGAATTCTGATTTGTTCAGGGTTTTATTTTATGAAAGAACGGTTCTGTAGTCTAGTTTCCAATTCTATTCCCAACAGTGTGTTATTTCAACAAATACTTATTGAATACACAATAAATACTATGTTGTGTAGGTGAAGATACCAAAAGGCATAAGACACAGAGCCAGTCTTTAGGAAGCATATAGTCTAGCTTCCTTTCTCCTCTCTCTTTGCCTGGGGTGAAGGAGGAGGACAAGAAAAACTAAGTCATTAGTGCAAATAGAGTGTGAATGTGCTCTGGTAGATCAGAGAAGGGGCACCTTACTCCAACTTGCTGAAGGGAAGGACATTTGAACCGAGAATTGATGGGCAAACAGTCGTGCTTTTGGTGAAGAATTTGGGGATAAGGGCATTCCAGATGGTGGAATGTGTAGAAGCATCCATGTAAGAAAGGGAACAGTACCCCCGTGATCATCATCATCATCACCATCATTATCTCTTCTATATCCCTGGTAAGTGCCCACACCCCACAATACATGCGATTCTAGCTGCTTTTAAGTCCACAAAGACTTATCAGAGAAGGGGTTGTTGTTTTATAAGTGAGGATATTAATTTGCCCAAGCTCTCAGACTGAAATGGTGGGACTCCTACTTAAACCCAGACAAGTTGCTACAAAACTCAAGCTGATAGCTCGGATTTCCTGGCTCCTATGTTGATGTTCCCAACCACTCAAAGGAACTGTCAGGTTCTGTTGTCCAGATCCCTTCCCATGTTAAGCCTCCCGTCATCTTCCAGAGGAATGCCCTGTGTCTCTCCTTTTTCTTCCCTGGTTTGGATTCACTTCATAGGAATTCACCTCCTTTCTAAATCTTTCCTCTCTTCTCTCCTCATTCCCTTTTTTCCAGCCCCAGGAAGA
The DNA here is from genome assembly GCF_902655055.1 of Lutra lutra. NCBI lineage: Eukaryota > Metazoa > Chordata > Mammalia > Carnivora > Mustelidae > Lutra > Lutra lutra. The sequence continues at coordinate 100,372,493 of NC_062280.1, forward strand.
CTCCTCGCATTGTGCTTCCCTGGGACAGCAACACACCCTTGGTTTTATATATATTTATCTTTTTAATCTTCTTTCTCCACCTTCTTCTTTCTTATTCACTTTCCACTGTACATTCCACCCACAGCAAACTACAGGCTTCTTGAGGCAAAGGCAGTATCTCATTTGTCATTGCTATTTTAATGTCTAATGCTGTCCTTATGGAATGAATGCTCAAAAAGGGCTTGCTGAATGAATGAATGAATGAATAAGTAAGTGAAGCCCATCCTATGTGGGGACTATGTTCCTGCTTCAGGTTATCCTTCATATTAATATATTCTTTCATTTGGTATATAGTCACACAGCTCTTATTCTGGCAGAAGACACAAGTATGTGAAAGAAAGCCAGATATGTTCTTGGTTTTTTCAAAGGATTTTCTTCCCTCAGTGTGTGTGGGGGCGTGTGTGTATGTATGTGTGTGAGAGAGAGACAGACAGACAGTATGAGAGCTGGGTTTTAAAAATGTAAATATAACTGCAGTTGACTTATTGCTAACTTCTTTCATTAGAGTTTAACTGAAAAGGCATGAAAGTAATTTCAAATGTGAAGAATTTATTATTTTTAAGAATGAAAAATTAACATAAGTAGAAAATATCTTCTTAGCACCTGTTCTGTGCCAGAAATTCTCATACCAACAAATTCATTTATTTTTTACCACTTCCCTACTAAGGAAAGAAGTGGGAACCAGCACTTAAATAGATGATCTTGGTGAGGCTGTCTGGATTCAGTATCTCTTTTAACAGTGCAGGGCAGACACAATTCTTATTCTATCACAAGATATTAAGGGGTTTATGGTTTGAGTGAAGAAGGGGAAGATCTGGGCCTCCTACCCAGCCCTGTGTTGACTCCACAGTTGAGGTCCCTTTTATTAGACCACAGGGAAAATACCCACCTTAAGGGACCTTCCTTCTAACACATGCAGGCACTTGATTCTCCAGGCACTGGTTGCATGCTTCCAGATTTGCCTTTGCAGTGTCTCACATTTTCACATGGTTCGCTGATGGATGGGGCCCACCTGGAAATACCAGCACCAGAAACCCAGGGTTTCAGTGAGGCAAGAGAAACAGTATCATGCACAAAGTGCATCTGATAGGAATACCAAGTGGGATATAACACTGTAAGCTAATTTCAAAGGATAGCATAGGGTCTGATAGAGCCAGGATATTCAGGATCAAGAACAAGTTCACACAGGTATGGAGGCACAGTGATTTTTAAGTCCATTTGGACTAGTGACTTCTTAATGTTAGAGACCCAAGCAGAGGACTCTGTAGCAATTTGGGCCTGGCTAGATAGAACCAAAGTAAGTATATTTATAGCAACCACAGCAGAAACATGTGTGTTCCAAGTATTTGCAAAACAGTTTTAGATAGCTCCTTATTGAATGTCAACCACAATCTTGTGAAATACATATACATATCATTGATAGGATATGATAAAATGGAGAAAGAAATATGTGGGGTTGGATTAATGATAGCAGTATATGAGGAAGTAATGCTTATACTATGTAGTTTTATAAATAGTAATCAATTTTTTTAATTGCAATCAATTTTGAAAAGGTAACTGCTAGAGAACTACTTGGAGCATTTAAAGTACTGGGTTGAATTTTTCCTGGTCAGCAAAGTAGGGCAAAGGAGGCAGCTGACATCCTAGATGCCATTTAAGGGCAACAGGCTATGGGACCATGTAAACCTGGCACCAAGTGGGGCAAAGGTAGCAGTGAATATCACAGGGCAGTTTGTATCCTCTGTGCCTGGTCACCATGGTCATAGAGTGAGAGTTCTGTTGCTGATGGCGCACTGAGAAAGCCATGAGTGAGTGACGAGACAGGAGAAGTGGAACTACTCAAGCCTAACCAGCTTCATCATGGTGGAAGATCTGAAGATTTGAAATGAGTTCATGGAATAAACCAAGAGTAAGATCTAGGAGGGTAGTCTTGGGTGAAGAAATAAAAACTGCAAATGTTCAGATGATACCAGATATAATGGATCTGTTGTATCTTCCACCAAAACTCTGTCAGTCAAAAAAAAATTAATGAATAAGATTCCCTGTATCCATTTGGTCTCCCTTGGTCTAACTTGGAATTTCTCAACCTTGGCAACAGGGACCCATTGGACCAGATTGTTCATTGTTGAGAGGTGTCATGTGTATTGTGGGATGTTGAGCACCATCCAAGACCTCTACCGTCAGGGGCACTGTCCCCAGTTGTGACCAAAGAATTTCTTGGCATTGCCATATGTTCTCTGGGAAGCAAAATAGCCCCGGTTGAGAAGCCTGGACTAACTGGTGACCAGTGCCACAGGTGAGAGAAAAGTGGGACTGGAAATAAAGGTGGTCCATTCTTATTTTGTAGCTTTCTGACACTGAGGATGGTTGAGCCACTTAAAGGCACTCAGAGTATTGAACAATTATCATTTGGGCTTATAATGGAGGAATTCAGACAGAGAACTGGGGGTCTAGCACTAAATCACATGGCTGAACGGATACCTGAGCCCCAGAGATAACACTCCTACTCCATCTCTTTCCCCTCCAAGGGCTTTTTCTCCTGTGATTTTCAGAACTCCAAGCCTTAGATATTAAGGGAAATGCAAAATAGGTAGGACTTTAGCCCTCCTACATTTCCACTCTTCCATGCCTACTTGTACTGCAGCCAAAGCAGCATCACTATCACCATCCTAAGTTGATAATGGTTAATGTTCCTATTAAAATAATGACCGATGAAATCCCCTGCATTATCTCTTTATGCCTGTTTATTTATTTTTAGAGAAGAGGAGGGGTAAAGGGGAGGGAGAGACTTTTCTAATTTTACCGAACATACAGTGCGATATTGTTTTCTGGAGTAGAAGTCAATGATTCATCACTTACATACAACCACCCAGTGCTCATTAAGCAGGCTGCACGCCCAGTGCAAAGCCAGATGTGGGACTCAATTCCACAACTCTGAGCCCATGACCTGAGCCAAAAACAAGAGCCAGACACCTTAACCACCTGAGCCACCTAGGCGCCTCTCTTTATGCCTATTAAGACTTGAAGAAGACAGCACAAATCTTAACCCAGAGAGAAGCTCAACAATATTTCTTTTGTGTTGTTGGAAATCTATTTTCAGGGGTAAGACAGGCTGAAACTGCAGGGGCATTAAGTTTGCGAATGTGCAAGGTAGGAAGTTACAGGAACTGGGACCCAAAAAGGCCATCTTATCATCCATTCCTGGTCTTTCCAGAGTCATCATCTTACCTCTGTGTATCACTCTTCTGGGATAGCCTGAGTTATTCTGCCACAGTTTTTTCCTGGCAGAACCTTGCTAAGTTGCACCCCATTCCTGAGAATCTAAACTCTCATCCTGGTAGCATCTCGCTTGAAATTCTTCATAGACTCTCCTCATCCGGGAACTTTGAACTCTTCACTTTTTCATAAAATAGGTATTATCTCAGGGTGGGAGAAACACAGCTTGGCCACTCACATTTCCCCTCTCTACCTGTCACGATTATCTGAAATTTTATGTTTTGAGATTGGCTTTGTTAAATAAAGAGATTATCATTTTCTTAAAAGCAGATATACTTTAAAATTGTGACATATGCATATTTTGTCAGCCAAAGGCAAATCATCTATTTCAGGAGGCAATATTGCATACTTGTTAATTGTGTGCTTTTGAATCAGACTTCCTCAGTTCTTCTCCCAGGTTGCCACTTTTAGCAGTATTATCTCAGGCAAGTTTTTAAAATTTTTATGCACCTCATTTCTTTATCTGTAAGGTGGGGTGATAGTGCTCTCCATTAGAATCATGGGGATTAAATAAGATGATATATGTAAAGTAGTTTTAAAGATGTTCAATAAATAAAACCAGCTCCAGTGTTATTACTACTTTATTCTTAGGGGCCACCCTGCCCACATATTTTGCATTTAAGAGATCATTGATAAAAATAAATTCAGTGTTGGAGATTATCTTGGCAATTTCATAGTCATTTCTGTGTTATTGGAAAACGGGTTATAATGAATAGATTAATAAAAATATAACTACAGCAAGGAAAAATGATATTAAATTTGTCATAACATACTAAATCACCCTGATCAGAATCAAATTCTTACCATAATAAGCCCGTAAAGCCCATATATTGGACATTTAGAAATGTGATATACTTTTCTTCCTATTAAAAACCCAGGGTTAAGTGAATTTCTTGGCTTCTCATGGAATTCCCATTCTCTTTTTTTGACTGATAATTCCAGAGGACCAAGGATTTCTGAAAGAGTGAATCTTGCTTTATGTGTTTGAAGTGTCAAAAAGAAGTGATAATGTGGCTGAAAGTTGTATCAGATATTTGCTGTTTCAGATATAAAAAGTTTTATAAAAATCAGATAATTAGCCTGTCTACCTAAATAAGTGTCTTCAGACCTATAGTTTATTATATTCTTAATGTTGAGCTTGGAGGAGAATAGCATAGTCAAACGGCTACTACTGCTACATTTACTAATTCTAGATATGTTAAGGAAAGTACAGTTTAGAAAGAGCTAAATGAATGTTTGCAGAATGACTGTCAAAGACATTTGGTTCTTAATTGTTGCCATTCTCTATACCATGCATGTTCTTACCTTTGCTATGACCTTGCTCTGTTGGCCAACTGCACATTGTGATACAGCAAGAAACGTGTACCATTGTGTGATGTAACCACTGACCTAGTTGTTACGCCAGGACAGATTTTGTTCCAGGGACCTAATTGTTAATATCCACATCACTGATTTTATTACCCAGTGGTATCTCTTACACGCTGTGTGTGTCAGGGGTGAGAACCACTAGTTTCTATAAGTAGACCTCACATAGCACTAGAAAGACCCAGATCTATGTAAAGTATGCTTGCAAGGCCTGAAGTCACAACATTCTGAGACCTGGGTAAATGATACCTTGTTATCTTTTGTTTTACCTGAACTTCCCTCCCATTTCCTAATACATGCGGAGCCAACAGGGTCAGTTTGGGATTGCGGAGGAAATGATCTCTTCTGTATAACAAGAGGTCTCAAAATAAGCTTACTTCAAAAGGATAAAAGCAATTTAAATTAAATAGCACTTGATAGTCATTTAGTTTATTGTAAGGCATTGCCCTTCCCACATTACATTTTCACTATAAAATCTTTGTTAGTAGTTATCTTCTCATTTTATATGTCACAGTGCAAAAACACGCTGTTGCTTTAGTAAAGCTGTTTCCTTTCTTCTTCTTCTTCTCCTTCTCCTTCTCCCCTACTTCCTCCTTCTTTCTCTTCTTCTTCTGTTTTTGACTTGTAGTGAAGAAAGTCACATCCTGCTGTCACCTTGCCTCCCCACCATTCATTCCTGGGGAAACTGCTTGGCTGTCATGGCCTGTGTAGTGACAGGTTTTTCCTTAGTGGGCTTAAAATGCAATGGATGAAAGTCATTCTCATCTCCTGATCTACCAAGGTGTATCAAAGCAAGGAAAATGTCTTCCATTCCTTCCTACTGATTATAAGTAGCAATACGCTAGGATGATAATAGGGCCGGATATGAAAACAAATACAGTATCCCAAAATCATTGCACTGCAACCAAATACATTTGAAATCATTCTTTTTAATTTTTTTTAAAAAAGAATATAAAACATACACTTTTGCACTGAAATTTTTGTTGCTGATTTTTTTAAGCTTTTGGAGACTTAAAAAAGTTTAATGGTAGTCAACATCAGTCCTTTCTTACATTTTGGGTACTACTGACTTTCTACAAGCTATAGATCTTTTGCATATAATTTAATATTTGTTGATCTATCTAGATTTAATTAAGCTCCACCCTTCCTACAAAAAGAAAAAGCTCATTTGCCCGAAAACTGCAGTAATTCTGAATATAATGATTTAGTTGTGCCTATTATAACTAGGCAGTTAAAAAAACAAGTACTAGTGAGCCTGTTCAAGATGTATACATGATAATACAGAGTGTACATTTAAGCTTCTTATGTAACAAACTTTTTCAAGTGATTCATTTTGTGGAAAATAGCACTGAGTATTATTTGTCTCTACTCATTAAAGACTCGTTCTCTTTCTGGTCCTTCTTCTTCTACAGTAGATTTTGTGGCTTAGTTTGTGTTACTTTTTGTATATGAAGCCAGTAGAGCTGCATATTTTCTAGGAGACATCAACCTTTCACTAATTTAGAATGTCTCTTCCTTTAATTAATCCAAATTAAAGATTATGTTTCTCCCCAAACAAAATACATCCTTACATCAATTAAATGAGAGTTTTTGATGAAATTTTCCCTAACAGAGAGTAAGTAATTGAGATATAATTGTTTGGAGATGAGAAATAACTGCCACTTTTATGGCAAATGTGAGCTTAATGCAGATGATTTCCATGATTATGTTGTGTTTTATGTGGCTTTTTATACTACTGTTTTGGAAGCATTCATGGTACCAGTTGAGGCAAAAGCATATTAATGTTTGTTTTAGTGTTTGGCAACAAATACAGTCTATAAAATATGTAGTAGTTAATATTAAAAGCTCATGCCAGATTGTAACATAAAGAGTTTATTCAATCTCTTTAAACGCATCAGTTTAAAGCTTCATCTGAATGAGTTCTCATTTAGCATTTGGGTTTCTTAGGATTTTCAGCAGGTGAGCTTGGATGAAGTTAGGAGGCATTTGTCCCCCCCCCCCCCCCAGAGTGGCACAGTCTGTAAACAGAGGACTCTTAATGAAGTGCCTCACTCCTATTAGGAGGACCACTGGTGGCAAGCACCTGCCGTGCCCATAGGGTTTCCTCAGTGAGCAGAGCATAAACAATGCTCTATGTGGGAGGAGAAGAAGACTGGAAATGCCAGGCATACTCTTTCCTGGTCCCATTGGATCACCAGGTGGCAGCAATTTTCTTTATTATGGTTGCATTTTCTCAAGGTTGCCTTTACTTAGGATTTGATTACTTGCCTCCCTCCACCCACTCCCCTCTCCCATACACTCCCTCACTCCCAATAATGATCAGGTTCCTTTTAAAAGTCAGGTAGTACATTTCTTTATCATGTGATATTACATGCTTGAAGCAAACAAACGTAGAATGCTTTAAGAAAGACACAGCGGTGTCTTGCTGGCAGGGGACATCTGCATGGGGAGACAAATAGTAGCTTTTCAGTTTGGTCAGATACAGGGCACTTATAAGCTACCCAGTCTGGGGCAAGTTATTGGAACACACCGGGACTCAGTTTTCTCATCTCGCTTAGAGGATTAGAAACAATATATGCAAATATCTGGTATATACCGAATACGAGAGAAGATAGCTTTAATATTTAGATCAAGAATGGAAAAGGGGAAGAAAGAGGGAGAGAGATGAGAGCTGTGTGTGGAAGCTGGGGGGCTGGTTAGGAGATAATGAGACCTGGACCATTGAAGACACAGGGGTCCTCCTCATGAGTGGAAAGGAAAAGGAACTGTGGGATTCATCCTGATGCAGCACAGTTGAGAAATAATGGCAACAGACTGTGCTCAAGTCAGAATAGAGGCAGGAACAGAATGATCAAAGCAAACACATGTAGAGCTTTATTAGAACAGAACATTATCATGCACTACAAGGTAATTTTCTTTATACTTTCATATTAATAGACAGGTTGCAAAGGTAGTACAGAGAGTTTCTAAAGATTCCAATTCAGGTTCTCCCATTGTTAACATTGTACATTTGGTAACTTTTTCTCAACTAAAGAACCAACATTTATATGTTTTATTATCTAAACCCCATACTTTATTCAATTTCATTAGTTTTTTCCTGATGGTCTTTTTCTGTTCCAAGATCCCACTCATGATACCACATGACCAACATTCGGTCACATGTCTTCCCTGGCTTTTTTTCTGGCTTTTCTTGTTTTAGATGACTTTGGCGTTTTGAGGAGCCTGTTATTTTGTAGAATGTTATCTCAAGTTGGGTTTGTCTGGTTTCTGTTCATAGTTGGACTGAAGTTATGGATTTGGGGGAGGAAAACCTCAAACATGGCATATGTTATTAACATGTCTTGTTACTGATGATGTTAACCATGATTACTTAGCAAAGGTAATGCTTCAGTTTTCTCTGTTGTGAAAATGCTCCTGCCTCCTCCCTTCCCACACCTTACTCTTGGAAGCAAGTTACTAAGCATAGCCTAGATTTACGAGGTGGGTGGTTAAGCTGCATCTCTTTGAGGGTGAGTTATCTACATAAATTATGTGAATTTCGTCTATTCAGACATTTGTAGCTTTTCTACTGTTTACTTATTTATTCAATCACATCTCTATTTGTATATACTCAAGAATATATGCTGGATTGTAGTCGAATTCTACTTCGTTTATTTTGTTGCTCAAATTGTTCTAGTTTTAGACATTGGGACCTCTTTCATGTCAGCTTTTGTGTCCCTTTGACATATTCTCATTATTTTTGCTTCTTGAGCACTTTTTTACTTTCTAACACTACAAGATGCTCTCGGCTTATCTTGTTTATTTCCTGCCCTGGCCCCAGAATTCCATTTCTTCAAGGAGCCCTGGGTCCTTTTACTGGAGAATGGCCTTAGAAATCAAGATCTGGGTGCCAAGTGTGCTCATTATTACTGAGGTGTTATTGCTTCTAGGCTCTCTCATCAGGCAGAGTTAGGACATACGTGAGTAAATAGTAAACCGTGTGTGTGTGTGTGTGTGTGTATAATTGTAAAATATAAATATACATATGTATATATAACTATTTCTCTACCTATATGCATCTGTATTAAGTTTATGCATCTATATTAAGTATTTAAACCTGAATTTATACCATTTCCAATTCTAATATAACACATAGAATATTTTTAACCTTCCCTTTTTGTTTGTCTGTAATCTTATACTCCCATAATGACAAACCTGACTTTTGCCATTGGCCATCCATTTATTTACTTTCTGATTCCCGGTTTACATATACAGTGGTTTCAGAATGGTCACCTTGCATGCCCCTGAAAAATATTTGAGTATCAGTTAGAATATTCTACCAGTTAAAGTGCAGTGTTTATATACAGTTGCTTTTATCTCTAGTTTTATATTTCCCAGTCATTTCTAAAGTTACTTAGGTGGATCCTTTTTAACCCACTCTCTTCAGTGAGTTTGGGTTATACTTATAGACTTATATAGACTTTTTTGTCACAATACACATTCCGTCTTAGGATCGCCTAACCTGCTAGTTATTTTAAAAATTTGCATACATTAAGAGTCACTCTTTATTTAGTAAAGTTCTGTGGATTTTGACAAACACAGAGACTCATAAGCTCTACTGTACCATACAGAATATTTTATCACCCTTGAAAATTCTCTGTCATCTCGTCAGAGATGTCATCTCCAACTCTTTGCAGTCTCTGATCAGTTTTTGTCGATGCTTTGGCCTTTTCCGGAATGTTACTTGAATGGAATCATAGAGTATGTAGTCTATTCAGATAGGTTTCTTTTACTTTGTAATATGCACTTGAAATTCATATATATTGTAGGATGGATTACTAATTCATTGCATTTAGTATGGCATAACATTCTCTGTGGATGTATCACAATGCGTTTATCCCTTCACCTTTTGGAGAACATCTTGGTGATTTTGAATAAAACTGCTATAAGCATTCACATGACAGTTTTTAAGTGGACATAAATTCAGTTCACTTGTGCAAATACCTGGGAATGGAATTGGTAGGACATATGGTAAATCTATATCTAGCTTTATAAGAAACTGAAAAACTGTCTTCCAAAGTGTCTATACCATTTTGCATTTTGATCAGCAATGAATGAGAATTCTTGACTAGCAGTATTGCTATTGTCAGCAGTATTATACTGTTTTGTTTTTAGATTTTGGCCATTCTAATATGCATGTAGGGACATCTTGTTGCTTTAATGTGCAATTGCCTGATGAAAAATGATATTGAACATTTTTTCATATACTTATTTGTCATCTGTATATTTTCTTTGGTGAGGTATCTGTTCAGTTCTTTGGCCTATTTTTAATTGGGTTGTGTGTTTACTTGTTGAGACTTATTAAATCCTTTTTGGGGTTTTTCTGCTATTTTAGATACAGGTCCTTTATTAGATAAGTCATTTAAAAATATTTATTCTGGTGTATGACTTGTCTTTTTCTTAGCTTAAGTGTCCTTCTCAGAGCGAAAGTTTGTTTTTAATTTTATTTTTATCTGTAACCATATCTTCTGCTAAGTGGAATTGCTCAACTTATTTTTAGAGTAAATTATATTAACTTTTGTTAGTCTACATAATTGCCTATTGTGTTAAAGAGAAATGCTGTTTATGGAGTGGTATAACTGGTAATCTTAGTTTTTCCCATTTTGCATATAATGACAGCTATATCTGTAAGAGCTGCCATGGGACATCTCTCTAATCATTGACAAACCAGGGGCTCCTGAGTGGAGGGAACCTGTTAAACTCCATCTACGGTACAACATTGTACTCAGTGACCTTGGTTCAGATTCTGCTTTTAACATTTTCTTGTTGTGTGAAAATGAGAAAGTTACTTAATTTTTAATTTTTCTGAACCTGGTTTCTCATCTGTAAGTTGAGGACAATATCACCCACCTGTTTTCATTTTTTAATTTGTTTAATTTAATTTAATTTTTCACCCACCTGTTTTTAGGTGCTACTAGATGAGTGTACATTTGACCCTTCAACAACATGGGTGTGAACTGTGTGGGTCCACTTGTACGTGGATTTTTTACAGTACAGTGCTATGAATGTATTTTCCTTTTCTTATGGCTTCCTTAATATTTTCTTTTCTGTAGCTTATTTTGTTGTAAGAATACAGTATATGATACTTACAGTATATAAAATATGGGTTAATCTACTATTTATTATCAGTAAGTATTCCAGTTAAGAGTAAGCTCTTAGTACTCAGGTTTTATATGGATTTTTGACTATGTGGGAGTTGGTGCCCTTAACGTCCATGTGGTTCAAGGGTCAGCTGTATATAAAGGGTCCTGGCACAGGGTAAGAGCTCAGTAAATGTTAGCTCATACTGTTTCTCTCCTGTGTTCTGCATTTTCTTTCAGTCTCTCCTGGTTTTCCCTGGAGGAACTCCTTCCCACCAGTTTTCATCCACCATTTCTATTATAAAGCTAGGTATGCCACTTTGAGGTGCTTTTCTATTCCCTTCTACACTGCAGATGGCTCAAGGTGAAGATGATTTCCCTCCTTCAGTGCTTCTTAATGTCTACAGCACAGTTCCTGAACAGATCAAGGGAAGATCTGTTAAAAAAACAAAACCAAACAAACACATCTACAAAGCTCTCCTTTCCTTGTCCTTCATTTCCAATTTATCACCAAGCCCTGTCAATTTGACTGCATAAGGATATTTTCAATCAGCCTATCCTATGATTGGGTAGAAAGACTTAATATTATTAAGATGATAATTCTCTCAAAATTAATCTATAAATTTAATGGAATCCCAATTAAAACCCAATATGATTTTTTTTTCCAGACCTGACAAATTTATTCTAAAATTTATTTGAAGGAAAATATTTTGGGGAATAGTTAAGAAATATATCAAAATATTCTATAAAGCTACAATCATTAAAGCAGTCTGATATTGACTATATTTTATCAATAGAAAATAGCATAATCATGCATATATATGTCTATGTAGTATGTGTATGTTATATGAATTTAATCATATTGTAATGGTAGTATTTAAAATTATCAGGGAAAAGATGGACCATATTGAGTGGTCTGTATTGTATGATAGTTATGAGCATTGGTCCTGGAACCAGAATGCCTGGTCTGAGTTCTGGCTCAACTATGTGACCTTACGCAGGTCATTTAATATCTTGGGGTATTATCTCAGTTTCCTTTTGTGCTAAATGGGGAAGAAAAACTACTACCTTCCTCAAAAAGTAATGGTGAGGGTTAAATAAATTAATGTAGGTGAAAGCTTAGAAGAGACCTTGGCCCTAAGCACTAGTAAATGTTGAGCTATTATTAGTATTGAAATACAGAGACTAAATAGATGTCAAACTATTTTGAAAAGCAAACCCTTAAGTGCCTAATTTAGAATCCCACAGGGATAGGTGTGCAATTACTGATTTTATGATACAGATACATTTGACTTTCTAAAATAAACAGATTATTTATTTATTTATTTATTTATTTAGAGTTGAATACTTCTATTGAGATTAGAGTTTTGCTTTCCTTCAACATCATAAATTTAGCCAAGGATTATTGGAACTGAAGATAAAATCACAATGTAGTTGTTCAATTTTTCTGCTTTCTTCTTTTTTTTTTTTTTGTTATGTTAGTAACAGAGTACATTATTAGTTTTTGATGTAGTGTTCCATGATTCATTGTTTGTGTATAACACCCAATGCTCATTGCAGTATGTGCCCTCCTTAATATTCATCACTGGGCCACCCATTCCCCCACCTCTCTCCTCTGAAATCCTCAGTTTGTTTCCCAGAGTCCATAGTCTCGCATGGTTTGTCTCCCTCTCTGATTCCCCCCCTTCTTTTATTCCTTTCTTCTAATATCCTCCATGCTCTTTATGTTCCATATATAAGTAAAACCATATGATCATTGTCTTTCTCTGCTTGACTTATTTCACTTAGGATAATCTCCTCCAGTTCTACCCATGTTGATGCAAAAGTTGGGTACTCACCCTTTCTGATGGCTGAGTAATATTCCATTGTATATATGGACCACATCTTCTTCATCCATTCATCTGTTGAAGGGCATCTCATCTCTTTCCACAGCCTGGCTATTGTGGACATTGCTGCTATCAGCATTGGGGTGCCTATGGTCCTTCTTTTCACTACATCTGTATCTTTGGGATAAATACCGAGTAGTGCAATTGCTGGGTCATAGGAGAGCTCTATTTTTAACTTTTTTTTTTTTTTAAGATTTTATTTATTTATTTGACAGAGAGGGAGAGATCACAAGTAGGCAGAGAGGCAGGCAGAGAGAGAGGTGGGGGGGAAGCAGGCTCCCTGCTGAGCAGAGAGCCCAATGCGGGGCTTGATCCCAGGACCCTGAGATCAGGACCTGAGCTGAAGGCAGAGGCTTAACCCACTGAGCCACCCAGGTGCCCCTATTTTTCACTTTTTGAGGAAACTTCATACTGTTTTCCAAAGTGGCTGTAACAACTTGCATTGCCACCAACAGCGTAAGAGGGATCCTCTCTCTCTACAACCTCTCCAATATTTGTTGTTTCTTGCCTTGTCAGTTTTTGCCATTCTGACTGGTGTAAGGAGGTATCTCAGTGTGGTTTTGATTTGAATTTCCCTGATGGCTAATGATATTGAACATTTTCTCATGTGTCTGTTAGCCATTTGTATGTCTTCTTTGGAGAAATATCTGTTTATGTCTTCTGCCCATTTTTTGACTTAATTATTTTTAAGTCAAGTTTTTAGGGTGTTGAGTTTGAGAAATTCTTTATAGATCTTGGATACCAATCCTTTATCTGTTGTGTCATTTGCAAATATCTTCTCCCATTCCGTGGGTTGCCTCTTTGTTTTGTTGACTGCTTCCTTTGCTGTGCAGAAGCTTTTTATCTTGATGAAGTCCCAAAGTGCATTTTCGCTTTTGTTTCCCTTGCCTTTGGAGACGTGTTTTGAAAGAAGTTGCTGTGGCTGATGTCAAAGAGGTTACTGCCTAAGTTCTCCTCTAGGATTTTGATGGATTCCTGTCTCACAATGACGTCTTTCATCCATTTAGAGTTTATCTTTGTGTATGGTGAAAGAGAATGGTCAAATGAAACTCGACCTTTCTCTTAAATAGACCATTTTTAACTTGGTTATGAAGATAATATGTGGTAAAAGATTCTTTAAGAGATAGCCTTTTAAATACATTATGCACAAGGATTACAAACTCAGTTGCTTAGTGGGGCCATTGGGTTAATCATGGACATAAACGAGGTGGGGAATGTGGGGAGATGGAGACCTGATAGCCCATGTAAAAGAGACAACTACTTTTCAACCCCATCTGATTTTTGCCATACAGAAAAGTGAGTGCACTTTTTTTTCGAGAGAATCTGAAAATTTCATGTGAAATCTTGTGTTTCTAAATATTGACTTGAATTCCAATTTTTAAACATTCTGAGGGACAGACAAGACAAGGGTCTGCAGGGCATAGTTGGCTCATATTGTTTGCCTTCTGAGACTTAGAATCCTGAGGCTAGACCCTCTTGTATTTCTTACAGCCTATATATCCCCAGCGAACCTCTCACAGTGCTGTTTAGATAATAACAGCTCAATACTTGTTTTTTGATGAATCAATTTGATTTTCTTCCTGAGTCTTTCTGATGCTGATCGATACTTTGAATCATTTAATAATAGTACCTCCATTTGTTAGCCATTTATTTTAAATTTAGGGTGCTGTTAGGGACTCCATTTAAACTCCTCTGATGGTTACAGTATTTCATCAGGTTGTTGTTTTTTCATTTTATAGTAAAACAGAAAGGTTAAGTTACTTTCCTAAAGTCTAAGGTTTGTGGCCACATTGATACCACATTGTTTAGGTCTGCCCTTCTGAGTGAGTTAGAGTTCCAGAAAAGTAATGAGAGGTTTTTCGTATCTTTCCAGGGCATGTCAGTGTCCTGGCACCAGCTAACTGAGGGCGTTGACCACATCTTGTTCATCTAGAAAAACTTTTCCTAAGACCATTCTATTGGATGACCTTGTCAAGTTTACCGCTTAGAATGCAGAAAATGTTGGATGAAAGACGTCCTTCCACTTACAAATGGGTAGCTTTCCAAATGTTCATTTGTAAATCAGTTGTTTGGAACTCAGAATTCATTTCCCTGCAGAAACAGTTATAAATGGCAGTTATGTTTCCCCTGAGGCTTGTCCACAAAAGACTATTTAGCCTTAATGTATCTGAAATAGTGTACGTTTGCCATGAAAATGTGTAGAAAATAGAGCTCTTGTAATTCTAGTAATTAAATAAAAGGGAAAAAAGTAAAATTGAATGGGAACTTTAAAATGTATTCTGAATGCTGATGCAAAGGAAAGGAAAATTTACCCAGAGGATGTAGAATTTGGAAAATAATTTTGTTGGGATTTTAAGGGGGTCAGGACACTGTCAAAGCACTTCCAAAATTAATGGGATCAGGTCCTTGAAATATGTGATTTCATTTCATGACTTCTGGGTTCCATATGATTAATCTCCCCATGATTAAATATTGTTTCTAGTATCCATTGTAGATAAAGATGAAAGATTGGAATGAAAGTACGAAAGAAGATAAATGGAGATGAATTTTTTAGTGATACAGAAGTTGAGAGACACAGCAATGAAAGAAACTTGCCCATGTCTCCATAACCATGACAAAGGTAGAAATAGCTCTAAACTATGGGTGGTGGAAAGAGAGAAATACAATTCTTGATTCCTCTTGAAACATTTCTCTGAGAAATCCCAGGGGCTGTTACTATCCCTTCATCTCAGGTATCTTGGTGATAATCCATGGCAAATGCAGGCTTGGTACACAATTGAGTTCAAGAGTGCCAACACTTTTAAAATGCAGTAGATATTTAGAATTCTGAGTATTTGTTTAAAAGGGGAGGACTTGGACCTCAAATAAAAATCAATTTAGTGTTTTAGTGCTTAGGTTTTATGTTCCATTTTGTTTAACTTTGCACTAGGAGAGTGAAAGGCAGAGATTTTCTGTATCTTTGAGATAGTCAAATGGCTGAAAGGGAAGTTGAAGAACAAACCATCTCCTGACACTTCCACAGTGTAAGTGGAAATAGTCACCCTAACAGCAGTGTAAGCAACAGTATAAAATGCATCAACAGAGCACCAGTCCTTCCTGGCACACATAGCTTTACCTAGAAGTAGAGAGGAATAGTCAAGATCATAGGACAAAGACAAACCAGGGTGAGGCAACTGTAAACTACCAAGACCAAACAAATGGGCACCATGAAGTGACGAGGGTAGACATGCATGAGGTATTTCCCTTTGTGGTTCTTTTAGGAGTCAGCTGGGCTTCTTTCCGTGACCCTCCCTGTCAATGCTAGTTGACCAGTCAGACCAAATTGCTCCTTGACCACTCTACACTCACACAAACACGGAAATATCAAAATCGTGCTGTGTTGTTGCAGCGTCTGAGGAATGCTGTTAAGGCAGCCTTGTTACATGGAAATTTTCAACCCTTCTGTAAATAGATCTTTTTGTTGTTTTTAATCACTTGGAGTTGACACCCTGGTTCCCACTGGGATGTGCTATTCCATTTATTCGTGAGAGTAAACAGAACTAAGAGTTCATTGCTTCTAGGGGTTCCCATCCACTACCAGCTGAAGGACTGTGTTCATTTTGGCAAGTGAAATTAAAATAATTTTTTTTTCATTTCTCATTTAAAGTTACAATTTTAAGTGACCTTTTAACATTTCAAGGTAGTTAAAACATATAATCAGGGCACCTGGGTGGCTCAGTTGGTTAAGTGTCTGCCTTTGGCTCAGGTCAGGGTCTGGGATTCAGTCCAGCATCAGGGTCCCTGCTCCTTGGGGAGCCTGCTTCTCCCTCTGTCTCTACCTCTGCCTCTTTCTGTCTCTCATGAATAAATAAATAAAATCTTGAACAAATAAACAAAATGTATATTCATTTGCATTTGGATAATTAAAATCAAGTGAATTAAAAACTGGCAAGATTAGGGTTCTGTTCCTTTAATGATAGAGGAATTTATATGTTCACTTTGCATTTGGGTGATTAAAACCAAGTGAATTAAAAATTGGCAAGACTGAGTTCTGTTTCTTTAATAATAGAAGGCATTTATATTACATTTGAGAAATTTTGTCTTAGTCATAGTTTGGGTCAAGATGTCCAGTTATTCTGGTCCAAAGAATTCTGGACTGTTCAAGCGGCACAATTTCTAGAATCTAAAGAATTATCTCTTGAGTAAATTCTAGTGGTTTTTCACTGATGATTTCCGTAGGATTGCAAATTATTTAATCATCTTTCTCTAGAAAGGCTTAGGTTACTAAAAGAGAAGTCAGTCTCAGATTCCCTGTCTTATTATAGGTAAACTAGGATCAGGGTAGTGTGCATAGGATGCGTCTAGGGCAGAGCAAGTGGCTTAAGGCATAATAATCCCCCACCAGCTATGCTGTCTTTGGTTGATTCTTCTCTAGCATTTCATTTGCTGTAAATAACCAGTATAGACTTATCAAGCAATCACAACAGTCTTAAATATATAAGCTCATTTTTCTCTATTTTATGGAATTTCCACATAAAGCTGTCGGGACCTGAGGACTTTCTAGAAATTCATTATTTACTTGCCAAAAGCTGGCTATATTCATGTATATGTTATCTTTTTCTTTCTCTAATTAAATTATGGGCTCCTTTAAACAAGGGACATGTGTTCTATTTCTTATATTTTTCTTTTCCCACATCTATAGGAGCCAAGATATCTCACTTCCACACACTGAAAATTGGAATACAAAACATTTCATGCAATTTCCACTTCGAATACACTGCTTTAATTGCTAATTGCTCTACACATGCAGGTTTTACCTAACCAACTGGATTTTTTAAAAAAGATTTTATTTATTTATTTGACACAGAGAGAGATCACAAGTAGTCAGAGAGACAGGCAGAGAGAGAGGGGGAAGCAGGCTCTCCACTGAGCAGAGAGCCCCATGCGGGGTTTGATCCCGGGACCCTGAGATCATGACCTGAGCCGAAGGCAGAGGCTTAATTCACTGAACCACCCAGGTGCCCCAACCAGCTGGATTTTAAATACCTCATTGTTTGGGGTCTTATTTTATAGTAATGGTATGACAGTTTGGATCTCTTTTTTTTTTTAAAGATTTTTATTTATTTATTTGACAGAGAGAGATCACAAGTAGGCAGAGAGGCAGGCAGAGAGAGAGGAGGAAGCAGGCTCCCTGCTGAGCAGAGAGCCCGATGTGGGGCTCGATCCCAGGACCCTGAGATCATGACCTGAGCCGAAGGCAGAGGGTTAACTCACTGAGCCACCCAGGCGCCCCAACAGTTTGGATCTCTTATTACTGTTTAGCACATTTGAGGGACAGCGTATCTTCTCAACAGATAGTTGTCAATTAGTAAAATATGGAAGAGAATAACAGAAAGAAAGGCAAGAACTTTTAGATTAACCTTGTGACCTCTAAAATTCACATCATTATTTCACAGCTTAATTATATGTCCTTTTAAACACATAACATATCATTAAGACTGGGTCAATAATGCTTCCTCATACTATTATTAAGTGAAGAGTCATAAAAATATGATGGTGACAATATAAGCATTCTGTTGTTACCTCCTTAGCTCTTATAAATTCAAGATGGGAACTAGTTTGAATTTGAGATATTTGGATCATTTTCCTGGCTAAGTCAAGAGACATTTGTTTGCTTTAGGCAGTATAAAAAGTGTTAAAGGATTAGAGCAGAGAAAATTCCAGCATTGATGTGCTCTAAGATAGATAGACCCTGGATAATCAGGTGGAGCTAGGGACAAGATTGAAAAACCTATCTCTGCAGAGTTTTTACCTAATTTCACACCTAAAACCTCTCTACTTCTAAAATTTTCAAGAACGAGTAGAATTAAACAGACCTGATAAAGTATTATCTGGAAGATAAGCAATGTAATTGTTTCAAATTTGAATGTGATTATCTATGGATATTAATGAAAAAATTGTTTCTTAATTGAAAAGGGTTCCCCCCCTTTTTTTTTTAGTTATAACTGTATAATTTTATTCTTATCCTTTTGGGGGTAAGAATTAGAGATGAGTTTGTTAATCTACTTTGGTACCTTATGGGTCCCCTGTTATCTGTTTAAATGGTTCTATGTATAATTTATGCATTGTCAGACCATGAGGAGAAATGGAGTAAAGATGAACAGGCACATTTCAAGACCAGGAAGCCTGAGGAATTAGAGGTTCCCGCAGGTAAGAAAAGCACTGCAAATGATTAGTGGAGGTTAGAACTATAAGGGGAACAGGAATCCTATTTGACAGAATCACAAAGAATACCCAAAAGTATAGATTGGGATTGGTAGGATATGAAACTTACATAGCATCAACAAGTAGTATCGTCAAAAGAAGCAAAGCCAGGCACCTGTTAAATGTGGTAAAGATTTCATTTACTCATAACTATTGCAACTCATAACTATTGCAACAGAGGAGAGACCTGTCTGACCTGATTTCATTTACTCATAACTATTGCAACAGAAGAGAGACCTCAGTCTGACCTGAGGTCAACTCCACTGAAACAAAAGGTGGGATTGTTTAAATGCTGGGTATTCAGTTGAAAGGCACTAAAGGGTATTAAGCGGGGATTTTGTTCATATGACTGGGCCATCTAGATTTGCTCATTGACACTTATAGGAGAAACATACTTCTCATATCATTATGACAGAAGGTAGTGTTGGAAGTTAGAGCAAGGTGCCCTCTTAGGCCATTACCCTCCTACAAGGACTTAGAGCGACAGCTATTTCTTTCAATATTTGTATTTCAAAGAGATGGATCTCAAGTCCTTGGGGAGACAGTTTTGGGCAATAGAAAATTTATATCTTAAAGGGATAGAGAAAAGTTTTGTAATTTCAAGATTTCTCTACTAACTGCTCTAAGAGGGGGTTCAGGGCCTATTATCCTATTCCTATGTTTTGCCTCAAGTAAGCAAAGTATTGGCTCAAATAAGAAAGCATTGAGCTTTCTCAGGCAGGCAGATATAGTCACCATACAGTACATCATTAGTTTTTGATGTAGTGTTCCATGATTCATTATTTTCATATAACACCTAGTGCTCCATGCAATAGATACAGTCCTTAATACCCATCACTAGGCTCACCCATATGCCCTCCTCCCCTCTAAAACCCTCAGTTTGATTCCCAGAGTCTGTAGTCCCACATGGTTCATCTCCCACTCTGTTCCCCCGCCCCCTTCATTTTTCCCTTTCTTCTCCTAATGTCCTCCAAGCTATTCTTTATGTTCCACATACAAGTGAAACCATATGATAATTGTCTTTCTCTGCTTGACTTATTTCACTTAGCATAATCTTCTCCAGTTCCATCCATGCTGATGCAAAAGTTGGGTATTCATCCTTTCTGATGGCTGAGTAACATTCCATTGTACATATGGACCACATCCTCTTCATCCGTTCATCTGTTGAAGAGCATCTCATCTCTTTCCACAGCCTGGCTATTGTGGACATTGCTGCTATCAGCATTGGGGTGCCTATGGTCCTTCTTTTCACTACATCTGTATCTTTGGGATAAATACCGAGTAGTGCAATTGCTGGGTCATAGGAGAGCTCTATTTTTAACTTTTTTTTTTTTTTAAGATTTTATTTATTTATTTGACAGAGAGGGAGAGATCACAAGTAGGCAGAGAGGCAGGCAGAGAGAGAGGTGGGGGGGAAGCAGGCTCCCTGCTGAGCAGAGAGCCCAATGTGGGGCTTGATCCCAGGACCCTGAGATCAGGACCTGAGCTGAAGGCAGAGGCTTAACCCACTGAACCACCCAGGTGCCCCTATTTTTCACTTTTTGAGGAAACTTCATACTGTTTTCCAAAGTGGCTGTAACAACTTGCATTGCCACCAACAGCGTAAGAGGGATCCTCTCTCTCTACAACCTCTCCAATATTTGTTGTTTCTTGCCTTGTCAGTTTTTGCCATTCTGACTGGTGTAAGGAGGTATCTCAGTGTGGTTTTGATTTGAATTTCCCTGATGGCTAATGATATTGAACATTTTCTCATGTGTCTGTTAGCCATTTGTATGTCTTCTTTGGAGAAGTATCTGTTTATGTCTTCTGCCCATTTTTTGACTTAATTATTTGTTTTTAGGGTGTTGAGTTTGAGAAATTCTTTATAGATCTTGGATACCAATCCTTTATCTGTTGTGTCATTTGCAAATATCTTCTCCCATTCCGTGGGTTGCCTCTTTGTTTTGTTGACTGTTTCCTTTGCTGTGCAGAAGTTTTTTATCTTGATGCAGTTCCCAAAGTTCATTTTCGCTTTTGTTTCCCTTGCCTTTGGAGACGTGTTTTGAAAGAAGTTGCTGTGGCTGATGTCAAAGAGGTTACTGCCTAAGTTCTCCTCTAGGATTTTGATGGATTCCTGTTTCACAATGAGGTCTTTCATCCATTTAGAGTTTATCTTTGTGTATGTGGTAAAGCAATGGTTGAGAATCATTCTTATGAATATAGCTGTCCAATTTTCCCAGCCCCATTTGTTGATGACACTGTCTTTTTTTTTTCCATTGGATATTTTTTAAATGCTTTGTTGAAGATTAATTGACCATAGAGTTGAGGGTCCATATCTGGGCTCTCTATTCTGTTCCATTGATGTGTGCGTCTGT
Source organism: Lutra lutra (assembly GCF_902655055.1). Classification (NCBI taxonomy): domain Eukaryota; kingdom Metazoa; phylum Chordata; class Mammalia; order Carnivora; family Mustelidae; genus Lutra; species Lutra lutra. Next base: position 100,393,775 of record NC_062280.1, read on the forward strand.
TTTTGTGCCAGTACCATGCTATCTTGGTGATTACAGCTTTGTAATATAGCTTTGTATCAGACAATGTTATATCCCCAGTTTTGTTTTTCTTTTTCAACATTTCCTTGGTGATTTGGGGTCTTTTCTGGCTCCATACAAATTTTGGAGTTGTTTGTTCCAGCACTTGGAAAAATGCCATTAGTATTTTGATCACAATGGTGTTGAATGTATAGATTGCTCTGGGCAGCATAGACATTTAAATAATGTTTATTCTTCTGATCCATGAGCATGGAATGTTTTTCCATCATTTTGTTTCTCCTTCAATTTCCTCCACAAATGTTCTGAATTTTCTAGAGTATAGATCCTTTACCTATTTGGTTAGGTTTATTCCAAGTTATCTTAAGGTTTTTTAGTGTTATTGTAAATGGAATTGATTCCATGATTTCTCTTTCTACAGTTACATTGTTATGTATAGGAAAGTAATTGATTTCTGTGCATTGATTTTTGTATCCTGCCACATTACTGAATGGTTGTATGAGTTCTACTAATTTTGAGGGGGAGAATCTTTTGGGTTTTCCACATCATGTCATCTGCAAAGAGAGAGTTTGACTTCTTCTTTGCCAATTTGAATACTTTTTTGTTGTTGTTGTTTGACTGCTGTTGCTAGGACTTCCAGTACTATGTTGAAAAATAATGGTGAGAGTGGGCATCCTTGTCATGTTCCTGATCTTAATGGAAAGGCTCTTAGCTTTCCCCACTGAGAATGATATTTTCTGTGGGCTTTTCATAGATGGTTTTTATGAAATCAAGGAATGTTGCCTCTATCCCTACACTTTGAAGAGTTTTAATCAGGAAAAGATGTTGTATTTTGTCAAATGGTGTTTTTGCATCAAGGGGAGCTTGGGTCATCCTGGGGCAGGGCCTTGAGTTGTTAGAAGCAAATGCAAAAGTTTGGTTAAGTCTCTTAGGGAAGGGGTTTGGAGAGTCATTTGAGCAGTCCTTATAGGCTAAGATCAAGGCCTCATTGAAAAAAGTGCTCAGAGGAACCCAAGTTGGGACAAGGAGAGAGTCTTTGTCAGTATCATGGTAAAACCTATCTCGGAGGCAGATTTCCCTGTTGCACTCCCTAGAGAGTCTAGGGAAGGCTATATTCCTCTGGGAGCGTAGAAGGATGAATAAGATAGTTGGTGTGAGCAATAATGAACAACCTGTCATCCTAATACTCTTCCCATGGATTTAAATTGCTTTTCCATTTAACATTTGTCTTCATGTTGTTTCAGTAGAGTCCTAACCAGGAGCAGAAAAAAATGGTTGTCAGACTTTTATCTCCCCTCAACCTCTTGTCATTTCCCAGAAAACACAAAGAACTTCATGGGTGATGGAGATCCCTCTAGGAAACAGAACTTTTGGTATATTGTATCAGCTCTGTGATATATTCAAGGAAGGAAGTATGGAAGGAAGTAAAGCAAAATGTCCAAACTAGTTCACAAAAATGTTGGTGCAAAATCATATATGGTACAGCTTTATCTCAATAATACAGTGCTCTTAATGCTGCTCTGCCTCAGCTGAGGCCTTCCTGTTACCATAGCAACCACATTCTCACAATAAGCCATTCTAACTCTCAGAGTGACTCAGCAATCTCCTTTCCACATGTGGGTTGACAAAGATGGAAGATACTGTTGTAGACAGTCTGTACAAATTTTGGGTGGTGTGCGTCCTACTAGCTGAGACCTGTGTCAATCCATGAACACTTTCTGCCAATCATACTGATTCTTTTTCTTTCTTCAGCCTTTTCATTTATTGAGGAGTCTTCTGTGTTAAGTCTAGACAGACTTGCCCCAACTGTACAGCCCCAAATTTCTTCTTTTTATTCATAGTGGTGAGTAACAAAAGTAACAAAACAATATGTTTTAATAAAATGAGTGCAGTGTTAAGTGTATGACAGTCACTCATTATGATTATTTACTTTTCTATGACAAATAGAATTCCAATTATCAATAATGGTTCCCCCTGAAAAAGTGCTTATGTTTGAAACAAGAACATATTCCTACCTTTTTAGACAAACTACATTAACTTGGGAACTTTGTTTAAATGAGTATTAGGCTTTAAAATTCTTATTCAACCCCGGTTAGGGTCAAGTCTGTTCTGCTGGAGTAGCTTGCTTTTCCTACAATGTTAATGTAGACATTTAATTATTTTAATTAAGGTAAAAAATTGTCAATTTTACTTTAGGAACCTAATGAAATGATTGCATAGATTCACAGATATAGGTGAAAAGTGAATTCATCACAGTTTCTCAGAAATGTCGTTAAAATATAGGGGATTGGGAGCACCTGGGTGGCTCAGTGGGTTAAGCCTCTGCCTTTGGCTTTGGTCATGATCTCACGGTGTGGGATCGAGCCCCGCATTGCGCTTTCTGCTCAGTGGGGAGTCTGCTTCCCCCCACCCCGCCTGCCTCTCTGCCTACTTGTGATCTCTCTCTCTCTCTCTGTCAAATAAATAAATAAAATCTTTAAAAAAAAAGATATGGGATTGGATATAATAAAGAAAAATTATGAACAGCCCCAGATGTCAAATATTAGATAATTTGTTAGGTAAAATATGATAAATCTGTGCAATAGGCATAATGTAGTCTTACAAGTGGTGGTAACCGTAATTTTTTTTAAAATGGAAAGATATCACAATACATTGTTAGGTGAAAGGGGCAGTTTTCAAATTTTACTGAAATTTAGTATAAATAAAAAAATATATGTAATAATACATAGATACATAAATACATAAATATGTAATAATACACAGATACATAAATTATGCATGTACATAAATACATGCATGTGCACATCCAAATGAATGCTCATACATGTATTCATTGGCCTACACAAAATTCTGGTAGGATGATTTGTGCTTTTGTGTGTGGTTCACTATTCTATAATTATTTTTCTACTGAAATGCTATGCTGATGGTGTAACACCAAAATAAATAAAACAAGGACATAAAATCATAATTTGTTTTTCTCACTCATTTTGTCAACAAAAGCTTGGGCAGATACACTAGCCTCTTCTTTTTCTGGGCCAGATCAATCCTGTTTCTAATCATGACTGGAAGTGTAGGAACAAGATTTTGTTGGCACATGCTGACAAGGGTATCCCTCAGGGAATCCCATAAACAGAGGGCTCTAGGGAACACTTGAAAGATTCTTAAGAAGGAACCTCAAATTCCAATATTCAGAGGGATACTCATTACTGGCCTCTGTCTGGGCTCTGACTTGGTTGGAGCAAGAATGTGCCCCAGGAAAGGAGGAAGGTCACCCTAAGGTGCAGGAAGGATTATGGTACCGTGTAAGTACCATGCTTGGCCCTAGGACTTTAGTTTTAGTGTAAGAGTAGCTATTATTTATTTATTTGTTTGTTTGTTTGTTTATTTATTTATTTGACAGAGAGAGAGAGAGACACATCACAAGCAGACAGAGAGGCAGGCAGAGACAGAGAGGGAAGCAGGCTGCCTGCTGAGCAGAGAGCCTGATGTGGGGCTCGATCCCAGGACCTTAAGACCATGACCTGAGCCGAAGGCAGAGGCTTAACCCACTGAACCACCCAGGCACCCTGAGGAGTAGCTTTTAGCTGAGTAGCTTTCCTTCTACTTGCAAGGCATTGCTTAGGCATCCAACAGGGGGTGTAACATGGAAAATCTCTTTGAGAGTTTCGAGCTTGGGTAGGGGTTGTGTTCCAGAAGGGCTGCAGACTCTGAGAGATGGATCAGTGCACTCTGACCCTTGAAGTTGAGTAGGAACCATTGTCACCCAGAGAACATGGAAGACTTGGCATATCGTAGGGACTTCTCTTTTCTCTTGTTTGGTTTTTGTTTTAGCTGTTTTGATCCAAAAATATAGGTCAGCTTGAAGAGTCTTAATTCCCTGGAAGGAGAAAGGGGTCTGCAGGCCTTCATGCCAGGATCCCCAGAGAGGCAGATGGAGCCAGAGTCCCTAGGAGCGTGGATGGTGTTTGCACTCAAGGCTCTCGAGACTTGGATTCTTGATCTTCACAGTGGTTGGTTTGTCCTGAAGACACAAGGCTTAAATAAAGGAGGTTGACAAAATAGCACAATTCAGCCACCAGTGTGCCTACCCATTTTTCTGTTTTCCCTATTACACTGTCAGCTTTTTAAGGTATGTTTCATCACCGCATGCTCTAGTCTTGGCCCAAAGGTATTCTATAAATAGTTATTGAATGAATGAATGAGTGAGGGGAAAGTGTGATCTATGATATTTACTGATATCTTAACTTTATAAATCAGACTTCATATTACTGGTACATGCAGCACTATTTATACCCACTTGTTATTGCCATTTGTATTTGAAAGCAACAAACTTTATTTTCTTCCAAAGGTAATCTTGGGTCTTGGGGTTTTCATTTATTCAGCCTGGTTTGTTCTCTCTTTTTCTCTCCTTCCCTTCCTCCCCAGTCAAATACTGTGTATCAGAATCACCTGGGATGTTTGTTGAAAATGCAGAATCTAGGGCCCCATCGTAACCTGTGAATCTGGCATCTGAGCATCTCCGTGTGTTAATGCCACGGTGGCTGATTTTCATGGACATTCAAGAGTGAGCAGCACCCCTGGTCCATCTGGTTAGTGACATTCAGATCACAGTTTTGTATGCCGTCAGCATGAAAATGCAGGGTATCACCTAGAAACTTTTCCTGTTGACAACTTTTCCTCTTCTACCCATTATAAAATGAAATAGAGAAGTGGAGAAGTAAGGTGACACAGGTGGGTGGATCAATAGAAAACTCTGTTTCTTGTAAGAGGAACTTGATAGCAACTCTACATTGCAGTTGGAGTGAATTGATTTTGTTCAAAGAAGTTTTCCTGTTCCTAAGAAGGTTGGCTGAGTGTTTTTTGCAGGCTTCTTGAAGTGTACGGCTTTACAGACCAGGAGAGGCATTTAGAAGGTCCAGGGGTCTTTCTGAGTTTGTGAAAGCTTAAGAACTTTGAATCTCTTGGGTAGAAGTAGTTTTCAGTGAATTGTTTATTCTACTGTTCTAAGATAGTACCGGTAACCACTGGAATCTACTATTTCTTCTTCTTGTTTTAAAGCTGGGATCTTCTCCTATTCTTGATGTGCTTTACTCATCCAGGCTTTCATTTCTAGTATGTATTTAATACATCACTATTCAATTATCAGTCTTAAGCACAGGACCCTAAAGAATGGAAATCTACAATCACAGATGCTATAGGGCTAAGTTATTTTTAATTAGCTGAGTATTGTCATAGAGAATACTCTGTGATAGCACTATCTTCAAGTACAAAGCAACCAGGAAAGTGTGCATATCAAATAGAAAATAGTTTTCAGAAAGATTTCAATTCATTTTCTCTCTGCTAGAAATATGAACAGCTGTCAAACTTTTCAGCTGGTTTGTACATTGGACAGCAATGAGGCTGTTCAACCCAAAACAAAAACAAAACAAAAAAAAACAAAAACAAAAATAGATGGTGGCTCTTTATGAAAACAATGAAATTAATGTCCTCCTAGTCAAACACAGTATGAAAACAGCTGTTTTCAGCCTTACGTTTATATGAGTATTGAGTCCTGTAGCTCTGATCCCTGGCAATTGAAATAGGAAATAAAGAGGTAGTACCTGCGAGGGGAGTTCTCTGTGGGGCTGGTGATGGGTATTGTTTTATTTTTTAACCAAAGTGTAGCAGACATGTAGAATAGATAAGTAAGTACCCATCTCAATGAACTGCTCACAAATATCTTGTGATGTTTGTATTATCAACACACAGGAAAATAAATAGAGCATGACTAGAAAGCCTCCTCTATGCCCCCTGTTAAGAACTACTCTTTAAAAGGTTAACCACTATTCTGACTGCTAACATCATAGGTTAATTTCCCTTTTTTGGTTCTTTTTATAAGTAGCATCCTATAGAATATACTCTTGTGGCTGGCTTATTGCTTAAAGTAATGTTGGTGGGACAAATGCATATTTTTTTGTGTAGTTGTAGTCCATTTATTCTCATTGCTTTATAGTATTACATTTTTGGAAATATGGTCATATATAATTGTTTTCATTGGTGGTAGATTATCGAGTAGCATCTAAGTTTGGTTAACTAAAAATATACTCCTACTCAACTGTTGAAGCCAGTGTCACCCTAATACCTAAACCAAAGACAGCACAATAAAAGAAAGCTATAGATCAATATCTCTCATGAAGTTAGACTTAAAAATCTTCAACAAAATATTGGTGAATTGAATAAAAATGTATAAGGACATAGTATGAACAAGTAGGCTTTATTTCAGGTATGAATGGTTGATTTGAAAATCAGTAATTGTAGTCTGCTAATCAGTAGTCTAGAGAAAGAAAAATCATATGATCATTTGAGTTCACCCAGAAAAATAATTTGGTAAAACATATTGCCCATTTATTGCAAACACTTCCCACAAGTTAAGAATAGAAGATAATCATATCAATGTGATAAAAAGCATCTACAAAAAAACCTACAACTAACATCTTATTAATGATGAAAGACTCAGTGATCTTTACCTTAAGACTGGTAATATGGAAACAATATTCATTTTCACCATGCTTTTTCAATGAGTATTGAAAAATCTAGCCACTGCTACAAGGCAGAAGCTAAAATTTAAAAAAAAAGGAGGGAAGGAAGAAAGGTAGGGAAGAGAAGTCACACAGATTGGAAAGGAAACAAAGCTGCTGCTATTTGCAAGTAACTTGATTAGTTCCATAGAAAATCTGAAGGGATCTCCAAAAAACAAAATTTATAGAATTATAAAAGTTCTAAAAAAAAAAATCACAGGATGCAAGATCCTGACATTTTAACAAGTTAGTTTCTACATACTAAGAGTGAGTATCTGGAAATTTAAATTAAAAGCACTATATCATTTATAATTCTTCAAAAAGTTATGTTAGGTGCACATTTAGTACAACATGTGCAGAATCTGTATACTGAAAATGATAAAATATTGATAAAATAGAAAAGAAAACCTAAATAAATGAAGATATATACTGTATCCACAGGTTAAAACACTCAAGATAAAAAAAGATGTCAGTTCTCCTCAAATTTATCTATGGGTTTTATGCAATTCCTATTAAAATCCCAGTTTTGTTGGTGGTGTTGTTGTTTTGCTGTTGTTGTTTTACACAGACAAGCTTATTTTAAATTTTTTTTATGGAAAGAGATAGACTTGGAATAGCTAAAATAATCTTAAAATATACAAATAAAATATAAGTAGTTAATTCTTCTAATGTTAGCTTACTCTATAGTTCTATAAAAATCAACATGGTGTGATACTGGTGAAGGGATAAATACATAGATCTGTGAAGTAGAAAAGAAAAGATAGAAATGGAGCCACTCTAATATGCCAAACTGATTTTCAACAGAAGTGCAAATGTACTTCGATGGAGGAAGGACAGCCTTTGTAACAAACGGTGCTGCGGCCATGAGACATTTATAGGCAAAAAGAAATGAACGTCTTCCTAAACCTGTCACATTTTATAAAAATTAACTCAGAATCTTCCTAAACCTGTCATATTTTATAAAAATTAACTCAAAATGAACTTAAATATAAAATACATAAAATAAAGCTTTTATAAGAAAAAAAAGAAAGTTGTTAGGATTTAGGGCAAAGAGTTCTTAGATTGGGTACCAAAAATTAGACTTCATCACAGGAATAAATGAAAACATGGACCTCATCAGAATTTAAAGAAACAAACAAAAGAAAAACATGGCACGCCACATCTCTGACAAAGGACTAGTGTCTAGTAAAAACCTCTAAACCTCCAAGGCACAAAACAAAAAATTCAAATGGGAAAGGGACATGAAGAAACATTTCTCCCAGGAGTATACATAGACAGTAAATAAACACATGAGAAAATATTCAGCATCATTAACTATTAACTAAATGCAAATTAAAACTGCTATGAGTTACCACTATAGATCTATCAGAATAACTACAATAAAAACAGAGTTAACGCTAAGTGCTGGTAAGGATGTTGGAGAAACTCTATCAATCATACATTGTTTCGAGAATGTTTAAAGGTACACCCACTCCTGGGGCGCCTGGGTGGCCCAGTCAGTAGAATGGCAGACTCTTGATTTCCACTCAAGTCATGATATCAAGGTCATGGGATGAGCTCCATGTGGGGCTCCTGTGCTCAGCGGGGAGTCAGCTTGGGGATTCTTTCTCTCCCTCTGCCCCTCTCCCCCATCACGCACATGTGCATTCTAATAAATAGATCTTAAAAAAAAATGGGCACCTGGGTGGCTCAGTGGGTTAAGCCTCTGCCTTCAGCTCAGGTCACGATCTTAGGGTCCTGGGATCGAGCCCTGCATCAGGCTCTCTGCTTGGCAGGGAGTCCGCTTCCCCCCCACCCCTCTGAATGCCTCTCTGCCTACTTGTGATCTCTCACTCTGTCAAATAAATAAATAAAATCTTAAAAAAAAAAAAGTATAGCCATTCTGGGAAACATTTGTCAGTTCCTTAAAAAATTAACAGGCAACTATTATGAGACCCACAATTGTACTCTTGGGCATTTATCCTGGTGAAATCACAAATTATGTTCACACAGAAGCCTGTACATAAATATTTATAACAGCTTTACTCATAACCCCAAACTGGAAATAGCACAGATGTTCTTCAGTGATGAATGTCTAAACAACTGTGGTATATCCATAGCATAGAATACTACTCAACAGTCAATGGAATACACATGCAACAATTTGGATGGCTCTCCAGGGAATTACACTTAGTAAAATAAGCCAATCCCTCAAAATTACATTCTGTATGAATCTATTTATCTATATATTTTTAAATGACAATATTTTAGGAATAGAGGAAATGAATGCTTGTCTGGGGTTAGCAAGGGGAAAGAGGAGGTGAGCATGGTGATAAATGGGTAATCTGAAGGATTCTTGTGGTGAGGGATCTATTTTATATTGTTTTTTTTTGTTTATTTTAAAGATTTATTTATTTATTTTAGAGAGCCCACATCTTGTGTGCTAGTGCGAGTGGAGGGAGAGGCAGAGGGAGAGGGAGAGCTGGTCTTAAGCAGACTTCACAGTGCTGAGCACAGACTGCACTTGATCTCACTATCCTGAGATCATGACCTGAGTTGCAACCAAGAGCCTCTGCTTGGCGGACTGAGAAACCCAGGTGCCCCTTTATTTAATATTCTGTATTCTTAGTGAGTGCAAGATCCTATAGATGTAATGGAATTGCACAGAATGAAGTATACACACACACACACAACATGCACATGCATACACACACTCACGCTCTCAAGTACCAGCAAAACTGAAGGAATCCTCTAGAATAGTGGGTTATAACAGTGTCAGTATACCAGTTATTGTTCCATAGTTTTGCCAGACACTACACTTGCAGAAATCTGGGTACAGGAAGCATGAGATTTTTCTGTATTATTTCTTACAATTGCATGGGAATCTACAATTATTTTAAAGTAAAATTTTTAATTAAAAGTAGTATGAGTATAAATGTAGTAGTGTATATGTCTTTTAGTAAGTGCAGGCTTTTTGTTGTTGTTGTTGTTGGTTGCATAGTTGAGTGTAATTATTAAATTAGGGGGTATGCATATATTCAACTTTAGTGGATACTGCCAAGCACTTTTGCAAAGTGGCCATGCCAAATTACATTCAAAAGCTAGTGAATGTTTGACACATGAGAAAGGAACAGTATTAGGAAAATGACTGCTTTAGAGCTGGCTTTCTGCATATTTCTTACCCTTTTTCTTCCTCTCCATTCCCCATTGACCAGTTTTAATTTTATCAAGAGACTGTTTAATTTCCTGCTGCCCCTTACCTCTGCCCTCAAAGAACACTTGCAATCTTCTTTTAAGCCTCTGCACTCCTCTGTGACATAATAAATAATAAATGGAAGCATACACCACTGCCTTCAGCCTGGGGCCCCCAAACCATAGCCTGCAGGCCAAATTTGGCCAGCCTCTGTTTTTGTAAATACAGTTTTGAAGACACATAGCCACACCCATTTGATTACATATTGTGGGTGGCTCATTTTCCACTGTAGCGTATGCCAGTGGTGACACAAACATTAGGGCTAGTAAAGTCTAACATATCTACTATTTGGACCTTTACAGGAAAAGTTTGCCTACTCCTTTCTTAAGGCTTTGCAAAACTCTGTCATATAATATATAAATAGAATTTTGCAGTAAACACAGATATTTTTAAAATACTCTTATGATTTAATGATCATGATAATGAGCTTTGATACAGCAAAAAAAAAATGGCAGAAGAGTTGTAACATTCCTTATCAAATAAACTTATTAGCAAATTGCTAACATACCTTTCTTAGAACCACATGCAAGGTTTATCTGTGGCAGGATTTCTCTGCTGAATACTAAGACGGTGGCAGTATGCAGTGGGTATACTATCACATTAAGTGGATGCTGATGAAAAATACATGGAACCAAATGATAAAGTGTGAGTAATTGTTGAAACCCATTACAGCTACTGTGCATAATTGATAAATAAGTGCTGATGACTAGAGCAGTACGGTTTAATGTGTATGCAGCATGTTCAGTGGGAATCATATGTTATAGAGAATTGCAAATATATCTCTTTCTTGCTAGGATCTAAACACAAATCTGCTACTTAATTCAGTTTATTTAAGTTTTTTTGTTTCTTTGAAAGGAGATATTAAAAAAAAAAAGAGGTCTTTCCAAATAGATCTTTCACTATAATCTATGGATTTAATTGAACCTATTTTTAACTGCTTAGAATACAGTAAAGATAGATTCTTATGATTTATAAGCTCTGTGAATTCCATTTTAGTAGAAATGAAAATTTGTGAAAGCCAAATGTATCAGTTATCTATTGCTGAGTAACTACCTCAGAACCTAGTGGCTTAAAACAGCGATCACATATTACATTGCAAAAATAAGGGTCAGTTGGGTACTTCTGCTGGTGAGGGCCAGGGTTGGCTGATCTTGGCTGGGTGCACTTGCGTCCACAGTCCTATCCAAATAGATTGTTAGGTGGACTAAAGGTAAAAGTATGCCAAGAAAGGAGTGCAGAACAGCCTAAAGTGATATTGATTAGCTATTTCTTTTTTGTAGGCTTCTTGTGTGTTACAATTTCCTTTCTTGGTTAAGAGTTTCAAATAGATCTCTGTTTTATTTTGTCAGAGATTGCCTATATGGTTAAATGCATTTTTTTAACTTTATATAACTACTAGTAAGTATCCTTGACTTTGGTTTGAAGATCTGGGAAAATAAACTTCCTACTCAGTAACCTGAATCCTAGATCTCATAACTTCAGTTACTCGATTCACTACCCATGTAAAGTAAAACCCCACAACACTGTATATCTGTAGCCACACAAGATGGACTCTTTCAAGTTCGTCTGGCAATTTTTCAAGTGAAAAGTTAAACAAAATATTGTGTTTATCAGTCAATTTAATAAATATATTATACTAGGTGGTTTTTTTGTTTTGTTTTGTTTTAAATAGCTCTTTAGTAATCACACCCCAATTGTTGAGTGAATAATTTAAGTGGTGTGGTCATGAAATTGACTGTATCTTTTTTTGTTACCAAAGCTTGTCTAAACCCAAAACTTTTTAACTAGAAGATAGTGAGAGCCTTTGTAGAACAAGATGGACTTATTTTTTCTCAACCCTTCTCTGAGTGGTTGGATTTGGTGAAAGAGCAAAAGATAAAGTGGAGGTAGGTTTGTTTGTATGAAAAAGGAGAGACCTCAGTGCACATCTGTTCAAATATGTTTTCTTCCAATATCATTTGGACACACTTGAAAAGATTCAATGACCCCAGCATTCAGCTACCAAAGTGCCATGAAGCCTTTATAAAATAACAAAGTTATTGAACTTTTTTTTCCCCAAAAGAACAAGATGCTAACCAGTAACCATATTAAAGCCATAAGGTGCTTCTCAGACAATAGGCAGCCTTGGAGACAGCTGAAGAAAACAGTCTATACTTGAAGTATTCAGCTCATCATTAACCACAAGGGCCATGCATTAAGCAAGAACTTTGAAAAGAAAAAGAAAGAAATGTTGACTAAGAATATTTTAGGCAGCTGTATAACTTCTTTTTGGTTATAAAAAAAGGATACACTTTGTGGGGGCAACTTAGATTTGATTAGAAGCCATCATGGCTACGCATAGGACTTGGTCTTTCCTTCAGCGCTTACAAACCTATGCAGGGAGAGAAATATTCTTCCTCTACCCTTCAAAATCTTCCAGCTAGACTTAGAATTAAATTACATGAGACAGGTAAATAGGAGAAAAAAAAATTTTTTTACATGCACATGGGAGGGCCAGTAATGAAACTGAGACCTAAAGAAATGACCAAGGCAAGCAGATTTTATACTTTTTAGACAGACAATAAATCAATAAGAATTGACAGGACAAAGAAAACTTTCAGAGTTTTGATTAGTAAGAAATTTAAACAAAATTTGGGTTGGGTAGTAAATTAGTAAATAACAGTAGCCTTCTCAGCCCTGAATGTCCCATCTTTGTCGATGAGGATGTCTCTTTACCTCCCAGTACAGGGAGAGTACCATTAACATGAGACATTAATTTCCCATTTTCAGGGGGGCAGAGGAGAAATTGAATGTCCTTATTGCATTGGCTGTCTCTTAAATACTTTTATTTAAATAATCAGTATGCCCAAGTGGACATTTGGGAGTGGCCTGCCATTGACCCCTATACTTGAAAAATCTGAATATTTGCTTGTGTGCAATAAATATGCCTGTATTTCTGTGTTGCAAAATTGTCTGGAGTCATGTAGCAGCACTTTCATTTTGTCACGCTCTGCATCAGCCTTCTTGGCTTGGGGTCACCTTTACTCATTTGCTTTAGCTGCCTAAACCTTGGAGTCTTTGAGTCTGAGTGTTTGCATCAACCTGTTAGGCTGGACATTCTCTTCCATTTCTTTTGACCAAGGCCAATATTATGAGGGTCTTAGTGTTGCAGAACACCAGAGAATGACTTCAGCATTGAATACTGTAGATTCTAATAATGCCATGGAAAGGCTGTGAGCCTGCCCAGTGTCCCAGTCCAGTGTATAGCCCCAGTCTAACTTGAGGTGTACCCAACTACTCTGACTCTCCTGGGGTTGCTCAAATGACTGTGCACTTTCAGCTAGATTTATATCACTTTGCCTTTAGAATCATGGAACTGAAATGAATCTGAGCATAGGAAGAACTTCAATCTGGAGAGCTTGAGGACTTTCTTAATAAGACCAAGTTCTGAATGGAGAAGCCATTTAGTTACATAATTAGTTTTATTGCTTATTAATCAGTTTCTACTGGTTATTTTTATTTTTAAGTTCTTTAATGGGAGGGAGTAAAAATCCATACTTTTTTTTTAAATAATTTTAAGATTATTAGAGAGAGCATGTGTATCTCGTAGGCTTACATGTGAGAATTGGGGAAGGTGTAAGACGGGGAGAGAGAATCCTCAAGCAGGCTCCCTGTTGCATGTGGAACATTATGTGGGGCTTGATCCCAGGATCTTGGGATCATGACCTAAGCTAAAAATAAAGAGTAGGCCTCTTGGCCAACTGAACCACCCAGGTGCCCCTACGCATTCTTTTATCTGTCACATGGTTCAGCCTACAGCTAGTAACACAGGAGTCAGTATGTGGTCATAGGTCTAGCAGCAGCCTCATCATGTAGGAGTTTGTTAAAAATACAGACTCTTTGGTTCCACCCCACGTCTCCTGAATCAGCGCTGTATTTTAACAAGGGCCCTGGGTCATTCGTATGGTATTCATTAGATCTTCAAAGGTGTGTGTGTGCGTGTATATACACACACACACAATCAGAAATCACTCAAATAAATATGTAACATCATATAGGAAGACCATAAAACAACACAGCCAACAATTCAAGTGCCTTCCCTTATAGGAATTTCATGGAGTTCTTTCCTGGTTTCAACACAGGGTAGTATGTGATTTTTCTGCCTTACTTATTGGGCTTCTCCTAAGATTTTTTAAAAGAGAGGTTTCCAAAGGCTTAACAAAAACAAAACTAATGATTGTTTTTGTAGCTCAAACTGAAGAGAAAATAGAGGAATAAGGGGAGATTTCCTAGACAAAGCTCTGTAGAGGAGGTTGGTAAATTTGAAAGGCCTTTTGTGGTAGTAGGACGCACAGGCTGACCACAACAACTAATTGGAACAATAACTTGAAGCCTAAAGGGTTTGTTTTGTTGTGGTGATTATTGTATCTTCTTTTTGTTTTTCTGGACTGTCTGGGTTCCTCTCTTTCTTCTTCCCTTTGTTAGCTCTTTCCTCAATTTTCTCATTTTCTTCTCTCTTGCTATATATTTACTTTTTTTTGGTATTATCTATTTCTAAACTGGACTCTAAAAATTCCACATGCCTGACTGAGGAGTTGATTTTGATAATCCAAGATTATCTGACCTAGCAGCAAAGGAAAGCATGAATACTTTAGAGTTACAGATAGGAAACATCGCTGAGGCAAGAATCCAGTGCCACCTTGTACAAAAGAAAGGTTGGGGCTAGGGTACATCCATCCTCCTATCCACTCTACCCTCTTCACAGAGGTGATAAGGTTGCTTATACTCTGATACAGTCTGAGAGAATATTGAACTGCCTAGAAGATTCATCAAGGTCACACTCAACCACCAAGTGAGTCAAAGAAGAAACAGGATGTTGATACTGATCAGTTGGTTGTAATTGATGCTAAAGAATTATGGAAACCCAGGCCATAGTGCTACTGTCTTGAGTAGATTAGAATGACTAGACAATGTCCCCAAAGGTACATTCCTTTTTTGTGTGTGATGCTGATAGAGCGTAGCCTTGTACATGATATTTTAATATTTCTCCCAACATTTGGGGACATCCATATGAAGCTCATTGCAAAAAAACACATTTTCTTTCTTGCAGTTTGTAAGAAAAGTAAAATACAGAGTTTTAGGCAGGATATTAAATATCGAATTAGCATAAAACATCTAAATAAAATGTATTAATATTTTAATAAGAACATAATGTTTTATTCCAAGAACATAATATTTTAATTCAAGTGCTTATCTTTGAAATAGCTACAAGTTATTTTTGAGGGAAACAATTTAGTGAGGCTCTCTTCTAATTCTTTATCATCATAAGTAGATAGTATCTGATATCAGAACTATATGTAGTACTTTTTTCTCCGTTTGTCTACAATACCTTTCTTACCATCAATCAAAATTTATTTTCTTAAATTATGTACCAAGGAATTGTAACTCTCTAGCTCAAATGATTTTGATTTGTCTTTTTCTTTCAAGAGAAAATATAATGTTTAAAATACTTTATAATGTATGCATATGGATTCCCTATCAATATTTTCTTGTCAAGTATTTTAAAAGAATAATAAAGCATTTCTTTAAATGCACCCAGATGTTATTCTATTATTGTTAATAATTCTTCAGACTTTCAATAAGATGCTGATTAAACATTACTAATGAGTCATTTTAACTCCTTTTTCAAAGTTGAGTTGTCTTTTGAATCTATAAGTTTTGCCAGTAAATAATTTTAAATATACTTTGCATTTTTGTGTAAGTTCATTCCAGTGCTCAAAATGTGGGAGAAGTAAGTGACTTTTCCCCATACCCCCAGATTTATGGAAGTATGGTTGACAAGTAAACATTGTGTGTAGTTAGGTTGTACAATGTAATTTTTTTTAAATTTTTTAAATTTATTTTCAGCATAACAGTATTCATTGTTTTTGCACCACACCCTCTGTGCCCTCTCCAATACCCACCACCTGGTTCCCCCAACCTCCCACCCCCCGCCCCTTCAAAACCCTCAGATTGTTTTTCAGAGTCTATAGTCTCTCATGGTTCACCTCCCCTTCCAATTTCCCTCAACTCCCTTCTCTTCTCTAACTCCCCTTGTACAATGTAATTTTTAAAGGTATACAGTGTTACGAAATAATACCATGGTGAAGTTAATTAACATATCCACCACCTCTTTTGTGTCTGTCATGAGAAGAGTTAAGATCTACTTTCTTAGAAAATTACAAGCATAGGATACAGTATTATGAACTATAATCCCTATACTGTACACTTGATCTCCAGAAGTGATTGATTCATCTTATAATGGAAAGTTTGTATTTTCGACCAACATCTTTCCATTCCCACTGGCAACCTCTTTACCCCTTACTCTCTAGCAACCACTATTTTACTCAATGGCATTATGAGTTTGACCTTTTTAGATTCCACATGTAAGTGAGGGCATACAATACTTGTCTTCCTGTCTGGTTTATTTCACTTAGCACAATGTGTTGCAGGTTCACCCATGTTGTCACAATAGCAAGATTTCCTGCTCTTTTCTGGCTGAATAATAATAGGCTGTTATTTAATTATTTTTTTAATCCATTCATCCGTCAGTAGATACTTAGGTTGTTTTCATATCTTGGCTACTCTAAATATTGCTGCAGTGAACATAAGAATGCAGAAATCTCTTTGAAGTTTTTAAGGTACTCTTTGATTTCCTCTAGATCTATACCCAGAAATGGGATTGCTGGATAATATGGTAGTACTTTAAATTTTTTGAATAAGTTACTTTTCGAAACTAAACTTTAAAGGTACTTTGAATTTGGTGATAATGGTGTGCTCTTATAACTAGTCTCTTGAGCTCTACGTACTACTGTAAAAAAATTTTATAGAAACAGATAATCATGTCAAAAAATGGGCAGAAGACATGAACAGACACTTCTCCAATGAAGACATACAAATGGCTATCAGACACATGAAAAAATGTTCATCATCACTAGCCGTCAGGGAGATTCAAATCAAAACCACATTGAAATACCACCTTACACCAGTTAGAATGGCCAAAATTAGCAAGACAGTAAACAACATGTGGAGGATGTGGAGAAAGGGAAACCCTCTTACACTGTTGGTGGGAATGCAGGTTGGTGCAGCCACTTTGGAAAACAATGTGGAGATTAAGAAATTAAAAATAGAGCTACCCTATGACCCCACAATTGTACTACTGGGTATTTACCCCAAAGATACAGATGTAGTGAAAAGAAGGGCCAGCTGTACCCCAATGTTTATAGCAGCAATGGCCACGGTCGGCAAACTGTGGAAAGAACCAAGAAGCCCTTCAATGGACGAATGGATAAGGAAGATGTGGTCCATATACACTATGGAGTATTATGTCTCCATCAGAAAGGATGAATACCCAACTTTTGTATCAACATGGATGGGACTGGAGGAGATTATGCTGATTGAAATAAGTCAAGCAGAAAGAGTCAATTATCGTATGGTTTTGCTTATTTGTGGAGCATAAGGAATAACACAGAGGACTTGGGAAGATGGAAAGGAGAAGGGAGTTGGGAGAAATTGGAGTGGGAGATGAATCATGAGAGACTGGACTCTGGAAAACATTCTGAGGGTTTTGGAGGGGTGGGGGGTGGCAGGTGGGGTGAGCCTGGTGATGGGTATTATGGAGGGTACATATTGCATGGAGCACTGGGTGTGGTGCATAAACAATGAATTCTGGAAACCTGGAAAGAAATTTAAAAAATAAATAAAAATTTTAAAAAAAATCTTATAGAAAAGCTTTGTTTCATATTTTGCCCTTGAACACACTTAAAGTTCAAATATTTTCCCGTTTTATGCCAGTGAAGTATTATTTATTATTAGCTATAATCATCATGCTGTACATTAGATATCTAGAACTTATTTATCTCATAACAGAAAGTTTGTACCCTTTGACCAAAATCTTGCCATTTCTCCTCCACCCCCAGAAATAACCATTTGTTTGTGATAATTTGCTTAATAACTTTCCAAGCAAATGAGTCATAAATTTTGAAGAAAGAAAATATTAGACACACAAATAGAAATTTGAGAAAACCCTCATGTTGCCCAATTATTCATGCAGCTTCTTTTGTGGTGAATTCTTTGTTTGTCTTATAAATCTGATGACTTCAGCTTTAATCAAAAACACTGCAACTATGGTGGGAAAATAAATGTCAAATAAAAATTAAATCCATTTAAGTATAAAGTTCCCAAGAGATAGGATGATCATTATAGCTTCAGAAAATTGATTTTCTGGTTATTAGACTGTTAAGTTTCATTTAATTTAATAACAAATATTTAAAACTTTATAAAATGTGATTTTTAAGTGGTAAAGGCCTACAGTTTCTTTAATGACTCAATTTAAACAAATTAGGTTCAATTAGTTTTATCAGGAAATAAAAATTTATGCAAATAGTAATTGCTATCAAATTCCTTCAAACAGACTTTGACCAATTTTAAACATCAAAAGCTAATAAAGTATAAATAAATTGAGATAGAAATCTAGAGAATTAATATTACTTACCTTTTAAATATAAATATCTAATAAGAAAAACAATAACAGTAATCATATGTAACTTCTAGATGAGTAGAGAAATCATGAAGATAAGAACATTCAAGGGAAAGAACAGGGAACGTTCTGCATGCACTAGCAGACAGAAGACCTTTATTCTTGATAAATAAATCACAAATTGGGGTGATTCTATAGAAAAATGCTGTTATATAAGTTATCCCTATAAAGTCTTAGTTTGCTCAAGTAATAATTGCTAAATTCAGAAAGTTACATACAGTGTTCAAACATAATTTCAACTCTTCAAATTTTGAAAGCATTGAAAAAATGGCTTTAAACTTTTTATTGTTTTACAGATTTTACCATCAGCTTGCGCATTTAGCCATTGATATGTTATACCTGACCTGTATCTCATTTGTTGACATTGGCTGAGTGACTTTGGCTCATGATGAAGTGACTGGGTAGGGTGTTGAGTCACCTGGATTTTAAGCCAAGCTCTATGCCTTACTTGTTAGATGAGCTTGAGTAGGTTACTCTGTGCCTCAGTTTCCTCATCTGTAAAATGATGCTGGTAATGCCTACTATATTTTAGACTGACAGGAGGAGTAAGTGAGTTAACACTTGTGGTTCACTTCTAAACAATGTCTAACACATGGTGCTAAATTAATGTTACTCATTTTTAGTAATACTACCAGTAATAGTAATAGTAGTACTTAAAAAGAGAGACACTTGATCAAATGATACATCTAGAATTAGGGTAAATTAAGCAACTTTCTTAATTATATAATTTTCATAGCCATTCATATTCTTTCAATATGCATTGTGAATGTCTAAGGGAGAGGGTACATAATGTACGTGTTCTCTAAATTTATATAGCTATAGGACATTAATTTTGGCCCAAGGATCTCATGCAGGCACTGCTTTGCAGAATACAGTTTAGAAACACTTGCTTTTTGGCATTCCCAGGATTAAACCAGACTCTGCAACATTTGTTTAATGAAAAGGTCTTTTTTGAAGTTCAGTCCTGGCTCTGGCCTAGGTCTTTTATGTCTGGAATCATATCCTTATGGTCTTTGTCAAGGCTGATTTAGCAGATGGTGAAGCATGATAGAAATATAATAAATGCCTATTGATCATCCTAACTAATTTTACATCATCTAACACATTAACTCAGTCCCAGATTTTTCTTAGTTCTTTGAAGACCTCTGCCAGAAAGAACATTTGGAGCATTTGTTCCCTCAGACACCCTTTGGATTACATGTGAATATTTCCATCCTATTTGAATCTGTTTTCAAAATAAAGCGTGATCAGAAGCTGCTTTAAATGTTTGACCAGAATCCAAATCCCCTCAGAAGGCTTTGTGAAATGTGATTCATGTCTAATTCCCTGATGCATTTATAATGTTCCTGTTGTATCTTTCTTTCCTGCATCTTTATTTTTTATATATCCATCCCATTCTTTTCTTCAGGGAGGAGTAAAACCAATATTAAACACAAAGTCAGCCTTCCTGAGGGGTCGCCAATAGATGCATAGACCATGGGCCAAGTTCTGCTGTGCCTAACAGCCATGGCCCATGAGGCAAATGACAGAAGCTTCCCAGTCATATCCAGATGAGTAGGGCGGGCAACATTTGCTATAGCTGGAGTCCTGGCATCCAACCCTTGTGATTCTTAATTAAAAAAAAAAAAAAAAAAAAAAATATATATATATATATATATATATATATATATCTCAAGCACACCTAACGGGAAAACAGTACTTTTCTCACAAATGCTGTCAATGCTGTCAATACTAACCTCAAGTCCTAGGAGGCAGGAATAGCAGCCAAACCCTTATTTTGAACCTTTATCCCATTATTGCAGCACTCAAAGACATTACATTTTAGCTTCTTGACCCACCCTTTGGCCTGGCAAGGGAATTGGTACCCCTCCCCACAACCTTGAGTTTGAGAATAAGGTATCTGAATTTGGGCACGTATGAGGCTAGTTGGAAACTCTTGGAGATAAAAGAACCTTGGACCAATATATAAGTGATTATTTTTTTTCATCAGCAATCTCTATGGTAAAATATGAGGTTTATGGGTACTTAAGAGGGCACATGGAACTGAGTCTGAATACAGCTCTATTATCTATTAGCTGTGTCCTTCAGCAAATTTTGTTAACCCCCAAAGACTTAGTTTTCTCACCTGTAAAAGGGGCTGATGTCAGGATTGCAAGAAATAGTGCATCCAAAAACCCTTAACAAACGTCTGAACATAATGGAAGCTCAGTAAATATTACTACATTGGTCCAGGGATTTTTTTTATAAGGTCACCATGGTTTCTCCACCAGAGCTTGATTGTCAATGAATGCCCTTTAAGTGGTATCTTTTAGAGCAATAACACTGGAGGATGTGTGTTTTTCTAAAGGGTTAATTTGAACTCTGACAACTCTCTGCCCAGAGAATCTTCTACCCTCTTGGTGCCATTCTGTATTTGGTAAGCTCTCCCCTCCTTGCTCTCCCTCTTCATACAGCCTTAATTGAAGTATCCTATTGGTGGTTTTGTCCTGCACTTGCTTGCCTTCACAACTAAGCATGGGCTCTTTCCACTGTCCTACCAGCTTTGCATGGAAGGCCAGCTTGGGGGAAAGGAGAAGTAGGAAAGGATCCTTGAAAGGGAACCCAAAAGAGCTTCAAATCCATAATCAATCCCAGGAGACTACATAGATATTCAGAGGGCTGCTTCTGTAAATTGGGTACAGACAAGTAAAGCTTTGTGGAGGAGGCAAGATTTGAAGAACTGATAGAATTTGTCTAAATGAAGAAGGAAAAGGGAGGAAGAGAAGGAAGATATGGAGAAAGAATTCTACTGAATGTTGGCAAAAGTCTTAGATTGGAACTTTAAGATCTAGGTTTGATTCATTGCTTTGTTTTTCTAACTGTATTCTTGGGCAAGATATTTAAAAACTTTGAGCCTCAGTTGATCCATGATGTAAATATGGTCTGGTAATGCAAACTCAGAAAACGTCTGTGAGAACATATTTAATAAAAATTAGCTGAATTTTATAGATATGACTTCAGTAGATGCATTTAGTTATATAAATTTTAAATTGTGATATTATCTATGGTACAAAGCTGTTAATGCTTGAAAATATAGTATAATCCTGATATAAAACAAGCATCAAATCAGAAGCATATTTATCATTAAGGTATTTTCAAATGCCTATTCTCCCTGGCAAGCTCATACCTCTGCATTTTGTCCTTTTTCTCACATCTGATTTATACCAGTGTTGCTTTAAGGTGTTTCAAGAAATCTGCCTTTCCAAGGATACCAATTAGAACCTGATGGACTCCTGCATATGTAATTCTTTCCATTTAAAATTATTTTTATTCTTCTAAGGACCAAAGAAATTATTAAAATTTTACAAAATTTTAAAAAAATGTTTAAAATTTTGGAATTAGAGAATATAGTGAAGGTATAAAACATTGTGAGTAAGCTTTTCCTGCTTAATGTTTTCCTTCATGACATAGACTTTGAAAATATCATTATTTGAAAATATCATTATTGGGGCACCTGGGTAGCTCAGTGGGTTAAAACCTCTGCCTTCGGCTCAGGTCATGATCTCAGGGTCCTGGGATTGAGCCCTGCACAGGCTGTCCGCTTAGCGGAGAGCCTGCTTCCCCCTCTCTCTCTGCCTGCCTCTCTGCCTACTTGTAATCTTTGTCAGTCAAATAAACAAAGTCTAAAAAAAAGTTTCTTTAAAAAAAAAAAGAAAATATCATTATTAATGGCTTCATATTATTCAGAGGCATGGTAACATATATCTGTGTCACCAGTCTTTGAATGGTGAACATTCTATCCCGTTTCCACTATTATAATTACACCTGCAATGTATATCCTTGTATAAGAATCAACATCCATGGTGGTTCTATTTCTTAAATTTCCATGAAGAAAGGAAATATGTTTCCTTCATTTATAGGTTTAAAAGTGCAACTTGACCCTCCATCTGTTATACAAATTTTTTCCACAGAATTAGAAGTACCATTTTCCTTGCATACTAGCAGAAGACCAATTTCCAGTGGCACTTTACCTAGGAGATTTTCCACCAAATATGGCATTTCCTTAGAAACGTTTTACTATAGTTTGCTAGAAGATTTTATTCACTGAAGGAAAAAAAAAAACATGATCTCAAGATAAATAAATTTATGTCAAATGAGTTCTGGAAGAATTAATTTTCAGATCTGTAATTCCAGAATTTAATTAGATCACCCTGAGGATGGATTCAGTGAATGGTCTCAGATTGAGTATTCATGAGACAAAAAGGATTTTCCTAAGAACTGATGAGCATACTTGGGTTTTGTACTTCAACGTTTTTTTTTCTCCCCCCGAGTGTATCTCCTATTCATGAAAACAATTGTAAAGTGCACCCCCCGCCAAAAGAATAATGAATGAATATAAACCTTTGATCAAAAATTAAATATTATCATTCCTGGGGCACCTGGGTGGCTCAGTGGGTCAAAACCTCTGCTTTTGGCTCAGGTCATGATCCCAGGGTCCTGAAATCCAGGCCCACATCCGGCTCTTTGATTAGCAGGGAGCCTGCTTCCTCCGTTCTCTGGCTGCCTCTCTCCTATTTGTGGTCTCTCTCTGTCAAATAAATATATAAAATCTTAAAAAAAAAGAAGTAAAGCTTATCATTCCTTTATAAAATCTGTTATCAGATACTTCATATAGTGTCATATATTTTTCACCTCTGTTCTGGTTAAGGGACATCAATTGAGTTAATTTGTTATAACTGGATAGACTTGTGCATTCTTACCCAAAAGATTATTTTAAAATATCTAATTATTATTTGTTCAGTGGTTCTTTAATAGAAATTATCACTTCAGAAAAAATTTTTTTCATTTAATTTTATTTTTTTGGTTTCCCAAGATTTATTGTTTATGCACCACACCCAGTGCTCCATGAAAATCTTTTTTAAAAGATTTATTTATTTTTGAGGGAGGGAGAGTGGTAGGAGGGGCAGAGGGAGAAGGAATCACTCTCAGGTACATGGAGCCCAATGTGGGACTCCATCTCATGACCTATGAGACCATGACCTGAGCCAAAAACAAGAGCCAGGTGCTGAACTGACAGCCATCGAGGTGTCCCCAGAAGTTTTTATTCTGATGAAATGACCTATAATATCATTTTATCCCCAAAGCTAATTTGCCATTCCCCCCCCACACCACCTATATGAAATGTTAAAAGCCTTTCGTTGGGCTGTAAAATGCGACAGTAAGGTTGGTTACCAGTGATCTACTAACCAAAAGAACTTAATTTTCTTTTAATCGGATAATAGAAATCACAATGGTAGTCACACACTCATGTATAACTGCAAAATAATAACCATGCCCAAAGCATCATTTAGTATTGAAAATACCTTTTCATTTCAAAGGATGAGGCAAATAAGTGTCTTATATGCACATGCATAGATTCCCCCAGAGCTTAAAGAAGCAAATATTTTGCATTTCACTATATTCCTTTCTTTATATAAAATGAGATAAAAATCTGACTTAAATATAGGCTATACATTTATAGCCTATATTTAAATAGACATATTTAAAAAGACATATATATATATGTCTTTTTAAATATGTCTATTTAAATATAGGCTATATATATATTTATATATATATATGTCTTAAATATAGGCTATATATAGAGGTTGCTTTGCAGAGGCAATTGTATTAATAATATCTAATTATACAGTATTACTAGCATATTCCATCACAGTAGTAACAGTGAACACACCTGAGTGTGGCTCTGGGTTGGGGTACAGCCACTAGCTACAAGTTGAGATGGAGAAATAGCTTCTTCTCTTTGGGAATAAAGAAGTTCCCTATGATCTACAGTCTGACTTTCTGTGGTTTCAATAATTTTTATTATAGCATATTGGTATAATTATTCTATTTTATTATTATTCTTAATCTCTTGCTGTGCTTAATGTATAAATTAAACTTTATCAGGGTCATGTATGTATAGGGAAAAAAACAGCACATATAGGATTTGGTGCTATCTGTGGTTTCAGGCATTCACCAGGGGTTGGGGTGGGTCTTAGACTATCTCCCCTGCAGATAAGAGCTGGGGGACTACTGTATGCTATCTTTATTCAGCAAATGCTTACCGAAAATCTGCCATATGCGCAGATGCCATGCTTAGCCCTGGGGATACAGACATGAGCAACACATACATGATATTAGAACTGAGGGATGGTGTAATATATGGAAAAGAAAGGAATTATAGTAGTTCAAAGGAGAAAGATTTGGAATTCAGGTTAGTGGTTTGCCCAAAAGGGGGTGTAGCATGGGCAGAAATAGAAGAGAGGGACTTCCTTATGTCCTGGAACCATTGAGAGGAAATTTGAGGCCCATAAAGAAAAGGGAACTTGCCCAAATCTCCCTGCCAACAAATTCACAAATTTCATATCACACAAGCTGGGGCTTATCAAAATGGGGAATGAAATGCCATAAAGTAGCAGGAGACAGTCTTAGTAATTCTGACTGAAAAAAAGATTAGAGGATTTACTCATTATGGTACAAAAATTGAACATGAGGAATGAATTACAATGAAAAAGTAATAATAGTTGCTCCTTTAATTTTAGTTGCTTGAATTGAGGATAGAATAGTACAATGTTAAAAAAAAAAAAAAAAGAATAGTACAATGTTAGAATGGCTGAGAGGACAAATTAAAAGTTCATTTATACCTGAGAAGGAATGCAGACACTTCCTTGAACTTTAGTCATGGAAGATGGCAATAACCTGATGAGAGCTCTAACTAGGAGATCTGGCTTCTGGTGAAATTCTGTGAGTTTTTTTGTAATAGCATGCTTTTTCTGGGCCTCAGTACCCTCATCTATAGGTATGAGGGAATATTTTCTATTTCTATAGGCTCTAGAATGTAACCTGATATTTCACCTTGAAACATACTTTAATTGCCTATTTTAGAGAAGGTATAATGCAAGAATTCAGAGCAGTGGTGGATTAAAGTAGTCAGGAATAACCCACACACACATACACACACAAAAATCTGTCAGTAAAAAATACTTATTGAGAGCTGAACTTTGGAGGTAGGCTACCTGGGTTCAAATCCTGGCTCTGTGGAGTTGATCCTTGGTAAGTTACTCAACTTTTTGTGCCTCAGTTTTCTCATCAATAGGATGGGAATAATACCATTATATTACTCATAGTGTTTTTGTGAGAACTGAGTTAATATTGTAGAGATGCTTATTATGAAGCCCTATACTTGAGCGCGGAACTGCTACTAAGCTTCATTGAGGAGATGGAACTAACATGAGCTACGTATTAAAGATAGAAAGATTCAGAAAGAGATTCCAGACAAGAGAAACAGAATGTGGCAGAAAGAAGCAAGTATGAGTTTGGCACCTGTGGGTGGAAAACAGTGACACCATTTTCTAGAGTAGAAAGAAACTAGGACTGAATAATGGAGGGCATTAATTTATAGTAAAGAGATTCCTATCACAAGGATTAGGGAATTCCATCATAGCTACTGGACACATCATACTTTGCTCTGTGAAAATAATGAATGGGAAGTGCTGGAGGTTCTCAAAAGGGAATTATATAACAAACATGACTTTTGGGGAGGCTGGATTTTATAGCCATATATGGGTTGGATATACAATTATTGGTGCCATTTGGTCAGGGTCCTCTGCAGAAGGGAAGGCAAAAGACAGGGAATATTTTTAGAGAATCGTTGGTCTGATGTACTCCAAAAGACTCAGTGGTAGTAGAAATTTGGACCATGTAAAGGAAGACCTTGCCTTTGGGCCTCCCCATATAAATCACAAGTAGGTGGTGCTGGGGTCGCAGGAAAGAGTTGTATTGAAATGATGTTTTCTGTGGGTAAGGTTCCTGTCAGGGCTTTTGTGAGGTATTTTAGGTATTTAAAAAATATCTGTGTCATCTAGTTTAAAGATTTTATTTATTTATTTATTTATTTATTTGACACAGAGAGATCATAAGTAGGCAGAGAGGCAGGCAGAGAGAGAGGAAGGGAAGCAGGCTCCCCGCTGAGCAGAGAGCCCGATGTGGGACTCGATCCCAGGACCCTGAGATCATGACCTGAGCCGAAGGCAGAGTCTCAACCCACTGAGCCACCCAGGCGCCCCTGTGTCATCTAGTTTAAATAACAACCTGGTAATTTGGGAGAGGAACAAGCATTCAATATCATTTAAAAAAAAACTTCTGGTTTTATCCATAAGAATTATAGAAACATTTGCAAATATATGTATAAAAATCTTTGTGGGTTATTATGCATATGTCTTTGGTATAAATTTTAATTACTATCAAAGATGTCCCTGCCCATAGCATGTCACCTGAGGCTGCATGGTGCTGATCCTTAAGCAAGCACCAAGTCATCATGTTGCACTAGGTCCATTAATTTCGAGCCCTTTGGAGACTCCCTGTAAGAATTCAACTACATTCAACTCATTTTATCTACCTTTGCAGTTACCACCCCAGCTGATTAAAGTTTTCTTTTATATCATAAGGGAAAAGGTGTTGAACTCTGTAAATACAGCTCTAACTCTGGCCAACCATTTGTAAGCATTTTAAAACATGCGGTCTTTCTCCATTATCACATGCCTGCCCTTACTTACTGTCAATCAACTTAGGAAATAATTATTTAAGGAGAACCAATTCCTCAGAAAACTCAAGCTAAGGTAAAATAATGAACTTGGACATATCACAATTTGATAACTCTGATAGAAAATGTTCTTTTGTAAGAAGCTGTAGATTTTATCTTCTAAAATATGCCAGAAAAATACACTTGTCTTCAGATATTGGCATTAGATGCCAACAGAGACCATGAAAAGTTAAGGCCATAAACTGATACCCCAAAAACATTGGCTGTATTGGCAACTGCAGGATAAACATCAGATAAACATCTCGGATATCCAGATACACTAAAAGTTGTTGAATGAAGTAGATAGAGGTTCTATCAGCTGAGAAGCATATGCCAGCTGTGTGTTGACACACACACATATAGACACACACATATATGCATTTGACTCTTGAAACATGTTGGGGGGTTAGGGTCACTGATCCCCCACTGGATATCTGAATATAACTTTTCATTTCCCTAAATCTTTACTAATAGCCTACTGTCAACTGGAAGCTTTACCAACAATATAAACAGTCAGTTAACACATATTTTGTATGCTATATGTGTTATATACTGTATTTTAAAAATGAAGTAAGCTAGAGAAAAGTAAATGTAAGGAAAGTCATAAGGAAGAGAAAATACATTTACTATACTGTACTGCATTTGTAAAAAAAAAAAAAAAAAATCTGCATGCAAATAGACCCATGCAGTTCAAAGCTGGGTTGTTCAAGGGTCAAGCATGCATGTGTGTATGCGTGTGTGTGATTTTTTTCACCTTTCCCTCTTTTCACAACATGCATGTTGCCTTTTGGTAACTTTTTTCTCCTTTTGGGTAGGATTTATATTGGTAGCCCTTGTATCAATCAGTGCCAACTCAGGGAAACAGAAACCATACCAGATACTATAACAGGGATCAATTATTACAAGGAAATTAGTTAAATAAATATTGAAAGACTAGCTCTGAGATTCCATGGAGGTGGTACCTACAGGAAGCAGCTGCCACCTCCATGGTTGTGGGGGCAGAATGTGGGGTTATTAGAATCAAGAAGCTTGGTGGAGGGGCCCATGAAGCTGAGATTCAGATCTCTGGAGAAAAGTGGTCTGTTCAGTTGGCAGTACAAAATTAGAAACTCAAAGAACATTGCAGAACTGGGACCTGGGCTCTAAGTGGATTCTCTGCCATCACTTCTATTATCTCTGAGGGAAAACAATGGGCCTGGTTGGGGAAGACCCAAAAAAGAGGTGGAATTGGAACCAACTGCCACTGCCATGGCAGAGGGCCATTGTCAAAGAGACACATGCAGGTACAGCAAACATAACTGAAGAAGCGAGTCCCTTATTTTTCCACTAGCCTTCTGGTCTCTTAGTTCTTCCTGGCAGAGTCTGACATGGAAACTCCTAGCAAAGGAGAGGTATAGTTGCTGAATCCCGGGCTCTACATCACCAAGCAGGCTTTGGCAAGGTGGGTGTTGATCTGAGAGATAATGGGTTAATGACAGCACAGATCTTTTCACCAAGTTTTACTGTTATAAAGTATTCCTTATAGAAGTACTGTAGAGACTCTCTCACCATGCATTGACACAGGCATAAATATGTCTTAGAGCAGGGTGAATAGTGAACATAAACTAGGATGATGGGGATAATTCAGGGAAAAAACCTAATATCTCTCTTGCCCCATTATGGGTCAAGAATTTTATTAAGTCCTTCAGAGATACCATTTCATTTAATAATCCAACACCCTTGTTAGGGGATGAGATTATCTCTTTGTTGCAAATGAAAAAAAAATATCACTCTCAATGGATTTAAGTAATTTTGTTCAATGAGTAGAGGGTAGAATCCCAGCCAAGGTCTATGTGACAACAAAGGAAATACTGAGCTTTCTTTATTCACCAAAATGTAGAATAAGGCAAAACCAAAGAGTCAAAAGCACAGATACCCAAGAAGTAGGGGCACAGAAACAAGGGGGCGGGTGAGGTTGGGACCTTGGTTCTAAGGGAATGCCCATTTGGTCATGGAAGGTGTAGTGGATTTAGTTTCAGTACTTCAGGACCTCACTCAATCCTGGCTTTCTAGATGGGGTAGTCCTCTCAAGGACTTGGGTTGTTCCCACAGACTTGAAGTTAAGTTTCTGCTGCAAAAATGGGCACCGTTAACCTGTGGTTCACCTCATTTTCATACCTTTCACCTCTTGCCTTCCACCCTGGGACTTTGCTGTAGAGCTGAGACTCAAGGCACCAGGGCACGTGGTCTACCCCCACGCACGTGTAAGTCACAAGTGCAGAGGAGTTAATACTCACTGAGCAAAGGACATAGAGCAATATTAGGACAGGTGGATAAGTTTTTCTCCCTTCCTCTTTCTGGAGGGATTCTTTAGATTTACAGATTCATGTGGCCTCCCTGAAGATAACCTGCAAGGCTGAGAAGACAGCTTAACACAAATTCGGTCCAGCTCAGTAACAATACTTTTATACTTGCTCCCTTTACACATCTTTCCCCTCATTCTTGCTGCACTCCCCAGTAAAATGGTAGCACAGTAAGCTGTGGCAAAGATTGTTTGGGGGAAAGGGAGGTTGCTGGATTGTGGGGGGAGAGTGCCAGGTTAAGACAATGGGACACACAGTTTTCCTTGTACCTGGAAGTAATCCCCAATATTGATTATTTTAAGCATTTAGGTGGAAGCTATAACGTGGTTAAACAAGGTAAGGAGAGAAGTTCTGGGGGAGAAGCAAGGATAGATCTGATATCTCTTCCTATATAGAATGAAAGTTTGTTATTCTGCAGATCAGTTCCTTAAATGTCTTTAAATGAAGCCTAATGTATAGCTGCTGTTCTTATAGAACTTTGCTATTGTCAATTCGAACTTCCGTCGGTGTTCATACAGTCCCATATTCTCTGTATAGCTGACTCACAATCAGAATTTATAACTGACTTCTTATTACCTCCTCCGAGAAGACTTTGCTTGCCCCTCTTCTTTCTGCTGAACTTTTGAGACTGGTAGAGTACCCACATCTATGTTTCAAAGATCTTTTGAAATTTGTATTATAGCATAAATCATTCTGTTTCTATACAATATGGAGAGATCTGAAAGCAGAGACTATGTCTCGGTCAGTGCCAAGTTTCTAGAGGCTCATGGAAGCTTGGCACACAGTAGGCAGGAACCTAATATTTGTTGATTCCATTGACTGAATCAAAGGATTCATGAGGAACACTGATCAAGTCCCTAAGCTTTTTAATTACCCGATTGAGCAAATCCCAGGAGAAAACTGCTGAATCAGACTCATGTTGTATGTGAGTGTAATATGCATTTGACCATATGATGAAATATGAGGGCAACACAGATTCCACAGTATTAAAATACTTGTATCTCTGCCAGTATTCACTGCTCCCCATCATATAATTATTTGATCCAAGGCTTTGAGAGCCCTGATAAAATGCTAATTTGGAAGTATCATACCAACATATTTGATTGGATTAGCCTCAGTTTTCTGTTACGTAGACAAAGAAATGAGATTTGGACCTACTGAGCCTAATGCCAAAAAGTAATGACCCGTCCACCCTGCCATACTACTTTATTCAAATAACAAGTGCCTCAAAAGCAAAGTGGGGTATTTATTGGCCTCTAGCTTCCAGGAAAAACCGAAAGAATAAAGCGTGAGGGAAAAACAGAAAGGAAAATTGATTTGATATACTGGAAACAAAAACACTGAGTCCAAAACACTTTGCAAATCTTTGGAGTATACAACAAAAAGGAGCCCATGACAAGTAATTTGGTGGGGTAGAATAATCAAGGCAGGAATCCCATCTGATGCATGAGGTTCTCAGAAGATTGTTAATGGCTGAGGGCAGCAAAGGACTATAAGGAATGCCTCAGAACTGAAGGCCACAGAGAGGGCACTGGAAAGATTTTTCACGCACCTCTTAACTATGACCAGGAGGTTGGCTTATGCAACCTGTTTTAGAGTAAGAACTATAGTTACAAGATGAGCAGTCATCTTATTCCCTGATGAATGACTTCAGGTGCCATAGTGTTTCTTCTGGCAGGATTATATAGTACTTAAGAGTGGGTGGTCTACATATATACCAAAAAAAAAAAATCCGTATTTTCACATTGTGAACATTTACTGTGAGACAATCTCAGCATAGTTCTTTAACTTCCATCTGCCTCAGTTGTTGTAAAGTAAATAGCATTTCCTTCAGAGGGTTATTGTGAACATGAGGTAAATAAGGCGTGTGAAGCCCTAGTCCCATCAGAAATGGCAAGTGTGCAATAAACACTTGTTTGTCACATTGTTGGTACTAGTAGGGTCCAGTTCTCGCAGGAAATCTTCCACCTTTATATTTTGAGTAACCAAAAATGCATTTTTAAAAATACTCAAAAATTCCTAATCCTCAGTATTATGGGCATCTGATCCCTGGGACCTAGAAAATAATCACTAGTACTCCCAAAGCTGATAAAAATCCACCATATTTCAAATGACCTTATCAAGTACTGTCCTAGTCTGGGGAGGCGGGGGAGTGACTTGAAGGTGAAATACCCTGTTAGCAATCCCCCAGGTGAACAGAAAATTTAAAATAATATTCTAATGATTCATTGTACATTACTACGCCCCATTAGGTGCCTACATTACATCTTAGGGCACAATCAATATCTGTCATCTTGCTTATGGCTTTGGTGCTAGAGCGGTTCAATTTCATGTTGTAACTCTCATGCCCATGAAGCTGTAGCTCAGGTGTCATATGATAAAATATTACTCAGAAGTACATATTCACTCCTAAAGCAGAGTGGGAAATAATTGATGAAGAAGGTGTCTTTCCATCTGGTCAAACACCATTAAAGTGAGGATACGATTGATAGGAGAAAAAAGTAAGACCAACATTCTGTGAAACTTTTTGGTGAATCCATTCGAGAGTGAGTGTGTGTGTGTGTGTGTGTGTGTTTTCGAGCATTTAAACTAGATTGCTATTTATGAAATTTTAATATAGATAAGACTTAGTTCACAAATATATCTATTATATAAAGAGAGGTACCAGTATGTAGACATATGCTGTCTTCTGTTAAAAAAAAACAAAAACAAAAACAAAACTAGTCAGTTATAGACAATGGAAAAATCAAAGGGAGACACTCCAAAGTAGCCATGAATAGGTGATAATAAACCCATTGTCATCATTCTAAACAAATCTAGCGAATTAGCCAAATAACCTATATTTTGAGGTATTTTTTTTTTCAGAATTGGAATGCTAAATGATTGCTTCCCCCCGCCCCGCAGCCCCTGCATCATGTGGGTGCGCTTGTGGAGGAGTCCAGGAAAATACTGCAATTAAAATATCTTCCCCACACATTCTACCAAGTAGAAAGTCATTCAGGTTAATAGGAGCCTGTATTAGAATTTAAGTATAACTGGGAAGGTTAAACCCATCATCTCGCGTCTCATACTTTACTGTGAATCCTTGAAAATATTAAATGTATCATTTCTTTCCAAATTGAAATCTGATAGAAATGTGAATCCTGCTTAAGAGAGAGGGAATGGAACACTATAAGGATTTCAGAACACAATGGGATAGGACAGGCTAAGACCTTTGCCACAGTGTGGAGCTTCAGGAAGACAAAAGTCAATGTGAAAGTGTGTTTATGTGTGAGTGTGTGTGTGTGCATGAAGTATAAAGAGAGCTCTAGAAATAGATATGTAAGAACCTCAAAAATGAATTTAACTGGCCCTACTCTTGTGTTTAAGGTGCTGTTGGCTGCAAGCACCGTTTGCCATGACTCTGGAAAAATACCAGTAATGTGCTGCCTTGCACAGAGAGGTTCTAAGTGCTCCTAAACCCGTCCAGCTTTATAAAAGGACAGACATATGCAATTCTGGTGACATTTGCTTTGGGATAAAAAAATACTTCTTTGACAGTGGCTTTCTTTGACATAGGGAAGGGTTTGTGCTAAAAAGGACTATGAGAGAGTGGTTTAATTTGATTATTAATATCTGTCTACATTATAGTCAGGGTTTACTTTTGGGGAGATTTGATAAACTATAGTAGTTTATTTGATTTCCTTAAAAAAAGTTGAGAAATGTGAACACCTTAATACTGATATATCACACCTTGGAAGGGTGCTTTTTGGGTTTTAGAATAGGGGACAGAGACTCACACTATAGAACATAGACTCATACTGGAGCAAATGCCCTGAGATTGATAAAAAGAGCATATCTTGAAAAGGAGAGAAGGATCTGGAGTCTCAAATAATGTATTGTTTTAGCTCAGTGGTTTTAAGGAAGGAAGAGAGGTGGGTGTAGGTTAAGGCAATGAAACCATCTCACAGAAATGTTTTGACGGGGACGGTCTCATTTGACGGGGATCGGTGCCATTCCTTGCTCTATTTTCTTTTATGCTGGGTAGTGTCAGATTTTGTGCCATGAAATACAAAACACTAGGAAGTGTGTGTGTGTTTTTTTTTTTACAATTATTCATCTGTTTCTATTTTTGTATAGCTTTGGGGGACTGTAGTATGCCCCTCATTTATTTTAGGATGCCTTTAAGGGGGGAAAGAATGAAAAGCAATGAGGAGTTGGCCTTGATTATTGGAACAGATATGTTTAACCAAGTGTAGTAAAGTGGGTCCCCTGTTTTCTCCGTCATTCCTTACAGAATCAGGTGCTACTTCCTTCCCACTGTCAAAATAAGTAGAATCTTCCTCTAATTTAGGACTGCTTGTGGGGTGCTGTTTACTGTGTGGATTTCTGACTTTCTCAGTTCAGGCTTAAAGTTTAGAATTTTGTCGAAAGATACAGGTTCTTCAATAGCCTGCTATTTATTCTTTCTTTTGCCACTTCCTATTTCCAACTCATGTGTTGCTATGAGACAAATTTTCTTTAAACACGACTTTGTTTTTTTAGCTATTCCTTGTTGAAGAACCTAACCAATTTTCTCTTGCTCTTGTGTGTCATCTGTTTTTCTTTTCCCAGATTTCAAGCTCCTCTTCAGTTTCGTTCCACTTGATCTCACCTCGATGTCCTGCCCATTCTCTGCGTGAAATGTGTCCTCCCCACACACCAATTAAGCTTTTGTTCTCACTGTCCCACCTGGTCTTCATGCCATTCTCTGAGCTACTGCTTCTACCCTAGAGTGCCCACCCTGCTTTCTTCTTTCTCCTTCATATATCTTACTGAGTTTTAAGTTTACCTTTATTCTTACTCGTATAATAATAAAAGAGTTAACTGAGTGAGACCCAGCAATGTGCCAGCCACTGTTCTAAGCACTCGTCATGAATTGCATTATTTAATTTCTGAATCGACCTTATAAGGTAGTTATGCATCCCCTTTTTACAAACAAAGCAACTGAGACACAGAGGAGTCACTTGCCTAGTAACGCAGCTGTGAAGTCTCTCGACTGGGATACACAACGAGTTTGCCCCAGTGCCTCGTCCTGTTCTCTCCACTGCCATGCCCTCCTGCCACCCTTCTCAGTCTCCTGAGACATCCAGCTCACCCTGATTTTCCTCCCTTATGAACTTGCATGGTAGCTTTATTTTAAATCATGCGATGTATTATTTCATTGTGTCTGTTCTGTGCATGTTAATTTTTTCTGGACAGTTATAGAGCAGGATATCTTAAAATGAATTCGATACCTGTTCTCCTTTCTTTTCAAAATAGCATACAGTCTCAGTTCATGACAGGAACTCATTAAATACTCATTTGTTGTTGATAGATAAAGCAAAGGTAATGCTCTTCCCCTCCAGTTATGCAATAATTGTCTGGATTTTGTGATTCACTCTGGCAGTATTGACTAAGTACCTTCAAGTCTAAGTGATATATTATAAATGTTTTAAATTTCATGTATGTGATCTACAGAGTAGGTCTCACAGAGAGATAGTGATAGAGTTAACTAGAATTTTGCACTGGCTTCTGAGTTGGGCTCCAGTACCTCTCAATTATTTGCTTTTATTCCAACATTTTTTTAATGATAGGAGATACTGTTTAACTACTTTGGATTATCCTTAGTGGGTACCAGAAAGTAAATTCTTCTAAAAACATGGATTTTGGCTTTAAAAAACTCATTTTCACTGTGCTTTAGCTGAGTTACCTTTCTCTTAACCAATATGATGATCATGATTAGAAAATACCTGGTTTTAATATTGGATTCAATCTTAATAGATGGCCTTTGGGAACAGAGGCTTGGGAATCAGGCAGACCTGATTTTGCATCCCATTTCTGCCACTGAATAGCTGGACAATCTTAGCAAGAAACTTAGTTTATTATAAATAACCATTTCTTAATACCTAAAATGGGGATAAGACCACCTACTCTGCAGGAGTAAGTTACTCCTTTGTGTCGGCAGGGTTGCCGTGAAAATTAATTTCAGTAATACATATAAAGGAATTACTTAGCATACTTTCTGCCATATGGTAATCACTTTATAAGAAGTTTTTATTGGGAACAATAATATATTTCTTGAAGGTAATATTTGGTATATCCCAACTCATTTGAAAAAACAGCATGTAGAATTTGTGGCGGATTTCTCTCCCTTCCTCCTTCCCTCCCTTGCTCCCTTCTTTCCTTTATTCCCTCTCTTTCCTCTTTCTTTCTTTCTTCCTTTCTCTTAGCTTTGAAAAAAGCTTTATGGAGGTATAATTTATGTACAATAAAACTCATCCATTTTAACATCCGGATTAACTTTGATGGATTTTGGTGCTGTGTACAGTGAGGTAAGCACCCCACAGTGAAGAAGTGACAGAGTTCCATCACCCTGAAATGTTGCTTCATGTCCATTTGCCATCGAAACACACCCCGCCCCTATTCCCATCCCCAGGCAACCACTGATTTGTTTTCTGTCTCTACGGTTTTGCCATTTCTGAAATTCCATGTATGTGGAACCATACAGTGTGCTGTCTTTCATGTTTGATTTCTTTTACTCAGCATGGTGTTTTTAAGATTTTACTCATGTAGTTACATGTAATATTTTCTTTCTTTTTATTGCTGAGTAGTGTTGTATAGTATGAATACATCACAATTTCTCCATCCATTCACCAGCTGATAGGCATTAAAGTTGTTTCAGCTTTTAGCTTTATGAATAACATTGCAATGAATATTTGAATACAAGGCTTTTCGTGAATATTTGAATACAAGGCTTTGCGTGAACTCTCTTTCTCATAGGGCTTAGTGTGTCCAGAAAAAGGATACCAGATCTTAATGGAAAGCATTGGGGCACCTGGGTGGCTCAGTCGGTTAAGCATCTGCCTTCAGCTTAGTTCATGATCCCAGGGTCCTGGGATCGAGCCCTGCATCAGGCTCCCTGCTGGGTGGGGGTTCCTGCTTCTCCCTCCTCCTCTGCCCCTACTCCACTTGTGTGAGCTTGTGCCGGCTCACTCTCTCTCTCTCTCAAATAAATAAGTAAAACATGAAAGGAAAGAAAGAAAAGTAGGGAGGAAGGAAGAAGGGAAAGAAGGAAGAAAGGAAGAGAGAATGAGAGAATAGCACAGCAAGAATCACAGTAGCTTTGTTCTTGTCTTTTCTCCACCTCTGGTCCTGAGATGATGGTAATAATAATGAATTAGGATGCCCTTTTATTTGTCCGGCCTGCCTATATCCCTTTCTCAGAGAAGCTGCTTCCAGAGCCTCCACTTGAGCCAGTTATGCTCCCCCCAATCCCAGTCAGCGTTCACTATTAGGTCCCCCAATAGTGGGCCCATGAATAAAGGAGTGAGACTGATACAAAGTGAAGGTCAAGCAAAGCTTTATTTCGTGCCAAGCATCAAGAATCAAACTGACTGTCAAACAGACTGGTGGGGGTCGCTCCTTACAGAGAGGGCGACTCCTCCCTGCCTCACAGACTAACTTTTATAGAGCAAAGGCCATGTGGTTGAGCCTGGCCACACACAGGTGGCCAATGAGATTGCAACACACAGAGAAAGCTGCACAGTCATGCTAGGTCCCACACGGGTGGCCAATTGAATTACAATTCACCCCATAGTAGCTATTTGAACTAGGCTATCACCTTGGTCAGAATTGGCACCCAAAAGGCACCCAAAGGGTGGGGCCCATACTCCTTGGTTGCTAGGGAGACCGTATGCACACCCCACTGATTGGATGTCTTCACCCCACCCGACTCATCCCTGCATTCTGGGTGTTATCTCCACCTAACCTGACCCGCCCTTGTATTTAGGCTTTGTTACCTGGGACTGGTTCCCGGACTTGATTTTAAGTAAGTTCCCCTGGGGGGTGGGCAGGGTCAATTTAAGTTTTACTGCAGAAACAACAAAATGGCTGTTCAACTGAGGTGGGGCCGCTCTGGCTAAATAGGCCCTTACATTCACTGAACTGGGGTAGACACCTGGCTCAAGCTTGCCAAATGGGTTTTTCCCCCCTGAGAACATGGAGTTCAGAAATAGGAGCTTTTAGAAAGAGGGGCTTTGCTTAATTGACTGCGTGTGTTTGAACTGGGAAAGTCCGTTTCCTTTAGGCATTGAGAGAGCAGATATCTCCTGTGTGTGTGTGTGTGTGTGTGTGTGTGTGTGTGTGTGTGTCTGTGTCTATGTGTCTGTGTCTGTGTATGTGTGTGGCAGCAGAGAAACAATGAGACACGGTTAAGAGCCTAGATGACCTGATGGTGGTATAAGCTACAGGTATACCTCCCCCTTCCAGTGTTCCAAAATGCCAAACAATCCTTTCTGATTTTTTGCCAGATGCCCAGGTAGTCCTCCAGGAAACTCTTTGGTATAAACTAGGCTCAAAGGGCTTTTATTGCTGACAAACATATCAACCAAATGATTCTTGATTGAGACAAATCATAATCGTCATGAAGATTTCCTAAGTTCTAACTATGAACCAAATACTTCCCCAGTATTGCCTTTATTATTCTCTTAAATTTTTACACCACAACAGCCCTGCAAAAGAAAGGTTTTCCTTTTCCACAAGTGAGGAAGCTGAAATGCAAAGAAATTAAATCATTTGTACAAGGTCAAATGGTTGGAGAGTAGCAGACCTAGAGCCCAAATTCTTACCTTCTTTTCTTCAAAGTCCTTGCTGCTGATAGAGCTCCCATGCTGGCCCCTTGGTGAGATGGAGAAGGGGACTGACAGCGCCCTAGAGCTTTTCCAGTTTAGTGATTCCCCATTTACATTTTTTTTTCTTTTAAAGATTTTATTTATTTGAGAGGAGAAAGAAAGAGTCTGGTGAAGGAGGGAGTCAGGGTGGGGAGGCGGGGAGGCAGACTCCCGGCTGAGCAGGGAGCCCTATGCTGGGATAGATCCCAGGACCCATAAGATCATGACTTGAACTAAAGGCAGACGCTTAACCATCCAACTGAGCCACCCAGGCATCCCATTTACATTTCTGAAGGATTGAATGGAGTAAGGGGCCTTAAGGAAGTTCCTGTCTGTGGACTCTACTTTCTCTATGAATCTATATTATCTGCTGCTGATGAGGGCAGCTACGGTATGGGAAATTTGAAGAAAGCCACTGCAAATGCTACAGCATGCTGATTTAGGAATGCACAGAAGTTACAAGCGTGCGTGAGTATATAAGGGCTGCATTTGACACGTGTAAAATTGAGAGGAGTATAAATATTCCCCAACTGCATATCTGCTTGTTTGGTCTTTTGTTTATTTTACGGAGGGAACACACATGATTTTTAAAAGCCGAAACACTTTATTGCTGTTCCCTTTAATTCTTTTTTTTTTTTTTAGGTTTTATTTATTTATTTGACAGAAAGAGAGAGAAGGAGGACAAGTAGGGGAAGCAACAGAGGGAGAGGGAGAAGCAGGCTTCCAGCCGAGCAGGGAGGACCCCGGGATCATGACCCGAGCCAAAGGCAGACACTTAACTGACTGAGCCACCCAGGCGCCCTCAGTTACTTTTGATAAGGGAACAGGGATGGGTAAGAACTTGGAAAAAGCAGGAAATGAAGGAAGTGTCTTCAGCCATGGGAAAGGAGGGAGGGGGCGATGGGAGAGAGGCAGGGGCCTCAGGAGCTGTGAGGGAGCATGCAGAAATGGCCAGGGTTCTTCCCCTGCCCTGGTGCCCTTCTGAAGCAGATGCTGGACCAGCGAGGGCACGTGTTTCAGTCTAGCTCTTTGAATATACATACAGACTTTCCACAAATTGCTGTGGACTTTGACTCGTTGCTGGCCTCTTCTCAGCCGTGGTCTCCTCATCTGAAAAGGAAGATTAACTTCACAGGCTTGCTGTAAAAAGTAAATGGGTGAAAGCAAATAAAGCACTAGGCTTGCCGCCACGTAGTAGGTGCTCAGTGACCACTGCTTCCTACCGTTTGATTCGTTCATTGGTTTTCCCTTGAGGATTTTCTCTACCTTTAGGGTTATTAGGATAATCAGAAAGGTTCGCAGCGGAGAATATCATGTCATGGCCTGTAGTGGAGGTACCATTTTACTTTCACACTTAAAATTAGGTTAAAAATAGGGCAAGGATTTCTTTGTAGTTATTAATTTAAATCTGTCAAAACATCTTCTTGCTTATAGGCACCAAAGGGCTTGGGTATATGGTTTATAAAGGCATAAGGTTCAAAGAGTATTAAATCTTTGTATGGCTCAGGGATGACAGGTGTGCCTAGATCATGAGGCTTAGTGAATGGTCCCTTCTGCAAACAGTATAGAGGTAGAGTATGGACTAGTAATTCCATTTTATTTTTTACTAAAGGTAATAACTATACATATATTTATATGACATAGATATATTTGTATATATATCTCAACATTTTTATTAATGCATAGTGATTTGCAAAAAAAATTAGTTAATTTCTTTCTATATTTAGTCTTGAATGTTCTGTACCGGGGCACTGATAACATCTGACTCCAATAAAGCAGTCTTGTAAACTTGGACCTTGATGAAGACATGCTTATGGAACATAGTCAAACGTTCCATCCTTGGGCCCCAACACGTTTTTATGCTAAAGACAAAGAGAACTGTCAGATCAGGCTTTTGACATTTGTCTGTTTCTTCTTGAACTAACACAAACAATTTAAAAACAGTTGAAGAGACATGACTGGCTACTTTTGAGCACAGCCCTCTGGAAGCACACACAGCAGGAATGAAAGCGTATGTAAATGCACAAAGCTGGTATCAGGGAAGCCCTGATAAACCTTAGTATTGGACATTACTCAGAACTTGAGGCAGCCTCTGCAGCACTCCAGGCTAATTAAACTTCATGATTGGTATGAATGCTGTATAATGATTGGCAGTAAGTGGAGACAGGAAGGATTCACCTTCATCAGCTCAAAATGCACATTGGTTGCCAAACTTCCCAGTAATTCCAACTTTCTGCCCTGACTGTGATCCACCATATAACCCCAGGTCAACCGGGGAGGGGGAGGCTCAGCATGACGTTTCCTCCAGGCACACAGTCTGGGACCTTCTAATTGCTTCTTGCTCTGTGTTGTTTCCAGATGATCAGTTCCCCATACATCTTCTCCTTTGCTAGAAAATATCATATTCCATCATCTACTTTAAAAAGTCAATTAAAAGATTATCTGTAAAGAT
Source organism: Lutra lutra (assembly GCF_902655055.1). Lineage (NCBI taxonomy): Eukaryota > Metazoa > Chordata > Mammalia > Carnivora > Mustelidae > Lutra > Lutra lutra. Next base: position 100,434,201 of record NC_062280.1, read on the forward strand.
CTCCAGGCACCTGTGGAGATGATACTCATAAGTACTTGGAAGAGACACAGCCTTTGAACATTTCAGTGATGGGGAGTCATTTTTATTTGGGAAACAGGACAGAAATAAACAGCATAGAGAGGCTGTATTTGCCTTTTGTAAAACGCCATCCAGATCATTTCATTGTGAGTAAGTGTACCTTGATGTTAGTTTAATAATCTGGGACAGGGAAGGTTCTTTCTCTGCCAGGCCCACCCACTTTCCTTCTCGTTTCCCATTTTGAGTTCTCCTTGTTTCTAAGATACCTCCTGACCCCATCATCTCCACACCCTATAGGACTTAATGATTGCACGAGTGTCGGTGTGTATCACTGACTCGGTCCCGCCGCACCTGCTCCGTAGGCTTTTATTCGTCCTTTGCAGAGCCAAGTATGCATCAGACAAATCTGACGAGATGCACAAACTCTGTGGCCTCAGTTTTCTCCTCTGTAAAACTGGGAGAATTGCTGTAAGGATTCACTGTGCTGCTGTGTGTAAAATGGCTGCACATGGTCCCTGGAGAGCCATAGATGCAGATAAAAATCCTTTTCCCTTCCCCTATCAACACACCACTATGCACATGAACAAGTATATTATTTTCTCTTTGCATATCATAAGTTAGCCAGAGTTTCCTCCTTAACATGTGACTCTGAGACTATTACTTTGCCACCAGCAAAGCATGAGCATTTTTTAGATCTGGGTTGTGAGTTTCTTGGGTCACTGGCAAACTTTCCAGGTACCAGCCAGCAGCAGACCTGTGCAGGCATTTCCTCAACTTGGAAACCCATATTGCTTTCAAGCAGTTGCCAGAATACAGAAAACTTTAGTTCTCTGCCTGGTCCTGAGGCTCCCATTGATGTTGCCCATTTTAATGGGAAAGTAGGTAGAAGGGTGTGGCTGAGGCTATCAAGCACCCTTAGGGAATTTCAAAGTTATCCGCTATAGCCAATGCTGGAGGTCTTCTCACTACTTCCCTAGGATAAGGAAACAACAGAGAATAGATATGATTATGACAGGTATTGGAGCCTCTTAGATCTCAGTCCCCTTATCAGTTGCTCTAGGGAGAACAAAGCCTTAAATAAAAGGATACATCCTTCCCTAAGGAAATTTGGAATATTTGTATTTCAAGGGGCAAAGCTTCCAGATCCCTGGCCTGGCCTTTGCACAGTACTTGTCCCTCAGGTCAAAAATGTAGGTATTGCATATGAAAAAAAAAAAAAACAAAAAGAAAAGAAGAGCAGAGACTGTCTTAGAAAAAACAGCTACAGCTCATTTGTATTTCCTACCTCCATTGTCAAGGAGCAAGAATTTCCTGTCCCTTTCAAGGTCTTTCTAGCCAGACTAAGAATCAAATTGACCTGAGACTGACTAGACAAAAATCAAATTTAATTTTGTGCATACAGGGAATACACACAGACATGGAAATTCCAGAGACAGGCAAAATGAGGTATATACGTGATTCTGAACTAAGAGAAAAGGATAAGAATCTGGGACTTCAAATGTAAGGAATGTAAACGTTTGGTAAACAAATGTTTGCTGGCCCACTGGGTAAAAGGGGACCTAGAGGACTTTGATCAAACAGGCCTTTCTGGGTCCCTCCCTGCGTGCCATACCTAGTTCATAGTATAATGTAGTTCTCTATGGTTCTAGCTCCCTTCTGGGGCCAATTCCTCTATCTGTGTTCTTTTCAGGCAGTTTTGGCAGAGGTAAAGTGCTATCCCTTACTTTTCTGAGTTTTGATTGTTTTTTAACACAGAATAATCTTCATGCCAAAGTGGCGGCGCATCTTGGGACTGCCTCCCCTTTGTTCCTATGGAAGGTACAGTTATTCCATAGCGAAGGCAGGAGAAAAGCAGGTCCAATTTGTCATCAGAGTATGGGCCCTGATTCCCTGATTCCCTATAACATGAAAAGGAATTACCCAGTATTACAGCCTTATTCCCCAACAGTACTCAAGAGCATTCACTCATTGCTGGCAGTAAGGAAAATTAAATTGGGCATAAGCAGTATTATACAGCATGCTACAGTATAATTCAGCAGATATCTGATTATCCAGACTCTAGATGCAAGCCTTTCAAATAATCAGGTCTTCTTTTTCTTCATGCTCCTTGAAGAGAAGAGGCAAAGAGATCAGAAACATGCATGAAAGGAGGATTTAGCCCTAAGACAATTTCCAATTTTAGCCTAGGGTCAGCTTTAGTTTCCAACATTCTATATCCACAGACTTTGGTGATGAGAGTGAACATTGGGAATGATAACTTCTGTATCCTCCCAGAGCCTACTTTGTCATAAGATGAGAGGATTTTAGTGTTGGAAGGAGCCTTTGGAGGTCCGGAGGCGCAGGCTTCCAGTTTGCCAGAGAATTTCCAGTGCCTTTCCAGTGCCTCTGAAATGGGCATCTAGTTTCTGTGGGGTGTTCCAACAAGAGCAGGCAAGAGAACCAGGGTGTTTTAGAAAGGTAGGCAGTTTATTGAAGATATATAATTTACAAAAAGAGTTTGGGTGCAATGCATTCTGATACATTTTTCCTGAAAATAAAATGCTGATTCAGATGCAAATAAAGGAGTCTGTTTCCACAGATGGATAGAAAATAGTACAGCAGCACCCTAGAAAGTCTAAATTCAAATATTGTATATATAAACGGTTGTTTAGTTACCATTTGGAGCCAGAGATGGTCTCTAACCCAATTTCATTGAAAAAGGAAGTCTAAAATAATGTAAGAAATAGTTTGCTCCTCCTCCTCCTTCTTCTTCTTCTTCTTTTTTTTTTTTTTTTGGTTTAATTATTGAACCTTAAGCCATAACCCCATACCTCATATTATCCTCTTTTTAGCATTAAGTATTAACTATCACCAGGATATTTAGTTTCTTTAGGGACATCTCTCAGTGCAGGTGCTGTGGATGGGACATGAATTCTAGCCATTCTTTCCTGCACGCTGAGGGTCACTTAGCTTCAAGTTGAAGTGCGTATGTCCCCTCATACGTACTATGATCCCCTGTTCACAGTTGTGTAACTGGTGATCCTGTGGCATGCATTAAAACCACGCAAAGTACTTGTTAATACATGCTACTGCCCCCCCCATTTGTAGATTTGAGGCAAAGACCAATAACATAGTTAACATGTCCCCAGCTGGTGCTGATATTACTGGTCCAGTAATAATACTTTGAGAACAACTAACCTCCTCTTTCCCCCCAAAAACTTGCCTGTGTAATTCTACTCTGGGGGCACCTGGGTGGCTCAGTCAGTTAAGCATGGGACTCTTGATTTTTCCTCAGATCATGATCTTAGGGTCATGGAATGGAGACCCCAGTCAGGCTCTGCACTGAGCATGTTGCCTGCTTAAGATTCTCTCTCTCTTCCTTTCCCTTTCCCCCTGTAGCTCCTCTCTTTCTCTATTAAATGAATAAAATACATACATAAGTAAAAAATATATAAGTATATAGACAAATAAATAAATATGTGAATATATATATATATATATATATATGAAATAATTCTATTCTGGTTAAAGATGGTAGGGGTGAAGTAGAACAGTGCCGTCCGTGTACCACACATGCTGCTGGATACGCCAAGCAGAGGCATGCTATGCACACAGTTTAAGAAATACCGGAGATGGAGTTCAGAGGTTCAAATTTAATCTTCAGGCCTCTAGCCAATCATATTCATTAAGGCAATTTTTTTTTTCTCTTGGAAGTCCATTTTTCCAGACAACCCTTCCTCCAGTCCTGCTATGAAGAGGTGCCACTGTTTCCCGTTTTAGCTGCTTCTGCAGCTCTCTCAACCCGCAAAAGATGGGCAAAGATGATCATTGGGTTCTCAGCACTCACTCTTTAGCTTTTGGACAGCAATCAAAAGCAGATTGGAAAAAGAAGGGGGAAATACGTGCACCAGGTGAAACACCTTGTATCAGACCAGCTCTATACTTAGTTAGGTTCCCATGGAAACAGGATAATAAGTTAGTGATTTGCTTTTACTTAATGTATTGTGAAAATGCCTTTCTTTCATTATTCGAATGTTTTACTTGCACTTTACCAAATTATGAGAAAGCAGTAAATGTTGGCTTCTAAATAGTTTAAGTTGGTTTACCACATAAAACTCAGAAGAGAGCGTCTCATTTAAACATATAAATGAACTAGAACGGTTTTGTGATAAATTATAGGACTTGTAAGCATTTTATTTTTATTTTCATGAACTACTGATGTTAGCACTAAAAGAAACAAAATCTTTGGATAAAATCTGCTTTAGGAATTTTTGAAAGCCATGTAATTGATTTGCATACAGATACTATCAGGGCGTACAAAAAAACTTCCTCTTGTGGTGCTGTATTCACAGCAAATTTGGAGAATAAAAATCAATATAATCAGTTCTCTCTCAGCTTCTCAAAAGGTGGCTCTTCTCTGAATTAATTTAAGGCATTCTGTATCCTTGTCATTGATTTAATGAGATGTTTATTACATGGCATTCAATTCACTTTAGTTCCCATTGTGGATTTGATATCACAAGTGATAACCAAGTTCTTAGGGTCTGGGGAGTATAACCTGTCTTTAAAGGGTCTCCCCATTCCCTGGGTAAGTAAAGAGACTATCGCTAAGGAATCAGCATCTGTCTTCATGGTATGATAATAAAGACTACAAGAAAAACTTTTGAAACACTTAACTCAAATTTTTACTACTAATTTGCATTAAAATTTCTAAGGTCATTATGTGAATCCAAATACTGTCTTGAAATGAAAACACTAAGCAATTTCAACCTGCAAATTATTTGATCAGCTGCCTCAGGTATGCGAAGTCTGACTGCAGGCATGAGGACCAGTTGAGGTTCGATAGGAAGGCTTGGTACTGCCCAGCTTGGCAAGGTGAGGGCCAAGCTGTGAGGGGGAAGCTCCGGAAGGGTGAATGCTCAGAAGTGGGAGGACACAAAGGGAACCTGCAGGACCTCCAAAGTTAGCTTCATCCACTGGGTAGTGCTTCTGGGGGCAGTTGTCAACCTTTCATTTCTACACTCATTCCATTGTAGATCTCTCTCTTTCGTGTGTGTGTGTGTATAATATATATGTAATATATATGTATATATAATACATTATATGTATTAATAAGTATATATAATATATTATACATTATATATATATATATATTTTCAGGATTTTCAAACTTGTTTTTATAATTTCAAAAATAATCGGGCCTAGTGTTGAGGCAGATAGAGACTCCCAGCTCCAGCTCCTTTCTGTCCCTGACTTTGCTTTGCTCCAGCTAAGGCCAAAAAAACACCAAATAGCCATTCCATTGGACTAAGATAAGATAACAAGTCATTGCTCCTGCTGAGACAGAAGAAAAAGATCAGACTCCTGGTTCTGTTTGAGTAAGAAAAGAAAGAGAGACAGCCCCTGAGGTGATTTAGTACTCTCCTGAGAGCCTCCACAAAGATTATACTTCCACATGAAAAGGGCCATTTGGCCTTGGGGAACTGGGAAAGTGTCTTGGCCTTAAGAGACAACAAAAACACCCTGCTACCATCCCCCATTACCTGTAACCATAAAAACTCACTCCTAACCCTTTTGGGTGCTCAGTCTTTGGGAACGATCCCACTGAGCCCGCTGGCGTTAATAAAGCTGTGTTCTCCCATCTCTCTGTGTGCCATTTGGGTTTCCTTGGTCACCTCAGATTTTCCGCAACAGTGTAGTCATTACAGTTTCAAATTAATTCTCTGAGGATCAGTTGATGGGCCACTTAGGACCTCTCCTCTCTCTGCTTATTTTCCTTCTTCTGCCTTAGACTAGTTAGGATGGTGAAGACGGAAGTTCTGAGAGAATGACTATCCAGAAGTGGTTAATATTTTAGGTGAAATTTCTCTCTAGCGTTCTTGCTCAGTTCCTGGCAACATGGTGTAGTAGAAAGCCTTCTACTTCTCCCTTCTCCAAGGGAACTCCTGGACCAGCAGCACTGAGATCACTTGGTGGCGTCTTAGAGATGCAGAATCTCAGGACGTTCTGGGATCCATTGAATCTTATCTGCATTTTACTAAGATTTCAAAGTGATGTCTGTGCTCATTAAAGTTTAAAAATTATTGATGAATTGCATGGGCATCAAAGCCTATTACCTAACTTCTTGTCTCAGCTCAGCCTTTATCCAGCAAGGTGGCCCTCTACCAGTCAGTTCAATTTTTCAAACTGTGTTCCGTGGAGCTCTCTCAGCTCAGCTGTGATTACTCAGAGGCCCATGGCGAGGTCACGACTCCCACCTGAGGCCTGAGCAACTCATGTTATTATTTTAATCCACTAGACTTTAACATGAGATGCCATTTGAACAAAAGTTTTGCCTGTGAAGGAGAGTGGGGCCTCCTGTCCCTGAGGAGTTCTGAAGTCATTTGCAGACCTGAATTTTCTTGAGTTATAATAGCACTCATTGATATTGAGAAATTTCTTTCATGCACACATGTCAAGTACTGAGACTGACAGTTCAGTTTTCCTCTAGGAGTTTCCATGAGTAGGAAAGAGAAATTCAGTTTGCCTGTCATTGCATTTCCCACTGTTTTTCTAATCTTAGCTGTATAACTGTCTGACTTTACCCCTTTTGACACTTCAGGAGAACTGTTAATGAGACCTCATAATAGCTGTCTTTTATTTAATCATTTTTATCAGTGTTGGTTGTTTGGGCGCACTCTGGCTCTTAGCCATCCTTGGCCTGCGCCAGTCACTTTGCCTGCATTGATCTCAAAAGGGTTCAGAGGTCTGAGACACTGTGATAGCCTATGTCTGCCAAAGCAATTTCCAGTCCTGTACACCCTGGCGAGGTGAAGAGGATCAGACTCCCCAGTTCATTTTTACTTGGCACTTGGCAATTTCTGCAACTGAGTCGCTGGGTCAGAAGCAGAGTCATAATGGCGGTCACGTTCCGTGATCAGATCTGTCTGTATTCTGCAGAGAAAGAAGGCACCTTCATAGCCCAGATCTAAATGGGGTTCCTTCTTTTCTCAAAACAGCAGCGAATATACCAGATCCATAGTGTGGAGCCACCTTTTAGATTTTCTATCTGATAGCTGTATCAGTCTATTACTTATTTATATGTTTATTGGCCTTACATGGCATATTTTCTCCAAAGAACTCAGGCAATGGAAGGATTTGTTTCAGCAGTCTATAAAATATATTCCTACCGATTCACCTATGGGATTACATGAAGTCATTTTATATTCCCTTTCATGTATTGTGGTGGGTCTATTATAAAAATACTCAAAGCTTTAAATCTTCTCAAGAGTACATATATTCCCCTTTCAAAAGTTAGCCATCAAGAAAAAAGAGAAATCTTCGGAAACAACTGACCAATGTTCTTTTCTTAGAAAAAATCAATCTCATCAGTAGCTCATAAAATTCAATTTCCCTGGTCAGGAACAAAGCAGATAATCATCGCTTAACAATATTTATGGGCAATAGAAATGCAGACTAAATAAAATTGGCCTCTGAAACTATCATCAAATTCTTTAAAACATTTTTGTTTATCTCCAGAGGATTTATGAAGTGCTGGTAAGTGTATTTTCTTGTTGTTTTCTCAGTTTCTATTTGGGCCAGCACACATCAAAGGCACTCCATAGATATTTAGTGGAAGAATAAGGGGTGAGTAAATGAACAAAGTAAAATACAGATGGCTGCTAATTTGCATGTAATGCATTGCTAGAGACTGCTGCACAGCAGAGATCGCTCCGAGGCAAAACACTTACCGCAGGAATGCTGCTGCTTAGGTTTATAGAAATATTCGGAAATTGATAACAAAGTAAGAAAGACCAAGAGTAAATATATATCTTCATTACATAATAAAAAATGGATGCGATGGTAAAAGAGGGGCAAGATAAGGCATGGGCGCAAACAGAAAGTGAAGTTCTAGGAAGAGATGATTGGATAAATACAGTACTCTCTTCCCTTTAGGAAAGTATCTGCTAATAAGAAGAAAAAGGGAAGAAACTCTTTCTTCTTCACGGAAGCATGCTGATCCATTCTTCACCCCCCCTTGAGAAGTAGTATTAGGAGTTTTTTTACTTGCTTATGAGAGTCCCTTGAATAGATGAAAACTAACTGCAAATCAGGAAAGAGGATGTGGTAAGGGACTTGACGATGACCCATGCAGAGTCAAAGGGCAGTGCTGAAACCTTAGGAGAGACAGGCATCCTGACAGACAGTTGGGCTCACTTAGCCTGAAAGTGTTCTGAGGCAACACACCCGGGTGAAAGCTTCTGGCTTCTCAGGAGCACACTTTGCCCACACTGCTTCCCGTTCCTGGACACATCACTGGTTTGAACAGAACTTTCTGCAATCCAAGAAACACAATGAGCAGAAAGAAACTAACAAAGATCTGTAGCAGGGAGGAATGCCGAAAACAAAAGGCAAATCTGATAATCTATCAGAAAAAGAACTGAAGAAGAAAAAGAGCTTATTCTGTATACTTTAAGATAAAGTCAATGTAAGTTATGAGAAAAAAGATATCCTATAAAAGTTATACATAACATTGAGAGGAAAAACTGGTAGATCTTAAGAAAATATGGAATGGAAAGAATAAATCTATCAAAAAATGTGACCATGTTAAAAATACAGAGAGTTAAATAAGACAGTGGTAAAAGCAGCATCCATGGCATGGAAGAAAACTTGATATAAATATAAATACAGAAATGGGAATCAAAACCAATTAGAGATGAATTGTGCCTGGGTGGCTCAGTTGGTTGAACAAACAACTCTTGAATTCTTTTTTTTTAAATTTTATTATTATTATTTTTTAAGATTTTGTTTATTTATTTGACAGAGATCACAAGTAGGCAGAGAGGCAGGCTCCCCAATGAGCAGAGAGCCTGATGCGGGGCGCGATCCCAGAACCCTGAGATCATGACCCGAGCCGAAGGCAGAGGCTTAACCCACTGAGCCACCCAGGCACCCCCAACTCTTGAATTCTGCTCTGGTCTTGATCTCAAGGTACTGGGATGGAGCCCCACATTGTCAGGCTCCATACTCAGCTGGGAGCCTGCTTGATATTCTCTCTCTCTCCCTCTGCCCTTCCCCCAGATTATGCTTTTCTCTCTGTGTCTCTCTCAAATAAATCTTAAAAAACAAAAAACAAAAAACAAAAAGAAAACCTCAGAGATGAAAGTGATTGTAGATAATTTTATAGATATGGAAGTGTCAGACAAAGATAAAAATTATAATAAATGATATTCCTGAAAAGAGAATAATATAAAACAGAATAAAATTTTAATATTCAATAGAAGAACATTTCCTGAAATCAATTAATATCTGAATCTTAATGTTAAGAAGAAAAGTCCTCTTGTGTTCCAGGAAAAGTTTATGTGAAGCACATCTTGATGAATACAAAGAAAATGCCCTTCAGTATCCAGGCAGAAAAAGCAAGTTGAGCTAAAATGGCAGAATTAAATACCAGAACACAGATGAGAAATTACAAAGAGTAATGAAAGAAGTTATTATCCAAGGTCTTTATACCCAGCCAAATTTTTAAATATAAAGGTTATAGACCAGTGAGTACTTACAGATTATAACACCCAAAACTTTCCTTCAAAAAAACAATAATACTTGATGAAAGAATAGAACTCTATAAGATAAGCTCACTGCATCAGTATTGAAATTATACATGGTGACTAAAAATTTGTATATGTATACATAAGGCTAAAAACATCTCTAGAAATTATGATTATAGGAACAAATATAAATATTGTAAATATATGGCTACACTTGGCATTATAATTCAAATATTCAAGTATTAAATTGGGAGAAGCAGTGATTTGGGAAGATACTCCAACAAGATGGTTCTCTATTGAGGAATTTGGCATAGCTCTTCGATATGGAAATACAATAAACATTCCTCAATAAGATAGGTGACTATACAGGCAGATATTAAAATAGAAATGGAAGAAAGGAAGAACAATGAGGAATTATTTTTAAGGATTCAGAGTTTGGGGAGAGTTGGATCCTCTAACTGGTATTTTGGAACTGTCTTGGATTTTTTAGAAGAAGAGCTTGAAACGAAATTCAGGCTGAATTATGGAGTGAGTAAAACTTGAAGTTAAGCAAAGTTGTGGTCCCAGCTTGAGTCCGGCTTTAGCTGATCCTCCACAACGTTCTGGAGCCCAAGCTGAATCCCAGAGTTGGCCCCACCTTGAGGCAAGGGCCTTGTCTTTTGTACCTCTTGTGTTGGTCATTTATTAACTGCATGGAAAGGAATAAAGAGGGGCCTAACTCTGGAGCTAGGTGGCTCTAGTTCCAGAGGGTAATTTTCTGGAAAAGAGGATGACTGTGGACCACTGGTAGACAGTACTCAAGCAGCTGGGGTTTGGGTACACCTGCTAGATAAAGGACATGTGGGCAGGGTCACAGCACCCGTAGGGTGCTGATAGCTCTGCTTCTGTTGGCTTTCCCTTTTGCCGACCAGTCCCTTATCTTTTACTGTGGTTTCTGGATGCCAGCTTTCATGTAAAGGAGATGCATTTCACCACCAGAAGAAAAGTAAAGGGCCTCTGTGGAGAGAAGCAGGGTGGAGAAAACTAGAGTTTTTGGAGGAAAACATGCCAGAGAACTTTGTGGGAGTTGTCCTAGCATCAAGTTCTCATCTATGTCGCCGGGTGTGATGTCATGACAGTCTCAGATGGTCAGCCTATGCAGCTATGAAGTGGTGCTGGATGTCTGTCCGAGACTCTGCAAAGCTCAACCCACTCACCCCTCTTCCCACACACCCCACCGATCCCACTCTTGAGATTCTGCCTTCTCAATCACTGTCTGGATACATTTTAGCCCCCCAAAACATGTGCACTTCGCGGATGATGTTAAACTGAAAGAACATTGTCTGGGATGAAGATGAGACTAGAAAGAACCAGTTTGAGATTACCCGTTACCTGAGACTTTCCAGTGTCTCTGGAGCAGGTGCTGATAAGAAACACCGTGAATCTGTAAAAGGACTAGAATGTAACATTTTGCAAATTTATTTTACAGTGGGACCCATTACTTCCTTACCTTACCATGAGATTAGCAGTCTACAAAAATGTTCTCTAGCAAACGCTGGTGTTGTCAATGAGACCCAGTGGTTTTTCAAGAAGTGTAGGTGATGGCATTTTTTGCTTTAGCAAGATAATTTTTAAAGAAATGCAGAGGACAGAGCAGAGAAAGAAGAAAATGTCAGGGAGGCCAGTTAGGGGCTAATTTGTTCTAGGCAAAAATGTTAAAAGCCTGAACTAATCTTAATGATCATTATTGCAACCTCCCCACCAAGTGTGGGATCCCACATTCCTTACGGGAGAGCCACCGATGTTCTTTCTCCACAAATTGCTCATATAAACCGGTGTATAAATCTGAACATTAGGGAGGTTTTCCTACTATGCAGTCAAAATCTTTCTCTGAGAATTGTACCCATGGTGTTAGTTCTGCTTTTTGATGTTATGCAGGGCGGGGTTGTTTTTTTCTTCCTTTCCTTTTTTTTTTTTTTCCTCCACTCAACAATCAGGTTTATATGCCACGTGCTGTGTTAAAAGTGAGCACACAAAGGTCAGAAAGACATGGTTTCAGCTCTCAAGGAGCTTAAAGTCTAATGAGAAAAAAAAAAAGACATAAACAATCAGATTTTATTGTAATAAATGCCAGTAAAGAAAAACAGGAGGGAATTTAGAGGAAGAAGTGAATGGCTGCCCTGGTGAGAACACCAGGATTCATGGTGGTTTTATGAAATAATCCTTCCTACCTTTGAGGGAGGCAGTACGATCCATCCTGGCTTCCACTCCCCAGCTTATACCCCCCCCCACCCGGCAGTATACATCGGTTCTTCAACTTATTCTTGCAGTATATGATCTTTAAAGTCCTTTAATCCCATTCCTTCGTTCTCTGGCTTTCCAACATTTTTTTTTTTTTTCTTCAAATGTGGCCTTCTAGAATTGACCATTGCCTCCCTGGTGATTTGACGAGGGCCAAGCCTGCGAACAATATACCTAGTATGTGGGGGGAAGGTTTGCTGGTATTGTTACTGGACCCCAAGGCCAGGTTCTTGAGTCCCATTGTCATAGAAATGAACACTGAGCTCGAGAGAAAGAAAGCAGGTGCAGTTTATTATAGAAAGCTTGTGTACGAGGAGCCATGAGAAAGAGAATGTGTTCCCCAAAGGGGAAGTGTGCGGGGCTTATAAAGGCCCTTCTCCAAAGGATGAGGAGCTGGGAGTAAGGAAGCATCCTTCAGCTCCATGGTCATTATATTGTGGTCATTACTTTATAGTGAACACAAGACAATCGCAGGATGCCTTTGTCCCTGGTTGACATTATTTCAGGGTTCCTGGAAAATAGAAATATTGTGCAAGCGGGCTCTAAATTGCTGCTTCACATTTTGCCCAGACAACGATTATTCCCTGATGGCTGTTATCTCTCATTTGTTCTCTTTTCCAGAAGGAGGTATTTTTCTCTTAAGTGTATGAAAAGTTTTAACCCTTGCCTCAGACCGCTGGCTTTACAGAAGTTAAACCCCTATTGCTTATCTTATACTGACTCAGTAAATTAGCACTATCTCATCTTCCCCCTTTTGAATTGTTCCTTATGTGTTTATCTCACTCTCTAGATCTTTAGAAGCTCCACTCTGTCTTGTCCCATGCCTGTAGTAGGAAAAAAAAAAAAAGAATCGTTAAATTCATACACACAGATAGTAGCACATTAATCTGAGCATGATCCACCTGTATAAGTGTATTTCGGAAAATGAATAATGCTTAACACAAAGAAGAATTCCTTAAGGGAAGGATTTCAGGCATCTTGGTGAAAAATACATAGTTGGTAAAGGGGCCTTTTAAAATTATTAGTCACACTATACATCTGATTGCTGAATTCACATGAGGATAACTCCTAATAAAAGTATTGAAAAAAAGCATATTTACCGGATATTACATGAAGAGCACTGTGCTAAGAAATTCTATGTAGGGTGCCTGGGTGGCTCAGTGGGTTAAGCCTCTGCCTTCAGCTCGGGTCATGATCTCAGGGTTCTGGGATCGAGTCCCGCGTCGTGCTCTCTGCTCAGCAGGGAGCCTGCTTCCCCTCTCTCTCTGCCTGTCTCTCTGCCTACTTGTGATCTCTTTCTCTCTCTCTGTCAAATAAATAAATAAAATCTTAAAAAAAAAAAGAAATTCTATGTATATTAAAATTATTTGATGCCCACAACAACCCTATGAGATACATGCTGTAATTTCTGTTTTCCAGATTAGGAAACTGAAGCATGGAGGTATTGAAGTTGTATAAGACGAGGTGAGAGACCTCGTTTCAGAGTCAAGAAGCTTGGGTTCCAGCTTTGATTTTATCACTTACCATGTGATTTTTGAACCAGGCATGACATTACATTGAACATTCATCCTTCATCTGTAAAACGAAGGACGTTAACTAAACTTCTTTACAGGTCTGTTCTAGCTGTATGATTTTCTGTTCACCTCCATGGAACTGTCTATTTATTTACCAAGTAGTCAAATCTGAGAAAAAGGCAAAACCATGAGTCTTTCCATGACTCTTTTCGTGTGTATGTGTGTGCCTTTCCCATGAAGCATTGCTCTGTCTCTCCCTGCCAATATTCTCTTTGATTCCTAAACAGTAGCTGTTTTTTCCAAATGTCTCCCTCTATTTTAAGCATGAATAAGGTGTTGAAACGCTTGAGAAATATGAACATTATACAAGGAAATCGATAAGGTTAGGAATCTTCACACATTTAACTTAATCATGTCTGACACTGAAAACAAAGTCACATTTTATTGCCTGAGAGGAATGCTCTTTGGCAAACTGTGATAGTAATCTGAGTGTGAACAATGCTTATTCATCATTTCTGGGGCAGTGTTGGTGTGCTAGCCAAGGGGACAGCTGACCTAATATGCCTTAAGTTGCTTTCCTCAACATCCGCTCTATTGTGTAAAATCACCAAAGCAGAGGTAGTTTATATTGGTCAGCCAGAAAATATGGGCTCCTTGCTTGTCTCTTCTCTTTTTGTTGACCGTTGGGTGGAAAGGTTACACAATGGCAGCCAAAAGGGTAGATTTTTCTGGATAATTTTAAATGATCTTGTTTCCATTTCACAATCTTTGTTTGGATTCCAGAAGTTGGGGAAAAGATTAAAAAAAATCACAAACCATTAGGAATCTGCTATCATAAGCATAAATATAAGGCATAAGTATGTCAATTATCTAAGATATGTCATGAAAAATGCCTGTGTGCTTTTATGTTTCAGAAATGGGGGTGTTATTTTTAGCTCTATCAATGCCATTATCTTTCCAAAGGTAGCCGGGAACTGTTCACTTTTCTAACACTCCTCCTCTGATGTCATATTTTTTGTCCACCTTTGAAAATGGTCTGGGAGATGGTCCACAATTTATACTCACCTAACCCTAGTGAGAGTTTGAGACCCCTTTTCAAGGCTTCCTTGGGACTCTGTGATCACCTTCAACAGAGCTCTTACCGTGTGGAATGAGATATGGTTATGAGATCAATCTTTAGACAAGAGTGTATTGATCGTCTACTTTATGATCAACTCTGTGTAAAGTTTGGGTCACTAAATACTGGAAGCATTTCTTTTCAACTAGGTAATTTTTCAATCATGTCCCTTTTCCCTCAAGAATAATAAACATAAATAAAAATTTGAAAAAAAAAATTAAAAGCTGAGTTTCCTAAAGCCCAAAATTCTTGTGGCTCATAGCAAATGAATAACCAATCATGTTCCACCAATCTGCTTTTTATCAAAATCCTAATGAAAATGAAAATATTTCTCAATGTCCTTCATTGATACATTGGGAAGGTGGGTGGGGGAGACTACTGTCCCATGTAATTTTTTTCTTGTCTTCTTAGTCATGGAAATTATGCATTAATTTATTCTCTGAATTATGAGCAAGAAGCAAGTGTATCAGGTTATATGGTGCTGACATCATGCCACACAAAGAAACAAAGACATTTGATTCTTGGGACAGGAGGAATTAGAAAGATACTAGCAAAAATTGTGGACATATACAGGGAGCTCTAGTCAGAGGACCAACAATCAAAGTAAAAGAGTGAAGAGTGAAGGCCTAGAAATAGAAAGTGGAGTACTGCATGCATTGTGGGATCATATCAGGAACTTCTTTGACAGTGAACCTGAGAAAGGAGAGGCACATTCGGCATCATCCATCTCATCCTCCTCATCCTCATTCCAGGGCATGGGCAATGGAATGCTCACCTCCTATATAGGCCATAAGCACCAGCACTACAGAGAAGTAGCTACAGAGGAGACACTGGTGAAGGGATCAGGAGTAAACTGTGATCTTATGGAAATAAAAGCCAGTGGATTCCAGAGGCAATGGGAGAGCATTGGTTTTTAATGCTCAGTAGTCAGTCAGTGCTTAAGACTCTGTCTATTCTCAGGCACAGAAACTTAGAATATCAGCTTTCCATCATTTTGTAGGAGTGAACATTACTGGTGTAGGGCCTAGCTACTCTTGGCCTGGTTCTAGGTGAAGACAGGGCAGCCTCATCCTAGCTAGATGCTCTTGTCAAACTCAAGGATGAGAGTTAGGTTAGAGGATGCTTGAATAAATCCATGTTCTCTCCCCTGAACCTTTGTAACTGATGCTCTGGATGTGTGGCATGATCAGCCATGGTTAAGGACTGTACCTGTGGAACTCACTGTAGTTGGGTGGTCCACATGGATTTGAGATGAGTGAATAGTTACTCAAATCTATACTTTATGGTCTCAAATACACTTAAAATTCAGTATGTTGAGAGCTGAACTCAACTCTTAACACCAGTGTGCCCTATGCTTATTTCTCTAGGATTTGTTATCTTCGTGAAAATATCTTTGTGAAAATATCTTTCTTATTGCACCATCATTGCACCGACAGAATTTGAGAAGAAATCCTTTCCCTCCTTCTCTTTTATCCCCACAAGCAGCTCCTCATCAAAGCCTATTGGCTTCGTCTCCTAAATATCTCTCTAAATTATTCATTTTTATCTATCTTGAATATGGACTACTGTAGGACACTTGCTAACCATTTGGGTTTCTTACTCTCTGTTTGGGCCCCTCTCCTTGCATCCACTCTTGGTCCTTATCTGTCATGCCTTGATCATGACCCAGGCCCTCCAGTTATGTCTGGCTAGGGAGGCACTGGAAAGAGAGAGATCTTAGGAAGAAGAAAGTTGGGGGAGCTTGGGTGACTCAGTTGGTTGAGAGGCCACCTCTTGATTTCGGTTCACGTCATGATCTTCGTGTCCTTGGCATCGAGCCCTGTGTTGGGCTCAGCACCCAGTGAGGAGTCTGCCTGAGGATTCTCTCTCCCTCTGCCCCTCTCCTTCCCACTCTCTCTCTCTGTCTCTCAAATATATAAATCTTAAAAAAAAAAATAAAAGGAAGAGGAAAATCAAAATATTTATTTTCATCCCTGCCCTGTCTGCTGACTCCACTTCTCTTGGTCTGACCCTCAACTTCTGCCTGCTTTGTCCTTTCAGGCTGAGGAATCTGCATCTTGATTTTGCTCCCATCATTGTAAATGATTATTTTGCTACATTTTCTCCAGACAAACCTTGATGAGTGGGCCACCCCTTTTCTCCTGGAATACTGAATGATCCACTATTTCTGTCACTTTTGCCCACTTCAGACCTCCTCCACATCACAGGCAAGTGATACTTTTAAGTGCAGATTTGACTAAGTCACTTCCTTGATTAAAACTCTTCAAAGGATTATTTTTGCTCTTAAGATAGAGAAAAATAATGACTATGGCCCACAGCCTGCATAATTGGCCCCTGCCTGCCTTTCCGTTGTTACTTTCTCTCACTCCCTGGACTCCGCCATGTTGGTCTTATTTAGTTCCTTGAAATTTCCACTTGATCTGCTCTGAGCATTTTCCTGGATTCTCTCCTCTCTTCAGAACTTACTCTTTTTTTTTTTTTTCTTTCCCACACCCCACCCCAGAACCTGCACTTTTACATTAAATGTTTCCCTCTTGGGGGATGCTGTTCACACTTCATTCCACTCTTGCCACGGGAATTTGATTCTCCAGTTAAAATAGAATGTTTTCAGGACATAGGATTTTATGTTTGCTTCAGAGCACTTCGTATGAAGTATAATTAGATAATATTATAGTTACATAATACAATGTAAAACAATTGTATAATATTTGTGTAATTGTTTTATTGATATAAAATGAGTTCAAGTGTGTGTCAGAGTGCTCCATGTGTTGTTTCCTGCTGTTTATCTGTAGCACTTCACTCAGTTCATGATGCATCGTTACCGTCTGATAAATATTTGTCAGGTAAATATTTAAAAAGAAAGTATCATGAGCTACAGTCTACTTGGATAACAAAAAAGGAAAGCAAAGAACATTTAAATGAGGCAGCATTAACCGTGAAAGCAGCCTTCTGTGATGATTATTTAAACAGTCTGTTGTGAGTTAAGCTGAAAACTGACTGAAGGAGTTTGGGAATAAACATAACCCATTGACAGAGAAAAAGGGGCTCATTCAAAAACATGTAGCTGCTCTCAGGTCAATGGCAGGTCTTTAATTCCATTTTTCATGAGCATCCACAATAAAACCTCAGAGCACAAGCCAATAACTCAACCACTCAAATCCCCTCCAGAGTTTCTTCCAAGTCACTCTGCTGACCTCAGATCATCACTTTTATGTGATGATCACAGCAGAAGCGTCTGCAGCAGTCCTCCCCCTTCTATAAGATCGTCAAAAAGAAATTAAAGGCATAATTACAGTATCAAGTCTTAAGTTTTTAGACCCAGCAAAACAAGAAAATATTCTTTTGGATCATCAGGGTTAGATATATAGTAAGGAAACTACTGATGACCATTGAGAGCTACTGGAGAATCTACAGTATTCATTTTTACATCATGTAAATATCTCTTCAGAATCACTTGTATCAATTGATAAAAAAGAGACAATTTAATTATTTAATTGAAACCTCACTATAGGGATCCTCTCCATTCAATAATTCTGGGAAATGGGACAAAGCCCATGTGGGAAGCAAGATATTAGAGAAGACTGCTTTCATGCCACAGACTGGAATGCCTTTTCCTCAAACATACATCCAGTCATCCAGTCATTGGTATTTATTGAGTTTCTATTATATTCTGAGTACTGTACTTGTCTTGGTGAGGAAAAGAAAAAGGTATGAATACACCATGATACTTGCATGGAGAAGACCACCATGCTCTACTTTCCTTCTAAGTGGCATCCACTCACTTTTGGAAGCCTTCTCTAAAATGTTTCTGTCTGCAGGAATCTCTGTGATGATTTCTAATGGCTGCTTGAGCATACATAACCTCTTTCTCGACTATAGTGACCAGATAGGTATTTAATATTATATGTAAAACAGAAACAAATAGAGGTTCATGGAGGATCAACTGGATCAAGAAGCAAAGAGCCTGAAAAGCATATGGCATTTATTTTTACTTTTGCAGCTCCTGATATATATATTACATTAGAGTATATAAGATGTATACACAGTTTATAAAAAAAAGCAATGACCTATCCATCCATTATCCAGCATAAGAATTAGAAGAGGGCCAGTGTTTTAGACGTCTCCTGTGTGCCTCTCCTTGACTGCCTCTCCCTGTTCCACCCTCCAGAAATACTCACCACCCTGACTTTTGGGTTAATTACTTCCTTGCTTTTATTTCTGATATTATCACCAGTCTATGTATCTGAAAGTAATATATAGATTAATTTTGAAATTTGGGCAGCCATGTGAGGAAGGCACGATGTTAACACTATTACATGAAGGCTCCCAAGAGAAGATGAATAGAGTGCAGTCTGAGTAATCGTGTAACTTCATCTTTATTGGATGTTCATGACTTTCCTTTGTAGGGCACAAAACAGGGTTAAGGTGTGGACCCTGCACTAGACATCCTGTAGTAATGTGACGGGAAAGTGAGTGACTCTGTATGTTCTGCTTTGGAACTCATTATACTCCACCCACTGCTCTCAGCAGGGGGGTCTAAGAGAAACATTTCTATGAAGCAAAATGAGTGTCTTCAGTTGATTTAGGAAGAAGCAGGGCAGGGTGAAGAACAAGAAATTCATCAGCACGTTGTCAAGACAAAGACAAAGCTATGCATAAGGGTCAGGCTTACCTGTGTATTTTTGCTATGGTAAAAGGTATGTAGGATTGCATTGGCATCTTACTAGTCACAATCTTAAGTATGTCTGTCTCTTTGGGATGTATTGGTCCAAAGTCTACTGGTAGCCCTCTGAATCTGCTGCACAGTTGTCCTACTGAGACAACAGGTTTTGATTCCCTAAAGCACCCCTCATTCTTTCTCCCGTGTTGGATGACCTATTTCCCATGTCTTCATCCTGTTTTGTTTTTTGTTTTTTTGTTTGTTTGTTTTAGTCTTCCTTTCTTTCTCTTTCTTTTTTTTTGATTTGGGGGAGAATTTCTACTCCAGTAACTTCTTGAAAAAGGGTGAGAGGGAAGTATCCTTTTTAAACTTGCATGTTTGAAAATCTCTTTATATAACATCATATTAATTGATACTTGGTCTTGGTATAGATTTTAGGTTAGATATAACTTCCAAAATGTTCAAGGCATTTTACTAAGACTGTTTGCTTCTAGGATTACTGTTGAGAATCTTAAAGCCATCTCGGTACTGTGTTCTTTGTGTAAGTCTATTCTTTCCTCCCTCTTTTGCAGCTTATCGATGATTCTACTGTGCTGGACACTCATAAGACCATTTATATCTACAAATTCTTATCCATTTCCAGGAAATTTTCTTTAATTATTTTATTGATGATTTTCTCCCTCTATTTTCTATCACTTCCCTTTCCAGAAGATCTATTATTTGGGTGCAGCCAACTAACTTTCTACTTCTCTATTTTCCATCTCTTATTTTCTCTACTTTCTAGTATATTTCCTTTTTTCATAACTCTTCTGTTGAGAGTTCCATCTTATTTCCCTGTTTATGTCTTGCATTTTCAAAAACTTATTTAATATTTTAATTTTTTGTATATTTCTGTGTTTGTTTCATGTCTGTATTATCTTATCTCTCTGAGACTATGAATAATTGTTTCCTTTTTCTTTCTTTTTCTTCTTATTTTGGCATAATCTTTATTTCCTCCAAGTTGTTTTTATTCTGTCATGTTGGTCTCTATATTTCATGTTCAAGTGTTTTCTCTAATTTAGAGACTTTCCTTTAACTCTGATGTCTGGTCAACTTAGTAGTCAGTTCATGAAAAAGAATGGGATACTAAAAATGTTATGTGAGCTTGCAGTTACCTGTAGGTTATCAACTTTGAGCTCCTCTGTAGGAGAGCATTCAGTATCTTTGGGACTTCCTTTCGCTTGTCGCATTTCCCAGAAAATACACTCCCACTCTTGCTTCTGTAGTACTAGAAGTCTGACTGTTAGGGCTCTTGGGGAAAAAGCTGACTTGGGGTGTCATCAGTCAGCATTCTTGTGCATGACAACTGATTTCCTTTGTTGGTATCCACTCTCTCAGTTGTACCTGGTATCCCCAAAGACCCTCTGTTTTACTCTTTCTCCCCTGCCCCTAGTACCTGGTATCCCCAAAGACCCTCTGTTTTACTCTTTCCCCCCTGCCCCTAGGAAATAAGCCTTAAGAATTTTATGGTATAGCAGAAATCTCTCAGTATCATGGGGCTGGGGAGAATGGCAAGTAGTGATCTACCTGATTCTCAAACAGTTGCACCCAAACCTTCTTTACTTTAACCTCTTCTTGCCCACCCCACCTCCCCTATAGTTCCAAAATTGCCTGGGACTAGTATATATATATTTATTTTTTAACCACCTTGAGGATTCTGTGATATAACTTGTGCTGGTTCTAAGTTTTCCTCAATACTGACTTGGGGTTCGACTTTCTCAGTTCCACTAAGTTGATTCTTGCTCATCTGGTTTTCAGTCTCCAAATTTTGTTGCTTTTATCTCCTTCCCTGTTGTCCCCATTTATGTGGGCTTAAGACTTTACAAACAAAAATAACTTACCATACATTTAGTAGTTTCGTGATGGAACAACATTAATCCATGTGTTTAATTTGCTATGCTAACTCATGACTCAGCTGGCATAATTTTAATGTTAAGCTTTCACTCACTCACTCAACAAATATTTCCTGTTCTCTATTAAGTAAAGGGTAACACTATCTTGCTTCCTTGAATTCTAGAGAATTATTTTCTATACTATTAAGATGCCCTTTCCTTACTGAGAATAGTTGAGCTTTTTAGTTCTAAAACTAGTAGGTAAAAATAATAATTAGTTAATTGGGGAAAGCAGGTCAACTCTTTATCTTAATTTCTTTCATATCTCAGTGATTTCCCCCTCAGGTTAGCACCAGAATATGATACAGATTAAAATATTCTCTAAACTAATTAGTTCTGCTGTATCCTCCACCCCCAACCCATATACTGATTCTTCCTCCAATGCCAACAGATTTACTAAGCCGGGGAGTGGTTCTTAATCACTTCCTGTGTCTCCACTCCCACATTCAATCATTCAGTGAGTTTGGATGATATTTAGCTCTTGAATACCCTCTGCACTTACTTTGTCAAATGACAACTCTAGAACAGTTTTGTAGTGAGTTTGATGTCCTTTATTTAAGGGCAAACCATCCATGTGTTGGGGGAGTACAGTGCCTCATCAGGAGTGAAACACTGTTTCCCAGGGATACTGGGTAAGGGTGCATGTTTTAGAGCATCAGAGAAGACTGTGGAAACAGGGCATGGTTGATTGGGAGGTCAGAGATCTCAGCATAAGGCTAGCAGATTCTATTATTTAGGGTAAGATAAACTAGCTAAAGCTGAGTTGTAAGATTATGATTGGTGTAAGTCAAGGTTCCTTGACAGTGAGGCATTTCCTGTAAGTGCAGGGTGACTGAGATTTAGATCTGTGGCAGGACCAGGCCACTGGGCCTGCTGCCATTTTGTGGGTCCCCATGTACAAATTAGCTTTATCAGTTCCTTCTGCATTTTTCCTGTGCACATCCCTCAAATGCATCCACTTCCTTTCGGCCAGACTTAATTTTCTGAAATAAAAACATGACTATTTACTTTCCTTTCTGATACTTCCAAATGAATCCTAATTGCTTTACTGAAGTCCAAACTCAGTGCATGGAGGGAGCTCAAGGATGCCCCTCTTGAGCAAGTCTCTTGTCTTCCATTTTCATTGTGGCCTTCCTGGCATGTGGCACTTCAGTAAGATGACAAACATGTGTGCATTTCCATGGCACGCACCAAGCAACTTTGTGTTGTTATGTCTTTCTACATGCCTCTCCTCTGCTCAGAGCACACTCTTTGCCCCTTCCCTTCTGGATACATCCTTCGAGAGCAGGTTGGGTGCCTCTGGGAATCTCTCACCAACCCTCCCAAAGCTGGGCTCCAACTTTTTCCCTCACCCATCCAGAGTATTTAGCCCCATTCTAGTATTGCAGCCTAAGTTAACATGAATTGCCTAAATTTCCATGCTGTGTTAGAGCTGCCCTATTTTTATGTCCCATATGAACACACAGTAGAATGTTTTCTGCTATGATAATATTGAAATTGAGGGCTGCCAACAGATGAGTTTTTTCCCCCTTAGGGGGATATTTTACCCACTTCTAAATTATTTAAGTCATTTTGATTTAAAATTCACTCACTATGCTGGGATTAAAGGAACTTTGGTCTATGCCTAATTAACTATTTAACCTTTTTGGTACATGGTTTTGTCATTGTGATAGTTATTTCTTTTAGATCTCTATAATTCAAATCTAAAATTTGTATTTTCCGAATAATCTCTTTCTCCTTTTCTGCTGCTCCCCAACCCCCCTTTTCTGTTATCTGCTAGTTAAAGCTCATTCTCAGTAAGCTCTCACTAAGTCCGTCCATGATTTTAGCTATCAATTTCAAATATACTCCCTAAAGTAGTTGCATTACTAGACAGGACTCAGGACTCTGGATGGCTGAAAAGTCCCATAACCCCAAAGACTGAAACTTCCTAAGGAAAGGGGATTTTATACTGTTTATTAGGATTTTTATTTTTAAAATCCTAATACTTATTTTATTTTATTATTTTATAATATTTATTTTCTTAGGGGATTCTATAGTGTTTATTAGGTTATTGGACAAAACCTATACCAGGTAACCTTCCCCTCTCACCACTTAATTGACCTTATAGCAATTAGGCCCGTAAAACCTATTAATATAGACCCTTGTCTCCAGCTCCTTTGGCTTTTTGTTATTTCAACCAGTGGCCCTATGGATAAGATTTGGGTGAAAACAGTCAACTTAGACTCTCTTGAGATCTGTGGAATTGATATTTATATTAGTAAGTTTATTCAGAGAATGGCAAACATCAAACTGGTTACAGAGTAAAACAGTCTGTCTCTCAGTAGGACAGGAATGCATGTGTGCTCAGAAAGAAAGTAAAACAAACAAACAAACAAACAAAAACAGTTGTTCTGTCTGTGTAAGGAAAATCATCTCAGTGGAAATAGGTTATTTACATTTTTCACGTTGGCAAACTCCCTTCACAGCTACACCATGCATCAAATGGGGAAGGGAGAAGGGAAGCTCTTATTTAGCAATTTATTTATTTTTTGGTCCCTGATATGGGCAAGGAAGGTCCCTTGAAATGACTCATCTTGAGCAGAAAAGATTGTAATAGCAATAATAACAACAATGCATCAAAGATTCTCAAATACATCCATGGTGGCAAAGTATGCTTCTCTAAAGACATTTACTTCTATTCCATCTCATTTGATCATTATGACAACCTCAGGAAGTACAAAAGGTGAGTATTACTATTACTGTTTTACACACGAGGATCCTGAGCCATGGAGGATACAGTTATTTGTCCGGAATCACAGAGCTCCTTAATGGAAACTTTGGAGCCAGACCCCAGGTTGTGGGAGAAAAGCTGTCACATAAGTGGATTATATGTGCTGTGTGCACACAGAAACGCCCAGGACATGGAGGAAGCCCAACCTCCCTTTCCTTTAGAAGTCCAACCAGCGACTCTGGAGATTTTCAGATTCATTTGGCATTTCTCAGAAGAAATTTCTTAGGAGGAGTTTCTTGACTCTCATGACCATCTTAGTCAGAAAAAAATGGTGTATTCTTTTACCAGGTTAGCTGCTGGGCTTGTAAATTCTTAGAAATTAAGGATTTGTTTCATGGCCTTGGAGGAATTCTGAATCGTTCACTTTTTTCTCTATTCAAAGAAGAGCATAAAGAAGTGTTAGTGGCCTAACTCCTTGGGCCATATGTCTGTTGACCTGGTATCCAAAGAATCTTGATGAAAGAAAAGGAAGGAAAAGTGCTGTCCAGACCTTCTAACTATCATGGACTCTCCTGCATTTGTTTTCCCATCAGTTTAGAGTCCTGAGTTATCGGAGTCATGGGGGTCTGGCACAAACTCATTTAACAATGAGGGAATTGAGACTCTGATCGCTGGTGACCTGGAGTCCGGAGGGCTAGTTAATCACACAGGTGAGACTGAATCAAAAGAGTCAATGATAATAGTTTCTACCCACCATTTTCTTAGCATCCCCTGTGCCCTTGCTGCTGTGTTATGTACTTATATATTTATTGTTTTTGGCTTTCATACTTACAAAACTGATGGCTACTACGTGTATTAGGGTAAGTTAGGCCAGCTTGATGTGACAGGATAATGCTAAAATCTCAGGATAATTAACATAACACAGATTTATTTCTTGCTCATGCCTGAAGGTTTGGCAGGTGGTATCTTTTCTCACAGTCATTATAGAGCCAGACTGAGAGGGCCTCCAACTTCTGGTAGACATTCAACATGGAGCACAGACCTCCATATTTGCTAGGGCAAGAAGGGAGAATACACAGAAAACTCATACCCATCTCTATACTTGGACCCATAAGTGCTTCATGTCAGTTTTGTTCAAAGGCCCTTGGCCAGCTAGGTCATGCATACCAAACCACAAAAGCGCTGGGAAGTAACTATCTCCCTTGTTCTTCAGAAGAAGACAGATACAAATGAGCACAAGAAATGATTACTACCCTAACCTCCTCAGTCTCCATAGAGCAGCCAAAGTGATACATTTAAAATAGAAATTTTACTATATCACAACTCTGGTGGAAACTCTGTATTTCCTTCCCCTCACCATAAAATAAAACCCAATGTATTCCGTATGGTGTGTAAATCCTTGGATAATCTGGCCCTTCCCATTCTCATGCCATTCTTCCCTTAACAGTCATTTCACTTTATCACATTTGCTTTCTTTCAGTTCTTGGATATCTCAAGGGCTTTCTTTGCTCAGGGTCTTCCCAATGCTGTTTCCTCTCCTTGCTTTACCCTCTGCTTGACTAATTCTTAGGCATCTTTTATGTTTCAGCTTCAGGGTCATCTTTGACCAACTGCAATGTTCCATGTACATGTTCCATGTACATAGAGATCATGCCTCTTTTGCTCTCCATTTTGTTTAGTGCATCCTACAGTGCCTGGTTGAAAGAAGAGAATAAATATTTGTGGAATGATTATACATAAGAATGTATGAACAGAATCCTCACATATAGAATACTATCCTTAGTCTTCAAAACCATAGTAATGTAGCCATAGCAGAAGAATCATTTAGAATAGTAACTTCGTGTTTGAAGTCTTTAATAATGTCATTATGATAATGATGCCCATTTTCCGGTTAATAATTCCAAGTATTTAGAATTCACTACCAGTCTATCGTACACTGTCAGTGTATATTTTATTTTATTTTTTAATATTAAAGTACGCAAGAGGGATAGAAACCTAAGGTTTGAGTGACAGAGGGAATGTGGAACATATTTGTAGAGCAAGATACCACCAATTCAGCTTTTTTCATAGAACTGACAGAGTGACAATATTTTTCAAGTAAAAATTCAAATATAGTCTGACAAAGGATTTTTGTGCCATTTATTAGTGTGGAGAACCATCTAATAAGAGTAGTTTTGACACCATTATATTGACATATCTGGGCCAATTTGATGATTTGGAAGGACAATGACATGGAATATATGTAATTAGCAGTCATGGGAAATCTGAGACAGATGGTTTTCATCTAGTCAGAACTCAACAGAAGAAAGTCATTTGGAGTTTGATGAGCCTATTTTTAAAAGGTTACTTTTTTTAAAAGTGGTATTAACAATTAAAATATATATGTATATCTACCTATCATCTATCTATCATCTATCTATATATTTGATACCTGGAATGTTTTATGTAAAGTAGCAAATCCTTATTAAAAGCATTTTGGAGATTTCTTTAGTAGTAGTGGTCATGGTTTTAAAATTATTAAAAAAGTCATTTCATGGAAATAATTAAAGTAAAAACTTCATATTGAGTTTCCTTAGCAATAGAGCATTCAGAAGGAGTCACACTAAATATTCCCCTGTCTCTTGCAGCCATCTTCTTAATGACATTTGTCAGCACATATTACACACTAAAATTGTTTATGATATTTTGTTATTGCTGACTTTGATTTAATTATATTGGGGCTTAAATGAAAAGGAGTTATAAATTGAGAAGCTTTACAAACACTCTGTTATATAACAGTTTTGTGGAAGGTCATCCAAACTTTTCTGGTCATCTAAACTTTTCCCTTATCTCTGAGTCTCCCCTACCCACCTCCCCACTTCAAAAGCTGGACATAGAATAGCATTGTCCAATCTCTTGTAAGTCCTTGCTGCAGAAACAACGAGGGGCTGCTCTCATAAATACCGTCCTGGAACTTACGGATACCTTGCATCCTCGACATTTTGAGGGGTGAATACATCTTTTGAGAGTATTTCCAATTAGAACACAAACACTTCTTGATGGAGTTCTTCACCCACTTGGGAAATTGCTTCTCTGGTGGATGATGAGGCCGAGTCATAGGTTTTCTCAGTCACTTTATTATTATTATTTGTTTATTGTACAGGAATCTAATTGGTGACCGCTCCTAAAACAGGTGACCTCTCCTAAAACAGTATTAGGCTAAAATTAGCCTGATACTCTCTGAATGTGCCCCAGAGGACTGGATTTGGGGGGTTGAATCTTGAGCATTGAGTATAGTGGTTTGTGTAAGGGTACAGGCAGGGTGGTCAGCACTGGGAGATTGCTTTTGTGGGCCTGACCTCTCCTTTCTGTGCCATCTGCCCCCTCGGAGTGGGGCTCACTCCAACTGATAGGTACTCCACGTCCTCCTGCTTTCACACCCCCACACCCTTTAAAACCTGCTTCTAGGAAAACACCTGGCAAACTCTTCTCAATATACAGATGGATCATCAGATTTTATATTCCAGCCTTCCTAAGGCATTTGAGAAAAGCAGAATGCTAAGCTTTAAAAATTCATCTTTGTCATTTATAATAAGAAATAAATGGAAACAATTTAACCACTGGCATTTTGAGAATTAGGTAAATTGTGGTGGCATGTGACAGTATGTTCCTTAGATATTAAAATCACATGTACAAAGTTTTTTTTTTCCATATAAAACTATTAAACATTTTAAACTTGTAGAATTTTAATGGCAAAATATACTTATGTCTTATGTTGAGCAAATGCAGCAGTCTGAGGAAAAGTACAGTATGACGAAAAGTATTGAAAACATCACAGAAAAAGACTAAAAGTAAATAGTTGCCTTCGTGTCACAGGATTATGGTTAATACTTATTGAAATTCCCCTCTGTTATCTCTGCTGTAAGGGACAGAAAATGTAAGTGTACAGAGAAGAAAGGGATGAATTGCCAATGGGAAATTTTTAGCAAGCAGTTTGTGCTTTTGCGTGTCTCTACACCTTTCTGGATATCTTTATCAACTTCTGCCTACATTGCTTTTTGGTGGGAATAGCGTGCAAGTCTTCCAAGCCATGCTTGGGGAGGGCTTTCCTCCACAAGGCTGCCTCTGGATGAGGCTCCTGGAGGTTTCCACCGGGATTTATGTAAGTCTTACCTAATACCTCCACGCCTTAGGATTTCTGCTCCCCAGCATCCTCTCTACTGCTGGGGTACGCAGTTTCTGGCCCTCTCCTCTCTCAGTATAGAGGAAAAAGCTTTGGCACCACATAACCTTCAGCTTGTGGTTGATTCCCCAGACTGCCAGCTGTATGAACCTGGGCTCTCTACCCCGGTCAGTAAACCATAGCTTCCTCATCTGTAAAGTGTAATGAATGCTACCTTGTTCTAGTAGGACAAAACTGAGGAAAACCATGTTAACAAACAAACAAACAAACAAAAAACCACCTTAGCATAAGTTCTCAAAAAGGGATAGTTTTTTTTCTCCTGACTCATTGTTGTGCCATGCTTTCAAGACTAAGCATCTCAGTGTGTGGATTTTATCGAGTGGTGTCTACCTGTCATTTCTTAGAATGAGGTGGTTGCTTTTTGTTTTGTTTTTTTGAGTCTTTTTGGCTTTATTTCTTCTTCTCCAAACATTACTGAAACCTTGAATAAACAAAGTCCTGGCTTCATTCTTTTAAGCCCTGGTTTTGCTCAAGAGAATAGTGGGGTTTTCTTTTCCAAGTTAATAGAATAAAATTTAAACTCTGTTTTCTCCACAAAGACTTGATGAATTCTGCTAGAGGCTTTTTCCATTTCCTAATGAGACCTGAGGAGACCATGGCATATTAATAACATTACTAAGTGTTAAAATTCACCTGTTACAAAAACAAAGGTTTCATTTTCTTACCGTTATCATTTTTCTTTTATGAAAATAATTCACTTAATTCACCTAACTTATCTTAAGAGGTGGTGCCATCTTGTTTTCAGTGCTCAGTCTGGTATAAATCTAAGTTCTTACCTAAATTCTCTTGTCGAGTTGCTAATTTCTGTTGTTCACAACACGCATATTGATAGCACCCACAATCTCTCTCAGCCGAAGAGCCATTGTTGACAAATATGCAGAAGATAGCCACAGGTAAAAGGCAATCTACTCTATCTCTTTCCAAGGAGATTTATTCCTTCATGGAAACCAGTTGAGGGTAAATGTTATTTTGATCTTTGATATAATGCTTCATGCTGCCTCCTGGTGGTTGAACAGGATTAGATTTTTTTTTTCTTTTTTTTTTTTTTTTTTGCTGTCCTTTGGAAATACTGCTCATGGCTCCTGTGGGCTGTGGGAGCAGGGAGTCGACAAAAAGATAAGGTCTCAAATCTCTTCAAACACTCCCCATACTTGCTCTGCTGCCAAGTCATTAAGCAAGGCAAACTCCTTTCCCATATGGGCTGTTAACTTTTATTTGTTCAGTGCTGCTCTTAAACATGGCTGGCTTGAACTCTAGTTTCTTCCTGGATTGAACAGAGAGTTCCAGCATCTGCTTTGATTACAGCAAGGTGTGCTAGTCTGCTGGCCTGTCTCAAGGATATAGGTTGGTTCTTCCGGCCTCACTCATTCATGCATGAACTCATTTTTCTAATTCAACAAATTTATTTTGACCACCTAGAATTCAACCATGCTAGGGGCAGGGGATATATTACTGAATATAGGAGATAAAAAAATAAAACAAACAAACAGAAAAACAGAACAAAATGTAAATCTTCATCTTTCTGGAAAGCTTATTGTCTAGAAGGAAGATGGGTGGAGAGTTGGTGTACTGTATAAATTTCTGTATATCAAGCGTGTTAGAATGTGGCAAATAATTTGAGAAAAAAAATAGAATGGGGTAAGGAAGATGAGAAAATTCAAGTGGAGAGGTTTACAATTTTAAGTAAAGTGGTCAGCATGGCTTTTACTGAGAAGTGACATATGAGTCAAGGGTTGAAGGAGGTGAGAAAGAGAGCCAAAAATCCAATTGGGGAAAGAATGTTCCAGGCAATGTGGTAGGAAAAATCAAGATACACTTCTTAAAATGTTTTTTTATATTCTTGCCCTCAAAGAGCCTATAATCTAGTATTATAAACAGGTCCAAAATAGGCAACTTCACTATACTGTGATTATTGATAAAACATAGAGCTAAGAATGCTGTGTGATGCTAAGAATGGTACAGGGTCCGTATTAGGGTGCTTTCAGAATGCCAAAGGAACATAAAAGAGATTTGGGGAGGGTAACAGTGCTAGTCATTTCTCTTTGTCAGCATTTGCTAAACGTGACTGGGTAGCACATAGGCCAATAATTACAGAAAAAGTAAGATTTGGATGGTGAGGAAAATGGATTCCATTTTGTTTAGGATGGTCTGTATAAAACATCCCATTTTTATAGATTTTCTGTATTAAATAGCTTATTAAAGGATCTGAGAAGTTGTTAGTAAGGAAATTATTTTTAGTTTTGTGAAGTTCCAAAACATATCCATCAGTGGAATCCTTGGGAAAGGCTGCTGTAAATCGGATCCTTGTACACAATCAGTTGAGACAGTGCTAGTCTGGATGTCAAGAGTATCCTGAGGCTGAGATAAGTCAACCCAAACTCAGACTGGACACATCCTCTCTTGGGTCCCCATTTTCTTCATCCATAAAATGAGAAGTGTGTTCTACATGGCCTTTAAAGGCCCTGATAGTTCTGATCTGATTGAATCCATTGAAATTTTTCCTTGAGGCCATATGGCAGGCCCAACATAGACTGATGTATCCCATGGCCTTTATTCCATAAGTATGTGTTGAGTAGTTATTCTGTGCTCTGTGCAGTTCTAGATTTTGGCACTGTAGCAATGAAAGGGATAGAGAATGACCCTCTGGGAGTGTGTTGTCTATTAGAGGAGACAGATAACGTGAAGCATGCCCAAGATAATTTCAGGGAATAATAGGTACTCTGAAGAAACAATAACAAACCACATGGTAAGGGAAGGGAGAGGGAGTAACTGAACACAGAGAGAAGAGCCATGGTAGATTGGATAGTTAGGGGAAGTAACTGACAAGGTTTAACATTTGAGCTGAGACTTGAACTGTAAGAAGGAGACAGTCGTGCAGTAATCTGGGGGCCATGTTCCAGGCAAGAAATTGATGGAATTAAAATTCCTGAGGCAAAAAGAGTGGGATGAGTTTCATGTTCAGAAAGAAAACATAGCTGGAAGTCTGAGAAGAAAGAGAAGGGTGTGCCAGGGGCCTATTTCCTATAGTAGTTCAGGCTTTGTGGGCCACACTGTCTTTATGATAACTACCCTGTCACTGTATCCAAAGCAGAAACAGAACTTAGCATTGGGTGTGGTTGCATTCTGATAAAATGTTATTCACAGAAACACCCAGGTCATGGGTAGGGGACCAGATCATGTAGAGCCTTGTTGGTCATGGGAAGGGACATCTGTTTCATTCTTAGTGCTGTGAGGTTTTTGGAGTGTCCTGGAAGCGTAGTGATGTCACCAATTTATACTGCAAAGGGCCACACTAACGGTGTTTGGAGAATGGATTTTAGGGGCAAGAGTGCAAGTAGGGATAAAAGGCCATGTGATGGTTATAAAGGCACAGTGAATGGGATCCCTGCCCTCAGCAGCTCCTGATTTATGTGGGGAGATGTGGCAGAATGCGAACCATTTCAGCCTATTCAAGTCTCTGAGAAGTCCTGCTGAAAAAATAAATTCTTTCAGCTTTATCACAGTGCTGGTGCATGTTGTCAGTCTCCAAGTAGGGGCCATAGTTGTGTGTGTGTGTGTGTGTGTGTGTGTCTAATTTGCCAATTGACAAAATGTTCTTTCCCGTGTACTGAGTAGCTTCTGGGGTTCGTTTTTATTACAGCATATAATGGGGAATTTTACATAGAGTGAAAACTGGGTATAAAAAATAAAATATGGAGACTATTTGAATACCAGACCAATTTAACATTGTGACAGTATAACTTTGTTCTCTCTACTTAACCTATGTTTTATTCCTCTTCATCCTGCTAGCAGTCCATAGTGACACTTAGTCATTTGTTCATTCATTTATTCATTCGTTCATTCGTTCATTATAAGCTATTATGCATGGTCCTGGCCAGGTCACTGGTCACACAGGGAAAAAAATATGACATGTAGTCTTTCTTCTCCAGGAGCTTCTGGTTACAAAGAGCTGCCTTAGAAATCCATCCGTAAATGGTTTCAAGGATTCTTGCAGAGACGAGGCTGCCTAAATCTTTGTTGATGGATGGAACAGACTCCAATGCTTAAGAAAAAGTTTGGGCCTGCATTGTCCAGTACGATAGCCACCAGCCAAATGTGGCAGTAAGCCCTTGCAATGTGGATAGTGCAGACTGAGATGTGCTGTAAATATAAAATATACACTGGATTTTAAAGACTATAAAAAAATAATGGAGCCTATTAACAATTTAACAATTTTTATTACATGATAAAGTGATTATATTTTGGATATATATAAGTGAAATATATTATTAAAATTGATCTCAACTCTGGGGCACCTCGGTGGCTCAGTCTGCTAAGCCTCTGACTTTTGGCTCAGGATGCTGGGATGGAGCCCCTTGTCAGGCTCCCTGCATAGCGGGGAGTCTGCATCTCCCTCTCGATCTGCTGCTCCCCCTGCCTGTGCTCACTCCCTCTCTCTCTCTCTCTCTCTGTTAAATAAAGAAATTCTTAAAAAAATTAATCTCAACTCTTTAACTTTTAAAGTGTGACTGCTAGAAAATTTAAAATGACACATGTGGCTCACATTATGTTTCTGTCAGACACAGCTGGCCTAGATTGACCAAGCTGGATGCCTGGTTTCATGGCTCCTTACCTCTTAGAATGCCAGTAGGAACCAGTCCTAAGTAGAATGCCAGCATGGAAGCAGAGTAGGAAACCTTCAGCCTCAGGCCCATGGACAATTCAGTCACAGCAGGTATTCAC
The DNA here is from genome assembly GCF_902655055.1 of Lutra lutra. Taxonomy (NCBI): domain Eukaryota; kingdom Metazoa; phylum Chordata; class Mammalia; order Carnivora; family Mustelidae; genus Lutra; species Lutra lutra. Next base: position 100,466,884 of record NC_062280.1, read on the forward strand.
CTCCTGAGAAGCCCTGGTTGAGATTCCCCACCTCACTCAGGGAGATGATAGAAGACGGAAAAACTCCATTTATTGAGATCAACAGCAAATGTCTTACAAATGCCTTACATTATTTTTAATAACCTGTTGAGTACTTCTCATGCAGGGGATTTGGATAATGTGTGTGTGTGTGTGTGTGTGTGTGTGTACTTTCTGCGTGATCTCGCAGCAAGTGTATCAATTTATGTGACTGCATCTTGAGAAAAATAGTTCAAGTTTTACCTATTGCATAAAGTCCATTCTCTCTTCTTCAGTCCCTCATAGTGTTCATTTATCATTTAACACATGTTAAGCACAGCTGCTGTAAACAACTCTTTATAGCCCAGCTGCTATGAACAACTTGTGCGAAACAGTTCTGATCTCACCTGCAAGAAAACTCAGTCCTGTCTTGAATTTCTTTGTACCTCAGCCTATGAAGCAGATCCTTCCTATGCAAGACTTTCAATGAGCGTCTTGTTTCTCTTGCTTCCACTTCATGACCTGGGACACCTGTGCCTTGTATTATGTATGAAAAATTCACAAATGAATTCCATGTGGAAACATGTTTCTGGCTGGCGGACTCCTATTGATGGTCTTTGTTTCTTCCACAGCAGTTCGAGGCTTGTTTCCCCTGCATCCACCCACACTAAATAGCACTGTGGTTCCCTTCTTGAGAGTCAGAATTCAGTGCTACTCAGGCAGCCGAAGCCCCCTCGAGTCTCCCTGCAGGATGCTCCAAGTACGGAAATGTTTTTCCAACTGATGATGTTGAATATCCCCAGGACGGAGACTTCTGCCTCCAGTAAGAGTGGTCAAGTACGCTGTTCAGGTTTCAACGGTTGGTGACGTCCCTCTCTCCTAAGGCAGAGAGTTCTAATTAGTCATTTGCTACCTCTGCGAGGTGTGTACCCTTAATGGAGGCTTAGCGTGTATCCGCCGCCAAGATTAGAAGTAGAAAATTCAGAGAAATGTTGTCTGGTTTAACCCTGTTTTCTTAATTAGAAAGGAAAGCAAAACACCCCCCTTCCTTGGCTAACAAAATGGAGGATGTAGTTATAGTTAAAGGATGGGTTATAGGATTGGGAAATTGAAGATGTGATTTGTCTTTCAAGGCAAGCGCTTTCCCTCATCCTCATACTTCTCACTAGGTGTGAGAGGCTCCTGTTTCCTTTCTCTGGAAGGCTAAGGGATCGCATGGCAAAAGCACAGCTTTGAGAGTCAGTCATGCCCCAAGTCCTGGCACCATCACACTATCTGAATGTATGGCCAGCCTTTGGGGATATAGGAGATAGAGGCACAGGGCCCTAGAAGAAGGTGTCCTGTTCTTGTTTGTTTTTTTTTAATTAATTAATTAATTAATTAATTTGACAGACAGAGATAATAAGTAGGCAGAGAGGCAGGAAGAGAGAGAGAGGAGGAAGCAGGCTCCCTGCTGAGCAGAGAGCCCGATGCGGGGCTCGATTCCAGGACCCTGGGATCAGGATCTGAGCCGAAGGCAGAGGCTTTAACCCACTGAGCCACCCAGGTGGCCCTGTTCTTGGGTTTTAATGCCTGGTGGCTGCCATCCAGTAATTCTTAATATTTTTATCTTTGAATTTGTGTTCAGTCAGTGAAGTTTACCTGATCCCTGGAGCATGCCTCTGCTCATTGGCCTTCTCCCCTCCCACCATGTCCCACCTCCCCAGGGCACCACTTTGTTGCCTCCTCACTCCTGGCCAGTGACAGCTGCTGTCGGCTCTGCTCCAGGGGCTTGGAGGCAGGTGTGGGGGAGGACTGAGTTGAAAGAACTTGTCTGACATGCAAACTTATGGGTTGGATGCCAGGTTCCACAAGAGTCTGTATTTGCTCCCAAAGAGTACAACATTAAATACCAAATAAAATAAATACCATGATAAGTCAAGAGAGAGACCACAGAAGAAAAGAAAGAGCTTTTTATCGTGCTTTTTAAATAAGAGACCTACATTTTCATTTTACACTGGGCCCTGCAAATTTTGTAGCTGGCTCGGGCTGTGGGATTGTGGGGAAGTCCCTTAGCCATCTGGGCTTCTGTGTCTCAGTTGGATTCGGGGTATAATCAGAAAAGCACTAGGATGTGTGTGTTTATGGGGTATATATTTGTTTAAATGAAATTATGTGTAAATACATATGCAGGTATACATATATGTATGTGAGTCACATCTACATGTATAATCAATATAAGAGCCTTTAGAGATTTATCTGACTTCTTTCCACAGTACTGGTATACCTTTACCAGCAGAGCAGGGTGTGACCGTCAGAACCCCAGGTTTTCTGAAGCTATCACCGTAGAAGAGAGTAGAAATGGGCCACTCAGCAAGAGATGTCACCTCTTTCAAGGAACACAGTCATTATCATGCATTGATCCAGCGGGACAAGAGAGCTGGTGACCACATTCGCTGACCTCTCTCTTCTACTGTCCTCTCTCCTGCTGCTGTCTTCCTCCAGCAGAAATGGACCAGAAGCCACCCTGCAGGGATCACCATTGATATGGTCCACATCAATCAGCCTCCTTGGGCCAGAGCAGGGTGGCAAGGGAGGCCAACGGCGGGCAGAGGGAGAATGGCCAGCTTGAGTTCAGATGGTTGCTTTGAAGATTGCATGAGATACAATTTGTAAAATATTTAATGACTATAAACTAGTATTATTGAACAGAAGCAGATATTTATTATTAGTTTTCCTATTACTTATCTCTTTGGAGAAGGTGGAGCAAAAGCTGAATTTAGGTAGCGGGATTAGTAGAGTGAGGAAAGTCTTGCTACTTCTTGATTCTTCATACCGTCCTGCTCAGAAGTAGTGATGCTATTTTAAGGCACAAAACAAATTTTGGTGACGTAACCTCAAAATCAGTAATACAGAGCTAGAGTGCATGGGGCCACTTGGGTTCTAATCCTGCTCCTGACATATTTCTGCAGAATAATTGAGCAAGTCACTTACTTCTAACTCTCCCCTTTTCATCTTTGAAATCAGATGACTACTAACACACTAATTGTGGGGCTCAGGGAGATAGCAAGAAACTGCTTTTAAACACAAGCTTCTCTTTCTGGAACAGGCCTGGAGATCTAGGTTGATGAGTCTCTGAAGCAGAGACTTGTTTTTAATTATCTTCTACTTCACTTCTGAGCCTGCTTCTCAAGTGATGTTAAAAACACATAGAATTGGTGGCTGTGGGGTCTTTTCATTCTCGAACCTGTGTGGAGGAGTGACCCCCAACAGGTAGAATGAATTGACATCCCGTCTCTCCATTCCCAAATGTTCTATGGTACCAATGTCTTGTAATGTAGGAAGGAAAAGTTGAACTCATTTTTTTTTGTGGCACGAATTTGAAGGCTTACTTTAAGAAATAATAGTTGTGGGGCGCCTGGGTGGCTCAGTGGGTTAAGCCGCTGCCTTCGGCTCAGGTCATGATCTCGGAGTCCTGGGATCGAGCCCCGCATCGGGCTCTCTGCTCGGCAGGGAGCCTGCTTCCTCCTCTCTCTCTGCCTGCCTCTCTGCCTACTTGTGATCTCTCTGTCAAATAATAAATAAATAAATAAATAAATCTTTAAAAAAAAAAGAAAAGGAAAGAACAGTTGCAATGAAAAACATCTTGTTTAGTTTTTTTTTAATTAAATTTAATTTTTTTTTCAGTGTTCCAAAATTCATAGTTTAGGCTTTGAAAATACTCTGATGTGGCTTTAAAAGGGGAACCGGGGAATACCTATTAGTCAAACGCACATAAAAAAGTATAGAAATATAAATCAAAGCAAGTACCTTATGTGATTTTCTTACTGACTAAATTAATTTTGTGTCAGGTGCACATGATGAAGGAGAAGATTAAGAACACTTTGGGTTTTCATTTGGATCACTGTTTTTGGCCTCCAGGGAACTTTTACTTTGTGGTGTACATATGCATAAAAAGCCTGGATGGACAGGGCAGAAGAAGCAAATCACTCTTGGTGGCGCAGATCCACTGACTGACTTCTTTGTCAGTGGCATAGGGCAGGGAGGCATCCAAGGGTGGGATGACACTCCACTTGGAGAGCCATTTGCAATGCTCAAGACCTGTGTCTGGGTACTTCACATGTCAATTTGAGAGGAGTCTGCCACCTTAAAGCCTCAGTTTTAAGCCGACCATTAAAAACCTTGTGTGTATAAACAGGAAGATAGATGGCAAGGATGGCTACCATGCTGCTTGTCAGAAACAGCTAGACTCATTCCTGTACGTGATACACAAGGGCTCTTGGAGCTAGAAGGGCCAGTTGGAGATTATATCCTTGGAAAGCTCTCATTTTACACAGAAAGAGCCCAGTGTGGTAGGTATTCTTAGGTGGGGTGCCAGGGATCCATCCAAGTTCTTTAGCATGATACAAAAAGACCTATGTGGCCAGACTTGTTTTTAAGACACGGGTCAGACCACATTACGTATTTGCCAGCTGTAGATGTAAGTTTCCTATAAATATTAGCACATTTAATCATCCTCACAACTCTGTGAGACATGTGTAAGTATTGTTCCTCTTTTACAGATGAGATAACTGAAGCACAAAGAAGTTAATGACTTTTCTCATAGCTAGCAAGACTTAAACTAGACATTTGCTTTCAGAGTCCATACCCATGATCCCTGGGACCTGCTGCTGTACACGTCCCTGTATTAGCCACAGGGCCTTCCCACCTCTGGGATCATACACAGGCTAGTCCTTCATCTTGAAGTGGTCCTTGCTCCTGCTTTTGCCTGGATATCTTTATTTATTATTTTATCATTATTATGACCTTGTATTATTTTTAATAGACTTTATTTTTTAATTTTTTTTTTACTTTTATTTATTTATTTGACAGAGAGAAAGAAGGAAAGCACAAGCAGGTAGAGCTGCAGGCAGAGGAGAGGGAGAAGCAGGCTCCCCGCTGAGCAGAGAGCCCAGGGTGAGGTTCGATTCCAGCACCCTGGGATCATGACCTGAGCCAAGGCAGATGCTTAACCAACTGAGCCACCCAGGCACCCATTATAGACTTTATTTTTTAGAGTAGTTTTAGATCAAGAGCAAAACGGAGTAGAATACTGAGACTTCTGCTTGCCCCCCCACCCCCTTCACAGAGCCTCATCCTTATCAATGTCACCCACCAAAGTGGTACATTTTTTACAACTGATGAACCTGTGTGGACACATTACCATCCAAAGTCCAGAGTTGACATTAGGGTTCACTCTCGGTATTGTATGTTCTATTGGTTTGGACAAATATATTGTGACTTGTCTCCACCACAGTGTACAGAGTAGTTTTACTGTCCTAACCGTCCTCTGTCCTCTCCCTGTTTATTCCGTCCTCCCCACTAACCTGTGGAAACACTGATTTTTTTATGGTCTCCAATTTTTGCTTTTCTGCAATGTAGTACAGTTGGAATCACGCAGATGTAGTCATTTCAGATTGGCTTCTTTCTCCTGATAACATACATGTAAGATGGGGCACCTGGGTGGCTCAGTGGGTTAAGCCTCTGCCTTCGGCTCAGGTCATGATCCCAGGGTCCTGGGATCGAGCCCCGCATTGGGCTCTCTGCTCAGCAGGGAGCCTGCTTCCTCCTCTCTCTCTGCCTGACTCTCTGCCTAGTTGTGATCTCTGTCTAATAAATAAATAAAATCTTAAAAAAAATACATGTAAGTTTTCTCTACATATTTTCATGGCTTGATAGCTCATTTCTTTTTAGTGTTGAATAATACTTTATTCAGTTTATTTACCCACTCACTTACTGAAGGGCCTCTCTGTTGCTCCCAGGTTTTGCCAATTTCAAATAAAGGTGCTGGATACATCTCCATGCAGGTATTTGTGTGCCCTTTTTTGGGTGGATACCCAGGGGCATGATTGCTAGATCACATGATAAGAGTATGTTAAGTTTTGGAAGAAACTGCCAAGCTGTCTTCCAAAGTGGCAGTACCATTCTGCATTCACACCAGCAATATATGAGAGTTCCTATTTCTCAACATCCCAGCCAACATTTGGTGGTGTCAGTGTTCTGGATTTTGTCCATTCTAATAAGTGTTGTGGTGTATTATTATTGGTTTAACTTGTATTTCTCTGATGAATCATGATATGGGACATCATTTTATGTGCTTCTCTGCTCTATGTATATCTTTTTTGGTGAGGTGTCTGTTAAGGTCTTTGGTGCATTTTCTGTTCAGGTTATTATGAAAAGTTAAGAATTTTTTGTACATTTTGGGTAAAAATCCCTTCCCAGATATGTCTTTTCAAATGTTGTCTCCCAGTCTGTGGCTTGGCTTCTGTTTAATTTTCAAGGCTTACTTCAAGTACTGCACAGGATCTTCCATAAACCAAAACTTTGTCTGAATTGGTTGCCACGACATATTATATCAGATTGAAATCCCCGATAAATTTGTTTGTGTTCCCCAACCAGGCTATGTACTCCTTGAAGCCAGAGAAAATATTTACCTTTGTGTCAGTTGCATCTGACCCATGTAGACACTTGAAATGAAAGATGGTATGGATGGTCTTTCACGTCTGGCTCTGTCTCTTGATTACTAGAGAAATTATTTTATCTCCCGAGTTTCTCTTTATAATGGGGATAGACAGGGTCCTTTCTTTAATACAATTATGGTGTGTCAAATTAAACAATGATTATAAATGTGCAACCCCCGAATGTGTGTATTAGATGCACCTCTGTTGAGTCAGGCTGGTGTCATTGTAATGCAACCCCCCCACCCCCCTCCGTCTTTTCTAGCTTCATTTACCACTGGGACTCTTGATCTCCATGAGAGATCTTCCCCTTTAATCACAGTTGTTTCAAAATCCACCTGTTCCAAGAAGCTGTCTTCACCTAAGTAGCTTGCTTTTGTCTCTCTTTATCTATGGGCTAAAACGCACCCACTGGTCACCATCTCTGGCATGGTCCCAACACTCCCCCTCACCCCCAACTTTAAAAAATTGACTGGATTTTTTTTTCTCTCTCTCTCTCTCTTATGTCTTCACTGAGACTATACATCCTTGAGTGGTCAAGACTGATTTCTGGTCCGTTACTATATTCACAACTCCAGCAGAATGCCCTGTCTTCACCAGAGTAAATACTTCCAGAGCTGAAGTTAATTGGAATGAGTTTCTTTCCCAGGTGCTTTGCTGCCTCCTAGCGTTGTGGCCGGGCTGCGGGCTGAGCGCTTTCCTCGGAACTCCAGCTCGCTCTGCACCTGCTGGGTGGGTGATCTCCGACGCAGACGCAGACTGACACTGGGACTGATGCTGAGCCCGGCTTCCTTCAGACTGCAGCTCTGCAGCCAAGGAGGGCGCTGTCACCTGCATCCTAGAATGAGTCCCTTATGGCTGACCCTTTTGCTTTTCCCTGTGCTATTTGTGGCACTTCTGTGGAGTTTTCAGGGACGCCCTTTCCTCCCTCTATTGCCTCCCTTCTCCCCTCTCAGCCAGTCCCGGACCCAATAGTCCTTTGGAGGCTTTTATTTATTCTTTGATCTTAAGACTCCAGGGCAGCGTGTGTTAATGTTCAGAGGCTGTTAAGAAGAAATTTGCTTTGCCTGTTCCCATTATCCAGATGGTAAATACGTTTCTGATCCTGCCAAGAGAGATTTGAAAGGCACCTGCTCAGTGAGAAGGCAAGATGGGGTCACTTTGTTGGGAAAAAAGGCACAAGAAAGGGGGAACCCGTGTAGATGATAGATTTGACAGGCATCGTTTTTGGCTAAGTGTCCACAGAGCTAACGCAGTGGAAAGAACACAGGTTTTGGGGCAAACAGTGGGTTCAGATCGCAGCTTCTTTAATCTTCAGCTCTATGCATGTGTAAGTGTCCCAGAACCTCAGTTTTGTTGCCAGTATGGGGAGGAGGCAGCAATGCATAGCTCTGAGGGGGTTATGAAAATTGAATGAGAGAGTTTATGGATAAGTAAATAATGATGCATCAAGGCATTCTTGTTCCTTACATGCGAACGAAGACTGTTGCTTTTGTGGGAGTAGAGTGCATGGGGTCCCATGGCAGAGTTTGTTCCTGCGTTCCTCACCGGCCTTGTCTGAGTCCCTCGGAAGAGCACAGTTCCTGGCACTTACGTGTGTCACAATCTTTACTGAATGAATAAAATGCCTACAGTGAAAGATGCTGATGTTTTTTGTCTTTTCGCTGTGCATTCTCCTAATTCTCAGAGTTTATCTCTAATATTTTAGAATTGGCAACTATTCGCCCCTCCATTTGCACCCTAATTAAATAGACTTTTTCCCGTGTGTCACCTTTCCTTTGATTTTCCCATTCAAAGCATGATCCAGCTGTCATCTCCTCCTGCTGCTAAGACCTTTCAGCAGCTCTCAGTCAAAGCTCCTAGATGCAGCTTTCATTGCATGTGATGGTTTTTAATTTCACGTGTCTTATCTATAATCACATCAGGCCACTATCAGGCCACTTATTTGTTAATAGGCTGTTTGGTGACCTCACTGTTGGAATTACTGAACATCACGTTGCATTTCCACAAGGACAGCCTTTATTCCGGTCTGCCTGAGCATCGTTTGTCTTTTCCTCTTGCCAGGCTGAGCCCACTGTACCTCCCAAATCAGCTGTTCACTTCCCCCCCCCTGTGGTTGTCACTGATAATTTCCAGGTTAAATCTTATAAGTGAAAATTGGATCCACAGCTGGAGTTGAAACACAGCTCCTTAGAGTTATTACTACAGTCTATTCCTGGGCAGGTGGAAAAGTTGAAGATGATAGATTTCCAGTGCCTAGGAATTATAATGCCTTCCACCGGATGGTAGCCAGGGTGGGGATTGCTTCCCCCTGGGGAGAGCAATATTTGTACCTTTTCATTCTGGGTCTGTATCAGGGGGATTTAAGAGAGGTGAGTGATTTTCAGTAGTTTTCTGTCATTTTATGAGAGATGAGTTAGATAAAGTGATAATGTGGGCTGGACAGCAAATGAGTTATAAATGATTGACCAGCCATCTAGGCTGCCTGCTATCTCAGACAGAGAGAATCTTTTTTTTTCAGAGTAGAGACATGTGATTTCTTAGATTCAATCAGTAAAAGTAAGGGGAGATCAAAGAATTGTTTGTTCATGCAAACAATATTTGAGGACTCCATGCTACCAAAGGCAAATCCATACCTTTGAATTATTGACTATTAATTAATTCAACAAATATTTATTAAGTACCCATCACTATTGTAGGATTGGGATTAAGAGATCTATAGAACACCTAAGCTCCCATCCTCATGGAGCTGACCTTCTACTAAACAAGGCTGATAACAAGAAAAGAGATAAATTAGATGATTTCTGATGTACTAGGAAGAACATTAAGCAGAGAAATATAATACCATCTTGAATTGGATGGCCAAGAAAAAATTCTTATAGGAGGGTTGATGTTTGTGAATCCGCAAGTGGTGAGGGACACTTAAGTAATTTGATCTACTAAATTGGGACCAAGTGTGTTTCTTTTATCCCTATCCCATGCTTTTCTTTCTGACCTATTTCAATTCCCAATAACCACCCAGAGATCAGGAACCCCAAAAGACTTTTCCCTAAAATTTCAGCAACATCCACTGAACCCTTAATGGAAGGTACCAGAACTTGCCCTATATGTAGAAGATGGTAAGAATTGAACTCTGATCTGCAAGGGAAACTGGGTTCTGCTCTGATCTATGACCAGGGCTGAATCATCCTGGGCACATTTGTCCCCTTTCTGGTCCTTAGTTCTCATTCAGAGAGTCAGTTGGGTGAGATGCTCTATGTGAGCTTCACAGGGAAGAGCCAAATACAATCTTAAGCAAATAGTCTATGTGAGAAGAAAAAGGGAGCAGAAGTTGGCATGAGGGATCAGAATGAGGCTCTCAGTGCTACACCAGTCCTTTCAGCTTCTTCACAGTGTGCCTGACCTGGTGGGTACAGAGAGGGACCAACTCTTATATGATGCAGTATACTACTATCAAATAAGTAGTATGATGGCATATCTTCAAATTACCTCCCTTCTTGTCCACCTCATGGCTTTAACAACTTCCACAACTCTCCACAACATGCACACCCTACCATTACCTTGACTCTTCAAAGGTTTTAAATCTACCTTATGGATTGGACATCCCATGCCCTCTTGGATACTGGAGCATACACATAAGATTGCTTTTTCTGGTTTATCTCTTTTCTGTCACTCTCAGGTGAAAGCAGTACAGGTAGGAAAAGGGATTCAGAGAGGTGAGTATTAATAAAGAGAGGAGATGAGGTACAAGGAGCACAAATGGTATCCGTGGACTGCTGCCCCTAGCCAGGAAGTCAATAAATAGGATGGACCTGGCTATCATGGCTGAGAAAAATGGAGGGAAAAGTACTGAGACAAGTTCAGTCATTGTCAGTATTTCCTGGGATTGGTCCTCATATAGAAGAGAGACTCTCAGATAATTTTTGACCTCATCTGGAGCATAGTATATAGTGTATAAACTATCATGTATACACTTAGAGTATAGTAGCAGTGTGTTTCTATGTGCAGAGGACTCTAGCCTTGGACTGTACATAGTGGTTCTTATTGGACATATCAGCTTCCCTTGTTTGTGTTAGAAATCCAGATTGGTCAGTCTGAAAGTATTACATACCATGCACCATTCTCAGGAGTGAACAAGATCTGCAAAAATCCCTGCCTTCCAAGGGAAGCAAGGGCAAAAATGAACTATTGGGACTTCATCAAGATCAAAAGCTTTTGCACAGCAAAGGAAACAGTTAACAAAACCGAAAGACAACTGACAGAATGGGTGAAGATATTTGCAAACGACATATCAGATAAAGGGGCTAGCATCCAAAATCTATAAAGAGCTTAACAAACTCAACACCCAAAGAACAAATAATCCAATCAAGAAATGGGCAGAGATGGGGCACCTGGGTCACTCAGTGGGTTAAGCTGCTGCCTTCAGCTCAGGTCATGATCTCAGGGTCCTGGGATTGAGTCCCGCATCAGGCTCTCTGCTCAGCAGGGAGCCTGCTTCCCTCTCTCTCTCTCTCTTTCTCTGCCTGCCTCTCTGTCTACTTGTGATCTCTCTCTGTCAAATAAATAAAAAAAATCTTAAAAAAAGAAATGGGCAGAGGACTTGAACAGACATTTCTGCAAAGAAGACATCCAGATGGTCAACAGACACATGAAAAAGTGCTCTACATCACTCTGCATCAGGGAAGTACAAATCAAAACCACAATGAGAAACCACCTCACACCAGTCAGAATGGCTAAAATTAACAAGTCAGGAAATGACAGATGCTGGCGAGGATGCGGAGAAAGGGGAACCCTCCTACACTGTTGGTGGGAATGCAAGCTGGTACAACCACTCTGGAAAACAGCATGGAGGTTCCTCAAAAAAGTGAAAATAGAGCTACCCTATGACCCAGCAATTGCACTAAAGATACCCTAAAGATACCTAAGATACAAATGTAGTGATCCGAAGGGGCACGTGCACCCGAATGTTTACAGCAACAATGTCCACAATAGCCAAACTATGGAAGAACCTAGATGTCCATCAACAGATGAATGGATAAAGAAGATGTGATATAGATATACAATGGAATACTATGCAGCCATCAAAAGGAATGAAATCTTGCCATTTGCGACGACGTGGGTGGAACTAGAGGTTATTATGCTTAGCAAAATAAGTCAATCGGAGAAAGACAACTATCATATGATCTCCCTGATATAAGGAAGTGGAGATGCATCATGGGGGATAGGAAAAGAATAAATGAAACAAGATGGGATCAGGAGGGAGACAAACCATAAGAGACTCTTAATCTCACAAAACAAACTGAGGGTTGCCAGGGGTAGGGGGGTATGGAGAGGGTGGTGGGGTTATGGACATTGGGGAGGGTATGTGCTATGGTGAGTGCTGTGAAGTGTATAAACCTGGCGATTCACAGACCTGTACCCGTGGGGCTAATAATACATTATATGTTTATAAAAAAATTTAAAAAATTATTTAAAAAATATCCTTGCCTTCAGGGGGCTTAAATGTGGTGGGAGAGACAGGAAACAGGCAAATAGATAAAAGCAAATAAATAGACGATCTCAGATATATTGATGAGTACCCTGAAGGATATAAAATAGATAATGTACATCTGTGTTGCTTTTGATCTCTGAGGGGTAGACTATTTGAGTTCATTCATTTAACACAGATTATTAAATACCTCTTATGCTCCAGACCCGTATCTAGGATGAAGGGATTTATCACTGAATAAATTAAGCTGCCTCATACTCAGAGAGCCTTCTTCTAGCAAGAAGAGACAAAGACAAGTTAAATTCAAAGTATAATTACTGTACAATAGGAATATAAATATTTAATGATTATAGAATTGATATATAAGTACATTATAATTATTCTTATTGTTTTGTTATACAGTAAACATTGTGAATAAGTGTGGTTGTAACTTGAAAGTTGAGAGAGCAGAGCCGCTGAGGTTTTGAGAGCAGTGCATCCCAAGGAGAAGGGTTGGAAGCATGAGGCTCTGAGATGGGATGGCATCCTCAAGACACGGGAGATGCCTTATGTGACTGGATCACAGGGAAGCATGGATGGAATATGAGGTTTTGGATAGAGAGTGGGTCAATTCCAGGAGAAAAGATGGAAAAGTTTGAAGGCAGGGGATGACAGTGGTGAGATCTGACTCAGGGTTTAGAAAATTCTCTTTCGCAGCTATTGGAGCATCTAGCTGGGGCGAGAAGAGAGTCAGGAAGCTTGCTTAGGAGGCCACTGCAGAGGTCTAGGGGAGAGGTGGTGGCTTGGACTAGGGCTTGGTGGAGAAATGGTGAGAAATATACATAATGCAGAGTTATGTGTCTGTCTTTACTGTATGTAGGATGGATGTGTATTGTATACATACAATGTAGACGTGGCAGTGTCATAGGCTGGGAAGGAAAGAAATACATTGAAGTTGTTCCCTGAGTTTGGCCAAAAGAGTTGGGTGGGTGTTGATGTCATTTACCAAGAGGGAGAATTTGTGGGTGGTGAGCAGCAAAGTTAGTGGGGACAGATTAATAGTTCAGTGTATCAACCTTCTCAAGTTTGACTTTTACAATGTACAGGTGGGGGTATGAGGGACATGGACAGAAGACTAGACTTTTGAGGAGAGGGGCTGGCATCTGGGAAGCATCAGTGTCAAGATGGTACTTCCCAGGGCAAGGATGAACTAATGAAAGGAAGTGTATAAATAGGGAAGAGAAGGCATTTGAGGATCAAACTCTGAGACATTTTAGGATTTGGAGGTTGAAAACTGAGTGAGTATCATATAGGAACATTCTAGATCCATGTTAAGTGATGCTGAGAAGTTAAGTAAGAGGACAGAGAAGTAAAGCATTTTTCTTGAGCAGAGTTATGGTTATTGGTGATTTTAAAGAGTCTGTGAGGGGGACAAAAACCAACTGGAGTGAGTTGAGGAGGAAAAATGGAAATAAGAGGGTGTCAACAGATGGTATATAAAAGGTTTTTTTTTTCACTTTTTTAAAATAATTTTGCTGAGAAGTAGAGAGAAGAGCTATTTATTGGATCTCTACCCAAGGTCTAGAATTAAAATAGACTCTGAGGGATATGTAATGGCGATACAAGGGGGGCGCTGAATTCTGAGGCCTTTTCTTCTCTCGCTGGAACTGGTCCCTACATTAGTCTGCAACACAATTTCTTTAGCAAGAGGAAGGAACCTTTAGCAAGGTTCCTTCAGAATGCTGATGGGCTCAGTTTTCCTGGCTTTTCTTCTACTGAGAGCTAGTGAGTAAGATGTTTGCTTCCCAAGTGAAAGCTTGTTTTCTTGACAGATGCTTCTCTGCAGCCTTATAAAATAGAAGGTAGGCAGGAACATATTAATAACAAAGCATTTAATAAAGTGTCTTAATTGTGACTTGGGACACAGAAGAGGCAAATTGAAAGTAGGAGTAGATATTAATTTAACACAGACATCTCTCCATAAAAGTGACTCCAAGAGGCTGTAGATCCTACGTCTGCCCATCAGATTCTCATCCCTTCTCCTATTTAACAGTCAGCATGAAGGAACTAGCTTATATATTCAGCTATTAACAATAGGTGTGCACTTCATACCCCTTTGCCTGGGAGGGAGTAAGGGATAGAAACCTAGTGGTCAGCCTTCTATGAGTAGAAATGTATTAACTTTTAAATGTATTAAATGTATTAAAGAAAACATATTATCAAGCAAGGATATATCAACTGGAATGAGTTGAGGAGGAGGGTATAGAGGGCCAGTCCTAGATTGTCTGAAAAATTGAAAGGAAAAATGCAGATAATTGCCAAGTGTTGATAAGTTTGGGGCTCCTTCAGACCACAATTGTGAAAGTCTCCTAACTGGAGCTTTATCCCCAAGCTGAATCTTCTCATGGAGCTCTTCACATGGGATGCACTTTTGATCTAGAGTACAGTCTTAAATTCTGTTTCCAAATGTCCATTCTTCTCCCTTTGCCTATCCCTCAGCACCTGATCTTATTACAGGCGGAGAACCTCTTTCTTGGCAATCTTTTCCATCCTCCAGTTGGTGAATTAAAAAAATCTTGAGCATGGCTGGTCACAAAAGATTGGGAACCACTTGCTATTCAGGAGAAGCTCAGAGAATAGTAAACTTCTCCATGCAGTATTTATTGACCTCCCAAACTGATAACCGATGTAAAGGCAGAATGAGGTAAAGCACACTCAGCCACCTTGTGATTAGCCGGTAGGCCTTTGGAAGTCTTCTGAGCAGTAGATCACTTTAGGTCAACCAAAAAAACTTAAAAAAAAAAAATTACTACTATCTCCTGCCCCAATTTTGTACCAGATAAGTGTACCCTCTTTCTGGCCTCAGATGCACGAAACTTTTATCTGGCCTCAGGGCCTTTGCACTTTTGTTCCCTCTACTCAAATGCTTTTCCCCAAGACCTATGTAAAGTTAGTGTTTTTTTTTTTTTTTTTTTTTCATCTACTGGCATCAATTTAAATGTCTCTGCCCAGAGAGGTGGTCTCTAGAGGACCATCAGTTTAAAGCAATCCCACCCATGTCCCTTTGATTTCCTTTATAACCTCTATTTCAACATTTTTATTTCCTTGTTCATTTCTCTATCTCCCGCATCAGAACAGAAGCTCTTTCAGAGCCGGGATTTTCATCCTTCCTGCTGTATGCTCAGTGCCCGGCATAATGCTAGACACATGGTTGGTGGTAAGTGAATATATGTCAAACAGAATGGCAAATGTGAGCTCTATGGAGAATATTACATGTTCAAAGATAGACTTCAGAGATTTTCACTGACTTCTCCAATGCCATAAGCATCATGGGAGTAGGGACCACACACTCTTCACATTACAGATGGTAAATATTTGTGAAATCAGTGAGTGATTCAAAATTAATTTGTGTCTAGTAATTCAGTATAGTCAGAACATGTCTTGTGTCCAGAACATCAAGTTATTCTGATGGGCACAGCTCAGTGTGGGAAGCAGAATAATGTCCCCTCCCCCAAAGATGTCCAGGCCTGCATCCCTGGAACCTGTAGGTTACTTACATGACAAAAGGGACTTTGCAGATGTGATTAAGGTAAGGACCTCAACATGGGGAGATTATCCTAAATTTCACTGCTGGGGAATATACAATCACAAAGGGAATGAGGGAAGCAGGAAGGTCAGAGAGAGAGAAGGAGGTGTGATAACAGAAGCAGAGGCCAGGATGATGCAAGGGGGCTACAATCTGAGGAATGTGGGAGCCTCTGGAAATTTAAAAAGGCAAGGAAATGAATTCTCCCTTAGACCTGTACCCCTGAAACAAATAATACATTATATGTTAATTAATTGAATTTAAATTAAAAAATCAAATTGAGACTAAAAAAAATTCTTGTAAATATTAAAAAAAAAAAAAAAGCTCCCATAAGGAATATAATTAACCGACACTTTGATGTTAGCTCATTGAAATCCATTTTGGACTTCTAAACTCCAGAACTATGAGATAATAAAGTTGTGTTATTTTGAGTCACTAAGTGTGTGGTAATTTGTCAGAGCAGCAACAGGAAACAGATATACTTAACTCCTTACCTCAAACCCACGCTAGCTCTCTTCATCCCCTGCTCCCTATCAGGGAGATTCCCTAATTGACATTGATGGTATGTCAAGACTGGGAGTTCTGGATTGTGGGATTACTCTACCAATCTCCATGAATTGTGAGGAAGTAGATCAGAGGTTTGTGGAAGACCGTCAGTGACTGAAGTTGGTAATGAGAGGGGATAGGGCTTAAGCAGTGACGGGATGTTATTCCTCTTCCAATTTGTTGAGGAACAAACTCCTATTCCTGGAAACTGACAGATATTGTCATGGATTATAAAGAGAAAGAAAAAGGTAGAAGGGAGGGAGAAAGGAAGGGACGGAGGGAAGAAGGGAGGGAGACATGAAGGAAAGAAGGAAGAAGAAAATTGTGACAATACTATTTTTTTTTCTGATACATACCCTTCCTTGGCCTCTCCAAACCTGGACTTAACTCATGTGCCACTTATAAATGCTGTACAATGATTTCTTTAAGTTCTTTTTTAATGCAAACCTTATTCAATTCTGTCATCAGAATGATGGGTTTTCTTCTGAGGATAAACTTTTGTCCCAGTGATTTAGAATACTGTGCAATTGACCTTAGAAGTCAGCTAATCAGGGTTGTGATTGACATGAAAAAGCTATTGCTGGTGAAAACAGAATGTATTGTGGAAGTTGGAAGGAAGAGGAGGACAGTGAAATAGAAGAATGAATTCAAGATTTTGCAAATGTAATTAGAGGATATAGTAGTATTAGCAGAAAAATCACAAATCTTGGAGTCAGAGGAATCATCTAGAACGTGCGTAAATGAGTTATGGTCCTCCAGCCATCAAAAAAGCTTTATGAAAACACAGCCTATGTATTCATTTCCATATTGCCTGTGACTGTTTTCCTGCTCCAGTGGCAGAGTTGGACAGCTGTGACGGACTGTGTGGCCAGTAATGCCTGAAATGTTTACTTTCTGCCCCTTTACAGAAATTTGTGCTAACATGTTACCTAGAAGAATGTAATGCACATTTGTCAATGTGGCAAAGTGTAAAAGATATGAGAACCCCATAACTGTACCACTTACTAAGTTTCGATGCATGGGTTGGTCCGTCAGTCCCTCTGAGCTTTAGTTCCTCATAGTAAAATAAGATTATTAATTCTATCAAAATGTAAGTTCCACGAGGGCAAGGATTTCATATTTTTACTCTTGTACTCTGGTATGTAACACATTGCTGGTACTTGTAGGCATCAATAGATTCTTCTCAAAGAATTTGTGATCTTACAGGATTGTTGGGAAGAATATAAATGATATGTGTAAATGATTACCATAATTCCTGGTATATAGTGAACTGAAAAGAACTGGCACTAAGTATTTAGATATGCATGTTGAGAATATTCAGGTAGCAACATATAATAGCAGTTGAATGTATGGGAACTCAGGAAAAAAAGCTTGGGTCTGAAAATATAGACACAGATGTAATCTCAGAGGCAACTGACAAAATCACAAGAGGAGATGGGTTCTGGAGTCCAAGTGATTTAAACTCTATCCAAACCCTGAGGCAGGGTTTGGAAAGAGTGCAAGCTATTTAAGGTTCCCAGGATAGCACATGCCCAGGACCTCCTTAGGAGGACCTAGGGTATCAGGCCAACAGAATTCAAAGATTCTAGGGGGAGAAGCTATAGATTTAAGCTACTGTCAGGTAGGAAGACCTTCACTGGTAGAAAGACAAAGCATAGGGACTGGGTGGCTCAGTCAGTTAATCATCTGTCTTCGGCTCAGCTCATGATCCCAGAGTCCTGGGATCGAGCTCCACATCAGGCTCTCTGCTCAGCGGAGAGCCTGCTTCTCACTCTACTGCTCCCCTTGCTTGTGCTTTCTCGCTCTCTCTATCAAATAAATAAATAAAATCTTTAAAAAAAAAAAGGCAGGGAATACACACCCTTTATCTTCATAGGCTTAATATTGGCCCAGGATGAGAAAGAGTGGGGCCCAGTGATGGGGCGGGGTGAGGCTCCCTACAATGATGTTCCTGCGCTCTCTCACCTGTCCTGTTTCTCTCCACCACCTCTCGCAAGCAAGCCTCAATCCTCAGATAGCCAAGCATTACGGGGTATGTAGTATTTTATTAGGTTCACTGACATAAGGTAATTAAGGGCTACACAAATCTTCCCATACCTCTAAAAGAAAAAGTATAGCTGATCACATGCTAACGCCAGTCCTCTATGGGGTTTAGTGTTGGAAGGTGTTCGTTTGATTAATCAGACTTAACTACTTATCCTCACTGACTCTTTGGTGTGACTCAGGTCATGCTATCATTCACAGGCACCCCAACCCTTGTCTCCTGAGCAACATCTCTGGTCTCATAGCTCCCCAGCAGGGAATCCTAAGGAAGCCCCGGGCAGATCTGTAGCACCTCCTTTCTCCTGCCTTGACGTTCCCACCAACCTAGACAAGCTCTCTCTGCTCTTCTGGGTCTCACGTGTTTCCTAACCAGCCCCATGGGATCTGCCTCCCCACTACCTCCTAAGCCCCTACCACCAGCCACATTCCTGGCCTCTCGAATCAGATTCCAGATTCAGGTGTCTGCAGAAAATCTTAGCTCTCTTGCTATCTGTAACCACTGGAACAAGGAGGAGGAGGACTTTTGTTTGTTTGCTTGCTTGCTTGTTTTAAGGAGAGAAAGGGTAGGTGTCTTTCTCCGAAGTAAAACACAGGGGTGCGTGTGCGTGCACACACACACACACCTTTTTGCTGTAGATATGTCATTCTTTTAGCACCCATTTCTCACTTTGAGACTACTCCTCCTCACTTTCAATTAGAGAAAAGGAGCTTTCCAGTTTGCTTTTAGAGAAGAAATAAATATCCTCCTTTAGCATCTATTCATCACTTGTGAGACAGTTTTTTTTTTTTTCCTAATTAGAAGGAAGGAACTTCTAAGTCTATTTTAGAGGAGAAATAAATATTCTCCTTCCCAAAATGCATTTTCAGCCAAAATACGCCAGCTGGGGGAAAAGTTAGAAATTTTACTAGGTTTATCTTTATCAACTACCTAAGCTGCACCTGTTATAAATGGCCTCTGACATAAAACATTCTAGAAATTTCTGAGACAGCATTGAATCAAGACTTTTTGACTATAGACTTAAAGCTATTTCATCACATGCATATAACAGATAGCTAAAAGGTGTTTAATTAAGAGCATGAAACTGTTTAACCCAGCAAGTAAATAATTTCAACTAGCAGAAGATAATGAATTAGACTGGAGAAAAGAAATATACTCCACTCCTTGGGCTCTACTTAGTTGCATGATGAGAGTCAGCACTGGCTTGGCTTGGAAATTTAGTCATTAGTGGACTTGACTAACCTTACAGGCACATGGTTAAGAGTGAGTTAGCTGGAAGTCAGAGGACCATCTGTTTGAGATTCAGAGAAAACAAACAAATCTCACCTTCCACTTTAACTTGCCTTTTCTGTTTTGGAAGAATCAGCCTCTAAATGTGTGTACTTTCACCGAGAACATTTACTGTTACTTGTAGGTTTCCCTTCAATTCCAATCCATTCTGAAAGCATCTTCCCTTCACCGGTCTGCTTTGTATATATTTATACCCAGTCGTCTCAAGCCCATTGGACTCTATCCCATGTGTGTTTCAATTATTTAAAATCGGCGTAGCATCTCCTGGGCAGCTAATGAAGTCTCAATATATATACATTATTGAAGCATATTGTTATTTATTCACTTAATAAATCAAACCTTTTGGGGAGAGTAGATGCAAATTCAAGCACTAGAAATGAGGAATAATGATGGCATAGATCATTTCTGAATCACTCTGGCCCATTTTACAGCCTGCAAAATACACGGAATTCCATAAAAGTGACAAACGACACAATACTGTAATAAATGGCTGTAGCTTGTGCATTGTGTTTCGGGGCTTCGATTCATACTGAAGCTCTCTGTCGAAAGGGAGGGTGATGAATTAAGTATTGAAATCATACTCTATAAAAAGGAATCCTATGTTTTCCATTTATCTTGATTTATTATGTGGTATCCTGTGCTTAAGTATATGTAACCTTTCCAAATTGAGTTGATTTAATATTAAGGAAAAAGTTGTTACAAAGGAAAATTTGGTATGTTTGGAATTCTTTCTTTATTTCCCTGCTATATATATTTTTTAAGATTTTATTTATTTATTTGTTAGAGAGAGAGAGAGAGAGAGAGCGTGCGCGCACAGGCAGACAGAGTGGCAGCAGAGGCAGAGGGAGAAGCAGGCTCCCCGCCGAGCAAGGAGCCCGATGTGGGACTCGATCCCAGGACGCTGGGATCATGACCTGAGCCGAAGGCAGCCGCTTAACCAACTGAGCCACCCAGGCGTCCCATTCCCTGCTATATTTTTATAAGACTTGTAAACACTCCATGCACAGTTAATCATAATAAAATTTTTTTGAGTTGAATTCCTAGAAACATGCAATAACATTTACAGGGCTCATGAAAAATGAAACTGCTGTGTCACAGTTAATATTATTGTTTCTCATTCAAATTCAGATGTTTGCATATTAAAAATATAGAAAGTTTTCAATTAAGTATTAAATATAAACTAACAGAGCCACTCTGCTCTGAAGGGTGAATTTAGATTTCCAAAACTATGGATTGAAGAATGAATATGCTTTGAATTTATCCAAATTTCTGTAAGTTGAAGTGAAGGATCTACCACTGTCTTTATTATTGGAAAATCATAACTAGAGGAATAAACACAGACCAACAGTATTATATTGATCCCTGCTGTTTCTCCCTCCCCCCTTAACAACATGGCAACAAAATGATTAAGAAGAGGAGCAGCCCCAACTTTTACTTCATTGCTTCCTGAGGAAATTATTTGATTTTTTTTCCCTAGTCATAGAGCACTGACTTTATTTATTTATTTGTGTTTTCTTAAGTTTGTTTTGTGGCACCCTTCAGAAGACCGGAATTTATACAAGCTGGTCTGAACTTTAGCATGAAAGTCAGGGGGGAACAAAGTGAAGTAATGGAATGTATCCACTTTCCCTTACGCCTGTCTGACATCACACCTTCTGTCTGCCCTCTGCTTGTAAGCCTCTTCTTTGCTATATTCTTTTTTAAGATTTTATTTATTTATTTGACAGAGAGAGAGAGATCACAAGTAGGCAGAGAGGCAGGCAGAGAGAGGGGGAAGCAGGCTCCCCATCAAGCAGAGAGTCTGATGTGGGGCTCAATCCCAGGACCCTGAGATCATGACCTGAGCTGAAGACAGAGACTTTAACCCACTGAGCCACCCAGACGCCCCTCTTTGCTATATTCTCGAAGCCTTACTCAGTTCTCTGACTGGTGGGACAGAGCTCTCAGTGGGATCTGCAGTGGATGGAAGGACAACTGGGTTTGGAATACAGAGACCTGAGGTATGCCGCTTTCTCCTGCAGCCTCAGGCAATTCACTTAGTGCTGCTGTTTTTCCAGATGTGTAAATGGATCCAGTGCTTCTTCCTGTGAGGATTAAGTGGGGTACTATCTGTAAAGTTTACCACATAGCTTTGAAGCGATAGTCTACTGTGAAGTGTTATTTTATTAACACTCTTTCCCTCTTAACCTCCCCACTAAAAGTGTAGATTTTCTGGTTTGAATTCCATCAATAGACACTGTACTTTGTGCCCCTTGTCTAGACTATATGGGTCCCATAATATACCATATTTTTAAAATTCTCACAACAGGGGTACCTGGGTGGCTCAGTGGTTTAAAGCCTCTGCCTTCAGCTCAGGTCAAGATCTCAGGGTCCTGGGGTCACATTGGGCTCTCTGCTCAGCAGGGAGCCTGCTCCCCCTTCCCCCTCTCTGCCTGCCTCTCTGCCTACTTGTGATCTCTGTCTGTCAAATAAATAAATAAAAATCTTTAAAATTCTCACAACAGCAATTTTTTAAATTTTTATTTATATTCTCTTTATATTTATTATTTATATATATTATATATCATATTTATTATATATTCTCTCTCTCTATATATATATATATAATTTATATTTATTTATTATTTATATATATTATATATAATATTTATTATATATTCTCTTTATATATATATATATATATATATATATATATATATATAATTTATATTCTCTTTATTTAACTGATGATAAAAGTGGCCCTCAGGCAAGTTAAGGTCATGGAGATAGTAGCAGTGTGGGACTCAAGCCCAGGGCCGTCTGATAGTTTGCCTATTCTTCCCACTTACACTGTATTGATCCTCACTAACGATTATTACTTATTTAGAAACCGTACCTTACACGACATAAAGTACTTAGCATAGTGCATGCCTTCATACCGGTTTTAAATGAATGAGTCAATAATCGAGGACACAGATTTTGCTCTCAACATTCTGTGTTCTCCCTTGACACCAACACAGTGCCTTATACACAGTGGGCAGGAGGGAGGCAGAAAGGAAAAACAGGGGAAAGATGAAATAGATGAAGGAAGCACGGTGATGGTGGAAAAATGAGAAAAGACAAGGAGCGGGAGGGAGAGAGAATTTCTCAGGAAATTCCCATTCCCTCCTTGAGAAACTTATACAAACATTTTACTGCTTTCAGGCTTCAGTGAATTGCTTTTGTTGTATTTAAGCTCAATGAAGAAGAGAGATAGAAAGATTTTCACTTACAAGATAATCTTTCTCTCCTCTCACCCTTTAATAATTTCATTCAGTTTCAATCACTTAGAGTGGTGTGCACCATAGATGCTCTTATTGCCTTCAAGGAACATTGCATGGGTCTGAGCGGTGTCATACGAGTGATATACCCAAGTGCGTCTCAAGTGTAAATCTCTGAGCTCCATAGGGCCTCGTCTTGGAGTTGATAGCAGGAATGCGTGTAAGCTTTGGTGCAAGGGCTCATTTGTTTTGGTGCTCTTGGCTGGATTCGTGTTCCACCAAGATGGGGGCCACTGTAGTGCCATCCTAACCATAGTGGACTGAGGAGTAGTTAGGTCTTGTGTTTTCCTTTGTGTTGCAGCCACTGGTCTTCTCCTGTCATCCTCAAAATGCCTAGTATAGTATAAGGCATGGAACATGTCCTCAGTCAATAATTGTTTGACTGGATTGAATTGAATAAGTGAGAAGCAGTAGAGTAATAACTCTGTGTTACCATAGTGCCTGCCTGATCTAGTCTTTTGTTTTGTCCCCAGTACTTACAGTCTTTTTATTCAGTCATGGGGACAAGCCACCCTCTCTGCATGGGGCTTCTTGAAATGGATTTTAGTTAAGTTTAACACCAGTAACCATTAGGAAACCCACAATGTAGAGGCACCTGGGTGGCTCAATGAGTTAAGCCTCTGTCTTCGGCTCAGGTCATGATCACAGGGTCCTGGGATTGAGCCCCACATTGGGCTCTCTGCTCAGTGGGGAGCCTGCTTCCTCCTTACTCTCTGCCTGCCTCTCTGCCTACTTTTGATCTCTCTCTCTGTCAAATAAATAAATAAAATATTTAGAAAAAAATAAACAGGAAACCAATAATGTAAACACATGTCTCCTCTGTACTTCGATTATTTAGTGAGATCCCCTGTAGTTCTCTGAGAGGAGTGAAAGCAGCCATGAAAATCAGGGGGAGGAAAATGGAACTGCCCATACCTACTCTGGGTACAGGGCTTGGCATGATGAAATATGATGTGTAAAATGTCCGACCCAGACATCAGGAAGCCTGCATTCTAATCTCAGACCTGCCACCTATAAGCTTTGTGACTTCTTGGTATGTACTCTCATTTCCTCGTGCCATAGGATTCCTTATATTTAAAGTGGGTCAGCACTGTGCTGTGTACACATGGCTCACTCAACTTTCAGAGTTGTTACAATCATTCATTCATTAAACAAATATATTTGAAGTATTTTCTGTATATCAGGTACTTTTTCAGTTGCTAGGGATACAACGATGAACAAAATGAACAAAAATAAAATATATTAGCCTTTATGGTGGCCAAGGTAGACAACATGTAAGATAAATGAATTTGTCATGTGTTTGATAGTAATGAAAGCTAAGAAGAAAGATAAAACAGGGATAAATACAAAGAAAGAAAATAGTACAGGTTTTGTTACAGTTCTTAGGAGTGGGGATTTTTCCTCCCTTGCTTTCTTCCTTCTTTTTTCTCCCTCTCTCCTTCCTTCCTTTCTTTTCCTTTTTCCTTCCTCCCTTCTAGTCTCCTTTCTTTCCTTCCTTCCCACCTTCCCTCCCTCCTTTCATTCTTTCCTTCCCTGTTTTAGATAGCATGATAGGGAGATGATTCACTGAGAAGGTGACGTGGACAGAAAGTCCTGAGGGTGGTGATGGGGCGAGACATCTTTGTACCTGGAGGAAGAGTATATTAGCAGAGGGACAAGCAAGTGCAATGGGGCTGAGGCAGAATGAATGTGACAGGGTCTTTTATACTATGCAATGAAAGGTGAAAGTAATTGGGCATTATTACAGTAAATGGAAAAATCTTACTTTTAAAATGTTTTTCTATAGAAATAATTTTTGATGGACAGAATAGTTGCAAAGATTGTACAAGGAGTTTCCATTTAGTGCTAACTTGCATTACCATGGTGCATTTGTCCAAACTAAGAAAGTAACTTCATTCTTATTCTACCAGTTTTTCTATTAACATCCTTTTTCTGTTCCAGGATCTAATCCAGAATATGACATTACATTTAGGAGAGACAACATTTTACATGTAGGTATTGAACAAATGGAATTTTATGCCCTTGAACCATATGGCACTTGAAAGATGGCTGGCAAACACTAGTCAGGCCATTGAGTCTTCCTTAGTGGGAACAGACGTGGTAGAAAGAACAATGGGCAGGTGGTCTGGAGACCTGGGTTCTTGTTTCAGCTCTGCCACTAACTGTATCACCTTGGACAACTTTCTCTCTGGATTGAGACAGGCAACTCCTGCATGAAATGTAGAAATTTAGGACTGTTTTCTATGACCACTCCAAGCTCTTAAATTCTGCTCTGGCATTATCACGGCATCAGTGTCTTCACATACAGAAACATAACAATCTTGGGACTGATTTCCCTAGTGCCAACCAGGGATTTGTTGCAAAATCACATTGGGCTGGAGAGAAATTTATATCTGCCTTGGCCCACACAACTCCCTTCCATCCTCCATCCATGCCCTCTCCCATCCCCCACACTTGTTCCACTCAGTAGGCGCTAAGGGCTGAGATCATCAATAAAAAAGGGACTCTTCTCAATGTTTTACTTGCCTTTCTCATAACACTCTTGTGAAGTACTATTTCCACGCCCTCCTTGGTTTACCCATTAAGGTAGACAGAATAAGGGCTCCCTAAAGGTGTTCTTGCTCTAATCCTCAGAGCCCGTGAATAACTCCCCTTCCATGGCCGAAGGGACTTTGTAGATGTGATAATGGTAAGGATCAGGAGATGGGGAGATCACCCTGCATCATCCAGGTGGACCTACTATAATCATAAAGGTCCTTGTAAAGGAGAGATTAGAAGTCAGAAGGGAGAGAAGATGCTATGCTGCTTGCTTGGAGAGGCAAGAAGAGGCCACCAGCCCAGGAATGTAGGAGGCCCCAGGGACCTAGAAAAATGGAAGGAAATGTACTTTTTACTAGAGCCTCCAGAAGGAATGCAGCCTCCAGACTGTAAAATTATAAATTTGTGGGTTTTTAAAGGCACTAAATTTGTGTTCATTTATTACATCAGCAGTAGGAAACTAATACACCCATGGAGGTTAAAATAATGTGTGCAGGACTGGGTAGCTGGCAGGTGTTGCAAGCTAACTTCAAACCCAGGCAGTTTATATTGAGAACCCGCATGGATAGTTCCCAGGCCATGCTGCCTCAATGAAACAATAAAGGGCATTCCCCACAGGCTTTCTGTGGAGCTTGAGGAACTGCACAGAGAATAACACAATGTTCAGTACAACGAAGTCATACCCAGTGTTAGTGTTACAGTGAACCCAACAATGTGCAGTACTGTTAGCTCTCTGCTTCTCCATCCTGCACACTCCCCAACGAGTCCAGAATCTCCTTAGGCCTGAGTCCCACACTTCCATGCTCAGTTCTGATCAGTCTGAGTCCTAAATCGGGGCAACAAGAATGACAGTGACAATAATAACCTCAATGCAATTGTATAGCAACAGAACTTTTGTGTTTTTAATGTAAGGATATAATTTATGTGTTTTTACAGTATAAAGATAAGAGAAGTAGAAGGTAGTGTTATGTTTCTTGAAACTCCACACAAGCAATCACAGCTAAGTTTTTTGTTGTTGATGGTGGTGGTGGGTTTTTTTTTTTTTGTTTTGTTTTGTGTTTTGTTTTTAACGTGGCATTCAGCTGCATTCTGTCATATGCGTTAATACTCTGGGGTAGGAAAAGTACCCCTAAGCAGGAAAAGACGTGTGGTGTGTGGTCACAGTGTAATTGAAGCACAGAAGCCTGGTTTAGCCGTGCTTTTACCATTGACTGTGAGTCTTTCAGAGTTACGGAAGATGAAAGTGTAGATTGTGGCTGCTAATTCATCTTCTTCTCCCCTTGTTATTGGTACAAGGAGGAGGTACAAGACAGATCCTGTGAGCATGGGGAAAGGCACCCATTCTTCTGTTTGCTCTACATTGGACTTAAATTGCTGCAAAGTCATTCCCTGGGGGAATTCTGTAGTAACTGTAGGTTACAGATAAATACTCCCCACTTTGCTTTCCACAGCCTCAGCATTTTCAGCCCCATAAGAGATGTTCTGAACAAGCAAATGTGCTTTTAAGTTAACTCTAAAATATGTCCCTATATGTGGGAACTATTTTTAAGACAACAGCGAGGACCTGACAGACTGATATTTGCTGAAATGCAAATTGCCTCACATCTCTTTTGACCTTGCCGCACTATGAGGCCCTATCAAATTATCATTGTCCCATGGGAAAACATATTTTGCATTGTGCTGTGCATTAGTGGTCCCCTGAAAGATACTGGCCATTTTTAAGCTATGTAATGGGGAAGACAAAGTGGGTGGCAGAACAAAGAGATGGGGAAAGGCGAGGACCCCACAAGGGAAAAGTAAACAAAAAAAATGCAAAATGAAACAAAATTGAAAGAACGAAATGATAAAATAGAGTGATAAATAACACATACTGTATGCACTTATATCCATCAATTAATCAATCATCTGTCATCTAGCAATGATGTATCTGTCAACAATCTATCATCTACTAGCTGATTATATATCTATGCTTCCATCATATAGGAGGCTGGAGGAAGAATGGTTTATTTGAACTGAAGCAAATCAGAATAGGAAAAATAATCTTCATATTTTTTTGTCAAACAGGGTGAATGTGCCAAGAAAGTGCAATTGGGTCTGGGATGTTTGTCTCCTTCTCTTCTTTACTCTCAGCCATCCCTCTCCCCTACCTTTTCTGTCCTCATCCAAGCCAGGTGCTAAGCTTGAAAGCAGGATTATGAAAACTATTAAAATACTTATGAGAAACTAGTTTTGTCACCAGAACTTTCCAGGTGCAATCAAACCCTTTTCTTATCATAAACTGAAAAGCAAACTGTGGAATGAAGCCAGGAAACATGGTGTATTATAGCTCACTTAGAGGAACTGCAGATATTTTCTGTATCACCAATGTCAATACAATGGGGGACCCTTACGTCCTACCAACATACTTCTAGGTGTTCAACCATCCAACTCGATGTTTGGATATATTTCAAAAGAATGCAACACAAAACATTTTAGTGAGTGACTTTGACAAAAGGGCCACAGGAAGGAGAATGATAAGGAAAGCTGAAATCATGCTATGAAGAATAGATGAAATGCTCCACAAATAAGTGAAACCATATGATAATTGACTCTCTCTGCTTGACTTATTTCACTCAGCATAATCTCTTCCAGTCCCGTCCATGTTGCTACAAAACTTGGGTATTCATCCTTTCTTTTTTCTTTTTTTTTTTTTTTTTACAGCTTTATAAACATATCTTTTTATCCCCAGGGGTACAGGTCTACGATTCGCCAGGTTTACACACTTCACAGCATTCACCCTCCCCAATATCCATAACCCCACCCCCCTCTCCCAACCCCCTCCCCCCATCAACCCTCAGTTTGTTTTGTGAGATTAGGACAAGGGGAGATGGAGAGGAGAAGGGAGTTGAGGGAAATTGGAAGGGGAGGTGAACCATGAGAGACTATGGACTCTGAAAAACGATCTGAGAATTTTGAAGGGGTGGGGGGTGGGAGGTTGGGGGCACCAGGTGGTGGGTATTGTAGAGGGCACGGATTGCATGGAGCACTGGGTGTGGTGCAAAAATAATGAATACTGTTATGCTGAAAAAAATAAAAAAAATTAAAAAGATTAAAAAAAAAAAAGAATAGATGAAAGAATTAGAGATATTTAGATTGGAATAGGAAATACTCCTGGGGCTGGGATCTATGAAATATATGCAGGGCTTTCATGAGCAGGAAGAACTGAATTTGTTCCATTCTGTTGTAGACTGGTAGTTCTGATACTTTTCATCAGGACTCATCTTAGTGGACAGTCCTTACATCCATATAAAGGAGACTCCTAGCTGGACACTGCTTAGATAAAAATGCTTTTGGGTAGTGTGTAATCTCAGCCTTTTGTGTCATCCCACCCATTTCTCTCCCAATGGTATGCCATGTCATAGAGTTGGAGCACATGGGAAGGACAGATGGAGGGAACCAGAGGGTGGTAGGTTGCATCTCTATGGAAGAATGAACTTTCTAGTGATGAAAGTCCTGATAATGAATTTAATTGCTTTGATAGGCAGTGAGCTCTCTGTCACTCATGGTGTTCAAGGAGAAGTTTGATGACTTTCTGGTGGAAATGTGGCCATAATTTCCAAGTTTCCAATTTTATAATTCCAATTTTATAATTCTTGACAGAAGATATCAAATATGGCTTTAAAAAACCTTCAGATGAGTAAGTGTTCAAGAAAAATAGTGGGTTGGGTGATTACTATGTATTGTAGTGTATTGCAGTGTATTGTCATCTGAAAGGAAAGAGAAGCTCCATTTCAGGCTGGATACAGATTAAAGTAGGCACAGGAACAGCAAAACTATGCTGGACATGTGGCTCGAGAAATCCACGGAATATCAGGTGCACTTGCATGATCCTGAGAATGGAGAACGAGGATAACATAATTTTTTATTTAAAAAAATTACAGATAAATTTTGTAGTAAAAAAAAAAAAGTGTGCATTTTGCCCAAGAGGGAATTATTTCTATTTAAAAGCAGGCAGTGTACCAAGCACTTTATGCACATACCAGATTTTAAAAATTCTTATAACTACCCTGTGAAGTGGGTTACTCATTAAAGAAGTGACAAAGCCAGAATTGGTAGGATGCTAGAGGAGGCGTGTGTGTGTGTGTGTGTGTGTGTGTGTGTGTGTGTGTGTGTGTTTTGCCAATTCCCTACTGTGCCCCTACCTCTCTTTACACTTGTCTTGATCACAGCATGTGGCACATTGTACTATTGTCATCACTTTCTTGACCCCTCTCCTCCTTACTTGAGAATAGGCATCCTTTTACATCTCCCTGTATCTCAGTATCACCAGAACCTCTCACTGGTAGCAGCATACAGTTAGTGTTGCATAAATGTTTGTGAATAATTGTGTGTGAGGGAAAAGGGGCAGACACAGAAGAACTAACCTGAGAAGGCAGAAGTGAAAAGGAGATCAGAAAAATGATTCTAGTGCCAATAACATTTATATCATCAAATGATATAAAGATTTCTCTTCAGCTCACTTTGTGATCTAATAGTTTCACCACTAGCCGCATGTGCCTAGTTAAATATAAATTAATTCTAATTAGATAAAATTGAAAATTTTATTTCCTTAGTCACTCTACCCACAAGTGGCTCGTTGGCTATGTTATTGGATAGTGTAGATCTAGAATATTGAAGAGAGCTGTCATTGAAGAGAGCTCTGTAAGGATACACTGAAAGAGAACCAAAAAGCAATATTTCTGAAGAAATAAGGAGAAATTTTAAAAGACAAAAGTTCAAGTGTTTTGTATGGATTAAAATATAGCAGGAAAAAAAGAGCAGGGATGAGGAAGAAGTACAACAGGAAGAGAGTCTTTGAAGAGGAACAATAAAACAAAGCAAAGCAAAAATACTTCAGAAGAAACAGATTAATATAAGGTGCCCCAATTCTAGTGAGGCTTCCCTTACTACCCAGAAGTAGAGTATACCCGCAGAATCTTTTCTAGACCATGATGGCATATAGTGAAGGAGAAATTACCATATCATAAAGCAAAAGTCTTCTTCAGATTTCTTCCAGTTAGTGAAATCGGGTACTAATGTAAGTCTTTCCTAAAAGGGAAGTGGCAAAAGTTGATTTCTGGGTAGTGGGGGAAACCTGCAGTTCCTTAAATAATAGGGACCCTAACATCCATCGGTCTTCCCATATTCCTTAGTTCAGGTCCACTTTCAATCCCATAGTCCTCTAGAGTAATTACTCTCTTTCTGCCACCTCAGATCTGGAGTCCTCTTTTATGTCATCGTACTTCTCAGCAACGATGCCAGCCTGCAACATCCCAGCCTTCCCCTCCTCATGCCTGCACCCGCGCGGCCAAATGAGGCTGGAGAAAAGCCCATTATCATGCTGACTGGTTGCACATTAAAGTCCCGACGACTGAACTGATGTCTTTACCTTATGCCCACAGCACTAACAATCAAGCACAGAGCATTTCTGTTGTCCATGCCCTCTCCTTCTTTGGGGTAACTTCCTGCACCTGTGTCCATATGCTATCCTCTCCCTTCTGTTGCTGTGGGTAAATTGTTCTCTGAGGCCAACCCCCTAACCAAGCACTACACCTCCTGACTTTCTGTTCCTCAGTTACTCCAGAAATTGTCCCATTTCTCGCCTGTACCACCAATTTATTTCTATTGATTATTACAAACATTCTGCAATTTCTTCCATCTTTTTTTTTTAAAGATTTTTTTTTTTTTAATTTATTTGACAGATCACAAGCAAGCAGAGAGGCAGGCAGAGAGAGACAGGAGGAGGAGGCAGACTCCCTGCTGAGCAGAGAGCCCTATGCGGGACTCGATCCCAGGACCCTGAGATCATGACCTGAGCCGAAGGCAGAGGCCCTAACCACTGAGCCACCCAGGGGCCCCAATTTCTTCCATCTTAAAAAAAATTCTGGCTTCATCCTTTATCAGTTTTCCTTTTTAGAAAATCTGCTTGGAAAAAATTGCTTTTCTTTTCTGTCTCCACTTTCCTCATTCTCTCATAATACCAAGTTAATCCAGTTTTCTTTTTTCCTACTCCCCCCTCATGTCAAGGAGCCAGTAACCACTATAGTTAAATTTAATGACAATTCTTAACCCTCATCTTATTTGATCAGGTAGCAACACTGGGTTCAGTGGATCAATTCTTTGAAACATCTTTTTTTTTTTTTTTTTTTTTCATTTTACTTCCAGGACACCCAACTCTCCTGGTCTTTTATTTCATTGATTATTATGTTTCAGTCTCTTCTCTCAGTCCTCATTCTCATGACTTCCATTACCTGGCTCTATCCTGTATCTCTCCCCAGCCCTCCAGAACTCACATATCCTGCTGCTGCCTCTCCTTTCCACTCAGGCATCTAACAGCCGTGCACATCCAGACGTCCTCTTGAAGCATCTTCACAACTTCAGTTTATGGCAACTCCTCCAAAAGCTGGAATCCGCCTCATCTCTTACCTGTCTCTCACATCCGACAGACACCCATCTGCAGATCTTATTGGCTCTATCCTCAAAATGTTCCTGTAGTCTGAACCCTTTTCACCACTTCCACCCTGTCTGCTCAGGTTTCAGCCGGCATTCTTTCTCACACACGTTATTACAGACTCTTCCTGACAGTTCTCCTGCTTCCGTGCTCTGTCTTTATGACTGTTCAACCGGCAGCCATAACAATACTGTTAAAACAAGGTCAGATCATGCCTGGTGAAATTCCTCTGTTCATTAAGCTCTAAGAGCTCTCCTCTCACTCAGTGAAAACCAAAATCCTTACAGTGGCCTGCAAGACCTTACAAAACCCTCCCCCTCCCCCTAAATTCCAACACCTTTGTTATCTTATTATTCTTATCTTGTACTTCCTTCCCTTGTAGTTAGTCTACTGTAGAGAAACTGACACCCTTGTTGTCCCTTGAACTTACCAGGCTTGCTGCTCTCAACACAGGGCACGTGTCTTTTTTTTTTTTTCTTTTTCCCTCTGCCTAGAACATTCTTCACCTACATATTCACATACCTCATATACTTCAGATATTTATTAAAATGTTCTTTAGTATAGGATTCTAAGAGAAAAGAGACCAAATGCAATTTTTTTCCCAAGAGACTCTAGTGAATACAACAGGAATATATATAGCTGTGGAAGAATTGAGTTTATAGAAGAAAATCACTCAAAGAAAAAAAAAATCACTCAAAGACACGGTTTCCATTTAACACTCATCATGGAGATTTTGAAAAATAGATGATTATCTTAGTTGAATGATGAATTGTGATAAAACTTAAATCATTGCATTATATTATGGCATATATATCAAATGTATACAATGTAATACTATATAATATTATATACCATATTATACCACATAAATGTAGATTTTGAAAAACATGATATCTTAGTTGGATGACGAATTTGAATTGTAATAAAACTTAGGAGCTTCTTTATATAAATAGGCTAACAGTCTGGAACAAATACAACAAAACATGATGTAGGCCAGTAGACTTTGGATAATTTTTTCTCTAGAAAAGAAAATAGATTGCAAAATAGAAGACAAAATATCTATCATTCTGTAATAATAACCAAAATCAATTCCTTGAAATCTCAGAGAGATTGTAGTGACAGGAAGAAGATAAATAAATTCCTCTTGGAACATGAAAGGCTTAGAAATATAGGGAAACTGATCAGACGTCTCTACCCTATTCAGTCCATCCAGTGCTATGACATTAGCTTTTGGGGAAAAAGGAAAATCATAGCAAGTGATATAAATGTCTCCTGCTACTTTTTAATGAGAAGAAAAAAAAATGAACACATGTTGAAAGGTTACAATGTGCCAGGCATTATGAGAAGATTTTAAAATGTGATAGTAGTCCAGTTACTTGGGTGGCTCAGTCAATTAAGCCTCTGCCTTTGGCTCAAGTCATGATCCCAGGCTCCTGGGATTGAGCCACATGTGGGTCTCTGTTCAGAAGGGGAGCCTGCTTCTCCCCTCTGCACCTCCCTCACCCTAGCTCATACATAGTCTCTCTCTCTCTCCTAAAAGAAAGCAATAGTCCTCAAAATGGTCCATGTGGTGGATGATGTTATCTCCTCTTACAGATGAAGAAACTGAAGTTTTGGGGGTCCAGGTGAAATTATCATCATGCACTGTCCATTACAGAGCCTGTTCTCCTTCTCTTCCACCATCTTGAAGAATTTAAAGACAAGCTGAAAACATAGAAGTGGAAAGTACAATATTCAAGGAACAAATAAATGCATTTGTATGTTAGGAATTAAGAAGATATGTAAAAAAAAAATAAAGAAAATATTAGGCCAAATCTAAATAAAGTCATGACCTACATGCATGTCAGAGTGTGGAAGAAATAACAAGAATGGCCCAAATTCATTTTTAGGTATGTGGTTGTCCAATTATCATATGATTTCATTCATATGTGGAACATAAGGAATAGCATGGAGGACCACAGAGGAAGGGAAGGAAAACCGAATGGGAAGAAATCAGAGAGGCAGACAAACCATGAGAGACTCTGGGAACCAAACTGAGGGTTACAGAAAGGAAGGAAGGGTGGGGGAATGGAGTAACTGGGTGGTGGGTATTAAGTAGGGTATGTGTGGCGATGAGCCCTGGGTGTTATATGCAACTAATGAATCACTGAACACTACATCAAAAACTAATGATGTACTATATGCTGGCTAATTGACCATCATCATCATCATCATCATCAAGAAATAAAGAGAGGCGCTAATAGGATTACTTGATAAAAAGGGGATTTGGAAAGATAATCCTGAAAGAACAACCATGACTAATGGAGAAGTTCTTCATAGGTTAGTTTGGGGAACAAGAAAGTGCAGGGAGAGGAGCAAGAACAGGGTCAAAAGCTAGCATAGAAGCAAAAAAATAATCCACAAGCAGGCTTCTTAGCTCAGGAAAACAAGATTATGCATGGCCTCTTGGAAATGGAAGCTGTTTTGGGCCTGCTGACCTAGTTCCTGAGTGCTAAGGGAGTTTTGAGGGCTGCTAGGAAAATGGTCTTTATCATCTTGGACCACCACCTAGGGGAAAAAGCAGACTCCCAGATGGAAGGAATACAATGAATAATCCTTGACCGACTGATGGTGTCAAAAGTGGTGAGACAGAGGAAAAGGAATAACTGATACTAACTACAGAGTCATTGCAGGATTTGTTTCAGGAGCCTGCTGCAAAGCCAACATTCCTCAAAGTCGCTGGAAAGAGATGACCCTTTGGTGAGAAACCTTCACTTTTCCAGGTGGTAGAGGCATCAAAGAATGATTATTTCATTTGTTTATGTAGCACCGAGAAGAAAATCATGACACGTGCCTAGAGGTGGTGGAGAAGAAACTGACGGAAGAGTGTGGCAGTGGGCCCAGATGCCATGCTTAACACACTGAAGGGGAAGGAATGTGAGTCCCAGGGCAGTTTTAGGCCAAGGACAGTAGTGTCTGTAGGAAACGTCAGACAAAAGAGAACTATCTGTATATATGTATACTTGACCCTACAACACCAAGCGGTTAAGGACATTGATCCACATACAGCTTTGACTCCCCCCAAACTTAACTACAATAGCCTTACTATTGACCAGAAGTGAATTAAACATATTTTGTTTGTTGTTTGTATCATATACTGTATCCTTACATTAAAGTAAGCTAAAGAAAATGTTAGTGAGGATATAATAAGGAAGAGAAAATGCAGTTATAGTACTATGATACCTTTTTTTTTAAAGATTTTATTTATTTGAGGGGGAGGAGTCAAGATGGCAGAGAAGTAGCAGGCTGAGAGTACTTCAGGTAGCGGGAGATCAGCTAGATAGCTTATCTAAAGATTGCAAACACCTACAAATCCAACGGGAGATCGAAGAGAAGAACAGCAATTCTAGAAACAGAAAATCAACTACTTTCTGAAAGGTAGGACTGGTGGAGAAGTGAATCCAAAGCGACGGGAAGATAGACCGCGGGGGGGAGGGGCCGGCTTCCGGCAAGTGGCGGAGCAGCGGAGCACAAAATCAGGACTTTTAAAAGTCTGTTCCGCTGACGGACATCGCTCCAGAGGCTTAACTGGAGTGAAGCCCACACAGGGTCAGCGTGGCCTCAGGTCCCGCAGGATCAGAGAAGGATCGGGGGTGTCTGAGTGTCGCAGAGCTTACAGGTATTAGAACAGGGAAGCCGGCTACAGAGACAGAGCTGAGGAGTGAGCTCTAAGCTCGGGGTTACCTTGAACCGGTCGCAGGCTCAGTCAGCTCCGAGTGCGGCCAGAGGCCAGGGTGAAGGGAGTAATTGGGCGCTGTTCTCTGAGAGTGCACTGAGGAGTGGGGCCCCAGGCTCTGGGCTCCTCCGGGCTGGAGACTGGGAGGCCGCCATCTTCATTTCTGTCCTCCGGAACTCTACGGAAAGCGCTCAGGGAACAAGCTCACGAAAGTAAACCGGAGCGGATTACTCAGCCCGGCCCCTAGTAAGGGCGATGCAATTCCACCTGGGGCAAAGACGCTTGAGAATCACTACAACAGGGCCCTCCCCCAGAAGATCAACAAGAAATCCAGCCAGGACCAAGTTCACCTACCAAGGAGTGCAGTTTCAATACCAAGGAGAGCAGCGGTATTCCAGAGGAGGAGAAAGCAAAGCACGGAACTCATGGCTTTCTCCCCATGATGCTCTAGCCTTGCAGTTAATTTAATTTTTTTCTTTTTCAATTTTTTTTTCCTTTTCTTCTGCCAAAATTTTTTTTAACTTTTCCCTTTTCTTTTTTAACGTTTTTTAACTAGTTTATCTAATGTATAT
Source organism: Lutra lutra (assembly GCF_902655055.1). Classification (NCBI taxonomy): domain Eukaryota; kingdom Metazoa; phylum Chordata; class Mammalia; order Carnivora; family Mustelidae; genus Lutra; species Lutra lutra. The sequence goes on from NC_062280.1 coordinate 100,502,880, forward strand.
ATATTTTTTCTTTTTTATATTTTTTCTTTATTCATTTTCTTTTTTTTAATTGTTTCTTTTTTTCCCCCTTTTTTTTTCTTTTTTCTTTCTGAACCTCTTTTTATCCCCTTTCTCCCCCCTCACGATTTGGGATCTCTTCTGATTTGGTTAAAGCATATTTCCTTGAGGTTGTTGCCACCCTTTTAGTATTTTACTTGCTCCTTCATATACTCTTAACTGGACAAAATGACAAGGCAGAAAATTCACCACAAAAAAAGAACAAGAGGCAGTACTGAAGGCTAGGGAACTAATCAATACAGACATTGGTAATATGTCAGATCTAGAGTTCAGAATGATGATTCTCAAGGTTCTAGCCGGGCTCAGAAAAGGCGTGGAAGATATTAGAGAAACCCTCTCAGGAGATATAAAAGCCCTTTCTGGAGAAATAAAAGAACTAAAATCGAACCAAGTTGAAATCAAAAAAGCTATTAATGAGGTGCAATAAAAAATGGAGGCTCTCACTGCTAGGATAAATGAGGCAGAAGAAAGAAAGCAATATAGAAGACCAAATGACAAAGAATAAAGAAGCTGAGCAAAAGAGGGACAAACAGCTACTGGACTACGAGGGGAGAATTCGAGAGATAAGTGACACCATAAAACGAAACAACATTAGAATAATTGGGATTCCAGAAGAAGAAGAAAGAGAGAGGGGAGCAGAAGGTATATTGGAGAGAATTATTGGAGAGAATTTCCCCAATATGGCAAAGGGGACAAGCATCAAAATCCAGGAGATTCAGAGAACCCCCCTCAAAATCAAGAAGAATAGGTCCACACCCCGTCACCTAATAGTAAAATTTACAAGTCTTAGTGAAGAACAGAAAATCCTGAAAGCAGCCTGGGAAAAGAAGTCTGTAACATACAATGGTAAAAATATTAGATTGGCAGCAGACTTATCCACAGAGACCTGGCAGGCCAGAAAGAGCTGGCATGATATATTCAGAGCAATAAATGAGAAAAACATGCAGCCAAGAATACTATATCCAGCTAGGCTATCATTGAAAATAGAAGGAGAGATTAAAAGCTTCCAGGACAAACAAAACTGAAAGAATTTGCAAACACCAAACCAGCTCTACAGGAAATATTGAAAGGGGTCCTCTAAGCAAAGAGAGACCCTAAAAGTAGTAGATCAGAAAGGAACAGAGACAATATACAATAACAGTCACCTTACAGGCAATACAATGGCACTAAATTCATATCTCTCAATACTTACCCTGAATGTTAATGGGCTAAATGCCCCAATCAAAAGACACAGGGTATCAGAATGGATAAAAAAACAAAACCCAACTATACATTGCCTACAAGAAACTCATCTTAAACCTGAAGACACCTCCAGGTTTAAAGTGAGGGGGTGGAAAAGAATTTACCATGCTAATGGACATCAGAAGAAAGCAGGGGTGGCAATCCTTATATCAGATCAATTAGATTTTAAGCCAAAGACTATAATAAGAGATGAGGAAGGACACTATATCATCCTCAAAGGATCTGTCCAACAAGAAAATCTAACAATTTTAAATATCTATGCCCCTAACGTGGGAGCAGCCAACTATATAAACCAATTAATAACAAAATCAAAGAAACACATCGATAATAATACAATAATAGTAGGGGACTTTAACACTCCCCTCACTGAAATGGACAGATCATCCAAGCAAAAGATCAACAAGGAAATCAAGGCCTTAAATGACACACTGGACCAGATGGACATCACAGATATATTCAGAACATTTCATCCCAAAGCAGCAGAGTACACATTCTTCTCTGGTGCACATGGAACATTCTCCAGAATAGATCATATCCTTGGTCTTAAATCAGGTCTCAACCGGTATCAAAAGATTGGGATCATTCCCTGCATATTTTTGGACCACAATGCTCTGAAGCTAGAACTCAATCACAAGAGGAAAGTTGGAAGGAACCCAAATACATGGAGACTAAAAAGCATCCTTCTAAAGAATGAATGGGTCAATGAGGAAATTAAAGAAGAATTGAAAAAATTCATGGAAACAAATGATAATGGAAACACAATGGTTCAAAATCTGTGGGACACAACAAAGGCAGTCTTGAGAGGAAAATATATAGTGGTACAAGCCTTTCTCAAGAAACAAGAAAGGTACACAACCTAACCCTACACCTAAAGGGAGCTGGAGAAAGAACAAGAAAGGAACCCTAAACCCAGCAGGAGAAGAGAAATATTAAAGATAAGAGCAGAAATCAATGAAATAGAAACAAACAAACAAACAAAAACAAAACAATAGAACAAATCAATGAAACTAGGAGCTGGTTCTTTGAAAGAATTAATAAGATTGATAAAACCCTGGCCAGACTTATCAAAAAAAAAAAAAAAAAAAAAGAGAAAGGACCCAAATAAATAAAATCACGAATGAAAGAGGAGAGATCACAACGAACACCAAAGAAATACAGACAATTATAAGAACATACTATGAGCAACTCTATGCCAACAAATTTGACAATCTGGAAGAAATGGATGCATTCCTAGAGACATATAAACTACCACAACTGAACCAGGAAGAAATGGAAAGCCTGAACAGACCCATAACCAGTAAGGAGATTGAAACAGTCATCAAAAATCTACAAACAAACAAAAGCCCAGGGCCAGACGGCTTCCCGGGGGAATTCTACCAAACATTTAAAGAAGAACTAATTCCTATTCTCCTGAAACTGTTCCAAAAAATAGAAATGGAAGGAAAACTTCCAAACTCATTTTATGAGGCCAGCATCACCTTGATCCCAAAACCAGACAAGGATCCCATCAAAAAAGAGAACTACAGACCAATATCCTTGATGAACACAGATGCAAAAATTCTCACCAAAATACTAGCCAATAGGATTCAACAGTACATTAAAAGGATTATTCACCACGACCAAGTGGGATTTATTCCAGGGCTGCAAGGTTGGTTCAACACCCGCAAATCAATCAATGTGATACAACACATTAATAAAAGAAAGAACAAGAACCATATGATACTCTCCATAGATGCTAAAAAAGCATTTGACAAAGTACAGCATCCCTTCCTGATCAAAACTCTTCAAAGTGTAGGGATAGAGGGCACATACCTCAATATTATCAAAGCCATCTATGAAAAACCCACCGCAAATATCATTCTCAATGGAGAAAAACTGAAAGCTTTTCCGCTAAGGTCAGGAACACGGCAGGGATGTCCGTTATCACCACTGCTATTCAACATAGTACTAGAAGTCCTAGCCTCAGCAATCAGACAACAAAAGGAAATTAAAGGCATCCGTATCGGCAAAGAAGAAGTCAAACTATCACTCTTTGCAGATGATATGATACTATATGTGGAAAACCCAAAAGACTCCACTCCAAAACTGCTAGAACTTGTATAGGAATTCAGTAAAGTGTCAGGATATAAAATCAATGCACAGAAATCAGTTGCATTTCTCTACACCAACAACAAGACAGAAGAAAGAGAACTTAAGGAGTCAATTCCATTTACAATTGCATCCAAAACTATAAGATACCTAGGAATAAACCTAACCAAAGAGGCAAAGAATCTATACTCAGAAAACTCTAAAGTACTCATGAAAGAAATTGAGGAAGACACAAAGAAATGGAAAAATGTTCCATGCTCCTGGATCGGAAGAATAAATATTGTGAAAATGTCTATGCTACCTAAAGCAATCTACACATTTAATGCAATTCCTATCAAAGTACCATCCATTTTTTTTCAAAGAAGTGGAACAAATAATCCTAAAATTTATATGGAACCAGAAAAGACCTCGAATAGCCAAAGGAATATTGAAAAAGAAAGCCAAATTGGTGGCATCACAATTCCGGACTTCAAGCTCTATTACAAAGCTGTCATCATCAAGACAGCATGGTACTGGCACAAAAGCAGATACATAGATCAATGGAACAGAATGGAGAGCCCAGAAATAGACCCTCAACTCTGTGGCCAACTAATCTTCGACAAAGCAGGAATGAATGTCCAATGGAAAAACGACAGCTTCTTCAATAAATGGTGTTGGGAAAATTGGACAGCCACATGCAGAAAAATGAAATTGGACTATTTCCTTTCACCACACATGAAAATAGACTCAAAATGGATGAAGGACCTCAATGTGAGAAAGGAATCCATCAAAATCCTTGAGGAGAACACAGGCAGCAACCTCTTCGACCTCAGCCGCAGCAACATCTTCCTAGGAACATCGCCAAAGGCAAGGGAAGCAAGGGCAAAAAATGAACTATTGGGATTTTATCAGGATCAAAAGCTTTTGCACAGCAAAGGACTCAGTTAACAAAACCAAAAGACAACTGACAGAATGGGAGAAGATATTTGCAAACGACATATCAGATAAAGGGCTAGTGTCCAAAATCTATAAAGAACTTAGCAAACTCAACACCCGAAGAACAAATAATCCAATCAAAAAATGGGCAGAAGACATGAACAGACATTTCTGCAAAGAAGACATCCAGATGGCCAACAGACACATGAAAAAGTGCTCCATATCACTCAGCATCAGGGAAATGCAAATCAAAACCACAATGAGATAACACCTCACACCAGTCAGAATGGCTAAAATTAACAAGTCAGGAAATGACAGATGCTGGCGAGGATGCGGAGAAAGGGGAACCCTCCTATACTGTTGGTGGGAATGCAAGCTGGTGCAACCACTCTGGAAAACAGCATGGAGGTTCCTCAAAATGTTGAAAATAGAACTACCCTAGGACCCAGCAATTGCACTGCTAGGTATTTACCCTAAAGATACAAACGTAGTGATCCGAAGGGGCACGTGCACCCGAATGTTTATAGCAGCAATGTCTACAATAGCCAAACTAAGGAAAGAACCTAGATGTCCATCCACTGACGAATGGATAAAGAAGATGTGGTATATATACACAATGGAATACTATGCAGCCATCAAAAGAAATGAAATCTTGCCATTTGCGATGACGTGAATGGAACTAGAGGGTATCATGCTCAGCGAAATAAGTCAATCGGAGAAAGACAACTATCATATGATCTCCCTGATATGAGGGAGAGGAGATACAACATGGGGGGTTAAGAGGGTAGGAGAAGAGTAAATGAAACAAGATGGGATTGGTAGGGAGACAAACCATAAGTGACTCTTAATCTCACAAAACAAACTGAGGGTTGCTGGGGAGAGGGAGATTGTGGGGGTGGGGTTATGGACATTGGGGAGGGTATGTGTTATGGTGAGTGCTGTGAAGTGTGTAAACCTGGTGATTCACAGACCTGTACCCCTGGGGATAAAAATATATTATATGTTTATAAAAAATAAAATTAATAAAAAAAAGATTTTATTTATTTGAGAGAGGATGAGAGTAAGCACATGCAGGGGAAGGACCAAAGGGGAAAGGAGAGGGAGAGGGAAAGATTTGCAAGCAGATTCCATGCTGAGCTCAGAGCCCGATCTCATAATCCTGAGCTCATGACCTGAGCCAAACCCAAGAGTGGGATGCTTGACTGACTGAGCCACCCAGGTGGCCCTGTGCATATTTATTTAAACAATAACAAAAATATCCATGTATAGGTGGACCCATGCAGTTCAAACTCATGTTGTTCTAAGGTCAGGTGTGTGTGTGTGTGTTTGTGTGTGTGTGTAAACTGAAGAGAGGGACTAATAATTGTTAATCCCCTACAGTATGCTATTTCCTTCACTTGTATTATTTTATTTGTTCTTCATTGTGAATCTGTGAATATTATACTCCTGAGACTGATGGAGCATTCATGTTTTGCTCAAAGTTACAGTGCTCATACACTCATAAAACCTGAACATCTGAATCCAAGCCTGGCCAGCTGGCTGATTTACTATCCCTACTCCTTCCACTGGGCCAGACTGCCTTCAGATGACAGGCTGAAAGAAGAAGGTGGGAAGAAGTGGAAGAAAAGTTGAAGAATATCAGAGATGAATAACAGCACAGTAACAGATAAGCTGGTGGTTGTGATATTAAAAGCATCAGTAAAATTTTTTGGCATGTAGATTAACAGGGTTAAAGTAGAAATTTCTACTGGTTACAACCAGTGTGGTGTTTTTAGAGCGGGAGCTGTCAGTGCCAGGATGGATGTGGTAGCCAGATACCAAAGTCCTATCAGTAAAGAAATGGCATGCTCCATGGGTTTAAATGGAGAGTTTTAATGAAAGGACTGTTGACCCAGGTGCAGAAAGAGTTAAAGGCTAATGAAACTTTCAGGGGTGAGTAAGAGGGCAAGTCTCCCAATTTTTTTTAAGGAATGGAGGTATTAGAAAAACAATATTTCATTTGTTTATGTCACTACCCCTGGTCCTGAAAAAGGGAGGAGAAGGAATGGTATTACTGGAATTTGTCATCTCTGGAATTGGGTAAGAGCTATAGCTTTAAGGCAGGTGTTGCTGGAAAGAAGCTATGGTCTTAGAAGAACACAAATACTGCTGAAAACATAACTAGGCATAGAGGGACCTGGAGACAGAGAGGATCAATACTCCTGCCTCTATTTGCTTCAACCCTATGATCTGCCATCAGGACAAGATGGCTTGGATAAACAGTCCATAGAGATGCCCCTTTTGGGGCACAGAGCAAGGTAGAAAGAGTGGAAAAGAATAAAAGCCTACAAAGGGGCTTTAGTATCATGCACGAGCTAACAAGCACACCTACTGTCCTGGAGCCACCCCAAATAAAACAACACTAAATAAAAACAAAGCACCTGCTCTGCAAATGCAGACTCAAGACATGGCCTTTGACAATGTCTTACCGGCAAAATTTCTATCTCTAAGCCATCCTACATAGAAATTCTTCAGCCACCAATGGGTAGGGGAAAATGCTTTTCCCAGAGAGGGGTGAGAAGAGAAAACAACACAAGTAATTGTCTGACTTAAATAAGAGAAAGTCAGGAAGACAAAGCTAATGGGGATGCTATGGTTAAGGGAGCATAGAAATTAAGAGGAAGAACAGGTCAGTTAATGTTACAGAATAAAGTTTTAATGGCACATTATTAAGGCAGAAGTGAAGGAACAAATCATGATCCCCCAAATCATGATCTGGGGATAAAGTCTCTGGGGCTGCAGAAAGGTGATGTTCATATTCTTTCTCCCTGGCCTCTACAGCAGCATTCGACACAGAGTTAGATCAAAGGTCTGGAAAAAGTGAGCAGCATTAACTCATTTATACTTCAAATAGCCTACTGAAAGAAGTTTCATTATCCCCACTTTATAAAATGGCAGAGTTAAATCATTGCCCAAGAACACGTACGTATTCATAGGTAAAGCTAGAGACCAACCTTCTACAGCCAAGTCCCTTGGACAATTGGTCTATCTACAGAGAACTTCAGAAGATGTCTCTGTCCAGTATAGGGACTGAAGCCATGCTGGGTCAATATCACACGCCTGAGGGACTATTTGGGCATATCAGTTTTCAACAAGTTACCTTTACTGTAGATAAACAGAGGGTCCATCCAATGGCTACTGGATGATGCAGGGTTCTCTTTTGGCATACTTTCCTAAAAATCCATGAGAATATACTCTCAGACATGTCTCCATTCCTACAGTAACAGGCATGATTGCAACTGTATTAGTTTGCTGGGGCTTCCTGAACAAAGGACCCCAAACAGCTGGCTTCTGCAACAGAAATGTGTTGCCTTGCAGTTCTGGAGGCTGGAAGTATCAAATTGAGGTGTTGGCTGTGTTGGTTCTTTTTGAGGTAGGGGTAATCTGTTCCATGCTTTTCCCTAGCTTCTCATGGTTTGTTGACAGTCTTTGTTGTTTCTTAACTCGAGAAAACATTGACCTGATCTCTCTCTGCCTTTATCTTCATGTGTCATTCTCCCTGTGTGCCCATCTCTGTGTTCACATTTCTACTTTTTAGGAGGACACAGATCATATGGGATTAGAGTCCACCTTAATGACCTCCTTTCATCTACTTATATTAGCAATGATCCTAATTGCAAATAGGGTAACATTCTGAAGTGCTGGGGTTTAGGATTTCAACATATGAATTGAGGGGGCTATTGGTCAGCCCATAAAGGCAACTTAAAGATGTGTCAGCAAGTTTTTTTTTTTAGATTTTTAAAAAAAATTTATTTGACAGAGAGAGAGATCATAAGTAGGCAGAGAGGCAGACAGAGAGAGAGGGAGCAGGCCTCCCTGCTGAGCAGAGAGCCTGATGCGAAGCTCGATCCCATGATCCTGAGATCATGACCCGAGCCACAGGCAGAGGCTTAACCCACTGAGCCACCCAGCCGCCCCATGTCAGCAAGTCTTAAGAATTGATTTGTAAGGCTTCATCGGGTGGAAGATCTTAAAGAGAAAATACAGATGAAAAGAAAACAGTGGGCATTTAGAATATTACTCATAAGAACTATGATAGCTGATACTTGTACAAATGGAGTTGGCTTTGGTGCTGAAAAATCAATTATACGAAAATGTATAATGTGCAAATACATTTTATAATAACCTCTGTGAATCAAATGAGATACCATATGTGATGGCACTTTGCAAGCTGTGTGCTCTTCAAATTAAGGCATTAATTTTATTGCCATTACTATGTTTTTATTTATATAGGTAGCTTACATTGTTACACTGAACATTTCTCACTTATATGGTCCATTTCTTTTTACTTCAGTTACATCCTTGGTTAGTAGCATATATGTCTCTTTCCTCCTAGGAAACTGAGCCCCTTTGTATTTTTCCCTTGTTTATTCTAAAACGTCTTTTCCTATTCTCATTTAAAGGCAGAGAAAAGTTTTGGTACTGGGTTGTTCAAATGGCCAACTCTAACTAAACACCAATAAGTTCATCAACAGAAGGAAGTTAAATTGTCAGCATAATCAACACATTGACTGCAAACTCGTTCACATACTGACCTATTAAAAACTGAGAAAAATGGGGCGCCTGGGTGGCTCAGTCCTTAAGCATCTGGCTTCGGCTCAGGTCATGATCCTAGGGTCCTGGGATGGACCCCCACTTCGGGCTTCCTGCTCAGCAGGGAGCCTGCTTCTCCCTCTCCCATTTCCCTTGCTTGTGTTCTCGCCCTCGCTGTTTCTCTCTGTCAAATAAATAAATAAATCTTGAAAAAAATTTGAGAAAAATGTCTTGGGTGCTTCGGGCACATTTAGCTAATGCCTGCAATGACTTCCGGTTCGCTCTTCGTCTACTATCATGAATTTTCCTTTTCAGTCATAACCTGTTCCCAGACTGACATGTGTCTAATACCCTTCTATTTAATTAATGTCTCTGTATAAAATAAAAAAAAGAGAGAAAATGTATTATTGGATGTCTGTGTGTAACTTGGAACTCAAATATGAAAACATTCCTTTGATTTATGTAAAATGAAAATTGTAGCTAATACAGGCCTTATCACTTGTACTTTTCTTGGCCGTTGCCTTCCCCTCTAAGTTACTCTCAAATCTGGCCACTCTGCCCTGAGACTCTAGTAATTTACAGTGTAGTTCATTCATGCAGGATATATCGAGTGTCCGTCACATATCGTGTGTTGTGCTAAGAGCTATAGCAAAGATGAGGCTACTTGCTACATTTGGGATTTAGTGGATTTAATGTTACTGTTTTGATTAATGACTAAGCACACGGGTTGCTGATAAGCAGTCCTCTGCGGCTTCGAGAAGGTGCCGACGTGACCTTTGCACCGTTGGGCTGAGGCGGGAGCCCCTCTCTCCTGAGGGAGCAGAATTGACTGCTCAGCACCCACAGCTCAGTGGCTTGTTCTTTGCTTTGCCACAGCCTTGACTCTCATTAATTTTTAATTTCCTGAATTTTGTAAGGGGAAGTAATGTACTGTAATGACAATCACTGCAAGTCTTAAAGTGTGTCTCTCCAAAAATGCCACATCTCGTTTCCCCACGTAAAATATAATCTAGATTAGGAGTTTAGAAATATGAGTCTTGACATTCTCAGCCACTGAGAGAGCCCTCCCCACCCTTGCTCTGCTTCCTGAACTTTCTACAGAATCTATAGTATAATCTCACCAACCAAACATCAAATTATTTCTCATGCAGCTGTGTAAGAGCTGGCATATGTGGAAAGGGACTTAACAAAAATAGGAATAAAACCTGGCTGCTATCTTTAAGGAGTTTATAATCTAGTTGGGGAAATGAGACAGGTTTCTTTTCTTGGCACCAACACAAGTCAAGAAAGCAGAGGATGATAAGTAACAAATGAATAGCTCTCCCTGTGCCTGATTCATTACCAGGAGTCTTCAGAGCCAGGGTACATCGAGCCACAAAAATACCTTTTTCCTAGAGCCATAGAATGAGGGGTCTTTAAGTAGGCCACCTGACGGAGTGGACTTATCAGTCTAGAAGCAGGGGTGACAAGGACATAGGAGGCAGCCGTTTTGCAATTGGAAATGTGAATTTGTTTTCTAAAAGGCTTTCATTAACAAAATTATGTGCAGCGAAAGGGCAATGATGGAAAGCACCTACTTCCTTCCTTTGTGGGTTAGATAACATTTATGAGCTTTAAATTTCTAGGGAACTTGAAGGTGCTTAAACTGGGCAAGGATGGAGATTAAAATCGCCTTTGATGATGACGGAAAGTGGTATTACCATTGAGGCCTCCTCGGTGCCCCTGCTGGTGGACGCAAATGTATTTTCTCCATTTAAAAGGATTTCCTTCTGGCTCCCACCTTCCCCGGGCATTTGGTCATGATGGGGTTCAGTTTGACTGATTAATTTCAGTTCTTCTGCTTCACACAAGGTAGACAGTGATGAATTGATATATTAAAGATGTGATTAATGGTTACTTTCCATTCAGTGTAATTATCAGGTGATAGTTTCAATGAAAAATGCTAGAAAATGAAACTTTTCACTCCAGATAACTATCCACCCTGTCTGGAAAGAAAAATGGGTCTCTATTTTCAACATATTACTGTAGAACAAGGCCATGAGAGAGAGAGAGCACGCGCACTGGTTTTGTGAGTTTTGTAGAATAAGATAGATTTAGAAGAGTGGCTGTCTCCAGAGAAATTCTTGGAGAGGGAATCTCTGGATAACAGCACTTTCTTTTACCTTAATCCTGGCTTATTTTACCACCCCTTACCTAGACTTAACAGTCATTTCTGGCACATAATCCACTTTGCAGATTGTGTTGGGTTAATATCCCTAAAGTACTGTATTAATCATATCACGTCTTTTTCCAGAAACTTCTAACAACTTTGCATTAATATAGCAGGAATAATGAAAATTGTCAGCATGACACTTAAGACCCTGTGATAAAGGACAAACCCTCTGTTGATGTTTCAGTTCTAATCCTTTGATCTCTCAAGACATATCACCTCACAGTCATCTCAGCTAGCCCTGTTCCTACTGAACTCAGCTTGACCTTGATCTTTTTTCCTCCTGTTTCTAACTGTGAGGAAAAATTGTGGACACCTTTAAAATGAACCAAAAGATTATTATGCGACCTCAGTACAGAAATTGTTATATTGTGTAGAACACACCCTCTGAATTATCTGTTCCTGTGTGGTTTGTGCATCTCTTTGTTTTGGAGATATTATACAGCTTTATAGAGTGAGATGTTAACTGGTAGAAATAGATAGTGATAAAAATTATTCATTTTTTTGAACTTTATTTTATTTTTTCAGGGTTCCAAGATTCATTGCTTATGTATCACACTCAGTATCCCATGCAATAGGTGCCCTCCTTTATACCCACCAATGGGCTTACCCAATCCCCCACCTCCCTCCCCTCCAAAACCCTCAGTTTGTTTCTCAGAGTCCACAGTCTCTCATGGTTCATCTCCCCCTCCGATTTACCCCACTCACTTCTCCTCTCCATCTCCCAATATCCTCCATGTTATTCCTTACGCTCCACTAGTAAGTGAAACCGTATGATAATTGACTCTAGAGAGAGTCAATTGACTTATTTCACTCATAATCTCCTCCAATCCTGTCCATGTTGGTACAAAAGTTGGGTATTCATCCTTTCTGATGGCTGAGTAATATTCCATTGTGTATACGGACCATATCTTCTTTATCCATTCGTCTGTTGAAGGGCATCTTGACTCTTTCCACAGTTTGGTGACTGTGGCCATTGCTGCTATGAGCATTGGGGTACAGATGACCCTTCTTTTCACTATGTCTGTATCTTTAGAGGAAATACCCAATAGTGCAATTGCAGAGTTGTAGGGAAGCTCTATTTTTAATGTCTAAAGGAATCTCCACACTGTTTTACAAAGTGACTGCACCAACTTGCATTCCCACCAATAGTGTAAGAGGGTTTCCCTTTCTCCATATCCTCTCCAACACATGTTGTTTACTGTCTTGTTGATTTTGGCCATTCTAACTGGTGTAAGGTGATATCTCAATGTGGCTTTGATTTGAATCTCCCTGATGGCTAATGATTATGGACATTTTTTTCATGTGTCTGTTAGCCATTTGTATGTCTTCTTTGGAGAAGTGTCTGTTCATGTCTTCTGCCCACTTTTTGATGTAATTATGTGTTTTTTGAGTGTTGAGTTTGAAGAGTTCTTTATAGATCTTGGCTATCAGCCCTTTGTCTGTAGTGTCGTTTGTGAATATCTTCTCCAATTCCGTGGGTTGCCTCTTTGTTTTGTTGACTGTTTCCTTTGCTGTGCAGAAGCTTATACATGCAAATAAATTCTGTCTACTGGAAGTTCAACTGCCTTTCCTCCCACACTGTGAAAGGAACTGGTTTTGCTTCTATCAAACAAATTCATTTCAGCGTTTCTGATGACCTTGTATGTTTGGTCTGTGGATTCTCCTCTGAAGTTGTTACAGCGTTTGTTTTCAGTTTCCTTACCATGTAATAAGTCAAACAATTTTTTTTTGCCATATGTTTGTTTTATATCTGTATCAGTCATGATTTACCTTTTTTGAAAATTATACTTCAATGTCATCTGCCCAATTTTAAAAATAGACTTCATTTTTTTTTTAGAGCAATTTCAGGTTCATAGTAAAATTGAAAGCGAATTGCAGAAGATTCCTATATCTCACCTACCTCTGCATAAGCACCTCCTCCCCCACTAACAACATCCAGCACTGGACTGGTACATCTATTATAATTGCTGAACTTACATTGGCACATCATAATCACCCGAAATCTGTAATTTACATTAAGGTTCAGTCTTAGTGTCTTACAATCTATGGGTTTTGACAAATGTATAATGATCTATATATACACCATTAGGTATCAGGTCATGTTTTGTGTCTGTGTGTGTTTTTTTTACCAAAATTGTAAAAATTGAAATAAAAAACAATAGTTACATTGCCCTAAAAGTCCTCTATGCTCTATCTATTCATCCCCTCCCTTTTCCCAACCCCTGTCAATCACTTATCTTTTTATTGTCTTCATAGTTTTACCTTTTCCAGAATGCACATAATTAGAGCCATATAGTATATAGCCTTTTAAGGCTGGCCTCTTTTACTGAGCAATGTGCATTGAAGATTTCTCCATGTTTTCCATGGCTTGAATGCCTTTCTTTTTAGAATAATATTCTGTTGTCTGGATGTACTGCAATTTATTTATTTATTCACCTATTGAAGGACATCTTGACGGCTTCCAAGTTTTGGCAATCATGAAAGAAGTTGGTCTAAGCATCTGAGTGCAGGTTTTGTGTGGTCATGTTTACTACATATTTGGTAAATACAAAAGAGTACAATTGTAGGTCCATATGGTAAGAGTATGCATAGTTTTGTAAGAAATTGTCAAACTGTCTTCTGCAGTGGCTCTACCATTTTGGGCCCCACCCACAGTAAGTGGGAGAGTTCATATTGCTCTTCATCCTTACTTAGTATTCCAAAAACTTCCAGAAGTTATTGGTATTGCCGGTATTTGAAATTTTGGACATTCTAGTAGGTAAGCAATGGTGTCTTGTTTTAATTTTCAATTCCCTGATAACATATGATACAGAATATTTTTTCATATGTTTATTTGCTACCTTATATCTTCTTTGATGAGGTATTCATTTAGATCTTTTGCCCATTTTTTTTTGCCCATTTTTTAATTGGGTTGCTCATTTTCATACTTCTGAGTTTCAATATCTATCCAATTGTTAATGTTTAACTCAGCATTTTCAATGTTAGTTGCGTATTAGAATTATCTATGGAACTTTCAAAAAATAAAGGTCTGGCTTACCTACTCTTTCTTCCAGATCCATGAGTCTCAAATTTTGTAAACAACAGAATCACTAAAGAGTTTTTTATAATCCAGATTGCTGGGTCCCACCCCCAGAATTTTTTATTTCTTATTTGGGGTTAGAGCCTAAGAATCTGCATTTCTACAAGTTCCCATAATGGCACTATATTTTGGGAATCAGTACTCTAACCAGTAAATCAGTTTCTCTGAAGGTGCTTGCCAAGTATGGGTATTTTTGAAACTCTTTGTAGGTGATTCTGTGCAAAAGACAGTGTTGAGATCAACTAGAAGACTGACCTCATAGTGTCTTCCCTGTTTAGTACAGGTTAAGTAAATTTTTTGAACCTCTTCTTTTTTTAGATCACCCTATTTTAATATCTAATTTTATGTCTTATGTTTTGTTTACAATTACTTGTTTAAGTACATATGACTGTAGTCATTATTTGAAATTGTCCTTTCTAGGTTATTTTTCAAGTGATTGTTTATTTGCTGCCATATTCCAGCTTTATATACAAATATATATATATATATATATATATATATATATATATATCACTCATATATAATGTCATATTAATTTGGTATAACATAGTGATTTGGCAATTCTGTACATTACTCTATGCTCATCATAGTAAGTGTAGAAGTATAGCTACCATCTGTCACCATACAACATGATTACAATATTATTAGCTATATTCCCTATGCTATAGTTTTTATCCCTGTGACTTATTTGTTTATAACTGGAAACTTGTACCTCTTAATCCCCTTAACCTATTTCACCCATTTCTTACCCATCTCACTTCTGGCAGCCACTAGTTCTCTATGTTTATGATTCTATTTCTGTTTCTATTTTGTGTGTGTGTGTGTGTTTTGTTTTGTTTTGTTTTTAGATTCCACATACAGGTGAAATAATATGGTAGTCTTTCTGGGTCTGACTTTCACTTAGCATAATACCCTCTAGGTATGTCCATTATCCATGTTATTAAAAATGACATGATCTCATTCTTTTTTATGGGTGAGTAGTAGTCCACTGTGTATCTATACCACATCTTCTTTATCTATTCACCTATCACTGGCCACTTAGTTAATAGACCACTATCAGATGGGCACTGGTGCCTAGGGATACACCCTCCTGGTCTTTAGAATTATTCTTCTAAAGGCTTAACAATGTGGGTAAAACTGAACAAATTCTTACTTGATTTGTCTATTATCTTTGTAAACAAAACTGTTAAAACATTTGGATACAGCCAATGAAATTAAGCAAAGGATTGCAGATTTACCCACAGAGTTATAGTCTATTAAGGCCACACTAGAATGTATATACTAAGATTTTAAAATGAATATAGGTCTGCCTAATATAAAATGTAGATGAGTCTGCCTCTTTCTTAAATTTAGTCCCATAGCTTCCTGCAGAGAGAGCTGAGGATATTTAAATGAACTTTTGACTCTTTAAACTGGACTTCTCTGAGGTGGCAGTTGACAATATTTAAGGTGGCTTTATTACACCATAACTCTGAGTCCTTTCACTAAAGGAAGGAGTTACCTGCTATTTTAAATAAATCCAAAACAACAGATCTGCAAAGCTGAATAAAGTCTATTTTCTCTTGTATAAGATAACATATTTCAAAAGATGATGGGATATGGAGTAACCTCTAGATAGCATTTTGTTCTCTGCTCATTGATGTTCAACTGTTATGAATCACTGTTTAATATAATTCTCATTTTCCTTCTAGGCTTTTCTTTTATCTCACTACAAAATTTTTTGAAAGCAACTATTCTGGAGTGCGCAGATATATAAAAGTCCTGGTGTGTTAAGACTTTAGATATTTGTCTGGTGAGGAAAGAATAAGAGAAAAGAACAAACAAAAAGAAGAGGATCATAAAGGATTCAAATTTATTTTGCAAACATCCGCTTGCCACACTCACACCCTAGTTGGCATAGTGAGTGTGCATTTGCCTCTTTTGCAGCTTACTTTGATTTTGCTCTGAGGTAAAGGCTGAAAAAGAAACATATATGTGTATGAGCATGTATGTATTTTTTTTTCCCTTTTCTAGTTACCAAGAAGAATTCATAGGTAATAGAGTACCTGTTAAAACCAAACTTAAATACAGGAGTTATTGAGTGATGAACAACTTCTTTGCCTAGAGTTGACAATCTCAGGTCATGTGATACATAATTTTTTTTTTTAATTGAGAGATCATTTAACAATAGGTAGCCAGCGACTTGGGTAAAGAGACTGCTTTAGAACTCATTGTAACCTGACAAATGGTGGTCTTAGACTTTATCCCTAGGCATGAAGAACAGTTCATTTTTGTGAGGGAGAGATGGAAACCCAGCAGGAATGCTCAAAGAGTGTAAGCTAGAACCCTAGTCTCAGCATGAAGAGTTGAAGGTTTATAGGATAGAGAAGTTTCTGAATCCCCAGAGGATCCAGTTTCAGCATTTGGAATGTGGAGAAAACTTTCCAGATTAGAGTGTGAACTAAGACAACTGGTATTAATTTTCTCTTGCTGTGTAACAAGTTGCAATACATCTTGCAGCTTAAAATAATGCACATTTATGAGCTCACCATAGGTGAGTTTTCTGCTCAGGGTATCATGAAGCTGAAAGCAGGGTGTGGGCTTCTTTGGAGGCTCTGGGGAAGAAGCAACTTCTGGGCCCAGTCAAAATGTCCACAGAATGATGTTTCTTCTGGTTACGGGATAGAGTTACCCAGTTCCCTGCTGCTGCTCTCAGCTTCTGGGGACTGCCTGTTCTCTATGGCATATGTCTCCCCCCACCTTCATCTCCCTCTTATTGAACTGTTCATTCTTCTAACCTCTTTGACTTACTTGTCCCTGACCACTGGACTCGGACTTCCAGGGCTCAAGTGATTAACCCAGCTCTACACAGATAATCTCTTAATCTTCAAGTCAACTATTTGGGGCTTTAATTACGTCTGTAACATCCCTTCAAAGCAATGCCTAGATTAGTGCTAATTGAATAACAGGGATTAGGCATGTATACATCGGGGTGAGGAATTTGGGGGACCATTTAGAATTCTGCCTACCTCTGAGTAACAAATTGATTCAAGTGGTCTGTGAAGGGGCACCTGGGTGGCTCAGTGGGTTAAAGCCTCTGTCTTTGGCTCAGGTCTTGATCCCAGGGTCCTGGGATCGAACTCCACATCGGGCTCTCTGCTCAGCGGGGAGCCTGCTTCCCGTCCTCTCTCTCTGCCTGCCTCTCTGCCTGCCTACTTGTGATCTGTCTGTCAGATGAATAAATAAAATCTTAAAACAAACAAACAAACAAACAAACAAACAAACAAAAAAACAAGTGGTCTGTGAAGCTGACAGATCATCGGATAAGGAAGCACCACTGCAGAGTAGACATTTATGGTCAGATTAAAAATCAGAGCATTTTGACCATCACAAGTATACCACTAAGAAACAGTCAGAAAGTGCCATCAGAATTGGGTTTATTCTCAGCTCTCAGTTTATTCTCAGTGTTCCTGTAAGGTCTGATCTCCTTTGCACAGAGTATGCCTTCACATTTTGTTGCAATTAAAATTCGGTAGGTCCTCAATAGGTGATGTGATAGCGGGCTTCCTGTCAAAAGGATACATAGAAATTTGAAAATGTCATAACTATTTGTGTTGCAAATACATGCAAGAAGTCATAGCATTTATTATTATTTTTTAAAGATGTATTTATCTTGAGAGAGAGAGCTGGGAGGTGGGACAGAAGGAGAGAAGAGAATCTTAAGCAGACTTGCACTGAGCCCAGAGCCCAACGTGGGGCTCGATCTCACAACCCTGAGATCATGACCTGAACTGAAATCAAGAATCAGAAGCTCAGCCAACTGAGCCACCCAGGTGCCCGAGGAAGTCCCAGAATTTAAACATTGTTTTATTAATTTGTTATAAGATCTTACCCCATATTTGGGGTAATATTGTAATATTGACTGTTTACTCCTAATACTTGCTGTATAGCATATGGGAACAACTTGGTATGATTAAGGATATAGTGGGATTTTTTATTGATACCATGTGATTTAGGCAAATTAATCTTAAAATTTAGTTTTCTTTTCTGTAAATTGGATAACAGAGTAGTACCAACCATGTAAAGTAGCTATGAATAGTAAATAACTTGCAATATGTAAAGGGCTTACAACAGACTTCAGTTAAGAGTTTAATGAATGTTTTCTATGTTGAGTATAATTTATCTGATTACTAGGCCACGTAGATGCTTGGTCATTTTTGAACTACATTTCCATCCTTAACAGTAGGATTGGAGTTGATTCATTCATTTACTGTCGATTTGTTCATTTAGCATCCAACCCATGTTTATCAAGTTGCAAACTAAGCAATGGAGATACCAATTTATGTAAGAAATAACTACCTAGGCCTTGAGGCACTTACAGCCTAGAGATTCTAAGAGGAATCATTTGTGTTCTCACCTGACTATTCTCCCTCAGTTTTAGAGAAAAACTTAGAACATAATGCAGTTTAAAAAATACAGCAATAAAGCAATTTTCTCCTTTCTCCAAAACACTATAAGCTCTTGGAGTTTAAGGACGTTATATTACACATTTTTTATTTCACCAGAATTTGGAATGGTGGGAAGCACATACTTAGTGAATCAATTTAAGCTTAAAATACTAGAAACAGGTATTGTGCTTAGGAAAATAAGCAACAGTATATGCCAGTGCCAGTGTTTAATGATGAAATATCATCTTAAATAAGAAACATATTGATTTGTTACATCAAGATTACAGGCCTTAAACACAGGTCAGAATGAAGCCACATCAACTGCAATCTATGCTTTTATGCAATGCTTCTAAACAAGGTCCCAGTGGTTTCAGAAGCTTTGCTGTTGTAGCACAAAATAGTACACCACTGACTTTCCCCCCATGTCTTCTAAAATAATGAAGATCTACTTTGGTCTCATTGATGGGACAGACAAAGAACACTTCATTTGGTGAGCCAGCAAATAAAACTCATTTTGAAGAGAAGGTTGAGACTCTATCCTAAAAAAAAAATTGGACAGGATAGCAGATATTTATAACCAGGGACGTTGCAGCATTAACGTTTGTGGGAAAGTGTAACTTACCTATGTGATTAGCAGAAGAGAAGTGGAGAAATATAATACAGTGGTTCAGTGTAGGACAGTCGTACAATGTCCTTTTAGGCAGCTTGTGCAAATGTTTATGAAGAATTTTTATTGGTGTGGCGAAGGACAGCATAATGTCAAATGAAAATGGCAGCAGGGTGCAAAATAGATGGAACGTTTTCAGTTATCATAATCCTATTTTAAAACTTTTTTCTCAGTTATGTTTTTCCAACCAGATATTACTTCAAACAACTGGCACCATGGTTGGTCCCATTGTGATGGAATTTGAAGGAGGCAGGCAGGCTCCCATAAACATCTGGCTAAAAGCAGGAACTGGACGGTTAGGATTTTTGTTGTGTATTGGTGGTTGGTACTCAGATACAGCTCTGTCTCTTCCCATTGTGTTTTTCTATTGTGTAAATGTGGGGAAGCTAAAACTCCCATTTCATTCTCCCTTGAAGCTATGACTCTGGATGTGAATTCGATCCTGACCGTTAGATATACACCTGTGCTATTTGGAAGTAAGAGAGAGGTCATTTCCCTGCTTCCTGTGACTGTTTACAGAAACTGGAGATGTAAAATTTTATAGTAGTACCTTACTAGCGAGCATTCTGTAAATCTTGTGGGTTTAAGGGCAGTGGCATTTTCTTGATCCAGGTACCCATATAAGTCTAAATCCAAGTGATGGCTTGTAGCAGAGGAAACATTCTAAGTAGGTCACTTCTGTGAAGTTCTGCATCATTATTACTAAAGGCCCAACCTATGGAATGACCCCTCTATGCCCCAGTGATGCTCTAAGTACCTGATGCTCTTTATTAACTCCCTTTCTGCTAAAAATACCAGGAGTGGTTTCTGTTTTCTGTCATAAGCCAAATGAGGCACGATGCTAATTTTATAGTTAAAGGAAACTTTTACAATTTTAGGGAACACCATTGCTATTTAAGTAATACCATGATATTTTGGTATGAATATGTTTTCAGCTCTTTTCCCATGAGAAGGTACTAATATTAAATATACATATATACACACACACATATATATACACAGATACATACGTGTGTGTGTGTGTGTGTGTGTGTGTGTGTGTGTGTGTGGTGTGTATAAAACCATGGGTATGGAGGAATGGGTGGAGAACATGCTTGAAGATTATATAACTGTACCTACTACAGACTCTAAAAATAATTTCAGTCTGTCAAACTATTTTAAATAGTTGTCTTCTGGTGGCACAATTTGCAAACATAAATTTAATAGAGGACTTGCGGGTATGCCTTCTGGAATGTTGATGCTTTAACCAGATACGCCTTCTCTTTCCCTATTCCTTCTAATCAGACAGGATAATTAGTCTCCGACTCCCTAAACACCTTAGCCCAGCTGAGAACCATGTCACTACCTCTGAAGTTGGAAAGGCTCTGCAAATCTAAGTAGTTGGGAATGCCACTTTTCTTCTAACTCAGTAAGCATTTATGAAGTACCAACTGAGTAACAAGTGACTCCTGAAAACGTGGTTATGATTCAGATGGGATACTAACTCTTAAAAGGGCAGAAAACAAACAAAATGTTCTGCTCTCTTGGCAGAGGTAGGTACCTGAGGTGACATAACAGTGAATGTTCAAGAAACAGCTTTCTGGGCTGAAATATGAATGCATATATGCACATAACCTTATACTGGTAGGAAGGGAGTGTTGCACACAATTTAAATCCTTTAT
The DNA here is from genome assembly GCF_902655055.1 of Lutra lutra. Classification (NCBI taxonomy): domain Eukaryota; kingdom Metazoa; phylum Chordata; class Mammalia; order Carnivora; family Mustelidae; genus Lutra; species Lutra lutra. The sequence goes on from NC_062280.1 coordinate 100,523,800, forward strand.
TGTGAATTTTATGTAGCTCATTGCCCTTAAAAGAATGCCCACCATTTTTTTTTTTTTTTGGCTGAACTCTTATATCTATGGCCAACTAATGGTTAGAACTGACAAACAAGTGTAAGTCCAACATGAAGAGCAACTGATGTTCTGTTTATGTTAACAGGTAAGATGGAGAAACGACAAAGATGTGTGTCAGACCTTTCCTTATTCATCATGATGGAACATCTTTGTTCAACTGGATAACAATCTTCAAATATTTTCTTTTAAATATCTAAATTTTTTGTCAATTTTTTTGTATCCTTCATTATGCAACATCTAGAAACCACACATTTTAAGTTTAATCTGTATTACTAACATTTTCTCAACCATTTTCTTAAGTCTAGATGATCAATGTGACATCAAGAAAGCCATGATTTGCAGTGTTTTGTCGGTTTCCAATGTATACATATTTCTATCATGGTTGATTTTTCAAGATACAAATGGGATGTTAATGAACCTGGAGATGGGAAGAAATTCACAGTAGTACCTCACTTGCAGTATTTTGACCTTACATATGAAATAGAAATAAATACAAAGATATATATAATAGAAAAATGTAGTAAGAAATGGTGAGCATTGAACATTTATTAATTTCCTTAATATAATTTATTTAAAAGTAATTTTATAGGGGCGCCTGGGTGGTTCAGTGGGTTAAAGCCTCTGCCTTCGGCTCAGATCATGATCTCAGGTCCTGGGATCGAGCCCCGTATCGGGCTTTCTGCTCAGCAGGGAGCCTGCTTCCTCCTTTCTCTCTGCCTGCCTCTCTGCCTACTTGTGATCTCTCTCTGTCAAATAAATAATTAAAAAATCTTTAAAAAAATAAATAAATAAAAGTAATTTTATAGAAGTTACATTTAAATTAATTACATTAAACAACTAGCTCTCAAAATTCCTTAAAATTTAAGGATCAACCCTTGTGAGCCTGTATGGGCCAGCTCTAGCACACCACTGTGATGTGACAGCTGCTGACAGTAGAGTGAACCATAAAGACAACACTAGTTATTTCTAGTGGGGTCATCAGTAAATAAAAAAGTCCTAAAGGATGAATGAGTGTCAGTCAGGCAACTTGGGAGTGTGCGGTAAGGAGTGTCCCACGTAGAAGAGCAGAATGTCAGAGGTGGAAGGCATACATCAGGACCTGCCCTAGCCTCTTACAATTAGTATGGGGAGAGGTTTACAGAGGCCAGGTTGGGAAGGACCTTTTAGATCAAACTGAGCAGTCCAAATTTCCTTCTGTCATGACTGAAGCCTTTAAGCAGCTTTACAAACAAGATGATGTTTCAGATTTGCATTTTGGAGCAGCTGTCCCAGTGGAAGTGTAGAAGATGGAAAAGAGGCAGAGTCATCAAGCTGGCAGGCCATGCTGGTCCCATCACAGCTATACCCTCAATGCTGATACTGATGCTTGTACTTGTCTTTGGTCAGCAACCCCGCCATTTTTTTATTATTATTATTATTATTATTATTATTATTATTATTATTTTTAGTGTCTGATGCAAATTTGATTCTCTCCTCAGCAAATCCCAGATTCAATCCCAAGCAGTTAAGAGACTTTTACACCCACCTATCTATACTAAGTCTCAAAATGTTCCCAAGCCTCCTCCTAATCTATGTTAATGTTATGGAGTGATGACCAAAGAGAAGTTGTTCACTGAAAGTTCACTCTACCTCCAAATTAGGAGGAGAATTCAAATCAGGCAATATTTGTTGGTATCATTAGGGAAAGTAATACTAAAGACTTTAAACATATTTGCCTTAGTGATGATAGTAATACAGGCAGGCAGTATTAAGAAACCGACTCAGAAATTTTATTTTATTTTAATTATTTGAGATGTATGTAGCTCAAACATATACTAATCTTTTGTAATTGGATGGATTTTCTTTTCAAAGAATGCCAGCCTCTGGATTTTTAAAATTTATTTGTTTTTAGGAAGTTGAAATTAGAAATAAAAGACTTGTGGCTTCTTGTGACAGAAAGAAGAAATGTAAGCAGCCCTGCCTCTGGGGCACTTTCCTGATTATGACTTAAGGCTGCTGGGTCCTTGGGGTGCCTGGGTGGCTCAGTGGGTTAAAGCCTCTGCCTTTGGTTCAGATTATGATCCCAGGGTCCTGGGATTGAGCCCCGCATCAGGTTCTCTGCTCAGCAGGGAGCCTGCTTCCTCCCCTCTCTCTGCCTGCTTCTCTGCCTACTTGTGATTTCTGTCTGTCAAATAAATAAATAAAACCTTAAAAAAAAAAAAAGGCTGCTGGGTTCTTGATTGTGTTCTAGACATCTGTCCCTTCTTGTTTGCCTTCTTGTTTTCCCTTAAGTTTATAAAGGAAAATGTGACATTGCCATGTGCGGAAACTGCTTGAACACCTGAATTTATTTGAGGGAGACCAGCATTTCTAGATAGTTTTGGTGCCTAGGTAATGAAACAAAAGCAAGAAAATAAGGATTGAGCTTTTTGTTTGAAAATGACTGAAATTAGTTTTCAGTCTTAAAGCTCTGCTTCCCAGTAACAGGAGCTCTATAGATGGAACAGTAGAGCTACAAAATTCGTCCACTTGGACTTGAAAGTCAAAGGGCAAGAGCCTTGACCAGTTTCATGGGTTTTACTGACTTAGCTGAGTTGCTTTTCACACGAGACACCATGTGGGGCTATAATGTATGACAGATACGTAATGGCTCACAAGCCATAGCAACTTGAGTTACATGCACTAAGGAGGGTCTGAGGCTGCTTTCCTTGGAGCATCCATCCCTTTGGGTCAGAGGAAATTGTTTTAGCCCGTCTCGCCCCAATCTTTCACTGGATTTCAGTGCACATCATACCCATTGCCTTTTGCGGTAGCATAGGAAACAAAGGGATCTAGTTTTCCAGCTCCAGGGAGGCTGGAGGAAGGGGCCAATGGGAGAAGCAATTGGATACATTTGTCTTCTCTCCCAGCTGCCTCCCTCCCTGACTTTGTTGCATGCCCACTTGTAACAGAGAGTTCCATTGGGGCACTGTAGCCTTTGCCTCATCAGGTCGTCAAGGTCTTCTTTTCACCTTAGTAGTGAATAAGCAGAAAGTGGGCGTGTCTTGAGTATTAGGAGGAATTGGAGCTACCCAAAGGGTCATCTCAACACAGACACCTGGAAAGGGATTGGAGGCAGGGCTTATAGATCTACTGCAGAAGGATTAAAGAACCACATAGTTTTTCACTGAAAGTCTTTGTAGGACACAGGGTAGTAGACTAATCTTTTCATCCTTCAGCCAGATATCTAAAATGCCTTTATAGGTATCTCCTGTTTCCCCAATGTTCTGCTGTCACCACTTGGACCCTCTCTGTCTCTTTGGGTTGTACTCAGTCTCTCTCTGCTTTAGTCTTTTGGCTCTATGGTACTTGATCACTTTTTCATTTTCTTTCCACCAGTATCATTTGTCAGTATCTCTTTCCCCTACTCCCCACCTGATTCTCCTGCTTACCATCTCTTTCCAGATCATTCCCTCTTTGTATCTTCTCCATGCTTTTTTATGCAAACCTGGCCTCTTTGGGCTTTAATAATTAATATATCTGGTTAGGGAGGAAAAGAATGCTTACAAACATTACTCTTTCTTTTTTTCGGTTATAGTTCTAATTTCATTTCTCAGTCTACCTAAAGTCAAACTTCTAGCTGAATTCCCCACTCCTACTTTTTTGATTGTTGAATAAGCAACTGATAGTATTTGTACAGACCAGGTATTGAGGAAGTAAAAGAGCCTATTTGAAATGTCAAAAAATTTTTAAAAGTGTTCATAAAAGTTTTCCTATGGAACATAAACCCACCCCCACCCTCATTCTATTTCGGGGCTGGAAATTTATTTCGTCATCAGAAAACTAACCAAAGACCCATTGTAGATTATACTTTGTTTTTTTTTTATTTTTGTTTTTTTTTTTAAGATTTTTTTATTTATTTATTTGACACAGAGAGAAAGATCACAAGTAGGCAGAGAGAGAGGTGGAAGCAGGCTCCCTGCTGAACAGAGAGCTTGATGTGGGGCTCAATCCCAGGACCCAGGACCTGAGCCAAAGGCAGAGGCTTAATTACTGAGCCACCCAGGTGCCCCTGTTGATTGTACTTTGTGAGGACAGAGGTCTCTGGACTTATTCATAATGGCCCAGAAAATGTAGAAAAGAAAGACTTGCAGAGTCTACGATAAGGCCAATGAAATAATTGGTACCTCAAGAAAATATTTTTACCTAACTATATTCTGTTCTGATTAATCTTTGTTCTATTAATGACAGATAGTTTTGATTTTTAGTAATATTTTTGTCATCACAAAAGCTGAAAAGCCAGCCCAGGTGGTCTGAGGTAGACGATGGGGGAGGAGGAAGCTCTCTATTTAGTGACCTTTCAGTAGTCACAGATGAGGTAGTTTCTAGATGCTGGGGCATGCATCCCAAATGAGTCTCCAGGAAAGTACTTCTGTGTAGAGCAGAGACTGTAGCCTCAATGAATAGCTTTTCTATGACCCAAGAAGAGTCAAGTATGCTACCACAGACACCTAGAGAGATGGATGACCTGCATGTCCCCCCAAATGATTCTGGATCATTATCTTACTTTCAACTATATTTTGATAAGAGGAGATTTAATCAGTGATTCGTGGGCCCCGAACTTTTGCCAAGGGTTGCTATTAGTGGGAAATCAATTTTGAAATGTCATTTGAGGATGAAGCTCCTTGGTATTCACAAAGCCAAGAAGCATTGCATTACCAGCCCTTCCGTAAAAGCTCCTGAGTTACCCAATTTCACCTGAACTTGGGGGGCATATATCCAAAAATCACTTGTGAATCAAAGCCAACTGAAAATATGCAGCCTTTTTTTAGCTACTGCTTTCTCACTGAGCTATTTCTTGAAAACCGTGGGGAAATTTGTACTTTTTATTGGGCCTGTTTATATGAAGTATGTATATTTTTATATCTATTTCATATTTATCCTCTATCCTACAAGCTGTTCCATAGTTAGACCCTTCATCTTTGTGTACACTCATGGTGACATTATGGCAGTTTTCACTTTTCAGTCATTTAAGGGAAATGAAAATTTCCAGGGTCATTGAAAGGAGAAAAATTAGGTATACTTTAGTTGATATTTGTAGAGCCTTGGATGGCAACTTTTTTTTTTAACAACCGTAAGTAAATATAAATGTTAAAACATAAGTGTTTTACAGAGTGAGAGCTCAGTGATAAGAAAAACACATGGATTTCTTCACCCATGGGTGAATCATGGGGACTTTTAGAATTTTCTTTGTATTTTTGTGTTAATTTTATAGCAATACAAATAACAAGAGATGTGACTTACCAAGTGTTCACTCCAGTGCAGGAACTCTGCTATACGTTTTATGCACATTATTTCATTTTTTTTTTGCAATTATTCTACAAAGAATGATTATTTTCATTTACCTTTTTTTCCTTTCAAAACTAAAAAATATATACTGAGGTTGAGGGATGTTAAGTGACTTTCTTAAGTCACGAAATCTGGAAGTCCTATGACAAACTTCCAATTTGGGCCTCTTAGCCATTTTTCTCTGCTCTTGTCACTGCCTTTTCCAAAATCTGCTGATTGTGTTATTTCAGTGAAGTGAACATTTGCTGCATGTAGCCATCGTTCTAGTCACTGGGGTTACAGGATGAATGTAACAGAAATGAGTCTGCATTTGGGGTTACTTAAGACCCTAAGTAAATGGAGCTCATATTCTAGGAAGCAAGTCAGAAGCGCAAACAAATGAATGTAATAACGAGTAGTACAGGTAATAACACAAGTGACCACTAGTTAACTAGAGGAGGCTCAGGTCAGGGAAAGATGAACTACATTATGGTGTCCCAGAACGTCCAATGGGTTGGCCTGGCAGAAAAGAGTAAGGTCAATGGCATTCTGGAAAGAGGGAGAAACATGTGCAGTGGCATCTAGTGGTGAAAGAGCAGAGAGCAAAAGCCAAGAATAATGGTGTTTGATCACATTGACTGTGTAGGTGAGAATGAGGCTAGAAAGAAGATCAAACCAAAAAAGAAAGAAGGTCATAATCCACTCTTAAAAGTTTGTATTTGTTCCTGTAGGTCATAAAGACCCCAAGAGGAATTTTAAGCAGGGAGATTATTAGAACAAGACATACTTACAGTAATTATAGGGCAGCTACATTTTTTTTTCCCCCAAGAAAATAATTCAGTAGTTTTTGTTTTGTTTTCCTGGTGAGAACATACTCAGTAGAGTTTTCTTTTATCTCAGTTGACGACTCGTCAGATGTTAGGAATGAAAAGCTCTGGCTGGTTTAAAAATTATGGTGAAGATCTTCTGCCTATCAAATAATAAAAAATTGTTCAACATTCTAATTACATAAATGATAGAAATTTACCCCCTTCTTCCAAGAATGCCACTTCCTTTGAGACCATCTTGACTGAAGTCTCCATCTTCCTGCACTACAGTATTTTCTTTTTCTTGTTTTAAATCTTTTCTTTTTTTTTTTTTTAAGATTTTAATCTATTCATTTGACAGACAGAGATCACAAGTAGGCAGAGAGGCAGGCAGAGAGAGAGGGGGAAGCAGGCTCCCTGCTGAGCAGAGAGCCCAATTCAGGGCTTGATCCCAGAACTCTGGGATCATGACCTAAGCTGAAGGCAGAGGCTTTAACCCACTGAGCCACCCAGGTGCCCCTACAGTATTTTCAAGCTAGCGGAAAAGATTGGTATTTTCCAGGGAACTATATATTTTATTTTCTCTTGAAGTTCATGACCCTCAGGTTAATCCACTTTTCTCCCCAGTGTCTCTGTCACCTATCTATTTCTCAGTTACTACCCTACAGTTATAGAAGACTTTGGAAGTTGGTCCATTACCCTCCTTTTCACCTGAGTGCCCCCCATGATTTTCAGCCACATCAATATCTTTGTGGTCAACACATACGATATAATATTGTGAGAGTTTGTAAAATAAAAAGTATACTTCTGACTTTGGAAATAAGGGAGAAGTTTCAGTAAAGATATGTCATGTCAGGATGCCTGGGTGGCTCAGTTGGTTAAGCGGCTGCCTTTGGCTCAGGTCATGATCCCAGCTTCCTAGGACTAATTCCCACATTGGGCTCCTTGCTCAGCGAGGAGCCTGCTTCTCCATCTGCCTCTGCCTACCACTCTGTCTACCTGTGCTTGCTCTCTCTCTTTCTAACAAATAAATAAATAAAATCTTAAAAAAAAAAAAGATATGTCATGTCACTCTGCCCTTCCATTTGTAAGTGAAAGTCTAATGCTCAAACACTGGGGTCTGTGGAGATTTTCTGGGTGGAAGAATCAGCGTAAGAAGTAACACAAGGTGAAATGAATGATGGAGACCCACAGAACCCTGCGTTGACTGGATCATAAATGATGTAATAAAGGGCAGTGTGATACTGGACTAAGAAAGTTAATATGTTTCTACATTGTGGAAGATCTGATTTTAATATCAGGAAAAGAACTCTGAGTTTCATTTGGATGGCAGTGGGGGGAGGTGAAGATGTTTGAGAAGTAAAAAAAGATCAAACTCTACTTTAAGAATGGAGACAGAGAGAGGAGAGATTGATACATACCCAAGTCATGTAGAAGCTTCCTTGTGCCTTTTTTTTTTTCCTTAAGATTTTATTGGGCACCTGGGTGGCTCAGTGGGTTAAAGCCTCTGCCTTTGGCTCAGGTCATGATCCCAGGGTTCTGGGATCGAGCCCGCATTGGGCATTCTGCTCAACAGGGAGCCTGCTTCCCTTCCTCTCTCTGCCTGCCTCTCTGCCCACTTGTAATCGCTGTCAAATAAATAAATAAAATCTTTAGAGATTTTATTTATTTATTTGACAGAGATAGACACAGCCAGAGAGGCAATACAAGCAGGGAGAGTGGGAGGGGAAGAAGCAGGCTTCCTGCCGCCAAGCAGGGAGCCCGATGCAGGGCTTGATCCCAGGACTCTGGGATCAAGACCTGAGCCAAGGGCAGGCGCTTAACCCACTGAGCCACCCAGGGCACTCCCATTCTTTTCCCCACCCTCGAAGTTTATAGTTTAGTTTTTGTGTTTAGGTCTGTAATTCATTATGGATTTAATTATAGTGTGTAGTTACAGTTGAGTGTAGAAGTTCATTTTTTTTCTATATGGATATAATGTGCTTCAGGGCAGTATTTGGGAACACTATTCTTTCTCTGTTGAATTGTTCTAAGAATTCTCTGTCTGTCTGTCTGTTTCTCTTAAGGAATTTGAGTATGGTGCATCTAGGTATGGTTTTCTTTATCCTGCTAGAGTTTTATTGAGCTTCCTTTAATGAATGATATTTTAAGAAAAATTTGGAAAAATCTTAAGCCACTATTTCCTCAAATATTTCTTTCTCTTCCAATCTTTATCTCTGTCCTCTGAGAGACTACACATTTATTAGACTCTGCAGTGTTGTCCCACAGGTCACTTAGGTTCTATCCATTTAAAAAAATTTTCCTTCTTTGTATCAATTTATAATTTTTAGTTCTCTTTCTTAAAGTTTACATATAGTTTCTTCCTAGTATCCAGTCAAGTTAAGCCAATAAGATATTTTTACATCTCAGATATTATATTTTTGTTTCTAGGATTTCCATCAGATTCATTTATATAGATTCCATGAATTTTCTGAGAACTCCTTTACCTGCTCATTTATTATATGTACCTTTTGCAAAATGCTTAAAAATATTCATAATAGCTATTTTGAAGCCCTACTAATTTCAATCTGTGTGATTTCTTTGGATCTATTTCTATTGGGTAATTTTTCTCTTGGTTATGAAAGAAAAAGAAGGAGTTCATTGTCATGGGAATTATGACATAAATATTGTCTTAATTTGACTTGATGTAATCCTAAGTAAATTTGATATGTGTCAGAATTATTAATTTATTCCAATTGAGTGTTTATTATAACAGTGATAGTATTTATAGCCTATATTAGTGTAGAATAGAAACCTCAGCTATTATTCAGGGAAATGGAAAAATATAATTACACATGATAATAAAAAGCACATATTTGGATTTGAACTCTGTTTTATTAAACTGATAGTGCTAAAATTAGAAGAGTAGTATGACATTGGATAAATGCTACTTTGACAGAATTTGTTGAATTTATATGTTTAGAAGTAGAATAATGGAGGGGCGCCTGGATGGTTCAGTCAGTTAAGCATCCAACTCTTGATTTCCACTCTGGTTGTGATCTCAGGTTGTAAGATCAAGCCTTGTATCCTGCTCTATGCTGGGCATGGGGCCTGCTTAACATTTTCTTTCTCTCCCTCTACCCACCCCCGCCATCCTGCTCATGCACTCTCACTCTCACTACATAAATAAATAAATGATAAAAAATAAGGAGTAAAAGTTTTTTTTAATAAAAAGTAGAATAATGGAGGAAGAAGCAAGGATGTTTTAGAAGAGTATATGCAAAGATAGACACCTAAGCAATGAAGATGAAATGCTCTTCCCTGTTCTCTTTGTCTTCCAACTTACCTTTCTACATTAAAAGACTTGGTGTTACTGGACCAGATGGACATCACAGATATATTCAGAACATTTCATCCCAAAGCAACAGAATACACATTCTTCTCTAGTGCACATGGAACATTCTCCAGAATAGATCACATTCTCGGTCCTAAATCAGGTCTCAACTGTTATCAAAAGATTGGAATCATTCCCTGCATATTTTCAGAACACAATGCTCTGAAGCTAGAACTCAATCACAAGAGGAAATTTGGAAAGAACCCAAATACATGGAGGCTAAACAGCATCCTTCTAAAGAATGAATGGGTCAACCAGGAAATTAAAGAAGAATTGAAAAAATTCATGGAAACAAATGATAATGAAAACACAACGGTTCAGAATCTGTGGGACACAACAAAGGCAGTCCTGAGAGGAAAATATATAGCGGTACAAGCCTTTCTCAAGAAACAAGAAAGGTCTCAGGTACACAACCTAACCCTACACCTAAAGGAGCTGGAGAAAGAACAAGAAAGAAACCCTAAACCCAGCAGGAGAAGACAAATCATAAAGATTAGAGCAGAAATCAAAATAGAAATAGAAATCAAAATAGAAATAGAAACCAAAAAAACAATAGAACAAATCAACGAAACTAGGAGCTGGTTCTTTGAAAGAATTAATAAGATTGATAAACCCCTGGCCAGACTTATCAAAAAGAAAAGAGAAAGGACCCAAATAAATAAAATCATGAATGAAAGAGGAGAGATCACAACGAACACCAAAGAAATACAGACAATTATAAGAACATACTATGAGCAACTCTATGCCAACAAATTTGACAATCTGGAAGAAATGGATGCATTCCTAGAGACATATAAACTACCACAACTGAACCAGGAAGAAATGGAAAGCCTGAACAGACCCATAACCAGTAAGGAGATTGAAACAGTCATCAAAAATCTCCAAACAAACAAAAGCCCAGGGCCAGATGGCTTCCCGGGGGAATTCTACCAAACATTTAAAGAAGAACTAATTCCTATTCTCCTGAAACTGTTCCAAAAAATAGAAATGGAAGGAAAACTTCCACACTCATTTTATGAGGCCAACATCACCTTGATCCCAAAACCAGACAAGGATCCCATCAAAAAAGAGAACTACAGACCAATATCCTTGATGAACACAGATGCAAAAATTCTCGCCAAAATACTAGCCAATAGGATTCAACAGTACATTAAAAGGATTATTCACCACGATCAAGTGGGATTTATTCCAGGGCTGCAAGGTTGGTTCAACACCCGCAAATCAATCAATGTGATACAACACATTAATAAAAGAAAGAACAAGAACCATATGATACTCTCCATAGATGCTGAAAAAGCATTTGACAAAGTACAGCATCCCTTCCTGATCAAAACTCTTCAAAGTGTAGGAATAGAGGGCACATACCTCAATGTTATCAAAGCCGTCTATGAAAAACCCACCGTAAATATCATTCTCAATGGAGAAAAACTGAAAACTTTTCTGCTAAGGTCAGGAACACGACAGGGATGTCCATTATCACCACTGCTATTCAACATAGTACTAGAAGTCCTAGCCTCAGCAATCAGACAACAAAAGGAAATTAAAGGCATCCGAATCGGCAAAGAAGAAGTCAAACTATCACTCTTTGCAGATGATATGATACTATATGTAGAAAACCCAAAAGACTCCACTCCAAAACTGCTAGAACTTGTACAGGAATTCAGTAAAGTGTCAGGATATAAAATCAATGCACAGAAATCAGTTGCATTTCTCTACACCAACAACAAGACAGAAGAAAGAGAAATTAAGGAGTCAATCCCTTTTACAATTGCACCCAAAACTATAAGATACCTAGGAATAAACCTAACCAAAGAGGCTAAGAATCTATACTCAGAAAACTATAAAGTACTCATGAAAGAAATTGAGGAAGACACAAAGAAATGGAAAAATGTTCCATGCTCCTGGATTGGAAGAATAAATATTGTGAAAATGTCTATGCTACCTAAAGCAATCTACACATTTAATGCAATTCCTATCAAAGTACCATCCATTTTTTTCAAAGAAATGGAACAAATAATCCTAAAATTTATACGGAACCAGAAAAGACCTCGAATAGCCAAAGGAATATTGAAAAAGAAAGCCAAAGTTGGTGGCATCACAATTCCGGACTTCAAGCTCTATTACAAAGCTGTCATCATCAAGACAGCATGGTACTGGCACAAAAACAGACACATAGATCAATGGAACAGAATAGAGAGCCCAGAAATAGACCCTCAACTCTATGGGCAACTCATCTTCGACAAAGCAGGAAAGAATGTCCAATGGAAAAAAGACAGCCTCTTCAATAAATGGTGTTGGGAAAATTGGACAGCCACATGCAGAAAAATGAAATTGGATCATTTCCTTACACCACACACGAAAATAGACTCAAAATGGATGAAGGATCTCAATGTGAGAAAGGAATCCATCAAAATCCTCGAGGAGAACACAGGCAGCAACCTCTTCGACCTCAGCCGCAGCAACATCTTCCTAGGGACTTCGCCAAAGGCAAGGGAAGCAAGGGCAAAAATGAACTATTGGGATTTTATCAAGATCAAAAGCTTTTGCACAGCAAAGGAAACAGTTAATAAAACCAAAAGACAACTGATAGAATGGGAGAAGATATTTGCAAACGACATATCAGGTAAAGGGCTAGTGTCCAAAATCTATAAAGAACTTAGCAAACTCAACACCCGTAGAACAAATAATCCAATCAAGAAATGGGCAGAAGACATGAACAGACATTTCTGCAAAGAAGACATCCAGATGGCCAACAGACACATGAAAAAGTGCTCCATATCACTCAGCATCAGGGAAATGCAAATCAAGACCACAATGAGATATCACCTCACACCAGTCAGAATGGCTAAAATTAACAAGTCAGGAAATGACAGATGCTGGCAAGGATGTGGAGAAAGGGGAACCCTCCTACACTGTTGGTGGGAATGCAAGCTGGTGCAACCACTCTGGAAAACAGCATGGAGGTTCCTCAAAATGTTGAAAATAGAACTACCCTAGGACCCAGCAATCGCACTGCTGGGTATTTACCCTAAAGATACAAACGTAGTGATCTGAAGAGGCACGTGCACCCGGATGTTTATAGCAGCAATGTCTACAATAGCCAAACTATGGAAAGAACCTAGATGTCCATCCATTGACGAATGGATAAAGAAGATGTGGTATATATACACAATGGAATACTATGCAGCCATCAAAAGAAATGAAATCTTGCCATTTGCGACGACGTGGATGGAACTAGAGGGTATCATGCTTAGCGAAATAAGTCAATCAGAGAAAGACAACTATCATATGATCTCCCTGATATGAGGGAGAGGAGATGCAACATGGGGGGTTAAGAGGGTAGGAGAAGAGTAAATGAAACAAGATGGAATTGGGAGGGAGACAAACCATAAGTGACTCTTAATCTCACAAAACAAACTGAGGGTTGATGGGGGGGAGGGAGGTTGGGAGGGAGGGTGGGATTATGACATTGGGGAGGGTATGTGCTATGGTGAGTGCTGTGAAGTGTGTAAACCTGGCGATTCACAGACCTGTACCCCTGGGGATAAAAATATATGTTTATAAAAAATAAAATTAAAAAAAAAAAAAGACTTGGTGTTGCAGTGGAGAACTCAGATTTTCTTTATAGATCCTGTTGGAAATTTTTCAGAGCGATTAATCACCATGGAGGAACCTAGCTGTTTTTATACAGCATGGGTTTCTTAATTCATTCAGTATTCTCTAGATAGCTGTTATGTGCTTGTCATTCTAATAGCCATTGGAATAGGTAGCAACAGACATGGCTCTTACCCTCATGGAGTTCAGAGATTAGTTAGTATATCCTTACATACTGTTAATTTGCCAGTTGTGTAGCTGTCACCAAGTATTCTAATGAACCACGTTTTGTTCCTGATTCATGCACCAGAGGTCCTGACCAATGCATCTAACTCTTTACTTGGTATTCCATAACCTTCCAATCCCACAGTTTTGGTTTTTTTTGTTCTTCCAGTAAAGAATGAGGATGGAAATAGGATTCTGTAGATATCATAGTACTCTGGATGTAGCATTATAATTGTTTTATCTTTCTGTTTTAAAATGATTGGAGAGAAGGGTGGCTCTTATCAGAGCACAGTATTCTATACATATAATACTATAGATTCCATTTCAAGTTCTAATGATACTTTAAGCAGTATATTGAAAGACAGCCAATAACATCCATCTCTTTAAATAAGTATGCTGCAGGGCTGAAATAACTTTGACTTTATTGCTTTTAAACTTCATGGAGCCTGGGTTAAGCTCTTGGCTATGTTACATCTGAGAAATACAGACCTCATTTCACCTGTTCCACACTACAGCTGCAGTTTTATTTGGAAAATTGATGAGGGCATTAAGATCTGAGCTCATGTTGATTCTAATGTAAATAAATGGCATCATTACTTCATAGTTGGGAGTGCCTCTAATCCAGACCTTAAAATTAAGGGTTATCTTGTTGATTGTGGGAAAATTAAGGCAATCAACTTTCAAGGCTTTAATAAATGAGATTGAGCACTTAAAAATCATTTTCAACTTGGCTTTAAAGTAGATGACTAGAAAATCAATAGCAATAATACATGCTTATGGAAATAGTATGGGCTATATTTATTTTTAAGAATGTTTTTCTGTTGTTTGAGCTCAGTTTATTAATATGAGGCTTAAAGTAATCATATAAAATGCCAAGCATATTTGAATAGGAGAAGAGACACTGTATGTTTTGGTGGTAGTTAATATAAGTAGAGCCCTGAAAAGTTGAATTTTCAAAAAAAAAAAAAAGAAAGAAAGAAAAGAAAGATGATACAAGCCTAGTACACCTCATGTAAATTCATGAAATTAAAGGTTTTTCTAGGAAGCTTGAGGTATAGAGGACTCAGCCCCGTGTCTGTATATAATACTTATATATGCATGTGTGTGTTTATGTGGAGGATGTATGTAGTGTGGCTGTGTATGAGTATGTGTATGTGTGATATGTACATATGTATGTGGTGTGTGTTTGAGTGAGAGAGCATGTGTGTTTGTGTATGTGTCTATGTGAGTATATATGCATGTGTTGTGTGTGTGTGTGTGTGCACATGCTGTGATTATTCATGAATGTGATGTGTGTGTGTGTAAGGACTATTAAATTGTAAAATGTTAATGGATTGATGTCAGAAACTATCTAAGCTCTTGTTCAGACTGGAATACATATTATTTCTCTCTACTTACCACCTCCACAACCACCACTATTATCATCCCAGATCATATTTTTTGACTCTTATTCTGTACTGGAGAGATGCTGTGCTAAGTGCTATTTAGCATGATGTAGGCTCTCAACAAATGTTTGGAAATTAAGCTTTGTGTTATTCCCCACTGTATATCCAATAGTGATCTGAACAAAATCAGTACTTGGGATGTGTTTTGAACTTTAACAACAGAAGGCAAATGTGTACTCTCGTAAACATTTGAGGAGGTTCATTATTCAATTTCATGGAAGTCAAGTGGTATATGGGAGAATAATTTGCAAAGCCATTACATGGGGCGCCTGGGTAGCTCAGTTGTTAAGCATCTGACTCTTGGTTTTGGTTCAGGTCGTGCTCTCAGAGTTGTGAGATTGAACCCCAAGCTGGGCTCTGTGCTCAGCGTGGCGTCTGCTTGAGATTCTCTCTCCCTCTCCCTCTGGCTGTCCCCTTTGCTCCCATGCTCACTCTCTCACACATAAATAAATAAAATCTTTAAAGTCATTTTATACATACATTTTACACAAAGTCATTTTATACATATATGCTCTGGAACACAAACCTAGCAACTCCCAAACAATGCTTTTGATTGTTTTTATTGTTGTTTATAAGTTTGGGACCGATTTGTAAGGTACTTCAAAAATAATAGAAGGAATTGAGATTTGCATGCATATGAGTTTGGAGTTGATTCAAATAAAACTTTCAACACTAATCTGATGCATATTTAATGAGATACATAATTATTAGTGTGTTTCATTAAAAACATAAAAAGAAGTGTCAGGATAGTATGTCCTAGATAATCCTCATTATCTGTCTTGCCATCTCTGCTTTTGGAGCCTCAGAAAAGCCACAGGAACATTGAGCCAGACAAATCTCTGCTATAAGTATAACCGTAGTCCTAGTAATAATAAAAAATGATTCCCATGTGTTTAAAGTTACGGCCTACTAGATCCTCTACTACATACTTAAGATACACATCTCACTTTGTTTTAATAAAAACTGGGGGAGATAGCAGTGATTTCAGATGAAAAACCTTTGAGAATGAAGACCTGAAAATGAGGGTCATTTAATATAATGGAAAGAACATGTGATTTGGAATCAGATACACTCAGTTTCGAGACATGATTCACCACGTACTATGTGGTCTAGGGAAAATTACTTAACCTTTTGGCATCCCAGGTCCATAAAGCTTACCAAAGGATTACTATGGTTCTCTGTTATGATCATTTATGAAACTGTGTATGTAAAACCCCAAACATAGTACCTAGGACATAGAATAGCATTTGCAACTATTAGTCCCTTCTTTCCTCTATACCTGGGAACCATTTCTGTAAATGCAGTTACTATTAACCCAAGCGGTATTCATTCTGGCTTGAGTGAGAAAAAGGAAACCCAGGGCCAATGATTTTCCATAGTAGCTAAAGGACATAGTTGGGGGCAGGAGCCTATGCATTTCCTTATTTTCCTCTCCTCCCTGCAAAAGCTCAGTTGTTCTTATGTCTTCATGTGGGTGGGGAATGCAGCACTTCCAGGTAGACACAGCTCTGTGCAACACAGGATGGTGAGCAAATGGCCTCCTCAGGTGAAGAGAAGAGTGTGTTTGAGGTCCCAAAGATGCCTCTCCATTACAGTGGTTCACAAGAAAGATACAAAGCAGTTAACAAAGGGAAAGGCACATGGAGCAAAGTCTGGAGAAAATTAGGCGTGAGCTTCCTAGAGTTCTCCCTCAGTGCAGTCAAGCAGGATGTGCTCAATTAACCTCAGCAAGTTGTGATGACACGTGAGAAATGTCCTCCAGGAAGGCTCATTAGAGACTAAATGCACAGGGGATTTCTCAGGGGCTGTTCACACAAGCACCCTCCACCTGGAATGTATCAAAACTGCAGATATTTCAAAGAAAAGCAGGTGCTAAGCACATGCCATGTTATTTGCATTAACAGTCTAGGCGCAGTTAGACATGCTTACCTGGAAACGGTGGTAACCCTCATGCCGTCCATGCTCCTGGACTGCAGCCAAGGGCAATTTGCAAGTAGGCATTTGCATAGATAGCAGATTCAAGCCTGCTCAGGTTTTATTAACTCTTGCTAGCATAGTTTCAGGCTATGATAATTCTTATCTGCATCAGAAGGCACTCTTTTCTTGAGGAAGAAACAATCCTAAGAAATAGGAATTGGAGAGCAAGCTAGGGATGGGTTTTTGTTCCTTCCTGTCTCTCAGGCCATGTACTTTTGAGTAATGAACAATCTGCTCAAGTTTACATGGCTGCCTTCCTTCTAGGAGAGTCTCAAATTGAAGAGCATACTGTGTGACTTGGGCTACCATAGACACGAATTCCTTCTTCATTCTCTAATCCTCTAAGTATTGATGCATCTGGCTTTTCTTATAACCGAATTTCCCTTCTTTGGACTAGCTCTTTGCACATATAGCAGGCTTGATGAATGTTTTACAGAAGCTTTGGATGACTTCTGCATTAGTTTCTGCCCATTTGGTGCTGATTAGAAAACTTAAGTAAGATACCTAATTTATCTTACACTTGGAATTCCATAGTCTTTTAGTGACTATTATTTACATTTGTGTTGTGTCTCTTTCTTCTAATCTTTGTTTTGTTTTTCTTCAGTAAGCAGCTGTATGAGGTAATTAGGACTGCGACTAGGTAGTTGAAGCTCAGTGTGGTTAAGTAGCCATGTTACAGAAATCTGTTGGAAAGGCTTGGACCCAAACACTGATTTCCTATTTCGTGAACGGGAATCCTTCCTGTAGAATCAACTTAATGTCACAAAAGTCATTTTATAGAAAGAGGCATAATAGTTAGACAGTCTCAGTCCAATTACAGATAGTTCTTGCATTTATGACCTACTTCAGCAAAAGCAAGCCCGGGGAGTTATAACCAAAGGGGTTATTGCTGTAGTAGGGTTTCAGAGGCCTGAGCCAGATTAGTCAGGATGGCCAGCTTCCCTAGGGTGACTGGAAACTAACAGCTTCTAATGATAATTACAAACCACTAAAATGATCAAGACCCAAGAAAGTGTATCTACTCATCAAATCAAAATTCATGAATAAGGAAAGATATAAAAGAATACAAGATATCATAGGGTGGATGTATCCAACAATGAAGCAGCAAATGAAGGACAGAGTCCAACACAATGAGGAAATCCAATTATTTTGCCAAGAACTTGGCTTGAATCTCCATTCTTCATATCTAAGTGTAGCCTATTATAACGCAAATTTTCCTCTCATTTGGATATAAGTTGCTTAGTAAGTGGGTGTCTTTTATGTTTTGAAGCCACTATTTGTCATGAATAAGGCTTAACTAATTTAGTTTCATTCACTCTTTCACAAATGTTGAAATAACCATTTGGGCAGGAGAGTTAGTTTTATAGAGACATCCCACTATAAAAGATATTTAGTATTCAGTAAAACTTGCAGTCCTTTACCTTAATGTTATGTCTTAATATATTGATTCAGGTCTCATTGGAAATCTGAGACACAGGTTCCATGATCTATACACTTAATAAACCTTTAAATAATGAAACAGGATATACCTGAAGGGCCAGCTGTCTTTGGTTCTGTTTTATGCCTGTACTTTTATAAGTTTGATGACTAAGACCCAGACTGGACGTTTGCAACATTGTGGAGGTAGCAAAGGTCTTTCTAGCTCTCTTCTGAGTTCCCTTTTTCACTACCCTTGCTAGATGCTGTTAGGATTTTAGTTTCTGCCTCTTCCTTATAGGATTTTCCTGGCCTTGGGCTACCCCATATACCAGACCACGTTTTAACAATATTTTGGAAGTCATTTGTTAAGTTTTTGATTTTTCACTTCTTGTACAGAAAAATCTTATCCATCATCTCATGTATTTTGACCAATTTAGGGAATCATGAGTGGGAGTGGTGGTCTAGAAGAGAACACAGATGCACTATTAGCAGCTTCCCAGAGAAACTTCAGTCACATAATCAGACCCCAAACCCCCACATCATCAGCACAGTGGAAACCTAGCCTCTCCCATATAATTTACCACATCACATACCTTTCAGGAGCCATGTCACCTTTTATAACTCTGTCCCATTTAGGGGAGATTTCAGTGTTCATTTAAACTTGGACTCTTAAAAAAATAAAATTAAAAAAAAAATTGGACTCTTATCTAAGTAACATGTCTGGAAATGATACAGAGTGTTGTCATATAACTAAGACTTAGTCTGACTCAGGAACCAGGTCAGGTAATCTGTTGGTAAGGTGGGACCATAGTCTATAATGCTAGTGAGAATGCTAGTGAGTTCTGTGTTTTCTGGTCCAGAACATCCAAGAAAGTGGTCCTAAGATGCAAAGAACCAGAAGAGCTCTGGAGTAGTACTGACAAGATCATGAAGACATCAGAATGATGGAGCTTGTGGTGGGTGCTTTTGGTCATGGTCTTTTCATTTGAAGCCTTCTTAGAATACTAATTTTTATGAACTTTTTCTTTCAAAATACAAGTCCTCTAAGAAGGGTCAAATAAAGAAGAGAGTTCTCTCTGGCTCTTTTAGGAACGAAAAGCATATCCCTTGAAATGAGAGGTCTAGGCAATATCCAGTTACCTATGCTGAAAGAAGATAGCAAGAAGGAAAGACAAAGTGTGAACCAAAGAATAAACTGCTTTGCCTGTTCTGATGGGTGGATAAAGCTGAAGGAAGAAATGATTTGTAGTGGGAAGGAGAAGACGCATTTTGTGTGTGTGTGTATGTGTGTGTGTGTACACGCGTGCGTGCACTTGTGTGTCAAGAGGGATGTTGGATTGCAAGGGGCTGGACTTAAGTATGAATCATGTCTGCCTTTATGAAACTGTCCATCCATGAACCTTAAATCTTGCACTTGATGATAAAGAATTCTAGCTTATTCAGGCAGAAGTCTTCCCTATATATTTCTTAGTAACATCCTCATCATCCATTGTCATGCAGAGTTTACTGGCTATCTGAACCTCTTGCTTCATTATCTCATCCAAGTGGTCAGCAAATTCCTACAGAACACTTCATAAGCCAAGAACTCTGCCAGACACTGGGAGTATGCGGTGAATGAGGCACTCTCAATTAAGCAAGATAGACACCAACCTTGAGTGGGAAATGTTTACCCTTCTTTGCTTTGTTTTTTCATCTTCTTACTGAGAATGTGCTGTAATATGCTTTTGTTTGGTTTTATTGCTTTATAGAGCAATAAGATTCCTCCTAGGTGATTTGAACACAACGTCAATCTGAGTGTCAACTAAACCCCTAAACTATTTTTCCTGGACCTGTCATGGTCTTTTGCAAGGGAAGAATTCTGTCTGCCTGTGCACTGATTGGGTGATTAAGAAAGGACCTTATTCTGTGATAGTTTATGGGCCTAACCTTATGACCTGGTCATAACCCCCAGCCATCCCTCTCTTGAACCCTCTTAGCCTCTATGCAAATAGCTCCATCTCCCCTAAAAACTTGGCTATTACTCTGGAACTCTCCAAATATAGGTATTTACTGGCTCTGACTAAATGAATTGGCTTTTGTGGGATCTAAGTGAATGATAACCCTTATCTGTAATGAGTTACAGTCTTTTGAGACAACACACAAGAACAAAAGAGACTAATAGACGATAACCAGGTAGTTTAGATGACTAATGACATTTAAATCCTTGCTCAAAGCATTCGTGCTCATCGCTAACATACTGAGCATAGATTTGTTCTCCAAATTCAGAAAAAACAACAACAAACAACAATGACTACCATAAATCATGGTAGGAGAGGCCTGAAAAGATGGTGTAAGACAGAGGTTAGAGGAGGCAGTGGGGCTAGCAAGTAAGTTGCAGCTTGAGAAATACAAATTAGGACATATGATGATGACAATTTAACATTTATTGAATTCCACATATAACACATTTCTATGAACTATCCATTTTATCTCCACATTAACTCTAAAATATAAATATTATGTGTGTTAGCATAAGGTTATCCAAAATGGAGAGTTTGGGAGGTTTCATGGACCATTACTTTAATTGAGAATACAACTCCAGGGACACGAGTGAGGGTACACGAAAATGAAGCAGAGAAGGAGGAAGAGCCAAGATGAGCATGCTTTACCAAGGTGTCTGTGACCAAATGTTATAGATTGCTTGATCAACAGTATAGTCTCCCCGAGAAGCTAACTTTTGTCTCAGAGCTCCCTCCAAGGAGGCACAAAGGAAGTGAATCATCCATGGCTTATGTCCTCCCTTGGCCAGAAATTATTTTCAGTGCTGTAATGTCATCCCCCAATGATCACCGCAGGTGCCCGTGCATGGGAGCCGTGGCAGTGAGTAGGAGGCCTCAGGATGGAAGAGGGGAGGTGGGAGGGGAATTCCTATCTTCCTTGCCCATATGAAGTTGGCCTGATCCCAGATATGAGTGATCTAAGACAGGTGAGGCCAAGGGGACTTAAAAGGATGCAAAACTAGTTTCTAGTTCCTTGCTGTTTTCCCCATTTTACAGGTAGAAAAACAATAACAACAACAGAAAAAAAGACAAAATAAAAAACAAAACAGAACAAACTGAGGCTCAGAAAGAAAGCTAAGTACTTTATCCATTTAAAAAAAAAAAAAAGGTAAAACCCAGTCAGTGATAGGGAGAAAAATTTACCACAGAAATAGTTTCAACTACTCTATCCAAACACTCAAAACTCTCAAAAACTATTGATAGACAGACTCACCTTGAAAACTTACAGATGTTAACCCACAAGGTGGCATAGACTAAACCTTTAGAGTGTCAAAAGAGTTTTAGAAAATCTTTGAATGAGAAACCCTTACTGCAGGACGATGGGAAGTAAGAGGTATGTTTTTAACCTTGAAAACATTTAACTAGGACAACCACATTCTTCCATCCTCAATGCCTTTGATGTCCTTGCCTCTCTCACAAAACAGAGATCTGAGCCTCATGCTGACATTGTTAAGTGTACTTGACCAGAAAGGAGGGAAAGTGGCGCTCCTATTTGTTGGGTATCTGCTTTGTGCCAGGGACAGCTGTATATTTCATCTGAACAACACTGCAAGGTAGACAATGGTATCTCCATTTTACAGATGGCAAAACAGATTCAGATAGGGAGAAGGAGTGCTCTTTGCTCTCCTACACTGTCCCTAACTTCTTTATAACAGCTCTGTATTTTGATTTCGTTCAGTATTTACCAGGTGCTAGACCCTGGTTTGGCATTTACAATAATTTAAGAAGCTTGTTGGGGCAGCTTGGTGGCTCAATGGGTTAAGCTTCTGCCTTTGGCTCAGGTCATGATCTCAGGGTCCTGGGATCCTGCCCCAGCTTGGGCTCTCTGCTCGTGGGGACTCTGCCTCTTCTTCTCCCTCTGCCCCTCTGCCTGCTCCTGCTCTCTCTATCAAATAAATTTAAAAGAATCTGAAAAAATTAAGAAGTTTGTTAAAATAATCCATCTCTGAGCCCCACTACAAACCTGCTGCATTAGGCTTTCTATAGCTAGGAAACCAGCTATCTGTAATGTGAATGTATTTCACAAGGGACCAAATTGGAAGCCAAGGTTAACAATCAAAAGGGCAGACTAAAAACAGTGAATATGATTTTAAAGTGCATGAAATAACAATATAATATTCAGAACAAGGGTTGGGACAGAGATAGTCCAACTGTTCTTATAAAAAATCACATCAAAGGTGTTTCACATATGGAGTTAAGAGGCCAGTTAGGGAAGAAGGACTGTGGTGGGGATTAAGGACTGTGTCCCGGTGACTCAAGGCAAATCAGACACAGCCTAAGAGTCTGGCAGTGGGAAAGCCTGGTATGGGCAGTTCTCTCATTCTCCTTCAACTAGCCAAACAACAAATGCACAAACAAGTAAACAGCTTCTCCCAGCTGGGGCTCTGTGCTTTTGGCTGCAAAGAGTCGGCATAGTTTCTAGAACACACTGTTCTTCCTGTCCTGCAGTGTCCCTGCCCAGCCTCACCAACATACCAGTCAGGGCTTTGCCTCTCCCTCCACTGCTAACTCTTAGCTCCCCTTAGCTCCCCCCGCATCCCCCACCCCCATATATACACAGGCTGTTTTTCAGCAAGGCAGCTATTTTCTGACATTTGGCACTGAGCGATCATAATCAGATACAATTTCCCAGCCACACAATTGCACTCCACGTGCGGCTTCAGGTACAATTATGAAGGCTGTCCCAGCACCTGCTGCCTACACTGTACTTAACGGGGAGGGATGGCCTCTCATTCTCCATTAAATGTTTTGAAAGGAAACCTGTAGGTACGACAAGATTCAGGCACTAAGACGAAATGGGAATTGGAGTGTCCTTGCTTTGACAGGCATGTACAAGTTTTAATTATCTACTCATCCAGGATTTAATTTTTTTTCATTTTTCTATAAAAAGCAGAGAATGGTGACAACCTGATTTCATGTACACACAGGGAATGAAATTGGTAGACAGTGTTGTCCACACCTCAGTTACTGTCACTTCTACCCTTCTTTTTTCTTTTTTCTTTTTCTTTTTTTTGAGGGGTTGTAGAAAGAATCTTAAGCTCCATGCCCAGGGCCGAGAGGAGAGAGGGGTCAATCCCACAACCCTGAGATCATGACCTGAGCCGGTATTAAGAGTTTGAGGCTTCACCGACTGAGCCACCCAGGTGCCCCTATTTTTCTTCTTTTTAATTTTTTCTCATTCTATGAAAAATACAGAAAATTTGGAAAATAGAGACACGCATAGAGATAAAAAACCTATGGCCCCATAGTTCAGATAAAAGTTCTGCTAATATTTTGATGTATTTTCATCCAATTTCTTATTCATTCTTGTGCATACCCAGATAAAATAATTAAGGTTACATTAAAGTGGCTCTGTATTCTGGTTTTTTGTTTTATATCACATTATGAAAAATTGTATTCATGCCATTGAATAGATGTGAAAAAAACCCCAACTTTTCTGAAAGTTCTGTAATATGTTCATGTCTTTTATTTATTTCACTCCCATTGTTGGATATTTTAGTCACTCCTAATCCTTTGCTAACTCCTTATAAGTCAGTAACTCGCCGAGGATGTTGATCAAGCTTATCCTTTGTGCAGACACAATGCATAACAGCACGGTGTAAAGAAATGTGCACAGGCTTTGGGGACAGAAAACCTCACTTGAATTCCTTTGTTCTAGCCCTTAGCACTGAGGGTTTTCTCATCTGTAAAATGGATCACCTACTACCTATTCGAATTTGTTTTTTTCCCCCCAGCTTTTCTGCCTCTGCTTTCTAGTAAAAACCAGCTGCGTCATCTCCTCTTCTCCTTTACATCCTTTCTCACGCTGGTTCTCTCATATTGCAGCTGCCCATGGACTCGCTGCCGCTTTAGACTTTTTTTTTACTGTCCCATTGAAATCCGAACAGTCTACCACTTCGTCCTCCATAGGTTCTGCTTCTCCTTTGGCCCTTTTTTGGCTGGACCTGGCATGGACTTTGCCTCAGGGAAGATTCATCGACGGTGACTCTTCAACCACTGTTTCTTGTGCGTCTGCCTTTGTGCTCTTCTCTTTTCTGGGGATCCCCTCCTCACATTCTCACCTCCCTTTTGTCCGGCTCTGCTGCTTGCCTGAGAAACCATCCTCAACTTCAACTCCCCTGGAGGGCCAGGCCTGAGCCACCGTCCTGGATGATGCCGGAGCCTGAAACATGTCACTCTAATGGAGGGAGACGTTCTACCTCAAAATTTCTGATTTTGAATATTTGGAGATTTTTTTTCCTCATTGTTCTGGTAAAATTGCAACCATGCATCAAGCCTTTTCTTTCCTTTTCCATCACTGTGCTTCTAGATATTTTTTCCAGTAGTGCATGGTCACAAACTGGAGTTTCCTGAAGTGTCAGTCTATCCTAAACCTGACTAGCCTACAGCATATATTGAGAGAATAAAAGTGAGTCTATGAAACTTATTTCCTAATGTTAGAAAAATGAAAAAAAAAAAAAAAAGCCTAAATTCAATTCCTGGCTCAGGCTCTTAGGAGCCAAGTTGCCTTGAGTGAGGATCTAAACCATATAATCTGGGGTGCCTGGGTGGTGGAGTCAGTTAAGCGTCTGCCTTCAGCTCAGGTCAGTGATCCCAGGGTCCTGGGATCAAGCCCTGCATCAGGCTTCCCGCGCTTCTCCCTCTCCTCACTCATGCTTTCTCTCAAATAAATAAATGAAAACTTTAAAAAATAAACTGTACAGTCTGTATCTGTTTATGTGGAAATAATATTTGCTCCTAGAGTCATGCTAGTTAAATAAGTGGCATAGGGTTATTACTTAATAAATAGCTTTGATCATTAGAATATTCTTGCCTGTTATTTTTATAGAAGAATCATATAAAAACGTTCTATGGAAATCTGGTTGGCACATGTTCAGCTCCCATAAATAAAATTGAATCGAATTTATGGTGGAGTAAATATTTAGAGGCTTTGACATTTCATTTTTTAAGCATCCAGTCTATTCTATACACACATATTAGCGTTTTTAATGACAATGAAAGGGAAAAGAAAATTATTAGGTTATTGGCTTAAATTAATGGAGGAGGCACAAAGGATCAAATAACCTAGATTAGATTTCATCTTTTAGAAGGAGAAACTGAGGACCAAAGATGTTCCATAAATTACCAGAACCCAGATTTGAGAGGGGCAGGATTGGGATTAGAACCAACCCTCAAATTTTGCCTCCCTTAGCCCACCCAGGATTCCCTTGAACAGAATGCCTACTCTCATCACTGGAGCTTTCTGGGTCTTTCAGAATTCTATTTATGTATCTAGGGTAAAAACAAATTTAAATTTAAATTCATGTTACATATTGATCCGATTTGCCAGGAGTCTCCAAGTATTTCATTGTTATTATTAATTATTGCTGCTCCTCCCTACCCAACCACACCCTATCCCAGTTCCTAAAACTTGATTTTTTTAAAAGATTTTATTTATTTATTTGACAGACAGAGATTATAAGTAGGCAGAGAGGCAGGCAGAGAGAGAGGAGGAAGCAGGATCCCCGCCGAGCAGAGAGCCCGATGTGGGGCTCCATCCCAGGACCCTGAGATCATGACCTGAGCCAAAGGCAGAGGCTTTAACCCACTGAGCCACCCAGGTGCCCCCTAAAACTTGATTTTATTCAAAGAACTTTTTTTCACAGAAACAAATCCCAGGTGGGTTTTTATGCTATATGTCAAGTTCCCTTATGAATCCGTCCAAAACATCTAAGGAATAAATCCCAGGACAGTAGGAACTTGTATTCATGCATCTAATTAACCTTTAATTGTCTATGTGACTGTCTTGCAGTTCAATAGTTGCTTGATTTTTATTATCCATCTAATTAGTGTGGTTTAAGTGGCTTTTTATGTCAGATTTTATTATATCAGTTTGCTTACAGAATTTCAGGGCACTCTAGGGAGTTCCAACATCATTGTAATGTTTAAGTGCTATATATCTGTTACTTGTTTGATTTTTCTCTTCAGAAAAAAAAAAAAAAGTGCTTTGACCAATTTTTCCCACTAGGGTGTATAAGTAGTCTATGAAATTTCATAATGATGGTAAACGCCTTACTTTTAATTGTGCATAAATTATCAACACAGCCAGTCCGCTCTAATTAATTGTTTTTCTACCCAATAAGCCTGCAGAGTGACAGATTTTCTGATATTCTGAAACAAGGGGGATAGTGAAAGAAACCTCCCAAAATACTTAAATTCGGGGCAAGCTAACAAATACGCACATATTTATAGATCAGGCTCTATAGTCATGCAAATATAATTTGTCCCTGAAATCTATGGATTGCTGTTAATTGTGCGGCTGTAATGGGAAGGTTAAGATTTAAAATAATCAATCACATGTATAAACCTTATTGCCTACCACTGACCTGTTTCTTATTTTTGCATGCCAATTTTATTTCCAAATTGATAGTAAACTTATTTTCAATCGCATAATTTGCATTTTCATATGTTAGTGTTCTTTTCTTATTCTACACACTTACCATTTACTGACAATTAATATGAATTCAATTTAATTCTCTCTATATAGAGCAGTATGATTGTCTCTGCTATTGACTGTGATTATAATATCCCTTAGACTCCCTGAACTCTTGCTTTATTTTCTTTTTCTCTTTGTCTTTAAAACAGACTACACGGTTTGACTTCTTTCTAAATCTCTCTCTCTCCCTCTCTGTGTGTGTGTGTGTGTTTTAGGGAAATATAAGAGATGTGTTTAACAATATCTTCAATTTATCACTAATAGGGAAACTGTTTGGTGGTAATTGCCTTATGTACAGGAACAATGGTATGACAAGGAATGAAAGCACTAGGTAGGGCACACTGTCCCATGTATGGAGAAAGAACCCAAAGTATTGGGTTCTGCTCCCTACTCTATCTTTGACTTACAGTTTAGCCTTGGGCAGCCCATGCTTCCACCCTCTCATTGTCTTATTCTTTCCATCTGGGAAACAAAGATAATTGTACTTTTAGTAGGAAAAAAAAAAAAGGGAAGATGTGCCATAAATTTCTTTGAATGGAAACTATTCGTAAAACTCAAGGACTAATCTAAAATACAATTTAGCCCACATTTATTGGGCACCTTCTATGCTGTAATAGTTGTCCTGAGCTCCAGAGATAAAAAGATAACTTTGACATTACATTGGTGCTCATTATCTGACAGAGGGTAGAAGAGGGAACTGAATTCAAATGTGTTTGAAACACTATCTGGAAATGCAGGATAAATCCAAGTGAATTACATCATAAGGAGAGTTTGTCTATTAATCTGAAGAAAGACAGTGAATAAAGAATTGGAAGTTCACTGTGGTAGATTGGACTATTGCTTACAATGCTTTAATCCCTGTATGGAATTTTCTTTGCCATTGACTTTGTAGTGCCTTCTGTTAAGGTTGGTGGAGGGCACATCCCTCTTCCATTGACTGGTTTTGGGGAGGTGAGCTGCTTTGGTGAGATGCTTTACCCAGTGGAGTAAGGGGAGAAAAGGCATTGTCCTAGTCCTGAGCAGAGCCTTGAGGAGTCATGGGAAATTTCTGCTAGCCTGCTTTGATTTCCCACCATTTGCCAGAAAAAGACCTTGCCTCAAGTGCCCATTGCTCTTTAGCCAGGCTAGGAACAAAGAAACATAGAGCATACTGAACTCCACCCAAAGCCTGGATTCCAATCCAATCCAATCTAGAGTGGTGACCCCACTCTAGATCAGTTGACTCTCAGACATATCTAAAAGCACAAAGTAAATGTTAATATAAGCCTGAAAGAATTAGGGGTCATTTGTTATGCAACACTGTTATCGTTAAACAAAAAGCTATTTAAGAAAACACCTTTTTGTAAGCCCAAATGAAAGTATTGACTGAGGAAATGGTCATCAGTGAATGAAAAAACTGATGGAATAAGGATGGAGATTTCAGTATTTACATGACTTCATAGATTGCTGGCTGAGCACAAGAGACCAAATATAGATTCAATGAAGAAATCAAGCTTTCACTACCTTAACCTCTGTGTCACTGGTGGGACAACCATAATACAACAGATCAGGTGACACACATACTCCTCAGTATGACCTATGAGGTATTTTTGGCAAAGTGATTAACTTGAGTTTAGTAAACCCCTAGATCCAACTTTCCTGCAATAAATACAAAGTAAAGAGGTAGAAGTTCAACAGTACCTTGAGTTAAAATCAGAAAAATTCCGCACAGTGCATTGTACAGGACAATTAATTAGTGTTTACTTTCTCTCTCTCTCTTTTTTAAAGATTTAATTTATTTATTTGTCAGAGAAAGCACAAGGGCACACAAGCAGGGGGAACAGCAGGCAGAGGGAGAAGCAGGGTCCCCGCTGAGCAAGGAGACTGATGTGGGGTTTGATCTCAGCACCCTGGGATCATGACCTGAGCTGAAGGCGGACACTCAACTGACTGAGCCACCCAGGCATCTCTGATTGGTGTTTTCAGCAAGCCACTGATTCAAAAAGAAAAAAATAGGAAAGAGGCAGAAAAAAATATAACCACTAAATACAGGGTGTGGTTCTAGATTGTATCCTGATTTGAAGAATCCAGCTATAGAGTGAAATAAGTCAAGCAGAGAGAGTCAATTATCATATGGTTTCACTTGTGGAGCATAAGGAATAACAGAGAGGACATTAGGAGAAAGAAAGGAAAAGTGAATTGGGGGAAATAGGAAGGGGAGATGAACCATAAGAGACTGTGGACTCTGAGAAACAAACTGAGGGCCTCGTAGGGGAGGAGGATGGTGGGGGTTGGGTGAGTCTGGTGGTGGATATTAAGGAAGGCACTTATTGCAAGGAGCACTGGGGATGGTGCATAAACAATGAATCTTGAAACACTGAAAAAAAATTAAAACAAAACTGCAAAATAAAAAACAAAAAGAAAAGAAAAATCCAGCTATAAAAGACAATTGTGGGCAATTAAGGAAATTTAAATATGAACTGGCTATTAGCTCTTATTCAGAAATTATTATTAATTTTAAATTATTTTAATTTATTTAATTATTCACTCATTTATTTATTTGTTTAATTTTTAAAAAATTAATTTAAATTAATTATTATTAATTTTGTTTGTTTTAATAATAGTCTTGTAGTTAGAAAAATGTTTCAACTTTTTGAGATGTATACTGAACTATTTAGAGTTCATAGCACATATGTAAATAATTTCAAGTTACTTAAAAAACAGACGTTACAATAATGGTAGAATGTCAATACCTATTAAATTTGGGGGGAAGATATAAGATAATTATGATTTTATTCTTTTGTGTTTTGATTTTATTCTAAATTTCTGTATGTCTAATTTTTTTCTTATTTATTTATTTATTTGACAGACAGATCACAAGCAGGCAGAGAAGCAGGCAGAGAGAGAGAGGGGGAAGCAGGCCCCCTGCCGAGCAGAGAGCCCCATGCGGGGCTCAATCCCAGGACCCCAAGACCATGACCTGAGCCAAAGGCAGAGGCTTTAACCCACTGAGCCACCCAGGCGCCCCTAATTTTTTTTCTTTTAATAAAAAAGCTCATTGACGGTGTACTTAGGACCCAGTGTAAAATCATTTAGGATGTCAGTCTATGCAATCTCATCCTCAATTTACTGTTGCTTTAGTGTTCTCTATTTGTTTTACTTGTTTAAAACCTGTATGTGGAAGACATCAGTAAACTACATAAAGATTGGAACCAAGTTTCATACTTGTTTTCACTTCACGCAAGCAGTCAGTGGATGTGTGTAAATATATTAGCCATCTGATTAAAGATGATATAAAGAACTTCTTAAATTATTTTTGGTTATTACATTAGCAGCTCTATATAGCCCTTCTTTTTCCTTATTAGGAAAAGCATAGCCTATGTCTGTGTGGCCTCTCGTCCTAGGAATTAGTTGGTTAAATCAGCTTCAGCGTGACCACTTGAACCATTAGTGAAGCCAGCCAACCAGCTGGTTTGAGGTAGTTAGATACTGACCACCGCTGTTGTCTGAGATTGCTCTATTTGTCAGATAATAGAAAGAGCAAGGTAACAGTTTGTGGGTCTAAATGCCTAACAGGTCTACACAATTTTTTTCTGTTGGTTTCCACCATGGGAAAAATATGTTTTGAAAGGAGAATGATTGGGGTGCCTGGGTGGCTCAGGGGGTTGAGCATTAGACTCTTGGTTTTGGCTGAGGTCATGATTTCATGGGTAGGGGTTGGGAGCCCCTAGTTGGGCTCCACGCTCAGCAGAGAGTCTGCCGGAGACTCTCTCTCTCTCTCTGCTTCTCCCTCTGCTAGCATACCTGCCATCTCTCAAATAAATAAACAAATCTTATAAAAGAGAAAGAACTATGACATAAACAGATATGAAGATACTTACAATGTTTGTATCAGTAATAATAAGGTGACCATCACATTAATATCAACAGATTAGTTATACCATGTTTAAAATCTTCTAATCAAGGGTCTCATACTGGTAATTGGCAAGATACTGGAATTGATTGACAAGTTTTATACATTCCTCAAACATAATTTTTAAAAATTTATTTGTTTGACAGAGAGAGAGAGAGCATAAACAGGGAAGAACAGCAGAGGGAGAAGGAGAAGCAGGCTCTACACTAAGTGCCCCAATGTGGGACTCTATCCTAGGACTCTGGAATCATGACCTGAGCCAAAGGCAGACTCTTAACCTGCTGAGCCACTCGGGTACCACACTCAAACATAATTTTTCAAAAAGGGAGTACATAGTAATTTTAATATAGTGATTAGCCTTACATATTCAACTACTAATATCAAGTATACAGGTTTTTATAGGGACAGAACTCAGAAAAGCGAGGCTTTATTAAAAAGACAAAAAGTGGTAGTTACTATGATGTAGGTATAATATCTTTCCAAATATTATTTTGAAATTATTTTCAAATTAGGCATTTAGACCCACAAATAATTCAAAAATTATTTTCAAAATGAAAATGACTATGCAATCATTCATTTAGAACAGGCCAGGTCCCAGGAGACACCAGATACTCCTGGTTATATTATTTATAATCTTCTCATTAATACCCTGCCAGATCAATAAACTATTTCCTGTTCCTTTTTCATAGATGAGAAAACTAAAGTGAAATGGAAAATAAATTCTGAAAGACCATTGTTAATACAAAGCTAAGTAAAAACTTGAACTCAGGTCTCCTTGAATGTAAATGACACATTCTTCCTACTCCTCTTTCCTAAAAATATTTTTAAAGGTAATGGAGAGGGGGAGTTTCACCAAAAGTCTGCATATTTGCAATATTACTATTTGAAATAATAATAGTCCTGGTGGGGATTAAAACATGATGAAATGAAATAATAGATCATTAAGTTGGTGCCATGTAGACTAAAGCTTTATATGGAAGATTCCATTTTTCATTTTTTATTTTTTGTGGCATTAGGTAAATTGAACACCAGATCAATATAATCAGTATAAAATAAAGTGATATATTAAATCAAATACCCTAAGAATTAAAGCCAAAGATAACACTCTTTTTATGAAGAACAAAAAGACAAAGGTGCTTATTTTTTTTAATGATCTAGATAAAAGCCACAATTTCTACATTACTCTTAATGCATAGATTCAAGCTTTGGATCTCAAAGTTAAGCATTATCAGAAATCATTGATACTGATTAGAAAGAAGATGTAGCAAGGAAACAATGGATCAGCACATTGGGAAGGAAAGATCATGTTGCAGAATATTGGCAGGGTTTTATTCCTTGTCAATAAGACTGGCTGAGTGATTTAGACCTTGTAATTAGGAATGAGGTAAGAACTTGACAGCAGTGGAGAACAGTATGGATTATGATGAATAACCAGAAGGATTGAAGAATATATGTTTCTCCATATGTCTAATGAGGGTAGAATTTAAGAAAAACGGAAGGAAGTAAAATCTTGTGGTTTAGAAACATTTGGAAGCTTGCAAGTATAATTAGCAGAAAGCATGGAAATATTTGACAGAAAGTCAAATGTAATTTAAACAATCTAAAATCAATAATATAATTTCCAAATAGCAAGGTGAAAATGCAAACATGAGAGTGTTCTTAACATTTTTTCAAACATTAAATATTTGAAAAATTTTGCTTTGTCCATTGAAAATAATTCTATTATCTCTTCCCATTCCAACCTACTTCCCTGAATGAATTGATCTCCCAAAGAATTGCTTTCATCAGGTTCTTGCTAAGCTACAAAAAAAAAAAAAAGGAGAAAAAGAATGACAGTAGCTTCCCTTTAACACATCAGATCTGTGACTGCCAGAAATGAAGCTATTCCAATGTGCTTGTCAGTATAAGATTCTCTTAAACCCCTTGTGAATACTTTTTTTTTTTTCAGTTTCTGCTTGCAGTCCCTCAGCATGGGGCTAAGATTAAAGGATCTGCAGGGCAATTTCTATAAATATTATCTTTATCACTACATCATCATCAACACCCCTATTATATACTAGTGCCATTTCCATTCTTGCTATTAGTACTATGGCCATAACTTACTTGTTCTTTTTAAACCAGCTTTCTCCTACCCTTTTCCATGTTAGCCCAGAAATGAAATCCTCATTCCAAAATTTGTTTTAGGGGGCATCTGGGTGGCTCAGTGGATTAAGCCGCTGCCTTCGGCTCAGGTCGTGATCTCAGGGTCCTGGAATCGAGCCCCGCATCGGGCTCTTTGCTCAGCAGGGAGCCTGCTTCTCTCTCTCTCTCTCTCTCTCTCTGTCTGACTCTCTGCCTACTTGTGATCTCTCTCTCTGTCAAATAAATAAGTGGGGTCTTTAAGAAAAAAAAAAAATTTGTGTTAGGATTGTTTACCAGTTATTTTTAAAAGGTCCCAAAAATCTGTTTATGCTTAAGCCACAACTCCTACAATATCATACTGTATTAACTGTAGTGGTTGATATGCTCATCTTTTCCTATTAGACTATGAAATTTCAGTGGTGGAAATTATGTTTTATTAATTTTACTTCCTTAGTGCCCAGACAGTATTTAGGAAAGTATGTTATATAAATGGAAAAGTTATCAGCAACCATTTATATGAAAAAACTTGAAAATATGAGTTAGAAGGGAAATCTCTGACCTCATAGGTTTTTCAGTGTGGCAAAGAGAAAGCAACATTTATGCACAGAATATATGAGCAGGACTTACCTCTAGGTCTGTGGGATCTTAAGTGGCATATGAGGGATCTACTTTGTAGGAACATTTGAGAAATAGCTATAACAAGAAATAAGGAAGAAAGTTGAGGCAAAGAAACTTGAGGCTTGGGTATGTCATTTTCAAAGAATAACAGTGAGTGGACCAGTTTTTCTAAAGAGAAGGGGAGTTGAGGTGGCTGTTGGGATAATGTTTATAGGATAATCATTGTGCTATATGAAATCATTTTTCCTATTCAGAACATTAATTTAACTGATTATAATGGACTGACACCGTGATGGTTTAATTAAGGTTAAACAGGAAAACCTAGTATTTAATTAAATTAAATTTAAAAATTTAAAAAAATAAAAAAGCTATCATGGAGTATTCTAAAAACGTTTTGCCTCAAGAATTACCTGGAAATTCTTTTTCTAATTGACAGATCAAAAAACATTTGTTCTGTTTGTTTTTATGTCTGTGTTTTAAAGAGTATATTCAGAAGGTTTCAGAGGAAAGCACTAGACCAATTAATGGGCAAACTGAAAACTACAGATTGTGTCCCTGTCCCTTATACCCACTGTAAAAACCTCCTTTATCTTTTCTCATAATGGACTTTTCACCCAGATGAACAGATATTCAGCACCTTGTTGACTTACACATGATTTTCTCATTCATCTTTCTATAGGTATCTGTGAATATCTTCAAAGCTCTCCTTCTGGCAATAATTACATATTGTTTCCCAAATCTTGTGGAATTGGTAAAATGAGAATCAGCAACTGAATTATATTTTTATTTTTAATTCATTATTAAGGTCCCAGTAAATACAAGCCAAAACTCAGATACAGATGAGAAACCCTTGTGGAGTTCTAAAAAAAAGAGATGAACCTGGTCCCAGCTCTCATCTGATTTTTCTCTCTACTGAGAATGAAACCGATAGAAATAGGATTGAAAATGAAAGAAGAATCAGCATTGAATTCACACAACTGGATATTAGGCAAATGCTTTTATGTGTAGTGTTCACTTTTCCCAAGATTCAGGAGACAGTTGTAATGCTTCGATTTTTAATCTCTCTAAATCAAACCTAATCCCATTATGTCTTACAGATTCCCCAAATCACATAATGGTAAATCTTTTCTTTTCTAATGTTTATTGCTTCCCCAGCTGTGTTGGAAGAAGCTCTTTATTTGTACCACCTTATTTAATATTCACATTTCTGTATAGGTCCATCACTACAAATTTTTTAAGTCTTAAGAAGGTTATATAATTTGCTTAATCTCACACCATTCTAAATGGTGGATATTGGGCTGAAATCCAAGTCTGTCTCCAAAGTCTAACCTCATAATGTCTGTTTTATATATTAGTGGATCATTAATTATGCATATTAAATTCTGTTTTTTTTCCCAGATGCAGGTAATCCCACTGCATATGATGAAATCCATAGGAATTAGAAGAGCTCTTCAAAAGGTTTTCAGACCCATCTTTAAAGTTTCAGTGGGGTGGCACTAACTCTTTCTTCTTGTACTTCCTAAACTTTCCTCCACTCCCTACATAAATAAATAAATGCACAGAGACCCTTTTGTTTTATATATACAGTTTTCCTCAGTTAATTATTTCTTTTTACTTTTTTTTTTACAGTAGGGGGAGGGGCAGAAGGAGAGGGAGATATAGCTCTTAAGCAGGCTCCATACCCAGCAGAGAGCCTGACAAGGGGGCTGGATCTTACAACCCAGAACTTGTGACCTGAGCTGGACTCAAGAGTAGGTCATTTCACTGACTGAGCACCCAGGCACCCACCTTAGTTAATCATGTCTGTATTTATTACATCTTCTGGTTGCACATGCTTCCATACATGTAAACCAATATTCTCAAATGTGATTTGATCTCATAGTCAGTCCAAGGATGCAAAAGGCCTCTGTGTAGAGTGCGTGATTAATTAGTCCTGAGCTGGGTGCTAGGGCAGTGCACAAAGAAATGAATTTAGCTGATAAGGAGCTTAAAAGTTAGTTGATAAGACAAAGCATTTGTACATCTAACATATAGAGGCTGAATTTACTGTGTTCAATTAAGAGCAAAATTGTATAATGGACTCTTTTTTTTTTTAAGATTTTTTTTTTTTATTTATTTGACAGACAGATCATGAGTAGGCAGAGAGGCAGGCAGAGAGAGAGAGGAGGAGGAGGCAGGCTCCCCGCTGTGAGCAGAGAGCCCGATGTGGGGCTCGATCCCAGGACCCTGAGATCATGACCTGAGCTGAAGGCAGAGGCTTTAACCACTGAGCCACCCAGGTGCCCCTGTATAATGGACTCTTATATGAGTAGGACTTAGCAGATAACAGATGAAAAGACAGGAGTAGTGGAAGGTGATTGCCTATATGAGATGAACCTATGCTTGATCTTGAAGGACACTAGTTTTTATTGAGTGCCTATGATTTGGCAAGCAATTTGGTACATACCAGATGTTTGACTTCTGCTTACTCATTCGATCTTCATAAAGTAGGCATTATTGTCATTTCACATTTTACAGGGAAGGAAACAAGTTGAAAAGGAATTAATTGCCTGGATAAAACCACAGTGTAAGTGTTTGAATTGGATATTGTCCGCATGTGCTCTGAGCCTCTATTTACTGTTTTTTTGTTTTGTTTTTGGTTTTTTGTTTGTTTCTTGCATTACCTTAGAGTTGTCTGAAGGAGTCCTCTATCTCCTATAGGTTATATTTACTATTTCTTGCCCAGAACCCATTTCCCTTCTGGTGATAGTTCTTCTATTTTTCTTTGAGAGATCACCCCCATCCTCACACTTAGTGTGTGCCCTGGTAGTCCTGACATCTTTCCATCAACTCTTGGGCTGGACATGTGACATAGGTCTGAACAATCAATAATACCAATTTCCAAGATCACAGTAATTAGTTCATGTGGTATAAATGGCCATCTTTTTCTTAAGGTTATAAACTCTGAAGATAGGATTTCATTTTTAGTTGCCATCTTGCTACCAAAAGTGAGAAGGTATTTGAGGATACCATTGGAAAAGAAAGCAAAGGTCAAGTAAAGAGAACAGGAATATTGGGACACCAGAATTCACTTGTGTGGTCAGGGGTGAATTAACTTTTAATTCTTGTCTCTCAGAGTTTGAAGTTCTGCTGTATAAAACCAAATGAACCCATCCATGGATGGTGTTATAAGAATTGTTGACAGTTTGGGTGTGGCAAGATGAAACACAGTTCTAATGAGGAAAGGGGCATGTTTTAAATGAAGGCATTCAGACTGTTAGGTTAAAATGAAATGGAGGTCAACCCCTCTTCATAAGAGATTATAGAAGTCAAAACCCTTTTGAGAGAGAGAGCCTTTACGTCTCACAGAAAAAGAAAATTTGACTGGTCTTTGATGCTGGTGTACTGACATTTAAAGGAACACAGCAAAAATATGCTGAATATTATAATGCATGGTAGAAATAATGTGCACCATATATCTATAATAAAAAGAAAGATAGATATAATTGTAGTCACACTATCGGAAGTAGAAAATTGCTTGTGAAATGTACTTACAGAAACAGCCAATATTTTGTCCATACTAAAACCTTCTCCAAAATGATACAATTGCCAGCAGCACCATAGTTCATTTTAAAAGACAAATGCATTCTAAAAACAAAATAGATGAACTAGAAAACACATTATTTGTTCAAACTGTATTCTGAGGTCAACCAAGATACATGCTTAGTGTCTTACAATTAGAGGTACTTTTATAAAACTGATTTTCAGTTGAGACTTTGAGAAACACCAAGTCTATTCAAAATCTTTCACGACCTTATTCAACCAAAAAGTGGTAGTGACCTTTTTTTAAAATTTTTTGTAAAAAGCTTTACAACAGCAAAGATAACCAAACAAAGAGCGCAAATAAAGAGCTCCATAGCACAAATAATTACTTGTGTTTTCTTCTGAGGAAAGTCAAACTGTCACGCTATTCCAATAGGTGGATCACAGGAGTTAATTCAATCCAAACATATTTGTTGCATTATCTAAAAACTGCTGTTGAGAAATAGCTTTTCTTTAAATTAATTATTTAAATTAGTTGTTAAAATACCCAAATAATCCAATGGTTCCTGAGTAATTACTAGGTGCCTTGAACATTGCATTTAAAATATAAAAGCAAAATGGATATAATCTATCAAGGAAGGGCCTGGGTTTCCACAGTTGTCAAATTTTGATGGTAGTGATACTTAAGACTGTGGGGATGAATAAATTAGTTCAATGTAGATAAAAGCACTTGAAACAATGACTGGTATTTGATAAATATTCTATAAATGGTAGTTATTGTTACACTGTGAATAGATATATTCTGTGAATGTATCCCTTCACGGAACTGTGAAAGCATTGAAAAGGGAATAACTGGCTCTTTTCTGAGACTAGAGAAGTCTTCATAAAAAAGGGTAATTTTAGGAAGCTCATTAAGGATGAGTGGAAGTTAAATGGAAAAATTGGCTCTCCAGGGAAAGACTGATGGGTCAAAATTCTCGAGCCTTATAAATGCTTGATAAGTTCAGGGAATGTTGAACAGACAACTGGGTGTGAAGGGGTGCTTAAATTTTATCCCCGGGGACAAGGAGATAATTGATTTTTTTATTTTAATTTTTTATTTTTTTTGCAGGCTAGTGGTATAATATGGTTTAGTTCCAGAAATGCTTCTGATTGTCGTGTGAATATTAAAATACAGGAATAGTGCAGTTCAAAGTCAGAATTGTCTGATTCCAAACCCAGTCTGAATTGTATGATTCCAAATCCCTCTCTATTTAGTGATTTCCTCTTTTGAAAATGTGAGTAATAGTTATCTCAGAGATTTTAACTTATAAAGAGATTTATAGACTCCCATATATATTAGGTACCATGTGGCATTTTTCTACACATATGGCAATGAGTAAATAAGATCTATGTATTATAAAAGTGTTACATACAGTATGATTACTAATAGATTGATGTCCATTTTAAAAGTCATTGGCTTAATGAACAAATATGAGAGTTTGTTAAACTCTTCAATGAACAAAAATTTCAAGCATAACAAAAATAGAATGGCATAATAAATTATAATGAACTCCATCATCTATCTCCTATGCTTATCTGTTCATGCCCATCTTGTTTCATCCATACTCCCATTTATTTCCCTCACTCTCTGGATTTGAAGCATATTTCAGAGAAATATAATTTCATTTATAAATAATCAAACATGCATCTCCAAGAGGTAAGGACCCATGATTCATTATGTATGTGTGTGTGTGTGTATATATATATATATATATATATATATATATATATATATATATGATATTATTACATAATTTTATAAATATCCCAATACCTTTATCACACATAAAAATGATAATTTCTTAATACTTCCAACTATCCAATTTTTGCTCCCAATGATGTTGAGTTTGTTTATTTGACTCATGATTCAAATAAGATTTATATTCTTTTTTATTTCTCTCTTATGTCTTTATTTACATATCTCTTTTTGTGTCTTTGCAATCCTTATTTTATTGTTGAATTTTTGAGGATACCAGGTTGTGTGTCCCTTAGCTTCCCATCTTATGGATTTGGTGTACTGAATTTTTGAGATCTTCTGGCCCCAATATTTTCTGTCAGTTGTTGGTTAGATCAAGAGGTTGGATTAGATTTACATATGCCTTTTTTGGCAAGATTGTTTAATAGGAAGTGTTGTGGATATTTATCAGGATTTACATTTTGTTTCATCTTTAATTTTGTGATATTATCAGTCACTGGTGACTGTTATTTAAGACTTGCAAAATGGCAGTGATAGAGTCCTTTCTTTCCTTCTTCATTTAAGCTGAGATACTGGTTACCCTGAGATACAAGATAAATGCTTGAATTTTTTATTTACCAGCTTTCCATACCATGGTACCCTAATAGTCTTCAAAGAATCATTGGATTCTTAGAAAATACCGTTATGAATGGATGGATTGAGAAACATTTAATGTGTTTCTAATCATTGCACTTACTAACCATCCTGAGGCTCAGATTTTCCCATCTTTGGGCATGGAGGCTAATTCAAGTCAGCGCTTTAATACTTTGAGAAGCTTCACTTCTGATGTATAAGGTACTGGGGCTCTCTCATGTATGTCCTAATGCAGGTCTGAAATTAGCCAGTTCTCCAAGAAACTGTGGTCCTCTTCTTTTTTTTTTTAAGTTTTTAAAAAAGATTTTTAGAAATTTATTTGTCTGTCAGAGAAAGAGAGTATAAGCAGGAGGAATGACAGGTAGACGGAGAAGCAGGCTCCCTGCTGAGCAGAGAGCCCTGATGTGGGGCTCCATCCGAGGATCCTGGGACCATGACCTGAGCCGAAGGCAGATGGTAAACCCACTGAGCTACCCAGGCATCCTCCTGGTTCTTTTTAGTAGAAAATAGA
The DNA here is from genome assembly GCF_902655055.1 of Lutra lutra. NCBI lineage: Eukaryota > Metazoa > Chordata > Mammalia > Carnivora > Mustelidae > Lutra > Lutra lutra. The sequence goes on from NC_062280.1 coordinate 100,563,546, forward strand.
ATTTCTCTAGAGAGTAAGATCTAGGAATTAAAAATGCTTATTGTTACTGGGTTAGTCATTATTTCCATGTCTTTTCATTGATGTAGCATAAGGGATTGTCTAAAAAATTACATATAAGTTGATCTTGACCAATTCTTATTCAGGCCTATAGAATTTTAATGTGTTCTCATGAACTGTGTTTTCTGACTCCCATTTCAAAAATCCTGGTTTTTAACCACATGAATATAATTACTATTGCTTTAACTCACACTATGTATAAAATACACACCAGAAAACTACCACCAGCAATATGATTATTCAAAACATTTTATGACTTTCAAAGTTCATTTTGCCTATAGGGTATATCTTATTGTAGATATACAGTAAAAACACTGTGTTTTCTATTCATTTGGAGTAGTTTCCTCTCTATAACTGTGCCACAAATTAGATAAGGAGATAAGTTTTCCTTCTCCTTTTAAAATTTATGGATTTCTTTTAAAATTTAAACTATACTTTATAATTATGTAAACTGCATAAATAGCTTCAAAGTCAAATCTACAAACTTTATTCAAAATCACAGGCCATTGAGACATGAGATATGTTGTTTGAGCTGCCTCTTTTCACCAGGAGAATTTGAGGGCACTTGCTGGATGCCTACATCTTTGAAATTTCTAGTTTAAGGAAAAGCTCAGGAGTCACCCTGTAGAAGACTGGGTCTTATCTAGGAATGAAAGGAATTGTCTGGCACAGAGGACCAGGGAAGAGTAGCAATGTGGAAACACTTCTGAGATTGCTCAGATCTCTATTGCTTATAGAAAAAAAGTACACTAAGTGTCAAGTAATGTTACAAAAAATTGGGAAATTAAATGAAAATATCAGTCACAATCTCTTTGTACCATTGTGATATTTTATGCATCTGTTTTACAGAGTTGACATTGGGAGATTGCCTTTAACTTGGGATTCTGCACTTTCATTTGATATTCTGTCATAAACGTTTTCCATGTTGCAGTACATTCTTTCTATTATAATTTTAATGGCTGCACGCTATTCCATTTAGTAGATGGACCTTAATTTAATTAGCTGCTATATAGTTGTAGAGCATTTATGCAGGTTCCCATTGTTTTGCTGTTATAATCATCTTGCAATGAATACGTGATCATTTTAAAAAATAACCTAGATATTGTCTTCAGCTGTGACAGCAGTAGCAAGTAGTATTTTTGATCGTCTGGATGCGTAATACTTTACCAGGTCTTGTTCATCAATGAGATGAAATATTTGCCAATTAGGATGCAAGATAGAGCAAAAACATTAACTAGTGTTTTGTATCAGGTACCAAGAGAGCAGATAGAATCCAACAGTATCTGAAATGTTTGACCTGAAGTTGCCCTCTGTGACCAAATCACTCCTTTTGAGATATATTTTCTATGTATTTCTCTGCTCCATAATAAATGTACTTTCATCATTCTCTCCTTTTGCAGATTGTAGTGTGTGCTACATCACTAAAGCACCCATTCCAGACAAGTATGACTGAGTCAATCCTGCTGCAGACCTAAGTTTCTGGGTTTTCTTTTTAAATTAACATATAGTGTATTATTTGTTTCAGGGGTACAGGTCTATGATTCATCAGTCTTACACAATTCACAGCACTCACCATAGCACATACCCTCCCCAGTGTCCATCACCCAGCCACCTCATTCCTCCCAACCCTCCTTCCCTCCAGCAACACTCAGTCTCTTACTGTTTGTCTCCCTCTCTGGTTTCTTCTTGTTTCATTTTTCCCTCCCTACTCCTATGATCCTCTGTCCTGTTTCTCAAATTCCTTATATCAGTGAGATCATATGATAATTATCTTTCTCTGATTGGCTTATTTTGCTTAGCATAACACCCTCTAGTTCCATCCATGTCATTGCAAATGACACTTCCTTTTATGATGGCTGCATAATATTTCACTTTATGTATATATACCACATCTTCTTTATCCATTCATCTGTTGATGGACATCTAAGCTCTTTCCATGGTTTCGGTGTTGTGGACATTGCTATAAACATTGGGGTGCATGTGCCCCTTCAGATCACTACGTTTGTATCTTTAGACCCACTAGTGTGATTGCTGGGTCATAGGATAGCTCTATTTTCAACTTTCTGAGGAACCTCTATACTGTTTTCCAGAGTGCCTGTACCAGCTTGCATTTCCACCAACAGTGTAGGAGGGTTCCCCTTTCTCTGTATCCTCATCAACATCTGTCATTTCCTGACTTCTTAATTTTAGCCCTTCTGACTGGTGTGAGGAGGTATCTCACTGTATTTTTTATTTGAATTTCCCTGATGCCCAGTGATATGGAGCACTTTGTCATGTGTTTGTTGACCATTTGGATGTCTTCTTTGGAGAAATGTCTGTTCATGTGTTCTGCCCATTTCTTGATTGGATTATTGGTACTTTGGGTGTTGAGTTTGATAAGTTCTTTATAGATTTTGGATACTAGCCCTTTTTCTGACTTGTCATTTGAAAATATCTTCTCCCATTTTGTCAGTTGTCTTTTAGTTTTGTTGACTGTTTCCTTTGCTGTGCAAAAGCTTTTTATCTTGATGAAGTCCCAATAGTTCATTTTTGCCCTTGCTTCCCTTGCCTTTGGCAATGTTTCTAGGAAGAAGTTTCTGCGACTGAGGTTGAAGAGTTTCCTGCCTGTGTTCTCCTCAAGGATTTTGATGGATTCCTTTCTCACATTGAGGTCTTTCATCCATTTGGAGTCTTTTTGTGTGAGGTGTCAGGAAATGGTCCAGTTTCATTTTTCTGCATGTGGCTGTCCAATTTTCCCAACACCATTTGTTGAAGAGACTGTCTTTTTTCCATTAGATATTCTTACCTGCCTTGTAGAAGATCAGTTGACCATATAGTTGAGGATCCATTTCTGGGCTCTCTATTCTGTTCCATTGATCTATGTGTCTGTTTTTGGGCCAGTACTATACTGTCTTGATGGTTACACCTTTGTAATAGAGCTTGAAGTCTGGAATTGTGACACTGCCAGCTTTGGTTTTCTTTATCAATATTCCGCTGGCTATTTGGGGTATTTTCTTGTTCCATATAAATTTTAGGATTATTTGTTCCATTTATTTGAAAAAAGTTGATTGTATTTTGATAGGATTGCATTAAATGTGTAGATTTCTGTAGGTAGCATAGACATTTTCATAATATTTGTTCTTCCAATCCATGAGCATGGAACATTTTTCCATTTCTTTGTGTCTTCCTCAATCTCTTTCATGAGTACTTTATAGTTTTCTGGGTACAGATGCTTTGCCTCTTTGGTTAGGTTTATTCCTAGGTATCTTATGGTTTGGGTGCAATTTTAAATGGGATTGACTCCTTAATTTCTTTTCTTCAGTCTTGTTGTTGGTGAATAGAAATGCAACTGATTTCTGTGCATTGATTTTATATCCTGACACTTTACTGGATTCCTGTACAAGTTCTAGCAGTTTTGGAGTGGAGTCTTTTGGGTTTTCCACATAGAGTATCATATCATCTGCGAAGAGTGATAGTTTGACTTCTTCTTTGCCAATTTGGATGCCTTTAATTTCCTTTTGTTGTCTGATTGCTGAAACTAGGACTTCTAGTACTATGTTGGATGGCAGTGGTGATAGTGGACATCCCTGCCATCTTCCTGACCTTAGGGGAAATGCTCTCAGTTTTTCCCCATTGAGAATGATATTTGCTGTGGGTTTTTCATAGATGGCTTTTATAATATTGAGGTATATACTCTCTGTCCCTACACTGTGAAGAGTTTTGGTCAAGAACGGATGCTATACTTTGTCAAATGCTTTTTCAGCATTTATTGAGAGTATCATATGGTTCTTGTTCTTTCTTTTATTAACCTATTGTATCACACTGATTGATTTGAGGATGTTGAACCAACCTTGCAGCCCAGGAATAAATCCCACTTGGTCCTGGTGAATAATCCTTTTGGTGAGACTTTTTACATTCATGTTCATCAGGGATATTGGTCTGTAATTCTCCTTTTTTATGGGGTCTTTATCTGGTTTTGGGATCAAGGTAATGCTGGCCTCATAAAATGAGTTTGGAGGTTTCCCTTCCCTTTCCATTTTTGGAATGGTTTCAGGAGAATAAGTATTGATTCTTCTTTAAATATTTGGTAGAATTCCCACTCCTCAGCTCTCTCCCTGCAGTTGGCTTCCCCAGTCTGACACCTGTGATCTCTGCCACACTGAGGCACCCCTGGTCTTTCTGTGACCCTGAGGGTCCTGGGATCACATAGTCCCAGTGAGGGTTCCACCCCCAGCTTAGCCACTGGAGCATTATCCCTCATGGGAGCAGACTTCTAAAAGTTAAGATTTTGTGTTCTACTGCTCTATCAATTGCCAGTAGCCAGCTGATGGAGCCCACCTACCCCACCCCCACCCCCGCCCAACCTCTGTAGTCTATCTTCCCAAATATTGCCTCAGGTTCACTTCTCTTCCCGTCCTACCTTCCAGAAAGTGGTCACTTTTCTGTTCATAGAATTGCTGCTATTCCTTTCTGTGATCTCCTGTTGAGTTTGTAGGTGTTCAAAGTGGTTTGATAACTATCTAGCTGAATTCCTGGGGCCAGATGAAAATTAGGTTTCCTATTCCTCTGCCATCTTGTTCCTCCCCCCAGATCTAGGTTTCTTTTAGGGTGAACCAAACCTGGCAAATATGCTGCTACAATTATAAGCCCCAACACTGAATCCCAAGGGAGCTCTGTGGTCTTATGTAATAGTTATACAGTAGGGAAGAAGGAAAATAGAAGGAATAAGCTGGGGCTGTCCTGGAGATGGAAGTAAGAGCACATGATGAAGAAAATATGCAGTAATCAGGCTAAGTGGGTAGAACTAGGAGACCCCAAGGCCACTGGGTACAAGAGATGGAGTGTTGCATGATCTTTGAATAATCAAGCACTGCAATCTTCCTGGGTACCATCCTTAATTTAATTCAGATCAGAATTTGTGCAAACTTAGTGCTGTTAGGATATAGGACTAGGAGTATGTTAGGATTGGGGTTAGTGATCCATATGCAGAGCTGTGATACAGAATGCCTTTCTGAAGATGACCCATGATTGTTTCAGAGAGTTGATTTCTAGATGGTTTCAGGGTGCTATGGAACATCTCTAGAGATGTTGCCATAGTTGGGTGGAACTTGGATTTTGCAGGCCACTAGTGAAGAGAATTTTTGGAGATATAGGTGAGTAGAGGCAGAGTATTAAAACTTACTCATTAAACATGGCTTGTTAGCCATGTTTAGAGTGGCATTGTTGGAGTTCTGGGGAGTTATAATGCATGTCTGTGACAGGCAATGTGAAGTTTTTTACATTGGGCCTTGAACTAGATTAAAGAAATATGTTTTGAGGGGCATCTGAGTGGTTCAGTCAGTTGAACATCTGACTTGATTTTGGCTCAGGTCCTGGATCTCAGGGTCCTGGGATAGAGCCCAGGGCTCTTCACTCAATAGGGAGTCTTCTGGAGATTCTCTTTCTCCTTCCCCTTCTGCCTGCCCCCCATGTACATTTGTGCATTCTCTTTCTCTCTCAAATAAGTAAATCTTTAAAAAAAAAAAAAAGAAATGTGATTTGAGATAAGGTGAGGCTGACTTTTTCTAAATAGTGAAATTGTAGGTTTTGACTGTTTTACGCTTAATTCTTCCCAGATTAATTTCTTTGTAAATCAGAAAAGGTGACTACATTTTGAACTAGACATTCTTATTATGCAAGAGGCAATTTTTCAACAAAGATGATTCCTGCTGCGATTTAAATGGGTAGGACCCTAGTCATATGAGTCATGAGACATGTCTAATTGTCTCATCATTTTATTGGAATATTATTTCATTTGAAATTTTACCAACTTCATTAAGACATGAAAACTAAGAGAGGAAGAACAATTCAGCTGAAATAATTAGCTAGAAGTTTTCATTTGTGAGGTCTTCTGCCAACCTTAATCATTAACTTGGCCTTTAACAACTGTGCATTCTTACTCACAGCCTGATTCTCATCCTGAATTCTCAGATCTGACAAGAATTCCCCTTCCTTGAGATAATCTGTGCACCACCTCTTCAAACATCTGAGCTACTGGGGATATCTTAGTCCAAGAGGGTGGTAGTGACATTGAGATGTGTTGAGAGGTGTGTGAAGGGCTGTCCTTGATTAATTCAGGATGTACAGGAAGCCATTTTGTCTGTCTGTGGAGCCATCTCTTAACATCACATTGTGAAATATGTGGAAAAAATGAGAGACAAAGAGTGGCGATTTGAGGTCTTATATTCTTGTCTTTGTATCAATTACAAAATTTCACTTTTTCCAAGACCCCCAAGAAAGACAGGTAAGAGAAAATCTAAAGGTTTATTTGGGATAATGGTTTACTATTCTTTTATCATGACACACAAGACAGATGGTAGCTCAAGTGCTGCCTCCTCCCATGAGTTATGTTAAATGGCTCCTCAGGTGTTTTGGATGTGCAGCCAAATTTGAGAACAACTGGCTGGTGGAGAGAAGATGGCATAAGGGTCATAAGTCCTGGCTTTGGCAACAGCAAACTATATAGTCTGAGACCTGAGTTTTAAACTTTAACAACCCTGAATAAATACATCCTTATTTTTAAGATAAAAGCTTTAGAATAAAAGATTGCTAATGCTCCTTTTTTTTTTCTTTCTCTCTTTTTTTTTCCTTAACTGAAAATTCCTCTATTCTTCTTTACGATCAACTATCAGCCTGTCTCTCTGCCCTTGCTGAATTATGTAACACTCTGTCAGTGGCTCACTGGGTCAGACTGATTGCACAAAAACTTTAAGATCATTCAAAATCCAAATGAGAGGGGCACCTGGGTGGCTCAGTGGGTTAAGGCTTTTGCCTTCGGCTTAGGTCATGATCACAGGGTCCTGGGATCGAGCCCCACATCAAGCTCTCTGCTCAGTGGGGAGCCTGCTTCCCTTCCTCTCTCTCTGCCTGCCTCTCTGCCTACTTGTGATCTCTGTCAAATAAATAAATAAATAAAATCTAAAAAAGAAAAACAAACAAAAAAACCCCAAATCCAAATGATAACTAAAAGAAATGCTTATTGGATAATTTTAATAGTGGCTCTTAACAAAAGGTTAGGGTTCTTCAGATACAAAGAACTCTTATTAACCATTCTGAAAATGGGCTTGGTTCACAGATAAACAATTCATAAAGAAATAACAATGCGTAGGGGCAATTGGGTGGCTCAGTCAGTTGAGCATCTGCCTTCGGCTCAGGTCATGATCCCAGGGCCCTGGGATTGAGCCCCACATCGGACTTCTTGCTCAGAGGGAAGCCCACTTCTCCTTCTGCCTGCTACTCACCCTGCTTGTGCTCTTTCTCTGAAAAATAAATGCAATCTTAAAAAAAAAAAGTGTGTAATAACACTTGAAAAGAAGTCTAACCCAATTAATAAATATAATTTAAATAATAACAGCTTAACTTTGTGTGTTGGGTCTCATTCCACTGGACAAAGTAAAAGAAGGAAGATGCCTAGTGGTAGTGAGATGGTGAAAACTTGCATTATGAGGGTGGTCTCACCTGGCACAACTATGCTGAAGAGAATTTAGACAACATAAACCTAACTTCTTAAAAATGAACATATGCATTGTAGCAACATTTCTAGAAATTAGAATCAGAAAATAATTAGTCAAATATTCAAAGATGTTCATGCAAGGGTATTTATAGTAATATATATATAAATATTCAATATATAAAAACAACCTCAATGATCATCAATTAATAAATTTTTTAATATCCCTTCAAAAGACTGACATAGCCACAAAAAATAATGACATAGCCCCCCAAAATAATACTGCTTACTTATATAAAAAACAGTGTTTAATATATAAGATTAAGTAAAGAAAATGCTACAAACCATATATCATATACATACATATATATCTAAACATAATTAACAAGTAAAATTTGGAAGATTATAAATGAACATTTTAGCAATAATTCTCTTAGAGATGATACTACTTTCCCTCTTTTTTCCTCTATATTTTATAATTGGGTTCTAAAATTTAAAAGCACATTATTAATTAAATTTTTAATAATTTAAAATTGCTCTGATTTAGACAAACATCATAGGAGGATATACTATTTCAAAATGTGCTGGTGACCTCCTGCGGGTTTATCTTGAGCTCTTTGAAAGCCTCAGGAGGACAACTGGAAATACTAAGGCAGCCTTTTTTAGTCTGTCTGTTGTCCAGAGGCCAATACAAACAAGCCTGAGATAATTTCAAAGTTAGAGGGCAAGCAGAGACTGACCTGGAAACGTCAGTGTATTAAGTGAAAATATCCATTCTCCTGCCTTCTCATGCCATTCCATTTTAATTTTGTCATTTAAAATTAAATGAGAGGACAAATATATTACTATGAAAAAAGACATTATTAGCAATCTCTATGTCTTGGGAGTGGTTTAGACCTCAAGAGAATAGTAGCCAACCACTCCCAGATGCCAGAAAGTCACGTGGTGCCAGATTATCAAAGGAGGACTTGTCAGTGAGGTGGCGAAGGTCCAGTTTTGTAACCCTTAGATGACCAACTACCGCTACTCTCTTAAAAAGACTTGAGAGGCTGAGAGAATTTGGTGTAGGTTAGAAGGTGGGTTTAGGAAAGATCGATCAGACTACTGTGTGCTTCCCCCGTCATGCGCTTACCCCTTCCCAACATGGAGGAGCTCTTCCCTAATTTCAAGTCTAAACAAAGAGACTGTACTGGAAATATTTTGAGTGTTTGATTTATGTTCCCTAGAGCTGGGATGCTGGTACATTCATATCCAGTTAATGCCTGAGAGATAGAAAAGCTAGAGACTGTGGCTGACTAGTTGCTCTCATGCAGAACAAAGATGTGTCCCAGTGGAAAAAAATTTCTGGAATGTCGCAAGTTTATCAGGACTTGGTTTGTGTTCCTCAGGGACCAAATGTGAGCAGGGTATAAGGGAGAGTGACAGAGAGATGAACATGGAACAGAGAGGAAAAGACAAGAGGCAGAGCAGGAGGGATTGGTCAATTCTGGAATTACTTTCTCACCCCCATTAAAGGGGGTGAGAAAATGTCAGTAGAAAGAGGGAGATGTGTTGGAAGTCTAGGACTGAGGGAGAGCCGGAGAGATGCACTTGCCTGCAAGGAGGGGATCATAAATATGATAGTAGGCTTTCTGACAAGCTCACACATGTGTCCCCATTGACAGGTCACTTTTAAAACTTGCCATGCTCAAAGGTAACACCACACATACATTGAAAGGGAATCTGCCCTCCACTGCCTCACCAAAATCCCCTGTCCTGCCCCTGACTTCCATCCTGACGAGGACCAAGAATGTGGGGGTGTGACTTGGGGAAATGAGCAGTAAGTATCTCCTCAGACTCTCATTTTCCATTTGTGAGCCTGGTCTGGTTTCACGTTAAAATGTTTTTCATTTAAAACAAAGTGTAGAGGAACCTGGGTGGCTCAGTGGGTTAAGGCCTCTGCCTTTGGCTCAGGTCCTGATCTCAGGGTCCTGGGATTGTTGCTCGCATGGGGCTCTCTGCTCAGCAGGGAGCCTGCTTCCGCCTCTCTTTCTGCCTGCCTCTCTGCCTACTTGTGATCTCTCTCTCTGTGTGTTAAATAAATAAAATCTTAAAACAAAACAAAACAAAACAAACAAACAAAGTGAAGACATCAAGGCACTTCGCCTCTAAATAATTAACATGCTTTTTCTAAGAACACAAACAATTGCTTCTAGGAGTGTGTGACCATTATCATGTAGAAGGGTGACTTACACTTTTGACAGTATTTTGTTTTGCTTCGATTCGGGGGATCGTTTTGTTTTGGTGGTTGTTTTGGGAAAACAGTTTATAAACTGATTTTTGTAGTTTTGGTATTTAAAGCAAAAAAAAAAAAAAAAACAAAACCTTTTGGTAACTGTGCACTGCGTCCTTAGCACGGCGGTGCCGACTGATGAAGACGCTGCAGCTTGAAAGGGGCTTTGCTGGGGGCGCCCCCTTAGCCGCGCACAAGCCGACCCCATTGCCTGCTTTGTGCTTTCTGCACCAGACAGCCTGACGGAACATTTGCACCTGAGTTGTACACTTTTGAGGTGTGCAGGGCAGCCTGGACACACCGCTTAGATTCCATGTGTATAGTTCCCCGTGTCCTCTAACACACCCTCTCTGGAAAGCATATGTACATAATGCGCGTCATGTCCATTTGACACCTGGCCACCCGGTGGGAACCCTGGGGCTGTCTGCTGTCTCCCCAGGCATGACCGATGACAATTTCCATTTCATCAGTTCGTTTTCTTTCTTTTTTTTTTTTCTTTAATTCTTGGACTTTAAACCCTGCATAGGATTCAGTAGGGTTTGAGATGTACGTGTGACACTGACAGGTAAAACAATGCTAGCAGTTTAGTTTCCCTTTACCTTATCAAAAAAAAAAAAAAGTTTACTCCAGATGCTGTATGATATTGGAAAAGTTTTCCACCACCCAGCTAAAGCGATGTGCAAGTCGGCCTCAGAGTAGAGGAGAAGTTCTTAGGAAGTAAGTGGTAGTGCCTTGCTGCCTGCTCCGCTGATAGGATCCCTTGCTCCCCACCTCCCGCCCCCCGCGGCACTTAGCACGTTGATAATGACCCCTGGTCTGCACCTGCACCAGACAGTGCTGACCCGGTGAGGGGAAGAAACATGCTTTCCGTTGTTGCCTCTGAACAGGGTGCGCATCCATCTCCACGAGTCCCCCTTCTGACCAGCAGCAGCACGTTCGCAAAGAGGTTCACTAGGGAGAAGGGGCGCGTTTTACAGCTATGAACACGTGAGGTTCCCCCCTATTGGAAGCTAATTAGCCCGCCAAGGTATTGAACCTCTAGCTTGGGCCTTAATTAGCATTGTACTCTAATCAAAGGACTCTTCTCCAACCATATTTATAGCTCTCTAACCTACACATAGTCTATATATAGATGCATATCTCACCCCCAGCTGGCTAGAGATTTATTTGTTGTAAATGCTGTATAGGATTTGGTTTTTTTCTTCCTTCTCCTGGTTTGGGTTTTCTTTTCTTGATGGATTTACGCTGTCTTAGCAAGAATGAAACTAACCCTCTGTAGCCTGAGCTCTCCTCCCCGCCCCCCCACCCCACGCTGTAACTACCGGGCCTGTGCTGTCACGGGACACAGGATGGCGTATCACCGTTGCATTCCCATTGGACTCATGCACCTCCCGGATGGTTTTGGGTTTTTTTTTTTTTTTTTTATTTCTTTTGTTTTGTTTTATTTTTGCTTCTTTTCCAGAGTGTGGAAAGTCTACAGTGCAGAAAGGCTTTAACCTGCCAGTTGATTTGAAATACTTTCCCCCGCGCAGGGCCGTATGCAATCCTGCCAAGCAGCGTTATATTCTGTACTGTGTACAATAAAGAAGTTTGCTTTCAGTTTAAAAAAAAAAAAAACCATTATCAGGACTAAGAAAATTATCAGTAATTTCGTATCATATAATATCTAGTTCACATGCAGAATTTCCCAGATATTCCACAGATGTCTTCAGCTTTTAATTATTTATTTATCCAGTACCCTATTTGGCATTACACATTTTGTGGATATACTTCTTCAGTCTCTTTTAGTCTAGAATATTCCCTCCATTGCTTTTCATTACACTGAATTTTTGAAGCACCTAGGGTATTATTTTCATAGGATGTCTCACAATCTGGATGTGGTTGATTGTCTTGTCTTGCTTCATTTCAACATTTTCCTCTATTCCCTGTATTTCCTATAAGCTTAACTAAATTAGCGTCAGGTTAAATGTTTCTCAAGGATAGTCATAGATGATGCTGTGTATTTCTGATTATGTTATATAAGATTGTCCTGCTAGTAGAGATTCCGAATTTAATCACTTGGCTAATATTGTGAATGTTCCATTGTGATATTCTACTTTTATCTTTTTAATTAGTAAGAAGTCTGTGAATTCTGTTTCCCAACAACTGCTTCTCAATTTATGGTGATACTCTTTTTAACCAATTACAATACTGTAGGTTTGCAAAATTGTAATTATGTTTTTCTGTCTACATTTGTTAGCTCTTTTGTTGTTGTTGTTTAAAAAGGACTTCCTTTTCATTCTCTGTTTTTCTTTTGGTTGAGCATTACTAAGGCCTTAGCGATTTCAACTTAAATTAATGGATAACAATTCATTACTGTCCCAATTATTTTTGCTGATATATTTATTGCAAAGTTGACAGCGGGTGTTCCTTTAGTCTACCCCTTTATCTATTTGTGACATGACTCCAATAGCTACTTGGTTACCTCCTTGTCAAGATCCCCTCATATTTTCCAAACCATTGCAATCAGTCATTTGTCTAAGTAGTTCTCCTTCTTTTCCACAGGAAATGATAATTAGAAAGCACAATTGAGGGGCACCTGGATGGCTCAGTGGGTTAAGCCTCTGCCTTCGACTCAGGTCATGATCTTTGGGATTGAGCCCTGCATCGGGCTCTCTGGTCGGTGGGGAGACTGCTTCCCCCTCTCTCTCTGCCTGATGTTCTGCCTACTTGTGATCTCTCTCTCTCTGTCAAATAAATAAATAAAATCTTTAAAAAAAAAAAAGCAGGTGCTAGGTGATACCATTGCTTATGGGTCTTTTTAGTGGACAGAGGCAAGTGACATTTTGAAGAAGAAATTAAGTACTTCGCATTGATATTTCCATTACAAATTTAACATTATAGATTTTTATTTACTTATTTTATTTAAATTCTTTTTATTACCCTGAAAATCTTGGCTCTTAACTTTTTTGTGGATTTTAGTTTATATAATTAGCTTATAATTTACTTCATCCTAATTGTGTGTGTATGTGTGTATTAGTATTAAATTTACTGATTGAAATTTAGTTATAATTTCTTGGCAGGTATGCATAACAGATATACAATGCTTAAAAAATATCCCACTAGGGGCGCCTGGTGGCTCAGTGGGTTAAGCCGCTGCCTTCGGCTCAGGTCATGATCTCAGGGTCCTGGGATCGAGCCCTGCATCGGGCTCTCTGCTCAGCGGGGAGCCTGCTTCCTCCTTTCTCTCTGCCTGCCTCTCTGCCTGCTTGTGATCTCTCTCTGTCAAATAAATAAATAAAATCTTAAAAAAAAAAATCCCACTAAGAAAATGCAGAAGTAATACCACGTCCAACAGTTATTTGAAACATTTCTTTCATCAGCATGACTTTGTCATCAATTAACTTCATTTCTTTCTGTGTTAAATTTTAGTATCTGTTATTTTTTAAAATATTGATAAGCTTCTATTTTTTGAATAAGCAAGACTGTTACATGGCTAAACGTTAAGACCATGTAAAAATGTATATTCAGAGAAAGCTTACCCTAATCCCTGTCCTTCCCAACCCATTGCCCCTAGGGAACCATACCTATTACCCCATCATGAATTGGTCACTGTGGCAGAGGAATTATTTGCACAAATACATTGGCCACAGACTGGCACCGCGATGCAACAATCCAAGGCAGTCTGCCTGCAGAGGGAGAGCACTGTATACTCCTTTGCAACCGCCATGGTGAAGTAACGCTGTGGAAAAACACAGGCTTTACAATCAGTAAGTTCTGTCACTTACTGTCCGTGGGACTTGGGTCAAGTTCTTTAACTTTCCTGAACTTCACTTTCCCCAGTTAAGATGTAGGGATAACAATGCCAGCTTTGCAGAAGTGTAACGAAGTTTAGAACTACTGTATGCAATATTATTACCAGATTGCTGGGCACAGAGTAATTATCCATGTATGTTGCCCTTTATTATAACTAGCAAAATCATAGTGATAGCAGCCATACAGAATAGCAATAAAAATTTTTACTGTTGTCAAAGAAGTATTTTATGATCTGATTGGATGCCAGTTCTTTTTAATAAAATTAAAATTTCCTAAGAATTGGAGAATTTGGATTAATGGGTCAAAAACAAAACAAAATAGAACAAAAAGCAAACAAGCCTAGGTTTAGTAATTCATGATTTCCAAAGGTTTAAAGGATCTCAGAGTGTTGTGCTGACATGGCTTCATTTTCAAAATCAAGGTTTTAATATGTTAGGGGAAAAGAAAGTTCACTATTAGAAGGATTATAGAAACAGTAAAATAATTTCTGGCTGAAGTGAGTCTTATTTAAATTTTGCGTTAATTTACTCATTGTTTTCCTTCTCTGTTTGTAATAGAAGATATCTTTATGCTTTCTATGTTTTAAAGAATTTGCATCCTGTGTTTAACACAAAAAAAGTTTGAACATGCAGAGGTGGAATTTAATTTGTATAAAATCCTCTTAATAGCATGGTCTAATTAAGATCTCCATTAAATTCATGTAATGGTAATTTAATTTGGAGGCAAATATAATTGAGCACTATTGAATTTCTTTTAACATGAAATTAACACAGTGGACATAAAATGGATGGGCTAATTGGATATTGTTATCAGAAATATTACATGAATGAAAATTATGACTGCTATCTTTATGGTAATCATTGATTTACAGAATGAAACATACTGAGCTTACTTGGTTTACTAGCATAATTTATGTAAGTCTGTATGAAGAAAACTATCAGTGACTGTTTTTCTGTAGACAAAAGTCACCTTATATATTTTTTTCTGACATTAGTAAATGTCTTGTCCTGTGCCTTAGAGAGTTTGTTATATTTCTGAACTTTATAATAGTAGATAGAGTGTATTGATTTGTAGTAAAGCAGCAAATTTTAATTTTTTTTACCTCAAGACTCTTTTTCTTTCTTAAAAATTATCCAGGTCTTCAAAGAGCTTACATTAATGTGGGTTTATATCTGTGATATTTATCATATGATGAAATAAAATTTTTAAAAATTTAACATTCATTAACTAATTTAAAATAACAAACCCTGGGGCACTTGAGTGGCTTAGTTAGTTAAGCATCTGACCCTTGATTTCAGCTCAGGTCATGGTCTCCGGGTCATGAGACCATACCCAGTGGCAGGCTCCATGCTGGGTGTGGAGCCTGCTTGGGATTCTGTCTTCCCTCTCTCTCTGCCCCTCCCCATTTATGCATGCCCCTTCCCTCTCTCAAAAAAAAAAAAATTACAAAACCATTTATATTAATAGCATATTTTAGCAAAACACAACTATGTTTCTCAAAAACTACTGGAAAAAGTGACATTATTTTATGTTTTTGCAAACTTCTTTAAAGGCTGCCTTCATATTGTGTAAGACTGATGATTCACAGACCTATACCCCTGAAGCAAATAATACATTATATGTTAATTAAAAAAGAAAAGAAGAAGAAGAAAAAGGCTGCCTTCATAGAGGGCATGCAGTTTCTACTAATTT
Organism: Lutra lutra; assembly: GCF_902655055.1. NCBI lineage: Eukaryota > Metazoa > Chordata > Mammalia > Carnivora > Mustelidae > Lutra > Lutra lutra. The sequence continues at coordinate 100,578,830 of NC_062280.1, forward strand.
TCTCTGCATTAAACGTGTGATCTGTTGCCCTGGTTGAGGTACATATGCAAGAAAATACTGTCTCATTTAGCTATGGATTTGGACAAGTGAGGAGTATGTTAGTAGCCCTTTCAGATCATTTAATGCAACACCCAAACTCTACAGGTGGTAGTTTCCTAAAGAGCAGCTACGATGTACTGTGTGAAACCCTATTAGGGAACTTTTAATACTTGTTATACTCAGAAGGGGTCTTTATTCACACAGGATTGTGTAACCTCATGTATTGGTCGTGAAAAACACTGGTTCACTGAGTTATGTAGAGCTTCCAAATGTTGACATATTTTATTATAAAACGTAAGAATATGGCACTTGTTAATATCACAGTGTTCTCATCAGGAAAGTCTGTAAGTGCCTGGGAAGCTGTCAGTGTCGGGGTGGCAGTTGCACATTTTCCAGAATTTGATTTTTTCCTTAAAAACTGTCTGCTGTTTTCTTGAAGTGACAGGTTCACTAGTTTATTTTTAAGGAAGTGTCTGCTAAATGCCCAGATCCGAATAACTACAGTTTTTGATAATTTTTTCAAGTAAGAATCATGTTAAGTTAGAAAAAGAAAGAGCCAGTTAAACTCACAACTCAAACAACTGCACAGGTGCTTTCCTTGAAATAACCAGTATGCTTCAGGATGCAGAATTATATGTTTAGACCACCCCTCTTCACTGAAGGTATTAAAAAGATAGGTAATCAAAGATTGTAAATAACTTTTAATAATTTTTACAGCTTCAACAGACATTTTATTTATTTTTTAAACTTTTTAAAAAGATTTATATATTCATTTGAGAGAGAGAGAGCGCACAAGCAGGGGGAGATGCAGAGGGAGAAGCAGGCTGTCCACTGAGCTGGGAGCGTGACGTGGGGCTTGATCCTAGAACACTGAGATCATGGCCTGAGCCGAAAGCAGACACTTAACCATCTGAGCCACCCAGGCGCCCTTCAACAAACATATTTTCAAATAAAATTGGCCTTTTCTTCCCCCTGCCAGTGAGTGGCTTTGAAAACTACAGTGGCTTCTACTACAGTGTGGTGCACTGCTTTGACTCGTTAGAAGGGACAGGCGGTTTTACTCGTGATTGCTTTTGCATCATTAGTATAAATGTCAATACAATGAAAAGGCTACATAATGTCTTAGAATTATTATGGAGACAGTTTTGACTGTGAGGATTACTGAAAAATGTCTGTGGACTCCCCAGGGGTCTGTGAACTACACTTGGAGAGCACTACGGTTGTTGAGTCCGTATTTGTCAAGATGTGCTGGAATCAGGGCGTAGATGAGATTTACATGGAAAGGTGGGCTTACTTCTGGAATGTCGTCTGCGCAGTGAGGCTGTGGGCAGTCTAGGAGTGTCCTTCCTGGCCCAGCCCATGTCCTTTGCCTTCTCTTCATGTTAACCATACATCAGCCACCACCAAACAGATGAATAAATACAACACAGAGTATCTAAATGAAATGTTTTTACAGATCATTTGGGGGAGGAAGGTGGATAAACTGAAATAGATTGCATTCTTTTTTCTAATTTAGAACAAATGAATATTCTGAGTTAATATTCAGATAAAGTCTGAGTCAGTGTGTTAACCTCAGCTCTTGAGGACTGGTGGACCCTGGGGCTTCATACTTTAAAACTTAGCATGGGTGTTATAAATGTAGAGGCCCATCAACTTTGTTTCAAAGAGCAGTCTTGAGAAAAGAACACTGCTATTGATAATTATTTCCAGTTCCAATGTCTAGGCGGGGAAAATGCAGTTGGGGATTGGTGTGAAAACATATCATGTGGTCCGGCTGACTTCTTAAGGATTGACTCTTCCCTTCAAGGCAGAAGCAAAGTGTTCTGGACACAATAAAATATAGACCTCATCCAGGGTTCCATTTCCATTTTCAGAATGCAGTTTAAACTACATATTACCAAGGTGCCTTGGTGGCTAGTTTGTTAAGCATCTGATTCTTGGTTTCAGCTCAGGTCATGATCTCAGGGTCATGGGATTCAGCCCTTGCCGGGCATGAAGCATGCTTGAGAGTCTCTCTCTCCTTCTCCCTCTGCCCCCTCCCCACCACCTCATGTGTGCTAAATAAATAAATAAATATTGCCTAGAAAGAAATTAGAAATACAGATTACTTTCCATGTTCTTTGAGAATTTGGGAATTAATATGATTAACTTTAGTCAAAAGAATGAAAACTTTCCTAGCCCCAAATACATAGAGTGTATCTCTGGTGTTGGTTTTTGATACAAGATTTGGGTTATAAACAGTCCAGAACGAGGACTTCACTTCAACTATTTGGAGCATGAGGAAAGTGACAGTGAGTAGAATAATTTAGGAGGTTGAAATCATGCCGTGTTGGAACTTCTGCTACTGCTCATACTTAAAAAGACAATTAGAGATAAATATCTGGGAAGAACCATTAGTGACTTAATGTACATTGTGTATTTTGCTTAAATTCATTTTTTAAAGAATATTGTTTTTTCTTGATGAGTTTGAAAAGGATATTTGCTAAGACAAGGGTGAAATTTTGATTTCTTATATTTTAAGATACTTAAACAAGCAAGCAGGTTTTATTTAAAATATTTATCCTTGAAATAAAAGGCTAAACAAATACATAATATTGGTAATCATGTTTTTAAAATTTTTTTGTCATGTAGGTGACAGTTATTGGGTGAAAGGGAACTTTTATTTAGAGCAAGTTTCTTATAGCATTGAGAATTTTTTTTTTTTTTAACATTGAGAATTTTCAAGAAGATCACCTACTCTGGGGCTCCTGGGTGGCTCACACAGTTAAACATCTGACTCTTGATTTCTGCTCAGGTCATGATCTCAGGGACATGAGATTGAACTCCATATTGGCTATGGAGCCTGCTTAAGATTCTCTTTCTACCCCTCCCTCCTGCTCTATCTCTCTCAAAAGAAGAAGAAGAAGGGCACCTGGGTGGCTCAGTGGGTTAAGCCGCTGCCTTCGGCTCAGGTCATGATCTCGGGGTCCTGGGATCGAGTCCCGCATCGGGCTCTCTGCTCAGTGGGGAGCCTGCTTCCCTCTCTCTCTCTCTGACTGCCTCTCTGCCTACTTGTGATCTCTGTTTGTCAAATAAGTAAATAAAATCTTTAAAAAAAAGAAGAAGAAGAAGAAGAAGAGGAGGAGGAAGAGGAAGAAGGAGAAGAAGAAGGAGAAGAAGATCACATAAATTCTACTTTTATTACTTCCTTCAGTCTGTTCAGGAGGGAGTTTATCATGATGCCGAACAGGCTGCCCAGGGAAATATCAGTACCCAAAATCTCATAGAAACTGCACTGAAGATTTTATTTTATAAAACAAATATTTGGTTAATTTGCAAAAGAAAAAATATTACTTGTTTAGGTATTGAGCAGTGGTTTTTTTTTTTTCTTTTTTCAAATTCTTTTCTCAAATTATTACCCTATCATTGATTGTTTTCTTACTTGCAAAATAATTATAAATCACAAATATTTCTCCTTGGGTAAAAAGCGAGATTTTACATGGATTTATACTGAAATCAGTTAAAATTTGGAATGAAAACTTGCTGAAAGTACTGTGATTCAGTCTGCCAAAGATTCCAAACTATTTTGGACAGTCCTGTCTTTCACTGTTTCTAAAGGAGTTATGGAAAGAATGAGATGACAGAGGGAAAAAATGGAACAAATACATGATAATCATCAGAATATTGATTTGTATAGAATGGTGCATAGATTCTGCTGTTATTGCTGCCATTAGCACATTGTGATCTTACGTGGATTTTGAAGAAATGATAGACAAATGATTCCCTGTCAAAATTCTCTGAGGACAGGTGGAGGACTGGAAACCATGCCTGACAATAGTTTGGGTAGCTAGTGGACTCTTTTGTGGAAGAATGCTTTGGTGGGCTTTGGGAAGCTGGATAGTGTCTGAAGCTCCAAAGAACATCATACCCTATTTGACATTCTCTCTGACCTCAGCATGCCTTCTCTCATTCTAGCAACTTATCGTCCTTGCCCGTTTTACTAGATGCCAAGATGATATGATTTTTTTATTTGCACTTCCTATGACTCAGAAGTCACTTACATCAACCCTAGGTATACAGCAGTATCTCTGATTCTTGTGTAGCATAAATATGCACAAGAAAAGAGGACATGCCCAACCATGCCTTAATTCAGCAACCCAGTCTCATCTAAAGCTCTAATGGACATCTGATTCTAACAGTTGTCCTCCTCTGGACTCTCCTATCTGTATCCTTCCTATTCCTCACCTTCAGGGGACCTCTTGCTCCACTGCAGCATGGACACCTTCAGTGGCTCCAGCTTGAAAATATATCTACCAGTCAGCTATATAGAGAATAAGGAAAAGAACAGTCTTTGGGGAACCCTTGGCTCTGTAGACCAGTATCTCTTTCCTTCCTCTTAACTTTCCTTCTGATGTGCTACAAGGAGGGGAGCAGAAGACAAAGTATCAAGTCAACATGGTTTTAGAATGAAGGGTAGGGAGGTGCCCTTCTGTCCTAATAATTCTCCCGAAGAGCCAAGAATTGTAGGAACCTCAGATTGGCAGGATCTGTTTCACACTTTCCATACCTCTGTCACTGTTTCTTTCATTCTCTGATTTTAATTTTCTGTCTGTCTTGAAGAGGAAAAAGGCAGAAGAGATTAAATATCTTGTAAGCATCCACTACATTTTACGTACGTCAGCTCATTCAATTCTCTCAACAAGCCTGGATGATGGTCGCTAGTATCCCTATTTAACAATAACAAAATTGTGGCTCAGGGAAGGTAAATAATGTACCCAAGATTTCATTCCTAGTAAGTCAGTCTAAATTCAAATTTTGTTTTCATTCTTCTGTCCACATCATGTTGTTACTCACTTACTAAATTCTTTTTATATCTGATTCTCTTTTCAACTCAGACCTTCCTTTTTTTTTTTTTTTTCCTGATAGGTCACTTTGTTCTTGTCACTGCTTTCAATATTCATGACCAGCAGTGTCCTTCCCAGCTGTGTAAGGCAATGAAGAGCTTTTGCTTATGGGATTTCTCAGTAGAGAAGTCATGAATGGCATTGCTCACGGAGGCCACCTCCAAGGGATCCGCACTTATGTTAATAGCAGATGAAATGACCTGGTGGATGTTGCCAAAGTGGGAGCTACTTAACATTGTTCTTGAAAATATTATTCTAAATTTTAAAATGATCTCAAGGTCTTGCTTTTTAACTTGCAGTCGTTGCCATTTGTCTATTTTATAAAGATTCCTGGCCACAACTAAACCTATTTTAAACTGTTAGTGGTCTCTAATGGGGAACTTTATAAAGTCCCAATAAAAGTCCACAATTCAGGAGTTAGAATAATTCAGTGAAATTAACCATGTAAATGCTCAATGAAGCAAATGATTAAAAAGGAATGGATACAAAATAAAGATTAAAATGGATAAAATTACATTTTGTACTTTTTGGTACTACTTATAGCTTGTAATTAAATCATGGTAGCTTAAAAGCACAAAACCAACTTCATCACTCACCAGGTATGTGAAATACATGGAATGTTTTCTAGCATTAGAGGGATGGCACAGATTCTATTTTTTTCACTCTAAGAAAAAGTTTCTCAATGCATCATTCTTTAATGTTTACTTTCTTTTTTTAAGATTTATTTATTTATTTTAGAGAGAGAGAGGGAGGGACAGAGGGAGAATTGCAAGCAAACTCCATGCTGAGTGCAGACCCAGATGTAGGGGTCTATCTTAAAACCCCAAGATGATGACCTGAGCTGAAATCAAGAGTTGGATGCTTAATTGACTGAGCCACTCAGATGCCCCTTTAATATTTACTTTCCTTTTTTTAAAAGATTTTATTTATTTATTTTACAGAGAGATCACAAGTGGGCAGAGAGGAAGGCAGAGAGAGAGGGAGAAGCAGGCCTCCACTGAGCAGAGAGCCCTATGCGGGAGTTGATCCCAGGACCTTGGGATCATGATGAGCCGAAGGCAGAAGTTTAACCCCTGAGCCACCCAGACGCCCCTAATATTTATTTTCTTAATGACCACTAAATGTAGCTGCTCTTTTGATTTGGGGTGATTTTAAGCCTTTGCTTTGTTGACAACCACAGACCCAGGCCTGAAGCCAGAACTGAAATACATTTGTAGTTGAATGTCCTACTGTCTTCTCCAATGAGGACAGTATTTGGGTATATAAGAAATGATCATATTTATGGCTTGAGGTTCAAAAAATAGTTTCCAAATTCTTTTTGGTTTACTGAGCTCCTTAACATGCAAGACCTCTCTCTCTCTCTCTTTTTTTTTTTTTCTTTCCTAATCATTATGTGACTGTGAAAGGAAGCTAGTATAGTTAGAACCATCCCTGTTTTACAGGAGAGAAAACCCAAAATCTAAGAAGTTAAGTGGTTTTCTCAAGTTCTTCAACTCTAGGTTTTGAAAGAACTGAAATTCAGATCCAGATGTGTTGACTTTAAAGCCTGAGTTTGGTTCATCAAAACTGCAGTTCCCTCCCATGAGTTGAATTAAACAAACAAACAAAAATTAAACCAAGAACTAAGTAGGATTGTGTTTTCCAACACATCCTCTTCCCATCATTAAGCAGCTACTAGGTATCAGCATTGCTCCCAGCAGGCACTGCAGATGGGGGAGTTAAGACAGTGCGTGTGCCCTCGGGCTGTAGGTATGTCAGCGGCTCTGGAAACCACAGTAAAATAAATGGCTGTCATGAGAGCAGCAGGAACAAATCACCAGGAGAGCACAGTGAGGAAGTAAAAACCTCACCATCAGGAATTCCACCTAGCCTAGAAAAACACCCTTCCTCACTTCCACTGTGTTTCTTAACCGAACACCTGCCTAACACAGATGGAAATCATCACAGCTTTTTTGTACACGTTTGTATGTGTGAAGCTGGAAACAACCCTGATCTCATTAGATCACCTATGGAATCACTTGGAATGAGCTCATCATGTTTTCATATTTCCTGTTCTTTCTCTGTCACTTTCTGTGATGCCATTGGGCCTACGGATCTCTGGTGGCCTCACAGGGGATAGTATACTTAGTCCCTGGATCACATAACATAACACTGAGTGTGAAGACGGGAGGTGTAGTGTAAACTCAAAAGCTTTCAGTCTAACCACATTCATTTTTGCAGAACACCAAGCTGCTTCTAGGACACATGAAATTCATGGAATGTGCTTCTGTGGTGTTCCAATCACGTTGTTATTCTAAGGTTCATTCCTGACTCACCTTTGTGAAGGGTTTCCAGACTCGTTAGTGGTATAGCCAGGGGTAAGAAGTCAATCTAGGAAGCAAGCTCACACAGTCCTCCATTGACAAAAGACATTATCCTCTCTTCCATAAAGCAGCGTCACCTAGTTGAATAAATGGGACAGTGGAGTTGCGCACTTAGTTCATTCACCCTGGTACTATGACAGCGTAAACCAGGCAGCCTGCTACCATTCTCATGGCTCTATTGAGAATGCAGAATGTTGATAAGCTTCTTAGTTGTGACCGAAGGTTTAGTCCATGGGACCTTAGACTTTATCTTCTGCCTAAGCCTTCCAAAGCCCCATCACAAACCCTCCTCTAAGTTGAAGATCACAAGACCAGGCATTATTCCTAAACTGATGACTCTTTCCTTCATTGGCCTGTGACTTTTCTCAGATAATATTATTACTCTGAGCAAGGCTTACTGTAGTGAGAACAACAATAGTGGTTTCTTTTGTGAGTAATAGGCAGATCCTCTGTTCTTCTTGGTTAAATTCCATCTGGGTTCTGGTTTACATCCCTTTTTTTGGATGATCCATACTCCTTGCCCTTATTCTCACTATTTTGCTTATTTTTTACTAACCAAGTCCAGCTCTTCTTAACTTCCTCACTTAGTATGTTCTACTTACATCAGACACAGAACTTTTCACAGAATACATACCACGTGATCATATCTATATACAGTTTTTTATCGTGTGTGTGTGGGTGTGTGTGTGATTTGCCACCAACTGTATGTGTCTTTCTAAGTGTCTCCTTGTAAAAGAGGTTCTTCTCTGATTGTCACACTTTATAACTTGGAATCTCAAGTTCCCTGAAGTGGGACTGGTGATTCATTTTCACCGCCGATAGGGCTAAGTCAGTGAATTACTGTTTCTTGCCCATATCAAGGTCTCTGGGTGAAGAGCTCTGAAATTGGTATTTCCCAAAAGCTGTGGGGGCAGCTTAATGTGAAGGCAGGTTCTCAGATTCAGTCTTGTAAAAGGACCTGTTGATTTGACTCAGAAAATGCTAGACTCAAAAAATTGTCTTTCTTCTTCATTTGTCCAGTCAATATGTGTTGACAAAAATTATTCAGTAAGCAACTCAAATTAAATTCCCTGCCTAATGTAGGGTGATAGTGGTAGCTTTAAAGGTAGAGGACACACTACTGACTTTTATAATTTTCAATCTGCCTGATTGAGTGAATGGAAAAACAGGGCAACTGTTTCCTGTTTCTCTAAGTATAGGCATACAAGAGTACAAAGCTACCCTCCCACCTGCTGTTTTCTCTTGGTGACATCTAGTTATCATAAATGTAAATTAAGGCCCTAACATGTGCTACACAAACTCTTAGGGTAAAGTGGTCAAAATGAGATACAGACTGTTCCTTGCTAAATTAAGTCATTAAGAACCACCTAAGTATGATGAGTGACATGAAGTAGAAGTCCAGGACACTCACTTCTTCTAAGAGGTGGACTAACCTGGCTTTGAATGTGGCAGTGTACATTTTTTTTTCTCCTTTTAAGTGAATTATTCCAAACTGTTTTTGGTTAAAAACCCTAGAGTGGGGGTGCCTGTGTGGCTCAGTGGGTAAAGCCACTGCCTTTGGCTCAGGTCATGATCTCAGGGTCCTGTGATCGAGTCCCGCATCGGGCTCTCTGCTCAGCAGAGAACCTGCTTCCCTCTCTCTCTCTCTGCCTGCCTCTGCCTACTTGTGATCTCTCTTTGTCAAAAAATTAAATAAAATCTTAAAAAAAAACCCTAGAGTGTTTTTCTCTATATGGTGTACTTTTATTTGTTACCCACCTATTATTTTTACACCTAAATTAGGTCTCCTGAGGTAAGCCCTACAAAATGAATTAGTGTAATCCACAAGCCAAGCACGCTGAAGATCATATGAGGTGAGAGGATATGGATTTTTGAGGAATTTTTCATGAAAGTCTATTTCTTGAGACTTTTCTCCATCAATGGTTCTCATTCAGGTTATGTCATGAAACTGACAATATATCATACCTCCCTTATAAGATGAATAATGGGGCATCTGGGTGGCTCAATTGGTTGGGCCTCTGCCTTCAGCCCAGGTCATGATCCCAGGATTCTGGGATCAAGCTCCACATCAGGGTTCCTGCTCAGCAGGGAGTCTACTTCTCCCTCTGCCTTTCCCCCCACCTTGGCTTGTGTTCTCGCTCACTGTTGCTCCCTCTCTCAAATATGTAGATGAAATTAAAAAAAAAAAGATGAGTGACATATTTGGCTCAATTTTTTCTCTCAGTAAAAGCCAATTAGGATGTTTCCAGGTTGATTTTGAGGTTGTGTTTGACATTTCGGATGCATTGTTACAACTTTTTGGCTCTGAGTTCTGTGTCTCTGCCGTAAGGAATGGAAGGTTCTACCCTGTATGTGTGCCTTTCCTGTTTATACACTGGTCTTCCCACTAAAGTTCAAGAACTCTAAATGTGGAAATTCTTTCCTTACTGGAATCTTTACTATTTCTAGCTTTTATGGCATCTGTGAAGCAAATCAAAATGTTTCCTTAATTCCAGATCCAGGCCTTCTCAGAAAAGCTGAAGGAAGAATTAAATGAGAATAAGAATGCTGGTTTTGTATCCACTCAGAATCATGTGTGGCTCTTAGCATATCAAGCCAGCCCTTAGTGGCACAGGACCCTTCTGGTCACACCAGATGGGTTTCTCATACTCCCTTTGTTTTGCATTTGGATGAGAAAAATTAAATGGAGGAAGCATTTAACTAAAATGAGAATCTGACACAGAAGAGGGGGTCAAAATGGCAGGAGTACATAAATGATGCGAGACTTTTCACCTGCTTTGCCTTAGTGATGAAGCTCCTGAAGGCCGATCCTACATGCATGAGTCTTGGACACTTTTGTCCCTGGACTCTCTCATTTGTCTCAATGTTCCTGAAATCCAGAAGAGTTCCCCAAGAGCAAATTAATTTAATGGGTTCTGCCTTAGACATGGCTCTATCTCCACATTATATCCCTAAATTCCCTTCCTAAGAGATAAATGAACAAGGAGACAACACTAAAAATTATTCCTTCCCAATTAAAGCCTGTATGTTATTTGCCAGGAGGTATTATTTCCCAGGAGGTGTCAGGGGAACTCCCTTTCAGTGTTCTGTGTCTGAATCTCTGAATGAATCTCGTTGGGTCATCAAAGGTGTTTTCCTTTATTATATGACCCCAAACTGTGACTCCCTTAAGACTTACGGCCCCCAGTTTTGTGTGTATATGTGTGGTTGTTGGCTTTCCATTAAGAGAAAATTTTTAAAAAACTGATAGATTGTTAATGGTGGAAATGACCAGAGAGATTTTTATTCCAGTATTTATTAAATTCATTTTGGCAGAGGATCCTTACCTAAGATTAAATTTTATAGGTATATTAAATATGTAAAATAGATACCATTTGAGATGGTCAAAGAGAAAGGTGAGACCTGGTTTACTGATTTTTCGCCTCAACCTGTTCTCCTACCCTACACCAGGTTATCCTTAAAGCTTTTCCTTGGAATTGTCCCACTTTCCAGAAAGACATTTTAAATACCATAGATTTAGTGAGTGCTTCATTTCATCAAAGAGAAAAGTGAGATTGGAAGCAAAAGGGAGACTTGTCTAAGGTCCTCTAGCCAGTTAGTGGCAGTTTATGTTGTGCTACACTGTGTTGCTTGGCATGACATCATCTTTCAATTATCTATGGTTATTGCTTCACAATATATTCAATAGCATCCTGGGGCACACAAGCTGAACATGTTTCCCAATCGTCAAGGATAGCTGTGAATGAGAAGAAAGTTCATGGGAAGCTTATGGGATGGCTCCAGGTGTCCATCTTTCTACTTCATATTTGCTATTACTTTCCCTGTCTCTGGGGGCCCATTTCCCACTGACTGTCCCTCAGAGGGAACAGAAATTGAGTGTGTTTAATTTAGATTTCTTCAGTTTCCTTGACTTGCAATCAGCACATCTTTGTACCCTTACCTCTCCAGCTGTTCTCTGTGCTGACCTAACCAAGACTGGAAAATGCCAGAGACATTTACTGTCAGGAAATTTCCCCAATGGCTTTAGCATTATTAAAGTGACTAACTTAATTGGAGTTGTAAGGCATCATATAATAATGATATCCTTTGGCTATGTTCTTAGTAGACTGTACACCTGTAATGAAATCTATAAAGGAAAATTGAAGTATATTTGGGAAGCAAATCTATTGAATTTCCTGTGTAGCAGGTAAAAATGTGTAATGCTTTTCCTTTGCTTTTACCTTCAGAGACTTACTATGAGTCTGGTTGTAGGGTAAGGGCATTATATTAATAGAGGCAGTGTAAATTCCTATTGTATCCTAAATTCACACAGTATTTTTCTAAGTGGAAACCTGATTCATCAGTCATTGGTCTTATAAAACTGAGATGCAGTGTGGGCTGCTAATTGTATTAACTATGATTAATTTTTTATCTCTTTCTCTCCTTCATGTTTTATTCTGGGGTCTTGTCAGCCATCTCCTTGTTCCCTATGCCGGGGGTAATTTTCCATGGTATTTATTTGCAGGGGGAGCATAAGGGGAAGGTGGCTAATTTATTATAATTTATTTTTTTCTGGTACATACACAGAAAGCCTGACAGCTAAGAGTTCATGCACGTGTACACACACACATACACATCACAGAGTCCCTTTCCAATAATGGCCAGGCTCCACAGAGAAAGCATACAGGCATGGAGACCAAATGCTATTCTCCTGCTCACAGATCCACTTCTCTAAACGCAGTATCTTGGATACCTGTGATGGCAACAACCATCTACCAGCATGTGTCCCTTAGAGATCTTGTCTAAACCAGCTAGATGGGCAAAAGCAAGAGCCTTCATCTTGCATTCATTAGAGCAGCTGCGCCCTCAGGCACCAGATGCACCCCAAACTCTCCCTTAGGATGCAGTGGTTTTTCTGCATTTTCTTTCTGGTATTTCCTTATACTTTCTTTCTAAGAATGTTTGTATAACAGATAACCTTTGAAAATAGAGGTATCTCCCGTCCAGGGCAAAGGGCAATACAGTGATGATAATGTGCCCCTAAGGTAAAAGTTGGACAGGTCTGCTTGTGGCCCTCTTCATAGACTGGGTGTTTTATAATCTTAAGGTGCCTCAGCTGTGACACAAACCTACCATGTGCATAGCACCCCCAGGCCCAGTGCTACATGATCCACCCCCCAACTCTCTCCATGGCACTTGAGGGATACAGGCAATTGATGTGAGCACAAATCTCATGCTCCCCCCTGTGCTCTCAGTAACAGAGTCCTTTGTCTCTGATCCAGATGTCTCATATCTTATTTGAGCATCTATGGAACAAGCAGGCTAATCTGGGAATCTCTGACTCATGAATGTCAGACTCTTCGCAGTTCTTGATACCTGGTTTCTTCCTTCGGGAACCTTGGTCTTAGATGTAGGTTATCTATTCCTGCTGTACTCTCTTCACCTTGGCATCTTTCCCCAGTTTAAGGGGTTCAGGCCATATTTCTAGTATCCCTTCCCACTGGATTAACCCTCAAAGTGTGGCTCCCTCTCTGTGTCACAATGAAATAGAAAATTCCTGTGGGTATATTTCAACTTATATGACAACTCTAGTTTTTTGATAGTGACAGCATGCAATTTATGATAGGAAGATTCAGATGTTATGTCTAAACTCGGAGTGAAGGGGTTACATGATCTACAGGGCTAGGAAGGAGAAATGTTCTAGATGTTTCAAGTCCAAAACCGCTGCATTAAGACTCTTGGTGTTAGGCATGCCCAGGGCTAAATGATCTGGAGAAATGGTGACTAGAGCAGTACATATACACAAGAAGAAATTAACTGTTTTTGATGATGATGAAGCCACTGCTTATCCAGATAGAGAACTATTCAAACTGTTTATAGGGGATAAATTTGCTGAGTTCTGTACGAGCCTGGTCCTGAGCACTCTATGGTCAACCCATTAAGATCCTTTTAGCTAGTTTTTTTTTTTTTAAAGATTTTATTTATTTATTTGACAGACAGAGATCACAAGTAGACAGAGAGGCAGGCAGAGAGAGAGAGAGGAGGAAGCAGGCTCCCTGCTGAGCAGAGAGCCCGATGCGGGACTCGATCCAGGACCCTGAGATCATGACCTGAGCCGAAGGCAGCGGCTAACCCACTGAGCCACCCAGGCGCCCCTTTTAGCTAGTTTTAAGGGTGGAAAAGCATACCTAGCAAAGACATTAGTTTTATATTGCCACTGTCAATCTAATAGATTTATAGGATGCACTAGTAATTTTTGAAGTTTTTAAGTGATGACATTTCTCCCTATTTTTCAGCACCAAGAAAACAGGTAAACCTCCTGAACATTTGGCTTTTTTTGTTTTGTTTTGTTTTGTTTTGCTTTTAGATTTTATTTTTAAGTTATTTCTATACCCACGCTGGGGCTTGAATTTACAACCCCGAGATTAAGAGTCACATGCTCTACTGACTGAGTCAGCCAGGCACCCCTTGGCCTTTTTTTTTTTTTTTAATGAAATTGTGTCAGTTGCTATTAACTTATTCTTTCCTTTGACTGCTAGAAAGATCAGGAGCACATTTCTTGATTAACCAGTAATGGTTCTCAAACTTGGCTACACATTAGAAACCAGAGAAGCTCTAAATCCACTAATGCGTAGATCACACCCTCACACATACTTAATTGATAATGTAAAGGATCCTGGAATTTTCATTTTTTAAAGATCACCAGGTGATTATACTATGTAGCAATAATTTAAAAGAAACTATTTTATAAGATTTTCCATTTAGTATTTTAGACCATCCAGAATTTAATTTTAGACTGCTATATAATAGGGTTCTTACTCTAATTTTCCCAAGTAGCCACAATTTCCAACATTATTTTGAAATCCTTCATTTTCTAAAACTAGTTTTGTTTTCCTTACTGATTTTTCAATGATATTCTTAGATGTATAAATCCCACATGTCTGATTCTATTTCTGGATTCTCTTTGCTATTCCATTGATTTCTATGACTATGGCTTAACCAATATCATTCTATTTAAATAGCTATGTATAGAGTGTTATGATAGCAGGACAAGTTCTGCCAAATGTTCTTGGCCAAGTTATTTTTTCTTTTTCAGAAAAAAATCAGAATAAGCAATCTAATAAGCTATTAAAATAATCATGTTCCACAATCTGGTGTTTTCAGGCCATTCAGAATAAGCCCCTGTGAGCAAGGAAGTATGGCATTCTGATTGTTGATACCTGAGTTCCATGCTCTAATCTTTTTTTTTTTTAAGATTTTATTTACTTATTTAACAGAGAGATGGAGAGCACAAGCAGGCAGAGTGGCAGGCAGAGGGAGAGAGAGAAGCAGGCTCCCCACCGAGCAAGGAGCTGGATGTGGGACTCAATCCCAGGACCCTGGGATCATGACCTGAGCTCAAGGCAGCTGCTTAACTGACTTACCCATCCATGCATCCCTCCATGCTCTGATCTTGAAGTGCCATCTATGGTCACATAATCTGAGATCTGGAAAGAGGGTTTTAGTAGATGGGGTGTGTTGTCAGGACTGTTGGGTACGGAAAATTTGGAGTTCTGTAACTTAAAATGGCAAAGAGGGCTGTGAAGCATCAAAAAGGCATCAAGTGCCCACTACATTTTATTTTATGATGTTGGGAATCACCCCACGATGTGATATTAAATGGTAGCCCTCCACGAAGGAAGCTATAGTTACAAGTGAAGAATGGCCATGTGACCACCATTAAATTTGTTTTTCCACACTTCATTACTATAGCAACCTTCAAGATTGTGTTGTATCACAAAAATTTCCCTACTTTGAACTTTTTAGTTATTCAGAGCATCCTCTTAGTTTACATTAAAATAAAGAAATTAGAAAGATGAATGAGAAATAAAGGAGGCCTTAATAGTGGGGTGAATTGTATTACTTATAAACAGGAAGGGAGTCTCTTAGAATTAAATTGCAGTTTCAAGGTCACAATTCCTATCAATCTGTCCTCTGCAAAATCAGCTCATCCCAGATGAGCACTAAGACCTTGAATTTAAATGAGTGCTTCATGATCTCCGATTTGAGATTCTATTGAAGATACCATGGTCTTTCCTGTCTCAGGGCCTTTGAACACGCTCTTTTCAGTGCCTGAAAATGTCTCTGTTACCTTCCTCCCCTTTATTGAGCTAACAGCAACTCATACATTAGATATTTTTTTCTGGTGTATTTTTAGAAACACCTTAATGACTTAGAGTGACATTTAATGTCCTCCATAGTCTGACTACCACCTGTTGATTTTTTTGCTCCCATCTCCTCATAAATCAACCTAGTTGCTTACTGCCCGTTTCCCTCTATTGTTTATGCTGTTTTACCTGTAGAAATTTCCTCTTTCCACAGAAATCTTTCCACTTGGGAGTAACAAGTTGGTTTGTTTTCTTGTTTTTTTGTTTGTTGGTTTGTTTTTGTTTTTTTTTTTCTATTCACATCCACTTTGCTTGTATTTAGTCACATTCTGATTAGAATTATAAGGCTCTGAAAGTATGTGTCTTGTTTGCATTTGTCTAGCATTAAGGTGTTTCCTCCAGGTAAATTTTTGTTATACCATGGTAAAGTTCAGACTTTATTAATTTCTGTGCCTTCCAAAGAACCTTGAGAACTTTGAATAAATGGCAAGAGATACTTGATGGCAGTGTTTCTCAAACTTCAAACCTCATCATAATCACTCGGAGGGCTTGTCAAACACAGCTTGTTGGGCCTACCTCCAGAATTTCTGGTTCAGAAAACCTGGGATAGAGGCAAAGAATTTGCATTTTCAGCAAGTTTGGGTGATGCTGATGCTGCTTACTCAGGAACCACATTAAATCACTATCCTGTGTTGACAGTGTTTTCAAATGTGGTTGTATATTAGAATTTCCTCCTGAAAGTTAAACAACAATAAAAAGAGAAAGACCATGCCTGAGCTCCATCCCAGACAAATGAAATTAAGGTCCCTGAGGGGTGGAGCTTTTCTGATGACAATAAAGAAAATCAACAACCACAATTCCTCAAGTGATGAGAAGCTAGTTTTAAAACCCATTGCTCTAAAAAAAAAAAAAAATCCATTGCTCTACACAAATAGAAGATGAAGAAGTAGAGTTGTAAACAAGGAAACATGCTTGCTGGGAGGCTAGAACAAAGTAAATGTCATAACTTAGTAAGCAAGTGTGAGTTCGAGAGTGCATTTACACTTTAATATGCTTACGGTTAAGATACAGATAGTAAATATGGGATGGTGTCTGAGGTGCTTCTGGTCTACAGCTGGTAGGTGATTATAATCCAGGAAGCATGCTTATTAGGGAAGAATTTGGACATCTGTGAACAAACATGGTCGGGGAGAACAAGGGATGCCAAAGACATGCTGATAGATGAGACTGGGAAAGTGAAACAAGACTAGAGGACACATCTCCAATAATGCTTACAGAATTCCAAAGTGGGAAGGAAGGAAGGAGGAGTGCTGGGAGATTCCCCTGCATGGGAAACTACTTGAAAGCTATAGGTTTAAGATTTTAAGTGAATTTTTGGAGAAAGCATCCAGTTTTGTCAAGATTGGCCCAGACTAAGTGTGTAATTTCTACCTCACTGAGTAGGCAGGCATGTGAGCACAAAGGCAAATGCAGTTTCTAGAGACATATTGTAAGAAGTCCCATAGAGATTTAGTTAAAGCACATGGGCTTTCTCCATCTTCTTAGTTGCCTTAGTTGAGAAGGTAATTTCCATTGCAAAAAATAGGATTTTGCTTTATTCTCAGTAGCTGGCATTAAATTAGTCCCATAGAATGTGTTTGGGGACCAAGTTGATGAGCAGAGATTGTCTAAGTAGCAGGTGCATTAGATTCATTTAATCATTTAAACCACATGCCCTGCACATATTTCAGCTTTCTTAGTTGGGTTGACTTTTATTTGCAAAACACCTATCTGAAGGTGTGCTATAGTGGATGTCTAATTGATGATGCCTGTCAGATTTTATGTTCTACAAATGCCAAGTGCATTTTACCCAAGTATACTCTTTCCTGATCCATTTTTCCAAAGTAAGCATTCGAAAATTTAATTATTTTGAGATTCTTAAGCAGGACCCACCTTCTCAGAGATGTTTAGGATGTAGAGGGGAATTACAGTTTCCAGATTCAGCCTAAATCCATTGTACTCAGAAATTTCGTGAATACAAAATACAAGGAGGGAACCTCTGTGTTACTGATCCAGAGTCGAGGCTCCTGCCTGTGGGTGTTTTCCCTCATCTCTCTCGTTAGAAGTGTTTGTGTGTGTGTGTGTGTGTGTGTGTGTGCGAGCGTGTGTGCATTCTGTACAAGTGATGGTTTGAATGATGACCTCCCAAAAGATATTTCCAGATTTTGGAGCCTGTGAATACAACCTTATTTGGAAAAAGGGTCTTTGCAAATGCTCTATTTAGGGACTTTGAGATGAGATCATCCTAGATTATGTGATGCATCCTAAATCCAATGCAAAATGCTCTTATAAGGGACAGAACAGAAGACATACAAGAGACGGTCATATGAAGTCAGAGGCAGAGACTGGAGTGATATAGTCATAAGCTAAGGAACACCTGGCACTACCAGAAACTGAAAGAGCCAAGGACCAGAGTCTCCCTAGAGCCTTCGGAGGAAGCTGGCCCTGTGGACACCTTGCTTTGAGACTTCTGCCCTCCAAAACTGTGACAGAATACATTTCTATTGCTTTTAAGTCACCAAGCTTGTGATAATCTATTACAGAACCTCTGGAAAACTAATACACTTACTAATAGCAGGGGTGTAAACTTGAGAGGGAAAGGGAAAAAGGAAAACGAGTTCACTGGCCATCCAAAAGGTCATTTTGTCAAAACATTGTTTCCAAGCATCTGTCGAGTCCTCCAAAAGGGACTCATGCTGACAACAGATTGTCAACAATGCTTCAATAAGACAGAGCCTTTCTTTACTTCTATCCTAACCTTAAAGCCAGATACAGCCTGGTACGGCCTGAAGCCAAGGGGATTCTCTGTGGTTGGGCCAGTGGGGGGGGGCGGTTTGGGTGTGCATATAGGGATGTATCCAAAGTCTTCAGACCTCTGTGGACTAAATAAAATGCTTGAGATTTAAAAGAACATTCTCTGTGGGAATCCCACACCAGCTTTTCTGTATAGTGAATACTGTTACTTTTCTTCTCATGAAATAGTCCGCTAGAAACACACTAAATCTCCTGGGGAATCCACAGACTTCCAAGTCTACTTCCCATGTCTGGTTGATGTTATTAGTAGTGACATAGTACGTCTTCTCACTGTTGTTCAGCCTCACTGTGGAACAACCAGTATTCACCTCTCAAATATTTTTTAGGGAATTAATAAAAAATAAATAAATGATTCTGATCTGGCCCATTTTCTCCAACCCTTACCATCCCAATTGTCATTCCAACAAAGATGTACCACTTTTCTACATACAAGTAAACTGTATTTGATAAAAGATTCTAAATGTTCCTGTGCATGCTTGGGTCCCCAGGAGGGTAAGCAGCCTAACTAGATTACTGATGAGCTACATGAGGTTAAATGACTCACCCAGTTATATAACATTTGACTCCTTTTATTGTCTTGAATATTCAGTGCTAAGGTTTAGAAAGAAGGAGAACCTACCTGCCTCTGAGAAGGATTTGTAACCACTTAAAAATGAAGAAGGAAGCAAAGAACGGAGATAAATTCTGTAAAGTGATGAAAACAGTCTGTGAGAGCCAGGAGCCCAAACTAAAGAGGACAGTTCAGAATTCCTTCAGTCCTAAAGTGTTGTAGCAGAATTTAAAGCAGATGACATAAATTGACAATCTCTGGCCAGGTCTGATCTGTACATGTGCTTTTGGAAAATTTGACCAATATTTTCAAAATCAGGATATTTCACATAAGAAAATGAATTTTCCCCTTGAAAATATTTGGGTGATATGGCAGCACTGCACTTCTGGGAACTGGGTTATGGAGGCCCTGAACCTACCTGGCCAAGTCAGACAGAGGGAGGAGCATATGGATTGGGGTGACTGGGTGAGTCCTTGAATAAGTTCATAAGTCAAAACATCTTAAATTAAGGGGAGGGGATATTTGTAGGAGTCCTATTTTTTAAGGAATGGATGTGGAATTCAGAAATTAATGTTAATTTTGGTTCCTTTTTTTTCCCAGCTTCTCCACTCTTTGAGCCGTCCTCTAGTCACTAACTTGGTGTTAAAGCTTAGATAAGTCATTAATATTCTTGAACCCTTAGTGCGTCATACACAAAACAGGAACAATAATACCTACCACATAGGGTTTTTGTAAAGACTGAATAAGATATAATGTATGGTAAAGGTATACCATTACTGGGACATAATCAATACTTACATAGTAGCTATTATTGTGATTGTTATTACTTGCCATTAATGACTTCGGAAATGGAGGGTTCAAACAAAGAACAAGATGTTGGATGGTATAGGCAACCAGTATGGTTGGAAATAATAGGAAAGTTAGTTACTGCTATACTGCACTAGCCCTTGAAAAAAACTGCATGGTGTTTAAAGAAATTGCCTGCTAAACTTCTGTATGGCTTCAGTAAAAGATTATGTTCCATTTTCACAGCATGAAAGAGGCAGTTAAGGCAAGAAAAGTGTGTTTAGAAGTTTGAAGAGTGCAAGTGTCTGATGAGTTGAGAAATGAGATTAACCTTTTACTGACTAGTGCTCCGTTTTCTGCCAGAGTAAATTCTTTAGGAAAAAAGTATGATGGCTCATGGAAGCAAAACAGTGACAGTGTCCTCTTGGTTGTTTTCTATCTGTTTTTCTCTTCCAGGTCCACTTCATTATCAAAAGTAGCTTCTTTTCCTAGTGACTCTGCTTTTTGGTAAGATTGTTCTTAAAGTATGCAGTTGACATAATTAACTGTGGTTTTGAGGTTACCTTGTATATCCCAAGGTGAGACCTCCGTGGGATCTAATTATTTTTTTTTATTGAAAAGAAGATATTTCACAGACAGAAGCTATAGATCAGAACTCATTACAAAGGCATCTCATTATTTTTAATGAGCAATTCCATTATCTCTGACTCTGCTGAGAGCAGGACATAGTTCTGTTAAGGAGAGAATCTTGTTAAAATTTGGTGGCTGGAAACGTAGGGCTTCCAGTCAAATTCTGCAGTCCTGATTACTAAGTTTAAAGACATAATATTATGTTTATGTAGACTTCACAAGGTATGTTGATATAGAGAGCATACTTCTTTGAAGGAATAATTAGATATATTATATATACATATATATATATAATTAGATATATTATATGTTTATATGTCTTTGAAATTCTAAAAATGAGTATTTTTTAGCAAACATTCTCAGTATTCAAATTAATTGAACTAGTTGAAAATTAATCACTTGATAACTCTAAGATTTGGTTTGGGGTCTTAGAAATCCTCATTTTCTTCCTGACTTTTGGGATCTATTTTTAAAATTTAGATAGGTAATGAGTTTGTCTAAAAATTTATGGAAGAAGATCAGCAAAAGGAAAGAAAGGGAGTCATATATTTTTAGAGCAGGGGAAAGCATGATTTACAGAAGAAAAGAAAGATAAAAGAGAGAAGTGAAAAGAAAAGTAATGTTCACATAAATTGCTTACCACTGATACTATGAAAGTGAACCATCTTGTACTAGGATACCTGCACTCACTCTATTGTTCCCATAGCTTACAAAGGGAGAAAGGTACCTAAATGTAATTGAACACCTGTTTTGAGGAGTTGTCCTTGGTAATAAGGATATGTGGCAAGTAAGACAACATTTATCTTTAAAACTGTAGAGTGTGGACATGTGTGGTGTGGAAGACTGTATGGAGAAGAAAGGTTGGAATGAGTAGATGAGAATGTAGACAATTATAATAGAGAGGAAAGGTACACAAAATATCTTGGGATAGCTTAATTCCATTTTTACTTTGAGAGCAGAATGATACCCTCCAAAGGGAAATGTATTAAAGACTTAAGAACAAAGAGTCATTCAGCCTAAGTGCTCAAACCAACTTAAGAGAAAACAAAAACTAAAGCAAACCAAAAAACAAACAAACAAAAAACCCAAAAAACAAAACCAAACAAACCCCCCCAAAAAACCCCAAAAAATAAAAACAAACAAAACCCCCCCAAAACCAAAAACAAACAAACAAAAAGTCCCCACAGTGATAAAATCAAGTATATATACATTGTTTTTACCTCAAACTCTTTGTGGAAAAGCTTGGGAAACAGGAGTCTACCTATGGGAAGATTGTACACCTGGACCTGTCAGGGATCTGAAGAGCCCACAGAGCTGGTACCAGGCCTCCAAACTTGGAAGATCAATGTGTAGTTTCAATTTCCTGGTAATTCTTTATAGGTCCAGACTTACAACTGTTATGAGCCAAAGATATATTTTTAAAAATTATCAGAAAATTTCTGATATATGCAATTCTATTTTGATTTCCATGCTCGTTTTTTCTTTTCCTATGGTCATTTTTTTTTTTAAGGATTTTTGTCCGCTTTAAATTTTGTCAAGAAATAGGCATTTCCCCCAAATATGTTTTAAGTGGAAGCTTTACAATGAACCTTTTTTTAACTAGTCATAATTTAATTTGATAAGTTGTGATACTGCCATATTAGTTATTGGTTGCTATTATTGGAGTTTTATACACTTAGTCAAATAAATCAGCTTGCCAGATCTATATACACATTATTTTCAGTGTTTTTTTATTTTCCCTATAATTTAAAATCATAAACTAAAAATAATTTTGTTCTTTATACATAGTTTAAGAATAACCCATTGTGAGAAGACAAGGTATAATTATTACTCAACATATTATTTTTGCCAAATAACATGTTACTAAATTTGATAAAATTTATTTGTGCATGATATGTGAAACCAACTCATGGAGCAATGCCTTGATCACATGTATTAGCACGTGAAAAATTTGTTTATCTTGTTGGTGTTTTATGAAATTCAAACACAGTTTGGTTCATGCACAATCAATTGGGCTTAAAAACTCATATATTTATTCATCCTGTAAGTATTAGTTCAATCTCTGTTATGTGCAAGATGTTATACTAATTGCTATAAAGTTTATCAAGAGATCAAGTTTCTTAAAGAATTTTCCATTTATTTTATATATATATATATATATATATATATATATATATATCCATATGTGATGACAAATCACTCATAAAAAAGTGAAAAAGATAAGCAGAATTTTAGAACAGGAATTAGAGGATGAATTGAGCATCGCACTCCAGGTGTATCCCATAGCTCGTGTCATATGCACCTTATGTTGGTACCTGCTATTGAGTGAAATTATTAAATCTTCTAGAATATGAGGAGATATTGATTTGTTTCTGACATCTTGGAATGCCTCTGCCCAGGAAACCTATATAGCAGGGGTGGGGGTGTGTCTCAGTGTCCCTTTTAGATAAGTAGATAAAAAAAGAGGCTATGATTAGTTTAAAATTCTCTAATAAGTAAATATTTAAAATACAAAATTCAGAAGTAACTGTTCCAATGAATTGTAATAAGGGTGATGGAAAGACCCACTTATCTGGAGCTGTTATCTATTGTCTGCACTTGTCACGAATGGTCTGATGCATTAAGGATGGTGCCTCATTTCTAAGTTTTAAAAAATTCCCATACCAAATAGGGTTTTGTATCAGATCCAGATATTCTATTTTTGTTTTTCGTGAGTTGGCCAAACATGATTCATTCACAGAAAACAGTCATCCAAAAATCCATCCTATCTCCTATAACAGTGCTTCATTTATTAAAATAATAATTTGGGAGCTCTGGTGGGTTAAATTCCATCCTCAGAGATGTGTTGAAGCTCTAATCTCCAGCACTATTGATGCCCCTTTATTTGGAAACAGGAACTTTTCAGATACAATTAAGTAAAAATGAGATTACACTGGATTAGGGTAGGCCCTAAATCCAATGGCTGGATCCTCATAAGGAAAGGAAAACTTAGAGCCACATAAACATACATAAACACAGGGAAGGAGTCCCTGTGCAAACAGAAAAGTTGACGTGGTGGCACTATAAGCCAACTTACCTCAAGGACTGCCAGCGACCACCAGAGGTAGCTAAGAAAGCAGCGTGGAACAGATTCCCCCTCAGAGCTTTCACAGAAAACATGAGCTTACCGACACCTTGGCTTCAGATTTCTAGAATTGTGGGAGAATAAATTTATCTTTTAGGTTACTCAGTTTGTGGTGTTTTGTTATAGCAGCTCTAAGGAACTGATATACAAGTGAAGAAAAAGAAGAACAAGAGTAGGTTATGTCAGGCTTCCAGCCTGACCATCATCTTCAATAAATATATATTATGTTAAGAGATTTCATATCAAATGTGCTTCATATTAACACCTACAAGTGCCATCTGGAGAAAAAGCATGATGCTTTGTTTGTTTGTTTGTTTGTTTGTTTTTAGAATAATTAGACTTTCTCACTGACCTCTGCTTAGATCTTCTGGAAAGGGAGATTCCCATGAATACTATGTCCTATTAAAAATCAGTGATCCTACAGTAACCCACTGTCACCTGCAACCCTCATCTTGGGTTTGAGACAACATACCCTGACTAGATCTTGGACATGAGATCTAGAAAGATGTACTCAGTATATAGTATGCTTGGCCAAGTGTTTCTTAGAAAGTGCAAAGGACTTGAAGACAGTAGACCTCGATGTGATTCCTAACTCTGTAACATTTTGGAAAGTGCCCTTGTACTTGCTGAGGAAACTCTCCAGAACTCATCAGTAATATGAGGGTTTTGTAGGAGGTCCCTTTCAGCTTTCTGATTCAATGATGTAGGAGGTAAATAATTTCCTTAAAAACACTCCTAAAGAATCTGAGTTATGCAACTAGAATTTACAGTTTACTCACCTGTAAGCACAAGCTTTCAAATAATTTTAATTAGCTCTTGCTGAATTATGAAGTTTATTTTATTTGCATTTGGTTATAAATGAACTGCACTCTTACTCTTAGATAATTTTGCTAAGAACAAAGGGAAAGGCGGTCATTTGAATTTCAAATTTCTAGTCCATCAAATATGAAATGAATATTTAAAGATGAACAATAAAATTAGGCCACATTTTTGAAAAATATTTCTGCTTGCTAAAGTCAGAATTATACAGCCACGACCTTTAAAATAAAATACAGAGTTTCAGATAAATGCAGTACTTGTAGGTTATAGTTTCTGGAGAATTCTGCCCAAAGTGATATATGCCCATTCATCTTTCCTTTCAAAGAAAAAAAATTCTTTAAGTCAGATGAGTGTTCTAGAATGCTAAAATAATATGAATGACTTCCACTCTTCCATGTTAATATGGATTTCCCCCCAAGGTTTGTAATCTTTGATGTCCAGTCATGCTTGACTTGGCATTTGAAAATTCTCCAGTAGATTTGCATCAGAATATGATTAACTACTAGGGACTCTAAAAAGAACACAGGGTTGCTTGTTTTTGCTTTCTCTTCAGATCAGATGCTATACTGAGAGATATATTAATGACAATTTCAAGGTAAATGGAGGCAGAAACAAGGTAAATGGAGTTTCCCATTGCAAATTTGTTTTGCTTGAGATATGATAATACGTGTATATAAAACATATGACAATTACTCCACAATTAGGGCATATGTATTAATGTCATGAAAGCATCAATGAAAAAATAAGCTGAATTTTACAAAATAGTTGTATGGAGGTTATTATCACATAATTTGTATGGTAAGACAGAAGAGAGGTAGAGTTCCTGGAAGCATCAGACAATACAAGTCAACTCATAGAATTTCTCCATCTTTAGTTATCTTCTCACATCTTACTTCACTCACATTCATTAGCTTAAAAACTCAGGGCTCCATGATCCTTTTATGTATCTATTTTATTCTGCTGCCCAAATATAGTGCAAATCAATCTTTGCCTGGTACAATGAAAGTACAAGAGAGATGCAGGGCATTTATAACTCACGATGGACTCACTGGCATTTGGTTGCTCCATAGTGTCATGGTACTTTATGAAAATGTGGACAGTGGTAAGATTTTTGCTACGTGTGTTCTAGCAACACCATGAAAACATTGCTTTCTCAATGAAATAATGACACAGTAATGAAGATTCCTGCTGTATAATGAGCCCAGGGGTTAACAAAGGAGCTTAATCATTAAAAGCTTAGGCTCTCCAGAACTACCCTACCTGGATTTACACAGCCCTGCTACTTACTAGCTGTGTGACCTTGAGCAGTTGACTTAATCTCTCTGTAAATTACATGCCATAAAAGGTAGAATGGGAATGATGAGAGGACCATCCTCTGAGGACTGAGTTAATACATGTAAAACCCTTAGAATAGTATCCTTAACATAATAAGCACTTGATAAATCATAGTTGTTATTATTAATGAGAGTTTAAAGATAGGTAAGAGAGGCAATCTGGGGGAAGAAGTATAAGTGTGTATCATCTGCACACATCCCAGGGAGCAATTAAATAAAATTCTACAGTTGAATCTTGAAGTTTGATTATTTTAAATTTAGGGTACCAAGTTTGAGATTCTTGTTGTGGTTAGCCAACCGAGAGAATGTTAAATTGAATTTTGATTATCTATATTTTTTGCACTCACAGCTGGCTCTTTCAGAGCTGATCTGTGTAACTCAGGCAGCACATGGAAGTGAAATTCTAAACTCCTTTTCTTCCCTCTCACTGAAGAAGCACGTGGGTAAATGTAGAGCTAACAGAAGGGTCATAACAACTTTGAGAGACTTACGGGTATAACTGAGTAGGGAATGGTCATCTTATTGGCATCATTGGTAGTCCCAGCCACAGTCAGGGGCATGAAAAGGAATAGTAGCTTAGGGCAGAAAAAAGATGCTATAGATGCTACAGAGGGGGTCTGGACTCTCCTGACATAGTGTAGACTTCCCATAAATTCCCAAGTGTATATTTCATAACAAGAGAAAATGTAAGCTGAGTAGTGTGTGTCACTGTTGCTGCATACTTTGCCCTGTTGGACGTAGCCTTAAGAGTGGGTGCCGCTGACTGGAGAAACCAGCACAAAGTTAAGGAAATGGGTGTCATACTGCTTGAGATAGGACAATGGGTCTTTCAGGAGCTTCCACTTAACAGCCTGATCCAAGGGTAGCCTCTCTACAATCCTCTCTTCCCTCTCTTCACTCATGCATGATCTCAGCCAAAAGGAATATGATCTTATTCTTTTCCTGTATGCTTTTTCTTCCTCATCATTTTTCTTTTCTTGTGATGCTTCCCACAACTGCTACAAGAGATACATAACACAAGACTCTTCCCCAGATGCAAAGTGCTGTTTCTGTTGCCACTTCCTTGTTTCTGAGCAAAGGTGGAACTGACCCGTGGCTTCTTCACATCTGTCAAAGAAAGAAAGGCAGCTGTCTTTTGGAATGCCAGGACTAAACTTGTGCAAGACAGCCTGACAGAAAATTTTTCCTATCATCCGATTAGGGGAAATGGTTTGGAATCTGTATAGATGCTAGGGGCACTGGCATTCTTAGCATGCTGAAATTCCTAGAAATAATAAGCTTTGTGATCTCAAGAACATGTGCTTATTCCAATGGACTTGAACAGACCCATGCACTGGAGAGGCAATGGGGTGCAACTTTCCTCACTCACATCAGTTACTGCACTCTGTTCATTCAGTAATATATGTTTAAACTTGGGGGGCAGTTGTGGAGTCTAAGGGACTTATTTTTGCCTTAGCAGCCCCATGAGAATAGTAGACTCAAGGTTCTGGCTGTCCATCCGATTCTACATATCACTAAGCTTGAACATCATTGGAGCTCGTTACTATACTGCTGATCATGTCAGAACCCGTATTACATTTAAATTCAAACTAAAACAGTTTTTGTAGGCTGTATGATATTCAATTTTAGTTTAAATATAATACAAGTTGGTGGGATTTATGTTCAGGATTTAGAATCTAACTCATCACCAAACACTTTATCTATATAATATCTATCTCATTTGTGTTTCTCTCTCCAATGCATAGCCTAATGGTAGACACATATTAGGCACTTAACATTTTTTTACAAGTGTATGAAAGAATAAATGAATATATAATTAATATCCTATTTATATAAACATTCCAGTGAGCAGATTACAAGTGTAAAAAGCAGGAAAAGCCAAATACTGAATTTTGCATATGCTTTCATTCTTTCTCTTTGTTTTTAAAGATTATATTTATTTGACAGAGAGAGTGGGAAAACACAAGTAAGGGGAACAGCAGAGGGAGAGGGAGAAGTAGGGTCTCTGCTGAGTGGAGAGTCTGATGTGGGGCTTGATCCTAGGATCCTGGGAACACAACCTGAGCTTGAAGGCAGATGCTTGATGGACTGAGCCACCCAGGCACCCCATATGTTTTCATTGTAACTATATAAAATTACGCTCATGGAAAATATGACTAGTGATTTTTTTTTTCATTTTTCAAGCATTCTCCTATGCAGGCATTAGAAAACATCTTTTTATAAAGAGACAGATAATAATTTGTTTTAGCTTTGTAGGCCAGGAGGTCTTTGTAGCATGAAAGTAGCCACAGACATTATGTACGTACCTGAGCATGAGTGTGTGCAGGGACTGTGTAAAATAAGGGATGGCAGGATTTGGCCTGATGAGCACAGTTTGATCATCCATGTTTTCTTCTTTCAACAAACCAGATGTAGTGTTATATACTGGGATCCAAAGGCAAATAAAATCTAATCCTTATGTTCAACTACATCCCAATCCAAACTAACAGTTATTGTCTTATTTTTAAATTAAAGTCATCCATGAATTAGTTTTCTCTTTATCTTGTTGACGTCTTTCTAGTTGATATAACTTGAAGGATAGGCTCCTTCTTTCAATATATTTTGAGAGTTTAGGGAAGGAACAAATGCCAGTGAGTAAGGCAACTTTGAGCCTATATGAATGATAATTCCTCAGTGAATATAAATTACCATCAAAGTATGTGGTTAGTACTGTTGCTTAGCTCTGCAAGAAAGAACAGAACTCAGTGTTAACGCTGAAATTTGCCTTCAAAGACAATGGAGTCAGTGAACTACAGAATCCTTGCAATCCTTACAGAATATTCATGCTTGGCAAATCCCATTCTGTGTACTATTATTGCTCAAAGAGTGCTCAGGGGATATTGAGTAAATGCTGCTAGAGAGGAGATAAGACTTCAGAAAAGAAGAGTGCAAATAGAAACGTACGTTTTTACAAAGGACTCAATTGTACGAGTGCTAATAAGAATGCAATCTAAGTTTAATCAGGAGTGCCTTGTAGAAGTGGGTAAGTACAAATCTGAACCATTCTGATGGCTTTGCCAAAGGATGTTCTACATGCTAAAACTTGGGAAAAAATACTTATCAAAAAACGTTGTGAGTTTTAAAAATATTCAACGGGTATACACTGATTTTCTTTGGTGTCCTTTAACCAGTGACTTTTTGAGGTTTGAGGGAACGAAATGTTACTTTCACCCAATGGGAGGTGGTCCGGTGAGAATTCAGCATTCTACATAGAATGCTGGTCATGCTTTTCCCCACATGGAAATTTTGTTAGCCTTCCAGGTCAGATGTGTCTAGGTAGCAGAGGAAAAACCACCTCAAAATTCTTTCCATCCCACATGGAATCATACCTGAAAACTGAACAGTATGTTATAGAGACACTTGCATTCAGAGATAAAGCTGGTTTTCAAAAGACGTGTTAGGGTTAAAGATCTTTCAAAGTGATAAAGAGCAGGTTAAGTCTGCTGGTCCCACGATGTTTTTAAAGCTATGCACAGTTTTCTCCTGTTTAAGGACTTACGTAGTATTTGCCATCTTGTATTCTTCTAACATTGATAAGTTTATCTTTGGCGAAAGAAATCCTGCATTCATGCTCATCACTCTGTTATGTTATTTCCAAGGAACACTAAGGAGAATGCACATCTGGGCTGCATCACAAGTTCCCATGCTTGTGACCTTGGAATTGCTGGCCTCTTAATTTCTTTATCTCTAAAAGTGGATAAAAGCCTACTTGGATGCCTGGGTGGCTCAGTCAATTAGCATTAGACTCTTGATTTTGGCTCAGATTATGTTCTCAGAGTCAAGATATCAAGCCCTGTATAGGGCTCCCTCCTCAGTAGGGACTCTGCTTGAGATTTTCTCCCTCCCCCTTTCTCTCCACCCCTCCCCCTGCTCGCTCTCTCCCATGTGCGCACTCTCTCTAAAATAATATAAGTCTTTATAAAAAAAGGTAGTATATACTTTATGGGATTACTAGAGTAAAAGTAGGTAAAGCGCTTCAAGTGCCTGACATAATATCTTTTCATAAAAATTAAGAACTATTATTAAGAATACCAATAAAAATATATATTATGGTTAGTGAAAGTTCAAGCAACAATTCAGTCCTTGTGCTTATTATTCTGAAATTAATTTCTAAACATTTCCTGAATTATCAGCATGCTAATAAGACATTGAATATAATTAACAATACTGGAAGTAAAACTTGGACATTTTTCTTTTTTAAAAAATGTATTTTATCATTTAGCATAGTCTGGCACTAATGATTTTTAGTTTAGAGGTAGAGATATTCATGTAATATGTGGCTGTATCATTTATCAACCAAATAGGATCATTTGTAAAAGTAAAAAGGGTATTAAAATAATTAAATTCCATAATTTTTAATATTTATTTATTGACCAACACAATGGATTTATTGCTTTTGTAGACCTTTACAATAATTATATTTCAAAACCTATTTTCAGAAATAAAATTCTTTCAAAAGTAAAAAAGTAGCATATGCATTTTATTAAAACAAAAAAATCCTACTTTATATTATCTGGATAGTAAAAGGATAGCATTCAGAGTTCAATTTTTCTTAGTGCACATTTTCATACGTTGATCAAATTCTTATTTGTGTCTATTTCATACTACATTGATAGTATATTTCTGAAGAGTGCATATTCATTTGTGATTTGGAATTATTTAAATTATTTTTCATAAAAATAGGAAATCATATGTAATTTCCAAAGTTGCATTTTCTTGTTAATAAATTTGAGATTGTTGACATATTCAATTGACTATCTTTGTAGACCATAATATATTTTTTTAAAGATTTTATTTATTTATTTGACACAGAGAGATCACAAGTAGACAGAGAGGCAGGCAGAGAGAGAGAGAGGCAGGCAGAGAGAGAGAGAAGCAGGCTCCCTGCTGAGCAGAGAGCCCGATGTGGGACTCAATCCCAGGACCCTGAGATCATGACTCGAGCCGAAGGCAGCGGCTTAACCCACTGAGCCACCCAGGTGCCCCATGTAGACCATAATATTTTTTAATGAGAATGTACTTTTTTTTTTTACATATGCTGAACTCCTAATTGTGAGTTTCTTAAAATCTTTCTATATATAGATAGATAGATGAATAGATATCTATGAATATATATATAGATAAATATATTCATTCTTTTTTATTCTGTTTCTCTAGAAAACCCTAATACAAACATAATAAAATTTTTAAAGCTGTATTTTGATTCCATGAATTGACAGGAAAAAAAAAATGGAACCAGTATAGGAATTAATTGGTTGATGAGTCTAACAGCATTGGTATAAAACTAGAATCATTTAAACTGTTTCCAGAGTTCTTCTGTTATTCAAGCCAATAAATTAACAGTTATCACTTTATATTTTATTCTTGCACATGAAAGTTGGAATTAAAAGTGATCAACATGAATTTAGAAGAATAGTAATTTGATCTAATTAAAAAGTCACATTGCATAGAATGTTATATAAATACATCCTTTGTTGCTGCATGTATTAAATCCTTATTTTCCAGTAGAGTCATCTTAAGTTCACTATAATATTTGAAGGCCATGGAGGTGCTTTTTAAGTAGATTTGAGTTCTCCAATTTAAATATTATCAGTGATACTGTTACAATTCCTATGGTGGATAGTGAATAATGACATTTTGTGAAAGTTACATTATCAACTTTCTTGAGAAGCAGAAATATCATCACTAAATTTTCATTAAATATGTGTCTTTTTATTTGTTGCTCCTAAATAGTTTATTATGAAATAAAAAATAAAACAAATTATAATTTTATGCTGCAAAACAAGGAAACAACCATTATGGCAACAGACAGAATACTCTCTCATTTGCTAAGGCAGGACTTCTTGGCTTCTATTTCCCACTCAAATTTTACATATGCACTTCCAATATTTCCTACATTTTCCACAGCCTTGCAGACTGACATCTTGGTGGCTTGAAGTTCTCAGGAAGTTCAAGTGAACTTGGGACTGGCTATGACCATGGTGAAGTTAGATGGTGCTCGAAGTGGGTCCTCAGGGGGCAGCACCAAATTCTTCTACCCACTCCACAGAGATTTGAATTATTTCTGAGTGTGCTTCATTTTATCAGCAAGAGCCCAGCATCTATGCCTTAAAGAGTTAAGTTAAAGCTACGTTGAATTTGAAAAATGTTGGGAAAAGAAGAAATGTATTGATGTTTGTCTTTAAACTTAACCGCCAGTTAAAGTGAGAACTCCGCTCCGCCAACCTAAATCCCTCACGCGCTAAGAGAGATCACAGGAGAAACTTACAGTACAAAGTGGAGAACTCCCAAACCTATACCAGATCATTGAATTCAACTATTTAAAAAAATAGCATTGTTAAAAAATGAAAATTCTGGAACACATGCCAAGTCAGAAAGACAACTCATGTAAATTGGACCTGTCCCAAACTAGGACATGTGGTTAACCTGTGCATGAGTCACCACCAGTCCTTCTGAGTTACTGCCACTCACAGATGATTTATCTGATACATATGTAAAATATTTGTTAATTTCACTACTTTCCAATTTAATTATCTCAGCTTTCATTTCCATACTAATTACATTCTTTATATATGTTCTTAAAATATCCTTCATGCTTTTGTAGTTGTTGGATATCATTGGAATAACAATGTGAGTTAAATACTTCAAAATTAAACCCAAACTCAACAAAATGTGATGCTCGCTCACGATTCCCACCACCCATTGTGGGTATGGGCAGAGCTAATGTATTTTGCTATGGAGCATAGGTTTTTTTCATATGTGTAAAAGTAAATAATAGGTAATTAGAATAGAAGCTTCTTGTTTTAATGCTATTGAGTAAATTATACAAAACATTCAAGGTGCCTTGGTGATTCAGTCAGTTAAGCATCTGTGTTCAGCTCAGGTAATGATCCCAGGTCCTGGGATTGAGCCTCACATCTGGTTCCCTGCTCCACGAGGAGTCTGCTTCTCCTTCACCCTCTTCCTCTCCTCCCTGCTCATGCTGTCTCCCTCTCTCTCAAATAAATAAATAAAATCTTTAAAAAATTATTAAGAAAATTCAACTTACATGAATTTACTTAAAAAGAAGATTGAAAGAATATGACCCATCACAGAAATGCTCAACTATCAATCTGTGTCCCAGAACTGAAAACCAGAGCCTTTAACTGCAGGGAGAATATTGGCTGACTTCTTATTTCTGTATTGAATAACCAATCCCACTCTTCTCTGATAGAAATTGTATTATGTTTCAAGTTTCAAAATTCAGGCCTTTCATTACTTATTCTCTCCTCCATGTTTTTATCTCAACTTGTAGCTGCATGTAATGAATCATCACCATGTTCTCTTATACATGCTTGTTTATTTTCTGTATTGTATGAGGTTCTGTCTAGGACAAGGTCATGTCTTATTCCTTATATTTAAACATCCACTTAGTGTGATTTAAAATGGAGTAAATAACTCGAGACATGTTTGTTGAAAAAAATGTCAAGTTTGCACTCATTTTCTGGTCATAACTTTCCTATTAATCACCTCAATGATTGCCATTTTAAAAATTCAGAATAATTTATAATACTGAAAACTTTATAGATTCCAGTGTGACAGCTGGATTCCTAATAACTGTCCTTGAGACAAAAACAGTATCGAAAACTGTTCTGATGACCATCATACTTTTAAATAAATATATAGGCCAGCAGAATTAGTGTTATTTTTAAATACCAGTAATACACGTTTTTAAGACCAGTAGTTCAGCCTGTAGTAATTGGTGTACATATATATTTCTAGCGGCCTGATAATAAATATGTTGTTGCTAAAGGGGACTTTGGTATTGTGGGTGAGAGGATGGTTTTATATCAACAAATGAGCTGCATCTTTCTGCAGAAACTTTGTCTCTCTCATATTACAGAGTGTCAGATTCAGTGTTGAGTTGTTGGCACTATAATATCTACAGCAATTTTCACATGAGAGATTTTATAAAATCCTTTCTTGATTCTGCTTACTACTGACACAAAAGAACTGTTTAATTGAAGTACTTAAAATGAAATATTTAGGGGCACCTGGGTGGCTCAGTCGGTTGTATGACTGAACCTTGGTTTTGGCTCAGGACAAGATCTCAGGGTCCTGGGATGGAACCCCACATCCTTCTCTCTGCTCAGCATGGAGACTGTCTCTCTCCCCCTCTCCCTCCAACCCCCCTCACACATTCTCTCCAGATCAATCAATCAATCTTAAAATTATTTAGTAATTTGTCACTTAGGCTGCCTTTAAGCCATCAACATTTTTGGCACATGAAACAGGCTTTCTCACATAAAAAGGTCCATTTTTAAAAAAAATTATGAAGAACATAGAGTGTTCCAGGGAGAAACCCTGTGTTAAAGCATCTCCCTTTGTCAATGTCATTAGGTTTGCCCTAAACCTCCCATTTAATGTCTGCAAAACTTGAAGAGTGTCTTTAAGCACAAAATCTACACATGCCAACATACAGAACACATGGCATTTCTATTTCAAGGGAAAATTGTGTTTATCCTATTACCTGTCATCATAATACCTGTCTGAAATGTTGCTGAAAGTCATACATCATCTTAGAAGTAAATAATTTTCTTGATGTGTTGTAGAAAAATACATCAATACAGAGAATGCTGATGGTGTGATTATAGTAATTATCACATGAAACAAGGATAGTTACTACTATTTACTTCTGTTCTAATTCATCATAGAGCTAGTGAGAGTCACAGGGAGGATATACAAGGTGAAATAACATTAAGGAATTTTTGTTCACTGCAAGTGAAATGAATAAAGGGCTTTGAAGTAGATTTGATTTACAGGTTTTTTTTTTTCTGGCTAAACTCTAGGGCAAATTTTAATTACCTATATTATGGTTTTGAGAGGGATTAAAGTAACTTTCAGCTAGCAATAGTATTATAAATAGTCATCTAAAAGATGAGATAGACTTTAAAATGTTTAAAAATTTTCCAGAAGTTATCATTTGTGTTGTTGATTATCATTTTCTTTTATTAGATCCTGGATTATCCAGAGGCAGAAATCACTGTATTTGTTTTTCTATCCTGTGAACCAAAGTGGTGTATGGAACATATTGGTATATGGAAAGCAATCTGTGTGTGCTGGGTCTCACTCATGTTGATGTGTGAGAGGTGATTGTTAGATTTTTCAGGAATTGGACAACCTGGTGTTGCATTAGTAGCTTGACCTCAGGTATGGTGGGAGCATTTAAGCATAGAATTGGGCAGGGAGAAGACTTTTCTCCAGAGAGCAGATTGTTAAACACTTACTGGCAGACCACTAGAAAGCTTTCAAGAAATGAGGAATGAATGAAGAATGAGTGATTGATTTTTTGAAAATAGTGATAATCTGCAATAATACAAAGAAATACAAACTACTCATGAAATAGACACACAACATTAGATTCGGTATTTGTAATCTGGTGTCAGACAGGCTTCCCATTCTAATGTGGGCTCTAGCACTGATTGGTTGTATATTGTTACACAAGAAATTTACCTTCCTTGAGGTGGAAGCTTCTTCCACCATGTGGGGATACAATGAAAATCTGTACCCTGGAGGAGGGCCCTCACTTGACCATATTGGCACCTCGGTCTTGGGCTTGCAGCCTCAAGAACTGTTTTGAACTTAAAAGCCAACAAAGAGCATCACTTTAAAGTGGATAATGATGGAAATGAACACCTGTGTTCTTTAAAAACAATCATGTTAGGGGTTTGTGCGAAGGCTGAATTGCACATTGTTGCAGCAGATGCATTAAATCATGAAAGCAGTCCAGTTACATCCCACTGGCAGCTTTGAAAATGTCCAGACAGCTGGTGGCTTCCCTCAGGGCTTTGAAATAACACCACCTGTGGTCTCATGGTTAAGTGGGTTCAGGGTCTGTGCCTATTAGTGGACAGCGCTTAGTGCTTGTAGACAGAGATGCAAAGTCTTGTGAAGCCCCTAAGTATGCTTGGAAAGTGATCTGCTCTTGGAAGTGACAGCAAGTTTCCACAGGGAAAAACAAACAAACAAACAAACAAACAAACAAACAAAAAACCCTTGCAGCTGATAAAGATGAGGATGATGAAAATAATGATGATGATAATGATTTTGATGAGGAAGAAGCAAAGGAAAAGCTTCAATAGATAAGTGTAAGTGTGGGGCGCTTGGGTGGCTCAGTGGGTTAAGTGTCTACCTTGGGCTCCAGTCATGATCTCAGGGTCCTGGGATGGAGGCCTGTGCCCAGCTCCATGCTCAGAGGGAAGCTCCGTGCTCCCTCTCCCTCTGCCCTCCCCCCACTCCAGCCCTGCTTGGGTGTGCTCTCTCGTTCTTTATCAAATAAATAAAAATAAAATCTTAAAAAAAAATAAATGTAAGTATAATACTCCAGTCAAAAATGCACAAAAATCAAACCAGAGTGGAAAAGACTCAAAACAATTAGCACTAAGACCAAAAGGCGAAGAATCCTTCAAAAAAAAACAGCAAAAAACTCCTAACACACCAAAAGAATCTAGTTATGCAGAATACATAAAAACAAAAATGCAAACAAATATAGAAAAAATGGTGGCTCTCTTCCTAACTTGGAAGCCAAGTTCATCAACTATGTGAAGGGTTGCTTCTGGATGACTGACCTGGGAGCTTATTCAATACTGTTGGCAGTTAAGGAAGTCTCTTAAAGGAAATATTTTAGATAGTTTTTATAATTTTCCATCTTATTTCATTTCTGTAACAGTTGATATATTGCTGTCCTTTTTATAATGCAGAGTGTGAACTTTCCCTACCATGTCTGATAAATATTGTCTAGGTCCCATTGCCAAAATGTGTTGTCCAAATGTCTGCTTAGTTTTTAAAAATAGAATTTTGTCTTTGCTTGGTTTTAGATACATGTGGAATGTCATAATCAGAGTGCTGGTCAAACAAATGGAAATGGTAGGGAGACAAAAATATACATATTAAATAAACTCAGTATTTTAATAAAGTAAAAGAAAATAAATGAAGTTTAAAGTAACTGGTTCAATGGTGTGTGTGTGAGAGAGAGAGAGAGCAAGAAAAAGGGAGATAGAGATGGGGTAATAATGTTGTTCACCATATAAGAGTATAATGGAGATTGCCTAAAATTTATGAGATTGAATCATAGGGAATAGATTTTGTTACACATCAAAAACAGTTCATTATTTCTTATGATTGACTTCTGTAGTAGGTGTGCAATAAATATTGGAAGAGAGACAGAAGGAAAGAGAAAAAAAAGTTGGTTAGGAAGAAAGAAAAAATAAAGATGCTATCCAAATTTCATTCAATAAATTTTTTTCACTGGGTCCATACACATCCTGCCCAATCATCCAGTTCACTACTATGGTCGGTGACTTACGCAACAAAAACTGATGTTCACACAATCTGATGTAAGGTATTAAAAAGCCCCTAGAGATGCCTTATGGACTGTGCAATATATGTTGACATGTGTAATGTGTATTAGTATATTGTAATCTTTTGAGAATGATGATCCATTTAGACTGTATTTTGGGGACTAAGTTAAGAAACACTTTTTTTTTTAAGATTTTATTTATTTATTTGACAGAGAGAGATCACAAGTAGATGGAGAGGCAGGCAGAGAGAGAGAGAGAGAGGAAAGCAGGCTCCCTGCTGAGCAGAGAGCCCGATGCGGGACT
This sequence comes from Lutra lutra, assembly GCF_902655055.1. NCBI lineage: Eukaryota > Metazoa > Chordata > Mammalia > Carnivora > Mustelidae > Lutra > Lutra lutra. Next base: position 100,616,018 of record NC_062280.1, read on the forward strand.
CGATCCCAGGACCCTGAGATCATGACCTGAGCCGAAGGCAGCGGCTTAATCCACTGAGCCACCCAGGTGCCCCAAGAAACACTTTTTAATCTATGTGGCTAGCTAACTCCTTTCAAAAAGCAGTATGAGTCTTTTTTTAAAGAAAAATTTCCATCCGTACTGAAGTTTCAAATAGCTGTATATCAAGGGAAACATATGTAAATATTAATTAGAGTATAAATCAGTTCATGCTGTGCATCCTGTTCTGCAGAATGTGTTTCAAACTAACAAATATGCCGTGTGTTATCTTTCTCTTGAATGCAGAGAGATCCATCTCATTTCTTATTTTTATATAATATTCTGTGGTATGGATGAGTCAAAGAAGACTAAATCAATCTTCTCTCACTATCAGCTTTTGTGAACACTGCAGCAGTGTATGTGCATGTATACGTGTGTGTGTGTGTTCATATATATATATTTTATATGTATTTACACAAACATATAAATATCTGTGTATATGCGCACACTATTACATATGTAGACACACACATTGTGTTAATACCTGGGTAATATATATATATGATAAAGTCCTGGAGTTGGAAGTTTGGAAGTTGAAAGCTTCAGTTTGGCTAGATATAACTGAATTGTTCTCCAAAGAGGTTGTGCTTAGACTTTCTGCAAAAAAAAGTATTTTCTCCATTTATTGAAAAACACTTCATAAATCATCTCTGGAATATTTTCAAGTTTGATGTATGAAGAAACTTTAATTAATTACTTGCACTTATTTAATTAACTATATTAATTTAATTAATTTAATGTACTTAATTAATTACATTAATTGATTATCAATGAGGCTGATCACCTCCATGTGTATTTATTGCTATTTCATTTTTTTCCCACATTTTCTCCTTCATATTTTCAGCTCACCCTTTTTTTTTTTTTAAGATTTTATTTATTTATTTGACACAGAGAGAGAGATCACAAGTAGTGGCAGAGAGGCAGGCAGAGAGAAAGGAGGAAGCAGGCTCCTTGCTGAGCAGAGAGCCCGATGCCATGCAAGGTTCCATCCCCGGACCCTGAGGTCATGACTTGAGCCGAAGGCAGAGGCTTAATCCACTGAGCCACCCAGGCGCCCCTTCAGCTCACCTTTCTATTGGAATATAAGGCATCTTTTTAAAAAAATATATTTGTCAGTATGCTCCAAATAATGTTTACATTTTTGTTTTTCCTTAACTTTCTCTGTGGTGCTTCTTACTGCCAACATTTTAAAATTTTATGTAGTGACGTCTGTCACTACTTTCTTTAAAGATTTATATCACCCACACACATCTATCAATCTCCCATTTTCCAATATTTTATATATTTTTTTAATATTTAAATCTTAGATCTCTAGGGAATTTATTTTGGTGAAGTGAGTGAGCACTGGTTTATTACCTAATAAGTTATCCCAAAGACACTTATTGAATAATCTATGTTTCCCTTTTCCATTTGAAATACTTGCTTTCCTGGGGAGAGAGGTCAGATGCCTGAGGAGTAGGGTGACCCTAAGTTTGCCTCCTCTCTCCAATACAGCTAGATATTTATCAAATCATTCTGAAGACTTAAGATATCTGTTGAAATAATTGAAATACTTGTTTTCCTATATTCTGATTATCAATGTATCTTGGGTATATTTAGTGTATGCAAAATTATTTTCCAGTGGCTATTCTGGTCTTGCAACTACAACATCCTGTTGCAATTTTGGTTGTTTTTATTATGTATTTTAATATTATTTAGGACAAGTTTTTTTTCATTACTCTGTACGTGTGTGTGTGTGTGTGTGTGTGTGTGTTATTTATCTGGCTATACTTAACATTTTCTTTTTCTAGATAATTTTCTTTTTAGGATTTTATTTACTTATTTGACAGAGAGAGAGAGAGAGCACAAGCAGGGGGAGCAGCAGGCAGTGGGAGAGGGAGAAGCAGGCTTCCCACTGAGGAGGGAGCCAGATGTGGGGTTCGATCCCAGACTCCTGGTATCATGACCTGAGCCGAAACAGATGCTTAACAGATGAGCATCCAGGTGCCCCTCTAGATGAATTTTTAAATATTTTAACACATTGCAAATTTAAACAGAGACAGACACACAGATGCTCACTCATTGTAATTTTCACTGAGCATACACCAAATTTATGGATTGGTTTAGAGAGAACTAATGTGATACAAACTGAATTTCTGTATTTCTCCATTTATTTAAACTTTTCTTCTTGCTTCTGCAGAGTTTTGCAGGCATTTTTGAAAGGTATTTTCAGGTGTTTTGTTTTGTTTTGTTTTACTGTTGCTGTTGTGAATGAGATATTTTTTAAATTGCATTTTCTAAACTGTTATTATTTGTGTACTGTAAAGATAAGGGATTTTTATATCATTTTTAGCTTTGGCACTATTTTGAAATTCCTCACCATTTCTAATGCCTTTTTTAGTACTTTCTCCTGGGTTTTTCTATTTTTGCTACTGTTTTCCACATATTACATATTGAGTACTTTCCCTCTGTCTCTAGTCTAATGGCATTGGCAAACCATTCCAAAATACTGATGGGAAAAGCAGGTATCTGTATCTTAAACCTGACTTTGATGACAAGGCTTTTAGGATTTCACCAGTAAACAGAGCATGTATGGGCTGGTGAGATGCGTTCCATGTGTTTATCAAGGTACGTGATCCATCAGCTCCTAATTTCTTACAGTATTTTTTTTTTAAGATTTTATTTATTTATTTGTCAGAGAGAGAGAGGAGCAAGAGTGAGCACAAGCAGACAGAATGGCAGGCAGAAGCAGAGGGAGAAGCAGGCTCCCTACCGAGCAAGGAGCCCGATGTGGGACTTGATCCCAGGACGCTGGGATCAATACCTGAGCCGAAGGCAGCCGGTTAACCAACTGAGCCACCCAGACGTCCCCAGTATTTTTTTTAAAATGTATTGAGCATTTATTGCAACTTTCTATGTACTTCCCGCCCACTGTTTTTTAGAGAGTAGTAATCACATTTCTAGTCAAATTTGGAATATATATCTGTTGGTTCCATTTCTCCGATACTTTAAAAGGTGACTAAAATTGATTTTCTAATATTTTGTTTAGAATTTTTATGTAGATTTATATAAGTAGGAGATATTTGTAATTTTCTTTCTCAGTCCTATCTTCTAAGTTTTCCTAAGGGTACTGTTATGATTATAAAAGAGGTTTGGAAATATTTCTCTCAGTTTATAGCAGTGGTTCCCAACCCTGCCTATAGGTTAGAATTTTATTTTATTTTAATTTTTTAAATTATTACATACAATTTTTTAAACTTTATTTTATTTTTTTCAGTGTTCCAAGACTCATTGTTTATGTATCACACCCAGTCCTCCATGCAATAGGTGCCCTCCTTAATACCTACTACCAGGCTCACCCAACCCCCCATCCCCCACCCTTCCCAAACCCTCAGTTTGTTTCTCAGAGTCCACAGTCTCTCATGGTTCACCTCCCCCTCCAATTTCCCCCAACACCCTTCTCCTCTCCTTCTCTCAATGTCCTCCATGTTATTCTTTATGCTCCACAATTTTAAAAACCATAAACATTTAAAAGTTACTCAGGGCCTGGGCCAACGCCAGATCACTTGCACGGAACTGGGAGTATCAGTGATTTCAGTGTAATGTAGTCTCAGATTTCTTCTATTTTTTGCCTTATGTTGAACACAGATGCCACCATTACTCATTCTTTCCAACCAAGCAGAATAAGGGAATCAGCATGCATCTGTAAGCAAACCAAGCATCTTCTATCTTTCTTTGGAACAAAACTAGAAGAGGTTACTCAAGGTATTGGCCATTTGGGATTTTCATTAGGTGTGTGACCCTTTCTTAAGTGGAAATTAATGACATTAAAGGTTTTTTTTTATTTTGGGGGTGTTTTTTGTTTGTTTGTTTGTTTTTAGATAGCTGTAGGGAAACAGTCTCTTTGATAACTTTCACAATGTTTTTCATTCTTGCAAAAAGCACTAGAATCAGCTTAAGAGCTGACCTCAAATTCTTCTGGAAAAATCAAAGCCAAATAAACTCACCATTCTTAACATCCCTGTTTCCCTCGATCACTCTGAAAGATATTCAGCCTCTAGAACCATCCACCCATTTGTGTGTTCATGTGTCCACCTGCTCTAACATGCTTCACCAAACTCAATCCTGTTTTTCTCACTCTACATTTGGTTACTCTTTGTCATGGAGAGATTCGATGTAACCCAGTGTCATTGTATTCTCAATCACTTCACTGGCACTGTGATTTCTCTCTGGCCTGATCACACTTTCTCTGTGCTTTCTCAAACTAAGACTTGTGATTTCCCAACCCTATGTCCCTTGTGTAAGGATTTGAACAAAACACTTCACATTCTTACATATACCTCAGTAATTTGTCACCTTTATGTAAAAAGTTCTGCTCATCTGGGACTTTAATCATCTGCTAACTACCCCTTACCTCTCCTCTCTTCGCTGCCACCTACAAACTCCCAGGCATCTCTCCCTTCAATTCATTAAATATTTTAGCTTCTAGTTGATTGCCTTCATTCATGCCAAGTCCTGCTACGATCACCCTGTGTGATACCTCATCACAGAACCCACCCATTCAATCTGACCTCCTCAACAACGATCTCCATTTTTATTTCAGACTAATCATCCTCATCGATGACTGCATGTTTAAATTTTCTTTCTCATGTAACAACTACATAAGTCTAAAATTTTACATTTAGACATTCTACTTAACTTCCTGTCCTTCCATCTGTCTACTGAATTACATCTTTTTCTCTATCATTTGTCTTGCTTCTTCACATCAGATGCATAAGTAAATCCTATTGGTTCCACCATTTTACCTCTCCTGGACTTCTTCAGTAGTCTCCTATGGGCTCCTGTCAGCTTGATTTTTTGCTCCTCTGCTTTTCTTAGAGACTAAATCAGATCCTGTCACAACCATTTTATCACCCACCATGAGCCACCTGTTGCAAATAGGATAATATCTATACTCTTCAAAAGCACTGTACAATCTGTTCCCTACCGACCTCTTAGATCCTATTTCCTACCACTCACCTTTAATCACCATACCCAGTTTATAGGGATCTTTCTATCTTCTCCCTTTGAAGAAGCCAAGCTTAGTTCAGCCTCAGGCTTTTGTACCTTTTTTTTTTTTTTTTTTTTCCCTCCTGCCCGAAACATCTCTCTCACATCTTTGCTTGGCTGCCTCTTCTGCATTATTTAGATTTTAGCTCAAATGCCTCCTTCTCAGAGGGTTCTGTTAAAATACTCACCAACCACTCTCTTTCCAGCAAGTAGTTTTTATTTTCCTGCATAGTTTTAGTCCTCTGAAAACTTATATTTTTCTCTTGTTTACATATTTAGTTTACGTATTTATTTCTGTGCTTCCCACTAGACCATAAGGCCCATAAGAACTAGAACCTTTTTCTCGGTCTCTTTTGTCACAATATCCTCAGCCTTAGAAGAATGCCCAGAATATAGAACATTCCTATTAAATGTCTGCTTGAAAAGAAAGCATGGGAGAGAAAAAACTTTTTCACCCACCCTTTGCACCTCTTTACTTCACTCCCATATGCATTTTAGGCTTTGGGGCTCTTCATTTGACTCCTGTCCCATACGGGATGCTCTGAAATAGGACTATATTTGTACCCATCTGCGAAATCTGCAGGATTCGTCCAGGATCTTGTTATCTCCTGCCTGCACCTAGCCTGCAAAGCACTGTTGGGGAAAATCACCCGGCTGCCCCTATGCTGCTCTGTGTTCTGCCGCTGCACTGTCATCAGTGCCTTGTATCTCCGTCTCCTCCCTTTTATTCTTTTCACCTGAAAGGAGGGAAGACCCGTCTTCTCTTTTATGTAAGATGAATACCTTCACTCTCCTCTGGATCTCTCTTTCCCCAGATTCCTCAGAGCCCTGCACCAGTACATATCTCCTTTCTTGGGCTCAGTGGCCGGTGATCTCTTCTTAATACTTACTACTTCCTACTGTTCATAAGCTTTTGAACTTTAGATCTCCGTCATCGCTCATCCCTACGTTTTCAGGAATGAACTGCTGTCCACTTCTATTTTCTCCCCATGCTTCCCCACCTAGTACACAGTAAAGGCCCCACAGCACAATGTTGATACTATAGTTCCCCTGTGTAGAAAAACCTTTGATATTATATCCATCTATTGCACGAGGTCCAGATCCTTTGTCCTGGCCCCCACTTACTACACGCATACATCTTTTCTTCCTTCCTTCCATTCTTTCTCCTCCTTTTCCTGACTAATTCTCCTACCTTCTATCCATTGATTCAACAAAAGCTACTTAAGTGCCTTTCATGAAGTTAATACTCAGATTTGAAATTAATTATCTAGTACTAATAGATACGTTCTCTTGGAAAAAAAAAAAAACAAAAAACAAAAAACAAAAAAACACCACCACCAAACACTAGAATTAGGACATATCCTATTTGGTCACTGCCTCTAGGCTATCTCTTAAGAGGTATTAATTGTTATCAGTTAGTGGGAATCCTTTCAAATACCTATTCACTTAACAAATTCCACAGCATGATTTGTGTTGTGTTTTTGTTTTCCTCTTACTTTGTTTTAATTTTTACATAAATTAAATTATTATGCAAGAACTTTTAGCACTTTTTTTTTCACTCAACAGATTTTGGAGAGTTGGTAATTATCGGTATACATATAAATCTGACCATTCAACAGCTAGCATCCGGCAGTGTAATGTTCATTTAGTTCACCAGCTTAGCTTATTTAGCTACTCCTCCATTAGTGGGCATTCAGATTATTTTTCCTTATTATTCACTTATTTATTTTTATTATTTTATTATTATTATTATTATAAATATATAATATTTATATAAATAATATATAAATATATAAATAAATGATAAATTATAATAAATTTATTATAATAAATTTATTATTATTATTCACTTATTTATTCACTGAAAAAGTGAACATTGCTACTTCTAGCTCCTGGACATATGTCTCTTGGTTTTCTAGGGTAGATATGTAGAAATGTAATTTCAGTGACACAGGGTGTACAGAATTTAGAACTTGTGGATGCTACCAAATTGTCTTCTATGTTGTCTACATTAATTTATATCTTCACCATCACAATATAAGAATTGACTATTCCTGTACATTCTTACTTGCCAAATTTGTTTTACTAAACTTGTATGTTAGCCGTTCTCATAGGTAAAAACAAACAAGGGAAAAGTATCTTTGGTAATAAAAGTTTTTCACGTTTGGGTTACTGGAAAAGTTCAATATCTTTGCATATTTTATTGGTGATTTTTATTTCGTTTCTATAATGAGACCATTTATAGTCTTTGCCTTTTGAAACTGAACAATTTTGTCCGTAAGAATTTTACTTTTTAAGATAATAATCTCGTTAATATATGCTGAAAGTACTTTCAGCTGTCTCACTTAAATTTTAGCCTTATTGTTTTGTCAGTCACATTTATCTCTGTTTTCTATGTGGAGAGTGCTTCTGAATTTTACATCTTTCTCTACTCTTAAAGGCATACATATATATTTTTCTATCATTTTTTACTCATAATTTTTAATCCTCACAACAGTACTATGAAGAGGGCACTCTTGTTTTTTGCTGGATCATATGGTAGTTTATTTTTAAAGAGTTTATTTATTTATTTGACACAGGGAGAGAGATCACAAGTAGGCAGAGAGGCAGACAGAGAGATAGAGGGAAGCAGGCTCCCCACTGAGCAGAGAGTCCGATGCTGGGCCAGATCCCAGGAACCGAAGATCATGACCTGAGCTGAAGGCAGAAGCCTTAACCCACTGAGCCACCCAAGGGCCCCTATTTTTAAGTTTTGAGGAATTTCCCTACTGCCTTTTTCATTGCAGCTGTAAAATTTACATTCCCATCAACAGTACAAGAGTTCCCTTTCTCTACACCCTCACCAACACTTATGGCTTCTCTTTTAATACAAGTCATCCTAACAGATACGAGGTGGTATCTCCTTGTGGTTTTGATTTGCATTTCCCTGAGGATTAGTGATGTTGAGCATCTTTTTATATACCTGTTGATCATCTTTATGTCCAAATTGACATTTGGAAAATTGTCAGTTCAGGTCCTCTGCCCATCTTTAATGTGATTATTAGTCTTTTGCTATTGAGCTATATGGGTTCTTTACGTGTTTTGGATATTAACTCCATCCCTAATACATAGTTTGCCAATATTTTCTTTCACTCCACAGGCTGCCTCTTCATTTTATTGATTGTTTATTTTTCTGTACATAAGCTTCTTAATTTTACATAGTCCCATTGGTTTCATTTTCTTTTCGACCTCTGCACTTTTGTTGCCATAGCCAAACCATTATCAAGGAGATTTTTTCTATGTTTTCTTCAAGTCTTACATTTAAAACTTTAATGTATTTTTTTTAAACTTTAATGTATTTTAAGTTAATTTTTGTGAGTGGTGTATGATAGGAATCCAGTTTTGTTCCTTTGTATGGGGCTATCCAGTGTCCCAACACCATTTATAGAAAAGGCTATCATTTCTGCATTGAGTGTTCTTGGCTCTCTTGTCAAATATTAGTTGACCATATGTGTGTGGGTATATTTCTGGTCTCTAGATTCTGTTTTGTTGGTTAGTGTGTCTGTTTTTATGCCAATACTGTACTGTTTGGGTTACTGTAGCTTTATAATATCTCTTGAAACCAGAAATTGTAGTGTTCCCTGCTTTGTTCTTTCTCCAGATTGCTTGGCTACTTAGGGTGTTTTGCAGTTCTACACAAAATTTTAGGATTTTTTTTTTCTGTGAAAAAATGTCAATGGGATGTTAATAGGGATTGCATTGAATCTGTAGATCACTTTGGTTATTATGTAAAGTTTAAAAATTTTAAATCTTCCTATCCATGGACATGGATTTGCTTTGCATTTATCTTTGTCTTCTTTAATTTTTTCATCAATGTCTTAGAGCTTCAGGGTACAAATCTTTCACTTCCTTGGTTAAATGCATGCCTAAGTACTGTACAGTTTTTAATACTATTGTATTTTATTCTTTATTTCTCTTTCAGATCTTTTAGATCTCTTTGTTAGGGATAGTAATGAAACTGACTTTCATATGAAGATACTACATCTTGCAAATTTAATGAATTCATTTATTGTCCTAACAGTTTTTAGGTGGAGTCTTTTTTTAAAGATTTATTTATTTTAGAGTGAAAGAAAGAGAGAGAGCAAGGGGTGGGCAAAGGGAGAGAGAGAGAGAACCTCAAGCAGACTCCCTTCTGAGCACAGAGACTAATACAGGGCTCAATTTCAGGATCCTGAGATCATGACCTGAGTTGAAACCAATACTTGGATGCTCGACCAGCCGAGCCACGCAGGCACCCCTATGGTGGAGTCTTTAGTGTTACCTTTATATAAGATTGTATCATATGCAAACAGAGACAATTTTACTCTCTTTTTCCCTCTTTGGATGCCTTTTATTTCTTTTGCCTGTTCATTTGCTCTGGTTAGAACTTCTAGTACTCGGTTGAATAGGAGAGATGGAAGTGGTCATCCTTGTTAACCTGATTTTAGAGGAAAAACTCCAACATTTATTGTTGAGTACGTTGTTATGTATGGGTTTGTCATTTATTACATTGATGTATGTTCCTTCATTTTTTTTTATTTAAACTCATTAATTCACATAGAACATATTATTAGTTTCAGATGTAGAGTCCAGTGAGTCATCAGGCTTATCTATCACCCAGTTCTCTTTACATCCTATGCCCTCCTTAATGCCCATCACCCTGTTACCCCATTCCCCATTCCCCTTCCCTCCAGCAATCCTTAGTTTGTTTCCTATTATTAAGAGTCTCTTATGGTTTGTCTCACTCTCTGATTTTGTCTTGTTTAATTTTCCTTCCCTTCCTCTATGATCTTCTGTTTTGTTTCTTAAATTCCACATATGAGTAAAACCATACAATAATTGTCTTTCTCTGATGAACTTATTTCATTTAGCATAATAACCTCTGCTTCCATTCACATCATTGCAAATGACAAGGTTTCATTTTTTGATGGCTGAGTAATATTCCAGTGTGTGTGTGTGTGTGTGTGTGTGTACACACATACACACCACATCTTTTTTTTTTTTTAAAGATTTTATTTATTTATTTGACAGAGAGAAATCACAAGTAGGCAGAGAGGCAGGCAGAGAGAGAGGAGGAAGCAGGCTCCCTGCTGAGCAGAAAGCCCGATGTGGGGCTCAAACCCAGGACCTGGGATCATGACCTGAGCCAAAGGCAGCGGCTTAACCCACTGAGCCACCCAGGCGCCCCCACACCACATCTTTTTTATCCATTCATTTGTCAATGGACATCTGGGCTCTTTCCATATTTTGGCTATTGTGGACATTGCTGCTAAAAACACAGGTGCATGTGCCCCTAAGGATCACTACATTTGTACTTCAGGATAAACACCTAGTAGTGCAAATTCTGGGCCACAGGGTAGCTCTATTTTCAACTTCTTGAGGAACCTCCATGCTGTTTTCCAGAGTGGCTGCACCAGCTTGCATTCTCACCAGCTGTGTAGGAGGGTTCCCCTTTCTCCTCATCCTTGCCAACATCTGTCATTTCCTGACTTATTAATTTTAGCCATTCTGACTAGTGTGAGGTGGTATCTCATTGTGGTTTTGATTTGTATTTCCCTGATCCCAAGTGATGTTGAACATTTTTTCATGTGTCAGTTGGTCATCTGTATGTCTCCTTTGGAAAAACATCTGTTCATGCCTTCTGCCCATTTCTTCAATGGATTATTTGTTTTTTGGATGTTAGTTTGATAAGTTCTTTATAGATTTTGGATATGAGCCCTTTACCTGATAAGATATTTGCCAACGAGGTATGTTCCTTCTATACTCAAGGTGTTGAGAGTTTTTATCATGAAAGGATGTTAAATATTGTCAAAAATTTTTTCTGCATCTATTGAGAGGATATGACTTTTATCACTCATTTAATTAATGTGTTATGTCATGTTTATTTATTAGTATATGTTGAAATATTTTTGAATCCCAGTAATAAATCCCACTTGATTATGGTGTATGATCTTTGTAATGTGCTGTTGAATTCAGGTTACTAGTATCTGCTGAGAATATTTGCATCTATATTCATCAGGGATATTGGCCTGTAGTTTCCTTTGCTTGTAGATACTTATCTGGCTTTGGCATTAGGGTAAAGTTGGCCTTGAAAAATGAGGTTAGAAGTATTCTATCCTCTTTAATATTTTGGAAGAATTTAAGAAGGATTGGCATGAGTTTAACTATCTGGTAGAATTCACTGGTGAAACTATCTGGTCCTGGGCTTTTCTTTTTGGGAAGTTTTTGAAAACTGCTTCAGACTCCTTAGTTGTTATTGATCTGTTCATATTTTATATTTCTTCAAGATTCAGTTTTAGAGGTTGTATGTTTCTAGGAATTTATTCATTTCTTTTAGGTTTGTTGTTCATAACTGTTCATAGTAGCATCTTGTAATTCTTATTTCTGTGGTGTCAGTTATGATATTTCCTCCTTCATTTCTGATTTTATTTATTTAAGCCCTCTCTTTTCTTTTCATGGCTGGTCCAGTCAAAAGTTAGTCAATTTTATTTATTTATTTTTTAAAGCAAAAACAAAAATCCGACTCTTTGTTTTATTGATTTTTTTTTTCTGTTGTCTTTTTTGTCTCTACTTCATTTATTTCTGCTCTAATTTCTATTATTTCCTTTGTTCTGCTACCTCAGGACTTAGGTTATTTTTTTTCCTATATTTTAAGGTGTAAAGTTAGTTTATTTATTTCAGATCATCCTTTTTTCCTACATGTAAGTATTTATCATTATAAGTGATTGTGATAAATGATGGCTGGGAGAGCTTGAGTTGACCATAGGGCCCTTCAGGATCTCTGGGGTTGCAGATGGGATTGTCTTCTGCTGGGTCCCCGGGTTATCAGGTCTCTTGTCATATTTTGGCTGTGAGGGGACCCTTACAGGATCCCAGTGATACAGGTGGCAATGTTTCCTATCATGTTCCTGTATTAGCAAGACTGTTCACCGACTGGCTGAAATAGTCCAGAGCCTAGTTACAGGGCCCTTTCAGAATCCATGATCCAACCGAATTTTACAGCCTCACCTCTAGCGGTTCCCTGACTGTGGCTGAGAAGGGCTAAAGCTGGTTCATGGGTCACTTCAGGGTTTATAGTTGGGACCAAGTTCCGAATGCCTATTACCCAATACACACATGGGTGGGGTAACTCCTCCCAAGTCCCTTGGCATGTGGTGCTCGTGACAGGACCAAGACAAATGGGTCTGCAGCCAACCAAGTCCATAGGGGCATAGAACTGTTTCTAGCCATGTAGGTGGAACTTTACATGTCAGCCACTTGGGGGCAAGCCTGCCTTCTCAAAATGGCTCTCTCCAGTCTTGAAATGCACTGGGGTTCCACAGTCTCCTACCTGGCTCCTCAAACCCCAGGAAGGCATTTTTACCTGTGGATGAGTGCCATATCATTGTTGTTCATAGACTATGAAAAAGAGGGAGGACATCTTACTTGGCCACTTGACTGGCATCACTCTACCTTTGTGTATTTTTGTGTGTGGTGAGTGAAAAGCATTCATACTTATATTTATTTTCCAAATAGGTATCATTTCAATATCATTTATAGAAAATTACATTTATATATTTTCTATTTATTGGGATAGTAGGTAATACTTAAAAACAGACAATAAAAGCACTTGAAAGTGGGGTTAATGGAAATGATATGATTATCATATTTTCTTTCTGGAATACAAGTTTCCCCTGTGTGTCTTTTTTTTTTTTTTTCCTTCCTACCTCTCTCTCCAATTCTCCCTACAAAGACATGTTTGATGGATAAATTAGGTAACTGTTCTTTGCATGACTGAATTGTTTGTGTTGATACTCAGCAATTGCATATTTATGTCAACACTTTCTGATTATGTTCCATTTGTAAAATTTGAAATCACAAGCTCTATCCCAGCTTCAGGAGATAACAGATGAAATATGAGGCAAAGAAATGGGAAGGATGTCATGCTGATTACTTTCTAAAAGACTCAATTTGTAGGCTAGTGAGAACCCATATCTTTCCCAGTTGACCTTTCTTTTTACACTTTTTGTACTCTTTTTCTTCTAACACAAAAATTATTGTGGGGATTTGTGGGAGGTGGTTTGATTCTCAGAACTGCATATGTTACTTTGTGTAATTTATAACAGCTCTCTGCAAATAATTTATTAGTGCTTGTTGTTAAATGCCCTGTGAAACATCTACCAGTCCGTACTCTCACAAAAATATTGAGACCTTTCCTGCATATGCAGATTCTTTCTTAATTGCATTTATTCCTGGTACTAGGATATTCCCAACAGTGATGTCAAAAAGAATGGTATCAGCCCTTCCCTTGTTCTAGAGTCCTCTCAGCTCCAACAACATCTTTCTATTGTATTACCTGCTGTTCAGTGAATTATTAGCCATCTGCTACCAGCTTAGTACTGTGATTTAAGTATTGTATCAGGCGGGTACAAAGGGTAAGAAGATGGATGTAACACTCTTTCTCAGTAGGCCACTTAATTTGCTTGACATATTATACCTTGTAAATTCCTGTGTCTGTCAACACACCCTCTCTATCCCCAACCTAGCCTGAAAGTCTGAGGTATGTTGTTCATTTTAAATCCTTCCCTAGCTCCATACAGTGTTTAGGATGGGCAAATAGTTTCTAATTCACAAGTTCATTCAGGTCCTTAGGTAATGGTAACTGACAATGGTAGGGAAAACCTGAGGCCATGAATTTGCTACTCAGAATCATCCAACAGGGAAGATTTGGTGACTGATTTGGTTTCCACTTTTGTTATCTTTTTCTAGTATCATGTTAAAAACATTGCTTTACATACATATAACATTTTCCTATTCTACAGGATACATTCATTTAGTTATAACAAATTTAGATCATATTTTTAAAATCTGCCCTAAAAGTAAGTTCATAAGTGAATTTATTGTATAACAATACTAGAATCTATGAGTACTCATGCTTGAATTTCTTGAATTATGGTTATATTCCACTGTAACATGTCAAGAAACAAGGGATCTTGATGAATTAGTTAGACTTGTACGACTGAGAACAGGTGTCTTGCTTTAGTTTGAGCTTAAACTTGGAAGTCTTTTATTTTATCTTGCTAATAATTGAAGGCTTTCATGGAATATGTTAAAAAATACTAGGGGGTCCCTGGGGGGCTCAGTGGGTTAAAGCCTCTGCCTTCGGCTCAGGTCATGATCCCATGGTCCTGGGATCAAGCCCCGCATCAGGCTCTCTGCTCAGCAAGGAGCCTACTTCCATTCCTCTCTGCCTGCCTCTCTGCCTACTTGTGATCTCTGTCTGTCAAAAACAAACAAACAAAACTAGGAAGGAAATTTTAAATAGAAGAAAAATAACTTTTATGATTCTATCTGAGTCACCACACTGTTAACATTTTTTATGTACATTGTATTTTTCAATGTGTATGTTTTATAATACAATTAAAAATCATACTGAATAATGTATATCCTATTCATTTCACTTATCATTAAAATATAAGCATTCTCTGATGTTAGTATACTCTTCATAACATTATATTTTATGGATTTGGAATATTCAATTAACTGAATGTGTTTACTTCACTGAAGCGTTCCTAATATGGTACATTTTCATTGATTTCCTGTTTTTACCATAATCAACAATGCCCCAATGAATGACACAATATATTTTTGATTATCTTATTTTATCAGAAGTTAGTCTCAGAGCAAAGGAAAAAGTATTTTAAGGTTATTACTAAAACTTCTTTTAAAATAAACTAGTGAGTGTTACAAGATATATCTGTGCAGTGTAGCTTTTCAACTTTGTTATTTTCTCAAATAAACGAGTCATGTGGGTGTTGGCAATGAAGATCCCATTCTGGCAGGTAATAAATTTTTAAATGACTTTGTACTCTCAATGATTCTGGACTTTGGATATCTCTTGTTATGATAGGTACTCCGGAGGAAAGAAAAATATAGAAAAGTTTTTATTTTCGAGGACAGTCGATTCAGTAAAATGCAACATCAGATTTCAGACAACATACTGCATAGTATGCTTATTGAAATTTCTCCTAGAAAAGATGGAACTAATAATTTTGAATATAATTAATTTTACTTTACATCCTATAAACTTTAGGTAGTAGTAGCAACTATGCATGCTTATTGGAAACTAAAAAAAATAAATTCTTCCTATCAGTGTATTTTTCTGATTTTAAAGTTAGTGTAACCCTTCACTCTGGATGACATTTACAGCATGTTCATAAGAAGAGTCCTTACAGAAGTTTTTTAACACATCAGCAGGTTTTCCAAAGACCTAACCTAATCTTTTGAAATTCGAATAATTTTCTTTTGAGCTATCTTTTTATGATCCTCCCACATCAGTTTCCTGATCTTTTCCTACTAACTCATCTAGTTCTGTTGGAAAGTCATTTGCTAATGGCTTTGCATGCGGCTCTTCAACCCCACTTCTATGAAATCCTGCATTGTTTGCAGATATGTGAAGTTCCTTAATTTGACCCAGTTGCACTAGTACTTTAAACATCTGATAGGTTTTCTGAGTGACAAATGGGAAGGGGTAGCTGCTGGGGAGTAAGAGGGAGGACTGTTTGAATGGGAATGGATTTGGTAAATTGTCAGTTATTTAGCAAACGTTTTTGTATTATGAGTCTTAATCACCATGGTAACTTTAGGTTTAAGATTGGATATAAAGAGTCACATGTGTGTTCTGCTCCTAATGCACAATCTGTCCTTTTAACCTGGTGTCAGAGTTTATAGTTCACCATCAGGAGTGGACAATTTGATGGAGATATTCTTCACATCAACCATGAGGCTTATTAGCTCTATTGAAAACAACATTCTTGACATTGGCTTCACATTGGAATTGCCTGGGGAAGTTTTAAAAAATACCAACACTCAAACCAAAGTCAAATAAATTAAATTAGAGTTTTTAAGGGCAGGACCCAGCCATTCATATTTTTAAGCATCCTTTTAAAAGAGAAAACATGACTACGTGTTTCCCATCTTCTGGTGGGAATTCTTCTAAAAATCTGATTAAACATATTTGGGGGATTTGGTGCCTGAGAATTTGCACTTTTAATGGGTCCCTACGTGGCTGTGATGTAAGTTGAGTGGGAGAATACTTGGAGACAATGCTGACCTGCACAGACAAGAAATGGTGTATAAAGAGGTAGATTAATATTAACCTATGGACTGCAATACTCAATAATTTCCACTTTCACTTTTTATTTTCCAATTAATATCATCAAGCATTTTTAACTTTCCATAAGACATGGCTACTTCTGCAGATAACAACTAAAGCTACTTAACACGCCAACTTTACTTATTTTATGGAAAGCACAACTGATTATAAAGGATTTCAAAACAACTAATCAAATATTGGTGTACTGGTATATGACATTTTAGAATTACTTACACAAACACACGTACACACACACAGTGTCATAGCCATAACTCATAGAATATTTACCATTAAAAACATCTTTATATCAGTGCTTCTGTAACTTCACTGTGCGTCCAAATTATCTAAAGATCTTGCTAAAATTCCTGATCAGTTTCTAATGCATATGACTGAAACGAGGCTTAAAAATCAGCATTCCCAACATGTTGGCAGGTGTTGCCAGTGCTGTTAAACTGGACCAAAATTTGAGTCAGAAGGCTCCAGGCTATCTGTATGTATGTCTCTCTCTCATAGGACTAGATCCCCCAGAATGGATCATTCTCTTGAAATTGACCCATTATAATTTCCCCTTTAACGATATGATTGAAAAATCCAATTACTATGTATTCAGGACCTCCCATGGACAGAACATTTTAAATATCAAATATCAAACACATGACCTTGTTTACAAAACCCACTTAACTGAGGCCCAGAGAGAAAGATACTTTGCCCAAGGCCACAATCTGAATCCGTGGGTCAGATTTTTTTGTTTTTTATTTATTTTTAATTTTTTTTTAAAGATTTTATTTATTTATCTGACAGAGAGAGTGAGAGAGCACTAGCAGGGGGGACAATGGGGAAAGAGAGGGAGAAGCAGATTCCCTGCCTGAGCAGGGAGCCAGGTGCGGGGTCAGTCCCAGGACCATGGGATCATGACCTGAGCCAAAGGCAGAAGTCCAACCATCTGAGCCACCCAGGTGCCCCGGTGGGACAGATTTTACGCTCACTTTTGTGTGGTCCCCATCCATCAGCTTAGAGTTTTGGAGTCTGTCATCTAACTAAACAATGTTACCTAGTTCTGGCTTCTCTACCCCCTACCACCTCCTTCAGCCTGACTGTTCAACTTGGTTTTTGGGTAATGATCAAAGATGAATGTGTAAACTTTATCCCCGCATTACATATTGCACACTGCAGATAGCTGTCTAGACAAGACTGTTAATTATTGCCATCATTCTGGAATAGATAAGCCAAAAGCAGAATGTAGGGCTGTTGCTGCATATTTGTATTATACATATTGCCCTTCTGTATTCCAGTCCTTTTATACTTACTGGTTTTGAACTTCGGGTGGGAAAACGGCAGTTAACCTTCACCTTTAATTTTGAATGAATAAAGTCAAAGAAAGAAATGACAGTTACTTGAAGGTTGAAATAGATCTTATAGTGTCTCTTCTAATGGAAAAATAGCATTTATTGATTTCCTATCCTGTGCTGGGAATTATGCTGATGACCACATATGTAGATTATGCCACTCAGTCCTCATAAGATGCTAAATCAGGGTTTATACTGTACAGATGAAACAATTGAAAATCAAGGGTTAAAAGCCTGCCTGCAGTTAACAGCTGCTAAATGATGGTGGCAATGTTTGTCTTCTTAGTGAATCAATACTGTTAAAGGAGTATAGTGTTTGTTTCTACATAAACTGCAGATAACAATTTGGAATACATTAGATGAATTTGTAATATATTGTGCTAAAATGGATCTGTTTTTACTTTGGAGCAAATGAAAACATGTTAATCTGATGATCACTGCAATAACTCTAGCCTGATTGAGATTCGTGAGAGTCGTCATTTATGTGAGGAAGATAAAGTAACATTTTGCAAAAGGCACATCCAACCACCAATATTTTTACATGTGATTTATAAAGTGAAAGCTTCCTAAAATAAAAGATATGGACTGTTTAGCTTCTTGTATTTTAGCGTTTGTAATAAACTTTGTCATGATAAATGAATCACATTATACTGATTAAGTTTTTGTTGTAGCCAGTTATCATTTTACTTTCTAAGCCCTTATGCTTGAGAGTGAGAAACAAATGGTTTAATTACAATGATAGGGAATACGTTTTCACTTCCAACTAGTAGCCATGATGATTTTAAAAAAGCAGGCGTGATTCAATGCTGACTAACTTCTCATTCATGATAAAGCCATGAATTTATCATAAAGCCTGTGTTTGTCCTGCTATTTCTAGATGAGGTCCATTTTACAAATACCTGAACGGTTTTTCTTTTTTGTTGTTATTGTCACTTTATTTCATTTGTCCTGAAAATTGTTTTCACACTAGTCCTGTATTCCCACAGGAGTTATTTGTTACAGCTATGGGAAAAGTTTGGAACTATACTAACCCTGGATTCCACTATTTCACAAGCTAAAGATACATTGGTTGACCAATGCATGCGTGTGTGCTGACAAATGGTTCTTTCTCCTCTCTTTTCTCCCCACCCGACCTTTATTTCATTTCTACTCATGAATTGTAATTATTATTTGCAGAAGTTCTCTACTAGATTTAAGTCCTTGAGGACAGCATTTTTTTAAATATTGGAAACTTCAGTTATCACACAATGGTGCCTACTCAGTAAGCTCAGTAAATATTGGTAGAATTAATAACTATTAAATACCTATGCAAAAAGTTGATTCAATGTTACCAACAACCTTTCTAAAATTTGGGCTACACAACAGTAACATGGTAATTCCCTTTCCTTATCTACTTTTGCTCTCAAATTTATTGTGATAATGATAGGATTCTTAAGGAAATTAACTCGGCAGGAAGAAAGTAGTCATTTAGGCAGTTCCTTACATTTTCATTTGGATCAGTCACCTGGATGCATCTCTTTAAAAGAAGTCTTTTCTCAGCAGGTTGTTTCTGACTAGAAACCCATTTGTGTCCTCAAACAATTTGAGAGCTTCATTTCGCTTTAGAGCACAAATTTTTGAGTAGCAGTGGCCATGGTAATATTGTACACAGAGCTGGAATGTGGTTTTCAAACAAGGTCTGATTACACCCCAGTGGTTCATGAAACTCTAATGCAGGGCAGTTGTTTCAGAGCATTTTATTTGTGAACACCTCAAATGAGAATTCTAAATTTTATTTGCTTGGAGCCAGGATTGAAATACAGAGAGGCGGAGCTGAGATCTGTTGTTGTAGTGTGAAAAAACGTCTTGGCTTTCAGCACAGAGAACACTTCCAGGGAGAACCATAAATGGTCTGTGGAATTACTCCTTTTCTACCTGATATGATAGTAGAATAATTGTTCTCCAAAAGGCACTGCGGTTACTGTAATGGCACTAGCTTCTCTTCTTTAGAGTTTTCTTGTTTATATTATAGTATTTATTTAGAACTAAATATTAGAGGACTCGTGTGACCATGAGGAAATTCAAGATGTGAGTTTCCTATGTATTTTGTCCAATTAGCTTCCTAGAAAGCTAAAATAAAATAAAATAAAATAAAATAAAAATATATATTTTTTTTTAAATATGCTCTATTCTGTACTAGGAAGAACTTGGATTTTAAAGCTGGAGGATCTGGAATCAAATCATAGCTTCCCAGCATACTAGCTCTATGTCAATAGGTAATTTTTATAAACCATATGAGCCTCTTTTTACTTACCTGTAAATTGGAGATAATAGTTCATTACGTGGTTGTGATTATATACACACACACATGCGTACATACACCAGAAAGAACTTACCCGTACCTGACACAATGAAATATGAGTAAATACAACTTACTCTTCTATGGTGAAACACTGTATGTCATTGGTGGTGTAGTATTAAGGGATATTTACTGCAACTCTGCCAAAATAAGATTGAAAATAAAACTCTAGGTATTCCAATTCCAGAAAACTTTTTGCATCATTTTAATAAAGAAACGCTCAACTTTGACACCTGTAAGTGATCAGGAATTCCTGAAGCATTATGGCAGTTGGACTATAGCTTTGGGAGTCAACAAACTGTCTGTAAAGGACAAGATAGTAAGTATTTTAGACTTTGTGAGTCATAGGGTCTTAGTTGGAAGTGTTCAATTCTGTTGTTATAATGGCATGAAATCAATCATAGACAATATAGAAACAAATGAGCATAGCCTTACTCCATTAAAAGTTTATTTACCCAAAAAAAAAAAAAAAAAGTATTTGGCCTTGTTTGGCACATGATCCCTGCAGATCCCTGCGAAGTATCATAGTAGTATAGCTCATGACTGTAGATTATTAAGTAGTATTGCAGAATTGAAAGCACTACTTTCTCCTGGATTGATGTAGAGATGGTCTGTGTTCATATGAATGTATATTTTATTTCTGAGTTTGTGAAAATGAATAAGAGTAAGCTGTCAGTCTTAATTTCCAATTATGATTAGGACAATAGAAGGAATTTAGATAATGCATCATAAATTACTTCTTAAGATATATCTGCAAGAATACATTTTTTTAAAAGGAATATGTAATCTTACCTTAGGGCTCTCCAGCTGATTGCAAGAATGATTTACACTCTAATATTGTGCAATCTTAGAATTTTTTTTAAGAACTGAGAAGGTCATCTCTTTCTGTTATCCTGTCTGTCATGGAGCAAGAGCTAGAAGGAACCTTAGCTCAACTCCCATCCAAGTAAGCTCAACATACTGAAATAGTGAAATATGTTGACAAAGTGTAGGATGTAGGAAATGATTCTGCAAGTCATGACAGGATTCTCCACAGGTATTTTTGAAAAATAAACACCTCTCCTATTTAAACTAGGATGCAATTAATAGAAATCAATTTGCCCACTCTTACCTAGGACAATCTCTTGGCACACCTGTACTGTGTATTTTCACGGAACTGTCTCCTGAGGTTTGTATTTTATTTGAGGATGTCTTCTAAATACTGTAACATCAGTGTCCAGACAAAAAAAAAAAGGTATAATAGTAGGTACTTATAAAGTGTGGGATATATACATTTATTATTATTTATTTATTTTATTTTAAATTTGACTTTATTTTATTATTTACTATTTATTTATTATTTTATTATATATATTTTATATACATTTATTATTATATATAAAATATATATGTTTATATATATATATAATATGGCTCTTAATAAGAACTTTCAATGTTTCTGCCATTGATCTCTCTTCTGGGAAATTTATGCAACATTATTTCATAGTTTTCATAATTTTGTGATCACTCCTGCCCATAGTTACTTTCTTTTTTATTCTCTTGTGTGTTTATCATCAACATCACCTCATCTAGTTTCATACACCTGGGTCCTATGTTATAAAAGCTTTGTGAAAAGATTGAAATAATGGGTTCTCTCACTGCTCTGGTTCCACATTATCCACTCTGTCTTAGAAGTATAATTTTATTCCTTAAATCCTTGCTTTTTAAGAATTCAGTATTTTTACTTCCTTTTTAAAAAGCCAATTATGTATTTCTTCAGTCCTTACAATAAGTGGTCAATTGAATAAAAATGTGTGTTAAAACATTAGTGCAAACCTGTTGTTTAGGGATTATATGAATGCAGCGAAATAATTTGCTTTAAGTATAGAGTACAAAATTAGGAAGTACCAATGAATATAGTCCTAAAAAAATAAAGCAAGCCGATTCTTTCAAGTCTGTTAAATCCATTCCCTTAAAGTTTGTTTACGTAGGCAATTCAAACATACATTTTGGGGCCATTTAGTCAAACTGCATTTTCATTAAACTAAATTATAGACCAGACCATATGTTGGGTCCCAGAAGAGCGGACACGACTAAGACATGGGCCCGACATTAAATGAAGTTACTTGGAGAAGGGATGAATTTTGACTGCTACATAGTAGAATCCCCTCATGTAAGGAAAAGTCATTCCATGGTTTCTGAGTCTAGGACTCCCATCTCTTTCCAGATTTTTCTGTGCTTAGAGCATAATAATTAGTCTTGAATTAAGCTGTTTTCTCCCCAAAGGCCCATCCCAATCTGCCCAAATTATTCCAGTCCTACCCATTTTGCTAACCTTAGGTTAAATCTTACTTTTTTTCAGGAGTCTTTTTCCACTGTTCAGTTGTTATCAGCCAACCATGTTGCATTCTTTGAATTGCTGTAATACAGCTTTTTGGAAGACACCATCAGACTGCATAGTGCACAGTCCATTACAGTTCAATGTATGGGTCCCACATTCTCAAGGGTTCTCTTGATTCATTTTGATTCTTTCACACCAAGAGTCCAGCGTGCAGTAAGAACTCCTTCATTCTATAATTGCTTTCAGAATTTCATTTGCTTTTTCTTATGGACATGGTAAAGTCTTCTCTGATTCTTGATATTTTTCTTCTCTTTAAACAGTACTTATCTATTGCATGGGGACTGGATAGACCCATAAGTTGATATGAGAAACAAAACAACAATTAACTTTTCATTAGTTCCCCCAGTAAGATATAGTTCAGAGATGCTTATTATTATAACTGCATTCCTGATTTCTGAAAGGCACTTTAAAAGAATCACCTCCAATGGTAAAATGGAGGCTGTGTGTGGGCTGACTCTGTTCTGCAGCAGAGAATATCTGTGAATATCTGTGCATTCACAGTAACAACAACAAACGCTCTGAAAGAATATATTTTATGAAGCCTGTGCTAGATCAGAGTAGACTGAGCATGACTCAGTGTTAGAGTTTTAAAATTGCTTTGGAAAGAAGATAGCCTGTTTTTATTTCTTTGTCACATAACATTGTTATAATGAGAAACAATTAATGCTTTATTTTGTGTTCCTGTTACAATCTCTGTTGTGAGACAGTGTTGGCATTTTGCTATAATCATAAGAACAGATAAACAGCACTACAATGCTTAGGGAAGATTACATCATTTCCAACAATGGACAACCTAAGAAATTGAGCACAGAGCTGACCTGGTTTTTGGCCAGTGGCAGAGCTTAGAAGAGATGACTTAAAATTTTATCCATCACCCAGTCCCATTTCTTCAGAGAAAGTGCTGAAAACTAAAGCTCAAGTCCTGGGCCCTGTTGTACTCATTTCCAGGATGGTATAATTGACAACATTTCCTAGAACAGTCAGCAGGACTCTTGGGTTAGTTCTCTCTCCCTTTCTGTTTCTCTCACTCTTGCTTTCTCTCCTTTTCTTTCTCTAAAGAGTAAGACACATTTAGACCTCTTCTTCCATCTAGCCAAAATCATCCTGCAAGACTTCAGAGTGCCATTCATCTTCTTAGGAGTTTGGAAACATGGTTTTAGAGACTCAGCCAACCCTGAGATGCTGTGGTTCATGATATTTTAGTTTACCTTTAATCTTTCCATTTTTTCATTTAAATCTCAAAAATACTTCCAGGATGGGTAGCCACTCTAAACTATTTAGCTGTAAAATACTGCTTTCTTGTACTTTGCATAAGCCCACAGTTCCAGATGTTTACCCATCAATCAATTCTAAATTATAGTTGCCAGGTTGTTTTTGTTGCTGTTTTATTATTATTATTATTGTTATTATTATTTATTCTGCTTTCAAATAGTATTGGATATGCCCTTAAAAATGAAGTATACTTCCCCCCACACATTTTAAAGTAAAAGTCTATATAAAATTTAAGTTGGGAAATTTTAGCCTTCCTTACGATACCATCTTCCCAGGGCATATTTATGTTGCTTATAGAACTTCATGAAGTACAAAGAGCATGCATATATCAGGCCCCACCTCTGTTCAACCTGTAGTGAAACCACCTTCACTCTCCAGATTGCATATGACTAATGTTCTGGTTCTTTAATTGGGGTTTCCATTTGGGAAGCTAAAGGGTCCTGTATGTGTAAAGCTTTCTTTATCACTATAATAGCTAGCATTTACCCTGTGTCTTACGGACTATACATGCTGATGGGCACACTTATATATGTATCCTTTCTCCTTGAATTCTCTTAGACACTCCTTACTGAGCTACCATTTTGTAGAAGAAACTGAGATTATGAATCTGAAGCAACTGCCTCAATGTAAGATACATTCTTTCTATTTTATGTTCTCCTTTTTATTCATTTTCTTGTATTTATTTGACAAATATTTATTTAGCACCTATCATGTAGGGGGTACTGTGCTGAACACTAGGCATAGAGGGGTAGGCAAAAGCAGAAGTGGTCCCTGTTGTCTCAGAGCTATTTAACAAGCAAGTGATAGAAATAGAATCTTTATCTGGGTCCATTCTACTCTAAAGATAAACTCCTTAACACTCTGTGTATCTTCTAGAAAACATGTTTGTTTCTTCCTCTATCACAATTAAGAATGTAATAGGGGTAAAGGAGTATGAGTGAAGTTCTGATGGGTCTCTGGTTTACTGACTCCTTCCTGATTTTCATGAGGATGCAGCTCTTCTATTTTAGGCTCACTATGAGGGTCCACAACACTGGCCCATTGAGGTGGTTGACATCCCATCTCTCAATATTTATACTCCTGGATCTCACAGATTTTCTCACTTCTGATAGTCCTCTCTTAATATATTCAAACCTACTTCTTCAGTAAAAGGTGACCAGCACTACTGTTTCTACATCATGATACAAATACAAAAGGCTCATACTTGCATAACGAAGCTACTTGTGGCCTTGATAATAGCTGCAAGGGTTCCGGCTGCCCCAGACCTCCTTTGGCCACCATGGGCACGGAGAATCCTTGCCTCAGCACTGTGTAAACTATTAAGAACATTTAAAGCAGGGAAGATTTTTCTTAGGCTATTTACATTTTAGGTTGGCTTTATTTTTCAGGTAGCCCTGAGCTGGGTCCCGTGGGAGTTGAGTCAAGTGGGCCTTCCTGACAGTTACATAGAGAGAGCTGTGAGGAGCTTTCTCTTTCACCCTCTGACCACTTTATGAGAAACAGAAGTTCAAGGAGTTGATCTCACTCTCCCGCCACTTCACTGCGGCTCGCAATGTGACATGTTCATATGGTGTTCAAAGGTTGGAAAGAAGTGGATCCTGTAGTACAAAGAGAAATACAAAAGGCAGAGGCAAAAGCAAAGACAAAAGGGGAAAAACAGGATGAGGTCAGCACATTAAAGTGTTTTCTTTCTCCCCTCCTGGGCTGCTTTCACAATGCTGACACACCAGGGTGGCTGTCTTCCTCAGTACTTCGTTAAAGGGCTCTGATTGGGTAGGAAACTTGACTGCACTAGAGGACATCAAACATCCAGCAAGTCTTTGGTCTTACCCAGGTGCCAGCAGCTGGGTCCTATGCTTCTGTTCTCCTGTTTGCCACATTTGCTGGTGGAGTCCGGTTTGCTTTAGACACTCAGTTACCTGTTCCACAAAGGAAAGAGGGTGTTGGATAGAAAACGATCATCCTTTTCAGTAGGTGAAACAAGGAGGACCTGCCCTCTCTTCCATCCTGAGAAACCTGTGCTGGCATATTGGATTCATGTGCGTAAGTTTATTTTTTTACTAATTACCGCTATGTTTTTGGCATACTTAATGTGTTTGTAAAATTGAGCCGTCTCTATCTATGGAAGCCCAAGGAGACCCATTAAGTGATCATGGCTGAACGTGTTTAAATTCTTAACTGGTGAACAACTCCTAACAACGTTAGTGTACCTATCAAGGTCAGCAAGGATTTCCCACTGACTGAATCAAATGGACATAGGTTGTTTTGCTTTTATATGAATTCTCTGTACTGTCAGACCCAGATCATTATTTTCTCTTCTTAGATACTCTTGTTTTTCCTTCCTCTGAATCTCTGGTTGTTCTTTCTCTGACTCTTTCTGGACTCCCCATCCTCTGTTTACTTTTGAAGTATGACTACTTGCCAGGTTCCTTCTTCACTTCACCCTGCTTATCTGCTCACTCTGCCATCTTGTCTCTTGATTTCCCTACTTCCATAATTCATATGATAACAGCAAGATTTGCATGTAAAGCCATTCATCATGCTGCGGTAGCTTCCGTTATTTGGCTGCTGACTCAAGAGTCACCGCCTGGTCTCTGCTTCCCTCTTCTTGTCCCTGTTTTGCCAATAATTAAATAATTAACTTTTGCCTATAGGAAAACACAGGCCTAAGACCTGCTTTTGCCACAAAGGAGGCTTCTCTTTTTTAGACTGTAACTAATGGCCTTCATTTTTCTTGGCTGGACCATGAGATAATGCCCCTCAACTCCAGAACTGGCCATCAGCCTCTTAGGATTTCCCATTTGATATTCTGTATTCAGAGACACAAAACTGAGCTTGCCCTTTGTTTACCCAATGCTAACCATCACTCCTGTATTTCCTTGTTCAGTGATTGTTACCATTAAATACACGGTTGCTCAAAGAAATGTATTGAAGTCTTTTCTGATTTGTTTCTTCTTCAACTTCTTATATCCAGTATTCTATGTAATTAGATTACTGACTATGGCTCTGTCCTTTCCATCAATCACTGAAGTTTAGACTCTGCCATTCTTTGTCCACATGACCATGGAAGTCCCCTATCTGGTCTTGTTTATACAGTGTTGCCTTCTTCCAGTGCATTATCCCTACTGTTGCCAAACTTGTTTTTCTAACATGTAAATGTAGGCTGTTTTTACCTTACCTATATTCTTTCCTATTGTCCCCCTCATTGACTCTAGCAGCCACCCCTCCCAGTACACTCCATCTTCTTCCTTGAATACTATCTACAGTTCCCAGGATGGGACATGAACACATCCTTTCCCCACCTAGAATACCTATATCCTTCTCTCCTTCTCTACCTCAGCATCTCCTTTTCATCTTCAGAAGACAAGGATGTGCAGGGAAAAGACACACCTTCTAAGCACAGTCTCAGATCCTACTTCTCAAAGAAGAAATAAAAAAAAAAAAATTACGTAGAGACAAAAGAAAATGAAAACACAACAAATGGTCCAAAGTCTGTGGGACATAGTGAAAGCAATTCTAAGAAGGAAATATATACCAATACAGGCCTACCTCAAGAAACAAGAAAAAGCTCAAAATATAATCCAACCTTACCCCTATAGGAACTAGAAAAAGTAAAACAAAGTCTAAGGTGAGGAGAAGAAAAGAGAAGATCAAAGCAGAAACAAATGACTTAAAAAAGAATAGTAAAGATCAGATACCAAGAGCTGGTTCTTTTTTTTTTTTTAAAGATTTTATTTATTTATTTGACAGAGATTACAAGTAGATGGAAAGGCAGGCTGAGAAAGAGGAGGAAGCAGGCTCCCCACGGAGCAGAGAGCCCAGTGTGGGGCTTGATCCCAGGACCCTGGGATCATGACCTGAGCCAAAGACAGAGGCTTTAAACCACTGAGCCATCCAGGCACCCAAGAGCTGGTTCTTTGAAAAGATAAATAAAATTGATAAACCCTTAGCCAGACTCATTAAGGCAAAAAAAAGAAAGAAAGAGAACACAAATAAATAAAATCAGAAATGAGAGAGAAGTAACAAATGACACCACAAAAATACAAAGAATTATAAAGGTTATTTATTAGTTCTAAAACTGCAAAGCCAAGTGACTTTGGAAAATGACCTAACTTTGCTGAGTATCAATTTTCATATTTAAAGTTTTGCAGACAAAATTAATAACAGTTACTTTAAAAGGTCATACGGATTGAGATACACATGTAATGTTCTCTATTGTTTGGGCTTCTTTAAGAAACAATAACTAGTAGACCAAAACAAGAAGTAGTAAATGCCAACACAAGGATAGACCTAAGGATAGATTTAAAGAATTAAAAATGAGGACATCATAACCCAAGGATTTACTCCTCCTCTCTATTTCTTATCTCTGTTTCTGAGTTACTATTAATTCTTACTCTCCATGACTCCAGGAGATAGCATTTACCTTGTTAGCCCGATCAGAAAATTGAAGGTGATATATCTGATTGGCCCAGCTTGAGTCATGTGTCTAACATGAGACTCATCCTGTAGTTGATAGCAATGGGACCTTGAATTACTTCATCTTGAGTCTTATGCTTGCCTGTGCGGTAGAAGGGCATGAGCAGGGAAATATTGTAGCTACCGTAGTCAAGTACTTGTTTGTCCAATATACAACTCTCCCCCTGAAAATCCCAAAGTTTCCCTGTCTGATATAACATGTATCACATATACATTCTGTCTTTCAAGGTGTAGAGAACTTGAAATTAAATCCAGCTACTAAGTTTAGGGTCCTGAGTTTAAAATCTCTTTGTGGTGGGCATTCTTTTAATAATGTATAGATTTGACAGTCGTTATCTTGAAATATGTGAGCAAAATCTATATATGTAACCATTCTTCAGATACCTATTACATAACACCGGTGAGGAAACAGTAAAACATGAAACAAGAGTCCCACGTAGGAAAGGGAGACAGAAGGATCTCCATAGATTTGTCCCCGGTTGAGGAAAATATTGTATACTATGGACAAGGACAGTAAGGAGAAGCCGTTGGCTAGCACAAGCCTTCCAATTGCATGATTGCCTGGGCATCCTTTCTGGTTTCTCTTCTGCATATGTCCTTTATGGTACTTCTTCTGAAGATTATTCTGCCTAGCCACACCTGAGGGGAACTTCAGGAAGGACTACCTGGGAATCGTACTTTTCTGGCAGTCCCTTTCTGGTATGATTATAGGAAGTAGTCTTTGCCTTAGGAGTTAAATATTAACAGGTCTATCTTTGAAACATGTTGAATTTCTTTGGTAATTCAATGACTTATTAATCAAATTGTCTACTCTGGGTATTTGGGCATATCTTCTTTATTTAAAAATGAAAGGCAGAATTCTTGTTCTGTTGTAATTTTTAAATCTGAACCCTGACTTCAAAAATTTTATCTTTAAGGATGGTCTAGGGTTTGCCCATTCTGACAAAACACATTTTAAAAGATTCAGCCCAGCTCCTGCCTCAGAATCCTAGGTTGGGTAGTAAGGCCAAATTGACAATTAACCTGGCTTCAGTAGGAATTTTTTTCTTTAAAGATTTTATTTATTTATTTGACAGACAGAGATCACGATAGGCAGAGAGGCAGGCAGAGAGAGAGGAGGAAGCAGGCTTCCTGATGAGCAGAGAGCCTGATGCGGGGCTGGATCCCAGGACCCTGAGATCATGACCTGAGCCGAAGGCAGAGGCTTTAACCCACTGAGCCACCCAGGTGCCCTTCAGTAGGAATTTTTGAGAACTGGGTATTTTAGTTGAAGGAAAAACAATCTCTTTCATATGCCAGGCCGCGATAATCAGGGATCAGTCCTCCCCCATTTCTCTGACTGCTGCCATGTCCCAGACTTCTACCATTTATGGTGGGGGGGAGCATAACCTCTATAATACAGATGTTAATCCATTCTTACAACATCTGGAGATGAGAAATCTAGCACTTTATCATACAGTATCTTATGCCACTCTCTGTTCTTATGCATGAGTCATATCACCTAAAAGGAGTCAAAAGGAGGAACATGTTATGCAATTCTGTTTTATTTTCTGTAGTACCCAGTTTAAGATTGAATTTAACTCACTCCATTATTCATCAGGAATCATTTATCATATAAATATTATTTGCCTATTACTATGATAGGGCGTTGTGATAGAAATATTCCAAAATATGTTACTCGGACTCAAGGTGCTTACAATTTAGTGGGTGAGACAAAGAATGAAATGAACAAATGGAGGAAGCAGATAATGTGTAGTGATGGCTGTACACACAGGCACTAGTAGAATCCTGAGATATCCTTGTCGTAAGTGAAAGGAGAGCTTAGAAGTCTTCATGTGAGAGGTGATAATTGACCTATGATGTGAAGGGCCAGTAGGAGTTAGTCAAGTGGATAAGAGGGTGAAGTCCCTCATGGGGAAAGTCATAGAGGCGCAGTGCATTAAAGACCTATGCATGATTCTACAGAATCAGAGCAATGGTTCTCCTCTATTTTTCCTACCTATATGCACCTAAGGATTAGAACATACTCCTTTTTGCTGCCCTGTGCAGTGACTGAGACAGTAGGGATTCATCCAAAGAGGTGAAGGCCATACCCTCTTGCAAAAAATATGACAAAAACATCAAAAATGTGCTTGGTTGGAAAAACATCCCAGAAGATACTTTGTGCTAAGAAATAGCTTTTTCTCCTTCTGCTTGACAATCACTAGGCTAAATGGCTGGATTAGTGTGGAAAGCTGGTGGAAAAGGGAGCCCTATGATGACCTTTTCTTGTGCTCTGGACATATAGAAGTAAACAAGCTCTAGTCTCTGTATGTGAGGAATCCACAATCCATGTGAACTCATGAGCACATATAGAAATGCAAGATCCATGACAGAGAAGGGCACAGAATGCCATGGGTCAGAAAGGAGGAATTAGGTAAACTTCCTGAGAGAAGTAATGCCTCAGCTATTTAAGGAGGGATGCTAAATTGGTAGTTACTATTATCCAAAGAAGTAAACAGATAGAATTATAGGAGTATATATATCTCTATGTATTCTTGGCTACATCAGAAACCTGGATGGTAGTACTGGCTCATCAAGAACATATTTTGGTAAATTAAACCCAGCATATCTGGGTTTAAAAAGCTGGAGGCATCAACCCAACTGCTGTCTTATCCTGTCTGGTTTGCTAAAATATGTATGCATATAAGAGTCAGGTTTGAAAAAGTTCTAAGAAGGTTAAGAAAATAATTTAGGTTTCTGATGAGAAGGGAAAAGAGGGTCTACTGCCCAAAAA
Source organism: Lutra lutra (assembly GCF_902655055.1). Taxonomy (NCBI): domain Eukaryota; kingdom Metazoa; phylum Chordata; class Mammalia; order Carnivora; family Mustelidae; genus Lutra; species Lutra lutra. The sequence continues at coordinate 100,646,843 of NC_062280.1, forward strand.
TAGAAGGTCAGGTTTAATTTTTTTTGGAAGTTTCTAAGATGAAATTTTGTTTCCTTCTAATTTTGACTTGGGACAGCTTTATCCTTGGTTAAAAATAAAAACAGTGACTGAAAGGAACATTTTATTGAAATATTACCAGCCCAGAATATCTATGTTTGATTTAGATCACCTAATTATCTCCAGTAGAGAGCAGCTGTGAGAGACTCAATGAATCAATTGTATGGTGCCCTGGGGTAGAGAGCAGGCTTTGGGGGAGGGGGAGGGACAGGAAATCCTGGGTGACCAGGTATAGCACAGTAACATCAAATATCTGGGAATCTTGATAATAGAGAGATGAATTAGACAAAGTTTATCTTCATCTGTAGTTTCCTGGGGAATTGACACTAAGATGTGGATAACAGTAATTAGATGTGGAAAATGTGTGTGTGTGTGCACATGCATATGTGTGTGTGTGTGTGTGTATAGCCATGTGTATATGTGTTTATAGAGGAACGGGGAACAGTGAATAATCAGAAAGGACAAAAATGATTCAGGTATCCATATTTTCCAGTGTTGGGTCCTGGATCACATTGGAACCCCTTTAATAATAAGTAGGAAGAGTTTAATTAGTTTCATAATCCATGATACTGATTTCAACATCTTATTGGTTCAGTTGTCTTGCAGCATGATGAAATTTCAAAAAAAAATTTTTTGCATTATTTGCACTTCAGTATTTTGGCAGACTTATTATCTATTGTCATCTTAAAATGTGAGCTATTTCTATAACATTTTTAAATAAGATAACATTTATGTGGAGGAGTCTGCCCTTAAATGTGGAATGTCATTAACAGTCCAGGCTACTACTCATTCCTCAGTTCACCCCTGTTTTTATTTGTTTGCTTTGTTTGTTAAATTCCTGAGCTGTCTACTTTTTTCAAGAGGTATATTATAATTTACATGCAAAACTGATTATACTGCATAGTAGATAACATTTAAATAAAGGTATTGCCCACATTGTTTAGAAATTTTCTGTGTAGGGGCGCCTGGGTGGCTCTGTTGGTTGGGCAACTGCCTTCAGCTCAGGTCATGATCCTGGAGTCCAGGGATCGAGTCCTGCATCAGGCTCCCAGCACCATGGGGAATCTGCTTCTCTCTCTGACCTTCTCCCCTCTCATGCTCTCTCTCACTCTCTCTCTTAAATAAAGAAAATGTTAAAAAAAAAAAAAAGAAATTTTCTATATATTTGTTTCTTTTTTTTAATTTAATTTTTTTTCACTGTTCCAAGATTCATTATTTATGCACCACATCCAGTGCTCCACGCAACACATGCCCTCCATTATACCCACCACCAGGATCACCCAACCCTCCACCCTCCTCCCCACCAAAACCTCCAGTTTGTTTCTCAGAGTCCACAGTCTCTCATGGTTTGTCTCCCCCTCCTATTTCCCCCAACTCACTTCTCTTCTCCATCTCCCAATGTCCTCCATGTTATTCCTTATGCTCCACAAATAAGTGAAACCAGATGATGATTTACTCTCTCTGCTTGACTTATTGCACTCAGCATAATCTCTTCTAGTCCTGTCCATGTTGATACAAAATTTGGGTATTCATCCTTTCTGATGGAGGTGTAATACTCCATAGTATATATGAACCATATCTTCTTTACCCATTTGTCTGTTGAAGGGCATCTTGGCTCTTTCCACAGTTTAGCAACTGTGGCCATTGCTGCTATGAACATTAGGGTACAGATGGTCCTTCTTTTCACTACATCTGTATCTCTGGGGTAAATACCCAGTAGTGCAATTGCAGGGTTATAGGGAAGCTCTATTTTTAATTTCTTTTTTTTTAAGATTTTATTTATTTATTTGACAGAGAGTGGGAGAGAGAATGACAGGGGAGAAGGTCAGAGGGAGAAGCAGACTCCCCATGGAGCTGGGAGCCCGATGCAGGACTCGATTCCAGGACTCCGGGATCATGACCCAAGCCAAAGGCAGTCACCCAACCAACTGAGCCACCCAAGTGCCCCTATTTTTAATTTCTTAAGGAATCTCCACACTGTTTTCCAAAGTGGCTACACCAACTTGCATTCCCACTAATAGTGTAAGAGGGTTTCCCTTTCTCCACATCCTCTCCAATGCATGTTGTTTACTGTCTTGTTAATTTTGGCCATTCTAACTGGTGTAAGGTGGTATTTCAATGTGGTTTTGATTTGAATCTCCCTGATAGCTAATGATGATGAACACTTTTTCATGTGTCTGTTAGCCATTTGTATGTCTTCTTTGGAGAAGTGTCTGTTCATGTCTTCTGCCCAATTTTTGACATGATTATCTGTTTTGTTTGTGTTGAGTTTAAGGAATTCTTTATAGATCTTGGATATCAGCCCTTTGTCTGTAATGTCATTTGCAAATATCTTCTCCCATTCCATGGGTTGCCTCTTTGTTTTGTTGACTGTTTCCATTGCTGTGCAGAAGCTTTTGATCTTGATGAAGTCCCAGAAATTCATTTTCACTTTTGTTTCCTTTAACTTTGATGACATGTCTTGAAAGAAGTTGCTGTGGCTGATGTCAAAGAGGTTACCCCCTATGTTCTCCTCTAGGATTTTGATAGATTCCTGCCTCACATTGAGGTCTTTTCTCCATTTCGAGTTTACCTTCATGTATACTGCTTAGAGCAATCAATACTTTCAATGCCATCCCGATCAAAATTCCACTGGCATTTTTCAAAGAGCTGGAACAAACAATCCTAAAATTTGTATGGAACCAGAAAAGACCCTGAATTGCTAAGGGAATGTGGAGAAGAAAAACAAAACTGGAGGCATCACATTGCCTGATTTCAAGCTTTACCACAAAGCTGTGATCACCAAGACAGTATGGTACTGGCACAAAAACAGACACATAGACCAGTGGAACAGAGTAGAGAGCCCAGATATGGACCCACAACTCTATGGTCAAATAATCTTCGACAAAACAGGAAAAAATATACAGTGGGAAAAAAAAGACAGTCTCTTCAATAAATGGTACTGGGAAAATTGGACAGCTTTGTATAGAAGAATGTATTTGTGTGTGTCTGTGTATGATGGATCCAAGAGAACATAAGAGCATATTCTAGAATGAGGGTTAGTGTATGTATGTGTATATTATACAACCATATGTATATATATATATATGTATGTATATATGTATATATATATGTATGTGTGTATATATATATATATAATCTTTTGTTGTTGTTTGTTTCCCTCTTAGTGCTGAGTCAAATAAAGGAACATCAAGAATGTTTCAGACAGTAGAACATAAATTTTGCAGTAAAGTAGAGACTTAAATCTTAGCATTGCCACTTACAATCTGTGTAACGTTGGAAAAATTACCTAAATTTCTCTGAATTCAACTTATTACTTCCTAAAATGAAAAAAATTAAAAGTTCCCTCCTCGAAGGACTGTTGTGATGATTAAAAGAATTATGAATATAAAATACAATACAGGGCCAAGCACATGGAAAAACCTCAAAAAATTTTATTTCATTGATTCAAGACACACATTCTCCCCACCCCCAACATTTTAACATCTTTGTGAAGGGAATATGTCTTACCATTTATGGTGTCTTATACTTAATCTTATAGTTGATGAAACATAGAATTATTAAATATATGATTAATAGTTGAAACATAACATTTAGTTTAAAAATATTAGAAATCAATGCAATGGAATCAGATACCAACTATCCCATTGCGTATAATTTACAGTGAAGAATAGAAATGAGAAATTTGCAAATTAGGTTAGAATTAATATATGTCCTATTTTGAGATTATTCATTTATTTATTCCATAAACATTCCTTTGTTGAATTGACAACCATGTACCAGATTCAGCGTAGGTCAAGAATCTAAAACGGTCTTCATCTTTAAAGGTCTAACAGATGTCTCATGAAAGACAGCACAACCATGTTAAGTACAGTATCAGACATAAGTACCTAACCTAAGAGTTTTTTTTTTGTTTGTTTGTTTTAGATTTTTATTCATTGATCATCTTACTGAATGTGAACTTGGTGAAAATTTGTATAGTTAATTCATTATCAAAAAGAAATTTGGAGTGCCTGGGTGGCTCAGTGCGTTAAACCCTCTGCCTTCAGCTCTGGTCATGATCCCAGGATCCTGGAATTGAGTCGAACATCAGGCTCTCTGCTTAGTGTGGAGCCTGCTTCCTCCTTCTCTCTGCCCACTTCTCTTTTCTACTTGTGATCTTTTTGGCATAGATGGACTTGTTGCATTTAATACCTGAAGTCATTAATCAACATTCACATCTAAAACAAATATATCCTTGGAACTGGATTTCAAATACTGCTCTCTTATTGGTCCTTCATCATCTCAATTAAGCAGTAGAGATCCTCTCACCCCATACTCACTGCATTTTATAATACATGTTCCACAAATATTAGTTCCCCTAACCTAAGAGTTTATATAGAAAAGGGATCTAGGGCCACCTGGGGATCTCAGTCAGTTAAGCATCCCACTCTTTTATCTGGCTCAGGTCATGATCTCATGGGTCTTGAGATAGAGCCCTGCCACAGACTCCATGTTCAGCAGAAAGTCTGCTTGATATTCTCTCCCTCTCCCTTTGTCCCTCCCGCCACTTTGGCATGCTCTCTCCCCAACTCCATTCCCTCTTCCTAAAAAAAAAAAAAAAAAAAAAAAATCTTAAAACCTGAAAAAACAAAAAGACCTAATCCACAGGAGAGGAGAGGGTGCGAAAAGTCACAATGGAAGATGTGCTTCCTGAACTGTGTGTCAACAGACTAGTAGAGGGAGCCAGACAACAGGCAAGAGGTCTTGTGTTCTAGGAAGAGGAAACATATAAAAAGGAACTTGGGACATGGAGAGAGAATGGTCTTCCTAGCTCAGGAGTTAAATAGAATGTTTAATTTGAATGAAATATTTGGAGAAGGAGTAAAAACTCTAAGCTGGAAAGGTAGTAAGTGTTAGCTTATGGAGGACCATGCATTACCATGCTGATGGGCTTGGACTTTATCATGAGTTAAATATAAATACTCTGAGACAGTTAGAAGTGCAAGGATGGTATCATCACAGCCCTATTTCCAAAATATTACTCAGGATGAATTAAAGTGGACAAGTTTGGAGACTTGTAGTTAGGAACTTACTTTGATAGTTCTTAATAACAGTACTGGAGATGTTCTAGAATGGGCAGACTTGAGAGATTATTAAGGAGGTAGAATCCACGAGACCCAGTGATTAACTGGATATGAAATAGAGATAGAAATCAAGTTTGAGTTAGCAATTGTCAGTTCTTTGGAGTAGTTTACACATAATTTTTATCACCCATAATGAACATTTGGTAAATAGTCATATGTTGTCTGATCACCCATTCCTCTGGACATTCTTTGTGTATTTCATAGACAGCTGACCATAGTGAGTTAATATGTAATTAACAAGAGGAAAAAAAAATACCTCTGAGTCAACATTTTAGAAATGTTCAATTGCCTTAAGTGGATTTTCTCATTGTCTTTTTCCATAACAACGTGGTGACTTGGAATACAACATGACACCCAGAAATAGCAAAATAAAAAGGATCTCTGAAGCAGTTCCTTTTTATCTTGCCTTATTCTTAACAGCATTTCTCTGGTCTAATTCTTTTATGGTTCCAGGGAGAATTACATTTCAAATTCCATAATTGCACAGGAGAATTGGAGTCTTGTAAAAATTTAGAGTACTCTGTTCAAAGGCAATTTTTATTATCAACTGAACCTATGCTGTGTTGCAGCCAGAGACATTGTTTAGAGCATCATTAAAGGAACCCTTTTTAATATGACTGCTCTCTCTTGAAAAAATGTAGCACACTCTTATTTAATATTACTGTAATACTACAATTGACTGTATATTTGTTGAAAGTCTCGTAGTATGGTATTTAGTGTATTGAACCAGCACAAAATATACATGAACTTTATCAGTTTTCATTTTCTCTTTACAAACCAAGAACAATATTAAATGACATTTTATGACATTTGATAGGTATTTAAAATTTGTTATTGCGGCTGTTCAGTGAACCATAAAATACAAGTGTAACAGGCTGGCTGTGCTTCCATTAAGAGAAATGCAAGCGAGAAGCACTGAAATCAGCATCCTACAATATGTGCCCATTTTCCATCAATGTCTTGCTCCTGACCCTCTGCCAAGTTCATTATCTCCTCTGTGGCCAAATTTTTCCATATAAAAAATTAGGAGAAAAGAAAGAATAAATCAATGCTTGCCTCTAGAATGATCTGAAATCCAGATATGGAAAATCTTACACAATTTTAAAAAACCAGTTTATTAACTGCTTGCCCTCATTTGTTTGAACATACTACAGTGTTCTATGGGAGAGTAGCTGAGAGACTGATATAATAGTCCTTTTCACACCTTCTATTCATAAAGATAGTTCTTTTATTTGCAGCTGAAGCTATTATATCTGGAGCCTATGGCTGTTTGGCACTTTTTTTTTTTTAAAGATTTTATTTATTTATTTGACAGAGAGAGATCACAAGCAGGCAGAGAGGCAGGCAGAGAGAGAGGAGGAAGCAGGCTCCCTGCTGAGCAGAGAGCCCCATGCGGGGCTCGATCCCAGGACCCTGAGATCATGACCTGAGCCGAAGGCAGCGGCTTAACCCACTGAGCCACCCAGGCGCCCCTGTTTGGCACTTTTAACGATGGAAATTTTCAAAGAGAAACAGCGAGTAAAATATGAAAATGTCCTCTGGGATATTATTTTATTACTACATGTCCCTTATCACTTAGCAAACTGGATGCAATATGAAAAATTCAGTCAGTTTGTTTTGTAGTTGGTTGGCAAGGGATCAAATAACAGGTACTAAAAAAAAATACTGCTTAGCTAACTAAGAAGCGAGGTGTGTGTGTGTGTGTGTGTGTGTGTGTGTGTGCGCGCGATGTGTCTACCATAAGCCAAGTTGAAGAGGTGACTCAGAAAAGCCATCAGAGGAGAGGCAAAGCTATTTGGTTTGAAAAACTAGCATGATGTCATGAGGGAAGAATGAACTTTGAGGGTGGCAAATATTTGGGTTTGTATTATATTTTCAATATGTTACTAATTTATGAGCATTAATTTCTTCAGAAAAAATACATAGTCATACTAATAGCTCACAGAGTTTTAAGGATCATGTAATATAATGGAGGTCAGGCATGTATAAAGATGTATGCCACATTGTTGGAACTCAGAAAATGGCATTCATCCTTTTTTTTTTTTTTTTAAATTACGGGATCTGTTGACAAAACAAAAATTATCTAGAATAGCAGTATGACAGTAGCGTGCTCCATCTTCCACAGGTACCTCTTCACGAAATGGGATCTTTGGTTGACATTTCTTTCAAGTGCATATATTTGAACTGCCTTTGCATAGAATCTCTGGGTTATAACTGATGTGTAGAAAAGACCAGAGATGACCCTTCCAAGTTGCCTTACCAGCCTCAACTAGTCAGCCCTAGTACAGACTGTCAGTAACTGCTCAACAGAGTGGTGTTGAGTTGAAGACATTGATCAGAAAGGAATCTAATACATCAGAAGAGGAAAACATAACAATCTAAGAAGTTTATGGGAAGCTATGCAGGAAGAAGAGCTCATATGATAATTACGACTTCAAACAGACTGGTAGAAGTGAATCAGCAGTTATTTTACAAGTTCAACCTTAGTATACCCCTTTTGGTCCCTATCAACTGGAAGTCACATTCCTGCCTCTTCAGGAGAAGCAGTGGTAGTTCTCTTCGAAACATACGTCTATCTTACAGTTAGAAATAGAGTACTATATTATAGATTTTGGTTTGGTTTTAAGTTGCCACTATTATTTAGATATTTATAATTTCACTGTGACTTGTTTCTCTATTTTTATAGTTGATTTCTTATACTATGTATTTTATGTTCTATCATATTTCAGATTCTTATAAGTGTCCTCTTCTGGAGGATCATATCCTATGTGGGGACATCTGGATTTCATACTGAAATGAAAACCAGGACATTTTCAACATGGAAATAGGTGAAATGTGGTTCTAAAGTGTTTGATTATAGTCCAGCGGAGTGAAATTTCGTGACTCTGCTCTTAATCATTAATATCATCAGCATAAGCCTAATGATCAGATATAAAACACTCATAGTTATCATTCAGCTTCACCAGTTCTGATGGTGCCCAGGGGCCCACCAGATCTTCCTCTACCGAAACTAGATGTTTTCCTGAGAAATGCATGTAAGCAGGGAGCAACGATTATAGACTTTTGCCTTATTCTGTGCAAAGTTTTGAATGTTGTATGTTCTAAATTCAGTCAAAACCTCTCACCTTTGCCTGGATGTGGGCCCTCAGTCTACTTTGGAGCCTTGTTTCTTTTCCTTGAAGATTGTATCACTATTCCTTTATGAGTTCAGTCTAACATGATGGTGTTAAGCATCTTATCAAATCTTCGTTAATGGTTTCACAAAGCCTTAGTCTCCTTGAGTATTTATGGCTTAGAATATGTCAAACTGCCACCTCTTTCTGTTAATGCACACTTCTGGGATCCTCCACTTTCTTTTCCGGATAACCCATTAACAATTTTTTCTTTTTTAATGCCTTTCATCTTCTAGCTTTAAACTTCCATTTTTTTAAAGATACTGTACCTCACTGTTCTTTTTTCCCCCCACTGTTTATATATCTTAGAGTTAGGAATTCTGGATACTAGAAAATTTTCTTAGAATATAGGCCTAATGATAGTATATTTACAGTTCAGACAAAGCCCCCATTATCCACTTAGTCTTTTATTTATATTTATTTAATTTTGTTACAAAAATGTATTATTACAAAGTTGGAAAATACCAAAATAGAGAAAGAATTTATTAATTCTTTATTTCATATTTCAAGAACAAATCATCTTACACTTTAAGTGCATTTTCAAGGTATCATTTGGATTATAATTTAGATGACTTCATAATTATAACTCTGCTTTTTATCAACTGTTCTAGCACATTTGAAAATTCACAGTTTTGCCTAGTGAAGATTATTTTTTTTTACTCAAACCCACCATGGTTTTCAAGAAATATGGACACATTCTTCATGTATATTTTTGTATGTTTGGAGGAAAAATGCCTGCTAGAGATTTCCACTCCCCTTCTATCACAGGGTGATGGGAATTGGGTGAGGGATGTGTGGGCCTCTGTAGTAAGGACTTCTGAAATCACTGAGGGTATATGGTTGTCACAGTTTCAGAAGGCACTTGATGCTCCCCATTTACTGGTGACCATATTTCCATATATTCCCCTCTCATATGTATTATTATATTAAATTGGTCTCTGTGTTGAAGTACTGAGTTAAAGTTGGTCTGTGTAGCCAAAAGAATATGACAGAAATGGTGGTATATTACTTCTAAGATTAGTTTTAAGGAACACTGCAGCTCCCCAGCCCTCATCCCTACACCCCTCTTAATTCCTCATTGCTCTCTCTCTCTCTCATATGTAACCCATATGTAAATGAACTAAGGTCTTGTGCCAAGAGCTATGTGAGTGAACTGTCTTAGAAGTAGATCCTCCAGCCCCAGCCAAGCCTTCAGATGACTGCAGCTCTATCCAACATCTTGACTGCAACCTTATAAGAGACTTTAAGCCAGAATCACCCAGCTGAGCTTCTTCCAGATGCCTGACCTCAGAAAGTATGGAAAACAAATGTTCACATTTTTCACTGATAATTTTTTTTTAAAGATTTTATTTATTTATTTGACAGAGAGATCACAAGTAGGCAGAGAGGCAGGCAGAGAGAGAGATGGAGGCAGGCTCCCTGCCGAGCAGAGAGCCTGATGCGGGGCTCCATCCCAGGACCCTGGGATCATGACCTGAGCCGAAGGCAGAGGATTAACCCACTGAGCCACCCAGGTGCCCCTTCACTGATGATTTTGAGGTAGTTTATTATGGAGCAATAAATAATACAGGGAGATCAAGAGTCCAGATGTTTCTTCCTGTACTCACAACAGATGAAGTCAAAAAGTAAGAGCCCCTATAGAAGACTTGATTAACTCGAAGTCAGGAGAACAACACTCAGTCAAGAGATCTTAGGAAAGGCGGAGGGGTGGATTTGGAGAGTTAAGATCAAGGCCATTCGGAATGACCTGTGGTCTGAATGAATTCCAGAGATCAAGTGTCACTACTTACCTAGCTTTTGCATGTTTCCAGCATGTACTGGGAAAGAAGAGCTTGGTGTATTGAAATGAATGAAAACAAGAGAGTCATAAAATATTCTGAAAACTACATAAGTCAGAGATGTCTTCCAGGATCATAGTTGTCCCTTCTATGCTGAATTTTATCTTGTGTTTATGATTTAATGTTATACAGGCTTAAAATGTAAGTTCCATTGGTCAGGAATAGGCAATTTCTTTATTTAAATGCTCTCATGATGCATTCAATAATCCTAGCTCTTACTTGCCTTATGTTTCTTTGTAGACAGATAGCTTGTCATTTTTTAAATAAGTGGATAAGCTGGACATTATGATCTACTTTAGTGCTATGATCCTATTACTCCTCTAAGTAAAAGATAAAAGTACAAATCATTAAGTGACTGTAGACCAAAAACCTCCTACAAAATTGTCTCACCAATGTAGTCAAACTCAGAAGAACCTTCTTTCTATGTGCATGTTGGTGGTACTATGAAAGAATGGCTCAAAGTACAGGAAGAAAGAAGAAGGAGAGAGAAAGAAGGTGGAAGGGAGGGGAGATAAATCTTTCACAAGAACAAATTGTGATAAGTTAATTCCCAGGCACAAAAATAAAATGACAGATGTGAGAGATTTCTATTTAGCCATACATTAGCAGCATTCCTCCATGATGATCCTTGAAAAGCAAAAATATGACTCTTATATCTGTCCTTAAACTACTTTGGTAGCTCCCCCAACATACAATGCAAGTATTTTTAGCTTGAACTTACATATTACAAGTTCCATGGCATTCTGGGGACTCTTTGAAAACATTGCGAACACTACTATGGTAGAATGTTTTTTTTTCCCCCAACCCCATAACCCTATGACAGAATTTTTTACCTTCCTCTGGGTTTCTAGGTTCAATCTAAGTGTGAAGAAGAAAAACATTGCAGTCTTTGGTGGGTGAGCAAAGAGGCAATGATTGTTAACATTGTAAACCTTAGAATTGTGGGTTTTTTTTTTCTTTTCTTGAGATATAATTGACATAAAATTGTGTGGATTTGAGGTATGCAATGTGTTGGTTTGATACACCTATATATTGAAGTATGATTGTTACAGTAATGTTAGCTAACACTCTTATTATGTCACATAATTATCATCTGTGTGTGTTGAGAACAATTAGGATCTAGTGTCTTAGCAACTTTGAAGTTTATAATGCAGTATGGTAGACTGTAACCCCCATGTAGTGTAAGGATCTCTAGGACTTATTTATCTACTAGTTGCAAGTTTATAGAGTTGTGTTTTAAGAGGACATAAGTATTAGCAGGAGAAGGGTTTGTTTATTAAGGTAAATGAATAAAACAACTAAGTAAACACAAGACATAAAGGCCTCCTAATATTCTCCCAACTCCATCAAGGCAAATGTAATTAAGTACTGAGAGCTGAGATCATGCAGCGTGGGCAGAATGGAGGGACCAAGATGGAGACGGACAAGGCAGAGTGGGAAGGAGGCACTGTGTTGGGTTCTGTAAGGATAAATAGGAGAGTATATATCTTTTTTTTTTTTTTTTTTTGCAATGTATTGTTTAGGATACTGTCGGATACAAGCAATCAAAATCTAATTCAGTTTCATTTAACCACATAAGAGACTTAGTGGCTACTATAAAAAGGACCCAGTGGTAGGTGGGCATCAAGGATGTATTGATTCTGTGACTCAAAAGTATCAGTAAAAGCTGTGTTTTTTTCCACCTCTTCATTCTGCCTCCCATGGCACCAGCTTAATTCTAAAGCCTGGCTCCCCATCATAGTCACAGAATATGGCTGGCAGTAACCCCTGGAGATACTATGTCCTTAACCATATAGATGAAAAGAGAGAAATTGTGCAATTTGCTTCTGGAAGCCCTCCCAGAAAAACCAGGATGCTTATTTCCCAGAAGCCCTCAGCAAACCTTTTCAGTAAATCACTTGGTCAAACATGTGTCTCACACCCTCCCCTGAATCAATAACTGTGGCCAAACAATGGGGTTTTGATGGTTATCTCAAAGTAGAGCCACATGTCCTACCCCCAACCTTAAAGATTGAGTCAGTTTCTCTCAAAGCATTTTTATGTTATATGGAGGAGTTGTAGCTATTGAAATGAAAACTGGGCAAGCCTCTCAGAGAAATGAAACAAACAAACACAATTGATATTGAAGAGCCAGTCACCACACCCATGACTGTTTCATCCCATTGAGACTCCATGCACTTGTCTAATAGACTAAGAGGAATTTTTTTTTTCTGTCTGTAGACTACACTTCCCACTTCTTCTAGCATTAAGGATATTTTATAGAAACATGTATGTGTGTGTGTTTTCCCAAAGAGAGGGTGCATAACATTCACTGGAAATTAAAATAAATTTGTAATTCCAAAATATCCAGAGTTACTGAAATTTAGTTGGAATTCCTAGATAAGCTGGTTATTTCTTCTATTCTAGTGGCTTCCCAACTTCCATCCCTACTTCCAACACAAAAACAATTCTAACATTTCCCTTGGCCTTCATGGGCCATTTCATGGTCTCAGGTTCTATAACCATTTCATTTCCTCTTCTACCTCTTCTCCTGGTAAACCCATTCTGCCTTCAAGACTAACTTCAAGTGCGACCTCTCCACTGGAGTTTTTCTTTATTGCTCTCTGTGAACAGAGTTGATCCGTCTCTTCTGTACCCTAAGTGCTCTGTAATGGTAAGTACGTACTCTACGGCATCAGCATTCTGTTTGTATGCTTCACTCCCAGTGAGACCATGAAAAATTAAAACACAGGATTTGTGTCTCTCCTATTTGTCTTTGCGTTAGCCTTCGTAGTTTGTTAAGCCTTTGTTTCGTGAACATGCAACCATTGGTAGGTTTACCGGTCAGTGAAGCAGCTGTCAAGAATGTGTGGGGGCTTTGTTATGGTGCAATATTATTCCTGTCAACTTGAAAGAGCTTTTTCTCACTCTTCAGTTACGACTTAGGTGCCTCCAGACGATGTGGCAAAAATGGATCTTTGGATAAATGATGTGATTCCATTTAAGATCTTAGGAATTCATGTATTATGCTCCTAAATCTAGATAAAAGATAAGAATCTTAAAAGTTATTTATTGAGTGCTTTCTATATGGAGGGCACTTTGCTAAGTGCTCTACAAACATTATTTCATTTTATCTCCATAAAAACCTCAGGAGGTAGATCCCATCGTTGTTTTTGCCATTTTATCAGTGAGAATGCTTAGATTTATAGAGTATATAATTTGCCTACTATCATACTTTCTGTAGCTAGGGGGGACAGGATTTGAATTCAGGTCTCTCTAACTACAGTTAAAACCTTGAGATCAGTTACAGATTGTGGTTTAAGGGTCTCTGCGTACCAGGCAGAGCACTAGATATTTTATTATGAAATTTAAAAAAATGCTTACAATAATCCTACAATGTAGGAATTACTATTCTCATTTTAAATGTGGGAAACTCAGGTTTAGAAAAGATTTTAAAATTTTCCAAAAAAGCATAATCTGTAGTTGTAGAGACACTCTTGAATGGTAGTGTTCTCAACTCCTGTGTTCATGTATGCATTTTTCAGTAAAACCCCAGGAAAATAATGCTAGCTACATCCTAGGAATTGTTTGTGTGTGTGTGTCTGGAAAGTCGAGGCAGCTACAGAAATAAGTCTCTGCCTTATGGGAATTTATAGCACTGCCATAATAGTCAAACCTAGTATTATAAGATCTAAGAGTCAGAACGACTATTTGAAGTCATCTGAGAAAATAATGTGAAAAGTTAAATACCAATGAAAAATTTAAATAGTGATTCAGCAAAAGCATAGAGAGATATCTTGGGATAGAAGGTGATTAATTTTTCTGTTGAATGAATAGTTACAAATACAGGCACTGGGAGAACGGGGATTTGAGCTTAAGCCTTACTCCCTTTGAGAAAACCCTTCCTCTGAAAGTCTATGAGTGACTTCACTGTGGGATAATGTAACTGTCAACTTGTCAGTCAACCCCACTAGTCTATAAGTTACTTAAGGGTAATTAAGAATCATATACTTTTGTATTTTGTTCTCAGAACTTGACCCAATTTGTGGTACTTGATAGTTATTCAGGGAAAATTTATTGTACCAGTCCAGCATCATTCCAACTATGAGAGTAAGGTTGGGGAAACCATCTCAGAGGACGTAAGTTTTGAAGTGAGGGGAGGAGTTTAATAGGTAAGATGATGTGGGAAGGTCTGTCAGCAGGATGAAATGATGTGAGCCACTTCGTCATGTCAGGAAGGAATCACTGCGAATGCTCTCCATTCCCAGCATCTTCCTGGTCCAGGGGCAGTAAGTGGTCATCACTATCTGGGTATGGCCCTGCAGATAGGGCACAGACACCAGAGGATATCACAAATGAGAGAGAAAACTGTAGATTCTGGAAGGTCTCATCACAGATTCAAGATTGCTATGAGGCACCCTGGAAAGTACCCTGCAGGAATAATCGAGACTTGTGCTCTTTTCTGAGATGACAATTATTTTATTATGTGATACTAGCGAAGTCATTGAACTTCTCTGAGCTTCAGCATAGAGAGTAGTAAAATAGACATTATTATCTAGTTCAAGATGTTTGACCTTGATCTTGAAATGATTAAGTCCTATCCTGTTTCCTAATATGCTTGGCTTCTTTTCCCTGGCCCGTGAGGCTACTTCACAACAAATGTCCATTTTATTGGTAGCTGGAGCCATGGCTTTACATTTCCTTGTTGTATTAAACTTTGGTTGTGTGGCCTGCTGACATATGAGTCACAGGACATCTTCTGGCATGGAAGAGGCCTAAGAAAACAGACTCCTCCCTTACCTCCTGGGTCCCAACCTGGATTCCTCTTACTTCCTAATAGGATATAGTTCCAAGATAAGTGGCAACCCTAGCTGGACAAAGTGCTTGGATCGAAACGAAAGAAGTAGATACAAAGGAAGCCCCTGGGAAATATTTTGCAAAGAAGATGAAGTCCTTCTTTTTTTTTTTTTTTTTTTTACAATTTTATTTATTTATTTGACAGACAGCGATCACAAGTAGGCAGAAAGGCAAGCAGAGAGAGAGAGAGGAAGGGAAGCAGGCTCCCTGCTGAGCAGAGAGCCCGATGTGGGGCTCAATCCCAGGACCCTGAGACCATGACCCGAGCTGAAGGCAGAGGCCTAACCCACTGAGCCACCCAGGTGCCCCTGATGAAGTCCTTCTATCTGTGTTCTTCTCACCACAATCTCCATGACCTTTGTTCCTGACCAATCTGGGGCCTATATGGTCTTTGAGCTAATTCAGGTCTCTCTGCACTGGGATGAGTAAGGTGGGAAAGGGGGTGATAGAGAGATGAGCTTCTTCTGGAAGTTGGAGTGTATCATCCATGTGTAATCATTTTTTTAAAAATGCTAAGTAGTAAGCTAATTATTGGAGTTAGATGATTTTATTGATGTGGCTGTTTTACATTAAATAATTATTCCATCCCCTTAAAATGCATATCTAAGTATCTTTATCCTTAAGAACTATGCTCCTCATTTTGGAGAAACAAACAGAAAAACCATTAAAAAATAAAAACAAAAAAACACACGAAAAAACCCAGAAAATCATGAATAGGTGCACAGAGCTACTAAACATGCATTAGATCACAAATGTGATTTTATAATACATCTTAATAAAAAGAGTAAATTACTTTTCATTTTACAGACATACATTTGCTTCTAGGCTTGCCCAACCTGATTGATATACTTGTTTGAATGTGATTTCCATTTACCTTTATATTAAAATGAATGGAAGTGAAAAGGTCAAGTTTATTTAGAAAATTGTTAGCTATCCCTGGGAAAAAAAAATAATTCAGCATGTGTGATTTTAATCAATTTTCATTCGTTGTTAAAGTTCACACAAAGTTTAGCTTGATGTCCATGGGAAATGAAAATGGTGACTGGTTTTATAAGTATAATAAATATACCTGAATCTAAAGTTCTCTAGATAATATTGTTAATAAAGCATATTTGTCTGGTTCCATAAAATAGAAATGTTTAAATTAGAAGAGTTGCTTGCTTAGATCCTAGGTTAATAGGAGCATTTTCAATTCTCAATCTTTATTATTTACAATGCCAAAAGGGAAAATTGACTTCAACACAGTATCTGGGCTGTAAATCAGAGTAGATATGTAAGGTCTGGGGAAGAGCCACAGGGAAAGGACCTGGAAGTGGGAGATCCCAAAGAAGGGATTTGGGCCTTTTGCCTGCTGCTGTCCTGGAGGGGGGCTACACCCCAAGATTTTCAAGTTTTTGGTTAGCTCCCCACACAGGACCATGAGGGCCATGAGGGCATCAGGGGAAGGCTTGGTCCTTTTCTGGTGCGATGAGGTTTAGGAATAGGGTGACTCTCAGAACAATGTGTTAGAGAAAGCAATTCAGGCCCCTAGATACAAAACAGACAAAGATGGATTAGACACTGAGCTGTAATTTTGCCGGTCATAGGGGGGTCAAAGATGGAGAGGATCAGTGTGGCCTGGAATTACAAAAGGGTTAGGGGACAGAGTAGATCTCAGTGTGAGTTGTACAGGAGAGGGGGGATTTGGACAGGCTTGAATAATAATTACAGGCCTTGGAAATCATGACCTGAAGCAGAGAGGCAGGGATAGAGATTTGGTGTGATGGAGTTCTGCCAATACTAGCCTAACCTGCTATGGGCAGCGTGTTTGCATGTGTTGGGTAGTTTGAATGACTGGGGCAAACTGGGCCTGAATAAATAAGCCAAACAAATAATGGCTATCTCAAAATAGGACACTCACTGATTTCAACTTTTTTGCTGTGCCATTATGACTGAATCTTTTGGAGTATTACCATCAGTGTCCCTAAGTAAATGGTAATATTCTTTTATAAATAGGTTTTGAAGGGGCGCCTGGGTGGCTCAGTGGATTAAGCCTCTGCCTATAGCTCAGGTCATGATCTCAGGGTCCTGGGATCGAGCCCCACATCCGGCTCTCTGCTCGGCAGGGAGCCTGCTTCCCTTCCTCTCTCTCTGCCTGCCTCTATGCCTACTTGTGATCTCTCTCTGTAAAAGTCTTCAAAAAAAAAAAAAAAAGGTTTTGAAATCCCACCTTTCCTTTTTAGGTGAGTGTGTGAGGGTGCTTATGGGGGTTGCAAACACAATATGGCTGCAAGAGGAAGAGGCATAGTTAACAAAAAAACAAGAAGGCTGTTATGCGCTGAATTACGTCCTTCCCCAAATCCCTACGTTGAAGCCCTAGCCCCCTGTGAGAATGTACTTGGAGATAGGGCCTAAAAGGAGGTAATTAAGATTGACAAGCTCAGAAGGGTGGGGTCTGAATCTAGTTGTCCTTAGAAGAAGCAGCAGAGACAGCAGGAGTACACATAGTAAGAGAAAAGACCATGTGAAGACAGAGAAGGTGACCATCCTCATGCCAAGGAGAGAGGTCTCAGCAGGAACAAACCCTGCCAGCACCTTGATCTTGGACTTCCAGAATTGTGAGATAATAAATTTCTGCTGTTTAAATCACCCAGTATGTGGTATTTTGCCGAGGCCACCCAAACACACTAATATGGCAGGTGTATAGTCAAATAGCTATTACAAAATGAAAGAAAATCAAAAGGAAGTTGAGCTACATCCCTTCATGAACCCAGCTGGAGGACTGTGACTTTGTCAGCAGAATGGAAATATTTAAATCCTGACCTAACCTTTCTTCCCAGTACCTTTTAAATAGCTTTGTTATGTTGAGTGTAGTATAAACATGTAGTATAAACATGCACTGTAAATTCATCATGTTAGGGAAGGATGTTCTAAACCTCAATTTTTATAACTTCCTAAGAAAGAAGTAACAGAATAAATATGGAAGAATTTTGTTCTGTCTTAACTTTTCTATAAACAATTTGTAACTCAATTCTTTTTATTTTACTTTCCTTGATCATCATTTGGCAAAAGGAAATGGAAAACAACATATCTTGTTATGTTTATACTAAGAAAATTCTGGCTAACTTTGGGAATAACACTCTTAAAAACAATAGGAAGTGTAAAGGCCTACAATTCAACAATGACTTAGTAACTGCTAAATTTAAAAGTAGAAGAAAAAAAAAGGAAAAACAGAGAAGTCAAGAAAGAGAGTATACCAACTAGGATACTTTTAATGGCAAGGGATAAAATATCTAGTCCCAACAGTCTTAAATAATAAAAGTTCTTATGCTCTAGTTATTGAGAAGAGTGAAAGTCATGCTTCAGGTATGGTTTGATCAGGGTGCCAACTCTATTTCTGTGTTATTCTCTCTAGTTCATATTCATTTTTATCCTTAGGCTAGTTTCTCTAATGGTAGCAGAACATTTATATTAGCTCCAAGAATTCACACGAATATCCTATGCAGAGAGGAAAGAGAGTATCTTTGTTAGGCCAGTTTATGTACTGGTCCACACTGACACACAGGTTATGTTTTAAACTTTGTGCAGACTAGCCTCGTAGCATCTTAACTGTCAGATAAAGTTCTAGGTCATGGAAAAAGTTGCCTGGACATAACTTTGGAGACTAGAGTTTTTTAAGAAAGAATCTAGACACAGTTCACAATTTGATTTGGAAATACAGAAGCTATGGAGTATGTGAACTGGAGGATGTGTACTCTAAGAGACTAAATTGTAAAGAGAGACAATAGGATCTTGGATTAGTTCCTAAGGCTGCTGTAACTAACTATCACAAACTTGATGGCTTAAAATAACAGAAATTTACTCTCTCACAGTTTGATAGGCCAGAATTTAAAAAATCAAGGTATTGGGAGAATTGGTTCCTTCTGAATATTCTGAGGATAAATATTTTCCATGCCTTTCTTCTAGCTTCTAGTAGCTGTAGGTAACCCTTGGCATTCTTTGGCTTTGTTACACATCTGTCCAATGTCTACCTCCAGCTTCACCTGGCATTCTGCTCTAGGTCTCTGGGTCTTCCACTTTTCTGCCTTTTATTAGGATATTATTGTTGGATTTAGGACCCATTTTCAATCCAGGTAATAATCACTTTATGCCCCTTAACATAATTATATCTGCAAAAATGCTATTTCTCAGTCAGGTTACATTCACAGATGTAATGAGGATTAGTACTTGGATATGTCTTTTTCAGTCCACTGTTCAACTCACTATAGACTTATTGGAGGAAATCACCATCAATGAAGGTTCAGATGGTAGATGAGCAGAGATTCTAGGCACATCATGACACTATGCCTAATATTCCAACCAGGAGAGGATATGGTTTAAAGCAATGGTCTTCCAAGTAGAGAGAAATGAGACTATCTCGGAACTCCTATTTATAATTTTGCTTATCTAAGGAAATAGGAAAGGAATGGAGGTTTTCTTCATACTGAGTATATTGATTGACATCATGATTTGCACTGGGTTGGCTGGTCACATGGATATGCATATGTCATGGTATAGGAGATGTCCTGAATAGGGAAGGGGGTTGTTGATAGTCATGTCTTCATTCATCTACTTGCTTTCCAGGTACTGTAACCCATTGGTGTATACCTGAGCCCCATTAAGTAGAGTTGTAAATATTTTCTACTTTTAACTAAGATGACCCTCACCAAATGAACAAGTGCCTTAAAATACTGCTACTACTTGAAGATAGTACTAATGCATGAGTAAACAGAATAAATGGGAAGAGCTGATTCTTCTGCTCTTAGCATGGACTCTCAACACCCAAAGATGAGATAAAAGTCATGGTAATCTAATCAGAACTGAAAAGCAATTAGGTAATACAATTCTAAATTTTTAACCAGGAACTATTTGTATCATGGATTGCTATCCACCGCTGTTCGTTGTGACCTTCATTTTAAATCTGTGATGTGTCTCAAGACGATAGTTATTTAAATGTACATATTTTGCGAGTGTAAGTTCAAATATGTTTTATTGCTAAGACAATACAATTTATAAAGTTTGGTTGCTTCTTGTTTAACAAAAATAATAACACTGCTTGGGATCTAGTATTTCTACCTGAGAAACTCTCTGAGAAAGTATGGGTCATGAGAGTTCGATGAGTTGTTTGGGTGGCTGGAAGACAGAACCCTAAGTCAGCAGCCCATGGAGGTCAGAAATTAAGTGCCCACCTAAATGTCCTCTTGTATTGCCCAGGGTCAGTCAAGCAGAGCATAAGCCAGAGCTGTGGCTCCATAGACCGTGCCTGGGATGATTCCCTGTGTTCGCCTCCAGTATTCCTCCTCTGTCCCCACCACTGATACTTATTAAAAGATCCTATGAGTCAGAAAACTGAGTGCCTCACTCTTCAAGATGGCAATTTCCCAGAGAACCAGCACCTTTAGTTTCCCTGCAAGTATGGTTCAGCTGAATAGCTGTGTAGTGGTGAAAGCAAGGACAGGGGGTGGGGGACAGAAAGGCAAGAAAATGGAAGAGGCAGAATTTGAAGCTAATGTGTTGGGTGAGAATCTTAAGCAGCATTCTGGTCTAACTCATTTAGTTAACAAATATTTACTGAGTGACCCCTGAGTGTTGGTCCAGGGAGATGTATACAAATAAGGAGTGTGTGGTTTCCCAAGCCTTGTGGAGTTTAGAGTCCATGTCAATATATTTCTTTGTAGTTACCCTCTCACATTTTCCTTTTGTACTGGTCCAGACACGTTACCTTTAGGTTCATTTTTCCTCTTTCTCTGCCCTGCCCCTTATCACAAAGAGTGGACACTTGGGGCTGCTTCCCAAGCTGGTGTTTGTTTGTTTGTTTGTTTGTTTGTTTTTACAATGGGGTCAACCAAGAGAAAGCATTGGTGGGAGATAGAAAAGGGAAAACCAGGGCACTTTTTCTTCTCTAAGCCTTAGGGGGAGATCAGCACTGGCAGCTTCTCCTCCATAATCCACCTTTTGTATCAGGACCATCCTGATTTCTTTGGGCTCTGGTAATATGGCTTCTTTTCTCTTTAGTTTGTTAACTTTTTCTTTTTTTTAAAGATTTATTTATTTTTTTAGAGAGAGAGAAAGTATAAGAGGAAGAGGGAGCAGAGAAAGAGGGAGGCAAGCAGACTCCCAGCTGAGTGCAGAGCCTGAGAGAGGACTCCATCCCAGGACCCTGAGATCATGACCTGAGCTGAAATTAAGAGTTGACCACCTGATTGACTGAGCCACCCAGGTGCCCGTTGCCAACTTGTTAACTACCTATGTAAACAATATCCTCCCTTGAATTTCCTCACTTAAATACAAGTACTAGTTTCTACTTCTCTGGTTGGGAACCAATTAATACACTGTTTAAATCAGAAGTAAAGAGGTGATCATTATTGAAATATTATACTTTACCACTTAGTCGCATAATGCTTTGCATCTGCTTATGATTTTACTTTCAGTCAAGAGTTTTTTCTATATGCTTTTCCCTTTTTTACCTTAGGAAATTGCCAAGAACTAATTTTATTTTCAATATCCTAGAGGGTTATTGTAAGAGAAGAGATGGAGTTGATTGATAAAGCAAAATCCATATTTATAATTGGTGCATCACAGATCAATCTATAAGATGGCAATAGATCCTAATAAGAATTTTTTCCCTCATTTCCTCTTTGCAGAGAGATCCCTGAAAGCACATTATCTTTAATAGGAAATTTTTATTTATTATCTTTTAAAGGTTTGGGAGGATGAAGAAGAGTTTTAAGGGAGAATTGAGAAGATGAGATTAGGAAAGGATTTCATGCAATGAACCATACATAAAGTAAACCTTGCATGGTCTTTTCATATGCAAATGAAGCATCTGTCCTATTTTCAGGGGGTCAGGTTCTTGAGGTTTATCAGGAATGGGGAAGGTTTTATAGATAAATTCATTCTCTCTCCTGCCTAATCTACCCTTCAGTAGGTAGTAAGTGCAAAGAGAAAACTACAGTGTGGGACTTGGTAAAGAGAGGGAGTTGTCAAACTATTACGGCCTATGGGCCAAATCTAGCCCACATCCTATGCTTATAAATAAAGTTTTATTAGCACATAGCCACACTCATTCATTTGCTTATTGTCTATAGCTGCTTTTATGCTACAAAGGAAGAGTGAAGTAGTTACGACATAGGCAGTGTGGCCTGCAAAACTAAAATGTCCATTTATGAAAAGATACTTTTTCCAACCTTTGCTGTAGAGGACACTGTCTGTTCTAAAGAAGGGCATTTTGGCCTTTTGTCTTTTCAGATAAAATGTCCCTGGAGCACCTACTAGTGCCAGGTACTGTCTAGATGCTATGCAGAATAAAAGCATAGATTAAAAAAGAGTCAATGTACTGGAACGCTCCTTACCCAGGCTCCCTCCCATAATACATCCCAGACCATCCCAACAACACCCTAGGCTGCTCTAGCCCTTCCTACTCCATAACTCCCCTTTTTTTTTCTTCTTTTATTATTTTTAAATTTCCTTATTTAAGAATTGTTGACACACAATGTTACATTAGTTTGAGGTATACAATATAGAGATTTGACATGTTTATACATTATGCTGTATTCATCGGTCACTCCCAGGTACCTCGATGGTCTCCCTGCTGGCTTGTCCATCTGCCTGCTACAGATTTCATTTCAGTCTCTGAGGATCTTCCTTTCCCAAACAGGATTAACCTAAAGAGACCTTAGATACTGGGGAAGAAGAAGAAGAAAAAGGAGGAGAAGGAGAAGAAGCATGGGGGTGGGGGGAGGAAGGGGAGGAGAAGGAGGAGAAATAGTGTAGTTAAGGAATTCATTAGGTAGTAGAGATGCACACAAAGACTGTTCCAGAAGATAAAGAATTTGCTTCCAACTAAAGTGCAGCCCACACATCAGAGATATGGATTTTACTTTCTTTTCAAACCAGGAAGGCACAAGGCCTCCTAGGCATTGAAAGAAAAAAGGACTGGACACATTATTTTGTGCTGTCAATTCATCTTATGGGACCTCATTACTTCCAAAGAAAGTAGGATTAAAAAAAAGATTAAAATTAGGTGAAAACAATTTTGGATTATTATCAATTCATTTGTCCATTTACTCATCAATATTTGAGTGTCCTCTCTTCCGGGCACTGTACTTTGTGGTGGAAGGAGATAATAAACATGGCAGGAAAGAGTCCTGCCCCCAGAAGTTTATATTTTAGTGGGTAGGTATTATACACACCCCCACCTCAGCACGCTGGCAGGGAAGTCTGTAAGAATCCAGTGGCGGCTTTAAGGGATCTTCAAATCAAGACACAAGGAGAATGCACAGTAGTGTTGACTCAGGAGAGCTGAAAGGTTGGAAAACATGAATTCAGGATTCAAACAGCCTAGGGTTGTGTTCGGTTGCCCTTTATCAGTTGTGTGACCTTGGGGAAGTTACTGAGCACCTCTGTGTCTCAGATGCCTCCTATCTAAAGTGGGGATGATGATAGTATCTAGCAAAAGAATGTTGTACAGGTGAAACGAAAGCTTGTTTGTAAAGTGTTTAGATTGGTGGGTGCCTGACACATAGTAAGTGCCTGGTGGTATTTGGTATTTATTCACAGAAGAACTAGGCTGACCCTTTGTTCTTACTTTAAAAGTGCCCACATTTTTTTTTTAATCTTTTGGGGTATCTCTGATTGGATGAGTGAACAAGTCTGAGAAGAGTGAAATGTTTTGCTCTTTATTTGTATTTTTTTTTTTAAAGCACTTGAGGGTTAGAAAATCAAGCTAGCATGAAGTTATAATTTAATTAGCATGCTGTGCTTTCTTTACTTGATTTCGAAAATTCACTCCATATATGCAGGACTGCTTTTTTCCAAAGTCCCCAAATGCTTTCTTTGAAAATATGCAGTTTTCCATTGAGTCATGAAGAATAGCAAAACCAAATTATAATCATCATTGTCATGTAACATTTACTCAATGTCTACTGCATACTGGTTTTACAAGTCGATCTAACATATTTATTGACTATTTTTATCACTCATTGAAATTCCATGAAGCTAATGTCCGTGTCCTCATTTTTCAAGTGAATAAGCTCAGGTTGGCAGATAGCTAAGATGATACTCCCAAGTCAGAGTAAGAACTTATTCCCTATTGACTCCAAACTCCATGGTCTTTCCTCCCTGTTATGTGATGTGGTCTCAGGGCACATGAACCTATAAGTTAACATTTAAAATACTTAACGTGTTCTTTTAATAATAGGGTGTTAGTAAGTTGAGTTATATTTTTTCTATCATTTATCAATCATAAAAGCATCACATATTTACTAAGTTTTCAGAAATGAAGGAAACTAGGAGGAATTTGCATATCAGCCATAATCCCACCCATTAGAAATACCCATTATTAATATATTTTATATATTCTTTTAAGATTTTCTCTTTTTATATTCACACAGATATACATTCCTACACACTTCCTTACTATATCTTAATTCAGATTTTTTATTAAATGTCATCAAGAGTTTCTGTGCCATTTTTTTATTAAACAACATTATTTCCATGTTTGCATCATGTATCTTTTTTTTTAAGTATTTATTTATGTATTTGTCAGAGAGAGAGAGAGAGAAAGAGAGCACAAGCAGACAGAGGCAGAGAGAGAAGCAGGCTCCCCGCTGACCAAGGAGCCCAACGTGGGACTCGATCCCAGGACCCTCGGATCATGACGCAAGCTGAAGGCAGTGGCCTAACCAACTGAGCCACCCAGGCATCCCAAGCATCATGTATCTTTATGTCTACAGCACAATAACATTTAACCAGATATTTTGAATGAAATTAAATATATTTTATATTTATTATAAAATTCTAAGTAATTTTATAATACAATGTTGATATTTTTTCTTTAAAGATTTTATTTATTTATTTGACAGAGAGAGATACAGCGAGAGTGGGAACACAAGCATGGGGACTAGGAGGGGGAAAGCAGGCTTCCCGCTGAGCAGGGAGCCCGATGTGGGGCTCGATCCCAGGATGCTGGGATCATGACCTAAGCCGAAGGCAGACGCTTAAAGACTGAACCACCCAGGTGCCCCAATGTTGATACATTTTTGACCCTCTGATTATTTAGAAGGTAAATTCCTGTAAGTAGAATGGCTGGGTTGAAGTGTTAAATTATTTTAAGACTACTGATTGTATATAGATAAATCGTCTTCCAGAAAGACCACAATTCCATGCTAATTCATCTAGTGCCCTATTTGAATATAGCAACATCTATATAGTTTCCCCACATTAGTCACCAGGAATTTTATTAATTTTCAGGTTATATTTGGAACTGGACTGAACAATACAAAATTTTTTAAGACATACTGCTATCCCCTTCTACAGATGTATAATCCAAGATAAAATTATTCAAATTATCATCCCTTTACTCACTTGATATTTGTTGAGCGCCCATCATTTTCAAAGAGATAACTGATAAGGCTAGGTATTAAAGGTAAAAAAAGTTTCGTGTGTTTCTGACTCTGTGTGTGTGTGTGGTGGGGGAGGTGCTGATGTGGAGCATTCCCACAAATTTCCTTGAATCTTCTAAAATCTATGGAGATGACAAGAATTCCTAGTATAAGAGGATCTCTAGCAGTATCGTGGTAGCTAAAGTTTTCTGGGGGAAAAATAATCTAATTCCTAAAATACAGAAATTTATTTCAAAGCAACATCTCACAGTTCTATACTTCATTACATTACTACTTATACCAAGGAAACAGAGAATTGAGTTCTGGATTGTGTAGCCCTGATACCTTAGTCAGAGCTGAGGGGCCTTTGACTTCGTGACACCAGAAGTAGGCACTGTGAGAAGCAGAGAAGACCAAGGAGTAATTCAGGCAAGTTGATGGTGAAGCACCAGAGCAAAGCCAAAACAATGGCCTTAAGAAGGAAGTGATGAACCTTCTGTGCGCAGAGGCCTTCTTTGGCTCCTTGAAAGTTCCCAAACTCTGTTATGACTTCTATAAAGCTCAAGCATATTTGAGGTTTGGTTCTTCTTCTGGGGATATTTTTAAGGTTTTCTTTGGGTTTCTATGAGACCTAGATTATGGTAAATCTTCATTATTTGGAGAAGGTATTATCTTTCTTATTTGATGCAATCCGAGTAAACCTCTATTTCTTATTATAAAGCTTAAACTAATAAAGCAAAAGGAGTTCTGAGGGTTCTGAAATATTAAGCTTTTCCATACCCTGTGTGCCATCAGCAATCATTAGGAAGACAGAGCTGAGAAAGATACAGGCAAAAATATAGCAACTAAGAATAAAAAAGAGAAAAATATTGATCTTATTCCATAATGGGAACAGTTTCCCTGGATGGATAAAAGTCATTTGTAAGACGACCTTTCGATTTAAAAAATTATGAGCATATTAATATTATAGTACATCTTCTAGCCTCTACCTGTTCAAGTGTCTGAGAACCATGTAGAGATTTGATAGCAGAAAGAAATATATATGCAACTGTAAATCTTTCTGTTATCTGTAAGCAAAAAATGGGCACTATAAATAAAAGGCACTGAAACAGGCAGTGATCCCACTTGAAATTAAGAGAGTAGTTGAGCACCAAAATAATAGTAACAATTGAGAAGAAAATGTCCCCTGCTACAAAATTCTCAGTAATTCAACTTGTATTTATATAAATAATCTTCCCCAACTTTCTTTTGTGCTCAGTCTCTTAATGGCCAAGTTGTCAGTGGGAGGACAATTAATGCTTTATTCATTAAAAAGTTTGGAATAAGAAAGGATCATCCCCCTTGGTGGAAAATGCAAAAAAAATTCACTAGTGATAGGTTTAAGATCTTCCTCTCCATATCTCTTTGAAATAACTTTGAATATTTCATGAAAGGGTACCTGGGTGGCTCAGTGGGTTGAGCGACTGCCTTTATTTCAGGTCAGGGTCCTGGAGTCTCGGGATCGAGTCTCACATCATGATTCCTGCTCAGCCAGGAGTCTACTTCTCCCTCTGATCCTGCCCCACTCTCATGCTCTCTCTCTCTCCATTCTCTCACTCAAATAAAAAAATAAAATATTTAAAAAAGAATATTTCATGAAAGACAATTTTTTTTTCTGCCAACACAATTTTTAAGACCTTTAATGATAACTAATCTGAAAAATGTTAGAATCTAGGTACAGGAGCTTTATATTGAAACACCTAACATAAAAAGTACATGTTAAAAATTAAAATCAAAGCTGATTATTAGAGCAAGGCTATTGTTTTTTTCTTTATAAAACCTTTTTATTATAGAATATTTGTGCATTTTTTATTAACATATAATGTATTATTTGCCCCAGAGATACAGGTCTGTGAATTATCAGGCTTACACATTTCATAGCACTCACCATAGCACATACTCTCCTCAATGTCCATAACCCAGCCACCCTATCCTTATCCCCTCATCCCCAGCAACTCTCAGTTTGTTTCCTGAGATTAAGAGTCTTTTATGGTTTGTCTCTCTCCTTTTTTTTTTTTTAATATTTTATTTATTTATTATTTATTTGACAGAGATCACAAGTAGGCAGAGAGGCAGGCAGAGAAATGGGAGGAAGCAGGCTCCCTGCCAAGCAGAGACTCCGATGCTGGGTTCAATCCCAGGACCCTGGTATCATGACCTGAGCTGAAGGCAGAGGCTTTAACCCACTGAGACACACAGGCGCCCCTGTCTCTCTCCTGATCATCTTCTTTCATTTTCCTTTCCTACCCCCCACAACCCCTGCCCTGCCTCTCAAATTCTTCATATTAGAGAGAGTATATGATAATTGTCTTTCTCTGATTGACTTATTTCACTTAGCATAATATCTTCTAGTTCTATCCACGTCTTTGCAAATGGCAAGATTTCATTTCTATTGATGACTGCATAGTATTCCATTGTATATATATGCCACATCTTCTTTATCCATTCATCTATTGATGGACATCTAGGTTCTTTCCATAGTTTGGCTATTGTGGACATGAGCAAGGCTATTGTTAATCAGAATGCAACTAATTAGAATTGTTAATTTAGTAATTACTTTACTGTGATATAAAAACATCGAACACATACACAGACACACACAGGTTGGTGGGTATATATGTATGTATTTACTCTTTGGAGAAGAGTGGTAATTGGCTTCATTTATTCCATTTTATGGGTGACTCATTTAATTAAAGAGGCTTGCCTAAAATAATGGCTACCATATTTATTAAAATATAAGACATACACACATTTAAAAACAAAATAACTGCTTGCCAGCTAAGTGGAAAAGAGATTTTTGGGATGGAGTCATGGCTGCCTAAGTCTCTATGACCATGCAGGGAGGCCCATCTATTCACCTACAACGTTAATTTTCCTGGTAGCACCACAATCAATTACATTTTAACTTATTTTTATATTCTCAATTTACCACTAAAATTTCTTTTAAAAATTTTCCTTAGGACACCATTTGCAATGAGAAGCTATTGTATATGAAGTAGACAGCATGCCCCATGCTGCGGGAAGCCCTCCAAGGCAGTAGAAACTGCTTGATCCTTCAGACTAAATCTGAGAAATCTCAAGGACTGTTTTGTGATTGATCCGTGTGTCACAAAAGACTATCACTTAGGCAGAGAACATCTGTCAAAAGCATCTTGCTGATATTCTAGAAAAGCTACTTAACTTAATTTTTAGAAATACGTAATTCAATCAGAGAAAAATAAATGAAAATAAGAGTTTTGGCAAATAGGAAATAAAGATGAAAGCTTGTTATTGCTTAATTGTACCATCACTTCTAGAGGGACTGAAGAAGTTAAGATCCTAAATTGGAGGATAAAAACAACAACAACAACAAACAAACAAACAAAAACACCAAGCTTTCCCTGAAGAAGCTTTATAGATCCACGAATGACAAAGCCATTTATGACATTTGTTAGATTGTATGTGTAGAGGTGTTTTCGACTTTTAAGTGTTGCTACTGAAATTTAAGTGGTAGCCTATTAATGAATGTTTACCATCGGTTAGCTCTTTCTTCTACCACTACCTTCCTTCCCCCAAAGCTGTTATTAAATTGATGATGAATTTTACTTCAAATAGTAATTTAGCATTACAGAAAATAGTTGTTGATAATAAAGATGTAACCAGAAATTCAGGACTCCAAGTTTCAAATCCAGTAACTTGCTGAAGACTTTATATCTACTGTTTTGTCCTGCTCCTGTCTTTTGCAAAACAAACAAACAAACAAAAAACAAATAAGAAGAAAACCTTATATAAAACTATCTTAAATCTCTGATGAGACATATTGTAAGAGACCACTGCTCCCCAACCCCGCCCGCCGCCCCAAATAGTGTTGATACTTATCTAGGTGAAATAGTCACTCTTCTGACACGGATAGCTAGAGTTTGAGAAATCATCAGTCTCAGTCTCTTTCCCTGCTTCCGAAAAGGACTTCATCATTCCAGAATAGATTGTTACCTAAAACCAAAAAAAAAAAAAAAAAGTCTACAATTCCGTGTGAAAATGAAAGTCAGTGGTTTTCAAATTTTTGAACCAAAATCTTATCATTACTTCTTGGTTTCCCTTTTGTCTTTCACATTGTATATCACTCCAGTCTTACACTGTTCAGTATGATAGCCACAAGCCACATGTGGAGATTTGCATTTAATTTAAATGAAAATAAAAATTCAGTTTTTCTGTTGCACGAGCTGCTTTTGAACTGCTCAAGAGTCACATGTGACCAGAAGCCACTGTATTAGAGAGATATAGATTCTTTCTATCACTACAGAAAATTCTACTGGACGGCTCCGTACTTTAATAAAATGAAAATCTATTCAAGGATTCTTGGATGCTATTTAAAATGAACATGGAGGAAAATGATCTTGCCTCAGGTTGTAATCAGTAGATGTAGACATTTGCATGTTAAATTTGTAAGGTGAGCTAGTCATAGAATTTGATAGCTGTAAGGACCCTAGGAGGTAATTTAATATAGCTCCTCTTATTTTAATGTCATGGAAACTGAGGTGCAGAGAGGTTAAGTGTTTTGTGTAATGTCACCTAGGATTTTGTGACAAAGTTTAATCATCAGTATTGATAGTGACACACATACACAACTTTTGAAATAAGGATATAAAATTAATTCTTGCATGGAAACCAGATGGAGTTCCCATTCAAGCAAGTCCAAAATGTGAATGTGCCCTGACACACCAAATTCAAAGTTCAGTTTGAGAATTTACTGTTTTTATCCAGTCACTCTGACTTCTAGCATTTGGTCCATTCAATCAAGAATATCTCTAAGTGTGCCCTAAAACAGTTTATTTGGCTTTGGCAAAACACTTCACTTTTGTGAGGTGTCCATTTCGCTCGACGTGTAACTAGTTGAGAGTGGAGGTCTAGAGTGAAAGGTAATGAGGGGAGAGACTCAATTCCAGCCTAGGTATTGCTCCTGTACTTGGCTCATTCAGCAGGATCCTGAGCTGTCAGGCAATTTTGCACTAAATCTCACATTGACATTTACCACTATTGTGACTCAGTCCATTTGGTCAACCATAACAAATGGAGGGGGTGGCTTATAAACAACAGAAATTTATTGCTCACAGTTCTGGAGGCTGGAAGTCCAAGATCAAGGTGTAAGCATGGTTGGGTTAGGGCTCTCTTCTCAGTGACAGACTTCTCTTCGTGTCCTCATGAGTAAAAAGGCCTAAAGAGTTTTCTGGGATCTCCTTTATAAGACCACTGATTCCATTCATGGGGCTCCAACTCATGACTCCTATGCCTCATGACTGCATACCTCCTAAAGGCCCTAATCACTCATACCATCACTTCTGGGGGGTAGGATTTTGACATCAGTATTTGGTGGTAGGAGGGGGGAAACATAAACATTTAGACCACAGTGGTAACCTGGCACACGGTTAGGTGTATCTGTTAGCCTGCCAGCCCACCCTACTTTCTGCAGAAAGTTTCCCTGCCCTTGTTCCTGCTGAGTCAGGGTGCCCATGTCCACTACTTCTCTAACTTCTTCAACCTAGGTTACAGGTACATAGGTTTGTGCATCATTGGGTGCCTGATCCAATAGCAGCTGATCCGTGGTGGCCCAATAACATGGGACTTGCAAGGTTCATTAGAATGAACTAGGTATCCAGTAGTTTTATATTTGCAACTAAGATGTTAAGAGACAAGGCCAGTTAGTAGTGAGGGCAATGGCCATAATTTAAGGTTGCCAAGATGCACAGAGGAATGGTGAATAATTTTGAGATATTTACAAGCAGAAATGATAAAATGTTCAGAAACTAAAAACAGAAAAAATGGGCAGTGGCAGAGGATGGAAGACAAGCACGTAGGAGAAAACAGAACCAGACAACCTGTTTAGAGGAGCCAAAATCATTCACAGAAGACAGGGTGGCCCTTGAGTGAGTGGCGACAAATTCGGAATGAGGCCCAATTCCAGTCTGTCAGAAATTTGGTTCCCTGATAACTTTTCCTGTTTGAGTCTCCATTAGTGCACTGGTCTCTTCAGTATAATTTCTCCTTTTAGTTTTTATTTTTTTTTATTTTTTTTAAGATTTTATTTATTTATTTGACAGAGAGAAATCACAAGCAAGCAGAGAGGCAGGCAGAGAGAGAGGAGGAAGCAGGCTCCCTGCTGAGCAGAAAGCCCTATGTGGGGCTCGAACCCAGGATCTGGGATCATGACCTGAGCTGAAGGCAGCGGCTTAACCCACTGAGCCACCCAGGCGCCCCTAGTTTTTATTTTTTAACTTGAGCTAATCTACTAATGTCATGTAATTTGCAACCAAAATGTTCCTATCTAAACTGGGGCTAGTATCAATCTCAATAATTTGTTGCAAGGGTTAAAAGGGAAATTAAAGATGGCATTCTTTAAAACTCAATAATTTGGGAAAAACGAAGCTCAATTAAACAGGTCATTTTCCTAAAATTAAAGAAAAAAATTACTTAGAGTTCAGATAACACTGGGGTTTCCTGAAATTTCCTATTAATTTCCCCCAATTTCCAGTATCTATTGCAGTGAAAGATAGTTCCCAGAAGCCATGTGCTACTAGAGAGAGGGCATCAGGAAGCCTGAGTTTTTTATCACTTCTGTACAGAGATTATTGATGCCCACCCCTAACTGATTCTCCTTTTCCTTCTGGACAGACCAAATACTGCATTTTCCAGACCCTTGCACAAGACCACATTGCTGGTTCTGGCAATAGACTTTGCGTAGAATTTACCAATGCCATTTCTGAGCTGGGGCCATGACTAGCCCTGGCAGCCGATCACCTCTGTTCATCTAGCATGGTGATTCTAAAAGGACACATACTGAGAAGATGCACTCACAACATGGAAACTGCAAAAGTCTGCAAAGTCATGTCTTAGAAGAAAGTCACCTCCTAGAGGAGCACACCCTCGTGAGCTACACAAATTGCAACAAAGTTTGTATAAGCAAGAAATATTTTTTGAAAGCTAAGCCACTGAGATGTTGGAGTTTGTATGTTATACAGTGTAGCCTGTCCTGTCCTGATTATGCTAACTCTCGGTGCTTATGAGGGAAGAAGTCACTGCTTTTTTCTGAGCTCTAGAATCCTCATGCATACAATAGAAGTTAGACTAGATTGCCTCCAATGACTCTTCTAGGGTGTACTTTCATTCTTTAATTCTTCTCTAAGGCCTGCCCTACTTAATCTTGCAGATTTACTGAGAAGATGCTTTGAAAAGTAACAAGGGCCTTACCAATACATTCTTATAAACAAAAGATGTTGCTATCAAAGCTGACAGCTTCCAAAAGAAATCTTGCTATTTCTGAATTAAGCATTTGGAATGACATCAATTTTAATTTTTAATTTGGCTATGTGCAAGTTTTTATCTTTTTCAGAGGGAAGCTTTGAATAGACTTTTTCGTCCTGTTTTGCCAGTATTTGAAAGCACGGTTTTGACAGTGCAGATGACCATAACTGACCTAGCAAGTCTGTTAGCTCTTCCCTGCCCCTTCTTTTTTTGCCTTTCTCTATCACCCAGTTGTGAGCCTTAGCTCCGGTGTCCTCAGCTGCTCCTCTGATTCCATAGGTCAACCCCAACCAAAGCTTGTTGGAAAGCAGATGCTGTACAACAGTCTCCTGTTTGATCTTCCTGCCTCCAGGCCTGACCCCTTTAGATCCACCTTCCACATGGTTTCCAGGATGGAAAGGCCAGATCTAATGATGCAACTGCTCCTTGCATTGCTCTACATCTCCTGCAGAAGAAAGTCTGAGCTCCTCCCCATGGCATCTAAAGTACTTAATGTGAGGATGTGGGGGATAAAGAAGGCTAACATTTCCTGAGCATCACTGTGTGCTAGACCCACTGTACTTGATGTTTTTATGTATATTATTTAATCCCTTTAAATAGTCTTCTGGAATAGATATAGTTATCCCTCTTTTAGGGAAGAAAAAAAACTGGTTTCAAGATTTGTTTGCTTCCTTAGTGTTAGGGAAGAAATTTGATCAAGATCAATCATTCCCGGGACTATGCACTTATAACCTGTGTAGTACACTTCTTTGACTCTCCTAAACCAAAATGACAAATAAGAATATAGGCTTCTTTTTATCTTGTAAGAGGTCCAGCGCATAATCAAATAGAAGTGGTTTCAGGAAAAGTCTTGCAATTCATTTGAGAAAAGCTAAAGTAGTCAGCCAAGTGTCTCAGATGAGCCTGTGATTCCTTAAATCAATGTTCAGACCTCAGGCAAGTGGCAATGGGGAGTGGTTTGCGCTTTGAAATACTCACTTCCTCAACTATTCATAGGATTCACACTTTGATCTGTCAAGGGATGACACTTTCATTGCCTCTTTTATAGGCTAAATGCAAGCCTCCAAAAGCCACTAGGGAATAAACATTTTAAATGAGACCTGACAATGTGGCCTTCCAATCAGTTCTTCTGTTTCATGATTATCTCCATTTTGTCTGTACTGAGACGTTGTTTTTGTAACTATTGGAAAATTTGACTTTGCTTTATCTTTTGTTTTGATTTTTTGTGTTTATTTATAGAAAACAAAATGAATGTACTGAATATACATATATATTCATATATATGAATATATATACATATGTGTGTGTGTGTGTGTGTATATATATGTCAGAACAACAATGGAAATCATCAGAAGTATCAAGAGGAATGCTTTAGCTTCAACTGGACACCTTTTAAGATTTAAGCAGGACAGCTGAGTTTGTTTTTTTCTTTTTTAAAGATTTTATTTATTTATTTGACAGACACAGATCACAAGTAAGCAGAGAGGCAGGCAGAGAGAGAGAAGGAAGCAGGCTCCCCATTGAGCAGAGAGCCCGATGCCAGGCTTGATCCCAGGACCCTGGGATCATGACCTGAGCTGAAGGCAGAGGCTTTAACCCACTGAGCCACCCAGGCGCCCCCAGGACATCTGAGTTTTGAATTGTGAAGGAAAAAGACTCAAGAATATCCTCATTTCCTGGAAATGTTTCATGAAAAGATGTGCCTGAAGACCAAGTGTGATTGGGATTCTCTAAGATCGTTAACCCTTGGGGAGGGAAACCCTTCTCTCAACATAACACACGTGGTTTGAATCATGCAGTCTATCTTTGTGTGTGTTTTCAGAAAGATGTTGTTTCTTAGAGCAGAGGACATATGTGGTTTTCTAAGTTTTCTGCATGGAAAAGGAAGGGATTCAAATGCTTGAACCCTCCTTGTCCTAACATCATTCTTTTTATTTACTTGATAATCTTACTCAGAGGAGCTGTTTTTTATTTTTACCAACACTGCACTGTTGGCCTGCTGCTTGATTTGCTATGGAGCCAGTAGGCAGAGACCTCTCTGGGGGAGACTGATTAAGCAGTAGGAATTCGGGGAGCAGGTAGACGGCTGGGAGAGCCGGTGGAAGGGAGCCTGTGAGAAAGGCTATGGCAGCAAATAGAAACTTAGTCTGCCTCTGGTGACAAGATCTTCAGAGACTCTTCCTCGAGACTAGGTTTGCAGCTGGGAACATCAATCTCCCTCCTGACTGGGAGCTTATTAGCATTCTGAGTATCGCTTTCAATTAAATTTCTCGAATGCTCATTTAGTTTCTAGTTAATAAGGCAGGATTGGATGTCATGTATGATCCAGCAGGTTGTTTTTAAAGGATAAAAATAAAAGGAGCCCTGGGATATGATAAATGGCGGGCCCGGTTCCTCTGCCAACATGGTGCCCAAACCACAAGCCACTGTAGGCCTTGCAAATGGACATGGGTATTTTTAAATTTACTTTTCCCTAATGGAGGATTTCAAATATTCACTCTTAGGAAAACCAACACATTGTTCCCTGATGGCTTCCCGAATTCAGCTTTTTTAGTCCAAATTATTCAAGGTTTGTGTAGTAAAGGACTCTTACAAGTAGGGAACAGAGGTAGTTCTAAGGGGTGCTATAGATCGGAACTCTTACGCCCTGAACACCTTTTTTTCTGAGGTAATAATGCTAATAATAAAAATAATTTCAGTGAGAGTCATTGAATGTCTTCTATCTCTCTGTCCCTGTGGTCAGAGTTCACTTAATTTTTATATAATCCTATGAGGCAGAACTCCCATCCAACATCAGATGGTAAAGCTGAGGCACAGAGCTTGATTTGTCTGTGATCAGGAACTAGTTTGTACTAATAGAGAAATGGCAATCGTACACTTAAGAGTCAGTCTTCTGACCGACTTCTCAGTCTTCTCCTTTCACTCTTCTCCATCCTCTTCAAGTCTGAAAACATAGTGTGAAACAGTTTTAGCACTGAACAATCTTTCCATAGACTTACTGGCTGACAGCATACCCAAGAGGAAGCGTGACTGAGTGGGAGGCAGCAGAGAGAAGGGTCATGGCACCCTCATTGTGTCAGAAGAGTTGTGAAGAGAAGATGCAGTGAAAATCATCACTTTTCCCTCGAGACCACGTGTTTATGCCCTACCTGAACTCCTAACTCAGGGCAGTGGAGGACATCAAGTGTCCCCTGAATCCCCTAGGGCTCTGGAGGCAAAACCTAGACTGAGCTCCAACTCTGCCTTTTTCTAGTTCTGTGAATCCGGGAGAGTGACTCTATTCTGAGCCTGGACTATTTTCAAAGGCACGTCTCCCCGCATCAGGTTAGAAACCTTGACCCTTGGTCACAGAGGCAGGAACATGAAGCAGCCTTGGTCAGTTGCAGCACTGTATTCCTGCAGAGGTGCTGTTTGCACTCCTGTGAGCCAGGTCTGTCCAGAGAAGTACACTGTATTTAGAAAGAGTCTCAGCTTTGCCACTAAATACACATGACCTTGACTCAGCATTTGACCTTTCTCCATGAGACAAAATCATGGTTCTAACTGTTTATTATTCCACTTGGAGGAAGATAAACTGACAGCTTTCCATTCACTATTTTTGGGTTCTATAAAGTATCAGATATGGGGATAGGAAGTGTTTTGAGGAAAAATCTCTGTTAGGTGGTTACAAATAGCTACAAACACAAATAGCTAAAAACACAAAGATATTTTTTTTTAAATGAGTTTTTCAAAAAGACTGTGCACTGGGGCATGATGCCTCTTCTGAAATAGTCTTTGAAAACCAACCCACTCACGAGAAACTTTGTAATCTTTGGTATATTTTCTGGCACAAAACTCCAGACCGGTAAAGGGAGGGAGGTTTCACTGGGACAGAGTTTATAAAAGGCTGAGGGGTTGTGATTATAGCACAAGGGCTTTGCAGAGAAATGTGTAAACAGGAGACAATAGTGGCGTTTGAAGTAAGAGGCCCAAGAGAGAAAACGAATTCATGAAAAAAGGATGTTAAAATAAATACTTCCTGAGTACCTAATGCATTCAACAAAAAGCCAAACTTTTAAATATACATTTTCAATTGAAAATCAGAAGGTGGCAGTACCGCTTACTGAATAGATCCAGATGACAGCTCCAAGGAAACCTGCAGAGAGAATAAGCCATTTTGTAGGTTATGAGCAGCAGCTAGAAGTTTATCACTAAAAAATGAAATGATTCTCTGTAAAATGCACCCCTAAAATGTCTGAGTATCTTTGTGGCTTGGGCATACTAACCCAGTTATGGATGGCTTTCCCCTCCAGGATGCAGTGAGGCTTATCAGAACTTAGAGTGGGGCTCTGGCCCCTGTCTGACCTTTGGCCAAATTTCTTTCCATGAGAACTAAAGAGTAAAAGCCCACAGTGGGGTTGGTCCCCAGAATGACAGCACCAGAGCCACCTGGACATTTTTCAGAAACACTAGTTCCAGCCCTACTGGTCAGAAGTTATAGGTGAAGGTCAAGAAATGTGGGTATCCCACGCTTTCCAGGTGATTGTGGTGCACACTCACCTTTGAGAACCAGAGAGACAGGTGTTGAGACAACTGTTGCTATCCACACTTGAAAATGTGGGGCAAATCTTCCCTGTAGGAGGCTTTACCAATTCTCTGTGGTCTTCTTTATAGCTTAAAGCTATATATGTTCTTGAAGAACCAGGCTGGGCAAAGAAGAGTGACATGAAAGAAAGCAACCCCTTAAAAATGGACAGAACAATCTGTGAGAAATGGAGGACGAAAGTAGTTTCCTTTTTCCCCTCACATCATTTGAATTTCTGCCTACTTGCCAATAGCACAGAAATCTTCAGGAAAATAGCTTTATTTTAAGGTAATTTTCTTTTTCAGAAAGGTTTACAACTTACACAATGAGAAAGAAAGCTTTGAAAATGATTTTTAATTGTTCTCAGATAGAATAAATGCATAATAAAAATATAATGCAAGCTGACTGCTCCAACAGGAAAAGAAAGAAATGAGACAAATGCTGGAGGTGAAAAGTCAATCACAGTTAAAAAGCATAAAGACTCTTGGAAGAAGTAATTTTACCACTTTAATGGACATTGACTGAAGTCTAGTCCAGAAACAAATCGGTTTTATTAATTAATTGTGTGGTTTTACAGTGGAGGGTAGATAATGGGACCATTATTCCATGAAATAAAATAACATAACCACAAAGAGCAACACCGCAGACCAACACTGACCCCTCTGAGGACCTTGAAGAAAGGGGTCCTTCAGTGTGGCCACACATTTCCAAGATTCCATCTTAATTTAATGGATCTATAAAGTTCATTTTGTCATGACATCCAGACTTGATCAGTCCCTCAGAGATGATGTCCTTTTCTTTTCTTTTTTTTTTTTTTTAAAGATTTTATTTATTTATTTGACAGACAGAGATCACAAGTAGGTGGAGAGGCAGGCAGAGAGAGAGGAGGAAGCAGGCTCCCCACTGAGCAGACAGCCTGATGCGGGGCTCAATCCCAGGACCCTGAGACCATGAACTGAGCTGAAGGCAGAGGCTTAACCCACTGAGCCACCCAGGTGCCCCGATGATGTCCTTTTTTATTTATTTTTTATTTATTTTTATGTTTATTTGTCAATATTTTTAAGTAATCTCTACCCAGCCTGGGGCTCAAAATCATAACATCAAGATCAAGAGCTACAACTTTTAATGACTGAACCTGCTGGGTGTCCCTTTTTTCTTTTCTTTTTTAAATTTAGAGATGGTCTCTTTTTAATCAAACCCACAAGGGATTCCTATCAATATTACTTACCATGCCTTTTTTTTTTTTTTTCCATTTGCTATGAGCAGCAGAGAGTCTGTTAGCTGTTGCACACATAGTCTTCTTGGTCAACCTAAATGGAACGTCAAATTAAAATTAGAAATGTGCTTGATGAACATAATATTAGATCACAAGAAATTAAAGAGGGGTTTTAATATCCTAATGCATCCATCTCTGCTGTGGGGATAGACTTGTCAAACAAACCTGCTATTTAGTTTCATAAGTTGTGACATTATTATCCCTGGACAGTATGTGTTCTACCTCTCTCATTGATTTGTCCATATTCTGTCCTAAACTGATCCCCCTAGCCAGATGACATTTTCTTTCTTGAGGTATGCTAATATCATTTATTAGGATTTAGTTAAGTGCCATCACATTTCCAAGAATGCCTTGGTCCTGAGAAACATTTTTGTCAAAGATTAGCAGGACTGTGGTGCTACTCTTCTTCAATTACAGCTGTCATGGTTGAGTGACCCTCAGTGCCAGAACCCTGGAATGCCAAAGGGCTTAGTTCTAGACCTTCTGAGTTTACATTCCAACTGAGAAAACAGACCATGTAACAGGAAGCTATTGTTCAGTAGCATGGGACACGCAATGAGAAGGGAAGTGGTGGGCAATGGTCCGTAAGAGGGACTGTAGACCTTATTACTGAGGTCAAGGCTTCTTTGAAGAAGTGGTCTTTAAGTGGAGTATGAGGCCAGGAAATGGGAGAGAAGGAGAATTCTAGGCAAAGTCAGTGGCAGATAGCAGTGCAAAATTGCAAAAGGAAGGAAGAACACAACAATTTTGATGGATCAGATGAATTACTATGGCTCCACAACAGAGTAGAGGGAATGGGGGAGAGTAAAATGAGGAAGATTGGTAGAGATGTAAGCTGGGGCTGGATCAAATAGGATTTCATTAATGTTGCTGAGGAGTATGTTATTTCTGTAAATGTGATGGTGAACCAATTAGTGGCTTTTTAGCAGAAGAGTGACTCAATGTAATTTGTGTTCTATAAAGCTCATTCTGGCTATAGGATATACTGTGGATTGAAAGGGGGCAATGCTTGAGGGAAGACTACCTTAGTTTTTCTTGTTTTGTTTGTTTTTCTGTATAGTTCTGTATAGGAAACCTAATTATGACAGCTAACAGTTTACTCTTAGTATATGCCAAGCATTTTATACAAATTCCATTTAATTTTTGTAATAATGTTACAAGGTAGGTTACAGAAATGTCATATTAATATATTAACTGCACAGGTAAGATGAATTTCTTTTAGAAATTTAAATTTTTTAAAAATTTTTTAAAAATATTTTATTTATTTATTTGTCAGAGATAGTGAGTATAAGCAGGAAGGGTGGCAGGCAAAGAAAGAAACATGCTCCCCACTGAGCAAGGAGCCTGATGTAGGGCTGGATCCCAGGACCTCAGGGAATCATGACCTGAGCCAAAGGCAGACTCAATCAACTGAGCCAACCTGGCATCCCAACTGTTATGAAGTTTAAGTAACTTGCTCAGATCCCACAACCATGAAGTATTATGGTCAGGATATGGACTCAGTCTGTGTTCTTACACATTGGACCACTGCCTTCATGCTAGAGGAGAAGATGGTGTGAACTAGATAGAGGCAAAAGGG
This sequence comes from Lutra lutra, assembly GCF_902655055.1. NCBI lineage: Eukaryota > Metazoa > Chordata > Mammalia > Carnivora > Mustelidae > Lutra > Lutra lutra. The sequence goes on from NC_062280.1 coordinate 100,687,009, forward strand.
AAAGCAGAAACTACACACCTGAGAGGCACTAGAATGGGAAAGTCTTGGTGGTTGCTTGAAGATATATTGTGGGGTAGAGTAAGGGAGATGGTATGAAATCTTAAAGTTGGCTCACTACAATTTTTGCTCCCAACTTCAGTTGGACACTCTATATCTTGGATAGTTTAATCACTTGTTTTCTGGACCCATCTCTTTTTCTTCACAGTAGACTTCTCCAGTGTTCCCCATTCTTCTGCAGACACTGTTCTATTCCATCTCTCCTCCTCATCAAACAGTAGTGGATTACAATTCCTACTTTTTTTGTATCTTTGGCTAAGACTTTTGATGGTGTTCTTATTTTTTTTCCAGGTCCAAAAATTAATTAACTGGTTCATTATCAAAAGATTTAGAACATAATATGAAGAGCCAGAAATCAGTGATAAACAAGATCTCTTTACTTCCTACCCATAGTAATATCAAATAACAGCCATTATTTCCAGCCCTGCTTTCTCAGTCTTTTGCTAGAGAGGTTTTGTTCTTTTGTTTCAAATGCCTGAGCTGATAAGAGTTCCAGCCTCAGGAGGGACAAATAGGCAGAAAAGAAGTTCATTCACAGTAGAGCGCTGCAAATATGATTTGGTCACTCATTTCTCCAGAAATGGCAGGAGACTCTCTAACCCTCTTCTTTATATTTTAAATGTTGGTGGTGATGACATCCACTATTAACTTTTATTTTCTCATTCAGGGCCAGAAAGGCTAGATTTTGCTCATTTCAAATAGAATTATCATAGACTAGCAAATATAATCATTCCAGAGAAGGAGTCCATTTCTTCCATTTCCTTCCTCAGAAAGAACTTACATAAATTCTTGAGATAAAATGGAGAAGGCCTTGTGATACCACACTTTAGTAACATTGGTTTGTTAAGCCAATTACTTCCCAGAGGCAGGAAGAATTATCCCAGGGAAATGGGTCTAAGAAGGTCTCCGAGAAGATTGTACTTCTGAATTCTTGCTATTATTTGGAGCAGATAGAAATACTAATCTTTGTGGCATGGCATATAGATTACTTTGCTACACCTATCATAACAAGATACCATAGACTGGGTGGCTTAAGCTACGCAAATTTATGTTCTCAGGGTTCTGGAGACTGGAAGACCAAGGTAATGTGTCTGCAGGTCTGGTTTCTTGTGAGACTCCTCTTCTTGGCCAGCAGGTGGCGATCTTCTCCCTGTGTCCTCTGCAGGCCTTCTCTGGGTGCTTGCCCATCCCTGGTTATCTCCTCTTATGAGAGCACCAGTCAGATTGGATTAGGGTGTATTATTAACAGCCTCATTTTAGCTTAATTACCTCTTTAAAGGCCCAGTCTCCACAGAGAGTCACATTCTGAGGTACTAGGGGCCAGGACATCAACACAGCAATTTTGGGGAGACACAATTCTGTCCACAAAAGGACATCCTTGTATTTACTTTTACTGTTACCCAAAAGTAATGACAACAAAATAAAAAGAAGACAAAGAGCTCTGGCCCAGAAAAATATAGAACTATTACAATAATAACACCCAATTTTTTTAACATTTCCCTGCTTGGAGACCAGAAATTTTTCAGTGCTGGCAAAAAGGCAGAGGGGAATGAATATTTTCTGCTGGGTTACTGTACTTTTGGTTTCCTTAAAATGCATGGATTCAGAAGTTTCAAGAGTCCAGGTAATGTAAAAATCTTTCAAATAGTTTTCTCTCTCCTCTCTGTATTTTAAGATAATAAATATACTGATTAGTATCCATGTTGGTTCCATCCCTCTGCTTATGGGATTTTTTTTTTCTTTTTTAATGTGCAAGCAAATCGGCTTTTCATGAGGGTGACAGAGGATTTTGCTTATAACCAGGCATCACCATCAAAGAAGGAAATATCCTGGCCCTTTCATAAGCTTCCATGGTAACTTCCAAGAAGAACTCTGCAGGCATTTGAGGTACTGAATAAAAAGTTGAGTTTGTGAGAAAAGAGCACACAAATCTTGCTCATAAATTTCAGTTTGTTAATTAAGTTTTTCCCCCACTAAGATAGACATGCTGTCATTAACTAGAGCAATTATTAGGAAACTTCGGACCTTTAAAGGAGAATTTCTCAAGGTTTCACTCTCACATCTACAGCCACCTCCCAAAACCTCTCTAAGTCTTCTAATAGTCATATTTTCTCCCTATTTGCGTTGGAAGATGGTTCTCTGGTCCCATGCAAGCCTCCTTCAGCTACTCTCAAGACTCTACCCTTTTCTATTTCCTCTGAGATTTTGCATTTTCCATTGTCCTGTTCTAGACAATATCGCACACCTCCTTCTACTGGTTTCCTCCTAAGCTGTGAGCATGTTCATGCCTCCTCCCAATTACATAATATGTTGATAAATCTACTTATATGTCTGGCTACAGTCTAAATTTCTCAAGCACAAAACTTGTCATTTTATCCTGCATCCCCACTGCCTAGCATGGTTCCTAGCTTCCTCTTTCTTCTTAGTAGACAGCTGATGAATGAATGAATAAGTCAGTTAACATCCACACAGGGCAAATCCAGGCAAAAGTTTGAATAGTTAGTTGAAGATATTTTAATGATGCCAAATAACTGGGTACTATTTAGAAAAATAACATTAAGTTCAATGTTTGATTTCATGAAAGAGAAAGTTCATTAAAATAAGAAAATTTTAAAGTTAGTTATTTAGATAATGCAATCTCTGATAAGCACCAGTACTGATAATTTGGGTCAAGGTTATTTTCACCTTCATTTCACTTGGACAGAGTCAAGGGCTTAAATTCTTTGCAGAAAATGCTCCAACTTTCCATTTCCTTTTGGCTATGTGCTGCATGGTACCAACTAAGAAAGTAAATCCTGAACATTTTAGTGCAATACATGTACTTCTGATCACTTAGATTTTTGTCACAGTTTGGAAACACTCAGGCCATGAGAGACTCTCCCAGAGTTTTCAGGATTATTTTTAACGATAACCCTAGGGTGGATAACTATCTACTGAGTCAATCCTTCGATCAATAAGTGCTTGCTGAGCTCTTGCTAAATGCACAGTAACTGTGTTAAGCATTAGAAAGAACATGGAGACCTGTATGAATGTATCTTCCGTAATTATCACCATCTGATTAACAAAAGCCATAATTGCAGAACGAATTGGAAGCAGTAGAGAAGAAGTGGTTCTGGTCTTAAGGAATTGTTACAAGATTAAAAAATTAAAGCAAAAGAGTATTGTTATTTTCTGCTCATAGCAGTGACTAGGATAGGTGCTTATAGTATGCTAGATATTAATTGTTACCAACTTATTTAACTCATTTATTGGAACTAAATCAGACAAGTCTCCATAAAGCAGGAAAAATTCACTAAGACTTTGCCCTCACTTGAGCTAAACGGAGGGTCTTCAGCTGTGGCCTGAACCTGCGTCTGATTGAAGGTGTCTCCTCCATCAGTCTGGTCCCGGAAGATATCTTTCAGTTTACTACACATTTTTTAAAGCACAAGGCAGTGGTCTGTGAGGAGGCAAACATTTCTGCAGGAGAGAAATCTTGCTGACAGATAAACATCCCTCTAGCCTTTCCTGAGCCCTATTTGTAAAGAAAGCTTGATGGAAAGGGAAATCTGTAAGACTTCAAGGAGAAACAGAGAAGTGATAGAATCAATAGGAAGCATCTTTATTCCCATCTCAGGAAACCCAGAGATCCATGCGTTCTTATTTCAGAAGGCTGGCATCCAAGAATGTCACATGGTGACTTGTAATTACCGGAGCCCCAAAGGACAGCACAGGGCAGTGCAAAAAGCATGAGATTGGGAATCAGGTGACATGGGTTATGTTCTCAGCCCTGTCAAGGACTAGCTCTGTGACCTTGGACAAGACACTTCAGCCTGCTTCCTTGGCTATGTAGTACAGATTGTTTTGCCCACCTGACAAAACTTTCCTGAGAATAGAATGAGATAAAATATGTAAAAGCACCTCACACAGTGCTTGGCACATAGTAAGAATTAAAACCACAATTTATAGCTAAAGACCTCTTTCATGCATAAGCATGCTGCCTGCCTGGGTGATTGCAGGAAGGCTGGGAAGCTCTTACCCACAGCTCGCCCTCTCACTGCTATGGTACACCCCCGTGCACATAGCTTCTCAGCTGGTTGCTGAACTATCTTAAGAAGTGACAAATGGTTTCACCCTTTGTGGAGAAAATGAAGGCTGGGAAATGGTGTGACCATATAGCACGAGGTTAAAAGGGGAACTTGAGCTAGATGTTCTGTTCTAGAATCCTATTCAACCACTGCTTTGGTGTATGAACTTAGAGCTGAGTTAGTATTTTGAACCCCAGTTTCCCTATCTGTAAAGTGGAAAAGGGCAGAAATGTGGGGTAGATCAAGCAAGCCAGACTAAGGTCTAAGGAAAAGGAGAAGGACAGGTAACTGCCTAGACCCTGGCTCTTTCAGTGAATTCTCTGCCCATGAAATATACATGCTTGACTTGACCTCTGATGAGGAGGCACAGACTCTCTTCTCCACTTTGAGTCTGTTCTTCTGTATGTGTGAGATGCTCAAGGTGCCTTGTGGAAGCCCAGGAGCCCACCCCTGCAGACCTCACCTATCCTAGACAAGGTTCTCCCAGGGTACCCATCCTTGAAAACACAGCCTCCCCTCCTACTCTTCTCCATGTTGGCTTCCCTCTTTCCTAGTGTGAGGTTTCACTATCTTAGTTTGAAGCAGTATGAAAACATCAAAATAACATAATCCTTCATCAACATCTGACAAATGGTTACCATGCTGTAGAATGTTTTTGACATGTTTGGAAAATAAACACTAATCAAAATGAAGGAATTTTCACGGAGAAATTCTTCGAGTGATTTAGGTGTAGGAGTCTTTCTTTCCAAACATCCCTTTCCCTACCTTGTCCACCTGTTTCCAAGTCCTTTTGGGAACAAGCCAAGTCATCATTCGTTCAACGGATGCAATTGATTAATCATATGAATGACAATTGAAAGTAAAGGTACATCTCTTCTTAAAATTACAACCCAGTAGCTATCTGTCAGTTTTACCTGCCAAGCATTCATTTAAATTCCTCTAGTGACAAGACTTGGGTTGTCTTTTGTTGAACTTCTTCTCTAGTGCATGTGGTCCTATTAAGACGATCTAACTAAGGGCCTTGTGTTCTTAGGATAAGTGACGGAAAGTGCTAGCTCGGACAGAACTTCTCTTCTCAAAAATATAGCCCAAATGGCACTAGATTATTCATTCATGAATGAATGTTTAGATGTACACCTGTTCTTGCTGACTAGCTTTTCAGAGATACCATGTTCCTATCATTTCTATGATCAGGTTGTTCAACAGTTCCTCTGGTTCTGCAGGCTACTCCCTGCCGTCTAAGACATTTATGTTTCATTCTAAGGCAAAATGTATTTCTGTTACCTACAGCCAAATAACCCATATGATAAATCTAAGGAAAATACGACATGTCTTGAAAGCATGATGTTAAAGGAACAGACAGACTATAGCAATGGTCTTGCCATAATTAATTAGAACCTTTATCAAAGGAATGAACATGTTGTCTTCCCAAAGTTTCATCCTAGGTCAGTTGTTTAAATGTGGGATCCATTTCCTTCATGGACAGGTTTCTTCAGCATATCTTATATCTGAACCATAGACTTCATGACACTGTAGAATCTGATTATCTTGCACAATTTGAATTTGGGAAATTTGTCCAGAGTTATAAATTGAAAAACTAATTTGCTAAAGAACACATGGACACAAGATACTTAATATATTGTGGCATTTTTATCATTACAATAATCTGTAAGATCATTTAATCTTCATTTTTATGTTAGAAAGAACTTGAAGCTCAAATAGGCAAGAATTATTGAGCTCATAAATAAAGGATTTGGATAAAAATCTAGTTTTCCTATATTACAAAAGCCTGTACTCCTCTATACCAACAGAAGCTACTTCCCAGGCATCACTAACTGTCCCCGCACACCCCCCACCGACCCTAGCACAATAAAGAAGTATCTGGTTATCAGAAGGAATAAGAATAACCTGCATGTTTTTCCATAGTTATTCTGGGAGTCCACAGTTTTTTGGCAGTAGCAAAGGCTGGGAAAGGTGCACCAACAGAGAGCAGCACTGGGGCTGAAGGCAGTAAGAGAGAGTGTTAAAGGGGAAGGAGTTGTAAAGACTAGAGTGTCTTGCTTAAAATTCCTAGGGAACAGTCTATCCTCTTTCTGTCCCTCATGTTGTCCTATAGCGGCAAGAAGCAAGAGAGGAAAGGAGTCTAACCCCTTATTATCTGTTAAATTATATCTCCAACACCCTGGGGGGAAAAAAGAAGTTATGTTGAAATCCTAGTTCTCCATAACTGTGAATGAGATCCTTTTGGGAAATACAGTTTTCACAGATACAGTCAAGTTCAAATGAGGTCATTAGGCTGTGCCTAGCATTCTTATGGAGGGAGGAGAGCAACATGTGAAGATGGAGATACACGGGGGGGAGATGGTCATGTGAAGACTGAGGTGGGAGTGATGTTGCCGTAAGCCAAGGGACATCTAGGGCCACCAGGAAGTGGAAGAGGCAAAGAATGACCCTCCCCTAGAGGCTTGACAGAGAGCATGGCTCTGCTAACACATTGATTTGAACATTTATCTACCACAATTTTGAGAAAATAAACTGTTTTCAGCCACCAGGTCTGTGTTCCTAGGAAACTGAAGACTCACTCCTCAAAAACATCCCATTGAGACTCTCCTTTGTATCTGCTGAAGCATTAAGGGGGAGTCTGAGGCATCCACAGCCCAAGGCCAAAAGAAAAAGAAGGAAGAAAGAGATCTAGCCACCACCAAAAGGAAAGATTATTTTAGCCACAGATGAAATATCTGGAATCCAACTCACACAGTCCAGTGACATGCAAATTAAGGCAAACATGATGACTCTCCAAGGGGATTTTTTTTTTTTGAGCTTCTTCCTGTGATCTTTATGCCAAGGCATGGTATATCAAATATAGTAAGTTAATATTGCCCCCAAATCTCAGCAGATTTGTGTTTAGAGACATGGCAAAACCCAACATATGTTTATACATGGCTTCTAGGATCCTTACGAGTGATTTCCCATCCCTCTCCAGGAGGAGAACAATACTATATTGCTAGTTTATAGATGAATAGGAAATGACCTTTGTTTTAATATTAAGTGGAATTTGCTTTAATAAAAAAAAAAACCCTGAAGATTAGAAGAAAATGGAAAAATTAATTTAATTTGTAAAGTTAATAGGAATAAAGGCAGGTAAGATGGGATTTTTAAATCTTGAAAAAAAAACGTAACTATTTTAGTTATAATCAAGGAGAACATTGTAGAACAGGTTGTAATTCTTAAAAAAATTCTATTCCTTCGGGGTCTTATTTCTGAACAAATGTACCCGATATCAAATATACCATAATTCTGACCAAGAAGATATCATTAAGGCATAGGTATAATTATTACAATCTCTGTAAATGAAAAAAGGCAAGATAGATTTCAAATTATGTGAAATGTATATCCTGTAAAAGTGTGTTGAGAGATGGTCCAGTGAAGCAACTAAGGGCTCTCTAAAGGCTGATTCCCAAGTCCTCCTGTTGAGTTTGGCTATCAGTTCTACCAAGTAGCCATGTAACCTCTCTGTGCCTGCTCCCTCATCCATAAAATAAACATTACATAGTCAACTTGGCTTGCTCAACTGTATAATATGTGGTCATTAGGATTAAATGATTTAATACTTACAAATATGTAAACCATGAAGTTTTATAGTGCCATATTGAAGGTGCTTGATGAATATTAGCTTTTGATAATGATGTCTCCTACGAGCAGGGTTGCTGGTCCAGGTCCAGGTCTTGTTTCTTGTGGTAATCGGTTCTTGTTCTTGTCCTCATGTGGTTTAAGACTGAAGGTAATATGTATTCGAAGTAAGACACAAAGCTTTAGGTTCTAGATGAAAGAAATGATACCACTGGCTGAGGAGAACCTAAGCTACTTCCTGGGGATGGTGGCATTTGAGCTGGTCTTAAAGCAGACTGAGATTTATCCAAGGTCAGGATCCATAGAGTGATTGGCAGAACCAATGTACAGAACAGTGTAAAGATCCTGGCTTGACTCAGTGTAGGATGCCTAAAGATCATTGACTGGATATGCACATAGCTGGAAAGGTCTGATGGGAGTTATGCCTTGCTGAGGAGTTTGAACATTATTTCTATGAGCAACAGGGAGTCATAGACAATGTCTGAACAAAGAGTGACAAATTATAGCTTCAATTGTTAAAAAAAAAAAAAAAAAAGAGGGACGCCTGGGTGGCTCAGTTGGTTGGACGACTGCCTTCGGCTCAGGTCATGATCCCGGAGTCCTGGGATCGAGTCCCGCATCGGGCTCCCAGCTCCATGGGGAGTCTGCTTCTCCCTCTGACCTTCTCCTCGCTCATGCTCTCTCTCACTGTCTCTCTCAAATAAATAAATAAAATCTTTAAAAAAAAAAAGAAAAAAAAGAAGTATATCTAAGTAGACTATACTGAAGCAGAAAGAGAGACCAAATTGGAAGCTATTTTCAACAATCAGAGACAAAAATCAGTGAAAACTGAATTGTAGTTGAACTTGTCATTGGAAGGAGTCATGATTTGCAATAGGAATGACCTGACCTAGGACTGGTACGTGATAATCAGGAAAGGGGCAATTCTAAGTAGGAGCAGGAGAAAATGTTAAATAAAGAAAACTGTTGACACTGGAGAATAAATTTGAAATAGAAGCAGTTATCCAGAGAACGCAGGCTAAGAAAAATTTTTCCTGTAGGGGAGGGTAGATGAAGTATGACCCAGTGGCCAAATGCTGCTTGCTGCCTGTTTCGGTAAAATTATATTGGGACAGTTACTCTTATTAGTTTGATTTCTTTTGTTTGTTTGTTTTGTTTTGTTTTTAATCTATGGCTGCTTTGGTCCTACAAGGCCAGAGTTGAGTGGCTCAATCATAGAGCTGCAAAACCTAAAATACTCACTTTCTGGGCATTTACTCAAAACATATTCCTGACTCCTGATCAGGAATATGATGATATTAAGGTAAATCTCAGAAACTGGACTAGCTCTTGGAACCACATTGCTATTCCTTTTGGGGGTATATTGGAAATCACTTCTGAAATTTCGAAGACTTTAATTAGAGACTTGGGAACTAGCATTTTTAAAAGAAACACTTGGAAGGAGGATATGTCTGCTTCACAACATCATTTGCTACTTTATTGACAAAAGGCGGCCACTTAAACCTATGTAATGACAGATTTTTTTGCTGCACTAGAAAAAAATAAGAGGATTGCATTATCAGATTATTTTAATTCAGTCATGGAAGTTTTTAATCAAACCTGAACTCTGGTCTACATAGATGAATTGCATATAGAGCATAAAGATATTAATGGCTTGATGACTGCCCTTCAGGGATTTCTAAACCTCCATAAGCACATGTCCATATATAAAAAACATGAAAATAGAATAAGGCAATATTCACTGGGCCAAAGGAGAAGTAATGTGAGAGTTAATTTCCATTTCTTGACTTCTTTCCTTTATTCCTTAGAATTAGAGACAAAAAACAAGTGTTCGTGGCAACTAGAGAATGTTTTGAAAACCAGGACAATTTAAATACAAGTCCTGATATGTGGTTTCTCTTGAAATATGAGAAGAGCTGGCAGCACTGGGCTGGCTGACCTACTGGTTTAGAAGTCCTCTGGAGCTGAGTGGTGACTGCCCCTTCATGTGGGAAATGGGCTCTTCTGTTCACACAGTTCCTGTCATTCCTTCCTGTGTCACGCTGTGCCAGCTTCATTTATTTATCCAGTAGCCCCCCACCCCTTACCTGCAGAGGATGGGTTCCAAGACTCCCAGTGGATGTGTGAAACCACAGATAGGTAAGACATATACTGTTTTTCCCCTCTATATACATACCTAGGCTAGAGTTTACTTTATAAATTAGGCACAGAAAGAGATTAACAACAACAATAATGTAACAGTATGCTGGAATAATAGTCTTATGAAAGTGGTCTTCCTCTCTTAAAATATTGTACCCTACTCACCCTTCTTGTGATGCTATGAGGTGATAAAATGCCTATGTGAAGAGATGGAGTAAAGGGAATAGTGTAGCCTTAGGCTGCTCTCTGCTCCCTGATGATATGCTAGGAGGGTCACCTGCTCCAGACTGTGGTTGGTGGGTGTCAGTGAAAACCCAGAAAGTGAAGTTGTGGATAAGGGGGAATTAACGTATTAGCCACCAGACTTTCAAAGCACTTGACTTGCAACCCTCAATTTAGAAACACCGTAGGCTTCTTCCTGGTGACCAGCAAGAGAGAAGAGAGCCCCAGACTATGTGCCTGTTGTCCCTTCCTTGACTACTTTTGTGTCATCTTGCAATTCACTTTCATTTTATTGTTTCTTTATTGGGCCCTTGTTTTCCACCAGCAGGAAATTGACCAAAGAAAATTGGACAACTGCCTCTCTTCCCCACACTCCATTCTTTTCTCTTTCCCTCTCTCATCCTATTTTCTCTGATTCTGATCCTTTACCCAAATGTCTTGTGAAATGCCAATAAAAATAACTATGGTGACACATAGCTCAACAGATGTCCCAGGGGTTCAAAGAGCAGGGTCCTCTTTGGCTTCATCCACTTGGTTCTATTTCTGCTAAGCCAAATGCATTTAATTCACTCATTCATTTGCTCTGACCCCATTATCAGTCTTTTTTCCCCCTCCCTTTCTCTGCTCCTAGGGCAGAAAAATCAATATATATTTTAACAATTTTAAAAGGGAATTTAAAAATAAGTCAAAGAAGTGAGGGAACTAAGCCCCAAATGGGTTAGTGACCTGCCCATAGCTACAGAATTTAGCCATGAACAATCACTCCTCAGGGGAGAGAAGCCTGCGGGGTGGGACTTGATGTGTCTGGAGTCAAGGCTAGTTGCCAGAAAAGAGGAGAAAGGTTTCCAGAGGGCTGTGGAGGGTGGGCTGGAGAATAAGGCTAGAGAAGGTTTCCAGAGCATCTGTCTTCCTCTGTATTTGATGGGCAGAGCCCCGAGGAGCCAAGAGAGCCATTGTGCTTTAGAACTTTAGATAAGGAATCAAAGCAAACTGCTCTAGGGATTTTCTGGGGACAAGATGAAGATGAAAATGGGAATGAGTATCCTATGGAGAAAGGCACAGCTATCCTTCTCCAGCTACCTCATGCTCCTGCATCATTTAAGCATAAAATGGTTAAAAAGCAAAGCTTTTATGGAGAAAAGCAAAGCTTAACCCACCAATGGAACATTATCCCTGAAACAAGGGGACTTCCTAGGCTTCTCAAAACATATAGGTGTTTATATATATACATACATGTGTATGTATTCTCAGTGAGGCTACACTGTATATATCAGAGAGTTCTGAGTGATCTTCTGTGACACTTGAGAAGAAAGGTTAAGTGAAGAAGGACTGTTGCCTCTTTCTCTCAAGGAACCAAAATATAAATAATAGGGATAGAGGGAGGGTGGTAAGACTGTCCTTTCTTATCCCCTGTCCTGGGCATTTAGATGTGAGACACACACTCACAGTATTATTCCTTTAGGATGCATCTTACCTGACAACTTTCCTCTAAGAATAATAAATTATGTTCTTCACTAGTAAAAAATAAGTTTTTCATCTGTCTTTGTTTTTATCAGTTGTTTATCCTTTGTAAAGGTGGTAAAAATGAGATCTTTTATTTAAGGGCTAGAGGAAGGAATCTGAGACACAAATACTATAGCTTTTGAATGTGAATGTAACAAAGTCACCTACAATGTACATTTTCCATCATGTAGCTGCATTCAGTTGTGATAGAGAAATGTTAGCCAATATTAACATATAGGCAGATATGTAGTATTTTTAAATTAAAAAGTATATGGAATTGCATAAAGCTTATGAATATGTTTTAATAAATGGTTCTAAGGAGAAAATCTATAAAACCATTGCTAGGTCAAGAAACAGAACATTTTTAGAGGAAGATGGACCTCTTTGTGAGTTTCCATTTATCCTTGTGCAGAAATGCTCTCTTCTCTGCATCATTCCAACTGTGGACCATGAACTTCTGAGTCCAATGTGCTTCTAGTATTGTTCTTAATGACTATAGTCTACCTTAGTTGTTTCACTGTTACCAGAAATATTCCTTCAACTTTGCACTTCTATTACACCTTTGCTAGAGAACCTTTCTCCCCACTCAAACACTGGGTTATTTCTTTTAGCTAATGCATCTCCTTGGAAACTTGCTCTAAACCAGCACCATTCAAATTGTGGCCCATCAGTGAGGAACTGTAAACAGTTAGTTACTGGCCTGCTATGAAATTGAGTATAGAGTTTGTGAGTAAGCTCTTAAAATATTTATGGCAATTTGTCAAAGAAATTTTATGACTCTTGAAACTAGTAATAAAAAAATGGGCCTTGTATTTTGTATGTCATTTTTATTTCATTTTTTCTAGATATTCATTTTTATACTATTTTATGGAAGTATATATCCATGAAAAATTGGAAGTAAAACAAAATGAAACCAGCAAAAATCTGGCCCCACACCAGGAGGGTTTTTAGGATGTATTGCTATAAAGGAGCAAAAAGTGCTTGAAGAATACTTTTCAGTTAGTACAGCCTATGAGAAACAGGTACCTTGAGCATCCGAAATTCTCCAGTTAGGATGATGATAATTTTCTTCTCTGAGCAGAAAACCTTGGCATGCAAACCATGTCTTTTCTGAAGACTCAGTTTCCAGCAAGAATGGACTACTTTATTTTTACCAGTGTCTTCTGTGCCTCATGACCACAAACCCATCAGTAATAGTTAGGAATGACAAGGTTAACAATATATAAAGAGAAAGATTCATCCTATCATTGCTTTTCATAGCAAAAATACTAAAAATACAAAAACACCAAAAACCAAGGGATTAAGTATACTAAATTATGGTGCATACAATGAATGCACATGCCTGATACTCAAAAATGCTTGTGATAAAAGAATCATTTGTGGGCGCCTGGGTGGCTCAGTGGGTTAAGCCACTGCCTTCGGCTCAGGTCATGATCTCAGGGTCCTGGGATCAAGTCCCGCATTGGGCTCTCTGCTCAGCAGGGAGCCTGCTTCCCTCTCTCTCTCTCTGCCTGCCTCTCTGCCTACTTGTGATCTCTCTCTGTCAAATAAATAAATAAAATCTTTTAAAATAAATAAATAAATAAATAAAAGAATCATTTGTCATGGGTATTCTAAATAACGTTGTGTTAGGAAAACCATTTCAGGTGCAAAGGAATATAGTTAGTATGACAGATTTTGGTAAAGAAAACGTGTAGAGACACACATACATTAAAAAAAAATGGTATCAACAATTATCCTTGGGTGGTAGGGTTGTTATTTTTTAGGGTTTTTCCCCCTTTATGCTTTTCCATGTTTTGTATCAAATATGCTTTTAAAAAAAATGCTTAAAATATATGAACGAAATAGGGTGGGTAGAACAGCTTGGAAAGTTTGTAACAAAAATAGCAGGACCATTTGGAAAGATCAAGAGTCAAGTAGTCCAAGACAAATATGTGATGAAAACAAAGTTTTCATCACATGGGAGGCTGAGTGGAGAAGAGGAGGGTAATTTGCGCAATGACACCAGAATTTTGGAAGCTGTTTAAAAAAAAAAAAAATGGTAGTTGGATTCAGCTTCAGACCATAGAAATGAATATGTTGGAGGCAGAATGGGCACCAATATATTTTTTTAAAGATTTATTTATTTTATTATTTGAGAGAGAGAGGGTGCGCACATATGTGCACTACCCACACGCCCGCAGCAGGGAGACAGGGGATAGAATCATCAAGCAGAGCTCCCTCCCAGGACCCCAAGATCATGACTTGAGCGGAAATGAAGAGTTGGACACTCAGTGACTGAGCCACCCAGGCACCCCGGGAATCAATACTCTTGACACCTCCACAACGGTTCCCAGTATCTGCTAGGTTTCGGAGACATTGTGGATGCCAATTCTGTTCTACTGAATCGGTCCACGTTGTCCAACTGGCTGGAAACACAGGTTGCATTATTCCAAAGCACAAGACTAAAAGGAGAAGGAAGGGATTTCCCTCTCAAAAAAGCACTTGCTCCCCTCAGCGCTGATGGCATAAGGCTGCAGATGATTTGTGTGTAATTACAAGTTTTGGAAGCACCAGTTGAAATAATCTAAGCATTCTGAATATTAAAAGCTAATTCTTTAATGAGATAAAGCTATGATCTGGAAGTTGAATGGAGTGATTGCTTTGGGATATACAGAACTGCATCTAAGTCAATCCTCTTGAAAATGTTAATTAGCACCAAACAAAGAACAATGGAAGATGTTTGCATTCTTCCTTGGAGACCAAGATTGGGACAAGTCATTTTGCATGTGAGCAGAATGTGGAAATGGCAAAGAGATTTAAATAACAAATTTTAATAGGTTTAATCCCACTGGGAGAGACACTTTTGACTGTCTGTGACCTATACCAATTATCATGATTCTCCCCACTGGCTGACCATAATTTTAATAACTAATCAAACTCAGCCTGCAGGTTCTGTGAAATGCCAAATTTGTACAAGCACCTTTGCTAGTTACAAAGCTAGTACTTGCTACCTGACCTTTTTACAATTTCTCCAACTACTTATTCACACTCCAGTCACCTGTTTAAATGCTCAGTGTTGATTTGGTCCTTATTGATCCCAGGCCGCTACCTGTTTGGGCTGAGAAATGACCTTCTGTGGACATCTAGGGGGGCCTGCCCTGCTGTGAGAAGAATTCCAAAAGAAGCTGGTTGGAAATTTAATGCAGATCTACAAAGGTGGCCTGTGCAGATTCCTGTAGTGGAATGAGGTACAGTAGCCCCTGACAGTTGTCTAGGCCCAAGTGAGTTACACAGGGGAGAGGCATTAACGAATGGAATTAGCCTGAGGTCCCAAGAGCATCCAGACTGAAACAGGCACCTCAGAATTTTCAGTTTCCACACAGCCACCTCTCTCTGCATTTTCATGCATTTCCTCACTCCTTAGATAGTAACTTACATGTTTGTAGCTTGGGATAAAAACCTCATTAAAATCCCGTTCACTGCTCTGGTTCCTTGATACAGCGTTATCATCCTTGACTCGTGCCAGTGCTTCTAAAACTTTAATGTGCTCACCAGTTACCTGGGGATTTTTGTTAAAATGCAGATTGTGAATAGGTCAAGAGGTCTGGCATGAGGCCTGAGATCTGAATTTCTAAGCTCCCAGGTTATGCTTTTGCTCTTGGGCCAGACCACTCAATGAGCCATGAGACCCCAGCAGGGGCTCTCACACATTAGCGTGCCTTTTAGGCTTGCCCAAACCCCAACTGTTGGTTCCTGTTCCCGAGTTTGTGATTCAGCACTCTGGGGTAGAGCCAGGAACCTGCCTTTCTAATATGTGCCCAGAGGATACTACTGGTTGGGGCCCACACTTTGAGAACCACTGCCTTAGACTGTGCCACTCCCAACTGAATTCAGCTGTCACTTCTCAGAAGGACAGGTTGCTGCCCCTTCCCCAGAAGAAGTGCTCCCCCCCTCCTCCTCTGCTGGCAGTGTATCCAGGAATGACAATGGAACGATAATAATCTTACTTTCCAGCTATCTGTAAAATAGAGAGAAAGGGAAAGACTCCCAACCTTTTAGACACTGAAATACTACAGCAATAGAAAAGAACAAGAAAATGAAGCAAAGTGCTGTAAAATCTGGCAACTGCTCTGATCAAAGCTTGGAAGAAAGACCTGATAGATGACATATCTCTAGCCACCGTCATTTCTCAGTCTGTACCATCATTGCCTGCTCAGCAGCCATCCTAGACCCACTTGGACCTGATCACAGACTGGGACTGTTGCCTGGAGCTGCCCAGACAAGAACGCCGCTGAGCCTGCTGTCTCAGAGCCGAAAGAGACGGCACTCAAGACCCTGTCCATAGCAGTGCTTCTCCTATTCTTGGAGGATAGGCAAAGCACAGATTGTTTGTCTGGGATGGAGCCAAAGAGCTCGGACTTCTGCATGGTTCCCAGGTGCTACTAAAGCTGTTGGTCCCAGACTGCACTTAGAGAGCCGATGTTTTAAAGGATCAAATTAAAGGACACCCTTCTTTCACTTGCTTCCTTTTTTTTTTCTACTAATTCAGAAAAGACAGAAAAGTTAAAAGACAGGAAACAATGTTACTTTTGCTGATGAAGCTGATGGTGGTGAAAGTGACATTAAGTCAGCTATGAAGTTCTTGAGGCTGAGCCCCAGAGCTCGAGAGAAGAGTGCACCCATTCACAGGCAGCACTGAACCCCACGCACGTCCCCTTATGAGCACCTGCCTCTAGGAAACTGATGGCATGAAGGAGCAGGGCGGGATGCGTGCTCCCTTCAGGCAGCTAGCTGCTGATGAAAATGACAAGAAGACGGGGGTGAGCAAATTCAGTTCCTTTGGTTAAGCCCATCAATTAGGTGAATCACTCATCACTCCCGAAGAAAGTGTATTTTATGAAGGAATAGAAAGAGACCAGGAATGATGAACAAATGGAAGTCCTTCTGGAAAAAGGAGTGGGTTATTTATTAGTAGTTTCTCCCTTCTTCTCCGCAAAAACTAAGTCTCAAGTTTGCCAACCCACTCTCACCTCAGACATCAAGTTAATGTTCTCCTCCCCACTAGTCACTAAATTGAGTTCAGATTTTATGCTTTCTTAATCCAGTTACTTAATCTCTCTGAGCATCAGTTTTTATATGTATACAATGTATACAACGGAGATAGTGGGATAAGTTACCCAAGACTCCTGTGAAAGTTAAACAAGATACAATGTTATCTCTGGGAGGGACTCTATAGGGGAATTTTCCTTCTTTTCCTTTCTTCTCCATCCCTTAGCCTTGGGACTTAATACAATGAAATATTTCATATTATACTTGACCTTGAAGAATTTGTAATCTTGGGGAGAAGGGCACAAATGTGAAGATGTTAGGTATGTGTAGAGAGGGTAAAAAGATTAGTACAAAGACTAAAAGAAATAGTGTGGAATGTCTAGTGGAATGCTTAGAACATAGGTAGTTTCTCAGGTCAATATTTTTTTTTAAGATTTTATTTATTTATTTGACAGACAGAGATCACAAGTAGGCAGAGGCAGGCAGAGAGAGAGAGGAGGAGGAAGCAGGCTCCCTGCTAAGCAGAGAGCCCGATGTGGGGCTTGCTCCCAGGACCCTGGGATCATGACCCAAGCTGAAGGCAGAGGCTTTAGCCCACTGAGCCACCCAGGCACCCCTCAGGTCAAGACTTTTTTGAGAAACAATTATAGTTCAGACTACGAGATGGGGAAGGGAGCTAGAGCAATCCTGTAGCCCTTCAACTAGGGCATCGTGGCTTTGGGTGGTGCCAGGAGGAAAGGCAGGCTGTTAACAGCAGGAGAAGAGAGGGATGTTGTAGGGGTGTTAGAGGAATGGAGAGCAACATGGGCAGAGGCTGAACCACAGAGCTTCCAGGGCAGAGAGACAGGATGCCAGACTTGGAATGGGTAGCCATTCATTTGGCTCACAACCAGTTCCCTTTCTGAGCCAATCACTAGACGTAGCAGCTCCCCAGGTCGAGTCTTTTATATGCATTGCCTATTCAGGGTACCAGCACAGAGAGCACAAGTAGCAGTAATTTCTCTGCCTTTCATGTGTGATGTTTCGATTGATTTGAACATCAGAACAACCCTCAAAATCTGGAGAGCAAGCGGTCCATTGTCTGCTGGAGCAGAGTTATTATTCTTTCTTTAAGTCATTGATTCTCAACCTTGGCTGCACATTCACATCACCTGGGAGCATTAAAAATAGTAGAAATCCCCTGCTCCACCCCAAACCAATGAAATTCAAATCTCAGAGAGTGAAGCCTGGCATCTGTATTTGTTTTAAAAGTTCCCCAGGTAATTGTGATTTGTAGCCTGGGTTAGAAAAGTCTGTTTGAGGCCAAGATAGCCTGCTCCAGTGTGCAGAGGTGACATTTCTATCATCGATTTTTCTCAGGAATGATTATGAAACAATTAACAACAATTAACCAGACTCTGAGTATCCTGTGGATAAGAACAACACCTGCATGAGATTATGAAATAAAATAGCAAATGAAAACACGGTTTTTGAATATAAACTGGGGTTTGATTTGCATGCAAAATAAATAGTCTTGCAAACAAAGTGACTGTATTTAGTTAAATTTCATGTTAGTAAAGTGCACAAATTATTTTGCAAAGAAAAAAAGAAAGATTGGGATAGAATAACAACTCGGTAAAAACATCGAGGTGACTGTTTCAGTTTGGATTAGGTCATTTAATGCAGATTTATCATTTTTTAATGATCCAGTGGGACTAATGGATTGTTTTTGTTGATAAGGTACTAAATTCTTTAAATAAATATATTGGCAAAATATTTTAATTAGCAGGACTGGGAAACAAATATATATTGGTATTCTTTTTTTTTTTTTTTTCTTATTCATTCATTCATTCATTCATTTATCCCACAAATATTTACTGAATCCCCTCTTTGGATACCCAGCACTGAATTAGGAGACAGGTTATAATATTTGTGATTAACATGGATTAGTTTTTGACCTTTTGGCCTTTACAGTGAAAGAAAGACAGTAAATAAGGAAACAAATGATAGGCTGTATTAAGTGCAGTGAAGAAAACAAGTAAGATTTCGCATGTGGGGAAAACTCTGGGTGTGTGTGTGTGTGTGTTGGGGATGAGGAATCTCTTCTGAGCTAGAATCTCCAGGTCTTCTCCTCTCTTCTGAGCCCAGACTGCAGGGTGAGCGGTGCCCGTTGTCAGACAAGGGAGCCACAAGGCACAGGAAGCAGAGGTGGGGGATACAGGGTGTCCAAGGCTCTGGAAGGAATACATGCCACAGTAGAGAGTTGTCACAGCATGTATTCTTCACCATTTCTTTTACTTTCCAACTGTATTCTTACCATCTTTTGTGGGCCATCTTCCCCCTCATAACACCAATTGAAGTCAATATTTATTGCATATTTGCCCCATGTGGCAGGAGTTAGAATAGGCTCTGAGGACGCAAGGAGGGAAGAAAGAAACCTCTGGTGGGAGGAAGAATTGTGACAAGGGAGGTATCACCTACAAGATACGGAGGTGTGTTGGTTCAGGAAAAGGCAAAGGGAGGTGTCTAGCACGACTTGGGGATCTGAAGAATTAACCAGGAATGCTTCCGTGTGAAGGACTTCGTAGATCTTAGAAGATCAGGGTCATGATCCAAGGGTGTTTCGTTAGCAATAGTCAAAGCTAGAAGGGAGAAACACATGCATGTAAATAGGAGGGGAAAAAAAAAGTATTTACACGTAGGTGAGAGAATTTCACAACCACCTCAGTTCAGACCTCCATATTTGTCACCTGATAGGGGTGCTTCAAAACCAGCTCCGAGTCAGAGCTGATTTCACAGTGGCTCTCAGCTCGGGCTGCCTGAGAGTGACCCCGGGAACGTCATCAAAACTCTGGGGTCTGAGCGCCACCACTGACCATAAATCCAAATTTCGATGGAGTAGGGCCAGGGAATGACAACTGGGAATTGGGAACAAATTTAAGAAAGATTATAAATCACCATCCCTGCCCTCACAGGGCTCCAGTCTTCATAAAACGTCAACCCAAGATGATAAAATGGCAAGAACACAATGTCTGCCTCAAGCTATTCTCTCCTTAACTCCTTCCACCCCCAACTGTCAGATCTTCAGAAATTTCTAAGCATATTCTTATGATGTCTTTTTTTTTCCTGAAACACCACTGTTTTTTGTTTTTTGTTTCTTTTTTCCTAAGAACATTTGACTCATCATTTAAGAATAAGTTCCAGGATTATCTCTTAAGTCAAACATTTATTCACACTTCTAGGAAAAATTAATTGTTCCTTGGCAAAACAGTATGAGGAAAGTTCTGCTGAAGTATTTCTCACACTAGTCATTAAGTGTGTATACATATCAGATTGTGAGCGTCTCAAAGGCTTAGTTATATTAGAATGCATAGCACCTGGCCTGGGGTCTATTGTATATTGTCTTCAATATATGGAGAAGGGAAAGAGGGAAGAAGGACACAAGTAAATAAGGATGAATAAAGTTTGCACAGTGGGGCAGTCAGAAGTGTGCAGTTATCAGAGACCTCAGGGGAAAGGGTATAAATAGGAAAATAGGTATGCCAGAGGGACTTTTAATTTTGTAAGTACTTTCAACATTTTTCACTTATGTTTACATCCCTTTAGCTTTGGAATGCTTTCTTCAGATGAGCTCTTACTAAGGGACCTGACATACAATAGAATTCGATAGTTCTTAAGGTGTGACCCTCAGACCAACAGCATCTTGAAACTTGTTAGAAATGCAAATTTTCACAACCCACCCTAGATCTCCCAAATCAACGGATCTGAGGATGGGGACTCAGCATTCTGCTCTAACAAGTTTTTTCTAGGTGTTGCTGTGTGGCCAGGCTTGGGAACGGTGGGGTCACTTTGGTTGAAATATGGTTGGTCGATAGCGGATAATCCCCTCCTCAGTGCACACACCCATTTAGGTTTTGCAGGGACCATTTCCACAGAGTCCCAGAGATCTTACAGAATAAAATCTAAGCAGCTGGCCTTGCAGGTTTTGGTCCCCTTCTGTGTTATGCATGGTTCTCAGTGTGGCCTGACTCCAGAGCCTTGATGGTTTTCTGCATGTGTCCTTCAAGAGGAGTCATTTCTATTGATTAGCTTTCGATCCAGACCTCTGCCAATTCACACAACTGAGTCTCTGGTAAGTACCAGAACTCTTGCCTGAAATAAATCAGTTAAAGCAGTTGCCACTGTGATCTGTGCAGCCAGTTCAACCTTGCATACTTTCTACCAAACAACGCCTTCATAAGATTGTAAATCCTGTGCCTGGCCATCCCCACTTCTGCAAGTGCTGTAGACACAGCATATGCTGAACTGATCTGCAAGCTACCATCCCTGAGAATCACATGTTAAACAGTTGAAGTCCTTCTTCTGAGAAGCAAATCTGAGGTTTTGTCCTCCTCTACTTAAGAATTCATAGCTGTGTTCATTTAGCATCCCTCCTCATTATATGGCTTCTGAGTAAGTTATATAGTAATAATGAATGATAAATCAGATGGCCAGGCCTATATTACTCATGACATTTTAATAGTATTAATCTAGGATAGCTTTTAATTGTCCATTCTACAGTCTTTAATGCTAAAGAGATATAGATGTTTCCATTATTCTAATTGTATTTCAAATAAATGTATGGGCTCACATTTTCCCTCTAACCCTGTAAAAAATAAGGCTAAATTAGAGATGTCTCTATACATGAAAAATGAATTATTTTACAGCAAAACCTTGATTAATCACACTGGAAAATAGCAGGAACCTCAATTAACTGTACACTGTCTACACTTGGCTTGTCAGAAAATGACATAAAGGATAGGAAAATAAAGTTTCATCAGAATTCAAAAAAAATTTCAAAAAGCATTCAAAGCAACCTCCTATCCCTTTCATATCTGTAATCTAGTTAAGTGAAAATTGATGTTCAGATAACCTTGTGGTCCAGTAAGATTTTCAGTTATAAAACAAAAAGTCAATTATTTTCAAAGGCTCCATTTGCAAGACAAGAAATGGACTAATGCATTTTCAAAGGAGTTTCACCAGGACTATTGAGACAAATTGGGTTAATTTCGAAGTCATCGAAAAGACCACTTTCCAAGTGTTCTACTTAATCAAACTTTTATTACAGTAACTGCATATATTGATCCCATTTAGGAGAAAGAGGGAATCACCCAGAAAAGTAAAACTTCCAGATAATTAATGCCTTCCATACTAAGCACCAAAACATTTGTGAATTAGCCATTTGGGTTATGGTCAAACTGTTTGTGACTTGATTAGACAAGAAAATGACTGTTCTTAGATGTACCTGATGGCATTGGTATCCTTCATTAGGGAATAGTTAATACCATAGAAACAAGACAATGAAATATTTCTATACTACAGACAGTAAAACTCACCATATACCTTTGTTTCTACAGTAAATAGCTCCAGACCATGATCTGTAAATCTTAAAAAAAAAAAAAAAAGAAAAAAAAAGAAGAAGCTTTTTAGTTTTATCTACAGCTTCTCTTCCTGCTATCTCTGAATGCCACTAGTGGCCCAAGATTCTCTGCAAAGTTATTTGGGTCCTCGCCTGAAAATAGCTCGCTCTGTCTATCCTACTTCACAGCTAGAAGGTTGTGGGGACAAGGTGGGCAATTTGGACCAGAAAAGCAGAGCACCAGAGATTTATAAATGTTTAGGTAGTCTTAGGTCAGAGGCCAGGGAAATAAGTTGAGATCAAGAGCATCAGGTGAGATTTCTAAAGGCTGTGTGATAGACAGGACCTGGGGAATTGCCAACTGGAGGGTCAGAATAAAACACAAAGTCAAAGTGCCAGGCAAAATAGTTAGCAACTAAGAGATTTATGGGAATTGAAGCAGATGGAAGAATTTGAAAAGGAGAAATAATATTTGGGATCAAATAGAAGGAAGAGACACCAACAGAGAGAGAGGTGATTGGTAGTTCTTAGCTTTAACACTCGTTATTTTAAAAATCCTACATCCACCCACTTAGCTCCATCTGTACTATCATCACTGTTTCCTGAGTGATCCACTCTCTTACATTAATGCTGCTGCTACTGAAGTCTTTCTTCTTGGTCTCCACCTACAAGAGAATATGTTGCTGGCGCACTCAGGTCCTTTTTACCTCTTTGCTAATGGTGGGCAGTTGCTTCCTTCCTTTAGGAGTTGTCCTTAGCCTATAGGGAAGTAGCTGGGAGAGCATACCCTCCCCTCCAAAGGTGTCCTGCAGCCCCCATCCACCTGATACTACAAGCAAAAGGCCAGCTTCCTTACCTGGAGGTGAGATAAATCAGGTGGCACTACCTACCTAAGCTCCAGAGTTCCCTGTGGGAAGAAGCTCAATGATACTAGTTGGCAGCCAAACCAGGTCTTCGTTGAGCTTCTAATCTGGCCATATTCCAGTTCCCTCCATTCCTTACTGGTTGTCTTCAGAGCTTACTCATGTCCTACTTACTCATCTTCCTTCTTTTCAGGCCCTGCTTCTGGGAAACCTGATTTAAGTAAGATACACTGACTGTACCCGGAAATCTAATTATTTAACTTAGGGTAATAATGTGATTTGCCAAAATTGTATTTTTAATCTCATTTGAGAGAAAAAAAATCCATATCATTAAAATGAGTGAAATTTGTATTAAAAAGGGAAAGAAAAAGAGACACGACTCAATTTCTGACTTTGTAGAGAGTAATACTGTTCTTACAGGATGTTTTGGAAAAATTTTGAAGAACTCTCTGAAAATGAATAAGTACATAAAACTCTGAGAAAATAAAGATACCTCAGAAACAAAAAGGATTTTTTTAAAAAAGCAGTCAAGCAGAGGAATGAACACAAACAGTTCTTTTTGGCTATTTTGACATTTTATTGGGTATATCATATTCATAGACTTTGTCACAATGTTTCAGTTTTTTGTCACTTTCCTCAACATTGAAGTTCATATGACTTATGAAACTTGCTCAAGATCACATAACTAGAATGTCTTAAGTTGTCCTTTAAACCAAGTTATCTGATTCTGAGCCCTTTGTGCAATCCCTCCACCCATACATTTCAAAGAACATGCTAAAAGAGCACTTACTGGAGAAAATGCTTATGGAAAAAAAAAGAAAGAAGGATAATTTTAGTGATTTACATGAATTTGGAAAATACTACATATTATATCCCTGTTGGGAGATAATTCTCTCTACATCTTTCAGATCTTCATACTGTCTTCTGAGCAAAAGATTTTAAGAATTCAAGAATGTCAATTTGAGAATATTTATATAAGGAGACATTCCAAGAGAGTAAAGTAGAAAAGCTTCCTCTCCTCCCTGAAGAGATTTGTTTATATTTCTGGTTAATAAAGGTAATGTTACTTTTTAAAATTTATATTCAACTAGCCAACAGGTAGTACATCATTAGTTTCAGATGCAGAGTTCAGCAATCCATCAGTTGCATATAACACCCAGTGCTCATCAAATCACATGCCCTCCTTAATGCCCATCACCCAATTACCCCATCCCCCCATCCACCTACTCTCCAGCAACCATCAGTTTGTTTCTAATAGTTAAGTCTCTCATGGTTTTTCTCTCTCTCTGATTACTTCTCATTCAGTTTTCCTTCCCTTGCCCTATGATCCTCCTCTCTGTTTCTTATATTCCACCTATGAATGAAACCATACGTTATTAAAATTTGTAAACTCACATATGCATATATTGACTTATTTCACTCAGCCTAATCCCCTCCAGTTCCGTCCACATAGATGCAAATGCTAAGTGTTCATCCTTTCTGATGGCTAAGTAATATCCCACTGTGTATATATCCCACATCTTCTTTATCCATTCATCTGTTGATGGAGAAGATATAAGGGAGGATAGTTGGGTTTACTGGCAGTTCTATCATAAGACTGGAGATTTTCTAAACTCAGTGTTTCTCTGAGGTAACACAGACAACTGGGCCATCACTCATCACCTGCATGGAACCTGGGAGGAAAGGGGGACCCAGGAAAGCATGGAGTTTATGTTGCCCACTTGTGATGGGAATAATAAATGGTTTAAATCCATTGTCTCCTTATTAGCCAAATCTGCAGAAGTCCAAAAGCCAACTTAGTGCTTCTCACCATGCCACTGCTTGGGAACTGCATGACCACTTGCCAGAACCCCTCTGAGGGATTCAAAACTCAGGGGAAGTGCCCTAAGAAGTCTTCTAATAAGGAAATGCACGTATTTTCTCTTTTCCCTAATGTGACCAGTTCTCCTCTATTGCACATCCATATGGGTTACAGCCCCACAATGACAGAAAAGCAAATAGTGGCACCAGTTTGGGGGCTCAGAAATAGCACTATGCTAGCTGCCACTTCCTCTTACTTGAAGGTTGATTCTCCCCTTTCTAAGCACAGCAGAAGAATCCAAGAAGCAGCTGCTACACCTCCTCTGAGTCACTGCTTTTATTTGCGTTTTCTGTATCAACTCCTTTCCTAGTTTTAATTCCATGGCTTGGCACGTTCTTGAAGTCAGGATAAATTCCTAACAGAGATTTTCTCCTCTCAAACGGCAGCTTTGGAGGAAGCCCTAAACATTAGATCAAGAATCTAACTGGATATCTCTGCTTCTACGTCTTTTCTTCTGTTTAATCTAATTGCTATGCAGTCCTGTCTAACCTCTCAAAGAGAATCTGACTTTCTTCTCCCTCCTGTTGCATTCCTCAGTATAATGTTATAAACAGCTAAGAAGCTGAAATAATGTGATGTGAACCCTTCTCAAAGCCCGTCTGAGAATTCTGCAAGACGAACTACGAAGTAATAAAAAAGAACTCAGCTGGAAATATACATTGGAAAAATAAATTGGAAGATGGCTTTAAATGCTTTTAAGTGGTCCCAAGGAATATAAAAGGAAGCAGAATACAGAAAATGATAAACAAAACTTTCAGGGCTGACTCAATAAGTAGCTCTTAAAATAGCTGTGAGTTTCCCTCCTAACACCCAGCAGGCTGCCAATAACTAGACAGACAAATCGAACAATTAGATGTTATGAGGCAGCATCAGAACGGATCCATAACATAACACCCTGAGTGGAGCTTTAATCGTTGTCTGAATAAAAATGGTGCTGGGCACAAGAGATTATTTCTGACCTACACAAAATAGTGGAAAAACTCCTGTGAAATACTTTCCTTCCTTGCGTTTCTCTGATGTGTCTGAGGGTCTGATGTGTACTGAGGGTACAGAGATGAGAGAAGCAGGTTTTTCCAAAATTCAGTGGAGAAACAGATGAGTTAATTAGTTTAAAAAGTATGGTTTGGTAAGCATTATGAAAGCACCGGATATATGTGCTGTTGGGAGATCAGGAAATAGGCATTTCACCCAGATGTGGGATACAGGAAGGAGCTGAGTCCTGATGTGAGTCTTTCTAGGTTGGTAGAAATTTTTCAGATAAAAAAAAATCAAAGAATAGACCTTCGAGGAAGATACAGTGCTACGTTCAAGGGCATCAGGCTATGAAAGGGCTGGCGCTTTTGGAGATCCTGCAGGCCACTCTAGCTGGAGCTAGTGAAAACACATGAGGAAAGATTGAAAAATGAATCTGGAGATCAGAAGGAGACAAAATCATAAAAGATGGTCTTTTGTGTGCTGCTAAGTGACTTGGGATCCCAAGTGTTAAGAAAAAACCACTGACATGATTTAGTCAGTCAGGGATCTCTCTGTTTTCCTCTAATGACCTTCAGGGGGCGCTATACACGGGTTCTCTGAAGAGCCCACTCGAAGTTTATAGATCAAAGTATACACCTCTGACAAAACAAATTCTAAAGTTGGTCAGACTTTTTTGGACAGTGTTTCTATATCCTGATCTAACATGTTTTTCTCCTGAAATAATTTCCGGAAGTGAAGATCATAGTTTTTGTGCTTTACAAAGATTAAAAAACACTAACAAAACTGCATACTCAATTATATATGGTAAGTTCCAATCAGGAAAAATTTGAGTATGTTAATAAAGAATTCTGAAAACCAAAGAAAGGATCCTGTTTGATTGGCACATTTATAATGCTGCCTATCCCTGTGGCGATGGGACTGAGAACGGGAGAATGGGTAGCAACTATCTTAGGATTTGGCATGTGTGGACTCCAGCCTTAGGCCAACTAAGGAATTTCAGCCAAGTCTGAGAGTGGCAGCCCCCTGCACTTCCTTCTTCCTTCTTTTCCTATACATTATTCTTCAGGTGATCTCATCATTGTCACGTCTCTGATAACATCTTGGATCCTGGCTACTCTTTCCTTTGTATTGATTTCACATACCTGCTTTTTTTGCAGAAAGACATTTTAAAATCTGGAACACTCCACAGAGCACATCAAATACTAGAAAATGTGTTTTGTGGGGCTCAAAGGCTTGCTTCTTTATGAAACTACTTTTGGTAAATACTGCTTAAATAGTTACTTAGATGCCTCAAACTGGAGTGCTAAATGGTATTGTGGTGAACATCAAAAAAAAAAAAAAAAAAAAAGGGAAGGATAGTTTATTTAATCTGAAAAACTGCATATTTTTTCTATTATTTATACTGCAGTGCTTGACATATCTCACTGTGTTTTTCATTTCCTTGCAATTGCCAGTCTCCTAAATTGCTATTTTTTTTTATCATGTTTCTATTACATGCAGATTTCTTTCTAGGCTAGTTATTCTGAGGAGGAAAAAAAAAAAAACAAAACACCAAAACACCAAAAAGCTAAACCAGTTTTGATCTGAATTTTACTGGCATTAAGATTCATCCATAAAATTAAACAAAACAAAACAACACTTAAAGTTTATGCCTAGAGAGAAATTAGAATTCTTCCAGTCTTTTTTAAGAACACATTTCCTCAAGTCTTTGGTATTGGTTACCTTTGCCATGCAACTATTATTTATGTGGTCAGTAAGTTAGAAGTGCTGACATTACTGTTTATGATGTAAAGGTTTTTATTTTTTTTTAAATTAATGATGTTTATGCCCATGAAGGCCAACAGTGCGTCAGAATTACCAAAAGAAATATGAAGAAGATGAGTTCATAGTATTTATTTTGCCTTAAAAAAAAGTATTGTTGCCACAGATGAATAATATTTTGATGTATTAAGAAAGGAATCAAAAGTTAAATAAGCTACCAATTACACTGAGTAGGAAAGTATCTCAGTCCTCTACCTATCAATGCAATGCTTTTTGCTTAAATTTTCGATTTATGTGTGTAATTCTGAAGGAGATAAGACTTCATTATACTGAGTATAACAAGAATATTGGAAGAAAAAATGTTATCTGCTATGACCTTGAAAGGTTAGGCTTTTGTAATATAACAAATACACTGTCTTGGCTGCAGAGGTATGATTCTAGCTTTTGAACGAACCTGGTTTCAAATGATATGTCTGTATTGGGTCAGTTATTTCAATCAGGAATCACCAACTCTATATATTCAGAAGATTAGCTGCCTGTAACATATCACACTTCTCTCTTTTTTTTTTCTTTTGATTTTTATTGTTTCATAGGTAGGATAACCTTTGACCATCATCAGCCTTTAAAAATTATACTTTATGGTCTTGATCTATTTTTACCATATAGTAATTGTATTGCTGTGATGGTAAAATCATGTAGATATGTGTGTTGGGGAGTATGTATAAAATTTTAATGGGAAGAGCACCATAGCTTCCCTCAGTGTTTTGAAGGGAAATTTTCTAAGAGCAAGCTGTAAGTATCTTGATATATCCCAAAGAGATTATGAACTGAGTCATTTACCTACAATTTTCATTAATGTATTCATTCCTTGATTTGTTCATCCATTAAGTGAGCATTATTTGTCTAACGAAGCACTACTAAGGGGCAACCACAGCAGAGATGAGAAATGGAGTCCAGGACATATGTCTCTGGTAATATCACAGAAGAGGTGCTCAGAAAGACCCTCCTACTACAAAATAAAAATCTTAGGTCCATTGTAACAAACATATATTTCACTAAGTTACTAAAATTTTAAGAAAGGAATTCTCCAGTGAGCTAACCAAACTCACAACAACAATAATTAGCTAAAACTAAAAAAAAAAAAAAATCAGCAATTTAGAAACCCTGGTTTACTTTGGGGCATTCATGCTTGTAAGTGCTGAGATTGGAAACTAATGTGGGGGTTCTCACTAAAATGCTGTAAGTGAAACTGAAAATTCTACATTTGGTTCAGATCCTGAAGGAAGGCTAAAGGGATCCCAAGTCAGCAGCAAACTCTGGCTGCCAGCATGAGCAGTCCAAATCCTATGTAGAGGAAATCTTCATTTTTTTGTCTCTCAGGAATCATACACATTAAATCCAACCAAATGTGAGTCTATAACAAAAATCAAAGTAATAAACATATAAGCTATAAACCAGCACAATTGAGCATCTGCAGAAATAACAAACATATCTAGATTTCTAAGGGTTTAAACTAAGATTATTAAATATAGAATATAAAGTAATACATATGAAATGCCTAAAGAAATAACGGCTGACAAACAAAAATAGGCATGGAATGAGAAATTACTGTAAATAATTAAACAGATATGGAAAAGATTCAAATAGAACCCTTGGAAATCATCACTGAAATTAAAAACTCTATTGGTCGCTACACAATTAGAACAGCAGAAATTAAAAAAAAAAATAGTGAAATACAAACTGTTTGCCAGGATGCAAAGAAACTGTATCTCTCATACACTTCTGGTGGAGTTTAAAATGATACAGCCACTCTGGAAAATTGTTCATCATCTTATGAAATTAAATATACAATTGTCATTTGACCCAGAAATCACATTCTTGGGCATTTATCCCAGAGAAATGAAAACTTATGTTCACACAAATACCTGCATACAAATGCCCATTGCTGTTTCACTGGAAACAACCCAAATGTCATTCAGTAAGTGAGTGGTAGAATGGGTTCTAGTGCATGCAGACAGTGGAACTGTTCAGCAGGTGTTCTAAGAGATACATTATGGAAGGAAAAAAATGATTCAGTAAAGGCTCCAGAGTTAAATAAAAATGGTAGTGAAATCAGTAAGTACATAAGTAAATATAACATGTATTATGAGACAAAAGGCTTATAACACTCAACTATCAGTGTTAAAGTGTTATAAGGTACTTAGATCACTTGACATCAGAACAGTTAACATAGTGATTGACTTCACACCCTAATAATTCCAGTATGATAAACCCTCAGGATTATGCACTGACTGTCTTGATCTGCCTGGTACCATAAGAAAATACCACAAGCTACATTCCTTAAACAACAGACATTTATTGCCTCACAGTTCTGGAGTCTACCAGTCCATGATCAGCATGTCAGCATGGTCACTTTCTGACAAGGGGTCTCTTTCTGGCTTACAGATAGCTGCCTTATTGCTCTGTTCTTTCTTAGAGAAAGAACTAGCTCTCCAATGTCTCTTTTTATAAGGGCACCGATTCCATCATGAGGGATTTAAAAAAAAAAAAAAAAGATCTCCACGGGTGAGTTAAAAACAACTAAAATCATATACTGAAAAACTAAAAGACTTGAAGAAAGTAAACAAAAAGAAGAAAATAAAGAATATGAAAGTAATGTTGAAAGACTTGGATGATGGATGAATAGGTCTAACATAGGTCTAACTGGTGGCCCAGACAAGTGACACTGTTTATGACCTCACCTCATGACCTCATCTAATTCTAACTGCCTCCCCAAAGCCCTTATCTCTAAATACCATCACATTGGGGGTTAGGGGTTCAACATACGATTTATGGAGGGGACACAGAAATTCAGAAATTCATAACACCTACTGAAAGAATAGAAATAAAGAGAGGAAATGATTCATCTAATAAGGATGAAACAGGGAATACAAAACACTGAAAAAGCACAAAATTTTTTAAAAATATGAATTAATAGTATAATACTTCTTTAGTCTTATAAGTTGTCTTGGAAAAGCATTTTTAATAAATGGTATAAAAGTATTGCTTACATGAGTGACGAGATAACAACCTGAGAAAGTAGTAACATCACTTTGGGGTAAAGAGAAAAGATGGCTTGGGGACTGGAGCCTGCAGAATGGGTTGAATTTGAATAGCATGGGCATTATATGAACTGTCTAGAGCTGATTCTTGGCATCTGATGAAGGGGCCTGCATTAATCTTCTCTTATTGCCATACCAAATCACAAACTTGGCAGCTGAACCAACACAAGTATATTCTCTTGTAGTTTCAGAGGTCAGAAGTCCAGAAGTCACTGGGCTAAAATCAAGCTATCAGCAGGGCCATGTTCTTTTCTGAAGGCTCAAGAGGGAGAATTCATGTCCCACTTATATAAGTATTATTGACAGAATTCAGTTCCTTGCAGCTGTAGGACCCATGTCCCATTATCCTGTTGGCTATAAGGTGAGAGCCACTTCTGCCTTCCAGAGGTTGCTGCACTAATGGGCTCTTGGCCTTTTCCTCCAACAACAAAGGCAGAGAGGGTTGAGTCCTTTCAAATCACGTTTCTCTGACAGCACCAAGAAATCTTATCTAATTGTCTAACAGTTCATATTATTAGACTAGACCCACCTCAGTAATGCAGGATACTCTCCCTGCCTCAAGGTTCCTCACCTCACATCTGCAAAGCCTCTTTTGCAACATAAGGTAACATATTCATCTTTTGGGGGACCAGTATGTAGATATCCTTAGGAGCTGCTATTCCACCTACCACAGGAACATCTGGAAGGAACAGGTCTAATTAAACGGTAAAGGATAATGGAGGATTCCAAAAGAGGCAAGATCATGATATATTTTGATATTTGAACAAACTTTTCTGTATTTGAATCAGATCAATGTTACAGAGAGTTTACATTTTTTCCACAAGGGCAACAGGAAACCCCTGACATACTTGAATACATCAAGGGCAAGACCAAATCAGAGTCACATGTTAGAACTCTCTGCTTGCCAACTAGAGAATGGATTGTGAGGGAGAAATCTAGATGACAGAATTAAGAAATCTACCCTGAAGGCTTAGAGTAAACTAAAGTAAAGAGAGGACCCTATGAAGAGGGGAAAAAGTGTGGCAGAATAAAACACAGGGTTGGAATCAGAAAGGTTGGGTTCCCATTAGTTATTTTGGAGTGAGGTGCTGCTTGTTACATACTTAGGAATTCCATGAGCTGATTTTTAAACCGTTGGCAATTTGAAACCAGCTCTGATAGTACTATTTACACCAGGAAGTTTGCTAACACTCTCTCAATGTGGTGTGCTCTCTTTCTTTCTCTTCCTCTCCCAGAGAGATTCCCAGCTTGCTTATGATGGAACGATATTGAAGAAGCCCCATAGTTTAAGCAGGAAAACCAAAATTGGCTCAAGATGAAAATAAGGTAGTATGCATGAGGAAATAAGGTAGACAGAATTGCTAAACTGTTTTTGGTGCTTTTGCAGTCAGAGAAAAGTAGATCACTGTTAGGATCCTAGGAACAGAACATAGATGAAATTTTATGTCACTAATAATTTTCAGTAGCTCAAACATGTTCTTTTTTTTTTTTTTAAGATTTTATTTGTTTATTTGACAGACAGAGATTACAAGTAGGCAGAGAGGCAGGCAGAGACCTTGGGGGAAGCAGGCTCCCCGCTGAGCAGAGAGCCCATGCGGGGCTCGATCCCAGGACCCTGAGACCATGACCTGGGCTGAAGGCAGAGGCTTAACCCACTGAGACACCCAGGACCCCAAACATGTTCTTATTACTAAAGTATGAACCATGATAATTGCAAATAGAAATATAAATATCCATGTAAGAACATGGTTCCTCATATGTAAACATGTACATATGCATACATGCACGCACACACACAGAGGGTTAAAGAAACTTACAAACTCTCTTGATCTTCCAACTTTCTATTGAGTTAAAAGACTGGAAAAGAGAGACAAATGGAGATTAAAATGTCACGGCTGTTGTAATGAGCTTATTGGAAAATAAGGCTTTAGATCTTTGACCAGAGGAGTTAGCTCAGTCTGCCCCTGAATTAGACCAAAACAACCACCTCATCTCATTGTAGTCAAAGATGGAAAACTATAGTCGTTTCCAACATGAGCAAACCCTTCTGCCATGTCCAGAGCACAGTAGCCTATCTTTGTTAGCAGCTTGGTTCTCAAAGACAAAGAGAAAAAATATCAGAACACTCACTCCACATTCCTTCCTTCAATGCCAGCAAATCAGAGGAGAATCATTCCTCCTTCCCTGGAGGAGCAGTGACTGAGGGGGAGGAGAGGGACAGGGTGTGGTTCATACTTTGGTGCAGTGGTTAAGTAAGATAGGTGGCCATGGGGGGCTGTCATGGAGAAAAGGGGGAATTTATATTACAGAAGTAAAAAAATCCCAACCATACTATTATATTATTATTTTTATTTGCTTTTAGGGATGACATTAATTTTTATATTAACATAGGAAGTTACATACATGTTAGTAGTAATGATTCAACAGCATGGAAAGTGAGAGAGACATGAGAAGCCATATTCCCGTAGCAGTGGTAAGAGTACGGATTGATCCAACTTTGCAAAAGAAAAATAGTAGCATATTTTTCAACCAAAAATATGCTTTCCCCCTTGCTTTAGCAAACATACTTAAAGGAGTTAAATATTAAAGGGAAACACAATATTTGCAAGTTTATGTAATTAGGAGAGGGACAGAGCACATGGGCTATAAAAGATAGAAAAATCTTCTATATAAAGTATGACTTTGGCCTTGAACAACAATGCCATTCCTCAGCCTGAGTTTCTTTTTTTTTTTTTTTTTTTTAATTTATTTGACAGACAGATCACAAGTAGGCAGAGAGGCAGGCAGAGAGAGAGAGAGAGGAGGAGGAGGCAGGCTCCCCGCTGAGCAGAGAGCCCGATGCGGGACTCGATCCCAGGACCCTGGGATCATGACCTGAGCCAAAGGCAGAGGCTTTAACCACTGAGCCACCCAGGCGCCCCCTGAGTTTCTTTTTTAACCTGGGTCCTGCTTGCAGCCATTTTGCTGTTTTTCTTTCATCTGCAGGTCATTTCTCCACAAAGAATAATCAGGCTTTCCAGGAACTACTCACATATTCAAAAATTCTGAAAAAAAGTTCTGTCTCAGCATTGTCTTCTTGATAGCCTTTAGCAAGAAATAGTTACAAAATCAAATGAAAAAAAGAAAATGACTGCCGTAAGAGAAGATGTTTTAGTGTCAGATATCCTAAAGAACTCTGGATATTAATGTTATGTTTAATTTATGTAGTAGTCCTAACACTTATCCACTATGCTGTGATTGTGGCTGGTAAGTGCCAGTCTTTAGAGCTAATTCATTTAGAATACATTGAGAAAATTTTCTGTGGACAGCAATAGCTGAGGAAAATTGAATTCTTGAACTTTCTGTCAGAGTACCAGCTCCACACCTCTTATATATTAACCAAGAGGAAGCTGATAACTTGTTACATCCTGAATTTGTTTCAGGGAAGTTTTTGGTTGCACAGGACCTCAGTCCAACTGCGGCGGTATGCAGTGTGGCCAACACATGCTAGTAGTGCTCAGGCAGGCCTCAGTCCCCCCTCAGAAGTCAGTCCTTCCTCACCTGGACAGCTCTCTCGCAGTCACACCACCTGAATACCACTCATTGTTTTGCCTGTCTGGCAATCATCTCCTTCCGGATTCAGAAGCCATTGTTCCCAGAGAGAGCCCATCCTCATGAGAATCAATGACTGGAGAAAGACAGAAGTCAGTGTGTGGCTGCTTCTTCAAAGAATGTGATAGATTTTGTGAAGATAATATCTTCGTTACGGAAAAGGAGTAATTATTTCTGAGAGGATATCCTTTTATCTTTAGTGATAGCATCCATATGTCAATAAAGGAAAGGATACTGGAACCTAGCACATGGGGAAAGTCACTTGTTTAATGTCACTTGACATCCTAAGTTGAACTAGAAAGGGGAGATTGAGGTTTGTTTGTTTGTTTTAAAGATTTTATATTTTTATTTGACAGAGAGAGACACAGTGAAAGAGGGAACATGAGGGGGAGTGGGAGAGGGAGAAGCAGGCTTCCTGCTGAGCAGGGATCCCGATGCGGGGCTCCATCCCAGGACCCTGGGATCATGACCTGAGCAGACACTTAATGACTGAGCCACCCAGGCACCCCGAGATTTTTATCTATAGAACACTTCCAAGAATTTCATATTTTTCCATAGTCATACTTAATTTGATTTAAGGCTAATAAAATATTCAACATTTCTAACTTTAAAAAAATATGTAAATCCCATGGTCTGAGCAGATAGCAAGCACATTTATAAACACTTGTGTTTTTTCCAAGGAAGCAGATTACTTCTTATAACATCCTTCATCCTCAGGCCAGTATAGTAGGGTCAAGAATAGGTATTAAGGAAAATTCGCTATTAAAGAAAACTCTTCATCCTAGAGTCTAAATGATCTCTCCTAGTAGAATTCTTTTCTCCCCAACTCTCACATCATATCAGGATCACCTTAATAGTCTTTGCTGGGATATGAAATCATCTTTTGGAGCAGAGGAACATAAAGTTATTTTTATAACATGTTGCCCCAAATCTTTGTCTCATTTTTTTTCTATTTTCCTTAAAATAAAAAATAAAACATATATTTCACTTAGGCTTTATCAGAATGGCGGGATACATATACCTTGGCTGATAAACAACTATGCCATCCTCTTTCACAGTATGGAATGTATTTCTATGTATATTCTACCTTGTGGGTTCATTTTCCCTATCTCAATGTGCATTTCTTAAGTTTTCATACCTTATTTTCAGCTGAACCAAACCTTGTACTGACTCAACTTTATTATTATAAGCATTGTGGACCAGAGCATTAGGGCCATCTCATGGTGGCCAATTACTAACTTTCCTTAAGAGTTCTGTTGAGCATCTGTTGAGCTAGATGTTAAGATGAAGAACTAGGTGATTCTGACCCAGTGGTCTTCCCATTAATGCCCCAATACGTCAGGATTATCTGGATGTGAGCAGATACCTAACTAATGGACTTTGATTAACATTATCCTAAAAGTATCACCTTCCTTAGATGTGAGATCAAAACCTAGCTTAGAGAGTCACTTAAGCTCTCAAAGCCTGCATTTTCCTTTCTATAAAATGGAAATAACAACATATATCAAAAGGTTTTAGTAATAGTTGAATTAGAACATATGGTAAAAGAAGCCAGACATGGGAACCTGGGTGATTCAGTTGGTTAAGCCACTACTTTCAGCTCGAGTCATGATCAAGTCCTGCATCCAGCTTCCTGCTCAGTGGGGAGTCTGCTTCTCCCTCTGACCTTCTCCCCTCTCATGTTCTCTCTTTCTCAAATAAATAAATAAAATCTTTCTAAAAAGCCGGACAAAAAGTCTACATACTATGTATGTAGACTACATATATACTATGTAATTTCTTTTCATCATTGAAAAGGCTAAACTTTAGGCATAGAGATTATATCTATATGGATACTCCATGAGTTGGTCATGCATGGTTTCAGATTGCCTTTAGATCTGGGTTTTTGTAGTGATTTTCAAGGGACTTTAGTAAGTTCAGATTCCTAGAATCAGATCACGCTTCTGCTTTGCT
Organism: Lutra lutra; assembly: GCF_902655055.1. Lineage (NCBI taxonomy): Eukaryota > Metazoa > Chordata > Mammalia > Carnivora > Mustelidae > Lutra > Lutra lutra. The sequence goes on from NC_062280.1 coordinate 100,723,140, forward strand.
TCTTTATAGAAATGCAAAGGCCTTAGAAATGTGCTAAGAATGAAAATGCTTGCTTTGGTTCCCAATTATACCTTGCAAGATAAAGGACATTAATTTAAGACTTGTTATGCTTAGCTCCTTTGGGGAAAGGGTGTGGAGAGAACTAATGTTTATTGATCCTGCATTATGTGTGAAACTCATTACATATGTTCATGTAAAAAAAAAAAATCTCGGGTTTGCTGAGTTATAACTTACATAAAGTCAAAGTCTATAATGAGGTTTGACACATATATACAGCTATATAACTGCTACGACAATTGAAATAGACGATAAGTATATATCACCCTGAAATTTTCCTTGTGCCCCTTTCTAACTGACCTCCTATCTGTACTTTCAATCACTGGCAACCATCTATCTGATTTCTGCCTAAAGTTTTGCCTTTTCAATGATGCCACAGAAAAGAAATTACATAGTATGTAGACTTTTTGTCTGGCTTTTTAGAAAGATTTTATTTATTTATTTGAGAAAGACAGAACATGAGAGGGGAGAGGGTCAGAGGGAGAAGCAGACTCCCCACTGAGCAGGGAGCTGGATGCAGGACTTGATCATGACTCGAGCTGAAAGTAGTGGCTTAACCAACTGAATCACCCAGGTTCTCATGCCTGGCTTCTTTTACCATATGTTCTAATTGAACTATAAATAAATAAATAGTCACCTGTCAATGTGTGTGCATGCATCCAACACACACACACACTCACATAAACAAGCATCAGCAACCCAATGGCTAAGGTATTTATATTTATTTATACTTATTCATTCAAAATACCTACTGTGGGTCTTAATCTGTGCTGGGATCTAGGGACCCAGGGATGATTATATATAATTTCTGTCCTCAAGAACCTCATAAAGTAAAATGATCAAAAGACATGTATGGTGAAGTTGGCACTTTTATGTGAGCCCAAACAGTTTCTGGGCAAGCAAATGCTCTTCATGTACTGTATTCCATAACCAACCTATGCATAACAGTAAGGTGCCTTGAGGCTGTGTCTTTATTACTATTTTGTTAAAGGGCAACATACTTGAATTTCTAAGGAGGAAAAAAAAAACAGTAATCTTAAAGGACATTTGGTTGCTAGAGAAAGAAACAGAAAAAGATAGGAGGTCTGGGGTGACTCTGTTAGAGTCAATTAATTTTATTTTAATAAAAACAAATATATACCCTAACACTAGCTTAAAATTTTTACTAGAAAATTGAAGAATTTTTTACAAAATATTGAAGTTCATAAGTTAATTGTGAAGCAGAAATGGCTATATTTATCATGATTGCAGATGATGGTATATGTTCTATATAGGCATTGGGATGTTCATTGATGGGCTGGTAATGAATGAACAGTAGTGACTAAGTAACATCAGTGGGCCAGAGCTTTGCAAGGAATTGTTTAAAATATAGTGGGAGTCTGGGGCACCTGGGTGGCTCAGTTAGTTAAGACATTGCCTTTGGCTCAGGTCATGATCCCAGAGTCCCGGGATCGAGTCCCACATCAGGTACCCAGCTCCGTGGGGAGTCTGCTTCTCCCTCTGACCTTCTCCGCTCTCATGTTCTCTCTCTCATTCTGCTTCTCCCTCTGACCTTCTCCGCTCTCATGTTCTCTCTCTCATTCTCTCTCAAATAAATAAATAAATAAAATATTTTAAAAATATATAGTGGGAGTCCTATAAGAGTTTACTTCTTTTCCCAAAGCATGAAATTCAATTACTTCTTTGATCTAATGCTAACCTATATCTCAACTTCATCTCCCATTAATTATGGACCAGAACCAGTCTTGAACTCTTTGTACCATTTAATCCTTTCAGCAATCATTTGTAGTAGTTATTACTATTTTTCCTTTTTAGGGATGAGAAATCTGAATCCCAGAGAGATCAAGTGACTTCTTAAGATGACACAACTAGTAAATAGGAGACACGGAATTTGAACTCAAGCAGTCTGTGTCCTGATCCTCACCCTTGCCTCTAGGAGAGATAATGATATGATAAGAGCTTAGATAGAGATACAACTAGAGGGCAGAAACTATGTATGCATCTTCCTGTTTAGTCCTCATAGTAACTCTTAGTCCTCATAGTAACTCTTTAATTTACTATCCCAATTTTATATATGTAATGAAATGTCCAAGGAAAGATAAGTAGTAATTGTCACATCCCAGGAAAATCTACCACTAGAGTTCAAAACAGTTATATTGCTCAAGTTGAGACATGCTGATGCAGGTATCTAAAAGTCTTTTCCAGCCTTGAAATTCACTGATTTTAAGTGGGAGTTTCTGATTTCTATAACTGGTAGGGGGTAGACTCATATTGGTGACAAGTTTAGAGATGTCCTAAAGCCTTGCCTAGAAATTCAAGGATCAGCATTTCTATCCCACTTCTGGGCATTATGGAAATTCTCCCTTATTTTTATCAGCTTTCCTATAATCTTGCTTGAGCTGAGCTTAAACTGAGTGGATTTCAGCCTGCAGGAATATCCTAGCAGGCTGGAGGAACCTCGTAAATTTTTATTCTCTAAGAAATGTTAGCATGAAGTCTTAGAACTCATTCCCTCCAAGTATATGGCATCAGTCAGTAATTAGAAAGGGGAAGCGGGAAGCCAGAAAACAGAGAATATTCACATTCCCAACAATTAAAATCACAATAGTCTTTGTTTAACCATTTGAATGACAATAGAAACACCTATCATTTGATCAATACAGTTCATAAATATTGGGTACCTCCAATAGATCATATACTGTTCTAGGCTTTAGCAATAAAAATAAGAGGCTGTTCTATATCTCAAGGAGCTACCATTTCAGGTGAAAGAGAGAGACATCTAATTAAATAGATGTAAATTTACATTCTTGGTAATACATATATAGAGGCACATGGGAACTACCTTGAAGGAGAGAAAGTACACTGTGATAGGATGCACAAAGCAGGAGAGAATGGGAGTGATGGAAGGATCAGGAGTTTTTTCCCAGAAGAGCTGGCAAATGAGATGGGTTTTGAAGTCATGAGGGGAAAACATGCTGATTTTAGATATAGCTATACATATAAAGAGACAAAATCCCAGAGAAAAAATTAAGTGAACATACATCTTAGTTATCATGGACTTCATCTAACTGAGTGAACAACTAGACAACATTTAGGGCACAAAACGTCCTCCATGATCTGACACCTGGCTACTCCTTTTCTGGAAGCTTTTCCTGTTGCACCATGGGTAGACAACCATGCGCTGGTAGGTCCTACATCCATGCCTCTGGACACATCATTCCTTCTGCTTGAATGACCTTTGCTGCTCACAGAAGGGAAGGACCCACACATATCCTTAAGGTTGCAGAGTATCAAGTACCTGGTTAAAGAAAACTTCCCTGATTTTCATTCCCCCAAATAATTGATCATTCTTTCTCTTAACATCTCTGTTTCTAGTACATACATCAGCTGTTCCCCAACATTATATAATTTTTAAAAATTGAATGCCTGTCTTCCTTACCATGCCATAAGTGACTTGGACGTTGGCACAGAATCTGAATTAATGCCAGCAATGTGATGGAGTTGGCACATATGAGCTCAGGAGAACTGAGTGTTCATAAGAATTCTGTGGGCCATTTGCTTGAAATAATCTATGGTGGGAGTAGTTACACTACGGAAAATGGCAAATACTAAAAGTTAGAAACTTTTTTCATTTTTTTGTTTCCAGAGCTTCAATTTACCAGATCCCAATAACCATATTTCCTAGGTCTTGCTCATTATGACAAACAGAAAGATGTTCAAAAATGTTTGTTGGATAAATAAAGCAAGTAATATTAGAGTACGTTTTAAAGTAACACATCCAAGTTTTAATGATTTAAGTTAAATAAAGTTAGTGCAAAATATAAGAATAAATAGAAAATTAAGTGAGTAGAAACCTCTCTGTGCTCTGTGAGTTCTGAAAAAGGACTCTAAACGTTCAGAGAGGATATAGAGTGGTAATTATAGAGTGGTAGATAAAAATACTATTTAAGAGTCAGTTTTCGGGGCACCTGGGTGGCTCAGTGGGTTAAAGCCTCTGCCTTTGGCTCAGGTCATGATCCCAGGGTCATGGGATCAAGCCCCACATTGGGCTCTCTGCTCAGCAGGGAGTCTGTTTCCCTTCCTCTCTCTCTGCCTGTCTCTCTGCCTACTTGTGATCTCTGTCAAATAAATAAAATCTTTAAAAAAAAAAAAGAGTCAGTTTTCATGTAATTAAAAAAATATATAATTCCCACCACACAGAATTTTGCAAAGATAAAATATTATATGTGAGAATCTTTTATAAAATATATAGCATATGCACTGCAGTTGTTACTGTAGGATGAAAAATAATTGATACAGGTTTTATATGTATGTATGTTTATTTGTACTTTAAGATGTTCTTTACTCCAGGAACAAAGGGTATACGCTGTCTGAGAATGGGTAAATTTCATTGTTTCTGATGACCATATTCTCATCTATTTCTTAAAATTCTTCTTAATATGCAGCGCAGAAGACTAAAAAGTCACATCTGCATCCAAAGACGCATCTAAATATCATCTAAATCTATTGGGTGATACTCAAGGTACAATTCAATCAGAGGAAAATTGTTCTCTAGCTGTGAACCTGAGAAAACAAACAAGTTATGTGTTTCCAAAATACAATGCAGGAGGGGTGGGGAGCAGGCACAAGATAGACACTTTCATCCCAAAAGGGGAAAAAAATAGAAAATTAGAAAGGAGTAATGGGCCCTAAGTCCAAAACTTAAGTAGGTGAACAAAATTTAACTTTAAACTTCTAAAATAATCCTCTTTGGCTTGATGCTCTGGATTCTAGGCCCCTTGGGGTGATAGCCTCCTGCCTCCAGGGCTTGGTGGGAAGACTTCACAGCCACATTCTGCCTGGGCCTCGAGGTTCTGTGGGGCTGGCATCCTGCACCTGTGACTTTCTGGCCTGAGGTTTGAGCACTGCAGCTGTTCTTTAAAGCCTAGGTGGAGGCTGTCATACTTCCATGGCTTTGTACTCCAGGTAGAGTGCGTGGCAGCCCTGGTGATCTCTGAATTACCTATAGGGTCATTCTTCTATTATCTTGAAGAATAATTCCTGGCCTCTACTGAGAAGGTTTGTCAACAATAATCTCCTTATCTAATGGTCTCCTGGCCATACCCTGACTGTTCTCACTTTTTGCAATATGGATATGCTAAGAATTTTCCAAATCTTTAAGTTTGCTTCCTTTTTGCTTAACAATCCCAACTCTTTGCTCTCTTCTAGTATTTTAGTATAAGGGATCAGGAGCCAAGACTCTATTTCAATTTTTGCTTAGCAGTTTCTTCAGCTAAATATCTAATTTCAGCCCTTGAAGGTTGTACCTGCTATAAAACACTAGGACACAAATACAATTCAGCCAAGGTCTTTGCCGCTTTGTAACAAGGATTGCTTTGCCTCCAGTTTTCAAAAACATACTCTTTCTTTCTGTCTGAAACCTTGTCAGAATAGCCCTTAACCATCATATTTCTACCTTTATTTTGTTCATTATTATGGAAGTATTCTCTAAGAAGTTGGAAGCTTTCTTTACAGTTCTCTTTTCCTTCTGAACTCTCTTCAGAATCACCTTTAAAGGTCCAATCAGAATGATGTAGGCTTTTTCTAGAATATACCTCAAATGCCTCAAGCCTCTATCCATTATCCTGTTCCAAAGCAGCTGCCACACTTTGAGACATTTGTTACAACATTCCACTTCTTGGTAACAATTTCTGTCTTAGTCTGTTCAGGCTGTATAACAAAAATACCATAGACTAGGTGGCTTAAACAACAAATATTTATTGCTCCCAGTTCTGGAAAGTCCCAGCTCAAAGTGCTGGCAGATTTGGTGTCTGGTGAGGGCCCACTTTCTGGATCATAGACGACTATCTATTTTCTGACTGTGTCCTCATATAGAGAAGGGGGAAGGGGACACTCTGGGTATGATTTCATTAGGGCACTAATCCTACTGATGAGGGCTCCACCCTCACAATGTAACCACTCCCAAAGATCCCACATCCAGATAACATCATGTTGCGTAGTAGGTTTTAACATATGAATTTTGCAGAGAAACATATTCAGTCTATAGCAGCTTTTAGATCCTTTTTTTCTTTTTCTTTTTCTTTTTCTTTTTTGAGGATTGCTTTTGGATGTATTTTTCCTACTAAGTTACAGTTCTTCTAGAAAAAGTTTTGGAAATTGACAGCTGTCCCATTTTTCAGTCTCTGATATTAAGCCACTTGTTACATTCGTCAGTAGCAAGTAAAGAGGGGCACCTGGGTGGCTCAATCAGTTAAGCATCTGCCTTCAGTCCCATGCTCATCAGCAGAGAGCCTGCTTCTCTCTCCCTCTGTCCCTCTACTGCTGCCCCTCCTTGTGCTCTCCCCACCCACCCCCGTCAATTAAACAAATAAAATCTTTAAAAAATTTAAAAAAACATACAAACAGTAAAGAGAAGAGTTTGACCAGATGCAACTGGCTGGGAAGAAGCAACCACTTCAGAAATGCTAAACCGCACTGAAATTCATTATGACAGAGCTTACGAAATAAATGCAAAGTAGTATTTAAATCCTCATCTCAAAACTGCAATCGGTAATAAATATAATGCCAACAGCAACAAAGGTTTAAATGACAACTTCACATCTCTTCAAATGCAATGTAATGTCCTGGCTATATTGTAATGACCCCATTGAACGTAAATGCCTTGATCTGTAGTATCCAGATATTTTATACTGAGTTTTGTCATGTGACATACCCAAACAGCTCCATGCCCTTTAGATAGACTCATGCTCACCCATGATTTGGTGACAGGATCTGCATAAAAAACTGTAAGGTGGTGGGAAAGCACTTTAGGGTCAAAATCTGGATATAAATTTGCATATTTTTTGTCTTTCATTAGTTACTTAACACTTCCTGGTTTCAGATTTAGTACCTTTAAAATGAGAATAATAGTATTATCCAGAATGTGTCTGAGGGTGAGATAATCAAATAAGCTATATTATTAATAAGAAATAAATTCAGTAAGATATTATCGACATCCTCATCATCATCCCTACCAATTTTCTCCTTCTTCTTCTCTTCATCTTCCTCCCCCTCCTCCTCCTCCTTTGTCTTCCTTTTCTTCTTCTTCATCATCATCATCATCATTATCATCATCACATTTAAGTAATATTGAGGGACTATGTTTATAACAGTAGACTAAGTCTTACCCTGGTTTCAGAAGATCACAGTTGATTTTCAGAATGGAAGATGTTAAAGTGTATTACATAAGCAAAAATGTTTAACTCATTAAAATGCTGGTGACAAAAAATAAAATGCAAGTGACATTGGTCATGGTTGGGATGTTTACTTCCGTAAAATGTGATTTGTTCATATAATCAAAAATATCTAATTAGTCATATAACAATAGTTGCAGCAGATAAATCTGTAAAAGCCCCAGGTTTTCATGGCTTAATACAGTAAGGGTTTGTTTTCTATTCATAGTATAGTTGCTATAAGTTGGATGGGGAAGAAGGTTGGTTCTGCACCACACAGTTATTGAGTGTTCTGGGAATTCCATCTAATGGCTTCATTAAGCTCTAGAGTCTTGAAGTGTCCCATTGGAACTGTATTAATTAAGCTGGGAGATGGAAAGAAAAGAGAAATCATGGAAGATGGCACAGGAGAGTGCAGGAGTCAGGCCTGGAAACTGTATGGGCCAATTTCATGCCATTCCCATTGGTCCGAACTTGACCCATGGTAGCTCCTAATACCCAAAGATGCTGGAATATGGAGTCCACCTATATGTTCAGGTGGAAGATACAATGGGAATTTGGGTGCCGGCAAGGCAGTCTCTGCCACAGGGTTCTAACATATAAAGCAAATCATGAATTTAATTGAATGAAAGACAATGCACAATTTAGTAATGTCAAAATCATCTGTGATACTAGAAAAATACTGTATAATCTATTCTCCTCTTTCTTATACATGTAAAAATTACAACACTTTGATGATGGTCTTCTAATTAGTATATACCTCTGGGGAATGAAATTTTAGATAAAACCCTTAGTTTTCTCTCCTGAATGTGCATGTGAAGACCATGTTTCATAAAGATTAAGCTAAGTACTCACAAGAAAAACATTAAGGCAACCAGACCCTTCTGAGGCTTGCTCTCTTTCTAGATACAGATAGATATGGATATAGATGTTCCAGTAGGACTTTTAGTGTTAACAAAATGACAAGCTTCCTCTGAGGTAGTTAGCTAAGGTCCAAAGCAGCTCCTCTTCAAAGTTATATCAAGAACATGAGAGGTCTTCCAGTTTCTTTAGAGGTCCCTTTTGCCTTTTTATCTTACAAAACTTGAACTCATGACTGAATCCTTTCAAACATACTGTTAATTTTTGACAGGGTCCCATTGAATATCAATTTACACTTTATATCCCATCATAAGCCCAACCTGACCTTACATCCCATTTGATTCTGTGGCCTGTTTATAATGTGTTCTGACCTGTGAAAATCACCCCCTTACCATATCCTGGCATTAGGAATGCCCAGAACTGCACTAGAATCCTCTGACAGGACTCGGGAATTCTGTTATTATTACTTCATCACATGGAATTTAACTTTTCACACTTTAGTGACCATGGTTGTCAAGAATTCCAAAACTGGGACGCCTGGGTGACTTAGTCAGTTGAGCTGCTCTCTTTGGCTTGGATTGTGATGCCAGGGTCTTGGGATCGAGTACCGCATCAGGCTCCTTGCTTGGCCAGGAGCCTGCTTCTCTCTCTGACTCTGCCTGCTTGTGCACTCTCTCTCTCTAACAAATAAATAAATAAAATCTTAAAAAAAAAATTCCGAAATGGTTTTCTCTGAGGGTAATATGAGAAAGACGAAGGAAGTTAGGAAGTTAAGAAGGAAGGAAGGGAGGATGGAAGGAAAGAAGGGAGGGAGGGAGGAAGTTAAGGAAGGAAGAAAGGGAGGAAGGGAGGAAGGAAAGAAAGAGAAGGAGGGAGGGAAAAAGGAAGGAAAAGAAAGGACAGAAGGAAGAAAGGAAGAAGGAAAAATCTACCCTGCCTAATTCACAGGATCAAATGCAGATGATACTGTTGTGATAACATAGGTTTTTGTAACCTAATTCCATCAACTATTTTTAAACTTTTGCTTTGAGGAAACAAAGCAGGTGGCAAATTGTCATACTTCATTTTTTTTCCCCATGGAGCCTTCTTTATGTGTGAACCTATATTCCTAGGAAAATCTAAAAGATTTATAGTTAGTCAATGTAAGCACCAATCTAAGTATCAATCTAATTCCAGAAGTTTGAGTTCATTATTATTTAATGCCTTAGGGTACAGGAGACAATTTGGATTTAAGATATATACTAAAAGACAGTATGTTTATACATTAAAACAGCCAGTTGTTATCCTTAAATTCCATTAAATTTTCAGTGTTTACTGTTACCTTAACACATCATTAAATTATGAATACACTTATTTAGATGCCACAGTCCTCAAGAAAAATGCTTTGGTGTTTGAAGGGTGTTATTATTTTCATTATTAGAAATTTTGTTAAACTGTATTCAAGTAAGATGTCTGAAATGCTTACAGAATTGATTGGTTAATTTATCAACATGAGCATATTTTAAATTAATGGACTTCCTAGTTAAATTACTTGAATACATTCTTATTTTGACTTGTTACAAATGAAAGTTTTGCACATGTTGAGGATAGATATGAGACAAGACATTCTTTAAGTCAAGAACATTACAGTACTATCGGGGAGATTATTCTGTTGAGTACCATTTGTCAGTTACTAAGAATATAATGGTGAATGAAACAATTTACATGTGCTTGTCTTGTCTCTCCTACTAGGATATAAGTTTCAGAAGGCAAGGAATGTGTTTCACAACTTTCTTTCCCTTTTTAACCACTCTTAAGATTCTCAAAAAAATGCTATGTATTTGTAGCCAACAAAAAAATAGTTGAAGAAGATAAAAAAAATAAGTGAATAAATGCAAAATAACTTTCTATAGAGAGGGATATCAATACCAAGAAGGTTCCATTCACCCAGGGAAATGTCTCTACACATACAGTTCAGGGGCAAAAGGTTCTGTTTTTCTCTAAATCTTCTTGATACATGGCTGTTATCAGTTTGCTATATAAATGATTGGAAAAACTCACAGAGGCAAGTTGCTTTTAGCTGTGAATCTTCAGACACTTTAATGTTTCCAAATGAATTCAAAGTGCTGTTAGAAATGTCATTAAGTGGTTATCCATGGGCTGTGGGATTCATGGCTTAATATTTATTTATGCACTTATTCTTTTATTTTTGTGCAAAGGAAAACAGGTGTACCCATTCTTTGTGACACATGGTGCAGGCACATGAAAAAATTCATTGATAACAATTTCAGGGCACATGATACAGAAACTCATATTGTTTTTTCATCAAGAAATACTCTGGAACCAGCAGAACTTGACATACTGTGAAAAGCATCCTTGATGAGGAAACACCACCGCTGTGATCTTCTACATATAGAAAAAGGGAAACAGGGAACATCTAGGTAAATATAATAATGGAAGCCTCCTGACAGAGAAAATGACCTTTTAAAAAAGGGCCAAATCTTGTGAGCTCAGTCTGTGATATCTGCTTGTTCTTCCATCGATTTATCTCAGACCTGTACCGCCAGCTTCTTGCTTAACTGCTGAAAGGGAGAAAGGAATGAGTGTCCAAGGCCACCCACATTTGTGTCCAGGCATGCATGCATCTTCCAGATTCTCCATAATCCTCATGTATCATTTTCTTTTTTATATATGAGCAATCATCTGATTTATAAAAAGATGCAACAATATTTAAAATGAAACAAAATATCAATTTCAAAACAACATCAAAAAGTGACTGTATTTAACCATACTCAGCTCACAACAGAGCAAATGGATAAGAAGAATATTTGTACTATTAGCATATTGCTAATATGAACTGGCAACAGAAAAAGCTGCTAAAGGAAGACAGAGAAACACCATCTTTTAAGAATTAGAACTGAAGGGCCCCATAATCATCAATGTTGTACCTATGGTTAGAAATGTACATGATGGGAACTCCAGCAATCTTCTGGACCCTTCCTTTAAGGTCCTGATCGGCTGTGGCCACAATGTAACACTTGTGCTGTACTAAGCAGTCATCTGCATAGGTTCCCTTGTGTGTGCATGGTAATCTTTCAAATCTTTCAAATCTGAGATCCTTGGCAATCCTTAGAGCCACTCAATACTTCTGTCCCAGTTTCTCAATTTCTGCCATTACACAGTCAATTATACAAAGGATACACTTGGTGTAAAGACAGTCCATCATTGACTGTACTAAGTCAAGTTTGGCTTTAATGAAAAGTTGATAAAGTTAGTGTCAACCTGAAGGGTTTGAAGAGGTGGGGGGGTGGGAGGTTGGGGGAACCAGGTGGTGGGTATTAGAGAGGGCACGGATTGCATGGAGTACTGGGTGTGGTACAAAAACAATGAATACTGTTATGCTGAAAATAAATTTAAAAAAATGATTAAAAAAAAAAAAAGTTGGTGTCATCCAGGAAGTGGTAAGGTGGGCCCAGCTGTGTGTAATATTGGAAGAATAAGCAGGAAGGATTTTGGGGGGACTTCTCTTTCCTTGAGTGCACTGGGATCTTTCTTTTCTTTTCTTCTTTTTTTTAATGTTTAAATATGTCCTTCTCTTTAAGCCTCTGATCTTGGAGACTAAGCATTCGCTTCATGGTTGCATACCTTCTTGCTTTCTTTTGCTTCCCCGTGTTCATGCCGTACACTTGTTTCTTTCATGTATCATTTTCTTAACAAGAAAATATAATTTTTTATTTTGCTTTTACAAGGCACAGGAAATCTTGTGGGATACTTGTTATTCTTCAAATTCCTTTCACAAATGCATCATCCCATTTTATCCTTAGGACAACCTTTTAAAAGTAGCCCTAAACAAGTCTTACTCTGATTCATAGCTGAGGGTAGTGAAGGAATTAAAGTGGCTCAAAGTCACTATATTTTTCAAAGTCAGCTCTGGAAGCTGAGCCTAAGCCTACCAATTAAAATTGTGTGTGTGTGTGTGTTGTACATTTTCCTTGGAAATCTTCATACTGATTATGAGAATAACTAATATTCTATTTTCCTTTAGGTTTGTAGATGAGAGATGAAGGTTAAGACGTGTGTGTGTGTGTGTGTGTGTGTGTGTGTGTGTGTGTAACCATACCACAATTCTTTATATTTACATTTAGCTCTGGCAAAAAATCAGAGGAAGAAAACTCCTTAGAATTAGAATATTTAGTTTATAGAATATAAAGTCAGCCATTTAAGTACAGAAGAAAAATAAGAGTTATACTGACTGCTTCTGAGAGGACATGAGAATCAAATGGTCAATGAAGTGTAGCTGTTATCAAGACCAGTTTAACTTCTCTTTTTATTTTATTGTCACATTTACAGATTTAGAGTGTTCAGAACCATGCATAAACACATTGTGCAAAAGTAAGTAATTAAGTGGCTAGTGACTATAGTAGCATTTTATGTTAACTGCATCCGTAAAGTAAATGTTAGCGTATCCCAGCTTTTCTTGAGAGTAATTTCAGTGATTTCAATTAGCTTGTTTCAGTAATTTCTCACGATGCACCCCGCGTGGTGGAATGGAAAGAAGGTGAGAACCACTGGACATCAACTTGAAAACACCTTTGAGCTTTCCAGTTGTAACAATCGGGAGAGACCATATTTTGCTCCTGTCATTTCTGTCACGTAAAGTCTATATAATAATCAAATGAGACAGCATTGGTGAAATACACTAATCCAAAAGCACAAAGCATTTCCTTTACAAGGAAAATTAAAATACAGATTGGAAACAAAAAGGATCTATGAGCAAAATCATTAAAATTAAAAGCTAGTTTAGTAAGGATTTAAAGAAATTTAATGATGTAATATAAGAACTAAATTAAAGCATCTAAAAGTAAACAAGATTTGGAAAGACCCTTAACTCAGTTATTGGAGGTGTAAAATTGCATCTAAGCAAAAATGGTAAAAACAAAGTTAATTGAAAAGTGGAAGGTGCTTAAACAGAAAAAGCTAAACACCAATGATAGAACAGGCCAAAACAACAGAAAAAAAAAAAGCAATTCAGAAGGAAAGTCCATACCAAAAAAAAAAAAAAAAAAAAAAAAAAAAAAAAAAGTCACAGTTAAAGTACAAAGGCAATTATTTTTGTCCTTTCATTTATTCAACAGTACTGACCGAAAGTGTGCTGCTCTTGTGGAACTTACTTCAGAAAGACAGGAGGTAGATCTGAAATAGCTAAAGACATACACATAAAATGTATGCATCTGGCACTGCTTTTGAGATACATACAATCCCCCACCTTCCCTCTTCTCTAGACACTGCTGTCGCGACCAGCTGGGTGAGGGCTGGTACCAGTTGTTCTCAGGTGCAAACTGGCAGCACCATGCATTTGCACAGGCACGAGCCCAGTGAAGGACAGTGTGTGCCTACAGGGCCATCCTTGACCAACAGGGGTCTGGTGCTGATGTGGCATTTCCAAGAGATGTCACACTAACCTTCTCAGCAGGCCCCCTGGGATTAAGAACCTGCTGTAGTAATGGCCAACCTGACGATCTAGCATTGTCTTGACTTGCTTTCCTGTGCTTTTTGAATCTCTTCTGTCATTCACTTTACAGATTAGAATCATCAAGGTTCAGGGTGCCTGGGTGGCTCAGTGGGTTACGAGGCTGCCTTTGGCTCAGGTCATGATCCCAGGGTCCTGGGATCGAGCCCCAGAACTGGCTCTCTGCTCAGTGGAGAGCTTGCTTCTCCCTCTCCCTGGCGCTCTGCCTACTTGTGCTCTCTCTGTCAATAAATAAAATAAAATATAAATAAATAAAATCTTAAAAAAAAAAAAGAATCTTCAAGGTTCAAAGAGGTTATGTAATTTACTTAAGGTCACCTTGTTTGTAAGGAAAAACAATACTTGTCTTAAATGCCTTGCTTCAGAACTTGAGCCCTTTAAATTTTTTTTTTTCTTCTTCTGTCTGTCTCTAAATAGGCTTTCCCTTCTCTGTCCCCTCCGGTAACTTCAAGACATTTGTGCCCCTTCTGATGTGAAGATGACAGTAGTGATTGCTTCTTGTAACATTTTCAAGTATATTCATATGGAAAAATATTACTCCAGAGGGCAGAAGTGTAATCCAAAGGAGCTAATCTCTAATGGTAGAACTCCAGGCATCTTTATTCCTGAAATTGGACAAGTCTTTCCTTCCCTCAAATTCATAATCACAGTATGTAGATGGCCACTTAGGTAGTTCCACACAGGTCCCTATAAAGCCTCCCCGGTAATAAAAATTAAGAATAATAGTCACTCCCATCTTGGGTTGGTTTCAAGTACATCGATAGAACAACTTATAGAACTGTCATATTTTAGGGAAAATTGCAGAAAGCAGTGTTTCCAGTCATTTGCTAACTGAGCCAGAAATTATAATGGCATGCCAAATTAGACTGAGCAGTAAAAGGAAGATGTTCACATTATTCTTCTCTGCCCTCACAATATGCATAAGAAGCTGAAAAGCCAGTCATTTTTTTTTTTTTGGCCTTACTAAACTTTTTTTCAAGTCTTTTCCACTCTACGAGATGCATTTTTGCTTCATTTATTTTCCCTTGTACCCAATCACTTTGCAGCTGCAATAGCTTGTGACCCTCTATAGAAAGTGGGATTGGACTCCTTTCTGCTCATGGAATGATGGAAGGAAATATATAGCTGAACTCTTTACCCCCACCTGGACCCTCCCCCTGTTGCATTTTTGAGTCCTCTGTGTTTTATAAAGTTCTTCAAAATGGAGAGCATGCCGCTCATTTGGCAGAGGTGATTGAAATAGGGCATGTTTTGTTTGTTTGTTTTTTCCCCTGAAGTTTCTCCTGGATGAAGTTACTGTCTGGTCTGATGTGAGAAACATGGTCTCTCACGATGGAGGCATCCTTCTGCCTGTTAGTACATTGCTGGCAGCTCTGGCCATGACAGAGTTCCCTGGCCTCCTGCTGGGAAGATGATATGCAAGTGACCTACTGTTTTCTGGCATGATAAGGGCCTCTTTCATGCAGGCAAGAGGGCAGTAACCAAGGGAGGAATGTTAGAGCCATGTTTGAGACACATGAATGGCACAGACGTGACCAGTTCCCTAAAGTAGAAAACCTGAAACATGCCCCAGCAGATGAGCTTTTGCGTTCCCAAATCACAACCCTTGAACTCAAAAGCATTCATACCCAGAATTTACTCTAGGGACAATTCCAAGGACTCTGGGATTCCAACAAGGAATCAAATGGAATCCTGTCCTTAAGAGATTACAGTCTAAGGAGCTAAAGAATTCGTAGACTGGATTTGAAAATTCAGAATGCATTTTGCTTTATTAAGACCATTAGGTTTGAGGTCTGGTTTTAACATATTAACCTATAACAGTTGCCTTAAACTATAAAGAAATTAAATAAACCTCTAAGGAGAATTTAAGTCTAAATTCCATATTCTGGCAGGAATAAAAAGATGGAAGAAGGTAATTCCATTTTCTTTTCCTGAGCTCAAGGCCAATAAACAAAATTTAAAATGATAGTTTATCTCAGAACACAAAGCCCCAATTTCATTTTCTACTATCTCCTTCCTTCTTTCTTATGCTAATACAGTTGCCCCAGAGCTCCTATTTGGAGAACAAGACCTGTATCTTCATGATACAAAATTACTATTCTCCTTCTTCTTTCCACCAAAGTGTCCAATTTTCACAGAGTAGCTAGTCTCAGTTGTACATGAGGGGGAAAGTAAGTTGATTAAGCTGACTCACTATAATATGAATGATGGATGGAAAGTTTGATCTCCCGGAGATATTAGCATTTAAGTGTATATTCTCCCTCATTTAACTTTTTACCTCAGTGATTCTCAAACTTGTGTTGGAGGCATCATACCCCTTTGGAAGGATTCACGTTTTCAAAGACTTCTGAAAATACATTTCTCCACCTGCAAGGGTAAGAAGATCATGCTTGGAGAAGCACTGTCCTAGTTCAGTGACTCTCAAGGCAGGGAAGTGGGGAGTGAGGAGGAAGATGTCTGGCAAGATGGCGAGGCATGTGGAAATTGTGCCAGTGTGTATTTTAAAAAGATTTAAGCAATATTGAAGAATAACCTCACATTATAAAAAAGGTACAACTTCTATTATCCAGATTATATACAGTAAAATTTTATTCTAAAAATCATAAAGAATATGTAAAAATGCCGTAATTCTCAGGTAAGAAGATGTCTCTTTAGGGGTTTATTGTGACAGAAGCCAGTGTTGAGCATCCATCTGGTGACTGGTAGCTTAGTTCATATCAAAGTGAGGTGAAACAGAAGTGCCCAGAAGAACCAAACAGAAGTTCGGTGTTTGGTTCAGAAAGCCACCTGGACCAGCTCCGGCTGGGACTCTAGAAAGCTCAGATCCATGGGCTCCATAGTTTCTCCCTTCAACTGTTGTAACCGCATAAAAGAAACAACTCAGACCACTCCCATGGTGGCCACAGCATTTATTCAACAGTATACTGAATATCTATGTGCCATACTTCTAGGCACAGGGAATACATCCTGTCCTGTTTCCTGGGCTTCACGGACAAGGAGGAGTGTCAGATGTTGACAGGTACCATGCGGAAAAGTAAGCATAAAAAAGTGATATAATAGGAAATGAGAGGTGTAAGAGTGGGGATTATTTTCGTTTGCCTGATGGTTGGGGCTGCCATTTGAGCTCCTAGGACAAGAACCTAGCCCCACGAAGAACAGGAGACAGAGTTCCTGGTAGAGGGAACAACAAGCACAAAAGAATGGGGGCAGGAAAGAGTTTGGCCTGTAGAAACAGAGAGAAAGCCAGTGTGAACCTAGAGAGTACCATGGGTGAGACAGGCCCCCCTAAAGCTATGTAGACCCAGAAAACAATCCCATTTTTGTTCCAGATGCCATGGGACGACATGGGTGAGGTTTTAGTAGGGGAGTAGCAAGCACTACTATTTAGGAATGGCTCTTTATAATTAATTAAATGCTTACACATCAGTGCCTGCTCAAATAGTATGTGGATTCCTTGAGAGAACACATCCCAGAAGACCGGGATTATCTTACTATTCTAGAGAGTGGTGAAGCCAGTGGAAAACTCAGCTTGACTCTTTGGGCCACTGTCACCAAGCCATGCTTTGCATGCTTGAGCTGCATTGTGCTTGAGCCTCTAAGACTTCTGAGACTGAAAACTCTCTACCTATTTCGCATGCACCCTGCTAGTGTCTCTGAACTATCTTGTGGGCTACCCGCTTTACTGTGATCTTCTTTTGGAGTACTTTTAATGGATTTTAGAAGACTGTTAAATCTCTGCTTTGTAAAGCCTTATTCCTATCCTCAAATTATCTTAATTCATTACCTTCTTGCTATGATAGTTTAATTGAGTGTAGGATATAAAGCTAATTTATTTCACATTTTTGCTCTTAATAGTTTTCACTTTCTTTATGGGAAAAGTAATTACTGAATTCTAATACAATAACTGGAAATTACTTTTTCTAATAACACATATTATCACGTCACCATCTGCAGAAAATACTTTGAAGTACCCCCAACTTTGGGTTACTGGAAATGAGCTTAAAATTGGTAGTGAGGGAAAATTGCTAATCGGTTATCTCAGTGCTGGCCTCTTTATTTATTTATTTTGAAATTATACACTTGCCTATGTTCATTGAGAGAAAAATGATAAAATATAGAAAAGAAGTAAATATATTCCCAACACTTAGATATAAGTATGATTGGCATTTGGTTGGAAGTCTTTAATATGTATTTCTAGGTACATATAAACATATACACGCATAAATGCATTTAATAGTGTGCTGACATTTTTTTACTCATATGTACTCTATTAAATTGAGCCATACAGAAGTGCCATTTTCTTAAGTCATAGATCATCAATTACCAATTATTTTAATATGGTTCAACATAATATAACAATTTACATATTTTAAAATATTTTATTTATTTTTGAGTTTTCAGTATCTTGAGAAATGCAATTTATACACGATCCAGTGTTTATCTAAACCCCTGTAAGTAAATTATATTTGCACACTTGCCTAATAATTTCTTTTGGATCAGTTCTCCATAGTTGAGCTGGTGGGCACGGGAAAGAACATACACATTTCTAATAGATGTGACATATATTTCCTTTACACTTACTTGTGCACCAGCAATATATGAGGTTACTCATATCCTCAGTAATATTATTATTCTTTAATTGGCAATCTTTTTTTTTTAATTTCTTTTTTTTTTTTAAGAATAAGAGCGGGAGAGATAAAGTCTTAAGAGATTTAATCTTAGAGGCCCCTGGGTGGCTGAGGGGGTTAAGCGTCTGCTGTCAGTTCAGGTCATGATCCTAGAGTCAAGGGATCAAGCTTGCATCAGGCTCCCTGCTCTCCTGGGAGTCTGCTTCTCCCTTTCCTTCTGTCTCTCCCCCCATTCCTGCTCTTTCTCTCTCTCTTCCCTCAAATAAATACATAAAATCTTAAAACACACACACACACACACACACACACACTTAATCTGATGCAGAACTTGCTCTCATGACCCTGAGGTTATGACGCAAGCCAAAATCAAGAGTTAGATGAGTAACCAACTGAACCATCCAGGTACCTCTTTTATTGGCAATCTTATAGATAGAGACAACAAAAATCTATTCATTTGCATTTCATTGACTTACTAATCAAAACAGTTCACCATTTTTCCTAATGTTTTTTCACCATACCTGGCCCTTTAAATTTGTTTGAATGGCATCTTTCCACAGACTGCCATGGAGCCGCATACTTTGTTCCATTAGCAAAGCATTCTCCAGGCAGGATCATCCCTGAGGATAAGAAAATGAACTAAGAAGGTGTCATGGGGCAATGAGATAACTTTGGGGGCGAGAAGGGGTTCATCATTGTATGTTTGGTAATTTAGTTGTGGTTTGAAGGTCACTAAAAGTCAACCAGCCCACAATGTAGATTTTACCAGGCTGTTTTCTAAAAGTCCCTTGGAGACTTCTGGAATCAGGATCTTCATCATGGTAAGACATCTGGGTTAAGAGTCATCAGATACAGGGGTGCCTGGGTGGCTCAATGGGTTAAAGCCTCTGCTTTTGGCTCAGGTCATGATCCCAGGGTCCTGGGATTGAGCCCCACATCAGGCTCTCTGCTTGGCAGGGAGCCTGCTTTCCTTCCTCTCTCTCTGCCTGCCTCTCTGCCTACTTGTGATCTCTGTCTGTCAAATAAATTAAAAAAAAATTTAAAAAAAGTCATCAGATACAAATATTTTGGAATAATTTAGCTGAGCAACCCATAGACATTCGTGATCCTCTCCCCAAAGTAAGGCCAGTAAGTAATGGAGGAATACATGTTTCCCCAACTCGAGCTTAAAAGCTTTAGAAGGAAGAAGGACAAAGGGGAGTAAAGGTAATTGTTGACTGAGCAACATGAGAAAAAGCTGGCATGTTGGGATTTACTCCCCTGATCTCAGCCACAGATCAGCCTCTCACTTCCTCTTTCATAGTCCAGACAGTAATTGAGGACAGGAGGTAAATGAGCAGCTGTAGCATTGCTGAGGACCTTGTTACTTAGTGAGGTCCTGGGATCAGCAGCATCACCTGGAAGCTTGTGAGCTGTTCAGAATGGATGTGTCCCCAACCTTGAGATTCAGAATCTGCATTTTAACCAGATCCCCAGAGCAGTCTCACGCATCTGAAAGTGAGAGAAGCCCTAATTTGGAGATAAATGTTGCAGAACCTGGTGGTAGGTAAGATATGGGAAGTGAGAGAGACCATGGGAAAGGAAACCATTGAGTTTCAGTCTTCCTGACAAGTAAAGGTAGTGTTGACTCTACCAGCTGCTGGGATGAGAAGTGAGCTAATGGTCCAAGGAGGTGTGATGAACAGCAAGGGAGCCAGTGGGCCTGACTCTTTGTGATGCAGAATTCTGGAGATGAGCAAGTGCCCCTGGGTTGAATTAGTTTGTCTCGGATGTATTAAGAAATGTTTACATAATTTTGTTGACATCATTAAATGAAATGATGCATTTCAAGTGCTTACATGATGCCTAACACGTGGCATGCAGAGAACCAATTTTACCTCTCATTACAGTTATTATCATTGTCAGTATCTTTGTTGTCAAGTAACTGGATTATTAAAGGGAACTATGCATAGTGAAGAACACTGTGCTGATAAGGGCGTGGTTTGATTATTTAAGCCACCTTAGTTACTAAGGAAAGAAAAAAGGAGAAAAAAGAAAAAGTTGTCACTTTTAAAAAGCTCAGCAGCTGAATATCCCACATCAGCACTTAGTGGATATGCTTGCAATTAAAGCCATGGTGTGGAATTCCTGATTACTCAGCTTTTGCAAATTGAAGGGATAATAAATAACACAGGAAGGAAAACGGTTACTTCTTCAAAGATGTATAGAAACAAACATCTAATTTTCATGTTATGCTTGTTTAATTAGGTAATTTACTGTAACGTATTTATCAGACGAGAGTATAGATAAGAAGAGGCTCTTTTTCTCCTTATTTTATGAGTATTAATTTATACTGCACAAAGGGACTTGCTGATTCTCACACAACAATCCTGATGATTGCAATTTATAGACAAAAGACATAAGAGTGAATATAGACTATAAAAGGACAAAGATTAAAGGAGGGAAGAAAAATGCATTCAAGAAAAATGAAGAGATACAGAAAGGGAGTGAAGGCTGTTTTTTTACGGAAAAGGAGTGAAAACGCTGTTTGCATGTAGCAGCCAATTCATTTCCATGGAGTATAGAAACCTAGACTCAAGGGTGAGGTCCCACCAAACAGCACAGAAGTCCGGCACGTGTAATCTAGCGGGATTCCCTTACTTCATCCCTGAGTAGGGAGCCTTGGGTCAGGTCACCTCTGTAGTGGAGAAATCCAACATTATCCCTTTTTTTTTTTTGTAAAGATTTTGTTTATTTATTTGACAGACAGAGATCACAAGTAGGCAGAGAGAGGCAGGCAGGGGGTGGGGCAGGCTCCCTGCTGAGCAGAGAGCCCAATGCAGGGCTTGATCCCAGGACCCTGAGATCATGACCTGAGCGGAAAGCAGAGGCTTAACCCACTGAGCCACCCAGGTGCCCTAATCCAACATTATCCTGTCTTGTTTGGGGTCAGAGCAACTTTAATTGGCCTCATCCGCTGAACCAGCTCTGTGAATGTGATCGAGTGACACCTTTGCATATTAACAAACAAGTGAATGCTAGATTCCAAAAAGAGTAAATAGTGCTGGTGATATTTTCTGGAGAGCTGTTAGAAGGTTGCCACCAGAGAGGAAGTGAGTACGGCTTTGGGCTTCCTCTATCTTTTGCTCTTCAGCCCCTCTGATTTTTACTTTTTACTTGGACTTCCAAATAAGAGTTTGTTTAAAAATAGATTTCTTCTGGAAAAAAAAAATTGAAAACTAGATATGTATTTCAGTGTCTTATATGAGAAAATACTTCAGGTCTTCAACTCTTGTGAACACACCTGCTATGTCATCACTGAGGAGAAGCAGATGACTATAGATGACTGAATGGACATTATGGCTTAGGTTAATGACCAATGAATATGGTCAACAGAAAATAAAGGACAGTTATTATTCAAATGGAGGAAAACACTAAAAACTTGCTGTAACACTCAAATATACATATGTGGCAGGTATATATATTGTAAAATGCAAAAGGTTTAAGCATTATAACTATAATTCAGAAAGTTAGGAAACAATTGATAAAATGTTCAACTCTGGCTATCTAAACACTTACATCATTGATGAATCTTTTTCACTTTTCAGCTTGCATTTGATGACACTCAGTCATGTCTTCAAGTTATCATGCTTCTGTTGGTTTCTTTATGAGCTATAATTGTCAACAAAAGAAATCCAACAATTTTAAATTCACATATTTCCTGACATTTTGAATTAATTGGTAATTGAGATCTATTCTTGGTTGATATTTTGTTTTCATTAGGTACTATAAAAGAAGAGCTGTGATTATAAGTTGTGAATAAAAAAGCAATCAACTCTTTAGGATGCTGGTTCAGTATGAAAATACAATGCATGAAGCACCATTAGAACTTGATGTTATTAGCAATAACACAGGGCTTGCAATGGTGAGATGACCTATAAATAAGATATCACTCGGCACTGTGCCTACTTTGAAAAGTTATGCATGATCAAATTAATTAGGAAATGGTCAAATTGCCCATTACAGTTGTCATTGGTACACAAAATCAGATGTTTCCCAAAGAGAAATAAGTAAACCTATTGTGCAAAAAGAATTAACATAGCAGGCTTGTATCTGCTTAGTCATGCTTACAAGGTTGGCCCTTGGCTGTCTACCTGGGAACATGGATTTTGAGAGGGTTATTCCCTGGTAAAAATGGGTCATTGTAACTACAGTGTTTCTGCAAACAATATGCTTATGCTGGACACCTACTTCCTTTCTGGGTGCCTAGAGTTTTGGTAGATGCTATGCTGAGAGTACCTGTATGACCAGCCCCCAGTGAAAACCCTAGGAACTGGGTCTCTAATGAGCTTTCTCTGGTTGACAACATTTAACATATTTATTGCAACTTGTTGTTGGAAGAATTAGGCATGTCCCACGTGACTCCACTGGGAGAAGACTCTTAGAAGCTCACACCTGATTTCCTCTGGGCTTTATCCATGTACTTTATCTTTGTTGATTTTGCATGGTGTCCTTTCACTGTAATAAATCACAGCTGTAAGTATGGCTAGAGTCTTGTGAGTCTTCTCAGCCTATCACCTACTCCCAATGCAACTATATATATATTTTTAATTTTTTTTAAAAGATTTTATTTATTTATTTGACAGACAGAGATCACAAGCAGGCATAGAGGCAGGCAGAGAGAGAGGAAGAAGCAGGCTCCCTGCTGAGCAGAGAGCCCGATGTGGGGCTTGATCCCAGGACCCTGGGATCATGACCAGAGCCAAAGGCAGAGGCTTAACCCACTGAGCCACCCAGGTGCCCCTATATTTTTTTTTAATATTCACTTAAAGAACAGATACTAATCAGTTGCTTACTGTATATTGAGCTCATTTTGGGCTACTGGCAATACAGCAGTGTTCAAAAGAGATACTGCCCTGGAAAAATTAAAAATGTCACAAATTATTGCAAACAGAATGTTGGGATGTCCTACGTGTTGATTATTTGGATTCCATGGGCCTACTTTGGCCATCTACAAATTACAGTCAGGTTAGCAGTCAAATTAACAAGATGATTTCTAAAATAGTCCATCTCTTGAAGCATGCATGGACTCAAGTTTTTGTTTTGTTTTGTTTTTTAAAGATTTTATTTATTTATTTGAGACAGAGAGATCACAAGTAGGCAGAGGGACAGGCAGAGAGAGAGGGGGAAGCAGGCTCCCTGCTGAGCAGAGAGCCTGATGTGGGACTCGATTCCAGGACCCTGAGATCATGACCTGAGCTGAAGACGGAGGCTTAACAAACTGAGCCACCCAGGCGCCCTGGACTCAAGTTTTTACTTCTGATACCATGATAATGCCTTCCTTTTTCTTCCCTTTGGTACCAATTTGTTATAACCAAACTATGTAGTTTTTCCTGGGTTGTTTTATGATTATTCTCCAGTGTATCATGTGGGTACACTACATCTCTCTACTAAGTTGAAAGCAAACACAACATATTTTTTTCTTTCTCTCTCTCTCTCTCTCTTTTTTTTTAATCCTAAGGTGGCCTATTCTGGTGTCCTACAGATAAAGTGTGCTTCAAAAACATTTAATATTTTTAATGTTTCCAATGTGCTAAAACTATCACTGCTTTTCTACTTTTGAGCTTTACTTTTAACCTCATAGCCACCACAGGTCCATATTATATTTTAATTTTGGGTTTTTCCAAAGAAGCAGTGACTGAAGGGTAGCATTTTCACCTGGGACTATCAGTTATCCATGCCAGGTCATTCAGCCTTTGTCCAGCTGTGGCTTTTGGTCCCTGAGCCACCACCAAATCCATGCATCCTTAACAATGCGTAGTGCTCAGAGAACTTGTCATTTCAATGACAGAGTCACGAAGGAGCACCACAGACGTTTGGCTCTAATGAGACAGAGTTCATAGACACAACCACTTTCACACAGATTTCACAGAACTGAGCAGTTCAGAGAAAGGAAAGGTTTTCTGTTCCATTGTTGTTGCTTGTCTGTGTACCCCATGATCCAAAAATAATCATAGGCTGAGAGGCTAAGAGACAGCAGTGAGTGGCAGGTGGATGGGGGCATTAGGGAAGTGAAGGCCTGGAGAAGAAACCTTCAGTCACTTGTCAAAAAGTTCTTTACCTAAATTAATGGGTAAATGTTTGTCTTTTTCGATAATCAGGAAGTCTGGTTCTCTACTATGGTAATCAATCCCTAAACAAAAGGTTATGATTTCAGGTATTGCCTCCTTTTCTAGTAATTCCATGTCATTGGGTGAGAGACAAGAGCGGCATATCTTAGAATAGGACATTTAGATCAATCACTGCTTTATTGGGCTTTATTTATAAATACATTCTCAATCTTAAGTCAAAATTACAGTTTCTAATTACTTTTTTATTGGCATCATTAAACATTGTTTGGCCTCAGAATGATGAAATGGATTAATTATATGTCAGAGAATGATAGTGCAAGTTCTAAGTACATTGCCTGAGGTATATGTCACTACTAATGATCTGGAGTTGTACAGTAGGCATTCATATTTTTGTTCCTATGTTACTGTCAGAGTATTTGTATACCATTCAATGACCTGTGCTTTACTGGCCTAGTATTGATTTGGGAAGAAAAAAAAATATGTATATATATGAAACAAATTGTCCCAGTGTTGTTTGATTTAATGAAAATTGGATTCAAAATTATTAAAATATAGAGCTTTTTTTTTTCTCTTGGATAAAGAAACCTTTATGAAGAATTTACAGTGAACCATTAAAAGCATGATAAGGAATTATGGCTTCAATGTGCCCGAAGTCCTTTGCTCCTAAGTTCAGTATAGTGCACTACTATAAATTTGCAAGGGTACCATTACATGCCCATTGCAGACATTTTATAGGTGTTTGCAATGGTTTGATAAGCTATCTAGCTGATCTCCTGCTACCTGATATAGTCTCAGCCTACTACTTCTCCACCATTTTGACTCCTCCCCCCCTTTGCAGGCATTTTAGATACATACCCCAATATGAGCATTTTGCCCCCTGAATTTAGGAAAAGTATTTTGATAATTATAAATATAAATGTCTATTTCCTGTATACAAATGATAAATTTCTTTATGACTACTTTTAATCCAGTAGTTTGGCCAACCTGACTTAAGTTGGAATGCTTTGGCCAGCTAAAAGCAAAACCTATTTTAATGTGTAACTAATGGACCTCAGTCTCAGGAAGGTTACTTTCTGAATGCTAATAACCCTTCTCTAGTCTAGGTGCTGTAGTGGTGGCAGGAATAGGCAAAGTCTTAGCTGCCTTGGTCATAGAACCCTATTTAACGAGATACATAGCTAACCAATCCAGATACCTAATAGAATAAAACAGAGTTAGAAACAAAAAGCAAGTCAAGATTAGTTTTCTGTAACCACCCCCCACCGTAGTATGCCCATAAGAACACCAAACTAGTAACAGAGCCCAGAGCTCCCCTGCTTCCTTGATTAATTTTAGGTTTCATGATTAATGTCCCACCAGGGACCCAGTAGCCTCCAACCTCCTTCCATAAGTTCCAAGGCCAGAGAGCTATTTCTGAATCCACTAGTTGGTGTTTAGTGGTAAAGTACTCCTTTCTTGGGTCCTGACCTCTCGCTAGCCCTAATTATCTTGTGAGGCAGGCAGTGTCAAGCCAAAACCTTGGGGACTTGGGCATCAGAGTTTCTGGGCCTCCATATTAATCATGCTCTTTTCCCCCTGGGTTATATTGGGCAAATTACTAAACTATTCTGAGCCTCAATTCTATTTTTAAAATGAGAGTTGACATCCCAGGTAATACTAGAACATTCAGAAAAATACCTATGCTGAAAAGCAAGAAAGGAGTCAATAAATGTATAAATAAATAAATAAATACATAACAAAAGGATGGTAGTATGTCAAAGGGATACAGAAACCAATGCGGACAAGCTCCCAAAGACCAAAGCAGGAACAATATGAGCGATAGAATTAATAACATCACGCTAGATTGCAATTCAAACCATAAAATAAATATACATGAGTTCATGCTGATATAAACAAATGTTGAATAAATAAACAGGTGGGGAAAAGTGGCAAATCATCCTTGCAGGAGGATTCCACACAACAACATGGGTAAAAATGTTCCCTCCGGGAAGTGGGGCGTAATTCCCATGCCTCACTCCTCCTTGAGTGAGGCCTGGACTTACTGTCTCGAATCCACAAAAATGTAGTGGAAGGGGAAGGGAAGTGTTTTCTTACAGTGAAAAATGCAGCCAGATACTACTATAACCAAAATAATCAAAGTTAACATCACCAGTATAAGTCATGTTGATATCATGTACTCCCTGATATAACATGGAGAAGAGAGCCCATCCCCTTTGTGACATTCTTCCCTCCAAACTCGTAACCTAAACCGATCAGAAAAAACAGCAGACAAACCTCAGGCATGGGCCCAAGGAGACTACCCGGGTTCTGGAAGTTTCTTGCTTCTTGCTCTGGATGCCAGTTAAGTGGATGTGCTCACTTTGTGAAAATTCATCTAACTGGACAATTCGGATTTGCTCATTTTTCTGTCCATATATTACACTTAAATTTTTTTAAAGTTTATGTTAAAAAAGAGATGCCAGGAGGGAATAAAGAGTGCAGGTTTAGAGTTCACTGAGGAATCAGACCATCTATCACCTCTAAATTTCAGTTTATATTCTACTAACTGCCTTAAAGCTCACGCCAGCCCCTTCTTAGGGTGATGTATAGTGCAGTGTGTATACACTGTCCTTCAGGTGCTGGTAGCAAGCAGGACTCGCAGTGGGGCTGACTCATTCACTGGGTCATACCGTAACTCTCTGGGAGCCGACTGTCCATTCTGATCATTTCGGAGAGCAGGAGGGCCTGGGATGGAGACAATACCCACTCACAGACAGTAAAGACACGGCTCTTAATAACTTTGTGTTAAGTCTACCTGCCTGGATCCCTGTATTTTCTTTCAAGCCTCAGTTATTTTCAAATTCTTTATCTCTGGCCAGGATAAAAAAAGAAAAGTCATTTCTCCCTTTTGGAACAATTGAATTGGAGAACGGAGTGCTCATTTTTTCACCTAACTTGAAGCTTTCTGAGGTTTGTCCGTAAGCAGCGGCAGGCAACTAGAAAATATTGCTATGGCACAGGGAAAAATACGGAAGTAGTTTTTGACTTAAAGACACTACTCACTTAGAGCAGGCTTTCTCAGGAGAAATACCTATTAAGTAGCTTTAAGATCAGTTGAAAAAAAGCAGAAAAAGAAGTTGGTGGGGGTGGGGGTGGGGTAGAGGGAGTGAATGAAGAGTCAGCAAATGAGCAGGTTTCTATTTGAAATTTAAATTGGCAGCTGGCACTAATGAATCATTCTGCATTTAATATAATTGGAATGGGGTAGATGATAGTGCTGCATTTTGAAGAGACGAAGCAAAACCTTGAATATGAGGGATGTACAAACCTCTTTCATTCTGCTTTGCTCAACTGGACACACTTTCCTCCACTACGCTTAGAAGAAAACGAGCTGTAGGGGCTTTACTTGTTTGCTCCTCATCAGCACAATGCCCAAATGATGTAAGTCCCAGATTCAAACCACATGCTATGTGGCCGTAAACTATTAAGTGAAATTATTGAAATAAGGGGCCAAAAGGAAACTTTGGACTTGTGATAAACTGAAAGCAAACGAGCTATATAATGTGGACATTAAACTGGGATTCAAAGATTATCCTTAATAATCAAGTGATCGTCCTAGTAAGGATTAATCAGATAGGAATGATGTGAAGAAAGCAAAAGTCAGTCCATATCAGAAATATGTAAAATTACTTTCTGTAGACCCACGAGAATGCACTTCATTTCACTCAACCATTGATTTTGTACATTTATTTATTTTTATTCTTTATTTTTTTAAAGATTTTATTTATTTATTTGACAGATAGAGATCACAAATAGGCAGAGAGGCAGGCAGAGTGAGGAGGAAGCAGGCTCTCTGTTGAGCAGAGAGCCCAATGCCAGGCTCGATCCCAGGACCCTGATCATGACCTGAGCCCAAGGCAGAGGCTTTAACCCACTGAACCACCCAAGCGCCCTGATTTCGTACATTTATTTCAATTAACATTTTGAATACACAGATCTCAAAAATACAGAGGCTTCCCATGCAAGGAATAGTAAGATTAGGATGGAAGATAAGTCAGAGAACAAAGGGATGAAAGCCAAAGAATTTCATGAGCAAGACATTCTGACAAGCATAAGGACACCTGGTGTCTCAGGCACGTGCTCTGCATTTCATTGTCTCACATATTAGGGAAGGAACTGATAGGTATCAGTCCTCTAGAGAGAATAGGCTCTTGCCTGTATTATCGCATTTTATCCTCATGACACTGAGAAGCATGGGTTACTATTTGAGGTTAATCCATGCAGTAACTGAAGCTTGGAAGAATGAGTAACTTTAGGCCCACTAGAATTGGAACCCTGGCCTTCTGTGAGCCTGAAAGCTACTGCTTTTGTGCAATACTTTGTGGACCCTCCGTTTTCTGTAGTGACTACCAGTGAATCCACCGGTATTAGGTGAACACCTCAAGGGAACTGTAATATTTATTGAGTGCATGGGGAACAAAATGGGGCTCTTTTTAATTTTATCCTTTTCCTGAATTGGCCTTGTGCCTGGACAGAAGATGAAACGAACAAGTAATCTGTGACACTCGGGTTTGCAAGTGATCCTGAAAGAGTGAGCAAGAAGTCTGGTTGGGTGGACCCCATCTCTCTCCCCACAAGGGCATCGCTATGATGCAAAGAGAAGCAAAACTTAAAGTTCCTCCTGCTTGCAGTTTGGTGTCTAACTCTACACAACTATTTGTATGAATTTGTGTATAACCTCTATGTTTTAGTTTGTTAATTTACAAACTGGGAGAGCGAAGGTATACCACTGGGGTTCATTGTGAGTATGAAAGAAGGTGCTATATGTACAGAATTGAATACGGTACCTGCACTGACTTAACTGCTAGTCCTTCCTCCTGTTCTACACTTGCTCTTCCACAGAATGAAGGAAACTGACAGCAAGGACTGGGTTTATTTGCACGGCCGATGGCAAAGAAATATGCAGAATCCTACCAATTATTCAGGATCATGTGGACCGAGCATAGAGATATTTGTTCTACTTTATTTTTTTCCAGATTCTTGGATTCATATTCATAAACTGACTTGTTGCTTAAGGGCCAAACACGGAAATGTTCAAGGCGAAGTTGTTTATTTATTCGTGGGATTCTTGTTCACCAGTTTCCAAATGTCTACTTTGCTGTGAGAATGAGATCTTGGTGGGAATTGTCTCTCAGTATCCACAGTTCACTCAGTTTTCCTAATTCTGGGTATTAATACTGTGTTAAACATAGGAGGGCAAATAAGCTCAATAATTGGTCCAATATTACTCACTTCTCATTTAAAGTGTCAGCCCAGGGAAGACAAATATTTTATGTAAATTCAATAAGAAGTGAAAGAATATAAATTATCAAGTAACCAATATCTTAAATACATAAGCTGAGAGTATAATCAAGCATGAGGGTTCCAGGAAGGGTGTTTTCACAGTTGTGCATAATTTAAAAGAAGAGGGCAAGTATAAATAAGGGATGAAAGTATTTAAACTTTTAAAATATTTAAATGCAGTTTGATTACAGCCCAAAACAACTTTTTTGCCCTGTCATCTGGCATGACTAAATATAGCCTTGTGTTCTAGTAGATCGGAGATGGAAGTACTCAGTGGATAATTAGCCTCTTGTATTAAAAATAAAACGTATAAATATCACCTCATTAGTGGGATTGAATCCTGACTATAACCTGCCCTCTTCATGATCTGGAATAATCCATGGGACATTTAGAAATCTCATATCCAGAACGGAATATCCAAGGCTGGGTTTCAGGACTAGTAAGTGTTGTGAGTTAGTCATAAAAAGTGATGGTTCTTGGATTTTAGATCAGTGAGCTCTGGGAGGAAATAAAAGTGAAATGACAAGACCTTAGCATTGGGGGATTTGCTAGTAGTCTTATTTTTTCTAACTTTGTATGTTCTTCTTAACTTTCCTTGCATATTAAGCCATTGTATTCTCACCAAGGAGATAATGACAAGTATTTGATTCTTAAGTGTTTTCTTTCAGGTGAGTCCATATTTCAATCAAAGGCAAATGGCAGCACCATAATCCAGTTATTCTAAGGATCACCTATGACTGGGTTCAAATGTGCAGACATTAACATAAATGTTCAAAGTGCTATAGTTCTTAGCCACTGAGGAATTTAACATTTCCCCAGATTTTCCAGGAATCGTCAACAATATGTCCAATCAGTATGTTACTCATCTCCCAACTTTCCCTGAGTTTTCTGAGAACTCAAGGGCATTACCTCTGAAGTTCCAAGCACTTCACCTCCTTCTCCTTTGGGCATAGAAGTGCTTTCGGGTACCACTCTGGTACTAAAGGGTACCAATGCAGTCTTATGTACCATGGTGCAATGGGAGTGAGGCCTGGGCATCTCTTCCCCTTAACAGACTTATTCCTTATTACACATCCCCTGATGCAGATGCTTGGCTTAGACCTGGAGAAAATCTAATATGGGCCAACTCCTTTAGTCCCTATTCTAGCCCCTATCTCATCACCATGCTCTACACCTAAAACTAACACATTATATGCAAAGTATACTTACATTGGAGGGAAAAAAAAAAAAAGCTATTCCATACTAAATTATGCTATTCCTAAATCTCAGTGATGTAACACACACACACACACACACACACACACACACATATATATATATACACACACATTTTTTTTTCTTCTTCTTCTACAGAATGTCTAACATAGATCATCAGGGGAGCTCTGCCCATGGGAGACAATCAGAGATTCAGGTGGGATGATCACTCCCCATCTCAAACTCTGCTAGTTCCTTTTTAATGGACAGTTATTGCTTGACCTGAGAGGGACACATGTCACTTTCACTTACAGCATGGCCATAGCTGTCACATGACCTTCACTCAAGGGAGCAGGGAGGTCCAGGAAGTACTGATCTACCAGTACTGATGGAAGGAGACTGGAAAGATCTGATGAACAACACCACCCATTTCCAGTTGGGCTCAAAACCAGTCTGAGTGAGGATCATTGTAAGCTTGTTGCCTGTATTATTTATCACAGTTTCCCTTTCCTTTTCCTTCTCCAAACTTCTATACCAAACCACTCCTTCTTAGGAAATAAACAAAATCACCCATCCATCTCAGGCTGTCAGTTAATGCAAAAAGACATCGTCACAGTTTCCCCAGTCTCGGTTCACTGATCTAATTTGGGCTCTGCTAGGAGGCCTGAGTATAACACAGTCTTATTTCTGAAAGATGTTTACATTACATGCACTTTAAAAGCTGATTTTACTCTCACAAAACATTTAAGATTAAAGTAAGTCCATTCGATGGTCTGAAGCTAAATCAGAGAAAGTTGTATGGCTTACTTAAACCCACCAAGCTAGTTAATGGTTAAATTTAGTTTGTAATTTTTGAGTGCAGGCCTAATAACTATTCTTTTCTTTCTGAACCCTTTTAATTACTTCTCAAAAAAGAATGGAATAAGTACAATTATACTCTAGAGGCTATAGAGAATTTCTTTTTTCATTTTAGTTATATTACTTTCCTTTCATAATAACTGGAGATGATGGGTGGAGATCTGAGTAGAAGAATTTGTTCTTAAATCTTAATGAATTATCATAAAGGTATTAACTGCTCGATAATCTTAGTAAATGGTCATTCGATTTTTAATTTTACATATTCACTAATCCCAAAAGCACAGATCAGGAAAACTAGGCATATTACAATAAAATCAAATGCTAGTTGGTGATACTGAAGTGTACAATAATCTCAGTTAATACCGTCTCAATCCAAATTACTGAAGTAAAACACTTATAATCCTTCCTGACTTCTTTTTTCTCTGCTCTCCTATCCCCACCTAATCCAGCAGGAAATCCTACTATAGTTCTTATTTCAAAATATATTGAAACCAACCTGGTCTCTCCATCTGCACAGCTAGTCCAAGCCGCTAGCCTCTTTCTCTTGAAGCGTAGAAACAAGCCTTGTAACTTATTTTCCTGATTCCCTGCTTGCTTACCAGAGTCATTTTTCACCCAGAAGCCAGAATAATCTTTTTAAACACTTTTTTATTATGTAATATAATGCACATACAGAAAAGTGTATAAAGCATAAACACAGCAGTTAACTAATTATTATAAGGTGAACACCTATGTAGTTACCAATTTAAATAAGAAATAGAAAATTATCTATATGACGAAGCATTAGCACTAGATATCCCTGATCAAAGTCATTTTTCTCTCCCTTAGATGTGATATTTATCTTGAATTTTATGGTAATCATTTCCCTGATTTGTTTTATATGCACCCTCATGCAATATAAATTTTCTAACTTCTTTTTAAATTTTATATAAACCAAATCAGCTAATTTGTATTATTTTTATGTCTGACTACTTTTGATCTATTTATCCATATTGCTCATGTGTTTCTGTGGCTTTGTTGGTGTTTTTCCTGTTCTCCATCACTGTGTAACAAAGCACCTCCACTGGCACTCCAAAGTGGTATAAAATGGACATCTGTTTTCTTATGCTCATAGATTCTGTGGGTCAGCAACTCAAATAAAGCACAGCTCAAAGACTTTTCTCTATCATGGAGTACTGGGGCCTAACTGGAAAGACTCAAATGTCTAGGGACTAGAATTATCTGGAGGCTTCTTGGTTCACATGTGTGGCAGCTGGGCCAGGATGACTCAGCTAGTGCTGTAGGTCAGAGTGCCTACAAGTGTCCTCTCTTTATGGCTTGAGCTTCCTTACAGCATGGTGGCATCAGGGCCGATGCTTTCATACGTGGCAGCTCAGGACTCCGAAAGTGCTGGTTCTAGCAGCTTTCAGTAGAAATGTATGTCCTTTCATGACCTAAACTCTGAAGACATGTGGCATTTCCACAAAAATGTCAGAGTTGCCACAGCCCAACTAAGTTCAAAGTGAGGGTACATGGATTCCACCTCTTGACTAGAGAAGTGTCAAATAATTTTTGGCTATCTTTTAAGTAACATGATAGCATTCCATTGTATGAATATACTATAGTTTATCCACTCCATTCTTTTTTTGAAATTGTCTTCTTTGGGGCACCTGGCTCAGTTGGTTGAGGGTCTGCCTTTGGCTCAGGTCATGATCTTGGGGTCCTGGGATCGCACCCTATGTCAGGCTCCCTGCTCGGTAGAGAGCCTGCTTTCTCTCTGGCCCTCTCTTCCTACACATGCACACATGTGCACTCTCTCTATCTTCTTTCTCACTCCCAAATAAATAAATAAAATCTTTAAAAAATAAAGTTATCTTCTTTAATGATCAAATAATAGCAATATTAGAAAACTATTTCATGAGACAGAATTTCACACCTTAACTAAACAGGTATTTTCATTAGTCCATATTCCCTTCCAGGGACTTGTCCATATAGCTGAATATTCTTACCAAGAGGTTGTCATACAGTTGGGGGCTCAGATTTTTTCATTGAACATTATAACATTGAATGTATCTTTGCTGCTTTTAATCTATTTTTATTTTTTAATTTGAATTGTGTGTTTTTGTTTATTTTTTATTGACATACAGTTGACATACAATGTTGTATTAGTTTCAAGTGTATGGCATAGTAATTGGACACATCTATACTATGCATTATGCCATGCTCACCATGATTAATGTAGTTACCATCTGTCACCGTACAACATTATTACAATTTTTTTTTTACCATATTCCCTGTGCTGTACCTTTCATCCTCATAACTTACTTATTTTATAAGTATCCATTCTATTCTTAATGGATATTAGGGTTGTTTCCATTTTGGACTCTTATGAACAATGTCCCTATAAACATTTGTGGATATCTATTCTGGTACACATCAGCATGCATTTCTAGGAGAAATATACATAGGAGTAGAATTGCTGGGTCTTATGTATGACATATTCAGTTTTACTAGACACTGACAATGTGTTTATCAAAGTGATTGTACCAATTTACATGGATCTCAGGCATTAAAAATAAGAACACACTTGCCAACATAAAGTCATCTCTTTAAATATAATGCTTTTTGCTTCAGTGCCCCACAGAGATTCTAATAGCACTCGCCATAAAAATTAAATCCTTTTCCATGGCTTACAAGGGCCTGTATGACCTGGTTTCTGCCTACTTCTGTGACCTCCTGGCATATCACCTTGCCATAAAGCTCCAGCCCCACTTGCTTTCTTTCTGGTCCTAATATAAAACACACTTGTCCCCTGTATAGGACCACTGCACCTCTATTCCGCCTGCCTGAGAAGCTTCTATCCCCCAGTTCAAATATCTGTTACTCAGAGAGTTGTTTGACTACCAGTGTAAATTGAATCCCACTTCCCACCCCTGGTTTCTCTCCTTCATGCTCTTCTTTTTCCATTAGATCACATATCAACACATAACATTACCTTTATTTATGTGCGTGTGTATTTGTTTTATATATCTCACCACCAGAATCCACAGTGACTTGAAATGTGTAAAAGACTGTTTTTTGATCTAATGTATTATTTTTATAATTAAAAAATAATTGAGCAAACTTGCCTAGGTGTTTGAAAATAGAAGCTACATTCTATATTCTTCTGATGTATTTCTTTACATCTACTGTCATGCTTCAGATAGGTGAATAGTCAATAATACTAATAATTTGAATAATTCGGCTGAACAGTAATGTTGAAATTGAGTGAAATTGTGTGGTGTAGATTGGCTCTTGGAAGTTTGAGTTGATCACTGTCAATTCTGAAATGTCAACAGGAACTATGGCCATTCCTGTGTGTGAAAAGGCAGTTTAAAGACTACAACCTGCTTGACTGCTCTTGTTATCAAATTTCTCCTTTTAATATCTTCAGTTTCTTTTTGTTGTCTCTCCCCCCACCCTTTGCTAGATAATGCTCAGGCGTCTGCTGCAGGCTATTAGGATGCTAAAATTTGACTCTAATATTTTTAAAACCGATAAAAGTAGCAGACGTGAGAAAAACTGTCTTTTCAACACAGCAAGGAGCTCTTTGTTTGACAATATGTGGAGACCCAAAAAAGACTTTGGTGCAAATTGTCCCTTTTCATAAGACTATCACGTGAATGGGTCAGTTAATCATGTGAACTTAAAACTTCTGCATGGAAACAGCTGAGAAGCTACATGTGAAGAAGTTTCACTGCTCTGGAGAAGGACATGAATGCTCAGGTCAGCTTAGTTGAAGGTGGTCACATCTCAGCTGACTGTGCGTCCTTCAGCCCGGCGATTTTTCAAGCTTTAGCTAAAACATAGATTGCTGGGCCCCTCACCCAAAGTTTACTCAGAGGGTCAGAGGGAAGTAGAGCCTGAGACTTAGCCCACATGATAAGTTCCCAGGAGATAAGCTTGCTGTTGGTCTGCGTGTCCCACTCGGAGAATGGCTGTTTCCAGACAAGCTGTTCTTTCCTCCCTCCCCTGGTGTCCCAAAAACCTGTTCACAAATACTCACTTTTATCCCTAGCCCCAC
The DNA here is from genome assembly GCF_902655055.1 of Lutra lutra. Taxonomy (NCBI): domain Eukaryota; kingdom Metazoa; phylum Chordata; class Mammalia; order Carnivora; family Mustelidae; genus Lutra; species Lutra lutra. The sequence continues at coordinate 100,758,929 of NC_062280.1, forward strand.
CCTCTTTTGGACCGTGACTCTCCTATTTCTATAAGATGAGTAGACCTTTCAAACTGGTTGAGATTTTGACAGTTCAGACTCCTTGACCTTGGAAATGTCTTCTCAAACCCAGCTCCATCCCCTCCTCCCATATTTTGGTAAATCATGTGCCCTTGTTTCTCATGTTTTCCAGATTTAAATTTTTTCCACCTGTTTTGCTTCCTCTCAATCTTTGCTTTTGGTTTACTTGATTATCATAAATATGAAGAGTGATTTCTATCTAGAGTAACAGTTAGTGATGACAGATAAATTTATCATTGTGGACAAAACCTCTGCATCAGCTTTTTCTGAATTCTGGAACACAGACAAGTCTCGGGGGCTGAATAAGAATCTCCTGTGGGAGTTTACAAGTAAAACAAGGAGTTCCTCACCTCACCCCAGGTTTGCAATTTTGAATGAAAAATCCTGAGGATGATGCCCAAGAATTAGCATTTTGAAGGAGTAGTCCTTGGACCAACCTCCACAATCCACTGATTTAGACGGTGATATAAGGTATTTCAATGCTGCTTGCTCAAATCAGGGGTAATCCAAGCCTTTTCAACCCTGTGGACTGAGTCAATAGTCATATTTTCCAGCAATATCAGTATTTCCAACTCTTCTTTATCCAACATTCCCTTGGTGTGTGTGCAAATAGATGTTAGTTTTATGTTGCTGCAGTGGTGTTATTCTCTTTATTCCCTGCTGATACCCACTTTGGAACTCTGCATGCAAAAAACATGGATAATGATGTGACACAGAGAAGGGTCCTCACCTTGGGTTTCCCTCTGAGCCTCTTTTGCTAGCATTCTTTAAGTTTGCCATAGCAGTTTATTCACACAATTGATCTTATCTTTCCTGTCAATGAAACTAGCCCAGAGGTTTTCCCCAGAAGACTTTTCTGATAACACAGAGGCACAACGGAAAGGGCATCATGTTAAAAATAGAATAGATATTTTCTTGGCAATACGAATGCCCTCGTCTGCTACGTCTTTCTCATCTTTGGGTTTCTCTTTTGGATGCATTTTTTTTTTTTCCCAGAGATTTCTTTTAAAGCAGAAGCAACGGGGAGGAAAACAGGCTAATCCTCTGAGGCCTATTGTGAAGTTTCATGGCATGGGAGAGGCTGGAAGGACATTCTCTGCCTCTCCTCCCTGACAGCAGCAACAACAGCAAAATAACATTTCGTATTCAGATCTCAGTGGACTGGAGTGGGGAAAACAGGAATGCCACAAATGATGACAATTTGGTATTGACATGCAATGTTTCAAAAAGTCTGAATCAACAAGGTGAAGAAGGAGATATGTCAGACAATCAATGATTGTGGAACCATTGAGGTGTTGTTTAAAATCCTTATTGTCCCATCTCTGTGCATGTTTTTCTTGCTCCATACCTTCTTTCCACCAATGCTACTGCTATCCCCACCTCCCCCCCCACCACCATCCCCTCTGCCACCTCTGCCACCTCCCCATCGTTATCACTGCCCCCATCTTCATCACCTCCCCCATAGCATTAGCTTCCAGTCCCAGTGCTGCCACCAACATTACCAGCCCTGACTTTCCAGTACCCTCTACTCACTTTCCACTCTGCCTTCTGAGGAAAAGATCACATTAATACAAGAGTTTATTAATTTTTTTAGATTTATTTATTCATTCATTCATTCATTTGACAGGCAGCAAGAGAGGAAACACAAGGGGCGCCTGGGTGGCTCAGAGGGTAAAGCCTCTGCCTTCAGCTCAGGTCATGATCTCAGGGTCCTGAGATTGAGCCCCGCATCAGGCTCTTTGCTCAGCAGGGAGCCTGCTTCCTCCTCTCTCTCTCTGCCTACTTGTGATCTCTGTCTGTCAAATAAATAAATAAATAAAACTTTAAAAAGAGAGAGAGAGAGAGAGAGAGGGAACACAAGTAGGCAGAGAGGGAGGCTTCCTGCTGAGCAGTGAGCTCAATGTGGGGCTCGATTCTGGAACCCTGGGCTCGTGACCTGAGCCGAAGGCAGATGCTTAATGACTGAGACACCCAGACGCCCCAATACTACAGTTTAAAAGACAGATGAAGACTGATCCATGTACTCTCTGTTAGAAACAGAGTAGCAGAGATCAAGTTTTTTTCTGGACTCACATGAGTGACTCAGATTCCTCATTTTTCACAGGGCAGGCTTTCAAGAACAAAATCTCTCAAGAGAAGAGGATTTGTGGGGCCTAGTATCTCTGGTCTGCCTTTCCAAGCCCTGTGGGGACTGTGCCAGGCACCACTCAGCTTTGCCCTGGGTTCTTCTCCACTAGGGCTCCAAACTGAAATCAGACCTGTTCAAAATAGAACCCACGTCTCTGTGCAAGAGCAGTACTCCAGGCTCCTTCTTTCGCCTGCAGGTAGCACCTACGCTTAATTTTCAAGTATTTTATAGAGAAGTGTGTAAATCTACATACTCTTCAGGACGGTTGTTTGCAGGAACCAGTCGTCAACACCAAGGAAATTGGCAGTTAGAAGTCCTCAAGAACTTGCTTGGCTGTGTTTTGAAAACTCCAGTATTTTCTCAAACTGTACCTTTTTCTAAAGAATAATAACTCAAATAAAGAAAACATGCCGCATCTATGTTTTTATCCTCCAGCCCCACTTCCTCCTCCACCCCCACGACCACCCCCATAGTCTTTAGGATTCTCATCTTGTTTTGTTTTGTTTCTGTTATAAACATTCTAAGATTAAAAAAAAAAAAAAAAGACTGGGTGATTGTCACAAAATAAAATGAAAACGCTCCCAGCTCTGCTTTCACAAATAGATGGTTTGGGGCTTACAGAGATCAGTTCTCCAGTTTACAGAACAAAGCAAACATGCGTGGTTTATGCCTCAGTGTAGATTTCAATCTGTGTTATTCTGTTTCGGAGTGCGGGGGGGTTCCTGAGGCTCCCCTGGTCATCAGCACTGAGTTACATACATGGAGCATGCTCATACAGTAAGTTACCTGTGCACAATTAAGCCTCATGAAATCTGCATGCCATGCAGGCCACTGCTCAGCTGAGTGTTCCCTGTGATGTCCACCATAATCGTGATTCAGATAGTCTGGATATTGATCACAGCTATCCCTGAAAGAATATTTAACTGTGGCCTTCTTAAAGCAAACAAAAAGATGTATTGATAATAAGTAAACAACACTCTGGGAGGAGAATGGTCTGCAGTCTACTACAAATAATTATGTACAAAAAGAATGCACATAGCGTGCCTAGGTGGCCCAGTTGGTTAAGTGTCCGACTCTTGATCTCAGCTCAGATCTTGATCTCAGGGTTGTAAATTCAAGCCCCACATTGGGCTCCACGCTGGGCATAGATCTTACTTAAAAAAAATAATAATGCACATATTCAAAAGAAGGAATTATGCAAACCAGTCGTAGACCTATTTTATTTTACTTGGTTATTTTTTTTTAATTATATATCTTTTTGACAGAGAGAGAGTGAGAGCACAAGCCCAGAAACAGAGAGGAAAAGCAGGCTCCCCACTGAGCAGGGAGTCTGATGCGGGGCTTGATTCCAGGACCCCAGGATCACGACCTGAGCTGAAAGCAGACGCTTAACCGACTGAGTCACATAGGCATCCCTTGATTTTGAATACCAACCATATCACAAGCTAGATATGGGAGCTCTGATGACTGAGCTTCTCAGAGTTTCATTTTCTTAATCTGTAAAATGGGAATAAGAACATAGTAAGCACTTAGTAAGTCATATCTCCACAGACTTTGGGTTCGCCATGAGTCTTTAGTTTCTCCTTGACAACGCTGTGCCTATAATAATAGATCTGGAATTGATGGCTTTACCTGCTGTACTGTATGATCTGTGCTATACATTTTTTGCTTCAAAGCCCTTCTGCTTTATTCTAGATTCTAGTCTTGTGAAAAGCATGGCTGAGTGGTTCTGGGACACTCCAAGTCTCAAACCTAAGCATTTATTGTCACCAGTATATTTGGCAGAAATCTTTTGTCTGGAATTCACTTTATTCTCCACTATAAAACACCAGATTGGGAAGGAAAAAGAACCACTTTCAGTGGGAAGAGGCTTTTGTTTGTTTGTTTGTTTTTTGGCTGGAAATGGAAACTGAATGTGGGGTCCTCATATGGCGCTCATCACCCCTCTTTTGTATTGCTTTTAATATTTCCCTGGGAATGATAGCTGGGAGGAAGGGACTCATGTTTAATAATTTCATGCTAAATATTGTGGGCCTTATACTGACATACATGCATAAAAACACACAGACATACACACAACACACACACGCACACACAACTAAGCTGACCATTAATTCAATAACTATTTATTCTAAAACTCTGCTCCTTAACTTTTTCAGTTAATCAGATGATCAATATTTATTGAGTGCCTATGTGAGTCATTGTTTTAGTAGACATTATGATGGATAAAGACAAGTATTAGGGTGCATTCCTTGCTTTTAGAAAGCTGACAGAGTCTTGGAGGGAAAAAACAGAATCATTGGATACCAATTAAGGACAAATAATGGTTTGAAATGATGGTGATTTCCAGTGATGTGAGCTTTCAGAAGATGCCAGTGGATTAATATGTTATTCTCTTTGGAAAAGAGAATTAATGAATTAATGATGTTTAGAGTCTTTTCTATGTTCAAACTGGGAAGCTGGGTGAGGGTTATTTATGTATTTATTTTTAATTTTTTTCATTTTTAATTCCAATATAGTTAACACACAGTGTTATGTTCATTTGGGGTGTACAATACAGTGGTTCAGCAATTCTATATATTATTCAGTGCTCATCATGATAAGTGTACTCTTAATCTCTTCCACCTTGTTCACTCACTCTCCCATCTCTGCTCCGGTAACCATCAGTTTTTTCTCTATAGATAAGAGTTTGTTTTTTGGTTTCTCTCTTTTTTTCTTTATTCTGTTTCCTAAATTATGCATATGAATGAAATCATGTGGTATTTGCCTTTCTCTGACTTATTTCACTTAGTGTTATACCCTGTAAATCTATCTGCATTGTTGGAAATGACAAGATTTCATTCTTTTTTGTGACTAAGATTCTATTGTATGTCTATACACCACATCTTCCTTATCCATTCATCTACTGAGGGGTACTTAGGCTGCTTCCATAATTTGACTATTATAAATAATGCTTCAGTATACATAGGGGTTCATACATCTTTTTGAATTAGTGTTTTTGTATACTTTGAGTAAATACCCAGTAGTGGAATTACTAGTTCATCTGGTATTTCTATTTCTAATGTTTTGAGGAACCTCCATACTCTTCCACAGTGGCTTCACCAGCTGGCATTCCCATCCACAGGGCACAAGTGTCCTTTTCTCCACATCCTCATCAATACTTGTTTCTTGTGTTTTTGATTTTAGCCATCCAGATATGTATGAAGTGACAAGTCCTTGTAGTTTTGATGTGCATTTTCCTGATGATTAGTGATGTAGGAGAAAAGCTTTCATGGGTCTGTGAGCCATCTGTCTGTCTTCTTTGGAAAAGTGTCTGTTCATGCCTTCTCCCCATTTTTAGTTGGATCATTTGGATTTTGTGTGTGTGTGTTGAGTTCTGTAAGTTACATATTTTGAATACTTAACTTTTATCAAATATGCCATTTGCATATATCTTCTTCCATTCAGTAGGTTGTCTTTTAGTTTTGTTGATTGTTTCCTTTGCTATGCAAATATTTTTATTTTGATGTAGTCCCAATAGTTTATTTTTGTTTGTTTCCCTTGCCTCAGGAGACATATCTAGAAAAATACTGCTATGGCTAACATCAGAGATACTGTTTGTGCTGTCTTCTAGAATTTTTATGGTTTCAGTTCTCACATTTAAGTCCTTAATCCATTTTGAGTTTATTTTTGTGTGTGGTGTAAGAAAGTAGTCCATTTTCATTCTTTGGCATGTAGCTGCCCAGCTTTCCCAATACTATTTTTTAAAGAGATCTTTTCCCATTAGATATTCTTTCCTGCTTTGTCAAAGATTAATTGACCATATAATTTTGGGTTTATTTCTTGGCTCTCCCTTCTGTTCCTTTGATCTACGTGTCTGTTATTGTGCCAGTAAGTATCATATTGTTTGGATTACTACAGCTTTGTAGTATATCTTGATACCCAGTATTGTGATATCTCCAGTTTTCATCTTTTTCAGGATTGCTGTGGCTGTTCAGGGTCTTTTATGGCTCTGTACAAATCTTAAGATTATTTGGTCTAGTTTTGTGAAAAATGCTGTTGGTATTTTGATAGGGATTACATTAAATCTGTAGATTGCTTTGGATGGTATGGACATTTTAACAATATTCGTTCTTCAAATCCATGAGTGTGGGATAACTTTCCATTTGTTTGTGTCATTTTTTATTTCTTTATCAGTGTTTTATAGTTTTCAGAGTATAGGTCTTTCACCCCCTTGGTTTAGTTTATTCCTAGGTATTTTGTTATTTTTGGTACAATTGTAAATTGTACCAAAAATTATTTTCATAATTTCTCTGCTTTTTTGTTATTAGTGTCTAGAAATGTAATGAATTTCTAGATATTATTTTTGTATCCTGCAAACTTACTGAATTCATTGATCAGTTCCAGTAGTTTTTTGGTTGTCTTTAGGGTATTCTATGCACAGTATCATTTCATATTCAAATAGTGAAAGTTTTATTTCTTTCTAACCAATTTAGATGTCTTTTATTCCTTTGTCTTATCTGACCACCATGGGTGGAACTTCTAGTACTATGTTGAATAAAAGTGGTGAGACGGGACATCCTTGTCTTGTTCCTGATCTTAGGAAGAAAGCTTCCAGTTTTTCCCCATTGAGGATGATACTAGCTGTGAGATTTTCATATATGTTGAGGTATGTTCCCTCGAAACCTATGTTGTTGATGGATTTTATCATGAATAGATATTGTACTCCGTCAAATGCTTTCTCCGCATCTACTGAAATGATCATATGGTTTTTATCCTTTCTCTTGTTGATATGATGAATCATGTTGATTGATTTGTGAATATCTACCCTTCCATCCTAGGAATAAATCCTACTTGATCATGACGAATGATTTTTTTAATGCGTTGTTGGATTCAGTTTGCTAATATTTTGTTGAGGATTTTTTTCATCTATTTTCATCAGAGATATTGACCTGTAGTTCTCTTTCTGTGTAGTGTTTTTAGCTTATTTTGGTATCAAGTCAATGCTGCCTTCATAGAATGAATTTGAAAGTTTTCCTTCCTTTTCTATTTTTCAGAATATTTTGAGAAGAACAGGTATTAAGTTTTCTTTAATTCTTTGGTAGAATTATGGGTAAGGGTTTTTATTCATCTTCTGTTTACATTCTATCTCTTAGCCTTTCTTGATCTCCGGCTTTATTTTTTTTTCTCTAGAGCAGGACTGTACAATGCCACATACATAATATTTACTTAAATTTCTAATAGCCACTTTTTTAAAAAGTAAAAATAAGGAGGAATTAATTATAATGATATATTTTATTTAAACCAATATATTCAAATATTATCATTTCATCATGTCACACTAGTACATTTTAAGAGTTCAATACTCACACGTGTCTAGTGGTCACTGTATTTATTGAATACAGCAACTCTAGATTCTAATAACCACTGGGTGACATCAGAGAGATTTAGGCATCACCATATCTCTTATTACAAAGAATGCTGACTAAGTCGTTGAATGTTCCACTTTCTTCTCTCTCTCTCTCTCTCTCTCAACAATTTAATTGTTTATTTGAGAGAGAGAGAGAAAGAGGAGTGGGGAAGGCTGATGTTGGGCTCAATCTCAAGACCCTGAGATCATGACCTGAGCTGAAACCAAGAGTCAGACACTTAACCTACTGAGCCGTCGAGGTGCCCCTGGAGCTCCCACTTTCTAGAATAAGAGGTACATTCTCCTGTCAAGGATCTTCCTTTCTTATTCTTCCTCTGTTTGTCGGCAGTGGTCCAGGTGAGAATCCTGGCTTAGTTCTCAGCTCTCCCTTCCTTCCTCCAGTTACTGCTGCTGCTGTTGCTGCTGTCCAGCAAAAGGTGAGGGCAGAGCCACACCTCAGAAGAGTTAGCACAGGTTTTGCAGACTTGGAGTTTGGGCAGAAAATATCCAAAGGGACCTGGATGGTGTGTAAGTAGGATCACAGATAAGGGAGAAAAAGGAAAGCAATGGCAGGAGGATGTGGCAAACCTGAACAGAAGGACTCTCCTGCCCTTCTACTCCCTCTCACTTCAGTGCTCTGTTAGTATGATCTGCCAAATCCTGCTTCCCCACATGGGGATGTGCTGGCAGGTGGTAGGGTCAGAGAGTCAAGAGGAGAGAAAGAGTCTGATTTGGACTTTTTAAATTTCACCATATAATTCTACTTACATTTTGCGTACAAGTTCTGAGTCAAGAAGAATTCTGTTTCAGTGCTTGATCTGGAATTATTTGTCTCTAAGACATTCGTTTACTTTAAAAGCATAGCCTCAGCATCTGAAGTTTGCCAAGGTCTGAGCCAAGGGCAAAGGATATAAGGAAAGGTAGAAGCTGGTCCTTATTCTCAAGGTTCTCTGTCACACCCTAACCAGGAAGTTTGTGTGTGTCATCAAATTAAAATTTTCCAAATACATTTGTTCCTTCACTGAAGTTATCCTTAGGGCAGAAAAACTACAATTATTCTTGCCTTATTGTCTTATTTTTATTTTAATGTCATGCACTTCTTTAATTGCTCTTCAGAAAAGTTAGTGTCTGAATGCACAAAGTGAATAAGAACAATTATTCTGTAACGTAGGTAGGGTTGCCAAATGGTTGACCTTCTAATAGTGGAATTTCAGGCATCACTAAACATGGAGAAGATGCATTCAGGAGAGCAGACTATCCTTCCACTCTCTAAATTATGTTATTTCTATATATAAGAACAACCTAAGTGTGTGGACTGGTGTACCAAGAACTCGCAATTAGAAGTAAAATGTCTCATTTCTCATGAAGTCGCCAGCCCCTTGGATTTGGGCAGATCCCGACACAGCCACTTCCCTTTTGATCTCTGATCAGTCACTTAAACTCATGTATTAGCCTTTAGTTTCCTCACCTCTCAAATGAAACCAATTATTTTAGCTAGCTAGAAATGTGTTAGGAAGAAATGAGATAAAAATCTGTATATGAAATACATCTCTTAGAATGTGTTTAACATGTCAAAAGTAAATATGGATCATTTCACTCTCGAAATAAAAACCAAAGTAGTTTCATTCCCCATGTAGAATAAAATCCAGCGTGTTTTTCATGATCTTGACCCAATATACCCCAGATATGGCTTCTATCAATTCTCCGCCTGTCGTTCAAACTTGTTCCTGCTTTTAAGCCTTGGAACTAGTCCTTTATTTTTGGAATGTTCTTCCCCAAGACCAAAGCCCAATAATCTTTTACTCTAAAAGGTGAGATGGCAAACATTTTTGCCTTTGGAGGCCATGTGGTCTCTGTTGCAACTATTCAACTCTGCTTGCTATTGTAGCAGAAAAACAGCCACAGGTAATAAATAAACAGGTAAGAATGGCTCTTTCTCTGTTCCAATAAAACTTTATTTACAGAAAAGGTGATGAGCTAGATTTAGTCCCTCATAGTCTACTGACCCCAGCCCTAGACCTTTCCACATCTGACTTTTTCTGGTTATTTCAGTTTTAGATCAAGTAGAATCTGAGGCCTTCCTTGTCAACTCTATCATAAGTCTCTTTGAACCACTTCTTAAATATATTGCCTCTTTTACTTCCTTCCTAATATGTATTTCTATCTTAAATGATCTAAGTTACTCCTGCGTTTATTGATTTAAGTGTCCAATTTCCATGTCACCATAATCTTAGTTACTAGAGCAAGGACTAGAACAGGGTGGGTGCTCAATAAATATTATATTATACACATGTCTAAGTAATTTTTTTAAAGATTTATTTATTTATTTATTTATTTGACAGACAGAGATCACAAGTAGGCAGAGAGGCAGGCACGGGGGCGGGGGGGGGGAGCAGGCTCCCCACTGAGCAGAGAGCCCGATGCGGTGCTCAATCCCAGGACCCTGAGATCATGACCTGAGCTGAAGGCAGAGGCTTTAACCCACTGAGCCACCCAGGTGCCCCGACTAAGTAATTTATTAAAAGAAATGAAATTTGATGGAAAATTCCAAATTTTAGTAGTAAGAATTCAAGATCCTTTGGGGATAGTCAGAGGCACATGCAGAACAGTGGTTCCTACAAATTATGAATCCCCCTGCATGAACTTTCATAAGCAAGTCAACCAAAAAGCCAGACCTATGTGAAACCAAGTTATTATTATTTTTTTATTGATTATCTGGGTACAATATAAACTGAATATCACCATTTTTTCCCTGGTTAAGAAATAAATACATTGGTCATCACAGTCCAAACCAGAGGCACAAGTAATTCTAGCTCATTAACAACCTGTGTGCATTGAAATGATTTTGATTAGGGTTTTTTAATGAATTTTGAAGATTTTATTTATATATTTGAGAGAGAGACAAAGTATACACAGAGTGAGAGGGAGAAGCTGAGCAGGGAGCCCGACTGGACTTGAGGCTCAATTCCAGGACCCTGAGACCAAGATCTGAGCCGAAGGCAGAGGTTTAACCAGCTGCACCACCCAGTCACCCCTTGATTAGGGTTTTAAAGGCAGCTTTTCGTTAAACAAGATACTCTATGCTACCAATCAGAATTTTCTGAGGATCTTAGCAAAATGAGGCAGGCTTTTCCTTCTCTGCCATCAAGGATAATTTTTATAATGGGAAACAGACAAAAATTAGATACGGAATGATTGTGGCCTATCAAACGGTGTTTTGGCGAGAAACAAAGGACTTGTGTAAAAGGGTTAGCCAAAGAAAAATTAAGGAAGCTATGAGAGTACTATATACAGAAAATGAGGACAAAGCTAAAGAAACCATCTAAGAAATGTGAGGCACTCAAGGACTCAACAGCAGTCAGAAGCCATTCCTGCCCTTTAGAAGGAAGGAAGTAGGGAAGAAAATTATATTACCAGAGTCCAGTGAGAGCTGGGTCCTGAAGGGAGGCCAGCCATCAGGAGCTCTGGGCATGGAGAAATGTGGTTATTTCAAGAACCTCAGCAAGGCAACCTTTCTGTCTTTCGACTCTGCTAAACCCAACAGGAAGTCAGAGGGTATGAGAGCTTGCATCCACAGTCTATAGAAGCCAGGCTTTGTGGATACCAGTAAGACAGAGAGTAGAACTGAATAGAACAGGAAAGAATAGAATAGAATAGAATAGAATAGAATAGAATAGAATAGAATAGAATAGAGCTGGTGAGAGCAGAAGAAAAATAGCTAGCATAGTAGTAAGGTAGGTAAGCTACATGACAAGAGATTACATCTTAGAAATCTGCATTTATTCAGTTGATTTTATTTACTCTTCAGTATGGGAATGCAACAGAAAATAAAAGATCAAGAAGTTTTATGGGTGTGTATTTTTAATACTTAAGGAAGTAGGTCAGAATAGTTCCAAGATTACTGGCAGAGTTTGCCTAACTCAAGCCAATCCATTTGAAGGCCACCAGTCTTGACGGATTAGAAATTACCTTTCCACTCTGATGCTTGGGGAGAAACATCCAGAACTAAGTATAATCTTTTGCCTGGGAGAAAAGAACCAGAGTAAAATCCTTCATCTCCAGGACAACACTGAATCTTCATTATTGCCAAAAACAGAAAAGAAAAAGAGCTTATACATTCCTGGTAATGAAGGTTAATCACTTATAAGCAATATTCTGCACCTTTTTTTTTTTTACTTTTATCAAGCAAAATAAAATGTCTTTTTGACTGCCAAAGCAAACATTATAAAACCAGGTCCCGAAACCAGCATCCTAGGACTGGCATCTCTAAGCGAAGACCGCTTTGCTTTAATATCTACTAGAATGAACATAAATTAGATGCTGATCCATCTCTTTTACAGATTATATGCTTGCCTAGAGGATAAATATCTTGCTATTCCTATTAATGTTGTCTACCATGTGCACAAGGTCCTTCCCACTTGTTATTATGCCAGTGCGAAAGGACAATATTTTGCATCTTTTACACACAGCTCTTCAAGTAACTGTATTTTAATCTCTTATTATGCAATGACAAATTTGATTTTCCCAAAAAACTAGTTGCTTTCTAAATTGACTTAAGTGATCTGTGTTCTAACCTTGTTGCAAAGTCTTGGTCCAAGTATCTGCTAGGGGGAAGGAGAGGAGATCCTGGTTATTTCCTTAGCAGATTTCAGGAGCACAGCTCTTTTCTACTAAGGTGTTTATCTTTCATGATGTTCAGAGTTGTCTTCACATGATCCAAACAACTTATTTTGTAATTCTCTCATCATAGATGTTATTAAGCTCTTTCTTAAAGAGAAATTTAGAAGAAAAAAGGAACTTGTATGAAATATTTTCAACAGCAGTCTATTTGAAATTAAAGTTGATTTCATTGGTATGCTGGCTTAGCCGCTAACTAACTTTGTGACCTTAGACAGGCCACTTACCCTCTGTGGTCCTCAGTTTTCTCATCTATAAAATGAGAGGGATGGGTTAAGAGGTCCCTAAAGCCCTTTATAATTCCAACAGACTGTGATTATGAGTGTATGTTATCCCTGGAAATATCATGAAAAATAAAAATAAAACTGATTGAGTTGAAAATGGTCCAACAATTACAAAGAAATATTTGACATTGTAATCATGAACTCGCATCAGTTAGTCTTTTGGCTCTTTAATTTGGGAAGCAGATGCTTGATTGCTTGTTTAAAGCCTGTGTAAAAAGCCCAGCCTAGCCTTGTGAAAGCTCAAAATATTCTTAAGCAGGGATGTCAATTACATAATTTTCTAGACCTGACAGTTTGGTTGAAATTAACCCACAGCATATTTGGAAGCCTTTTTCTTTTGTGAGCATCTAGCGTATTTCCTATTGCTCTCCTCCTGGGTATCCATTTGTTATCAAAGCCAGAAGCACAGTATGGCATCCAAATTGAAGTTCAGTGTCAGCTGAGGTTACTTTTCTACATTTCCCAGAAAAGGAACAACTATTGTCATAGGAGAGGATTGATGTGTGGCTATTTGGGGTCCTTATTATAATCTTTTCTTTAAGAATGAGGGATTGGAATGTTAATGCATTCAATAATCTATGAATTATAAAGGTAGCTATACTGCTTTGACCTTTTCAACATTTGGTATTTTGATTGAGTGGCTATTCGGAGCCCGTTCTTTTTAACAGCTCTATTACTCTGTGGGAAAGAGGAAGGCTAGCCAGGTTTTGAAAATACATTCATCTTGAAGCAAGAGTAGTAGGATTTAGTTGGAATGTGCCAAAGACAGTGCTGGGTGTTTACAGAACTTTCTCATGTAATACTGACAATGTCACTTAAGAGATAGTATTATTATCAGATGAAGATACTGAATGAAGCACAGAGAAAAGGACACAGTACCTCAAAGGTAAAAGGGAAAGAAAGACAACAGTAATTTCAGGACTGTGTGATGCCAGGATCTATGCCCTTTCTGGAGTATCCCAGTCTTGAGGTTTTGAAAGTTGTTAAGTACATCTAGTGTGCAGTAAACACAAGTAAACATCCTAAAATCTTGTTTTCCTAGACTGAACTTTTAGCATTGGCATCTCCTAGGAACCTCTAAGTGCCAGATACTATTCTGTGGCTGGTAGACTGAACAGGACCCAAATCCCTACCCTCAAGGAAATTATAGCCAAGGAGTCTAATTCGGGGTTAAGAGAACACACAAGGGACGATGAGGCCCTGAGGGACAAACAATTTAGAGACACTGGTACCTAACCTCTCTGCCCAGATCATAATGGCTAAAGGAATAGTGTTACGGGAGCCTAGTGATAAATGAAAATGGATGAGGAGCTGCCCAGTAGGGAGAATATTTCCGGAGGGCAAATGAAATGCCTTGGCCAGAAGGAGGGAGGAGAAGAAATACCATATTCTCTCTTTCTTATCCTCTGTTCTCCTGCCAGTGTCTTCCACTAGCTGAAACCGGCCAGAGAGTAGCCATCACCAAAACCCAGTCTGTAAAAGACAGCCTCTGATGACACAAAGCAGAACAGAAACATGGAAAGTGGACTAGGGAGAAGCATGTGGGATCACCCACAAGATTGCTTTCCAAAGCAAAGGAATAATGTGGCTCAAATATAAACTCATGTCTCCATTTCTTTCAAAGCAGAATAACTATCTGCAGTTTCTAACTGAGGTCATTTCTCAGCTTCTTCCCATCAAAAATCTCTGTGGATGTTTAGGTAGAGCATCTTTACCTGTGAGACGCTAAGGGGATAAAGTGGTACTAGGAATAATGCGATGAACTCAAATCAATCTGTGCTTATGACCTAGGTGTTAAGAGTGAGAAATGAAAGAAATATTGTCCTTCCTCATTTTGTTGTAGAGATTCTAATCGTACAGTCTTCTTCAATTGCTGAGATAACAGCATATAACTGATGATGAATTCGCAGATAACGTTGGGGGCTGTGTGCCTTTGAAAGATTGAAAGAAAGACTCATGATATTGATAGCCCATCAGAACTGAAGATGAGATTTCAGAATGACAGTGGTAATGAGGGTTCTTTATTGGCTTCTACCTTGATTCAGTTCTATATAAGGCAAAGAAATAAATACATGATTCCCTTGCGTGAAGTTCAGGCATTATCAGACTGCTTTCAGAGCCCATACATTCAGTAAGTTTTAGTCTTTTGGTGTATTTGATAGACTACAGTTTTATGTTAGTTTTTTTTTTAATTTTAAGAATTAATTATTAGAACCATGCTTACCTAGAATACTGGCCAATAAAAAGAATATTAGGAATTATGTTATTACTAGGAAGACTCTGGAAATATCATTAATAGTTTAAAAAGTGAACCATTGTGTGAGGAACCTTGACTTTTAGCATTCATAAACCCAAATGCAAGAAAAAATATGTAAAAAGGCTTATTTAATAAAATTTCAGAAGACCAGGGGGGAAAAACCTTATGAGAGAACTCTATACATAGACATGCTATTGTAGATAAAGGAGAGATGTGTTCCAATAATAAGGAAAAAAAATGAAATCTTTTTTTTTCTTATTACAGAAGAAAAAAATTTTCTTATTACAGAAGGTAAACCTTCTGTAATGATATTTTCCAGCAAATAGTCCTGAAAGAAGGTTTTGGTTTGATTCGCTCAATATGTGTTCATTGAGAAGCTTCTCTGTGCTGTTAACTTGATGCTGTAGAAGGTATAAAAGTTATTGTCAGATCAACATAGGCTTATAAAGAGGGATGCATTTATCAAGAACTTCAAAAATGTGTACTTTCTGCTGTGAGCTTTGGTGATCTCATCTGTTGGCGTAAGGTCTATCAGGAGTCTTCCCAGTAGGCTCTAAGAGTGACTGCCTATCTCTCCATCCGCAGCATTTATCCAGGAATATAATTAGTTTTGCATTTGATGTCTGAGACTTCCTCAAAGCATAAAATGTCATGAAAGAAGAAAGCCCTGGGAGCTAGGAAAGGGATGATATAAAAGTTGGAAGGGATACATTTAGCCTGCTTTGCCTTGGATGTGAATTGTATGCCTGCAGATTGTTTTCTGTATGCTCACATGCTGGCTGGACCCTTCAGGTGGCTACCCAAACTGGTATACTTATTTCCCACGAGATATGTCATTGATCTAGGATTTTCTTGGATTATGGAATATTTTCTGAACATAAAGAAGTGATCTGCTACTTTTTCCATAAAGTATTACTCTCTGTTTTTTAAATTCATTTTATTGTGTTATGTTCATCATCATACATCATTAGTTTTTGATGTAGTGTTCCAAGATTCATTGTTTATGCACCACACCCAGTGCTCCATGCAATAGGTGCCCTCCAAAATACCCATCACCAGGTTCCCCCATCCCTCCACCCTCCTCCCCTCTAAAACCCTCAGTTTGTTTCTCAGAGCCCAAGTCTCTCATGGTTTATCAACCCCTCTAATTACCCCCCTTCCGTTTTCCATTACTTTCTTACCAGCTTTAGCATAAACAGAAGACACGCTCCATTATATGTTGCTTAAAAGAATGATTCATTGAAGAATTTTGTGCATTTTATATTCTCTCCACCCAAAGCACAGACCCAAGATTTGGGATGATTAGATGTATGCAGTTTAATAAGGTTTTTGCTTTTTTTTCATAGGTAGTGAGTCTGAAGGAATAGATAGATGTTCAGTTCAATGACCTTGAAGTATGTCGTGGCAAGCGTGGACTGTTGTGCTGCATAGCCAAAACAATGGAGGATATAAGGAGGAAAAGGAAGGAGGAGGGAGGGAAGGAAGGAAAGATAGAAGGAAGGAAGAGGGGGAGGGAGGAAGAGAGGGAGGAAAGGAGGAAGGAAAGAAAGAAAAATGTACAATTGTGGTCCCTTCTACTGGTAAGGAAAGGAGATGATTTATAATGTAGCAAAGACATTATCGTGGTATGTCTATTACCTATGGAGCTGTTTTTGGCTTCAAATTCAAAGCTAATCTTTCTTCTCAAAGAAGTGGGGTACAAGATGCTTTGCAGTTGCTGCAGTCATGTGGACAAACTTAGAATATTCAGAAACGAGCAGATCAAAATTCTGTCTTTAAAAATGGAATAACAGCATTTTCAGTTAACGAATATCTGCTGTCCAGCATTTTACAGCATATGAAAGGGGTAGAGTGAAATTTTGCACTGAGTAATTAAGAAGAAGGGTTGCAAAGGCCATAGAAATTGTCACTGAAACTTACTGTTTAAAGTCTGAACTTTGTAAAATTACAGACTAGACAAAGAAGTCCAAGGGCAACACGTGATCAACTATGAACAGAAGTGTCCTAGGAAAGTAAATTGAAAGAATCCTGACAGTGAAATAAGTGAATTAGGCTTGGTTAACATATAGGAAAAATAATTTCATTTATAGTGTCAATGAATGACGTTTCAGAGCATTTAGTAGGGAGGGAGACTGTTAAAATAGAGGTAAATATGTAGAAGCACCCATACTTAATGAAACAGCAAGTATTTTTCTTCAAAGCCGCAAGGAATAAGTGCTTTTGGGTGTATACTTTGGGAAATGTTTTTATAGGATGTGTATCTGACCCAGGTAAACTTTAACTGGTAAGCAATATGGTTCCTCGAAGGAATGGGCTAGAGAAATGGCATCCCTTCCAGAAACGTATTTGAACACGTTTGATTCACATGAGGAACAAGTTTAAATTGAATCTGATCTAAAAATAGAAACCTGATCTTCATTGAACTGATTTAAACAAAAGGTTATAAAAACAATAAACTTGAGGGTTTAGTCATCAAAAGTGGAACCATGGAAAGACCACAGAGAACAGGAAGCTGACCAGGTCATGGTAATGTGTAGAGATATGTAATTATTAATGTGGGATTAGACTACCCTAACTATAGTCCGTGCCAGTAAGGTCATAGGAGTTGTTTTAGGGGAAATGATTCAGTAATGTTTCCATTGTTGCATCTCCACAGAAGAGAGAAGCAATTATGGGTGCTAATTTCTCTTTTAAATGTATTAAAGAAGTTGAGGCCCTCCCTTGGTGATTCTGATAGTGGGGACAAGGCCACCGTTACCGTTCTACATATAATTATGACTAAAGTCCATCAGCTTGTTAACAATTGTCTATATCCAATAAACATATTTACTATACCTGACTGTGGGAAGTCTCCCCCAAACCACTTTTGTTGGTCTACTTTGTTGTTAATTTAATTTTTTGATGTGTGTGTGCGTATATATGCACTCACGTGCTCACAAGTGTTTAATCCATTATGGTCTCTGAGCGTTTTTTTGTAAAAAAGATACATAGTTGTTTAGCTGGGAGTAGGGAGGGGTGCAGAGAACAAGCACAGCTTACAATTATGTGAACTCTCAAAGCACTCAACAATTTTCTTTCCTGGTGAATCTTTCTGCCTTTCAAAGGCCAGCATGCAACTTTGTTTTTGCCCCCTTTTGGCAATCTGCTTTCAAATGTGAGTTTTGTTTTTTGGTTTTTGTTTTTTTTTACCTTGAGTTTCATCATTTTCTTATTTTACAATAATAAAAGCAGATTTTTACTCACACATGCAGTGGCTTTGTTTTTTCCATTTTGTAGGAAAAGCTGGATTTATTTATTCATCTTTTTTTATCATCACAGTCAAAATAAAATTTGCTTTTTTTCTGTTTACTTTGACATTTCAATCCGATGTGCTATTTCTGAAAAATACAAGTGGCAATATTCTGTGCACAGTACTTTTACAGACACAAGAAAGAAAGCATGAAGAATAGTGCAAATTCCATCCTTTGACAGTGGTCAGATATTCTCAAAAAGCTAGTTGTATGGAAAAGTTTTATTTAAGAGAGACAAAATATAAAGTTTATATATAATTGTATGATTCCACACAAGGTTAATTGTAATCAACTTATTTTTATTAGCAATTCTTTCTGTCATTGTTACCTGTGGAAACTTACAGTTGTATAATTAAATATATAAATTCATAGTATATTTAACTACATATATATACACTTATATTTATATATATGTTATATGTTATATATAATATATATAACTATATATACATAGTTAAGAGTATATGTAGTAAAGTAAAAGTAGTTATATATGTATGTTGCATATATATAACTACTTTTACTTTACTACATATACATATACACATATACACACACACACACACACACACACACAATTAAAAGATGAACTGAGGAATATTAAAATTTTGTAAGATCTTTTTTGAACAAAAGTTTATTTGAATAAGGCAGCATCCAATCTAGCAGATAGAATAGAGTTCCAAGGAGCTATGCAGAATGAGAGACATTTATAGACAGAAGGGAACAGGAGCGACAAAGTTATACCAGGCAAAAAAGTGGGTTGGTTATTGCAAAATTACTTTCCTTTAGTGAAGGACAGGAAGCTAGCAGGCAGATGACCTCACTAGTGCTAATCATGACTTCTGAATGATGGGGTTAAAGATTCCATTTCTGGGAGAGCCAACACTAATTAAGTCTTGGTTTGATGATGTGGGGCTTAGCATAAGTGTGTGCACTCTGGGCTTTTTTCTCGCTTATAACTATGTGTGTGTGTGTGTGTGTGTGTGTGTGTGCGTGCACGCACACACACATATATACATACATACATATATACACATGTATGCATACATATATGTATATATGCATATATGTGTATATATATGTTTATAGTTAATGTATTTCTAATTATACATGTATATAGTTCATACATATTCATATACAACTAAACAAAACATACTTTTATACATACACATGAATAGAGAATCAATATTTATGAAGAGTCTACTAACTTGTTTGTACTTGGACCACAAAGATGTGTTACACCCAGTTTTTCTCTCAGCGATCTGTTCTTTAGATGGAGGTGTCTTAGTACACATCAAATTCGTAGAATAGTGCCTTCCACGAACAAGGAACTAAATCAATGAATATTTGTGGAAGAAATTAATGCATAAAACTGTGCAAGGACAAAGCAATATGTGCTATCTGGTAAGCTAAAAACGCACTAGAAAGTTCAAGAATTTTTAAGAAATGGAAGAAACCTGAAGAGCATTGCAACCATTTATGTCTTCACAGGAAAGTTAGCCAACGAAATGTCTCAGGTCAAGTTGGACAGGGAACATGCACAGAGGTGCAGTTGTACAGGTTGGGGCAGGGAGGTTAAGCACGGAAAGATAAGGACGAAGTTTGTAGGTTCATTTGTTTTTTTAAGAGAGAACGAAATGAATAAATAATCCAGGGTTTGGCAACTTTGGGGCAGTAGGGTGAAAATAATATGTTCAGGGGGAAACAATAAACAAACTTTGAAACAATAGAGTGTTGTAGGTGGAAGATACCACAATATAAAAGTGTATATGTCTAAGGTCATCCCTACAAATAGACTAATTGCTGATGTGTGTAGCCATTTACAAATTGATACATAGTACATTCTTGCTGAGAAAATGATAGAAGTCAAGATATTTGTCTTCTCAAAGAGAATTCATTTTATTTGCTCTAAAATGTTCAATATATTTTAAATGTTTCAAAAATAGGTGAGGTTTCATACTTTGTACTCTAAGACCTATTAAAAAATATTGAAATAGTGACCATGCCTTTCCTCAACAAAAATATCTATTTCAGAATCCACAGTATCTGGTCTTTTTCCTCTCCTCATTCCTACTTCTAAGCTATCAAGTTGAGTTAGCTACTATTGCAACCTGTATTCAATCTACCCATTTTACTCTTATCCCCACTATCTTTGGCCTAGTAACTACAGCCTCTCACTGCCTTATGAGGGCTATCCTTTTCTGGGTGCTCTACTGAAAATGCCTCCTCTGTGATCTTTTCACCCCAGCTGGTCTCACCTACCTCCAGTTGAGTTTCTGCAGCTGTATCAGAGTTTTCTTTATTAATGCTGCTGATAGGACTACATAATGGCCATGTTATAAGCCTTTACACTTAGTGCCCAGAAGATAATGCCAAACTCCCTTGGCATGGTATTTATATGTGTTATAATGTGGCCATCATTCAGTCTCTCTTACACTATTACTTGATTCCATTTGCACTGAGATTTGCACTTTCCAAATTAATTCATGTGCTTCTCAACCTCTGTGCTGTTTATGTTTTTCTCTGCCTAGAACATCCTCCTTTCCTTCTTTTGGCTGGAAAATTCCTCTTCACCTTTAAGGACGCGACTAAAATGTCACATTCTATTTGGTCACTCACTATAAAATATTGTAATACTTCTTTTCCTATATATATACCATTTACTACAGTGAATAGTTTAGTTGGACATGCCTCTCCCTGTTTTTGTTACACCCAGCACACATAATGCCTGGCATGTAGTTCATTCTTTGAACTGCTGAATGGGATTATTTTGAAATTAAGGCAGATGTAACAACGTCTTATTTCTTAAAACCACTACCATCTTTTGTCAGTTTCTTCATGCTAATGGATATCTCTTCCAGTATCTCTGCCACAGGGAGAGAAAAGTGTATACACAGTTTCTTTATTGGGCCAAATAGAGCATCATTTTTACTGTATTAACATACAAACAAACTCAAACGACTTATTAAATTAGATGAGCATCTGATTTTAGCATTAACTCTTTAGATTGCATTGAACAAACTGGTTAGTCACTTTTTTTAAAAAAGATTTAATTAATTAATTAATTAAGTTTTTTTATTTATTTTAGAGAGAGAGAGTGCCAAGGGAGGGACAGAGAGGGAGGGAGAGGGAGGGGCAAACTCTGTGCTGAGAGTGGAGCCCCAACCCGGGGCCAGACAGGGGCTCCATCCTACCCAGATCATGACCTGAGCTGAAACCAAGCGCAGAAGGCTTAAACAACTGAGCCACCCAGGCACTCCAGTCACTTTTAAATTTATAGCCAGTTCATTATTTTTTAAAAAGATTTTATTTATTTATTTGTGAGAGAGAAAGAGAGAGGAAGCCCAAGTGGAAGGTAAGGACAGAGAGAAAGGGAGAAGCAGAGGCTGAGCAGAGAGTTCAATGAGGAGCTCGATCCCAGGACCCCGAGATCATGACCTGAGCCGAAGACAGCTGTTCAACCAAGTCACCCAGGTGCCCCAGGTACTTCATCATTTAAAAGAAAATCAGAAACAAAAATTGCTCACGTCTCTTGTTTAGTGTTAGGTGATCTGCATAGCTTATAATGAAAAGTTTTAGTTTCAACCTACAGTGGGAAATCTAGATTATGCAAAGATGGGTTTTTTTGTTTTGTTTTGTTTTTGGGTTTTTTTTTTTTTTTTTGGTTTTTTGGGGTGGTTTGTTTTTTTTTTTTTTTTGCTTTATTTTCCAAGGGCATCATAAATCTTTTATTGGGGTGCATAGTTGGCTCAGTCGGTTAAGGGTCTTTCTGTCTTCACCTCAGGTTGTGATCCCGGGGTCCTGGGTTTGAGCCCTGAGTGGGCTCCCTGATCAGCAAGGAGTCTGTTTTTCCCTTTTCCTCTGCTCCTCCTTGTGCTTCTGATTTCTCTCTCACTCTCTATCTCAATTAAATAAAATCTTAAACAAAACAGAGCTATTTTATTAAAAAATAGATATGGTAACAAAAGCATATTTCATATGGTAGTAGAAGAATGGGGAAAATAAAAAGGTATTATTGTTAAAATTATAGCACTCTATTGTCCCCACTTTGCCAGCTTTTTCACTAAAAGTTCTTCAACAGAATATACCTTTAAAAATAGTTCTCCTCCTAATAGGTTGAGGTACTTGTGTCCCATATTTCACTATAAGAGATGTTTGCAATATATTTTTGGAATGAGAAACAGGTCAAATATCCAGCAGTTCAACATTTCACGTTTATGAACAGAGCCACCAAATTGAAAATTAGCTTTGGGTGTTTCATAACATGGAACCAACTCAGAAACAAAGGCTTTTGGAAAGCACATAATTATGACCCAATTTACAGGAAACATGTTTATTTTTTGTGGCAAAGAGGAGGTATATATCTAAGTTTTAATTACAGGCATTGAGTGTCTCTAGGCCAAACCATCAGTCCTGTGGAGTTTTAACATAAAAGATCATTCGGGAAAGCTGGGTTTGCAGAAAAAGAGTGAGCAAAAAAAGAAATTAGATGTATAGAGTTAGATATTCTGCACATAATTTGCAAAACCTTAAGCTCATCAAAAGGAAAGATCAAATTTGATTTAATGGAATTGGAAATTAAGTTGCAGAGAAGTACAGTTTAGCTAAAATATCACATTGATACTTCAAATAGTTTATCAGCAAGAAGACTAAAGAAAAAAAGACTGGTTACGTGTCTCAATAAGGTTTGCTTTTCTCTTTATCTTTCTTGAAAAAAAAATAAAATCTCTAAATATACATAGATCTTTCACCAGGGTAAAAAAAATAAGAAGCTATCTTGATGCCCTTCACCCCCCTCCCCCCTCCTTCTGTGAATGTATATTCATACTTAACATATTCTTATCTTCTCAAGATTAAAATTGTTTCAGAACCTCATTTGGACCCATTTAAGTGAATGACTTTTTTTTTTCTAAAATATGCTTTTCATGATTTATTTCCCATTTTTTCTGACTTAACAGAACTGAGTCAGTCGTTCCTCGGTTATGGAACACCGAAAAGAGTTCATGGGAGAATACTTTCAAAGAGCTTTTAATTTCACAATTAAAATTAAGTCACAAAAATGTATCTTCTTAAATAGAACATAACTCTCTCAGATCTTGCTCATAATAATACTTCAAAATATACCCATCACCCTATCATTGCCAAAGTTTCTGAGAAGTGGGAAAAGATGTTTCTAGGTGTTTTACCTCTTATGAATTAAAGCTAATCAATTATAACAAGAACCTTATCCAACAGTGGCTGACATTTTTCCCTTCGTCAGTGATTCTGCCCAACAGTGACTTGGTTTTAGGTAAGGGAGTCCTGACCATTATTTTACCCTTAACTGAGCGATACCATTTAATGTTGATACAAGAATCTTCCATTAAAGTTGCACAACCTTCAAAATACAACTTAGGCTAAATGGGTAAATATTACTATTTCTTATTTATAGGGATATCTAGAAACTTAAGTGAATATTTGAAGTCCAGATTACAATCCAAAGTATATATGGATAGATGAATGGGTAAACAGAGAGTAATCTAGAGCTGCTCTAAAATGCTGTGTCTATCCACCATGAGCAAACAAACAAAAATAACATGAATTAAGGCTACCTAAGCATGTTTCTGAAATATTTCAAGTGATCTAAATATTTATACTTGGCTAACCATGATTGCCATTTGGAAATGTAGCCACACCAACAAAATATATATATTGTGGGTACATGTATACAGTCCTGCCCTCAACCCCCCACTTTACCTATGGTTTCACTTTCCATAGTAGTTTCAGTTTCCACGGTTAAACACGATCTGGGAGCAGATGCTCCTCCTTCTGAGTTCTCAGAAGGTCAATAGTAAGTCTAATGCTCTGTCACTATGTCTGCAACACTCACCTCACTTAATCTCACTCTATTCGTAGGCATTTTATCATCTCATATCTTCACGAAAAAGAAGGATGAGGGGCCCCTGGGTGGCTCATTCAGCTGAGCGACTGGCTCTTGATTTTGGCTCAGGTCATGATCTCAGGGTTGTAGGATTGAGCCCCCTGTAGGGCTCCACGCTCAGCGAGAGTAGGCTTCCCATTCTCTCCTTCTGCCCCTTCCCCACTGCTCTCTCTCTCTCAATAAATAAATAAATCTTTTTTAAAAAGTCTTTTAAAAAAGAAGGATGAGTACAATAAGATATCTTGGCAGACAGAGAAAGATTGATCACATTCCCCTCTTATTACAGTATATGACTAAAATTGTTTATTTTATTACTAGTTATTATTGTTAATTCCTTACTCTGCCTAATTTATAAATTAAACTTTATCGTATGTATGTATGGGGAAAAACAGTACATATAAGGTTCAGTACTATCTGTGGTTTAGGCATCTACTTGGGGGGTTTATACATGTGTGCACACACACTCATACACATACAACCATGATTTAAAATCTTGGGGAATATAACATATAATATAATTGTAATTCTGCTCACAATAACTAAAATTCACACATTCAATACTGTGGAAACAAGGATGACTATTTTTTTGGACTTGTCAGTGAAAATCTTGACATTCTTTTCCTCCCGCTGGATTTTTCTATGGCATATTCATTTGGCATAATGTTCTCTAAATTTTATAAAGACAACATATTAACCACATGATTTACTAAGTCAACTGAAAGAAATTTCCGATACAATTTGTGGAAGAAATAATCTATGATGTGACTGTTGTGTTTAAACATCCACAATAAGTTAAATTGTTTACAGAAAAACTACAGAAATTAAAAATATACCCACTTGCCTAAAATTTTTGGCTTTTTTCAATTAAATTATCTAGATGTTCCTCAGGTTTCACCATCAGTCTTTTCCTCAGTAGATAAACTTTTATTTCATTACATTCTTTCTCCTTAATAACAAAACATGTTTATTTAGCCATGAGCCCCCCAACCCTGCAACACAAGCGCAAAATAAAAAAAGGAAAGCGTGAAAACAGTGAGCATAGTTCTTTCTCTTCCATACATATAGGTGGAGAGAATATAATATCATGGAATATAATGTAACATAATAGCTTTGGGCGCTGGATTTGGGTTGCTTGTTTTATGCTCTCCAGAGTCAAGAGGCTGTAGGTTTGCCTGCTGACCCTGCCAGTGATCTCCCTAGGCCTTTGTTTTCCCATCGGCAAATGTGACTACAGTTCCTTATTTCATTATGCTCCTATGAGGACTACAGAACATGAGCTGCTGCATAAAACACATGTAGCTCAAAGCCTAACACATGATAAATATCCAATAAAAGGTATCTATAGACAAAACAACAGAAGGACAAGAATCCTGATGGGTTCAGAATCACAAATCCTCATTTGTCCTATGAAAGCCCACAGGCAAGACATTTCTGTGACACATGGTGATGCTTTTCCCTTATTAGTGACCCAAAACCAATCTGTGACAACACTGCGATTGAGTCTCTAGAACTGCCCCTGGGAGATGTATGTGTGTATATGTACACGTATAAAGTATATACACATATGTATATGTATGCATATAGCTTTCCTGATTTTATCACATTAGCTTTTAACCAAATCATATAAATGACAAAGTAAATAGGTGCTTGCTCTATTACTCATTTGCTTAGTTCTTGCCAGCATATTCTGGCTTTCCGAGCCACTTGCTCCATAAATCTATCTAATCCAAGCTGTCCGAGAGGGACTCAGGCATGGTCCCAGGTGAGGTCAAGATCTTATTTCCTAGTCACTGAGAGCAGATTTACTCTTAGTGAACAGAACATAGGAGCAGATTTATTTTACTTATTAAGAATAAAAGTAAACTCCAGAAACACTTGTGAAAATCCATGTCAATCGGACAAATACAAATACCTCTCAGGCCCCCAATAGGCTGTTAAACTCTAGGAGAAGAAATGTGGCCCCTGTCACTGCATTTATAACTCCATCAGAGGGAGAGGAATAAAAGCCAAAAACACTATATCTACTTGTGATTCAGTTGTCTGATGAAGTATGTAACCAGAAAGACTTTTACTTTGAATCCTGATAACTGAGAGAACCTTTTTTTTTTTTAAGATTTTATTTATTTATTTGACAGACAAAGAGATCACAAGTAGGCAGAGAAGCAGGCAGAGAGAGAAGGGGAAGCAGGCTCCCTGCTGAGCAGAGAGCCTGATGTGGGGCTTGATCCCAGGACCCTGAGACCATGACCTGAGCCGAAGGCAGGGCTTAACCCACCGAGCCACCCAGGCACCCCATGAGAACACTTTTTGATTGAGTGACTAGTAGTTTTGTTTCCTTTTGTCATTTTTCTCCTTTTCAGGATTAAAATGTGAGAAGATCTGTTATCAGTCACTTGTAGGTTTGGCTTTTGTGGGCAGGGATATCTTCACTCTTACCAGCAAAGCCCTTCCATCCACCCCTAAATTTCCCCTAACACTCTGACAGTCCCATGCAAGATGACCTAAAATATCCCTTCCCCCCAAAAGAATTTCCTGACTCCACACATAGAAATAATCATTTTTGCTTTCCATGGCACTACATGATGCTGTTCTGTTCATGACATGTGGTACATTCTGTTACAGTTCATCCATAATTACAGTTTTAATTTTCCATTGCCCTTCCTGCAGGCAAGGTTCTTATCTTATCCCCACAACAGGTAGCAGAGTCTTGAAGATAGCACATATATAAAAAATATATGTGAACCCATGAATCCATTTCAATAATTTGGGTACTTCAATCTGGAATATTAAATGCTTTAACTCAACCTGTGCAATGAAAGTCTCTGTTTTCTGTCCCCCCAAAAAAAGTGCACAGCTTGAAAAAAACAAGCAAGAAAAACTGGAGGAGCTTGCGGATACTTGATAAGCAATCATAGCCCTTGGCACTAGATCCTACAGGGGCATCAGAAGTTCACTTAATTCCTATGGCAAAGATGATTTTAAAAATTACTGACAGGTAATTCCAGTTTCTCCCCAAGACTGTGCTTTATGTCAGCCCAGCAGAAGCTGTAGGCATATTTCAGAGCTTATCATGGAGTGTCCTTGCATCTGATCACAGCAGATCGCTTCTGGGTCTTGGATTCTGTCATAGTCCATCAGTATAGCCTGCTTCCCCCTCTCCATAACCCTCATCTCTCTGGGCTTGGGTTGACTGTTCCCTATCTCCTACGTTCTTGACATTTCCTTATGTCCCTTCATTTAGGTGTAGTTTTATGTCTTAACAAATACCTTAAGGATATTTTTGTTAATGTTAATTATATTTTAGAACTGTACTTTTTTTTAATGTAATGATATGTATGTTAATGCTTCAATGATGATCTCACTTCTAATAACAGATTTTAATAAGCATACTATTGAAAATTATCCTCATAATTAAAAGAGATATTACTTCATTTTACTGCAATTTAATCATTGCTTGCCTTATCTTAGCAATTATATCTGGGATGGCGAACTGTATAATCTGTGTTGCCACATAGGGAATACCTAGATAAATGATAATTAAATATGTCCTGTTAAAAGATGGTGTGAGAGAAATGGAGTTAAGTTGGAAAATTGTTTCTTTGTGACCTTAGAGAATTTCTAGGTTGATAATCAGATAAGTCTACAATAGATCCCATAGAAGGTAGTATCAATTTTGAGTGACTTTATTGAGCTGAACACATATATTATTTACATGAGTTACTCTGTATATCAAATTCTATTAGCAATCATCAAGAAAAGGTATTAAGACAAAAATAAGGCCATTTGAAAAATAATTACTTCTCATTTGGAGAGAAAACCACTTAATGATGAAAATGAAATCTGTGAATTTAGGGATTTTTGTTAATTAACAAAAGATGTTCCTTTCATGCCTTTCAAGGAAATTCTTATGCTTATCAACTGTCATACATATTAACTTTCTTCTCAAATTACTTTATTCTACTGTCCTTTTGCAATTTTGTTCCCAAAGTTGCCCCTTCTCTTCCTACTCATTTTTGTTTTCTTCTCTTTGTACCTAGATTGAAGGAAAATCAATGGTAGGGGAGGAAAACTTTTCTCTTTTCCCTTCTAGGCTCTTGGGCTGGTCTAATAATTAAATCGACATAAGACAGATTAACAGAAGGAAAAAAAATAATTTTGTACATTCAGAAAACTCAAAGACTTTAGGCTCTTTGATAGTTAGGCAGTTAAAACTTATATGCCGTCCTGAGCTAAAGAGAAGGGGCAGCATTCTGAGGATTCAAAAGGGAGGAAGATGAGTAATAGTAGACAGGAAGAGCAAAAGTTTGGAAATAAATTTTTGTATCTCATGTAGATACATTTTTCTGATATAAAAGGTTATCTCTGGTATTAGTTTTCTTCCTGGCACAAGCCCTCTATCTAAATTCTTTTAAGCAGTTAAAGAAATTAAAAAACAACAACAATGATAAAACTTCCTAAGTCCTTTAGGCCTTAATTGCCTTCAGCTTAAAATAATCTACATGCCAAGTGGAATGTTTTTGGAATATTCTGCTCCCCTTTAACTGTGAGATCACAAGGGAATTTTTTCAAAGTTTTAAAGTCCATGTTTAATGGAAATATTTAAGAAGAAAAGAGGAAAAATTCTGATCAATCTAGGAGACTCAGAAAGGATATAAGACTTTAAGAATTACCTTTAATAAACTCTGGAGAGCTTTGCATACTCAGGACCCACAACTGTAAAAATAATCTGGACAGTTTTATGGATGAAAAGATGCAAGAGAGATCTGTGGTCTATACAGCATTTCAGGAAATGTGGTGGTCTTCTCCAAGTTTATGTAAAGCTGAATTAGAATAATATTTCTGCCTCCTATGAAAATCCTTCTTAGACCTTCATATAAACCTGTTAAATAACAAACCAATGTTTTTTAAATCAGTACCTAGTACCAGCTTTAATGAAATCCATTGAAAATATTCATAAAGCATATATAACTGGTGATCCAACCTTTGAAGAGTGGCTATGGATTGAATGAATAGAGAGGTGGTTTGTTTTGTTTTGTTTTTGTTTGTTTGTTTTTTGTTTTGGTTTGGTCTGGCTTGGTTTGGTTTACCTTAGCTGAGAAGATCAGTAAGAACAATTTTCGAGAGGAAAAGGTGATACTGTCACTAAAATGGGAAGTGTAAGAAAACTTACTGCCTAAGAGGAGGTGTACATACAGAGGGCAAGAGGAATTATAGTCAACCAATTTTCTTGGACTGGTTATTACATTTGAATCCCTAAGCTGGGCATCAAATTCAGAGTTTTCTGACCCATACTCTTCATTATATTCCTTTAAAACTAGCTAAATAGATTTCAAATTTTGAAATAAACTTTAACCCCGCACCCCAAACTTAAGACTTCCTTTTCACCATTTAAAATAGACTGACTTCCTTTTCACTACCTAGAATAGGGAAACAAGTGGGGAAAATCAAACAAACAAAACAAAACAAAAACTCTAAAATCCCATCATCCAAAACCTTCAGTTAAACGTAGTAGATTTATTCAAGAACAGTTGTCACTCTGTTTAGTTAGAGGTTGCCTATTGTTTTTCATCTTCTAACTGTATTTGATGCCAGCAGTCACAGACTATTTATGCTCTGTGGTTGTTTTTCCCTCACTAATCAACATAAGGGAGAAGAACATTATTGTCACACTATTAAAGAACTTCTTTGACAAGTTTGTGATTTTCGTGTGATTTTTCCTAAGCCTTATAAGTGACTCATTTAACTATGGCTAGAATCCTGAGCAGATGGAGTTTTTTAATCCATATCTGCATCTGCTGCATGGGCATTCAAAATCAGCCCTACAAAGGCAAAATACATTAAACTAACAAGACTCTACCAGACTGGAAGCTGCCAGGGATAGGGCGTGTGCCATGTTTATCCCTACATCCCAAAATGAACCTAAATCAGAACCACACAGTAGAGATTCAATAGTAAGTTTTAAAAATATATTGTGTTTCTTCTTCTTTTTTTTTTTTAAGTTTTTATTTATTTATCTGAGAAAGAGACAGAGAGAATGAGAGATAACACGAGCAGGGTTAGGGGCAGAGGTAGAAGCAGACTCCCCACCAGGTGGGAGTCCTATGGGGGGCTCAGTCCCTGGGCTCCAGGATCATGACCCGACCTGAAGGCAGACACTTAACCAACTGAGCCATCCACACTGAATTTGAGCTGTATCTTGTTGCATACCAAGAAGGGAAAAGCAATCAAAACAATTGTATAACTAAAGTACGCTTCTGATATCCCCCTTCTTTAAATTAGTTTGTAGCTTTATTATCAGACTACATATTATTGAGATTCAGGGAAGCTTATGTTTGGCAAGGTAAATTTTGGAGTCTCCCTTCTCCCAAAAATATTGGTACCAAGTAAGACTAAGAAATCTAGGCAGTCCATTGAGGTTGGTTTTCAAGGTTTGGGGTAGCTTGTAGTCTGAAGCAGACCTCCATTAGACAAAACAACTGGAACATAATCTAGTTAATTACTGCCTCTAGGAGGTTGGGTTCATAAAATGATAGTAATTTATTTCAAATGGGGGTTCGATGTGAAAATCAGCGATGGGTAATAAGTTGATATCTTTCATTTGAGACAATAAGTTATGGATTGAAGTCTCTCCCAGAAAGACAGGTAGTAGGGTTCACAGTCAACCTCCAAGACTGAAGGCAAATTAGAATGTTAGACAAGTTAACAAATCTACTAAGGACGTATGAGTCAAAGTGAAAATATAATCCTATGAACTGAAGTGAATGTGGAAACTGAAAGCCATGAATTAGGATTACATGGAAGTCTGGAAATTGCTGTGGTGCATCAGATTGAGGTTCTGTCTGGCAGTAAAGGAGTCTTAGAATTAGAGAAACCCTGCACGCTTGTTGGGACGCGCCAAGTTAAAAGGAGTATGGCTTCACACCAAGACTGAGTCAGTGATGAGGAAAAAAGAAAACAGTTAAATAATTTCCTTATCAGGCTTTGTTTATGAACCAGACTAGAATTAGAATGATCATATAAATTTGTTTTCCTTATTAGTTCACTTTTGAGCATGGAAGGAAGTGCTTTAGCAATCATGTCATGACCGCATACAAAAGCTTAGGTTGTCCTAGGCAGACAAGGACACATTATCACCCTAACTAGAATAGAGTGGCTAGAAGGTGGTGGGAGTTGAGCTTCAAGGATTATTCTGGGAGGAGTGGAAATGACAGAAGTATGAGAAACTGGGTTAGCTCTGACAATTATATCTTCCTATGTGTAAGTGTCATTTGGTTTTTCTTCCCAGAAGGCACTAATGACCAAACTAGACTGGATAGGGCCAGTGATATTCTGTAGGCTTGCCCTGGGCCCATGGAAGGGATGCTGAGAGGAAATTCTTCATGGTCACATTAGAATTTCTGAATCAATCAGGAATTAGACAGCTGAGGGATGAGTGACTGGCCCCACAGAACAAGAAGAAATAGAGCAGTCAAGATGTAAAGTAATTTCCCCAAGAAGGGAACACCTACAGATCAGGATACATGTAGATAGAGTTCTTCCCTTCCCCAAGAAAATCTTTGAGGTGACTACATAAGAACATGTGTTTTTATGTCTTAGGGACACATATTTAGGTCAATGACTTTGTGGATTTTCTGTCATGGCTAATCAGTCCACATATTTGGGTAAATGTACTAATTCTATTTTGCTCCTTATTTTATTTACTGGAAGAGTCATAGAAGTTCAGTAACTTGGTTTTCCAGGCAATGTGGAAGACTGCTAAAAAAATAAATCTATAAATGCTGAATAAAATATCACAAACATCCTTTAAATGCAATTCTAAACTGCCAGAAATTTAGGAGAATCCCCGGGGGCCGGCAGGTGGGGAGTAGAGACAATTGAAAACCTGAGGCACACAGTGACAGCTGAGTAGGCCCTGAGCAAGAAAAAGGAGAGACACTGGAAATGAGACACTGGTATAAAGGCAGAGAGCCCTGAAAAAGTGATATGCTCAGTAATAGGGTAGATTTGGAAAGAATCTGCCCACTGTCAGGGAGATAAGAAGAATGTCTGCACTAGGAAGGGAACAACAAACAAAAAGTTGTTTGAGGCTCATGCCATAAACATGCCCTCACAGTATTTGTGCTTTTTTTTTAATTTAATTTTATTTTTTTTCAGTGTTCCAAGATTCCTTGTTTATGCACCACACCCCGTGCTCCATGCAATATGTGCCCCTCGTAATACCCCGGTAATTGTGCTTTTAAGTTACAACATCCCCTTACATGGCTCTGAACTTGAAAGTAATGCCAGGATAGTAATACTCATGTGATTCTCAGCCAAAACTAGTATAAAACCTCTTCGGAGAAACAATGTCCATAGGGTTTTTAAATAAATCTGCATGTTATTCATGTTTTGATCATTGGTCCTCTGAAAAAATCAAAATGCAGCCTCAGGGATATTTTATGAATTGCTATTTTAATCCTGATTTGAAGCATTGTGCTTTTTCTTAGGATGATGCATAATGTTTTTGACTCCATGCCTTCCTGTGTTCTGATTGTTCAACAAAATAAAGATAATTTAAGAGTGGACAGAATATGCCAGGGTTTCCTGAACAACAAAAAAAGTAATCTTCTATCCACTGCTTATTTTTAGAATGTGTCCTTAAATTTCAGTGTTTGTCATTATCGTTGGTAAAGCTTATCTATATTGACCTTTACTATCCTTTTTAACATCTTAAAAGCTTCAATCATATCTCTGCTCTTCAATGTCTTTTCTTCAGCTATTGTAATCTCAGTTTTTCTAGCTCTCAAAAGTAATATAACCTCCTTTCCCATTTATCATTCTGGTCCTGTCAATCCCTTCTGCCTTCTCAATGTCTTTCCTGTGACATTATTCCTTTCCCTACTGAGGGAGATTGTCTCCAATGGTAAGTCACTGAGTGTCTTTAATCAGCCACCATTACAGTGTCTGGCTTCCCTAGACATGTTTGTAGCCTATTTCATAAATTTATTGTTCTTAAAAGCAAACCTAATTTCACAATGAAACTACCCAATCTCCTTTTCATCAAAAACCAGGGTAAAATATGTCTTTGGTGTAAACAATACTGTTCAGCTGCTGTGATCTAATTGGGATTAGTTTACACTGTGGGTCCTCTAAAATCATTTCTCTTGGGCTTCTTATTAGAGTGGCTATTGCTTTGATTCTCTGTTTACTCCCTTTTGTCCTCTATTTCTTCTCTATTTTGTCTTTCCTTCACTCTTACATTGGGTACATACCTCTAACCTAAAGCAGGCAGTTGCCCACTACCTGTGCATAATAATCTTTGTGCTGTGTTTGTGTGCTTTACACCTGATCCTTGGAACGACCTTGTGAGAGAGGCAGCATGGTTACTAATACTCAGAAGATAAAGCTTCTTCAAAGGCTGAGTACCTCGCCCAAGATTAGATGGTAGGTGACACAGGAGCCAAAATGAGAGGCCAGATCTTCCCCTTTCTAATTTCCCATTTAAACCAATAATCTGAAAACTGAGAGTATTTTTGACATCTGAGTCGGCCAGAGGGGTATTACAAGGTGCTTGATAAGGTTGAGATTCTCTTTTTGTGACTACAGGAATAGCTAGATTTGCATATATTTGAATAATCATGTCAAAGTCCCTAGTGTTCAAGTACACAAGTTCAAATGTAATGGAACTACGGAAGTCTACATGATTCTCCTAAAACTGCCTTTGGGAGTGTCCAAGAGCATTTCCCAATCCCTGAAATTAAAATAATTCTATTTCTACTTTCTCTATGACCCTCCTTATCACCTTTCTCTTTTTCCTCCTAGGTTTAGTGATAAATGTTATCAATTTATATATTTAAACTGAATACTTAGGCAAGATGAAAGTATGTGAATTCCGGGGAAGAATTGGAGTAAAATTTATCTTGAATAGAGTGCAGGTTGGGAGGGAATAATAGGAGGAAGATAATGTTCACTACGTTACTTACCAAAGTCTGTGCTGGATGTATGACACACAGATTCTCACTAGACATGTTCTTTTACAACACTTGTGCTATGCGGTGATATTTTACGTAGTTTTGATGAGAATCGAAAAGAAACTCTGAAGAGTACCTTTTGTTGTTAATAAATTAAAGGGGCACGATTCACGTTTGGGGATGTCTGATTCTGAAGTCAATGTTTTTCACACCCTATTGAGCTTGTTCATGTGACAAGGCATCTCTACATGACATCATCTTAGGGTCTTACAAGCCCTGGCATCTAGATCAGTCAACCAAAGGGTGTCAGATTCCTCCCAGATATAGGATGCTGAAAGGTCAACACATAATCTTCCTAATCAAGATACTTACAATCTCATTAGAAAAACAAGAAAAGTGGGTATGAGATGATTAATTAACACTGCAAAATAATTCAATAATGTGCATATTTGGGGACAGGGAACATATAGGAGCTGTCTGTGTCTTCTACTTAAGTTTGCTGTGAAACTAAATCTGCTCAAAAAATAAAGTTTATTAACTGAAAACAAAATCAGAGAGAGCTGAAGACTCCTTAGAATCCTTACAGTTCTCAGAATAAGATTCCTCCCGGAATCACTAATCCAATCCAATACATCTCTGTGAGGCAGAAAGGGTCACCAAGAACCGGTCTGAGATCTAAGCAATTTTTCACAGCATTTTTGTTGTTTCTCAGCAACTTCCACGTCAGTGGGTTCCCCCGGAGTGTTGCCTCACTCAGCTGGGTGGTATGTGAGCCACAAAATGAATTGCAGCAGCATTGCCGGTTGACATCTGCAAAAGGTGTGAAGAAATAACTTTGAGTTGTCAACAGGTGTGAAAAATCTAGCCATCGGAATATTGCCAATCACTTCTAAATGGACACTTTTTCAGGAAGTGTGTTTCCTTTCTTGTTTCTCACTCTCTCTTGTGGCAGGGCTAATGTACAATTGTGGAAGGTGTTTGAAGACGCAAACTCCCTCTGAACGTGTTTATTTCTCTAGCTGAGACTTTGAAGAATAGACCATGAGGAGCCTGGAGAGAAAACTGCTTTTTTTTTTTTTTTTCATGACATCTTCTTTCTGACTCACCGCAGATATTTCTTTCTCACACAAATATATTTTTATATATTGGATCTCACTGAGGACAGACTTCAGGAACAGGCTGTGCTAACAGGACTAAGCTGGGGGCCGTACTGCTCAGTGTTCTACTAACAATTTCAGTGTAACTAACAGTGTAACTAACAATGTAAACAGAAGTGCTTCTAATGATGTATCAACGAAAATCCATCATTATTTTGAAAAAATTCTTAATAGTATATGTTTACCTTGAATGAGCCTGGTTAAGAACCTAGTTTCTCTAATGTTGTCTCATCCCTATGACATATTATATTGAGAAATCCAAATACCAACCCATGACATTCAGGTTGTTTTGATTAATTTAAATTGCTGATCAACTACTCAACACATACCTCAGGGGAAGGCTGTAAGAATCTATTTGATTACAAAGTGTATGAAATATGGGTCTTTAAGAAACAAAAGAAAAATTCATTTCTCAGTTGCAAAAAAAAATAGGTCTAAAAAGTCCATGGCAGAATAACCTGTAGGAAAACTTACTGTACCCATGTCCTATCCTTCTTTCCCAAAATTTAGACCCAAATAAGTAAAGTGAAGTTGTATTATTTCCCAAATATAAGATCCACACTTGCATTCTGATTTTTCTGTTTTAAGATGAGGATTAAACATGGCCAAAATTTTCATCTTCTGAACCCATCTCTGCCCTGGGATGAACCTGAACATAGTTGAGACTTCTTGAATACTTCCTGATTTCATCAAGCTCCACATTCTCTCTCAGTAGACTGCAATTTCAGAGTTGTCCACAGGAATGTGAGGAGAAAAAAACATCTCTGTTGACCACCCTAGTGACTTCTGGCTAAATTGTTTTCAAATTGTTATTAATGGTGGTCAAAATGTGGAAAAGGACTGATAACACGTGTGCATATGGTCTGATATTTGGATCTGTTATTGGAGCCAAAACATTTTTTTAAACACACAGTCTGAGTGTACAATTCACTGCTTAATTATTTTTTTTTCATTAGCAGAGCCTACCCCTCTTTGCTTTCTGAACCTTGGTATGGTATAGTTCCTAGTTTCTTTTAGTATCTTCAATATCTTGCTGAGCCTTGCCTCAAATACTGTTCTTTGTATGCCAATTTCTACATGCTCTATTATCTACAGATTCCTGCACAGTTTCATACCTGGACGGTCTGCCTTTGTATTCCCCATATCCAAACCCTGGTCAGCCCCATTCTAGTTATATACTTTCAGTTCCAATGCCTGGATGATGTCTGACTTTCTGAAACACTTCCATCTCTTTCCTCCCAGTTCTTTAACTGTGGTCTTTGATCATTGACTCTGCAGTCATTTAGTTTATGAGTTCCTTAAGAATAGGGACACATTCTTATTCATTTCTGTACTTCCAACCCCTACAATAGTGCCTAACACAATTGAGGCTTGGATAAATATTTCCAGAATGATTGTGCTAATAAATGAATGAGCAAAGAAGCAGTTCATCTGTAGAAAATGTGTATTATGTGAGTGTATCCAGGGACATCCTTTTGCAAAAGTGAAATAGCAACTACCTCCTTTATTTACATTGTGTGGTTTTAATAGTCTTGGTAAAAGTTCATCTTCATAAAAGTTATCTCTTAATGGACCTGCTACAATAATCATTCCTTTATATAAAGGCATTGGTTTCACTAGCTAAACTGCACCAAATAAATGGTAGGTCAATGCTATAGTCAAGGAAAGGACAGTGAACCATGCCTCAGGTAATAACAGAGCAAACCAACTTTGCATGTGTTAACTAACATTATTTATTACAGTAGTATAACAATAATAATAATGACAAAACAACATCTGAAGGGGTTTAAAGACAATGAGAAGAAAATTGACAGCTGTTGTTTTAAAGTTAATGTCAAGGTATAGCTTCACTTATGCTGCCAGAAAGTATCACACCTGAGAAACAGTCTTTTATATCTGAAATACTAAAAAGCAAAGGGACTCAAAATACAGGGTCCTGCACCCAGGTGAGGTGGGAAGCTGGCCCTAACTTGGGATCTTTCGAGAATAGCCCAAGTCTAAAACCATAAGAGACTCTTAATCTCACAAAACAAACTGAGGGTTGCTGGGCAGGGCGGGTAGGGAGAGAGTGGTGGGGTTATGGACATTGGGGAGGGTATGTGGTATGGCGAGTGCTGTGAAGTGTGTAAACCTGGCGATTCACAGACCTGTACCCCTGGGGCTAATAATACATTATATGTTTATAAAAAAATTTTAAAAATTATATAAAAAAAGGATAGCCCAAGTCCATAAAATAGACCTCAGATGAACTTGGCCAACATATAGATGACAAAGAATCTATCCATCTACCTATCAATCTATATCTGTGTATCATCTATCCCATTGTTTGTGGAGAAGAAATTTTCCCACAAGAAAATGAAATGTCTGGTACTGTGCATGATAATGGGGTTGGATTTATTTTACATTAGTAAAAGCCAAGAACACAATAGATATGGATCCAAGATTCATGAAACCCTTGGGGTTCTGACAAAGCGAATTCAAAACTTTTCTATAGGGATAATTTCACAATCCAGGGCACATAGGACTTAAAGAGTAAATAAAACAAGTACAACCAAAAAATTAGTTCTAATAAGAATTGTAGTCCTCTTAAGGAGATAAATAACAATAAGGGAGTGTCAGAAGATTTAAAAGACAAAAATATGATGCCCCAAGGACTGTAAATAAGGAAACATTATTTGACATTCCAAATGTTTGAGATCCAGATATATGGGATCATGTAGATACAATAAGGATTTTTCCTCACAGAGAAACTTGATGTAAAATTGAAGAAAATGAAGTCAGTATGATAAATATCATGGCACAATAACTGTTTACAGAATTCTTGTATTATCAGAGGTCCATTTGATTTGAGGAGCATTGAGAAGGTTTGTGTTTCAAGAGGACATGACTTCGAAGATCTGAAAGTTTTTAGAGCAAAGCACCTACTAATGAATGACTTCAAAGATATTTTAAAATATTAACTACATAATGTTAGATCCAGTAAAAACCTGTTGTGCCCATATTCATGCTGACCAGTTGGTCCTGAATGGGACCGTTGGTTGGTTCTGGCTTCAGTCTGATTCTTCATGTATACTTTACTCAGACTACCAGGTTTGTATTGATTGATTTCCATGTGGTTGAGTGATACCTGAGCCCCTAGCCTCTCTGACCTAATGGCTCCAGGATCTCTGTTCTCTTTGCTTTGTTGTTCTCTGCCAGGTATTATGTATGTGGGGTGGGAAAGGGGAATTTATAAACACCTTTTGCTTAAAGTCACTACTTTAAACAGATCTTTTTTTTTTTTTAAGATTTTATTTATTTATTTGACAGACAAAGATCACAAGTAGGCAGAGAGGCAGGCAGAGAGAGAGAGGAGGAAGCAAGCTCCTCGCCCAGCAGAGAGCCAGATGCAGGGCTTGATCCCAGGACTCTGAGTTCATGACCTGAGCCGAAGGCAGAGGCTTTAACCCACTGAGCCACCCAGGTGCCCCTAAACAGATTTAAAAAAAAAAAAAATTTTATTTATTTATTTGACAGAGAAAGAAAGTGAGAGGGGGCACATAAGCAGGGGGAGTGGAAGAGGGAGGAACAAACTTCCTGATGAGCAGAGAGCCCAATGCAGGGCTCAATCCCAGGACCCTGGGATTATGACCTAAGCCACCCATGTGCCCTTAAAATCATTTCTTAAAATAAATCCATGTTCCACAAAAAGCAAATATCAAAACACAAATAAATATGTATTATTTTTCTGTTAGCAATAGCCAGTAGTTCAGAAACAGCATTTTGTCTGATCTCAAATACCTGCAATAATTTAGATAACACATCATTTTTATCTTACTGTCTTTTACCCTGATCCCAGGCACCTTTTACTTTGAAACAGTCAGATAGTTGCCTTATCCTAACATTTTTGAAGAAAATTAGATGAATATTAACCTAAAACCTAAAAGTTAGAGATGGATTGAAAGTCTATTAAAGTAACATTCTTTTTGTAGAATAGAATCCCTTAATATGAATAATAAATATTGCAAATAAAATAAAGTACTGATAATTCTTTTGAAAAGTTTGTACTGTTTGACACAAATCATTTTTAAAATCATTATTATGCCCTAAGAGGAAACTATTTCATTGTTCCCAGTTATAATTTTTTTTAAGCTGATAAAAGTCTTAGTACAGATCCTGGAGACTAGAACCAAATGGACTTGGATATGAACTTTGTGGAGGCTGTTCAAGCTGCTTCTTTATTTCTGTGTCCAGACTTGAGAATGGGTTTCTACTTCTCTCTATAAGCATCATAGTTGTTCAAGGAGGAGGAAACCCGCACAAAAGGGGCCCCGTTTCCCTAAGATAAGAACTCCAGAAGACTTGAATGCCACACACTTCACAATTGCTATTTATTGCATTTAGTCTTGAGGATATTTTTTTTCTTGCACTGTAACCAGCCATGTTATGTTAGTATGGTTTTTTTTTTTTTTTTTGCATATATTTTTTGTTTCTTTGGAAACCTTCCAGAGATTATTTTGTTCAGAATTTTTTGTACAAAGGGAACTTATACCATTTATAACATTTAGAATCAGAAATGTTTATGTGATATGCATGAATTCTCTAGACAATATTTTATATAACTGTTTCATTTTGATTTAGCACCTTGACTCATTTTTCCCTCATTATTTTTTATTATAGAGAGGATAAAAGCCCAGCTAAGGGAAGATCAAAAGCTAATTAAAAGTAATCAAAAACTTTTCTCTCTAACATTTATTCCTGACAGCACTTTTGGCTCATATCATTTGTAGCATTTTTAAAATCAATGTTTGGAAAATTATTACCCTGATCCTTATTCAGGGTTTAATGATTTCCTTATATATATTGTTAGATGGGAGTTCATGTGTGTTACTGAAGGCAAGGCTAATACAATTAACAACTGCCATGTGCTGAATATTTATTCTATATCACGAAGCACCAGGTATGTTAAATCTATAGTTTACCTTAACCCTCACTTTAAGTACAAACATCCCCGTTCTACAGGAGCTGTTTACAGTTTGTATTACTAATTTTATGGAGTCAACAAAATATTGAGCCAGGCACTGTGCTACCTTTTAGGAGTTTATATAAAAATAAGTTGAATTCCTTCTCTTAAAGTTCTCAATGTAACAACAAGCTTAGTTATTCATTTCTATATTTTGACTCAATTTACATTAATAATTCTTTATTGTAATGGTTTTAAACTATGTGAGCATGAATCTCAGCTCGGAAAAAAAACACATCCCTGTGCCCCCACAATACACATGCCTGTAACTAATACAATTGTAAGTACAGTGTCAGGAGACTTGGGGACCTCTAGAATGCTATCTGGGCACCCTCAGGTTCAAGGATGGCTAGAAAGAACCTCTATGAGAATGAGTTGTACCTGTCACATTTCTCAGGGAAGATGAAAGAGCCCCGTTGGTGCTGCCTTCAGGGACCTCTCTGAGATGCCTTTACTTCCTTCTGTGCCCAACCCAGGACAGGGTCAATGTCCCATTATCACTACTTTATATCATAATTTACCTCCTTTGGGCTCTCCTGCTCCCATTTTCTCCTCCCCGCCCAATTCATTATCTAAATTGCTGCTAGAGTTATTTTCGTGCAAATCTGATCTTGCCTCTTCCTTAAAACGTAGGCACAAGGCACAAGGGGCGCCTGGGTTGCACAGTCAGTTAAGCTTCAAGACTCTTGGTTTTGGCTCAAGTCACAATCTCCGGATTCTGAGATCAATCCCTGCGGGGCACAAAGTCTGCTTGGGATTTTCTCCCTCTACCTCTGCCCCTCCCTGTCCTCCTCTCTCGCTCTAGAAACAATAAAAATCACGTCCCAGGCTCTAATGGCTTGTATTGTGAATATAAGCTTATAA
Source organism: Lutra lutra (assembly GCF_902655055.1). Taxonomy (NCBI): domain Eukaryota; kingdom Metazoa; phylum Chordata; class Mammalia; order Carnivora; family Mustelidae; genus Lutra; species Lutra lutra. The sequence continues at coordinate 100,799,904 of NC_062280.1, forward strand.
CCATGGCTTGCACAGGGTTCACTATGGGAACAGCCCTTACCTCTCACCCAGTTTCTACCCTCATTGCTTCACCCATGCCAGCTCTCAAATGCACTATGCCTTTTTCTGCAAATTTTTACAGATATTGATTGCATCCTTCCTTTTAGTATAATCCTTGATATATATGTCGAACTCCGAGTAACTCCTAGTGAGCCTGCAGGCATGGTTCAGACATTACCTCTCTGACCTTTCTAGAGAGCTAGGGTTCCTATTCTCGAGCTGTTTGCTTCCATGCTAGACCTTCTAACACTGTGTTATAATCACCCCTGGATCGGTAAACTGGAGCTTCTTTTGATTATGAACTATGCCCAATGATGCTGATACTCTAGTCATGTATTCCAGTGCCTGGCATCTAAGAAGAACACGATAAATATTTATTTAATGAGTTGATATAAACAAAAGCTCTCTATCTGAAGAAAAATGCAGATGTTTACTTTAGCTCCCAAGTATGCTACTCCATGCTAACTTCCAGGAAGTAACACTTGATCTCTCTCTCTTTTTTTAAGACTTTATTTATTTATTTATTTGACAGAGAGAGAGAGAGAGAGAGATAACAAGCAGGCAGAGACGCAAGCAGAGAGAGGGGGAAAGCAGGCTCCCTGCAGAGCAGGAAGCTGGACTAGACTCGGGGCTTGATCCTGATCAGAGGCGCCCATCTGATCTCTTAAGTGAATTTTTAGTGATAAGAATTCCAAACACCTGGGGGCACCTGGGTGGCTCAGTGGGTTAAAGCCTCTGCCTTAGGCTCATGTCATGATCTCAGGGTTGTGGGATCAAGCCCCACATCAGGCTCGCTGCTCAGCAGGGACTCTGCTTACCCCCACCCCACCTCTCTGCCTGCCTCTCTGCCTACTTGTGATCTCTTTCTCTATCAAATAAATAAATAAAAATCTTTAAAAAAAAAGTATTCCAAACACCTCTACAGCTATGCTTGGATCAGATGGCCTTCTGATGGGACTCAGGATAACCATCTACTACACTTCAAAGAAAGGCTCTTTGCCCTAAATAAGCTACATAAATAAACATTAATGATATGATTCTATTTAATTAAAGTTTAAAAGCTAATCTATGGGCATTGAGGTCAGACTAGTGGCTATATTTGGAGGACATTGGTATCTGGTAAGGGGTTTGAGAGCTTTCTGGAATATTGAAATGTTCTCTAACTTGATCTCGATGGCAAGTATATGGATATAAACATATGTGAAAATGCATCAAGCTGCCAAGGAAGTACTCCTACTACTATAACTATTAGTAATAATTTTTATAAGTAAGCCTGGCTCTAGGACTTTCAGTATCAGGTACATCAGCAGGGTCACCATTCTGAGTCAGCACTAAAAGAGGGGCATGGTTCATTAGTCAGATTTAAGAAGACTTGAAACTCATTTTTGCAAAATTTCAGGGGTTTTAAGGACTCAGTGAAATTGAGCCATGACTCTCTCTCTATTAATTTTTATAGATGGCATGACGGTTTAAAACTATCTTTGCATACCAAATTCTTGGGTGTGCCTCCCCTCAAGAGGATGGCCTAACTTCCCTCCACTTAAGTGTGGGTTGAACTTAGTCACTCTCTTCTTCGAATAGAAAACAGCGAGTGAGAAATTAAACAGTCAAATTTTGGAAACCAGTTAGTAAGAGGGCACTGAGGCTTCTGTCTTTTTCACTCTCTCTGGGTTCATTCCCTGTGGAGAAAGCCAGTGGCTCTGATGGGATGGGCCTTACGGAGAGGCCGTGTGGTGAGAAACTGGGACCTCCACAGCAGCTTGTGAGAAACTAGAGCAGTCTTCCAACACCTGTGTGAATGAGCCTGGAAATAGATTCCTCAGCCCAGGTCCTTCAAGCCTTCAAGATGTCTACAGCCCTGGCCTATATCTCAACCATCACCTCATGAGAAAGCCTGAGCCAGAACCATGCAGCTAAGCCACTCTTAGATCCTTGACTCCAGAAACTCTATACAATAATTAGTATCCATTGTTTTTAGCTACTAGATTGTGATAGCATTTGTTACACAGCCATAGATAACTAATACTTAATGGGAAACTGAGGCCAGGCAGGTTAAGTTGTTTGTGTGGGATCACACATGGATATTGGCATAATCAAAGTTTGATCCAGATTCGTCTCTTGAATTACCTAACTCCTAGAGCTGTTGTGAATCTAGGAAGAGATATTTTTGTAAAGCATTTAGAACAGTTTTGACACATAAGTCATCAACAATGTTAGCTTTTCACTTATTATTATTCTGCACACTTGATTTTTACCAAGTGTAATACAGTACAAAATGCATGCTAGAGTTTGTATCTTCACCTTAACTCAATTATTATTAAGTATTTTTTTGTCATTGTTATTATTTTCAAAAAACATGGATAAGAGATCTTCTATCTATAATGTTCAAAAGCTAAGTCTATTCAATTTCTATGAGTACTGATTGAAAACATAAAGCACTTCTGGCAGAGAAGCCTGCTGATGCTCAAAAGCTTCAAGAAGCCTTGACAGTCTCAGAGGAACAAGAACGGGTACCATAGTTGGAAGGCAGATAGGACATTGAGTGGTAAAGAAACAAGGCTTGAAGAAGTTCTCAAAAAAATCTGTCCTGCTCTTTATAATGGAAATTGTAAAGAACTTGAAGGATAGGGTTCTTGAGTATTGCTATTTAGCAGTTATAAAAATAGATTGAAGGATTGGCTAACCCTTGGGGGCATTAGATATATGGCACTTTCATTTATTTTATGTGCTCTAATTTGTCATTGAAGCATTCATATTTTGTCATATTTAATTTTGGGGTAGAAGTTTGGGGGTGGATATCTGATTACTTCACCATGGGAGAGCATGTACACAGTTGTGTACATGTGAATTTTATAAACCTTGTTTCAGTCCGCAGATCATTTCTGTGCTTTTTTGTTTTTACTGAGCTCTCATTGACATATAACGGTATATTAGTTTCATGTGTATGACAGTGATTCGATATTTGTATACATTGAGAAATAGTCACCATAATAAATCTGGTTAACATCTGTCACCACAGATATTTAGAAAAAAATATTTTCTTATGATAAGAACTTTTAAAATCTACTCTCTTAGCAACTCTCAATAGGCAATACAGTATTATTAATTATAGTCACCATACTGTACATTACGTCTCTGTGACTTACTATTCTGAAACTGGAAGTTTGTACCTTTTGACTTCCTTTGCCCATTTTGCCTGCCCACACCCCTCACCTCTGGCAACCACCAGTCTGTTCTCTATCTATGAGCTTCTTATTGTTATTGTTGTTAGACTCCACATGTAAGTAAGATCATGGGGTACTTTTCTTCTCTGAGCTATTTCACCTCACATAACGCCGTCATGATCTATCCTTGCTGCAAATGGCAAGATCTCATTCTTTTTATATCTGAATAATGTTCCATGTTTGTGTGTGTGTGTGTGTATGTATGTATGTGTGTATATATACGGAATGCATTCATCCACTGATGAATACTTAGGTTGTCTCCATATTTTGGCTATGTAAATAACGCTGCAGTAAACTTGGGGGTGCAGATAACTTTTTGAGTTAGTATTTTTGTTTTCTTCAGATAATACCCAGAACTGGGATTGGCAGATCGTATGGTAGTTCTAGTTTTAATTTTTTGAGGAACTTCAGTGCTGTTTTCTATGGTGAGTGCACCACCTTGCATTCCTGCCCATAGAGCAGAGGGGTTCCTTTCCTCCACATGTTCACCAGTGCTGGTATTTTTTTATCTCTATGATAACAGCCATTCTTTTTTTTTTTTTTTTTCATTTCAAAACCATTTTTTTAATTTGAAATAGTTGACACAATATTACCTTGAATTGGACAACTTGACACATTATGTTACACTCAGCACACATGTAGCTACCCTCACTATGCCTTGCACTACAATACCACTGACTGTATTCCCTGTGCTGTGCCTTTCATTCCCACAACTTATTCATCCCAGAACTGGAAGCCTGTGCCTCCCATGCCCCTTCACCCATTTTGCCCAACCCCCCCTTCCCTTAGTCATCCATCAGTTTTTTCTCTGTATTTATAGTTCTGGTTCATTTGTTTTTTTGATTTTAGATTACAACAGCCATTCTGACAGGTGTGAAGTGATATCTCATTGTGGTTTTGATTTATGTTTCCCTGATGATGAGTGATGTTGAGTATCTTTTCATGTGTCTGTTGGCCTTCTGTATGTCTTTGGAAAAATCAGACGTTCTGCCCATTTAAAAAAAAATTAATTCCAGTTAGTTAAGGCACAGTGTTATATTAGTTTCAGGTGAACAATATAGTGATTCAGCACTTCCATAAGTCACCCCGCGCTTATCAGGACAAGTGCAGTCCTTAATCCTCATCACTTTTCATCCCCCAAACCACCTCTCCTCTGTTTTCTAGAGTGAAGAGACTGTTTCTTGGTTTGTCTCTCTCTCTTTTTTCCCTTTTCTCATTTGTTTTGTTTCTTAAATTCCACATATGAGTAAAATCATATGGTATTTGTCTTTCTGTGAATGACTTATTTTGCTTAGCATTATACTCTTTAGCTCTCACCATGTCATTGCAAATGGCGAGATTCCATTCTTTTTTATGGCTGAATATTATTCCATCATATATATATATATATATATATATATATATATATATACATACATATATTAAATTTCTTTATCCATTCATAATTCAGTAGACACTTGGGCTGCCTCTGTATCTTGGCTATTATAAATAATGCTACAATAAATATAAGGGTGCATGTGTCCCTTTGAATTAGTGTTTTTTGTCTTCTTTGACTAAACACCCAGTGATGGAATTACTAGATTATAAGGTAGCTCTATTTTTAACTTTTTGAAGAACCTCCATACTGTTTTCCAGAGTGGCTGCACCAGTGTGCATTCCTACCAAGAGTATAAGAGGGTTTCTTTTTCTCTACATCCTCACCAACACCTGTTGTTTCTTGTGTTGTTGATTTTAGCCATTCTGATGAGTGTGAGGTATTATTGCATTATAGTTTTGATTTGCATTTCCCTGATGATGTGATGATGAGAATCTTTTCATATGTCTGTTGACCATCTGGATGTTTTCTTTAGAGAAATGTCTGTTCTTATCTTCTGCCCATTTCTAATTAGATTATTTGCTTGTTGGGTACTGAGTTTGTTGTTGTTGTTGTTGTTTTAAGTAACGTCTATGCCCAGCATGGGGGTCAAATTCATGACCCTAAGATCAAGATTTGCATGCTTTACCAATTGAGCCTGCCAGACACCCCTTTGGATGTTGAGTTTTATAAGTGCATTACATATTTCGGATCCTAAACCTTTATCAGATGTGTCACTTGTAAATACCCTCTCCCATTATGTAAGTTGCCTTTCAGTTTTGTTGATTATTTCCTTCACTGTGCAGAAGATTTTTATTTTGATATAGTCAAAATGGTTTATTTTTGCTTTTGTTTCCCTTGCCCGAGAGTATGTATCTAGAAAAAAGTTGTTAGAGCCAATGTCAAAGAAGTTACTGCCTGTGCTCTCCTCTGGGACTTTTATGGTTTCAGGTCTCACTTTTAAGTATTCAACCCATTTTGAATTTATTTTTGTATACAAGTGTAAGAAATTAATCTAGTTTCATTCTTTTGAATGTTGCTATCCCATTTTCCCAACCCCATTTGTTGAAAAGACTGTCTTTATCTCCATCGGATATTCTTTCTTGCTTTGCTGAAGATTAATTGACCATAGAGTTGTGGGTTCATTTCTGGGTTTTCTATTCCTTTCCATTGTTCTATGTGTTTGTTTTTGTGCCAGTACCATACTGTTTTGATTACTACAGCTTTGTAATATTACTTGAAGTCTGGAATTGTGACGTTTCCAGGCTTGCTTTTCTTTGTCAAGGTTGCTTCGGTTATTCAGGGTCTTTTGTGTTTCCATACAAATATTAGGATTGTTTGTGCTAGTTCTGTGAAGAATGTTTTTCTTCTCATTTTTAAAAATCAGATTGATTGTTTTTGGTTTTTGGTTTTTCTTTTGAGTTGTTTGAGTTTTCTGTTTTTTTGTTTTTTGTTTTTTTTAAATTGTTTGAGTTGCTTATATATTTTGGATATTAACCTCTTATGAAGTATATGGTTACAAATATCTTCTCTCATTCTGTAGGTTGCCTTTTTGGTTTCTTTTCTTTTTTTTTTTTTTTAATGGTTTCCTTCGCAGTGCAGGGCTTTTTATTTTGATGTAGTCCCACCTGTTTATTTTTACTTCTGTTGCCTTTGCCTTAGGTATCAGATTCATAAAAATCATCACCAAAACCACTGTCAAGAATTTTATTGCCTGCGTTGCCTGGGTGACTGAGTGGGTTAAAGCCTCTGCCTTTAGGTCAGGTCATGATCCCAGGGTCCTGGGATGGAGCCCTGCATCAGGGTCTCTACTCTACAGGGAGCCCGCTTCCTCCTACCTCTCTGCCTACTTGTGATCTCTGTCTGTCAAAATAAATAAATAAAATCTTAAAAAAAAAAAAAAAAGAATTTCATTGCCTAGGTTTCTTCTAGGTGTTTTATAGTTTCAAGTCTCACATTCAGGTCTTTAATCCATTTTGAGTTAAATTTTTGTGAATAGTGTAAGATGATCCTCAAAAAATTTAATGCAGAAGTATGCCTGGGAGTGCTTACATAGCTCAGTCAGTTAAGCATCCACTCTTGGTTTTGATTCAGGTCATGATCTCAGGGTCCTGAGATCCATTCCCAAGCCTTGAGTCAGACTCCATGCACAGCATGAAGTCTGCTTGTCCCTCTTCTTCCTCTTGCCCCACCCTTCTCAAATAAATAAATAAATAAATCATTAAAAAAGAAATATTACTTTCTGTGTGAAATCACAGGTCTGCTTCTACCTCCAACGTTTAGTGAGTTGACAGAGAGACAGAAAGTTGAAAATTACTGATTGAGATACAACAAACTCCTTTTGCATTCCAGATAGATCCAATCTGAAATTCAGTCCAGAAGAGGAGATGTCAGGAAGGGAGTAAGAAAAGAAGGAAATAGGGAAAGAAGGGAAAGATTAGAGGGAAAAAAAGAAGGGAAGGGGAGGGGAGGGGAGAGAAAGGGAGGAAAGGGAGGGAAAGGAGGGAAGGGGGGAAGGATAGAGGGAGGGAGAGAGGAAGAAAGGGAGGGGATTTAAAAAAAAAGTATTTTACAGTGCGTGGTAGTAACACAGGCCTCCATTGTAGAACCTCATTGAGAACACCATTTAACATAAAATAGTCATTTTAGAAATTTCTATTATATGTTATCCAAATTAAAATGTGCTCTTGGAAACTTCCCCAAACTATCTGTAGCCCATATATGAGCACAGCTTCCTTCTCTGTATGATATTAAAGTAGTATAAGTATCAAAATACTGTTGTGCTTCTCTCATATACACATAAGGTAGTCCTGTCATCTAGTTCGCAGATGACATACAAAGCTGTCTAGAGATAAGTAGGGATTCTTACCACACCCAAAAATTAGCATCTTATATCATAGAAAGAATTTGTAAGAGAAAATTTTAAAATCCTGTAACTCCATGTAATTTTCTTTTTGGGAATTCTAGTTTTTTAATGGCTTGTCTTAATATATACTCTTGGATGAGATGTTCTGTTCTCTTAGATCTAACATAAATACACTCCAAACAATTTCTTGAATGTTAGTGCTGTGAAGCATTTAACAAAGGTCACATCTTTAGGCATCTCTGAGGCTAAGGGAAATGCCACAGAACAAACTGTTAATATTTTCCTTCAATTTTGGCAAATTATTTGTATCCTGAATATATAAAAATTTTTAATGAACTAGGAGGCTAAAGGCAAACACAAAAGGAAGAAAAATAGGAAGAAAGTTGAATAGTTCAATAGGAAATTTACAAAGAAAATACTGAAGTGGCAAATAAATATTTTAAAAATAGTTCAGCATTATTAGTTATCAGTGAAAAGCAAATTAAAATCCCATGATATGCCATTAAACATCCAGTAGAAGTAGCTGACTTCTCAAAACAACTGAAAATACCATGTGTTTGTGATGACACAGAGAAATAGAAACTCTCATAAGTTGTCAATGGGAGAGTAAATGGGAAGAGTCCCTTTTGAAATTGCCTTGCAGCATTTCCTAAAATTAAATACACGCATACCCTTGACCAGCAGTTTCATTCCTAAGTTTGTATAGAACAGAACTGTGTTACAATGTCACTAGAGCTAAGTGGAGACTTTCCAGGGCAACACTATCTGTGAGTAGCTAAAAACTGAAAATATTTCAAATGTTCATCAACAGTATAAATATCCATTACAAATAAAATACTATATACAATGAAAATGAACGCACTGCTACGTGCATTAACATCGATATCATACATGTCATATCTTGTGGCAGAAGTTAAGTACTACAGAAGACAGTTGCCCAAAATTCTACATTTGTAGAAAACTCAAAAACATGCAGAACTAATCTGGAGTAGTAAAAGTCAGAACTGTGATTAAATCTGAGTTTTTGGGGAGGGTACAAGACTGTTAATTCTGCTTTTATCTGGATGCTTGTTATAGGAGTGTGTTCATTGCATGATAGCTCATCTTGCTATACACATGTGATTTGTATACTTTCTATACTTCAAACAATAAAACAATAGACAATGATAATACAGCATCAGTGACTACTATTTTCTTAAAGATTTATGTATTATTTGAGAGAGATGGTATGCACACTTACTGGTCCTAGGGAGGGGGAAAGGGCAGAAAGAGAAGATCTATGGAGCAGACTCCCCACTGAGCTGAGCACAGAGCTTGTCATGAGGCTCGGTCTCAAGACCCATGAGATCAGGGCCCATGAGATCACCACCTGAGCTGAAACCAAGAGCTGGACACTCAACTGAGTGAGCGACCCAGGCACCCTGTAGAGACTACTATTTTTCAGTGCCCCATATCTTTCCATTATAATAAATATAATATGGCAGTTAATTCTTACAATAATTTTTCTGGATACATATTATTATCATTCCTTTTTGAAAGAGAAGGAGGTTTTGAAGGTTTGAGAGGGGGATGCAAACATCTAGAATCACCCAGAGCTGGAAATTAAAAGGATCAGGATTCTCACCTAGGTCCATCTGAATCCAAAGCTTATAATTTTTCCTACCTAATTTCCGTAGACAGGAATTTAGCTTCTACTTCATCCTGTAGTGCTTCTATATTGATAAAAGATCCATTTATATACTATATAAAATATTATATCCTTTTCCCTACTGTAATCAAGAAAAATTGCCCCTGGTTTTTGTTTGTTTTATTCTGTTTTTTGCTTTGTTTTGTTTTGTTTTGTTTTAGAGTGTGTGTGTGTGTGTGTGTGAAAGGTATTATAGAGCAGCAGAGAATAATAGAAAAGTTTTTGGGTAGCAGTGTCCTTTTTTACAGAGGCCTCCTTTCTTCTCACCTGCCGACTGGCCTCTTGCACATCTGACCTTACTAATCTGTGGGAACTTTTATCCTTTAGAGATAAGTAAGATTGCCTCACCTACTTACTCAGCCCCCTTGGATGCATGCTTAGGCCACTGCCTGCTCTGCTCATTTTTTCTGCTTCTTCTTGTCCTTCCTTTTTGGATGTTGGCCCTATGCTCTGGAGTTTAGTTCCTCTACCTTCTCACAGTCATCCCAGGCCCTGGGAATAGTCCTGAGGGAATTCTTAGTGAGTATTAGTCACACTCACATTGTGAAGACTTACATATTGGAAGAAGTTGGCTGTTAGAAATAAAAACTAAGATACCTGATGAAATAAATCCATGAAGAAACCTGGAGATGAAATTGGTGAACAGTCTTTAAGAAGCAGTTGTCCTTATTTAAATCAGCATTCAGTAGGCTAATATTCCCCCTCGAGATTGAAATCTGGTTCCTGAGCTTCTGTGCAACAGGTGCAGAGTAGTGAACTCGGCCTGCTTATTGTGCACATGACCTTGAGAAGAGAACTTGGATTTTTGAATCTCAATTTCCTCATTTATAAAATGGGAATAAAAACGTCTAAGTCATAGCTCTGTAACGATTTAATTTGAGGTAAATGTGTTTTGTGACTTACAAAAAACTGAAAATATAGAGGCTTACTTAATAGTATTTACTTTTTAAAAAGATTTTATATATTTATTTGTCAGAGAGAGAGAGAGAGTACAAGCAGGGGGAGCAGCAGACAGAGGGAGAAGCAAGCTTCCTGTTGAGCAAGGAGCCTCATCTGGGACTCCATCCCAGAAGCCTCCAGGCTTCATGCATGACCTGAGCTGAAAGCAGCTGCTTAACCCACTAAGCCACCCAGGTGTCCTATTATTCAATTTTTAAAATCTACTCCACATCCCTGAAATTTCGGGATATAATGATACATTTTAAGTACCCTTTGTATCCTTTTTTCCCCTTTATTATTCTTTAAAAAAATACCTTAGAGTATTTTGTGTATCTATGAATTAATTACCATGATCTAGCGAACAAAATTGATTGCACTATTTCCTATGCAATAGGTTACAATGATGTACATCAACTACATTAACAGTAAACATTTTCTTAAAAATGCTTCACCTAGAGAAGTAACTAAAATGTGCACTATCTGTTAAAACTCTCAAAATGATCGGATTATTTTATGAATATTACAATTGTGAGTTGAGTTCCAGTTAAGGGTTAAGTAAGACATAGAATAATACTAGGATTATTATTATACCTGCCATTCATACTGTGTTTACAGTGCACTCGATGGGCATTCTTAGTCCTCAAAACAAGCCTGTGAGGTGCTTTTTAATATTTCCATTTTATACATAGAGAATTATGGAAATCTTTACAGGGAAATTTAGGGACTGGGTAGCTACTAAGAGGCAGAGCTGGGAATTATATCTGAGTGACTCAAATCCTTTGCTTTTGTTCCCACATAGAGTCTATCTGCACAGGTTATTCTCTGTTACAAATCTCAGCAGGATAGAATTGAGGTTCACCTTGTATTTACACAGTGTCATAATAACTGGTTGGGAAATTAGTTATTTAATGAATTAGTAGGTTATTAAATGTTCATGTGAACACTATATTTTTGACAGATTTCATATTTTACTTAATTGAAAGTGGGTTTAAATTTATTTTCTAACAATTAATCAATTTGTTTCAACAGATTGTGCAAAGGAAGAAATAATCAAACTAGTTATTTGACTTAGATATAGCAATAATACCATATTTGATTTGAAATAGAACTCGCATCTTCCAAAATCAGTGCAGTAGTTTTCTCATAAAACACAGAAAAAATATATATGCACATGTCTCACTGTGGCTCTTTCTGTGTCTGTTGTCTATCTGCTCATCCACCCATCTCCCCACCTGTCCAGGAGCTTTTTCTCCCAAGTGATTTGGGGCATTTTTCACTTCTTTATCAGGCATTTTATTGATTTTTAACTGAATTACTACAGTTTATTGTTTTTGCTAACAATTATCACAATTTGAGGTTTAGTCTTTTCTAGGGCTTCTAAAACATTAGTTAATGTTTCATCATCCAGAGATCTTGTTAAAATGCAGCTTCTAATTCAGTAGATGTACGTTGGGGCCCAAGATTCTGCATTTCTAATAAGGCTCTGTGCGCTGTCTAGCTCTGGTACTTGGTTGACACTTTGAGAGGCAAGGGTCTATGCATACCTATTAAGTAACAGATTGATTCATTCAAAAGAACTTGAGTTGTTATTGGGAAATCTGGCTTATCTTAACTCATACAGGAATTAACTACATGAGTTAATCAAATCACAGATTCTCTAGCTTTTGATTTCTTTAAGATTAGATGTGGTGGTATGATTGATTCCATGATTGTACCTATTTTGGCCACTTTCCCTGCCTCTAACATGAAATCATAATATTAAGTAGGACACTACTACTGGTTACACTAACTTCCTGAGTACTTGGCATGTGCTAAGCATTGCATTAAAAACTATGCTTATATTATTTCATTTTTATCTTCACTACAATTCACCTGATGGTTACTAGAGGGAAGGTCATTGGGGGGATGGCTGAAATAGGTGAAGGGGATTAAAGAGCACACTTAACATGGTGAAAATGAACTCAACAAAATAAATACTATAGCCTCATTTTTAGATAAAGATAGTGAAGATTATAGAATAAATAAATTTTCCAAGGCCACAGGGTGATTGGTGCCAGAACAAAAATTTCATTTTCAAAATTTATACTTTTCTCTTTAAAATTTTATTTTGTATGATTTTCTGGTATAGTTTGTAAGGACATTTTTGTATAAGCATATGTATTTGAACTTAGTGACACATATTTATTTGTTAACATCTTGTCCAATATTTTATTAATGAAGAAAAGCTGAAATTCATGACAAATTTAATTTTCAAACTTTAACTTTGGCTGCATAATGAAACAGGGACAAAAATTATTAAACATTATTATACTGAATATTATATCTTCCTTAGCACTTTAGCTTACATTTTATTTCTCCCTTTTGTTTTTACTTTTTTATGGTAATGCATTCTCATGATTCAATATTCAAAGTACATTAAAGGGTATTTGATAAAAGTATTTCTCCCAGTGCTGTCTGTGAGCCACTGGATTGTCCTCCCCAGAGGCAACCAATATTTGACTTGTAAATTCTTCCTAGATGTTTTAAGCTTTATATAAGCAAAGCTTTTTTTTTCTCATTTATTCCTTTTTTTTTTTTTTTTTAAATTTTCCACATGAGGAGCTAGGGGGTAAACCTAGATCTCTCTGAATCAAAAGCCCAAGCTTTCAAACCCTACAACATACCTCCTCTCTATTATCAATACATGGTTTTGGTGTACATATTTTATTACAAAAGCAAAATATGTAGGTCCAAAGAGTGTCCCTGACTTAACCCCCATTATTTCCGCAGAACCTGGGTTGCCGGGAGCCACAGACCTGCCAGAGCCAGAGAGCAGGCAGGCTGCATCCGTCTTTCATTAGAGACACTTCCCATGGCCAAACTCTCTATGTCCACATGGCTACCAGAGTCTACAACAGTAGATGCTGCAAAACTCAAGGTTATGATGTGATTCTCCCATCTCCCACATGATACAGGTACCTAACCTTGAGTGTTATGACTCAACAGTCCACACCATCAAGGCTATGCCAAACCTTACAAAGTCTTTTTATCATAAAAGTTAAGAATATGGTTCTCAACTCACTGAAAAATACCAATGTTTTCTAAACCAAACAACCACAAAAATATCCAATTAGTTCTATTACCAATAAATACATAAAATGTCATTACAATGGTGCTAATTTATTTTTCACGCCAATATTAAAGACACTCAGTGAATACATTTAAGCAGGTTGACTTGAGCCAAAATGATCAACAATATAACTCAGTAACACATGGAAACATGCACCAGATAAGGTTGAGTGAAAAAACAAATAAATTGATTTGTCCAGCTTCTGGGGCTGGTCCTTGGGTGACTTTGTTCAGACCTTCATCTGGAAGTTGGATAGTCCTCACTAAGCAGGGTCTAATTTGTACAGCTTTTATTTTTCCAAATGTATTTCCACAAAATAGCTATGTAATGCTGGGGAATATTTCTAATGACCACCTCTCTGTGATCATATTGTTATCATCTCTAATGTGCAGTGGTTGAATGAAATATCTGTAATTGGTTTTGAAGGGACTGGATAGTTTACTCTTTGGTACTTAGATAAAGGGCTTAGGAAAAAATCTAGAGATGGTGTCCTTTACTAATAGTAAAATATCCTGAAAGGAGAAAGACTATGTCTCCACAAAACAAAACAAAACAACAACAAACAAACAAACAAAAAACAAACAAATGAAAAAAACCTAGCTGATAATTTTTAAAACCAATCAATTCAAATAGTTTTATGTGCCTATGTGCCCGTAGCACAAAACCAAAGTTTGATTCATACTCTCGTTCCAGGCCCAATGACCTTTAGTTATTTTTTCAAATAAAAAATGCCTACAAATTCACAGACAATCAAATCCAGAATTTTATTACTTATTTCAAAATTCTTCTTCTCAATATAGCATTATTATAGACAGCAGCACCAGACATGGATTGTAAAGTCCAAGAGAACAAAGGCAAAACCAAATTGATTTTTAAAACTCTGCAGATACAACTCCATCTGGAAAACTATCACATACAACTGTCCAAGTGGAAAAAAATAAAAAAAAAAAAGTACTAAGAACTCACAGCTCATGTAAGATAAAAAGAATTTCTTTCTCCATCATAAGATGCTGCAATTGCATTTTGCTATTTCCCCCCAATGTCAGAACAGTGTGATACAATATTGGCGACATATGTGCTAGCAGAGTGGAAAAAACCTAAATCTTACACCCGGGAACCAGATGCTGACAACCCTTTTTGGCAGATGGACTGTGATTCTCTCTCCTGTGAAATCAAACACTTCAATTAAAATGGCTCTTTGATTTTGGGGCAGTGATAAAAGGAAAGAAAGCTACATGAGGAACAGATAGAAAAGTTAAAACAAAAAAAAATGAGCAGAAGGAAAAGAAGATAAAGACAGGTCAGAAAAATATATCAGGAATAAATGTGAAAGATGGGAAAGTAGGATAGGAGAAATGTAGGCTGACAACTATTTGAACAGGAGCAATGCTGAAGCACCAGTGATATTTGACAAAAGTCAGGCTATGAAATGTGACGTTTATTTACTCTTTATCATAAACAGATTTCTCATTTTACTAGCTGCTTGAAGTCCAGTCAGTTGGTATTATACATTAGGAGTTTTAATTTTAGAACCAAAAAAACCCCACTTTTATTTTATAGATTTACTGTGTGGTTCCCTCAGTTATTCAAAAACAGGATTTAAGCACCTCAAATGTGCCAAAGACTGTGGTAGGATTCATAACAGGTTGGTTTACCAGTGAGCATGTGTGTGTGTGTGTGTGTGTGTGTGTGTGTTTGTGCACATGCACGCACATGTGCACGTTCCCATGCACAGGCATCTGAAGAGCATCATGGGATCAACGTATCTGTCTTAATTTTCTGGGTCGACTAGTCATTCTCAGTGCTGCATGTGTCCCCTCAAAAGAGGTATTCATTCTATGCTTTCATGGCTACAAGCTCCCAACTTAAGATAATTGACCAGGTTTCTGGATAAATGTCAAAGAACAATTTAGCCAGAATCTGGTTCCTCATGTGACAGTATACTGGGTCGTTCTATTTGTGAACTTGGTTATTCTGGGAACTAAACTTAACAAAATAAATACTGTAATATATACTATAAACTATGAACTAAACGCAACAAAATAAATACTGTCATATAATATATTATTACTATAATAATACATTTCTGGAGGTTCCTTTCCTGTATGATTTCTTTTATTTCAAGGGTTGGAGTTGATTGAACGTAAACTGAGGTTAAGTGAAGCAACTGTCATCACGTTCTCAAGATCCTCATTAGTGGTGGTGAGAGACAGAGAGTGTGGTGTCAGTGGGGTAGAGTTGATCTTCACTCTTCCCTTTTCCACCACCAGCTCTCCATGCCAATGACCATCCCTGCTGGCGAACAGTTATTGATCTCAGGGTCAACATTAGGCACATGGCTGCAAATCCCCAAAGATCCAAACCTGTCATAGACTTCTTTATCATCCCCTCTCGTGATTTCAATACATCTGTTTTGTCTACAGCTCTGACTTATTCATCGGCATAAGGGATGGGTAATGATTTTGCTGCCCTTTTTGGCCTTTTCTTCCCCAGATCCTCCGAAATTATCTAAGGTCTAATTCCTAATTTCATAGGAATCAAGGCAGTTCTGCTTCCCTGCATTAACCCTGATGAATACAGAGAGAATGTCTTTATTGTTGTGTGATTTGAAATAAGACAAAAATCAGTCAAAGTTCGATTAGATACTTCTTTAGAGACTGGAAGGCTGTGGCCATGGTTGAAGAGGCCACATTTGTATTTCTCTATATTTGTTTATATTTAAAAGGAGAAAATACTGTTTTTCTTAGCAGGGCAATGCTGCTCCCTGCCCACCCCCGCCCCCAACATTGCTACCCACCAGCTGTGGCTTTGCTGTTCCTGTGCCTGTCCTTTGCACACTAAGGGGAAGATGTGGATGAGTAATTTAATAAACTGCTTGGAGTGGGTCTCAATGCCTCAAAGTCATGTTTGCATCATGCCGCTGGTTGCTTATCTGCCTTCTAGGGAATGTCAGTTTAGTTAATTGAAGGACTTTTATTTTGCTCAGGGGACAAGCAATTTGAGGACAGAACTAAAATGCTAAGACAGCAGAGGATATTGGAAATACTGTTTTAGAAAAAAATGGACTAAAAAGAAAGGAAGAGCCAATGCTAAAAAAGAAATACAGAGAAAGAACAGAAATGTCTAAAAAGAGTTTTATTATTAAGTTGCTTATAGTATTCCCATAAGATATAAACTCTTATTTTCATATGGAAGCCAATAAAATCTACATTGCTCACTTTTTGTAGTATAGATTTATTTTACCAATGTGGCATTTGCAATAAGCACAATGATGTGTAAACAGTTCTCGAGTGCTTATCCAGCCACTGCTCTATTACAGGGGATATAGTGTTGACCAAGAGAACCACACTCCCTCCCTACCAACCCCATAGTCATCAAGACTGAGGGCAGAGTCATCAAGACTGAGGGCAGGGCCATCAAGAGCAACTCACACAGTCCAAGTACGAGATGCCATTATTAAAGGTAACAGGGAAGGAGATCAAAGGAATGCACACAGTCCCACTGAGAAATGAGCTTGAACTCATCACAGCTAGGCATTGCATGGATTGTGCTCTTTACTTATTGATAGGGAACTTGAGAGGAGTCAGGGACCGTGTAGTCAACCACCCATGTAACAACAGGAGCTGTTTGGCCTGTAACACCCCTTGCTGAAAAGAGTAACATCCAGGGTTTGGTAGTCAGTTTGTATGGTAGTGTGCATGCCTGTGCAGTATCAGCTCTGAACCTTGCCGCTGTCTCTGCTGATCTAGCTCTAGCTTGTCGCTAAAGATGGAAGAGAGGTAGATCATGGGGGACATTCAGCACAACAGTCTTGTCTCTCCCCTAGAGGTCTTTGCTAAGTAATTACTTATTTGGGTAGTTAGGATAGAGAAATGAAGGATGAACCATTGCTATCACCCAAATAAATTATAAAATCACTAGACATTTTATATGATAAAATTGTCAAAATCAAGCCTAGGATCCGAATAGACATATCCTGTCCTACTTTTAGCACTTTGAATGCAAAATTTCCAAAGACTGACATAAAGATGTTAATGCTGGAAGGAGCTCTCAGAACAATTTCAAAGTAGTTACTTAAGTCCAAGTCAAAGAGATACTCTGTAGTGTTGTCTAAATGTACAATGACCCGTCTAGTAAGTGATTATAAAAATCCTCTCTATTAAACACTGGAATTTGGCTTGGGTGCTACCTAGACCAATGACATGAGAGTACATTTAAACTAATTTTCCCTAATATCACATATTAATTTAGACGACATAGGAGTTGTAACAGTATTCTGTTTCGTGAAGACATGCACCTCATGTAACTTGACAAGTAAATGAACATTTAAAATGCTCTGAAAAGCCCTATTTGAGTAGCAAATACTTGCTTCTTAATTTGAAATCTGTTACCTGGAGAAGAATTTTTAAATTTCTTTAAACAAGATCTCCAGTGTCTTATTCCTATTCTTTGTCTCTTTGTCTCTCAGTAACTCTCTCTCTCTCACACACATACACATTCTTGTAGTTTATTAATCAAATTTATTAATCCTTTTGTTCCTATATTGAGAAGTATCTAACACACTAATGCATCTTGTTTTCACTAGATTCTTTAGAAATATGAGTTGAAAGATAAGTGGCAATTCTTTAAATCCATTTTGCTCTAGGTAACTTTTTGGCCCAAAATGCACAAAACAATTCTCACAGTTTTCTCTGGGAGACAACTGGTCATCCTAAGAAATAATGTGAGAAGGTTCTTTCTCTATAAAAGGATTTCTTTCTAATGTGAGAGGTCATTCTAAGAAATAATAAAATCTGGGAAAATATACAGAGAATAGTAATTCATCCTAGGCTTGAGAAGCAGGGATGGACACTTTTTATAACTATTCTAATTGTAAGCACAAGTTCCTGGCTATCTGATACTATGGAAACAGTGACGGGTGCTATTAAAGTTGTGCTGTGATTATCAATTATATTTTCATATCGAGGACCTCTGGCTTATCCACACCCTGAGAGAGTAGTTTCACTGCAGGAGTCTCAGAAGTAAGGTGAAGCATTAAGTCAGGAATGTCTTAGTTATCCATACTAATTGGTCTGAAAATGACAGTTATGTAGAAATCTTAGGGTCAGAGATCTGCATTATTTACTGGTGGAACAAGCTTTCAATTCTTTAAGTAGAATGAAAAAATAAACATTTGCTGCATGAATTGCTTGCAGAAAAGGTGAGATAAATTCATAAATGAATCTATTACAAAGCCTGACTGAAAACTAATGGTCTACTTTACACATTAGAACTTAAAATGCAACACTCAATAATGGGAAAGACATTCTTAATCTCTTCACTGTTATTTAATTTAACATGTTGGGCAACAGGTTCATTAATCATTTCATATTAATATTCAAGTGAAAGAGGAGATGCTGAGACACGTTCTATTCCAAATAGCAATCCCATTTGGATGGGTGTTGTCTTAGGCATGATGGGGAGGAAACAGGAAGAAGATTACCTTTCCCATACACCTATTTCTGCTTCATTACTCTGAAACTCTCTTCTGAACCATTAGGAAAACTTACCCAGAATAAAGCCAATCTTGACATCTGCCCAGTCCTAATAAATAAAACCTCTTTTATTTAAGAGTTTATGTTTGTTTATTCAAAACATAATCACACTTATAAATCATGGCAAAGGAAGCACAGTCATCAATTTCACCCTAGATTTTCACTCACCTTTGGGGCATATGGTAGCTAATGAGAAAAGAAAAGCAAAACAACTCTGTATTGAGCTCTTATTCTCGGCTCTGAACTTGCTTTTTTATATTGTTACCTAATGAGTTACCCTATGCTCTATATATTCTATGCAAAGTAATCATATGTGAAAAGTGTGATATGAGAGAGGTGCTATGTAATTTACGATATTTAAGTTGACTGTTGAAAGAATATATACATTATTAGTAGTAAATATGAAGCCTTATGAAATATTAAGGATAATGCGTTAGAAGCCTTAAAACCTTGATCTTATGTAATTCTCACAAAGTCAATATTTTATGTCCATTTAGTAGTCAAGGCCGCTGAGGTTTAGAGACGTTAAGTAACTTGCCCAAGGTCACACAGCTAAGTGGTGAAGTCAAGAAGCAAACCATAAAACCTATACTTTAGTCATATATGCAAGCAATGGAACGAATGGCAAATTCATCACCCAGTATTTAGTAACCTGTGACTTAAGGAAAAGAGATAATATGCTGCACTAAATTTCCCCTGACCTCCGTGGTTAAAAGTGCAGACTGGACACTCCCCTAGGAGTATGTAAGGCTCATTAACAGTTTCAATATTATCACATTCACATATGCAGACTTTATTCTTTACTAGCTTGTTAATATTCACTTTGAGCAACTTTCTAGGTTAGGGGAAGTTGTCATTGGTTCCCTCCTTGACCCAACTTGTAACTGTCATTTATTTCCATGAGGAATTTTGTGTTCTGTGTTAATGAACAAGGTACAGAAGATGAAACACAGAACTCATTACATTTTTTTGCTTCCTTCAAGATCCTTATTTACTTCTGGCTTAAATCAAAGTGAATTGTTTTTCCAGGTCTCGTGCCCCCTCTAAAGGAAGGGGATTCTTGGGAGGAACTCAGAC
Source organism: Lutra lutra (assembly GCF_902655055.1). Taxonomy (NCBI): domain Eukaryota; kingdom Metazoa; phylum Chordata; class Mammalia; order Carnivora; family Mustelidae; genus Lutra; species Lutra lutra. The sequence continues at coordinate 100,819,733 of NC_062280.1, forward strand.
ACACAGAAATCTGGGTTAGAGAGTCTTTTTAGCTCACTCCTGCTTCTCATTTCTAGCACAGAAGAGCCTCACCTTTTGAATGATCTTATTCAATATGATTTGAGTGGTGGGAACTTTTTAATTACCCTTTCTGGAACCCTTTGTTCAAAATTTTTCATTCACGTTTTCAAAAGATAATAGAATCAAAATTGGACTTATTGGATTTTAAACATCTTCCTGAATTCCTTCCTTTTAGGAACACAAATACTAGTTATGCTTTTTAGCTTCTTTTGCCCTCTGGGCAGAAAGTGTCATCCAATTATGTTGCTACAACTTTCCTTATGCCTCTTTCCTTATAAGTTAAAATCTCATTAGATTTTATGAAAAGTTTCAGTAATATGCAGCGTATTGCAATTATGAGCTTTGGCATCTGTCTTAATATGATCTTGCACAAACTTTAAGAGTATTTATTTACGGCTACATGTCTCATTATGCACCGGAATGCAGCTTTCTAAAACTGAAGCCATTTTTATACCTGTACTATGTCATAGTAAAATCAAGGATGTAAGACTCTCCTGACAGATTACTCTCTTCCCTTCCAAAGAAGTCCAGGAGCATAGCAAGATGTTGGTGAAGGCATCCAAAGGAAAATGAGGTCATGGTGTCACCAGTAAAGGCCCTTGGATCAGTTCTCCCAGGCTTTACCTGTGACTCTCAGTTCCCCAGACTCAGAAACTTAATCTTGTTGGGAGCAACCCACACTTGATTAGATCTTAATGCTTAGCCCAATTAATTAATATTCAAAACAAAATTGACCAGATATTAATTTTTAATTAGATAGATTCCTACCAGAGGAATGTGATAGTCACATCACCTGGACAGTATTCTCTCTGGTGTCCCCATACTTTAAAGCCCAATTATGGTTGAAGTTGCTTAACGTTAAAACAGAGTGACTTCATTATGACTTGAATATTCAAAAGCCTCAAGAAATTATGGCCTGAGGCATTTGTCTAAAGAACTATTTGCCACCAAATCTATATGGGCCTAGTCTTTGATTTGGATCTCTTCTCCCAGGCACTGCTTGAACAGTGTCAGGATTTATCTCTTGCCCCTTAGTACTCCCATGTTCTGTTATCAACCAATCTATTTTTCAGGCAGACACTTGATCTTAAGGAAAAAAAAAAAAAAATATATATATATATATGTGTGTGTGTGTGTGTGTATATCACTTTTGATGTGGTCTCAGTTAAATATTGCTCATCTTGGGACCGATGTATTTTGAGAGGTTTTTGTTAAAAGAGCCACTATATCTTAAGGTGATTCTGACCTCATCCATAAGGTGTTGATTTGTAGTTTAATCCTCCAAGGGTAATTTTATTTTCCCCATTGTACCGCCTTCACTTTCAATTCAGTCTGTGATAGAGTGCTAGCAATGGTCAGTTTATCATATGAGAGTCATGAGACCAACGTCAAGAGACAAGGAATAAGCCAAAGACGCATACCTAGTATGGACAGGCAAATGACAGGACATCTATCTTGTAGATTAAGTTGAGATGAGTCCTAGGATCCAAGGTAGATCTGGAAGATGAGGCCCCCCAGGAGGAAAAAACAAACAAACCTCTACAGCTGGATCTGATAGAAATTTCAGGGGCACTTAATCTACAAATTCAAGATGGATGTGACTCTAAAAAACTGGTAAATGCATCTTGAGCAAAGTTTATGATCAGGAGGTGTAGGGTCAGCCAGAGCAGGCTCTGACACTTTTTAACTGTGTGAATTTAGATAACCTAGATAACCTATCTGAGTCTGCTTCCTCGGGGGAAATGGGAAAGTAAGAATGCCTATCTCATAGGACTGGGGGAGTCAAAGAAGAGAGTTTATGGAAAGATTGAATTCAGTGTCTACACCATACAAAGCTCTCGGTCAATGAAAGCTGCTGTTATATTTATTGAATTTAGGTGTTGGTTTTATTTATTGGGGAAGAATTATCAATTGATGGCTAAGAACATCACTGTAGTTTATTTATGAAATAAGCATATGCAATAAGGAATGAGTTTAGGCTTTTATTGGACTTTAAAGATACTCTATATATGTGTATATATATGTATATGTGTATGTACATATATAATCCATACTTAACTTGAAATCCAAGCTTATTTTCTTTATCTGTTTAGCAGGAGTATCTATAACAAAAGTATATACCACAGGGATGAAGCATTTGAGATCAGTGGCTCTGGAGCCCACATGTCTGGGTTATAATGCTGGCCTCACTCTTTGCTAGCCATATGGACTTAAGCAAGTTATGCACCCTCCTTGAAATATGAAATAGGAAAAATGATTGTAATTTTGTAAGGGTTGTGAGAATGAATGAGTTAACCAATATAAAACTCCACAGTGTACCTGGCCCATAACGAGCACCACATAAGGAAACTTGTTATCATAGGTAGCCATGACAATATGTAGACATCAGTGTTTACTATAAATTGGATCTCCCATTACACCTCCTACTCTAAAGTCTCATTTCTTCTTCCACCCAAAGCAGGATTGCTCATCAGCTTTCTGTAGTTTCCTTGGGACTATTCAAAGTTGCTCTTCATAGAGGACCCTACAATCATATTTGGAGAAGCTTTCAAGTATGAACTCAGGAAGTCACTGTTTTCAGGGACTGAACCTTTATCCCATCTTTGCCAACTAGGATTTTATTTTCGTGTGTAAAGAAAAGAAAAGAAAAAGAAAAAGGAAGAATGAAAGAATAAGCAAACAAGCAGAAAATCACCAAGTTACAGGGCTGATAAGTAGATATTTCTGTAGGTTCACTAGCAGGTAGTGGTGAAGGTAGATGCAGTAATATCCATGATAGATATTTATTAAATCATTCACTCAACAAATACATACCAATCACCTTCTAGAACTTATACTAGTTGGCCGGCGAATTATAGATAAAAGCCATAGCTCTTTCCCCAGTTGTGGTGCTCCAAGTCTAGTGAGGATGACTGACTGTGTTTGCTAGAGCTGCCTTAACAAAGTACCATAGACAGTAAGGCTTAAACAACAAAAATTAATTTTTATGAATTCTAGAAGCTAAAAGTCCAAGATCAAGGTTTCAAGATCAAGGTTTCAGGGGTATTCTGAGACCTCCCTTCTTGATTTGCAGATATCATCTAATGGCTATGTTTTCAGGTGGTCTTCCCTCTTTACCTCTGTATGTCCAAATGTCCTTTTTTTAGGATATCAGATTAAGTCCCATCCTAATGAATTCCTTTTAACTTAATTACTTATTTAAAGACCCTATTTCTATGTACAGTCACACTCTGAGGTACTAGGATTGGGACTTCAACATATGATTTATGGAGGAAACAGTTCAGTTCATAATACTGACTAATACATGAGCTATTATCACATGGTGTGTGATAAGTATAAAAACAGAACAAGTGTATGATAATATGGGAGCCTAACTCTGACTGGGGGAAATGGGAATGGGAATTGGGGAAGGAGATGGTGAGGAAAGGTAGAAACTCAAGGACTTTCTGCTGGTTTTTCACATTCAGTTGTTCTTGCAGGGTTCTAGGTGGTCCCCAGGTCATCTGGAGAGCCATTGTCTCCCCCCCACCACCACCACCTTACAGGACTTTGTTCTACAGACAACAGAAACTGACTGACCAGACTCTTCTGCTCCTTCACCTGTTGCTTTTAGAGAGTGAGTCCTGGGTTTTTGTCTAACTGCAGAAAGGCAGTGTGGTCTTATACAACTTCTCACAACTCATCTGAAGAAAGAACACAGCTTTTTGAAGGTTTTTAACCATAGGGAAAGAGGTAGTAGAAAGTCACAACTGTACACGATAAGTCAGAATGAAATCAATTCCCAGTATGTATAGGAATCTAAGTGAGTTTTCTCTCAAACATGTAGCTTCCTGGCTCTTCCACTAATCTTGCACACGGTTCCTGATGAAGAACATTGTCACCCTGAACACATGAGTTTTTTTTCTTTCCAGTAGAAATATAGCATAATAGTTAACTTTGTTTCAGTATCCATTTTTGTCTTATTAATTTTTGACCTTGAGCAGACTTCTCAAGGCCACAGTTTTCTTTTTAGTAAAATGGTTGTAATAATAATACCACCTTCTTATAAGTTCCTTTCATGAGAAGCAAATGGCATAATGCATGAAAAACACTGCATACATACTTGACCCAGAGTAAACATTCAGTGAATTACATTTCCTATTTTACTACAGAACACACAACAGTGATTCCATATAGGGATGTGAATAGATAATGTGTAGTTTGAAAGTTTTACATCCTACAGTTATAAAATATTTCATGGGGAGAATAGATGGTCTATTGTTTGGGCAATAGAAGCTATGAATAGCAGGAAAGTGGAAGGGGAACTCTTGGCTGGAAGAAATATACAATAGCCTGAGGAGACATTTAAGGGTGAAGATAGTTCCCTGGGGTGATTGTTATAGAATCTCAAGAAAATATGAGGTTTAATTGTCACCACAGAGAATGGGTTTCCATTTTTGCTAAACATGGACTTCAGTGGTTAGGTAAAGATAAGATTTAGGGATAATGAAACATCTCTATTAGCTTATGGAACTAACAGAAAGTTCATTTTATCAACAGATAAAATGCCTGTTTTAAATACATTTTCTCTTATTATATGACTTCCATGAAGCTCTTTCTTTCTTTTTTTTTAAAATATTTTATTTATTTATTTGACAGACAGATCACAAGTAGGCAGAGAGGCAGGCAAAGAGAGAGGGGGAAGCAGGCTCCTGCTGAGTAGGGAGCCCGACACGGGGCTCGATCCCAGGACCCTGGGATCATGACCTGAGCTGAAGGCAGAGGCTTTAACCCACTGAGCCACCCAGGCACCCCCAAGAAGCTCTTTCAATCAACATAAAGCTGGGGTGAAAATGAAACATTTAGCACATCTTAGCTTGGTTTGTTGTAGCACATGTTGATTAAATGATTATGAACCCTAAAGGGCACAGGCAGTATTCTTAAAATATCAAAGGAAAGCAAATGTCAGCCATGCCCAGTCTTTTTCTTTTCCTTTGTTTTTTTTTCCTTTTCTCTTTTCTTTTCTTTCCCTCTCCTCTCCCCTTCCTTCCTTCCTTCCTTCTTTTTTTAAGTTTAAGTAGCACCCACTGCTTTTCTTTGTTTTTAATTTATTGCCTTAAAGAAAATGATGGACACATGGTTTTCCTACTTACAGTTATTGGTGCTCCCTATCAGAAGACGGACATTTACCTTTTAGATTTTCATATTGGGACCATGTCAAATAATCACCTTGCCCCACCTGGGTCTTGCCCCATTTTGGAGAAGTTGTTGCCATGAAGCAAAACAAAACAAAACAAAGTAAAAAACTCCACAATTCCTTATGATATGCAAATAACGTTGGGGAAATAAGACTTATGTCCATAAAATGATTACAAAGAAATTTGGGGCACCTGGTGGGTCAGTCATTAAGTGCCTGCCTTTGGCTCAGGTCCTGATCCTAGGGTCCTGGGATCGAGCCCAACATCGGGCTCCCTGCTCAGCTGGAAGCCTGTTTTTCCCTCCCTGCCCCCCGTTTGTGTCCCCTCTCTCACTGTGTCTCTGTCAAATAAATAAATAAAATCTTTAAAAAAGAGAGAGAGAGAGAGAAATTCAAGGTGTTGTAAAAATTCTAAATACTCCAAATCCCTTTCAATCAAAATGTAGTATATACATGAGGAAAGGGAAAAATGAAAGTGCATGGAAGGGTCCTAAGAAAGATCTACTAAAGGAAGTAGAGTTTACTTTGAACGTAGAAAGGTAAAAAAGGTAACCCATCATATGAAACTAATAAGAGCTAACATTTACTGAGTTCTTGGTATGTATCTGGAACTGTACTCAGTGCTTCTTTTTAAATTTTGGAAATCCCAGCACCTCCGTGATACATATTCTGTTATTATCTATATTCTATAGGTGAGAAAATTGAAGCTTAATATTATTAAATTTTCACTGACACACAGCTTATAAATGGAGGAGCAGGCTTTTGACACCAGAACACTTGTTACTAAACTTTCCCTTGTACGACTAGAGTGAGAACAGGTAGCTTTTCGCTCTTCCAGTATGCTCATCAAACAGTCCCCAATGTCACATCTTTATAAAACAACAGCAACAACAATAAAAACAAAAACAGAAACAAAAAACTGTGAGACACAGCTCATCTGCCATCTGGGTGCTAGTTCTCATTCTTCCATGAGACTGTTGTGAGCCCGTGTGGCTCTATGATATAATTTGGAATTCTCTAGTTTGCTTTAATTCATATTAACCTCAATGACCAAGGGTCAGAAGTAACCATCAAAGTTTGGGAGATCCTGGTGCCAGTGATACACTGCTTTGCTTCAATATTAATTCATTTATCAGACATGTGCTGAACCCCTATAATGGGCAGGGCATTATCAAGAGGAGGAGGTATAACAGGACAAATAAGACATGGTTTCTACTCACAAAGGCCTCACAGCCAAGTGGGAGAGCAGGCACATAAATGAATAAATTACAGCACAGCATAGTGAGTGCCATAATACAATCTGCTAAGGTTTTTGTTTTTCGTTGTTGTTGTTGTTGTTGTTGTTGTTGTTGTTTTCCTTACTGCGGCTTACTGCAGAGCTAAAACTAATATCTTTATTTTGGCTCTGACTTGGAATAAATCTTACTTTGCCTCCTGGGACACTGAAAGCTCTGTTGAGAAACTAATAAGTTCAGCCCAAATTCTCAGCAGTGTGCTTGATGAGAAATAACACATTTTGAGAAGAAGAAAAGGAATAAGGCAGTTCAGCTTACCAGAACTTGATCCAAATATTCAGAGAAAAATTCAGGCTCTCGTTATCTAAATAAGCAGGTGGAGACAGTTAAGAAATTAGCATAAGTTAAATAATGAAACATTCATTTTTGCACAATTGAATTACTGAAATCCTTGGCATAAACACTTTTCTATGTCATATGGTGTTTTATTGTTGCTACTAGAAGGGAGGCATGTATAATTTAAAGAGATACTTTAATTAGAATATCAATTACTTTCAAATATATACGTATAAAATAAAAATAAACAAGGGCACCTTTAGAGCTATAAATTTGAGCATCCTTATATGTCTAGTGGAATCTGACACTTTAGAATGAGATTTTAGAAGTTCCAATATATTTATATACTTTGAATTTTTATAGAGTAGAATGTCTTGGTCATTTTTTAGGGTTTTGTTACTATATTCAGTATTCTTGCAAACTACAGATGAAGTAAATGACTGTTCAAATATTTGACAAGGAGTTTATAAAGAAAAATATGAATGATGTAAAATACAGAATATAATATAATGAAAAGGCACAGCAAATACTTTCTCTTTTATACACTCATATTTCTCAATTTCTGTAACTATCTTCTAAGATATTATGCAATATTGGGAGACAGATGAATTGACAAGACGCAGTGAAAGGGATATTCATTATTGGCATCACCAGCAATGCAGGGAAATCCACAGATCAGACAAGGAATAAAGTCCTTTGCTCTGTTCGACAGGCTTCCATTCACAGTAGGCGCCATAACTTGTAAGTGTGTCTCATTCAGCCTATAGCTTTCCAGTTGTGAGAAGCAGAGTAGACAGGACATGCACTTGGTGAACTCCAAGGTCTTTGGATTTGAACTATGGCTGTGCCCTTTATTAGCACGGGATTTTGGACAACCAGTTTTGTTTTTTTTTTTTAAGATTTTTATTTATTTGACAGACAGATCACAAGTAGGCAGAGAGGCAGGCAGAGAGAGAGAGGAAGAGGAGGCAGGCTCCCTGCTGAACAGAGAGCCCCATGTGAGGCTCAATCCCAGGACCCTGAGATCATGACCCGAGGCAAAGGCAGAGGCTTTAACCGCTGAGCCACCCAAGCGCCCCATTGGACAACCAGTTTTATCCTTTTATAAAAAGAAAAAAAAAGATGTATATTTAATGTCACTGTTGTAAGGATTGAATCAGATGATACATATCATCATGTAATTTCCCCACTACTTTACCTGTTAGTCAAGCCCCAAACTAGCTATTCTTGGTCCTTCCTCCTCATTGATGCCTTCATTAGGAAGTCCAGTTAACTTTGCCTCTAGAACAAGCCTTATGTCTGTCCACTTTTCTCCATCTTCCCTGGCATCCTCTAGACGGGAATTCTCAACTTTGACATTATTGGTGTTTGGAGCCAGAAGAAGCTACATAATTTACAGAGCCTGGTGCAAAATGAAAATGTGAAGTCCTTTGTTCAAAATGCAGGATAAATGAGACATTAGAGGCACTAAAATATAAAGCTTTTTCCTGTCTCCTGTAGTTTCTCTCTTTTCTTGTCATGGTGTTATTTTTCTATTTAATGTTGTTCTAGCAAAGAGAAAAGGTTAAATTATTAGCATAAGTTTTGCCATTCATTTTTATATCATGCAATACCAGTTTTAAATGTAAATTTAAGAGCACTTAACTCATATGCAGAATCATGGAAATTATACAAGGAGTATTCTATATCTTGTGCATGCATATGTATTTTATTCTTACCAGAACAGTGGAAATGCTGCACAAAACTTACTCAACTAATTTTATTTTACTTCTTGATGTGTACATTCTCAATTCATTCTGAATAATAAGAGAAAGAAAAAGGAAACAAGGGTTGTCCTTTTTCTCACTGCCCTTCAAATATCATTCTTTTCAAATAAGTTGGTGGTTATACAATACAGTAACATGAATAAAAAAGGATATATAAGACTTTTTGGTCATGCATGTTGCTTTAGGAAGTCAGCGCTTCTTTGTGAATTGAAGACAATTTCAAACAGAAAGCATGGTCAGCTGAGGCTCTTAGGCCCTGCTTATTCAATCATAGACACAACACAGTTATCTTTTCCTCACTTTGAGGCTCACTGAAATTCCATAGATCACCAGAACTCTGTTGCTTGTCACGTATGGCAAATCCTATGTGTTAGTAAGCCGGCAAGCAATGGAGGAAATGCCTAATGTATATACTTCTTCTACTTAGAAGCATGCTTCATTGTCTCAAAGAACTTCATTCATAATCAAACATTCAAAGATAAATTATTAAGAATTTCATGGCAGTGAGCAATAAATCTGGTGTGGCTATCTTCTTAGCATGGGTAAGGACCTAGGAGATTACACAGGGCATAACCCATGAAGTTGTCCTGTGACACTGGATAATGCTCTTTGCGAGGGCTGTTCTGTGCTCTGCAGGATGTTTACCAACATCCTTGACCTGTGCTCACTAGATGCTAGTAGCAATCTCCTGGTTCCCAGTCATGACCCCAAAAATGTCTCTAGACATTGCAAATGTGCCCTGGAGAAATGTCCCTCCTTCCCGTTAAGAACCACTGCTCTAGGGGCGCCTGGGTGGCTCAGTGGGTTAAAGCCTCTGCTTTCAGCTCAGGTCATGATCCCAGGGTCCTGGGTTCGAGCCCCGCGTTGGGCTAACTGCTCAGCGGGGAGCCTGCTTCCCCTCCTCTCTCTGCCTGCCTTTCTGCCTACTTGTGATCTCTCTCTGTCAAATAAATAAATAAAAATCTTTAATAAAAACAAAACAAAACAAAAAAAACCACTGCTCTAAACTGAATCACCCATGTCTCTTGCTTGGTCTACAGCCTGACCACCTAACTAGTTTCCTGGCTTCGAAGATTTACATCTCACCTTTCAAACAGTACATACCAGAGTGATCTTTTTTTTTTTTTAAGATTTTATTTATTTATTTGACAGACATCACAAGTAAGTAGAGAGAGGGAGAAACAGGCCCCCCGCTGACCAGAGAGCCTGATGCAGGGCTCGATCCCAGGACCCTGGGATCATGACCTGAGCCCAAAGCAGAGACTTAACCCACTAACCTACCCAGCCCCCCCCCCCACCCCAGTGATCTTTAAAAAGATCTTGTCACTCTCCCACTTTGGGCACTGCTGTGCCCACTCCTCCCCAAAGATCTCCCACATACCAATGCTTACAACCATCCTCACCCTACCCTGGCTCAAAATACCTCTTAAAATCTTTTCCCTGACTACCTGTTCTTCTCATGTATCTCTGCTTTCATCTCGCCTACTGTCTTCAGCCTCACCAGCTTTTTTTTTTTCTTATGATTCTCATGAATTCTTAAGGTTCTGGATTTTAAAATTATTTCCTCAAATTGAGATTTTTTTTGACCATTTTAACTATAAACAGAACAAAGAGCAGTTTTATTTAAGTAAAAAGAAAAAATGAAAAAAAATGAATTTGTTCTGGAATCACAGGGAATTGGCATTTTGGGACAAGCAAGATATGCGAACCATAGGCTAGTCTGAAGAGACAAAGGGGTCAGCTTTTATTAGGTTTTAGGAAGGAATTGGGGAGTGCCCTTTTGAGTGAAAGTTGATTGGAAAAGAACAAGAGTTTAAGATTGCCGAGGTTTCTCATTGGCTGCAGGCAGCGGTTAGCGCGTTGTTGGTGTAGGAAGGCATCATCCTACCTATTCTTAAAGGCAGGAGAGAAATTCCAAAGTGAAAAGTGCTCTCCCTTATCAAAACAATTATCTTTCTTCTCCCTTCTGGTTCTGTCCGCTGCAGTGAGTGACATGTACATGAGAGCTCCCCACTTCAGGGCTTCCAGACTCATTTCCAAATGAGGGTTACTCTCTTTTTACAACTATCAAAATAATACAGCCATCAAGACATTCTCTATTACATCACTGAATTTGTATTTTCTACATAGCTTTTATCTCTATTATTTTTTTTCTTCTTAATTTTTTATATCTCAGTTGTCCCTCTTCCTTCCCCTCTAAAATAAAAGTTCTGTAATAACAGAGACCTGTTTGTTGTTCTTCTCCATACCGCCAGTGCATCACCCAGTGAGTAGTTCCCGGCAGAGCAACCACAGAACCGATACTTGTTGGATGTCTGAGGAGTCAGAGAAAGCCTGTTACATACTTGTTAAGTGAAAAAAAAGGTGAAAAGGTCCTAATACCTCTTTTCTCTCTTCTCTGATTACTTAATTGTTTGACCCTTACCACTTAGAAATTTGAATCTAGCCCATCCTGGAATTCCTTTCTATTCAACAGACTGTGATAGCCTCTCTGCGTGTTTCACTGATGACTTTGAAGGCTGTTATTTCACCTGTTAGCTGGGACAAACAGACAGGTAGCTAGCTGCTCTGCAGTGTCCCTAACACTAAATTCAGTCTTGCATTTGCTGCTAGAAACTCAGTTGGCATTCGTGTCATTAGGGACATTTTTATTGTTACTGTGGCACAGAAAGGATACTATATTTGGGAGTCAGGAAATGTAGGGACAAATGATTGTTTTTGCCATTTATTAGCCATTATAATTTGGACTAGCTTCTTCTCCGGGTTTCACTTTCTTTATCTTTAAACATGGGCTGAGTCTTTAAAATTCTCCAAGTTCAAGGGGCACCTGGGTCCGTCAGTGAATTAAGTGTCCAACTCCTGATTTTGGCTCAGGTCATGATCTCTGGGTCATGATCTCTGGGTTGTGAGATGGAGCCCTGCATCTGCTTGTCTCTTTAAAAATCTCTGAAAAATAAATAAATGAAATTTTAAAAATAAATAAAATTCTCCAAGATCTAAAATTCTAGGGCGCCTGGGTGGCTCAGTGGGTTAAGGCCTCTGCCTTCGGCTCAGGTCATGGTCCCGAGGTCCTGGGATGGAGCCCTGCATCGGGCTCTCTGCTCAGCAGGAAGCCTGCTTCCTCCTCTCTGTCTGCCTGCCTCTCTGCCTACTTGTGATCTCTGTCAAATAAATAAATAAAATTTAAAAAAAAATAAAAGATCTAAAATTCTGTGGCATTTAGAAAACTTATAAGCATTGTTTTAGAATAACAAATTCTATAAAATTATCAGGAAGATGATATGACAGGTAAATAAAAGGAAATATTCTCTGGAGATCTCTCTCTCTATATATATATATATATACATATATATAGATGTAGCTATACATATCTATCTATATATATATATATAAAGAAATCCACTAGGGTTGTTATATATAATGATATATGTCTGTATCAATATCACTATAGCTAGAGATATAGATAAAATAAAGTCCACTAGGGTTGTTATATAATCTTCTTTAAAAATTCTCTAAAATTTCAACCTTTGGAGGAATGCCTGGATGGCTTAGTTGGTTAAGTGTCTGCTTTCAGTTCAGGTTATGATCCCAGGGTCCTAGGATAGAGTTCCACATCAGGCTCCTTGCTCAGCAGAGAGTCTGCTTCTCCCTCTGTCTGCTGTTTCCCCTGCTTGTGTGTTATTTCTCTCTCTCCCTGACAAATAAATAAATAAAATCTAAAAAAAAAAAAAAAATTCAAGCTTTGGAAAACTCTCAAGAAATGTACTCAAAATTTTAAAACATCAATTAAAATACATCATACATGTCAGAGTAAACACAATTAATTGACTTTTAAAATTATGTCCTTTTTAATGTCCACAGAGTTAGAAAAGGCTATTTCAAAAAGACTAAAGTAAACTATGAAAATCAGACAAATAAAACCCTATGTCCAGTATAGGGTTTCTGAGTGTGTGGAGGAAAAGTATGGGGGAGTGTATATACAAATAGATTCCTTCAACCCTTAATGAAGACATGAGGGAGTGTTTGCCCTTGGTAAAATTGTGGTTGACCATTCATCTTGGTGGCATTCTGTCAATTCTCCATCACCCCAATCTACCTTCCATTCGCCCACCATCAATTTCTGCTTGAGGGAAAATATTTATCATTGTCAGAAGCCAAGCAGCCTCTTCAAGGTACTGCAGGGCCAAAGCTATCATATAAGTACAGACTAAAGAGAAGGACAGAAGGAGGTGGGTGGCATTACTTGGTGGGAGGCTCTTCTAATAATCTCATTATACTCTCCCCTCACCTGACTGTACGCCTGGTTACCAGCATCCTGCTGGGGACTCTGGATATGAAAACCTCACAGTGGACCTCCATTGAGTCCTTGCAAACACCTGCTCTTATTTGTTGCTATCTTCTTCCCTCTGCCTCCTTTATCAGTGATGTAACTGACCGCTGCTTTTGGGTTATTGATGAGTCTAGCAATGGCCCTAGAAAGTTGTTGCATGTTCTATTGGCCAGGGTTCTCTGATATTTGTCATATAAGATTCATGACTTTAGGGTTGGACAGTATTTTAGAGTTCATTTTTCCAAATTCTGCAGAAATTCTCTCTAGTATATCTCCAAAAGATAATCTATCTTATAGTTTCTGCTTGAACCACATTCACTGACAGAGAACTCACCAGTTTTTTAGGCAGTTCCTTCTAGTGTCAAACGTATCTAATTGGAGGAAAGTAGCTTTTATCTTGACTCAAACTAGACTTTCCTCTGACTTCCATTTACTGATCTCAATTCTATCCCATTTGAATGCCACAAGAAATAAATTACTTTCCCCCCCTAGATGTCAGGTTAGTTTTCCTGTTCCCTAACTCAGGGTTCAAAGATGTGTCATGCAGCCTGAATGAAATTGACAATTATAGTTTGGCTTATACTCTGTGTTTGAAAGTGTGATTGACTCTTTTTTTATCATGTTTTACTGCCTTCTATGTGTCAGTCATTTTTTAAATGTTCTAAAAATATTAAGTTGCTACTTATTCTATTATTATCATCCCCTTTTAACAATGAGAAAACTGAGGCACAAGCAGCAAGTCTGTAGCAGAGCTGGGATTCAAACCCAGGCACAATAGCTTTAGAGCCCATACTCTTCCTAGTCATCATGCTATATGGTGCCCTTTAGAACATTAACATTTTATAGGATAATCTAGATTTCTGCTTGCTCTTGAAACATGAGCTATTTTAGTTTTACTGAGCTCACAATCCCATAAGGCAAGAAACTCCAGGAAGTGAAGACATTTAGATGAGGAAATGGGCTGTTCAGATTGCCTCAATTTTAAACCACTCTTCTGTATTCCCTAGCCTACCCACATGTGGACGCTTCCTGTATGTGTCCTCTAAGTATTAATGACAGTGAGTCAAATCTTCTCTTTTTTTGTGCTAAATGTATTTTCTTCAACCACTTTTCATAGGTTCAGAGTTCAAAGCTCTTGAATGTAGAGAGACAGTAGAAAACTTACAATAGACAAAGGTAGGTTTTGGGAAGTCCACATGTGCTCTCTTTTTGTGGACTTTCATGAAGGGTCTGAAGGGAAGAAAGAAGTTGCCCTGATAATAAAACAATTTATAATGGTCATGCTATATGAAAGAACTTGAGGTCATACAGAATTGAAAACATTTGAGTACATCATAATAATGTCAATGATCTGAGATCCCATGGGGAACATGGCACTGAGAATATGATGAAGACTACTGGCTAGCCTTCCATCCCAGACAAGTGCTGTTCCATGATTTTACTGTGTCAAATAAATGTTTCTGCCATTGAGAATGAAGGCGTAAAGAGAAGAAAATACCTTTAAAGATGGTAGATGAAAAAAATGACTAACTCAAATATGAAACCAACCAATCAAAAATATGTATGGTCTGATAATTACATGTTAACAATAAACTATAGGAGATGGAGTATCAGGAATTTCCTTATTTAAATATAAATCATGTTCAGAATAATACATTTTAAAACACAGAACTTCAGCCTTAAGAATGCATAGTGATTTTGTTTGAATAATTCTAGGAAAAAAACTTAGATATTTATATACTGATTTATATGTAAAAATTGTTTACATATATCCTTTCTTTGATTGATACAACAAGCTTTTGGATAGTTAGAGCAAATCCCATCAATACCCTCATTTTGCTATGTGGGTTTGGCTTTATCCTCTTTTTAAAAACTTTTCTCCTTATGACCACCAATACTACCATGTATACAAAACATTCCAAGTATATGGTTTCTGACTCATGAAATTCTTCCAGATCCAGCTTTCTTTTTGCTGGCTCTGAACCTATAATTCACTGACCACCCCTCATTTCTCAAATCCCTTGGTCCCAAGTCTTTGATTCATTTCTTTAAGTAACTCACGTAAATGGAAATTCTTGTTTGGGACTGTTTGAACTGGATCCCTCTTGGGTTCCCATGGGATATTAGATGCCAGTTACAGATCCTTCCTAATAGCCTTGGGCTCAAGGCCCAAGGCCCATGGTCTCAGTCTCAGTTTAACAAGGTAAAAGATTGTGTAGTATAAAAGCAAATCAAAGTTAAATGATTAGGTAATGGTAAGTACAGTGGTTGCACATTTGTAATTATAACTATAGCACATAGGTTTGGCTACAAGTAACAGAAAGAAATGGATATCACAGTAGCTAAATCATATGAGAAATATCTAGAGATTATTTGTTTAAGAATAGTTAAGCACATGCCAGGGAGGTAAGCTCATTCTACCTTATGGTTCCATTATCCTTGTTCTTATACTTAAAGTTTCTTCAGGGCCCAAGATGGCAGTCAGAGCTCCAGTCATTTCATTTGCACTCTGCCCTTATAGAACAGAGCAAAGGACCAAGAAAGCCAGGCCTCACCATTTAAGAACTTTTCTGAAGCTTTGTAATCATACTGAATTTGAATCTTGATTCCTTAAGCTATGTGTTCTTGGATGAGTCATTTAACCTCCATGAGCCTCACCTTCCTTATCTATAAAATCAAGATACGAATTTACCAATGGAATGGAAATTTTGTGAGATTTACACGAAATTGATCAACTTAAAGTATGTAGAATACCTATGCCTAGTCTACAAATTATCATCATCATCAATGAAGTCAGCATACTTACTATTGTGATTATTATTAGTTGATTATTTGTAAAATTTCCTATGCCCCAGACTTCTAATATTATAGTCTCTATTTTTTGTATCTCACTTGATTTGTATTTAAGGGTGTAGTTTAATTACCTGCTAACAAGTTTAACAAAATTAAATTTATTCTTCTTTTAATACTATTTAGTGACCAGGCTGTTTCTTTTCTTCACCTCTTTGTATGTACTCACAAGTATTTTTGTCCAAACTGTTTCCCTCTCATGTGTATTTCTGACCCATGGAGAAAAGCATTTGAGGAGAAAGCATTATAACTCCAGTTGTCTATTTGGCCATTTTTAATAATGAAACAGTGAAAGATCTGGAAAGAAAATGCCACTGGTTATCTGAATGCCCACACCTTATTTGTGTCCAGATAAGGAAATAAAATGAAAATGACATTACTAAAAAACTTTAAGGACAAGCAAAAGAGAAAAAAAAAAAAAGGTCCATCATAAATTAATCAATACAGACTTCAGAATAAAAAACATCAAAATGATTTTTAAATGATTTAGCCAGACATTTGCCAAGTAGGAAAAAAGTCACTCAAACTGATTGATTAGCTGGATTCATCAAAGAGGATTGAACTCATTTCCTTGTAGATGTGAACTAAAAGATCCACTGTATATCCCTGCCATTAAAGACAAGATATACTTGGCCAGCTACCCTCTACTTGTAACATATATGCCTCGTATTTCCATGTGAAAGGAATAGGATTTACTGGGAAGGTATGTAACTGGTGGTTTGGCAAATAATTGCTTGTCTCAGGTACTGAATTATTTGTATCCTTTGGATTTAAAAGATGATTCAAATAATAGACGACTTTATAGGTAAATTATTTTGTCATTTTCTACATTTGTCCCTCTCTGTACTTCTTCTCTGTTAAACTGAAGTTAGCACGTATTTATGGGCATATGGGTTAAGTTTAAACCACTGAACAGACTGGGCATATGGGCTAAGTTTAAAAGATGTCATCCCTGTCCTCAAGGAATTTACTATCTAGCAATGAGTAAGTTTTTGTTATTTCACTAGTCTTCTGCTCAATAAACTGTCCACTTTTATTGCTATTTTATTATCATTTCACAGATACCCTCATTTTCCTTTAGCACTCCATCATGGACCTATCTGACCAATTTATCTAAATTCTTAAACCTATTTAACTTGGCAGTCTCTGAAGAATATTAGGAGCTGAGAAGAATGAAAATTATGTCTTTACATTTATAGTACACCTTTTCTTTCACTAAAAAAAAGTGGACAGTTGCATAATTCTCAAATTCTTTCAAAGTGCAAATGGAAAACTGCAATTATAGTAAGGAAAAAAATCAAATGTGTTAAAAGCAAATTCAGTGATTCATGAACTGGTCAGCATCCTGTCTAGCAAATAGAAAGAATGTCTATTGAGCTGGGGGAAAGGAAAGAGGAAAGGTTTTTTAAGGCAGAGAGAGGGACAGGGGGGGAAAAAGGAAATTATTAGCAAAGAATGCATTATTTTAGGCAAGGTTGCTTTCCTTAGGTTTCCTAAGGGGAACAGTAGGGGTCTATCAGTGGGCTGTCTCCTAATGCTGACCAGCTAACTGTAGGTTGGCTGGTTAAAGGTCACATTCCTAGAGGGGATGAAACTATATTTAGGTTAGGTATTAAGTCTTGATCAGCTGATGTGGAGCTTTAATAGAAGCACTACACTTTGGGTCTGTGGGTTGGTTTCTTTTTTATACATGATTCCAAATACTGTAACACCAGCCTCCATGGAAGTAGGCAGGTGGGTGGGTGGGTGTCTTTGTGGTAACTGAAATATTTGACATGTTAAAAAAAAAGAGAGAGAGAAGCAGAAAATGTGCTTTAGAGTTGATTTAAGAAGGTAAATAACTCAAGAGGATTTTAGACAATTTTACATGAAATGTTCCATGTGGTGACCACTCCTCTCATTGGCAGAAGTTTCCCTGTGCTGTCCATGTGCTTCTCTGCAAGAGTCAGGATGCTGGGATATTTTGAATCAGGGAGAAGAGACTATGCTCAGTAACTTAGAGAATTTAGTGCTAATAAAGATGAGGATGATTGTTTATAATGGGATTTCAGGATTTTAGCAACCCTAGTTTAGATGAGAAATGCCGTCGCATAAAGTATTTTATGACAACATATAATATAAAAGATTAGACTTATTCCCAGTGGAACTTTGTCACCTCCATTTTACCTACTGTGAGTATCTGCCCTGAATAAGTAGTGGAAACTATGAAATTTGATTCCTCCCAAACACTGAGGGAAAAATGTTGAATAAATCTGCATTAAAGACATCCACAACATAAAGTCGAAGAACTTAGCTTACGTGTTAATCATTGCTTTGTGCTGTTTGCAAAACAACCACCAAATTTGGCCCAAGACAAAATGAAGAATATTGCCTCATTAACAAATTTGGCAGTGCTATAGTGACAGTAATCACATTTTTATTCTATTTTCATATTCAAGACTTCAAAGAAGCTTAAAAAATATTCATTAACAAAGCAGGTTGCAGCATGCCAACGAGGAGCTGCATCAGCACTGTCATATATAATTTTGTGAGCATTATCTGGGAGGGCAGAGTTTAGTTTTAACTGCGGGAAATACACGCACACAAAGAAACCTGCCCGATAAGATTAATGAAAACGTTCTCTTAAAAATAAATGAGTTTCTCAACAAGAGGGAAAAATAATTCTGCAGTGTAATTTGTTGTTTGGATTTTAAGT
The DNA here is from genome assembly GCF_902655055.1 of Lutra lutra. NCBI lineage: Eukaryota > Metazoa > Chordata > Mammalia > Carnivora > Mustelidae > Lutra > Lutra lutra. The sequence continues at coordinate 100,838,181 of NC_062280.1, forward strand.
GCTGTGGTCAGTTGTTAATGAGCAATATTATTTAAGGAACTTTCCAAGAACTGAACTTAGACTAAATGCAGTTATATTAAATAGCAAAAAAGTATATAAAATGTATCACATTTTTCAAACTTATTCACAAAATAAAACAAGGCAGGTGCGTTACTGCATTTACTTGTAAAAGATGAGGTGATATGAATGAGACAGACAAATTGGTTTCAAAACCATAGACAGTGTAAATGTCATAGAATTGTGTGCGTCCATATTGAAAAAGGATGAAAGTGAGAAAATCTGAAACTCTGGTTTCTTGAGGAAGATTTAAGCAAAAGACCAGACTAGATCAGAAAATGGGCTATCAGCTCTCTGAAGGCCATTCCTTGTTAATCTTTGTTATGTTGGTGTGGCTGTTGATTCTGACAGGTTTTATTTAGTTCCCATCACTTTCACTTCAGATCTGATCACCACACTGGATATGGAGTTGATATTACCTGTGTATTTTGTGGGTGGTTCATGGGTCTGTATTTATAGACATGAAGATCCTAGAAAATAATTTTCTTTGACTCCAAAATGAAATCAGAAACCTCAGTATAGAGGAGGAGTGACCCATTGTGACATTGATGGTAGATAACATGCCTTACATATCTGGCATTTGGCTGGGGTAATGTGAGAAATTGGGGCCCCTTGTCTCCCAATATCTACCAGATATCTTGTCTCCAATACCAAGAAGTTCAAACCTTCTTCACATGGCATTTTGTTTCCAAGAAAATTATGAACCTTTTGTGCATTTCCTCTAGTAGATTGTATTGGGTCTGCTTTGAGCCTTTTGGACAGGTCATCTATCTCTCCATGTATCTATCATCTATCTACCTATATCTCTCTCTCCCTCTTCCTTTCTCTCTCTCTCTTATCTACCTATCTATCTATGAAGATTCAATTGATAAGGCAATTTTAATAAGAGATAAACAGTAATTGAATGACCTAGAATATAGATTAAAGAACTTAGAGAGATTAGAAAACCAGCTCTTTGGCCATTGGAGATTATGCTACAGCTTGTATAGGGAATATTATTTCTTCTGGGAAATTCAGAGGCACCAGAGATCTGAACAAGCCATAGCACATATGCTGACAGCAAATAAATGAAGTTGGTATATATAATAACCAACTCTATCTGCTCCTGGGTAAGTGCACTTTTCCTAATGTCCTGGGGTCATTTTGCTAAAATCCAAAAATTGACCAGATAGTTTAAGGTGTCCTAAAGTTATATCAGACATGTTCTATCAGGCCCATACCTTCCCCTGTAACAAGTGTGTATTTATACATATGCATGTTTGTTTACAAAAGGTATTTATTAGCTTTTTTCATAAACTACTTGGAGTTCCTTATACATAATGCTTGTGATGAAATGAAATAAACAATAAACATTTAAATAAAAGAAAAAAAATTCTAAAAGTCAAGATTAGGAAAAAATTGAATTAAATTGAAAAACCAAGCAGAAGAATGAAGAAAATATAAAACTTATCTGAGGAGTGAGAAATCCACACAATTAGCTATGGTTTACTGTCCTGATGGGTGAAGCTAAAAGAGAAGAATATGCCAATTCAGGTCTTCTTTATAAGTATAGAAAAATGAAAAGAGCTGTTGTTCCAGTTAATAAATTTTATCTGTGCTGTTTAGTTCTAAAGTGCTAAATTTAATTTTCATATCACTCTTTGATACAAGGAAGGCAAGTTTTTACCTCAAACTATAAGTGAAAAAAATGCAGGTACAGAAAAACTAGATACTAAATCCAGAATCACACAATGACTTACTAAAAGCTTTGGGATGAAGACTAGTTATTGGTTTCTGGTCAAGTGTCCTTTTCCTAATGTTCCAGATTCATCTCTTTCTTGAGGACCAGAGAAAGAGCACCTACACATCGTCTGGGGTTAGAAGAGCCTGGTTTTGCTTCCTGAATGTGGACCAGGCTCCTCTCTGGAGAAGGCTACCACAGCTTTTGTTCACATGTCTTATAGGCTCCATTTACAGTGTCCTATAGAGTACAGGGACTAAGGGCTCAACAAGTACTTATTGGGTGATTAATACACTTTCCTTCCTATAGCATCCATAATTTCTAATTCAAATTAGTAGGGTGAGGAGACCATGAAAGAGAGTATTCTTTCCTGAACTGCTAGACTTTCATTCTCATTGAGTTAGGAGTAGATATGAATAAATGTATTATTCATTGTTGAAAACATGGTCATTGCAGTTCATTTGGCCATGACTCTGGCTTGTTTTTCCGTGACCTCTTTCAGTATTAGTAAAATCCTTCCTCATTTACTTGCTCTATAATAGACTATTTCTGAGCACAGTATTTTGATGGAAAATAAAAAATAGAGGCATAACTACATTGCTAAACCCAGCTATTGTAAAGCAGTTGAACTTCCTTAAGATGTGCCAAAAGCCAGCCTGATGTCACCTGGGCTCAGGGTGGGGTCTCAGATGGCCTCACTCACGTGTCTGACATTTGGTTGGAGTAATGGGAGCAATCAGGACCATGTTTTAAGCATTCAGGAGATAGTTTAGGTTATTTACATGACATTTGGAGCCCAAAAGTCAAGAGAGTAAAATCAAAAATAAAACCAAGTATTTACAGGCCTCTCTATGTACATATAAAGTTTGGTAATGGCAAGAATTGGAAATATTGGGGGTCTTTATTTTTTATTTTTTTTTATTTTTTGACAGGCCTTCTACACTGAATGCTAGCATTATTTCATTTTTTCCTTCTAATTGCCTTGTATTGATTTATTAAATTGACTTGTGTTAAAAATATCTTAGAAATCACATGAATAATAATGTATTGAATACCATATATATATATATATATATATATATATATATATATATATATATGGTATATGCCCTGCACTAGGTGATAGGAGAGGTTAAAAAGGGCCCTTACATAATTCAATTAGTTTAAAATACATGGTGGTCTCCTGGATGAGATCATGAGTTTATTGTCAGTGTTTTCAAATCTCTTTATAGGTTAGATAGATTTTGCAGAAAAGAAACTCTATGGCGTCTAACTATTCCCTGAGAACTGGAAGCCCTTGTCCATGCAAACAGAAAAGCAACAGAATGTGGACAGCCCAGTGTTACAAACCCAGAGCTGCTGCTAGAGTGGGGTTAAGGCTGAGATAACAAACAAACAAACAAATATTCCTTACCTTTGGCCTCCCTTCATTCATATTTTTCAACCGTTTGTTTAAAATTCAGTGGGCATGAGAAGAAACTGATTTTCTATTGGAAAGTCTTTATCAAAATCTGAGGGATTTATTATGCACACAGAGCATGACATGGACCTTTGAACTTATTTGAGTTTGTCTTCATTGTACTCTTTTTCTGTTTGATAGTATTCACCATTGAATCTTATTAGGTGATCTCTAGACACCTAAATACTTTATAAAAACAGGGGAGATATAAAACTACATTCAAAAGTATGTTATAGTTGAGGACTATAGAGTCTTGCGCTTTAGCAAGCAGAATATAGAATTGATTCTCTAGGTGCCATCCAAGTTCTTCCACTTGCCCTTTAACAAATTATTTAACATTTTTAAGCATCAAATTCCTCCTCCAAAAAATAAGGATGATGGTTTCAACCTCAAAGCATTGAGGCAAGTATTAAAGGACATAATGTATGAAGCGTTCTTAACATACACTTAGGTACTCAATAAATTAGAACTGTTGTCTTTAGTTTTACTCATGACAATGTTTTGGTTACTATAAACTTAGTTCTTTAAGTCTATGAATTTAATGAAATGATTTTTGCTTGTGGACAAAAAAACAATACTGAGAGAAATAAAATTATATTTCTCATAGAAGGTGGTACACTCTTATTTTTTAAATCCACATTTTATATGAAAATCTGCAGGAAAAATTATTTTTAACATCTAAATAAATATGTTCCAAAGGCTATTCTGGAGTGTGGACTCCTATCCTCAAGTTTTTTAAGAAGTTATCTTTTTAGAGAAGTTTTAGGCTTATAACAAAATTTAGAGGAGGTATAGACACTTCTATATACCCCTTGCCCCCACACATGTAGAGTGTCCTCAGTATCAATACCTCTCAAAAGGATAGTACACTTTTGGATGCTCAGTCAGTTAAACATCTGCCTTCTGCTCAGGTCATGATCCTAGGTCATGATTGCTCAGGTCCTGGATTCAGTCCCACATAGGACACATTGCTCAGTGGGTAGCCTGCTTCTCCTCTCCCTCTGCCTGCTGCTCCTCCTGTTTTGTGCTCTTTCCCTATGTCCGCTCTGATAATAAATAAATCTATCTATCTTAACACGTCAAGAATAGTACACTTTTCTATGAAGCTACATCAACACATTATAATCATCTGAAGTTTGAATAGTTTAGTTTAGAGTTCACTGTTGATGTTATACATTCTAAGTGTTTGAACAAATGTATAATGGCATACCCACCATTATAATATCATAATTTCACCTTGTTGGATAGTTTTTTTTTCATTTAGTAATATGCATTTAAGATTCCTCCATGCCTTTTAATAGCTTGATAGTTCATTTCTTTTTAGGACTAACAGTCCATTGTTGTATGTACTATAGTCTATATACCCATTCACCTACTGAAGCACATATTGGTTGCTTGCAAGTTTTAGCAATTATGAATAAAGCTGCTGTGCAGATTTTTATGTGGATTGAAGTTTTCAACTCCTTGAGTAAATATCAAGGAACATGATGCTGAGTTGTATAACAATTATGTTAAGTTTGGTAAGAAACTGCAACTGTCTTCCAAAGTGGTTGTACTGTTTTACAGTCCTGACCAACAGTGCATGAGAGCTCCTGTTGTTCCACATCCTCACCAGCATTTGATGTTGTCCATGTTCTGGATTTGGGCCATTGGAGTATGTGTATAGTGGCATGTTTCATTGTTCCTTTGATGCACATTGCCGGATGACATATGGTGGGAAACATCTTTTCATAAATTTGGTATCTGCTTATCTTCTTTGGTGAGGCATCTTTTAAGGTGTTTGGCCCATTTTTTAATCAGGTTGTTAGTTTTATTAATGAGGAGTTTTAACAGTTCTTTGTATGTATATATTTTTAAAGATTTTATTTATTTATTTGAAGAGAGAGGGAGAGAGAGCACAGAGGGAGAGGGAGAGTGAGAAGCAGAACCCCTGCTGAGCAGATACAACCCCCCCAACATGGGGCTCGATCCCAGGACCCTGAGATCATGACCTGAGTTGAAATCATATGCTTAACTGATTGAGTCCCCCAGGCACTCCAAGAGTTCTTTGTATATTCTGGATGATAGTCCTTTATCAGATGTGTCCTTTGCAAATGTTGTCTCCCAGTCCTGTGGTTTGTCTCATTCTTGGACACTTGTCTTTCACAGAAGAGAAATTTTTAAGTTTAATGAAGTTCAGCTTATCAATTATTTCTTTCATGGGTCATGTCTTTTGTATCACCTCTTAAAAGGTATCCTCATACCCAAGGCCACTAGGATTTTTCCTATGCAATCACCTAGAAGTTTTATAGTTTCGTGTTTTATATTTAGGTCTCTGATCCATTTTGAGTTAATTTTTATGAAGAGCATAAGGTCTATGTCTAGATTTATCTTTTTGCATGGGGACGTCCAGTTGTCCCAGCACAATTTATTGAAGAGATAATCTTTGCTCCATTGTGTTGCTTTTGTTCCTTTGTCAAAGATCAGTTGACTGTATTTATATGGGTCACTTCTGAGATCTCTCTCCTCTTCCATGGGGCTATTTGTCTATTCTTTTACCAATACCACACTGTCTTGGTTACTGTTGCTATTATAAGTCTTGAAGTCAGATAGCATCAATCCTCAAATCTGTTCTTCCCTTTCAATCTACCTTCAATTCTAACTCGATCTCATGTCTCATTAGTAAAAAGCAATTCATCCAATGTGTACTTTTTTTCAACTAACACAGGCAGCAGAACATTTTCTCAGCTCTATTTGATACTTTATCATATAAAAAATTTGAATTTCAGGTTGCCATTGAACATCACATATTTTTTATTAATATAATGATAGAGAAAACTCCATATAGTGCCTACAGACATTAATTTTTTCATGGACTCTATCTGCATAGCAGTTTATATTCTGAAAAATATCATGATCTACAGATTGAAATAACTTTGGTGGTGATTTTGAATGTATTTATCTATTGAAGATATAGGATAAGATATACCTATTACATCTTTTAACACCTGCTGATCCCTTAAATTTTCGAGTATTATTTAACTTACACAATTTATCAAAAATTCTGTATGCATATATTTTATCTGCATGTATAAACTTTCTTCCTTGAGAATCCTTATGACTGTTTTCTTCCCTTCTGTTGTGCAATGCATATTGTACAATCATGGACCCAGATGCCTTGCCCTGGATGTACTGACCAGCAATATATTAAAAAATTAGGCAATTGCAGTTATATACTGCAACTCTATTAATGCTTTCTCATTAATTTTCCTCCTTGCCTCATGACATTTACCATTTCTTCTGACTGGCAGTCCCAGATTTGACACATTTTCTCTCATGCTTTCTCCGTTTGTGTGAATTATTTTATTCAGCTCTATTTGCCATAGTAGTTGTTAATCCATAATAGTCTGTAGCCTCTCTCTTCTACTTATTCCTTTCTCTCTTTATTGTTTCCACTCACTTCTCAAATCTCTCCCCATGCACAGGCCCCAGGTTTTCCCTTACTTTGGTAGAGCACTCAAGTATGTTCTCTTTTAACTTTAGGTCTCCTCAGTAATGACTGGTGCCCATGAACACTTTGAGTATTAGGATTTCAGGTTACAAGGGATGTACTATGTAATCACAAGTAAATCAATTAGTTCAGAGTGATTGGGTGAGTGACTCAGTGAAGACTGATATTTAGTTTACTCAAGATAGGCTCAAGGGGAAGCAATACAAACCTAACCAGAAAAATTTTGCTTTGGGATTATGTCCTTTAGAACGTGTTCACTTTCCCTAGGACACCATTCCAAGGTAAATCTGGATTTTTTTTTTTTTTTTTAGTTTTGTAACTACCCAATTAATATGTAACTCCTTAAGCACAAGATTAATGTTTTATACTGAGAAGACCCCCAAAAGTCTTGAGGTTGTGCATCATGGATAGCAGGTTGCTCACCCCCTTTAAAGTAGAAATCTAACCACTGTAAAATGGTAATAATTATATGTACTTAGAGAGAGTCTTCTGGGGATCACAGCATCAAGATCAGTAAACTACCATAAATTTACTGCCTCCATTTTCCTGTTTGGAGAAAAAAAGATTATATGGCATATTAAAAGCATAGATGTTGATGGCAGTGAAAGCTTTGGTTTGAGTATTAGCTCATGGGACATTCTTGTGGTCTGATCTTACGTGTTACTTATACACATGAAAAGGCCTCTCGTCTAGAGAATGAGTATCATAATATTTATCTCTGTATTATAGGACATCAGTATCAGTGCTCAGAACAGAGTGGTATTCTTTGATTCTCCTCATGAGCGTAGTTTTGCCACAGAGAGTAGAACCCGCTGATTGATCAATCCCTATATCTTTGAATACATCATTAAAAAACACTAAGTAGGTCATTAGACTGTAGTAGATAAAAGAAAAAAGAGATACATTTAATAGAGATGTTGACACAAAAGAACTTCTCAAAAATGTTCATGTATCTGTATAATAATTATGATTAAAGAAAGTTTACTTGGAAAACTAAGTTTGGTAACTATATTTAACAGAAAATAAAAGATCAAAGACGCTCTAGTTAACTCAAAGGATTTAAACTTAAAATTAGTTTGGAGATAGAACTTGAAGTTCATTTTGAGAGTGATTTAAGATTCCATTAAGATCCTCAAGATGGAATACAAAGAAAAATTTCCCTGCTTAAAAAAAAATTACTTTTTTTATGTAAAAGCAATTCATTTTGCAATAAAATAGTAAAAATCATATTTCTCTTCTTTAGGTTAAAACTTACACAGGATTCCTATGTTTCTCTTCCCAATTCCTTCTTACCATGGGGGTGTCATAATGAGAAAGTACACCAGAGGTAACTTTATCCAGAATCTCTTCATTTACGCACAGCCTGTACAGTCAGCTCTATCTTTGGAAGATCTGTTTTTGTAGATATCTCATATACTTTGTTAAGGGATATTGTATTGGCTCTGACCCCTAACAGGGTTCTGACCCCTGTTCATGTTTCTAGCATTGGATTTAAAAGAATCTTCCATATTATTCCTTAATCTGCTCAACCTAAAATATGATCTGCAGGTCTGGATTTATGTAATTCTAGGTAAACTTTAAAAATTTTACACACATTTTCCCACATATTTCTAGTAGTAAAATTATAATGAACAAAGACCACATCATTATTACATTTACTCATAATAAAACATTTGGGCTTGAATGTGTAATTTTTTAAAAATTTCTATGTGACATCATAAGAACTTAATTTTGTAGGGCATTTTTATAGGGCAATTCTTGTTGTCTTTTTGCATGGCTTTTGAAAAGAAAGAAACCCAAAGAAAATCATTATCTTAGAAAGAATGGTTCTTTCAGCTTTTCTCTACCTAACTCCAAAATGTCCATATTAAAACTGATGAATGAAGTCATCATAATGTTGCTTTCGAATATCAGGAAATTTGACAGATGGTTGTCACAATTGTTCCACATTTTTTATTCATGTTTTGCATTCTTAAGTAAGAATGACTAATATTTTAATTGAAAACATTTGGCAAAAAGAGAAATTCATACCATATACATCTTTATTGTATCTGTTCAGATGTTATTAAAGCCAATATTCATTTGCAAAGGTCAATTCCTCATGCCCATCCTGAGAAGACTGTGGATAAAATTCCACCAGTGCTTATTGGGCTGACATTGCAGCCACTGGGTATGGATATATGCATGGATATACCATGTCTTCTTCCTTCAAGGATTTCACAGTCTGATAGAGAAACAAATATAGTTAAATATCATTTAATATAATATATGCTAAGAAAGGCACCTGTACATCCAGTGCTGATCAAAAAGCAAAGAAGTGATCTCAGATTGACTGATACGTTAGGAGGTGGTAAGATGGATTGGATGCAGGAGCACATTTTCTCAATGATTTTGTGCGCTACAGGGCAAAGAGAAAACATGTTGCCCATGAAAGAGGAGAGCGTTGGGAAAAGGCAGTTTGATCATGAAAGGTACAAGAAACAATACTGAGGAGAAAATGAGGCTGAGAAGTAAGTGTAAAATCCTCCCCTACCCATGAAAGTAGAGAGCAGGAGCCTTGGAGAGATGAGAGCTGGAAATAGAATATACACAAAGAAGGAAAGATTTGCATTTGATCCACAAATACAGAACAGTCCTCAATAGCCCCAAGCCAACTTCTCAAAATTGTATAAAAATAAGCCACAATTAGAGCAATTTAAATTATCACCCATTTGTTGTTATAGCCAACATTCAGATGCTTATTAGTATCTTTCATTCTTGAAGCATTGAGTGCCTACTATATTACTAGATTCCAGTAATTCAGTGAAAAATCAAGTTTGAAGCCAAGTGAGGCATTGATGATGCATATCAACTTAGAAATAACAATATCTTAATTTCTCCTATTTATGGAGTATATTCCATGTATAGAGCACTAGAGCACAGTACAATATGGACAAATGCTGTCACCTTGCTTAAAAAACAAAAACAAAAACACTGCAAGTTATAGCTGGTACTTGTTTTCAGTTGCCAGTAGTTCTGGAATATCACATCCTGATGAAAGATGCTATTGTGTAAAAGCAAAACTAACTTTTTAAAAAGACACAGAGGGAAAAATAAGTCTTAGAGAAATTCCAAGGCATAAAGGAATGTTCATCCCAACCAAGTCTATGGAAAGAATATTTGTTGGAAGTGGTTGGCACGCAAGTGTCACAAGGAGATATTCCAAGGACATGTTAAAGTAGAAGTTCAAGAAAGAAAAAAAAATAGAGGCATGATTGGGTCACAGAATAAGAAGACACAAATTATGTGACAAATGCTATATGCCACATATACTTAATGTGCAATTAGAATCCTAATTTTGGCTCTCTTTACCTCTCAGGACTATTACGAGTTTGATGTAGCACACAGGTGTTAAAGTACCCTAAAAATGTTAAACACCAGATAAATGGAAAGGTTTATTATTAAAATTAAGCTTAACTGCACGAGGAAATGCCATAAGTAGAAACACGTGCAGAAGGGTTGCCTTCAAGTATGAGGCTATGGGGAATGAACCAAGGATGAAATATCAGTCTTAATTGTGCCCACACATAAAGCCATTGCCACCAGCAATACTTTTATCAAGAAGGAGCATAATCAGTCATTAGCAAACAATTTCAAATCACTGCAAGAAAATCATGTGACCTTGCTGAAGAGTCATTTTGCAACATCTTTAAATGTATTTTTTCCTGGTGGATGATTAAATAGCCTGTTAATCTCCTCTTGCTAAGAGTGATTGAAGGACACTGAGTCAGAATTACAATTCAGACAAGAAGAGGAAATCTGCACTTATCTTTCAATATCATGTGATATGTTAAATGATGATTTATACCCCAATCATTGGCAAGATATACTCTTCCTGAAGACGTCTGTCCATAGAAATAACAGATGCCTTTTTTTTTTCTCTTGGAGCCAGTATCAGCTCTCTATGAAGCAGAATCCTTAATTTCCTTTAGGATGAGAACCCCTCTACCATCCAAGATGGCTAGCAACTAATAACCCCACCAACATGGTTGGAGATGTTTGGAAGATGCTTCCTACAACTAATGTCTTAAAAACTTCATACTCATTTAACAAATATTCATTAGATTCTAACTCTTTCTGCTAAGTACTATAGACCACACAAGAAAAAACCTCAAGGAACTTATCAGCTGGTAAGGGAGGTAATTCATATATATCAGTGTGTTAAGATAATAGTTTGTATTGATCATCTTTTCTTTCTACCCTTTCCATTCTTCCTTGAACCTGAAGTTCCATCCTGACCTTCTACCTCCAAAGTAGTCAAATACATTTAATACACCAATTGACTTGGATGAAACTTTTCACAGGAGAACAAAGGAAAGACAAAGTGAAACACTTTCCTCATGTTCAAATGATATGATCCATTGAGTTATTAGTCACATACATATATACAAATTAAAAAGAAAAGGGAAAAAGGGGTGCCTATGTAGCTCAGTGGGTTAAGCCTCTGCCTTCAGCTCAGGTCATGATCCCAGGGTCCTGGGACAGAGCCCCACATCCGGCTCCCTGCTCAGCAGGGATCCTGCTTCCTCCCACCCTCCGCCTGCCACTCTGCCTACTTGTGATCTCTGTCTGTCAAATAAATAAATAAAATCCTAAAAAAAAAAAAAAAAGAAAGAAAGAAAAGGGAAAAAATCTATGGTCCAGTTTGTAATCTCCCAACCGAAACTAGTCACAGGATCCACAATCTGAGTGAGAGAATGAAACCAAGGACCATACACGCTAGAACGACGTCAACAGGACAGCCCACTTGGCTCTGCTCTAGGAGCACAGTACGTAGGCTCCAGACAGCCAGCAGAGCTGTTTAGCTTCTTGAAAACCATATATTTTTATGCAGATAAACCTGTATAATGCCTGTGACAAAGAGACAAGTGAGTTGTTCTTTTCCTTGCCATTTGATGAAGACAGCCAATGTACTACAGCATGTAGCTTTTTAATCACTCACATTGCTCAAACCATCTCCCCCATCACCATATTCTTCCCATATGGACAAGCCTCCTTTCCAAAACCCAGGACAGACAATGGAGTCCTAGACTTCAAGAAAAATGGCAATTACAAGAAAGAAAAAAATCCCCATAACTAAGGAGGATGAGATTTAACAGAACTAACTCAAGATCTTCCACTGAGCTGAGGCAGTGGTGAAACTAATGTCCACTGGACATGAGGTTTTTCCTAAGTGTATTCATGGAACGTTGATATACTATAGGATCACAGGGTCCTTATTATTAAATATTATTAAATATGTATATATATATACACACATATATGTATACATACACATATATAATATATATGTCATATATATTATATATAATATATGTATGCATGCACACATATATAAATTTCACAGTTAAGCAAGTTTTCAAACACTTTATATGCTAAACGCCTCCTTGACTATCTTAGAGCTCTAAGAAATAAATATGAGGGAGAAATGACAATTTCCCAAATGTCAATGATCCTAGAATTCTTCTTCAGAAAACACCAGTGTGACAGTTTACTAATGATGCTTCATGCAATGCAGTTTATAAAACATATATTCAACATTAAATATATTACACATGTACTATGAGTTAAATATGAATCTAAAATAATAAGCCAAGAAGCAATGTGAGCCTTACCAGAGATATAAATCAAATGTTATGGAGGTTCAAAGGAGAGAACTCTCATTCTAGCCAAGGCAGTTAGAGGAAGTTTCAGGGACATGACATTTAGGCGTGGACTTGAAATCAGCATGCAGCTTTTGGACATTTGGAGGTATGAGGGGCAGGGAAAAGCCATGCTAGGACAAAGGAATAGCAGGAGCGTAGGCACGGGCTTGAAAAAGAGAACCAGTAGGAGGAAGACTAAGTAGCTTACCTTGGCTGTGAAATGGGGAAACTAAAACAGGTTAAGAGTTATCAAGGTGGAAGAGGCTAGTTGGGGCCAAATGCAGAGAATTGGGATTTTTGGGAAAAGCAGCTTGATCCTTCCTCCATAGAAATCATAATAAACCATTCCAGGTTTATAAGCAAGTTAATAACAATTTTAAAATTTGAACTTCATTTCATAAAGTCAATAAATTAATGATGAAAATGTTCTCATATAGCTTCTATGAGTAATTTAAAGTCAACCCTCTAATTAAAATTGGGAAATAGAAAAAAAATATTTTTTGGCATTGCCCTTTGTTCCTGCTCTATATAACCTTAGAGGGTCAAGTCTGGTTCTATTCTCTGAACAGATACTAATTTAGCTCCCAGCCACCTAAGAATCCTTGTTATCCCTTTCTGTTCCCCATAGATAGCTTTCATTTTCCTCACCTCTTTCTGCTATTCTCTCTGTATCTTTCCACTTGTCAATTATTCTGCATATTTAACAAAGTCCCATGAGAAAAGAGTGTCCAGCTGGTGCACTTTATTTAATAATAGCTGATATTTACATAACACATGCTATGTTTCAAATTTTTTTGTACATGTTTATTTTATTTTTATAGTATCGCCATGAAGAACACATTATTATTTCCTTCGTACAGGTGAGGAAGGTAAAAAAAAAAAAAAATCAAACTACTTTGTATAATATAGTCCAGGGATTCCAACCCATGCCTGCCAGATTATAAAGGCTGTGCACACTTAAAATTCTTTGGAAGCCATTTATTTCTGGGTCTTCAGAGACAATGTTATGTAACCCTTAAGTAACTCTAATTAAAAGAACAGAAACAAAACACTTTAATGGAGGTTGAGGATGTAAATTTAGCCTTAGGAAATCCACAGGCCATTGAATGTTGGTCCATTCCCTCCATGCAAAGGACCACTATGCTTAATAACTTTATTAATCAATATCCACTGAAAAATATTAAATTTCCCTTTTTTATCTAGAAGATATTTATTAAGGACACCACATCAAAGCAGCAGAATAGCATTTGCAATTAAGTATTTACTTTTCAGATTAACAGCACAAGTAATTTCCCTTAAGAATTAAGAGATTTAAAAATACCTGATTTTATATGGTTAACAAAACTGACTTAACAAGAAATGAACCAAGTCTAAAACCTAAGCACAATTTACCAAGATAAAGTTAATAATAGTAAATATGTGATTACATGTCAAATTATTGTTTTAAAACCTGTATTAAAGGGATGTCTGGGTGACTCAGTTTGTTAAGTGTCTGCCTTCGGCTCTGGTCATGATCCCAGGGTCCTGGGATCCAGCCTGCTTCTCCCTCTGTCTGCCACCCTCCCTGCTTGTGTGTTTTCTTTCTGACAAATAAATAAATTCTTTACCAAAAAGCAAAAAACAAAAAACTTGTATTAGGCCTTCATAAAAACATATAAAAAGACAAAATAAATGAAAATGTAATATATATAAAAGATGAGAAAGTACATAATTTATGACAAAGAGATTAAATATAGAAAAGGAGTAGTGTGCTGTCAATTAAGTTGAGTAAAAATTCAGTTGTTCTTTATTGCACTTATTAGAAATATGATAATTAAGCAAGTTACTTAAACTCTGTACTTTAGTTTCCTAATCTACAGGAAAAGATAATGCTTCCTACTTCCTATAGAGTTGTTGAGAAATTAAAACTAGAAATAAGGGGCACCGGGGTGGCTCAGTGGGTTAAAACCTCTGCCTTCAGCTCAGGTCATGATCCCAGGGTCCTGGGATGGAGCCCTGCATTGGGCTCTCTGCCCAGCAGGGAGCCTGCTTCCTCCTCTCTCTCTCTGCCTGCCTCTCTGCCTACTTGTGATCTGTCTGTCGAATAAATAAATAAAATCTAAAAACAAAAAAAAAGTTTAAAAAAAAACACTAGTAAATAATTGCAAAGGATGGGGGAAGTGCTTAGAATGTAGTACAAGCCACAGAAATATTTTCTTTCATCATCATCTCTGAAGGACCTCAAAATGAAGACTATGAGTCTTTAGGGTATTGCTTGTAAATAAAATAATGCAGAATGGATGCTAAAATATCAAACAAGTTATACAAATGAGATTGGCAGTAGTTCTGAGTATAGAGGTATTATGGTAATGCATAGAGACTCATCACATTCCTCCCTCTTCTTCATGGGCATTTAGTAGGACTTCATTTCTCAGCCCTGTTGCAATGACATGAGGCCATGAATGGAGCTCTAGACAAAGGAATATGAATAGAGATGTGAAGGGCATTTCCAAATATAAAATTACTAAATTCTTCTACAGGTCCCTTGACGCTCTTTCTTATCCTAGACAGATGCCAAAGGATCTAGGGGAAGATCCTTGGCCTTAGAGAGCTAGGAGCTGGAGAAAGCCTGGTCCCCTAATGACTGTGAAGTACACAGCCCCTCTCTTTCAACCTGGCATCCAAATGTTGGGTCGCATTGTTTTTTTAAAAAATGAACATTTGTTTGTTTTAAGCCACTTGGATACTGGGGTTGTTTATCAAAAGGGTTAGCCTACTATAACTAATACAGTAAAAAGAAATTATTCAAACAGGAGTTAGGACCGTTGTGTCCAAACTGTACTTCTACAGCTATGTCCCTTTGGACAATTTAGGTAATCGCTTTGATGTCCTTTGCTTTGCTATAAATTTCCCATCACAAGTTGCAAGAATTAAAAAGTGTAGTTGCAGAGGTTAGAATAGAGCAGGAAACCTGTAAATGGTAGTTAAATCTAAATTGAACAGTCTCAGTAACTACACACCACTGAAATATCTATTCTACATAGAAAAATTGATAAATTATGTTTTTTTCAAGATTCTTATTTATTTATTTGACAGACAGATCACAAGTAGGCAGAGAGGCAGGCAGAGAAGACAGAGAGAGAGAGAGAGAGGAGGAAGCAGGCTCTCTGCTGAGCAGAGAGCCAGATGCGGGGCTTGATCCCAGGACCCCGAGATCATGACCCAAGCTGAAGGCAGAGGCTTAACCCACTGAGCCACCCAGGTGCCCCTAAATTATGTTTTTGACAATAATACAACTATTTAGTTGGTAGAAGCTTTTACTTTTCAATAGTGTGTGTTGTTTTTACATGGAGGTAGCTCTCAAACGGCTTTCTTCAGGTGCATGACATCAACATACTGAAGAAAGGAGCACGGTTTTATTTTCTTCCAGATGCCTCAGCATCAATTTGCCCAAACTCTTCCCTAATAGAGTGGCCCATATTTAATATGCACAACAAGTGCAGATCATTAATTCTCTAAGTCACTCCTAAATCAATCCTCTGGATGTGGGCTAGAATCTTAATGCAGTTTTGGTAGTTGGGACTCTCATCTAATTTATTACACGGAGAGAGGTGTGACACAGGAAAAATGCATATTAACTATTTAGATGAATATGTTTTTTTAGTCTTTTAGGAATTTACTTTCTTTTCCAAACAGTTATGAACAGATAGCTACTCCAAGAAGGCTATTTTCATAGTAGCTTGATCAATATAGAAATTCTGCCTATAAATAGACTTTTATGCGTGCAGACCATTCATAGCTAATTGCTGTCTGTTTTCTAGAGTCAGCTAGATGATGGTTAAAGGCCAGTTTCATTTTTTTTTTATTTTGAACTTTTTATTGGAAAATAAAATATATGACCAGAAAAAATGTCTTAAACATTGATGTAAAGTTTAACAGCTTGTTATTAGATAAGCTATTGTACAACTACTACATAGAACATGAAATACAATAGTCCCAACCCCTCAGAAGCCCTCCACGTGCCCTCCCCTTTTAAAATTCTTTCCTCTCCCCTAGAAGAACCACTCTCTTGACTTTGATGGTAATGAATTCCTCACTTTCATTATACTTTTACCACCAAGCTATACATTCTTCAACACCATAGTTCAACTTTTATAGATTTTAGAAGCTTATATAATGGAACCATCGCTATTATTCTTTTCTTATTTTCTTCTTTAACTCAACAATACATTTGTAAGATCCACACAGGACAATTCAGAGAGCTGTAATTCATGCATTTTCATTGCTGATGATGCTCCTAATTTTATGTTTGTTTTACTATTGACGAACATTTGAGTTGTTTCATTTTGGGGCTATTACAATTTTATTGCCATTAACAATTTCTTTATGTCCCCTAGTGGCTCTGTGTACACCTTCATTGTATATATACCTAGAAATAGAATGATTGGCTCAGAAGCTTATAATTTACACTCCCACCAACAGATTATGAGGGCTCCAATGGCTCCCTTTCCTTGCCAACACATGCTTTTATCAGTCTTTTTAATTTGGCTATCTGGTGACCGCACTGTGTTACCTTATTGTGGTTTGAATTTTCACTTGCCTCATTACTAATGAAATTGATCACATTTTCACACACTTATTAACAATTTGGAGTTCCTCTTTTGTGAAATGCCTATTCAAATTTCTGCTTATTTTCAACTAGGGAGTTTATCTTTCTCTTATACATTTGTATGAGTGCTGTCTGTTCTGGATACAGTCTTTTATTAATTTGTATGTTGCAAATAATTTTTCTCATTCTATATCTCATCTTTTCATTCTCCTCTTGTTTCATTAGATCAACAGAAGTTGCTATTTTTAATGTAAGATTTATCAACCTTGTCTTTTATGACCATTGTTTTTTGAGGTTTAAAACATCCTTTTCAAACTTTTTTTTTTTTTTTTTTAGATTTTATGTATTTATTTGACAGAGAGAGACCCAGTGAAAGAGGGAACACAAGCAGGGAGAGTGAGAGAAGTAGGCCTCCTGCATTGCAGGGAGCCTGACACAGGGCTCAATCCCAGGACCCCGGGATCATGACCTGAGCTGAAGGTAGATGCTTAATGACTGAGCCACCCAGCCTCCCCTAGACATCCTTTTCAAACTTAAAGGTAAAAGGTATATGACCTTCTGGAGGCTTTGCAGCAAAATGTCTTTCAAACTTAGGTGTACAGTACATTCAGTTCATTTACATGATGTGATATAGGTGTCAAATTTCATTTTTGCAAATGGATATCCCAATATTCTCAAACTATTTATTGAAAAGAACTGTCCTAGGCATGCTTGGGTGACTCACCATGAAACATCTACCTTCGGTTCAGATCATGATCCCATGGTCCTAGAATCGAGTCCAGCATTGGGCTCCCTGCTCAGTGGGGAGTCTGTTTCTCCCTCTGCCCCTCCCTCCTGCTCATGCTCTTTCTATCTCTCTCTCTCTCAAAAATCAATCAATAAGTAAAAATTCTTAAAAAATAAAAGAAAGAAAAGAACTGCCCTATTACCTCTGCTCTGCAATTCCACATTTGTCAAAAATCAACTGCCTATGAATGAAGTGACGTACTTCTTGATTCTAACTCTTCGGTTGTTTCTTTTCAATTCTTGTACTAATACCACATTTCTTAGTTGTTATTGCTTTAAGTAAGTCTTGAAATCAAGTTGAGAAACTCCTGTGTTCTTCTCTTTAAGAGAGGCTTGGCTATTATTGGCATGTTATTTTAATGTACTTTTAGAATCAAATCAGATTGTTAAGTTCTCCTCAATACCCAGCAGCCCCAACCCACAAAAAAAAAAAAAAAAGAAAGAAAGAAAAAAAAGAAAGAAAAAAGAAAGAAAAAGCATGGTTGTGTTTTAAATTGGACTGCATTGAATCTAAGTATGAATTTGTGGAGAATTATGATCATTATAATATTAAACCATTTAATCAATGAACATATGTTATAGACTGAAATGTGTCATCTCAAAATTCCTATCTTGAAGTTTTGACCTCTAATGTGGCCGTATTTAGAGAGAGAGACTTTGAAAGGAAATTAAGGTTAATAAGTGAGGTCATAAGAGCAGGGAATGAATTCAAAAGGATTGTGACCTTATAAGAAGAAGAAAAGAAAGGGATCTCCACATGCCTGCACTGAGGAAAGGCTCTATGTGGACACAGTGGTAAGATGACCATCCCCAGGCCAAAAAAAAAAAAAGAAGAAGAAGATTTGTAATGAAATCTACTTTGTTCACACTTTGATCTTGGACTTCCAAGCCTCCAGAGCTGCGAGAAGTAAATTTCTGTTTTTCAAGCCATGCTGTCTATATTTATTGCTTTGTTTTGTTTCTGTTATGGCAGCAAAAGCTAATACATTTTTAGGTAGCAGAAGTGGGCTGCTGTTATAACATATGCTTAAAAATGTGACAGTGGCTTTGGAATTGGGTATAGAAGCTGGAGGAGTTTTGAGGTACATGCTAGAAATATGAATATTAAGGGTACTTGTGATGAGAACTCAGAAATAAAAGACCTGGAGAGAAAGCTTCTCTCTTCTTAGATAATACATAAATAATCATGAACAGAATGTAGAAATATGAATACTACAAGCCATTCTGACGAGGTCTGAAATGGAAATGAGGGACATGTATTAGAAGTTGGAGGAAAAGTGATCTTTGTAATAAAGTAACAAAGAATTTGGATAAATTATTTGTGTTCTAGTGTTTGGTGGAAGGTAGAACTTAGAAGCAATAAAATTGATATTTAGCTGAGCAGATTTCCACACAACGTGTTGAAGGAGCAGCATGGATTCTTCTGGCTGCTTATAGTGAAATGTGAGAAGAAAGAGTTGAATTGAAGAAGAAATAATTAAGAAAACTTGAAGATTCGGAAATTAGCCTGGCCCATATTGCAAAAAGTGAGTCACAATTCTGAAGACAGCACTACTGGTATGACTGGACTATAATTCAGTTAAAAGTTTATGGGATTATATGAGCAGAAATACTGCAGTATGAATTCAAGGGAATGGGGATGAAAGGAAATGAAAAAAAGGCTGTCAAACTCCTTAGATCTGACAAGACTGATTAATAGAGCTATTTGGCTATGAAATACGCTATTCTTAAAGAAGAGGGAAAGATGACACAAAAGGTGACTCAGATATCACCAAGGCCACTGCTGCGGTTTCAACAGGCCAATGACTCGGTCCTGGAGTCTTGGGATAGGATCACCCTTCAAAACCAGAGGTTTAAAAAACAAACAAACAAAAAAACCCAGAGGTTTCCGTTGCTAGATTATTTGGTATCTTTATCTTAATAGATATGATGAATGTGGTGAAACTTTATTTTTTGTTCATTCCTGGATCCAGCAACAATGCTAAAATCTCTTATTAATTATAAAAATTTATTTGAGGTTCTCTCATATCTTATATCCAAATCATTTATCATCCTATAATAGGAAATGGCTCATTTTGCTTTCATTTCTTTTTATAGCTTTATTGTTCTGACAAAATCGTCCAGTAAAATTTTGGGGGGAAAAAAATGGTGATAGAGTATGCCCTTGTGTTTTTTAATTTTTTTTTTAATATAAGTCTTTGGTATTTCATCAGATACTATGTTTGCTTTAAGTTTTGCTTTGTTTTGTTTTACAAAAACATATATGAAATCCCCTTCTATTTTTTAAGTTTTATTGAGATGTAATTAATCTACTATATAATTTACATTTAAAATTTAAAATTTGATGATTTATAGTATATAAAAAGAGTTGGCAACCATCAAAATAATCTAATTTTAAGACATTTTTAGTATCCCCCAAAGAAATTCCATACTCATTAACAATTATTTCCCTTCCCACACTAGGAAACACTGATATACTTTCTGTCTCTATAGATTTTGCCTGTTCTGGACATTTCTTATGAATAGAACTATACAATAATCTTGGTTTGTGTGTGAGTGTGATTGGCTCCTTTCACCTAGCATAATGTTTTCAGTGTTCAATTTTGTAGCAAATATCTCTACTTTGTTCTTTTATACTGCTCAATAATACTCCATTTTATGGATAGAACAAATTTATTTATCCAATAATGTCCAATGGTGGATATTTGGGTTGATTCTACAAGGTATTCTGAGTTATACTGCTATGAATATTTGTGTGCAGGCTATTTGTGAAGTTAATAGGTTTTCATTGATTTTTTTGTATAACAAAGGAACAGAATTTTTATGTCATATAATAGCTATATATTTTGAAAAACCGACCAAACCATTTTCTAAAGTGGTTGTACCAGTTTGCATTCTCACCAGTATTCTGTGTGTTTAAATTTCTCATATCTTCACCAACACTTGATATTCTCTTTTTAGTATAATCATCCTAGAGATTGTAATATGGTATGTCATCATGGTTTTCATATGTTTTTCCTTAATGACTAATGATGCTCAGCATCTTTTTTGTGTATTTACTGGCCATTTGTGTAGCTTCATTGGAGAAACGTTTAGGCAAATACATTGTAATATCACATATTCGCTTATGTGGTAAAAGTGTACATATCTTCACTTCTTTCATTTAATTTATTCCTGAGTATTCTATTCTTCCCATCCTGTTTTAAGTAGATCTTTTTCATTTTGGGTTGTACCTTTTAGTGTATAAAATGATTAATTTATTTGATTAATTTTATAAATCAATCTTGTATCCTGCAAACTTGTCAAATTTACTTATTTATTTTTTAAAATTTTTTATTTTTTATTAACATATAATGTATTAGTAGCCCCAGGGGTGCAGGTCTATGAATCATCAGGCATACACACTTCACAGAACTCACTATAGCATGTACACTCCCCAATGTCCATAACCCAACCATCCTCACCCTACCCCTCTCCCCCTGGCAACCCTCAGTTTGTTTTGTGAGATTAAGAGTCTCTTATGGTTTGTCTCCCTCCCAAACCCATCTTGTTTCACTTTTTCCTTCTCTACTTCCCAAACCCCCCACACTGCCTCTCAAATTCCTCATATCAGGGAGATCATATGATAATTGTCTTTCTCTGATTGACTTATTTCGCTCAGCACAATATCCTCTAGGTCCGTCCACATCATTGCAAATGGCAAGATTTCATTTCTTTTGATGGCTGCATAGTATGCCATTATATATATATATATATATATATATATATATATATATATAAAACACAACTTCTTTATTCATTTGTTGATGGACAACATCTAGGTTCTTTCCATAGTTTGGCTATTGTGGACATTGCTGCTATAAACATTCGGGTGCATGTGCCCCTTAGAATCTACATTTGTATCTTTAGGGTAAATACACAAAAGTGCAATTTCTGGGTTATAGGGTAGCTCTATTGTCAACTTTTTGAGGAACCTCCATGCTGTTTTCCAGAGTGGTTGCACCAGCTTACATTCCCACCAACAGTGGAGGAGGGTTCCTCTTTCTCTGCATCGTCACCAGCATCTGTCATTTCCTGACTTGTTAATTTTAGCTATTCTGATTGGTGTGAGGTGGTATCTCCTCGTGGTTTTGATTTGTATTTCCCTAATGCCAAGTAATGTAGAGCACTTTTTCATGTGTCTGTTGGCCCTCTAGATGTCTTCTTTGTACAAATGCCTGTCATTGCCTTCTGCCCATTTCTTGATTGGGTTCATTGTTCTTTGGGTGTTGAGTTTGATAAGTTCTTTATAGATTTTGGATACTAGCCCTTTATCTGATACGTTGTTTGCAAATATTGTCTCCCATTCTGTCAGTTGTCTTTTGGTTTAGTTGACTGTTTCCTTTGCTGTGCAAAATCTTTTGATCTTGATGAAGTCCCAATAGTTCATTTTTGCCCTTGCTTCCCTTGCCTTTGGTGATGTTTCTAGGAAGAAGTTGCTGTGGCTGAGGTTGAAGAAGTTGCTGCCTGTGTTCTCCTCAAAGATTTTGATGGATTCCTTTCTCACATTGAGGTCTTTCATCCATTTTCAGTGTATTTTTGTGTGTGGTGTAAGGAAATTGTCCAGTTTCATTTTTCTGCATGTGGCGGTCCAATTTTCCCAACACCATTTGTTGAAGAGACTGTCTTTTTTCCATTGGATATTCTTACCCACATTCTAGAAGATTAGTTGACTCTCTATTCTGTTCCATTGATCTATGTGTCTGTTTTGGTGCCAGTACTATACTGTCTTGATGATTACACCTTTGTAATAGAGCTTGAAGTCTGGAATTGTGATGCTGCCAGCTTTGGTTTTCTTTTTCAACATTCTTCTGGCTGTTTGCAGTCTTTTTTGGTTCCATATAAATTTTGGGATTATTTGTTCCATTTATTTGAAAAAAAAATGGATGGTGTTTTGATGAGGATTGCATTAAACGTGTAGATTGCTTTAGGTAGCATAGATATTTTCACAATATTTGTTCTTCCAATCCATGAGCATGGAATATTTTTCCATTTCTTTGTGTCTTCCTCAATTTCTTTCATGAGTACTTTATAGTTTTCTGAGTACAGATTCTTTGCCTCTTTGGTTAGGTTTATTCCTAGGTATATTATGGTTTTTGGTGCAATTGTAAATGGGATTGACTCCTTAATTTCTCTTCCTTCTGTCTTGTTGGTGTATAGAAATGCAACTGACTTCTGTGCATTGATTTTATATCCTGATACTTTACTGAATTCCTGTACAAGTTCTAACAGATTTGGAGTGGAATCTTTAGGGTTTTCCACATATATTATCATATCATCTGCAAAGAGTGATAGTTTGACTTCTTCTTTGCTGATTTGGATGCCTTTAATTTCTTCTTGTTGTCTGATTGCTGAAGCTAGGACTTCTAGTACTATGTTGAATAACAGTGGTGATAATGGACATCCCTGCCGTGTTCCTGACCTTAGCGGAAAAGCTCTCAGTTTTTCTCCCTTGAGAATGATATTTGCTGTGGGTTTCTCATAGATGGCTTTGATGATATTGAGGTATGTACCCTCTACCCCTACACTTTGAAGAGTTTTGATCAAGAAATGATGCTGTACTTTCACAAATGCTTTATGAGCATCTATTGAGAGTGTCATGTGGTTCTTGTTCTTTCTTTTATTAATGTATTGTATCACATTGATTGGTTTCCAGTTGTTGAACCAACCTTGCAGCCCTGGAATAAAGCCCACTTGGTTGTGGTAAATAATCCTTTTAATGTACTGTTGGATCCTATTGGCTAGTATTTTGGTGAGAATTTTCACATCTGTGTTCATCAAGGATATGGATCTGTAATTCTCTTTTTTGATGGGGTCGTTGTCTGGTTTTGGGAACAGGGTAATGTTGGCCTCATAAAACGAGTTTGGAAGTTTTGCTTCCATTTCTGTTTTTGGAACAGTTTCAGGAGAATAGGTATCAATTCTTCTTTAAATGTTTGGTAGAATTCCCGTGGGAAGCTGTCTGGCCATGAGCTCTTCTTTGTTGGGAGATTTTTGATGACTTCTTCAATCTCCTTACTGGTTATGGGTCTTTTCAGGTTTTCTATTTCTTCCTGGTTCAGTTTTGGTAGTTTATACATCTCTAGGAATGCACCCATTTCTTCCAGATTGTCAAATTTGCTGGGGTATACTTGGTCATAATATGTTCTTATAATTGTTTCTGTTTCTTTGGTGTTGGTTGTGATATCTCCTCTTTCATTCATGATTTTATTTATTTGGGTCCTTTCTATTTTCTTTTTGATAAGTCTGCCCAGGGGTTTATCAATCTTATTAATTCTTTGAAAGAACCAGCTCCTAGTTTCATTGATTTTTTCTACTGGTTTTTTTTTTTGTTTGTTTGTTTGTTTGTTTGTTTTGTTTTCTATTTCATTGATTTCTGCTCTGATCTTTATTATTTATCTTCTCCTGCTGGGTTTAGGCTTTCTTTGCTGTTCTTTCTCCATCTCCTTTAGGCGTAGGGTTAGGTTATATATTTGAGACCTTTCTTGTTTCTTGAGAAAGGCTTGTATTGCTATATATTTTTCTCTCAGGACTGCCTTTGCTGTGTCCCAAAGATTTTGAATTGTTGTGTTTTCATTATCATTTGTTTCCATAATTTTTTTCAAATCTTCTTTAATTTCCTGGTTGACCTGTTCATTTTTTATTACGATGCTCTTTAGCCTCCATGTATTTGAGTTCTTTCCAACTTTCCTCTTGTGATTGAGTTTTAGCTTCAGAGCATTGTGGTCTGAAAATATGCAGGGAATGATCCCAATCTTTTGGTACCAGTTGAGACCTGATTTGTGACCCAGGATGTGATCTATTCTGGAGAATGTTCCATGTGCACTAGAGAAGAATGTGTATTCTGTTGCTTTGGGATTGAATGTTCTTAAATATCTGTGATGTTCCTCTGGTCCAGTGTGTCATTTAAGGCCTTTATTTCCTTGTTGATCTTTTGCTTGGATGATCTGTCCATTTCAATGGGGGGGGTGTTAAAGCCCCTACTATTATTGTATTATTGTCAATGTGTTTATTTGATTTTGTTATTAATTGGTTTCTATAGTTGGGTGCTCCCATGTTAGGGGCATAGATATTTAAAATTGTTAGAACTTCTTGTTGGACAGTTCCTTTGAGTATGATATAGTGTCCTTCCTCATCTCTTATTATGGTCTTTGGCTTAAAATCTAATTGATCTGATATAAGGATTGCCACCCCAGCCTTTTTTTTGATGTCTATTAGTGCGATAAATTGTTTTTCACCCCCTCGCTTTAAGTCTGGAGGCTTCTTTGGGTCTAAAATGAGTTTCTTGTAGGCAGCATATTGATGTGTTTTGTTTTTTTCTCCATTCTGATACTCGGTGTCTTTTGATTGGGGCATTTAGCCCATTTACATTCAGGGTAGCTATTGAGAGATATGAATTTAGTGCCATTGTATTGCCTGTAAGGTGACTGTTACTGTATATTGTCTCTGTTCCTTTCTGGTCTACTACTTTTAGGGTCTTTCTTTGCTTAGAGGACCCCTTATAATATTTCTTGTAGGGCTGGTTTGGTGTTTACAAATTATTTTAGTTTCTGTTTGTCCTGGAAGCTTTTTATCTCTCCTATTTTCAATGATAGCAGGCTGGATATAGTATTCTTGGCTGCATGTTTTTCTCATTTAGTGCTCTGAATATATCATGCCAGTTCTTCCTGGCCTGCCAGGTCTCTGTGGATAAGTCCACTGCCAATCTAATATTTTTATCATTTTATGTTACAGACTTCTTGTCACAGGCTGTTTTCAGGATTTTCTCTTTGTCACTAAGACTTGTAAATTTTATGATTAGATGACTGGTTGTGGACCTATTCTTCCTGATTTTGAGGGGTGTTTTCTGCGCCTCCTGGATTTTGATGCTTGTTCCCTTTGCCATATTAGGGAAATTCTCTACAAGAATTTGCTGCAATATACCTTCTGCCCCCCCCCCCCTCTTTCTCCTTCTTCTGGAATCCCACTTATTCTAATGTTGTTTCATCTTGTGGTATCACTTATCTCTCGAGTTCTCCCCTCATGGTCCAGTAGTTATTTGTCTCTCTTTTGCTCAGCTTCTTTATTCTCCATCATTTGGTCTTCTATATCACTAATTCTCTCTTCTGCCTCATTTATCCTAGCAGTAAGAGCCTCCATTATTTATTGTACTTCATTAATAGCTTTCTTTATTTCACCTTGTTAAATTTTAGTCCCTTTATTTCTCCAGAAAGAGTTTTTATTTCTCCAGACAGGGTTTCTCTAATATCTTCCATGCTTTTTTCAAGCCCAGCTAGCACCTTAAGAATTGTCTTTCTGAACTCTAGATCTAACATATCACCAATGTCTGTATTGATTAGGTCCCTAGCCTTCAGTACTACCTCTTGTTCTTTTTTTGTGGTGAGTTTTTCCACCTTGTCATTTTATCCAGATAAGAATATATGAAGGAGAGAATAAAATACTAGAAGGATGGCAAAAACCCCAGAAAAAAATGTATTTTAACCAAATCAGAAGAGACCCCAAATAAGGGGGAAAGAAAGGAGGTAAGAAGAAGTTCAAAATTTTTTTTAAATTAAAAAAAATATATATGTATGTATGTATATGTATATATACGTGTGTGTGTGTGTGTGTGTGTGTGTGTGTGTATACAGTCTAATATATATATTAGACTGGTGAATAGAACAGAGCAACCCACTTGGTTTTGGGTGTGTTTTGGTCTCTTAGAAGAAACTACCTCCCAAAATATTAAAGAAAGAAAACCTTATATATACAAAAATATGGGTAAACATGACAAAGTGATGGAATATGACTGTAAAGATGAAAATTTTTTTAAAATTCTAAAAAAGGAGTTGATAAGATAAGTTGCTTAGAAAAAGAAAGTAGAGAGAATTTGCTCAGGCTGGAGACTAGAACAAAGCCCTGTGCTAGATTTAGGGTATATTTTGATCTATTAGAAGAAGTTATATCCCAAAATTTTTTAGGAGAAAAAACCCTTTATGTATACAAAAAATAAAGTTAGATATAATGAAGGAAAAAATATGACTATAATAATGAAGGTTTAAAAAGTTTTTTTTAGAAAGGTATTATTAAGATAAACTAGTTAAAAAATGTTAAAAGAGGAAAGAGTAAAAGTTAGAAAATTAGAATAAGAAAAAAATAAAATTAAAAAATATTTATTAACTTTGCAAGTCTAAAGAATCATGGGGAGAAAGCCATGCATTCCATGCTTTCCTCCCCCCCACCCCCGGAATTCTGCTGTTCTCCTTGATCAGTGAACTTGGTCTTGTCTGGATGTTCTTGCTGATCTTCTGGAGGAGGGACCTGTCATAGTGATTTTCAAGTGTCTTTGCCCAAGGCAGAATTGCACCACCCTTGCCAGGGGCCAGGCTGAGTAATCTGCTCAGGTTCACCCCTGAATACTTTCTGCAGAGCTGTGGAGGACAGGAATGAAAATAGTGGCCTCCCAATCTCTGGCCCAGAGAAGCCAAGAGCCCAGGGCCCCACTCCTCAGTGCACCCTCAAAGAAAAGTACTCAATCACTCCCATCTCCCTGGTCTCCAGCCATGCTCCAAGCTCACCTGGCCTGGGACAGAGCGTTTCTCTGTCTGGCACACTTGGAGTCTCCAAACCCAGAAGATTCCTGCCTCCAGAAGAGGAAGGTAAGTCTCCCCAGATCTGCCACTTGTGGGGCCCCTGCTCAAAGAGCAGTGGTCTGATTGTGCCACAGATCACAGTTTAGGGTAACCCTGAGCTGAGCACTCACTCCTGGGCTCCGTCTATATAGCCAGCTTCCCTACTCTAATACCTGTGAGCTCTGCTACACTCAGACACCCCCAATCCTTCTGTAACCCCGTGGGACCTGAGACCACACTGTCCCCGTGAGCGCTCCACCCCTGCTTAGCCTCTGGAGTGATGTCCTTAAGTGGAGCAAACTTTTAAAAGTTCTGATTTTATGCTCTGTTGCCCCACCACTTGCCAGTAGCCATCCCCTCCTCCTGCGGTCTGTCTTCCTTTTGCTTCAGATTCATTTTTCCACATGTCCCACCTTTCAGAAAGTGGTCGATTTTCTGTTTCAGGAATTGGTCCTCTTCTTCTATTCGATCTCCTGTTGGATTTGTAGGTGTTCAGAATGGTTTGATAACTATCTAACTGAACTCCTTTGACCTGATGTCATCTCAATCTGTTACTCCTCCACCATCTTGACTCCTCTCGCTCAAACTTGTTTATTAATTCTACTAGTTTTTAGTGGATTTAGTAGGATTTTCTAGTTATATGATTATGTTATCTGTAATAGAGGGTTTACTTCTTTCTTTCCTATTTGAATACTTCTTGTTATCTTGTCATATTATTCTAGGCCAATTCTCTAATACAATGTTGGTAAGAGTAGTGAAATTGGGTATCCTTGTCTTATTCCTGATATTATTTGATATCATTTAATCCTTCACCATTTCAACTTATACTAGCTTATTTTTTCATAACTATCTCTTATTAAGTTGACTAAATTCTCTTCTCTTCCTACTTCATGAGTATATTTGTCATGAAAAGGTGTCAAATTTTGTCAAACTTTTTCTTCATCTCAAGATAATTTTGTAGTTTTTGTTCTTTAATTTATTAATATGGTAATATTTGTTAATTTTGTTGATCTTTTCAAAGAAAACCTTTGGCTTTCTTGGCATTCTTTATTGTTTTTTTTTTTTTTTTCTATTCTCTGTTTCATTAATTTCTGCTGTAATTTTCATTATTCCCTTCCTTATGCTTTCTCTGGGTTGTTTATTTCTCTTTTTTTTTTAGTATGTTAGGTTGGAAAATTCATGTATTTGGGATTTTTCTTCTTTTTTAATGTAGTATTCACAGCTATAAATTTCTCTCTAGGCACTGCTCTAGATGCATTCCTTAAGTTCTGGTAGGTTATGCCTTCATTTTCATTCACCTGAAAATACTTCTATTTTCCTTTCTTGACCCATTAGTTCTATGGGAGTATGCTTTTTAGTTTCCACTTATTTCTGAATGTCTCAAATTTCCTTCCCATTGATTTCATATTAGTTCCACTGTGCTATGTAATACATATGATTTCAATTATTTTAGATATTTTGAGGCTTGAAATATAGGCCGGAATGTAGTTTCTCCTGAAGAATGGTGTATGAGTGCTTGAGAAGAATGTACAGTTCAGTTTATTGAGTAGAGTGTTCTATACCTATTTGTTAGATCTAGTTGGTTCATAGTGTGTTTTAAATCTGTTTCCTTGCGATTTTCTGTTTAGTTGTCCTACCCATTACAAGAAATAGACCATTAAAATCTCAAATTACTATTGTTGAATTTTCCATTTTCCCCCCATATTTTGTCAGTTTTAGCTATGTGTATTTTGGGAAATTATTGTTAGATGCCTATATATTTGTAATTGTTATATCTTCCTGATGGATTGACCCTTTGTCATTGTAAAATATTCCTCTTTACCCCTCATATGTAATATTTTTTTGAAGTCAGTTTTGTCTGAAATTATTATAGACACTCCAGCTTTCTTGTAGTTGATGTTTGCATGGTATACCTCTTTTCCATGTTTTTACCCAATCTAGTTGGACCTTTAAAATTGAAACTGTATCTCCTATACAGAGCATATGATTGCATTTTAATATTTTTAATCCAGTCTAACAGTCTGTCACTTTGATTGCATTATTTCATCAATTCATACTGCTATTATTGATATTATTGAATTTATGTTTACTATATTTCTTTCACATTTCTGTATCTCTTTTTTTTGTTGTTGTTGTTCTACTGTTCCTCCTTTATCATTTTCTTTTACACTCAATAAATATTTTCTAATGTAACATTTTAATGACTTTTTATTTTTCAGTTACTTTTTCTTATTAGTTGCTTTAAGGTTTTCATTATACATCTTAACTTAAATTTACTTCACAGTTATATAATCTTAATTCCAGTGAGATACAATAATTTTAATCTTTAAGCTCTGTTCCTGCCTCTCACTATTCAACATATTATTATCTATGATGTTTCTATTACGTATTTTTCCTTTAGTAGGTAAATATATCATTACATTTCTTTCTTTCTTTCTTTTTCTTTCTTTCCAAATCAGGAATGGTTAATGAATTTTATGAAATCTTTCTTCTACATCTACTGAAGTTATCATATAATTTTACCCTTTATTCAATTAGTGGGGTGAATTACCTTAATATTTCTTTGCTAAATTAAACTTGAATTTCTAGAACAAATACCTATCAATCATGATATATAATTATTTTTACATATTGTTGAAATTAGTCAAGTGACATTTTGCTCAAGATTTTGTATCCATATTTGTAAGTGATTTTAGTTAACAGATTCTTGTCATAGTTTAGTATTGAATTTATGCTAACATGAAACTGGGGTTTGCTCATTTTTTTAACAGTTTCTTGAAGAATATTTGTAACAACAGTATTATTTCTTCCTTAAATCTTTGTTAAGAATTCTCTAGCTGCTATCTTGGTCTGAAGTTCTCTTTGAAAAAAAGATTTTTAAATAGTGTATTTAGTAGGTATTAATAGTTAGCTACTCCTTGTGTCAATTTCAGTGAGTTATAGTTTTCTAGGAAGGAGTCCATTTCACCCGAACTTTCAAATTTACATTTCAAAATTTTCAAATTTCCTATTATAAAGCTTTTTTTTTTCTTTTAATAAAATTGTGGTCAGCGGGGTTCCTGGGTGGCTCAGTGGATTAAAGCCTCTGCCTTCAGCTCAGGTCATGATCCCAGGGTCCTGGGATCGAGCCCCATGTCAGGCTCTCTGCTCAGTGGGGAGCCTGCTTCCTCCATGTCTCTCTCTCTGCCTGCCTCTCTGCCTACTTGTGATCTCTGTCTGTTAAATAAATTAATTTAAAAAAAAAAGAAGCAGATCTGAATTTTGGGGCACCTGGGTGACTCAGTGGGTTAAGCCACTGCCTTTGGCTCAGGTCATGATCTCAGGGTACTGGGATTGAGTCCCGTATCGGGCTCTCTGCTCAGCAAGGTGTCTGCTTCCCTCTCTCTCTCTGTCTGCCTCTCTGCCTACTTGTGATCTCTGTCTGTCAAATAAATAAATAAAATCTTTAAAAAAAAACTGTGGTCAAGTAGACTATGTATGAACTGGGTTTGGCCATCTAGTAGCTGTGGTAACTTAGATAATTTGATTTATCTCTCTGAGCCTCAGTTTCCTAATTACTAATACATGGTTAATTAATACTACCCATTGCATTTCTGATAGAAAGTTGTCTATCTGAAAGATCCCTGATGTTATAGATTATCTAAAACTCTAGACAAGATGTTTAATTATTGAGTGGGAAAGTAAGAAAAATCCTCAAACATTCTCAAACATCAGAAATACAGAGCTAGCTTTGACCTTAGGCATCGTTAAATAACTAATGGCTTGGAAATTGGACATACAAAGCGAGAAACCAAGTAGGACAAAAGCTTAAATCAGTTCCCACAAAAATCCAGGTTCCCTGAAAAGCAGTACCATTCATAGAATCCTAAGAAGGTTCATGCCATTTGGAGAAAGTGTGGAGATATGTATCTTAGTCTATATCCTGAGAAAGGCAGGAAAAAGAAGTTTTTGTTTGTTTGTTTGTTTGTTTTTTGTTTTTAAGAGGGCTTAATGATAATTCAGCAGTCATTGGATTGAGATATAATCCTTTTGTGTGTGTCTTGGGGGAAAAAACCTGTCAGGTCATGACTTGTGTTTAAAGCTGTTCTGAATTGTCAGTGTTTCAGGTATCTGGCAGGAGCAAACACATATCATTTTTGTAGGGAAATACTTTCAAGTCAGGTTTAAATGAATTTACACAGAGAAAGTTCTAAAGCACATAGAGATTTATCACAAACACACACACATATGAGGAAATACCTTAGGAAATAAGCCACCATTAGCAAGAGTCAGCAGATGCAACAAACTGTAGAACCAGAACCTCAAACTGCAGAAACTGCACCTACTAGAACTTAGAAGAATCAACCAGTACTGAATATAAATATATACTTAAAGAATTAAAACATTATATGAGGTAGCCAGAATGATGTTATAATTTTGATTGGGTGTAAGCACTTACTGTTGCTTTGTAGGCACCTTTCTTCCATATATGTGTGTGCATGTGTACATATATAAACACATATACATACATACATACATATATATATATATATGTATTTATATTTTATGACTATGCTGATATAAATACAAATATATTAACATTTTATATCAAAACATTTTCTTAAGCCTAAAGGTCCTTTGTTCCCCCTTCTGATTTTAAAATAAAGTAAAGCATTCTTGTAGGTCTAAAAAGTGTCATGAGCCCTAAACCTTGTGTCTACTCTGTCTAATGGGTAATCTGGCTCTGAAGGAACAAGAATCTATCAACAACCAGATGTGGAAAAGAACTAAATAGAACTTCTAGATTTTAAACATTCAATTATGAAAATTAGAATCTTAATAGATAGCCTAATAGCAAATCAGACACAAATGAAGAAATACTTACTATGGTAAACTGAGGGATAGATTTTTGAGCTATCCAAAATTCAGCTGAGAAAGAAAAAATAAAACAAGGAAATTTGAACAGTAAATTAAGAGATACAGAGGAAAGGGTAAAAATATCTAATGTACATTTAAACAAAATTCCAAAAGGATAGGGTGAAGAGAATAGGACTAGACAATGGTCATTTTCTATAATGAATTAATAACTTCCTATATTGAGGAATATCAATTAATCCCTAGGATGTATTAATAGACCCCAATTAAGATATAGACTATCCTTTTAAAACAAATGGCAAGCTGAATTTCTTAAAATAAAAAAAGAAATTAGTTAAAAACAGAAAGCAAATGTCTTTCTCAGCATTCTCAGGGACCCTAAATTCTCAGGGACCCTAAATTGAAACATAAATGGCCAGAATTAGTAAACACAATTTGATAATCTAACTATTGGCCAGATATATGAACAATTCATCATATTTAGAATTAAAGATAAGTATGGCACAATTGTAATTGTGTAATTGTGTAATTATTTATAGATAATAACCAGGAGCTGAACATAATTTAAGAAAGTATTGATGACTTACTTTAGAGAGAGCGAGACATATTAACTACAATTTGTATGAAAACTGAGATTATTTATTTTGCCAATTTTTTTCTGAAACCTTTTCTTCTATTGAAATTTCAGTGTTTAGTGTAGGCCTGAGTCATGTTATTTCTCTTGGCAGAAGTACTTTCAGCATATTTTTGTTTGTTTCCTGTTGGAGGTGAAAAGCTCTCTTTTGCTTATGGCATCTCTTCAGATTCACCAAAAGCCTCTGAGTAAAGTGTCTGCCCTTTATTTTGGGATTAATATTTTGTTGTTATTCTTAGTAGAGAAAATCTGCTTTGCATCTCTACATTCTTTATCCTTTTGTCAATTACTAAGGCTCCGAAGACGCATATTTACTTGCCTTGAAAATTGATAATTTCTTTAAAAGTTGGAAGTATTCATAGAATCCCTGCTTTTTAGCATGTTCATACCTATTTGTAGAATTTTAAATATGGAAGAAACCTCAGAAATACTTTGGTTTAGCCTTCTCATTTTGGATCTGGTATATTTGAATTATGAAGCCATTTGTTCAAGGTACCCTAATATTTTAGGAGTATATCCACCCTGAGAACACATTTTCTTATTTCCAATCTAATATTTTTACTACATTCTGTTATTTTTTAACTGGGCAATTTGTAGGCATTAGTCACGTGTTTTGTGCCTAAAACTGTGCTGGGTGGCATGATAGGATACAAAAGAAAAGATAGGTGTAAATATAGGAATAGATATAGACACCCTTTGATTTAGAAATCCCAAAAATCTTCATGCTTAGGAAATTTCTAAAAATAAACTAAAAGCTTAAGCTTTTAAATATAATCATTCATGCTCAAAAAAATCTAACATTATTTGGAATATAGGACAAACTTTAATAAGTGTATTCAACTTTGTGTGGAGCTTTTTGTTCTAATCTAATCTATAGCATCATTTCCTTTGATTTCATCCTTCCCTCCATGAAGAGAAGTTGAGCTTTGAAGAACTGTATGGCCTTCTCTTATGTTTTAAAATTCAAAAGTGGCTACTATCCAAACGATAGATAAGAAATGTGCATTTCTGGGCGCCTGGGTGGCTCAGTGGGTTAAGCCACTGCCTTCGGCTCAGGTCATGATCCCAGAGTCCTGGGATCGAGTCCCGCATTGGGATCGAGTCCCGCATCGGGCTCGCTGCTCAGCAGGAAGCCTGCTTCCCTTCCTCTCTCTCTGCCTGCCTCTCTGCCTACTTGTGATCTCTCTCTGTCAAATAAATAAATAAAATCTTTAAAAAAAAAAAAAAAGCAGGAGAAAAAAAAAAAAAAAGAAATGTGCATTTCTGTGTGCATGCTTCATTCAGAAAATATTAGGCTGATCGGGGCACCTGGGTGGCTCAGTAGTTAAGCTGCTGCCTTCGGCTCAGGTCGTGATCTCAGGGTCCTGGGATGGAGCCCTGCATCGGGCTGTCTGCTCAGCGGGGAGCCTGCTTCCTCCTCTCTCTCTGCCTGCGTCTCTGCCTACTTGTGATCTCTCTGTCAAATAAATAAATAAAATCTTTAAAAAAAAAAAAAAGAAAATATTAGGCTGATATAAAATAAAGAAGTTACCTAGTATGAGTCTAAGCACAACTATGTCAAAAGTTTGAAATCGATAGACTTTCTTTTATCCCTCACTTATAACAAAACTTCGCTTTTGAATTAAAAATTTCTGGTATTTCGGGGCGCCTGGGTGGCTCAGTGGGTTAAGCCGCTGCCTTCGGCTCAGGTCATGATCTCAGGGTCCTGGGATCGAGTCCCACATTGGGTTTTCTGCTCAGCAAGAAGCCTGCTTCCCTCTCTCTCTCTCTCTCTGCCTTCCTCTCTGTCTACTTGTGATCTCTCTCTGTCAAATAAATAAATAAAATCTTTAAAAAAAAAATTTCTGGTATTTTTAAGTCCTCAATTTCACTTGAATTTATCTTTTTAAATATTGTCTTGGATGTCCTTTCAGTTCAAGGTGACAAGTAAGAACCTCCAAGAGGAGGTTTTCCGTCCACAGCCCAGTTAACCTATTTACTTATACATTCTATTCTTCAGTAGAAATTTGTGGAACATCCAGTTTCTGCCAGGCATGATGCTTAGCACTAAGAATAAAACATAAGAGAACACAATAAAGATTTCTGCCCTTCTGGATCATAGTGGGGAAAATAAACAATAAGCAAGTAATATGTAATATTACAAGTAATAAAAAATATTACAAGTAAAAAATATTACAAGTATAAAAAATAAAATAAATGTAATATGTAATATTATAAGTAATAAACAACTGAACCACCATTGTGCGGGTTATAGACTGAGTATTGCAATGGAGAATGGGAGAGTGGTGAGCAGTTGCATTAGGATGTTCAGAAAAGTCCTCTCTAGAGTAGGGCCATTAACCTGAGGCCCAAATGAAGAGAAGAAGACAGCCATGTCAGAGCCTACACGTGCAATCCCAGGAGAGGCACTCATGATGCCAAAGGCTCTGTGTGGGGAGTAAGCTTAGTGATCAAAGAACTGAGGGAGATGTAGATTACTCTGGCCTTTGTGGGCCATGGTAAGTAAGGCAGACTTATTCTACTACAGTGGAAAACCTCTGAAGTGTTTAAACAGGTGAGTAACAATGAGATTAATTTTATATGTATACATATATCAAGCTTGCTGCTCTATGGAGAATGGTTGGGAGGAGGCACTGTGCAAGCCCGGCAAGAACTTAGGATAGATGGTGATGGCTTCACTAGGTGTGGTGCTGCAGGAACATATTTCCATTTTTCTGCATCATGAGGGCTTTCTGGGCAAATTTTACTGAAACTTGGGAACTAACCTTAAAAGAACAAGCTTTGGAAGTTAAATTATAACTAATTAAGATAGTGCTAAACCATCTAGAAAGATTTATCTTCTCACAGGTATGCTTTTACATGATAAGGGACTATGAGAGATTCTGAGACCATGGGCATAACCCGTGTTATAAAGTTGGATATGTTTGTCTTATCTTTCCCTTATAGATACATATTTACATTGCCAAGGAACTAAGGATCCTTCCCATGTTGAATTTGTTTATGCTAGGGAGCAAAAGATTTCTTTCCACCTTCCAGGAAAGGAGTTTGGACAGCTTTCTATTTCTTATGTAACTATCCAACATTATATATCCAGGATTCCTTATTTACCATAGAGAGCCTATAATATAGGATGACACCCAGCTCTACAAGAACTGGAACAAAGGAAATAGAATTCAGTTATTTCTATGAATAAGTACATAACTAATCTACCTACATTGCAGGAAACCTCATGCTTGCATACAAGATAATATTAACTCATATAGATATTAAAAAACATTAGGTTACTGAAGATGAAGAAAAATAAATATATTTTTGAAGTGATACAAGAAGACTTTCTGATGAGTTAAATGAAGGTTGGGGAAGAAAAGAGAGGAATCAAGGATGACTCCAAGTTTTATTTAAATAGCTGAATGAAGAGTGGCATTATTTATTGAGATGAAGAAAGACTAAGTACGACCAGGTTGTGGATAGAACAAAAAATTCTGTTTTGTATAACTTAAGTGTGACATACCTATGAGACCAGAAATTAGTTATCAGTTATATAGCTGGATTTGCATAGTTTTGGTTAGGAAAAATAAAAATATGTGCAGTTTTAAGAGTTACTCTTTTATCTCACAAAGACTTCAACTATTCATGAGCAGGGGGTACTTCCTAAAGACACACAACATAGTGACTATGCCACTAGTGTAATGTGACTAGAGAGATGTGAAAGCATGAACAGAGTTCCATAGAACTAGCCTACAAACTAGACTTTTGACTCTGAAGATGTTAGATTGTAAAATAGCATCATGATCCACACTACAATTCTGTAATTTCATGATTCTGATTAATTTTATGAATTTCTCATTACTGAATCCGTGTTCGTAACTCCAGTTGCAACTATGTCCATAATCTTCCAGAAAGTTAAACCCAACCCATTAAACTTTCTTCTTAAAAGACGATACACAGTCAAATCTTGCAAAAATCACCAGTTCTGGTTAGCTATTGCTTTAAAATAAATCATCCCAAAATTCACTGATTTTAAATAATTATTGTAATCTGTTACAATGCTGCTGGTTGACTGGTATACCTTGGTAGTTCTCATTTGATATCTTGTGTACTTGCAGTCAAATCACGTTTAGGCTAAAGTCATCTGAAGATATCTTCAATCACACTTTCAGTGCCTAGGTTGAGATTGTGTGATATTGTGATATGTCAGAAGCAATACATATTTGGTCTTTGTCCCTGTTTCAGGCAGAGTTGCTAAGACCCTTGACATTTTCTAAGTGAGGAGAACAATCAAGGTGTCATTTGTTATGTTAATGATTTGACTTTTTGGAAAACACCTAAGGATGAGGGCTTGTGGCCTAAAAAACTATTAGAGGGTTGGAACTTCCAGCCCCACCTTTTGACCTCCCTGGAAGGAAGAGGTGCTGAAGGATAAATCAATCAGCAATGGCCAGTGATTTACTCAATCAAACCTACATAATGCAGCCTCCATAAAAACCCCAAAGAATTTGGTTTGCAGAGCTCCTGGGTTGGTGAACACATTGAGATACGGGGCAAGTGGGAGTCTCAAAGAGCATAGCAGCTTCCTACCCTTGCCCTATACTATGCTCAGTACGTCTCTTCCATCTAGCTGTTCATGAGTTTCATGTTTTTATAATAAACCAGTTATCTAGCAAGTAAATGTTTCTCTGACTTCAGTGAACCACTCCAGCAAATTAACCAAACCCAAGGAGGACATCCCTAGAACCTTTGATCTGTAGCCTGTCAGTCGGAAGCATCAGTGACAACCTGAGCTCACAATTGGCATCCGAAGTTGGGAGGTGGACAGTCTTGTGGACTGAGACTTTAACCTGTGGGATCTGATGCTATCTCTACGGAGAGAAATCAAAAGTTAGTTGAATTTTAGGCCTTCTAATTGTGTCAGAGGACTGTTCAGATATGTGGTGGGGAAAACCCCCATGAAATGGAATTGGTGATCAGAATCTTAAATGGGCAGATACATGCTAGCTGGCCATCTCTCTTACTGGCCTTTTTGTACAGCTAGGCTGGTCTTCCCAGCAGCATGGAGATCTCAGAGGATGGACTTTGTTCATGGCGGCTAGTTTTTCTCAGAGCACATGGTCCATAAGACCTAAGAGGAAACTGTAGTGTTTCTTCTGATCTAATCACAGAAGTCACACAGCATTAGTTTTACAATATTTAATTGGTCAGAGCAATCATAGAGCAGCCCACTTTCAAAAGATCAGAGGAATAGACTCCATTTCTCCATGGCAGAAATGCTTGCTTATAGAGGGATGGAAATGGTCAAGAGCATCTGTCTTGGAAACTATCACATCTTTCTGAGCACAGGCTCTTTCCAGTGGAAAAGAATGTTATTTTCTAAACATCAGCTCCCAGTTGGAGATACTGACCAGATACAATAAATAAGGGGCTGATTATCAGAACAGAGGTTCTAAAATAACCATTTTTAAGGCTTATGCTCTCACTCACCTCTAACACATTGTCTTTAAAAATACTAAGAAGCTGGCATATCTGATGGCATACTATTTTGGCCATGCCTTTTCCCATCTTTATGCTATCACTTACTGTTGTAAGAAATAAAAACTCTACCAATCATATAATTCTTTTCTTACTTTTTGCTTCTTTTCTCACATCTCTACTTTAATTTTGATAATTCTATAGAGCTCAGAAGCTCTCCAGTCTACTCTAGAACAGTGATCTTCACACTGGTTATACATGAACCCATGGTGACAGAGAAAGACATTCCATTGGTGTGTTTGCACCAAGAGTTTCAAGGGAACTCATTTCCATATCCTCAAGCTTCAGAAATTTGCTAGAATTGATCGAGAATGAAGCAATACTCACAATATTCTTTCTCTCAATTTACCAAAATAAACAAACAAATAAAACTTTTCACCCATACCAAATCTTACTTTGTTGTTATCAAATCATCCCTGGGTTGTAAAATTCATCAGGACATCAAACAAAGGAGAAATTGAAATATTGGCTTAAGGAAAATATGTTTTAATATTCCATTTAGACAACATAAATTCATAAGACTTCTTGTCTTTTCCTACCTTGTTATATTTCTATGTGGGAGAGATGAGCTTACTATTAGAATATTTTAACCTATTTGGGGAGCTATGTAGTTCACAGAGCTGAAGCTACAGGTTAGTGAAGCTGATTCTTTGAAATATAGTTTAAATGCATTGAGGAAATGCCACATTTTCAAAGTACATTATATGAAACACATGTAAAACTTTTACACAATGTATTACAGATATTTTGTAATACTTTTACACAATGTATTACAGATACTCTGTATATTAAATACATAGTTAAAATTGATTTTATCAAATTATATAATGAAAGGTATCCTATAGTCATTCATGTTTTATCTTATAATAGTTTCTAGCTACTATAAATAAGATGTATTAATCTAAATTCATAATGAAAATATTTATTTAATTTTTTGTTCATTCATTTCTTAATTTAGAGAGAGCGCATGTGTGAGTCATCGGGGGAGTGGGGTATCGGGAGAGAGGGAGAGACAGAGAATCTTAAGCAGCCTCCTGCCCAGTGTGGAGCTTGATGTGGAGGTGTGATTTCATGACCCTGGAGATCATGATGAGCCAAAATCAAGATTCGGACATTTAACTGACTGAGCCACACAGACCCCTAATAAGAAAATATTTAAATATCAACTTAAAAATGTGTAGCTTATTAAAATTACTTTAGGCATTATATGAGCAAAATAAATGGGCTATCTTTGCTCTATTATCTGTTTTATTTA
The DNA here is from genome assembly GCF_902655055.1 of Lutra lutra. Taxonomy (NCBI): domain Eukaryota; kingdom Metazoa; phylum Chordata; class Mammalia; order Carnivora; family Mustelidae; genus Lutra; species Lutra lutra. The sequence continues at coordinate 100,877,884 of NC_062280.1, forward strand.
TCAGGCTTTGTTGAATATTTGCTGTTAGTTTGACTTTACCACTGCACTGTAGGTCACATTACTGCAGGGATAATTTATATTTATCATTGCTGTATCCCAGATGCCTACCACAGTGTCTCACATTTAGTACACATTTAATGAATGTATTGAATGCACATATGAATGAGTGGATAAACGAGCAAAGGGAAAGATATATAGGATACAGAGGTGGTCTTTCCTTACTTAAATTTGTATTGATTATTATCTAAGCTACATACTGCAGTCCTTTTTGATGTTTCATTCCTTTATCATGCTGTTTTTACCCATTTTCAAAAGTACAAGACATAATAACTGAACAGTGTATACATGGCATGTTACTTAATTTATGATTTGATTTTTAAATAACAGCTTTATTGGGGTATAATTTACATAGCATGAAGTTAACCCTTATAAGTTTCAGTGTAAGATTTAGTGGTTTTTAGTGTATTCACAGAATTGTGGGATTATTACAACTAATTTTATATATTTCAGCACCCTAGAAAAAATATCTGATACCCAGTATGATCAGATGTCTCCCTCTAGGTAACCACTAATCTCTTTTTGTTTCAGTACAGTTGCCTCCTCTGGACACTTTGTATAAATAGACATTTTGTATAAATCATGCAGTATGTAGGATTGGCTTCTCGTATTTAGAATAAGGTTTACACACTCTTACTGTGTAACAAGACTTCAATTTTTTATAATTGCTGAACAGCATCCCATTGAAGGGATATACCACATTTTCTTCACCCATCCACCAGTTGACGGGCATTGGGTGGTTTCCACTTTTTCGGGTGTTATGAATAAGTTGCTATGAGCATTTATGTCCAAGTTTTATATAGACATGTGTTTTCATTTCTCCTGGGTATATACTTAGGAGAAGAATTATTGGGCCCTATGGTAACTTTCTGTTTAACACTGAGAGACTGCTAGGTGTTTTCGAAAGGCTGCATGTATGAGGGTTCCATTTTCTCCATGTCCTTACCAACAGTTTTATTATCTGCCTTTTTGATTAGAGCATCCTAGTGAATTTGGTGTTGATTTGCATTTCTTTGATAACTAGTAATACTCCATATCTTTCCCTGGACTCGTTGGCTTTATAGTATACCTACATTGGAGAAACAAATATCTAGTCAAATCTTTTATTCATTTTATTAAAATTAGATTTTGTCTTAAGTTATACAAGTTCCTTGTATATTCTAGATACAAGTCACTCATCAGATATATGATTTGCAAATACATTCTCCCATTCTTTGAGTTGTTTTTTACTTTCTTGGTGGTTTCGTTGGTAGCATAATTTTTTAAAATTTTGGATCCAGTCCAAATGATCTGTTTTGTTTTTATCACTGAGCTTTTGGTGTTATATCTAAGGACACTATTTGATTTGTAATCAGCCTTGTTGAATATCGATATCAACCCATGCCATCCTAATTCACTTGCTTTGTATGGCCCCCCTCACTTACAGGGCAAATTCTACAGACTTCCTCAGACCTTTGGTTAGAACTGCCATGGGTTTTCTTTAAAACAGGCCCAAGTCTTTAAAAGGCTAGACTTACCAGATATCCCTTTTCCACTGTTCAGTTGAGATGCACAGGGACTTTGCAAAAATGATTTTTGCTTAAAAAAAAAAAAAAAGGAAAGAGCAAAAGAAAAGAAGTAGATGCAAACAAGAAGAGAGGAAAAAATGTAGAAGATAAAAGGTGAGAGTCTCATCAAACAAAAAATGCCTATTTTAAGATAAAACCCAGTGACATCAGAAAGCATAGTGTATTGGGGAGAAGGAAGTAAGGCTGGTCTTGTGGAGGACACGGCAGCTGTGGAGGATGGAGGTTCTTCATTGTTACCCTGGAATGGGATTCTCAACTGACCAAATGCATTCCACTCCCTCAGGGAAACCAGATAAAACAGAGCAAAAAACAAAGCAACAGGAATGAAATTAATTGTAATCATTTGATTCTGAAGAGCTCTTCTTCTCACATGTTAATGTGTATACATCACCTATTAAAAATGCAGGTTCTGGTTCAGCAGGAATGGGGTGGGGGCTTGAGCTACATGTGATGCTGAGGCTGCTATTCTGTACTGTTCCTTGACTCTCAGAGCTACAATGGGCAGAGGAGAACAATGTCATTCATTCCTTCAGAAAGGGAGAAAGTCTCACTTTTCAGTCTGACTCTGTTTATCGAGATGATCTTTTTTGTATGTGTTCAGATTTAAAGGTCAGATCTGTTTTCTTTTCAACAGCTGCTTGGGAATTGCTCATCTTGCAGTTCCTGTATGGGGTTTGATTACCTAAGTGGATCAAAAAGCTACAAGATAGCTTGGAGGACAGTCCTTCTAATAGCATCCAGGATTCAAGGGTTCAAATTTAAAAGGCAAGCTTGCAAAGGCAACTTTGGATCAGAACTCTGGTCCACTTGAAAAAGGAGAGCCCACAAAGTATCTTGTTCCAGAACCCTGTGGTCATGTGTGTGTGCTTGCATGGCGGGGGAGGGGATGAGATTTAGATTTTAGACCCTGCCACAGAAGATCCCCCAAGAGAGAAGGCTGTCCTCACATGTGCCATGAAAGCAGGCATAGGCCACTCTAAGCCCGGACTATAAAATCAAAGAAGTCTGTCCTTGGTAACTACTCAGGCAGACAAACTGTCTGACAAACTGTTTCAAATGTCTAGCATATTTTACACATACTGTTGATGTCCTGGGGGACAGAGACTGACAAGTTCCCATTCACAAAAGCATACAGTTTGATGAGGAGACTCTCAATTAAATAGACAACTGCAACATAGTAATTAAGGTGGTACAATACAGTTAAGCACAGTTTGGAGAAATGTCCAGTTCCACTTCTGGAGACAGAAAGCTCAGGAACAATTTCTCAGAAGATGTGATACTTGAACTTGTCCCTTCCTTTCTCTCTTCCCACTCCCACTCCTCCCAGTGCCCTTTTGCAGCCCAAGAACCCTCTTGTTAAGAAGAGAGAGTCTAAGGAAACTCCTTCACCTGGTATTACTGATGGTGACATATCTTCCAATACTTTGTCCTTTTCACCACTGAAAACTATTCTTAAAATCAAAGAATGAATTGCTAATAATAAAGCTTCACCTGTTAGGAAGGGAGACTATTTGGAGGTCAAGGCATCTATCTTAGAATCCTTAAAACTGCACAGCTGGATGACTGTGGCCATTTAAGCCTGAGCAGACCATGAAAGCCCTTCCCCGAAGCAAGAGGTCTTCCGCAGAACTGAGCTCATTTACTTGGCCAGGCCTTGGATTTCAGGACTGGGGATGAGCATCAGGGAAATGCTAACTGTGTATTCCCCTAACTACAAAAGAGCCATTTGTAGAAGGAGCAGATACTTTCCTCCTCTGGGAGAGAAAGGTAAACCATGTCTGTCCTGTGTGGACAAACTGGCAGGTGACTTAATGTAGAATGATGCCTCTGGAGGAGAAAGGTGAGCCCTCAGTCACCAACTTCAGGTCTGAAAGGCTGCGCAGTGTAGATGCAAAGATCGGGGGGAGTTTGAAGTGACACCAAGACGTGATTATTTTAAATTATTTTCTTCTTCAGCCTGAAGAAGATAAATTTCTTAGTAGCATCCCAGGCTAAAGTGTGAATACATGAATCCAACTGACGCTGTATTAGCAGCCCTGGAAACTGAGTTTGTCTCTCACTTGGGAATGGGTAACTGGGCAACATGGTTGGAGTAGGCTGAGGATAGAAATCTGCTGCTGCCTTTTTTTAACTTCATGTCCTTGGATAATAACTCAACCACGCTGCATGTCAGGGTCCTCGGAAAAAAAGAAGCAACGTTGTATTGGTTATTTGTATATAAAATACTAAAATCCCAGTTAAATTTGAATTTCAGATAAGTAACAAAGAATTTTTTAGCATAAGTATGTCTGAAATATTGCATGGGGACATAAAATCCATTTGTTGTCTCTCTGAAATTTAAATTTAACTAATCACCCTATGTTTTTATTTGTTAAATCTGCCAAGCTTAGAATCAGTCAGGACAGTCTAGTTTAAGCTCCAGTAACGTTTAACTCTAAAATCTCAATGGCAAACTTCACTAAAACCCCATTTGTGTTTCCTTCAGAGTGCTCCCTGGACCAGCAGCTCCAGCATGAGCTAGAAAGTTTAGAAATGCCAAGCCTTGACAGCCAAACCTACCAAATCAGAAACTCTGGGGATAGTGTCCCACAATTTGTGTTCAACAAGCCCTTCAGATGATACTGATTAAAATCTAGAACCACTGCACACATTTTCAGAATATCCAAAGGCTAAGCATGTGACTGACCTGTGGATCAACAATTCCATTACTGGGCACCTCAGTGACTCAGTTGATTAAGCATCTGCCTTTGGCTCAGATCATGAGCCCTGGGTCCCAGGATCAAGTCTCACATCGGACTTCTTGCTCAGTGGAGAGTCTGTTTCTCCTTCTACCCATCCCCCCTGCTTCTGATCTCTCTCTCTCATGCTTTCTCCCTCAGATAAATAAATAGTATCTTAAAAAAAAAATTCCATTACTAAGTTCAAGAAAGCAAAAACAAAATAAACAAACAAAAAACAAACAGCAACAACCACAGCAAAGAAATTCCATTACTAAGTTTATACCAAGAGAAACGAATGCATTTTCTAGCAATATACATGTATAGAATTATCATAGTTGCTTTATATATAATAGCTCAAAGCCAGAAGAACTCAAATACCCATCAAAAGGAAAATGGATAAAGTGTAGTGTTTATACCATAGAACACTATATGGTAATAAAAAAGAACAAATTGCTTATATGTTGAACAATCTGGATGAAACCCACAGACATTTCGAGAGAAAAAAGAAAAGATAGAAATGAAAATGTTGTATGTATTTTTATTTATATGATGTCCCTAGGTCAAGTAAATCTGATCTAAGGTGGTAGAAATAAAAATGCTGATTCATGGGGTGTGGATGGTGGTCATATTGATGGGGAAGGAACATGAAGTCACCTTCAAGGTGCTAGAAATATTCTACCTCTTGATCTCATCATGGTTATACAGGTGTACTCATACATATAAATACTTATACATATAAATTTATAGACATGTACAGAGACATGTAAACTTAAGGTGATTGTTCTTTATGTATGTTTTACCTCAAAAAGAAAAAAGAAAATATAGTTACAAATCTTGGTGTCTAAAACAACAAAAATTCATGTCTAACTCATACTACAGGTTTTTAAAACCTCCATTCAACTGACTTGACCCAGCTAATCACTTGGCCACACCCACCTTCAAGTGGACAGAGAAGTGTACTCTTCCCAGAGAGAGAGATAGAGCAAGATATTTGTGAGCAATCCTAATGACATTAACATACCTCCACCTTGGAGTTCTTTGCATATTTGTGTTTATTCATTCTCATATTCATTTATCCAGCACACATTCACTGATGACCTGTTATGAACAAGGCACTTTTTTAGGCATGTGGGTGGGATAAAATAGAATGTTCTTGCTCTTATGGAGCATATATTCTAGTTAGAAAAAAAAGGACATTACAACATGATTTAATTAATATTATGATTGATGCAATGGCATGTTGGCTGCTATTGATGCAAAATAAACATGACTTTTTTTTTTTTTTTAATTCAAAGAAAAAGGTGAAGAGTTTTATTGGAGCCTAAGTTAGGACAGCTGCCCTGGGTACACAGTCTTCACAAAGAGAAGTGCTCTGGGGGAGGAATATTTGGTGCAGGGTTATGTATGTTTGTTTGTTTTTATATATAAAGAGTTACAAACCAGGGCAAAAGGCATTTCATAAAGTTGTTGACTTTATCTTCTGCTTTTAGTACATGTAAGGTTGTGTGCTTTTAATCTGATGGGAATCAGTGAGGTTTTTCTTCTTCTTATCTTTATGTTCAGAATGCTCCTTTTTGGTTATTTATTTATTCTTTAATGATGCAGATGTACAATGTGTGTTTGGGGCAGAAATAGAGCCTGTGTTTTGAGGTTTTGCTGAGTCATTTGGATTGACCTTGGTAAATGTTGAAGTATAGCTTCCCTGGGAGCTCAGAAGTAGGCAGAGCCCTCTAGAATGAAAAGATGAGAAATTCCTTTATTTTATTTACTAGTTATCCTCATCATTTTCTTTAAGACCTAGTACCTGTCTTATAATCAGACAGCACCCACTGAGGTTTGTATGGCGCATTCTGGACCATCCTTCCCCATCCTTGACAACACTTCAGCAGCTCCCATGAGTCAGCAGCAGTTCCATAGATGGGACTGAGTCCTACTGACCAAGCCAACATTGAGATTCTAAACTGCAGTCGAAGCTGAATGAAGAGTTCAGAAAAATCAGACAGACACAAGCACATCTAACGGGTCTTGACATTCACTGCCAAAAAACACACGATCCACCAAGTATCCTAAAGAATTGACGACGTTTGCAAATGGGGAAGGTAAAGAAGCGTGAAGCTGGAAAACCACTAACAGCAATGACAAAATAAACCAAAGGAGGAAAGCCGTAGGATAGAAAGTAGCCAGAAGAATATCGAATACCTAGAACAGATCTTTTCAAACTTGGTTCTGCATCAGAATTATCTGGAGGGCTATTTACTCGGGTTGCTGGGTCATATACACAGACTGTGCCATTCAGTAGATCCAGACAGAGAGCTGAAACTTTTCGGTTTTTAAGAATTCTCAGGTCTGGCTGATTCTGTTTGTCCCTGGGCACACTTTGAGAACCATGGCACTAGAAGAAGAAAATGGACAATCAAACTGCTGTCCCTTCCCTCTTACTATGAACAAGCTGTTTTTATTCTCAGACAAGAAACTGAGAAGTTCTGCCCACCGCTGCTGTTATTTGTGCAAACTGCACCATCAAGACCTAAGGATACGGTGGCCATGAAACCTCTCATACTGTCCTGGGTCTTCCTGAAGTCCACGACCAACACATTAACTTAGCTACTGTTTTCTTACTCATTCACACAAAAACCTTGCTTTTTAAAATGTATTTGTTAGGTTTGTTAGGTTGACATTACAAAGGACAGCTCGCTTTCCAGGCCCCACAAGCTGGAGGTGGGTCTAGTTCTAGAAGAGGACACAGAGAGCATCATGGAGGCCCTTCCTGTAGCGGGCGCTAGCGCCTCTAGTGGCGGGCGGTCTGGGAAAGGTTAGTGAAATAGTGGGCTAGAAGAGTGGAAAGTAGCCTGGCACTTTTCTAAGCCCTTTTTTTCTCTAAGATCTTACAAAATAATATTTGGCTCTTTTCTCTAAGCTCTTACAAAATAATATTTTAATGCATTTTTCCATTAGTCCTAAACAACTGACAAATTATCACGTTATTATTATAATCATGTTCATCCATGTGAAGACATTTTTGGAGCCTTTAACAAGTGCCAATTATTGGTTAAGATTTTGGAGATTCACAAATGAGTGAGGTAAATCTACCATGGGTACTTAAGTTACAGGCATTTTTTTTTTTAAACCTACAATCTTCTAATGATGTCACTTATCCCCTCATCATCCTCTCATTGAAGTTCCTCTACTCTGGTTACAAGACATTGTTTTACTCTTATCTCTCCCTACTATCCTAATCAATATGCCACTTTGCTGGCTCTTTGCTCTTTCTTTCCTCTTGTTGAAAAGAAAGATCCCGCCATTGTTTTAGACCTGACTCACCCTCATTCATCTGTTAAAGTCCATATCAACCACCATTTTACTGAAACCTCTTACTTCACTGCAGCCCAGAGTCCACACCCACACTCTCTTTAAATTTCTTTAGCACTTAACGCGTCCATGAGACACTTAAATATATGCACTATTGAATTCGTATTGAGCCATGTTATGTGTAAGTGGTACACTCACTCTGCAGTTTCAACTCATCAGAATTACAGATAAGATTTGCTATCCCTTCATAAAATTGTCTTTCCACAATAGTGTCATTTAAAGTTAATAATTCTTAACAGGCACTTTATGAGTGTAATCTGGTGCCTGGCTTGAAGGAATAGACAAATTTAGCCATTCCCAAACAAACTTTGCTGATCGGAGGTAATCACTTGAGTTGTTTAAGTGTGTGTGTGTGTGTGTGTGTGTAAGTCCCAACTGCAGGCCAGCTATCTGAAGATTTCCAAGTAATGTGGTCTGAGAAGCCATATTTTAAATAAGAGCTCCAGGGAATCTTAGGAAGAAGCAAGTTCGGGAACCTCTGGGCTGCATATTGGAAATATCTAAAGGGCTTATAAAAAACATCAATATCCCAGAATAATTAACTCAGAATCTCAGGGAGTAAAGCTCCCCTGGCATAAGCATTTTTAAAACCCCCTGAGTGTTCCTAATAGGCAGCCAGGGTTGAGAACTACTGCACAGTCTAATTTCAGACAATCAGTAAAAAGAGGAATTTGGCACAAAACTGTGTCATGTATGTTTCTTCCACAGGAGATGTGGGGAGAGGGCCTTTAGATTAAAAGAATAGTAATTCCAAGTCAATTCTATTAATATAAGTAATAAATATCCATTTTGGAAAAATTGTAATATACTAAGTACTACAGAAAAGTAAATAAGCCACACATCATGCCAACATTCAGTGCTGTGGTCTATCTTATCCTAGCCAGTTTTACAGATAGAGGAAAGCTAGAGATTTCTTGTTCTATTGGCATTATTGGTAAAAAAAAAAATTAGTTTTATATTTACATACTACTTTAACATGTTTTCCTGTTAACATAATGTATGTATTACATATATATTATATTTTCTGTATATATATATGTGTATATATTTTACGTATCATTATATTTTCCCAAAATTTAATTTTAAAAAATGTTCACCATTAATGAGTATAAGAAGTTGCTTAGCAGAAATATTTTGTTTCCATATGTTTTCCCATTATTTATAACAGCAACGTAAATATTTTATACATATGATTTTGTACACACCATTGGTTACCTTCTAGTCTTATGACAGAGCTTACTTCTGTATTATATAACCTGTTCTCTATCGCATAATAAAACATGATTATTTCTCAAGTAACTAGAAGTAGCTTTCTGAGTTAAGAGGTGATCATATGATTCTGAATTTCTCTTCAGAAAAATGATGGCAGCTTACCAAAAATGCTGGAATTACGTGTAGCCATTAACACGATTATTGATAAACATATTTAAATGTTGATTTTTCCAGGCAAAATTTGTGCCTAGTTGTTCAATTTGCATGATTAAGAGCAGTGACTTTGAATATTTTTTCCCTAGGTATTTCTCTAGTTATTGCTCTTGACAACTGCCTTTGCAACCCCACACACTTTTTTTGGGAGGGGAGTGATTTTTCTAACTCATTAATTTGTATGAGATCCTTATGTTGGATAACTTTATTATCTCTTTTTTCTTTAATCATGCTTTTTCCCTCTTATGCTTTTTCAAAAAAAAAATCTGTTATGATTCAAAAAAAAGAACCCTTTATTCAGTCAAAGCTATCTACTATTTCATTCAGAGCTCTTGATTTTGACATTAGGCATATCTTTCCTAATCCAAGTTCAGATAACTATTTGTTCACTTACTTTTTCATTCTCTTGTAGCTTCTTATACAGAATATAAATCTCCATGCATGTCAGTGTGTCTATAGAAATAGATACGGGTAGTGTGTACTTTTAATCCTTCTAGAATGTGTTGCAGTAAATGATCCACTCATCCTTTTGTTCATTTTAGGAAATAAGTATGCATTTCTCTCAGTACCAATTTAAAAATAGTTTTACTTATTCTAATTTGTGTCCTACCTTTATCATATACTGAATTATTTCTACATTTGTTTTTCCCTCCATTTTCTACATTGTATAATTGCTGTCAGTCTATTCTGGCACCCATTTCACACTGTTTAAAATATTTCAACTCCATAATGTATGCGAACACCATTTAGTGCAAACCCTACCTTATTTGTCTTTTATAATACATTTGAACAATTTGTGCTACATCCAAGATGCTATTTATAAAGATAATGAAAGGTGAACCTAATATGGATAAAATCCATGATAAATTTCAACTCAGATCCATTAGAATTTAATGTAATTCAGACTCTCCTTTTAATTTTAAAGAAAAATATTTCACTTTGTCCTACTGATATTTTATAAAGACCCTGGAATATGCGTTTAATTATCTTAGAATAATTTCTATATTTCACCCATTTCCCCCTCCTCTCTGCTCTGGAGTCAACTTTACAAAATATCTTAATTACATCTATGTCTCTACCAGATGTATTAGTAACAACCACCATTTTGCCATTACAAAACACCACAGGCTGGGTAACCAGAAAAGCAGAAATTTATTTTACCACTGTTCTGGAGGCTGTAAGCACAAGATCAGGACACCAGCATGGTTGATTTCTAGAGCTCTCTTCCTGGCTTGCAGAAGGACACCTTCTCTCACTGCACCTTACATGGCTTTTCCTCAATGAATGTGCTTGGGGACAGAGGGAAGGAGGTCTCTGGTATTTCTTTTTTCAAGGACATCAGTCCTATAGCATCAGGACCCCAAACTTATGATCTCATTTAACTATGATTACTTCCTTAGAGGTCCCATCTCTAAACATAGCCACGTTGGATGTTAGGGTTTCAACATATGAATGTGAGTGGGCACAAGCATTTAGGCCATAATACCAGATCATTCTTAGTGAAGTCAGTTTTGCTTTATATATGAAATGTAACTCATAGCAAAATTTTCTGGAATGCATTATTGCATACATTGAGGTATGTGGTTCTGTAGTGGATCACAGAATTAGATATCTATCCAATGTATTCTAATTGACACCCATGTAAAAGACTTACCAGTGGTCTCTTGTGACGTTTAATTACTTACCTTGCTTATATGTTCTGCCAATTTATTTAAGCTTATTTTAATCCCAGGAAGTTGGGTAAACATTTGTAACATATGTGTAAACAATGAGTTCTGAAATGCCTTCCTTCTAGAAGCATGAATAATCAAAAGGTTAATGCAAAATCTAATACTATCCTTTGGGGATCAAGCTAGTACCTATTACACTGTGAAATTCTCAGAAATTACCCTCTTTCACCAAGAAGCTTAAACTGCTCTTTGACACACAACCCTTTGGATGGTCTGGTTCCTTGTGTGCCAGTTGATACATAATCAGTTAGAGGCCAGACACATGTTTTATTATAAGAGCAAACAGAGGGGCGCCTGGGTGGCTCAGTGGGTTAAGCCGCTGCCTTCGGCTCAGGTCATGATCCCGGGGTCCTGGGATCGAGTCCCGCATCGGACTCTCTGCTCGGCAGGGAGCCTGCTTCCCTCTCTCTCTCTCTGCTTGCCTGCCTCTCTGTCTACTTGTGATCTCTCTCTGTCAAATAAATAAATAAATCTTTAAAAAAAAAAAAAAAGCAAACAGAGTACATCTGCTCTAGGGATCAGAGAGAGACAAAGATACAAGATTTGACAGCCATAGACTTCTGAAAACAGACTGGCCTGAGATGAACATTTTTGTGAGCTTGAGCAGTGAATGTTGTGACAGTCAGTTTACATCTAAATATCAGAATCTCCACCAGAGACCGCTCAGAAGAAGTGATGTTTTAATAAGATCCTTGCATGTTTGCCTCGGTTCAGCCAATAAGCGGTATAGCAAACCCCAGATCAAGGTATGAAATTTTGTCTTTACCTTGTGTTAAGGGAATATCAATTAGGTAGAAAAGAAATTAAAATGTCAGGGCTTGATAACATAGCAGTAAGTGATAAACTGATCTGCCAAGACAGCCAAGCCATTACGTTAACAATATTGTGCATTACCATGACTTGTGTTTACTTCTGTGCCACACACACATTTTATTCTGCTTGTGCCTTCGAGTCTCTGGACTCTTAAAATGATGAAAAGCTGTAATTTTTCCTTAAATATATCTCCTAAGTCACTAATTACATTCTCTAGATGCTTACATCCTTATTCATGTGACCATTGCTTGTATATTACAATGGGACTATTGTCAGCTGAATAATCTAGCAGTAACGCCCAGGAAAGGCCACACACCCTCATTGCTAAATCACATTACTAGATACTTTTTTTCTGGGAACTTATTTTATTGACCACTTGGGGAGGGTTCAATTGGAAAGGTGCTAAATGGGAATCCAAATATTTGCTCCTTTTTCTTAAGCAAATTTAAAACTGTTTTGCTGAAAAGCATTAATGATGCCTGTGGTTTGTGTGTGGTAACAAAGGATGAGAGGACATCAATGTCTCAGGGTTCCACCTGGTTTGGCACCCATCCTGTTGTCAACTGCCCATTCCAGAGTGTTTGCTGAAGGGTTCAGATTTTCTTTACTGCTTCTGAGTTCTTATCTTCTTTTGTGTCAATTAGACATCATTCGGTTCTAAAATCTAAACACCAAACAGCTCCAATGTAACCTCTCCATGAGCAATCATGGTTTATTCCATAAATGAACCACATATTCCCTGGAAATTAGTTATTCCTTGATTGTTGCCAAGTCAAGGAAACGATTATTTTCTAGGTATTACAGCCTAGGGGATACACAAATCATAAGCCTAAGAAAATTATTTAAACTGTCTGTAGCCTTTCATGATACTCCAGATAATTCTTAACCTTTGAATCTGGGGAGAATATGGTTCAGTGGTCCTAAAAGCTGCTGTAATATATTGTGCCAGATGCTAAATTCTTTTTTTTTTTTTTGAAGATTTTATTTATTCATTTGACAAACAGAGATCACAAGTAGGCAGAGAGGCAGGCAGAGAGAGAGGGAAGCAGGCTCCCTGCTGAGCAGTGAGCCCGATGCGGGGCTCAATCCCAGGACCCGGAGATCATGACCTGAACCGAAGGCAGAGGCTTTTACCCACTGAGCCACCCAGGCACCCCTGGATGCTAAATTCTTGAGATTCATTCAATGTCATGAAAATACATTCTTTTTTTAAAAAATGATTTTATTTATTTATTTGAGAGATAGATCACAAGTAGGCAGAGATGCAGTCAGAGAGAGAGAGGGGGGAGAAGCAGGCTTTCTGCTGAGCAAGGAGCCTGATGCAGGGCTCGATCCCAGGACCCTGGGAACATGACCTGAGCCGAAGGTAGAGGCTTAACCCACTGAGTCACCCAGGCGCCCGAAAAGACACTCTGAACAGATGAGAAATAGCTGTCAAGCACTTATCATCTACACCAAGTAATAGACTCAGTGTTGATAAACACAATTCTGGCTACTGAAAAGGCAAAAAGGCATATTCCATAGCTGGCATTAGTTATTAAGCTTGTGTTTATTCTGCTACACCTGTGATGCCCCCTATGAGGGAGCTGAGAAATGGGAGGGTTCCAGAAAGGCCTTTACAGATGGACTTTAGAGACAACATGCAATCCCAGATAGAGAAATGTAGCTCAGATGACCTTGGTTCTAGGTGTTTTGTCAGATCAAAGAGTATGATATTGCTACACCACTGCTGATTGGTTTTGACCAGTTCAGTTGGTCAGTTCCATGGGGATAGGGGGATTAGAAGACTGAGACCAGGAGAAATGAGCCAAATCTTTTGATTAATCAATTGGTTATTTTTCAGAATTGTCTGGCCTATCCATAGACCTCTACAGCTAACTTGGGCCCTGCTGCTGGGGTCAGCCTGCTCTTTTATGCCCCAATCCCAGCATTATTTTCTACAGACATTTCTAAATTAACTGACTTACCCCTCATGCAGCTTTTGCATCTATGGCTCTGGTCAATCTCTTTAATTATAAATACGTGTAAACACACTCCTTCCTAGACTGCTTAATACAAATTGTATATGCTAAAGACAGGTCTTTCATGGGCATTTAGATTTTGAAATATCATAGTAAGTTATGTTTCCTCAAAATTAGGAAGATAATTGAGTTAAATTGAAGTAATTATTTTCTTTCACACTCTAAAATAAGCCTGGTTTTTTTTAACACAACTTAAATCACGAATATGATAGAAAATATAGAAGTTCTGGAAAAGATTTTAAAAATCAGCCATCACTCCAGAGAAAATTGTCACTAAGGTGTTGCTATATTTCCTTTCATTGGTTTTAGAAATGTTTAAGACTATAATATGTGGAGGGGCGCCTGGGTGGGCTCAGTGGGTTAAGCTGCTGCCTTCGGCTCAGGTCATGATCTCGGAGTCCTGGGATCGAGTCCCATATCGGGCTCTCTGCTCATCGGGGAGCCTGCTTCCTCCTGTCTCTCTGCCTGCCTCTCTGCCTGCTTGTGATCTCTCTCTGTCAAATAAATAAATAAATAAATCTTAAAAAAAAAAAAAGACTATAATATGTGGAAAATCCTCCCCCCCCGCTGATTACAATACAGTTTATAGCATAAATATTTCTCCATCTTATTATTTTGTTTTCAACATATTATGAGTATGCAATATTCCATTGTGTTTGCATGCTATAATTTATTTACTTATCTTTTTATTATCATGATATGGTTCTATAGTAAACAGTTTAAGGTATAAAATTTTTATTAATTTCAATTTCTGTTGAATAGTTTTCTATGAGAAGACTATTTTGTGTTTGTGCATTAAATAATATTCTTGGACACAGGTGGAAATTTGCTTTCTCCTGCATATGTACATTTGGGGAAAAGATAATTTTCTTGGTATTATTAATAATACAATTTATAATCATATTTCTCGACACTTTACTGTTAATAATGTGATTCATTATCACACCAGTATAGTGATATGTATATAGTAGTGTATATGGTTCCAACTCAACTTTACCTATTACTGGTTTTGAAAACTTGTGTACTTTGACAGGAGCATAATGGCACTTTGATTTCATTAACACTTCTCTTGCTCTCATATCCAAATTTGCCTCACAGAATTGTTAGATATCTATACCTTATTTTTAAAATCCATTATTGTTTTCATCCTTATTTTTTGACCTACAATTGAAGCATTCCTTTCCTTACTGTTTTTTAAATTATATTTCTTGTTACTCAACCATGGGAAATAAATAGGCATGATACTTTGTATCAGGAATCATTTATCTCATGACCTGAAAGTTTCTGGAGCCTTCACATGGCCTTACAGGTGCTCCTCTTTCCACTGGAAATGTATAACACAATAATGGCCACCACTGTATTCCACACAGGTTTTTACTAGGCACCTTATGTATACTGTCTGGTCTAGGCTTTGCACCGTACAATAGATGTTCGGGTTGAAGGAAGTTTAATAACTACTGGATATTTCATTAGATTTGTATTTTTTAAAATAATTTTTTTTATTAACATATAATGTATTATTTGCCCCAGGGGTACAGGTCTGTGAATCGTCAGGCTTACATACTTCACAGAACTCACCATAGCACATACCTTCCCCAATGTCCATAAACCCACCACCCTCTCCCTACCCCTTTACCCCGGCAACCCTCAGTTTGTTTTGTGAGATTAAGAATCTCTAATGGTTTGTCTCCCTCCTGATCCCATCTTGTTTCATTTATTCTTTTCCTACCCCCCAAACCTCCCACATTGCCTCTCAACTTCCTCATATCAGGGAGATCATATGATAATGGTCTTTCTCTGATTAACTTATTTCGCTAAGCATAACACCCTCTAGTTCCATCCACGTCATTGCAAATGGCAGGATTTCATTTCTTTTGATGGCTGCATAGTATTCTAATGTGTATATATAGATATATATGTATATATATGTATAGATATGTAGGTATATAGATATATATATCTTCTTTATCCATTCTAGATTTGTATTTTGGGATTATTCTTATCCAGTGTTCAAATCAAGAGTTCATTAGCTTACTTAGGTGAATTTAAAACTCCTGCCCCCTCTCCCATTTCAGTTTTGTTGTTTGAGGAGTTTTTTTTAAAGATTTTTAAAAATTTATTTATGACAGAGCAAGATAGTGAGAGAGGGAACACAAGCACAGGGGAGCTGAAGAGGGAGAAGCAGGCTCCCCGCTGAGCAGGGAGCCAGATATGGGGTTCAATCCAGGATGCTGGGATCATGACCTGAGAGGAAAGCAGATGCTTAAGGACTGAGCCACCCAGGTGCCCCTGTTGTTTGAGTGTTAAACCAACCTTAAATTCCTGGATAAATTCATGTTATTCACTTTTGGTATATTGATGGATTTCGTTTGCTAATATTTGATTGGGTATTTTGTTTGTCTCTATGTCAGTGAGATATAGGGGATTGTCTTCTCATATCTTATAAGGGTCTTATAAGGGATTGGCTTGCCCTGGCTAATCATTGTGTTAGCAAGTGTTTCCTCTTTTCTTTGGCTTTAAGAGTTACATAGAATTGCTACTGTTTCTTCTTAAATGTTTAGGAGGACTTACCAAGGAAGACTTGTAAGTCTGTAGTTTTCTTACTGGGAAAACTTTTAAATGTAAATTTGATTTCTTAAACAAATCCGGGAATATTCAGGCATTCCATTTCTTGTGCCTGCTTTGGGAAGTGGCGTTTCTCAAAGAATATGAGCATTGCATCTAAATGTTCAAATATATTGCACTAGTTTTGTCTATCTGTTTAATCACTTACTAAAAGTATCAAAATATTCAAGTGAAATTTAAGAAGGAACTTTGTCTTTTAATCCTCAGTTGTTCCTTCATATGTTTTGATGCTACTGAGAGATCTGTATATATATTCTCATTATTATATTTCTTTTTTCATTAGCTCAGTTTATCAGAATATAATATCCACTTTGATATTGCCAAGTTTTTCTTCTATTTTTCCTGATAAGATGATCATATTATCTTCCATAATATTGAGCTAATACACATTTTTCCAATTAATGAATCTCTTCTTGATATTATTTAAGTGGATCTTTTATAAAATTATCTGAAATCCAATCTTTATATTCATAAGGTAGATTTCAGTTCTAATTATGTAGTCATTGTTATTGTTAGCTTATTTCAAATAGTGTACCTCTGTGCTGTGGTTTTCTTTCATTTTTATTTTCCTTTGGCTGACATTAAAATTCCATAAGTTATTTACTTCTTCATATTCTCCATATTTCTTTGTTTTTTGCTGCAGTAATTTCTTGAAAATCCTTTCAAAGAGGATTTTAATAAGATGATGTTTCTGAACCTGTGTAATGCAGAAAACCTCTTTATTTTTCAAAACTGACAATTCTGATAAACATATATTTTAGGTTCAAAGTCATTTTTTTTTTTTTCCAAACACATACTTCTTTGTAAATGTAAGTATTTTCCCTCAGGAAGTTTTTAGAATTTTCTTTTTCTTTTTTTTTTTTTCTTTTTGGTTTTGATGTTATTAAATTTAATTTGGCTGTGTTCCCAAGTGTTCCCACCCTCACCCACATCTCTGTGGTTCAGTTTCATTAAAAAACAAAATTTAACTGAGCAAATTTTAAAGATCTTATTCATGAATCAGGCAGCAACCCGTCTAGTGGGCAGAAAAGAGCTCTGAGGAGCTGTACAAAATGAAAGATGTTTATAGGCAAAAGGGAGCAGGACAAGGAAGTTACACTAGCAAAAAGTGGATTTGCTGTGACAAGGTCACTTCCTTCGAGGGAGAGCAGGGGTCTACTGAGCAAATTACCTCACTAGTGCTGACCAGGTGATTCCTGACAACTGATCTGAGGTCTCATTTCTGTGAGAGCCAAAACTGTAATTAAGTTAAGTCCTGGCTTGTTGACATGAGGCTTAGCATAAGTGACTCCATTTGGAACTTGCTGTCTTGTTTTTAAGAGTATATTATGAACCCTTTTAATGTGTAGTCTTTGTTCTAAAAAAAATCTTGGTCATTGTTTCCTCAAATAGTCCTGTCATTATTTTTTCTCTCCTGGGACTATTATTAAATGAATATTAACATTTCTCCCTATATCCTTTGTATCTCTTACATTACCTTCTCTCTCATTATTTATATTTCTTCATTTTTGCCTTCTGGGAGAGTTCCTGCCCTTAATGCTTCAACTTACTAGTTTGTTCTTTAGTTGAATTCAACTGGCCATGTTACCTGTCAGTAAATTAATTTCTCCTTTTCCTTATACTCATCATTTATCTTTGGGTTTTCTTTAAAATTATTTTTACTTGATATTTCCGATACTGCTCTTTAACTTTCTAAGAATATTGATACTGCTTCTGGAGATTTTAGGAAGAAAGTTAAATGCTTCAGGTCAAAAGGCCTAGAACATCAAAATATGAACTAAGCCACTTTCATTTTTCCCTTCTCACCCACCATTGACCATCTTTTTCCCTTGGGATTTATTTATTTATTTTTTTTCAATCTTATCCAGTACTGTTGTTCTTCCACAGAAGGAAAGATTTTTGCTGGAAGCGTATCTGTATCTGTTAACCACTTCCCACCCCAGCTGGGCTCTAGGGCTTCTTAAACTTGAGCGTTGATCAGAGTCTCCTGGCAAGCTTGTTAAAACAGATAATTTAGTCCCACCTCAGAGGTTTTGGTTCACAAAGGGCTCTAGTGGTTGGGGTTCATGAGTTTGCATCCTAAGGTATTACCCTCAAGTTCTTTGTTTGGAGCTGGGCTAGTCTTAATGCTTTTACTTCAGTCTGCTTTCTCTTTTTCAGTGCTAGGGAAAGAGGCATTGATTTGCCCACTGCAATGATGAGTGGAGGTGGGGGAGAAGGAGGAAACAACGTGATAATTCTGCCCCAGCTTCAGCTCTGGACCACTGCATAGTTTCTACCATGTAGATACCCAATTATCTTTAATCTCCCCAAAAGACTTTTCACAGTTTTAATGTGAGTATCTGCAGTCCCTCAAATTCCTTCATTGTCTGTGGCATCTCCCTGTAGAGTAGATTTCAGTAACCTGTGTTGGTTCATCGTCTTTTCAGAAATCTGAAGGTTATTATAATTTAAAGGAAATCCTGAAGGGGCGCCTGGGTGGCTCAGTGGGTTAAGCCGCTGCCTTCGGCTCAGGTCATGATCTCAGGGTCCTGGGATCGAGCCCCGCATCGGGCTCTCTGCTCAGCAGGGAGCCTGCTTCCTCCTCTCTCTCTGCCTGCTTGTGATCTCTCTCTGTCAAATAAATAAATAAAATCTTTAAAAAAAAAAAAAGGAAATCCTGAAAAAAGCCATTGAATGACATATGCATATATCCATATGCCATTCCATTACTTTGATAATCATTTGAATTTAAGTGGCCTTTCCTAGGTATCTATAACTACAGTAGTATAAATTCAACCCTATCTTGTCTACATCAAACAATGTATTTCAATTGCATTATTTCTTTCAACATCTTTGGAAACCTTTTGTCATTATTGTCAAATTGCCAAAATGCCCTATGTGAGCAAAGAAGCAATGATTTGAATGTTTTTGAATATAACACTTTGAGTAATTTTTAGAGTCTAACATCTGTACTAAGAAAACCTGAGTTCTTTATCCATACAATATGTAGATAGTACCCTGTTTAGTTACTTGAGTTCTAAAAGGACAGTATTAACAAAAAAAGAGATACATTTCTCCAGAGCCTGAATGACTTTGCCAAATTGGTGACAAGATTTCAAAAATTAAAAAATGTTGGAGTCTTTTCAAACACCTGAAAATAAATGACATGGAAATACAATATATGACAATGAGACAGATGGGAGCTCATATCTGGTAATGAGGGTCCATAGACTACTTATTTGGTGGGTTGGACTAACATTTACATTTATGTCAATTCTATGGATTATAAGGAAAGCATCTCTTGTTGGGATGACAATAGCAAGATACAATGCTATAATGAAATCTAATTGTTATTAGCTATTGCACTGGAATGTCAATGAGGAGCTGCTTTGTTCAAAAGCTGGCATTGGCAAAGTTATTAAATTGGTTGGTTCATCAGGGAATATAGTACATTAGTGAGGTATTCAGCTGTGACTGAGTATATGTATTAGAAAGCATGCTTTCATAGGTTTCCAACATCATAAATCAAGGTAAGATTTAGTATGAAACACTCACAGGAAGGGGAGATCGTATATTTTATAAAGTTTAGCTCAAGTAAGCTAAACCTTCAATCATATTTGAGTTAGTATTTCATTTTTATAATTTGCTTCAAACTATTGTCATGTTTATTTTATCTGGTTCCCATACAGGAAACCTTATAAAGAAGATGAACATGATAACTGAGTGATAAAAAGGTGATCCCTGCAGATTTCTATTGAGTTTCCAGTGTGCTTGATAAATAGTGGTTTGTTTGTTTTTTTTTACTTTTAATTATATATGCTTAAAAAATGATCATAGTCAACCAACTTTGCATTTATTTCCTAGGGTGCTTCCATAAGTAATTACTCTAGGTTATTAGAAGTAAATCTAAATATTATAAAATACCCTAAGGCTACTCTGAAAATGAAGGGTTTTAATAATGAGAGGACCGACATTTTTTAGAGTAACAAAATAAGAGATTTATTTTCTTATACTATTCCAGCTCAAATACCTCCTTCTTTTACTTTTATCATGTCTTCCCTGGTTTTTCCAATCTGAATTAATACCACTATTTTGGATTATATTACTTTGCTTTCCACTTATTAGAGCTCTGGATCTATTGGCTTATATTAGAGTTTTTACATACTCATCTCCTCTACTGTTCTGTTTCCATTGAGAATAGGGAGCAGACCCGATAAATTTCAATACGACCTTCTCTTTCCCCTAATATACCAACAGACACTTAAAGTCTCAATATTTGTTGTAAGTAAATTGACATTTATATGACATTAATAGAGGACTTAATACAATCTTATCAAATATGTGTTTGGCTTAGCAATAATTATTACATCAAAACTGTATTCCTTAAATATTAATTGGTATAAGTAATTTACTATGATTAGAGATATGAACATATTAGTTACCAAACCAACATACTAACAACTCAATAGAAGATATTTTGGGAGGATTATAAAATCAAGTAAATACATTCATTATATGTATATTGTATATGATAAAGTTCCCATGGGTCAGTTTTTAAAATAAGTGTATATATATAAATTATAGTATTATATAAACATGCATATATATATAGAAATAATATAAACGCACTTACAAGAAACATACCCATACAGAACAAACTTTGTGTATTTAGCCGTATGTCCCCATGCAAGTACACACAAATACACAATTCCTGTAGTTTCCATATAAGATGTAACTATGTGAAAAACAGTGTGGTACGCTAGTGTAATGGCCACAAGATTTGAGAATTGAGTTCTAGACACAGCTGGAATAATAGTCCTTTAGGAAATTAATTTTCTCTGTTATTAAATATCTTACCTTGTAAAACTAGTGTATGAAACTCTCTACCCTCTAAAGTACCTGTCTAAATGGGAAAGTCCGGTCTGGCCCTAAATATACCTAAAGCTACTATGATACTAACATTGTGCTAGGAACTCTTGGCTGTCTGTGTATATGGACATGTGCATGAGGTCATCATGGGTAAAGGGATAGTAAGATAGGAAATGTACAAGATACACACTGTCTTTAAGGAACAATAATTTTGCTGGTATGTATCTATGTGCACAGAACTTGCCCAGTGAATAGCTATGACGTGCCTCATGTCAAGCATAGCCTTTTAGGATTGAGACTTAGAGGTTAGAAAGAGTCATTCCTCTTCCTTGGGACCAGGTAAAGCAAATGAGGCAAGGTAGAGTTGGCAGAGGTT
Organism: Lutra lutra; assembly: GCF_902655055.1. Taxonomy (NCBI): domain Eukaryota; kingdom Metazoa; phylum Chordata; class Mammalia; order Carnivora; family Mustelidae; genus Lutra; species Lutra lutra. The sequence continues at coordinate 100,899,439 of NC_062280.1, forward strand.
TTGAGGGTTTTTTGTAGTTGTTATTGCTGTTTGTCCTATGTCTCTGTAGGTTATTGGGAGACAATACCCAGGGGCCCAGCAATCCAAAATCTTTTATAAAACACATGAAAATCTTAAACAATTTATGCAAACTTAAAAAAGAAAATTCAATCCTGCTTAAGATAATAAAATGATAGAATTGTAGACCTACAGGGAATATCTGCATAACTTTAGCCCAGCAGTTTCCAAAGTCTGCACTATGGGAATTTTCTACTCAGTATAGCAATCTTGTGAAGCACTTACTTAAAATGACATTAATAAAATCTTTTTCATTATATTTAAAATTATAATTTATAAAGGGCACAACTTCAAATGAATTGCTAACACAAATTTTAACATATTGGGCACCAGCGATATGACTGATGACTTTTGCTCAGTTTGACTTTTTTGTCTTCTGAGTATGAAGTCTTCAAAATAAAGCTTTCCTTGCTCGTCCATCTATGTGTATGTACGCATGCACATGTGTGGTTTGTTGTATTGTTTAGAAAGGTTGCAATTCAATATCGGTATTATTCCAAATCAAGATCTCCACATGTGTACTTCATAAACTTATAAAGACAAATATTCTTTTATAGCATGCGCATGTCATACTTAATTGAGTTCTAGGTAGAGTTTGAGAACAACTTTTTGGTATGTGCTGTAATTAAAATTAATAAGATACTAAGACTATATTGCAGAAAATGTTAAGGTTTATTATTTAGTATATTGTGGTTCAGCCTTTGGGTTTATAATGAATAATGTGATTTGTTTTGGAATTTTCAAGAAACAAAACTCAAATTCTAGAATCATTTAATTAAAAAGGTAATTAATTACAAATCATATTGCAGCTATTTATTTATACGAATCATGATTTTTTAGAATTGTCCAACCAAAGCAAAATATAGAAATAAAATATTTCATGATGCTGTTATGACTTTTACTGTGATTCACAACTTCTGATTTTGGATAGTTGTGATTTACAGCTTTTTAAATTTCGAGGTTATTATAATAGCTTCATTGTTTAGTTGAATGCTTTTAAGTAAACATGTAATAAATTTGACACTATGCGATGACTTTGTAGTTTTAAAATGTTGCTTCTCTGTTTTACATATTTGAGCTTCATAAAGGGAAATCTTTTTTAAAATGTACTCAATTAAAAATGTTTCTAAATCACTGAATGAAGTCACCCTGTTCTTCCTCTCAACCATGTTAGAAGTAAACCAACTGGTGTTCAGATGAGGAGGAAACTCTTGCAAAGACTTCTACAGACTAGTAGACTAGTATTTTTTTTTTTTTTAAGTTAGTCAAGGTGTTATTTTTTAACAATTTTGTTGAGATATTATTTTCATTTGATATAATTCACCCATTTTAATGTGTATAATCCAGGGCACCCAGCTGGCTCAGTTGGTAGAGTATGTGACTCTTGATCTCGGGTTTATGAATTTGAGCCCCACTTTGGGTGTGGACATCACTTAAAAATAAAAATCTTTAACAAAAAAAAAAAATAAATAAAGTGTACAATGCAAGAGTTATAAGTATATTCATAATCACAAATATTCTCTCAGCTTCTATGGAACTGCCTGTTCTGGATATTTAACATAAATGTGTGACCTTTTGTGTCTGGCTCCTTTGACTTAATGTTTTCAAGGTTTGTCCATGTAGCATATGTCAATACTCATTCCTTTTTATTATCACATAATTTTCCATTGTTACTGTATATAATATTTTGTTTATTCATGTATCAGTTGATTGTTGATTCATGTATCAGTTGATTGTTTCCACCTTTTGGCTATTATGATAATGCTGCTTTGAACATTTATGTATATGTTTTATTTGGATTATGGTAGAATTGCTAGGTCTCATAGTAACTCTATTTTAAAAGCTTTGAGGAACTACCAAACTGTTTTTCCAAACTGGCTACTATATTTACATGCCCACCAACAATGTATGGGAGGATTCCGTTTTCTCCACATCTTCAACAACACATGCTGTCTTACATTTTTATTGTATTATTATTATTTTTAAGATTCTAAGGGTTATGTACTGGTATGCCATCATGGCTTCGATATGTATTTCCATAGTCAGTAGTGGTATAAAACAGCTTTTCATGGGCTTATTGGCCATTCATATATCTTCTTTGAAGAAATGTCCATTCAGATCCTTTGCCCAATTTTAAATTCAAATTATCTTTTTGTTATTGAGTTCAAGACCAGCAATGTGTGAGAGTTCCACAAATCATAAATTGCAGTTGTCTTTTTTTTTTGTAATGTATATACCTCATATCTAATTAGGAAAAACAAAATTAACCAGGTGTCTGGTGCTAAGCAATGCTCATCATACAGGTGAATACCCAGCAAGAATGTATCAATTGCTCATACTCCTACTATTTGAAGATATATAACTCCATCTCTTTGCCAGCTGGTATTTCAGTGCCTTTCCAAAGGCAAGGTGTTTATTGTTTTATGAACTTTCACTCTAAAGAAGAAGGAAAATGAAAATGAAGATGTTGTTACTACGACTCTCATTCATGAAAGCCTATTTCTAAAAGAAAATTTTACAATAAATAATAGAGGACTATGCATTTAGACATCCCGTGTCTTTGACTTGCAGCAAGTATTTTGTTCATATGTACTTCTGTTGAATGAGATGTGATGGGTTATCTGTGGGTGTAACTGATGGAAAACTAAGGTATTGGAATACTGTCTGTGAAACTAATACTTTTTACAGCTGTTAATTTTACTCACTTAAGAAAATATAAACAGTTTTATCTTGCATTAATTTCAAGCACCTGGACCATGAGGAAACTAAAATATGATTTTGCATTTTTAACTTATACAGGTGGAATCTCATTATCTAGCCTCAAGACCATTTAAATGAAAAACCAGTTGCAATCATAATAACACTCTGCACAGTGGTGATGGGTTATATCCATACACTTTCTGCTCCAGTGAAATCCCATTTTAAGAAAATACTGTATGCTATTCACTCACTGGACATTCATTGTAATGGAATGTCATCTGTATAACCAATATGAATTGTAATCTTCCATCAGGTGGACATATGTTGAAGTATAGGTGAGTTTGAGAAAGATTCTATACGCTGTAACTGACCGATGTGTTTTTCTGACTGTGAAGCTCAAACAGGTTCACTGTGTAGCAGTGGTTGGTATCCTATCAAAAACAGACAACATTCTAAAAAAATATTTTCTGGTTTTTTTTTTGTTTTTTTGTTTTTTTACTTTTTTACATTTGATCAAACAATATCAAAATAACATAAAATATGTGACATGTGGGTGATATCAGTGATATATCAGATATCTGTGGTATCTGACTCTCTCTGTGCTTTCACACCTTGTAAAATGTGGTCAGAGCACTTGTCACAATGGATTTGTATTTTTGTGTGTGTTTGAGTGTGTGTGTGAATGAATGTATTTCAGAAAAACCTGAGAAATAATTAAGGGTAGAGAATGTATGGTTTATCTTCACTTTGCCAGCACTTAATACAGTGTCTGGCATATGAAAGTTTCTCAATTCTAGTTTATGAGTTCATTTACTAATGAACTAATGACTGCTTCTGAATGAATACTATTTCTACTATTGATAACTGTTATTTATTGAGTGCTGATTATATGCTGTGATCTTTGTCCTTTACCATATTAATCCCTACCTATATGCATAATATCAGTACTCTTGTTATCCCAATTTTATCAGCGGAAAAAATGGGAATCAGAGAAAATAATGCTGGAAAGAGGTCAAATATCCTTTCATCAAGGTGGATTTTTTGGCTTATTTTTGTGTTTGCATATTGGTTTGTGTGTATGCTTTGCATATGTCATTTCTTCAGAAAACATGATGGTAGCGAGTTAGGATCTAGGGTGTGTTTCAAGAATAAGTTATAGTTAGTGGGATTTAACCACATGAGTATTTATTCTATCCCTCATCTGTTGCTAGGGGAAGGAGAGTGGGAATGTACACGTGATTTTTGTAGTTCAAGCATCTAAGAAGAAAGATCACATCTTCTTTTATTTGCCTTTCTGCTACAAAGCCACATTACAAAGCTTGTCCAAAGTGAATACTCACTAAAGATTATTGATAGGCAGTCTACCTGCCACACATCGTCTTTGTTAAGTGAATCATAATGAAAAAACTTCAGGTTATGATGTCTGCCCTTTGAGAGAAAGGGAATTTAAAGTAACCACAGGCTTTGTCAGCCTGCTGGAGATATGAATCTCTTGGCACCTATTAGCATAATCTACTTATGGAAGAGACATAAACGTGGAGCTGAAGACCAGCAAAATGATTTGCTGGGCACTATTGTTGAGCCCTAATTTAAATCACTTGGTTTTCTCCATTATTATTCCAAAGCCTCATCTGAATCCTTCTGATGCTAAATGTACTTTATAGGGACAATATATTTTCATAACTTGGAAAATCTTTAATGTAAGATTTATATATCTTCAGTGAGATGGATGAGAATAATTACTTTGAGTCTTGTTAAGTTCCTTCGAGCAATGCTGTTACAAATTTGTATAATAGAAAGAATTAAAATGTCACAAGATATATTTCTGAGTATAACAACCTTAGCATTTAAAAACATTCTTAACCACACTATTTCTTTAAACAAAAAGCCATGGATTATCTTTGCATATATTTACACATGAGGACTGTATGGCTTTCCTGAAACTCTTACTTAACACCTGGAAACACTGAGACCCAGATTTCAGGTTCACTGGAAGTGTGATTGCTTTGCTTTATGTGGAGGCAAACATCTTGCAACAGTTGCAAGGGTACTGTAGTTTTAAACAGCCAAAGTGATATCATGCTACTGGTTTCTGAATAAACTTGACAAGAAAGGACACAAATTTCAGCTTCCATCAAAAGGAACTCAATTCAAAATGTATGCCATTATAATAGGTATAGAACCTTTTTTTATTTATAAGAAAGTTTTATGTCAAAGAAAGGTTTTCATTAAGTGCTATCCTTCTCTAAATACAGATGCTGAGACTTACATGCAAGGAAAGAGGTAACAGTTGCATAATACAGCATAATTGTATTTGCAATGAGGAAAGCAGCTAAAGTCAGAAATATTCTGGGTGCTTCATTGAACATTTGGATGCTTGTTGAGCTATCATCTTTAGAAATACATAATTTGTTGTGCCTGATGTCAGTCTCATTTCACTTACACTTAAAAATTCATTCATTTATTCATTGCATATTTGCTGATCCTATAGTGTGCCAGGCACTGATCTAGTTGCACAAGTGTAGCAGCAAACAGAATGTATAAAGACCCCTGCCCTCCTAGAGCTTATTTGCTAGTGAAGGAGATAAGACAAACAGGAAATCATAGCCCAGCATTTGGTCTTTACTCCATGTGAGATGAGCAGGCACTGGTGAGGTATTTGGAACAGAAGAGTGACACAATGTGACTCAGATTTGGTAGATGTTCTCTGGCTGCTTTGTGGAGTTCAGACTGAGAGAGAGAAAGAGAGAGATCACAAGTAGGCAGAGAGGCAGGGGGAAGCAGGCTCCCTGCTGAGCAGAGAGCCCGATGCGGGGCTCGATCCCAGGACCCCGAGATCATGACCGGAGCCGAAGGCAGTGGCTTAACCCACTGAGCCACCCAGGCGTCCCATGGAGTTCAGACTGAAGGAGAAACAAGGAGGCTACTCTGATAGTTCAGTGAAAAGAGTGGCTTGGACCAAGGTGGCAACAGTGCAAGAGGCAAGAAGCAATTCAGGTTGGCCATATGCTCTGAGGGTAGAGATCATAAATCTGAGTGTTGGTCAGACCAATGCAAAGAATTTAAAATACAAAGATTCCTTATGCAAAGAAGCAAGGGGAAAATATACTGGCTTCATTTTCAACTCATTTTATACATCCTCTCTATCAAAATTTCAGTATGGATTCTTTTATTTAAATCAAAGATCAAGATATGAATGCTATATCATGATAAATGTCCGGGTAGTTTTAATATGTGTAGATTTTCATTCTCTTCAGGTTATATTGAACTGTTTTGAGTCATGGAAACAGACCTGACTTTGCAGATGCCATGGTCATCTGCAGATTATAGCCACAGTCTCACATTATCAGGGAATTTCTTTGAGTCTTGAGTAGAGAGTATATGTTAATGTAGATACAGACATGTCAGTGGAAGATTTTTCCTTTCAGATTAAGGAAGAATAGTTAAGATTATTGTGCAGGGTAAGTCTGTTTTAGTTTAGGCAGCTGAAGGGTCCTAATGGTGCCTACACAATAAAGGAAAAGAAAGTCAACAGATTTCTGCCACTGCAGATGTGAAACAAAGTTTTATTTCATAGTTCCCTTAAGAAAACTGAATTTATGGCAGGATAAGGGTCTAGGAATGTGTGAAGTTAGATGTTGAGCAGTTGAAAGAAAGGCTATTTAAGATTTACTTTGACTCTTTTTTTTTATTAACATATAATGTATTATTGGTTCAGGGGTACAGGTCTGTGAATCATCAGTCTTACACAATACACAGCAATCATCATAGCACATACCCTTCCCAATGCCCATCACCCAGCCACCCTATCCCTCCCACCTTCCTCCCCTCCAGCAACCTTCAATTTGTTTCCTGAGATTGAGAGTCTTTTATGGTTTGTCTCATTGGAGTTGTATCAATAAGGAAAGTGGAGAATGAGAGTAATATAAATGACTCTTCTAAATTATAAGAACACTTTTTCTCATGATGTATTAAAATAACAAATTAGTAGAATTTCATATATTAATAAAACAGGTTTGCTTCAAGTGTAAAGATTTTCGTAGATTCATTCATTCATTCACTCATTCATTTTTCCTGTAATAGAAAGGGCTAAAGAAACAGAGGTTTCTTTAGGAAGAATTTAACTTTAAAAAATGAATAAAGATCCATATGGCATTTATTATCCCAGCAGAATGATGTTTATAATGCAACGTTGGATCATTCAATGTACAAGCAGAGAAGCAGAACCACTAGGAGATTGTCTTTGTGTCTGTGTGCACATATATGTATGGATATATATTAATATATATATACATTATGTGTGGGTGATATATATGGATATATATGGATTATATGAAGATAGACTCTTTATATGCAGATCTCTATATTTGGAATCTGTATATGGAATCTCTGTATATAGAGTCCCTATTTAAAATCTATATGTGTATATATCTGCAGAGGCCAGAGTCCTTTGTGACACCCTAAACACTCACCTGTCCCAGGAGTCAGGAAAGCTAAAGAATTCAGGGGGTAGGGAAGTGGTTGCAGGTACAACTGTTGTCTCAAGGCAATGAGGGGATAGCAGGTCAGTGACGTGTGTGAGCTGCTCCTTCACTCCTGCTCTCCAGATCTCCCATGAGAATCTCTAGTGGTCCTTTATAATTGAAAACATAGGAAAGAAAATTCTAGAAAATGTAGTGCAGCCTAGCCACATGTTTAGCCGTGTGGGAACAAGAACAGAAAAATTAGGCTCAAGTCATAACTTCACTAATTAGAGGATTTGCATGGAGTCATATAACCACACTGTGCTTATTTCCTTAATCAGGAAAATCTGGTTAATAACGCATAGTTGTGAAGATTAACGTAGATGCCGTGTGGTAAACAGATTAAAACAGTGCCTGATTCTGACAAGTGAAAACACTGATTTTACTTATTTTTTATTTATTTTTTAGTTTGTTTACTTATTTGTTTATTTCCTATTAAAAAGGCAAAGGACATAATTCTTAAATTTTTAATAGTAAAATAATATTTTTTTCTAGACAATATGTAAACTGGAGTTAAAATATTCCTGAGACTCATAAAACATCTCAGTTTAAAAACAATTGGGTCTTTTATTAGTAAAGTTAAAATCTCAGATGAGAATTTTTCAAAGTATGACTAATATCCAAACTATTTTAGTAAATGGTACTTAAAACTACAACTTAGAGATCTTTGAGGGAATCCAGATTTATCATCTTTTCTGAAAAAAAAAAAAAAAAAAGATAAGGAGAATTTGTTGTGAGAAAAATGCCTAAGGAAAAAGTTAAAACCCACGGATCCAGTCTTTAGATTGAATATACAAGAAGTGGGTTGGTGGGGGGTTGTTTGTAACACACATACAACCAGAGATGTAAAATTTATATGCAGCACTAAAACACCACATTATAGATTCTCTTTTCTCCATAAGGAGGCTGATGCTCTGTGCCAATGTAAATAGAGTTATTAAAGTTCTTGGTGCAGCAAAAAGCAAAGGAATTCAGAGAAAGTGCTGTCCTCAGCTCTCACCTGACTGCCTCAGCAGGTGGGCTGAACTTGAGAGCCCACAGGAATGACCTGAGTTTTCCAAGAAAGCAGTGAGGGGATGATTTAACCTGACAGTCTTGGTCGCAAGGGGTTTGCTAAAGATCAAATCCTGAGGACCCAGCAGAGCTGGATAGATAAATGAGTAGTGGAGGGTGTAAAGCAGAGACCTAGCAGAGCTGAACTAGGGCAGGGTTTTTTAGAGGTGAAGCTAGTTCTTTGTTTTAGTCTCTGTGGGCCCCTGTAACAAAATGCCATAGACTGGGTAGCTAATAAATAACAGAAATTTATTTCTCATAGTTGTGGAAACTGGTAAGTCCAAGGTCAAGACACCAGCAGATTTTATGTCTAGTGAAGGCCCATGTCCTTATTCACAGATGGCCATCTTTTTGTGGCATTGCGTGGAAGCAGAAAAGCCAGCAGAGGGTATGAGCATAGATGCGCTCAAGATGGCCGTAGTGGGGAGAGCTCTTTGCTGAGTGCTTGTATGTTCTCAGTGGAATAGAGAACAAGGCTAATACTGAGAGTCTAAAGACATAGTAGCTGGTGAGAGAGTGAGGGAGAAAATGGACTAAAAGAATACGGCATATTGCCAGACTGCACTGTTGGCCCAGTGGAAGTCAGTACTGGGAAATTAAAGTGTCTCGGTCATCACCATCTTGTGCTTTTCTCAAGTTATCTATCTTCATCTGTGAAATGCAGATAAAGTGTAATCAGGGGTCTGGTTTTAACCAGGTATCTTATATATCAAAATAAGTGTAATGAAATACGGGGTTGAGGGCAAGGAAGTGAGAGTATATGCAAAGGAATGGGTATGCCTAATCATTTAAGCAGACAAAGAAGGAAAATGGAAAAAGGAGGGAATGTGGGGTAAAAAGGAAGGACGGTGAAAGCTGAGAGATCTGGACATCACAGATGTGAGGTAAAAGGCTTGGCTCTGTGTTTTCAAAGCTTCTTATTGGTCCTAAGGCCCATTGGTCTTATTCCATAGGCTACAATGTCTTCAGCTTCTTCTTATTCTTATTGGCACTGCTTTGTTTCAGGTTATCATAATCATTATTCCAGGGGCGTTTTCCTTGCCTCTAATCCAGTACTAATCAAAGTATGGTTCACAGACAGCAGCATGAGCATCACTTGGGAGCATATTAGAAATGCAAATTCTTAGGCCTCAATTCATGCACGCCAAATAAGAATCTCCAAAAGTGGGGCTCACTTGATTCTTTATGCACATAGCATGTGAAAATTACTGCCTTTGCAGCAAGGGCATTCCCGAACAACTATCCAGGCCATCTTCCAAATAAACAAACCTCATTATGTCATGTTGCCTCTCAAATTTTTTCATTGGGTCCTCTTTACCTAAAGTGTAACACCTAAAATTCCTTACTTAGTCTATTTCCTTAACTCATCTTACGGTCAAGCTTTTGTTTTCCAATGTCTTCATGCCTTAACCTCTGCTATTCTGTTTGCCCTGGGTGGGCTTCCCTGTCTTGCTACACAGCAGAAACAAATATGATTCAGTCTTCATGTGTAAGCTGAGACCTTCCCTGGTTCTCCTATGTCAGCTTGGGTGACCTTCCTTCTTTGCTTCCATTGGACTGTCTATAGACTTCTGTTTTAAGAGGCATCTCATAATCTCACTATTTTTTGCACTTATTACTCTCCTCTAGAAAGAAGGGTCCTTGATGGTAAGGATGTTTCTCTTTTATCTTCATAGGGCAGCATCTAAAACAGTTATTAGGCATTCGCTCTATATTCTCGAAGGACGAGTGACTGAATGAGTCATTCAGTCAGTCTTCACTCACTCAGTCAGTCTTCATTCAAGAGTGAAATGGTGTCTGAATTCCGATGCTAAGCCATGTCCACATCTGATTCACAACGACTTATTATGTGGTATGCACAGCCAGAAATAATGAACAATCTGTTTTTAGAATATATTTCTTTGTACCAGGCCATTTATAACTGTATTAAATAATAAAATATTCACAATACTTTCATTCTTCATGTGTTAAATCCAACATTTACTAATTTTTCAGTAAGACTGTGTGATTTGAATGAATTATTTTTTTCTTGAACTGTATGGAATTTGTTCCAAGTATTCAGATTCTTTCCCCAAGAGTACTCTGTGCTCCCTAGAAATATTTGCCTATTCCTTTGTCAGGGCAATACAACTAGTCTTGTGGCTGTGTAGCAGGGTTCTCCAATTTGACCAATGATTGAAGCCACGATAATGACACCATAAATTTCATGTTCTGGACAACTGAGCCAACCAGGCCCATTCAGATTTGTTATGCAGTTCATTTCATGGAGCTATACTAAGCAAACACTTTATTGTTAATCTCCAACAGCTGGGCCAACTGACACATTTAAACAAATGGTAAGATATTCTTAGGCATAGGAGATATAAAATGGCAAAATGATTAATTTTGGAATATCTATATCCAATAGCATAGCTTAAGTTTTTTTTTTTTCTCATTTAATGTTGGTGAATTAATAAAATTCTCTGACAGGTAAGCCATCAAAGATTTTAGGTTTAGTTCCAATACTTTTGGCTCATGTAATATACTTTGCAAATAGTAATGCAGACCCATATTAGGTTTGCATTATTACAATAGATGCATTACTTCTTTAAGAAATCAAACTATGTAATACTCTTGTTTTAAAGGCATCTGTCAATTATGGGGCAAGTTCAGATTCCTAACTGCAAGTACAGAGCTCCCAAGTTACCCACACTTCTGTCCAATTTGACTACAAACCCAAGGTTTCCGTGACTCCCCCCTGAAATTCAGTTATTTGCTACAATGGCTCGTAGAACTCAGGGAAAGACTTTATTCATTATTATTGGTTTATTATTTAGGATATCTAAAGGATAAAAATGGACTTCCAGGGGCGCCTGGGTGGCTCAGTCATTAGGAGTCTGCCTTCGGCTCGGGTCGTGATCACAGGGTCCTGGGATCGAGCCCCACATTGGGCTCCCTGCTCTGCAGAAGCCTGCTTCTCCCTCTCTGTCTGCTTTGTTCCCTCTCTCGCTGTGTCTCTTTCTGTTAAGTAAATAAATAAAATCTTTTTAAAGAAATGGACAGCCAGATGAAGAAGTACATAAGAAGAGGTCTGGAAGATTCTCACGTGCAGGAATTTAGGGCACACCACCCTCCTGGAACATGTGTATTTGTTCACCAACCCAGAAGCTCTCCAAACTCCTTTGCTTGGGTTTTTATGGAGGTTTCATTACATGAGCATGGTTGATTAAGCCATTGATAATTAACCTCCAGCCTCTCTTCCTTACCTAGATTTGGGAGTGGGGTTGAAAGTTCCAACTCTTCAATTACAGTTATTTCCTCTGGTATCCAGCCTTTAACCTGGACTCCCTAGGAGCCCACCAAGAATCATCTCATCAGTATAAACTCAGGTGTGGCTGAGAGGGGTTCATTATGAATAACAAAATTTGCCCTTCTCACTCTTATTACTCAGGAAATTATAAGGAAGCTCTGTGCTAGGAATAGGGACAAAGACCAAATATATATTTCTTATTATATCACAGAAGCAACGATGGGAACCTTTTTTAGAGGTTTTGAACTACAGAGGTTTACTGATGAAGCACTATGTCAGCAGCTCAGACCCTATGTAGCTCAACCATATTTTAAAAGTATCACCCCCCATAAGGGTGAAAATGGTTTCCTATATTGGTAGTATTCTCATGTCTAAAACTAAATCTTTTCTATTATGCATTTGATGAAAGTTATATGTTATATGTTAAATGTTGTCCTGGCACACTGAAGAAAAACTGGCAATAGGGATACATCAAAGTCAGGCCAGATAATATCTAATCCTATAACACTTGGGATTATCATCATCAGGACAAGGGATAAAATCCAGGTTTCTGAGCTTTGTTTAAAACCATGGCAGCTAGGGGCGCCTGGGTGGCTCAGTGGGTTAAAGCCTCTGCCTTCAGCTCGGGTCATGATTCCAGGGTCCTGGGATCGAGCCCCACATCAGGCTCTCTGCTCGGCGGGGAGCCCGCTTCCTCCTCTCTCTCTTTGCCTGCCTTGCTGCCTGCCTGTGATCTCTATCTGTCAAATTAAAAAAAAAAAAAAAAAAATCTTAAAAAAAAAAAACCATGGCAGCTAAGGGTGCCTGGGTGGCTCAGTCAGTTAAGAGGTCTGTCATTGGCTAAGGTCATGATCCTGGAGTCCTGGGATGGAGCACTGGGTGGGGCTTCCTGCTCAGCAGGGGTGGGGGGGGGTAGGGAGGGTTTGCTTTTCCCTCTCCCACCACCCCTCCCCCTGCTCATGCTTTCTCTCTCTCTCTCTCTCCCCCTTCTCTCTCAAATAAATAAATTAAATCTTTAAAAACAAAAACAAAAGCATGACCGCTAACCAGAAACTTTCATATTCATTTTTTCTCTTAACTATACATATTAGCAAATATTTGGTTCTTAGTAGCAATGTATTAATGCAGCTTTGTTTACTTCACACCAAATTAAATTAGGATTTAGCAATAAATTGGTTCAATTTGTTTATTCTTTCATCCTATCCCAAGGTTACTGATCTCTAATAACTAGATCCCAGCCTTCAAGGAATTCAGAACTTAATGGAGTATATAGGCATGTGATAGATGGCTGAGTTAAACACAGGCTATGAAGCTAGCATGTAGGATGTGCATTTAACCCAGACTAGGAAGTTGAAGGACGGCAAAGGGACGGATTTGTTTAGGAGATCATTAGCATACAATAGACAACCCAACCTGATGAGTTGGACAATGATAACGTGCATTTTGGAAGTATAACCCAGATTTCATGGCTCAATATATATTCAGTTTGAATAAAAGTGTGGAATTTGAGTACTCCTGTGTGTCATACACTGTGGCCAATGTTTTACTTGTGTTAACACATTTAGAGCTCACAGTAGTTTCACAAAGTTGACACTCAATTGGAAAGATAAGGAAACTTATTCAAATTTTGATGTCACATTTGGATACCATAATTTATGATATCCTAACCACTTCTAAGAAATTGCATTTTATAGCTATATATTAATTTGCTAGTAAATAACCTATTTACTGATTGGGAAAAAGATAAACTAGGTTATAACCACATGGTACCACTAACGGTTTTCATACCCTCTTAAAACCGCTACCACCTACTCATTTATATTTTGAATCTGGTTTAGAAGAAATAAGGCTTCCTTCTATTATTAGAGCTATGGGTTTAGATGTAAAAACATCACTGGAAGAAGCAGCATATTAAAATTGATTCACACAGGGATATAAATGAATGTCAACCTTCGTTTAGTTTTCTGTGACTAAACAAAATTATACTATCTGTATTGTGAATAAAAAACAGAAGTTGGAGAGGGCAATAGACACTAAAGAAATGGAGAGGAAGATGCCATGAAGTTCTGTGAGAAACACAGAGAAAAAAGAGGCAGGGGTGAGTGAATGAAAATTTAAGACTAGTTCCTATTTTCCCTAAGACACAGCCTATTTAAATGTTTAATCTCTCATTATTAAAGAAGAAAACCAACCTTCAAAAATAGTTGTTTTCCTCAATTTTTTATATCTAATTTTCATATTGAGACAATCAAGTATAATTCATTCACCTTCAGACTAATAATTTGCTGCAGTAAAATAGCTGAGGTGCATTCTCTGGTTTAATCATAAACCCCTATGAAAATCAAGCTAGCAAACTTGGATTTACCGATATCACTTATCATACAAACACTTAAAAACAAAGTTAGGCTTCTGTGAATGAGTTGGTTCCTCATGGTTTATTCACTGTTTTGTTAAAAATCCCACATAGAATGAGATTGATTTAGATGGTAATCACACCTAATTCCTAGTTGGGAATCACTCCTTGAGCTTCACATTTTGTTCTTGTCTTGGAGATCACCAGGTTTGAACTTGCTCTAATTCATTTTCCTAAGAAATACTAGTTTATATAGGGCTAGGTCCACCTTCAAAAACAATTTGAATGACTTAATTTGAAGTTTAGGGAAATTCTGAATTTCACAAGTTTAATGTTCTGTTTTAAAGATTCACAAAGGTGGAAAATCCATGGCCCAACTATTTGGGAATTATACTCAAGCACAAATTTGATTATTGTATTTTATATAGTATGAAGGATTGATGTTCTTGACTAGTGAATGAATAACCCAGGGTGCTTTAGGTATCCTTATCGTACTCAATCCATCTGCACGTACACAAAAGACTTATTTATTCACCTAACTGAAATCTGGAGATATGAGGGGTCACACGCTTAATGGCTTCATCAAGTCAATGCAATTAAAGATTGACTACATTTCCCCCACAGTGTCAGTTTTGTCTTATATTGATTTTCCTAATGGCTGAAGGACAATTTCTATTAGCAACTAGGAATATATGTTTTCTTACATATATCTAAAAGCTGAGGGGAGAAAAAAAGTGACCCTATCTAGTATTCTAATTAAGGAAGGGTTCTATGATTTAACCTAATTGGATTATCTAAATCACATGTCCGTTTATTACTCACTGTGGTTATTATTTAACACTCACTGTGGTTTATTTAATATTCACTGTGGTTGGGGGAACATAGTTGTTAAAGCACATGGGCTCCATTAGGGAGGAGAAGAGATCTTGGGTTTCTTCTGGAAGGTAGAAGGGGTCAATATATGTTAATCAAACAACAAAAGTATCTGCTATAGAGCTCATTGCCAATTGCCCAAAACTCAATCAGGCTTTGTTTTGGTTTTT
Source organism: Lutra lutra (assembly GCF_902655055.1). Taxonomy (NCBI): domain Eukaryota; kingdom Metazoa; phylum Chordata; class Mammalia; order Carnivora; family Mustelidae; genus Lutra; species Lutra lutra. The sequence goes on from NC_062280.1 coordinate 100,914,457, forward strand.
TTTTTTTTTTTAGATTTTATTTATTTTTTTGGCAGAGAGAGAGCGCAAGCAGAGGGGCAGCAGGCAGAGGCAGAGGGAGAAGCAGACTCCCTGCTGAGTGGGAAGCCCAATGCGGGACTTGATCCCAGAAACCTGGGATCATGACCTGAACCAAGGCAGACACTTAACCGACTGAGCAGGCACCCCAGGCTTTGCTCTTCATTGCATTTTTGGTTTGTGACTTAGTTATTTATTATTAATTTTATAGTCAACATGTAGTAACATATATAATGATATTAAGGAACATATATAGTAAAATATAATACATGGCAACAAAATATAGTAATCAAATGATAGGAATTTATCCTAGAAAGACAACATAATGAAATATAGTACTGAATATATTAATACGTGCTGTTTTTTTGGTAAATATAATTTCCAACCTCTTTCTTTCCATGTATATGCAGGTAGAAGAATGACTAGATAGATATATGTACAATGAAATACAGAGTAAAGAAGTAATTTAAAAGTTGAGGTCATACTTAACAAGCTGTGTTTTCTAAGAAGTACAGTGGAGGCTATCTGTCCTGACATCCGTTTAAGTGACTGACTGTGGGGCCATAGATGTTCGTGGTTGGTAGGTACCTCTCTAGCACAACCATGAATTTACATACCTACCAGTTTAGCTGCCTGTCAAGAATGAGATAAGTTTATTCCCAAACCTGCTTATGCAGGTTATAGTTGTTATTTTGATGAAATATGATATAAGCTGATGAAACATGAAGTTGAAAATATATGAATTATATCTATGAGAATTAAATGGAATGTTTTTGAAAGATGTGTTACAACTAAGTTGTCAGAAATTTTTGTAGAATTAGTGTGGGAAAGGCAACTATAAACCATTCAGATGAAATTTAAGACAAAAATCTAGAAAGCTTTGCATTCAGACTATTTTGCAAACATTTTTAATGTTAATGCATTGCTCTTCTTTAAAAAAAATGAAATTGTAAATTGTAGAAAATATGGTTTCTACAATGTGGTATGATTATTTTGAAAGGAAAATTTTGAACTTCAATTAGTGACTATATAGTCAAAGAAGAAACATTCATTCTACATCAAAAACCTAGTGAACAGTGACTAGTGAAAATAATTTCTGGTTGACAAAAAAATGTTAAGATAAGTTTTTCATTCCCATTTTAACTTAGTATTTCTTAACCTAGTGGTTAATTGCTTTACATGAGAGTACTTTTAATTTTAAATTAGGAAATTAAAATCAATTTAAAATAAACCAAGTAAATTTGACTTAATGGACGTAAAATAATTTGAAAGACAAATTTTTTAAATTGTTGAACTTTACATAAATACTTTTCATTACAAGAACTCTGGAAAACTTCCTCAGGAATTTTTTTAAAATATGGTAATATTCTGTGTCTATGATTTTTCTTACCATTTTGTCTACGTGTTATATTTAAATAGATTCAAAGCTTACAACTCGATCTTCTACCATGGTGTCCCCATTTTTGTGTAATTTATCTCTTTGTTGAATTTCACCAGTGGGCAGTTTTGTGTTTTTTTGTTTTTGTTTTTTTTCCAAGAACATAAGCACAATATTCCCTGAAGGGGAACAGAATATTTGAATATTCCCTATTGCTTTTTTCCCCAATGACAATACAGTTGGAAATAACAGAATTAATTGATTTATACTTTCTATTTTGAATTTTGTAAGTAGATTTACATTGTCTTTTAGTAAAGAATATTTTGGTGGAGAAGGTTGGAAACAGACTATTTTTTTTCTCCCCTACAAATGCTTTTTTCCCCTGCCTACAGAGTAGTAAAATGTTTTCCTTATCTTTGAAGTTCAATAAAAAGTTTACTGAAATATATGTATATATATGTAATAGTTGTTCAGTGATAAATTTTCCTGATTATTGTGCCTACTTAGTTTGCAGTTTCAATGCTCCTTCATTTCAGGAAATTTTTCTACGATTTTACATTCCGTTCCATTTGTTGGATTTCTACTTCAAGGATAACATTAATCTCTATCTTTATCTTTCTTTGTCCCCTTTCCATATCTATCATTTTCTATTGTTTTGATTTCTCTGTCTCTTCTTTTGCATTTACTCTGATTATTTCCCTCCTTGCCAATAATTTGATACTCAAGGGCCCACTTCATTTATTACAGCTTCCATTAATTTATTAGCTCTGTAGTGGAGATGTTTTAACATGCAATTTGTTTTGATCATTTTTATTCTGCTGTTATTATTATAGTGTTTTTCCTTTTTTGTTGAATTCATATATATACTGTTTTTACCTTATGCGGAGGCCTCTTTCTTTGTTTTATGTCTTTTGTTTGTTCTGTTCACCTGAACACACACCCCATCCCTGCTTAAATATGTTTGCATAACTATCATGCAATTGTCAAAATCTTGTTTATCTTTGAATTGGGCAGCTCTGTCCATACCTTCTATTTACTTTGATACAATATGAATGAATTCTTCTTCATACTTTAGTCATCTTTGTTTTTCCCTTGAAACTATAATTTGGTAGATGTTGAATTTAAACTATTTTTCTACACCTGGGGTCATGAAGACAGGGAGTGAATGGGGAGATCTTGGATGAAGCTGAGATCAATTCTTGCTGGAGCCCAGAGCTCTATTCTCTTCTTTGAAATGATATTAAATGTTTTGAACTAGAGTCAACTCTCTTAGGTAGGCAACTCTTAATCCCTCTTGCTTCCCCAAGACAGCAATCCCTTTAGGCTTTTCCTATCTTGTCCAAATCCTACATAGATATGTAAAATTTTCCAATCCCAAGAAATGTTGTCATTCATTTTTTTTTTTAAGATTTTATTTTTTATTTTACAGACAGAGATGACAAGTAGGCAGAGAGGCAGGCAGAGGGAGAGGGGGAAGCAGGCTCCCTGCTGAGCAGAGAGCACAGTGTGGGGCTTGATCCCAGGACCCTGGGATCATGACCTGAGCCAAAGGCAGAGGCTTTAACCCACTGAGCCACCCAGGCACCCCAAATGTAGTCATTCTTTAAATTGTTCCTGCTAAAGTGCTTGCATTCTTAATACTTCTCTTTCTGAACTGGAAGATATTACTTAATATTAAAGTTCGGAGTACTTATCTAACTCTCTTTTTTTTCTCAGTAGTGCTGTACTCAGTTCTAGAGTCTTCCTTTCTGTACTTGGCTGCCACTTTTAGATGTTTATGATTATTTGCTGCTGGTGAATCTTGGCAATTTATTTTATATATTTTTTCTAATTTTTTTTTTAAATTTGACAGAGAGAGATCACAAGTAGGCAGAGAGGCAGGCAGAGAGAGAGAGAGGAAGAGGAAGCAGGCTCCCTGCTGAGCAGAGAGCCTGATGCGGGACTTGATTCCAGGACCCTGAGATCATGACCTGAGCTGAAGGCAGAGGCTTAACCCACTGAGCCATCCAGGCACCCTTGGCAATTTATTTTGATGGGTTTTGTGCTTTTTGCAAATTTGGAGGAGAGAGAGTTTTAAGTGCTTTCTGTTGACACCTTAAACTCCAATTCTCTGGTTTCCAAAGTAATCTGATCATGACAAAAATGAAATAAAGAGAAGAAAGTAAAAAGAATGAGGGTCTTAGAAGTTTTAGAATAAGTGAAAATAGCATGATGAATTCAGCAGTGGTTTGGGTCATGAACACAACCTAGGTAATGTTAACCAATAGAAATCTCTATGGTCATGGAAATCTGCATTGTTCGAGAACAGAATTCAACTGAGTAAATCTATAGAGCTAATTAGCTTTGTTAAGTGATTCATGAATCAGTCAGCATCTCATCTAGGAAGTAGAGAGGAGCCCTTAGTAATTGTACAAAATGGAAGATATTTATAGGAAGGAGAGTGGGACAAGGAAGTTATTAGCAAAAGAAAAGAAAGATTATTCCAAGCAAGGTCACCTTTCCTTAGGTGGAAAGGCAGAAGGTCTTATTAGGTAGATTACCTCATCTTCCTTGGGGGTATGGAGAGAGTCCTTGTGATAGTTTACCTTTTTGGTATTGACTAACAAATTCCTGAATGCAGGTTAAGCCTAATTCTGGGACAGGTTGAAACTGGAGTTGGGTTAGGTATTCAGCCTCCATGAGTTCACTTGGCCTGAAAGACACCATTCTGAGTCTGTGGTTTTCTTTTTAATAGTATCTTTCCTCTCCAATATGGTAGTCAGTAGCCAAATGTAGTTATTAAGCACTTGAAATATGACTAGTATGACTGAGAAGTGGAGTTATTCTATTTTATTTTAATCAATTTAAATACAAAACTGAATAGCCCTTGTTGCTAGTAGCTAATATGTGACCATATTGGAGAGATCAGCTGGTAGTTCTCACATTTTATATGCATGACAAGTTCCCTTTGCATGGATTGCTGGACTCCCCAACAAAAGTGATTTTCATTCAGTAGGTCTGGAATATGGCCAGCGATGATCATGTTTTCTGTCCAGGCTACCACACTTTGAAAAGCACAGCTCCAGATAACCAGCCTTTCTTTACAGGTTAAGAACACACCATTCATAAAACTGTCAGAGGAAAAGTACCAGTTCATGAAAAATGGTGATATTTAACATAGATCCCCAAGAATATCAGAACATAACCTCCAATAAAAGACAGAATACTACCCCTTGTTCTTTCTTCATAGAAAATAACTATCTTGAATGTGTCCCATCCCTTTCAATTTTCACTGCGTCTTATAGTGATAGAGTTTCAATCCTCCAATTCTGAGTTTGAGATTCAAAGACCTTTTAAAATAAGAATTACGTTGGGGCGCCTGAGTGGCTCAATGGGTTAGGCCTCTGCCTTCACCTCAGGTCATGATCTCGGGGTCCTGGGATCAAGTCCTGCATTGGACTCTCTGCTCAGCGGGGAGCCTGCTTCCCCCTCTCTCTCTGCCTGCCTCTCTGCCTGCTTGTGATCTCTGTTTGTCAAATAAATAAATAAGTAAATAAATAAATAAATAAAATCTTAAAAAAAAATAAGAATTAGGTTTATTTCCAAACACAAAACAATGATAGTGATATTTGACTATAGATAGATATTCAAATGATTCTTCCATGACATTGCTAGATATTTTATCAGTAAGTCAGTAAAGGCAAAGCTTTTGAAGATGGGCAATCTTTTCTTTCATACTTATGCATCGTCATCAACAATGTAGGGATTGTAATTATTTCCTCCCCTCACATCTACTCCTAATACACTGTTGACATTTCATGTTGCTGGACCATATAATTCAGTATGGCTCATCTCACATAACTAGGACACTTTGTCACGTCATACACAGAGACAAACACAGCCCTCTGTTTCCTAGATAAATAAAATAAAATTGGCAACATTTTATTCCACTGAAATAATCTCATCACATAGTTTTATTAGTCCAACAAATTATTTTTCACAAATCAGTTGGATTTTGGAGCCATTTTTCAGTAGTATTTTGCAGAGAGATTCATTCCAGCTCCAATATTTAAAATGGGGAATTTCTTTATCTCCCTTTATTGAGTGCTAACAAGGCACATGGGGAAGGAGAACCAAGATAATCAAGACAGCTATTTTGAATGTTTCATTTATAATTTTTTATCTTTAATTATAGGACAGAGCCCATCAGTTCTCCCCACCAATTTTGATGTTCTTTATCCTTTGTATTATTGATATTTCCCCCCCATCACATTTATTATTATTTGAGTTTATTGTTTAGTATGCTTTCCCAATTCTACCTATGGATTTGTACTCAATTATCTGGGATTTCTATCACTGGTTGAGTGAAGGTACTTGATCCTGGGTGGCAATTACTAAACAATCAGTCATACTTAATGTGTAAATATTATGGATATATAATCTCACAGTTTAAAAAACTTTTATTACAAAAGGTATATTTAACTCTGCAAAAGGTGAGAAGTAAGATTTATTTAGGGCACATTTTAAATTTTTGTGTATGCCTACATGAACTTTCAAGAATAAGTGTAAACAAAAATTTATTAGCTACATTGATAAATACATTAGAAAATTAGTAGAGAAGGGTACCTGGGTGGCTCAGTCAGTTGTGTCTGCCTTCATCTCAGGTCATGATCCCAGGGTCCTGGGTTCGAGTGCTACATCGGGCTCCCTACTCAGTCTGCTTCTCCCTCTGCCTCTGCCCCGCCCCTCTGCTCATGCTCTCTCTCTCTCTCTCTCTCACTCTCTCTCAAATAAATAAAATCTTTAAAAAAAAAAGAAAACTAGTAGAGAAGAATCATTTAAAAATTAAACAATGTAATTTAAATTATATAAACTATGTGTTTAGATAGATTTCTTTTATAATATAGTAAGCCCAATCAAACACACTAATTTTCTGCCTTCCAGCACAAATGTCAATTTATTTCTTCCTAAGAAAATTTTGTCAGTTTTCACAGTCTTTTCTAATTATTAATATATAGCTTAATATCGTCTGTGTGTGCTAAAGTCTCCATTAACCAACAGTGAAGATAATCTCTTTTAGGTTTTTATTTATTTGTTTTTTTGTTGTTGTGGTTTTTCAGCAACATTATTCCCTTATCTTCTATCATTTTTCTAGATTCCTCAATCAGGCTGCTGCTCTATGAGGGCAGTGATATGAATGCAGTATGTTTCTGTGTGTCTGTTTTATTGCTTTGTCCCCAGTATCTAGAAAAACATATAGGAGCAAGTAGAGAGACTAATATTATATGAATAACTATGAATCTGATCTTATTTATCTTATAAAAGTTAATATAGTTACAAATCTTATGCTTTTTAATAATACCTATAGATGGCTCATTACATTTGGCTTTTTTAAAAGATTTTATTTAGGGCACCTGGGTGGCTCAGTGGGTTAAGCCACTGCCTTCGGCTCAGGTCATGATCTCAAGGTCCTGGGATCAAGTCCCGCATCGGGTTCTCTGCTTGGCAGAGATCCTGCTTCCCTCTCTCTCTCTCTCTCTCTGCCTGCCTCTCCATCTACTTGTGATCTCTCTCTCTGTCAAATAAATAAATAAATAATCTTTAAAAAAAAAATAAATAAAAGATTTTATTTATTTATTTGAGAGACAGAGAGAAAGAGGATGAATGGGGGGGAGTAGCAGTAGGAGAGGGAGAAGCAGGCTCTCTGCTAAGCAGGGAGCCCTACCTGGGGCTCTATACTAGGACCCCGAGATCATGATCTATGCTAAAGGCAGACAGACCCTTAACTGACTGAGCCACCGATGGGCCCCTCATAATACATTTTAAATATCATTGTTACATGACACTGACATGGAAGTATGGATAAGAGTTATTACTCTACAGATACCAAGGTTCCATAAACAAATTTCAGGGACAAGTGACAAATTTGGAAAATTACTTGTAACTTATATACAAAAGAGAAGCCACTCTTTATAAAAGAGTTCCTAGAATTTCAAAGAACAAAAGGATGCTATAGAAAGATAAGTAAAGAATAAATTTAAGAAATTCCCTAATATAGAAATACAAATGGCCCAAACCCAATCCCAGTCTCAACTAAACAAGTACAAGTCCTAACAATGATGGCATAGCAAACTTTGACCAACAAGATTGACAAAATGTAAAGAAAAATGATATCTACTGTTTCAGAGAGTATGAGGAAGACAGGTACTCTCATACACATATATTGATAGGAGAGTAAATTGGCCCAACCATTTTAGAAAGCAATTTGTCTGTATTTCTCAAAAATTTAGATGCTCAAATCCATTTACAGATTAATTCTACTTCTGCAAAGACCGTCAACCAGTGCTTAAATGTCTGTGCAAATGGCCTCTGCAACATTGTATGTAACAGTAGAATATTGTGAGAAACCTGAGTGTCAATCTTTGGTGACATAAATTATGTGAAATCAATAGAATGGATTACTTGCAATCATTAAAAAGTGAGAAACTCTATGTGAGAATTTATCTTTTACTGAAGAAAGTAACTTGACGGACAACAGATCTAGTTATAATTTTTTTACAGAAAAGATATATACATTTATGTATATATATTTAAGAGCCCATATATTTTTATAAGTCTAGGAAAAGGTCTAAAATGGTATCATCCAAATTTCAACTGTGATAACTTTTGGGAATTGGACTGGGTGACTAAGAGATTGAATTTAACATTTATATTTTTATTTATTAGGTTTTTTTTTAAATGAGTATATGTTATATTTGTAATTCTTAATGCCAATAACATTTTATATTCCATAGTATAAAACAATATATTATTCTTATTGTTTTTTATTTCAAGGTGAATGACATAGATAGTCAAATTGATTATATACATCATATCAAGAAAACTTCCAATAACATGCAATATGCTTTTTTTTTTTTGCAGGGAGAGTGCAATATATTAAATTACTAACTTTAAGCATTGTAACTAAAATAGATTTTAATTTACAACATTGTAGACCATTAACATTCCCTATTGATCTATTTTGTCCAGTTATTTATTGTAGAAATGCTTCAACTATTCCTTATCAACACAAAGTTTATAAAGATCTGTAAAAAAAGTCTCACAGGAACAGAGCCAGTAAATTGTAATAAAACCTTTTATAATACCTTTTATAATTTTCTCATTGTACTCATCCCACACGCTTTATTGTTTTAGTGATGGGGTGGTTGTAATAAAAACTGACTTAGTGTAGTAAGCATAAGCTTTCTTTTAAAACTAATGAAGTTTCAGTAAAATAAGAAAATATTAAGGAAAATTTTTAAAAATTGTTTACTTCGAATATAATATAGTTTTTCAAATTTAACTTTTCAAATCTGAAAGATTATTTTTATTACATAAGCATTATTGTCCTACTATAATATTATTTCTATATATTAACTATCCTCCAGTGATTTTAGGTTTGATATCAAAATCCATTTTCTTTGAAACAATATTAATGACACTATTCAGAGCTAATGATGCATTATACACTTGATTATTAATTTTGTGTTTTTAAGTGACTATGAAAATTGGTTATGAAAATGGTCTTCATTGCTGTGAGGATTTCCTTTCCATGATTTTAAATCAGAGTTACCAGATGATACAGTTTCTCCCTTGAAAGATTTAATTAGTTACACTTGTTGAAAAGTTTGACATAGTTCCTAGATGTTTTATATTAAGGCTGTTTTATAATTAAATGTCATATTATAAAGGCCCTTCTTGCTCCTGAATTAACTTGTTAATGAATATTGAATTAAAAATCATAAAACTTGATACTAACTGGTGAATATTTCTTGAATCTTGACTAATAAACAGTTGGCATATGAACATTTTTATTGAAATATAGGACATTTTTACTGGTGAACACATTTTTCTATTTAAAAATTTTTATGCTGATATAATTGGTTCCATTAAGCCATTATAATATAAATTGCATTCCCCTAAGGTCATTTTAGCCTTTACACATGGTTAAAGGCATTCATCAGTTATATAAATTTGAGTGCTGTCAATGAATTTTAAGATTGAGTAGGGAACTGCCCAGTAGACTGAATAACTAAAAAAGTTGAGAAAAAGAAAATAGGATTGACCCTTGAGCAATGCAGGGGTCAGGGGTACCAACCCCTTACACAGTTGAAAATCCATGTATAACTTTTTTTTTTTTTTAAAGATTTTATTTATTTATTTGACAGAGAGAAATCACAAGTAGGCAGAGAGGCAGGCAGAGAGAGAGGAGGAAGCAGGCTCCCTGCTGAGCAGAAAGCCCGATGTGGGGCTCGAACCCAGGACCTGGGATCATGACCTGAGCCAAAGGCAGCGGCTTAACCCACTGAGCCACCCAGGCACCCCCCATGTATAACTTTTGACTCCACAAAAACTTTACTAATAACCTGCAGTTGACTGGAGACCTTACAGATAACATAAATAGTATGTTAACATTATTTTGTATGTAATTATATACTGTATTCTTACAATAAAGTAAGCTAGAGAAAATAAAATAGTAAGAAAATCATAAGGAAGAGAAAATACAGTTACTACTATATTGTATTTATAAAAAAGAAATCTGCATGTAAGTGAACCTGTGCAGTTCAAACCTGTGTTGTTCAAGAGTTAACTGTAGGGGTGCCTGGGTGTCTCAGTGGGTTAAGCCTCTGCCTTTGGCTCAGGTCATGATCTCAGGGTCCTGGGATTGAGCTCCCAGTCAGGCTCTCTGCTCAACGGGGAGCCTGCTTCCCCCTCTCTCTCTGCCTGCTTCTCTGCCTGCTTGTGATCTCTCTCTGTCAAATAAATAAATAAAATCTTAAAAAAAAAAGAGTTAACTGTAAGCTTACACCAGTCATGCATTTTTAAAATTGTCTCACCCATATTAAATAATTCAGTTCTTATAAAACTCTCTAAGAGTTTGATCCTATTATCATGCCCATAGTTGAAGAAAGAACCCCTGAGAGGCCAGGTAATTTCCCCAGTGCCATAATGGTAATAGGGAATTAAGTTAGAGTGTGAGCCCAGATAGTGTAGCTCTACTGGCCAGGCCCTGACTTAACCATTAACCCAGACAGTTTCTCTGTATAAATTAGTTTTAAGTGACTAGATTAGGCACTTGGAATCAAGTGACATGTAAAGTTGCAGACACAGAGGGACTAGATTTTTCATAACTTTAATTTGCAACCAGAAACCCATTTGACAGAAATTCTGATTCCTCTACTTAAATTTAACACTTTATTTTTTTATTTTTTTTTATTTTTTAAAGATTTTATTTATTTATTTGACAGATCACAGTTAGGCAGAGAGGCAGGCAGAGAGCGGCAGGGGAGGGGTGGGTCGGCGGGGGAAGCAGGCTCCCCGCTGAGCAGACAGCCCAACAGGGCTCAATCCCAGGACCCTGAGATCATGACCTGAGCCAAAGGCAGAGGCTTAACCCACTGAGCCACCCAGGCGCCACAAATTTAACACTTTAATAGAGCCATTCCAATAATCTGATTTGGTTCAATTTTGCTGCCACTGGGCATTAAACTCTTTAGAGATGTAGCTGGTTGTTTCTAAACTCCTGCCAGACAATTAATGCCAAAAACGATAAGCTTACTCATCCAAACCACTGATGCTTTGTCTTCTTTTAAGAGCCTCATTGTTCTTGCATTTTGTTAGAAGATGTATATTTCATTTAAAATATAAACCCTGGATTTCAGAGTGAACCTGGTACACACTCATGACTGCTATCTCTGGTTTCAAAAGGCCATCTTAAACCAGGAGGAATTTTATCTAAGGTGACTACAGTTTATAACACATTTGAGCTAAAAGAAAAGGGGGGAAAATGGTCCAAGTCAACAGAGTGTATCAGTCCCACAGGCATGTTAAGAATGAAAACTGCTGTTAAAAAAAAAAAACCATCCATTTGTAGATAAAAATATGTTTATTTGGGGGACCCTTAGGTGGCTCAGTCAGTTAAGTATCTGTCTTCAACTCAAGTCATAATCTCAGGGTCCTGGGATTGAACCCCAAATCCAGCTCTCTGCTCAGCAGGAAGCCTGTTTCTCCTTCTGCCCTTCCCATGCTTATGCTCTCGCTCTCTCTCGCTCTCTCTCTCAAATAAATAAATAAATAAATAAACAAATTAATAAATAAAATCTTTTTAAAAATGTGTTATTTGTAATGAAAAGAACTACCAGTTACAAATACCAAAATACCAGTACCAAATATATATGCCACATACCAGTACAAAAACCAAAATACTGGTTTTTGAATAACCTTTGTATTGTCCAAAATGTTATTCTCCTATATTCTTCTCTATGAACAAAAAAAATGTTAAAAAAGGAAAGAAAACTAAAAAACACATCAGACATCATTTCTGTCATCAAAAACCTAGCATTCTCTTAGTTTTCCCTTTCCCTCATTTCCTTGCTTTGACATCAGAGCCATTAGAAAACCTGAGGGTTCACTTTGAAAATGAAGGTAGAAGGTAGCCATTTTCTCCTAGTTCCCTTCCCCAGCTCCCCAGCCCAAGGTGTGATCCTGTCTTCCCTAGAGCATAGCCATGGCTACCACTGTATACAAATTTCCATGGCTTTCACTCTTGACCTCCCCCACTGTGGTCCACTACACACTCTACAGAACTTTAAGTTAGAAATGAGATCATATCGCCTGCCTGCTTAAAGCCTCGTTTAGTGAGAAACAGAAAGCTGGGTCCATTCCCATAGACCTTAGTATAAAATCCAAATTCCTTTTCAAGGCCTGATTCACTGAATCATCTTGCCTTTTTTCTAACTGCATCTCCTTTTTAATTCCACTTCCCCTTCCTACCCCATGCTTAACTTCTTTACAGTTATATGGTACTCCTCCTAGTTCTCCAATGAGGCTACTTATTCTCTTGTCTAGGGTCTTCGCACTTTCCCCCCTCTTATCTGGAGTGCTCTGCCCAAGCCCTTCAAATGCTTACCTCAGTCTTGTTCAGTTTTGAGGTAGATCCAATCAGGATCACCTCCTCAGAGAAAGCTTTGCTGGGGAGTCTTTTAAAAGAAGGACCCTAAATTCCTTCCTGCTACCATGCTATTTATTCCCTTCATGGCAACTGAGACGATCTTAATTCTCCTCCTTCCTTCTTTGATTATGTGTGTTGTCTGCTCCGCTAGACTGTAAACTTCACCAGAGCAGGGTCCCCTTCTGCCTCATTTGGGCTGTGCTGAACTAAATACTTGGCATATACATGGAGAAGGGTAAATGTCATTTGAATAAATGAAAGTTGTGGTGAGATAGATCAAAAGGAATGGTCCGTGACTGAGACCGGGGTTGATGAACATGTTCTGTGCATGTTCATTAGAATCAAGACAGTTTGGAGGAAGTCATATTGGAGCTGAACCCCCTACATGTAATAAATGATGAGGACATATAAAGGAATCACTTCGAGTGTATGTGTGTGTGATATTCAGTTTTATACTCTCATGAAAATGTACACTGTATTTGATAGTCTTCAAATTTAGTCATAACATAGCCATAATTAAAGTGGGAAAATAGTTATAAAAGTAATAAATTTTTAAAATAAATTTATACAGTTCTGAGTGTTCAGAAGTTGAAAATTTAAATAATGATCCTTGATCCTCATGTCAGATTAACTAAAGATATATTGTGTGACGTGGCTGTCAAATTACATGGTTAAGTAGTCTGTATAATTGAAATGCTTATACATAATTTGTGTATCATCATTTGAGGTGATAAATCTATAGCAGCAACTGAAATAATTTTAGATAAAAGTGAACTTGTCTTTTTGGAAGTTAAAATAATTAAGTAGTAAAATATGGCAATTTAATACAGGTTATATTTATGGTATTTTCCTTTCATTTAAAGTCCAGTAAACCTATTCCAGAACCTTTAAAAGTACCAAAATGTGTGATTAACTGACATCAAAATGGTCATTTTTTGTAAGTGGTTTTCCTTTCAATTTGGGTTGGGCCTTGAGTTTGAAGTAATTACCACAAAACTCAATTAAGACTTAGCAAGATTTTAAGGAGGAGATCATTGCATTCATGTTCTTTTCAGAATTCCAATATCATGTACAGCCCCTCCCCAAGGTTTCATCTCATAAACATTTTTTGGATATAATTATGTAAGGAGTATAAGAATCTTTGCAAACTACTCCAAGAACACGGTCATGACTTTATTCTAACTGCCAATCAGATCTGAAGAGCAACTTATTTCATGATCAAAATCTGTAAAACTAACAAGGAAATTACCAAACCCATCATTTAACTACAAAAAGGCAAATGATACAAATAAATAGCATGATTAAATAGTAAGAGGTACTGAGAATCTAGGCATTTAAGAATTTCGGGAAAAATCTAAAGCTGAGTTTTACAAATGCATTGCCATAGGACAGACTTTCTAATTGCCTTTAAGGATTTTTGGAGGAAAAAAATGTGTCAAACGCTCATTGAAGTGTAAACTTATCTGGATGAATTTTATGGTATGCAAATTATACTTCAGTTAAAACTGCCAGAACATTTTTCCAGCTTCACCTGTATTCTATAACTTTACCTTTGTTCACTCTATGCCCTAGACACTATCTTCCATACTCACCATAGCTTTCACTTCCCAGCCTTCTCTTCAACCCAAATTCCATCACCTATTTAAATAATTGGTTCTTAGGGCACCTGTGTGGCTCAGGGGGTTAAAGCCTCTGCCTTCAGCTCAGGTCATGATCCCAGGGTCTTGGAATCAAGGCCTGCATCAGGCTCTGCTCAGTGGGGAGCCTGCTTCCCTTCCTCTCTCTCTGCCTGCCTCTCTGCCTACTTGTGATCTCTGTCTGTCAAATAAATAAATAAAATCTTTAAAAATAAACAAACAAACAAACAAACAAATAAATGGTTCTTTTCAAGGACCTTGCACTTGATGTAACCTCTCCATTATTAAGCAAGGGTTTCTATAACTTGGCAAAACTTTACTTCGCGATTTCTCCTCTTCTCCTATGTTCCTTCCTTCTTTCTTCTATTATTCTATTTCTGTCCCTATAATCCATTTGTTCTCTCAAAATGTTATCTTTCCTAACATGTTTAAGTAATAAAAGTCTGCATTTCTTTCCCGTTTCCCTTACTTTTGAATGGAAATTAGTTATGAAGCACTTTCTTAATGCTGAAATTAGTAGGAATTGCCATTAATCTTGTTCTTGTAGAAAGGGCCAGAGAGATAATCTTGTCTCTTCCTGGGGTGTTCTCTCTCACTACTGGTCCAAGACTGTGCTCTTTGAGTGCAGAGGTTGTCTCTGTGAGTACATTGGTTCCAGATTCTTCCGGACCTTACACCATAAATCTTCATTTTTTTCACCATGCACTCCTATTTGATTCACTTTCTGAGCATGCATTCATACTCAGAAACATGTTTCTTAATAAAAAAATCTTTCCTTGACCCCTTTACCCACAATACAGCCATTCTTTTCTTCTTTCCTTTATCAATAGCACACCACCAATATTATCTACACTTCCTCATCTGTCAGCTTCAAGCTGGCTTTTTTCTGTGTCACTGTTGGACACTTCTGCAGAAAGGGCATAGATATAATCTCTTAATGGTTAAGTTGTATGGTTAATAATCTACCCTTTTGTCTATCAAAATACATTGTTTTTCACATTTTGTTTGACCCAAATAAATATTTTGAATTTGTAATAATTGAGCTCTGAAGTCCCTGTGACGTTTTCAGACTTGCTCATCTTCAATGGCAAGCAAAATTCAGCCTAAGTTGATGGTGAACTGATTAATTCAAATCCAAAGATACTTAGTAACAACCACCTGCCATATAAATGGTATAGCAAGAATATAGCATAAATGAATAAACCAAACAGCAGTTTTCCTTAAAAAGATTATGATGTAGTGGTAAAAACAAGCATAAAGTAAATTGTATTACAAACCAGATTGTGATGATTCAAGACTGAGAGCTACGTACCAGGAGAATAGTTATTCTGCCTGGGGGGGCTTGATGGTGGCAGTGGATGTTTTATATTTCTTTTTCTCCTTTCTTTTTCTTTTTTAGCATCGTTGCAGTTTGCATTAATCACATTTCTCTGTTTATGAAACAGTATCGTTATGGATCTCTGCAAGTTTCTCTTAGACTTTATGTATTTATTTACTTCCTGTAACTTCACTCTCCACTGAGAAAAGTTTTATAAACAAGATTGTTTATGAACTAGACCTGGTGGGATGAACTGAATGAACTAGCCCACAGTTAGAGGGAGTGAAGGATGCTCCAGAAGGAGAGAGAAGGTGAACAGAGGAACTAAGAACTGGTTGCTACTTATGTCTGGGGGTAGCGATGGCATATGTATCTGGAAAGGTTGTTGCAGCCCAGTGGTAAAGGGCTCAGATTCATATAATATCATTTGAACAGAGATACAGTAAATCAATCTGAGTAACTGAACTAGGGGAGATTAGTTTGTAGGTGATCCATTATTGAAATCATAATCGCCATGAAGATTTTAAGTAATATTTCCCACTGGGACAGCAGTTTGAACTAAAGCAGTAGTCTACTTGCAACTAATTTTTTTCTCACATACTGATCCTATAGGCTTTTTAGTATAATTCTTTTTTTTTAAATGCTCATGTTTTCTCTATAAACATTACTAGAGTTTTGGGTTGCCTTCAGAAGTATAAGAGTGAAGTTTATCATTGTAATCATTTCTAGTACTAAATCATAATGAATCAAGTTGTAGACTGGCAGATTCAACTTCTTTAATTTACCATGTATCTTTTATGACGTTTCCTCCTCTTTTCTCCTCCTTTCCCCTTCCTCCTCTCTGTCTTCTTCCTTCTTCCCTTATACTTTTACATTTATAACAACCATTCCCACAATCACAAGTGATAAGTTTCCTTGGTATCTGTTTTCCTATAAACTGTCTTTTCCTTCCTTTCTCTGAATTAGTCACTACCAAGGTGAATAGCGAACAAAACTGCATTAATTATTAATGCTCCTGTACCAAAGCTAATTAGTTTTCTTTTGTTGCACAACTTAAATAGACTGACGTTTTATAAAAAGAAACAGCATTTTCTGTAAAACTGACACATGTATCAACATATAATCAGAGTTTGGACATATTAACAATATAGCTTTCAACACAATCACACAGAGAAACTGGAGAGAGAGATGCTAAATCTTCTGTGATGACGTTTCGTTAAAATCCAATTTGAAATGTGAGAAACAATTACTTGAAGATGGGTGTCTGCCTGTCTGTCTGTGTACCTATCTACCTAGCTCTCCCTCTTCAATCTCCCTCTATCTAAGCACCTTCCTGATTTTAAATTTGTTTGTAACTCTCTAATTTCTTGGTTTCCACATGTTATATCTATCAATAGCTGAGATATTTGTTCAGATTTCTTCATTATTGTAAATAAATTTAAATTATTCTTTCTTATTCTAAAAAAATTATGGTTTTTATGCCCAATAGTTATCTGATGACTTCCTTTTATTAATATCCTTTTCCCCATTCAAATATGAGGAAGTATGTAAAGTGATACTCCTTTTACTTTTTCCTCCCAGCATTTTTTTAAATAAAAGAGCCTTGACTACTTTCAATCTGGGAATCTCTTTGGTCAGAGTTCAGGCTTCCCTTTGAAGTTAACCTCTTGTGTTTTTCGGGAGAGAGTTTCTACTTCTTTCTCATATTCTTTGACCTCAGCCTAGCCTTCAATAATGCATTGAATTTACTGTCTCTACCACCACAGTCACTGACACTTCATCATGGTTTCTCTTGCTCTGTGGGGGACTCGAAATCTTCATTATTCTCAAAATATTTTAGTAGGTTTTATTAGGACTTAACATTTATAAATAGCAAACAGCCAATGGCATGTCTGTTCCATGTGTTGTATAATATACTTTCTGTACATCAAAGGATATGTTGAACTTTTATGATGCCACCATAAATGGATAACAGGTAAGACCAAATCACGGTTCCAGGAGGTAGATTAAATTATTAGAAAATATTAAAAGAAGAAAGAGAAAATGTATTATGGACAAGACGTTACAGGTCTGATGAATGTAAATAAATTATCTGGGGCTAGAATAAGTCATGCAAATAAAAGGAAAATAAACTAGAGGGAAGGAAGCATTCTGAGAACTTTTTGGAGATCAGCATGGGAAGAATAGATAAAAAGGTAGCAGGTGGGAGGAATGGTATGGTGGCTTCATAATGACTATTCATGTGACCTCATATGATGTAGTTTATATAGTTTATAATGACTATGACACTATTATAAACTATATAAACTACATTATACCTATATAAACTATATATAAATATATATATTTATATATAAACTATTTTATAAAATATATATAAAACTATAAATATATATAAACTATATATACAAACTCTATAAACACTGTTATAGTTTGTAAACACCATTATAAACTATAATGACATTCAATGACTTCATAATGAGTATAACACCAAAAGACAGTGCCTGACTATGCTATGTCCACAGATGGGCAGGGATCTCACTGGAGCAGAAACAAAGAATGGGCCATAGGGGTATACAGGAACAGATCACTAGCACATTTGAAAAGAAAACCAGGTCAAATATAATAGATACGATTCCAAAATCAATGGCCAAAAGACTGACTTAAACAGCATAAAGCTATAGTGGAAGAAGGGGTACATATATAATCGTAGTGGAGGAAATAAAGACGTGTTGAAGAACAGGAACTTTTTGAGGTCCTCATAGAACTGCTGTGAGTCCCTAGAGTGGAAGTACATTCTTCTGCAATCTGCTCACAGTTTCATCTGGCTTTACTTGTTTACAGTCAATAAAATGCTAGCCATCTGCCTTATGACAAGATAGCCTTGCCCAGCTCCCTGTTCAGAGCTCCCCAGTGGGAAGTTTTGAACCTGAGATACATTAATGTCAGCCTCCTATGGAGAACTTACACAAACTCCTGCTGCTGTGGCTTCCAGATCCAACCTAGGTCCCTTTGGGTTATGTTATCCAGAAGCAGTGTCCGTTGCTTGCACCCAAAGAACCATAATTAAGACTGCCCTCCCCACCCCACAAACACTGAGACTACTGCACCCAGGTGACTGAGAAACATCTGAAAAATGAAGAGCAGGTTTCAGATCTATTATAACAGCCGATACAAGAGACATTTAAAGGAAGAATGAGCAGGATTTGATGACTAAATTGTTTCAGTGAGGAAAACAGTAAAGAAAAAGACAAAAGCAATTAAGAGTTTTAAAATTGAGGCTATCCAAAAGAGGTAGTCCTATCACTAATTACCACCTCAACAATTCCACAAGTAAGGAGGGACTCCTGGCTCCTCTCCCTCTCCAGTTTTACTTTTCCTTACAACCACGATTTCAATGACACCGAGCAATTTCAGTTATCTGAATATTCCATGCCCTTGAACACCTATGTATTTGCACCCAAGCAAGTTCTCCCTCACTGGAGTGTCTCTTTCTTCTTTGCTTGTCCTTTACTTCCTAGATTAGTTGTCACTCTGTGACCTGTCACAAACAGTAAGACCAACTGCGGAGGGTGCCTGGGTGGTTCAGTGGGTTAAAGCCCCTCTGCCCCGCAGAGGGGAGCCTGCTTCCTCCTCTCTCTCTGCCTACTTGTGATCTCTGTCAAATAAATAAATAAAATCTTTAAAAAAAAAAAGACCAACTGCGGAAAGAATCACTCACTGCTTTCTTTGTACAGTCCCTGGAACCTGTGCCTCGTACTCCATTTGTCAAATGGCAGTCTACCCTTTAGTTGCATCTCTCTTCTCTACTCCACTGAGAGTTCCTACAAGGGAGGCTATAACTTATTCTTCATGGCATTCCTGGCACTTAGTACCGTCAGAGTGAGTAATCCTTCGTTTAGTTATTATTATTACATGGATGAATAAATAAGTGACTATTTTACCCTTCAGGTTTCTCGATGTCAAAATCTGATAACATGTACACATGGATTTTCAAACCGTTAGTTTAAAAAAATCAATAAACTAAAAGTGGTACTGTCCTATTATATTTCTATTATATTTTGGCTATAAACTCAAATGTAGATGTGGATGAATTCTTATTGTATATTTATGCAATATGATTAGTGCTTTAATATAAGTGTCTGTTCCTTTTTACACAAAGCCAAATTTTATCTTGTGCATATAATTTGCATAGTATGCATGTGCTTGCAAATAATCATTTATCTTGTCTTCCTTTAATCTACTCACGAGTTGTATGACTATCTGTGTGTATGTGTTCATGTGTGTGCACATGCATGTGTGCACTTGGGTTTACAGATGGGAGTGGATTTTAAGAAGCAATTGTCAAGCAGTGAAGACCAAACTGACTCTCTGCCTATTTCTGTGACAGCTGAATCATCAGTCTCATCATTTCCTTCTTGATTAGCCATACCCTTCATCCCCATCTTCTCAAGAAATATCACTCCATGCTTCTGTTCTGCATCTTTATTCCTTCATCTTCTCTCCATCTTTATGAGACTAAGTTGGGCTTTATTTTAGGAGAGTGATTTTATTTGTGTTAGACCAAGCTAAAAAACCCAATTATCTAAAGATTCTAGGTTTTATTATTGTTATTGTTGTTAACTTGCAATCTTATGTTTTTGTTTTGGCTCTGCACAATCTAGTGGTTAGCATATATGTATGAAATAGAAAATGGAATTTTTTTTTCAAAATTTTTTGTATTAAAATATAATGTATTATTTGCCCCAGAAGTACAGGTCTGTGAATCATCAGGTTTACACACTTCATAGCACTCACCATAGCACATACCCTCCCCAATGTCCATAACCCAACCATCCCTCCATATGCCACTCCCCCCAGCAACCCTCAGTTTGTTTTGTGAGATTAAGATTCTCTTATGGTTTGTCTCCCTCCTGATCCCATTTTGTTTCATTTTTTCTTCTCTACTCCCCAAACCGCCCACTTTGCCTCTCAAATTCCTCATATCAGGGAGATCATATGATAATTGTCTTAGAAAAGGGAATTTTTAATATACTTGAAAAAGTGAATTAAAACTCTGGATAGAAGATGTGAAGTAAATGTAATTACTATGTAAGGTAGCATGGTATTCACCAATTACATGAGAAAATTACCTAGGGAGAAAATTGAAAATGACCCTTTTCCAGACTAAGTCTCAAAAATACTATGAAGCAGTAGAATTTATATTGGGTACTTCCATGGCTGACTTTTTACATCTATCCTTCCCCTTTCATATAACCAGTGCCCTCTGGGTACCTCACTTTTCCCCTTCTCCCACCCTGTTAAAACCTATTATACTGAGAATTATCCACCACAGCATGTCTGCTTTCCAGGATACAACTCCCAATTTTCTATAACTCAGATACTCAGCACTCAGGCTATCTTTGCTATCTATATCTGTGCTTGATACTATCATATGCTGCCCCTTGGTTCCATTTACTCATTATACTCTTTCCATATATTCACTTTTAATACATTCATAATATCTGAAATGCCCTTAACTCCTTGGCAAATGACCATTTTTCTTTGTGTCTCAGTTCCTCTGAGATCACGTACTCCAGAAATACTCTTCCAATGCCAGAACAGTTTTACAAGTTGAATTACATCTATTGTCTACTTTATCAACTCTAATATTGTACTTACCACAGTGGGTTTATTTCTGTGTACAATTTTTATATTAGACTGAAAAACTGCTAGATTGAAATTCATTATCCTTCCCTGTTTCCTTTGCAATGTTACTTTGTGGTATCTGCCCTCTTCGACTCTGAGTTCAACCATATGAAATCACTTTGGCCAATAACATGTTGGCACATATGATGAAAGCAGAGGTTTGAAATGGACTTGCACACTGAAGCTTATTTGTTCTTGCCTTTTTTTTTCCATTTCAAAATCCTTGCTCTATTTTTTTCTTTTTTTTAAGATTTTTTTAATCTTTTTTTTTTCATTTATTTTCAGCATATATTCATTGTTTTTGTACCACACCCAGTGCTCCATGCAATCCGTGCCCTCTCTAATACCCACCACCTGGTTCCCCCAAATTCCCACCCCCCACCTCTTCAAACCCTTCAGATTGTTTTTCAGAGTCCATAGTCTCTCATTGTTCACCTCCCCTTCCAATTTCCCCCAACTCCCTTCTCCTAACTCCCCATGTCCTCCATGCTATTTGTTATGCTCCACAAATAAGTGAAACCATATGATAATTGACTCTCTCTGCTTGACTTATTTCACTCAGCATAATCTCTTCCAGTCCCGTCCATGTTGCTACAAAAGTTGGGTATTCATCCTTTCTGATGGAGGCATAATACTCCATAGTGTATATGGACCACATCTTCCTTATCCATTCGTCTGTTGAAGGGCATCTTGGTTCTTTTCACAGTTTGGCGACCGTGGCCATTGCTGCTATAAACATTGGGGTACAGATGGCCCTTCTTTTCACTACATCTGTATCTTTGGGGTAAATACTCAATAGTGCAATTGCAGGCTCATAGGGAAGTTCTATTTTTAATTTCTTGAGGAATCTCCACACTGTTCTCCAAAGTGGCTGCACCAACTGGCATTCCCACCAACAGTGTAAGAGGTTTCCGCTTTCTCCACATCCCCTCCAACACATGTTGTTTCCTGTCTTGCTAATTTTGGCCATTCTAACTGGTTTAAGGTGATATCTCAATGTGGTTTTAATTTCAATCTCCCTGATGGTTAGTGATGATGAACATTTTTTCATGTGTCTGATAGCCATTTGTATGTCTTCATTGGAAAAGTGTCTGTTCATATCTTCTGCCCATTTTTTGATATGATTATCTGTTTTGTGTGTGTTGAGTTTGAGGAGTTCTTTATAGATCCTGGATATCAATCTTTTGTCTATACTGTCATTTGCAAATATCTTCCCCCATTCCGTGGGTTGCCTCTTTGTTTTCTTGACTGTTCTTGCCTTTTGACAAGAGATGACATGAGAACCTGCCTAGTCTAGCTTGCTGGAGAATGAAAAACATTTAGAGCAGAACCATATTGTCCCGGTTATCTCCACCATGGCCATCTTGGACAAGCTGATAAACAGCTACCAGCAGATATGTTTGCTACACAATATTATTATAGCAATCAATAAACAATATGATTGCTCTCACTCCACCCTCTGAGCTACTAGGGAGTGAGGACTGTATGCCTTCAGTAACTCTGTTTCTTTCATACATAGAACTGTAGTTGACCTAATATGTTTCAGTTGAATTGAACTTGTTAGTCCCATTGTTTTCCCTTTCCAAAAGGAAGTGAATCCTATATATTCTTTCTAATAGGTAAATTAAAATTTAGTCTCCTACTTAAAGAGATTCTAAACAAAAATAAAGATATTGGAAAGAAAATTATGTTATCTCCCTAAAGTAATCAACATAGGCACATGACTAATTTACATACCTCTATAGCCAATCTGAAGCTTGCCAAGGGAGTCAAAATTATACATATTTTTTTCCTCAGTGGTCTTAATGTAATGTTCTGCCTTTCTCTAAAACCAGTTGTTAGAATTGTGCCTGTTTATGGGGTGAGAGAGACAAACCTTAAAAACAGTATCAGTGTTCTTTTTTCATCCTTCCTGTAGTGAACATATCAGGCTCTTTCCATTTTCAGTGTAAACTGCATGTGTAAATTTTCTCTCCTGTTTCATGTGCTTGATAAGTTACTGTTTTTCGTGTACATTTTTAGAATTAAAATTATGTATAAATGTGCAAGCTGTCAGGTAAAACCACACAGGTAAATCTCTCACTTTTATATAAATAATGAAAACCACACACTTAAGATATGGATGTAGAAAGATTAGGAATTCCAGGATTCAGCTATTTGGAAAGATTGCTCTGACCCCCTTCACAAAGGACTTCTCTTTCAAGCTTTGAAAGAATCAATCTATGTAAGGATATTTCTCTAAGCTGCTAGTGCAAAAGTAATAAACATCAAGCTTACGGACGGGTGTGGAAACTGAATGGCTTTGCTTTTCTTCCAAGGATTTAATTTATTTTTAATATCACAGGTGGCTTGAGGCAAGGTGTAATCATCTGTCACTCTTCAGTTAAATCATATCCCCTCACTTCTGAAATATTCTTTGATCTCCCTACCTGTAAATCACATTCTACTTTCTTTGTCATAGACTCTAGTATTTAGATATAATAATGACATTATAAATTGCCTAAGAAGGTGGGGAGTACATCCATTTAAAAGATGATTGAGGGACAAACACATGCAAATATTAGCTCAGACATTCTCTATTTTTTAATGTTTTTTTCTTCTTTTCTTACTTAGTTACCAGAAAATAGAAATTACATAAAATAGAGGTCAAAGGAAGTTTTTAATTTCTTTAAGATGCACAAGGCATTCTATTTATTTATTTATTTTTTACTGGCTTTATATTTTAGGCAATGTTGATTCCTTAAGCCCACAACCCTCTGTTTGGAATATAAAGCTTTAAATGTTCTGATTATCAATTGGGCAGATGCTTATCCAAACTAAAGCTTTCTAGATGTATACTACTTTAATAGTATTTTGGTTTGTAGTAACAAATCTTAGTTCACACAAATTTCCTAAGGGAGACACTAGATATAATATGTACTACTAGTTTATGTTAGAAAAAAATGATAGGTAGAATGATAATTTTTGTTATTCCTAGATATAGGGTACTTTTGCTTCTCCCAGTCAATGTAATCATTAAATAATTTATAAGAAATTTAAATATTGCAAAAAGATGTCAGCCCTCACAGAAGAAGGTCATAGAAGTGAACATTTCTGAGAAAGTTAGCCTTTGAAAAATTTTAACATCGCAATTATAACAATAACAATAAAGTATACATTATATAATTTATATATATTTTACAAAAGAAGCAGGAATTGATAAAATTCCAAACAAAAGAAGTCAATATGAAAATGCCCTTGACTAAGGGAATCTGAACTTCTGGAAAGAGGAATGGTGAAATGGAAGGAAGTTCTTCTATTTCCATGAGGGAGGAGATCTGGAGAGAAAAGGAAAAGTCATATACAATCCTTGTCTGCCTCCACTATTCTTAAGGACAAATAATCTTGAATTTGGTATCATCCTGTTAAATGATTTTTTTTTCAAAGATTTATTTATTTACTTGAGATTGAGAGAAAGCACAAGCAGGGGGAGAGGCAGAGGGAAAGGGAGAAGCAGGCTCTCTGGTGATCTGGGAGCCCAATGTGGGGCTGGATCCCAGGACCTGGAGATCATGATCTGAACCGAAGGGAGATGCTTACCCATCTGAGCCCTCCAGTGCCCCATGTTTTAAATGACAGGGTTCTTTGTCACATCATGGCTTGCTTCTTTCTCTAATAGGAACAATAATCATTCACAAAGAAAATTTGCAGTTTTGAGTGAGTTTGGAACAACTAATTACTGTGAGTTTAAGAGAAGAACTATAACACTGATCCAAACCAACAAAACGACATAGGAAGAGTGACCTGAAACAACTGTTATTAATTTCTAAAATTTGGCACAATCAGACTGAAACTGTTCCTGTATTTGCTGTGAGCCGACTGGATTTGGCAGTCTGGTCATCCTGGCTTTGGAAAGGAACCCCATATTTGTGTTTATCAAGTCCTTAATTTGAAAATTTCTATTTATGATTTGTATGGTTGACAAGTCAACATTGAAAACCACTACACTGAAAACCACAAATAGGACTCAGTCTGAGATCTCCCTGCCTCACATGTTTCCATGGAATGGACTTGAGAGTCTCATAGCCAAAGGCCCCAAGCTGAACAATTTTTTACGGACTCATAATATGATTCTGATCTGGGATATACAACCATATAGTGCTCATATAAAGCAGTGCGCAGATTCATTATCCAACCCAAAAGCTCTTGTCTTTCATAGATGTCTTACCTTAAGAATATCTGGCTTTGAGGTGATATCATTCTTTTTTTTTTCCTTTTGAGATTTGTAAGAAATTTGTAAGACAATAATAAGATATACATAATTATAACTGTCTAACATGAGAAAATAAGTGGTCAGTTGCCTTGACCAAGGAAAGAAGTTCTCTAGTCTATTATAAGGTTCTGCTGAATAGTGACCTTCTCCCACCATTGTTAACATCTAATTGGATATGGAATATTAAGAACATTGCTTGTAATGGTGGATTGCAAGACAATCCTGAACAAATGGTCAGCAAAAGATATAGTTTTCAGTTTTCTTAAAGACAGTACAGCATTTTACATGACCAATGGACTAGTTGCTAGGATATTTGCTACAGTGTAGTATTTCATTTTGCTCCATTAGATAGATCCATGGTACTTTCAAGTTATTCTGTAGGTAATACTTATCTTTCATATAAATGGTATTCTAATATTCATGTCATTAGGTCAAAATAATGAATAGATATCTTAAACAACCTAGGATTTTCAAAATAACTCTGCATTTCTGATCGTTTATTTCTCTGAATACTAACAACTCAATTTTCTGATTCTTCACAGTACGTCTTGATACATTGACTCAGACCCTTACATCGAGAGTATATTAATTTCTGCGTTTAATAGAATCTCTTGCTGTATTGGGCAGCATGCTTTTAGCCGCAAGTAAAACAAAACAAAAATACAGTACCAATAAGGGACGGTGCAGCACCCTGGGGCTAGGAAGAGCACGAGTTATTACCTCTAGGCCTGATGAAGCAGGAACAGAGCAGGGAACTCAGAGAAGGAAGCTGCATGGGGAGGACCCTCAGAGGGATCTAGCCATGCCCACCTCTGCCTCCTCCCAACCCGCTAACTCTCGCCCATTCCGCCATTTGGCTGAAGCCAATCAGAAGCCAGTGGATTTGAGAGACTAAGGGTCACGTTCCTGGGGCACAGAACTAAGGGAAAAGAGGTGGGGAGTGATTTAAAGACACAAACAAAAAAGCTTAATAGGTTATGGCTCATACTCATTCTTTTTATAATTTTATCTTTTATAATTGTTCATATTGCAACAATTCTTTATAAAACAGGTTTTCTTGGGGCGCCTGGGTGGCTCAATTGGTTAAGTGTCTGCCTCAGTTGGTTAAGTGTCTAAGGGTCCTGGGATCAAGCCCCAGAGAAGGCCCCTCCCTGTCAGAGGGGAGCCTGCTTCTCCCTCTTCCTCTGCCCCTGCTCATGTGCTCATGCTTTCTCAAATAAATAAATAAAAATTTTAAAAACGGGTATTAATTTTATAATTTGGGGGAAAAACACTTTTTTTTTAAAGATTTTTTATTTATTTATTTGACAGAGAGAGAGCACAAGCAGGCAGAGAGGCAGGCAGAGAGAGAGGAGGAAGCAGGCTCCCTGCTGAGCAGAGAGCCCAATGCGGGGCTCCATCCCAGGACCCTGAGATCATGACCTGAGCCGAAGGCAGCGGCTTAACCCACTGAGCCACCCAGGCGCCCAAAAACACTTTTTAATTATCCTAGATTAAGTGTGAGGGTAGACATAAGCATGCATACCCAACGACAGGCAGAATTCCACATACTCCCTTCATCT
The DNA here is from genome assembly GCF_902655055.1 of Lutra lutra. Taxonomy (NCBI): domain Eukaryota; kingdom Metazoa; phylum Chordata; class Mammalia; order Carnivora; family Mustelidae; genus Lutra; species Lutra lutra. The sequence goes on from NC_062280.1 coordinate 100,941,297, forward strand.
CACTAGTTCCTAATCCAACACACACATCTCCTGTACATCTCCCATCTTCTCATCTCTTTTTAAGGGAAAGCTTCTCTGCTTTATAATAAACTTGCATTCTAAACCGAGTTCTGCCAAATTATTTATTGATCATGAACCAGTTGCTTCAAACTTAGGCTTCAATTTTCTCTTCTGTACAAAGTGAAATCTTCTTTCAGCAAAACTTTTAATAAACCAATCTTCCTATAATTTTTTTTTCCAGGCACTAAGTTTTCTTTTTTGTTTCTCACATCTAGGGTCTGGAAATAATGATTGAGCTCAAAACTGTCCTATTTCCATATAACATATCAGTGTCATTTTTTCAGAGGACACATTGTCTACAAAATAATTTCTCAGAACAGACTTTCTTTTTTTTTTTTAAGATTTTATTTATTTATTGGACAGACAGAGATCACAGGTAGGCAGAGAGGCAGGCAGAGAGAGGAGGAAGCAGGCTCCCTGCTGAGCAGAGAGCCCGATGTGGGACTCGATCCCAGGACCCTGGGATCATGACCTGAGCTGAAGGCAGAGGCTTTAACCCACTGAGCCACCCAGGCGCCCCCAGAACAGACTTTCTAAGATGAAAGTTACTTAATACAAGAAACCTAATGCTTAAACCCACCAAAGTTTATGATAGAAGAAATGGTATGGGCACCAAAACTAGAGGATATTAGGTTCAAATCCTAGCTCGGTCACTTAACTGCCTCAAATGGGAATAAAAGTATTAGTCTTTTCATCTATGAAAAATTTTTTTAAAAAACCACACATCATAATCCTTATATGTGTTTCCTATTACTGCTGTAAAACAGTTACCACAAATTTAGTGACTTGTTCAATACGCCATGTTCTGTAGGTCATGAATCTGCTACCAGTCTCCCCAGACCAAAACCAACAGGCTGGCAAGACTGTATCTCCTTCTGGAGGCTCTTGAACAGACTCTGTTTCCTATTCATCCAGGATCTTGGAAGGATTCAGTTCCATGCAGTTGTAGCACTATATTCGCTGTTTCTTCGCTATATGTCAGTTCAAAATTTCATAGAGACCTCTCTCTGGTCCCACCCCTATATCTTGGAACCAGCAATAGGAGTCCCTCCCAAACTGCCATTTCTCAGACGTTTCTTCTGTTGTCACATCTGTTTCACTGACTGCAACCAAGGAAAATTTTCCACTTTTTAGGGTTCATGTAAACACTGGGCCAACCTGAATAACCCAGGATAATCTCCCTACCTTAAGATTTTAACTTAATTAGACTTGCCGAGTCCCTTCTGTCATGGCATATAACATATTCATAGGTTTGTAGGATTAAGATGGAGACATCTTTTGAATGGTTTCTATTCTGGCTATCACAATCCTGAATTTATTATAAGAACTGAGATCAAGCATATAAAATATTTAAGATAGGAGTTTGAAAATAGATCATTAATAAATATTGAAACTGTAATAGTACATGAAATGTTACAAGGAGGAAAGCAAATGTGTGATATAACTTCAAGAAATTGAAGTGAGGTTTTTTTTTTTTTAATTCATAATATCTCATCCTTTGTCTTAGTGCTTGAAATGTCACCAAAAGTCATGTTTTCCTTTGGGTGCTAAAAAGAGGAAATTGTCCTCAAGAACCAAGTACTGAAGCAGACATTTCATTAAGTGTGGGGAAATTGTACTTGAGAGAGAGCAGACTTTGTTTTGCTTACTGTAGTACCCTTAATGTTTATAAAAGGAGCAAAATAGATATTAGTAAAATAAATTAATCAATGTGTGAGTGAATGAATGGGAAGAAAAACCTTGAGTGGACAGATACATAGCTTTGGGGAGTGAGAGAGAGGTAATTTCAACCACATAGCTCCTACCACTTCTTGAGGCTTTCATTTCTCTCTCTCCCATATTGCTTCCAAGAGTCCTATGAGTTCTTCTGGATTGCACTCTCCTCCAATCAATTCCTCACTTTACAACCAGAATGAGATTCCCTTAGCCAAATCTCATCACTCACTTCTCTGGTTAACTTCCAACTGGAGTTTCCTTTGGCCTGTTTAATAAAACAAGTTCCTGCAACACCCCCGAAGATCTGGCTCTGGCCACCATTTTCTCACACTCGGCTCCACCTTCACTTGAAAACTACACTGTTTCTTCACTTACCTCTTACTTTACTTATCCTGACACCTTTGTCCATGCCAGTTCCTCTGCTTTACATACTCCTCCATCTTGAGATGTCCTTTCTCTGGCACTTTGTTTTGGTTTCAACACTCAACACAGGTGCCACCTTCTCCAAGAAGCCCCCCAACCCCTGGCACACGAACTCCAATGCTACTCCTGTAGCACCCTGTGTAGAATTTTCTCCCACCTCAGAGGATGCTGTGTCTAATTACTTGGTTCTCTCTTCTTCCTCCTTGTGGGGGAAAAGCAAAACAAAAGAAGACAAACCTTGTTTTGTTTTTTGCATTCCTTTTGCCTGGCACAAAACCCAGCACATAATAGGAGCCTCAACAGTAACTGAGCTAACAACCACCGAACAACAGATACTCCATGTTGCGACAGATAAATAGATGTTTAGAAACCCAGACATTAAAAACATAAAAACATAAAGAATGCCTTTCTACTTTGAGATGGAATCCTGGTGCCCCCAGCATACAGAAGTGGGGAAAGAATGACAAAGATAAGTTTATCCTCCCTGCTTTGCAATTTTGTGAGATCCACCAGCCATACTTAACCTCTGGTTCCTTTCTGTTTGATATATATATATATATAAAGTTTCCCCAGGGGGAAAAGAAGAGTCTAGCAATAAATGCTGCTTTTCTCCTCCCTCCCAGTATTCAACACCATTTCCATGGGTGGGAAGAGCCCTGAAGATTACTGTAAAACTAGAAAATTTGACAGCCAGAGTTAGGAGAGGAAGCATGTTTTAGAAAACATGATATGGTCTGAGACTGTGAAATCCTTAACTGCAGACAATGGTTCCTGTTCCTCTCTGTTGACCTGGTGTCTAATCTTGCCTAGGTCAGAACTAGAAGTCAGGCTGTATTTGTTCAATGACCCAGGATTCATTGGAAATAAACTTTAGGGGCAGAATGAATGACAATTAACAGTATAAGTTTGAACAAATTTGGTAAATGTTGAGCTTTGGTGTTCTCATTTGCCAAACAACAATAATGTCTAACTGCATGCAGACAATTGTGATAGAATCATATGAGACAACAGCTGAGAAGTCCCATTTAACTATTAGCTTAGTGTGATATGTATATGGCTTCCAAAATTTATTTTTAAGCAGCAAACTCACAAGTGAGTAAATAAAATGGCTGATCTATCTATGAAAAGATTCTCAAATTACCTGGCAATCAGTAATCTGTAAATTGAAACAAATATGAGATGCTTTTCTTTTTTATCCTTCAGATTGTCCATATTTTTGAAGAACGATATCTGGGTCTAGTAAGAAAATTATACTAAAAGCAGTGGGGAAAGTGCTATGATATTTCTAAAAGAAGCAGGAGTTCCAAAATTTTATTTAGAGATTCTGTTATGTAACATTTTGAAAATGTACAAGTTATCATCCTGGGAAGTCAGAGTTGTATTTGGATTTTCTTACATTTACCATAATTTTTATTTAAATTACATATGTGGAAGTAAAGAGATTCTATAAGATTTTTCATACTTAGAGTTCAAAGTTTAGGTAGAAATGCAAATTACTATAACCTAGCAATGTTGGTTGTAATTAAAATGTATAGAGTATTTTACCAGCACTTCCAGTTTGGGGGATCTGTTTCATAACAATACAAATGAAAATAAATCAAGTTATATAAAAAGACATCTGCTACAGTATTGTTTGAAGGCAAATATCTAAAATCAAGCATATTTCATCAATAATAAAAAGTTGACAAACATCTATTTAAGGGAATGAGTAATATGAGAATGAATCTGGAGAGATGCCCATGGTGTGTAATTGAGAGAAATGGAAAAGTCAAATAAAAGCAAGTTGCAAGGAAATGAAAATGATAAAATAACACTTAAAGAAATAAAAATTTTTGGTATATGATAAGCATTCAAGTAAATATGAAGATAGGTAGTTTTGTAAAGTTAGGCATCTCAAAATTCTGATATGGACTACCTCAGCGGGTGAACGTAAGGGTAGAATATTAGAAGAAATATTAACATTTTTAAAAGTAAATCATGTTATATTTCCCAATTTCAAAAGCATATGTTAGATTTTTATATAAAATCTAATAAAATACAAAAATAAAGTCTAAAATGGTAAAACTTGCTGGAGGCAGAAGTATTAATTGGAAAGAGGAGTGAGAAAAATCTTGGGGATGATAGAAATATTCTTTATCTTGACTGGTAAAAATTACATAAGTGTATATATTTAGCAAAACAACAAATTGTACATTTAAAATAAGCACATTTGTGGTTTGTATATTATACCTCAATAATTTTAAAAATATGGGGAGGGGTTTTAGGATTTACTGTTTTCCTCTCCAACCTCTGCTTACATGTGTCCAAGAGCTATTGTGCCCCAAAACCCCTGGCTTTGTTTCACTGTTGACAAAGGAGTGAACAAGAGGGTAACCGCTACCAAGTTTTTGTTATTCATCCCACTAATCAATCCAAATTTCCCTGTGGAAATATGATGTGTGTATTTTTTTTTCCTATTGTTATTTTGAGCAAGAATTTTTTTTTTAATTTTTCGGTTTCCTTTTCCCTCTTGATCATTCCTAAATTCAGCCCAATTTCCCACTCAGTTACATTTAACCTACTGCATTTTATGGTCTTCCCGTTTGTGTTTTCTAACCTTTCAATCTCATCTAAGTAAGAATCTAATGTTGAGTCCTTTTTTAATTAGTTTTTTTTCTTATTTTTGTAAATTAATTGTATTTATATACTATAAAAATACATGGCCTAAAATAATTTATAGAAAAATAAGAGCATACAATTTAAAAATATAATTCAAGTTTCAAATTAGTGTTTGTTATACATCCAGGACTCCTTGAGATAAAAGAGAAATAAACAAACACATACACAAACATACTAATTAGGACTCATAAATCCTAGAGTTGAGAATTGTTGCCATCTACGTTTTTCTTTTTTTGAAATTAAGAACTCCAGAAAAATAAAAAATCTTCCAAACTAACTGTGTTATGTAATGTGGAAAAGAAAAACAAACCTGGTTAATTCTTTCCAAAGATTTTTCAGTACCTGTAGTTAAGAATAAATTTGCATATTTTATAATAGTCTTTTTGTCATTACTGCAAATAGCCTCCGATGGTTATAACCTACTCTGTTGCTCATAAAACCCATTTGATGTGTGTTTATCACTTGCTCTGTAAGTAGCTTCTCATTTCTGATTGTTCCTACCATGGTTATAAAATATACTATTATAACAGTTCTTAAACACACAATAGCACTATAAAACAGTATCTTTGGTGGATATTTAAACAATTTTAATGTTGAGACAAAATAATATAATGTCCTACCCATATGTTGAATGTTCCTAAAAGCATTACCCCCCCCCAAAAAAAAAGAAAGAAAGAAAGCCCTCACACCTGAAAATACCCCAGATTCTTTTAAACATGTTCAGACTTATGAGTAATTCCACCACCAGTCAAATCATGGCATTAGACAATAAGGAGATAATTCATGTGTGTTGTGTTCTCTAACATCCATTATTTCAGAGCTGAGAAAATGAATAACAATTTCAGAGCTTGGTTCTGTGACATCTCTGACTTCCACGCAGTAAGAAAAGAAGACGAACTTATCAAATAAATTTTGAGGTCCATTTGTTTGTCCTGCTCCAACATTTTCTATATACTTAAATTAGCATCCTTTGTATTATCAATAAAAATGTTATTTTTGTTTTTACTCATGACCTACCTTTCCTCCTTGTCAATGATAACCTTCAACATCTAAATAACTAATATTAGATATTGACATTTTGACTTTTGTAAAAAAAAATTTTTAAATGTCATTATGAAGTGAATTGTGTGTAATTTTTAATTTGTAAGTTTAATATTTAACATAAGGATATAGAGAGTTTTAGAACATTAACCTTAACATTTATATCATTTATGTAACATGAATAACTGACACATAAATTTCAAGGCATACTTAATTCTTAAAACTGCCACAAACTACTGGGAAAGAAAAAAACATTTTATATTCATGCAGATATTCACCAACATTTTCTCATATATGTGGGAATTAACATATAAACTTGAGACAAATTTTAATAGCAGTCTTCCTAAAGTTATATTCTTGATTTATTATATTTTTGTAATAGTATGTATTATTATTAATATGTATTACTAGATTATTCATCAGTCCAACAGTTATTTTCTTAACCCTTAATATGAGTATGGATCTATGCTATATACTGAGGGTCTAAAGCTCAAGATAATTTTTTGTCCTCTAGTAACTTTATTTTAAAGAAATTAAATAGATATTTAAATGTAGTGTGATAACTACTCTGATAGTGGATGATAAGTCTCCCAAAACTTTCCAGTTGATCTATCTTTGGTTTGTCATCTTCTTCATTTTGTTAAAATAAAATGTAGTTGAATATTTTTGTGTTTCTCTTGATCATTTTGCCATTCATAGTTGGTTTCTACAAGTATACAACTTTATGATTTTTATAAATCTACTTAAAAAAAATTATGGCCAATCAAGTAAAGTAATGCAGAAAGCTAAGCATCAAGCTTGTAATAGATGGTGACGCATTGTGAAAATGTGTACATATGAATGCAACAACAGCATTGACTTTTAATGTATTCCTGCTGGTAGATAATAAAGGAAGTCAGGCAGACTGATGTGCAATTGCTATTTATCTGCTCACACGTTGTTTGTAACTAAGCACAATGCCCGAGACCTTTTTTCTGCCTCACTAAATAAGTTAATCATGTAAATCAGAGGGAATTTTTTTTTTAAAATATGGGTATAGTTTAAACGCAAATGATGCATTTTTCATTGCCGAGAATAAAAACAGGTGTAACAATGCCCAGGTGTCAATTACAAAGCATTATCATTTTTTAGTATCTATGTGAATGAATGGAAAATTAAAAGGTCAAATTGATATATACTGTTATCTGTAGAACATGATCACCAATACAAATCATTCTGCATAATTAAAATAAGTCTAAAGGGCTCAAATGCTGTGATAAGAATTGAAAATGAGTTGCATATCATTTCTGTAAACTGCATTGAGATACTTTTGCAACAGAAGCTCAAATATGCATCATTTGGTCAATGAAAAATCCATTAATGTATGTTTAGTGAGTTCATAAGCAATAAACTTGGCATGGCCAAATCCTTTTATTTTTCCCAACTCCTCAATGTTCCACACGCCTTCTACTATTATAAACAGTTGTAGCAAGACAGGAGAGGCAATACCTGAAAAACTGATGAAGAGAAAGGGAATGAATGGAGAGGAGGCTGTAGAGATGGACATTACAAGGCAGATAATTAAGGTACTGCCTCGGGAAACAAATACAGGCCCGAATTCATTGATATGTTGGACTTTCATTTCCAATCAGCTCCAGATTCCTTCAAATTCTCCTTTGATTCTTTGATTAACAGCTTATTTTTTTTTATTTTTTTTTTTAAGATTTTATTTATTTATTTGACAGAGAGAAATCACAAGTAAGCAGAGAGGCAGGCAGAGAGAGAGGAGGAAGCAGGCTCCCTGCTGAGCAGAAAGCCCGATGTGGGGCTCGAACCCAGGACCTGGGATCATGACCTGAGCCGAAGGCAGCGGCTTAACCCACTGAGCCACCCAGGCGCCCCTGATTAACAGCTTATTTAAACATATTTTATTTCATTTCAAATATTTGGGGACTTTTGCGTATATTCCGTTTTAATCCTCTTGTGGTCAGAGAATGTGCATTGTATGGTTTTAAACATATTAGATTTATTGAGACTTGTTTTGCCGCTCAGAATATGGTCTGTCTTGATAAATGTTTGATGTACACTTGAAAAGAATGTACTTTCTGCTTTTGTACAGTGTTCTGTAAATGCCAATTTGGTCAAGTTAATTGACAGTGTTACTCACATCTTGTATGTCCTTCTTGTTTTGATCTTTGTCATTTATTGAGGGAAGAATCTTGAAATTTCCAACTATCATCAAGGATTTGTCTATATTTCATTGCCTTTTTACCAATTTGCTTCATGTATTTTGCTTCATTATTAGGCACATAAAAATCTGAAATTGTTATGTCCTCCTAGGAAATTGACTCCCTCTTTTTGGTTTAGTATTAGCATGATACATCTTATTTCATTATCTTACTTTTAACTAACTTGCATATTTATATTTCAAGTGAGTGTCTTATAGACCGTATACAGTAGAGTTTCAGTTTTAACCTGATCTGACAATGTCTTATCTTCATTTGGCATTTTTAGGCCATTTACATGTACTGATGTCAATATTAACATGCCTGCTATTTGCTTTCTATTTTTCTTATTTTTCTTTTGTCCTATTTCCCTTTTCTCTATTTACATTAAGTTATTTTTTAATGATTCCAATTTTAGCTCCTTTTTTGACTTATATGCTGCAACTCTGGTTTATTGTTATTTTTGTGATTGCTTTAAGATTTATAGTATTCATACATCTTTAATTTAATTCAAATGATAAACATATTTACATATAGTATGCAAATCTTCCTAAGATTACTTCCATTTCTGCCATTCCAAGCCTTTGTGCTCGGGTTGTCATATGTTTTATTTCAACAATATTTTACATTCTTCAGTATGTTTTTACTACTATAGTTTAAACAGCTGCCTTTTACAGAGAATTAAATAGTGTAAGAAATAAGTCTTTCTGTTTGCTCACATAGCCACCACTTTTTGATGTTTTTCATTCTTTTGCGCAGACCCAGGTTTCCACATCATTTTCCATCTGCCTGAAGGGCTTCCTCTAATATTCTTTGTAGTACAAGTCTGCTGGTTATTAAATTCAGCTTTGATATATGTTAAAAATTCTTTTTTTCACTCTAAGTTTTGAAAAACATTTTAACTCAATCTAGAACTCTAGGTTGGTAGTTTGGTCTTTTTATTTTCCCCAGTACTTTAAAGGCCTCACTAAATTTCCTTCTAACTTACATTGTCTCAGCTTAGAGATTGGCTGTCATTATTGTTCTTTTCTATGTAGTGTATTATTTTACTCTGGTTGCTTTTAGGATTTTATATTTATCATTTTTTTAAAATTACAGTATAGTTAACATACAGTGCTATATTAGTTTCAGGTGTACAATACAGCAGTTCTACACGTTATTCAGTTTTCATCATGATAAATGCAGGCTTAATCCTCTTCACCTGTTTCACCCATTCCCCCACCCACCTCCACACTGGTAACTATCAGTTTGTTCTCTGTAGTTGAGTCTATTTTTTGCTTGTCTCTCTTTTTGTTTCTTTATTTTGTTTCTTAAATTCCACATGTGAGTGAAATCATATGATATTTATCTTTCTCTGACTTATTCCACTTATCTTTACACTCTCTTAATCCAATTGTGTTGCTTCAAATGACAATATTTCATTCTTTTCTATAGCTGAATAATATCCCATTTTATATATATATATATATATATATACACACACACACAAAATATATATATATATATGACATTGGACTGCTACCATAACTTTATAAAATATATATATATATATTATAAATATATATGGAGTATATATATTTATAAAAATATTTATTAAAAAAATATATATATATGACATTGGACTGCTACCATAACTTTACAATTTTAAATAATATTGCAATAAACATAGGGGTGCATGTATCTTCTTAAATTAGTGTTTTCATAATCTTTGGGTAAATTAGGAGGTTACTGGATCTTATGGTAATTCTATTTTTAATTTTTTGAGGAACCTCAATTTTTTGAGGAACTTCCAAACCATTTTCCACAGTGGCTACATCAGTTTGCATTCCTACTAATGGTGTACAAGGGTTCTCTTTTTTTTTTTTTTTTAAGATTTTATTTATTTATTTGACAGAGAGAAATCACAAGCAGGCAGAGAGAGAGGAGGAAGCAGGCTCCCTGCTGAGCAGAAAGCCCGATGCGGGGCTTGAACCCAGGACTTGGGATCATGACCTGAGCCAAAGGCAGCGGCTTAACCCACTGAACCACCCAGGCGCCCCCCAAGGGTTCTCTTTTATCAACATCCTTGCCAACACTTACTATTCTTGTCTCTTTGATACTAGCCATTCTGACTATCTCATTGTGAGATAGTTGTGAGGTGATATCTCATTGTGGTTTTGATTTGAATTTCTGTGATGATGAGTGATGTCAAACGTCTTTTCATGTGTCTCTTGGCCATCTGTTTTTCTTCTTTGGAGAAGTGTCTGTTCATGTCTTATGCCCATTTTTTAATTGGACAAAGCTTCCTTCTTTGGTATTGAGTTGTGTAGGTTCTTTATACATATTTGGATATTATACCTTTATCATATATATCATTTGCAAATATCTTCTCCTATTCTATAACTTTTTAGTTTTGTTGACTATTTATTTTGAGGTAGTGTCAATAATTTGTTTTTGCTTTTGTTTCCCTTGCCTCAGGAGATATATCTAGAAAAAATGTTGCTATGGCCAATGTCAGAGAAATTACTGCCTGTGCTCTTTTCTAGGACTGTTATGGTTTCAGTTCTCACATTTAGTTCCTTAATCCATTTTGAGTTTAGTTTTGTGTATGGTGTAAGAAAGTCATCCAGTTTCATTTTTTGCATGTAGCTGTCCAGTTTTCTGAATAACATTTGTTGAAGAGGCTGTTTTTCTCTCATTAGATATTCTTGCCTCCTTTGTAAAAGATTAATTGACCATATAATTGTGAGTTTATTTCTGGGCTTTCTATTCTGTTCTATTGACATATGTGTCTATTTTTGTGCCAGTGCAATACTGTTTTGGTTTCTACAGCTTTGTAGTATATCTTGAAATCTGGGATTGTGATATCTTCAATTTTGTTTTTCTTTTTTAAGATTGCATTGGTTATTTGGTGTCTCTATGGTTCCATACAAATTTTAGGACTATTTGTCCTAATTCTGTGAAAAATGCTGTCAGTGTCTTCATAGAAATTGTATTAAATCTGTAGATTGCTTTGAGTAGTATGGATATGTTAACAATGTATGTTCTTCCAATTCATGAATATGGAATATCTTTCCTTCTGTTTGTGGAACCATTTATCAGTGTTTTTAAGCCATTTGATTATAACATCACTTGGTACAGATACCTTCATTTTTCTTGTGGTTTTAAGTACTTGGAACCTCTTGGATCTGTGGTTTTATAGTTTTCATCAAATTTAGAAAAAATTTTGGCCATTTATTTCTTCAGATATATTTTTCTTTTCCTACCCTTCTTTCTTACAAGGACTCATATTACATGTATATTTGACAACTTGAAGTTGTCACACAGTTTACTGATGCTTCGTTAGTTTTTTCTAAGACTTTTCTCCCTCCATTTCATTTTGCATAGTATCTATTTATTTGTCTTTATATTCACTAATCTATCTTTCTGTAATGCTAATCTACTGTTGATCTTATGGAGTATTTTAATCTCAAAAAATTGTTTTAGTATCTTTGTATAATATTCTATCCTGGTGCTTATTTCTGAGAAGATTTCAATGGATTTTTCTCCTCATTATGAGTCATATTTCTCTGCTTCTTTGAATGTCTAAATTTTTTAAAGATTTTATTTATTTCAGAAAAAAAGATTTTATTTATTTGGGTGAGAGAGAATGGGGGAATAGGCAGAGGCAGAGGGAGTGAGACTCTCAAGCTAACTCCATGCTGAGCATGGAGCCCAGCACAGTGCTCCATCCCACAATCGTGTGATCCTGACCTGAGGCTAAATCAAGAGTCAGATGCTCAACTGACTGAGCCACCCAGGCACCTGCAAAAAAAAAAAAAAAATTTTTGGAGGAGGAGTCAAGATGGCGGAGAAGTAGCAGGCTGAGACTACTTCGGGTAGCGGGAGATCAGCTAAATAGCTTATCTAAAGATTGCAAACACCTACAAATCCAACGGGAGATTGAAGAGAAGAAGAACAGCAATTCCAGAAACAGAAAATCAACCACTTTCTGCAAGGTAGGACTGGCGGAGAAGTGAATCCAAAGCGACGGGAAGATAGACCGCGGGGGGAGGGGCCGGCTCCCGGCGAGCGGCGGAGCAACGGAGCAAAATCAGGACTTTTAAAAGTCTGTTCTGCTGAGGGACATCGCTCCAGAGGCTTAACTGGGGTGAAGCCCAGGCGGGGTAAGCGCGGCCTCAGGTCCCGCAGGGTCGCAGAAGGATCAGGGGTGTCTGAGTGTCGCAGAGCTTACCGGTATTAGAACGGGGAAGCCGGCTGCAGAGACAGAGCCGAGGAGTGACTCTCAGCTCAGGGTTGCCTTGAACCGGTCGCAGGCTCGGTCAGCTCGGAGCGCGGCCGGAGGCCAGGGTGACGAGAGTCATTTGGCGCTGTTCTCTGAGGGCGCACTGAGGAGTGGGGCCCCGGGCTCTCGGCTCCTCCGGGCCGGAGACCGGGAGGCCGCCATCTTTATTCCCGTCCTCCGGACTCTACGGAAAGCGCTCAGGGAACAAAAGCTCCCGAAAGCGAACCCGAGCGGATGACTCAGCCCGGCCCCGGGTAAGGGCGGTGCAACTCCGCCTGGGGCAAAGACGCTTGAGAATCACTACAACAGGCCCCTCCCCCAGAAGATCTACGGGAAACCCAGCCAGGACCAAGTTCACCTACCAAGGAGAACGGCGGAATTCCAGAGGAGAAGAAAGCAAAGCACGGAACTCATGGCTTTCTCCCCATGATTTTTTAGCCTTGCAGTTAATTTAATTTTTTTTTTTTTCTTTTTCTCTTTTTCAATTTTTTTTCTTTTTCTCTTCTTCTGCTAAATTTTTTTTAACTTTTACCGTTTTCTTTTTTTTAACGTTTTTTAAATAGTTTATCTAATATATATATATTTTTTCCTCTTTTTATATTTTTTTTTATCGGCTCTCTTTTTTTTAATAGTTTTTTTTTTTTTTTCTTTCTTTCTGAACCCCTTTTTATCCCCTTTCTCCCCCCTCACAATTCAGGATCTCTTCTGATTTGGCTAAAGCATATTTTCCTGGGGTTGTTGCCACCCTTTTAGTATTTTACTTGCTCCTTCATAAACTCTTATCTGGACAAAATGACAAGGCGGAAAAATTCACAACAAAAAAAAGAACAAGAGGCAATACCAAAGGCTAGGGACCTAGTCAATACAGACATTGGTAATATGTCAGATATAGAGTTCAGAATGATGATTCTCAAGGTTCTAGCCGGACTTGAAAAAGGCATGGAAGATATTAAAGCAACCCTCTCGGGAGATATAAAAGCCCTTTCTGGAGAAATAAAAGAACTAAAATCTAACCAAGTTGAAATCAAAAAAGCTATTAATGAGGTGCAATCAAAAATGGAGGCTCTCACTGCTAGGATAAATGAGGCAGAAGAAAGAATTAGCGATATAGAAGACCAAATGACAGAGAATAAAGAAGCTGAGCAAAAGAGGGACAAACAGCTACTGGACCACGAGGGGAGAATTCGAGAGATAAGTGACACCATAAGACGAAACAACATTAGAATAATTGGGATTCCAGAAGAAGAGGAAACAGAGAGGGGAGCAGAAGGTATATTGGAGAGAATTATTGGAGAGAATTTCCCCAATATGGCAAAGGGAACAAGCATCAAAATCCAGGAGGTTCAGAGAACCCCCCTCAAAATCAATAAGAATAGGTCTACACCCCGTCACCTAATAGTAAAATTGACAAGTCTTAGTGACAAAGAAAAGATCCTGAAAGCAGCCCGGGAAAAGAAGTCTGTAACGTACAATGGTAAAAATATTAGATTGGCAGCAGACTTATCCACAGAGACCTGGCAGGCCAGAAAGAGCTGGCATGATATATTCAGAGTACTAAATGAGAAAAACATGCAGCCAAGAATACTATATCCAGCTAGGCTATCATTGAAAATAGACGGAGAGATTAAAAGCTTCCAGGACAAACAAAAACTGAAAGAATTTGCAAATACCAAACCAGCTCTACAGGAAATATTGAAAGGGGTCCTCTAAGCAAAGAGAGACCCTCAAAGTAGTAGATCAGAAAGAAACAGAGACAATATACAATAACAGTCACCTTACAGGCAATACAATGGCACTAAATTCATATCTCTCAATACTTACCCTGAATGTTAATGGGCTAAATGCCCCAATCAAAAGACACAGGGTATCAGAATGGATAAAAAAACAAAAACCATCTATATGTTGCCTACAAGAAACTCATCTTACACCCGAAGACACCTCCAGGTTTAAAGTGAGGGGGTGGAAAAGAATTTACCATGCTAATGGACATCAGAAGAAAGCAGGAGTGGCAATCCTTATATCAGATCAATTAGATTTTAAGCCAAAGATTATAATAAGAGATGAGGAGGGACACTATATCATACTCAAAGGAACTGTCCAACAAGAAGATCTAACAATTTTAAATATCTATGCCCCTAACGTGGGAGCAGCCAACTATATAAACCAATTAATAACAAAATCAAAGAAACACATCAACAAGAATACAATAATAGTAGGGGATTTTAACACTCCCCTCACTGAAATGGACAGATCATCCAAGCAAAAGATCAACAAGGAAATCAAGGCCTTAAATGACACACTGGACCAGATGGACATCACAGATATATTCAGAACATTTCATCCCAAAGCAACAGAATACACATTCTTCTCTAGTGCACATGGAACATTCTCCAGAATAGATCACATTCTTGGTCCTAAATCAAGTCTCAACCGGTATCAAAAGATTGGGATCATTCCCTGCATATTTTCAGACCACAATGCTCTAAAGCTAGAACTCAATAACAAGAGGAAATTTGGAAAGAACCCAAATACATGGAGACTAAACAGCATCCTTCTAAAGAATGAATGGGTCAACCAGGAAATCAAAGAAGAATTGAAAAAATTTATGGAAACAAATGATAATGAAAACACAACAGTTCAGAATCTGTGGGACACAACAAAGGCAGTCCTGAGAGGAAAATATATAGCAGTACAAGCCTTTCTCAAGAAACAAGAAAGGTCTCAGGTACACAACCTAACCCTACACCTAAAGGAGCTGGAGAAAGAACAAGAAAGAAACCCTAAACCCAGCAGGAGAAGAGAAATCATAAAGATCAGAGCAGAAATCAATGAAATAGAAACCAAAAAAACAATAGAACAAATCAACGAAACTAGGAGCTGGTTCTTTGAAAGAATTAATAAGATTGATAAACCCCTGGCCAGACTTATCAAAAAGAAAAGAGAGAGGACCCAAATAAATAAAATCATGAATGAAAGAGGAGAGATCACAACGAACACCAAAGAAATACAGACAATTATAAGAACATACTATGAGCAACTCTACGCCAACAAATTTGACAATCTGGAAGAAATGGATGCATTCCTAGAGACATATAAACTACCACAACTGAACCAGGAAGAAATAGAAAGCCTCAACAGACCCATAACCAGTAAGGAGATTGAAACAGTCATCAAAAATCTCCAAACAAACAAAAGCCCAGGGCCAGACGGCTTCCCGGGGGAATTCTACCAAACATTTAAAGAAGAACTAATTCCTATTCTCCTGAAACTGTTCCAAAAAATAGCAATAGAAGGAAAACTTCCAAACTCATTTTATGAGGCCAGCATCACCTTGATCCCAAAACCAGACAAGGATCCCAACAAAAAAGAGAACTACAGACCAATATCCTTGATGAACACAGATGCCAAAATTCTCGCCAAAATACTAGCCAATAGGATTCAACAGTACGTTAAAAGGATTATTCACCACGACCAAGTGGGATTTATTCCAGGGCTGCAAGGCTGGTTCAACATCCGCAAATCAATCAATGTGATACAACACATTAATAAAAGAAAGAACAAGAACCATATGATACTCTCCATAGATGCTGAAAAAGCATTTGACAAAGTACAGCATCCCTTCCTGATCAAAACTCTTCAAAGTGTAGGGATAGACGGCACATACCTCAATATTATCAAAGCCATCTATGAAAAACCCACCGCAAATATCATTCTCAATGGAGAAAAACTGAAAGCTTTTCTGCTAGGTCAGGAACACGACAGGGATGTCCGTTATCACCACTGCTATTCAACATAGTACTAGAAGTCCTAGCCTCAGCAATCAGACAACAAAAGGAAATTAAAGGCATCCAAATCGGCAAAGAAGAAGTCAAACTATCACTCTTCGCAGATGATATGATACTCTATGTGGAAAACCCGAAAGACTCCACTCCAAAACTGCTAGAACTTGTACAGGAATTCAGTAAAGTGTCAGGATATAAAATCAATGCACAGAAATCAGTTGCACTTCTCTACACCAACAACAAGACAGAAGAAAGAGAAATTAAGGAGTCCATCCCATTTACAATTGCACCCAAAACTATAAGATACCTAGGAATAAACCTAACCAAAGAGACTAAGAATCTATACTCAGAAAACTATAAAGTACTCATGAAAGAAATTGAGGAAGACACAAAGACATGGAAAAATGTTCCATGCTCCTGGATTGGAAGAATAAATATTGTGAAAATGTCTATGCTACCTAAAGCAATCTACACATTTAATGCAATTCCTATCAAAGTACCATCCATTTTTTTCAAAGAAATGGAACAAATAATCCTAAAATTTATATGGAACCAGAAAAGACCTCGAATAGCCAAAGGAATATTGAAAAAGAAAGCCAAAGTTGGTGGCATCACAATTCCGGACTTCAAGCTCTATTACAAAGCTGTCATCATCAAGACAGCATGGTACTGGCACAAAAACAGACACATAGATCAATGGAACAGAATAGAGAGCCCAGAAATGGACCCTCAACTCTATGGTCAACTCATCTTCGACAAAGCAGGAAAGAATGTCCAATGGAACAAAGACAGCCTCTTCAATAAATGGTGTTGGGAAAATTGGACAGCCACATGCAGAAAAATGAAATTGGATCATTTCCTTACACCACACACGAAAATAGACTCAAAATGGATAAAGGATCTCAATGTGAGAAAGGAATCCATCAAAATCCTCGAGGAAAACACAGGCAGCAACCTCTTCGACGTCAGCCGCAGCAACATCTTCCTAGGAACATCACCAAAGGCAAGGGAAGCAAGGGCAAAAATGAACTTTTGGGATTTTATCAAGATCAAAAGCTTTTGCACAGCAAAGGAAACAGTGAACAAAACCAAAAGACAACTGACAGAATGGGAGAAGATATTTGCAAATGACATATCAGATAAAGGGCTAGTGTCCAAAATCTATAAAGAACTTAGCAAACTCAACACCCAAAGAACAAATAATCCAATCAAGAAATGGGCAGAGGACATGAACAGACATTTCTGCAAAGAAGACATCCAGATGGCCAACAGACACATGAAAAAGTGCTCCATATCACTCGGCATCAGGGAAATACAAATCAAAACCACAATGAGATATCACCTCACACCAGTCAGAATGGCTAAAATTAACAAGTCAGGAAATGACAGATGCTGGCGAGGATGCGGAGAAAGGGGAACCCTCCTACACTGTTGGTGGGAATGCAAGCTGGTGCAACCACTCTGGAAAACAGCATGGAGGTTCCTCAAAATGTTGAAAATAGAACTACCCTATGACCCAGCAATTGCACTGCTGGGTATTTACCCTAAAGATACAAACATAGTGATCCGAAGGGGCACGTGCACCCGAATGTTTATAGCAGCAATGTCTACAATAGCCAAACTATGGAAAGAACCTAGATGTCCATCAACAGACGAATGGATAAAGAAGATGTGGTATATATACACAATGGAATACTATGCAGCCGTCAAAAGAAATGAAATCTTGCCATTTGCGACGACGTGGATGGAACTAGAGGGTATCATGCTTAGCGAAATAAGTCAATCGGAGAAAGACAACTATCATATGATCTCCTTGATATGAGGGAGAGGAGATGCAACATGGGGGGTCAAGGGGGTAGGAGAAGAGTAAATGAAACAAGATGGGATTGGGAGGGAGACAAACCATAAGTGACTCTTAATCTCACAAAACAAACTGAGGGTTGATGGGGGGAGGGGGTTGGGAGAGGGGGTGGGGTTATGGATATCGGGGAGGGTATGTGCTATGGTGAGTGTTGTGAAGTGTGTAAACCTGGCGATTCGCAGACCTGTACCCCTGGGGATAAAAATATATGTTTATAAAGCTGTAAAAAAAAAAAAAAAAAAAAAAAAGAAAGAAAGGATGAATCCCCAAGTTTTGTAGCAACATGGACGGGACTGGAAGAGATTATGCTGAGTGAAATAAGTCAAGCAGAGAGAGTCAATTATTATATGGTTTCACTTATTTGTGGAGCATAACAAATAGCATGGAGGACAAGGGGAGTTGGAGAGGAGAAGGGAGTTGAGGGAAATTGGAAGGGGAGGTGAACCATGAGAGACTATGGACTCTGAAAAACGATCTGAGAATTTTGAAGGGGTGGGGGGTGGGAGGTTGGGGGCACCAGGTGGTGGGTATTGTAGAGGGCACGGATTGCATGGAGCACTGGGTGTGGTGCAAAAATAATGAATACTGTTATGCTGAAAAAAAAAAAAATTAAAAAAAAAATTTTTTTTAATTAAATGCCAGAGATTATGAACTTTATCTTTTGGGATTTCTGGATATTTTTGCATGTATTTAAATGTTACTGATCTTTGTCCTGATATTCAGTTAAAGTTATTTGGAAGTAGTTTGATTCCTTTGCATCTTGATTTTAAGCTTTGTTTAGCAGGTCAGAAGAGTGTTCAGTCTAGGTCTGAGTTTGTCACATGGTTAAGGCAAACTCCTTTGAGTATTCCAACCAAAGCCTTGTATAGCATGAGGAGTGGTTCCTTCCCTGACTCAGGTAGCTTCTTTAGCTGAAAACTGAAGGGACTCTCTGCAGGTATGCTCTCCTTATGCAGATCTTATCCCTATGGTACTCTCACACAAGCTCATGAAGCTTTCCATGACTCCCACCAACTATTTTTCTGCTCATGGAGACCTCAGAGTTTTGCCTAGTTTGTCCTCTCTATACCATGTCTTAGAATCTCTAGCAGATAAGTCTTTGAACTAAATTAATTAATCACCATCTCTCAGAATCACTATCCTTCACTGACGGACATTCAGCATCTTGACAACAATTGTTTCATATATTTTGCCTGGTTTCTTGTTTTTATTTTTGGTTTGGCTTGGTTTGGTTTTGGTTTATGTTTTTAGTTGTTTCAATCATGTGGTATATATGGTCCCTGTTACTCAATCCTATCCTGAAATGGATATCTGAATTTTGAAATTGCATATTGACTTTAGATCACATTTTACTTCTTAAAGGCAGAATTTACTTAAGAATATAATTTTCCAAGAATGAGAGTCAGCATATAATGTAAGGAATTATTCTCTAATATTTAATAAGGATATCATTTCAGAGCATAGCCTCACAACTCTTGAGATTCCACAGTCATTGAAAATGTTTTGACACATTGGCCCTGGTTAGAGGCTTTTTTCACATAAATCACCACTTTTCTCACTCAGACTTTTGTCACTTGGAAGTATTCTAAACACCATACAAAATGTTTCTTAAATACTCAAGAGTCCCAGAATGTCTCATATAACTTCTTTTCCTTTAGAAGAATATTTCCCAATATCTTAGAAGGATTACTTTGGGAGAATGATGTCTCCTGTCAATTCAAAGTATATTTGGAGACAGGAAAAAAAAACCTGGAATAACTTGATGAGATTCAAACTCTGGAAAACCTGTTTGTGACATCATGGCAGTGATTGCTCTACCTTTGCTGATAGCTAATGTGTCTTACAGGCTCTCTTGATGGCTTATCATAGAAGATGACTACGAGTTTGCTTGGTTTATGTCCAATCAGGATGCATCAGGCATCCAATTAGTTAACTTTTTTTTACCTCTGTTCACCTTTAAGAATATAAACACAGGAAACTTCCTAAATCATTGAATCATTGCTTTCTCTAAATTGAAGTCATTCTTCTGCATGCAGATTGTATATCAAACATAAGCAGTTTCATAGATGTTGGAGTGCTGTTGAAAGAAACAAATAGAAAAAGTGAGAATTTGTTCTGTTTATCCTTTTCCTCAGTGATTTCATGGAAGAGTAAATCTTTACAAAAGCTCTCAAAAATAGCTTAAGAATAGCTTTTCACAATGTGAACAATGCAACTTTTAACAGTTTAGCATTACTAACCTTGCTATGTGACTTAGGGGAAATTTTCTTTGCTTTCATCATGTCAGCTTTCTCACCTGAAATATAGCCATAATGTATTTTGCTCTTGCATGGACTACACAAGATAATAGTTGTAAAAATCACTTTGAAACATAGACTACCCATTACCTATATAATATACAACCACAATGGTATGTATCATTGTGGAATTATTCCTTTACAAATGCTCAGTATAATGGAATAACGCAAACTTGAGTCTGTTATATATAATTTTCTTATAAAACCCTCGAAAAGAAGAGTCAAAATAAGAGAACAAATTACTCTGACTTCAATGTAGTCTTCATGAGAGTGAGAATAAGGTGGTTAAAAATAAAACAAATAGGCAGTGTTTGCTAACAATAGAAGGAAATATCCTGGAATCCATTTTTCTTAGTAATGGGCAGAATCCTTTTCAAGTCATATTCACTCTGAAATTGCCTTTTGTTTTCCTATTAAAGTGCCAAGAGTATCAATACAGCACAGGACCATGCAAAGCAGAGAAATCAGTCCCAGATTATATCACTTCATTTTGCAGACAGGGAGATGAAGTAAAAACCTGAAATTTTAGTGTCATATATTTCTATGTAGCTAAGAGAATTGCTCATGACTCTTGACATCTGTGCCTTGAACCATTATCTAGATAAAGATTAAAAAACTTTGAAATTAAGTCGTGCTGGTTAGTGTTACTCTCAATTAGAAAAAAGATATTTCTTTCTCTTAGCAATGAATAACTGAGTGTTAATATTCCTTAGAGATACAGAATGTTTAAAAGTTACTTTATAAACAATATAAAAAGAATAAAAGAATGCTCCATGTGTATTTAGAATGTAGGTTCATTGTTAGATAGCCTTTGCAAAGTTTTTTGTCCCCTTTTCCCTTCTTGCTTTATCACAAAGACCAGTGATTCTGCTCCTTTCCACAATAGTTCCCTGCACTTCTCTCTTGAACATAAGAGTTACTTCTTGGAGGACACTTATCCAGTAGTAGTGTGTCCTGTTTTCATAAGCTTTATCTCATCTGATCCTTCAGTAAAGCTGGGGGTGGGAGGAAAGGGTACTAGTAGTTTCCCATTTGACAGATATGAAGCCGATGCACATAGAAGTTTAGTAACTTTTTGGTTCACATGATAAATGAGAGAGTCAGGATTAAAACTGAGCCGCTTGACTCCAAACACTGAAGCCATAAATACTATGAGATATTGCATTTGTTACATAAACCTGTTCTCTCACTTTGTGGCCCCCCCCCCAGACTTCAACTCCATCAGTAATCACTGTGCACCCCATTTACCTTCTGTCACTACCTTGTACCTTTAGCTTCTCTGTCCTCAGTGGCTCCTTTTGTTCTGTTTACATGCCAAAGTTTTTTTTTTATTTTTATTTTCAAAACCTTAATAATACCATGGTCTTTACTCTCTAGCTTTAACTCCTAACTCTTAATTCCTTCTGCTGTGTCAAAATCCTCAAAGCAATAGTCTACTTGGCACCTGTCCCAACTTCTCACTCACTTTATCACACTTAATGCAACTGAAATGTACTCCTAAAATGTACCACCCACTTCCTAATTCCCAACATCTTACTTTCATCCATATCCTACTTAGATTGAATGAAAAACTTGGCGTTTTTTTAACATCTTAATTTTATTTTATTTTTTTTTCATGTTCCAAGATTCGTTGTTTATGTACCACACCCAGTGCTCCATGCAGTATGTGCCCTCTTTGATACCCACCACCAGGCTCACCCAACCTCCCACCCCTCTCACCTCCATAACCCTCAGTTTGTTTCTCAGAATCCACTGTCTCTCATCTTTCATCTCCCCCTCCGATTTACCCAAATTCATTTTTCCTTTCCTTCTCCTAATGTCCACCATGTTATTCGTTAAGCTCCACAAGTAAGTGAAACTATATGATAACTGACTTTCTCTGTTTGACTTATTTCACTGAACATAATCTCCTCCAGTCCTGCCCATGATGATACAAAAGTTGGGTATTCATCCTTTCTGATGGCTGAGTAATATTCCATTGTATATATGGACCACATCTTCTTCTCCATTCATCTGTTGAAGGACATCTTGGCTCTTTCCACAGTTTGGCAATTGTGGACATTGCTGTTATGAACATATGGCCCTTCTTTCCACTACATCTGTATTTTGGGGGTAAATACCCAGTACTGCAATTGCAGGGTAGCTCTATTTTTAATGTTTTGGGAAATCTCCATTCTGTTTTCCAAAGTGGCTGCACCACCTTGCATTCCCACCAACAGTGTAAGGGGGTTCCCCTTTCTCCACATCCTCTCCAACACTTGTTGTTTCCTATCCTGTTGATTTTGGCTATTCTGACTGGTGTAAGGGGGTATCACAATGTGATTTTGATTTGAATTTCCCTGATGACTAGTGATGATGAGTCTGTACTGCCCAGAGCAATCTACAGTTTCAGTGCCATCCCGATCAAAATCCCACCAGCATTCTTCAAAGTGCAGCAACAAATTGTATGGAGCCATAAGAGACCCTGAGTTGCTAAGGAAATGTTGAAAAAGAAAAACAAAAGTGGGGGCACCACGTTGCCTGATTTCAAGCTTTACTACAAAGTTTTGATCACAAAGACAGCATGGTACTGGCACAAAAACAGACACATAGACCAGTGGAACAAAGTAGAGAGCCCAAATATGGACCCACAACTCTATGGTCAAATAACCTTCGACAAAGCAGGAAAAAACATCCAGTGGAAAAAAAACAGTCTCTTCAATATATGGTGTTGGAAAAATTGGACCACTCTGTATAGAAGAATAAAACTTGACCATTCTTTCATACCATACACAAAGATAAACTTGAAATGGATAAAAGACCTCAAAGTGAGGCAGGAATCTATCAAAATCCTAAAGGAGAACATAGGCAGTAACCTCTTCAACATCAGCCACAGAAACTTCTTTCAAGACACGTCTCCAAAGGCAAAGGAAACAAAAGCAAAAATGAACTTTTGGGACTTCATCAAGATCAAAAGCTTCTGCACAGCAAAGGAAACAGTCAGCAAACAAAGAGGCAACACATGGAATGGGAGAAGATATTCACAAATGACACTGCAAGGGCTGATATCCAAGATCTATAAAGAACTCCTCAAACTTAACACCCAAAAAACAGATAATCATGTCAAAAAATGGGCAGAAGACATGAAAAGACACTTCTCCAGGAAGACATACAAATGGCTAAAAGACACATGAAAACTTGACATTTTTACCATAATATCTTTCTTTAAATGTTCTCCTTTTTTACCTTTTTCCTCCTGATTTTCCTTTTTCTTCATTTTCCTCATCTTCATTTTATTTATTTATTTATTTGGTCTTCTCTCCCTTTCCTTAAGTATTTATGTTCCAAGAATTCCAAAGATTACTCCCCCTCCCCTTTTTGTTCTATAAAGCCACCCCTGATGCATGGACAGGAAGAACCATAAATTTATATCTCTAGCCCTGATCTGTCTCTTCAACAAGGGATCTATGTCACCAACAGCATGGTATACATCACCACCCAAAGGGTATGTAGACAACAGAAACTGTCCAAAAGAAAACCCATTATCTCCCTCTACCCTCAGTATTCTCCTCATCTCCTTTATTCCCTGTGTGTGAAATGGGAAGCCTCATTCAATTATCCAAGTTCAAAACTCAAGGCCTTCCTAAATGAGTTAAAACTTGTAAAATGTTTGAGTCCCTGCACCTTGTAAGCTCTCTGTATTTATGAAGTCATGGTATATATTTTACCTTTATCATTCTTCCTTGGTGCTATATCCACCTGATTTCCAGTCATGGCAATTCTATCACTATTCAGTCCCTGAAATTTCTACCTCCTTTTGCAATGCCACTACTTCAGCTCTTTCACACTGCTGATTTGAAAACAGCTGAACTGGTCTCCCTGACTTCAAATTCTAACCATTTTTATTACATTTATATTTTCCCACTGCCTGCAGAGTTATCTTTCTAAATTAAGTGGGATCAGTTACTCCATGTGATAAGTTCATGTAGTCATACTTTTGTAAGGTCTTTCCAGTCTAAACACAAATTACCATGCAGTCACACCAGTTGCCATTTACCCCATAACACATTTCATGCTGTGCACTAGCCAAGATGTTTCTCAACCCTAAGACTAAACTTCCATGCTCTCATGCATCATGTTCATTTTATACATTTATTCCATGCTTTCTCATTTTGTCTGGAAAACTCCTATTTGATTTTTTTAAAGATTTTTTTTTTATTTATTTATATGACAGACAGAGATCACAAGTAAGCAGAGAGGCAGGCAGAGAGAGAGAGAAAGAGAGAGAGGAGGAAGCAGGCTCCCAGCTAAGCAGAGAGCCCGATGTGGGGCTCAATCCCAGGACCTTGGGATCATGACCTGAGCTGAAGGCAGAGAGGCTTTAACCCACTGAGCCATCCAGGAGCCCCTCTATTTGATTTTTAATCCTAAACTTAAACATAAATCTTTCCCTATTTATCTCCCTATCCACTTCCATTCTTAGCCTCATAAGGCAGAATGTAGTGTTAGTTCCTCAGATTTCTAGGCAAATTTTTAGAAACCAGTTTTATAGCACAAACTCTTTATCCATCATTCCCATAATATTGTATCTTTACAATATGGTATTTTTATTACATACTAATTGACCAATAATTAATTATAATTACCATATATCTTCAAGGAGGAAATTCAGTCTTGTTTAACTTTGGATTTTCAGAACAATTCATGTATCCAGCACGTAACAATTCCTAAAAAATATTTAAGGAATGAATGAAATTAGACAACTCTGAAATTTCACCTCCTCAGCCAACCCAGTGTTGAACTATGATTACAACAGAAACTGCCTTTATACTTCACATCCTTCTTTTGCACCCTCTAATATCCCAAGTGTAAATGTGGTAGGAAGCTTGAAACTATATCTGAAGACTGAATTCTTTATTTCATTTTTTCAATCTTAAAATGATGCAACTACTTCATACAATTATCATGGGATTTTAGTAAGTTTATGTCCATAAAATAATTAGTATTAAAATAGTACCTGATTAGCATATAATACAATTAACTATTGATTTTTATCACATTTATTTTCCTGTTTTTACCCCTCTTTGTGCACAGTGCTTCCTAAAAATCATATTAATGTTGTCTTATATTTTCCACCTACAAGGTAGAGATCAGTGATCCCTCTTAAATGAAAAGACATATATGCATTTAAGCTCTGTAATGCTCTTTGGTGAAAAATGATAAGAGTTGTAACAGAGTACAATTATTATTTTTTCTTTATTATTATTGTGTTTTATTATGATGAGAGCAAGGAGCTGTTAGTTGAATTATTATAGTTTCCTGTTAAAAATTTTTTTTTTTTTTTATTTGACAGAGAGAAATCACAAGTAGGCAGAGAGGCAGGCAGAGAGAGAGGAGGAAGCAGGCTCCCCGCTGAACAGAAAGCCCGATGTGGGGCTCAAACCCAGGACCTGGGATCATGACCTGAGCCGAAGGCAGCGGCTTAACCCACTGAGCCACCCAGGCGCCCCATAAAAAATTTTTAAATATTTAAAAGTGGTATTTAATTATCACATAATTCTAAAGGTTAATAAAGGAAGCGTGAGGTGTTGAGATGCTTGCTCTTATTTTCTAACTTAGCACCTCAGTGTATACACTACTTGGCATTTTCTAGATTTTCTTCAGTTAATGCTGCATCTGACCATAATTGGTTTTCTGTTGTTATTTTATGTTGCTGTTTATTTTTTTCAGTGTACTTTATGGTCATTAACCCATCATCTATATACATTTAAAATTTGATACCTCAACATAAAGTTTTCTTGTTACAGTTTTTTCTTTTTCTTTTTTTTTTTTTTTTTTTTAGGGAGAATTAAAGAAACCCCAAACTTCTATAGTAGAAACACATTAAAATGTAAAAGAAGACCTATCTGTGAGTTGCCCCAAATCTGCAAACTATAAACACCTCTCATCACTCACGTCTTAAGGCCTCAGTATTGAACTAGCTCTGTGAGAAGACAATGCAATGTTTTTTGAGAGAGAGAAGCAGTGGGAGCCAGGGCCATTCTTCTCTGTTTCCAAGTGGATTAAGCTGCTAGGAGAGTCATTTGTCTACCATCACAGGTCAGAACTCAGTAGCTAGACACAAATCACATGAAATGCAGTGAGCAATTCACAGAGGAGTGAGTATTGACAAATTTAAAAATAATCTTGTGTGATTACATATTTTAATGCTTATGCTTTATCATTTAGTTTGTACTTCCTGAATATTATTATTTACCCATATTGAAGAACTAGAAGATTGTGAAGGAAAGAAAAATAATAAATATTCTGAAGTTGTTACAGGAAATCCTTGCCAAACAACATACTTAACACACATGTGTGTGACAACATTTTTTTTTTCTTTCTGTCCTCATTTGTTCTAAAATTTCCAGTGAAGTACTGGTTCATTTATTCATATTTTTCTTCCATTTATTAAAAAAGATATATACATTTAGCAGCCACTAAGTTCCAGGAGCTCTGCTAGGCAAGAGAAACTAAAAGCAAATAGGATTGCCCTCAAGAAGCTTGTATTTCCTGTGTAGTAATGTTCAAAGTGTGGTCCTGAGACCACTGACATAAGTACCTTAAGTATTTGTTAATTATTTAGATGCTTGATGTCATTTTGCATTATAATTTCTGTTTATAAGCTTCCAAAAATCTCTATTTTTTAACAAGCACCTCAGTTGAGTCTTCTGCTCTTTAAAATTTGCACACTGGGGCACCTGGGTGGCTCAGCTGGTTGAGCATCTGCCTTTGGCTCAGGTCATGATCTCAGAGACCCTCTCCCTGCTTGCAGGGAACCTTCTTCTTCATCCCCCCAGCTAGTGCTCTCTCTCCCTCTTGCACTCTCTGTCTCTGAAATAAATAAAACCCTTTTAAAAATTAAAAATAAATAAATAAGTAAAAATTTCATGCTGAATTACCTTTGCTATACAACATATGGTCTCAGAAACAACAATGTATCAGCACTTCCCATCCTCATATCTTTTTTTTTTTTAATGTTAAGTTATCATCTGCATGCCTTCTGAATCAGACTCTACATTTTAACTTCCCAGGTGATTCATATGCACTTTAAAGTCGTAAAGGCATTGGTCTGGTCTATAGGATACGTGAGGTCAACCATATAATGAAGCTATGTAATTGAAGAGTGATGTGGGAGACACTAACTCAAAGGTTCTCCAGAACTTGAATTTCACCATTACCTATTATTCTGTTTTTAACATTTCTCAAGTGAATCTGTGTCTGGATACCTGTTCTCTGCCTGGTGCAAGGACATGTGAGCAATGAATACAGATGGAAGTTGTGTGTTACAAAAATAAAAGAAACAAAAGAAGTCAGTGCAACCTGTCTTCCATCATCCATTCATTCATTTTATTCAACAGATATTTATTAAGCTTCTGCTATGAGCCAGAGATTTAAATAGAATTTAAAATATCAATAAAAACTGGCATTTATAGAATAGTTTTTAGTATGTATCAGTGAATCTTCTTAATTGTCACATGAATCATTGTATTTAATAGTAACAACCATCTAATAGCGGGACTGTTATTTCTCCTGTCTTACAAGTGAAGAAGCTGTAGCTCAGAGATACAGAATACTTGCTCAAATTCACCCAGCTGAAAAAAATTATGTTAAAATTTGGATCCACCTCTCTTCCTTCTCAGCCCTTCCTTTTTAAACTCTATATTATATTACTATGTATTATATTACTATATTATATTATTCCTAGCACCTTGTGCTTGGAATTAGATCATCATGTTAGTTTTTTTTTTTAATTTTTTATTTATTTTTTTTTCTTATGTTATGAGAGTCAGCATACAGTACATCATTCATTATTGATGTAGTGTTCCATGATATCTTGTTTACATATAATACCCAGTACTCCATGTAGTACATGCCCTCCTTAAAACCCAACACTGGGCTAACCCATCTTCACACCCCCCCACTCCCACCGAACAACCTCAGTTTGTTTCTCAGACTCCATAGTCTCTCATGGTTCATCTCCACCTCTGATTTCCCACAATTCATTTTTCCCTTCCTTCTCCTATGTCCTATGCTATTTCTTATGTTCCACAATATGTTCCACAAATAAGTGAAACCGTATGATAACTGACTTTCTCTGCTTGACTTATTTCACTCAGCATGATCTTCTCCAGTTTGATCCATGTTGATGCAAAAGTTGGGTATTCATCCTTTCTGATGACTGAATAATATTCATTGAATAAATGGACCACATCTTCTTTATCCATTCATCTGTTGAAGGACATCTCAGCTCTTTCCACAGTTTAGCTACTGTGGACATTGCTGCTATCAACACTGGGGTGCATATGGCCCTTCTTTTCACTATTTCTGTATCTTTGGCAGTAATGCAATTGCTGGGTCAAAGGGTAGCTCTATTTTTAACTTTTTGAGGAACCTCCACACTGTTTTCCAATGTGGAGTACCACCTTGCACTCCCATCAACAGTGTTACAGGGTTCCCCTTTCTCCACAATCTCTCCGACATTTGTTGTTTCTTGCCTTGTCAGTTTTGGCCATTCTAACTGGCCATTCTAAGGCAGTATCTTAGTGTGGTTTTGTTTTGAATTTCCCTGATGGCTAATGATAATGAACATTTTTTTAATGTGTCTGTTAGCAATTTCTATGTCTTCTTGCGAGAAGTGTCTGTTCATGTCTTTTGCCCATTTTTTGCCTTGATTATTTGCTTTTTGGTTGTTGAGTTTGAGAAGTTCTTTATAAATCTTGGATATCAGCCCTTTTTCTGTAGTGTCATTTGCAAATATCTTCTCCCATTCCAGGTGTTGTGTCTTTGTTTCATTGACTCTTCCTTTGCTGTGCAGAAGCTTTGGATCTTGATGAAGTCCCAAAAGTTCATTTTTGCTTTTGTTTCCTTTGCCTTTGGAGATGTGTCTTGAAAGAAATTGCTGTGGCTGATGTCGAAGAGGTTACTGCCCATGCTCTCCTTTAGGATTTTGATGGATTCCTGTCTCACATTGAGGTCTTTCATCCATTTCAAGTTTATCTTTGTGTATGGTGTAAGAGAACAGTCAAGTTTCATTCTCCTGTATATAGCTGTCCAATTTTCCCAACACCACTTATTGAAGAGACTGCCTTCTTTCCTTTGGATATTTTTTCCTACTTTGTCGAAGATTAGTTGCCCATAGAGTTGAGGGTCCATGTCTGGGCTCTCTGTTCTGTTCCATTGATGTATGTGTATGTTTTTGTGCTAGTACCATGCTGTCTTATTGATCACAGCTTTGTAATATAGCTGTGGCAACATGATGCCCCCAGCTTTGTCTTTCTTTTTCAATATTTCCTTGGTGATTCAGGGTCTTTTCTTTTTCCATACAAATTTTAGGATAGTTTGTTCCAGCACTTAGAAAAATGCCAATGGTATTTTGATCAGGATGACACTGAAAGTATAGATTGCTATGGGCAGCATAGACATTTTAACAATGTTTATTCCTCTGATCCATGAGTATGAAATATTTTTCCATCTTTTTGTGTCTTCTTCAATTTCTTTCATAAGTGTTCTGTAGTTCCTAGAGTATAGATCCTCAACCTCTTTGGTTAGGTTTATTCCAAGGTATATTATGGTTTTTGGTGTTATTGCAAATGGAATCTATTCTCTAATTTCTCTTTTTACAGTTACACTGTTAGTGTATAGGAAAGCAACTGATTTCTCTGCATTGATTTTTTTTCCCTGCCACATTACTGAATTGGTGTATAAGTTCTAGTAATTTGGGTGTGGAGTCTTTAGGGTTTTCCACATAAAGTATCAGTTCATCTATGAAGAGAGAGAGTTTGACTTCTTGTTTGCCAATTTGAATACTTTTTATTTCTTTTTGTTGTCTGATTCCTGTTGCTAGGACTTATAGTACTAGGCTGAACATTGGTGGCAAGACTAGGAAAGATCTGATCTTAAGGGACCCTGATCTTAAGGGAAAAGCAATCAGCTTTTCTCCATTGAGAATGATATTCACTATGGGATTTTCCTAAATGGTTTTTATGAAATTGAGGAATGTTCCCTCTATCCCTACACTTTGAAGTGTTTTAATCAGGAAAGGATTCTGTATTTGTCAAATGCTTTTTCTGCATCAATTGAGAGAACCATATGGTTCTTCTTTCTCCTCTTGTTAATGTATTCTATCACATTGATTGATTTGCAAATATTGAACCACCCTTGCATCACAGGGATAAATCCCACCTGGTTGTGATGGATAACCATTTTAATGTACTGTTGGATCCTATTAGCTAGGATCTTGTTGAGAATTTTGGCATCCATATTCATCAGGAGTACTGGTCTGAAATTCTCCTTTTTGATGGGATCTTTGCCTGGTTTGGGGATAAAAGTAATGCTGGCCTCATATAATGAGTCTGGAAGTATTCCTTCTGTTTCTATTTTTTTTGAAACAGCTTCAGGAGAATAGGTATTATTTCTCCCTTGAATATTTGGTAAAATTCCCCAGGGAATCCATCTCGTCCTGGACTCTTGTTTTTTGGGAGGTTTTTGATCACTTCTTCAATCTTGTTACTGGTTATTGGTCTGTTCAGGTTGTCAATTTGTGCCTGTTTCAGTCTTGATAGTTTGTAGTTTTCCAGGAAAGCATCCGTTTCTTCCAGGTTGCTTAATTTATTGGCATATAGCTGTTGATAATAATTTCTGATAATTGTTTTTATTTTCTTGGTACTAGTCATGATCTCTCCCCTTTCATTCATAATTTCATTAATTTGAGTCCTTTCTCTTTTCTTTTGGATAAGTCGGGCCAGTGGTTTATCAATCTTATTAATTTTTTTGAAGAACCAGCTTCTAGTTTCACTACTGTATTTCTGGTTTCTAATTCATTGATCTCTGCTCTAATCTTAAATATTTCCCTTCTCATGTGTAGCTTAGGCTTTGTTTTTCTTTCTCCAGCTCTTTAAGGTGTAAAGATAATTTGTATAGTTGGGATTTTTCTTTCCTTTTTGTTTTGTTTTGTTTTTGCGTGAGGCTCAAAAGTGAGTGAGGCTCTTTTTGAGTTGGATGGTTATGCATTTCACCCTTAGGACCAGCTTTGCAGTATCCCATAGGTTTTAGACCGATGTGTGTTTTCATTCTCATTGGTTTCCATGAATTGTTTAAGTTCTTCTTTGATTTACTGGTTGACCCAAACATTTTTATTTTTATTTTTATTTTTTTAAAGGTTTTTATTTATTTATTTGTCAGAGAGAGAGAGAGAGAGAGAGAGTGAGCACAAGCAGATAGAGTGGCAGGCAGAGGCAGAGGGAGAAGCAGGCTCCCTGCTGAGCAAGGAGCCCGATGTGGGACTCGATCCCAGGACGCTGGGATCATGACCCGAGCTGAAGGCAGCGGCTTAACCCACTGAGCCACCCAGGCATCCCTAATTTACTGGTTGACCCAAACATTTTAAACAATATGGTCTTTAGCTTCCAAGTGTTTGAATTTCTTCCAAACTTTTTCTTGTGATTGAGTTCCAGTTTCAAAGCATTGTGGTCTGAGAATATGCATATTCTCAGATCACAATCGTTCTTAAGTAGACACACTTGTGAAAATATATTGCAAACATACTACATTTGAGGCACATAGGAGTTTCAAATGGAAGCATGGGAAAAAGTAAGAATCATGGTTTTACGCAAGATTCAGAGAAGGCAGAAGGTGTTTCCATGGTACATGTATGGAGAAGGGGAAACAGAATCCTGTGAATATAGAGCAGTATGTACAATAGCACAAAGTATGAAATATCACACCATGTTTAGGTAACTATAGTTGACCCTTGAACAACACAGATTTGAATTGGGTGGATCCACTTAAAAGTGGAATTATTTTGATACAGCACTGTAAATGTATTTTCCTTATGATTTTTAATAACATTCTATTTTCTTTAGCTTAGTTTATTATAAAAATGCAATATATAACACATATAACGTGCAAAATGTTAATTGACTATTTATGTTACTGGTATGCTTTTTTTCAACAATAGGCTATTAGTAGTTCAGTTTTAGGAGTGTCAAAAGTTATATGCACCTTCTCACCTGCATTGGGTTTGTTACTTCTAACTTCTGCATTGTTCAAGGGTCACTGTATAAAATTCTTGGTTTTGTGGGACTGTAATTTTTGAGATGGAAGAGAGGTGGGAAATGATAGATGAAGTAAAGGGACAGATATCACAGAGAGTTGTATGACATTCCAAGAATCTCAGATTTATCCTATAAAGGTACAGATCTATTGAAAGGCTTTTAATAGATAAATCACTTAGAAGAAATTTATTTTTTTTATTTTTTTTTAAGATTTTTTTTTTATTTATTTATTTGGCAGAGAGAGAGATCACAAGGAGGCAGAGAGGCAGGCAGAGAGAGAGAGGAGGAAGCAGGCTCCCCACCGAGAAGAGAGCCCAATGTGGGGCTTGATCCCAGGACCCTGGGATCATGACCTGAGCTGAAGGCAGAGGCTTTAACCCACTGAGCCACCCAGGTGCCCCGAAGAAATTTATTTTTAAGGAACTGTAATTTGTAGTATAAACTTTTAGATACCAGTGAATCCAAACTTTTGGTGACTGCATTTTTTGCTTCTGCAGACTAAACGCATAATGGAAACAACTAGTTGTATTGCAAGAGTTTGTAGGCATTCTGGCTCCAAGGAAAGGGTAAGCAGGATATGATTTCTTACACCAGAGAGCAAGACCTTCCCAGCAGTTTTTGACCTGGCAAATTATGTGTGCATACTTTTTTTTTTCCCCCATGAGTTAATGACTTTAGTTGTTATTCTTGTAGGTCAGTTGCATTTAAAAAAATTGTGATTAACTCCGTAGGCATGGCCAATTTTTAAACCATCATTTTAAAAGTAATTTTTAAGTTGTTTGGCACTTTGGGATCCTAAAGACTGCATATTATTGGGCACAATAATTAATGGTGCCACAAGTCTCTACTGAGGTAGAGTGTACATAACCACCAGCAAGTGTCGATTGGGCAATTTTCAAGCAACACTTTACTAAAAACACTAACTCCTAGTACTCAACATGATACTTAGAAACCATCATCTGATGAATCCATCCAACTAACCATTCAAGAGACCATATAAATATAGCTATGGATGATATAGAATCTAATTTGTTCAACCTCCATCAGATCCATTCAAGTCACAGACAAGTACCTTATTTTTAAAAGTTTCCAATTCTAACTTGCTTTAAAAAATGGGCTAAATTATCATTGACTTATTTTTGTAATTAAGTTTAGTCATAAATTCAGGTACAAAGCAAAAGGAAAGGAGATTTTACCAACATATGGTCTTGTCTAGAGCAGATATTTTTTGTTTGTTTTTTTTGTTTTTGTTTGTTTTGTGTTTTTTATATTCTGTAATCACCTGGCCAAAGGGATAAAATGACTATTGATGTGCTGATGGAATGAATATGGAATCACTTTTCATTAACTAAATTCCTAGGAATACCAGTTCTTCTCCCACTGATATGATTTTCAGTATCTGGCATTTATGTCATATGAGACAAATAATTGTTGGTTTCTTACTTTGAGCTTGGCCTGGCATTCACGCAGGAGAGAAATGTTGTTCATCATTCTTCCTAACCACGAGATCTTGCTTATATAGTAGGATAAAATAGAGAAAATCTCCAGCTTAGTGATTTTTTTTTATGACCCAAGCCAGGATGTGAACTTAGGGATCTCTTCTTTTATGCATTAATAGTTATATTCTTTACACATTTTTCATAGTTGCAGTGCTGTTTTCTTTGTTGTGTTTTTTGGTTTTTTTGCTGTTTCTTTACTTTTCCCCCTTTTGTATCACAGTGGAACTTCTTCACTCCTTTTCTTCCACATAGTACATCTTTCTAGGTCACACCATTGCTGCCTCAAGAATTTTAACAAGAGTTATAAATCTACTGTGTCCACATACCTGGAAATTCTCTTCCTGACCTTATCCTTCACCATTTTCGCATGAGAATTTGTTATAACTTTGAGTAATGGTGTGTTTTAAGAAAACATATCCTATAAATAGGTGGTGCCCTTTGTTACATAATGAGGATGCCATGAGCCTACTGGCCCTCTTTCAGTAAGGCATCTGTTGTTTGTTGGTTTTCCACAATAGAGTTGTCAGTATGAAGCTCGCACCTCCTTTTCTCAAATTAAGCAAGGTTTTGTTTTTCTTTTTGTTTTGCTGTCTCATTATTTTTCTCTCAAAAACTTATGATTTAGCAGAAAGAGCATTTTAAAAAAACAAAACAAAACAAAATGCAGTCTTCAATTTTGGCTTGATCACCATCCCACTAAGTGATTCTCAGTTCCCACATCTGTTAAATGGATCAAATAAAGCCAACCTCTAAAGACTGCTATAAATTTCAAGTTATGCAATATAGGTAAAATGCTAATATTTTATCTCATTGACTAAGTTCTCATAAAAACCTGGTGTCATTGCTTTTGTAATATCGTGAACACATTTTATTCTTATTTATGGAGCATTAGAACTGAAATGTTTCTTAATTTCAGCCCTTCATATAGCAGACTAGGAAAGGAAGGCATACAAAGGATGTTGCTCAAAGAGCAGAGAGCAAAAATAGACAAGTCTCCTTAGACCATCATGATACTCCAGTTTCAATTCATGCCATAATCTATTTTATTTTATTTTCCCCATGCTGGTATTTTTCTACCAGTAGACTTCTTCCTCTTCTCTCTTCATAACACGCACTTGTGGACCATTTTAAATTTGAACCTAATAATCAGGGACTTTGCCTAATTAACTAAATCTGTCTAATGTTTCATGTGAAACCCCTTGGACTTTGGTATTTTGCATATTAAATGATTTCGCAGCTTTTAGTTTATTTCAGTAATGATATGTGCAGAATTACTTCACCAAGGAGTGTTGTTTGACCAAAGCTACACTCCACCACAGACTTAGCAGGTTTCCCTGGCTCAAGGGTGCTGCAATCTATTTAAGCCTTGCTAGCCAAACTAATTAAAATATTTCATTTAAGGACTTTGGAGTGTCAACTTTTTTTTTTTTCCTAAGAGTCTCTAACTGATATTTCATGTGTTAATAAAGAAGAAAATATTGTGTTGATTTTTTTCTCCTTAAAATAGTATGTAATGTTGCATGATAGGTTTAGCCAGTTTTGAATATTAGAAAATGACACATAATCACAAGAATCTTGAAAAGGTCATATTTATTTGAAAAATCAGTTAATTGGATTTAAATCAACTCACTTTCCAAGATCACAAAATTTGAGAGACCTTACAGGTTTGCTAGGCTGTTGTTTGTAAGCACCCTTATCACAATATATAAACATATAAATATTAACAATTTGTGTAGCCAGTAATTTAAGATTTTAAGATGTCTTCTTCCATGGAATGCACATCAAGCTCCATGACTTTCATTTTCTAATATCTATCATATATAACTATTAAAGTAAATATAGTGAACCTTCAACTATTCAGGGATGGACCAGTCAGTTGATGTATTCACCAGTTGCTTAATTTTTCTTTCTGTCTCCTTGCTGCTTGTCTTGTGATCATTATCAGTACTCACTAGCAACTCTGTCAAAATGAAGAAGAGAAAATAAAGAAAATCCAATTTAAGTATTTTTTTACTAGCAAATTATCTTTTAAATCTGAAATTGTAGAGAACACATTTGAAACATTGGCTTTTATTGGAAGTTTATATATATATAATATAAATGTATATAAATAAATAAATATAAATATATATTTATATAATTATATATATTTTTATTGGAAGTTTTGATATATCTGTATATTAAATATATAAAAACTTCCTGTTCACTAATTCTGTACTGTTCAAAAATATATTTTGGTCAGATAAAGACGGTTACAGATGATATTTTTGATTTATCAATTTTGTTAGCTCATGGTTTTTTGTTCAGCTTTGTTCCATTTTGTTTCTTTCACTAATTTGATAAGTAATTTTCTCAAGTTACTCTTTGCATCAGAGGGACATTTGATGTATGCTGGAAGACTCTGTGTGCGCGCGCACGTGTGTGTGTGTGTGTGTGTGTGTGTGTGTGTGTGTGTTTTGATTGATGTTAAATAATTAAGAGCTATTGGTAATTTTGAATCATCCAGCTCTTTTCATGTAAAAGCAGTAACAGACATTTTGGTGAGATAGAAAGAGAACTTAAGGTTCTAGCAATTAATTAAAGTGTAAACAACTCTACATCATCTCCAGCTATAAAACAATCATTTTCACAAATGATAATGTTTTAAAGCAAGGACAAAATCCAGCCCTGGTTACAAAGGATATTAATTTTTATCTAATGAAATAAAGATAACTACTTAGAACCATACCATTTGAATTCTTGGAAACTTTTAAAGCTTAAATAGATTTCTACCCTTCACACCCCATGGGCATTTTTAATAAGCCACATGGTATGATTCTCAGCTTGGGTGAGGAAATAAAATGGGAATCTCTCTCTAGAGAACCTTTATATATATTACATCCAATTAGGCCTGTGCTGGCTCTGTGAAGTCGTCCTAAATCACAGTGGATGATAACAGTTTATAAGTTTCAACCAGAGAATCCACCTTAGTTTGCAACTTCAGTAGTCGATGCTTGGCAGTAGGAACTTACTTTGATACAGGACACATCTAGTAAATACCTTGTATAGGCTGAAGACCAAAACATTCAATTGTCCAAAAATATTATGCCCAGGGCATATCCCAATAGGATTAATTTAAATAGATGATGACACGAGATTTATGAAAAATGTATTATTATTTCCCAAATCCTTTTCAATTTTTGCATAAACTTGCTATATATGAATTTAAATTATTTTAGCTTATACTTTCTGTTTTTGTCTCCTATGAGCTTTTTTTTTTTTTTTTATTCATTTATTTGACAGAGAGAGATCACAAGCAGGCAGAGAGACAGGCAGAGAGAGAGGAGGAAGCAGGCTCCTTGCTGAGCAGAGAGCCCAATGCGGGGCTCGATCCCAGGACCCTGAGATCATGACCTGAGCCGAAGGCAGCGGCTTAACCCACTGAGCCACCCAGGCGCCCCTCCTATGAGCTTTTTTAAAAAAAGGAATTGCCATTTCCTTAATATTAGTACAGATTCAAATGTATGGCTATATTTTGTATTTTAATTTTGTCTTTGTTTTGTAAACTTCATCAGCAAAACACTATCTGCTACATATTAAAAAGGGATCATATCCTCATTCAATTTGGTTGATGTTCAGAATCCAAAGTTGAAGGGATGTCCCTCCATATTATTTTTTAATCATTTGTTGTTTGCAGGCATATGAGAATTAACAATTTTAATATTAGTAACATGTGTATATTATTCTATTGAACAAGATATTCCTTGATCCACAGAACACACTGAATGCTTTATAAATATGTTGGAGAGGTGAATCTCATGCCAATGCTGAATAAGTCAAATGGTTTGCCATTTTCTCCATTCTTCTAACCAGTTATGTGAATTTTACAAATATATTTATGCTGTATCCTTTTAAGTCCATTCATTTTGTCATTGTTCTTTGCCAGCAATGTTAAGTATTAATTAAATCTTCACTATATCAATCACTATTATGTTGTAATTGAAGAAATCCTGACTTATTCAGTCTAATCTTAATATTCTTCAAGTTCAGAAAATATTTGTATATGGTCATATTTTCATTAGTAGGAATTGTTTTGAAAAAGATCTTTACTATTTCTCTTTCATTCTTTTAAATTGGTAAAACTTCAGTATTTTTCCTCCTTTCTTATAAGAGTCTAAATGTTGTAGATAATAGTAATTAATATGACTCATGTACACATTTGAATATGTAAAAGAAAAAGGCAGTGACCTTGACATCTGAACAATAAATTAATAATGAAAAAAATATTAGACACGAAGAAAAACACTTGTATCTTCCAAACAATATTAAATAAATAAAAAAACAAGACAGTTTCTGAAATTAGAAAATTTGAAAGAAATACATATAATAGATATCAGTAACTAAAAGAGAGGCTAGCATATTTCCTACTGATGTACTGCTGATGTACTACAAATATCTTTTGCCAGCTCCCAATAAATTCTCTACTCTCAAACTACTTCCCTCTGCTTACCCAAATATAACTTCTTATGTGCCATCCTTTTCAGTCCTCCAGGCTTCAGGAATCAATCGCTCATCTGCTGTGCCTCTGGCTTACTCTGCCTTGTAAATAGTAATATCCTATGCATATATGGCTCAGTTGTATAATTTTCTTACTCTCTAGTGATATCTCATCATTTTCTTTTACTTTTACATATAAATGTCTTCTTCCCTCAACCTAAGCATGAAGCCACTTAGGACTAGGGACATGTTTTATCCTTTAGGACTGCCCATGACTTCTGGTACCATGTTATGGCTAACAACCTATTATATCTATGCACTTGGATGTTCTCAAAAGATCTAAAATTTCACCCATGATTGCTTCTCATCTCTTTTTTGCTTTTCAACTGAGTAGCTCCAGCATGCTTCTCATTAGTCAAACGAGTTAAAGAATATCATCTTCCCTGTCCAATAAATTAGTAAGTTTTATCAGGTGTTATTTCAAGTTTTGTGTTTCTCCCAATTGTCTGCAAGTAAAGTAAATGCAGAGAGCTAAGTCTTCACAATTTTATCCCCAGCAATTAAAGAGAATATATTTAATAAATATTTTAGTGAGTAAATGGATGGTTGAATAGATAAATGGTTAGATAAATATGTTTTAATACCTAATAAATGTCAAAGGAATGAGCTATAAAATTATGTAGCACAAAAAAATAAAATTATATAGCACAAATATAATATCATATTATAATATCATATTATTTTCTTTTTAAAATTCTTTTTAAATCCATTTAATAATCTATTAACTTTACTATAGTAGAAATAATGACAATAATGATGAAGTTGGGAATCCAATATCTTAAGAAGTAACATTATTAAACATTTAGTGCATGATTGATATTTCACTATGTCCATTTATGCCAACATCATATATGCCACTCTTAATTGTTGATTTTCCTACCAGTCTTGAAGAACAAGAGTATATTAGACTGTAGAAAGCTAGCTCTAATTTTATATCATCACCAAAACTACCAACTTATAATTTTTCATCCTTTGTTCTTATCTATGAAATGGTGATACTATTTGCTGACTTTATGGCAATATAGTTATGAGAAGTGAAACAAGATGTTGGAAATGATTTTAAGCTCTTATACTACAGACATTTGATAGAAATCATTCCTTTTCCCAATTTTAATTTATTTTTTTAATATCAGAAAAATGTCACTCTTATTCATATCAAAATTGCTCCACATCTGAATCACTCATTCCAGCCACTTTGGTACACTTAATATATCCCAAATTGTCCTCGACACCATGTGTGAAGCTATTCTTACATCGTACATTTCTGCACTCTTCTTCCTGAGTTCAACTGACACTCTGACTCTGATAGTTCCCCTTCTCTTAAGATTTTTAGTCTTTTTTTTTAAGATTTTATTTATTTATTTGACGGAGAGAGCCACAGTGAGAGAGGGAACACAGTGAGAGAGGGAGAAGAAGGCTTCCCGCCAACCATGGAGCCCTATGCAGGGCTCAATCCCAGGACCCCGGATCATGACCTGAGCCAAAGGTAGACGCTTAATGACTAAGCGACCCAGGCACCCCCTAACATTTTTAGTCTTAATAGATGTTTTGATTGGCATATGGTTATATGTAAGTCACTTCAAATCTGTTTCAGAATAAGCTAGGTAAGAAAATGAGCCAGAAATTGTGAAAATAAAATGCTGCTTATAACTGGAGAGGAATGAGGATTGTCTCAGCTATTTAACCAGCACAAAAGTAAGAGTGACCTATTTCAAAAGAAATTTCCAACAGAACAAAAATGGCAGAGGAAGGAAGTCCAAAATTTCATTTTTCCATAAAAACATTTAAAAACTGGCAAATGTTATCTGAACTGATGCTTTTAGGTAAACTAACTAAAATCCTACAGAAATCAGAGGAATCCTTATTCAGGAAACATCAGCTGAATCTTGTTAAGGGTAGTGGGATGACATATTTGAAGTACTTAAAAAATAAACAAGCAGTCTATCAGCCAAAAATTCTATATCTGGCAAAATTAGTCTTCAGAAATGAAGGAGAAAATAAGATGTCCCAAGGTAAACAGACACTGAGAGTTTTTCACAAATAGACTTGTACTACACAAAATGCTAAAGAGAGTCAGTTCTTCAAACTGAAACAAAAGGACACTAGACAGTAACTTAAATCCACATGAAGAAATCAAGAATTCTCAAAAGTAAATTAATAGA
Source organism: Lutra lutra (assembly GCF_902655055.1). NCBI lineage: Eukaryota > Metazoa > Chordata > Mammalia > Carnivora > Mustelidae > Lutra > Lutra lutra. The sequence continues at coordinate 100,981,874 of NC_062280.1, forward strand.
TAACTATAAAAGTGTAAATACATTTATTTTTTCAGAAGTCCTCTGATTTAAAACACAATAAATAGCTAGCATAGAGGGGGAGGAGTCAAGATGGCAGAGAAGTAGCAGGCTGAGACTACTTCAGGTAGCGGGAGATCAGCTAGATAGCTTATCTAAAGATTGCAAACACCTACAAATCCAACGGGAGATTGAAGAGAAGTGGAACAGCAACTCTAGAAACAGAAAATCAACCACTTTCTGAAAGGTAGGACTGGCGGAGAAGTGAATCCAAAGCTACAGGAAGATGGACCGCGGTGGGAGGGGCCGGCTCCCAGCAAGCGGCGGAAATTGGAAGGGGAGGTGAACCATGAGAGACTATGGACTCTGAAAAACGATCTGAGAATTTTGAAGGAGTGGGGGGTGGGAGGTTGGGGGCACCAAGTGGTGGGTATTGTAGAGGGCACGGATTGCATGGAGCACTGGGTGTGGTGCAAAAATAATGGATACTGTTATGCTGAAAAAATAAAAAAATTAAAAAAAAAAAAGTGAGGCTAAATAAATTTAACCCCCGGGACACCAGGGTAGCTCAGTTGGTTAAGCAGCTGCCTTCGGTTCAGGTCATGATCCCAGCGTCCTGGGATCGAGTCCCGCATCAGGCTCCTTGCTCAGCGGGGAGCCTGCTTCTCCCTCTGCCTCTGCATGCCATTCTGTCTGCCTGTGCTCGCTCTCTCTCCCTCTCTCTCTGACAAATAAATAAAATCTTTTAAAAATAAATAAATAATTAAATAATTAAATTCAACCCCACGAACAAAAAAAAAAAAGTCTGTTCCGCTGAGGGACATTGCTCCAGAGGCTTAACCTGGGTGAAGCCCAGGCAGGGTCAGCGTGGCCTCAGGTCCCTCAGGGTCACAGAAGGATCGGGGGTGTCTGAGTGTCGCAGTGCATACAGGTATTAGAACAGGGAAGCCAGCTACAGAGACAGAGCTGAGGAGTCAGAGGAGTGAGCTCTAAGCTCGGGGTTACCTTGAACCGGTCGCGGGCTCGGTCAGCTCGGAGCGCGGCCGGAGGCCAGGGTGACGGGAGTAATTGGGTGCTGTTCTCTGAGGGCGCACTGAGGAGTGGGGCCCCAGGCTCTCGGCTCCTCCAGGCCGGAGACCGGGAGGCCGCCATCTTCATTCCCACCCTCCAGAACTCTACGGAAAGTGCTCAGGGAACAAAAGCTCCCGAAAGCAAACCCGATTGGATTACTCAGACCCGCCCGAGTAAGGGCGGTGCAACTCCGCCTGGGGCAAAGACACTTGAGAATCACTACAACAGGCCCCTCCCCCAGAAGATCAACAAGAAACCCAGCCGGGACCAAGTTCACCTACCAAGGAGTGCAGTTTCAATACCAAGGAGAGCAGCAAAATTCCAGAGGAGGAGAAAGCAAAGCACGGAACTCGTGGCTTTCTCCCAATGATTCTTTAGCCTTGCAGTTAATTTAATTTTTTTCTTTTTCAATTTTTTTTCTTCTTCTTCTGCTAATTATTTTTAACTTTTACCCTTTTCTTTTTTGACGTTTTTAAACTAGTTTATCTAATATATATATATATATATATATATATATATATATATTTTTTTTTTTTATTCCTTTTTATATTTTTTCTTTATTGGTTTTCTTTTTTTAATTTTTTTTTTTTTCTTTCTGAACCTCTTTTTATCCCCTTTCTCCCCCATCACGATTTGGGATCTCCTCTGATTTGGCTAAAGCATATTTTCCTGGGGTTGTTGCCACACTTTTAGTATTTTACTTGCTCCATCATATACTCTTATCTGGACAAAATGACAAGGCTGAAAAATTCCCCACAAAAAAAAGAACAAGAGGCAGTACCGAAGGCTAGGGACCTAATCAATACAGACATTGGTAATATGTCATATCTAGAGTTCAGAATGACGATTCTCAAGGTTCTAGCCGGGCTCGAAAAAGGCATGGAAGATATTAGAGAAAACCTCTCGGGAGATATAAATGCCCTTTCTGGAAAAATAAAAGAACTAAAATCTAACCAAGTTTAAATCAAAAAAGCTATTAGTGAGGTGCAATCAAAAATGGAGGCTCTCACTGCTAGGATAAATGAGGCAGAAGAAAGAATTAGCAATATAGAAGACCAAATGACAGAGAATAAAGAAGCTGAGCAAAAGAGGGACAAACAGCTACTGGACCACGAGGGGAGAATTTGAGAGAAAAGTGACACCATAAGACAAAACAACATTAGAATAATTGGGATTCCAGAAGAAGAGGAAACAGGGAGGGGAGCAGAAGGTATATTGGAGAGAATTATTGGAGAGAATTTCCCCAATATGGCAAAGGGAACAAGCCTCAAAATCCAGGAGGTTCAGAGCCACCCCCCTCAAAATCAATAAGAATAGGTCCACACCCCGTCACCTAATAGTAAAATTGACAAGTCTTAGCGACAAAGAGAAAATCCTGAAAGCAGCCCGGGAAAAGAAGTCTGTAACATACAATGGTAAAAATATTAGATTGGCAGCAAACTTATCCACAGAGACCTGGCAGGCCAGAAAGAGCTAGCATGATATATTCAGAGTACTAAACGAGAAAAACATGCAGCCAAGAATACTATATCCAGCTAGGCTATCATTGAAAATAGAAGGAGAGATTAAAAGTTTCCAGGATAAAAAAAACTGAAAGAATTTGCAAATACCAAACCAGCTCTACAGGAAATATTGAAAGGGGTCCTCTAGGCAAAGAGAGACCCTAAAAGTAGTAGATCAGAAAGGAACAGAGACAATATACAATAACAGTCACCTTACAGGCAATACAATGGCACTAAATTCATATCTCTCAATACTTACCCTGAATGTTAATGGGCTAAATGCCCCAATCAAAAGACACAGGGTATCAGAATGGATAAAAAAACAAAACCCATCTATATGTTGCCTACAAGAAACTCATCTTAAACCCGAAGACACATCCAGGTTTAAAGTGAGGGGGTGGAAAAGAATTTACCATGCTAATGGACATCAGAAGAAAGCAGGAGTGGCAATCCTTATATCAGATCAATTAGATTTTAAGCCAAAGACTATAATAAGAGATGAGGAAGGACACTATATCACACTCAAAAGAACTGTCCAACAAGAAGATCTAACAATTTTAAATATCTATGCCCCTAACGTGGGAGCAGCCAAATATATAAACCAATTAATAACAAAATCAAAGAAACACATCGACAATAATACAGTAATAGTAGGGGACTTATACACTCCCCTCACTGAAATGGACAGATCATCCAAGCAAAAGATCAACAAGGAAATCAAGGCCTTAAATGGCACACTGGACCAGATGGACATCACAGATCTATTCAGAACATTTCATCCCAAAGCAACAGAATACACATTCTTCTCTAGTGCACATGGAACATTCTCCAGAATAGATCACATTCTTGGTCCTAAATCAGGTCTCAACCATTATCAAAAGATTGGAATCATTCCCTGCATATTTTCAGACCACAATGCTCTGAAGCTAGAACTCAATCACAAGAGGAAATTTGGAAAGAACCCAAATACATGGAGACTAAACAGCATCCTTCTAAAGAATGAATGGGTCAACCAGGAAATTAAAGAAGAATTGAAAAAATTCATGGAAACAAATGATAATGAAAACACTATGGTTCAAAATCTGTGGGACACAACAAAGGCAGTCCTGAGAGAAAAATATATAGCAGTACAAGCCTTTCTCAAGAAACAAGAAAGGTATCAGGTACACAACCTAACCCTACACCTAAAAGAGCTGGAGAAAGAACAAGAAAGAAACCCTAAACCCAGCAGGAGAAGAGAAATCATAAAGATCAGAGCAGAAATCAATGAAATAGAAACCAAAAAAACAATAGAACAAATCAATGAAACTAGGAGCTGGTTCTTTGAAAGAATTAATAAGATCGATAAACCTCTGGCCAGACTTATCAAAAAGAAAAGAGAAAGGACCCAAATAAATAAAATCACGAATGAAAGAGGAGAGATCACAACGAACACCAAAGAAATACAGACAATTATAAGAACATACTATGAGCAACACTACGCCAACAAATTTGACAATCTGGAAGAAATGGATGCATTCCTAGAGACATATAAACTACCACAACTGAACCAGGAAGATATAGAAAGCCTCAACAGACCCATAACCAGTAAGGAGATTGAAACAGTCATCAAAAATCTCCAAACAAACAAAAGCCCAGGGCCAGATGGCTTCCCGGGGGAATTCTACCAAACATTTAAAGAAGAACTAATTCCTATTCTCTTGAAACTCTTCCAAAAAATAGAAATGGAAGGAAAACTTCCAAACTCATTTTATGAGGCCAGCATCACCTTGATCCCAAAACCAGACAAGGATCCCATCAAAAAAGAGAACTACAGACCAATATCCTTGATGAACACAGATGCAAAAATTCTCACCAAAATACTAGCCAATAGGATTCAACAGTACATTAAAAGGATTATTCACCACGACCAAGTGGGATTTATTCCAGGGCTGCAAGGTTGGTTCAACATCCGCAAATCAATCAATGTGATACAACACATTAATAAAAGAAAGAACAAGAACCATATGATACTCTCCATAGATGCTGAAAAAGCATTTGACAAAGTACAGCATCCCTTCCTGATCAAAACTCTTCAAAGTGTAGGGATAGAGGGCACATACCTCAATATTATCAAAGCCATCTATGAAAAACCCACCGCAAATATCATTCTCAATGGAGAAAAACTGAAAGCTTTTCTGCTAAGGTCAGGAACACGGCAGGGATGTCCGTTATCACCACTGCTATTCAACATAGTACTAGAAGTCCTAGCCTCAGCAATCAGACAACAAAAGGAAATTAAAGGCATCCAAATCGGCAAAGAAGAAGTCAAACTATCACTCTTTGCAGATAATATGATAGTATATGTAGAAAACCCAAAGACTCCACTCCAAAACTGCTAGAACTTGTACAGGAATTCAGTAAAGTGTCAGGATATAAAATCAATGCACAGAAATCAGTTGCATTTCTCTACACCAACGACAAGACAGAAGAAAGAGAAATTAAGGAGTCCATCCCATTTTCAATTACACCCAAAACTATAAGATACCTAGGAATAAACCTATCCAAAGAGACTAAGAATCTATACACAGAAAACTATAAAGTACTCATGAAAGAAATTGAGGAAGACACAAAGACATGGAAAAATGTTCCATGCTCCTGGATTGGAAGAATAAATTTGTGAAAATGTCTATGCTACCTAAAGCAATCTACACATATAATGCAATTCCTATCAAAGTACCATCCATTTTTTTTTTTCAAAGAAATGGAAAAAATAATCCTAAAATTTATATGGAACCAGAAAAGACCTCGAATAGCCAAAGCAATATTGAGAAAGAAAGCCAAAGTTGGTGGCATCACAATTCCGGACTTCAAGCTCTATTACAAAGCTGTCATCATCAAGAGAGCATGGTACTGGCACAAAAACAGACACATAGATCAATGGAACAGAATAGAGAGCCCAGAAATAGACCCTCAACTCTATGGTCAACTAATCTTCGACAAAGCAGGAAACAATGTCCAATGGAAAAAAGACAGCCTCTTCAATAAATGGTGTTGGGAAAATTGGACAGCCACATGCAGAAAAATGAAATTGGATCATTTCCTTACACCACACACAAAAATAGACTCAAAATGGATGAAGAACCAAAATGTGAGAAAGGAATCCATCAAAATCCTTGAGGAAAACACAGGCAGCAACCTCTTCGACCTCAGCCGCAGCAATATCTTCCTAGGAACATCGCCAAAGGCAAGGGAAGCAAGGGCAAAAATGGACTATTGGAATTTTATCAAGATCAAAAGCTTTTGCACAGCAAAGGAAACAGTGAGCCAAACCAAAAGACAACTGACAGAATGGGAGAAGATATTTGCAAATGACATATCAGATAAAGGGCTAGTGTCCAAAATCTATAAAGAACTTAGCAAACTCAACACCCAAAGAACAAATAATCCAATCAAGAAATGGGCAGAGGACATGAACAGACATTTCTGCAAAGAAGACATCCAGATGGCCAACAGACACATGAAAAAGTGCTCCATATCACTCGGCATCAGGGAAATACAAATCAAAACCACAATGAGATATCACCTCACACCAGTCAGAATGGCTAAAATTAACAAGTCAGGAAATGGCAGATGCTGGCGAGGATGCAGAGAAAGGGGAACCCTCCTACACTGTTGGTGGGAATGCAAGCTAGTGCAACCACTCTGGAAAACAGCATGGAGGTTCCTCAAAATGTTGAAAATAGAACTACCCTATGACCCAGCAATTGCACTGCTGGGTATTTACCCTAAAGATACAAACGTAGTGATCCGAAGGGGCACGTGCACCCGAATGTTTATAGCAGCAATGTCTACAATAGCCAAACTATGGAACGAACCTAGATGTCCATCCACAGACGAATGGATAAAGAAGATGTGGTATATATACACAATGGAATACTATGCAGCCATCAAAAGAAATGAAATCTTGCCATTTGCGACGACGTGGATGGAACTAGAGGGTATCATGCTTAGCGAAATAAGTCAATCGGAGAAAGACAGCTATCATATGATCTCCCTGATATGAGGGAGAGGAGATGTAACATGGGGGGTTAAGGGGATAGGAGAAGGATAAATGAAACAAGATGGGATTGGGAGGGAGACACACCATAAGTGACTCTTAATCTCACAAAACAAACTGAGGGTTGATTGGGGGAGGGGGGTTGGGAGAGGGGGGGTGGGATTATGGACATTGGGGAGGGTATGTGCTATGGTGAGTGCTGTGAAGTGTGTAAACCTGGCGATTCACAGACCTGTACCCCTGGGGATTAAAAACATATTATATGTTTATAAAAAATAAAATTTAAAAATTAAAAAAAAATAGCTAACATAGAAAAATAATCATAAATTTGTTATGCTGATGGGCATACATTATGTAAATATATAATTTATAACAATAACAACATAAAGGTGGTGGATGGAGTTATATAGGACCAGATTTTTTGTATGACCAAAGTTTTGTTTGAAATTAAATTGGTATTAACCCAAACTAAATTGTTGAAAGTTAAGATGTTAATTGTAACCCACAAGGCAACCACTCAGAAAATAAATCAAATGTATGAGTAAGGAAAATAATAGAGAATTAAAATGGTACATTAGAAAATATTTATTTCACAAAAAAGAAGGCAATGAAGGAGAAATTGAGGAACAGAAACAATAAGACATAGGGAAAATAAATATAAAAGTGGGAAAAGTAAGTCCTTCCTTACCAGCAGGAATTACACTAAATAAAAGGAATAAACTCACCAATTAAAAAGTAGAGATTAGGACAATGGATAATGAAACATGATCTAACTACACGCTAGTTGCAAGAGACACATTTTAGATTCAAAAATACAAATGAGTTGAAAGTAAAAGAATAGAAAGATATCCATGCAAATGTAATTTAAAGAGAACTATATATGTAGAGAGAACTATATATATATATATATATATATAGAGAGAGAGAGAGAGAGAGAGAGGACTATATAGAGAGAGAACTATATATAGAGAGAGAAAGAGAACTATATATATAGAACTATATAGTGGCTATACTAATTTTAGGCAAAATAGATGTTAAGACCAAAATTGTGTAGGAGATAAAGAAGGTTATTATATGATGACAAAGGGCCAATCCTTTAAAATGATGTAACAGTGATAAAGTATATATGCATGTAAAAATAGAGCCCCAAAATATGTGAAGCAAATATTAAAAGAATTGAAGGGAAAAAGGGACAATTTAACAATAACAGAGAATTTAACCCCACTTTCTACAATGGATAGAACAAGACAGACTATCAGCAAGGGAGTACAAAACCTAAACAACATTACAAAGCAAGAAGACCTATCAGGTATGTCTACAACTCTCCACCCAACAATAGCAAAATATATATTATTCTCAGACTTACATGGAATAGTCTCCAGCATAGACCATATGTTAGGTCACAAAACAAGTTTCAAGAAATTTAAATTGATTGAATCATACAAAGCATGTTCTTTGACAACAATAGAATAAAACTAGAAACTGATAAAAGGTGGATGTGGAAAATTCACAGGTATTTATTTTATTTTATTTGAAAAAAAAAACTCAGTAACTTAGACTTCTACCTTAAGAAACCACAAAGTTTATCCACAATAGCCAAACTATGGAAAGAGTCTAGATATCCATCAACAGACAAATGGATAAATATATATGTATATTTATATATATATATATATATGTATATACATATATACATATATACATATATTATGTATATATGTACACATATATGTGTGTGTGTATATACACACACACACACAAATACATATACAAACTTACATATATACACTACACACAATGGAATATTATACAGCTGCCAAAAAGTGAACTTATGCCATTTTCAATGACATAGATGAAACTAGAAGATATTATGCTAAAAGAAATAGGTCAATCGGAGAAAGACAATTATCATATGATCTCATTAATGTGTGGAACTTAAGAAACAAAACAGAGGATCATAGGGGGAGAGAGGAAAATATTAAACAAGACAAAACCAGAGAGGGAGAAAAAAACCATAAAAGACTCTTAATCATAGGAAACCAACTGAGTGTTGTGGGAGGGAAGGGAAGTGAAGGAATGGGGTAAGTGGGTGATAAACATTGGGGGGGCATGTGATGTAATGAGCACTTGGTGTTATACAAGACTGAAGATCCAGAGACCTGTACTCTGAAACCAATAACACATTGTATTTTAATTAATTGAATTTAAAGAAAATGTTCAAAAAATAGATTTAAAAATTTTTTAAAAAAGAAAAGAACATAGAGGAGAATAAACCTAACCCAAAGCAAGCAGAAGGAAGTAAATAATAAAATTTACAGTGTGGATAAATAGTATAGAGATTAGGGATAAAACCAAATCAATTAAGCCAAAAGTTGGTTTTTAAAATTGGCAAACATTTAGTTAGACCGAACAAAAAAAGAAGACAAAGATTACTAAAATTAAGAACAAAAGTGGGGATATTACTACTGATAATTACAGATATTAAATAAAAATTAAAATTCTATAACAAAGATATGCCAAAAATGTAGATATTTAAATGACAACAGAGTAAGACCTAGAAACACACAAACTAGCAAACTGATTAAAAAACAGAAGATCTGAACAGACTTATTATAGATAAAGAGACTAAACTGGTAATCAAACACCTCCCAACAATGGCCCATAACCACTGGTGAATTCTATAAAATATTTGAAGAAAAATGCCATTATTTCTTAAACTCTTCCAAAAAATACAATGGGAGAAAACACTTCCTAACTCATTTTATTAGATCTATAATACCCTAATACCAAAGCCAGGCAAAGGCCACATAATAAAATTAAACTGCAGATCAATATCCCTTATGAATACAGATAAGAAAATCCTTAACAAAATACTAGCAAACTGAATCCAGCAGCATATTAAAAAGATTACATACAATGACTAAGATTTATCCCAGTAAACAGCAGGTGGTTCAACACTTAAAAATAATTTAATGTAATACACCACATAAAGAGAATGTAAGAGAGGAAAAAACACCATATGTAGTAGTAGTAGTAGACCCAGAAAAATTTTGGCAAAATCTAGTATCATTTTTATGACCAAAATATTCAGCAAAATAGCACTATAATGGAAGTTCCTCATCTTGATAAAGGCCATTTATGAAAAACCCATAGCTAACTTCACATGAATACTAAAAGACTGAAAGCTTTTCCACTACTGTAAGGAACAAGTCAAGGATGCCTGCTTCCATCATTCTATTCAACATTTACTGAAATTTCTAATCAGAGTGGCAAGGAAGAAAAACAAATAAAAGTCATCCAGCATCAAGGAAGCAAAACTATCTCTATCCATAGATGACATGATCTCATAAATAGAAAACCATAAATAATCCACAGAAATACTTACTAGAGCTAAGAAATGAGTTCAACAAAGTTTCAAGATACAAGATACAAAAGCTCAGTTGTATTTCAATACACTTGGAATGAACAATTCAAAAGTGAGAATATTAGAAACATTCCCATATATAATAGGATCACAAAATAAAATATAAGGAAACATTCCTATGTATGATAGCATCACAAAGAATAAAATACTTATGAGTAAATTTAACCAAGGAAGTACAAAATCTCTCATTAAAAAATAAAAAATATTGTTGAAATCAGCTAAAGACTTAAATAAATCAAAAAACATCCAGATTTATGGATTGGAAAATGTAATATTATTAAGAAGGCTTTATTTCTCCAAATGATCTACAGTTCCAATACCATCCTACCAAATTTCATCTTTTTTTTTCCTAGAAGTGGGTAAGTTCACTACAAAATTTATATGTATTTGCAAGTAATTCAGAATAGCCAAAACAATATCAAAAAAATGAAAAGTTGGAGAATTCACAGTTCCTGATTTCAAGACTAACTCCAGAACTACTGAGATGATCATATAGTATTTTTTCCTCTCCTGTATTTTACTTATGTAACATAATACAGTAATCAAAATAGGGTGGTACTGGAACTTCTGGGAGGCTCAGTCTCTTCAGCATCTGCCTTTAGTTCAAGTCATGATCTTGGAGTCCTGGGATGGAGCCCCACATCAGGCTCCCTGCTCAGCAACGAGTGTGCTTCCACCTCTCCCTCTGCCCCTCCCCTCTGCTTGTACTATTTCTCTCTCTCTCTCTCTTTCTCAAATAAATAAGTAAATAAGTGTGTGGTACTGGCATAAAAATAGATATACAGATCAATGGACCAGAATGAGAGTCCAAAAATAAATCCATATATGTACAGTTAAACTGATTTTCAGTGAGAGTGCTAGGACATCTCGATGGGGAAAGAATAATCTTTTTTAACAAATAATGCTGGAACAAGTGGATATAAACAAGAAAAAGAATGAGTTTGGACCCTAATTTTCACACCACACGCAAAAATTAACACAAAATGCATCAAAGACATAAAGGCATGACCTAAAAACTATATAGCTCTGAGAAAGAAACACATCTATAAATTTTCCTATGCTTGGGTTAGGCAGAGTTTTCTTAAATATGATAACAGAAGCACAAATGACAAAAGAAAAAAATGGATAACCTAAACTTAATTAAATTTTAAAAATGTATTCCTTGAAAGACATTATCAAGGAAGCAAAAGGACAGCCCATGGAATAGAAGATTATTTTTGCAAGTAATATATCTGATAAGGTTCTGGTACTCAGAATATGTAAAGAACTCTCACAACTCAGCAGCAAAAAGCCCATACAACTGAAAAATCAGTAATCAACAGATATGAGTAGATATTTCTCCAAAGATCTACAGATGGCCAGTAAGCACATGAAAAGATGTTCAACATCAAGAGTCATTAGGGAAATGCAAATCGAAACTGTGATGAGATACACTTCAAACCCACTAGAATGGCTATAAAAAAAATAAATAAAATGGGTAATAACAAGTGTTACTGAAAAAAGTAGAGAAGGTAGAATCCTGGTACATTGCTGGTAGTGGTATAAAATGATGCAGCCACATTGAGGAACAATTTGACAGTTACTCCAAAATGTAAACAAGAGTTATGATGTGACCCAACAATTCTACTCCCAAGTCTAATGAAGAGAATTGAAAATATACTTTTCTGACAAACACTGGTACATAAATGTTCATATCAAAATTATTCACCATATATAAAAGGTGGAAACAACACAAATTTCTACCAACTTGTCAATGGATAACAACATGTAGAATAACCATGAATGGAATATTATTCAGCCAATGAAAGGGACAAAGTATTGATACATTCATGAGTCCATACCTTATGCTGTAAAAAGCCAGATGCAAAGGCAATATATTGTAAGAGTCCATGAATATAAAACATCCAGAATAAACAGGAAATTCATGGACACATAAAGGATATTATTGGTTAGAAGGGGAGAATTGGTAGTGACAGCTGAATGATGATAAATTTTCTTCTGGGAGTAATGAAATGTTCTACAATTAGATAGCAGTGATGGTTGGACATCATTGTGACTTTAGTAAAGATGACTGAATAAAATGGTTAAAATGGGATATAATATCTCAATTTTTAAGGATTGGAAAAAGATATCTAACAGAAATTTTGAAAATTAATATAAGTGTAGAAAATGTATCTCATGTGCTTTCAAAGTAAACTGTATTTACATGAAAACTCAATTCTTTCAGAGTGTTTCTCTAAGATTTTTAGCATGTTATATTAGGGTTTTCCAGTATCTGTTTGTAGAATTCATTGGAGTATGTTGTCTTTCCTATTGCACTATATGCACCTTGAGGAGAACAATAATTTTTGTTCAATTTTGTTTGCTCTTTGCAACTAGCTTAGTCACTTACAATTTTTTGCCCTATCAATAATACTTGTTAAATGACTTATTAATGTTTTGACTTGGAAGAAGGATATTGATATACTATCATCAGCAGTACCTTGCCCAATTTTTGCCTTCCAGAAAATGTTTTTTTGTCATAGTTGTGAAATGAATGGAGCAGCCCAAACATGTTAGGCTCATGGAGATCATTCAATTGATGAACATAACTAAAACCCAAGTTAATCTTCTGGTACTTTACCTTATGTAATACGATCAGTTATTATCATTTTTGGTTTCAGTACTAAATGCTTTGTGGCTCCTCAGATCCTAGAACAATGTAAAAGAGGAGAAGTGGTCCACTTTCTAGTCACAGAGACTTTCAAGCCTTGATGTCATTGACATTGATGAACATCATATTTGACTCTTGCTTCCTAAAGGCAATTCTTAAAAGCTTGAGTCTGTTGAACTCCGTTCTAGCATCATTTGCATATATGGCACTTCATTGCAAGTGACAGAGTGGACTTCTCTTCAGGAACATTCTTATAGAAAAAAAAAGTACTATTGGCTTCATTTTTGTAATTTCTTATGGCAACCAGAGTTAAACTCATGTTTTAAGTAAAAACCTAAAAGTAAAATTCATTTTCTTAATTCAGCCTTTGGTCTATGTTATTTTCATACCTGTTCTGTATTAGAAAAATGTGTCATACTTGCTATACAAATTTCTTTTCAAAATATAATGTGTTTGGTTTCCACCTTTCACTATATTTCTTTGCTAACATATGATTATTTTATTTTAGCATTCCTTTGGAATTGCCCACAGTCCTTTAATAATAATGCTGCTATTTATTTTTGTGGTGCTTGAAATAAAACTGTGCTATTGGTCTGTCTTGTCTGCAATTTCTCAATCAGCTTGTTTTTTTTTCAGTGAGTCAGGTTTTTACTAAAACAAAAAGATGGCAAGAACCACTAATGTCTTGACTACTCCAGTCCCCTGAAAAATGTTTTTTTCCATCATTCTCTTGAATTTCCATGCAGCCTGTCCTGGTTTAAATCTATTTTTCACATGTTGTAGAGCTGTAATACACAGGAAATAATAATACAAAAAACTTACTCTAAAACTACCACCAGAAATTTTTGTTGTTTTGAAACTTACTATAAGCGGTAAGTATAACAGAATTCCAAATAACTTATCAATGTCATTATTGGAAAAAGCAGCTTTCTTTTTTAGTGATGGTAGAACTCAACATTTTTGACAAAGTGTTTGGCAGAAGATAAATAGCAGACTAAAAACTACCTGACCAAGTAACTTTTAAGGAACTTTTCAAACTTGAAATTCTATTATTCTCTCAACTTCATAATTTTTATATTGAACCTCGGAAACAAAATGAGTATTTAAGGAGCAAACTATCTGAAAAATGAACATTTTTCAGCTAGTTGTCCAAGAGTGATTTGAAGGCACTCCGCAATTAATGAAAGAACTAGCATAATTTGTCTGTCAACCACTTCCAGAATGGAGGGCTTGCTGAATCTCGTTGTATCCAAGCTACTCTAAGAGAAAATTTGCTCAGAATTTCATATTTATTATTTTGTAGTTTTTAGTCTCAAACATTTGCTATTGTTTCACCTTTCTTGTCACATAGAAAATATAGGGTTTTATTTTCATAAGACTAAACTAATGTGTCACATTAGAGTCACTCTTTTAAAAATTAACCCATCATGATGCATTGAAGACTTGAAGAATTTATAAGATTACAATGAATAGCCATAGCTACTGCCCAGTTAATACATAAAATATTGCTTGCTAACAGCTCCTTTCTCATGGAAACATGAACTCCCTCTCTTGAATTTCCAATTTTTTGTCCTATTTTTGTAGCCTGAGGTAGCACAGAAATACTCAACAATCTCTTCTGCAAAACACCCCCCATCAAATATTTCAATGAATTACCTCCTTTCCAGTGTCACTTCTAGCCTTCACCTTAATCTTTATTTTCCAGTCCCCAAATCCTGATATATCTCTTCCCAGAAGACAGACTCTTTTGCCTTTGTGTGTTCTCAGTAGAATATTCTCCAATGTGTCACTTCGTTTTAAAATGTAGATTTCTTAGGCTGAGTCCTAACATTCTCTCAGGATATCACATCTCTACCTGGGATCCATCCCTGTCTAAATCGAAAATCTTTTTTTGTTAGTATTCCCACCAGCAGTGGTACCTGCTCCATCTAACAGTGATAGTGAAGGAAAGAAGGAAGGAAGGAGGGAAGGGAAGGGAAGATTTTGAGTGAAAAGATCAAATGATAAATTCTATTTCAACAAGATTTGAAAGAAAGATTGGGGCTCTTGAGGCTCCAAGAGGAAAAAAGCAGATGTAGGGGGAAGAAAAGACAAGGCAAAAAAAGGAACCAAGATCAGGGAACAGCTTCCTTTTAACCTGGAAATATAGAGAACACTACATGCCCAAAAGTCATTTCTACCAGTGAACTTTTCAGTTACTTATACGTTTTGTTTAAGCCCCTTTTGGCTCTGTTTCTTTTATTTGCAATACAAAGAGCCATGACTAGTAACATTTACTTTCCCAAAACGGATGTCAAATTGTGCCAGAGTTTCTAAAATCAATTATTTTCAGTTCAAAACACAAGGATGATGTTTGTGCATCTTTAGCATTATTTCTTTTTCCAGTCCTTACCCTTCATGTAAGGGTACTTACTTAAGCAACTCTCTCCCCCACTGTTGTAGGTTACATAAAAGTAGGAAGCATTATTTGTTCTGTTGACCCTTATATGTCTAACACAGTGTCAGGTACTCAGTTAACACAGCACAGATATTTAGATAATACATATATACATACATACATATACATACATACATGCATAGAAATAATTAAATGAACTTTCTATCAACTCTCCCATTTTCTACCATTCTTCAGAATTCAGTAGCATATTCTTTGGTCACTCATTCACAACATTTTGTATTATTCTAACGAGTTTCATCTTTTGATCATATAGTTTCCTGAAATATTCTCCCTTCTCATGACATCTTGGATTATTAATTTTCCTGTCTAGGAAATGTTCATTTTATGTAAATAATCAGCTGAGCTCAGAGAGATGCTTCTCCAATTCTTTAACCTTGGGAAATGTCCTTGGTAATGTGTGGTGAGGGTGCTCATCACATTTGAGGGAACAGATATGCTACCTCCACACTCACACCCTTCAGTCTCTTTGAAGGTTTATGCTGTTATGCTTTCCGTTACATCTCAAGATAAATGAAAAATTTCCTGTGATGGCTCTTTTTAGTTACTTTGGAGATTTAAGATTCTTAACATTTTATTAGTCTTCTCCCTAGGTCTTAGAGCTACAAAGCTAAGAATTACCACAATTAACAATATTGTTAAACACCAGAATTATTATTCAACATCATAAAAACAATAGAGGGGAGGGAGTTGGGGGATGGGGTAACTGGGTGATGGACATTGGGGAGGGTATGTGTTGTAATAAGCACTGGGTATAATCTAAGACAGATGAATGACACACCTGCACCTTTGAATCAACTAACGCATTATATATTAATTTAAAAATTAATTAATTAGTTAATTAAAAAAACAATAGAAGAGCAGACATAGAGATTTCCCTCCTATTTAGGCACTATTTAAGAAGCATTTGACCTCTGCAGAAGCTTCTGGGAAAACTTTTATTTTGTCTATTTGTTATTAAAAATTCATAGATAAATGCAGATGAAAATGACTCATTTACCTTTTTTCAGCCATGCCAAAATTAGCCAAATGGCTTTTGAAGCTGGTAATTTCCAGTTGCTTTTTGCAATGAAAAAGTGCTACCAGTTTACGGAGGGGGAGGCATTACAGTGGTATCCAATAATGCAGTTGAACAATAACTTACACAAAAGTGATGCGTTTGTTACCCTCTGGCAAAAGTTAAGCCATTTGTAAATATAGTAAGTAATTTGTAAATAGAGACTCACATTGAGTTTGTTCTTAAGAAATTTAAAAATCCATGCTAATTAAAGGAAATGCATAGTATCTATAATTAGGGAAAATAATAGTCATGATGATGATAATGACAGTAGCTAGAGAGCACTTACAATTTTTTTTTTTTTTAGTTTTCCAAGTGTTCCAGGAATGCTTGTAAGTGCTTTATACAAATTAATTTAACTTAACCCTCTGAAATACCATTTGAGGCAGGTAGTATGATCATATTAGTTGAGAACTGAGGAATATATTGCACAGATTAGGCAGTAAACAGCAAGTGTCGAGCCTCAGAGATGACACCTGAGCACAGCATGCTGGACAAACCACAGAGGATCAGATGCTTTCATATAATATTTTATAATTTTGGTTTTCTTTTTCTTTCTAGTTAACCATTATTTTAAAATATATTAAAATTTTTAAGCAAAGAGATATTTGTTACGTTGTTGGCTATTTCTAGATGTTTCTTTTTAATTTTACCTCTAAAATATTTTGCTCAGAGAATGCAGCCTTCTGTTATATAAGTTGCTCTGCCTTTAATTGTAATCTATTACATGAAAATTTAAAAAAATTTTTTTTAATTTTATTTATTTATATTGTCAGGCAGACAGAGTGGCAGGCAGAGGCAGAGGGAGAGGGAGAAGCAGGCTCCCCGCTGAGCAAGGAGCCCGATGCAGGACTCGATCCCAGGACTCTGGGATCATGACCTGAGCCGAAGGCAGCCGCTTAACCAACTGAGCCACCCAGGCGTCCCTACATGAAAATTTTAAATAGTCTTCCATGAGTGTTAGAAAAAATTGTATTATTGTCTTAAGAATACAGCTCTATCTCTCTTTCTCCCTCTCTCTGTACCTATAGATTGAATATCCAAATATATACACTATATATATATAAATCAAATTGTTTTTTACTTTTACTATTTCTCTTTATTTTGATTTTAATATCCTCATCAAATACATTTAAAATGAAGTATCCTAGGGCTCCAACATTTACAGATTAGTAAATTTCTCCTTATATTTCTACCAGCTTAGTTTTATATAATTCAATACTATATTTTAAGTGCATAAGGTTTCATGATTTTACTTTTACAATGTAAAATATTTTTAACTTGTTTCAAATATTATTTTGTTTTCTGCTATCACAATTGGTTTCATAACACCAGTGCAATTCTTGTTTGTTTTGTTTTGGTGGTGGTTCTTAAAATTTGCAATAAATACTTTCCCCATTATTTTATTATCATATTTTTAACTGTCTCACTCTCAAACAGCATCTAGTTAGATTTGGGATTGTTGTTAATTTGACTTCTTTCTTTTCTTTCTTTTTTTTTTTTCACCTTTTACTTTTTTTTTTTTTTTTTTTTTTTTTTTTTTTTGGCTTGGTGCTAGGGCCTTTGTTTTATAATAAGGAAATATGTTGTGTTTATGGTATGTATTAACTGAATTAGAATTACTTCGCTTGAGGTCCCCAGACAGGAGAGCCAGAAGCAAAAGATTATATGCTTCTGCTACATTACAGAGTACGGTCCCAGGCAGAAGCAGTGAGGTCAAATGGAGGGAGAACCAATAGAGAATGTGTTATTGAGCTAGGTAGTACAAAGTAAAACTGAGGATTGACCTTCAGAATCACTCTCCCAGAAATTATAGGATTTGGAACCATACGGTTTAAGGAGACAGAAGTGAAAATTTATCTACTCACTCTTGATACAACACTACTCAGAATTTTAGCTGATGGGGTACTACTTCCCCATAACCCTCCTCCCCACCACTCCACATTCTGGTTGGACATAGATGGGAATTGACCACTTATGTGGGAGAGACAAAGGGTGGGATGAGGAGGCATGGATGGGGCACAAAGCAATGGCATTGCAGTGATAAGCTATGAGAAGTTGGTTAAAGTAGAAGTTGTAGAAGTTGGTCAAAGTCTACTCAGACCTGGTCATCACAGAGGGGGCTGAGGAGAAGAACAGGTGGGTGTGAGAAGGTAAATTAATGGTGCGTAAGAGGTTTTTCAGACAGTCTTCCTCCTGACATCTAATTGGGTTTCTTTATTTCATTTTACTACATTGAATTCCTTTACTCATTTTTTCCCCTAGTTTAAGGCATTATGCATCACATGCAGATATACATGTTTATATTATAATTTTAAAGGATACTTCAAATTAGTATCTATTTAGAAAATAAACATTACATACATTCACCACTCTTGCACCCTACATGTGCCATCTCCATTAGTCATTCCCTATGCTGACATTCTCAGGGTTTAATTTAATAGGAACAAAATTTTTGCAATATTCCTAGATTGTTACACACAACTGTGTTACATACTTCTTTTCTGATTTTTTGGGGAAAAAAATTTATTTTTGAACTCACTAGTTTCTTTTATAGCTCTATCTACTCTTCAATTCCACCCATCAATTGAGCTTTCTAATTGCTTTAATTGCTTTATTTCAACTGGAAAATAAACTTTAAAGCAAACTCTCTAATAGCAGCTGCTTGATATACAGTGGGAAGGGTAAATGGAGGAGTGGTTCATCTGTTCCAGTAATCACCTTGATGAATGGCCATGTGGCCTCTCTCCCTTGCTTAGACTCCATTCACTCTGATCCTAAAGGTCTTCTAGACTGTTACAACCTTAGTAAAGATCTCAATATTGAGGCACTGGTTTCTGGTGTTTATTTTATTGTCTTCACAGTGTTTTTCAATTTTCTTTCTAAGTTCCAGAGATTCCTCAAAATACCTGGTTCTCTGATGTTATTCTTGAGTTTTTCTGGTGCTCATTTTTAAGATGCACACATATGAATACAGTTACTTTTTCCAGTGCCTCCCTCCCCTCCACCCCCCAACACACACTTCTCCCTCTTCCTCTCTTCCATCCTGCTTTGTTTCCTGGCTTTTTCTCACTTTATAAGATTTTGAAAATTAGCACAGTAGAGTTGTGTACTCAGCCTACCCTTCGATCCAATCTACAGTACACTTTTTAATTAAATATGCACCTTTGTGACTCTTAGTTTTCAATAAAGCATTTAGCAAAAGGAAAAAGAAATGAGTTTGTGTATCTGAGTTTATTTAGTGGGTAACCTTTTTTCATCTTAAATGTTGTTAACTTTAGCATGTTGCCTTCCATCCTTCAGTTGGCTCAGTTTCTGAACCAGAATAATACTTAAAGTAACACATTAATAAACAACTGTCTTTAGATCTATCATTCTAAATGATGGGACTTGATAAACTGCATCTTATCGCTAAGATAAACATTAAAACTTTATAAGATATAAACTTTATATTAGTTTAATCTAGGAAATACATCACAAGTAATTATTTATTAATTTATATATATATATAAATATCTCATTCTGTGTTAATAGTGCTACTGATTATATGGTCTTAGAATTTAATACCAGTTGCAATTTTTGTCACACCTGTGACTGCATGTGTACCTATGTATATATGCATAGGTACACATTTAATCTCTATACATTATTTCATTAATAAGGGTTACATTCAAGAATATTTAACATTTGAGGAAAATACAAATAAAAATATGAAAAGAGCTAATGTAGTTATTTGTACAACCTACATATAAAATTAGAGCATGGTTTAGGGATCTAATGGGATCTTGCAGTCCATTACATGGTATAATTGGCTTAATATTGTAAAGTCTCTCAAATTTTGAAAATTAAAAGTTACCTTAAAGCATATGATAATAAATTGTTCAAATAACATATGGCACTAACCAAATTGATTCTAAATGGCCACCTGTTCCTAATACCTATAATTTCCCAACAGATAATTATTGGCTACCTGCTGCTTAGTGCTGTGTTAGATATTAAAAGTATGAAGATAAATAAAAGAACAAAACATAAACCTAGAATGATTCTTGTTGCATTTCTCAAAACATTTAGTAGGATAAGGAACAAGAGTAACAGTATTTTTTTTGTTAAACGTTGGGTTTCATGATCGAAATAAAATAAGAAATGATCAAAGATATACCATGCTCATAAATTTAAAGAATAAATATTGTAAAATGTCCACACTACTCAAAACAATCTGCAAATTCAATGCAATCTTTATGAAAATGCCAGTGGCGTTTTTCACAGAACTAGGGCGAATAATCCTCAGATTTGTATGGAACCACAGGAGACTCTGAATAGCCAAAGAAATATTGAGAAAAACAAAGCTGGAGATATCACACTCCCTAACTTCAAACCACACTACAAAGCTGTAGTAATCAAAACAGAATGGTACTAGCACAAAAAGAGACACAAAGAGCGAAGGAACAAAGTAGATAGTCCAGAAATACACCCATACTTACATGGTCAGTTAATCTTCAACAAAGGAGGTAAGAACATACAATGGTAATAAGACAAGTCTCTTCAGCATTTGATTGGGGAAACTGGACCAGTTTCTTGAACCAAACACAAAAATAAACTCAAAATGGATCAAAGACAAAAATAAGACAGTGAGGCAGCAATCTTTTGGACATTGGTGTGAGCATTATTTTCTTAGGTCTGTGTCCTCAGATCAGAGCAACAAAAGCAAAAATAAATGGGACTACATCAAAATAAAAACTTTTGCACAGTGAAGGAAACCATCAACAAAATGAAGAGAGCAACCCACTAAATCAGAGATGTTTGCAATTGATAGAACTGATAAATGGTTAATATCCAAAATATATAAAGAACAACTTACACAGCTCAATATCAAAAACCAATAATCCAATTAACAAATGGACAGGGTTGTCAAATAGACATTTCTCCAAAGAAGACATACAGATGGCCACCAGACACATGAGATGCTCAACATCACTCATCTGGGAAATGAAAATCAAAAGCACAATGAGATATCACCTCACACCTGTCAGAATGGCTAGTATCAAAAAGATGAAAAATAACAAATGTTGGCAAGGATGTAGAGTAAAGGGAAACCTCATGCACTATTGGTAGAAATGCAAAATGGTGCAGACACCGTGAAAAACAGTGTGAAATTTCCTCAATGAATTAAAAATACAACTACCATATGATCCAGCAATTCCACTTCTGAGTATTACCTAAAGAAAATGAAAAACATGAAATCAAAATGATATGTGTACCCCATGTTCACGATAGCACTTTTTTTTTTTTTTTGCAATAGCCAAGATGTGGAAGCAACCTAAATGTCCACTGATAGATGAATGGATAAAGAAGGCACAAAATACACATACAATGCAATTATTACTTAGCCATAAAAAAAGAATGAAATCTTGCTGTTTGTGACAACATGGACAAACCTAAAGGTTATTATGCTAGGTGAAGTAAGTTAGATAAAGAAAGACAAAAACCACAGGATTTTGCTTATATGTGGAATCTAAAAAACAAAACAGCAGGACAAATGAAACAGAAAAGAAATAGATTCATAGAAAACAAACTGATGGTTGCCAGAGATGAAAGGGGGGATGAACAAAATAGGCAAAGGGAATTAAACGTTACAAACTTCTAGTTATAAAATAAGATACAAAATAAGATACAATGTATAGCCTAGGGTATATATTCAGTAATACTATAATAACATTTTATAGTGGCAGATGATAGCTCTATCTGTAGTGGTGGTCACTGCATAATGTATATAAATGTTGGATCGCTCTGTTGTACACCGGAAACTAATATATTATTATATGTCAACTATACTTCAATTTAAAAAGAACTATCAGATTAATTAATAGATCTCTATAACTAGGTTTCCAACTGGGTTCAGGAACCTTGGAGGTCCGTGAAGACCAGAAGAGATATTGTCCAGATTACTCAGCCATTTCCTTACAGAAATTGCAGCGTTATACTCAATATCCTCAGTAAGACAGCAAAGACTAACTAAAGGATTAATGCTTCTTTGCTTTTGTCGGAAATGCATTAACTCAGTCCTTACTCAGTTTAGAATAGTGGTAAAGTGTATAAGCTTTGACACTGAACAAAATTTGAATTCTGGTCTCATTAGTTACACTGCATATATATGATTCAACATAAAATAACCACCTACCTTTGGGGGTTGGATGTGGTGTTTGTTAACAAATCTAGTACGTATGTTTATATAGTGTACAAATTTAAATAAAATTGATTTGAGCTGAATACCCCGGTAGGTAGATTTATATCATCATAATCTATTAGGTTAAAATGTGGATGCTCTAAAACAAACAAATACAATGAAACCCCATGGGCTCATAAAAATATAATGAGAAATACATTATGTGGTAATAAGAGATAATACTTCATGCAAATGTGGCATTACATATCTCTTTGTGTTTAGGAATTAGCTTGTCAGCTATGCAAACGCTAGTCATTATTTCTTAACATACTCTGATCCTTAAACAGCACACAGAAGCAGGTGCTATATTTCACTCATTTAGTACATTATAGTATTGTAATTTTTTAGATAAAACTAAAAAGAACTAGATTGCACTACCATCTTTAATCAATATTCAGAACAAATATATGGCAGAGAATTATTAATCAGTACTTCAAGCATACTCTGTCCAGAGGGCAATAGATTATTTAGCACCATGTCAAATCACATAAGCTAATTCAGATATGATAAATTACAATAAAAAGGCATGCTGGTATTTTGTCCCTGAATTCTAATAATGAGCATAAAGCTATGCTAACTATAATCAATCAGATACATTTATTAGCATGATAACCCACTGATTTTACCATGTATTGGCTATCAAACAGTTAACAGTATATGATTACAAACCAGATATAGACATTACTTACAGCATGTGGGCTCATTTATTTTAGGAATACTAAGTACAGAGATATGTATAGCAATACTAATTTGTTAATTAAGTGTGGTCAAATTCACAACTATTGACAGTTACTGGCTGTTTCATTTTGCCCCCTCCCCCGCCAAGTTTTAAATGAAAAGTGCATTAAAAACTTAAAATTTTCTCAAATTCATTTGTCAGTGGATTAAGCCTTCACCTAATAAAAATGTGTATTTGGCTTCAGGCATGAAATTTCCCAGATAGTCAAAAACAAATCTGCCCAACCAATGCCAATAATTTTCTAAGTATTTTGAAAATTAATATTTATAAAGGACGACAGGTTACTTGCTTAACTTTGCAATTAAATGACTATTTTCTCTTCATAACTAGAAATTAATGAATCAATGTTTATGCAATTGTCTGCTTGCCAATTAAACACTTATCTTAGAATTCATAAATGTCCTTGTTCTTTAAGGAATTAACAACAGAGAATTCTTTCTTTTTTTTTTCTTTTTTATAAACCTTCTTTTGTATACTTCTCCCATATTCTTCATACTTAACTATTTTCTCTTGTCTTCTTTGTTTTTTACTCCTTGCTCTTTCCTTTCTTCTCTCCCCTAAACACCCACCTGGGCTGCTGTCGAGCAAGGTAGAAAGCAGTAGCAGAAGATATAGCTGAGGCATTGGAGGGACGCAGTGTTCAGAAGACCTGATCGCCTTAGTTTAGAACATTTTGAAGCCAAGAAGGAGGATGTTCCCTGGCCCATTATCTAGGGACTTTAAAAAAAATTTTTTTTTCCATTAGGTTTTTTTTCCAAATGAATAGAAGGTAACATTCTTCATAACATTGACCAGTGTTCACATAGCTCATTGTCATTAACAATAACACCCAGGCAGGGCCAGAGACTGGAGAGCTAGAGGGATTAAGAAGAGCAAGCTGTACACTTGTGCTTTTAACCCTAAGTTGAGATAATGGTCGTGGATCCAGAAAAGACAGGGAAGATATTGAGAATATAAAGAAGAGAGACACTGTAGAACTCAACAATAGGTTGGAGAAAGGACAGAAATGAGTCACAGAAATGAGATTGGAAATGGAATAAATGCACATTTATGCATTCTTCCCCATCTGTTTTTTTTAAAAAGCACATATATCACCTGATGGTTATCTGAACGAGAGCCCTGCTGAAGAAGATGACAATCAGACTAAGCCAAGCAGACAAGTAACATCGCTATAGGGAACAGTCCTAGAAACAGGTTTTACGATTTAGCATAGATATGTCTTTTTTCTTAAAAGAAACAATCTTGGCTTATATTTTATTCATAGAAGCCATTCTTTACTCTATTGCCTTGAGTGATTTTGGCTGTGTGTAGATGTGAGTATAGTAGCTTTAAATTCACCTGTGCCCTTGAACAGCAGCCTGTAGTACATTCAACATTGTTACCCTGACTGCTGCTTTTCTGCCTTCTCTGGGAGCCCGTATCTCCTCTTTTCAGAAAATTGTGTTCTGATGCTATTACTGAATTAACACTTTGCTTAAATACATACACACACACACACGCACACACACACACACACAGACACACACACAGAGACCTTGGAAAAAATGTTTAAAACTCAAGAGCAGCAAGAAGGCATATTCTCTGTGAAGAGCATTCAAAGTATCTAAAATACCCTGCTTCGCCTAGTTGCAGGGGAGATGCAAGGATTTATTAATAATGAGTGGAAATGATACATATTAAAAAGAAAGTGAAAGGATATATTTTCTTTCAGACAGAAATAGTAAGCATAATGTTCCTGAATCTGCCTCCCATATTAAAGAATATTTTGCCTGTCTAAAATTTAATGTTCATTTGTACACTAAATTTAAAGACATAATGATACATTCCTAAAAAGAATTTGAGCTATGCCTTCTAACCCTGTCTGCACATTGGAATCCTCTAGAGAGCTTTGAAAATACAGAAACCTGAATTTCACCCTCAGAAATTCTGATTTTTAAAATTCCCTCTGGTCAATCTCATGAATAGCCACAGTAGAGAATCACTGTATTAGGGTCTGCCTGTGACTGAAAAATAATTCTCTTCTACAAATCTACCTAACTATATAATAGGATGTTGGAGGAAAGTTCCTCCTGAATTTTAGAAGTGATCAACCTGGGGCGCCTGGGTGGCTCAGTGGGTTAAAGCCTCTGCCTTCGGCTCAGGTCATGATCCCAGGGTCCTGGGATCAAGCCCCACATCGGGCTCTCTGCTCTGCAGGGAGCCTGCTTCCTCCTCTCTCTCTCTCTGCCTGCCTCTCTGCCTACTTGTGATCTCTGTCTGTCAATAAATAAATAAAATCTTTAAAAAAAAAAAAAGAAGTGATCAACCTCATTCAGTTTATAATTCTATCACAGAATGATCTTGGTTAGGAGTTAGTCTTGGCCACCCCTGATTTGAGAAAATGTAGTCTCTGAAGATGAGAAGAGGAATTTTGAGGGGTATCTGGGTAGCTCAGTCACTTATGCATCTGACCCTTGATTTGGGCTCAGGACATGACCTCAGGGTTGTGAAATCGAACCCTGCACTGAGCTTCACACTGTGCATGGAGCCTGCTTAAGATTCCCATGCTCCCTCTCCCTCTGCCCCCTGCCCCACCATGAGCCCTCTATACACCTGTGCACATGTACATGCTGTCCCTCTCTCTCTCTCTTTCTAAGGAAGAAAGAGAGATAGAAAGAAAGGAAGGAAGGAAGGAAGGAAGGAAGGAAGGAAGGAAGGAAGGAAGGAAGGAAGGGGGGTATTCAAATCAGAGATGCAGTTGATATCTGCAATGGAATGTTAGCTCAGCCATTTACCTGCTGAGATACTTAAGAAAAGACAAATCTCTTATGATATCAATTTCCTCATCTATAAAGTAGAGGTGATTAAAAGTGTATTCAACAACCCAAAGACTGCTCAAATTAAACGGAAGCTAATATATTTATGACTCAGCACATAGGAAATATTCAGTGTGTATTTCCTCCTCCTTTATAACTGAGTTGTAACCTTTCATATAATCTGTTGCTCCTTTAGTATGATATAGAAAGAGTCAAGTAAGGGTGATAAAAATCAAGTTCATCTATGTACTACTTTGGTAATATCTGTGTAAAGACTAGGGAAAAGAAGGGCACCTGGGTGGCTCAGTCAGTTAAGAATCTGTCTTTGGCTCAGGTCATGATCCCTGGGTCCTGGAATTGAGCGCCACATCAGGCTCCCTACTCAGCAGGGTGTCTGCTTCTCCCTCTCCCTCTGCCCCTTCCCCACCCCCACTCTAGCTCTCTCTCAAATTAATAAACAAAAATCTTAAAAAAAAAAAAAAAAGACTGGAGAAAAGCCTGGCACTTTTATGTTTAAGGGTGGGAAATGATTTTTTTTTTTTAAACACACAAAGCAAAATGTTTTTGTCTTGATAAGTACCATTCAACTTAAAATCCTGAGCTGTGAGAGCTATGAAGTTTTTCCAAAGACACTGCTGCTGCTGAAAAATATTCATAAGCACACATGTGAAATTGTTTTCCAGAATTTAGGGCACATGGGCAGGATGACAATATAATGCAATTGCAGGGTGCTAGGAATACTAACCTGAGAAATATAAGCAACTTTTTGACTCTTCAGTTTACCTTTTTTTTTTTTTAATTTTTTTTAATTTTTTTTTTTTTTTATTTATTCGAGAGAGAGACAGAGTGAGAGAGCATGAGAGGAGACAAAGAGAGAAGCAGACTCCCCATGGAGCTGGGAGCCTGATGTGGTACTCGATCCCAGGACTCCGGGATCATGACCTGAGCTGAAGGCAGTCGCTTAACCAACTGAGCCACCCAGGTGCCCCTTCAGTTTACCTTTTAAAGAAAGATAGATTTTGATCAAGTAATCCTATAGGTCACTGGAACAAATAAAATGCCACAGATAGGAGGGAATCCAATGTGTATAGCAGCAGACTTTTGAGAGGTAACAAAGTTGCCTAGGTAAGAGAGATGTAGTTACCCTGGACTAGGGTGGGGTGATGGAGAGAGTGAACAGTTGATTTGCATAAAGTATGCAGGAAAGAGATCCAACAGGATGTGCATAGAGAGATTTATGTATGTACTATTTCAGGGGTTAAGTCAACAGGATTTGAAGGAGAGCCTTGCCTGTGATACCGGTGTGTCTGACTTGAGTAGCCAGATGAAGGATGCTACTATTCAGCAAAATTGTATGTACAAAATAAATCTTTCATTTGGAGTGGAAGATCATGTTCTTTGTACACACTGAGTTTGTGTGTATCCCTTGGCGTATCCAAAAGGAGAAGCCAGGTAAGCAGTTGGAGAAATCTTCAGCCCCACAGAGGAGAGATGTGGGAAGCAGGTAGACATCTGTGGGTCATTGACTATGGATGGTAAGGGGGCAAATGAGGTTGTGAATGAGGGAGATCATAGTCAGAACACACAGGAAGAAGAGTGCACTCGTTCTTACTGAGGGCTGCTGGTGCTGACCCTGACTGCCCATCACGCTGATGCTTTGCATAAAATACCTAACCCACAGGTCCTCTTCCTTAGAAGCTGTTCAGAGGTGAAAGCAAAGCTGCTTGTCAAAGAACTATTTCTTGCATATACCTGGAAGTCCCAGCAGGAAAAGCCAGCATTTCCAAGCGGCCCTTTGATACAGTCGTTGTGAAGGATGATCAAGTAGAAATACCAGATTGAGAACTTTGAAGACTGTTTTGCCAATTCAGTTTAGAATCCAGTCCAGAATCCTGAGACTGTTCTGAGTCCCCAAAGAAATAGTCACCCATAGAGCTTTTGCCAAAATAGTCTCCATTAAAAAATAACTTTCATGTTTGTCAGCTGCAGTCTGTAATCTAAAATTTAATTAGGGGTCCTCAGTCTTTTCTAAATCTCCAATAATCTTAGCAGCTTTAAAAGCATTTGAGAATTACGAGTTCTGCCCATCTTACTGAATGGAAAAGAGCAAGAAAGCAATGATGAAGGCTTTTTCCTATGTTAAGCAACTCCTTCTCCTCCACAATGCAGAAAACACCAGGTCGTTACTTAAAATTCTGTTTCTATCCACCTTAGGCGGTGTGGCTGAATTCGAGGACAGTGAGTCAATTTAAAACTCCAACAAGTAAAATGTAGTCCGCCATTTCTTAAATTTAATCTTACCACTCAGGGTCAAGAGTGCTTTGATAATTTGGATTCCAAACAGAGTGCAGGAAGCAATTAAGAGAAGGCACTGCTGTGAGTTCTGCACCACACTCAGAATTGAAAGGTGTAGAAGTTTCCATTCCGCCCAGCCAGCCCACAGTGTGTGAACTGAGTGTTCTGTGGCAACAGACGCATTTCCCCACTTCCCTACCCCCGTGCCTTCCTCATAAGGACTTGGCCTTTTCTGTTGTTTTTGTCATCGCTGGAGTTTTAAGTTTTAATTGTGAAATATTGCAGACATTCAGGTGAGAAGTAAAGTGTCATAATGAACATCAAGCTTCATTGTGTTAAATTAGGAAATAATTACTTTTGATTTTTTTTAATTTTTAAAGAAATTAAACATTAAAGATAGAGTCGAGGTCACCTTGCTACTCTTCCTCTGTATCAGTTCATTTCCTTCTTCCTCCAAACTAATCGCTATTGAAAATTCAGTGTACATAAAAGAAAAGCATTTTTTTTGGTTTGCTTTTTGTTTTTTAGTTGAAGACCCTTACCTGTGATTTTAGAGGGAAGGAGTCAGAGACTATGCTAAATCTATAGGCACTGGTCCTGTATGTTAAAATTACAACAATTTCTATACATGCTTTTGATCCTTTCATTGCATAACTGTGTATCCATGAACACATGTAGCATTTTATTTTTTGTTCCCTTCATTTAAATAGTGTTTTGCTACATATAATATTGGATGCCTTGCTTTTTTCAGTATTTTGTTTTTGAATATTATCTATGTTGGTAGAGCTAACTCTAAGTCATTCCAACTGGTACACAGAGATGGGGTTCAGGATACCCAACCCCAGAATGTGGTATCTTGGACGACTGAATAATTTAAGTTGAAGGAGTCTGAGAAACAGAAGCAGGAAGATCACTCCGATCTCCATCTCCCCTCCTCTTCTGCAGCAGGTCATCAAACTCTCATGTAAGAGATACCTTCCCTATATCCATAGTAAAGGAGCATCTTTGTTTCCAAAGACAAGGGGATACCAACTGGATCTGAACAAATAGGCTTCGCTAAGTTTCTTCCAGCTTACTATACCTATCTCATACCCTTTGACCTACCACATTTCTCTACAACCGTCCATTTATCATCAATCCTAGCATAAAAATGCTCAGGCTTAAGTGAGGCTTTGTTTCCTTATGAAGGCTCCTGGGTCACGTAAAACCTATATTAAATAACTCTGCATGGGTGGCACCTGGGTGGCTCAGTGGGTTAACTCTCTTCCTTCGGCCCAGGTCATGATCCCAGGGTCCTGGGATCGAGCCCCACATCAGGCTCTCTGCTCAGCGGGAAGCCTGCTTCCCCCTCTCTCTCTGCCTGCCTCTCTGCCTACTTGTGATCTCTCTGTCAAATAAATAAATAAATAAAATCTTTAAATAAATAAATAAATAAATAATTCTGCATGCTTTTCTCCTGTTAGTCTCCTTTTTTAGGTTTAATTTTCAGAACCAGCCTGGAAACCTAAGAGAGTCAGGAAAATGTTTTCTTCCCCCACAGTAGTATTCCATTTTCAATTATACCACAATGTCCTTTTCCATGTTCCCCTGGATGAATGCTAGGTTGTTGATAATTTCATTATTATAAATAATGAAGCAGTGAGCACTATTGTTCTGCAACATGCCTTCTTGTGTTCATATGTGAAAGTTGTATATGTAGGATATTTAATTTTTGATATAGATTATAAAATTGTTAACCTTTACCACCACCTTGCATCTTTGCTCTCTGAAGTGGTTGTAAAACTAGTAACAGTAGGAGTGCTTTCTTTTTTTTTTTTTTTTTCACTTTTTTACCAAAATCTTTTTTTCATATGGTGGCACAATTTTATCTCAGAATTTCACAGCTATTTTTCCAGGAGAAGTTTGGTGCTATCAACATTGTTGCTGTCATTCTCTCTATAAACACCACCAGCTCTGTAATTCCTTTTATATGAACAATTCTTAAACACCTATGTACAATGGAATGGACTAAATACAGTAGTCTAAGGTAGTCTAATATACAACTGTATGAAAATAAAAGTAAAATCTTTATTTCATTCACTGTATATTAGCTAGTGACGATGAAAGTAATTATAATTCTTATTCAATAATAAAGAAATAAAGGGATTATGCAAGCATGGATGAGAACATACCAGATTCGCCATGCAAAAAGGAGCCATGCACAAAATTCTTCCCATGCTTGAATCAGGTACGTGGCATCTCATGAGACCAGAGAACTAGGAAAGTGAACAAATTCTCAAACCATTCTTTACCTCCTTCTATCTCCTTTTCAAAAATCCCTTCATTTCATATAATTTTATAATTAAAAAGACTATGCTACCAATTTTGCCCAAGTTCCTTCTTTATAGCTGAAAAATGATTTTTCAAAATGTGAGACCCAAAGAGGTAAAATGCCTTGATGAAGTCACATTACAACCTTTAACTTTGAACATCTTTTACCTGACTTTTTTGCAACCTAGGGCCCTGAAGTGTGGTACCTTGGCAGAACATGCTGACCCTCTTGCCCAGAACAGTTGAAGCGATCAAGATGTCACTGCTCCACTTACTACTCTAAGATCTCCGCTATTGTTTAACTATTACTTCAGGACTTTTCTCCTTGCTGAACAATCTGGTAAACTAATTAGCCAGTACTAAAGTGGTTTCATGCCCCCTCCACCCTAGAATATATTTGCCCCAGAGAGAATTTTTTATTCAGTTTCTTTTTGTAGTCTCTCAGAATACTATTCTATAAGCATCAAACTAAGCTTCTTAAATTTAGGGGGGAAACAAATAATCTTAGAAGGTTTTGTTTTGTTTTGTTTTGATTCACCAGGGCATCTTTAAGAAAACTCCTCTACCATCACCCACCCTGTAAAGGCCTAAGACAATCACACTCACCATTTAAATTCAAAGACACAAGGACCTCATGCTAATGCAGCTAAAGCAAATACATAGGTAACTGTTGTTAATGCCTATTAAGTATTGTAAAATTATAATGGAACATTTAAGAAAATATATGTGACATTCAAATGAACACCAAATGATTTCATTTCACACTAGTCAATATTAAATTAACTCCATATTACACGAAAATATTAAACATTACTGAAATAAGCAATAAAAGAAAATTATGTTGTAACCTCACAAACATATCATTGTTGGAAATTTGTTATTAAAAAAAGAATAGGGTAAATATTGTAAAACTGGTTTAAAGTCATTTATTTTAGAAATAATTAAAGGGAAATAACATCACACCAGAAGTTCTATTATGTGTTTTAAATCAATGAACAAATGGAACACATTATAATGCAGGCAGGCGTAAACAAATTGCTATTTGTACAACGCAGTGCTTACTAAAGGTAATTTAAGTAACTGAAAAAAACCGAACAGCTAAACAATATAAAGAATCTATAAATGTGAACTTTAAAAATTATGTTTTAAAGCTAAAAATTGAAATAATGTACTGAAGGGATTGCTGACCTAAACAGTCCTGAATTTGTAATACACACCTGGGATTGGTCAACTGACATGAATATTTAAACTGTTTCAAATTATGCACTTCGTTAAAACAAAAAGTTCCCTTTGTCTTTATACCCATTCCCATTATTTCCACACATTCACTCAAATTACAGACATATTTAAATACTACTGATAATTTAAATTACTCAAGTGATTAGTTAAATGGCTGAAAGCGTAACACCGTAATTACTATACAATAATATTTTGATTAATTTGACCTCTTTATAATCATGCTCAATAGATATTTATGGGTTATTTGATTAATGGGTGATTTTGATTTGGCTTGATTCTGTAATAAACTCCAGGGTAACAGTTTTGTTGCTTTTCCAGTTAGCGTCGCTCTTGTTTTGCTTCATCCAACCATTCATTGAAACATGCACGCTTAGATATGCCCAATCTACAGCATGCTGGACACAGAAAGAAGAGATCCTCAAGGAACTCATAGAATCATGTGGAAGATAGACACACGGGGACATATGGTGTGGCCAGCTGTGCTTGGGGCCTGTAGCTGAGCACTAGGAGTCCAGAGGAGCTACGTATGCTGACTTTGGGATGCCGTCACTTTCTGGGAAAACACAGCCTGGGTGGAGTCTGGGAAGATTAATACTTGGGGAGAAGGGTCAGTGCAAACAGTTCCTGCAACTTACAGCACCCGCCACCGTACCCAGCCCAGGAGACTGTTTAAGTCCAAGAGGGAAGTTGAACTTGGATGGAGTGGGAGGTAAGTGGCCACAGTAGACAGGAAAGACCAATGCCAAGTCATAAGGGCCTGATGTCATTGTGAGGAATTAGGGCTTGATGACCACAGAGAAGCCCTTAAAAAAATGTAAACAGGGGAAATGGCATTATCAGATGTGTGTTTCAGAAAACCATTCCAGGTGCTTCATTGTCATTTTGAATATTTCTTACAATTACAAGAATTAAGTAGAAATAGGGAAAGCTATGTGATGCCCTCCCAGTGTCACCCTGATCTGTGTCTGGAAAGGGAGGAGTCAGAGCTCAATGTATGGGTCCTGCCCCGTATATGTTAAACGGCAACAGTAAAGGACAGGATGGGAACTTGTTTGGTCTTCTGTATCTTTCCCCTATGCATGGAGGTAAATCAAAAGAGCTCAGGAGTAGAACTGCGAGTTCACTAAAGTTAGGGTCTACAAACTATGGTGTGCAGGCCAGGTGCAACCCACTTCCTGTTTCTGTAAACAGAATTTTATTGGAACCCAGCCACATTCTCCTCCTTTACCTGGTACCTATGGTTATTCGCTCACTCTATTAGCAGAACTCTCACAAAAGAGACCATAGAGCATACAAACCTAAAATATTTATACTCTGGGGGCGCCTGGGTGGCTCAGTGGGTTAAAGCCTCTGCTTTCGGCTTGGGGCGTGATCTCAGGGTTCTGGGATGGAGCCCCTTATCGGGCTCTCTGCTCAGGGGGGAACCTGCTTCCTCCTCTCTCTCTCTGCCTGCCTCTCTGCCTACTTGCGATCTCTGTCTGTCAAATAAATTAATAAAATATTTAAAAAAAAATTTACACTCTGGCCCTGTATGGACACAGTTGCCAAGCCCTGACTTAAGAGATCACTCAATTCCAAATATGTATTTTTCCCCCATATATTTCCACTTTATTTGCTCTTTATTTCTTCTTAACACCTCAGACATACCTGGGATCATTTTCCTTCTGCCTCAAGTAGAACCTTTAGATTTTGTTCTGTGCGAGTCTGCCACAATGACCCTTCTGACCTTTACTTGACATCCTTGTTTCACCAACAGTCTTGAAATGTTTTCTGGGTTGGGATGATTCTCTTTTACAGATTAAAGACATGATTTCTCTATCATTTGTCTTACTTTGTTGCTGTTAAGAAGTGAACTGTCAGTCTAATTCTTCCTCCTTTGAAGATAATCTTTTCTTCCCTGTTTGCCTCTGGCCTCTCCTAAGTTTTTTTTTTCTCTTGGTCTATTTTTTTCCTGCACTTTCTATGTAATGTACTTAGTTGCAAATTTCTTTTTAAGTACCCTGCAAGAGATCTGTAGGCTTCTTGAATCTGCAGATTACTCTCTTTTGGGTCTAGAAAATTCTGAACTTTGTCTCTTCAAATATGTCCGCTGTCCCAGATACTCTCTTCTCCGTCTAGGACTGTGATCACATATCCCAGACCTTATTAGGGTGTCATCCAGGGTTACTAGTCTCTGTTTTTTATAATGTCCTCCTTTGGTCTTTCTAGATCATTCTTTTCAAAACTGTCTTCCTGTAGACCATGCCTGTCTTTAGCTCTCCTTAGCTTGTTGTTAAGCCCATTCACAAGGGTTTTCATTTCTATTATGTACTTTTTCCCAGAACTTCTACTTCTTGTTGTTTTTTTCAAACTTGCTGTGTTACTTTTTATAGTCCCAAGCCCTCTGCAAATATCTTTCAGTTGGCCCTTCATTTATTTAAGCATTATCAGCATAGCTATTTTGCAGTTGGTGTCTAATTATTTCAACATCCGATGTCTTTGCCTTTTGCTGCATTTCTGTTTCCATTTCTGCCTTTTCTGTGTATCCTCATAGAGTCTAGCATGTATTTGCCCCTACTTATTATTTTTGATGTGATGAACTTTCTGCTTGAAAACTATTTTGGGCTAATTTGACAAAGAGCTTTCCAAAGAGAAAGGCCATTGCTGCCTCAGGCTTGATAAGGATAATTCAACACCTGACTGAAATTCTACCCAGGCTCTGTCACTTCTTTAGCGTCTGGCTGACCAAGAAGGAGTCTGATTCAGCTTCCCAGGTTTGTTCAATTCTGGGCTTTGATTTTGGTCCCATTCTCAGAAGGTGTCTGCCAAAATGTCATATACCTTCAGGGCAAAATTGCTTCCTGTGCTGGCATAAATCTCTGGGTTTTGCTATATTTTCCACTTGGGCCTGGTAATTCCTTACTGTCCTATTGTCTGTGTGATGCTTCTAAGAAGCTCTTTTGTAATATTTTATCCAGCTTTCTAAAGTTGTTTTCAACAGGAGGCGTACATGTTAATAACCTGACCCTTGCACTACTAGAAGCCAGAAGTCTTCTGAACTTGCATTTAAAAAAGTAAGGTGGCTAGGTTAAATGAGGCCTTAGCTTTCTGCTAAGGAGAATGATTTTTTCTGCTGCCTTGGTGGGGCAGGGGAAATTTGTCAGTCTTTAACTCTCTGTAGACATAAAGCGCTTTAGAAATTTGCCATGCCTTTTTTTGTTGTTGTTCTGACATTTAAAAAGCTCATTCTAAAATAAATTGAGGCCATTTTTGTCCTTAAAGGGCTGTGCCTACGGCAGATAACCAGAATTCCAGGAACTGTTTGCTGGTGCTGCAAGAGACTGAGAAAATGGTAATTCACTGTACCCTTCCCACCCTTTGGATCTGAGCAGATTTTTATCTTTCTTTGGTAGACACAATGCTATAGAAAGGAGATGTTATATGTGTTCTGAGAAGAGTTCCAAGAATCTCTAAGTACATCCATTCTTACTTTTGGAACCCTGTGAACTTCACCTGAGCAAGCAAGCCGTGTTAGACTACTGGAGAACGTGAAACCACATGGGGAGATTCCCCACTCGCTCCAGCAGGGAACCCACCCGCTGACTGCTGATCCATGATTGATCTTACCTGAGATCAGTCAGTTCTGGCCCAGACTAGAACCACTTAGCCAAGCCCAGCCAAGGCTGTCAACCCATGGTTTCATGAGCTAAATAACTGGTTGTGTTTGAAGCCACTAAATCTAGAAGTGGTTTCGTTCTCAGAAAGAGCTAACTCACATACCTCTGTTACTTTATTAAAATCATTCTTGTTAAAGTCACTCAAAACCTCTTAATTGTCAAATTAATGAGCATATTTCAGCCCTTATCTAAGGAGACCATTTATACCATTTGACACTGTTGGTTACTATTTAAAAACCTATACTCTTGATTCCTGTGATTCTACTAGAAGTTCTGCCTTGTTCTTTCCCCATCTCCCTTGTAGATTTTATTTCTTCTGGTTTTTCCGATAAGTGTTAACCAGGTTTCAATCTTCTTGCCACTTCTCCATCCACAAACTTTCCCATTGACTCTCCTCCCTTGTTTTTTTTTTTCTTTCAACAACCTACTGTGTGGTTATGATAACCTAATCTCTATCTTTGTACAAAACCTCTTCCTGCATTACAGACTTGAATATGTAATGTGACAG
Organism: Lutra lutra; assembly: GCF_902655055.1. Classification (NCBI taxonomy): domain Eukaryota; kingdom Metazoa; phylum Chordata; class Mammalia; order Carnivora; family Mustelidae; genus Lutra; species Lutra lutra. Next base: position 101,017,837 of record NC_062280.1, read on the forward strand.
TTAGCTGAGAGTTAGATATATGTCCCCAGACCCTAAAATTGAACGTATCCCAAACTGTGTAATATCTGTTCTTCTCTGCCACCTGCTGGCTGGCTAGCTACTCCTCCATCTCATATCCTGTTACAAGTAGTCCTCCAGTGGCCAGTTAGAGAAACCTGGAGGTAACACAGGACTCTACTGGACTCTCTCCTCCTTATCATGGTTGTGTCTTCTCTATGTCCATCTCACTGCCCCAGTCCAGGCCTTCCGTTTCTCTCTCCTGAAACACTGATAGCTTCTAGACTAGTCTCCCTAAATCTAGTTTCTTTCTTTTATAACAACCTTAAAGTTAACTGCCAAAATAAGTTATTTAAAAAACAAACAAACAAATAAAAACTTTCAGAAGCTTAGCATTTACTGCACAGGTTTGGCAAATCATAAGCACATAGGCTACCACAATTATCTTCTCTGCCTCTGAGAGTCAGAAACAGAATCCCAAAGTGGTTTCTGTTTTAGTTCATGGTAAGCCTGGACTCCAACTCTACAAGACAGTCCAGCTACTACTATTGGCCAGGAGGCAGCTTTAAAGCTGAAATCTACTTGCCAATCTACTTCAGATTGTCAAGGGTAAATAAAGCTGGACACTAAAACATAAAGACAGATTTTAATCAGTTATATGCTATTGTAACAGGGAAGAGGATCTAGCATGAACTGAACTCAATTTTGATTGGTAAAGAGTTGACTGGGTATTTTAAAGGGAGAATGAGCAAGTGGGAAGAAGGGCATACTGGGGCTCAGTAGAGTCAGGGAAGAGAAAAATTGCAAAGGATTGAACAGTGTAAATGTCGATTAGGCTGTGTCTGCTAGAAGGTAAATACAGAAGTTAGGATTCTATCCTCCCACAGAGACTGAGACTGAGGCAATATCCTTTCTGGTGCTCATATTTTAAGGGAAGGCTGTTAGGGCTCCTGGGTGGCTAATTCAGTTAAGCATCTGCCTTTGGGTCAGGTCATAATCCCAGGGTCCCTGGATGGAGCCTGCCTTGGGCTCCCTGCTGAGCATGGAGCCTCCTTCTCCCTTTGCACCTCCACCTGCTCATACTATCTCTCTCTAATAAACAAATAAAACCTTTTTTTTTTAATTCGTCAGACAGAGAGAATAAGCAGGGGGTGAGGCAGGCAGAGGGAGAAGCAGGATCCCCACTAAGCAAGAAGCACAATGCAGGACTTGATCCCAAGACCCTGGGATCAGGACCTGAGCCAAAGGCAGACGCTTAACCAACTGAGCCACCCAGGCATCTCTTAAATAAATAAATAAATAAATAAATAAATAAATAAATAAATAAATAAATAAAACTTTTAAATAGATAGATAAGGAACAAAGAAAGGAAGGAAGGAAGGAAGGACGGGGGCGGGCTTTCAGGTCCTTAAGAAAGATACTCTTGAGTCTTAGAAGATACATATATATCTTAAAGGGACAGAGGAAAGATTTACAGTTGAAACCTCTATTTAGTAAATACCCTAAGAAAAGGGGTTTGTTCACCTAAAAAACAAAACAAAACAAACCCAGTAAAGTTTTTTGGGAACCTTGAGTTTTCTTAGGCAGACATTTTAAGGGAGGCCAGAGTCATCCTAGGGATGAGGTCTTGAGCTATCAGAAACTGTGTTAGTGTTTGTTTAATTCTTTTAATGTGGGAGAAGGTGAATGGACAGAATTATTTGTGTTAAGAGTCTGCAGTTTTTAGAGGCCAAGGTTGAGACCTAGTCAGTAAGAGGGATTAGAGGAGTCTGGCTAGAGGTTGGTCAAGGAGAAAAATCTTTGTCAGGATGAAAGTGTAAACTCCTTAAGATTGTATTTTAAGAATAGGGTAAGCATTCAGTAAATACTGACTGATTCTTCCAGTTAATTATATTGCTGCATAGCAAATTATGCCCCCAACTTTGTGGCTTATAGCCACCATAATAACTTACATTATTCAAAATTATATATTTGGGCTGGGCTCAGAGAAGAAGGCTCTGTGCACCACCAGCTGGGACACGACACTCATGCTGGCACTTACTTCCAGGATGGGTCACTCACACGACTGGCAAAGTGGTGTTGATACTAGGCGGGGTGCTCAGCCAGTGCAGTGGGAAGGAACTTCTATTTCTATGTAGGGCTCTTCATGGGGCTGCTTGGGCTTCCTCACAGCATGGTGGCTAGATTTGAAGAACAAGAATTCTGAGTGGCCTGCGCTGGAAAACAATTCGTAGGACACGACCTTGGAAGTCTCACGTCACTTTCATCATATTTTATTGGCAAAGCAAGGGTCAAGGACAGCCCAGATTCAAGAGGAAGGGATTCTGCCTGTTGATCAGGAGAGTGTCAAAGAATCTGTGCCTGTTTTAACCTGCTGTTACTGAATGGCTGAATGAATGGAGTCAATGAGAAATTCTTTATCGGCTGTCCCCTGTCCATATCTTCTGAATTAATTTTTCCATTCCTTCTTGAACATTTTACCCTAAAGTAAACAAACAGAAATCCAACTTCTTGTTGTCCCTCTCTTATATCTTCCTTCCTTTGCCTCCCTGTTTCTCCTGATGCTGTGCCCTCAACCAGGAATGCCCAGCCATTCTTCTGCTAGTCACTGCATGCACCACGGCACTTCTTTTAGGACTCAACTCTGTTTTCTTTCTAGTAGCCCTTTATGAAACATCTAGATGCTCCTCCTCTGTGGCCATGCTCAACCCCAGAGGGAACCCTATAAATATACCTATTCAATTTCGCAGGTTTTTTTGGATGATGTGTCCATTTACTTTATTAGAACTATGTGAAGTCAAGTATTGTATCTTAAATGTCTTTATATTCCCAGCATTTAGCATAGTTACTGATAATTACAGTCATTCAGTATCTCTAAAATAGAAAAAATAAAAACAAAAAACAACAAAACCACTTAAGGAAAACACTGACGACCTCCCCAAACTTCAATAATACTTGTGGACTCAACATCATCTGAGAATTGGACATTCAGCCAGGATTATGATTCCAAAATAACTAAGGGCTATAGCCCACATTTTCTCTTATCTCAGAGAAATTCCCAAGGAGTCCTATACTGTGTAGACAAGTGTTGTTTGACAAAGGGTTGTGAAATCGGGTTCACTGCTCCCTCAGATTCTGCCTGGTGCTATGATTTTAGTGCCTAAGCAGCTTGAATTTCCTGGGCTAGAGTACACTGTGCTGTAATAATTCAGAAGCTGTTTTTTTGTTCTTGAAACATATGGTGCTAGCTAAGATTTATCTTGGGAAAAGCTGGTCAGGAAGGGAAACTGCTGAAGAGCTGAAATCTCTCCCAACAGCTAAGGAAACGATAGAGGGACACTGGCGTCCTTCCTGGGAGAGCTCAGGTTCTCTGCCAGTTTGTGGTCCATATGCCGGACCCAGAGAGCTGCTTCCATTGTAATAATGATCACCTCAAGTTGTGTGGGGTTGATATTCCCCCAGAGGGCTGACAGTTTCAAGTATACCTAAATGCACTCTGTTAGCCAACATAGCCTCAGAAAAATGGATTAGCACTTCTAAGACGAGAGTTTATTTTTATTCTTCCTGGTTACAGAGTTGCAAGTGTGCTGGTTCAGAAAGAGTTCTGTTTTTGCACCACACTGCTGTTCAGTTGGGTGAAACGTTTATTCTGGGGAGAGTGCATAGCAAAGAGTGGAGTGTGGTTATAGAGAAAATGCTAACTGTCTCTTGGCTTATCTCTTGTAAAAGAGTTTACATCAGGGCTAAGACCCCTGGAAATGAATAACATCCTGAAAGTGCAATCTGTATTTACCTGTGAGGGTTTGTTTGTTTGCTTATTTATTTATTTATTTATTTATTTATTTATTTTAATAGACTGAATTTGAGCCAATAGTTTACCCAGGGAATACAAAACTTTCACTTGACTTGTTTTATGTGCTCTTTTGTACTATTTGCTTGATCTACTCAAGCAATCCCTTCCCTTACTCTCCCTTACCTCCTCCTTCCCTTCTCTCCTCTCTCTTTCATTCTCTCTCTGTGTTTGTATAAATTAAATACTCACAAAAAAGCTATATACCTATAAATAGGTACACAGAAAATATATGTACATATATGTGTGCACATATACATATAGCTATCTATACACATATACATATATACATGTATATACATATAGCTATAATGTATCTATAAGCAGATACATATATAATAGAAATATAAATACATATATAGACCTATACATATACACATAGAGCTATATATGTATCTATAAGTTGATACATATATAAATAGATATATAAATAGAGACATATATAAATATATACCATTTGCATATGTGCATATTCAATATAAATCAGACTATCTGGTTGAGTGACTACAATAGATCTTATGACTTGAATTTTCTATATACTCAGATACCTCCCAGATAAGAGTAGAGGTTAGTTTCTTAGCACTTAGCAAAGACAAATAGGTTAGTAAACATGTAAATATTGCAGGGGAAGAAATTTTAAGAGAATATTGGCAATAGTAAAAAGCATATCAAAAGATGGGGATAAACACTAAATTAAAAAAGGAAAAATATTTTTACTAACTTCTATTAGAAGGAATGGTGTTATATGAATATTGTATCTTTATTTATAATAATGGATTAACAACAGAGAGTGGTTGAAATAAGAAAATACTCTATTAAAATATGTAATGATTTTTAAAAGTAGTTTTATTCTAATCTATATATCATACTTAAAGAAAGAAACTGAGAGAGTAAAGGCTAGTGTTAACACATTCATAACACTAATTTCTAGTCAGCTTATCAGGGAAGGTATGTCCTAGGTAGGATACCCTGATTTCCTGTGTATATAGTTTTGGGGTATGTGTGCGTGTGTGTGTGTGTGTGTGTTCATATCCATTCAGTTACGATAACTGAAAGCATGCCATTTGCTGGAACAGGTTAAATATTTCCCCTTAAATATGAATAGGTTTGGAAATTTTTTTTAAAAAAGAATAGAAGTGTTAATTTCAACCCAGCCGTTTCTAAATTATAATAAATTACCCGAATATGAATAAATGAGAAAATACATAGTTGATGGGAAACATTCTAATAAAATAATACTTCCCAAGAAGGCTGAATTTTAAACTGAAAAATCAGAAGTAGGTGTAACCTGAATATTTGGCCAAATCCATTAAAATATAGGGTAGGAAATCTCAGGGTTCCCCCTCCAACCTCTATCGAAAAATTAAAAGAAAGGAAGGAAGGAAGGAAAGAAGGGGGAAAAAAATGGCGTTCCTTCAAAAAATACCCCACTTAAATCAGCCTTCTTAGTGTTGGCTCATTAGAATGCAGTTTATATCCAAACTACTTTATAATATAAAATATGGTTTAGAAACAGCTAAGTTACCTTACATTATCCTCCAAACTGTGCCCTTAACCCATGATCGCAGCTACTTCAGGGTGTGTGCCTTGCTCTAATCCCACGAACATTAACCAGTCATGGGACGACATCCTCAGCCAATAAACACTTTGTGTGTTCTAACTTGAGTTTAATGTATTTTATTTATTTTGCTGCCCTCTTTCACAATGCTGCCATTTATCTTGTCTTATAGTAAGCAGGTTCGATCCATCCTGGTTAAAAGAAGCTGAATCTGACAAACTGAAACCCCCAGCTGAACACACTGGTCGTTAAAATAGTGGTCTTATGATGATGGTCGGTACTGTCAAGAAAATAGCTGAAGGCAGAGATGAATATCAAAAACTGGTAGAAAATTGTGGTGTCACCAAAAAAAAAAAAAAAAAATCATCCGCTGAATTAGTGTAATAACTTCTAGAGCAGTGGTCCTAAAACTCAAGCATGTATCAGAATCACATAGAAGTCTGGTTAAACCACAGATTGCCGGCCTCTTGAGCCACTCAGGGACCCTAGAGCAATAACTATTAAAGAGGGTTTTTCAACCTGGATTTCATCAGAATTAACTAAAACATTACTTGAGAATTGTTTGAGAAAAACAAAAATGGTGCTATGCCACTGACTTCCACAAGGAATAAAAAACAGCATACACACACACACACACACACACACACACATAATGGGGTTTATACTAATTTTGCATTCCATTTCCACTGAACAATGAGTGGAAAACTCTCAATTCTAGCAAGATCTGAATTCCTGCACAAGTACACTTCCACACTCATTACTGCTCTCCCGTTTTGGCTACTCACCCCCAGAGTAACATCCTGGAAAACTGTCATGATGCAACCTCCTCCGTCTCTTATGTTTTAAATTCTTATATGCCATCCTCTTACCTTCTTGAAGCTTCCAGGCTCTGTTTTCCTCTTTTCCCCCTCTTTTCTGAAGTTCTCAATTCATTTCCTCTGGTTTTCTTTATTTTTCAGAACACACCTAGACTGTATGGGCAGTCATCACAATCACAAATAAATGATCATTTCTTTCTATTTTTAAAAACGTCATTGCTTGTCATTCCTGTATGTGGCCAGAATAATGCAATCCAATCATCTTTTTTCCTTTGACTTCTACATTACTGATCATTGCTAGAAATGGACGGTAGAGCCATCATGTGAATTTGCAAGTGGAAAGGTGTGAGCTGCAATATTACTTGGGCAGTATTTGTCTATGCTCCTGATTAGTCCTTCCTGTCATTTTCCATAGCCCATATTTCAGATTGTCATCACTGAAGTTCCTTTGTCCATCACCCTGTGGAAAATGACTTTTCCTCCCATGCCAGCCACATAAAATAAGAGTAATAGTAAAAATAAATAATATTATTAATAATACCACCAGTCAGTTGTCCCTTTCAGCTTCCTTCATCCTTCCCTGTGCTGATATTTCTGTCTTCGCTAGTCTGTGCCTCACTGCTTCCTGCTTCAGAGGAACACAGAACAGAAATGAGAGCCAGCACATGGCTAGTGTTGGGAAACTACCCCATTGCACTTTCTGTGTCCTGTCACCAGGATAGTGCCTGAGAAAGTAGGCAACCCTACTATGTGTTCAGAAGCAGGACCTACCCATAGCGGTCTGCACTTCCATTTACCATTAAAATGAAACCAAAAGCAAAACCTCACTCTTTTGAAATCATATTTTTCCTGCCCTGTCTCCCAAACTAGACTGTACACTTTTGATTCCATGGAACTCTCACCTTTCATCTCTGATTCCAACAACTGGCTCAGGAGCTGGGACATCACAGGGACGGCTCAGTAAATGAATCTATGGGTGAATTCTCTTTTTCCATAGTCGCATTCTTCCAGATTCTTATTTTGTGCCCCCTAGTTATTTCCCTTTATTTTTCTCTTCTTCGCTATTACTTTTTGCATGATGTTCCATTTCCTTATCCTTTGGCCAAATGTTTACATTTTATTTTTTTTAATGTAAGTAAGACATAAAAGTGCAAAGAAGAATTCTGCTCACCCAGAGGTGACCTTCACTGGCACTCATTAAATGATGTTCTGAACACAACACTATGCATATTTAAAACATGTCCTCCCTGAGTCTCCTGCTGGTTTCTTTCAGTTATTACACCTGTTTCAGAGAAGGTGGTGGCATGGCCGTGATTGCCGCCTAGAGTAGTTATTTGAAGATGAATGGAGTGGAGACTAAAGTGGGGGATAGGGTGCACGTGCTTTGGAACAAACTAAAACTTCCATTCTGGTTTGTTGTTTCAAATTCCCCCTCGCAAAATCTAGTACGTCTTCTGATTTAGGAACATCTCTCTGTTTAGCATTTAGCTTTTAGGGCAAAACTGCAGCTCATGGTGAAGTCCTCTGTCCTTGTTCTCTTATGGCCAGTCATTACCCTGTGCTCAGAAGCACAATCGAAAATCATAAAATGGAATCCATATCGTAGGTGTTCTTCTCCTGCTCTACCTTATTGCTTTGGGTCTGCACAGGGTGACTCTCCCTTCCTCCCTCAGATCATGCACACTTCTGGACCTTGTCAACACTCTCCACAAAGTATTTTTAAATCACCTTTCAAGACAGTCTTAATCTCTTTTAGAGAAGGCTGCAGTTATCCAAAGTCTGAGAAGATAAATATTGACTTTAAGCAGCCATAGCCAGTTTGGTCCAAATTTTAGCATATAACAAGAACATTTTTCGGTTTTAGAGTTGCAGTGAGAGTGCTTTCTTGGCACTTGGAAAAAAATGTGTCGCCTCCCTTCTCCCCCTTTGTGCATATATTTGTTCAGAGAGACTTAAGGGAAGGGGTAGAATAAAAATGACTTAACTCTGCCATTTTCACTGGAAGCTCTGTCAAGTTACATGGAAATGATCTTTATGAACAATGTACTAAAGAGGCAGAATTACAAAGAAAAAAGTGAAACCTGTTTGTAGCTATACTTGGCTTGAGGAAAGGCTTCATTTTGTTTTCGTTTGACCTGCAGCTCAGTTCAGTTTCTCTCCCTCGGAGTGTCCAGTGGCACTCCTTATCTGTGATTTTGCTTTCTGCAATTTCCTTACCTGCGGTCCACTGCCTTTTGAAAGCAGATAATCCTCCTTCTGAGGAATTGTCAGAAGGTCAATAGTAAGCCTAATGCTAAGTCACAGTCGCCGTGTCATACACCTCATCGCACAGGCATTTTATCATCTTACAGCATCACAACATGGGTGAGTACAGGACCGAAAGATACCTTGACAGAGAGAGGGAGACCACATTCACATAACCTTTATTTCAGTATATTGCTATAATTGTTCTATTTTACTATTATTGTTAATCTCTTACTGTGCCTAATTTCTAAATTAAACTTGATCATTGGTATAGACAGATATAAACACGGTATGTACAGAGCTCGGTACTATATGTGACTTCAGACACCACTGGGGGTATACTCCCAAGTAGATAAGGGGGGACCCACTGTACACGTGCAGCCCACATGCCTCTTTATTGTGTTATGTGGTTTTATAGTTTGTTTGTCATTTAGTACTGAGAAAAACATCCTGTTATTAGTGTAAACTGAAAATAGTCACAATGGTGCTCTGAGACTTTCTGGGCATGCCATTAAATAGTGATCCGGGGGGTACCTGGGTAGCTCAGTTGAGTAAGCATCTGACTTTGGCTCGGGTCATGATCTCAGGATCCTGAGATAGAGCCCCACAGCAGGCTCCCTGCTCAGCAGGGAGTCTGCTTTGTCTCTTTACGTCTGCCCACCCCCCTCCTCGTGTTCTCTCTCTGTCTCTCATTCAAATGAATGAATAAAATCTTAAAAAAAATAGTGATCCTGACTCTAGCTACATGAAGATACTACTACTACTACTACTACTACTACTACTACTACTACTACGAGTAAGTGCCATTGAGTGCATGTGTCTTGCCAGGCACTCTGCTAAGGGTTTTTATAAATTTTAATAACCTCAGCAGCCTGGGACTTGTCTAGTAGCATTTTTAAATAAAGAACCTAAGCCTCAGAAAGCTTAAATAATTTGTACTACTTCCTCTCACTAATAGATGGTAGACTCTCCCTGTTTGACTCCAGTCTATACACTTGAATACTATCCAAACTAATACCAAATAACTCACTTTCCAAACAATTTGTGTCTACTATCATGTGACTCACACATGATAGTAGACACAGGGTGAAGATTCACCTCTTCACTAATTTGTTCATTTTATCACTCATTTCCAAAATGGTTCTGCCACTCTTTTTAACATAAAATATCTCTTCCAGTCTTAAAGAGCTAGTTTGTATCTCACCTTCTATCTTTTCCTTCCCCTGACTACTCTGAATGAAATAATGTTTCTTTTTTCTATTCTGCTAAAGTTTGCCTGTTTCTAATGCTTAGTTTTAACATACCAGTTCGTGTTAGAAAAACACTTACCATCTTTAGGTCTCGAGAATTGTATTTTGCATCTCCCATTCTATCTGGTACATAATTATTTTTCGTTTTTGTTTTCAGTACTTGATTTCAAAAAATAATGTGAAGAGAGGAGGCATGAAAAAGCAAAGAAAAAAATAACATAGCACTTGACGTAAGACTTAAAGTTCAATTCTAGCATTTGCTAGCAGTGTAATGCTAGCAGATGCAATGGTATTGCATAATCATATTGACCTTGGGAAAATGATAATAATAATAACAACACTGCATTACTTTTCACTTCAAGAGAGAATTGAATAGAATAATGGATGCAGAATTGTTTTATAACTCATAAAGTACTATTTAATTACATTTTATCATTGTAACTAAAAAACTATTGATTGACTAATTATTGAAGTGACTTTTAGGCAGCTATATAGTACACACACACACACACAAAAAAAAATAAATAAAAACAAAAACAACATGTAAAGCCAAGACTGTGAACTTCAAATACAGTTGCAGAAGTTGTTGACCAGGTCTTTCCTCCAGCTGAAATGACCTAGCTCTACATTGCCTCTGGGCTTTCCCAAAGGCTAGAAGATAAAAATCAGGAAAAATTGTAGATATAAGGTAAAAGTCTAACTAGAATTCAAGGAAACAAACCATAAGTCAAGACCCACCTTAGAGAAGGGGTAGAGAGGACCTGTGAAAACTGTTACTGACTCACTACACAGAGATACAGTTGCGTGAAACAGTTGACATACGGGTGCTCCTGTCGAATCTGCTAATGTGTTCTGAATCCAATAGACATGATGATATGCATCACAGGATAGTATTGTCATTATCAACAATGAGTAATGTGTCGATCTGACTAACACAAGGAATATACTATAGTGAAGGACTACACTATCCTTTATACTATTACTTGCCAATTCTAAAAAATGAAACTTTCCATGTTTAATCCAGATTTTAAAATGGATAGTTATAAAAAGTTTATTTTGTTTCATGGGGTAGCCAAATTTGGAGACATAGCAATACTTTCATGTTACCTAATGTCTGGGAAACAGTATATACCTAGTATTTGTTGAGTGAATCAGTGAATGGCAGCCACTGAAACATAAGCAAGACAGTCTTTCTGGGTAAATGACAAGGCTGTAACAAGGATTCTTTTGACCAGTAAGTACTGGGACATTAATTCATATTTAAAAAGCAGCCACCTGGGTGGCTCAGTGGGTTAAGCTTCTGCCTTCAGCTCAGGTCATGATCTCAGGGTCCCGGGATTGAGCCCCGCATTGGGCTCTCTGCTCAGCTAGGAGCCTGCTTCCCTCTCTCTCTCTCTGCCTGCCTCTCTGCCTACTTGTGCTCTATCTGTGAAATAAATAAATAAAATCTTTAAAAAATAAATAAATAAATAAAAATAATTTTTTTTAAGAACTGTAAGCTTTAGGGAAATGCATTATATGTCACCTAACGCATTGATTATTCTCTTAAGTAAATTTATTGTCATTTATGAGAGTGTATTTTGCCTCTGTGTGGACACATTTGTGAACTACTTTAAAAAGAGACCATCTTGAAGAACCTATAAGATACTAGGGGCCTTGCCATTGTCAAGTTTAGGTTGTTTTTCCCCTCTAGCAAGGCATTAACATAGAGATAATTGAGAGATTCCTAGAAGAAACTTCTTTTGAAACCTCCCTTTCCTTACTCCCTCAACCCCATAGTATAAAACCAACCACCTCTCACAACCCCAGTGTGCAGCTCTTTCTGCCCACAGGTCCTGCCCCATGCTTTCACATACCACCATTTCACACCAAAAAAAAAAAAAAAAAAAAAAAAAAAAAAAAAAAGAGGAAGAGAGAGAGAGAGATCATCTTTTTCTTTTCAACTTTCTAACAAAGAAGAAATTCCTCTTTGTGTTTGTGAAACATATATTTTCAGTGATATTTTATGAAACTGAATGGGTAACTTAGGGATAAAAAATGTCACATATGTTACAGTATGATTTCTTTTAAAACTGAGTGGGAGGATTTGAGCCTCACCTACAGTTTTTTGGGGGTATCAGGTAACTTTGAAATGTTAAATAATGAATTGTGAAGGATGGAGTTCATGTTTCTACTAAATGTAAAGAGAAAAATGTTCCACAGTAGGTTTAATCACTATTACTTTACATAGTGATGTCCCAATTAAAATCAAGATCATATCATTTAAATAGGTTTATTCCATTCAGAGTTAAAAATATGATGGCAGCTGACCTTTATGGTTATGCTTTGCTGCAACAAAAGCTCTGTGGATGTTATTCAATTTCTAGTGTGAATTGAGTGAAAGTGATAAAAGAAGTCAAATATCTGCACTGGGTATATATCTTGGGAGAAAGAAAAAATTATTTTCCTACCTTCAGCAAACTTTCTCATTGATCCTAAGAGTCAAAAGGCAATCCTCAATCCTCTAGCTTACAACAGGTGGTAAACTACTTCAATTGTAATATGCGAAATGAAATGTAAAGGAGATGTTCTTTGAGTAAAATGAGGAGGTTTTATTGAATTGTGAGCTTCCTGTCTTATTAAATTCTACATCCCCTGGACTTAGCACAATGCCTATTTTGAAAGAGAAGCTCCATGTGTATTTATTGAAGTTAACAGAATTTAACGATCTGAATTCAAATGCAGTTGAATTACCTAAGCAATGCATTAAACATAGCTAGTTATACTTAGCTGATGGTGACAAACAGCATTAAAATGAGCACTGAAATAAGTATACTAAAGTTTTGCAAGCATTTTCTATAAAGGGCCAGATAGTAAATATGTTAAGCTTAGAGTATCAAAAAGCAAAATTGAGGCTATGATGTGGTATTTATTTACCTCTTTAAAATGTAACCATTTAAGGGGCGCCTGGGTGGCTCAGTGGGTTAAGCCTCTGCCTTTGGCTCAGGTCATGGTCTCAGGGTCCTGGGATCAAGCCCCACATCAGGCTCTCTGCTCAGTGGGGAGCCTCACCACCACCCCGCCTGCCTCTCTGCCTACTTGCGATCTCTCTCTGTCAAATAAATAAATAAAATCTTTAAAAAATAAAAATAAATAAAACATAACCATTTAAGGGGTACCTGGGTGGCTCAGTCAGTTAAGCATCCAACTCTTGATTTCTGCTCAGGTCATGATCTCAGGGTTGTGATATAAAGCCCTGCTTCAGCCATAGCACTAAGCATGGAGCCTGCCTAAGATTCTCTCTCTCCCTCACTCTCTGCTCCTCTCTCCCATTCTCTCTCTGTAAGAAAAAAAGAAAGAGAGAAAAAAAAAAGTAACCATTTAAAATTATAAAAAATAAAAAAATTAAAAATAAAAAAATAAAAACCATTCTTAGCTCGCAGGTCATACAAAACCAGGTAGCAGGCACATTTGGTTTATGGGTTGTCCTTTGCTGACATCTGAAATAGATTCTTGTGCAATAAATTTGAAGATTTTGTTCACAGAGCTGACCTAAATATTTCTGTAGATTTGGTCCTTCATGATGCAAATTTATGGACAAAATGGTAATCAGGTGATGAATTGAAATCAATTTCTTGTGAATTCAAAGTAAACAAATGAAATGAATTGTTTAATTATACCTTTCTTTTGCACATAAGTTAGCAAATTCTGGGAGCTGTGTGTGTGATGTGGATAATAGGGCTTAAATAAATATGGAGATTCTACTGAGAATGACATCATCAGGAGAAAAAAAAAATCAATGGAGTTTAAAGTGCACCTTAGAAAACAGATAGATCTAGATAAAAGAACATACCCTTCCTGGCAGTAGGGAGAAGTTCATAAGCAAATGGACTTTGAGAACAATGTGAGGGTTAGATAATTGGAGCAGGAACCATTGCCTGCTCCATAGGCAACGCAGGCCATTTGTCCTTGAGGTCTGACTTCTGACACAAGACCATCTAGCACTAGGGGTACCCGGGTAGCTCAGTTGTTTCGCGTCTGCCTTTGGCTCAGGTCATGATCCCAGAGTCCTGGGCTGGAGCCCTGCATTGGGCTCCCCGCTCAGTGGAGAGCCTGCTTCTCCCTCTCCCACTCCCCCTGCTTGTGTTCCCCCTCTCTGTCTCTCTCTCTCTGTCAAATAAATAAATAAAATCTGCCACTGCCCCTTGGAACAATTTGTTACTTAAACTGTAACCCCTGGAGGATTTTACTAGTTGCCAAGCACATTTAGATATACATATTAAGAAATGTATATTAAGAAATTAAGAATTATTATTAAGAATTAAGAAATACGATACTGGCAACAGGTCTTTGGGGAGAAGGACGATATATGACCGTGAAGCTGGGCAGCTGGGGATGCCCGGCCCGCCCAGGGCGGAACGACGCCTGCTTCAGGGAAGCCAAGCACGCGGGAACGCCCCGTCAGCTCAGGGTGGAACGAAAACCGCCTGCTTCCCTTTTCCGTTATTGCTCCTTTCTCATCCCAGAAGCGCCCGCTGTTAGGTGTGTCCTTTGAATATGCTTGGTTAACTATAAACTTTACCCTCCTCCTCGCTCCGCAAGACATGTGACTAACGTTTGACTTTCATTGGTTCTTCTTTTGGCTATTGTTTCTATCCAATAAAAGTGAGACCGTGGAGTTGCTCGGGGCAGCAGTCCTTTTCGACTGTTGTCCCCTGGTCCCAGTTTCTTGCAGCTGACTTGTTTGTGCCTAATTCTTCTCCCATCGCCGACTGGAAGCGGCAAAAATCTTTAAAAAAAAAAAAAAAAAAAAGAGTATCTAGCACTAGGAAATATTAGACAGAGGTGAGGAAACTGTGCTCCCCATTGCCAAAAGGAATTCTGCACTTGTATTTTTTTTTAAGATTTTATTTATTTGAGAAAGAGAGAGAGAGAAGGGGGAGGAGCAGAGGAAGAAGGAGAGGAGGAAGAAGAAGTCAATCTCTAGCAAGCTCCCCACTGAGCACAGAGCCCTATGTGGGGCTCCATCCCATGACCCTGAGATCCTGACCTGAATCAAAACCAAGAGTTGGATGCTTAACCAACTGAGTAGCCCAGGTGTTCGAGAATTCTGCACTTCTAACTAAACAGCACATGAAATATAACACACATGAACAATGGAAACGAACTGTAATCGACTCATTTTTGTATTTTAAATGAGATTAGACTGTGGTCCGTTAATGTTGCATTAAAAAAGGAGTCACGTGCCATTTTCCAAACTAAAATATCTTAGGGATATTCTTAGGGAAACTTCAAGTGGCAAAATGATAAAATTTGAAAGAAAAACTGAAGAACTATGAAGGTGGGCAAGGCCCTTAATCTTTTATGGAGCCTTAGCTTCTTCATGGGTCAGGTGAAGAGGTTTACCTGATGGTTGCTAATGACCTATTCATCTTTGCAATGCCAGGAAGACATGAACTTTCTATTAGTTAAACTTCTGAAGTGCAGAATGACTCACCAAGCCCCCTCAGGTGCACAGGTGTAAGTGTGTGTACTCATTCAACACACAGACGCTTAGCTCCCAAACTGTATGCCTGAGCTTCTTCTGGCACCACAGGGAACTCACAGAGACACTGTGCAAACTTTTATATGGAGATACAGGTTTCCCACACCATCCAAAAGTAGAGCATTCCCATGAAATTATTCATAAGCCAAAAATAGCATAGAACAAAGAAGCATTTACCATTGATTAAAATACAAAAATTTTTCCGGTGTTCCCAGACCCAAAAAGTAACCTCACTTAGGCTTCTCTGATACTGAATATCACCAGGAGAAGCTAATATTTTGCTAACCATTATACAAAATAAAGTCAGACGAAGCACAGATGCTGTGGCATCTTGATGCTGAGATGCCGAACACTGTCCCCGGGGAGGATCTGGCAGGGCCACGCACGCAGCTCCCAGCACCCGCAGTTCTCCCTAGCAGATCACTGCAAAACCAACGCTGAACACTGCTTTTGCTCTTTGCTTTCTCTTGTAAAAGTGAAAATCCTCTTTAGGTTTCTTTTGGTTAGAGAAAACAGGTACGAATGCAGGTCTTTTGTAAAAGCAAAGGGGCCTCATAATATGAACTTGCAAAAAGTGGGAGATACCTGTGGTTCCATTTCAACTCGTTCCTTTTAGTCATGTCCTACCTTTTAGGAGCTGGCTTTTAGGCAGGTGCTCTGGCAAACTAGCAGACCCCATGTGAAAATCAGTGCAGGACAAGAGGTGAAGGGTGGTGTACAATCTGATTCCAAAGTTTGAGAAGCGGCACATTGCTCAACAGGTTGTTAGGACATAAACTATCATTACTTTTGCAAAATACTACTAAGCCGCTAAACATCCTGTGATCCAGAAAGTTTGGGAATCTCTCAGATGATGTATACGTCCTTCCTGGGTCATGGCTTTCTAAGGCTAAGTAAGCCAAATATTGAGTATATTTGTCAGAGTAATTGTGATTTAAAAACTTAATCACATTTGTTTTGTTCTGCACAGTTCTAACCAGAAAGCCACACAGACTTACACAGCAACTCTGGGCCCACTAGAGGTGAGGGTTCTAAAAGAATTGCACGGAACCCTAAAACACCATTTTTCCGTAATAATATGGCAGTAGCAGAGTGGGAAGGGGAGGGAATTTCAGTCATATGCAGGAAACCTTACATTCATTATAATCTTTTGAGTACTATATTGTATTTCCACGCATTCCTAGAAGTATGATAAGAATTTAAAAGCAGAGGCGGGCAGAGAAAGAAAGTGAGCGGAGGGGAATCACCGGCGGTGATTAAACATCTGGATGGGCAATCTGCATCAATTCGTTAGGGTGAGGTCCCGTTAGTGAGTATGTTTCCTGGGCAGGCAATCATTAAAATGAAAAAACAGATGCGACTAGGTAGTAAATTGTTCTTTCCATGAAGGTATGGGTACTCCTTAAAGGAAAGGAAAACTACACCTTCAGACCTTCAGACCTTCAGTTGTCAAAGAGTGAGCTTCCTGCTAGAGAAAATTCTTACATCAGAAGTAACTGTATCCAATATACATAGGAAACCAAACCCAGCAGAAATTAAAATATGGGCCAAAGTAACACACACACACACACACACACACACAAGAAGGGTCATTGCTTTCCTAAAGAGACTGAGAAAAAAAAATTTTTTTTGACAGCATGATGCCATGCAAGGAACAGGTGTGAAGGAACAAACAGGTGTGAAGGAACAGGTGTGAAGGAACAAACATCAGCCCACAGGAAGTCACAGAAACAGAAAATCAACACCAGCAGAAAAGCCGGTGTTCTAAGAATTGATCTTAACTATGTGCACGGTCCGGGGAGCCCCACAGAGGGTAACTTCCTGGGGCACTGATATGAGTAAATAAACCCAGGTTAGTGAGGACAGATGCAGTTCCAAGGAAAGTTTTAATATAAAACTGGGCTCTCGCACTTAAATGCCACGTGGATAGGATGGGCAAGAAGAATGAGAGGACATCAGTTGTAGAAAAGAGAAGTGAAACAGAATGTTCAAATGTGTTGATTCAAATGTATCAAATATGTTAGCAATTTTCCAGCTTTTTAAGATGATTTTGAGGTGGGAAAGCACTACCATCATTGTCAGATCTTCTAACTTTAGATAAGCCAGATAGCTAGATTTCTTATGTGAAATCTCCTAATTCTCCTAATCTTAATATATTGGCAACTAATTAAAAACAAAATTTTGAATACCATTAAGATCACATAGACACATGAAGACCGAAGTAAAATTTTGGTTTTGCATACTTTTCGCTGAAAAACTTCACCAATACTAGTATATAAAGATTAGTGGTGGGACGCCTGGGTGGCTCAGTTGGTTAAGCAGCTGCCTTTGGCTCAGGTCATGATCCCAGCGTCCTGGGATCGAGTCCCACATCGGGCTCCTCCTTGGCGGGGAGCCTGCTTCTCCCTCTGCCTCTGCCTGCCATTCTGTCTGCCTGTGCTCGCTCGCTCTCCTCTCTCTCTGACAAATAAATAAAATCTTAAAAAAAAAAAAAGATTAGTGGTTATTTGATTAAAAAAAAGTTTTGTATTATATAAAATATAATGCATGTATGTGTGTGTACAGAGAAAGCTAGTACAATTTCCAATTCATCACTAATACTTATTTTCTTAATCTGTATGGACAGTTATAAAATACCACAAACTGGGTAGCTCTTAACAGAAATGAATTTCTCATAGTTCTGGAGGCTCAGATCATGAACTTCAGGTCCTGGGATTGAGCCCCACTTTGGGCTCCCAGATCAGTGCTTGTCCCTCTCCCTTTGCCTTTCCGTCTGCTCTGTGTGTCTCTCTCTCTTAAATGAGTAAATAAAATCTTTCAAAATAATTAAATAAATAAAAATTTTTTTAAATGTATATATTTTTGCTTTAGACACAATCCTAACATCATTTTATTTTATTTTATTTAAGATTTTATTTGTTTATTTGACAGACAGAGATCACAAGTAGGCAGAGAGGCAGGCAGAGAGAAAGGGGGGAATCAGGCTCCCTGCCTAGCAGAGAGTCCAACGCGGGGCTCGATCCCAGGACCCTGAGATCATGACCTGAGCCGAAGGCAGAGGCTTAACCCACTGAGCCACCCAGGCGCACCCTAATATCATTTTAAATTTAAATTTCCAGCCAATATTTGGGAACTAAAGATTAGAAAGAAGAAATAAAATCTTAGGATATTGCTAAACAATCAAAGAAAATTATAAAGAGCTATTTAATCACTTGCTTTAGGGGCAATTCTTCCATGCAATTATACCCATCAGTAACTCCCAAGGCCACTGCTATATTAGAGGACTATATATAAATGACACTAGAGAGTGACAAAGCTATTCATGAATATAGGTTAAGTTATAATCAACATATTCTCTGTTGGAAGATAGGATAAAATGCCAGAGAGTAGTGAAAATGCTCTATCATGAATATTTCCAAGTTTTCATAGATTCATTTTTGAGGCGCTGGAAAACATTTTTACAAGGAACACTTCTTTTTTTTAATATTTATTTATTTATTTAAGATTTTATTTATTTATTTGACAGAGAGAAAGACAGCGAGAGAGGGAACGTAAGCAGGAGTAGTGGTAGAGGGAGAAGCAGGCTTTCTGCTGAGCAGGGAGCCCTACTCGGGATTGGATCTCAGGACCCTGAGACTATGATCTGAGCTGAAGGCAGACAGTTAATGACTGAGCCACCCAGGCACCCCTATAAGGAACATTTCATTTCCTGAAATTGCCACATAATACAGTATCCATATAATCTAGAGGGTATGTATGAGAAGGCACATTACCAAAAAAGGGGGGGGGGGCATAAATTTCTTTGATTTCTTTATGATAGGCTTTTGAAATGTGATTTTTAAAATCTGATCTTTCTAATTCTCCAGAAATAGTCAGTTTTTCAGTTTATGTCTCATGGCTTAATTTGACCTTCATAATTTGATGGCTGTGATATTCCACATTTAGGACTCTAAGCTACCTTCCAGGCTCTGCCCTTATTTTCTTAGAATGCTGCCCTGATAGCACCTTGAGGGAAAAAAAAAAAAAAAATTGATGCTAGGCTTCTCAAGGATAAGAGACCAAGTGAGAGAAGTCCCAGGCAACAGTCAGCACCAACCACTGAACACAAGGGAGAGTCTCTCTTGGACTGTTGACTCCCTGCAGAACAACCAACTGAGTGAGTAAACCTCAAGGAAACCTGTGGCAGAACTCTCCAAATGGACTCAGCCTAATTTGCCAATATTCAGCATCTAGAGCAAATAAAGGACCGGTGTTTTACTCCATAAAGTTTCAGGATGATTAGTGTCACAACACAAGATAACTAACACAGTGTGTATATATCAGGGGTCAGCAAACTTGTTTCTGAAACAGCACATAGTAATATTTTTGGCTTGTAGGTCATAGTTTCTTACACAACTACTCAACTTTGTTGTAGGACAAAAGCAACCATATAATATTTTTTTTTAATGAGCATGTTATATTTTAATTAATCTTTATTTATAAAAAGTCGTGGCCATCCCACATTGTAATTTACTGAACTCAGATTAGATTTAGATACATAGACATATAGATACACATAGTTTCCTGGTTGGTGAATAAGATAGAATGAAAAATAAATATTTAAGTGGGGAATGGGAAGAAGGAAGATAGGAGTTAGATTAGAGATACCCTGGGTCAAAAGGAATGAGTAAACAGCTTAACAAGTTTAGTGCATAATGCATACCTCTATGTACATATGTATACCTATATGTATTTATGTCAGTTTCTCTAAGGATCATTGCTAGCAAATTCATTCTATATTTGTGGCAATGCTTATTTCAGATATGATAGTATCTAGTTTATATTTCTCTGAAAGTTGTAAGTGTTTCGGATAAATAAATCAATGAATGCTCATTTTAAACCTATTTCTCAAGTTTCAATTCATTCCCTCAGTGCTATCTCTTAAATAGCAATAAAAGGTTTTCTCAAGCTGAATGCCTGCCTAATCTCGGTATTATACTCTTGTGAAAATAACCACTTTGATAGTAAGGAGATAGCCTAGTCTGGTAGAGATTAAACTGAGATAGCTATGTAACTGTGTAGCTGACATTCCAATTGGCTACATTTTCAAGACCCTAGATAGTGGAACAATTTCTTTATATAATTAAAGGTGATAATAGTAATAAGGCTGTTGCAGTCTGGCTAGCAGAGACCCTTAAAAAATCTTTTCCAAATAATCAGTGTTCCCCTAACTTCATGTTAAGATCATCTCTGATCCTAGTTAAGGATCAAATTTTTAAAAATATAGATATTTCAGATCTGTATCTGTATTGAATTCTAATGTGAAGATCTTTGCTAGAATACTTTGAAAGAGATTAAAAATATCGATTCTCATTTAAGTACTCTTAGATCACTGAAATCTCACTAATGAAGAATTTCTTTAGATAATGGTCACTACTGTCTAGTTAAGAAACTATACCATGAACATGTAACACATTAATCCCTCGATAAACATGACCCAGAATCTCTAAATGATAAAAGTACCACTTTGCTTTCTGCCTATAATTGATTAAAGAATGGCATTAATGAAATGTGCAAGTATTGCCCAAAGTCATTTGAGTACAACTTTTAAAGCTTAATAAGACTCCGAAACTTCTTGGAAACCATATTTGACTTTCCTTAGGTAACAAATAGAGGTATGATTGGGATATCCTGAGTGGGACAATGATTGCAGATAAACAATAAAGTTTATCCTGCTACCTGGAAGTGTTTTGTTTAGTTTTGTTTTTGGTGTTTGTTTTTTGGATTTTTTTTATATAGTTCTTATGGCTGAATCCTTGTCATTAAGTCTCAGTTCAAATGCCACATTTGTAGGGAGACCTATATTGATTATAGTCTTAGATAAGGCTCTCCAGAAATTAGACTTTGGGACAGAGATGTAGGTGTAGGAAGTTTAGTGGTCAATGTCCTTGGAATTAACACCCATGGAGGAGTGAAGGAAACCGGATTGCGCAGAGGCATGCAGTCAGAATCAAGGCCTCAGCGGACTGACTTTCCCACAAGCTCTGATGCTAGGATGTCAATAGAGAATCACCCCAACTTGTTGCAAAGGACAAAAACACTTATACCTCCTCTTTAGTCAAGCACTGATGAGCAGTGGGGACATAATTGTGGTTATATCAACTCTCTTCGGCTGAGGGAGGGTAAATCCCAGAGGAAGGTCCTGGCTAAGAGCTATCAGCCAAAACTACTCCCAGAGCCTCAGTCCTGCGGTGAGAAATGATGGTATCTGAGAGCAACCACTGCATTCCACTTCCTTTACTCCTCAGATGTTTGTGCTTCATACATTAAATTCTGGGACGAGCTCCTCCAGAATTCTTGGGGAAGCATACAAATGTAAATAAGATGAGTTATAGCCCACACCCTACACCTAGTTCAAAGCCATAAGTTATACTCATTGTTTCTCTCCTCCATTATCATTTCTAGAGTCCCCTCCCTTTTATTTAGTGTCACTGCTAGTCTAGGTGCCTTACAGTTTGGGCCTTACCTTATTGGACATCTTGCCAGAAAGGGTTGGGCTTTCTTATTATAAGCTTCTCGGGTCTTGCCTGTTGCACTGTTCAGTTACCATAAAAAATTGGCAAGAGAATATAAAGAGATGCCTGGTAAATCACCAAGTAAATCATGTGGGGGTCACGCAATTTCTTCCCTGTCCCCGGTATGTAATAATAGCCTTACATTCTCCTGATGGTCAAGGTAAACTATCTTCCCAGGATAATGACTAACTTCTTTCTTTATCTGCTGGTCTACTGTATGAAAAACTCAGAGTGACTTGGTAGCAGCAATAGCTTAAATTTTAATGAGGCTTTTGTGACCCTCTGTGATCTAGCTTTTTAAATGTAAGGAATCAAGATTTGTGGAAGCACAAATGCCTTAACTGCATCCCTGGGAGTAATGATAAGCGAAGCCATCCCTTTGTTCCCATATCATATATTATATCTGTTGAGGACACAGTTATACATAATGGTCATTGATGCACAGTGCATACTTTATCCACTGGAAGATGGGGCCCCATCTTCTCAAGCTGAAGTCTCAACTGTGCCTTTATAAGCGTCTCCTGTTGCTGTATAAAGCTGGAAATTTCCGAGTGCTGTGGTGTGTGATGGAGTCAGTGAATTCCATAGTTATCTCTCTTGTTGAAGTGTTGATTCCTTGGTTCGATATGGTGTTATGTGGAATTGATGTTGGTAATATCAAACACTTTTTAGTCCATTTTTTAATGGTGCTGAGGAAGCCCTGTGGGCAGGAAAGGCAAATCCACTCTTTGGTATGTGGGCAATTCTAGTCAAGATGAATTTCTGCTCCTTCCAAGGTAAAAGGGATCTAATGCAGTTGATGCACTACCAATGTGTTTTGATCTCTTCAAAGGGTGGTGCCATATTAAAGGTGCACCATTGGTTTCTGTTGTTAGCAGGTTGGATATTTAAAAGTAGCAGTAATTCAATCAGACTGGGTATGAGCCCATACCATTGGACTGATGGACTGGTTTATCCCAGTCATTACAGCTGCTCTGTGCCTATTGCACCAGCTCTGAGAAGGCAGATGAGAAGGCCTGGTTGACCTAAACCAGCTCCCTTCAATTTGGTTGATAAGTGCTTCTTCTATGTTACATGTTTTCTGTTGAGTGTTCACCTATGACAAAAAGCTATTCACACTTTGTGACTACCCCCATAGATCCATCCACATACCTATTCCTCATATGTGTCTTTATCTCAATCATTGAATCTCTCTCCTTCTAGGGCCACAACCAACTAGACTATTCACCATAGTCCATGAGTCCATATATCTTCTTTCCTTGACACACTGGTCTTGACACACTGGTCTTAACACACCAAGTAGAAAACCAGATGTACCACCCAAAGATCTGTTTGGGAAACTCTGGGAAGATTTACGGATACAGCTGTTCTTCAGGGTCATTTTAAATTTGCATTCTCATAATTAGCCAACTACCAATCATTTGCTCATCTGTTAGCTAGTTATACTGGCCCTCTGCTTGTATTTGTGAGCCATAGGTGTGAGCTGAGAGAGAAATATGGGTATAAGAGTGATGGGTGACAGGAGGTCTAAGCTACCTGCTTGTGAATCTTACTTGTGCCTTCTGCCTCTGTTCTTGCTCAATCCAAATGTACAATTCCAACCTATGATGAATTTCTTTGGGGCTCATCCCACCTTAGGACTTTTTGGGTCTTTCGGAAATTAGTTAACGATGGAAAGGTCTGAATGAATGATAACTTGAATATCTCATGGTCAGCTAACCCATATCTTCTGGGAAATTTTTTTTTTTTAAAGATTTTATTTATTTATTTGACAGAGAGAGAACACAAGTAGACGGAGAGGCAGGCAGAGAGAGAGAGAGAGGGAAGCAGGCTCCCTGCTGAGCAGAGAGCCCGATGCGGGACTCGATCCCAGGACCCTGAGATCATGACCTGAGCCGAAGGCAGCGGCTTAACCCACTGAGCCACCAGGCGCCCTGGGAAATGTTTTTGAATAGAGTGCAGTTCTCCACTGCAGGTGGCAAAATCTTGTACCAGAACCCACGGGTTTATGTTGTGATTCTTTTATTAGAGTTTACAATAAACCTCCACAAGGTTTAAGGTAAAGGATGGGCATCCTTTCCCATCACCCATCACTAATACATGTAATAGTATAGAATCTATTGGGTCATATGCTCCAAGTGATAGAACCACCTGCCTTCTGGACCTGCTACAGAGATCTTAGTTTATGTTCTCATCTCCAGTGAAAACTGGCAGCCTTTGCTTTCACCCAGTTAATGGATCAATGAAATATTCCAAAGTATGATACATGCTGACCCTAGAGTCCAAAGTGGTGTGATCACTTTGTCTTTCAATTTTGTTAGATTTTTCCAACATGCCTAGACCACTGGGTTCCTAAAAATATCACTGATGTGGCTGGCTCCTAAATCTTCATAGGGTTTCTCTTTTATTATCTGACATACATGTGTCTTTTTGAGGCACCTGACACATTTGTAATTTCATGTTATTCTTGTCCAATTAACATGTATCCTTGACATAGTGAGCTAATCCAAATGTCTGGGTACAGGAACCAATTCTGCAGAGTATCTACATGGTCCAGATTTCTTCTCACTAACTATGAATAGGAAGAATGGAGAAAATAACATAGTGTTGGGTCAAGACAGTGAATATTCAGTATGCTAGTCTGCTCAGGCTACTGTAACAAGGTACAATACTCTGATGGCTTACATAGACATTTCTTTCTCATAGTTCTGGAGCCTGGGAAGTCCAAGATTAAGATGCTGGCAGATTTGGTTCCTGTTGGAATTTTTCTTCTTGTCTTACAAATCACTGTTTTCTCTATGAATTCTAACATGGCAAAGAAAAAGAATGCTGATAGATTTTCCTATTCTTGTAAGGACACTAATACCACTTTGAGGACCCTACCCTCAAGACTTCATCTAAACCTAATCATCTCCCAGAGGCCACACCTCTAAATACCATCACCTCAGAGGGTAGGGTTTCAACATGTGATTTCTTTAGAGGAATACAAATATTCAGTCCACAATATATGGGAATTCTGGTAAAGATTTCCCTCATTGACTAAAAGAAAAAGTAATATAGAAAAAAGTACTTTTATAGCCACAATCACTCTCTCCACACCCTACCCTTTCACCATCTTCCTCTCACCCTATAATCATAGTGTCTGAAATTATGGCAACTACTTTGTGACCATATAGCAATAAACACAGGAACAAAAGAGGCAATGAACGAAAATGGTGGAAGGATGATAGTATCCCAGGATATCACTGATATTCTTGAGCTGCAAAACTTTCCTGGAGTTCTTATTACACTAAGATTTTTTTTCTTATTTAAAGCTCTAGCCATTTGGATTAATTAATGCAACAATACATGCTGTAAAAATATCATGCTGCCAAAGTATCAGTAGCTTGATACCATACAAATCAGATCTCTCTCACTTGACATTTAAATCAGGGTGATCCCAGTCAGGTGACTCTCCTCCAAACAATGATAGAGGAACCATGGCTTCCTTTAAATTTTGGATCCACCAATCTTCAAAATCTGGCTTCAAAATCACTGTGGACAGCACCTCATTACTACCATTAGGAAAGGGTGAAAAAACACGGAAGATTATGCAAGGGAGGTTTTTAATAAATTAGACCTAGAACCAGCATATATCACTTTGCTGACATTCTCTAGACCATGTGGTTACCTTAACTGCAATCAATAATGAGAAATTATTCCAGAAAGAAGTAGAAAGGGGTGTAAGTTGAGATGTCACAGCCCATTTTTATATGCCTCAAATATCCTTCTGTTCCCTTCCTCTTCTAGAGAGAGATAACCCAAAATTCCACCCAGCTACTGCCACTAGCTCAAATTTCAGAATTTTCAGGTGAGGTACACTTTTTTTTCAGATCCAGGTGTGGCTCCTCATGATGTAGCAAACTATCAACCGAAGTAAAAATTATCTGTATCATTATCTGTATCCTGACCTAATGTACCATGATGGACCCAGCAGGTAATAACTGGTGATTACCTCATTCAGTAAAGGAAGAAACACAAAGCAATTCTTGGCCAATAACATTTAGGAACTCTTGTATGAATCATGAAGGCTTCCTAAACTGGGGATGGATAAATTCTTCATCAGATCCTGACTCTGCTGTCTTTCAGAAATTCCTTTTGTCTGTTGTTCTCTGTGGTTCTTGATTCTACTCTCCATGACGATATCTACAGTGTTTTCTAAAAATGCACATAGGGGAAGAATGTCTCTCACCACATGCTTCCTGCTCCTGGAAGATTAGGAGTCCAAGAATTGTTTTCAGGCTGCAGATGCCAAAGGCTTTTTAAAGATGAAATTTATAGAAGTTTTGGCAATACAATTTCTTCAAAAACTTAGTAGGCATATGATCTATTTTATTCCAGTCATGTTCCTTGTACTTGTAATCCCATCCAAAATTTTTTCTAGATTTTAAGCCAGGTTGATTAATTGTTTATCTTACCGCTTTACATTTCAGTCAATGGTGGAAATGTTGGGGCTTTCTGGCACAATGGTTTTGGAGGAGATGGCCACAGCTGTAATCTGATCCCTGCTTCCAGGCTGCATATGAATAGCCCTTAATCATTAAAAATATTCTGCCTCTTACCAGAGGCACTTATTAGTGGTTTAAGCTATAAAGTTTGGTAACCATTTAGTACTTTCAAATCTGGACTCTTTAATTCCTTTTTATTTCTTTTGGTGATTCAACCAACCTTTTTCCAGATAAACTTTTTTATTATCTTACTATCTCAATACACAATATTACCCTTATTTTTTTCAACAATTTTCTCTCCAGGTACAGGCTCAGTAGATACCAGGTCTTATTCCCAGATTATTATGGGCAAAAATTTTATCAAACAGTTTACAGCTACATACTGCATACATTGGTTCCCATCTGGACTGCTTCCAGTATCATCAGTTCCCTTCCTGCCTGCTACCCAACCTCTAAACTGTAGTTTATTTAGCTGTTATTTCCTGGTACCATTCTCCATTTTTAGGGTTGTCAAAACTACTCACTATCAGAAATAATCATGTTTATTTCTTGGTTTTGCTTGCTTAATACATGCCCTTTCTTACTAATGTATAAGTTTTATGAGTTTAATGTCTGTCTTTCATCACTTAATCATCTGTATTTAGAGCTGTGCCTGACTCCTAGCACATACTCAATATATAACCATTTAATATATGAATAAATAAGTAGTTTGCTTTACTGTGTTTCACAGTCAAAATTATATTTTGAGAACTAAATACATGTCTTGCTAATATTTTGCATGACCACATTAAAGGATCTTGGAAAATCTTATATGTACATGTAAAACAGAAGCAATCTACTGTATCTTTAGCAACAATATACGTGATCTTTCTGTTTCTCCACACTAAGTGAATCTCATCAGTGTGATTAAGAGGTAATCCTTTTTTATTGTCCTTGCCAATAATTCAGTGAGAGATCCCTGCCCTGCAACATTTATACATAACATCAAAAAATGCCTAAGCAACAAAGAAAATATTTTCTCAATCTTTTGTTAGAAAAGAAAAATCTGTTTTATAAAATAAGTGTTTGCCTGAATTGACTGAATTTCCCCATGGTTACAAGGTAAAACTCTAGCTTGCCTAAGATGACATAGAACTGATTTTATATTTTATCATTTATCCTTAGCACCTACTCAGGGTCTAGGTCTTCCCCACTATTGATTGTGCTTCCTTTTAATTTTTCTCTTAGATGGCTACACTTTGATTCCAAAAATCCATACGCTTTAACACATCAAAATGGGCTAGCACAGTTATAGATCACTGAGTAGTTTCCAAAGCCTGTTGTTGATATCAGTCCTTGACAAACAAGATATTTATATTTTCTAACAAGATATGTACTGAAGTTAAGCACACGTATCTGATGAATCGTTCACTCTTCTGCATTTTGTTATTGTTACTGTTTTCATTACACAAGTTTTCAGTGATGACATGGAAAAATATACAGGCAAAGACTCCAAATGAACAAGTGACCTTATTTGGAAGTGATACTGTACACCAGTGGCAACACGAAGGTTTTAATTTTTGTTTTAGTGTAGTTTAGACACGTTAAAGGCATGGGTCAGACTAATTCCTGACATAACTGAGTTTCTTAAACTTTGTTTCCTAGATCTAAAGACATGGACATACGTGATTTCCATCATCTAAAGCTCTGTTGACATCATTGTGATGGCCTACTGTACTTCTGCAAATTACTTTATCTTTCTTACCATTTTGTGATTCTTCCTGTCAATGCCATGTCTCTGATAATGTCACTTTGAACAGTGATTGTGTAAATGCTTAGAATTACTGATAATTTCCACAGACAGCATCTTCTAGTGAAGTAGGAAGGGAATATTTTTCTATTCTGTGCCAATGTCTTACAGTGACTGATTTCCTACAAGATGGCTTTTTTGGCATCCAAAGCAAGGACTCTAGTCCCAAGAGAAAACCCTATGCATGAATTAGAAATGAATGAAAAAAGTTTCCTAAAATAGAGCTTCATTGGAAGATGCATTCTCTTTCAAACAATTTTCTAAATTCTGATAATCTCTAATTAACAAAGATTATTATAACTCCAAACACAGAATTTTGTGTGGTAAAAGAAATGTAAAAATCTTCTATCTTAATGATTTTTATATTACTTTACTTGGGTATTATATCCTGAAGGGAATAGAAATCACCTATTTGACAATTTACTGCTTAGTTGAATTGTTTACAAAGCTGAATTTCCTTAAAATATTAGAACTCTAGATTTAAAAAGAAATGATTTAGTAGAGAAAGAGGGAAAAAAAGGAAATACAATAAAGAAGGAACAACAAAAATATTTTTGGTTACATGTTTATTTTTATTTCATTTCATTTTTAAGGACTATTCATAAGGTTGACTGTATGTCAGATAGCTAGAAACTTAAAGCCTATACTCTAAAAACCAAGCCCATAAATTTGGACAGATACTGTTTTAACAGTGACCCAAACTAGATAGATAGGTGCATAGATGATACATAGATAGATAGATAGATAGATAGATAGATAGGATATAATATACATGTATATGTGTATATAGTGCAACATCTTTTTAAATTTAGGTTAAAATGCTCTTATACATTACCAGTGATCATAAATTCAAAATGTACTCTAAAATGCTAATTTCTAGAAAATATAATGCCTAAGGCAGTTTTATAGTACTTGTGATTTGTACCATTACTGTCTTACTTATTATAATTTCAAAAGATTTATAGAAGTTTTCTAGGCATTCTTTTTTAAGAAAACCTGAACATGCAAAATTTTAAATAAGACATTCTCTTTTTAAAAGGAATATATTAGGGGCGCCTGGGTGGCTCAGTGGGTTAAAGCCTCTGCCTTCGGCTCAGGTAATGATCTCAGACTCCTGGGATCAAGCCCGGCATCAGGCTCTCTGCTCTGCAGGGAGCCTGCTTCCTCCTCTCTCTCTGCCTGCCTCTCTGCCTGCCTCTCTGCCTACTTGTGATCTCTGTCTGTCAAATAAATAAAAATAAAATATTAAAAAAATAATAAAATAAAAGGAATATATTAATATATTCTCATCTTTGGAGGAGGAATAAGCTTGAAGAACATTTATTTTAATGCAAATTATTGAGTATGCACATGTCTTGATCAACATAAGCTTTTGAGATAACTTTACCCAAAATTAATCTTGTTGTAATTGTTATTATTAATCTGACCATGCAGGATGACATTGATTCACACATTATTTTTCATGGTCCTAGTTCTCTCTTTGACCAGGCTATTTCTCATGGTTACACATACATCCTCAATGGATATTTATCCCTAGAAAAAAAATTTATTCATTATCAATACGTGTGTGTATTAAATGACATAGACGAAATATACAGGGGAAGGAGATTGTGGATGTGTGAATCTGGAGTAGGATAAAAGAATCATAGCACTTGTAGACTAGTTTTCAAACTTGGATACCAGCAGAGGTTTGGAAGGTAATATAAACAGATTGAACAGGTAGGTATAATCCAATAGGTTGTAGTAAACATGAAAGCCTATGCTCCCTCAAAAAAAAGAGAGCATCTACAAAGATCAAGCAATTGTTTCCCTGCTGCAATGTGGACTAGATATTATTGGCAAAAGAAGACAAGTCAGAAATAGGCTTTTTTTTTTTTACATCAACTCTCAATTAAATGTGGGATCTAGTTCAAATTATTGAACCATATAGAAACCACACAAAGTACATCACTGTGGTCTTCCAACAGCCAGTTTTAAGCCTATAAATAGATCCGTGGAGAAATTAGAAACTTACTATAACAGAAATCTGCAAAAAATTTTTCAATTGAATTTTAGTATCTTTCAACATTGTTCAGTCATGGGTCCTATCATTTCTTAATATCTCATGCCTGTTAGCTTTTTTTTTTTTTTCATATCCGTTTATATGATTTTAGGCTTCTGAATCTCTTGAGATTGTCACCAGTATTGGTCCAAAAATCCCAATGACATTGTTAGTGTGACAGCTTATCAGTGGAAGAGAGGGTGAGTGTAAGGTTGAGAAATGTAGACAAGAGATTTAGGAGATTGGTTGACAGGTTGGTTCAAGGATCTAAGACAATCCCTCTCCTCTGTCAAGAGTGGGACCTCTTTATCCATTTGGGTAACCCTAGCTATGTGGAAAAAAACCTGAATTCGTGTCATTAATGGTGTTTTATGTTAAAATAGCAACAGAAAATGCTAATGTAGACTATCAGTGCTGGCGGGGGGGGGGGGGGGGGGGGCTGGAACCAAGTCCAAAATTTGGGTTGAGAAGCAATCATTTTTGAAGGTAATAATTAGCAGATGAGGCAAATGAAAAATTGGTAGAAAATTACTGTAGAGAGAATTCAGCTACTGGTGGAGCTGGTTTTGCTCCCCCATTTCTCCCTCCCTCACCCCACCCCCACCACCACATGGGCTCTGCCTCCTGTAAATTACAGAATAAATTAAAGTGGTTTCAGGATAGAAGAAATACACTCAGGGGATAGTTCTGACATGACTACAAAAGGTAACCTCTCCATGGCAGATCAAGTTTTGGCTTTATTTCTGTTCCACCTTTGCTCCCTTGAACTAACCTTGTCAGTGGTGAACCGTTTCTTCGTCACCGAGTGGGCTCTTAGAAACAAGCTGGCTTCTCATCAATCCAGACCTTTGGGAGGCAGTTTAAGCAAAGGTTCTATGCCTCAGGCAATGAATCTCATCACACTGTTTTCTCATTTTGAGTCACTCACTCCAGCTAGCTTTGCCCTGACCATTTTACTACTCAGTTGACATGTCAATTGTGTCCTATGCTGACAAATGCATAGATGTTAGTTCTTGAGCAGCTTCCAGCCCTGAGGGTTCCAAACAAGTCCACTTAGAAGGCTGTGAATATAAGCAACCTTTGAAATCACTGAATGAAATACCTAATTTTTTTTTACTCAGTTATATATTTACAATGTGTATTCCACATACTTTTTTTAAATTAAAATTGTATTTTAGGTTAAATGCAGGATTTTGACTCTGTCCTAAATGATAGAGATATCATGTCAGCGGCATTCTTTTTTGTTTGTCTCTGTATGTTATCATAATGTCAAATAAAAAATCTGGATTTAGGTAAAGAGAAACTATTTGAAAAAAATTCTTGCACTGGAGTGTGGGGGGATGAGTCATTGTAATAGCAGGAGGGGGCTGTTGCAAGAGGAAGAACATCTAACCAAGTCTAACCAGGAGATTGCCAGCTTCTCAAAGATCAGCCAGAAAAACTCTTTTCTTCATAAAGAGGATTAAACAAAGCTACAAAAAGATGAGGCTTGAGGAAGTGGATTAGCAAGGATAAGGTGGCCAGGCAGTGGGCAGGAGGTTTTATCAGGAGATCTGTCTATTTTCAGGGTGGGGATCTTAAGGAAGAGTTATGCAGAGCTTCAGCCTAGGGTAGATCCAAGTCCAGAGGCCTGGGAGGAGAGAAACTTAAGGAATTTGCTTACCGGCATTCTGATTTATCAGTGGGGACAAAACAGTTCATCTAATCATTTGTTAGACAAAGAAGGGGAATTTGGAGGGTCTGTGTCTGGCCTTGTGAGAGGGGAATGATCGATCAGTTGTTGTTTTATCAAAGCAAATGCGGAATGGTGACTGCTAGAAGTTAAGTCTCTTTCTGAACACCAGGGGGTAAAGGGATTGCCTAATCATTGCTTCTCTCCAGACTCTTGAGACCCAGACAAAATTCAACACTGTCAATAAGAATTTCACAATAAGGTACAATGAGGAAGCCAAAGAGAATCCAAGTTTAAGGAACTAGCATCCCACTGGGGGGATATTCTGCAATATAATAAAGCTCAAGGAGGTAATCCATACCTACAGGGCAGTGCTTCTCAGCTGAGATTGATCCCTTCATCCCAACCTCTGAGGAATCTGGAAACATTTTTGGTCGTTGCAAATGGAGGTGGGGATGCTTCTGGCGTCCAGTGGGTAGAAGCTGTTAAACATCCCCACAAGAAATAATTATCCAACCCAAACAGTCAATAATACCAAGGCTGAGAATCTCTGCTTAGGGGGAAATGAAACCCAAGTTAGAGAAATCGTTAGTTTGCTGCCATCTTCTGGCTGCGTAAACTGTCCTAAGTAGCTAGTTTGAGCCTCAATTTTCTAACATATTAACTGGGGATAATACCATTTATTTCATAGGGCTTGTGAGGATTAATGAAATAAAATCCATGTAAGTACCTACCACAGTGCCTGGCAAATAGAAGTCTGGTGGAAAATATTAAGTGCTTATGCATTTCCCAATTCTCCTATTGACTTATCCACTTCTCACCTTGGCTCTTTTGGATTAACTCCTTTGGTTGTCTTTTATTTCCCATTAATTGGGAGGAGAGGCTAGCCACAAGAATCTGCATTTGGGAAGACAGGGAACAGAGGTTAAGTACCACCAGGAAGAGTCTGATGACCTTAGGCAAAGCAATTTACTCTTGTTTTAGGTGGTGTTGTTTATAAGATTTTTATTTATTTATTTGACAGAGAGAGAGAGATCAAGAAGGGGCAGGGGCAGCAGAGGGAGAAGCAGGCTTCCCATTCAGCAGGGAGCCAGACATGGGGCTCAATCTCAGAACCCTGGGATCATGACCTGAGCCAAAGGCGGATGCTGACTGAGCCACCCAGATGCTCTGTTTTAGGTCTCTTAACTGTCAAAAGGATGAAAGACATTTTCCCTTAACCTGTCTCAGGGATCAAAACAAATGACTTAATAGGCAAAGCAATGGCTTGCCCAGAAGAAGTGATCAATAAATGATTTTTGCTTCAACAACATGTGAAAGCACTTTGAGAAGGTATGAGCATTATCTAAATTGAGGGCCATAAGTGGCTATTAAAATTTATTTCACTGTAATTTATTTACCTAGTCTTTTGTTGATGTGGGTGCTCTTTAATTTTTTAAAAGTTATATTTCAAGTTGAGGAACTATCTACAAAATTCCCGAGAGTCTGTATAGATGAGTCTCAAATTAAGAGTGCAAAATTTCTTTCACATTCGTATCCACTTCTACTCTGGATAATTTATTTTCATAGTTTCTGAATTTTATTTCTTTGGGTACTGTCCTTGACATGCTTAAAATAACTATTTTTTCATGAGTTACTAATTTTTGACAGTATTATCTGATCCCAGTCTTTGAACAATTAATCATACAGTGACTTACCCAACTATGTGTTCTTTTCTCTCTTGTCTCCTAAAGTTTATTGCGTATTTATTATTTTAAAATTTCTAAGTTTATAAATTTCACATCTGTAGTGCAACTAGTTGGGTTCCAGTTTTACCAGGGTTGATTTAGTCTTGTAGGGTATTTTGTCACTTGTTCTCTTTCAGATCAACAGCTAGATCCTTAGCTTTGTTCATCTTACTTTTCATTCTATATGGTGACTTTAAAAATTGTCTACATCCTTTTGATACCCTTTTCCCTTTGACAGCAGTCTCTTATAAATGCCGTAAATGCTTGTTTTCTTCTGAATACACAAAATCTGTCTTATAGATGCTCTTCTGTGCTCTGTGTTATTTCTGTTTCTGCCTAGTCAGCTGTATGTTTCCCCACAATACCCCACAATTCCCCAAAATACCAATACCCTGGTATTTTCTTTAATATTTTGTTCATGTTTGGTGATTCATGATTCATTATTTCATGAATAAAAACTAGTTTGATTACTATAGGTAGTTTTCATAGGTTACTCTACAAATAGATATATATCTTTTTCCCTAAGTGACTCTTAAATATGCATGTGGTGTGTGTAAGTGTGTATCACTAGGGGCTAGGTTTTATTTATATATTTATATTTATATATACGTACACATACTATATATGTGTCATGATATATCATATATATCATGTATACATATTTTATATATGGCATATTTGTATATATTTAATATTTACTTATATATTTCTTTATTTTTGTATTTATTAATTGTATTGTATAATAATAATAAATAAATAAATAAATATAATAATTGTATTATTAAGATTTTATTTATTTATTTGACAGAGAGACACAGCAAGAGAGGGAACACAAGCAGGGGGAGTGAGAGGGAGAAGCAGGCATCCTACTGAGCAGGGAGCCTGATGAGGGCCTCTCTCCCAGCACCCTGGGATCATGATCTGAGCCAAAGGCAGATGCCCAGTGACTGAGCCACCCAGGCACCCATATTTCTATATTTAATATATAATAGTTTGTATGTGTTACATATTTTATATATGCTATATTTTATGTTTTATATTTTCCCACGTCATGTTATATATGATTTATATATTTGTATATATTCATGTTTGTATTTATCATACATGTTTGTATTTATCCTTATACACACACACATACATACTATAAGTGTGTGTGCATGTTTAATCTAAATGTCCTGAATGGTTCTTCTGTTCCCAAATGTCTCCTCTATTAGCCTCAAATTCTCATTATTTTAAGTACTTTCATAAGGTATATTTTGGTCATGTTTTCTGTTCTTTTCTTCCTACAGCCATTCTAGCTTTACTTCTTATCCCCAGCCACACACTGGAGCCCAAGGAAGACATTTCTGATCTGATTAGTCAGCAAACAATAACAAAGTCATTCTCACTAATGACAAGTGTGCATTAAATCATCCACATCCATCTCTATCTCTATTCTTTTTCCATCTCTTTTCTATCGTTCTTGATGCTTGCATGTAGGCGGACAAGCTCACTAAGGGCTAGGTTTCTAGAACTGGCTATCATAAGTTTCTTCTTCTTGTCTATACTTTTTTAAAATTTCTGTGACCAGTCTGAGTCACATAAATAAGGTCTTAATGTAAAGATTTTGGAGCAACATGTAAGGTCATACCTAGGCTTCTAGAAACTAGAATTTACCAGGGCTGTGTATAAGGTACCAGGCTTTTGTACAACACATAAGAATGCATTTTGCTTCTTATTCACAATTGTTCCTTTTGTGTATTGTCCTTCTGAAAACACGGACAAAAGAAAGTATGATTGGCAGGCATTTGATTTAATGAGTACCTCACCCTAATTCCTAACAGTATCCATTCATTTGTTTTCTTAAGTCTACATGAATCCATTTAAAATTATAAATATTTATTAAGAATCTACCTATTTATGGGGTGACTGGATGGCTCAGTTGGTTGAGTTCCCGACTCTTGATTTCAGGTCAGGGCATGATCTCGGGGTTGAGATCCAGCCCTGTGCTGGGCTCCACGTTATATGTAGAGCCTGCTTGGAATTCTCTCTCTCTCCCTCTTCTTCTGCTCCTCCCTGGCTAAAAAAATATATAAATAATAAGCCCATTTTTTCAATTAACTTCCACCAACATTTTTTCTTCAAGACTAATATTTACAATTTAGACCTTCTTTATGTGCCACCAACCACCACACCCACCTTCACTCCCCAGCCCACTCAGGTTACTTCATTTTAATTTTAACTCCACTATTTCATTTCTGCTAGGAGAAAATAAAAGCACCTTTTAATACAAGTGAGTATTTTTTTATACAGATAACATTGAAGAAATTCTAATTTAAATAAATTTCCTTCATATAATTTTTGCATTTTATCTATTATTAGTAACAAATTACTTTTGGCATACCTCTCTTTTGATGAGGGCATACCAATGTGTTTCTGCTTCAGATTGAGAAAATGTAACATTAACACATTGGCATGCATTAATTCCTTGTTTTAACTAGAAAGCTCAAACAAGGGAAGTGGGACATCAGTGGTTTGTTAGGAATAAAGAGGATCCAAAACTTCCCATCACCTGCAAAGGGTAGTCCTTATTATTGTACCACTTTGAGTAGAAGTAATTAGCCATAGGGTATCACATAAGCAGTTACAGGTGTACTTGCCTATGTGTACGGCTGTGGGCATGCATTGAGAAGGTAGGATGGGGGATTGGCAGGAGATGTTATAGAAAATTGTTCCTTCTTCACAGTTTTGCCAAGAGCTTTTATTTCCCCAACATCACTGTGTCCAAAGGTAGTGGGACTACATAATAATAATTATGTAATGAATAATTAATTATAATAATGATAATTGCATTATTTGAATAAATGACAGAGATGTGGGAAAAGAAGGATGAATGAATGACCTGAAGGCAGAAAAGTGTGAAGAGGCTTGCTGGGTTTCAGAGTCTGTCACTGTTGCTGAGGCAACCATTGCTAGCATAAAAATAAGATCCATTGTTACCTTTATGGTTGTGTTGAGTTGTTGGAGGAAAATTAGAAAAGAATTTGGATCATCCATTCTCAGGAGACCCATTTGAATCATCGAAGCTTAATGTCATTTGTCTGTATCTCTTTCAGCTACACATTCCACATACCAATTTGCTTAAATGGTGGATGCACATGCCAAATCTAATTATCCCTTATCTCACAAAGTCATTAATCATTCCTATCCATTATTCATTGACTACCGATAGCTACTCCAATCTTTAGTACATGAAACTTCAATATGCATTAGAATACTGTGTTTATGAGTGGCACTTATTTCTGAAATGTACTGTATGGCATTTCTTAGTTGGATGAAGCATTCTTGGCATGAAAACTGGTGGTGTGTTTTATGTTGCTTTCC
Organism: Lutra lutra; assembly: GCF_902655055.1. Lineage (NCBI taxonomy): Eukaryota > Metazoa > Chordata > Mammalia > Carnivora > Mustelidae > Lutra > Lutra lutra. The sequence goes on from NC_062280.1 coordinate 101,054,711, forward strand.
TCATAATCTATAAAAATAATAAAATAAAAACAGTATGCTCAAAACCATTGTGAAGCTGCTGATAATTATTCATTGTGATGTTAATTAGCACAGTGGAGTGGAAATGTTGTGCAGCCTAAACAGTATCCAAGAATCTCAAAGCACACTGAAGAGAAATTGTAAGTTATCACAAGCATCAGTGGGGAATGGTGTGAGGGGAATACAAGTCTAGTTAAAAGAAAAAAAGATACTGTGAAACGGAAATAACTACAGCATTCTCTAATTGTTTATCATTGTCAACTGCTACATTCTACACAATCCATATTGTCCCATATATATTTTGACTTTTCGTTTTCCTGTAAAATGTTGGGTGGTACTAAGATACAGGTAAACAAGGAATATGTTCAAACCCCTTTTAGTTTCAGACCCTCAATCTATTGCATAGTAGAGATTTGAACTCAGATCTCATGACTGCAACCTAGGGTTTCATCCATGGGTACCAAGGGATATAACCACAGCTTTTTCAGTGCCTCTTATATGACCAGCTATGTTACACAGCACTATTACATATTATTTTCACTATTGAAAAGACTATCTTTGTTAATATTTATATGTATATTTATTATATCTATCAATTGATTGATGAAGAGCAAAGGGACATCAGGGTTAAGTATCTTGTCAAGGTTTCCTAGTACCAAATGGGTCTGCCATTTTTTAATCCTGGCCTGTCATATTTAAACTACAATCTGCATATTTAAAAATGTTCTACCTTTTGTTGATTTCATATAATGCTGGACAAGTAAGAAGAATTTACTCTTTCTTTATAATACAAACTAATATTTAATTTCAAAGATTCTGTAGAGAACACTTAATCCAGTTCCCTCATTTTAATAGTAAGAAAATGGATGTCCAGAGAAGGTTAGTGCTTTTGCACATATATATAATTATTGTTAAAGTTGAGTAGTTGATGGGCCGCCTGGGTTGCTCAGTAGGTTAAGCCTCTGCCTTCACCTCAGGTCATGATCTTAGGGTCCTAGGATCTAGCCCCGCAGCAGGCTCTCTGCTCATCAAGGAGTCTGCTTCCCCCTCTCTCTGCCTACTTATGATCTCTGTCTGTCAAATAAATAAATAGAATCTTTTAAAAAAAGAAAGTTGAGTAGTTGAGTTAAAACACAAATTTCTAGCTTTTAATCTTGTTAATACATCCCCCACGACACCACAATTTACTCTTGAGCAGCTCATAATTGGAATATTATACCATCCTTTTCTTTCATTTTCTCTTCCTAGCTAAAATAATATATATCGAGAGAGAGAGAGAGAGGGTAACATTGAGCTCAAAACCTTTATCTTCCATAAATCTTTACCAAATTTCCAAAACACAAAATTTCTCTTTTCTTGCAACTAGTAGAATGTACACATGGTATAATCAATCTGTTCTTAAATGCTGTATCTTTTTATTTATCCCTCATTGTAATTACTCATGTGTAAAATCTCCTTTTTAAATTATGTTCAGATCTTGTCCTGCCAGCTAGACAGAAAGTTCTATGAAAAAAACTCGTACACTTCCTTGTAGCTCCTCACTCTTCCCAGTGTATTGCTTTGCCATGGTAGGTACTCCATCAATATTTGGTGATTGCTTGATTGATTTTGGTCATGACAGCAAATGTTTGGTTTATTTACAAGGCACATCAATATGAACTTTTATTATTAAAAAGAAAAAGAAAAGAATTATAAAGACTGGGAATTCACTTCCTGCTATCATATGGGTAGAAAATCAAAATAGCAATTTTACTAGCCAGCTTTTTCTTTTGTGTGCCAATGAGCTCTGTGTTTGAATGTGAATTGCCTGAAAATAATTGTTAATTTTTATATTTCCAAGTGTATCCATATTTCACATATATTTTTCACACCTTTGGAACAGTGACTTGTGCACAGTTTCCTGAAGAGATTTTGTAAGCTCGACATATGATGAAAAAGAAGATGATGAGGACTTGGCTGATCTTGTTAAAAATTTTGTGGAGGTATGAAAATAAATAGGTGCAATCACACATTTGTGTAAGAGATGGGGGAAAAGAATTGTTCTCTTTCTCCTTTGGTTCTCTCAAATTATATGCATATATGTATATATAGAGAGAGAGAGAGACAGAGACAGAGAGACAGAGAGAGGCAAACACCTTGAGAGTAACCATGTTGGGGGGAGGGTAAAAGAACATGGAAGAGAGAGAAAACACTGAAATATTCAGTAAAACCAGATTCCCAAATGCAAGGATCCCCTAGGGTGGCCTTTCAGGAATGATTTTACATGACAGTAACTTTTCCTTAGCAAAGCCTTCTTCATCTAAACCCATCTCTTCTCTGGGATAGATTCTAATTTTGATAAATGACACCACTACCCAGCTAGTGGCTCACCCCAAACCTAGATGTTACCTTTTGTCCCTTTCTTTCTCACCTACTACATCCAACTGAAACACCAATTTCTGCTCATTCTACCTCCCAAATATCTCTTAAGTCCTTCAATTTCTCTCTAGTCTATTACTATCACAATAGTCTGAACCAGGACCATCTCTTACCTAAACCATTTACTTCTTCAAACTAATTTCCATCTCTTTCTACCATCAAATAAGTAGAGAGGTTGCGATTTCTGTAGCTCCAAGGAAGCTTACTTGATTGACCCCTACACACCTCTCCAGCCACACCTTTGCCATTAATGTGTTTGTTATGTGGTCTCTAGGATCACTGGTTTAATTCAAATGTCTTAGACATAGAGGACGCATTTTGGTCTAAGCCTTCATATGAGCAGCTTCCTTCCATCTTCTTTGGGCTGGATCACCTCACTTCTTTCATTAATTCCTGATGTTATTTCAGAACCCAATTTAAAGACCACTTCCTTGGGGGCATTTGTTATGTGACATTATTGTTTGACTCAAGACTAGATCAGATCTCCATTTATGAGCAGTTTCATAATACCTAGAATTATAACTAATTCATTACTTATATAATTATATGTTTTTGTTCCTTTCTAGCATGTAAATCTTACTACATAAGTTTGTAGGGATAAGTGGGCAATGTCTATTTGTTACTTATTACATCACTAGTGTCTAAAAGAGTACATGACATCTAGATAGTTTTTAATAAATTCTTATTAAATTGATCAATCAACCAATGGGTTAGAAAAATAACTATAGAGGTACTCTGATTCTGTTCTTTGACTTACATGGGGCTTCATCCTGTATCTACTTACCAGGAAAAGAACCAGGGACACCTCAGATAATCCATCCTTATTTCCATTTTAGATAAAATCACCAGGTCCATGGAGTAATATAAAAAGGCTCTCTCCACTTTCCTTCTTTCAAAAGTTCAACTGCTTTCCTATTCACTGTCACTGCAGAAGGGGTCCCAAAATTAACATGGACATTAAGGAAGATTAATTAACCAATTGATAAAGTTATACATTGCTAAAACTGTCCATCTTTGGGTCCAAAATTCAAGTAGTAGAAGTAATAATATCAGTAGTAATAGGATTAAAAAAAAATCTTGGGAGCATAAGCAAGTGATTCTCTTCCCTCATTGATGAAAATCATCCCTGGGCATGCATATAAATCATGATAGATATTGTTAAAGGATTGTTTAGACTAATTTCAAGTAGGAAAAGGCAAAATAAAGATTAGAAACTTGGATCTTGGCAGACATCTTAAAATCTAACTTGTTTTTTTTTCCCCCAATGTGGAAAAAAAATGACAATTCTAATTTGAGGAAAACCAAACACATACAATATAAATTTGGGGAATCAGAAAAATTGGAAGTTAATGTGCAATTTTTAAAGTTACTTCATATCTTTGTTTCTTTAAATAATGAGCCAGTTCAGATCTATAGTTTGATTTCAAAAATATTTCAGTTAGATTTTTAATAAGACACAGTATTAGGCTAAATAAAAATACCTGTTCCCTGCTTGGAATTGTATCTCTATTTTCACAATAGACCAAATACAAAGTTTTATTGAAACAACTTCATTTGTTGGATGTTTCTATTCATAACATTTTGTTGTCGTTTACACCATCTTTGCTATTGATTAAATTAGATAGTACTTCATTCATTTCAAGTTATTTTGTGTTTTCTGTGCTTAGGCAATCTTGATTAACTATAAAAGCTCTCTTTTGTCAATCTGGAGTAGTTGAAGCCTGTTTATTTAAAAGCAATACTAATGATATAAATAGATAAAAGTATAGTATCACATGCCTAGGGTTTTTCAAGTAAGAGAAAAGTTTATGACTAAAGTGGAGAAGATATGATAAATAAATATATAAAATCCAGTTGTTTTTTACATTTAAAGTTCAAGTGTTCTTTTTGTTCTTGTTGTTCTTGTTCAGATGATCTCCCTCTTGTTCCTTTTTGTGTGTCACAGACATTTATATTCCTCTTTTTCTAACCTAACCTTTCCCTGATTACAGACATTGTGCTAATTACTCACTGTGATTCCAAGGTTCGACACTGCCGGCTTTGTTCCCACTTCTGCAAAGGCACACAGCTGCATCAATATTCAGTAGGGAGTTCTTGAAAATAACCTAAGTGGCATTTGGGAATAGATCTTCCTCCAGTGGGTAAATACCTATTCAAATCAACAAAATATACATTCAGTAAGCATATTTTTGGAATGCTACAGACTTTCCAAATGAGTCTTTTTACGACGAAAGATTCATAATATGCTAATACAAATGTAAATATTATATCAGGTCACAGCTAAGGATGGAAAAGTCTAGTAAGTAGAAATGTCCATTACCCATTCAAGATTTTCTGCCAGGAAGGAAGCAGGGTAGTATCATTTCCTAACTGTAAAGAGACAGGAAGTTTTGTTGCTATTGTTTTGTTTTGTTTTGTGGGTACATATATAAGCACAAGGAAACAACTGTAGAGTCTAGAATGCAGCTGTTTTTTTCACTCTTGAATTCTGACTCTCTTGTTAATATGATTAATTCCTATTTTTCTTTAATTTTTTTTTAAGATTTTATTTATTTATTTGACAGAGATTACAAGTAGGCAGAGAGGCAGGCAGAGAGAGAGGAGGAAGCAGGCTCCCTGCTGAGCAGAGAGCCCGATGTGGGGCTCAATCCCAGGACTCTGAGATCATGACCTGAGCCGAAGGCAGAGGCTTTAACCCACTGAGCCACCCAGGCACCACGATTAATTCCTATTTTTAAAAAGTCAGAAATTAATATACAAGTACTGGATTTCTGTTTTCTATTGAAAACTGTGAGGATCTTCCAGCTTTGATCCCCATTCCTGGTTGACAGCAATAGCTGCTGCTAAGTGCTGGCTGCACCCTCAGTCAGCGCCCTTCTCCCTCTGTCAGCCTCCCACACACTCGGGCTGAGAGTCAGGTACCATTTATTTATTGTTTTTTAAGGTTAAAAATAAAAATTTTTTATACCTGTATTCCCATCAAATGTAGTAACATTAAACATGGACCCAGATATGGCTATAGGTTTGAAATAAAACAGTGCAAGGGTGTAGGGTGAGAAAGTAGTATATTTCCTTGTGGAAGGCAAAGAACATTCCATGTACTTAATTTGTAATGTGTCTGTGTGAAAGACTGCGTCTTCAACACCTCACCCACTCTAGCCTGCTACCACACATTTATGCTAACTTACTTGCATCTTAGGCATTTAGTTTATAGCCACTATGATATGGAGTGAACTGACTTTTCTAAAAATGAGTGTGTGAATGCACGTATGCTTAGGAAAAATTGGCATAGGATATTCCCAATGTTAACTGCATTATCTGGTTATTGCATTTATGAGTGGTTTTAACTTTCTTTTGTTTACTTTTTTACGTTATGAAATTTTCACCATGTGTTTGTGCTATTTTTAAAAACAGAAGCAACAATGAAATTTTTTTAAAAATGGAAGAAATGGTTTGGTCAGAATGCTAAAGACATATTCCCTATTTGTTCCCCTCTGGATGTAATTAATGCATAGTTCAATCTTCATAGAACCTAACCTAAAATGCAAGGGTCTTTATAATCATCCTTGCCAAATTGATTTTCATTCAATCAAAACCCTCCTCTCCAGGCATATTGATTTTCTCATTGTGGTTTAAACACACCTGAACCCTGAACTGTTTCCTCCTCTACATTTTTATTTATTCTGTTAACCCTCTCAACTTCCATCCAAACCCAGAATATCTTATTTTGTCAATGCTCAAACTACCCACATCATTCAGTGTCAGTTCCAACTCCTTATTAATGTGATCCCAGATTTCTAAAATGATCGCTGACCTCCCTAATAGCAATTGCACTAAATCAACTGTAGCAAACACTTTATTTTTTTATTTTTTTTAAAAGATTTTATTTATTTATTTGACAGAGAGAAATCACAAGTAGGCAGAGAGGCAGGCAGAGAGAGAGGAGGAAGCAGGCTCCCTGCTGAGCAGAAAGCCTGATGTGGGGCTTGAACCCAGGACCTGGGATCATGACCTGAGCCGAAGGCAGTGGCTTAACCCACTGAGCCACCCAGGCGCCCCTGTAGCAAACACTTTAATCTTTACAACAATATTCCCTTATTTGCCCTCTAAGGAATGCTAAGTCCTTGAATTAGTAATAGTTTTATGATATAAAAGAGTTCAGTGATTAAAAAAAACAAAACTTTAAAAACTTTAGAACAGATTTATTTACCATGGTAACTCCCGGAACCATTACAATTTGCAGGCTGCCCTGTTCCTATTGTGGAAGAGTTTTCATTTACAGTATTTTACGAACTCTTATCAGCATCAAACTCTCTTTCAGTCCATATTTCTAGTGGAGTTTTATGCAGTCCTACAAGGCAAAGGGCTCTACGGGCAATGCTACTTAGTAATGTAGTTTTATGATTAACCCTTCCCTCTAAACCAGCAAGCAAGTTTCTAAAGACACTAAACTTGCTCTGGCTAATCTTTTTGTGCTCCAGTGTCCTTGAACACTTATGAGCAAATGGTATGTGATGGAGGTAAGAATGGCACAAGCAATATGTTATCTATCGGCTAACATGATGGAGCAGTAGCAAAAGGCGGGGCGGGTCCCTCATTCAGTAAACAGGAGGAAATGCCTAAAGAAACATTAGGTACTTTCTGAACATCTAACATTGTTTCTCTCTTCCTGACACTTGTTCCTTCACATGTTCCTTCTATCTGAATCAAATGATTTCAGACTCAGGCTTCATGTAGCTCTCCACTGTGAAAGAGGCTTAAAGAGATAGGATCACTTAGATTCAAGGGGAAGCCTCATTTTTCCCTCTACTATTCTCAAATTGATGGAAACTTTACATCTGTCATATCTTCTTTTAAAGACAAATGTAGGAAAGATGGATGATATTCAGTATATTCAACCTCAAATGAATGGCCAGTTGAAAACTCTTTGTGACATCTTCATCTAAAAAAAGTTAATCCAAAAAAATATTTGAGCTGTCTAGCTACCATTTCTAACAAGTATTGACCATTGTTTATTTCTGAAATAATTATATATCTATGTATTAATTACTAGCATTTTGTTTCTGTTTTCTTTTACATATTAAGATATCCTTGAACTCTTAGAGACTGTACCTAACACACCTTGTATTATGCTCTGCAAAAGAGAGGCAGATCATGCAGGTTAAATAAGACTTTAGTACATTCTTAATTAATACATGAACTATTTGTAGAATGCATTCTTGAGTGCCTCCTTGCCATGTTTTCTGACTTATCAAACTAAGTCCTTACTTTGCATTTATGTTGATTATGTTCAAAATCCATGTTCCTTGCTCATGCACATTCCTCAATGTCCTTATCTCTCAAAGGGTAGTTAGAAAACCAGTAGTGCAGGCATCACCGGAGGGCTTGTTTGAAATCCAGAATCATAGGTCCAACCCAGCCACAGTGAATCAGAATATACATTTAAACACAATCCCCTGGTAATTCTTATGCTTATTAAAGTTTGAGAAGGTTTGCTCTATTTGTCTTCTGGATTTCCACTGCGGTCTCAGGTACATGGCTTACTGTGTTGCCCCCTTCTCAACTGTCCCTGTCATCCAGGGAGATTTCTTCAGCTTTTATCTCTTCTCCTTTCAGTGACTCACCTTGCTTGGAACACTCTGTACCACCTTCACAATTTATCTTTTCCCCAGTCAAAGCCTTTCTTATCCATATATCTTCCACTACCACCCCAAAAATAATAATTAAAAAAAATATATTTGAGTCTGCATTTCGTATAGCTTGCTAGCTCAGGTAAATTCCCTTCTCCTTCAAGATACTCTGGAGAGTAGCCTACTCCACTTTCTAGGCATTCTTGGGCTCATTGTCTGCCTTTCTGCTCTGTCACTCTCCCGAAACTTCTTACAGTCACAATTACTTAAAATTGCTGAACACATTGAGCAATTTCCAAACTTCAGTTGATGCCGTCCTTACTCCTTAAACCTCTTTTCCCTCAGCTTCTGTGGCCGAATCCTGTTCTGATTCTACAAGGACTCAGATCTTTCATTTTCATTTCCCTGCCTCTGCTTTTCTATTAAATTTATTATCTCGCCCACCCATTCTCACTGTCTTCTTTTATCTTTCTACACGTTTTCTGTAAGTAATGTTGCCTACTCTCAAGATTTCAACTACCAAGTTCAGTACCACTGGCTCCTTTGATGTATGGCTGTACCTTCCCTCCAGAGCTCCAGCGTCATGTCTCTCTTTGCATGTTAGATACCTCTGCTTGTCAGCATGCCTCCAACTGAACTTACTTGCTCTTCCCTCATTCTACTCTACATTCCTTAGCTGGGCTGGTAGAATTGAAACACCTTTCTCAATTCCTCCTTTTACCCTCCATATCCAATTATCTCTGAGTTCTGCCAATTCCACTGTCTTAATAACTCTCATTTCTTCCTACCTCTCCTATCATATGTTACTGACTTAGTTCAGCATTTCTTCATGATTTCTTACTTGCACTGTAATAATTTTCCCCTCCTAGATTTTCTTATTCTTCACCTGCAGGGCTCTTTCTGATTAATCTTTCTCACTCCCTCCAGAGTGAGGAAGCTTCCTTCCTCAAACTGTAGTCACCTCAGTGGGTTTCTCCCGGCAGGTCCACAAAAGACAAGGAAGGTCTCCTGAGGTTGCAGCAATGTGAAAGGGACAGGAAGGTAAATAATCCAAATGTGATGTGGTTCCTCAGGCAACATTTCCTTCTAAAAACTGTGTATAAATGAAAATAAAGCAATAGTTTAAATTGATTCTGGGTCAAAAATATGACTGCAAATTGTTTTTAAAATGTTCTGTGTTGTCCACTAGCTAGTAATGGTTAAACTCCACAACTTGCCCATCTAATTTAGGTTTGGTTTATTCCCATCTGTGCAACATCTTCCTCTTTTACATCTTTGACTCATACCTGAAAACTCTGCTCAGGGATAACCCTCTCTCATTCCTGAATTCTCCATACCCAATTTACTTTTCCTTTTCCCAAACCTACTTCTGAAAGGGAGTCGGGAGACCATCTTATAATTAGAATTCCTGGGCTATGTTGAGGAAAAGGGAATTATTCCAGGAGTTTGTGAGGGATTCCAAAATCCAAACAGAGAAGAAATTTCAAAAATCACCATTTGATGAACCAAAGGTAGGGAGCAGGACCACTGAAAAGGCCTTTCATAATGCCACACCAAAGCTAAGTTCTAGAAAACCAGAAATCAAGATCCTACTAGATAAGAGCATGTACAGGGAGAAAAGTTATGTGACAATCAATTGCATTTACAATGGGATATTCCATAATTCATTGCCTAGGGCTGGCACTCATGGTTAAGCATGTGATGGGCTCAGACGTGAGCCTGCAATGTTGATAGGACCCGGATAGGACAGGCACCATCCCCTAAAGCTGTAGTATATGAAGCAAATGCTATTTATTACCATCGTATGTTTTATTCTACATTAGAAATGTGACTGTTTGGGGAAGAACAACTTCAATAAGGATGCATAAGGGTTCTGTAGGTTAATAAGAAGAGTGACAGCAACTCCTGCCAGAGAGAAGGCTGGCAGCTCCCTCAGGTGAGGAGCTATCTTATTCAAATCTATCTTCTGGGGCCTGTCACACCAGTAGGCCCTCTAAGTTCATTAATATGCAAGTCTATCATTTGTAATGACCTATTCTGTGTGGTGGTAATTAGCAAAAAACAAACACAGGATAAATGCAGAAACCAACACTAAAGACCATACAGTTGGAACAAATAGACCAAAGATTAAACTTGTACAGGTTTGTCTATAATGACTGATCTGGCGTTCCTTTGGTTAGCAGATCTTCCATAGGGTCAAAAACATTGCTCCACTGGATGCCATTTGGAAAATTTCTAAATGTAACTATGAACTATAGGACTAAGAGAAAAATTGTTTGCGAACTTGAAATTTCATCTCCTGGCTACTTGCCCTATTAGAAACATTCCATTTAATCAGATTTTTTTTTTTAAGATTTTAAATATTTATTTATTTGTCAGAGAGAGAGAGAGAGAGTGAGCGAGGAGGCACAAACAGGGGGCGGCAGACAGAGGCAGAAGCAGGCTCCTTTTTGAGCAAGAAGCTTGATGAGGATTCGATTCCAGGACCTCAGGATCATGACCTCAGCTGAAGGCAGATGCTTAACTGAGCCACCGAGGTGTCCTTCAGATATTTTTAATATACTGTCATTAAACCCTTCTATGTGGACAGGTTTTGAAACATGTTCAAAGTGCTACCAGAGTCAGAAGAGCTAGGAGCTTTATTAAAGAATCCTAGTATCATGTCTACAAAAGTGAATGTACGGCACATGCTTCCTTTGAATTCCAATACAGAAATTAATGTATGATCCATTAATGCTTTATTTTCTTTCCTAAATAACATGTAAATAAAACTGTACACATCAAAAGTGATATTAATGGGTAATCCCAAAAAGCACAGACTGAGCAGGAACATTTCTCTTTAGGAACTTAAAGATCAGGGAACTGAGGGGCACCTGAGCGGCTTAGCAGATTAAGGTCTGACTCTTGTTTTGGCTTGGATCATGATCTTGGAGTCTGGGATGAAGCCCCATGTGGGGCTCAGCACCTAGTGTGGAGTCTGCTTGTCCCTCTCCCCCAGCCTCTATCCCACCCCCTGCTCCTGTGTGTGCTCTATCTCTCAAATACATAAATAAGTAAATAAATAAATAAATAATCTTTAAAAAAAGTCAAGGACCTGAACTAACACTGAGAACTTATTACATTCCAAGATGTGTTACTCATGGGCATTTAGATAGGTTTTCTCATTTGATATTTATAAAAACTCTGTAAGCAGGTGTTATCTCTAGAGAAAAGTGGGGAAAAATAAGTGAAAATAACAACTGACTACTTATTAATGCCCAGGACTTTATTAGACATGTGTACTATCTACTATGGGAACCTAATTCTGCGGATGAGGCATGCTGCTCAGAAATCACAGGTGACTGGCTTCTAGAAAGACCACCTTTAAGTGGTAGAAGGGAATGTGAAATTTTCCTACTTGCCTTCAAGGCTCAAGTAGCTCTCCTTATAATAAGCACCTGCGATCTTTAAGACAGGTGAAGACCATTTTGGAGACAAGTGAACCAAGCCCTTATCTATCTGCTTTTTAACCAGGTCTGACTGTAAAGGTGTCTTCCAGATATTTTGTATCTGCCCCCGGCCATGCCCACCCCAATGGTAGAACACGGTAGTCCGGTATGGTACTAATAAACACTGGCCCAGTTGATGGAGGATCTTTAGTGTGCTCTTAGGGAACAATTGTCAAACTCCAGGAACTGTTTTGGCCCCATGTTAATAAACAACTGATTATGATGAACCTTTTAAAGGAAATTAAATTATACTCCTCTGAAAACATGTTTTGTGAAAATGAGAATTTTATTATTAATTGGGGTTTTTTTGAGGGTATCAATCTTAAATACAGTTAAATAGCTAGATCAGGATTAGGGTTAGCAGAACATTCCTTTACGAATCATGATAAAGAATAATAATTTGATATGTAGATTTAAGTGCAAATTCACCGAACTTCTTGTAAAGAAATGACTATTGACTATCCTATGCTTGAGTATCCAAATATCTCTTAATAGATAATTTCGCATATATATGCTACTCATCAGAATAATCCCAAATAAGTGTAACAATTTGAGCTCTATCCTCTACACATGAGCAAGAGAGATGATATTTACTGTGTCTGCTCTGCATTAGGCAGCTAGCTAGGTACACATAGGCTGCCTAATGTTGATATTCAAAAAAATCATAGGAAATACATATTCCTATAATTTTTTTTATTCCTATAATCTTAATTAGAAGTGGAAACTGAGTCTGGGAGAGGTTAAGTTACTTGCACAACTCACACACCTTACTTGTTAAGGCCAGAATTTGAAACTGTGTATCTGATTCCCAAGTGTTTGTTTTATTTATAGGATGCTAACTCCAATGACTCGAAATACAAGGAAGACACAGTGATGCAGATACAGTCTTCATCCAAAAGAATCAGAGTAATAGTGTAATGGATAATAAAATATTTATAATATCTACAGGGTCAAGGATAAGTGCATTTTTGGGAAAAAAAAAAATGACTGGAAGGAAACACACCACAATGGGAACAGTGGTTTCATTGCATTACATTTTGTTATTTTAGTAATGGAAAAATTTTAACTTGTAATAAAGCACGATAAGTGCATTTTAGGACAAGGCTCTATATCACATTATAGAAGAACTGTGGGAGAGGAGGCTTGTGAGGCCATCGTTTAGCTTGGGCGGAGGAAGGGAACCTTCCACACGGCTGTTCTCACTAAACACAAACTATGGCAGTTAGCACTGCCTTGTGAAATTTCACTTTCATTTCAAACCCAGGATAGGAACTGCAGTCGTGGCTGGGTGAGAATGCAAAAGAAGATAACAGTGGTGAAGACTTCTATTTATTTATTTCCTGGAGCAGTCAGGCAGGTACTAAATTGTTTGGGCAGGCAGTAAGCCAGGTGTTGGGGATAGAAAGGTGGACAGGCAACAGGGAAGTCCAGCATTCTGGAAAACAGACAGCTTTACTCCTATAGGGTCCTACTCCTTAACAGCTCCCCTGAGATGGGGCACCCAGGCTGCTTCTCACTGTATTTGTGTGCCTTCTCCCTGCAGTTCTATTGATGAAGTACAATCCAGAGACTGCAAAGAGGAGAGTAGAATGGTAAGGAGAGCAAATGAAACTGAGTAGTTTTCCTCCCACATAGCTTTAACTTCCTGCCTCCTTTCTTCCAAATCTGTGTCCTCTGTACCAATTCCCCAGTTACCTCCTTGTATAGTGGACAGGTCTGGGGAATATGTTGATTTTGGCTTTCTTTATCAGTAGCACTCAATTACCTATTTTATTGAAAGCAAAACAAAACTCTGATTTTACACATTCCACTTTTAATGCCCAGAAAGAAAAGAAGTCATGGCCAGATTGCATGGCCACCCATTAGAACACGATTCATGACTTAAAATGGAACACTATAAAGGTTGGTGAAACAATTTCTGGTCCCCAGTATAATGAAATTTGGTTTTCCAACCTTCTAAGGAGTTTGACCTGAACATGGTAAATTGGGATCTTTTTAGTTCTCCCAGTGAATGTAAGTGGGGACATCAAATCACCAACCCAGCCCATGGGGTAATTTCCTATGAGTCTTTGAGGCTGGATATTCAATCTTTAACATTTTACACCCAATGGCAGAACTTTCTGCAGAATGCCTTCATGACTTCATCTCAAGGATCAAACGTGTTTTTCTCACGGTTTGCGACTCTTCGCGCCTTAAATGAACCTGCCGGAAAGTAGGAAAGTCGTAAAGGTTTTCTCCCTCTCCCCTTTAACTTCAGCCCTCAGGCCTGCTGATTCAGCCTTCTGCTGTCCTTGGGAATCCTCCACCCCAAGATTTCATGAAAAACAGGAGACAGAGCACTCAGGCAAAGAGGTATTTTTAATTATTTATTTTTAAGGAGTGGGAAGAACTGGGAAGAGAAAAGAGAGGCCTTGTGTCTTTGAGGAGTCTTTGTGTCTTTGATGGAACTTTATGGGACAAAATGGCAGCTACTTGGTTTACACTGAAAAGAAAACTATAGTGACTACAAATCACGATGCAGCAAAGGCTCTGAGGTGGGTTCCACACACACCCAGATCCCTGCAAGCCTGCCTATGCGTGCAAATCGTCTGTCGGGGAAGATGTGTTGGGAGTCTCTAACCGCAAGGGCGTACCTGTATGTGTTTGAGTTCTGTCTCAGTATTTCTGAGGATGTGGGTATGCTATGAAGATATTTGGAACACGTGGCGATGTTTTCTGGCTTTTATGTATTTCATAGTATTTGTAGGGGCACATCAACTGGGCAGAGTTACAGCTATGGGCAAGAAAGGAAGTCCATAATATTTCCAAAATTATTCTTCCTAAAATTTCATGTGTATATTCTTGAGATATCCTCGGGCGCTCGGTCAGAACCAATATATTTTTATGTTATGACCTATTCTACCAGACATGGCTATCTCCTTTCGCAGGTCAAAACAGATTAAAAAAGGGGGAAATGCTGCTAGCAATCGGTAAAGGCAAAAACTGCAAAGAGATAGACAGAAAAACCCTAAAGCAGACATAGAGATTTACAGGGCCAAGCAGTGTGAGGACACCTATTTTAGGAGCCAACAATTACACCTCCGCTAATAATCTTTGGGGGCATAGCACAGAAATTGATGTTCCAAATGTTGACCAAAGTCATCATATTTAAAATCCCCAGGGTAAGAAAGCAGTAATTTTAGAAAACTGTCCATCCAAAATAGATTTTAAAATATTTTCACTTAAAGAGAACATTTCCCTTACCAATGACGTGGGATAAAGTAGGTGTTATTCCATTTGGGTACGAGATTCAGTTAATGCAGTGTTTTTAACATTAGGTGCAGGTGGCGGCTACTCCCTTATATGGTCCAGGTGATTTCACTCTTTCTGAACAAGGCAATGCCAGAGCAGTTACCATGCAAACCATGCACAGGTGTTGGTGGGGGAGGCGAGAGGAGTGGGTGGGAAGAGGAGATCATCTGTGCTAATGGAAAATAAACGTAAAGAGCATATCAAGTCTCACCTTCGTATGTGAAGGGCATCTATTTGCTTTCCATTTTCTGATAGGGAGTGATAGATTTACAACTAATACAATAAATAGAGTTTTAGGGAGTGCAACAAAAGAATGCCAGCCCTGGCCAATGATTTGATTTGCTCTAGCACATCTATCTGACTGAGCCATCTGGCAGAAAACCAGTGTATCAGCACAGCAAAGGGTGTGGGCTCAAGGCAGGCTAGCCCCTTAGCAAACAGGCTAGTGAGAAAGTGCAGGATGCGGCAGGACTGACCCAGGCTGCAAAGGCTATGAACATGGAAAAGGAAATGAGTGGTCCACATCACTACGTCTAGTGTGTTTGGCCAGGCCAGGTGTGGAAGGCATCCAAGCTCAATACCAAAGAATGTCTAACAGGTGGGCCATGCATTAAGGAAGTTGGACTCCAGTTAAGAAGACCCAGACTAGCTCTGTGGTTTAGAGAGAGAAGTCCATTCACAATGAGGTGGAAGTAAGTGCTAAGGGAGGGAGAAAATTTTCCCTGGTTGGAAGAATGACTAAGAGGTTGACAGATCTCCAACCAGGAGGATGTTAAATAACAAGAAATCAACTGAATAAATGTAAAAGATGTAATGGGCTTTATTAAACAGTTCGTGAATTGCACAGCATCCCAAATAGCAAGCAGAGGGGGATCCCAAGGAGAGGTACCAAATGGAAAGTTTTTTTGAAGGCGGGTAGGGCAAGAAAGTTATTAACAAAGGGAAGGATTACTTCAGGCACAGTATCTTTGCCTTAGGGGAAGAGCAGGGGGCCTGATCATGCAGGCGATCTCATCTTTCTTTGTGGGGATGGAGAGGGGCCCCTTTGGCAGACTCCTTTGTGCTGATCCAGAAACTCCCTACTGACTGATTTCTGGTAGAGACTGAAATTGCTGTTAAGCTAGGTATCAAGCTCTGGTTTGGGGACTCAGTCTAACTGACACCACTTTCGGCTTGTGGTTTTCTTTTTAACAAAGGCCTATTAAGAAACAAGAGAGCTAGCCAGATAAATAAATAAGGAAAGATCTAGAAAATGTTTTGACAGAGCTTATACAATCAGTACATTCCAAACACAACTGTGCTATTAGACCAAGAACTAACTCCAAGTTCTCTTCAACTATGAGATGTAGGCTGCCAGTAGTTCCCACCATGTCACGTGTAGCTCGGCCAGACTTAGCCTGAGAAATGTGGGTCACCAGCATACAGATAGAGACCTTCAGAGCTTAAGAAAGAAAAAGCAGAGATACGGTATGGTGTAGGGACTGGTTGAAACACTAGCATGCATTAAACTGCATTGAGATAGACCTTATAAATTGGAACAAATACGTTTTTTATTCGAATGTACTTTTCCAACAGTTACATATGCAAGGGCTTGCCAGTGTCCATTTCCCCTCCACATGGGGGGCTTGGTGGCTCTGTGGAAGGAAAAGAAAAAAGTTTATCAGGTATTTATTTATTTATTTATTTTAGTACCCTATTGAACACATCACTGCATTTTAATCTGGAACAGAGGGTGGAAAAATAGCATCTGGTTAATCAGAGGTTTATAGATTATTTGGTGATACAACTTAACTGTGTTGATGATGAAATGAAAAATTGTGTGTCTTCCCTAGAGCAGCGTTATAAAGCATCCTGCCTGGTACTTAAAATTGATTGTGCATTATATTGGTTAAATAGTGGCATTTTGAAAATAAAATTAGGACTGATTTGCATTTGTGTTGAAATAGTTGCACATGCATTTAGTAAGAACAGTTTTTTCCCTTTTTCTTCTAGAACACATTTACAGTTTGCATTAATTTATATTAACTCAGTGTTTTCACTCAACATTATTTTAAAAGATAAGACAAACATAGATATAATTATTCACTAGGAAAATAACTCCTGGAGTAAGAATGATTGCTATATATTTCATTTGCGAAAATAAAATGCAAATGTGTTTTTTATTAATTAGAGCACCGGCAATACCTCAGTAAATAAACCAAGGTAATTTAATTTTTTAACTGACAATTTTATAAAGCATTGGGAAGCATTATATATCATTAATTTTCACATATGAGTTGCATTTGTAGATGGTATCAGGATTCTCAATCAATATCTATGATGAGGATTTAAGCTCTATGACTTTGTTGCATTATGTTTAATTTACATGTATTTCCTTGATTCATACTCTAAAGTAAATTCTTATAGCTTAGATGTGGGGAAAATGTCTTTAAAATCATCAGGGACTTCCAGGCAGTAAAAGAAAAAAAAATGAATTTCATTTGATGGTAAAGGAAAACAAACTGCAATGTGTGATGCACACAGATATGATCAAGAGTTATAATCTCTCTAGAAAATTCCATTTTCCAAGAGGGTGTTTGCAAAGGCATTATATTAGCAATTAAAATAACAACTATTCCAGTAATTATAACAGAGAACTTAAAAATATATGCAAAACCAGGATAACAATCTTATTTAATTTATGGTATATTATCTTTGAAAAGGGAATCAGGAGACTTAGTATTCAAAATTTTAATCACGTGAGAAAATAACATCACTGTTAAAAAACTCATAGGTGAAGTCAGAGACAAAAACAAAAGGTTAAGTTCATAGATTTTGTTTTTAGTTTTTAAGTTATTTAGTGGAAATTATCAAAGAACTCTGGAAAGACGTTCTCCATCTCTCTCTCTGGTGCGTGTACACACATGCATGCGTACACGCACACACACACACACCCAACAAAAGCTTTACATTTTAAAAGGCCAGGTAAATACTACTGAGACAGTGAAATATATAGTAAGCATCTGGTTGTAAATATAACCACAATCATCCAGAAAAATTGGCTTAAAAATGAACGGTTTGGGCTCGGTATCAAAAGTTTAGTAAATTAAGCTTTGTGAGGCAGGAGAGGGGATTGAGATTCAAAGCAGCCTAGAAGTGAAAAGCAAGCAGGAAAAGGTGCTCCTGTGATACATCTTGGGCACTAACAGAAAAGCCTGAAATTAAAAGATCTGAGAAGTAAAAATAATAAAATCTTGAGACTACTTTGTAATAAAATAATTGGATCATTTTGTGTTAATGGCACATGAATCAACCCATCATCAAGACTTAAACTGGGTCATGAAACTGGCTTGAATATGAATGTCTTTGCCCCAAGCCAGTGGTTCCAGGCTAGAAAATCTAAGCTTTAGAGCACGGGATCCCACTGAGATCAAGATTCACACCTATCTATTAAATGCCTCCCAAGTGGCAGACCCCATGCTGGGTACTTAAGGTACGCAAGTGGGCAAAATCCACAAAGGCCTAGAACTGTGGAGTTTGTTACACCAGAAGAAGAGAGAGAAGCAAATAAATCAACATCTTCCAGGTGGTGATGGGTTTCATTAAGAAATAATAATAATGAACCAGAATAAAGAAGATAGAGAGTAACAGGGCTGCTATTCAAGACAGAGTACTCCAGGAAAGAGCTTCGTGGCACAGTGGCATTTGACAGAGACTTGGGGGAAGTGAAGAATGAGCTATGTGGATTGTAGAGAAAAGTGTGCTCCTGACAGAGGAAATAGCAGGGAAACTAAGAGAGCTTCTGATTAAGGACCAACAACGTGGCCAGTAAAGCTTGCAGGGCATGAGCAGGAGGGCAGTGATTGGAAATGATGGCTCAGAGGTAGTGACAACAAAAGAGCCAGATCAATGAGAGCCTTTGGGAAACTGTGAGAAATTTGGCTTTTGTTTTCATTAAGACAAGAGGCCTTTGAGGAAAAGAATGCTATGAGCTGGCTTCTTTTTTAAGTAGCTCTTTTTGGCTTCTCTGAGTAAATTCAAGGGAAGGGAGGGTGTAGGAAGGGATGACACCAAGCTGTTGAAATCATCCAGACAAAAGATGCTAATAGCTTGAAAGGTGTTTCCAGCAGTAGAAGTAGTAAGAAGTGGTGGAATACCAGATCTGTTTTGAAGGTCAGGTCAACAGAATTTGCTGATAGATTGGATATGGTGTGTGAGACAAAATCGACAAAGGCCTCGAACTGTGGAGTTTATGTTGTACAAGGAGAGAGACAGGAAGAGAGGAGTGGTAATTGATGACTCTGGGTTTTCTAATCCAAGTAATTAGAAGAATGGAGCTGCCATTTACTGAAATGGGGTAGGTTATGTGAGGGAGATAAATCAGGGGTCTATATTTGTGCATGATAATTTTGAGATGCTTGTTGGACCTTCAAGGACAGAGGAGAAGATGGGAGCATTTATCTTGGAAAGCAGGAGAATGTGTGAAGTAGAAGAATATTGTAAGTTTACCAGATAGCCCTAAAAATCCACCAGAGTTTGTGAATTTTCGTGAGGGACTGTAACATTAAGCCAGGAATGAAAACTGTTGAGTAGGACAAAAATGCACAGGTGTCCAGTTACATCGTTAAGGCTATTGAAATTACTTGGAAATACTCTGCCATCTACATGTTATAATCGTGGTATCAGAACAGAGGGGCTACAAAATGTGTGGCTTAGAAATGTTCCCTAGCTGATTCTCCAGCCTCTTACCCAACATGAAAAGAACCAGTGTGAATGCAGGAAAGAAATTTTTCTAGCATCTTTCAGGAGCATTCTCAAACTAATACCCAGAAACTTGACATGTATGAAGGGAGGCAAAGGGAAATTCACGGAATGTGTGTTGTATTCCAGATACTGTGTTTGCTGCTTTTTACATATTGTCTTAATTGATCCTCCCAGCATACTTTTGAGATTAGACTCTGAGCTCTATTTTAGGGGTGGGGAAAATAAGATTGAGTCATTATACCTAGGTGACATAACTAGCATGGGATAATGCTAGCATTTTACCTTACCTGCAGTCATTTGTATCTGAAGAAGTTGAAAAGATGCTTCCAAGTATTTTGGTATAAGATAGGGGAATAGTAATTTAAGTGCATTCAACATATTAATAGAATAGATTCTGGAAGGAAACATGTCCAGGTTTATAATCTTAATGAGGAGATAGTCCATGCTTTCCTATATATTCTTACATTCTTACATACAGCTATATTCTTACATTCATTCATTCATCTAACATTCATTGAGTGCTTTTGATAGGGAAGGAGTTATGTACTCCATGGCCAAATAAGGCACAGTTCTTACTCTCAGGGATTTCCCATTCTGTCAGGAGAGTCAGATAATAGCACAGTGTTTCTGCTTTAAAGGCTGTACTCCTTTTGCTGTTTAATATTCATCAACTGCCTATAATCCTGGGCTTTGCAGAAATCATTCACTGCCTTCTGCAGTGATCAGTTAACCAAGCATGGCCACAAAGGGGCTCAAGTAAGGGTGGTACAAGTCTGGATTTTGGAATTCAGGAAAAGCTTTTGCTAGCCAGGGCCCAACGTTCTAAAGGCAAAGTCAAAGCCTGGGAACCAAGCAATGTGTGCTCTTAGGTACCCCAAATCCAGGAGTTTAGCTCCAGGAATGGGTATCAGATGGAAGCCAACACTGCTGGTCTAAACAGAGACAGATGAAGTTCAGAAATTCCAGCTCAGAAGTTTAAGTGATTCAGAGAGGAGGTTTTGCTGAAACATGAACTAAAAAGTAGCAGTGGATGTAGCAAGGCCCATAAGCTTCCAGAGAGAGATGACCACTTGGGATGGGATACCCCTCCAGATCCATATGGGTCTCACACTCTTCTGAAAGGGCTCTATAATTTTTCTCTATCAAGACTTATGGGAAGGGGGGTAGTTCCCTGGGAGTGCTTACTGCTGCACCAGAAGGAAGAAACAAAGCTACAGACCCCAGATGCCCAGCTCCAGAGTTCCTTTGGAGACCCTGGTCTATTTCCATTCTTCTTTTAAAGCCACCTTACTCTGAGCAGTGTTTATTTTTTACAAGAGGGGCCTGCAGCCTTTGGTAGTGGTGGTATGGTGTCTTAGAGGTGACTTCTTGCCTGGGCTTGAGGGGTATATCCTAGAATTGAATTTGAGCTTTTATTAAGGGGCGAGGGTTTTGACCCAGTTTTCTTTGGTGGTTTGCTCTTCCTGGAGAAGGTCCATTGTTGACCTCTCTATTATTGGGCTTGAGATTTCTGGAGGTACAGAGTTCTAGATCCCCCTTCTAGATTCACCTGCCTTAGGATGTTGCCTGGTCCTAGGAGGACATACCATGACAGATATGGACAAGCATGATACTGTGAGGCTGATTGGAGTTGCCCTGGATAATGTAGACGTACAACAGGCAGAGGGATTCATCATCTCTACCTGGTAAGATTTCCCTTTGCTAGCACATGACTGGATGGATAAACTATAGCTCCTTTCAGAAGTTGGAGGTTGAGGCATTAGTTATGAAACTAAAGAAAATATATAGGCAGCTGGAAGTGATGGTTCATTATGATTATTAAAACAACAACAGCATTGGTACTTCCCAGGCTCAGGGGATATTTAAAATATTATAGGATGCCAGAGTAG
Source organism: Lutra lutra (assembly GCF_902655055.1). Taxonomy (NCBI): domain Eukaryota; kingdom Metazoa; phylum Chordata; class Mammalia; order Carnivora; family Mustelidae; genus Lutra; species Lutra lutra. Next base: position 101,076,188 of record NC_062280.1, read on the forward strand.
AACAGACTTGATCAACAGACCTGAAATATTAGTAAAATAGATGAAATAGATGACATGGATAGATGTCATGGATAGATGAATGGATCTGCTCAGTGAATGGGGGCATTACTCAAGATACAGAGTAATTTCCACAAGACTATGAATTTTGTGATATGCAGTTAATGCCAGGGAAGGCACAAAAGGTTTAAAAGGTACTGGGATCTTAAATATGCCAAATCTTTGTAGAGTACAACAGGCTTGATCCTGCTGAGAATGGCTATATGTTAACAGAGTTTAGTCTTCTGAAGCTTGGGTTATTTCTTTGATCTTCTAGCATAAATATGTTTGACATCATGAGACCATGTTCGAACAATCTTCTCAGACATGCAAGGGTGTCCTAGCACATCCCATTCTGTTTTCTGTCCTAGTACCATTAGAGAGCAGAGAGCCTCCAAGATGCAGCTTCTGGTCCATAAATCCCTTCAGCAGATCTCCCTCTAGCTTCAGGGAGATGGTCCTCCCTTCTCCAGGGCCTGGTTCCAGGTCCACTTCAAACTCTATCAAGCAAAATGCTGGAAGAAAATACAGATATCGGGGTGCATGGGTGGCTTAGTTGGTTAAGCGACTGCCTTCAGCTCAGGTCATTATCCCAGGATCCTGGGATGGAGCCCCACATAAGGCTCCTTCCTTAGTGAGGAGTCCGCTTCTCCCGCTGTCTCTGCCCCTTCCCCCCACCTTGTGTTCTCTCTCTCTCCCTCTCTCTCTCTCAAATAAAATAAATATTTTAAAAAAGAAAATACAGATATCCTTTAGGCTGAGATCCTGTACATTGCATTATGTCAGAATTGGCTGTGTACAGCAGAGGGTACAAGTCACTAGGTTTATTTTTCAGCATTTAAGCAGTAAAATTTTTGTAACTTAAAACCATTTGATTGGGCCACTCAGTTGCTTGAAGAAGGATGGAAATATCCTGAAACACCGTTCAAAGTTCAGAGCCTCTCAAAGGCAGCCAGGACTATCTGGTTAGGAAGCCCTGGAATGGGAGGAAGGATGTACATGTTGGAGAGACCAAGCAGCACTGGCTGATTGGAGATGAGACTGGCATGTTACCAGTCAGGGCCATGGAGATGACTTCAGTCCAGAGGTGGTGACTGGACAGTTCAGTTGTAAGAGGGAAAGGAAAATTGAGGTGATGTCCAATGGATTAAACTGGCCTTAAGTTTTTATTAGAACTCATCAAGGGAAAAGAGTGATAATAAAAAAGAAATTTTTACTGTAATTAAGAAAAATAATGAAAGATCATTACAAGACAGGACACTGAGTACCTAAGAGTGCTAATTTTTAGAAGGCCTTTTTATATGCTAGAAAGATGCTGAGCATTTTTCACAGATCAGCACTGACCAATGGAAGTCTAATGTGAACCATACATATAATTATAGAATTTTAGTAGTCACATTTAAAAAGTAAATAGAGGGCGCTTGGGTGGCTCAGTGGGTTGGGCCGCTGCCTTCGGCTCAGTCATGATCTCAGGGTCCTGGGATCGAGTCCCGCATCGGGCTCTCTGCTCAGCAGGGAGCCTGCTTCCCTCTCTCTCTCTCTGCCTGCCTCTCTGTCTGCTTGTGATCTCTCTCTGTCAAATAAATAAATAAAATCTTTAAAAAAAAAAAAAAAAGTAAATAGAGGGGCGCCTGGGTGGCTCAGTTGGTTGGGCGGCTGCCTTCGGCTTCGTTGTGATCCTGGAGTCCCGGGATCGAGTCCCGCATCGGGCTCCCAGCTCCACGGGGAGTCTGCTTCTCCCTCTGACCTTCTCCTCGCTCATGCTCTCTCTCACTCTCTAATAAATAAATAAATAAAATATTTAAAAAAATAAAAAGTAAATAGAAAGATATGAAGTTAATTTTAATAATATACTTAATGCAACATATTATATCAAATAGTAATCAATATAAAATTTATAAATGAGATGGGTTCCTTTCTTTGTACTATCTTTAAAATCCAGTTGTGTGTTTTTTTTCCACCCAGAGCCTTGAGTTCATAGCCAGTGTTCTTTCTTTGATATCACATTTTCATATTTAGCCATGCAAGTAACACCTACCTTTTTTGTCTTCATTTGTTTTGTAATAATTGCCTTTATTTTTAAAAGCAGTTTTATGTTTACAGAGTGAGTAGAAAGTGGAGTTCCCATATTCCCCCAACAAACTCACACACAAGTTCCTGCTATTAATATTTTGCATTAACATGATATTCTTGTTATAACTCACGAGTCAATAATTATATATTATTGACTATCACCCATAGTTTATATCAGAGTTCATGCTTTGTTTTTTTATACTGTGGGTTTTGACAAATGTATCATGACATATGTTCATGTCCCAGTATTCTACAGAATAGTTTCACTGCCCTAAAAATCCCCATTATTCCACTTACTCATCCCTCTCTCCCTTCTCCCATAAAACCTTGGCAACCACTGATCTTTTTCCTGTCTCTATAGTTGTTGCCTTTTCCAGAATGTCACAAAGTGGGACCTATACAGTACATAGACTTTTCCAATGGGCTTATTGAACTTGGCAATACAGTTAAGTGTCCTCCATGTGTTTTTTGTGTCTGGATAGCTCATTTCTTTTTATCAGTGGATAATATTCCATTGTCTGGATATACCACAGTTTATTCTTTCGTTCACTTATGGAGGGACACGTTGGTGGCTTGCAAGTTTTGGCAGTAATGAGTAAGACTGCCATAAATATCTGCATGCAGGTTTTTTTGTATGAATGGGTTTTCAGCTCATTTGGGTAAATATCAAGGAGTGTGTTTGCTGGATTGTTTGGTAAGAGTATATTTAGGTTTTTTGTTTTTAAGATTTTATTTATTAGAGTGTGACCACAGAAGCAGGGGGAGAGGCCGGCAGAGTGGAGGGAGAAGCAGGCTCCCTGCATAGCAGGGAGCCTGACATGGGGCCTCAGTCCCAGGACCCCAGGATCATGACCTGAGCAGCAGGCAGACACCTAACCACTTAACTAACTGAGCCACCCAGGTCCCCCAAGAGTCTATCTGGTTTTATAAGAAACTGTCAACCTGTGTCCCAGAAAGTCTCTACAGTTTTTTTTATTCCCACCAGTGGTGAATGAGCGTTCCTGTTCCACATCCTCACCAGTGTTTGGGATCGTCAGTGTTTTGGATTTTTCCATTCTAGTAAGTGTGCAGTGGTACCTCCTTGCTGTTTTAATTTTAATCCCCTCATGATACATGATTCTGAGAACATCTAGTTTTTTTACACCAATAATACCATCACTACCACTGCTTGCTAACAATTATCACTTCCTATGTACCAGGCACTAAGCCAATCACTTTATTTTCTCACAAGGCTATGAGTCAGATAACACTGTTATTGTGCATTTTATAGAAGAGGAAACTGGAGTTTAGAGAAGTACATTGCAAGTAAATGTTTAATTGATGACTCTGCTTTTTCTGATTCCAAATTTCATCCCTTAACTACTGTATCTTTAATTCTGGTCTCAAAGTGTGATCCCTCATTCTCTTCAAAATCTACTAGGATGCTGGCAAAAATTCAGATTCCTAGATCCCACTCCATTGCATCTTCACAATGGAGATGTGGAGTGGGAGATTCTGAGAGGAACCCAAGACTGAGAATCACTACACTATCACACTCAGATGACTCAAAGTCCACATAGAAGTGTTGATATTTTGTTCGTATCTTTTTTCATGCAGTTGTCTTACAAAACACAGTTATTTACATCAAATAACTTATGCTGGGAACAGTCAAAGAATATCTTAAGTGTAGGTGAATAGGTGGATTCCTGTGGATTCTTATTAGAGAATAATATATAAATTTTACTCCACAGCTTTCCATTCTTGTATCTGAAAATTTCTGCCAAAGATTCTCATTGTTAGTGTAGGCTTTTGGATACAGATTTTAAAATACAGGTCTTCTCTTCTCATTTAGATACAGATTTTTAAGTAATAAATATGAATGAAGAAGACTGCATGTAACCAATAGTTACAAGGATCATGGGGAAGCATAGAGATAATTATGATAGCCAGAAAAAAAATCCTACTGCACAACCACTATATATCCCTCTGTGCTAGATAAATTGGATAAAGATCATATAAAATACTTCCAATGTTATAAATCCTCTATCTATTTAAGTCTATTTATTGCCTTTCTGTCGGGTAGCTATGTGTATATACTATGTACATACAGTTATCTATATATGTAGTGTATACACACACACACACACACATATGTAGATTTATAAAGTTTATAATATCTTACATAGTAATTCCAGGCAAAAAATCAGCATAGCAAGCACTCTATGAAACTTTAAGGATTGAATTAAATACACAGCTATTCTTTGCGAGTTTTGAGGTAAGATGAGATGTTATTAAGGATATTTGTAACAGTATCACCTGCGTTCAAATCTCGTCATGCCTCAGTATAGCTGTGGAACCTTGAATGTCCTCTTTTAAGCCTAGGTTTACATGATTTTAAATGGAGGTAGAGATAACACCTACTCTGTAGAGTTGTTGCATTAAAAGCATTAGATGGTGCCTGAGTCACATTAAGCAGTCAATAAATGTGAGTTATTATTATTTTCACTATTATTATTATTCATAGGAAAAATTCCAAAATGGGAATAGACTCAATAGAGTGGTAGAGTGGAAAGAGTGCTAAAATACCAGTGTGATGGCTGATGGTATAGGGAAATAAATGGTACGTGACAAATGCATGGTATAGAGATTAAGTGCTTCAGAAATGGAATACAGAAGAAATCACTTCTCACTGGAGTGGGCAGGGATGGCTTCTTGGAAGAGTCTAAATGAATTTGCAAATGTTTTTAGGTGGAGAAAATGTGCATTTGGAGAGGGTATCTTTTCAGGGATGTGCACATTCACAGATTTTAACACTTCTTGGCAGATGGAAGAACCCCATTTGGACCCTCAAACACAGCCCCCTGTGCCAAGATCTGGCAGTGTGGGCAGAGATAGTGCCAAGGCAGGTGCTACATAAGAAAGAAGCATGGACGAAAGGGAGAAGGCATCTTTCTTATACTAATTGAAGCTCAGCTTGAATAGCAACTGTACACCTGTTTATAGCCAGGCACTGCAGACCAAAGACTACAGCCCTTCAAACAAGCATGTCACTGAGTCTGGGAAGGCAAGAGGCATGGCCATCTGAAGCCACAAATCTGCTAAGAAGAGCACGAGTTGTTCTGTACATCACACACCCTGTGTAGTTCTGCAGTCAATAAGAGAGAGTGGGCTCGGTCTGAGACTCATAGCTTTTTCCACATAAACTTGGAATTGAACAAGTAGATCACAATCTACAGTTTTCTCCATGGTGTCAAGTGCAGCCTAAGTTGCTTTGGTGTTTAACAGGATGCAAGTGACTTAATGGTCTTGCAATGAAGATCCCAGAGGAGATCCCCAGCAAAACGTAAGTGCATTTCGCCTTACAACCTCCTATCTGTCTTGGTGTTTGCATAAACAAGGTTAGCTTTCCACTTTTGAAGCCACAAACACAATTTGGAAAGGCAGGAGCAATTTTGTAGCTCTACATACATTGGAGAGAGAGAGAGCATGACCTTGAGAGCTGGAGGTTTATGTCACTTTACAAAAACAATATGGAAGGAATTGTTCTAAATGCAGTCCTTATCTTTATAGTTTTTAATAGCCACCCTTTATTGAGTGTTTACTAGGAGCCAAGAACTCTATTAGGCACTTTTTAAGCTTTTATGTAACAATAAAACACAGATACAGGAACTCACACATAATTATTATTAAAGCAGATACCATTTGAGCCACCACCCAAGTCAAAGAAGAAAACATTCCTAGCTACTTAGGCCTCTCCATATGCCCTGTCCTCCCTCCCTCCTAAAGTAAACACTGTCCTGATATTTATAGTAATCATTTCCTTGTGTTTCATGATGGTTTATCACTCGAGTGTGTATCCGGATGCACTACGGCTTAGTCATCAATTTTCCGGTTGATATGTAACTTCATTTTAATGAAGTCATCCCTTCCCCCAACCCCCACGGAGCTCTTTGCTCTTCCTTAAAATTTGTCTGTTGATGCACTTGAGCCACTTGCCTTACAGAGTTTGCCCCATGGTAGAGTTGATAATTGTGCCTGTTCTTCTCTTCTTTGTATTTCCTGAAAATGGAAGTGGACCCATTTTTGGGTGTTTTGTTTTTTTTTTGAAGTGTTTGGCAGGACTATAGGTAGTGTTCTGTTCTTTTATCAGGAGACACACTGATGCCTAATGCGTCAGTTCGTTATTTTATTGGAGCTTCCAAAATGGTAATATGCATGGTAATAATTATATCCATTATTTTTATCCATTTGCTTGAATAATTTTATTTAGAAGGAGATGCATCCTCTCATCTACAATTTGATTACTCAATCATGCAGTTCCCAAAAAGGGCAGGATCAGTGTTCTGTTTTCTTCTTTACCTAGTTCTCATGATAAGTTGGTTCCCAGTCATGCTCAGGAGGGGACAAACTGGGACTTAAACATACCTGATGGATTCCCATCAACTATCATTGCTATCCTTATCAAAGTTCAAATTTTTCTTTGGAGAGATAGAACTTTTTCAGGGTGGCCTTTTAATATTATCCTAGTATTATTTGATGGCTTCCATACTAGTTTGTCAAAATATTCCAAATGGTCTGGTACATTTTTCATTCCAGACACAGATTCATTTCTCCAAGAAGCACTGGTTTCCTTTAGGACCATAATCTGAGTATAAGTGATAATCATGGCTACTAGGGTTGCTAGAATTAACAAATAAAAATACAGGACACCCAGTTAAATTTCAACTTCAAATAAATGACATACATTTTAGTATAAGTATAACCCCAAAAGTCCACCGTAGACAACTTACACTAAAAATTTGTCCATTTATCTGGGATTCAAAATTAAATGGACACTTTGTGTTTTATTTGGCAGTTGATTGCAAGTAGGTTGGTCATTATTGCTAGACTGTGTTCGTCTAGGTGCTTGGAGAAACAGGTGTGGTTAGATATGCAAGAGGAAATGCCTATGGAGGAGCAAAGGGAGAGGCATTTAAAGGAGTAGAGAGCAGTCTCAGATAGTGATGCAGACTTCACCATTGTAAAGGGCAGAGGAGGGAAGAAGAGTTAGATAAGAGTTTCAAATTGATGAAGTTTAAGCATATAAGTGAGGTTCGGTGGGGTGAGGCGTGCAGCCGATGACCAAGAAAGAATTCTTGAGACATCTTTGGGGCAAGATGGTGGTTTCTTAAAACTCAATGACAGGACTGGTGGACAGAAAGATCTGCTGTTCTGGGGCTGTGAGGAGTGGCCCATTATATACTTGCAAGTTAGGAGGGGGTCAGGGATGGCATAAGTCTCTAAGAAATTTTGGAAGCAAGGTTTCCAGGACCTTGAGGGGCTAGCTGTTGTTGGGAAAAAGGTTATTCATTACCGGTAATAAAACCTTTGTCGTGAGACCCTTTAGATGCATATCAGTGGCCCATATGCTTGGGAATGATTGTCAGCATGTATCTTGGAAGGTTTAGAGATAAAGGAAGTTTCCAAAGGAATTGCTAAAGTAGACCTAACGGGATCCTGGTTGGGGATAGCGGTCTGTCAGGCTAGGATTACCCTTTGCCCTTAGCAAAGCCTAAAGGGGAGGTAGTTGAGTCCCTAGAGGAATGTCACTCTGTTTCAAGGTCTTATCAGTGGGTAAGAAAATTTAATAACTTTTTTTCTGCCTCTGTTCCCCACATCAAAATTATATTTTAAATCTCAGAGATACAAACATATAAGGGCTTCTGGGTGGCTTAGTCGGTTACGCATCTACTTGCTGCTCAAGTCAGGATCTCAGGGTCCTGGAATCCAGCCCCTTGTCTTAGGGCTCCCTGCTTAGCTGGGAGTCTGCCTCTCCCTCTTCTGCCCCTTCCCCTGCTTGTGCTTGCTCTCACTCTCTCTTAAATAAATAAATAACATCTTAAAAAAATACAAACATATATAAATATATAAAATCCCTGGCCCACATTTTATTTTTTTGACTATGTTATATATAACTTCATTTTTCCCCTGAAGATAAAATGTTGCTGGAGAAAAGTCTGATAATATAACATTAGTTACTCTTTAAGTTAAATGTTACTTATGTCTAAGTGCCCAAATATTTTTTCTTTTTTCTTTCTTTCTTTCTTTTTTTTTTTTAAGATCTCTTAATTTTACTTGGTGTTGGTTGTGCTCCGCTGATCTCAGGTATACTGTATGATTTTTCATCAGGATCATTCTTTTGAATTAAATTTCTTAGTATTTGTCCCCACCCCCACTCCCACCTTGCTTTGATTTGTTGTCCCGCTCAGAACTCTCCTAATCCATATGTTGGATCTTCTTTGCCATCTATAACATTTGTTGTATTCTCTTGAGTGTCTTTTTTCACGTGCTTTTGGCTAACATGTTTGTTTGTTTTTCCTTCCCTCCTTGGTTTCTCTTCGTATCATTTGTTGTGCTTATGCTCTGATATACCTCCTAGATTAGTTTCTATTTCTAATATGATATTTCTTTTATTTCTGATTCTTTGAGTACTATCTCCTGTTTATTTCTAATTTTTTCTAATTCTGATTAATTTATTCTCTCCTATATTGTGTACTTTGTTTTAAATGTTCTTTAGCTCATTTTGAAATAGTTATGTTGCAGTTTTGAAAAATTTTTGAGCATGACTTTTTTGGCAAGCTTTCTTTGTCAATAGCAGAAGTTGGCAAACTTCCTGTAAGGTGCAAGAGAGTAAATATTTTATACTTTGCAGGCCGTATGTTTTCTGTCACAAACACTTAAGACTGCCACTGTAGCATGAAAACAGTCTTAGGCATATGCAAATAAGTGAGTGTGACTGTGTTCCAAGAAAACTTTATTCATAAAGATGGGAAGAGGGCTAGGTTTGGCCTGTAGACTGTAATTTGCCAATCCCTTATCTGTAGAGCTATTATCCTTTTTATTTCTTCCAATAGCTTTGTTGTCAGGTGAAACCTTTCATGGGATTTGACCATGATAGTTTTCTGTTGATCATTTTTATGTGAATTTAGTTTTCCTGAACTTTAAATAGTTAAAAGTTCAGATTGGCTCTCTAACTTCAAAGAGACCTTTATTTTTTTGTTTTTATGTAGTATGTAAAAATACATGATGGCTTGTGATCTTAGATTGCCTGGGTCTGTTTACCTTTTGGCTGGATTTTCTCTTTATCTCTGTTATTTCTGTTCTGCTCAAATCTGATTCCACTTCCAATAGTTTTTCCTAGTATTGGGTTATATGTTGGGAAGAAGCCTGGCATGTCAGTTTTTTGTTTATTTGTTTTAATATTTTATTTTTTAAAAGATTTTTTAAAAATTTATTTGACAGAGACATAGAAAGGGAACACAAGTGGTGGGAGTGGGAGAGAGAAACAGGGTTCCCACTGAGCAGGGAGCCCTGCGTGGGGCTCCATCCCAGGACCCTGGGATCATGACCCCAGCCAAAGGCAGATGCTCAATGATTGAGCCACCCAGGCGCCCCTGGCATGTCAGTTTTAAGGGTTCATAGGATCTGTATTTCTCCAGCTACCTTAGATTTTGACATCAGCCTATTATGAACAGAGATTTTGTATAACTTGCAAGCAAACATATTAGTCATCCAGTTTTATGGACATTTTCAAGACATAAGAATCTTGAGTCAGACACAGAGAACTTTATTACCCATGGTACAGCAAATAGTATGAACATCAGCATATTTTTGTACACTCTTCTTGTCCCCAAGTCCCATGGAGATGAATGATTGGAACCAGATAGATACTTGCTTGTACAGAGGGTAGCAGTATAGAAGAAGCCAAAGAAACCCAAATCCTTTATAGTGGACAGTAGCGTGCCTTCTCTTGGTTTTTAGAAGGAGACATTATCCCTTTTATACTGGAGAGAAAGCATGCCTACTTCTTGCCATGGAGAGGAAACGATATTTATCTTGCAGGACTCTAAACAAACTTGTATTTTGCTCCAGAGGGAAACACTACTCCCCTTTCCAGGATAATTTCTATACAGATATTCTTCAAATGATATTCTAGAACAAAAGACTATTTCTTGGTAATAAGACTCGGAGATCTGTGAGAGCTCAAGGGGAAATCTCCCAACAGGGTCCCTTTTACTCACTGTGGGAATGCACAGAAATCTTCTAGTTCTATTGGATGTTCTTAAATTGATCCACTGTGCTTTCTAGTGACTATCTGTTGACAATTTTGGGGTTTTCTTAATGTTTTGGGATTATCAAGTTGGTCATTTGTTCCACAACTTTCCTTTGTTTTGTCCTATTAGATACCATAGACATTCAAGCTGTGTGGTTTTTGGTATTTAGAAATTTGGAGAGATATCTTGCTATCTAGATTTGTTGTAAATGTTGTGCTTTTGGTTTTGATACCTAGTTTTCTATTTAGCCTAAACCCATGCTGGCATCACTGCAGTTCATCTTCTCAAAATAATCCTGTCTTTTAAAGAAAGTGTGACTAGCCTGATTTTACTTTCTCTAAAGTACTCATTTCCAACATCAACTTTACTATGCTGTAATATGATTATACTCGAAGATCCTACTGAGCTTCTTAGTGATAGTTGCCTCTCTTTCCCTCCCCACACTACGTGGTACTGAGCTGTTCTGTTACTTTAAGTGGAAGGTCCAATTCTTTTTTCTTTTTTTCTCTAAGATTATATATTTTCCTTTCTTGGTATTGTGTATCCCATCTAATGACAATTCCTCTCACCCTATTTTAAAAATATGGTCCGGGGGCTAGTAGATTAGATAAATAAATTTGCTTAAAATGTACGTAGAGAATGCAAGGCAAAAATAATTATGTACTAACATTGGGCATAATCCTGGAAGATTCTATTGAACTTGTAATAATTTTTGGCATTATATAGGCAGACTATAGAAATTTAAGCTATATTTAAAATAAAACATTAATTAAACACTTGATTAATCCAGTTAAATATTTTACTCAGTATAGCTCCTCCTTTCTCAAGGAGTATAATATTTTACATTAGGGGGCAAAGAATACATTAGGAGTGACAGTGACAATATAGCTGTTATCTCCAGATTCATTTTGTCCTTTGAGTTCACAGCATTGGAGGCTTAGTATTTTATAACAAGTGGTTATAAAGTCTGCTCATTAGTGTGGAAAATTCCAAATTTATCTGGCTTTTACTTAATGTTTTGCAATCAAGCAATAGCTTGTGGGCCTTTACTCATACCCAGCATCAAGATCATATAATTTCTACAAGTCATAATAAAGGTGAACAATAGACAATAGAGAGAAAAAATATTTCCCTTGGGTGACCCTGTTCAATAAATGAATACAAAACAAAACAAGTGCATGAAGGTTTCTGACAGAGCTTAATATTCAGGGGGGAGGAGAAGAATTTTTCTTAAAGTACATGTATATCCTCCAAGATCTCTACTTAAGCAAGAAGACTGATATAGACCCTTACCCACAACCCCAGCTGACCGTAAGTCCCCAAGTGTCGTTCTCCCCAAGAATGTACTGTTTGGGAGGAAAAGAGAAGTTATTTGTGATAATTAGAATGCTGCACAAACCAGTCCAGAAAACAGCATAAACTTTGTGGTGACTTTTACACTGTGAGAACACTGAATGAAGAAAATCTCTGTGAGCTTGAGTTAGGGGGTGATGGGAGCAGAGTTGGGTCCCAACAGATGAGTCACATTTGGGAAGATGGAAGAAGGAGTGGACGGCTTCTCCACAGGTGGTAATAGTGGACCATGGAAGAGAGCTTCTCATCCATCTGTGAGGCAACTTTGATGTCCTATCAATTGGATTAAACACTTATATAAACACTGTTGGTTCAGTAAAATAGCTAATTAAAGGGCATTTCTATAGTCATTGATTTGTATAAACTGTTCTATCTGTTATAGATTCTCTATACCTCCTCCACTGGTGCTTGCAATCAACTATAAAGTGCAAAAAATTATAAAATATTACAAGAAAATGTAGGCCTAATATTGATTGAAAACATCAAATATAAATCACCTAGAGATAAATAAGAAAGTTAAAATTTGGACTATGCTTTCTAAAATTTTATGAATACATAGAATATAGCTAATGGCAGGAGCAACATGTAGGATCTAACCAATAGGAATTACAGTTTTTCTAGTCTTCATGTGAGAGCATGAGTAAAAATCTAAAAGGCTTAATATACTCTCCTATCTCTAACCACTTCAGAATGCATTCTCCTGGCTTTTTTTTCTCTTTTTCTCCTTCTGCTTCTCTTTAATCTCTTTCTCCTCTTTCTCTGATTTGAATGAAATTATGACTTTAGTAAATATTAGATGTATAAGATAGTTATTCTCCCAAAATGATATTGGTGGATGAGAGATAGGAGAATATAAGAGTGTAAGAAGTCATCTATACTGGTAGCAAACAACCCATCTAGGCTAATAGGTTAAACAGTGTTCAGTAATGAGAGATGTATCTTAATGTGCCTCATTTCAATAGAGGTCACATCCCAAGATGTCCTGAAACTATATTTGTATAATCTAAACAGATGACTCCGTGTGGTAAAAGGACTAGCTGTGAATCCAAGGACTTGGCCTCAATATTTTTTTTTTTTTTTTTTAAGATGGTAGAAGAATACTTCTGAGTGTTAGAGAGTCAATTAGTGGAAAAAATACCAGGGGCCCTTTAATGTCAGTGGATGTTCTGGAGCTGGTTCACCTCTATCCTAGACTATCTCTTGTTTCCAAAAGGAGAGTTCATGGGGAGTCTGAATCTAGTACTAATTCCTTAAGAATAAATTGATCATGGCAAAATCTTTACAAAAGATGGAAATTCTCCCTTCCTTTCCCTCCAGAAATTATTCAAGATTTCACAGTAGCATTTTCTTTCTCAACTCATGAAAGATTTCCCTGAATGAGCAATGTGCTTTGTGCTGTTGTGGGAATTACATGAGGGAAAAAAATCAGTTGACTATTATGAAATCTGAGTGTAAGAGACATCTCAGTAATAATGTATTTTCCAAGGACAAAAATAAAGAGGTGTTTTAAATCATTAGAATATTTAGTCTTAGTCATGAAAACGAGAAATACCAAGTTCAGGGAAATTTATTCATCAAAGGCCAACTTACTACCTGAAAAGAGAAAATGTTTATGTCTGTGTTTCTAAATACTCTTCCACATCTGACAACCTTTCTGTCATTTGCAGACAGAATCTGATTTGGAAAACCTTACTTTATTTCTAAAGAAATGTGAAAATCAGACAAAAAAAATGACTACTAAATCAGCCAAAAAAGGTCTTTTTAAATTTTTTTTTACTATACAAACATAACTAATTCATTAAATAATTACTCTTAAAAAAATCAAACACAGAACCCTCGTCAAGCATCTAGTGGGTAAAAACAAGGACAACAGGTAAATTTCACACATTCTCCAGTTGTTTGCTGTTGATGCAGCTACATATATGGAGCGAAAACATTACACAGAAAAATCATATGCATTGTTTTCCTGCCTTAATACCATTATATATATATATATCTTAGAAGAGCTGTTTGGTTAAAGAAGATGGGAGGTGTGTTACTATAACAACTAAGCAGACTCTATAGCCCCGGGTCTCTGTGTGAGTGAGCAGTTTGTCAATATCTTCAGGTCTCCAGTGAGCAACAAGAATGGCTCTCAGGATAGTGCAACTCTGTCTGCTTCCACCAGAGATCATAATTGGGCTATGAATTTTTACAACAGGAAAGTCTTCCTGTCCTGGAGACTCACAAAAAGTTTAGTTAAATTAATGCCACGAGAATGTCTGAACAGTATGAGTAGTGTACCCAGTTATCACTTAACTATGCAGTGCCTTTCCTTCTTTTTCTTCTTTTTTTATTTGTTCTTTTTAAAATAATTTTTTGAGATAGTTTACTAGTTAGAGCTTCTAAAATACAGTTTGTTTCTGAGGATTGCTCAACATACTGGTTTTCTGCCCAATAACATGATGTGTACTTTGGGAAATTCAAGAAGCCGGTTGAGGTGAGTAGAGGTGATTGATCAATCGAAAGCAAATGATAGCAGAAGATGTGAACTAAAGTTATTTCTTGATCTGTGAAAAGCTAATTGGACACATTTCAGGCCAGGTCTCTGAAGGCACAGCTCATGAACTCTGTCTTCCTGATGCTGTGCTCATTAAGGACACTCAATAGAGGACTGGCTAATGCTAAGGAAATCCCCATCAAGGTGGCCTTTATATGACACTGCAGAATTACCTCTGGAGGAGAGAGGGAAAGGTAAGGAGAGACTCCAGGGCACTAGCTGCTTACACAGTTCTATTTACCTTATCTGATTTATCTGAAACTGGAGGATTTATCTCTTAAAGGCTACCCTGCTCTCAGACTCTCAAGGGGCTTTTCTCTTTCTCTAATATATCAGAGTTTAGCTAGGCCTTGTTACTGATGGTTGTTAAAGTAAATTTGGGATTTGGGGGTCCTGGGTCTTCTATTTGATATGGAAGACTGAATACAGCATGCATGACTTAAATATTTCTGGAACATCCTGTTTGCCACTTATGCTTAAACATTTTCATGATTATCTTGAATAAATTTAATTATTATCTAACTTTTATCAGCAGTCCTCAGTTATTCATGTCAATAATTCTAGGTAAAATGAAATGTACTGAATTGGCATTTCTCTTTAAAAGAATCAAATATCAGTGAAAGACATTGTAGATGTTCACAGTATTTTGTGCAAGAAAATTTTTGAGGGACTTTGGAAATTCCTGTAGTATGTTGAGGATCCCACACAGTGGGTTATATCTGCATGGGAACCTGAAACTAGGATTTGAGTCAAGGAAAAATTTCAGAAGGAAGTGATAAAGTCTAAATCCTGGAAATCCTAGAAATCTTCCTGAATATGTTGCAAAGGTAAGAAATTTATAACCTAAAATAGAGGGAATTCTGGGCAATCTCTCTAGGTCTTTTGCAGTTATGAGAAACTCCATTCCATAAAAACTAGGAAAACCTCTTTTCCCATTGTATCAGTATTTTAAGTTTAATGGTTGTCCATGACTTAGTTTATCAAACATATGAGGAATGGTTGTCCATGAGTTAGTTCATCAAACATATGAGGAAAAGTACTCAAAAAATATTCTGTTAATTTTTACAACATTCTTTAAATCTTTAATTTTCAGAAATAATCACTGTAGGGAGATACTCAAGTTTCTGAATTTTAAAAGTATTATCAAGGAAAGAATTGTTACTATGGATTTATGTATAACTAGAGAGTGTGGGGGAAGTTTGGTGGATATTAATTCTGTCACTTCATGAAGAATCCTTATCTATTGAATTTTTGTATTTTTCTAAGCACCTGACTCCCACTAAAATCTGAACATGTGTAAGTAATTTATTATTTCAGATGATAGTCTTTTGATTCACAAAATTAAGATTTAATTATAGAATTTTAGAGAAGAAAAGGATCTTCTTGGTCATCTAATCTAAAATGTTTAGTTTTACCTCATAAGGAAGCAGAGGCGGAGCTAAGTGACTTCATTCTTGCCCATACCTCCATGAGGTGATGGAGCTAAGGCAGGAGCCCATTCTGCTGACATGTAGGCTGGCACATGTCCTCTTGTCCACACAGCACTAGGGTTATATCTACTCAAATAGATTATTTTGCAGATGTTTGATTACAAATTTTTTTTTTTTTAAATAACAACTTATCAGAAGTTATAGACAGCTGAGCTGCAGACATTCTCTCTTGGAATGTAAGGTATTCCTTATTTTTTCTTCTTGGACATTAGCATTTTTCTTCAATAAGAAATGAAGTAGAAAATCCTACATTGTAATTCCAGTGCACCACATTTCAAAAAATAGTGTTTAAGTTGTAAGTTACATGTGGTTAAGTTTTAATTAATGTCCTTAACTTAGACCCCAACAGATATAAAATAATGCTTTCAGCTCAGACAAAATAACCCATGCAAAAAGATGGACTCAAATCAAAGACACTTTCCTTTAAAAAAAGATACATATATACATTATACATGAAATGTATACAACTTACATCTTTGTAACCACAAAGTGGAGTTTAAAAAGAATACTGAGAAAGCATGTGAGTTGGACAGTTGACTTCAGTCAAATAGGCTGAGAATAATTCCCTCATCTATGCATGTCCTATGTCAACAGAAATCTCTGCACATAAACTTTCAAGTCAAATCAGTTGTCCAAAATGGAAACACATTCAAAGGATCATTCAAAGGATGAATGTACTAAAATGATAAACAGAAGAGCAAAATACAAGGACAGAAGCATTTTTGGAATAATGTAGACCCCTTTCTCCCTGGGAGGGGGGGGAATGGGGAATATAGAGATTTCCATGTTTACCAGATAAAGTACTCAGTAGCTATTATGCCCATGTTTCATTTTTTAAAAGATTTATTTATTTTATTGGGGGAGAGGCACAAGCACCCAGTGGGCCAGACAGCAGTGGGGGTTGGGGAAAGAGGGGCAGTAGGAGAAAGAGAATCTGAAGCAGACTTCCCACTGAGCCTGGATGGACTAGGGCTTGATCTCTGGACCCTGAGATCTTGACTTAAGCTGAAATCAAGAGTCCCACACTTAAGGACTGAACCACCCAGGCACACCCTCCCGCCATGTTTCATTTTGAAAATTTGCTTTATATTTTTACAAATAGTGAAGTTATTCCTCTCAACTTACTTCTGTTAGACCAACACACTGTTAGAAGTCACTCAATATCACTGGACCTCTTATTTTTGAAAAAATAAGCTTTCATCACCTAAATCATACCTTCCTGAAGAAAAAACTCATATTTTTATTTTCTAATCTAATCAAATCTAGAGATCACTGGTTTTGTTGTTGTTTTTTTTTAAATCTATTTTAAAGGAACTGTTGTCACAATATTTAGGAAAAATGTGAGGATTCACTAATAGGCAGGAGCACAATTCCTAATATCCTAAGATAGCCTGTCTCTAGGAAGTGCATAGTTCATGGACTGAGTAATTCAGACAAGGGTGGGGGAGCCAGGCTTAGCCAATAAAAGCATACTCCAAGCTACTGGCCACCATATGCTCAGTCCCTTGCCACTGGAACATAGTCACAATGCTGGGGCTGAGTGTAGGAACATCTGGATATTTAACTCCCTCCAACCTTTTCTCTGGTAAGCAATCTCCAAACACCTGTGCCTGAGACTGGGGACTGCTTGTTTGCCCATCTGCTTTGGGTAGGCCCTTTCTAGCAACAGGGAAAAGTAGTAATGTTTCTAGATGAAACCGGTGGACTTTGTGTTATACCTACTCACAGGAATTCACCTTCCCAAGAGTTAAATTGACTCTTTGATTCCTATCCCCCAGTACCCACAGTATCAGGTACACTCCTTGTAGGCAGGGAGTTTAAGTTTGTCTAGGTATTTTAATCTCTTTTCCTTACAATCCCTCCAAACAGTGTGTTTGACACATGGTAGGTGCTCAGAAAACTTTGAAGGGGAGAGGTTTGTGTTAAGCCAAGGGAAGGTTGGAGAAGGAATTTAAAATTTGAAGACTTTTATCTGAGTGTTCTAGAAAAAAAGGGGGGGGGGAGGTAGTAGAATATCATTAGTTATTATTGTTTGTAATCTACCTTTCAGAATTACACTAGCAGCTGGCGGGGGCGGGGGGGGGGGGGGCGGGATCCAGGCTGGAGGCTAAAGGATAAGGCTGTCCATTGCCACAAATCGAGAAACACAGAGCCTCGGGCCATAACCTGGAACCACCACTTGGGTCCTGGCAAGTGTTGGCAACCCCAGTGGGGCTGTGGGCCCTTAGACCCCAGCTAACCCCGGTCTTCTCCGAGCGCTGGAGCATGCCCAGTGGCAGCGATAGAGCCACCGAGGGCCTTGCACCGGCGCGCTCCGCTTCTCCGGGTTTTAGCAGGAGCTCGCGGGGGGCGGGGGTTGGGGGGTGAGGGGGCCAGCAGAGCCCAGCAGCCTTGGCCGCGCGTGTGAGGAGCTCGCGACGCGCAGGGCTCTCTCCCGCGTTGCGGTTGCTTGGGAGATGCTGGAGCGCGGCGCCCGGCTGCTCCACCTGGCGCACTGAGCTCGGCGCGGGGAGCCCCCGGGGGCGGGCGGGGGGCGCCGACTGCGGTAGAATGCTAGCCGGGCTCCTCCGGCGCTGTGAGACGTCGCTCGAGCGCGGTCAGGTGCCTCTCTCTGCTCCACTAACTTGCCACTTGGTCGTGTTAGATCTCCGAGGCTCTCTACGCTTTGGGGTGGTGGGGGGCGGGGGGAGTGGGGAGTTCGAGGGTCTGCGGTAGCCGAAGGAGGGATCTTGCAAGGGGGAGCCTGCTTGGTGCCTCTCTTCTTCTCCTCCCTGTCGCTCCCCTCCCCCCACCCCGTCGCTGCCGCTTTCCCTTCTGCCAATTCGGAGAGCGTCGGGCTCCTGTGACATGCGATCGCTGCCAAGTGACAGTCCCCGAGTCTGAAGTGCCCGCGAGGAAGTGAGCGCCAACGCGGGCCGCCGGCGATGACAGCCATGAAGCAGGAGCAGCAGCCCACCCCGGGGGCCAGGGCAAGCCAGGCGCAGCCGGCGGACCAGGTGAGAGTTGGCAGCTGCGGCCAGGCCCTCCCGGGAAGGGTGGCTCCAGTCTTTGCTTCCCACGCCTCCCTCTCCCCACCCTCCCCTCCGCCCCAGTTCCAGGCTCTCCTCCGCTGATCCAAGGACTCCGCAGGAAGTTAGAGCATCCGAGCGCGCTCTGGGGCCGGGCGAGAGGATGCGCACGGTGGAGAGCCGCGGGGAAGGGGGGAGAGAGGTAAAGGCTGGGGTTGCCCCGGGAGCCCTGGCGGGCGGGCCACCGAGGAAGGGAGAGGCGGCCAGGGCCACAGAGTTGGGGCCTCTTGGCTGAAATTAACGCATGTTGGAGGAAATACTGCGCTCCTGGAGGCGTCCACTTGCAGGGTTAGAGCCGGTCTAAACGCAGCTGAAACGAGCGAGCGCTGGCCAAAGCTACCCCACTAAGGAAAATGACCTTTAGGCCGGCAGAGTTTTTCCTTTCTTTTTTCTTTTGAGGAGACTGGGACGGGGCGAGGTGGGGGGCGCTAAAAGAGGGAATGAGGTGTACCCTGCGTCTGTGGTCTGCTGAGTCGAGCGGAGCTTGGGAGTAAAAAGGCATTATTATGGGAAGCTGGCAAGGTACTGGCTTTAGTGATTTGTTGGGGCCAGATGTGTTGTGTCTGCAGAGATGGGGTGCCCTGTACTGGCTGAGGGTTATTTCTGTACCTTTTCCGTCTTTCCGCACCGGCCATCCCCTTTTTTGTTTTGCTGTTTCGAGATTTGTAGCATAACCATACCGTGGATCTTCATCTCGTCTCTGTCCCTGGATTGGGGGTGACTCGGGAGTTCGGTGTTGCTTTTTCCCAAAGTTGTAGGGGTCGGGAGCGCTGAAGTGCCCTGGCATAGAGAAGGGGGGCTGTGAGGAGGAGGCTGCAGGTGTTGTCATGTTTTCATCAGTCAGGGACTCTGAGCCGAGAGGGCAACAGTTAGGTCAGTGGATAACTACGGAGGCACCCGA
The DNA here is from genome assembly GCF_902655055.1 of Lutra lutra. NCBI lineage: Eukaryota > Metazoa > Chordata > Mammalia > Carnivora > Mustelidae > Lutra > Lutra lutra. The sequence goes on from NC_062280.1 coordinate 101,095,720, forward strand.
GTACCCTTGGCCCCCGGAGTGCACTGTTGAAGGCCGCCCAGTGCGATTCGGTCAGAGACTCTCCTAGCTCTTTGCTAGAAGTGGGGTGAAGGTTCCGGTAGCAGCTCCGCTTTTCACATAGTCTAAGCACTGAGGAGCAAGTGAAGAGAAGCTGTCCAAATCGCCTGAGTGGTGATGAGGCGGAGGAGGACATGCCAGGGCTGCTGTTATTAATATTCTAGTCTTGGTCATCTCTCCTGGCTTGTGGTCTCTCTCTTCTCCTCTTCTCTTTGCTCCTCATTTCCCTCACATATGTTTCACACAGGTGGTGAGGATTGCTCAATGCCTTAAAGCTCCCTCTCCATTTACTGGAGTGGATGTTGCAGTTTTTACAAAGCAGGTTGTTTTCTTCAACTAGTCGCTTTACTCCCTACCCAGAGATACATATGAAAATACTACAACATTTATGCGGTCTTATGTGTCCCTTTCCCTTGCATCTTTTTCCTCTGCTCCCTCCAACACACACCACAAGGTAGCAACTGGTTAGCAGATTATAAAAATAATTTTAGGAGAGGAGCATGGATTTAACATCCTCTTTCAAGCTGACAGCGCTTAAATTTCATTAACAAGCCGCCGAGCCTCTCTACTGCTCTTGGAATGCTGCTTCCAATAAGAATGATTAGTCAGGTGAGAGTCCCCACATGAAATCTTTGCTCACTACCCTGTGACACCAGCTGGTTACTTGAGGTGCTGCAAACTGCTCAGTACCAGTGGAGGTGGGGAGGCAGAAGCAGAGCAGAGCACACAGAAACTGAAAATACATATGTAAACAGTGGACAAGCCGCCTATGCACAGTAAAGCCTTTTGTCAGGACTAATCGGGTACTTAAAATTCATCTGAAGAGAGAGAGTCAAGCTTGAATCCTTTTTTCTTGTGAGCTTGCATTTTGGTTTATGGCCACTTCAGATATTCAGGGAGTGGCCATTTGCAGAACTCTTGTTTTAATTGAGTTTTTAAAGTGACTTTCTGAACATTTACATGATTTTAAAATGTCAATGGTATGCATATTATGCTAAAATTAAAATGAAAGAGATTGATTTTGCTAGGGGAAGGAAAGCAGAGTGAAATATGCGTGGCAGCATCCCATTGAAGATTTTCCAAGCACTCCTAGAAAATACCTTTTATTTAGCATGTTCTTTGTCTGAAGCTTGACCTATGAAATGATGACCAGATAATGTGGATGATTGCTGTGATTGCTTAAACTACTTGTTCTAAGAGTACTAAGTTTTGATTAACAGAATTATGTATTGTGGTCTGATGCTGTGATTGTCATACAACTCTCATGTGGTACTTGTTATAATACCCCCCAAATAGACATGAATGATATTTCTGCTTGCTATATTTCTTAAAAAAAAAAAAAAAAAAGATTCACAACTTTAAATAAAAATATAGCTTTATGAAGTCCTACTTGATAGTTAAATAGGGGGCATAGTCCAGCTAATCACTTAACTGTGTATTGATTTTGAGTGATTTAAGCTTTACAAATGTTGCCAAAAAAGTCTTTGGCTTTTCATAGTAGAATTTTTTATGAAATCTCAAAAACACCTTGTCCTGAGGCCATCAGCACCTATTTCCACCTACAGCACAGTGGAAGACTGTGGTCTTTCCTTTGGGTGAGATGGTTATGGATCCTGTGGTTTGGTTGTTGTTAGGTTCCTTTAGCGAGCTTGACCCCTCTATTTCTTTCATCTGTGACTGTCCTCTGGGATTTGGTGCCAGGACGAGTCACTTCTTACCCAGAGAGAATCGGCAATGGGAATAGCAGGGACTGTGTACTTTTATTAACATTCTGAATCATTGGAAATATTTTTTTATCATTTTAGTAGTCTTTCTTTCAAAGCTTCAATGATTAAATGTTTATGAAAGTTATTTTTGTTGTTTTCATAATGCTCCACATTTACAAAGTATCTAGATAGATAAATTGATATGGGTAGATACAGTCATTCTGAATATGATCAAAATCCCACTTTACATTGAGGGATCTAAAATCTTGAGTGACAAGTTGCAACTTACTGTTTTTAAAAATCACTTCTGAATGCTTGCCATGTGCAGAGTACTGTCTTCTGGACTGATTAACATTCATTAAATGCATTTTTCTACTTGGTCCTCAAAGAAACTTTCCAAGTTAAGTCGTGTGGTTATTCCCATTTTAGAAATGAGAATACAGAGGCTTAAAGAAGCTGATCAAACTTGTCTTCATAAGTGGTGGAGATAGGACTTAACCCCAGTCTGTAATACCTTAAATAAAATATGGTCATTGAAGAGCCCAACCTTCTAACTTCTACCCAGTTATAGTTCAACACATTGTTACTAGCATAATGAAAAATAATTGCCAGTATTCTGTGTGTACAGATTTACTGTGAATATAAAACAATGAATTTGCTTAAAGCTTCGATTATAAATGTAAATAATAGCTCTTGAAAATTTTGAAGTTAACTTAATATCTCTTCCATTGATGGAAATAATATAAAAAGAACCAGGTAGGTCTTGAGAAGTACATAGGAACTTTACAAAAAGAAAAAAAATCTTGGTAATGATGGGACTTTCAAGGTTTCTTAAATGAGTTCATTTTTAATACTTAGACCTGGTTTAGAGTTTGCCCACGTTGCCACCAGGTGGCACCCTTCTGCTGAATCCAATGGGTAAAAATATTTCCTAAAATGTTTGGTGGTCCTCTCAGCTCCAAAAAACTGAACCAAAACAAACTAAAACACAAAACAACAACAGCAAAAAACAAAAACAAAACAAACAAACAAAAAACCCAAACAAAACAAAAAACTAAGCAAACAAAAGAAAAGCCATAACCCTACTTTTTGAAGTATGACTATAAAATATACTTTTATAAGCAACAATTTGGCAGCAGAAACATCATTAGTTACGCATTTCTCTCTAAAAAACACATTCTGGTAGAAAACCAATCTCTCATGGTTCAGTATGCAGCAGTCTCTCGATGAAATAATTCATGGTCAAAACTGCAATTAAATATGTAATATGCAAAATGCCTTTTGTGAAATATGTATTGTACTTTTCACTTTTAGATAATATTAACCCAAAATGTTACCATACAGAAATTAGGATTCAGTCTTTCTTCCATGTTTCCTTGACAAAAATAAAAAGATGTCATAATTTGGTCTATAAACTATTGTTTTTAACACAGAACTTCAAAAGTAGCTTTTAGAAATCCTATTGAAAATAACTTAATAGACCTTTTATTATTCTTTATTGAATATAACGTATATACTGTCTAATTGATGGGAAAGTTTGTGATTTGGTTTACAAAGGATAATTTAGATTGGATAAAGGCATTATGTAGAAGTCTTTTTGACTTAGGAGGTATTATGCATTTTCTACTATCCTTTCTTATTACATAATGTGTATCTTATAACATGTATATATGATGTTTTATCTACTGAGTTTAGAACATACCACAAAGCATCCTTACTTGTAAGCTTCTACTCTCTGTTTATTTCAGGAACTGAGCAAATTGCACATTTAAGAAAAATTAAACTATATAAAAACAAAGAAAATTGTATTATTAAATATTAATGCTGCATTATCTTATGAAGTGCATTACATTAGAAACAAAACACTGAAACCAAATTTCACCCAGCCTGAGTAAAGAAGAAAGCTATTTTAAAATTTTGGTTCATTGAATCATTTATGATTACATAAAGTTACTATTATCTGTGGGTTATGCCCTGGAAACCACAGATTCAAGTTCATATCCCAGCTCCACCAGTCATCACTGCTTTCTTGGGCAGGATAACTTATTTTCTACATTTCATTTGTGAATGGAGATGACTACAGATCCTTTACATGTTTGTTGTAAGAATTAAATGAAATAATATATGAAGGCTTTTGAATAAAGCCTGTCTCATAGTGTGCTCTCATTCCCTAGGCTGAGAATAGGCACCTACAAAAAGGTGGGGGGAGGCTTACTGAGCCACCTGCAACTGGTATATTATTTTAACATTTTACGAAAATACTGCACTGTTCAGTACACATTTGTATGATTATATATAAAGTTGCATACGCACGTACATATTAATAATATATATTCTTTGGTTTAGATGTCAGGGCTGATTTGGCAAACATGCAAACTTCAAAATACTCTATTAGGTCTCTTATAGTCAAAGCACACGTCTTTACCATTCCTACCTCTGTAAGGGGCCAAACTGGAAGTAAGCATTGGCTAATTCTCACAAACGGGTGAATTAGCCACAGAATATGTTGCATTGTGTTCAGTGCAATCCACTTCCTAAGGTAATGAGCATAGAGAAAGGGGGTATTTGAAATCCTCTTTAATATTTGAATTAGTATTTCATACTTGGTATTCCAAGTACAAAACTGCCTCCGTATAGTTTCATACTTGCTGAGTGACTTTACATGTGTTGTAATCAGGTTCACGTTTCACCACCACATTATACAGTAGCCCCCCCACCCCCATTCATTGTTGGCTTTCCCTGATATCAGGTCCCCACTGTCAGCTGAGATCCCAGAAAGACATGATCCTCTGTCGGAGGTAGTGTCAGAAGGTCACTAGGGTAGCCTCGCACTCAGTCCCCCATCACGCACCTCACGTCCTTTCCTCACTCAGGCATTTTGTCTTCTCACATTGTTCCCATCATCGTCAGAGGGTGAGCACAGTATCATGAAAAGAGAGCTCACATTCACTTATAAGTTTCATTACAGTATAGTAGTTCTATTTTGTTAGTTATTTTTGTGAATCTCAGACTGTGCCTCATTTACAAACTGAACTTCATCACAGTTATGTATATATAGGAAAAAACACAGGATTCGAGAGTGTCAGAGGTTTCAGGCATCCACTGGGGGTCTTGGAATATATCCCTCGTGGATGAGGAGGGATGACTAATGAGGGCATAACCTGAGGCATGCATCAACTAGGAAAGTTGGACGCTTATCCCATCTGAAGACCTCTAAAAGGTCCCCAGAAGGGGCAAACAAAATAGTGGCTTTCTCCAAGGCTTTTAAACTGTACACTCCACCCCCCCCCCACCTCGCCATTAATTCTTCTCATTTATTATGTATTAACTAAAAGGAATGCTTGTTACTTCTAGTATGATAAAGTGGAAGGTAGGTTTAGTGGGGAGGATGGGGTTGCTGAAGAGTGAGCTCTTCTCTTACGGATTCATTTTTGGTGAGCTGTCCTGAATCCTCAGGGTTTCAGACATACTTTATGTAATGGTAAATATAACACTCACCACTAGGCTAAACACAGAAAATTTGCTTTTATCTGAAACTGATAAAATATTTTACTTTGAACTGTCCCGTTCAGTAATTGATGTTAACAGTACCCCTTATAATGTCTTCCATATAATAAAAAATTATTTTCATTTTCTTTTCAAGGTTGGCATGCCAGTTAATTTAAAAGTGTCTGAAACATTAGTAATCTTTTAAATCAACTTTCAGATAATATGCTAATCCCATTAGCCAGAATAGTATATTCCACAGTGTTTTTGGAATTGCCAAGTGATATTCAAATTTAATTATATTTTGGGGAGAGGCAACATGATGTAGGATTGGGAAGAGAGTCAGAACAGATTTCATATTGAATCTTTCTTCTACCATTCACTACGCAATCTAGGGCAAACAAATCCCTCTAAAATCATTCTTTCATCTTTAAAGGAAGAAGATGGGGAGAATGTTGTAAGAGTTAGAGACAGTCTGTGTGAATGGACTTGCATAACATCTGGCTGAAGATAGAATTCAGTATTTTTATTCTTGTTGCTACTGTGTTTCTAGAGTATCTGAGAAGATTTTTTCATGTTTTTGAAAGGCAGTTTTCCATTTTCCATTTCCATAATGAAATGCTGAAAAAAAATATATATGTATATAGACGTATATATACGTCTATATACGTATATATGGGTGTGTATACATAACAAACATACACCACACATATATACATATACACAGTTATGATCTAAATATATGGGGTATCTTATTTTAAAATTTAATAAAATTTTATTTTATTTTTAAAGATTTTATTTATCTGACAGACACAGCGAGAGAGGGAACACAAGCAGGGGGAGTGGGAGAGGGAGAAGCAGTCTTTCCGCTGAACAGGGAGCCTGATGTGGGGATCAGTCCCAGGACCCTCGGATCATGACCTGAGCCAAAGGCAGGTGCTTAAGGACTGAGCCACCTGGGTGCCCCAATATATGCGGTATTTTAGAGTTGGATTATTATAGAGCATTAGGAGGAAAACAACTGATAAAAATCTGACTGATTTTTCTATTTTTAGGTGATAACTTGTTTTCCTGAAAGACTTAAGATCTTCTTTGAAATGTTCGTGGTTTAATATTCTCTTTCTGGAAGTTTGGTTTCAAGAAGGGACTGACTTAGAAATTCTTTGCTTATAGGAGCTGACGATATGTTGAGTTGAAATTTGAAAAGAGTTAGTTGAGTGCATAATCAAAACTGACTCTATGTCTGAGAGAGCCAAGCCAAGCTGTATATTCTCCAGCCAAGTTGAATATTATCTGACTTTCATATTATCGCGATTTATCATACTTACTGATTTTCTGAGGTCAGTACAAAAGCTTGCATATCAGGTTACAAGGTAGCAAATGAAAAAAGTGAGGGAAAAAGGTATTTTTATTATCTTTATTCTCACCCCTTTTTTGAGATCTAAATGAAGATTCAATTTCTTACACCATCTGAAAGCCTCTTATCTGAAAACAATATGACAAACCCGAATTTTATAATTGAAAACTTGAATGGCAGGCTCTCCTGCGATTTATTTTCAAATAATGGACCAGAGAGACCACTTGAAGTTGGGTTAGCTGTTAGGTCTTTCCTGTTATTGGTACTTGGGTTTGCTTTTGGCAAAAGGAATCAAGTAAGTGAAAATTGTTGATATTCTTCCTTCCTTTAATCACATCTTACCTCCAGGAAGGGTTTTAATATGAGCTAATGAATGCAAGACATGGCATTTTTTTTTCATTTCACATGTTTTGAAACAAGTACCAGAAACTCTTTTTTTTTTTCTATGACCTTTTAAATCAATGTCTCACAAAGTTGCACACTGATTTTTCTACACACCGAATCAAAGATTAGGAGTCAAGACACCTTCTGAGTAGAGGTCAGAAATATATCTTTTCAAGAGGAGCAAAATAATATTCATGAATTTCTCAGATGTAGAATTAGGTAATGTTTGGGTAGATTAGTATATAATTTACATTTCCTCGTGGGTGAGTTTAATGACTAGATTGTCTATCTACTCCACTAACTTTTAGGCATTTTTAAGGGAAAAGACTGTACATTTTACTGTTTGTTTCTTTTCTAGAGTACCACGAAGGGATTGTGAGAGAATTAATTCCTTTCCTCTGATCCTAGGAACTATATGTGTTTCACTTTTTGGCAGTCATACTGGCAGGGGTAAGTGGGTATGAACTAAACCTGGAGTTGATATGAAAGAGGTCCACCTTGTTCCCATTTATGGAGGATGCTTCTCATCGTTCTGAAATGAGGTTTACCCAACATTAGTGCCACAGTGGCATCACAGGTCGTTTCTTGTGCATCCGCCATCCCTTACACACGTCTCTTTGCTTGCAGAGTCAGTGTGTCTCATGTTCCAGGAGGGTCCTTTTGATTGCCCTGTCTCCACTTGCACTTGTGCCATGTCCAAATCCAAATCCATTTCCTTCCACCTCTACATTTCTGAGATTGGTCTCTGGCCAGGATTGAGTCCCTGATGTCTGAACTACTGTGATGTCCCCAGTGGCCTTGCCTTTCCAGACTCTTCCTTGAAATGGCCATCGAGTCATAAACGCTGATGGCATTTTGAGAAAGTATTCTGATCGCTGCATCTTATGTCTTTGCTTTCAGATCAGGAGATAGCCAATGGGGAGACGAAGTGTCTTGTCTCAGGTCACACAGTTGGTTAGAATCAAGAGGCAGTACCTGATTCTGGGCCTCTTCACTTATGGCCATTTGCTGTGTATCCTGCTGCCAGATTCAGCTGTTGCTATAGCACCTTTGTGGGTGCATTGGTGACACACCTGCCTGTTGACACATAACAGCAGAGTAACCTAAAAAAAATATCGTCCTTGAGACTTTTGAATCTGTAGCCAAAACTCACTTGACATTACTTGGTTTCTCCTTGGTTCTAGGCTAGTGGTCCTTAGACTTCTAGTACCAGGCCACACAACTTCAGAGAACCCTGTATGTATCTTCTCCAACTTGCCATGACAAGAAGTCTCCTCAGTGCCATAAAGCCATTTTGAAAGTAAACCGAGAGCCATTGTTCGAAAGACACGCCAGCACCTTCCATCGTACATGCAGACGTTGGTATTCTTAAACTCTTCCCTTCAGCATGAATGATCTCCCATTGATCTCTGCCCTCAGCATTTGAAATTACAATTCTGTAGTGAACTGACCAGTGACTGGATGACTCCTTTCTGAAGGAGGGGGTGTACTTAGGAACTCTGGAAAGCATGTAAGTGAATTATGGTGCTTCTTTGAGAAGTTAATAGAAATTACAGGCTTCTGATTCACTAGGTTTCTTGGAAGGTAAGGCTATTTCTAGAAGCTGTGATAATTTTGTCAGAGTACTGAGATCCAATACGAGACCTGAGAAACTTCTATATGCAAAATAAATAAGGATTTTTGAGGGACACAATTTTTTATAGTGGAAAGAACTAGGGCTTTCTCTTCATTTAGCCTCAGATTAAATTCTATTTACTACTTTGAACAGTTACCCAGTCTGTCTCTGAAATTAATATTTCACCTGGAAATGGGATGATGGTTACATTGTGGAAGTGTTCTGATGATTAGCAGTGAGATAGGTTCTTTATCCAGGAGGTGCTGAAAAATGGCAGTGTGTATTTATTTATTTGCTCTTTTTTTATCAATATGTATTGGGCTATTATACCAACAGAGGCAACATGATGGGAAATCAAGCTACACTGGATGGTGAGATTCCTAGATGTTGGGAATATCAGCTTTAAAGCTCATTTCTCCATTAATTCAACCAAAATTCGGAGCATATTAAACCCCTAGTTTTGTTGATATGGGTATTACATAGAAGCATCCTGGCTCCAGAGCTAACGTGGATTAGGGGTTATTATTATTTTTTTTAAGATTTTTATTTATTTGATGGATAGAGATCACAAGTAGGCAGAGAGGCAGGCAGAGAGAGGGGGAAGCAGGCTCCCTGCTGAGCAGAGAGCCCGATGTGGGGCTCGATTCCAGGACCCTGAGATCATGACCTGAGCTGAAGGCAGAGGCTTAACCCACTGAGCCACCCAGAAACCCTGGATCAGGGGTTAATTAAGTAAATATATGGCATCCATTTTTATATTACTTACAAGTACAGGAAAATCAACAGAGTTTGCATTTTGAAGATGGAGAATTGAATATGCACTTGCTTTGCCTGAAAAATTTTATTTTTCTTTCCCTATCCCATGGCTGAATTCTCTTCTCATGTTTATAATGCATTCCGCATTTGGAGCGCTGCTTCATTCCTACTCAGAGCTGTAGTCCTCCGGCTGTAACAGCGAATCCAAAAAAACTAATATAGAATCACAGATGGTGCAAATATTTGAAAATAGGTAAATACAATCTAGGATTAGCTGCTTGGGCTCAGAAATGTCAGCTTGGTATTGCTTATTGGTCACATAAGGCAGTTTTAGTTAAGGGAAGACCCAGGACAAAAGCATCATAATATAAAATTGCTGGTTTGGAGCTATGCAACATAACAAACCCATAATTGTTATATAAACTAAAATGAGTCACTCTGTAACAAGGAAAGGTGTTTCAGAGAGGTCACAAAGTATCAAGAGGTTATAAAGGGGATAAAAAATTAAGCAGTTACCATATCATGGAACTGCTGTATGGTACCATCTGCTGACTTCCATTTAAAGCCAATTTTTAAAGAGAAAATATCCATTCTTATGGATATGCTGTAGGTAGGCACGTATTAAATGACCCAAGTGTGAGAACTAACAGTCAGATTGCCAGCATCAAATCCATAGATGGTGCTTATTAGTTGTATGTGCTGTGTGTCCCTACTTCTGACTGAGAGTTTGAAGTAATGCTATGTCATTTTTCTTCAGTTTTGCCCTTTTTATTTTTATTTTAAAAAAGATTTATTTATTTGAGAGAAAGAGTGTGTGAGAGAACATGAGAAGGGAGAAGGTCAGAGGGAGAAGCAGATTCCCCATGGAGCTGGGAGCCTGACGTGGGACTCGATCCTGGGGCTCCAGGATCGTGACCCCAGCAGAAGGCAGTCACTTAACCAACTGAGCCACCCAGGTGCCCCAGTTTTGCCCTTTTTAGAGACACAGTTCTTTTTAAAGGATCTTAGAACCAACCATGAAGATTAAGTCACCTCATTTGCTGATAAGACATGAGGAATGATAAAGACTGACTTCAGGGTCATGCTAGTGATGAATTTGGTAGATTGGAAGTCAGAACTTTTCTCTCCGAGGCTGGGAGTTGGTAGGAGACTCACTCAATCATTAGGATCATAGAAATCATTTTTGGTTGAATGTATTGATATCAGATGAAGAAAAAGTGGATGAGAATTAAACTGAGAGGTTTCCAGTTGGTCTTAAAGTTTTTTTTTTAAAGATTTTATTTATTTATTTGACAGAGAGAGAGATCACAAGTAGACAGAGAGGCAGGCAGAGAGAGGGGAAGGGAAGCAGGCTCCCTGCTGAGCAGAGAGCCCGAGGCGGGACTCGATCCCAGGACCCTGAGATCATGACCTGAGCCGAAGGCAGCGGCTTAACCCACTGAGCCACCCAGGCGCCCAAGTTTTTTTTTTTTTTTTTAATTTAACTTTTTTCCAGGCAGTGGGGATAATAAAATTAGATCTATTATATAGATTGTATCTGGAAGCATCAAGGAACAGGTAGTCACATGTGTAATGGTTGGATGAAACCTAAATTTTCTGCCATTTCTCATTTCTCAGAAGTGGCAGAGCATAGGAAGGTCTGGTGCAGAGCATATGTGAAGGTCTGCAGAATACAGCACTGATCCCTCTCAAAGTACATGTTCACAAGGAAAAAAATCCTGTCTCTCATCTAAATATATAGAGAACATACAGTGAAAATGTATAGTGAACACTTATTAATAAAGGAACCACGAAAATCATAAAGCTCGTTCAAAGAGCATTTCAAGCAAAGAGATTTATATATATAGGAAAGGAATGATGTACAGTGTTTGCAAAATTTGATGTACAACTGGTTAATATCTGACAGCATTTAAATAATAACTTTTGTGGTTATCTCTAGCAGACTGAAGTGTTTTTTCAACTTCTCTATCTTCTACAATTAATGTTTAAGTTTAGATTGTGGACTTATGGCAAAAGTAAATGGTAAGTGTAAGAAAGGTGTATATTTCTAAGATTGTATAATGCTTGTGTGGGCTGATTAGATAATGACAGCCTGACATTGAAAAGATGGACATGTAGTTGTATTTAAGTTTTATTTCCAAGTTCTCAATAATTTTCTTAACATCCCCTAACTCACAAAAATGGTGCCATCTGGGATGTCAGAGCCAGCTTCTTAGGTAATTTTATCAAAGCTTTCTATGAGCCCTGTGGAGCTTCAGGTGTCAAGTCTGATTCACCTACAGTGAGGTCCTGGAATGCGGCCAGTCAGTCAATACTGTCAGGTTCACCCCAACAAATTGGTCCAGGTGTTTTTGAGGAATGGAAGAGAACAACTTGGTAATTTCAAATAGCTGTTTGAGGGAAAGATGAAGTAGAATAATTGCACACAAGGCAGTGAAAAGCCATTCCTGAAGATTTAGAAAATAAGGTTTAGATCGAGTTGCGTGGTGGTAGTTGTCCCTAGAAGATGGCTGCTTTCAGAGCTGCCCTTGGGAGGAAGATACCATACCTAACCACACAGTCTGATTTAAGACACACGTTTTAAGTTTTTCTTCCCTTGATAATCACTTTCTTTATCACCGGTCAAGAAGTAGCTTCTTCTCATCCATCTGCATATATTTGAAATTCTACCATGGCTTTATTTGTTCCTTTGATGGTGACCAAGGGGTGGTAGCAATTTATGTGTGACTTGAATGTATTTGTCTCTTTGTTATTGCTTAGTATGAGAATGGACGGGGGCCATAGAAAATGAAGGCCTTACATATATGAGGGAGTAGGGACAGGAAAAAAGAAACATAGAAATGGGTCTGGAAGTCTCAAGAAAGAATCATGACTTACACATGAAGCAAGCTACTCCTAACTGGCCCTCTGTTTTCTAATCTGAGTTTAAAAAAAAAAGAAAAGGTGTTTGAATGAATATTTGTGTCCTGTGTGCAAAGGGGTTTGTGAATGTGGAGTTTAAACAGTCTTATAGAGTTATTAAAACTTGTTTTCTTTAAGTATCTTTTACTATCTACGGAAAACTTTTAGATCAGCCTTGTCCAATAAGTACATTCCGGAATGATAAAGATGTTCCATATATGTGCTTTCCAGTGTGGTGCTCATCAGCCACATGTGGTTACTGAACACTTGAATTATGGGCAGTGTCACTAAACTACTCAATTCCAATTTCATTTGGTTTTAATTAATCCAAATTTAAATGGCCATATGTGACTGGTAGCTTCTGTATTATTTCTACACCTTCGTTTTTCAAACTTTAGCATGCATAGAAGTCCTTGGAGATGATGATAGCAGATTCCAACCCAAGGAATCTGGAATGAGGTCCAAGATTCTGCATTTACATCATGATGCTTTCTCTGTGGACCATCCTCTAAGCAAGGCTGTATTTCTCAACAGCAAGGATTCTTGCTTAAATTTTACTTTATGACTTTACTTAGGTTCACACCTGCCATAGAAGATAAGTCTGGAAGCCTGTAACAAAATTATAAGGCATAGCTTTAGAAATATAAAAGGAAAATAGTTTTAGAGATGAAATGATTGGCATTTTTACTATAATTGAAAGCTAAAATTTTGAACACATAGTATTCCTGTTTGTCATGCAAAGGTTAGGTGCCTATATCCCATCTAAACCTCACCATAAACTCCATGTAATAGATACAACTTTTATTCCAGTTTTGGAAATGAGAAGCTAAGAATCACATTATATTAATTATCAATTGCTTTCCTCTATTGAAGGTAAATGATTTATTTGATATTTACATGATACTAAATGATTTATATTAAATAATTTGTTATGTGTGGCTGATCAGTAAATCATAATTTGATTCTCTTCCATAGATAACAGTAGTAATAGACTGGTAGTTAATAATCCTCATCAGAACCCTGTGCAATTTAGTATTGTTTCCTTACTTTAAAGATGAGCAAACTGTGGGATAGAGAAAGTAATTTGACTAAGGTCCCCTGATCTCTAAGTGGCAGAACAAGATTTTGAACCCTGGCTATTTGTCCACACTCTCTTGTGTTCTACTTGACAATTTTTAGGGTGTTTAGTGAGTATCTCTTGTGTGTTAGGCACTGTGTTAAGAATATGGCTCCTGTCTTCTCTATGTTCAATGGCAAATGGAGTTTACTTTGAAAATTTTAACTGTGCATAATTTCATGTTTATCCATAGTATTTTAAAACAGAAAAAAACACTTCCATGTGTGCACATGTGTATAAACTTCACAATTTAGGGAAGCTTAAAATTGTCTTCCTTGTTACTTTGCAATAACCTTGGGCAACAAATTGGCTTCATCATTTTAATGAGTGAAAAGATGAATGCTTTGGCCTTGGTTATTCAGTAACCGAGGTGTAATATCTAAGCCTTATTTTTCAGAACAACGTTGTCTGTCTTTTTGTTTAATCCAGTAACAAATGTTAACCAAGTCTATTTCTGTATTTCCTGATTTTTAATAAAGCACAGTCTTCATTAACTTCTAAATAATGTATTCACATGGTTCAGACTTCAGATATCATACAAATAAACACAGTGGAATGTTTCCCTCCTGGAGTTGTTCTCCAGCAACTCAATTTCTTATTCACTCATTCTCCTAATAGATCACTACTACTATTATTTTCAGTTTTTCCTTTGTTCAGGAGAAATTTTCACATATACAGGCTAATCCCACTTTTTCTCCATCTCCATCTCCATTTTCATTTTTATTTTTTAAAGATTTTATTTATTTATTTCACAGAGAGAGAAAGATCACAAGCAGGCAGAGAGACAAGCAGAGAGAGAGGGGGGAAGCAGGCTCCCCGCCAAGCAGAGAGCCCAATGCGGGGCTGGATCCCAGGACCCCGAGATCATGACCTGAGCCGAAGTCAGAGGCTTAACCTACTGAGCCACCCAGGTGCCCCTCCCTTTTTAGAAAAGGCCATATACACATTTATTTTAAAGTGTATAGCATTTTTAGGTTTATTTTTTTAATTTTTTTTTTAAGATTTTATTTACTTATTTGACAGACGAGTAGGTAGAGAGACAGGCAGAGATAGAGAGAGGAGGAAGGAAGCAGGCTCCCCGCTGAGCAGAGAGCCCGATGTGGGGCTCGATCCCAGGACCCTGGAATCATGACCGGAGCCGAAGGCAGGGGCTTTAACCCACTGAGCCACCCGGGCGCCCCTAGGTTTATTTTTCTATAAAAACCTGAACATTATCAAGATAGACCCTCTAACTGTTCTCTTCACTGATGAATTTTCCACCTTTATTCATGATGAATTCGATCTGTGTCTCATAATTGATAACTAGTCTTAGTATATACATTTGCATGCCAGTTATTTTATCTCTCTATCCCTCAGTTTTCTCATCTTTAAAATAAGAAAACAAACAAAAAAAAATTAAAAAAATAAAACTGGTCTAACTTGCAGAGTTTTGATGAGGATTATTCCATTAACTATCAGTTTGAGTATTACTACTATTATCTATGGAAGAGAATCAAATTAGGATTTGTTGATCAGCCACACCCAGCAAATTATTCAACATAATTTAAATCATTATCATGTAAATATCTAATAAATCATTTAACGTTAATAAAGGAAACCAACTGATGGTTATTATGGTATGTATGATTGTGACCAAAAAGATACTTTCTCCATTTATTAGTTGTTCTGCCATGGGCATCTCTTCTCTGAACCTCAGCTCCTCGTTTATAAGACTGAAGTAAAAGTATTCAATTTGAAAAGAAAAAATTATTCAGTTCTTTAGCATTCACTTCACTGCTGTAAAATTGTGTGTGTGTGTGTGTGTGTGTATTTGTATACTTTTATATAACATTGGTCTCTATATGAGATTCTTTTATATCTTAAAAAGAGGTTAGCTTCCTTTGTATCCTGTGCATTAGACTCAGGAATAAGTGCCAGCCTTTGCGGTCTAAAAATTTAGAGATAAGTGGTGAGCATTTCCCAGACTTCTAAAGACAGAGCTATACTCTATGCCTTATTCATGTTAAGGAAATGAGACCATATTTAGAAATTTTAATGTAGAATTTTAAAAGCATCCCGTGTTTTCTTTAAAAATAAGGAAGATTTTGTGTTAGTAGAAGAATGAATGGGATCATGAAGCCAAATGTCTAAGGGGCAGGACCCAGCATTGTGAAAATATGGTTTCTTGTAATTTTGTCAAGGGACCTAGAGACTTTTAATAAGCAATGATGAGTATGTCTTGTGCTTGCATTTTCTTATATCCTTTGGGATTAACCTAATTTGGGAAATGGGAAGCACCGCCTTAGGGAGCATACTACACTTATTTATATCTCTTATTTGGCCTGGAAAGGCTCTACATTGCTTTCATTCACAATTATTTATTCTCCTAGTGCTAAGAGGAAGGAAAATAACAGTAGTTGAGGAAGAGATGAAAGGCTTTGGCCTTTGCAGAATCCTTTTTTTATTTTCAAAGAAAAATTACTTCAATAAATTAGAAATTCATGAATTTTTATGTTCTTACTACCTCATGTAATGAAGAAGCTGAGAACCATTTCAAACTCAGAAAATTGATTTCGTCAAAATACTCCCATTCTTTCCACGAAGTAGTACTGAAAATTATTAATAAGCACACCAGGAAGAAAAATGGTAGTAATGAAATGTTTTATTAGTCCTTTAAGGATGACCGAGCCATCCAAGACTTCAGCTACTTTCAAAGGAAGAATTTTTAGTTAGACTGTTCTTAACAATGGGAACGACAGGTTTATTTTTCTTATTTCTTTTAAGATTCTGTAAAGATTACAGAGCTATTTAAAACCAAATAACTTCTTTTCTCTGAAAATTTTTAAAGGAAAATCAATTTTTTACAATATACCTGCTGCATTATGGTAGGACATACTTGGTAGCTACTAATCTTTAAATACTAAGAAAAAGCATTTAGTTCCTGTTGGCTATGGAAAGTCAAACTACGGAATGGAAGGTGGTTCTTAGAGTTTGGATAAGGCATTAACCCTAGGTGTCCTAACTGAGATATTAGAAGAATGGGGACACAGTTTATCGAGGTACTTTGATAGAAACCAAGCGGGGCTTTTATATATTTTTTTAATCCTTTAAATGACCCAGACAAAAAATGGTGTATGAAACAATGCCAGAAAGATTGATTTCATGTTGTAAAAGCTGAATGAATATGACTTACACTAAACCTTAATAGGTTACTACTAATCACATATTCATGCATAAGGATTGGGTGGTGGTACCATTCGATTTTTATCTCGAGGAATCCGTTCTCCTGTGCATTTTAATCCAACGTCTCTTAGTTTGGGACTATTGCTTTTCCAGATGAACCTGGAAACCTTAGGTTAGATAGCATAAGTATGGTGAAACAGAGCTGATTGTAGGGAAGTCAGGGACCCTTTGGCCCAGGGATGTTAGTTTGTTCCATGACACAGCAAACCTTCTGTTTCCCCAGACTGTCCCAAGTCTCATGACTTACCTGTTGGGTAAATTATTAAATTGAAAATATATGTATGTGTGTGTGTGTGTGTGTGTGTGTGTGTATAAAATTTAACTTTATAATTCTGCAATAGAAATATGTGTTTGTATATAGAGACTCAGGATTATGCTCCAGGAAAACTCTTCCAAATTAGTATGAAGGGGATGTTTTGCCTATTCACCTTGATATCTATGGACTTTAGTGTTTATATTGGAAGGTCTCCAATATATGACCAGGCACTCCTGGTCATAGTAAACAACCAACCGACCTCCCTCCCTCCCTTCCTTCCTTCCTTCCTTCCTTCCGTAAAGAGACAAGAGGAAATAAAGAAGTGAATAAAAATCACTTTCTTCCTCCTGAAAATGTGCATCACTTAACAAAAACACCTCACCTTTATTTTGATTTGTGAATATAGAAAATTTAAAAGCCACTTTCCAGCATGAAACTGCTTTATGCTAAGACCTCACGAGGCACATCTGTTTCTTTTATCCTAGACCTTGAAAAACAATTTTCAGACAAACAGTTTTGCTGCAAAAATTCTTCAAATGAGCAGCTTTCATTGTCTTTAAAAAGTTGCAGAAAAAAGTCTGGTGAATTGTGCTAACCTGACGGTGTTCTGAGAGCATCTCAGGTATAATTCTGTTTTGATTATCTATTGCTTCCTAGCCCATTACCCCATCACTTGGTGGCTTAAACAACTACTATTTCACTTTGTCAGGGTGATGTTGGTCGGAAATTCAGGCTGGGTTTAGTGGCAGCTCTCCTGTTCCATGTGGTGCCGTTAACTCAGCTGAATTCAGCTAGTAGCTAGGCTAAGCTGAAAGGCAGCGAAGGCTTCATTCATGTCTGGCACTTTGGCGCTGCTTAACATGGCCTTTGTCGCCCTCCACACAGTTAACTTGGACTTCTTCACATCATGAGTCTTAGGGCCTTTTAACCAGGTAGTTGTCTTTCAAAAGGGAACACCCCCAAGCAGTGAACGCAGGGATTGCAGATCTCTTAGGGAGTAACTGCAGACATTACAGACCTTCTCTTCTGCCACACTTTTTTTTACTGGCAAAAGCCAGACCACAGGGTCGACCCAAAGACAAAATGGAAAATCAGCACCTCGTGTCCATTAGAGATGCATAAATAATTTGCAGGCATTTCATCTACCGCAGACTAGCAAAGAACAGCCAAACAGCAGACCTATATTTGGATATAAATATTCACTATATGAGCAGGTGGAGAATTTAAGGGTGTTTAAATGATGAAAATATTTTAAGGATAAAAGTGGTGCCATGGCATTAGTACTGCACTAGGTCATAATCTGTCAATGTATGCCCCTTAGAATGTGAAGGCAAGTTATAATTGATAGAGAGCAGTCCTTCAAAGGCAATGGGTCTTCAAGTCTGAGGATTCATATATTCATTGTAAAATAGAAATATATATAAAACATTCACCTTTATCTAGGTTACTCATGAAGTATATTTATTTGGGAATAAATTTAATATACTGCTTGGTTGAAAATATGGTATGTTCTAAATAAACTTTTAACTTCAGGGAAATTATGACCATCTAGAGTAATTTGGTGCCGTAAAGTAAAACATATATCCAGACTTCTGAGAAGGTATATATTATAAAGGAAGGGACAATATTGTGCACAGGAGTTGGTTATTATGGCTATAAAGGTACTTTGATTCTGAGATATAATTACTTTAATGAATTCTGCCACTGAAATATTTTATGTTGTCACATTTATGCTGGAAGAAGCAGCTAAGCTGGGCTTGGTATGTTACAAAGGTTTCACATTAAGTCAGATTTTTTAGAAGGGGAGAATAAGATCTGGGGAAAAACAACAACAAGAACAATAACAAGAACGACAAAACTTGGGGATTTCAGGAATGCAATAGAATTCTCTGTGGAGTATCTTTTTAAATTGTTCCTGTTCCTCCTTACACAATAAAAGTGCATGAAAACTAACCTGTTCTCAATGGTTTGACATTTTAAAAATGGATTCTACGGCCCAGTATAGATACTTTTGTTTATGGTGTATGCCCTTCTTTACGATAAACGTCCCCTTTATTTACCCCTTGCATCACGTGAAACTTACTTAATTTTAAGTAAGGAAGAAGATGGGAAGGCCCTCTCAGAAGATCCCCATGTAACCTGAGTTGATGGGAATATCCTTTCCTGTGTTTCCCACTTCTCCATTCTGGCTCGTCTGCTTGGAATACTGCTTCATCCCTCCATCTTTCTTTATTTTCAGGGGACATGGGAATGTAGAAACCAAGATGTCCCAGCTGGTCAACTTGACCACCTGAGAAGATCAGCTTGTACCACTTCAAGTACAGGCTGCTGCAAGTCCTTTTAGGAAAGTGAAATATTTTAAAGTCCAAACACACCCACACATATCAACTAAGGAAAAAAAATAATAACTTACTTGAAGATTTGTCTTGGTCTGATAATGTAAGACCTGCATAACTAGTTGCGACCACATTTTAACCTACTCTCTCTTACTTGAAGCAGAAAATAACATAGAGGAAAATACTATGATGTCATTCTACCCCAAAATGTCACAAAAGAATTGTCTCTCATTTCTTAGATATGGGTTCTTCCTTTTAATGCTCTGAATTCTATGGGGAGAAAAATATCCTATTCTTCCAAATTGATTCTGACTTGTGGTCTTTGGGAAACAAGCTATGTCTAGCATTTTAAGTGTTCCTATCATGGTGGTTTGGACTCCAGCCACAATTCCATAGAACCTTTTTCTCAGCTCCACCATACTTTGAAATTGCTTGTTTACTGGTCTGTCTCCAAAAGGCTGCATTTCTTAAAGACTATGACTAGGTTTCCTTAATTCTGTATCATCAATGAGGAGGTTTCAAAAATATTTGTCAGTATGTGTTTGTAGTAGCAGTGCTTTGAAGAAAAAGGAGTCTGGCATTTAGGAAAGGGGCACATGGCAATCTTTATGAGGCTGGCTAGTATTTACAATAGTTCCCAATCTGTGGATCAAGGGTATTAGGCAAAGTGGGCTGGTGAAGCCTGGGTGAACTCATTGTGACAGGTGGAATGAATATTTAGTCTTTTGTTATATAATCTCATAGAGAAAATCTAGAATGAGTTGATGCACAACAAAACAACAAGAGCTTCAAAAACTAGATCAAAAGGGTTTTAAAGAAACTTAGAAGAGCGTACAGGGGAGAAACAGAACCCAGAGATATTAGGCTGGGAGGGATGTGTGCCCCATGTGAGCCTCCAGAGGTCTCTACAGAAATAATGCCAGTTGGAGAAGTCCTGTGGGACCAGGCATTGGGCAGGGCAAGCCAAACTGACAGGGAAGCATATTGCAACAGGAGTTTTTTTTTTTTTTTTTTTTTTTAAAGATTTTATTTATTTATTTGTCAGAGAGAGAGAGGGAGAGAGAGCAAGCACAGGCAGACAGAATGGCAGGCAGAGGCAGAGGGAGAAGCAGGCTCCCTGATGAGCAAGGAGCCCGATGTGGGACTCGATCCCAGGACGCTGGGATCATGACCTGAGCCGAAGGCAGCTGCTTAACCAACTGAGCCACCCAGGTGTCCCGCAACAGGAGTTTTAACTTCAAATCCAATCAATGTCTTTGGACTTGAGGCCCACACAAGGTGAGGGAATAGACTACTCAATGACTTTTCTGCCAAGCAATGGCAAGAAACTCTGTAAAACCGAGTAAGAAGTTTGATGGCCACAAAGGTAGGACCTATCCTAAGGGACATCATGGGTCAAAAAGGAAACAGTACTTAAACCTGTGTCCTGTCATCTGATGATGTAAGATTCAGTTATTATTTTTTTTTACCATAATATATTTTATTACATAGAAGTCTTGTGCTGCCTAATTGAGGAATAAGGACACCTGTGCTGACTCTGCCAACTTGCATTGGTAGGGTAGAAGAAGAGGAAATTTGAAAAAGAAGGAAGAGAGAGAAGTTGTGGGAACATCTGTAGGTGATGCATGGGAAGTCGGATTTCCTCTGTTTCTTAGAATTTTGCAAGGTGACAGTAGGCGCAACCAGGGACATGACAAGAGTAACATTCTCTTTGGAGGCTGCCCTTGAGGCATGTTTCCATTTATCACAACCACACACAAGTCCTATATGGGAGAACTGTAACAGGCAACACCAAGCCAGCTATAATTAATGGCCCAGGCCAATATTGGTCTTTGAAGTACTTGGATATTTATAGAAGTTAGATAAGAATAGCAGCTATTTATCTCGTCATCCAACACACTTTCAAACATTTGTATAAGAGATAGATATCCTAATGTAAACATTTGCCGCCTCACTTATTGTTGGAATGTCTGAATTGTGACAGGGGACAGCAGATTGCCTTAAGTAATTGCAATACAATAGAAAAATCCAGTAGGAGCTAGTGTTATCCCAAGTAATATTTTCTGCCAAACATTAAGAAAAAAGAGGAACGTTTTTTAGTAATGCATAATGTAAAAGTCAAAGAGGATACGGACGACCTTAATGGATACTTTATTGCCAAGTTTCACCATTGCTTGAGAAAAATTAAATTTTATAGGTAGTCTTTTGTTGTGTTTATTGAATAATGAAAGACATTACAGTAGAAAAATGGCATTGCTTGATTTTATTTTTAGAATTAGAATAGGTCCATAAAATAAGGTAGATCACCATAGGATTGTAACTTTTTGAGTTCTCTCTTTTTTTAAAAAAGATTTTATTTATTTATTAGAGCATGCACATACACGCATGTGCACACAAGCAAATAAGTGGGGGGAGGGGCCCAGATAGAGGCAGAGAATCTCATACTCCGCTCTGAGCACAGAGCTGGATCCAGGGCTCAATTGAGGGTCCGGAGATCATGAGCTGAGTCAAAACCAAGTGTTGGATCCATAAGCCACCCAGGTACCCCGTCTTTTTTTAAATTTTTTTAAGATTTTATTTTTAAGTAATCTCTACACCCAACATGGGGCTTGAACTCACAACCCTGAGATCAAGAGTAGCAGGCTCCACTACCTGAGCTAGGCTGGTCCCCCAAGTTCTTGCTCTTGTAAATGCTATGACATTGTTTAAAAAATACGATATGCTTAGCAGATTAACTGGCTTGTTTCAAGGGTTTGCTTTTAAAAATAGGGAGGGGTTTTTTTTCTTCTTTTTTTCTTTTTTTTTAACTTTTCAATTATACACAATCAGTGAATTACAGGAGTCTCTGACCTGTTTGAAGAACTTTGGAGGCTGAACTACATTGTATTAATGAAGGAGAAGTTAAAGTCAGGGATTTCAATTTTTAACATCCATTAACATATATTTAGACATTTCAACAGAGAAATAAATGTAGTGACAAAAGTTTTAAAGTATCGTGGAAGAGTCTGTTCTAAAAAAAGACCTCATGAAATATTAACTGTTTTACCAAGCTCATTATGCAGAAAAATTACTAGAGAACTAAAAAAATGATGTATTTGAAAAAAAAAATGAGAAGTATGTAAAATTTCTGGTTGATGAGAGATATTTTAACTTTATCTCAGTTTATACCAAAGCTTGTTAATTTCTGTAGAAAATTGCATTAAGAATGTATGGTAATGTTAGATTACAATTAAACAAATCGAGAGGAAAATAACATAAATACAGATATTTAATGTTATCTAATTGGGCATGGACGTGGCTCTAATTCAGTGTAGTAGGAACTCTGGGAAGCTAATTTTAACAAGAGGATATAATCTGGACAATATTACATGTGTAGGTCACTATACTTGTAATTACGATAATTATAAACCTGTTAGTATAGATAATAATGCAAGTGTATTCTGGAGTTCTTCAGGAATTATACTCACTTTCCTGGTGAAAAATACTCAAATTATTTTCAAGAATAAAGCTGACTACAGTATAACAGCAACTCACCACCACCTTTACCTCACTATAAATATACCTAGTATTATTATAAACTTAACAAATGTATTAATTGGTTGAATTTTGTATTTTTTAAAAGATTTTATTTATTTATTTGACAGAGAGAGATCACAAGTAGGCAGAGAGGCAGGCAGAGAGAGAGAGGGAGAAGCAGGTTCCCTGCGGAGCAGAGAGCCCGATGCGGGGCTTGATCCCAGGACCTTGAGATCACGACCTGAGCCAAAGGCAGAGGCTTAACCCACTGACCCATCCAGGCATCCCTGAATTTTTAAAGTCTATTGTATTAACTTACTTATTTCTAACTCTTGAAATTAAATAGAAATTTTCTCTTATTTCTTCCCCTATTCTCTATCTCTCACCTCTCAGGGATTCCTCTGTTTTTATTATCTTATTCATTCTTTTTGTTCGCTCTGTTGGCTTTATTTAGTTGTAAACTCATTTTTTTTTTAAAGATTTTATTATTTACTAGAGAGATCAAAAGCGTGAACACAAACAAGGGGTAGGAGGGAGGCAGAGTGAGAAGCAGACTCTCTGCTGAGCAGGGATTGTGATGTGGGGTTCACTTCCAGGACCCTGGGATCATGACCTAAGCCAAAGGCAGATGCTTAACTGACTATGCCACCCAGGCACCCCTGTGAACTCATTTTTATGTGGATACTTTTTTCTTTGTAGAGAGAATAAAGGTGTATTTTATATGCTTATGACAACAAACATTTACAAAATTAACCTTATGCACCAGGAACTGGGTTAATTGATGGATACAGAGTTTTAAAGAAGACATGATACAGCTCTCAGAACTTAAAGTGGAATAAAGGCAGATGTAGACCAACACAGTAGTTTGGTAATTGAGATAAAAGCGCAATAAATGCTATAGGTTCCTTGTAAGAGCTTTGCTTATTAGCTCATCCTTGGTGGTGGTGTTGGAATCAAAGAAGTCTTCTCAGAGGAGGTGACCTTTGAATTGACACTTGAAACTTGATCAGGAGATAGGACAAAGAATGGAGGGGGATGGTGGTCATTTCAAGAAGTAGGTAGCGTCATGCACAAATTGTTTAGATCCCAAACACTTGGTAATTATGGGGGAATTACAAGCAAATTTATATGACTGTCATATAATATTCAAAGAAATGGTATGTGATGAGGCTAGAGGAGCTACCTCCCAGAAATCATTGTCTTGGTAGGATATTCAGAGCAGTGTGGACTTTAGAAGATGAGGAGCTTAGGGGAGGGCTTTAAACAGATGACTGACATAGTCAATTCTAGATGTTTCATTCTGGCAGCAGTATGTAGGATGGGCTTAGAGTAGTAATATAACTAGGGTAGAGAGTCTAGCCAATGACTGCCAACAAAATTTAGATGAGCTAATAAAGCACCGGACTAACCTGATTATAAGGAAAGAACAGAAGTCAAGAATTGGAAAATACAGTTTCAATTCATCAGGACTTGAGAATCGAGTAGAATGATGGATCATCAAGGCGGGGTATTTGAGTAAGAACTAACTACTCTGAGGGAGTAGTACAAGTCCACAATGCCTTCAGGGTTTTTGCTCTGTGGACTTAGGGAGGTGATGTGAAGACTCTTCAAATATATGGAGAGAAACAAATCTAGGACAAGTTAGTTTCTGTTATGTGATGTTTGAGCTACTTATGGTCATTATTGGGCTGAGACTAAATCTTGAAGGAGATATAAGACATAAATTTGGGAAACAACAGTATATAAATATGTATGTACCTGTGTGTGAATGTATGTGTGTATACACACACACACACACACTATATATATATATATATATATATATAGAGAGAGAGAGAGAGAGAGAGAGAGAGAGACTATGAAAGTAGATGGACTTCTTTAGGTTTAGTATATATAATGGGTATGTGGTAGTCAAAGCCATACAGGACAAAATCTAAAAGGCAGGTGGAAGAACAGAAGTCTGTGAGGCCGCCAACATCTGATGGCCAGAGCAGTAGGAGGGAAATCAAGATAAGGACATCATGGAATCCAAGGAATTGTGAGATTTTGATGACAAGAGAAGAATTTCAATGTTAGAGGCAGCAGAGAGGTCTGGAATTGGAAGTCAATGCATTTTGTAGCATTTCAGGAAGCAGCAGTGAAAATGCAGTGGGTTGAAGCATGAGAAAGAGCAGATGGAAAGTAAAATTTCAGGAGTTTTGCTGAGCATGGAAGGAGAAAGACTAATAGGCATGGAATTAAGATTTTATGTTTTTGAATCTTGTCCTTTTTTTTTAATCTTCTATTATCTGTGTGATTTCTCTTATTTTTTAGAATAGAGAACTGAAAAGTGTTTATAGTCTTCAGACTAAGACTAGAGATATGGGAGAAAGGGGGATAATTAAAGAAGCAGGGTCTTGGGGGAACATCAGGTAACTGGATTTTTTTGTGTAAAGAGTTTGGACAAAGATCTAGATATTACATGAAGGTTGTTGAATTTTCATTGAATTTCCACTGAAAGGAAGCATGACTCAAGTAATTTTGAGCCAACTGAAATTTATTAAGAAAACAGAAGGTCCTTTATGGTCTCTACAAAAAATTCATAGATAGGTCATAAAATACAGGAAACTCAAAGTTCCGTACTAGAAAATGGGTACAACAACAGAAATGCAAATGCTTCCTAGCTATACATAAAGATGCTTATATTCTCTCATAAAAAAGAAACACAAATTTAAACTCTACTCACTCCCGGTGATCACTTTTTGGATTGGCAAAAATTGAAAAAAATAATTGGTAATATATTTTGTTGACAAGATTGTGGAAGTTGCTGATAGATATGCAAAAAGGTACAACTTTATATGGAGAGGAATTAGGCAGTATTTAGTAAAATTGTGTACACTTTTGTGTTTTGACTCAGCAGTCACATTTTAAGATATCTGTTTCAAAATATATTGGCAAAAAAAAAGGTATACCCGAGGCTATTCACTGTAATTCTATTTGTAATAGCAGCAGACTGGAAACAGTTCAAATTCTCTTTGATAGTGTGATACAGGAGTACAAATGCAGTGCTTTGAAGTTATAAAAATGATTAAGAAATATATCTATTATATTATCATTATCTATCTATCTACCTATCTACCTACCTATCTTAACTCACAAGGTAGAGAGATGTATACTACCATTTTTCCAAGAAGGACAATATGTATTTTCTTGGATAAATGACACATAATATAGTTACATACACAGGTACCTGTTCATATTTTAAAATAAAAGCCTGGAGAAATGCATCCAACATTTAAAAATATTTGCCTGTAACAGGAAGAGGGAAATAAGGTAGAAGGTGACAGGAAAAAAATGTATATTCTTCTTTGAATATACGTTATCTTGTAGAACTCATTTTAGAGCTCTATGCATACTTGGAATAATCTAAATTATGACAACTAAATGAATGAAGGAATCCCTAAGTATTAAAAATAAAATCTATGAATGGATCTAACATATATGTAGTAGGTTACATAATCACACAGAAAGAAGCTATTCTAAGCTACTTTTGAAAAAGTCATTTGAATTTGTATGCCTTGTGGAATATCCTTAGATTAAAAAAAATATATTGCCAGAAAAATAACTTTTTAATTAATTAGTTAATTATGTTTAGTATTGCTCTTGTTATTCTGGGGGCTCTGTGCGTAATGTGTGCTAGCTATTGTGATCCCGGATGCATGGAAGAGGAGACAGGAGTTTCGAGAAGTTTGTGACACATTGGCCAAGCTGACCTTCAAAAAGAGGTCTGACTTTGTGACAAGTACATTCCCAGCTCTTTCCATGCTGCACTTGTAAGAGCTTAAAATGATTCTCAACCCCTTGTTACCTGCTACCTTACAGCAGGCTTTGAACCCTTGCTGTAATCTAGATGGTAGGGGACCAGAATGGGCATTTATGTGTGACGTTTAATACACTAATGCAAGGTGTTTAATACAATAGGAAATTATGCAGTGTTTCGCATTCTTGTCACTTAGTCTTGGCAGAAGCAGTGTCTCAGGTCCCCTCAGGAAGACAGCACTTCCTAACGAGACTTCACTATGTTATGCATCAGAGAATTGTGTTGGTCAACTTTCCAGTACCGAGTTTTGGCATCTGATAAATCTGAATTAGGGTAGTGTCAGGTGCAGTCTTGGGGTGATAGTGTGGGTATTCATTGTACGTTCATCTTCACCAATGAGTGAGCAAACTTAGGTTGAAAAAGCAGCATGTACTTAGCAGACAGAGGTGCTGGGTCATTCAAGAACTTGTCATACTCAGGAGGCATCGTAGGGAATTTTAATTCTGATTCATGGGGGCTTCCAAGAAAGACCTGTCTTCAAGGTCCTGTAATGACTGTCCTCCTTATGTTTTATCACTGTTGTGTACTCTTAAAAATGTACTCATAATATTATTTATGTTCTAGTAACATAAAAAACACCTTACCCCTCACACATGTGTAGAGATGAATACTTGGTTGGGTTTGCAGCTGTGGAAGGGAGAGGCTTGTTTTGCATGTTTGGCTTTTAAAAGTATGTCTGTGTTTCCAGATACTACCTTGAGCCTGTGTTTTCTTTCCTTTTTTTTTTTTTAAGAGTTTATTTATTTATTTGACAGACAGAGATCACAGGTAGGTAGAGAGGCAGGCAGAGAGAGTGAGGGGTAAGCAGGCTCCCCACCAAGCAGAGAGCCCAAAGGAGGGCTCGATCCTAGGACCCCAGGACCATGACCTGAGCCAAAGGCAGAGGCTTAACCCACTGAGCCACCCAGGTGCCCCACTGAGCCTGTGTTTTCAGAGCTGGCCACTTAGGTACTTAGGCACTCAAGGAATTTGTGTGTATTCACACTCTCAATTCTACTTAGGTTCATGTGTTTCTGCAATTGCTGTAATGTGATACATACTGCCTTTGACTGCAGGGGAGCAGAGATGATTATTATCTTTGCTACAACCAAAAGTTAGGTAATGATGCCAACTTGTGGGACCTTGATTTTTCTTTTGGAAGTGGTAGCTTTTTGATGTGTTGCCAGAATTCACAAGGCTGTCTCCTTCAGTTTTGCTGAGAGCGGTGTTCCTTCCCTTAATAACCCTGGTGATGTGTTTGGTGGCACTCCATCCTAAACAAAGCAGTGGGGCGAGTTCTCTAATTTTGTCTTGCTTCTCTCCCACATTGACTTGTGTACCAACAAACAGTACATCACTTACTTTATTACTTCCACTTTGGTGAAAAAGTGAATTTGCCATGACAACTAAGTATTTAATGGAACAAAAGCGTAGATAAAGAACACATCTTGAAAGGAATACACAGGAGCAATATTTCATGTCAATCTGAGGTGTTTTCAGCATTGAGGAAAAAATATGTGTCATTGAAGTGCCATTTTTTCAGGGACCAGATGTTCATTTTATTTATTAATTGTGGACAATCCATAAAGCGTAGCCATATTTTTCCTGAGATTTCCCCCTATGGTTTTCTAATTTATTTGAAATGTAGAAAAGAAAAATTTCAGCTAGGGCTGAGGAATTCGAGTTCACCTTACATGTATTTGATCACTGGAACATATTCTTCCCTCAGATGTCAAATGATTAACAGAACAAGTTAACATCTGCCTTGCTGGGTCTTGGATCTGCCTGCTTCTCATATTGGGGCTTGGTATGTTGACAGTGACCTATGAGGTTAGTTGTTCCTCTCTTCTATCTTATGGAAACTTATTTAAAATTATTACTATAAGATAATGTTTATCTTAAACACTCTTCAAGTAATTGAGATTTCAGGGGTGCCCCAGCAGCTCAGTCATTAAGCATCTGCCTTTGGCTGAGGTCATGATCCCAGGGTCCTGGGATCCAGCCCCACATCGGGCTCCCCGCTCTACAGGGAGCCTGCTTCTCCTTCTCCCCCTACCCCTGCTTCTGTTCCCTCTTTTGCTGTATGTCTCTCTGTCAAATAAATAAATAAAATCTTAAAAAAAAAAAGGAATTGGGATTTCAGAGTTTCCTGTATTGAAATATATTTGTAATTTGTCTTGTGTTGATATACACAATAGCTACTATATATATATATATATATATATATATATATATATCATATATATCAAAGCTACATTAAAAAAAATCCAGGGGCGCCTGGGTTAAAGCCTCTGCCTTCGGCTCAGGTCATGATCCTAGGGTCCTGGGATCGAGCCCCGCATCGGGTTCTCTGCTCAGCTGGGAGCCTGCTTCCTCCTCTCTCTCTGCCTGCTTCTCTGTGATCTCCGTCTGACAAATAAATAAATAAAATCTTTAAAAAAAAATCCAATTTCCTTTCCTTTTATTTTTTTTTAAAGATTTTATTTATTTATTTGACAGAGAGATATCACAAGTAGACAGAGAGGCAGGCAGAGAGAGAGAGAGAGAGGGAAGCAGGCTTCTTGCTGAGCAGAGAGCCCGATGCGGGACTCGATCCCAGGACCCTGAGATCATGACCTGAGCCGAAGGCAGCAGCTTAACCTACTGAGCCACCCAGGCGCCCCAATTTCCTTTCCTTTTAGTGGGTAGCTTTCCCCATGAGAAAAGGACACGGTTTAAAAGATTGGCCTTTTACATTTATTATAACTTAAGTAAAATCAGGCAATGTCCTCTTGAAGATTGTACAGGCATGCACAAATCTTTATGGAGCTCTCTGCTTGTACCTCTCACTTTACTCAAATATATAGAGGTGTGGATATGGTACACAGGCTAATTGTCCTGAAGAAGCTTATCAGAGGGGCACCTGGGTGGCTCCGTCAGTGAAGCGTCTGCCTTATAATTCCGGTCGGGATCTCAGTGTCCTGCTAAGCAGAGACCCTTCTTCTCCCTCTGCCTCTGCCTGCTGCTCCCCCTGCTTGTACTCTTGCTTGCTCACTCTCTCTGTCAAATAATAAAACCTTAAAAAAAAAGAACTTATCAGAGAACACTTGGAAGAAAAAGCACAATAAAACTGAAGCATAAAGTTAAATATAACCACATATAGTGGTGAAATGTGTAGAGCTTCCTGGTGGGAGTTGCTTTATTGTTAACACTGTAACTAAGTCACATCTTGAGCATGAGGATATACAAGGCTTATTAATCTAGGAGTGCTGAGATGGTGGACAGAGTTGCGGGTAAATATGACACGGACAAGGTTTCATCGTGGCATGGACTTGAGAAACAGGAGGCGGGGATAAGTCAAGATCTGGTTATGAACTCAAATTTACCTTTAAGACTTGCCAGAAAAGTTTCACTTCACAAGTGGTCAAAATATCACTACTGAAAGTCAACCTCAACTACTTTTAGTCAATGTAATTTTACTCAGAATTCAAATTTTAGGGTAAGAGATCTTATTGGCTGTATCTTCAAGTTTTTTGGCAGCGTATTTTCTATGCAACATTTAAAGACTACCATAAACCTTCAAGAGATGACTTGATTTTTTGCAAGAATCTGGGGTGTTGGTAAATCTTAGACATGAAATTTGGGAGTTGGCTAAATCCATACCCAATTTGGATGAAGCAGTAGGATGCAGAGGTCTTGAAGTATGTTTATGAAAATGAATATTCTGTGGCATCCGTAGTAGGCATGATTCAGAATTCAGCTGGGTATACTGCAGAGCATATGTCTATATTCTTTAGGATCTTGTTACCAACTTTTGTGGCGCTCCTCCAAGAGTAATTTTGCTAATACGTGATGTGCCTATGGTCATGATAAATGCTATTATTTCTCTGTGACATGTAATAGCTCATCTATGCAGGTTTTGCTCTTTGAAATATTTACTACTAAGTGATTAAGTGCATTTCCTCTTTAACTCTTTTTCTATATTCCTCACTCCTCATCACAGCTTCATATTGTTTTTTTGAAAATGATAAATATAATTCCATCAAGATTACTGAAGATAGATATGTCTGTTCTAAATGATTAGATGAAAACTTCAATGAGCTGTTGTCTGCTTAAAATCCTTCAGTTCTTCCTTTTGCCTTGAGTAAAAGCCAAATTCCTTTTAATGCTTTATAAGAACTGTTTAATACTCTAACACTTCTCTGAACTCATCTCCTCAAATTCTCTCTTACTCGTGCCATTCAGCTTTTTGGTACCACTGTAAGTTGTGGGGAAGGTATCAAATGTCTGTAGTCTCCGTTTGTGTGTGTGTGTAACTGTGTACACTAACATCCAGAAGATACTCACCTCTTATGCATCTGTATGTACACCCTGGAATTCTTGCTGTTCCTCAGACATGCCTTTTTGGTTGCTGTTCCATAAGTCAGGACTTCTCTCAGACATCTTCGTGGAGTGCTCCCTCAGCTTCTTAATGACTTTGGTCAAATTACTTCTCAGTGATTCTTTCCCTGAAAGGATCTATTTAAAATTGCATTGCTTTCCTTCCAAGCACTCCACGTTTCTCCACAGCACTTCCTAATATACTGTATTTTACTTAGTCTCTTTGATTGTATCCCTTCCCCACCCACCACAGAACATATGTTCAGTAAGGACAAGGAGGTTTTTTTGGTTCCTTTTTATTATCAAATCACTAGCACCTAACTCAGATTCTGGTTTGGAGGGAGCGTTTAATAAATGCATGATAAATGAATGAATAGAAGCCTTTTCTAAATAAGAGTCTACCATTATCATTGCCTCTGAAGAAGTAGAACTTATGATGGTAAAAGATGGAAAAGCTCTCCTTCCTTAGTCTTTGAGCCAGAAGCCTTTGACGTACTTGAAGCATTAAATGGAATCAGATTCTAGTTTTCTACTTTCATTTTTAAACATTTTCTTTTTCTTTCTTTCTTTTTTCTTTTTTTTTAAAGATTTTATTTATTTATTTAACAGAGAGAGAGATCACAAGTAAGCAGGGAGGCAGGCAGAGAGAGAGGGGGAAGCAGGCTCCCTGCTGAACAGAGGTCCCAAGGGGCTAGATCCCAGGACCCTGGGATCATGACCTGAGCTGAAGGCAGAGGCTTAACCCACTGAGCCATGTTGGTACCCTCATCTTTAAACATTTCAGTCCATCTAAAAACATGTCAGAATCTAATGATGATGGTATAGACAATAGTAGTGCTAGTACTCATAACTTAATTACTAGTAATAAGTACTAGTAATAATATAAGTAATATTTATTGAGGACATTAATTTTTAATTAAATAACAGATTTTATCAAATTTATAAAAATATTAAATTTCTAAATAAACTTAGAGTTCCAATGAGCAATCAGTTGATAATCTGATTATGCCCACTTGAGCTAGGATGGAAATTGGCCATAGAGACTTATAACTTGCCCAATTTTAACCTGCTAGTAAAAAGGGTAGATTCCAGATACCAGACAATGACCTACCTTGGAGTCCACACTTGAGCCCATATCCTCTATGGACCACTACTGACCACTACCTTATTTAGTAGAGTCTAGCTGGGTGATTGCACAGGTCTCTTTAATCTCTTGTTTGTTTGTTTGTTTGTTTGCTCCTATTTATATATGTGTGTTTTCTATGTGGAATCTTTTGTATATTTGTATGTGGGTTTTACAAAAGCCACACGTACTATGGAGAGTATTAGTGTCAGGTTAATTTCTGTTGATGTTTTCCTGTTTTATTTTTTAATTCATTGAATTTGAAACACTGGGAATAAAAAACTTACAACTATTGAGTTGTTGTCACTTGACTTCTTTTGTCTTCTACAGTGACAGAATCATGCTTTCTTAGTCATTTGAACATCTAGATGTTAGGTTTGAATGTCACAAATACCTGTGTGGACCTTTTTGTCCACACAGAGCCATGTAGCTCTGTGTTTATTTCAGTATCATACTTCCTTTCTAAAAGTATTTGATGGAAAATCTGTGATCCGTGTAGGATGTGATGTTTTTCGGTTCTGGTGTTTGTTTTGTCTTCCTTTATGCCCATGACCTTTTTACAAAATTTTTGTCTCTGTTTATAGCATGGTGTGCTTTTAAGTTTGTTCGTAGACTGAAAGATGATTTAGGAAAATAGTCATTACGTTACGATTTCCTTTACAGTCATTGTCTTCATGGGATGGTCAAAAAATATGGATTTCATAAGGCATACTTCACAGGTTGTAGATCTGAGTTTGAGACCCTGTCGAATAGTCTATGAAACCCTCTACTTGGCACTTTTGAGATTAAACACGGTTCTGACACCCACAGTGTTTTAAAATAAGGCAGGAGGCTGGCCTCCTGCATGGCTGACCTTTAATCAAGAGGAACTATATAAAATGTCTCTAGAGTGGAATGACTGTATTCCAAACTTAGACTACACAGACATGACACCAGCTCTGGGTACCATCACTATTTCTGGGCATCGGCTGTTGCATCTGAGAAGCAGAGTCCTTTTTGTTCCCTCACAGTTCATCTAGTTTGAAGCAAGAAAATGTAAGAGTGCAGCAAAACAAACTGCCTTTTCCAGCTGAACTCTATCTTCTCTGACAGATGGTTTGGTTGGACGTCTTTTCCATCCAGAGCTGAGCTATATTTGAAGAATGAAAGCACTGAGAGAGATCATTTGTGGTATGGCAGCAGAGTTTCAAATAACCATTACTACTGCCAATCTTGGCTATAATTCTTAGATTTTCACATAGGTATACAAGAAGCCCTGTGGTGAGATTAAACATTTAGCTAATGTTTTTTTCCCCAAAGTCATTAAGTACCTAGCATTTAATCTTTTCCATAAGCAGATTAAAAATGATGGTTGATTAAGTAACAGCAAAGGATGATTCATTCAGAAAAATTGTGGCATACTCTTTGTGTCTTTGGTGGAAAGGACTAAGTTATTATGCAGAAGAATAAGACTTTATAAGAGTATCATTTCCCTGTGCAGGTATAGCACTTATGAAGGTGTTAAGAAGTATCTATTTACTTTGCTAATTTAATTCTTTTCCTATTTCTCTTGTCAGTGCTTTTTCCATTTCAGCAAAGAACACTTCACCTAGGACTGGTCTGCTTAGTGCAGGTCAGGCTTTAGATCCTTTTGAATCCTGTCTTCATGTATCATGATTTCATTATTCTTTATCTTTGACTATTTGGGTCTTTCCACATAATGGGGTTTTTTTTATATACTAATTTGAACTAAGATGCTCATGACTGACTTGTTTAATATATTTGCATTTTCCTGAGGACTTTGAAGCTTTATCTCAAAGAAATAATGCTAATAGAGTAGAAGTAGGCATGCAAGTCAATTTGGAAATGAGAGGCATCTTTGTTCCTCAGCTCATAGGATTTACCTGGTCCTTGTTTAGATACTAGTAAAAAAATAAATGGGAGCTCAGCCCTCATAAAATCGAAAAGATTTCTAAAGCTAAAGATAAAAGGAGAGACTACTTTGAAACTATATCTTATCAATCCTCCCCTAACATCTCTCAGGTTTTCCATGAAGCCAATTTGGTGGCTGCTTTGGAGATAGTTCAGATTTTTCATATCACTTCTAAGTTAATGAAGTCTTAAACTAGGATCTACTTACCATGCCTATACATAAACAGCATTGGAGGTGAGTCCAAGGAAAAGAAATAAGAATGACTCCTTGAGGGAGACTCTTTTCAAAAGCCCATGGTACTCTTGAGGTGTATGGAAATCCTTTATTTTATTTTTTTTTTTCATTTAGTCCCAATCTTTCTCCAAAACAGTGGAGCCATAAGTGAGTAAAGTTGTTTGTTTGGTTTTTAAAGTAGATTTTATTTATTTATTTGTCAGAGAGAGAGCGAGAGTGAGCACAACCAGGAGGAGTAGGAGGCAGAGGGGGAAGCAGGTGCCCCACTGAGTAAGGAGCCCAATGGGGGACTCAATCCCAGGGCTCTGGGATCATGACCCAAGCAGAAGGCAGACTCCCAACTGACTGAGCCACCCAGGTATCCTAGTGAATAAAGTCAAGTCTTGATGTGTCCTAAGGATCATATTTTTCCATATTCAGAATTGCTACCCCATCAGGAAATCTTGAAGTTAAAAATCCTTCTTTGAAGAAGGAAAATATTATGGAATTATAGCATGAAAATGTCTTTCACGTTCCCTTACATTAGTATTAGTGTCTCTTACTTCTTGGGGCGACTGGATGGCACAGTTGGTTAAGTGTCAGACTCTTCATTGTGGCTCAGGTCGTGATCTCAGGGTGGTGAGAATGAGGCCCACACTTAACGCAGAGTCTGCTTAGTTTCTCTCTCACTCTCCCTCTGCTCCTCCCCCCCACATGCGTGTTCTCTCTCTCTCTCTCTATCTAAAATAAATCTTTAAAGTTAAGAGTGAAATGTACTGCTCTTACTTTTTTGGATGTGGCTCCTGTGTTTTATGAAAGACTTTAAATTCCATGTTAGTGTTTGTGCATTCCTAAAATGCTTATTACCAAGATTATTTTACATTTGTTCAAAACTCAGCCACAGATTCATAATTCATTTCTGTTACTTAATTAATTAAAAATTCAAGAAATAAAGGCCACTGATTTTAAAGTCAAGCACTTTTCTGTGTCCTAGCAACATAAAGTACAACCTTTTCTGGTTTGTCACTAAAGGAAAGATGCCTGTTAATTAAAAATAGGAAAATCATGGTTTTGTGGAATTGAACTGATGTCAGTTTTCTGATTAAACACCCCGGGAATTTTAAGTTCATCTACTTCCGCTTCCTGTTGAGATTCTTTTTTATTTGCTTGTTTAATTGCATAGCTTCCGTTTAAGTACTTCCACTGGACCTGTTTGCCTCTCTTTTTTCCTAGAAAGTCTATATTTCTGACAGTTGTATTTATTTAGGAGTGTTTCATTATATTAAGTCCAAGTTGGATTTCTTGCAACTTTTCCTGTTTCCTCAGAAGTAGACTGTCGTGTGACACTTTCTATGATGAGAAAAGAAATGTGTATCTGTCCAGTAGTGGATATGTGACTGTTAAGTACTTGGAATGTGGCCAGGAGGTTGAATAACTGAATTTTTTGTTGAATATTAACTAAACTAAATGAAAATAGTCATACATGGTTAGTGGCTGCTGACTGGTAATGTGGTGTAGAAACACTGCTTTCTTCAGGGGATTATGGCTCTACAGGCAATAGACTACACACACCCTTTTTTCACATAATTTTGAGGAAAAAAAAATCTTGGTGTTAATACTTAACTCTTGCACAGAAGTGAAGGTATTAGGAAAATTTCAGTATGTCCAGCTCAACTTTAGACTACTTTATAGTAATTGATCAAGGAAGAGATGGGTACAGAAGGAGTAGAAGGGAAAGGCTAGAGAGGGCGTTAGACAACCAACCAGGAGCAGTAATTTGACTGCAGTGACTAAGTTCTGTCTTCCACATGAATAGATGGGTCTTCAGTACAAGCAGTATGGTTGGTTTGCAGTCTAAACTTAACTTTTGGTCTATTCGTCCTTCCAACTTTTTCCCCCAAGTTGTTGCCAGTGTATAAATTCAAAAGGCCCTTGTCGCTTCTCAGATCTCTATTGAAGAGTCAGTTCTGTAAGTGTGATACTAAGGTGAGAAGGTGGAGGGCCAAGCATATAAATATATACTAGTCGTTTGTCTTTTATACAATTTTTCTCCATTCCTAATTCCAGGGTGAACAGATTGGAGAGGGAGATGCTGATTGCATCATTCTGAGCTGAGCCGAACTGATGAGAGCTAATGGTGATGTCCTTTCCCCAGATTACAGCGCTTAACTTTCAGCCTTATGCAACTAGTGTAGCAGTTCTCCTGCTCTGGGGCTGGGGGGAAAGGGTCAGGGGGCAAACAGTAAGGCACATATATGTGTAAACACACACACACACACACACACACACACTACCATGGTGTTGGCACTTTTGGCCTCTCATTTCTCTTCTTGAACTGCTTTGTGACCTACCTGAACCTCTCTCTCCAAACA
Organism: Lutra lutra; assembly: GCF_902655055.1. Lineage (NCBI taxonomy): Eukaryota > Metazoa > Chordata > Mammalia > Carnivora > Mustelidae > Lutra > Lutra lutra. Next base: position 101,132,246 of record NC_062280.1, read on the forward strand.
CAACATTTTTTATACTTATACAGTATATCTTGTCATGTTTACTTCTGGTTAATTATTTTTTCCTCCTCTATGTCCAAAAGAAATTCTTTCTCTACCTACAAAGTTTACTGTAATTCTCCTATTAAAGCAGTTCATACTCAGAAGTGAGTAAGTCCTCAAGGTTAAGAATAAAAACCATAGAGAAATTTTATCATTCAAGGGAATATATAAATGATGAACGTCTGCAGGAGTGAGTGACTTTGAGCAAAAAAGATTTCCCTTCCCTAATTTGAGTTTTCTTCAGTTAATCCGATTTGACCTGATTTTAGATTACTTGTAAAGAAAAAGAAAGCTAAGGGCACCGGGTGGCTCAGTTGTTTAAGCATCCAACCCTTGATTTCAGCTCAGGTCTTGATCTCAGGGTCATGAGATCAAGCCCTGTGTTGGGCTCTGTGCTGGGTTAGGGTCTGCTTAAGATTCTGACTCTCTCTCTCTCCCTCAGCCTTCCCTCTCCAACACCCCCCATCTTTGTCTCCCTGCCTCTCTCTTAAAAAAAAAACAAACAAAAAAACTAGGGAAATTATTTTCTACAGTTCAAAATCCATTATGTCTCATCAACCTGTCTTTGCTTAAAGCTTTGCATAAACTATAGTCTCCTGAAACACTAAGTGACCACTTCTGATTTAGGCACAGTAGAAAAACAAGTAGCACAGAAGGTAATTTAACTTGTTGTAGGGAAATCTTTATTGACACATACACCGAGAACTGGGCATGCGTCTGACATTGTCCTCAGCATTCAAGGAATTAAAAAACAAAGCCTCGGACAGGCACAGTATATACTACCAGGACTGTTGATCCAACATGCAGTTGTGGTGAATTCTATGCTAGTAACAGAGAAGAATTGACTAACTCCTGAGACAAACAGGACTTTAGAAACCATTGCATTCACATAGACTCTAATCTGCAAACAGCCCACAAAGCAGGTTATCACCGCTTACTTTGTATAACTGAGGATCCCACGGCTCAGGGCAGTGGCCTCTGTGGATGAAACCTTGGGCCCTGATGCTGGCTGGAGGAACAGAGAAGAAAGTATTCACACTCTCAGGGCAAACAAGTCATAAATGAAGAAGAAGTGGCTTAGTTTCTTCTTCCTGCCTCCTATTGGATAGTGGTTAACTCCTTCTCCAGGGAGCAACGACTATATCAGTGAGAGGAATCCAAATGGGGAGGAAACAACTTCTCATTCCTGGAGGACACTAGTGTATACTTTTTTGGTTTTGTTTTTTTTTTTTTTTTTTTTGTACGCTGTTTTTTAATGGGACCATTAGGACAAGGAAATGTTTGTCCCTCCCATGTGACTGGGCTGCTTACTAGATATGTTAGTTAAGTAAATATGTTAGTGTGAGATAATGTAATAGATGGCATAGGAAACCTACTGCATTTTTAAAAAGATTTTAAATATTTATTTCTCAGAGAGAGAGAGCACAAGCAGGGGGAGTGGCAGGCAGAGGGAGAAGCAGGCTCCCCACTGAGCAAGGAGCCTGATGCGGGACTCGATCCCAGGACCCTGGGACCATGACCTGAGCCAAAGGCAGTTGCTTAACTAACTGAGCCACCCTGGCTTCCCCCTGCTGCATTTTTTTTTTTTTTTTTAAGAATCTGTTACCTTAAACTGGTGTTTTCTGTTACGTGGTTAGTAAGTATTCTCAGAACAAGAGTTTCATGAACAAAGAGTTCTATTTACAGGTACATGTGGGAGAAGCTTCCTCCTAGATTCTTCCTATTCAATACTCTGAAAAGACTGTATTAGAGAAAACATCTGATTTTGTTTAAAACATTTCTTCCCACATTTGACAGTGGAACCATGTGGGTTTTCTTTTCCCCTCTTCTGAAGCCAATCTATTAACATAACATTTCTACAGAGCACCTTAAGAAACATTTCATTAAACTAAAGGGATGAGTGATGTGGAAAATTCAGGCAAATTTATGGATCCTAGTGGGACTGGGGAAACATGTTTGTCAGTGGGATTGGGGAAACAAGGTGGCTTGGAGGCAACCATTTCCACCTCTGTTTAGTGGCGTCTGGTATTGAGAGGGTTGTGTTATCTATTTTTCTGAGGTAGTAGAACCAATTGGCTTTTCATTTATTCTGTGAATGCCAAGCAGTGTTAAGTATGAATGTTAAAGGTTAAGCATGTGCACGTTATTTGCTTAATCTAGATGCAGGCTGGGCTCAAAGAATTATGTGATATGAATGAGCAGGTTGAAGGTGGTGTCTAACAGTTTCCCAGTATGTGATCGTGAGATTTGTAAAACTAGAAAAGAACATGACTGAACAATTACGGTTATGGGAGATTTTTTTTCAACTGCCAAGAAGTGTTCTGTTGACTGTTCCAGACTTTTCAAAGTGCTGTAACTTCAACATTCGAACCTCCTTTTTGTGTGCATAATAAACATTTCTGCTCTGTGTAATTTTAACTAGACTGAAGGATGCTTACCCTATCCAGATACCAGCTGTTGAAGCAGCAACTTTCTAATGATTTTGCAGATCGGCAAACACATTATATCATTGTGGGTTTTGCAGCTGTCTCTTCAGTTAGGCCTGCTTTGCTTTTTGCAGAGTAGCTTGTGTACAGTTACAGAAGAGTATTTGTTTTCCTCTAGCAGCCTTGGCAATTAGTGCTCTCCTAGTTCCAGTTTTTCTCCAGTGCAATAGGTGCTCTACTGTGAGCCATTTACAAACCAAAGTAAGGACTTACAAGTTTGTTTGTTTGTTTGTTTTTAATTTTATTTATTTATTTGACAGAGATCACAAGTAGGCAAAGAGGCAGGCAGAGAGAGAGGAAGCAGGCTCCCCGCTGAGCAGAGAACCTGATGTGGGGCTCCATCCCAGGACCCTGAGATCATGACCTGATCTGAAGGCAGAGGCTTAACCCACTGAACCACCCAGGCGCCCCAAGACTTAAAGTTTTTAAAGCGCAATTACCAGAGAAAAATAAAGGGAAGAAAGGAAAATCCCTTTTCCTGGCTTAAGTCATTTTAAAATTAATAAGAATTTGAGTTCCTCTTGTGTTTAAGGCACTCTGCTAATTGCTTTACAGCCTTTGAGTCGTTACTAGTGTAAGTTAGTTGGATCGTAGTGGGGGAGGTGGCGCTAAGGAGCACCCAGACTCCCAGATGAGGGAGCCCTGGCATTTTAATGTAGTGGAAGGATACCTGGTGAGACTGGAGCAAAGAGGCCAAAATTAGAGGGTCTTAAGGTGAAACTCGGAACACAGCAGGTAGATTGTGGAGGGCTGTGCTGAGGAGCTTGGGATGGGGCCTGAGGCAATGGAAAGGAAGCCTTTGGAGGATTTTCAGCAGGAGACACCAAGGTCAGATTTGCATTTCTAGGTGAAGATGACTCAGCAGAGTGAGGAGGATAAATTGGAGAGTTAGGCTAGATGCAGGGAAACTCTTGGGGACGTTAACGCCTCTCATGTAACAGTGGGTTGTCAAGAAGGGGACGGTGGAGATAGATGGAGAGTCCCAAGAGTTTCCGTAGATGCATTTATTAGCAGTTATAAGCTAAGGATGATAGAATTTGGGGGCTAGAAAGTCCACTAATCCAAGCTTTTGGTTTAAAATGTGGAAACTGGGGCACCTGGGTGGCTCAGTGGGTTGAGGCTCTGCCTACAGTTTGGGTCATGATTTCGGGGTTCTGGGATCGAGCCCCGCATCAGGCTCTCTGCTCAGCGGGGAGCCTGCTTCCCCCCCCCCCGCCCCCCACCTGCCTCTCTGCCTACTTGTGATCTCTATCTGTCAAAAAAATAAATAAAATCTTTTAAAAAAAATGTGGAAACAGTCTCAGGACAATTCAATCACCTTGTTAAAACTTAAGGGCTCCTTAGTGGCAAAGCTAGGCTCAGAATCCATGTCTCTAGGGAAACTTTGCTTTATAGCATGTCTACATTGTGATTTTATTTTGTATTTTATTACCTTCATTTAGCCTTAACTGCATAGTATTGAGTAAAAGAGTAATTTCTTTTAATATCATTATAAACTGCCAGAAGGAGGGGTACCATCCTAGAGGGGAAGTGTTAAATGGCAGCTGTCTCTGTCTCTGCCTCTGCCTCAGCCTCTTGCTACTTGACTTTGAGCAATGCATTCATGTAGCTCTAAAATCGGCTTCACCTCCTGTACTCTACCATTCTCTCTTATCTCCATTATTCATGAAGCAAGTATTGATCACGGCCCATGTTCCTGAGACCTTAGTAGGTGCTGGGTATGCACAGTGACTGTAGCTCTGTCCTTGAGGTCCTTGGAGCAGAACAGTGTGCAGGCTAGCAGGTGAGAGGAAACGGGGCTGCTCACTCTGCAGCCACTAAATGGGACATCCAGCTCTCTCTGAAGAGTCAGGAGCAGCTTCCCGAGCTTGAAACTTAATATTAAGGGCCATGTCAACGTCACAATTTCAGATAGTCTAGAAGTGTAGGTTTAGGAGGAAATTGACAAAGCTATAAAAATAATATTACTCATTTTTTGTACCTGACACTTCCAATTGGTTGTGAAACCCTTTGTGGGGTTGACCTTACAGACAACAGATCAGTTCTCAGGCTAGAGAACTGAGTCAGTGTAAACTGCTACCATGTCGAAACGTCGAATTACTCAGGCCAGACCTCAGTCTTCAGTTGTGAGGATGATACTTATTTCTGAGGCATTCTTTTCTATCCTAGACTACACTATCCTGACCCCAAGGAGGCATCGTGATCTTGAACACCTTTCCCTACCTTTAAGGTATGGCTGAAGGCATCCCTTCTCAACTTTAGGAAAATGTTAGTGCCTAATGAAACCCATATTCTGTTCCCGGGGCCAGATATGCCTCTGTAGGGAACACAAGCGTCCTTGCAGAAAATGAAGCTGTGTACAGATCTTATATTCAGTACTCACTCATCCTTCAATTGCTTTTATCAGACAAATTTGTGTACAAGTGTAAGATGTGCATTTGCTTTAATAAATGTATATATCTAATATATAACATATAACATTAACATAAATATATATTTATAATGTATAATACAGTAGTGTATATTATATGTATATATCTGTACTTGAAATGTTCTGTAGCTAGGCTTAAACATGAAAAGTCTTGGCATGTGAGATAGCAGTAATCTCATTCAGTTGCCTTCTTGCTAAAGTAGACTTTTTTCTGTGGGGTTTGATTCTCTAGTATTGCTTTCTTATCACTTTCTTGTTTTTTTTTTTTGTTTGTTTGTTTTTTGGTCCACTGTAACTTTCTTGTTTGTAACTGACACGTTGTTTTACTCTAATCATCTTGCTTTTGTTCTTGTTCTTCTGAGCAAGCAAACCTAAACTCTGGGCAATGTGATCTTGTAGCTCAGAACAGCAAAGAAAAAATAAGCAACACCCTAACCGTAAGGAAGAAATGGTGTGTCCTGGAGATGAATTCATATCAGAGCAGATGCAGAAAGAAGCTGCTTCTCTGGCAGGAACAAGGAAGAGCTACAGCTGTCTCAACGTGTATGTTTCATAGATTTAGTGACACTGATAGTAACACAGATTAAAAAGCACTACATTTCTATGATCTAGAGAAGAAGATTAAATAAATCCAAGCAATACGAAAAGAAATACTCCAGACATTTATATTTTAATGAAATTTGTTTATTTTGCATACAGCAATCCAAACTATTTAAGCAGTGATGTAAATCTGATAAGTTTGTACTTTAAGGATTAATATGTAATGACATGAACAGTACTGTTTGTTAACTCCAGCATCATTTTGCTGAATTCTGTGTGCTATTCAGAAAAAAGGGTTTCTTGGTTTCCTTTGTTGATCTTATTAATGTTTTGCTGCCCTTTTGTTTTAGATCGTAAGATTTCCAATGAAACTTTATCTTTTTAGAATATTAATACTACTGGTATAGTTAGCAAATGCTGTTATTTTAGTTTCAGGGAACAATATAGTGATTCCTCAGTTCTGTATATTACTCAGTGCTCGTCATGATAAGTGTACCCATTAATCCCCTTCACTTATTTCACCCAACCCCCGTCCCAACTCCCTACTGATGGCCATTAATTAGTTCTCTACAGTTAAGAGTCTGTTTTTTGTTTTCTCTCTTTTTTCATTATTTTGTTTCGTTTCTTAAATTCCACATATGAGTAAAATCATACCCGTATGTGTCTTTCTCTGACTGACTTATTCCATTTAGAATACACCTTCTAGATCCATTCATACTGTTGCATACAGTACAATTTAATTCTTTTTTATGGTTGAATAATATTCCATTGTATATATGTGCTACATCCTCTTTATCCATTCATCTATTAATGGACATTTGGTTACATTCATAGTTTGGTATTATAAATAATGCTGCAGTAAACATGGAGGTGCATATATTTTTTCAAATTAGTGTTTTTGTATTCTTTGTGTAAATACCCAGTAGTACCATTACGGATCTTGTGGTACTTCTATTTTTAATTTTTTCGAGGAACCTTTGTACTGTTTTCCATAGTGGCTTCCCTGGTTTGCATTCCTAGCAATTGTACTCGATGGTTCCTTTTTCCTCCATGTCCTCACCAGCACTTGTTTCTTGCAGATTGGATGCTAACCCTTTATTGGATATGCCATTTGCCAGCATCTTCTTTGATTTAGTGGGTCGTCTTTTCATTTTGTTGGTGGTTTCCTGCACTGTGCAAAAACTGTTTATTCTATGTTGAATAAAAGTGGTGAGAGTGGACATCCTTGTCTTATTCCTGATCTTAGGGGAAAAGCTCTCAGTGTTCCACCATTGAGTATCATGTTAGCTTTGAGTTTTTCCATACATGGCCTTTATTATGTTGAGGTTAAGATCACCGTAAGACACTTTGGTGAGAGTTGTTATCATGAACTGATGTTCTACTTTGTTGAATGCTTTTTCTCCATCTGTTGAAATGATCACATGGTTTTTATCCTTTCTCTTGTTGATTGATCTATGAATATTGAACCACCCTTGCATCCCCGGAATAAATCCCACTTGATTGCATTTCCCTGACGATGAGTGATACTGAGCATCTTTTCATTTGTCTGTTGGCTGTCTGTAGGTCTTCTTTGGAGAAATGTCTGTTCATCTCTTTGGCTTGTTTTTTAAATTGGATTATTTGTGGTTGGTTTATTTATTTATTTATTTATTTATTTATTTATTTATTTCGGTGTTGAGTTGTATAAGTTCCTTATGTAGTTTGGATACTAACCCTTTATTAGATATGATATTGAATATTTTCTCTCATTCAGTAAGTTACCTTTTAGTTTTTTTGATTGTTTCTTTGCTGGACAGAAGCTTTTATTCTGATGCAGTCTTAATAGTTTATTTTTACTTTTGTTTCCCTTGCCTCAGGAGACATATCTAGAAAAATGTTGCTCTGGCCTGTGTCAAAGAAATTAATGACTAAGCTCTCTTCAATGATTTTTGTGGTTTCAGGTCTCACATTCGGGTACTTAATCCATTTTGAGCTTATTTTGGTGTAAGAAAGTGGTCCAGTTTCTTCTTTTTATGTTGGTGTCCAATTTTCTTAATACAATTTGTTGAAGAGACTGTCTTTTTCCCACTGCATGTTTTTGCCTCCTTTGTTGAAGATTAATTGACCATATAATCAGGGGTTTATTTCTGGGCTCTCTATTTTGTTTCATTGATTTGTGTCTGTTTCTGTGCTAGTACCATTCTATTCTGTTTATACAGGTTTGTAAGATAACTTGAAATCTAGGATTGTGATACCTCTAGTTTTGTTTTTCTTTTTCAAGATTACTTTGGCTATTCAGGTCTTCTGTGATTCCATATAAATTTTAGATTTATTCTAGTTCCATGAAAAATGCTGTTGGTATTTTGATAGGGATTGCTTTAGGTAGTTTGGCCATTTTAACAGTATTTTTTCTTATAATCCATGAAAATGGAATGTCTCTTCATTTCTTTGTGTTGTCTTCAATTGCTTTCACCAGTATTTTATAATTTTCAGAGTATGGGTCTTTCTCCTTCTTAGTTTAAGTTCATTCTTACGTATTTTATTATTTTGATACAATTTTAAATGTGGATATTTTCTTAACTTCTCTTTCTGCTACTTCATTATTAATGTATAAAAATTCAATGGATTTTTTTTTTTAAGATTTTATTTATTTATTTGACAGAGATCACAAGTAGGCAGAGAGGCAGGCAGGGAGAGAGAGAGGAAGGGAAGCAGGCTCCCTGCTGAGCAGAGAGCCTAATGTGGGGCTCCATCCCAGGACCCTGGGATCATGACCTGAGCCAAAGGTAGAGGCCTTAACCCGCTGAGCCACCCAGGCGCCCCAATGGATTTTTCTTTATTGATTTTATATCCTTCTACCTTACTGAATTTGTTTATCAATTCTAGTAGTTTTTTGATGGGGTCCCTAGGGTCTTCATAAAGAAATAAAATAGTGTCATGTCATTTGTAAATAGTGAATATGTAAATAGTGAAAATTTTACTTATTCTTTAGTGCTTTGGATGTCCTTTATTCTTTCTTCTTATCTGATTGCTGTGGCCTATAGTTTTTCATAATATTCTTTTATAATCCTTTGTATTTCTTGCTGTCAGTTGTTATTTGTCCTCTTTCACTTCTGATTTTGTTTATTTGAGGCATCTCTCTCTCTCTCCTTCTCTCTCTTCTGTTGAAAGGTTTAACAATTTTGTTGGTCTTTTCTAACAACCAGCTTCTGGTTTTATTGATCTGTTCTGTTGTTTTTGTTTTTGTTTTTGTTTTTAGTTTCTGTTCTTATTTCTTCTCTTATCTTTATTATTTCCTTCCTTTTACTGGTTTTGAGCTTTGTTTATTCTTTTTCTCACTCCTTTAGGTATAAGGTTAGGTTGTATACTTAAGATTTTTCTTGCTTCTTGAGGTAGGCCTGTATTGCTATAAACTTCTCTCTTAGCAATAGCTTTTGCTCGTCCCAAAGATTTTCTTTCAACCATTGTATTTTCATTTTGATTTGTCTCGTGTATTTTTTTTAATTTCCTCTTTGATTTCTAAGTTGGCCCATTCATTATTTAGTAGCATGTTATTTAAACTCCTTGTCTTTGTGCTCTTTCCTGATTTTTTTCTTGTGATGATACTATGTTTCATAGGGTTGTGGTTGGAAATGGTGTCTAGTATGACTTTGATCTTTTTTGAATTTCTGGAGACTTGTTTTGTGGCCTAATATTTGATCTATTCTGGAGAATGTTCCATGTGCATTTGAAAAGAATGTGTATTCTGCTGTTTTAGGGTGGTATGTCTGAATATATCTGTTAGGTGTATCTGGTTCAATGTATCATTCAAAGCCATAGTTTCCTTATTGATTTTTTGTTTAGATTATTGTCCATTTGATTTAAGTGATGTAAAGTCCCCTACTATTATTATTATTGATCAGTTCTTTATGTTTGTTATTAACTGTTATATGTATTTGGGTGCTCCTATGTTGGGTACATAAATATTTACAATTTTTATATCTTCTTGGATTGTCCCCTTTATGATTATATGGTATTCTTCTTTGTCTCATTATATTCTTTGATTTAAAGTCTGTTTTGTCCAATATAAGTATTTCTACCCCAGCTTTCTTTTCATAGCCATTTGTGTGATAAATACTTCACTTTCAATCTGCATGTGTCTTTAGGTCTGAAATGAATCTCTTTTGGGCAGCATACAGATGAGTCTTGATTTTTTTTTTTTTTTCTTTCCATTCTGTCACCCTGTGTCTCTTGATTGGAACATTTAATCCATTTATATTCAAAGTGATTATTGATAGGTATGTACTTATTGCCATTTTGATACTTGTTTTTTGGTTGTTTTGTAATTCTGTTCCTTTTTTGCTCTCTTCTCTCATAGTTATGAGAGTATGGCTGTTTAGTGGTAATGAATTCCTTTAATTTCAGTTTGGGAAACTATTTCTCCTTCTGTTCTGAATGGTAGTCTTTCTGGATAGAGTAGTCTTGGCTGCAGGTTTTTTTTTTCTTTAGCACTTTTAATATATTATGACACTCCCTTCTGACTTGCCAAGTTTCTGTTGAAAAATCTGCTGAAAACCTTATGGGGTTTGGTATGTAACTGGTATGTAACAGTTTTATTTTCTCTTGGTACTCTTAAAATTCTTCCTTTAACATTACTTGTTGCCATTTTAATTACTATGTGTCTTGGTATAGGACTCCTTGGGTTGAATTTTTGGGGGGATCTCCATGCTCTCTGGATCTAGATTTGTTTCCTTCTCCAAATGTGGGAAGTTTTCAACTATTATTTCTTCAAATAAATTTTTTCCCCCTTTTCTCTTTCTTCTCCTTCTGGGATTCCCTATAATGTGGATGTTATTATCCTTCATGGTGTTTCTGAGTTCCTTGTATCTATTTTCACTTTTTTATTATTCCTTTCTCCCTCTCCTGTTCACTTTGATTGCTTTCCATTATTCTATCTTCCAGGTCTCTGACCTCTTCTCCTGCCTCTAGTCTACTATTCATTCCATGTAGTGTATTTTTAATTTCATTTATTGAGTTCTCCATCTCTGATTGGTTCTTTCTTTATGTTTTCTCTCTTTTTGTTAAGGGTCTCACTGACGTCTTCCACTCTTAAGTCCAGTAAGTATCTTTATGACTGTTGCTTTAAATTCTCTATCTGGCATATTACTTATCTCCTTTTCACACAAGTCTCTTGCTAAGATTTTGTCCTGTTCTTTTATTTGGGATATTCTTTTGTCCCTCCTTCTGTCTAAATTTGTCTGTTTCTCTGTGTTAAGACAGATAGTACATCTCTTGCTCTTGAAAGTAATGGCCTTATGAGGGAGAGTTCCTGTAGTGCACTACTGTGCAGTGTCCTCTATTCACCAGAACCTGGTGCTTCAGGGGTTTTTCTGTGTGTGTGCTGTGTGTGTTCTAGTGTTGCTTTCAGTCCAGTCATCTGCAATGGCTTTCTTTGCCTGTTGTGGTCATAGATGGATACCTGGTCCCTGTGTTGTTAGCTGGCCAAGTCTGAGGCCACCGTGGGCCCAAGTTTAGTCAGACCAGGCATTTGCCAGAGACAGAGTAGCACAAAAATGCAGGATGCTTTCCCCATATGGTCCCCCTGAGAAGCTTTCATTAGTGTTCAGGGCCTACAGTCAGACCAGCTGTCTGCTCCTGGCCCTCTGCTTGGGTGATGGTCTGATTATTGTGTGTAGTGATTTTCCCTTTTCCTGGGGAGTCACTTTGGTAGTGTTGGCCCCTGTCAGGGGCCAGTATGCACACATACTGCCAGGCCTGTAGGCCTGACCAAGAGCATATTGGAGGAGGCAGGTCTGCTGGAGAACATGGGGTGGGGGAAGCAGAGTCAGTAGGGTTTGAGTGGGTCTGCTGTGGGAGGAGACCTGGAGCCAGGCCTGGCTGGAGGGTGCCTATAGGAGAACACAGAGGCTGGACACAGTGTTAGCAAGTTAGGTAGCAAGTGTTGGGCATTGCACTGGTTCCTACAGGTAGCTCTGTATTTATGCTGGGGAGGTGGGGGAATGAAATTTTCCCTGCCATGTCCTGTGCTCCTGGAGAAATCTCTCAAGGTTCCCTGTCCCTCCAGCACATGCTCTGAGATTCATAAACAGATCTCCCACCCACTTATCACAGGTGTTTTTCAAACTGCTGCTTCTATGCTGTAGCTCTGCAGGCTGTTTGTTGTTCAGTCTCTTTAAGGGCAAGGACTTAGTTTCCTCTGGCTCTCCAGGCCCTTCCAGAACTGAGCCTGCTGATTTTTAAAATCCCATGTTTTGAGTCATGCTGATTTTAAGAACTCTCAAAATTCGGCCTCTCTGGTTTTCAAAGCCAGATGTTACGGGGACTTTTTTTTTTCCCCCATTGTAGGCTCCCCAGTGTGGTAGTCTGTTTCTCTTAGCTCTCTGAGCCTGTGGGGTCCCTCCTTCCTGCAGATAGTCCCTCATGTTCCTTTAGCTTCTGACTGCATCTCTGTCCTTCCTCCCCTCTTTGATGTGGCCTCTTCTCTACATTTAGCTGTGGAGAGTTTATTCTGCCAGTCTTTGGGTGGTTTTCTGGGTTATTTACACTGATATGAATGTTATCTAGTTGTATCTGTGGGGTGGGGTAAGCTTAGGACCTCCCCACTCTGCCATCACCCCAGAAGTGCCTGAAACTATTTTTGAAATGGTAATTTATCTCTGGGTCACAAAACTACTCAATTTGCCAGCCTATTTAAAAATGTTTTACCAGTTTCTGTGGATATACAGTCAAAGATCAAGCTTGAACAAGAAAAATGAAGATTTTTTTATGGATGTGTTCTGGAATTTCTCTAAATGGCTCTTAACACAATTGGATTTGCTAAGAGATATAACACCTATTGTGGTGAGTAAGGGATTGAGCTTTGACACATGCCAACCAAGACTTAGAGGCTTGGCCTGCTCCTTCCTTGTTGTGTGACTTTAAGTAAGAAAGGATAATGATAATAGATAAGCAGGCTCCAGGTTTCTTCCTTGCAAAATGGCCCAAGTAGCAGTGCCCACCTGAGAAGAAGGTTGTGAGACAACACAGTGAAAATCACTTAGCATAGCCATACCCTGAATAAATGTCCATTGGTTAATAGTATCATTACCATTTCCTAACTTATACTAGTTCCTTCTGAGATTAGTCATACATCATCTGTCATACAGTGCAGACACATTTTGGATTTAATAACATTGGCTTGCCTTGCTTATTGAATTGTGTTCAGTATGTACTCCATATATGTTATAGAATCCAAGGAATAGCACACAATATACATATTACATGTAATATATATAGTCAAGTGTATAGAATATATATTATAGAGTATATAACTCAAGGAATCCTCTTTTTTTTTTCCTTTTCTACTTACAATATTGTCATTTGGAGGACATTCGCTGTATATTCTTTCATTTAATATGGCAGTAGTATACTGATTGGCAGTCGGTTGTGTACATCGAAGCAGTAAAGTTAATGCTGCTTCAGTACTTTCCTATTTCGCCAATATATTTGCTTTCAATCTCACCAAGAAACAAATGGTGTCAAAGTTTGGGTTAAATGCAAAGATAAACTGTTAGCAATTTGCTTGTTTTTGTTGTTGTTGTTGTTTTGTTTCTTGGTGTGTGGGAGGTACCAAATGCTTTATTTGAGTGGTTGAAATGTTTTCCCATTCAATATATTATCATTTTCTTATTTAATAAGTAAATGTTAGTTAACAGTACTTGGTACTATAGCTGTTTAGCACCTTATGCAAAAGACAGGTCAGAACCATTTGATTTGTTAAGTGTGCATCCAGCATTATGCAAAAACAGTAACCCAGGATGCATGGTTTAGCTGTGACCTTAGCCTGCAATTATTTCTCAATGAAGCTTTGCCAAAGCTTTTGTCAAGTATTTGTACCTTACCTTATCTCTATCTACGTTACCTTTAGACTATGTACTTATTGTTCCCTTAAGCACTTTAGTACTTTAGAAACTCCTTGGCATGGACTTCCTTGCCCAAGTCTGTTATGGTATGACCTGCTGACACAAGCTCCTATGAAGATGTGAGGTGGTTTTATATTAGGCAGCGATGATGGGGGCAGTCTACTCTATGGAGAGAATCTGCCCGATATGCATCGCATGGACACTGTCTCCTTTTGCCAAAGGACACACACTGGCCATTCAGATCAGAGACAGCCTTCAGTTACTATGACTGAAATGCAACGCTTGATCTGCGTCTTCTTAGATTCAACATAAACTTTTGTGGACCATCCCTTTGAAAAGTCCATGCTGTCACTCAGGGGGTCACTATATAGTAGTACACTCTTTTAATATAAGAGGAAATGATATTTTTATGTTCGGTAGAATGGTAATCTATGTAACAATAGTGTGAAACCACTGGTCTTCAATTGCTACCTACCCGAAGTACATGCAAGTATGCTAAAATGTCTTTTACTTCACTATGTTTTTATTATAATAAAGTTTTTATCAGTGTGTATATACATGCTTGATTGTATTTGTTCATAAATTCTTTAACACGGTTATACATGCTGTGTCTTAAGTGAGTTCAGTGAGTTCTGTATTTCATTCTGATTCGGAGAAATGCTTGAGTTACATTGACTTTATCACATATGAAATTAAGAGTCTGTTTTACTTCTCTTTCAGAATTATATGAATAGTTCGTTTGTGTTAGTACAAAGTGAAGACCCACCACATGACTAGCCATGCCCATGAATATTTAATTTTTATTACTCTGTGGTACTTTAAGTGAATTCTTAATATAACCCTCATATGGCCTGTAGAATATAGTTGAAGGGATGGTGGTGCAGTTATAGGAGAGTAGTTTCCATAACGATGAGAGGAAAAGTCTTCACCGAGGACTCATTTTAGATAGCTGGGGTATTTACCTACCTCAGGCTCTATCAGGATACAATGCAATTTCATTTCACAGAATTTCAGAATTAGTAAGAGATACCTTGGAGGAGGAAGCCTTGTTCTTGGCTACCATTAATTTAGAAAAAAATTGAGACTGCAAACTCAAAGACGTTACTGACTTATTTTCAAATTTCTTGTTCGTAAGAAACTGCTTGTGTTTGTACCCTCTCTCACCTCCCTCCCAGCAGTGTGAAGAGGTAATAAGAGCAGTCTGTCCTCACCTTTAAGGCTTCAGGGAATGTCTTCTATCAGATCTTCATGGATCTATATGTGATTGCTTTATCCGTCTTCATCCTGACTGATAATGTACATCTTTCTTTCTTCTTTTCAGATTAAAAATTTTTTTTCTTGGGGCGCCTGGGTGGCTCAGTGGGTTAAGCCGCTGCCTTCGGCTCAGGTCATGATCTCAGGGTCCTGGGATAGAGTCCCGCATCAGGCTCTCTGCTCAGCAGGGAGCCTGCTTCCCTCTCTCTCTTTGCCTGCCTCTCCATCTACTTGTGATCTCTCTCTGTCAAATAAATAAATAAAATCTTCAAAAAAAAATTTTTTTTTTTCTTATTTTTATTCCTTGTGACTCAGAAGTGTTTCCTCTGGTATTTTTGTTAAATCATGTAATTTTGTTGTTTAATGATTTTAGTAGGAAAGAATAAAGTCTGTATTTTTCTTTGTGATCTTGTCCTAATTATACCTTGTTTTGCTTCTAGTTGTATTCCTGCAATTAATATTTATGTTTGTGGGACGCCTGGGTGGCTCAGTTGGTTGAGCAGCTGCCTTCGGCTCAGGTCATGATCCCAGCGTCCTGGGATCGAGTCCCACATCGGGCTCCTTGCTTGGCGGGGAGCCTGCTTCTCCCTCTGCCTCTGCCTGCCATTCTGTCTGCCTGTGCTCGCTCGCTCTCCTCTCTCTCTGACAAATAAATAAAATCTTTAAAAAAAAAAAATATGTTTGTGAACATCCCTGTGCTTAGTCCTTTGAATAGTAATAGAAGCATTACAGTGGACAGTATGTTCAGTATGACCAGTAGATATCCATGTCCTAAGTACTAGAATGGTAAGTTTAGATGTGTAGTACCTCGATTGTTACTATTGGAGTGTTTACTGTAATCACTAGATTTTTAGGAATTTGATGAGCTTGATAAACTGACTTGGGTCTCTGAGGTACTGAGATAAGGGCAGGGTTTATAGATGGAAAAAATAGGTGTTTTTTTTTTTTAATTAAAATAGGGGCACTTAATTTTTTTAAAAACAGTATTTAACATTTGGAGGTCAGTTATGCAGAGAAATTCTGCTTGAGAAGCAAGCCTTCCATGCACAGGAATTGGGAAGCAGACTTGAAGCTGTAATGTAACAACCTGGCACATGTGGCCAGTGGGTTGGAGAGTGCCATGCAAATTGGGAACGGTTGTGGCTGTGGAATGAATGGGGGTTTGGTCTGGGTGCCAAGTCAATGTAAGGAATGAAAGCTACATCCCCTGAAGATGGTTTAGTGACAACCCTGGCTTTCAGCAAGTTGATGAAAAGCTTTATTATTCCAGTTCTGCGGCAGTTGCAGGAATCCTTTGGGGGGGGGGGGGGGTTAAGCGTAACCAAGAGTATTACCTCATTTGCACAGAACTTTAAAAAATTTCAGGGATTGATTTTATAAATATGCAAGTGTTTGACTTAGCATAATAAAAAACATGCATTAAAATATTTAAGAGTGTAATTGCAATATACCTTTCAAATCGATATGTAGCATCTGTTTGGAATTTTCCCTTTATCTGTCAGATAAGCTTCTATTAATCCTCAAGACCTAATTCACATGTTAATTTCCCATCTTCTCCTAGGTAAATTGTTTTCACTGTAGGGTTTTACCAAGATACTTCATAAGTAGGAGCAAAGAGGAGACATCAGACAACCTAATCGTGAATCCTAGGTCTGCTAATGATCAGCTATTTGACCTTGGGGTAGCCATGTCATGGCTTTAAATCTTCATTTCTACATCTGTAAAATGATAGAATAGTAGCTATTTCGTAATAGTTATTGGACTTCTTTTGGGAGTAATCAATGACATAGTGTATGGTAAACATGTATAAAGTGCTTGTCGTATAAAGCTCATTTAATGTTCTGTTTTTGTAAGTGGTAGTTACTATTATTTACTTAAGACTTATAACATTTTTAACTTTTTGCTTGTAGACTACTTCCTCTGTTATGCTGGGACTCTTTCCATGTAGGAATAACTTTCTATGTATTGGTCTTCCTCAGTAGCTAAGATGTGTTCTGAACATAGGTATTTTATTAATTGAGGGTGAATAAAGAAAGAATGCCATTCCTTTACAAAAGGCTGCCAGATGGACTTACCTGACACACATTCAGTCTTATTTTATCACCGTGCCACCCATCACCTGTCCTCACGCATCTGCTATCGTGAACGTGAAAATCAAGCTCTTTGGAGAACTACATCCCTGGTGTTGGTTCTGTGTATATACAGTCTATATATTGAACCTATTTTGTCTCCAAAACACACCCCTGGTTCACATGTCTTTTTGTCTTTGCTCACACAGTTATTGCTTACTCATATCTAGGGTTATCCTTGCCTTATTTGTCTAACCTACTTATTCCAAGACTCAGCTCAGACATCACCTTTTCTCACACTTCCAGTTAGGTTTATATACATCTCCTCCATGCTCTGTTTTGCCTACTTCTCATACTATGTAACTTTTTTTGTTATTCAGTTTTTGTCTCTCACCCATGAGATTATGTTCTTTTCAAGGGCAGGCACAATTCCAATGTCTCAGTTAATTACGAATGTTTTGTCACAGAGTTAGTTCTCAGTTCCTTGAAAAGACTCAATAAACATGTGTTGAGCTGAACTGAATATTTTATATTGAGTTTCACTGTCTTGATACAGCTTTTTGACATGTATTCAAAAGGATGCAATTACTGTATTTGCATTTGCCTGTGTAAAATGTTACTTCAAGGCCCTTGTAACTTAGCTGTCAGATATATGTAAAAAAATGAACTCAAGAAATAAGTAGCTTTGAGTTCTTGGGAAAGAAAGGATTTGGTTCTTCTTGAAGCATGATCTCTAGCTTTACATATCTTTTCTGTGATTTTAATCAATGTATGACTATGTATAGCAAGCGAGTTTGCTAGATCCTTACATTTTCTAGAAAAACTTTTATTCTCTTCTGTTTATACTTGACTTCTTTAGAGCATGACATTTGAATAAAATATACACCTTAGGGAAAATACATTTCTTTTCAGTTATATGCTTTCTGGTTATTGTACCAGCATAAAATTTAAAGCAGTAGCCAGCTGTGTCAAATTTTGTGAAGAAATAAAATGTCCTTTAATAAACAAGAAATAATTGATTTCTTAAAAGGTTTTCCTAAGCTCCCCAACCAGTAACCCCCACAAAAAATTCCAGCATCATCTAAGTAATTCTAATGCTGTAAAGTTTCCAGCCTCCTTTAAAATAAATTAGTTGGAAGCAGTTAGATCTCATTCCCTTTCAGTCCACTGCACCAAGCTGTATCTTCCATCTAAACATTTTTCCTTGAGAACATTGTGAGTAAAATCCTTGGCTTTCTTGTCATGTCAAGGAAATCCTCTGTAGAGTGGTATATACTGGAAATAATTGTAACACACTATACTTCCAATTTCCCATGTCTAATTTTTGGTTCCCTAATGTTCATGAACTATAAGTCAGTTTTGTGATGACTGTTTTTTGGCCATAGTTTAAACAAATAGTGCTACTGAATGGAATTGTGTTTTAATTGAGAGAAACACCATGTAGTTTTTATAATATTTTTTCTTTCCTAAAGGGGCCAACATTGGATGTTCAAATTCAAATCAATTAACTTATTAGTGCTAGAAGCATTGATATTACCTACCCTAATAGCCATGATCATTGCCCACCAAATCACATTGAGTGCTTAATATACACTAGGCTCTGTGTTCATTGATAACATGTATGAAGTTCTTTATCAAAGTAAAAGGCAACTATTATCTCTGTTTTTTAGGTAATAAACAGGGCCACAAAGAGTTCATAGTTACATAGCTTAAAGAGTGGAAATAGGTTTCAGTTCTACAGCATAAGATCATAAACACTCATAACATAGGTTTGCATTTGCCTGTTTGTATCTGAGGTTTTAGATTGAGTAATTTTGGTTTTTAGACCATGAAGTGAGGAAAATTATATTACATCAATTTCTCTACTATTACATAATAGGGATGCAATTAATTTTTGCATCCCAGTCTTGAGAATATGTGCATATTTACATAGGTTCAAGATTCCCAGCTCTGATTTAAGTATGTTTCTATATTTATTTTACTTCAGGCCACAAATATATACCTTCATTTTTATTACTGATCTTTCTTGTCCATGGTCCTGAAGTCCAGAAACTTGCATAAGGAATAACAACAACAACAATAATAATACGGAGCCATTTCATCAACTGTTGAGATGATTGATATTTATCCTTTGTGGTATTTAACATAGAGAGGTTTATAATTTTTTTTTAAAAAGATTTTGTTTATTTATTTGACAGAGATCACAGGCAGGCAGAGAGGCAGGCAGAGAGAGGAAGGGAAGCAGGTTCCCAGCTGAGCAGAGAGCCCGACGTGGGGCTCGATCCCAGGACCCTGAGATCATGACCTGAGCCGAAGGCAGAGGCTTTAACCCGCTGAGCCACCCAGGCGCCCTGAGAGGTTTATAATTCTTAAAATATTACCCTAAATTCTCAGTTTAGAAGTTGGGAGAACTTGGGGGTACCTGGGTGACTCAGTTGGTTAAGCATCCGACTCTTGGTTTTGGCATGAGATCGAGCCCCAAATGGGGCTCCATGCTCAGTGTGGAGTCTGCTTGAGAGTCTCTCTCTCCTTGTCCCTCTGTCTTCCAGCTGCTTGTGGGTTCTTTCTCTCTCAAATATCCGGGATCTATAAAGAACTCCTCAAACTCAACACACACAAAACAGATAATCATATCAAAAAAGGGGCAGAAGATATGAACAGACACTTCTCCAATGAAGACATACAAATGGCTATCAGACACGTGAAAAAATGTTCATCATCGCTAGCCATCAGGGAGATTCAAATTAAAACCACATTGAGATACCACCTTATACCACTTAGAATGGCCAAAATTAGCAAGACAGGAAACAACATGTGTTGGAGGGGATGTGGAGAAAGGGGAACCCTGTTACACTGTTGGTGGGAATGCCAGTTGGTGCAGCCACTTTGGAGAACAGTGTGGAGATTCCTCAAGAAATTAAAAATAGAGCTCCCTATGACCCTGCAATTGGACTACTGAGTATTTACCCCAAAGATACAGATGTAGTGAAAAGAAGGGCCATCTGTACCCCAATGTTTATAGCAGCAATGGCCACGGTCACCAAACTATGGAAAGAACCAAGATGCCCTTCAGTGGAAGAATGAATAAGGAAGATGTGGTCCATATACACTATAGAGTATTATGCCTCCATCAGAAAGGATGAATACCCAACTTTTGTAGCAACATGGATGGGACTGGAAGAGATTATGCTGAGTGAAATAAGTCAAGCAGAGAGAGTCAATTATCATATGGTTTCACTTATTTGTAGAGCATAACAAATAGCATGGAGGACAAGGGGAGTCAAAGAGGAGAAGGGAGTTGGGGGAAATTGGAAGGGGAGGTGAACCATGAGAGACTATGGAATCTGAAAAACAATCTGAGGGGTTTGAAGGGATGGGGAGTGGGAGGTTGGGGGAACCAGGTGGTGGGTAATAGAGAGGGCACGGATTGCATGGAGCACTGGGTGTGGTGCAAAAACAAGGAATACTGTTAAGCTGAAGATAAAATAAAAAAAAATACATCTTTAAAAGTTGGGAAAACTTGGCAATAGAATAAAACAGCCTTATATATCATTAGCCAAATTATGAGGCACAGAAAATCAGAGATAGATCAGAGTTGCGTAGTTGACTTAGAAATGAACTGGGAGAGAAATACAACTATACTATCTTATTCTTTCACCTATTATGATGCTACCTTGCTTTGGTCTTACATTAACAAAGAAGAAAAATTGTCATAAAAAATTTGTCATAAAAACATAAGTGGTTGATTTTTTTAAAAATATTTATTTATTTGACAGAGAGATCACAAGTAGGCAGAGAGGCAGGCAGAGAGAAAGGGGGAAGCAGGCTCCCCACCCAGGAGAGAACCTGCTGTGGGGCTTGATCCCAGGAACCTGAGATCATGACCTGAGCCGAAGGCAGAGGCTTAACCCACTGAGCCACCCAGGCACTCCACGTGGCTGAATTTTTTATCAGAATTTATCATCCATCATCAATACCTAGAGAGGTGTGAGCCAGCTAGCCCAACCTAGTTAACTTGATGTGGTAGAGATGGCATGATGCTAATAATACCACCAACGACTAGGATTTATTAAGTACTCACTGTGATTTTTATAAGCATCATCCATTTTAATCTTTAACCCATAAAAACTAAAGTTCCTATCATGTAGATGGAGATCCTGATATTCAGGGAGATTAATTGCCCATTTCCCTTGGCATTATTGCAGGTTCAGTGTTTGAAGACAGGGTAACACCACGGTCTCTACTCTTAGACATTATTTTATATTGTCTACTTTGTTCCATACACAACTGTAATCTGCTGGTAGTTAGCAAAATGGTAGGCATGCCTGATGTTGTGAATTCTTGTAAGACAGTAATAAGAAAAAAAAATGGTGGAGCCCCTGGGTGGTTGAGTCCATTAAGCATCCTACTCTTAATCTCAGCTCAGGTCTTAATCTCAGGGTCATGAGAACAAGCTCCACATTGGGCTCCATGCTGGGTGTGGAGCCTACTTAAAAAAATATATATATATTTCCAATTTGCTCATTTGGATAGATTTTTCCATGTGATCTAGTTACACGTTGAGTTTAATATTGTTCTAAGAGAAATGCATTCGGTAAAAATAATTTGTCATCTGTTTATAGGTGATTATGTATAGTATAGGCATAACTAATCCTTGATAGGGGAGCAATATGTCACTGACACAAATGAGCTTGAGAAATTAATGGGCCTGCCTTACCTGTGAGTTTATTTAATTGATATTTCCAAAACCAAGACCAAACAAAAGACACTGTGCTTTTGATGATTCTTGAGAAGTTCAAAGGGGAAATGTAACAGTCGTTTGCTATCCCTCTACCAGATGCTACACTATGTATTTCACATAATTTACTTTTAATTATTTTATCCATTCTTAAAAAAATAATGCATATATAAATATAATTTATTTATATGTAACTAAAATATTATACAGTTAGTAAATTAGAATTAAAATCATACTGTTTATTTTGGTTCTAAAACATCAAAAGGTATTAACTACATCACCAATGACAAACTTTCCAACCTAGTCCAAATGAATTATGTATTGCATGTCTACTCCAATACATATTTACTTATTTATTTATTTTAAAGATTTTATTTTTTTATTTGACAGAGATCACAAGTAAGTAGAGAGGCAGGCAGAGAGAGGAAGGAGGAAGCAGGTTCCCCGCTGAGCAGGGAGCCCAATGTGGGGCTCAATCCCAGGACCCCTAGGATCATGACCTAAGCCGAAGGCAGAGGCTTTAACCTACTGAGCCACCCAGGTGCCCCTGTATTTATTTTTTGTCCAAAGTGTGTATTCTGTGGTTGTTAGAATTTGTTAACAACATTTAAAAATTTCACAAAGAAATCCAGAGTTCAGTCTTTTGAAATAGTTTACTGGCCGTATTGGATTGTACAACACTGTGTGTTTGGGTGTGTGTTTGTGTATGTGTATACTGGTATGCTTCTAGTTGGAGAGAAAAATAGTAAATTAGTCAATGTTTTAATAAAAACATGTGGTACAGTGGACTCAAAACTATACTCAGTTTTAGGAGTATCTGTGTGTATATATAAATCTGTGTGTATTCTTTTTAACAAATATGATTAGGGTAACATGCAGCATAACTTTGTCATAGTGTACTGGGGAGAGATGCGAGGCCCGATGAGGGAGCTAGAAAAGCATGAGTTTAATTATGGCCATGCCAATGGCTTTTCAAGGAGGTTTTTACAAGTAAATTCTAAATTCAGATAGATTCCTGAAAGTGGAAAAACTAACAGTCCTAGGTACAGACCACTAAGTGTATAAAAAGCTAAGAAAAAGCCGCTAGGTGGCTCAGTGGGTTAAGCCTCTGCCTTCAGCTCAGGTCATGATCTCAGGGTCTTGGGATCGAGCCCTGCATTGGGCTCTCTGCTCAGCAGGGAGCTGTTTCCTCCTCTCTCTCCTACTTGTGATCTCCTACCTGCCTCTCTGCCTACTTGTGATCTACAAATAAATAAAATCTTAAAAAAAAAAAAAGCTAAGAATTAGATAATGCCTGTTATTTATAGCAGTTTGAGGGGTGAACAGCTTTAGGAGACTTTGTCCAAAATGATGACTGAGCATCGGACATGTCCCCCTGCAAGGCAGAAAAAGATTAAATGAAAAATATGAAATCAAAAAGAAACACGTAAGGGGCACCTGGATGGCTCAGTGGATTAAAGCCTCTGCCTTCGGTTCAGGTCATGATCCCAGGGTCCTAGGATCGAGCCCCGCATCGGGCTCTCTGCTCAGCAGGGAGCCTGCTTCCTCCTCTCTCTCTCTCTGCCTGCCTCTCTGCCTACTTGTGATCTCTGTCTGTCAAATAAATAAATAAAATCTTTAAAAAAAAAAAAAAAAGAAACACGTAAGAAAGAATGTAGTCTAGCGACAACAATATACTTGAAAGTGTGAGGAAACCCTGAGAAATAGAAAGCTGTTGGGATGCAGACTGGGGGGTTAAACAATAGAGGGGACATTCTGAGACTTTTCTCCAAAAGTGATACTAACACACACAGAAATGCACCACAATGTGTATCACACCAGTACTTGTCATAGAATTTGGAAGCAAACTTCACTCTCATCAAAACGTGTTCTTTGATAAATCATGCCATATAAATACTTTGAAACATTAATGAAATCATTAAAACGATACTTCAGAATTATACCCATTAATATAAAAGCTGAAAATCACATTTAATGTATTCAATAAACATTTATTTAACCCTGTGTCTTAGCTGGTATTACAGGTGCTCAAGTACCTGTAATACTAGCTAGCATGATCCCAATCCCATGATCCCAAACTAGCATGAGTTCCCAAACTAGCATGATCCCAAACTAGCATGAGTTCAGTCCTCTTTGGGCTTACAGTGTGTTAAATGAAAGACATCCATCAAGTAAATAGGGAAATGAATGAATGTAAAGTTACAACTGTGAAAACACTGGGAAGATAAAAGTGTGGTCTTAGCAAAGCATGCAAAAGTAATACCTGAACTGACTAGCCTTCCTCTGTCTGAAGGATGAGAGAATTAAGGGTTAACTATGTGCAAGTCAGGGGTTAACAGTATAGGGAAGAAGAAGAAAAGCTATATAGCCTTTTTTTCTTTTTTCAACTTAGAAACTGAAATAAGGCATAGGTGGCTAGAGGTTAGAGAGTAACAGTGAATTTGGGAGAAGTATGACTGGGGAAACTAGTATAAAAAATTGCTAGGTAACAAATACTGAATGCTCACTGTGTATCAAACACTGTGTGGTTATTATATAAAATACTCTCAGTTTTGAAGTAGATATGGCTATTTTCATTTCTACGGATGACAACACTAAATTAAAAATTGACCCCTGGTCACACAATCCTGGCAGAGCTAGGCTTTGAATCCAGGTTGAATTTTTTTCACTACATCGTACTCACCTTTTAGGTATAAGACAGATCATAGTCTATTTATGATATTCCAGACTATTTATCCTAAAGATAAAATAAAACCATTGGTCCATTGGCATTTTAGGTAAATTCCTCTGATGTTTGTGGGGAGGAGTTTTCAAGAGGAAGAAGGGCAGCAGAGAGACTAGTTAGAAAGCTATAAAATACTGCATAAGACAGATCGTAACAGCTTGAACTTGAGAGGACAGTAAAGATGGGGAAAAGATCACAGAGAAAGAGATGTTTAATAAGCAAATTCGATGGTCTTTGTGATGGATTTGTTGAGGAGAGAAGTGAGAGGGAGGTGGTAAAGAGGCCTTAGATTTATGACTGATCAGCTAGATGGAAGATGAGCCTTCTGTAAAATGGGCAACAATGAACAAGGACCAAGTGAGGGCAATGGGCAGGTGCTTGACTTTCATCTCGATGCTTTCAAACACATTCATGTTAAAACCAAGCAGATGAATATGTTGATCTGCAACTCAGGTGATAATTGGGCTAGAGATATAGATTTGGGAGTCAACTGTGGATAGTTGAAACTGGGGGCTTGAATGAAATTATGTAGAGAAATGTATTATTAATGGGCCTGGCTAAATGTAAGTCACATATTAACAGTAATTCTGTTGCTATAAGTATTTTATATGCTTTTTTCTTTAACTGTAGTTTTTAAAAAATTTATTTATTTATTTATTTATTTATTTAGAGAAAATAGGGGAGGGGGGCAGAGAAGGAAGGAGAGAGAGAATCTTAACCAGATTCCCCATGGGCTCAAGTCCTGTGTGGGGCTCATTCTCACACCCCGTCCCGCCCTCCCCTCCCCCAGATCATGACCTGAATCGAAATTGAGTTGAGCGCTTAACCAACTGAACCACCACCCACTTGCCCCAGAACCCACAACATTTTTTTTTTATTTTTTATTTTTTATTTTTTTTTTTAAAGATTTTTTTAAAGATTTTATTTATTTATTTGACAGAGAGAGATCACAAGTAGATGGAGAGGCAGGCAGAGAGAGAGAGAGAGAGAGAGGGAAGCAGGCTCCCCGCTGAGCAGAGAGCCCGATGCGGGCCTCGATCCCAGGACCCTGAGATCATGACCTGAGCCGAAGGCAGCGGCTTAACCCACTGAGCCACCCAGGCGCCCCCCACAACATTTTTTTTTAAGATTTTTTTTTTTTTTTTTACTTGAGACATACACATAGAGCATGCAGGAGCGGGAGAGGGAGCGTGAATCTAAAGCAGACTCCATACTGAGCACAAAGCCCAAGGGAGGGCTGGATCTCATGCCCCATGATCATAACCTGAGCCAAAATCAAGAGTCAGATGCCTAGCCTTTGGAGCCACCTGGGTGCCCCTACCTGTTCGTATTTTTCTTTTAAATCAAAACTAAATAACTTTTTATTCAACTTTACTGAGACATAGTTTACAAAATTATGTATTTAAAGTATAAAACAGTGATTTGACATATGTATACATTCTGAATGAATTCCCTTCATGCTTTCCTGGAGGAGAAGCATCTATATATTAATTATTAATTTCTGTGTTAATTAAAAGATCCATTGCCTCACAAATTTAGCTTTTGGTTTGTTTTAGTGAGAACTCCTAAGTTCTACCCTCTTAGAAAATTTCACTTATAGAATGCAGTATTAGCAACTGTAGTCAGCATGTTATAAATTAGATCCTCAGACATTATTCATCTTAAACTGAAAATTTGTATCCTTTTACCAAGCTCTCTTTATTTCTCTTACTCCTCAGCCCCTGACAACCACCCTTCTGCTGTTTCTATGCATTCAACTTCATTTTTCAGATTCCATGTGTAAGTGGTACTATGCAATATTTGTTTTTTCCTGACTTACTTCATTTAGAATAAGACCCCCAGGTTCGATTATGCTGTTGCAAATGGAAGGATTTTCTTCTTTTTAAAGGTTGAATTGTATTCTGTTGTATATATTTGCTACATTTTCTTTTACATTCATCTGTAGATGGACACTGAAGTTGTTTTCATACTATTGTGATATAAATGGGGATATAACGAGATATGAAAGAGACATAAAGGTAGCTCTTTGGGGACACCAGGGTAGCTCTATCAGTTAAGAGTCCACTTTTGATTTTGGCTCAGGTCCTTATTTCTGGATCATGAGATCAAGCCTTGCATCAGGCTCCATGCTGAGACTGAAGCCTGGTTAATATTCTCTCTCTCTCCCTGGGGCACCTGGGTGGCTCATTAGGTTACACATCCCAGTTTTGATTTTAACTCAGGGTTCTGGGATCCGAGCCCCACATGGGGCACTGTGCCCAGTGCAGGGGGGCTGCTTCTCTCTCTCCCTCTGCTCCTTCCCCTGCTTGTTCTTGCTCTCTCTCTCAAATAAATATCTTTAAAAGATTCTCTCTTTCCTTCTCCCTCTGCTTTCTCTCTCTAGTTTTCTCTCTCTCTCTCCCCCTCCCTCTTAAGATAAAAAAAAAAAAATCTCTCTGAAAAAATGATTTAGTTTCTTTTGGTTTTATACCCACAAGTGTGATTGCTGAATCAAATGGTAGTTTTAATTTTTTTGTTTTCCATAGTGACGGTACCAGCTTACATTACAACAACAATGCACAGGGGTCCCTCTTTCCACGTCTTCGCTAGAATTTATTATATCTTTGCTTTTTAATAATAGATATCCTAACAGACATGAAGTGATAGCTCATTGTGGTTTTGATTGACATTACCCTGATGATCAATGATGTTGAGTACCATTTTATGTACTCATTTGCCATTTGTCACTTGAATGTCTTTGGAAGATGTCTGCACCGATCCTTTGCCCTATTTATTTATTTATTTGTTGTTTGTTTTGTAATTGAGTTGTATGAGTTATGTCTTGGATATTAACCCCTTGTCAGATATGTGCTTCGTGAATATTTTCCTTCATTCCACAGGAATGGGGCATTGTTTTGTTTATGGTTTCTTTTGCTCTGCAGAATCTTCTTAGTTTGATGTAGCCCTACTTGTTTCTTTGTGCTTTTATTGCCTTTGCTTTTGGTATTAAATCTAAAAATTAATTGCAGAGACCAGTACCATGGAACTTAACCCATATATTTTCTTCCCGGAGTTTTAGTTCTCTGGTTTTATGTTCAAGTCTTTTATCTACTTTGAGGTGATTTTTGTGTATGGTTTAAGATGGTGGTCCAATTTCATTTTTTTGTTTGTGGCTCTTGGGTTTTCCCAGCACCATTTATGGAAGAAACTGTGCTTTCCCTATTGTATATTTTCAGCTCCTTTGTTGAAAATGAATTGAACATACATACATGGGGTGCTCTCTGTACTCTCTGTTTTGTTCTGTCACTTGGCACATCTGTTTTTATGCCACTTTCATACTATTTTGATTACTGTAGCATGTAGTATAGTTTGAAATTAGGAAGTGTGATGTTTCCAGTGTTCTTTCTCAAGGTTGCTTTGGGTATTTGGGGTCTTTTTTGGTTCCACTGAAGTTTTGGGATAGTTTTTAAAACTATTTCTGGAAAAAAAAAGTCACCAGAGTTTTGAGAGATTTTGTATGAATCTCTAGAGTGTTTTGGATAGTATTGACATTTTTTTAAAGTAGGTTCTATACCCAACATGGGTTCAGAACCCATGACCCTGAGATCAAGAGCCCCATGCTCTAACAACGGAGCCAGCCAGGGGCCCCAGTATAGATATTTTTATATTAATTCTTCGAATTCTTGAACATGGAGTATCTTTCCATTTATTTATATTTTCATCAATTCTCTCATCAATGCCTCATGAGTTTCATTGTACAGGTTTTCACCTCTTTGGTTAAAATTATTCCAAGTATTTTATTACTCTTGATGCTACTGTAAATGGGGTCCTTAATTTCTGTTTCGGAAAGCTTATTAGTGTATAGAAATGTAAATTAATTTTTTTGTCGATTTTGTATCCTGCCACTTTTCTGAATTCAATTATTAGCCTAACATTTTTTTTTTTTTTTGGTGGAGTTTTTAGGGTTTTCTACTTATAATATCATGTCCTCTACAATAGAAAATTAGGGTTCTTTCTTCTGACTTGAATGCCTTTTACTTCTTTTTCTTACCTTAATTGCTTTGACTAGGGTTTCTAGTACCATGTTGAATAAAAGTGGCAAGAATGGGCATCCTTGTCTAGGTTGGATCTTAGAGGAAAAGCTTTCAGTTTTCACCTTCGTGTATGATGCTGGCTGTGGGATGTCATTTATGGGCTTTATTGTGTAGAGGTGTATTTCTTCTATACCCAGTTTGTTTTCCTGTTTTTATCATGAGGTGATGTTGAATTTTGTTAAATCCTTTTCTGCATCTGTTTAGATGACCATATGGTTTTCATCTTTTATTTTGTTAATGTGGTATATCACGTTTATTATCGCCCTATGTTGCACCATCCTTGCATCCCAGGAATTAATCCCACTTGATCATAGTAGATGATCCTCTTATTGTACTGTTGAATTTTGTTTGTGAATATTATCTGAGGGGTTGCATCTATGTTCACCAAAGACATCAGCCTGTAGTTTTCTGTCCTTATAGTATCATTTACTTGGATATCAGTGTAATGCTGGGCTCATAAAATGAGTTTGAAAGTGTTCCCTGCTATTGTGTTCTTTGGTAGAGCTGGAGAAATTTGGGGAATAATTCTTTAAATATTTGGTAGAACTCACCAACGGAGCCCTTTGATACTGGACTTTTCATTTATTGAGAAATTTTTGATTACTGTTGAATCTCCTTACTACTAATTGGTCTGCTCAGGTTTTCTACTTCTTCATGATTCAGTCTTGGTGGGTTGTATGTTTTCAGGAGTTCATACGTTTCATCTAGATAAATAAAGTTTAAGAAACATTGAGGAAAAAAGTTAAAACTTGTCATGATAGAATAAATATCAGTGTATGTGTTATACAGTGTAAAGGCAAGAATTCGAGAATGGGCCCAGGATTTCATGTCTGGATTAAGGGGCTTTGCTTGTCTTCATTCTTTTGCCAGGCTCGTTCCACCTAGCTGATGACCACTATCTCTGAGTCTCTGATAGTATCATCTCCATCAAAACTCTCGTTGTCAAATATGTCATTTGACACCAATGCAAGCTGGTGACAGAACTTGTCAACAAAGCTTGTATTCAGTTTTACTTGTTCTTCAACAAACAGTATATATGATAAGCATCTTGTCACTAAAAATGCTGCTGCCATCTTCCTGGTTTGCAGATTTAGTCATCATGATGCAGTGAGCAAATTCTGGTAGGTGAGGTAGACTTGTTAAGTATTACTTTCTGACACAGTGTGTGTATGTTGCACAATTAAGAAATTTACTGGGGCACCTGGGTGGTTCAGTCGATTGAGTGGCTGCCTTCAGCTCAGGTCTTGAGATCAGGCTCCTGGGATCAAGTCCCACATTGGACTTCTTGCTTGACAGGGAGCCTGCCTCTCCCTCTACCTGCAGCTTGCCCTGCTTGTGCTCTCTCTTTCTCTCTCTGGCTCAAATAAGTAAATTAATGAATTAAAAAATAAATGTAATTACTTATTGCTCTAGATCTATATCTTTATGAGTATATATATGTGTAAGTATATGCCAAACTGTTATGTTGAATTGGACACATTTCTGCAAAGACACAGTGAGAAAAATCAGTGAGATCTGCTTCTGTTTTGAGTTAGAAAACTTGCCACTTGGTTGTCATGTGATTCTCTTCTATATTTCTATGAAAATCATTTCAGACATAGTAAACCCATATTTTTAAATTTAGTACTTACAAGTATACTGTCAGCTATCCATATAGCAAAGTAAAACTGAACAAGCATGAAGAAAATCTTCAAACTGTCAATGTAGTATTGCGTTAGGTAATCTTAGTTGGCTTTGAGATACTTGAAACTTTTGAAATGACACTTCACTTCACTTCTATCTGTAACAGAGTTTATTAAAATGTTCATTTTGACTACTTATAACTATTGTATCAATTCAGTATTTCCAATAGTAGTTAGAGGAGGCACAATTTAATTAAATATCTTGAAGGAGGAAATTGATTTCAGAGCAGAAGTTGCTATTTCAAATTACTTATTTGGACCTCGGATTTTGCTTGTTAATGGAGTTAACTTTGTATAACCGATTGTAATAGGTTAAACTTTCCATGTGGCATAATGGATGTGTTCCTGTCTAAAGAACTACAAATCTCAAGTAAGTCAAAACACAAAAAGAAATCACCAAACCAGGGCACATAAATATTGACTGTGGATACTAAGGCACATTTCATATTTATATTAAAGGCTAGAAACCCCATATAAATAGCCATATTCCCAGGACATTCTTATACTCTGTGAATGCAGGAAGATACTACAGCTTGCATTATTATGACATCAAGACATTTGGATGGGATTGATCTTCTCTAGATTAAATTTTAAATTTTTGCTTAAAGTTCTATCTGAAGTACACATATGCTTTCTTTTTTTTTCCCACTTACCTAAAATGTGTTCTGGATCATCTGAATTATCTGAACATAGGGATTTAATGAAAAAGAAATTGTATTTTTCATTTCAGTCCAGACTGTTTTTAACAAAAATTATTTATCGGGCACCTGGGTGGCTCAGTGTGTTAAATGTCTGCCTTCGGCCCAGGTCATGGTCTCAGGGTCCTGGGATTGAGCCCTGCATTGGGCTCTCTGCTCAGCAGGGAGCTTGCTTCCCCTTCTCTCTCTGCCTGCCTCTCTGCCTACTTGTAATCTCTGTCTGTCAAATAAATAAATAAATAAAATCTTCGAAAAAATTATTTATCAGTGTGCGGTTAGGCTTCCAAATAGATGAAATCATTTAAAAATATTATCTTGCAATAAAGGAATTGCTGATTCTTCCATTTGGAATTCAAACTTGTTTTCCCTCTTCTTCCCTTTTGTCAAGTTTATTGTGATATAATTTACATACAACAAAGTTCATTCTTGTCAGTGAACGGTTCTCAATTTTGATAAATACATACACCATGTAACTGCTCTCAGAACTGAAACACATCAGAGTTCCCTAAAACACTCTCGTGGCCCTTTTTGGTCACCCTTCTTTGACTGTCAGTCCTTCATAGCTACAGACATGTTTCTGTCTATAGTTTTGTCCTTTCCAAAATAAAACATACTATATGTAGCCTTTCAGGACTGGCTTCTGTGACTTAACAGAATGCATTTGGTTTTCATTCATGCTTTTGGATATATCGGTAGTCCTTCCCTTGTATTGCTAAATAGCATCCTGTTGCATGGATATACCATAGTTTCCTCAGCCATTTTATACTTCCTTTTCATTTTTGTAGGTAGTGTTCCTCCCATTAACACTTAGCATTCTATTAAGACTTCATTATAATTTTCTCTACTTTTATTTTCTTTTAGGACTTTTCTAATAAGTTTTCATTATTTAAGTCTATGGAAAGAGAGAGCTTCATAAACTTGTTATATTTTTGTACACATTGACATTTTAGTAAATATTTAATGAAAAAAGATACATATTAGAAAAGATTCTATTGAAACCCCCGAAGAACTGGTAATAATTTATTTGTTAATACTCTTTTGGGGATACTTTTTTTGGTGTCAAGAGAATTGTAAACCTTTTGAAACTATAGACATAAAAAGACTATGAGGAGAAAAATCTGTAATGCTCTAATAATGCTCTAATACTGTGGTTTGCTGGAAAAGAAATACAGTAAATGTTTTTTTAATCCCTAATGTCTGTAACTCAATCTCAAGGACTGAGAACTAATGCCTTACCTTGGAAGTTTTAAAAGTGAGACTAAAACTAGTTAACTTAATTAACTTAGGAGAAGCAAGCTGAGACTATGGAGTGTGGATGAGAAGGATGATTCAGTGTTCCACACATTAAGAAAAAAATTTATTTTTTTTAATTTATTATTTGAAATAGGTCATATCCTTCCAGGGAGTTCTCTACTTTACTAGACTGTATACGGCTGTGTTTCATGTAGAGTTAAAACCAAGATACTTAAAATTCTCTAGTAGAAAAGTAGCATGGATCTATGGACTAATAAATTACATATGATTACTGATCTAAGTTTATGAAATACAGAAAAGTAATTCTAAACTCAGTAGCTTGAAACAAGAATGTGTGTATTATTTTACCTTTATTAAATCTATATGAAAATATGATAACATGTTTTCTATTGTGAGTATACCTGTCCTATGGCACATGTATTTGTTATCTTTTTGTTGTTGTTAAACTCCTTACCTTTTCTTTTTTTTTTTTTTTAAGATTTATTTATTTATTTGACAGAGATTACAAGTAGGCAGAGAGGCAGGCAGAGAGAGAGAGGAGGAAGCAGGTTCCCTGCTGAGCAGAGAGCCCGATGTGGGGCTTGATCCCAGGACCCTGGGATCATGACCTGAGCCAAAGGCAGAGGCTTTAACCCACTGAGCCACCCAGGCGCCCCTAAACTCCTTACATTTTCCTATGAAGACTTTCAAGTACCTATTTTATATTGCAGTTCATGTTAATATTTAATTTTTTGTACAATTTATACATCCATTTAGAATTGAAAGGGACTTTAGAAATTGCCCTAATCAAACACCTCATTCTTCTGAAGGAACTATGTCTTTAATGGTTAGTGAACACAAGTGTTCCAAGAATTATGAGAGCTCCAAGTCTCCGTTCTGGAGAATATCTCCTGTTCCTCATCGCATCCCTCAGATACAATGAAACTAACCAGAAATCATTTTCTGTACTTTTGTTTGGAACAAGCTCTAGCCCCCAAATCTTTCACTGAAGAAGTTGATACATAGAAAATAAATCGAGTCCCTTGGCTCACCTTTTTCTGTGATTCTCCCCTTGTTGCCTCATCATACTCTCAGGGCCTGCACTCTTGGGTCAGTCCCACCTATTTCTTGTCAGACCAGTGCTTCTCATATGTTGGTGGGTAGAGAATTATCTGGAGAGTTAATAATGCACACAGAGGTTCAGGCTTGTATGGACTAGACCTTTAGATTTTTATAAATTCTGTATGTGATTTTCATGCCCAGTGAATTTGAGAATCACTGGTCTTGGGTCCTGCACATGCATCCGCATGGGCCTTTCTAGCCTTTCTCGCTCTGGTCTAATCAAGAAAACATGCTTTGATGGGCACAGTCTTCATAAGGCCTAGTCTATTTTTTGTGTTTTGTTTTGTTCTAAATCTGTGTCATTGGCATCTGTTAAACTGAATCATACTTTCTACCTTAGCATTCAAGAACTTTGGCCCAACTTTCTAGTCCCTTTACTCCAACACCACCAAACTCCTTACCTTTGGGAGGCAGTGTTAAAAGTGTGCCTTCAGCTCTTAGAGATTTGTGTTAAATTCAGTTACTCCTAATAGACATTTTCTTGGCTTGCCTTTTTTTCTTCTGGAAAAACAACAACAGAGCTTTTTGTTAGTTTTAAATACAATATATATAATATGGTGAGCCCGGGGAAGACAGCATTGAATTAATCAGGGGCTGCTTATATGTCAGGCTAGTCCCCAGAAGTGCTATGTTGTTCCTTTTCTCATTAAGTTTTTTGCTCATGACATTTCCACTGACCCTCTGGTTTGAGCTTGCACATACTTCGATGCCCAGGTTTGATTTCACAGATGTCCTGAAGCCTTCTGTGGTTTCCCTGAGTCATGTTGCCTGTTCCTCCTCTGCACATGTACACAGAAGTCTTATGGTCACTATTGGGAAAGGCATGCTCACATACGTGAATGCATTTCCTACTGTATCTTCACATGAGGCAAAGGAGCTAATTTTATGCCTTTTCATAATGATTGCACATGACAAGCTCCCGAAAATGCGTATTGAAATCAGTGAATATACTCATTTTGAGCTCTTAATCTGTGCAGCATTAATATTTCCCAATAATCGTAATAACAGCTGCTGTTTTTTCAGTAGTTAATATGTACCAGCCTTGCTGAGAATTTTCTGCATCTATCATCATTAGATATCCTCAGAACAACCACCCTGAGATGTGGGTTTCTTGACTCCATTTTGTATATGGAGCAATGTGAGACTCAGAAAAGTTAAGTAACTTAATTTGTTACACTACCTGTTAGGGAACAGCGCTGGGCCATAAATATAGATGTTTAGCAACTTTATTGATAGTGTCCATAATTATCTTAATCTTCGCTGGAGATTATCCTCTCCAAAAAAATGAACTAAAAGTGGCAAAGCCAATGAGTGACTGTCATGTCCTATTTTAAAGGCTTACAATGACAGAATTTGTTGTGTAATACAAACTCAAAGGGGATCTTGCAAACAAATTAAAGAAGGTTTGTTATTGTGTTAGACCATGCCTGCCTATATGCAAGTGTGTGTGTGTATGTAAAGTTTGTCTACATGCAGTTCAACTGAGGTTAGATAGGTGGTATTTTCTCCAGTAACTGCTTCCACTGTGCTTTCTGGAAGCCATGTGTGCATGGGATGCTAAGCCCCATATAATATCTTTAGCATCCTCAGACTCTGGCAAAACTCCAGTATCTCTGGCACACTAAATATGGGAATGCAGCCTCTGCCTTCTCTACTCTGCACTCATCCATCCTATCTCTCTTCTCTGGCCTTTCTCTCTCGAACCTTCTCCTGCCCCAGCAGTAACAGGGGGCTTCAAAACAGAAAATTTCAGATACCAGATACAAGGTAATCCTCAAAGTAGTAGAAAGTTTAGTGAAAGGAGTAGGGGAAACACTTTCATGTGACTTCAACCTTAAAGAAAGGTGTGGATTCTAGTAAGTGATAGGATGAAGTCAAAGAAATGGCTATTTTCTCTCAAATTCAGTTATTCCCCAGTTTTATTATCCAGATCACTGTCTACCATTTTTTATCTCTGGCCCAAAACAGGAAATGCATTTTGCATCATAATTAAATTCTCTGCCTGTCTCTCCCTCCTAACTAACACACCTCTGAAATACCTTTAAAAAAAAAAAAAATTTGATCCTTTTCTGTCTTACACACCTTGCACTATAATTTCTATTTCTCTTCTATTCAGTCCTATCAATTTTCAAGATGTTTGTTTCATGACCCACTAAACTGATTAGATAACCTTTGAATGGGTCAAGTCCCACAGTTCATGAAACATGGCTGTAGAAAATAAAGACTAATAAACACATTGGCCTTTCTCTTCCTGGCACAATGGATTCTCAGATCAATAGCTGAACTTTCCTAAAACTGGCCCTGAAAATTTTTGAATCTTAATTCTCAGCAGGAGTTTGCTCTGGTCTCTGCACTACTAGGGAACATTTGGAACCAGGAGAGTAGCAGTTACTACATCCTGGCTGCCGCCCTTTGTGGCCACTTTTACTAGGGGAGAGCTGTGTGTGTGTATATATGTGTGTGCCCTTACATTTATTAATCCAGTGTTATTGTTTTGCCTGAATATGACAATAATACATACTGTCGAATCATCCTGAAATACATAAATGGAGAAAATGCTGTCTCACTCCTGCAGAGGAAGCACTATTTCCAAGATCTTTTCCAGACCCCAAACAATACACACACACACACACACTCATGCACACTTGTATTTAGTAGTCTTCATTTCTGCTAGGGCTTTATTTATTCTGGAAGTTGATCATGACAATATGACCTTGACATACAAGTCCGCTCTTGCTCTAAAGTGTAAACTAGCCCCTCCCTATTGCCTTGAAGGGTAGATTTATGACCTCTCTGGGATGAGAACATGATCTTTAGACTCTGTTAGCCTTTCTCTACCTTCTCTCTCATTTAACATGAAAATGCTTAGGTTTTTCTTTTTACCTTACTTTTTTTTTTTCTTAGTCTTTATTGTACACTTGCTAATTTTAATCTCGGTGTGACCTCTCAGATATTCACAGGGAAAGGCAAATTGCTCTAGAAAACCTCTGTGCAAGGAAGTTCAGAAAACAGACTTCTCTTTGTGAGAATAATATGGGCTGGAAAATGGTTCACGGGGGCTCAAAAAACCCTGTGCATACTAAGAGTGAAGGAGACTAAACATAATGATCTAGACAGTAAAAATAGTAATAAAGGGGCATCTGGGTGGCTCAGTCACTTAAGTATCTGCCTTTGGCCCTGGTTGTGATCCCAGGGTCCTGGGATTTAGTCCTGTGCGTACCTCGCCCTCTGCTCCTCCTTCACTCCTGCTCTCTCACTCTCTCTCAAATAAATAAAATCTTTTAAAAAATAGTAATAAAGACTTCTCAATTATTTTTTAAAGTATTTGTCATTTGAGTTATTAGGGTGTAGGTCTCTGCTTTCGAACTTATAAAATTTATTAAAAAAAAAAAACTACAGATGGAGGGAAACTTTAAAGCGTTACAATTCTATTTTAAAATCAAGTTGTCTCACTTGATTATTTCAAAGCCAAGTACATGATGTCATTTTCTGAAGTGCTTCAGTTTATCCTAAAGTTGAAATTTGGTGCTATGACCCCAAGAAGTACATTTTGTGGGATAACTTTATCAGCACTTAAGTCGGTCTCATGGGCGATTTCTCAGTCAGATGTTTAAATTGCTAAGTCCCCACCGTCATTCCTTATCTTGTGGCTAAAATTAAAGCTTTACTCTTGACAAAGAAGTGCAGGAAACAACCAAAACAAAGTCCATATACATTCTCCCCTTTACACACACACACACACACACACACACACACACACACACGCGTCTCTGTCACTGTGATGATGATTGTAACCATATTATCAAAAGCTTTTTGTGTGTCTGCCTGACACAGTGTTAAACATTGTTGTTAAATCCTCAAAGCAAAATGTTGAGGTAAATGTTACCAGTGTTTTACAGATAAAAAAGATTCAAGAAGTTTCTTACTATTTAACATCATGCTGGTAGGCCTTTTAACCCAAGTCCTTCAGAGTATCCTCTGGACGTGGTTGTCAAGCAAATGTGTTAGTGTCCAGTTGCCCTTTGTTAGTTAATCATGGAGACCTTTCAGACATCTGGTGGGAACCAGCGGTTGCCTAGTAATAATGAAGATGAAGATGGGGAGTCGTGATTTCTTTCGTCCCCTTATTTCCAGGCAACATGTTTGTATTAGTAGTAACTCCCTAAACAAGTATCGGGGGTTCTCATTTGCTTTCTTTTTCTAAGGCGGACTTCGCTGATGGATCGTAGCATTCTCTCCAGTGGAATCCTTTATAAACAGCCCTTCAGCCGGCCATCAGCCATCAGTTGTTAATGACATTAAAAATTGAAAGCATTCTGACATTCTGGTCTTCTCCCGTCCAATGACTCTTCTTCTCTGATGATTAAAAGGAAGTTTTGAATTTTTAACTCCAATCGGTGAGAGAGGTTGATTGGCAAGAGACACTTCCTAAGCATTATGCAGAATAAGTTGGGTAACTCACAGGAGACCCTTTGTCATGGAGGGTAGGTTAAGTCTGTTTTCTCTATCAGTACAAACAACTGTAACATCTTCGCATTACAGTGAGTTAAGAATTTGAGGGAAGGGCATTACATTTATACTCTTGATTTTAGAATTTAACATAACAACTTGAGTTCAAGATAAAGATCTCACTGTTCTCCTGGCAACCCCTTAATGGACGGTATCTAGCAATAACCACCACAATAATCATAAAACTTTCCTGCCTTCCTTCTGTGAAGCTAAGGTCTTTACTAGCTATTCCCTATGCACGCAAATGCAATTTTCACAAAAACCTTTTAAAAAAAATCTTATGAATAGAACTACAATAACTGTGATTTACCCTTCAGGAACATAGCTAATAACTGGAAAATCCTGTACTAAAAATACCAGGTCTGATTCTCCATCTCTGAAGCTTATTGTGATACAACAAAGAATTTTATGATAGTAGTACATTTTCATAGCAAACAGAAAATGAGCAGTTTTTCTAGTTCTCCAAGACTCCAAGACTAACTTTTTTTCAAACTACATGTTTAAACATTTCACTAGACTGTCACATTTTGATTATCCTTGGTAGTTGCGAACTTCCTCTATCTTTTTTCTTAACTTTTTCTCTGAAAGAACACAACCAACATCATTTCTGACATCCTCAGAATCTTCCTTTATGTAGATTACTGATATAAAACAGTTACATACTTATTCATAGATGATGTTCCTAGATACTGTGATTTACGATAAATCAGTAATAGCTCATTGAACTCCCTCTGCTCCCTATCAGCACTGGTGGTGTTTGTGCCGGGAATCATGTAGTCATGGCATCATAATGAGAGAGATACACAAGTAGCCTTCTCCTGCCTGCCACGCCACTTCCAGCGCTCCTTGACTATTCGTTCATTGGACTTATACGGGCTTTCTGTGATAGAAAATCGCTTTATACTTTGGACCAGAACTGTCCTTAATTAAATGTTTTCTGTTAGTTGTTGGACTATCATCAAATCAGCCTACCCTTCTGTGCCTCAAATTTTATCTTGAAAATAGGGCTAGCTCTAGTTATAAGGTTGCTATAAAGATGTTAATATACTCATGAGAGATGCCTCTGAAATTGTAAGGGCTCATCGACTGTCATTACTATCATAGGGATTACTAGAAGGTACATTACACTTGGACGTATAATTTTAAATGGCTAAAAAAAGTAAGACAAGCTATTGTCTCATAATTTGAAAAGTTTACAGGGCAATATTTAATAGAAAAATGATTAATACATGTTATATAAATCAATTGTATTTGGTGATATTTCTGTAATTTCACATGGACTTACTATTTTTCAAATAAATATGGTTAAATATATACATCTGTATAGGCATGTATATATGCATATAAACACATGTGAGAGTGTGTGTGTGTGCACGCATAATGTTTCTTGTGTTTTACTAAATACTGGGCATATGCTTTGATTTCCAGTTTACTGTATATAAGAGTTTTACTAATGTTTTGCTTTGGCATAATATGAAAAATCATCTTGCCAAACTCC
The DNA here is from genome assembly GCF_902655055.1 of Lutra lutra. Taxonomy (NCBI): domain Eukaryota; kingdom Metazoa; phylum Chordata; class Mammalia; order Carnivora; family Mustelidae; genus Lutra; species Lutra lutra. The sequence continues at coordinate 101,171,223 of NC_062280.1, forward strand.
AATATTAGTTTCTTGGCACTAAATGCCTTATTACTAAGAAAGTGACAACTCTTTCTCATTTAATTGTGGCAGCATCCCACTTTTGGTACCAGGTTTGGTATAAGGTCAATTATGAACCTTAATCCTAGTGATAGAATATCTCACTGACTGAACAAATAAAGCCTGGCAGTTCTCTTAAAGCCTGAAAATAAAACTATGCTTAGGTTAAAACAAAACAAAACAACAATAAGGGTTGGCAAAAAAAAAAAAAATCTATTTTTCTACATTTTTATTTCCTCATATTTTCATGTAATTATTTATTATTTTTACAAGTACTATGATTACAAAAACTCTGAAACTAGTCACCTGATAAAAGAGTTTTGTTTTTAACAGAAAGTAGTTGAGTGGAAAATCTTATCATGATCTTTGACCTTAATGGTAGTTATGGAAAACAATTTATGTAGGGGCACCTGGGTGGCTCAGTGGGTTAAGATTCTGCCTTTGGCTCAGGTCATGATCTCAGGGTCCTAGGATCGAGCCCCGCATCAGGCTCTCTGCTCGGTGGGGAGTCTGCTTCCCCCTCTCTCTCTGCCTGACTCTCTGCCTACTTGTGATCTCTCTCTCTGTCAGGTAAATAAATAAAATATTTTTAAAAATTAAATAAATAAATAAAAGGCCATAACCCAGGCAATCAAGTATTTGATTTATCTAGATTTATATCATAAAGTCTGTCGACTTAAAATGTTGACCCCTCTTCTTTTTTCCCTTCTTGCTTATTTTTCTTTTACCCTTTTCTCTCCTCATAGTCACCAGAGAATGCTTATGGGAAGGTGAGATAAATATTTGGTGGAGATGGGCACCTGTGTGGCTCAGTTGGTTAAGCAATTGCCTTCGGCTTGGGTCATGATCCTGGAATCCCAGGATTGAGTCCAACATGTGGCTCCCAGCTCCACAGGGAGTCTGTTTCTCCCTCTGACCTTCTCCCCTCTCATGCTCTCTCTCAACTGTCTCTCTCTCAAATAAATAAAATCTTTAAAAAAAAATTAGAGTTTAGTCAACTACTTATGGAATCTCTTGTTATTTTGAAATTCAAAATTATTTTGTATATCATGTATTATCTTTTAAGTTTTTAATGTGTTGGCTATTTACTAACCTATAGAAAGTGGCCTCTTGAGGTAAGAAACTGCTCAGTTAAGACACAAAGATTAAAAACCCATTTGACATTAAAAGAAAATTATGTGACATTTATTTTTGTGTATATTAGTATCAGAACTGAAAATAAAGACTTGGCAATCTATTAATATGTAAATAACTATGTTACTTATATAAGTGAATGTTCAGTACGATATGATGGTCTTTTTTAATTACTTCTACAATTGTTATAATTAAGTCATAGTGATAGCAAAATATTTTGCTAAGATGTAAGTAATTGAAAAATGTTCTGGCACTATAAAAATTGCAATGGAGAAGTTAGAATTTAAAGCCAAAACAAATAGCTTACATAATTAAATCAGAACCTTGTCTGTGGTAAATTTTTTGGCCTGGTAGTATAAAATATATCTTAGTGATTCAAAGAATAGTTCTGAATACTATAAAATGAGAGTGTGAGAGAGAATGCATTATATTTAAAAGCCAGAAAAATAAATAGAAAATCTTGCATTGTTGTATATTTTAAATTTTTATTCTGACAACTCTGAATACATTTTAATGGGAATAAAACAAATTTAAAACTAGCATAGATTTTATATGCAGTTGACCTTGAACAATACCGTGGTTGGGATGCTGACCTCCGCACGGTTGAAAATCCATGCGTAAATTGACTCACCAAAAACATACCTACTAATGGTCTGCTGTTGACTGGTAGCCTTACCAATAGCAAAAGCAGTTAATTAACCTGTATTTTTCGTTATATGTATTATATACTGTATTCTTACAATAAGCTGGAGAAAAGAAAATGTTATTAACAAAATCATAAGGAACAGAAAATACTTTGACAGTGCTGAAAATGGAAAAAAGCCCATGTGTAAGTGGACCCATGAAGTTCAAACCCATGTTGTTCAATGTCAGCCATCCATCCGTATGTGTCATCACACCCATGTTGTCCATTGACCTCCGGTATGTATCATCCATATATTTTTTCCTGTTGGTGTCCCAAGACTGTTTCTGTCTTTACCTTTGCTTTCAGATTTTATTTCGCAGAGTTGCAAAAGTTCTGGGATGGAATAGGAATGCCTGCCATATTAATACATAAGTTTTCTTTCATGTAAAACTCAGTCACAGTAGGAATAAAGGAATGAGTCCTATGACCTCTTTGTAAGTTTCTTAATAAGACCAACAAAGTGGCCACATTAATTAACTGAATTTTAGACTCAAAAATAGATTAGTTATTTCAGATGTATCTCTCTTTTAAAAATAAGATTTTATTCTAGAGAGAGAAAGTATAAGTCGGGGGAGAGGGAAAGGGACAGAGAGAATGTTAAGCAGAGTCCCTGCTGAGCATGGAACCCAACCTGGGGCTCGATCTTGACACTGAGGTAACGACCTATCCGAAATAAAGAATTGGCCACTTAACTGACTGAGCCACCCAGACACCCCAATTTCAGATGTATCCTATAAGATTTTTAAATTGAGTTTTTACCAGTTAGTTTTTTTTTTTAATTTTTTCTGTTGAGGTATAATTAACATAAAACTATATTAATTAGAGGTAGACAATTCATGATTTGATATTTATCTATATTGAAAAATGATTACAGGGGCGCCTGGGTGGCTCAGTGGGTTAAAGCCTCTGCCTTCGGCTCAGTTCGTGATCCCAGGGTCCTGGGATCGAGCCCCACATTGGGCTCTCTGCTCGGCAGGGAGCCTGCTTCCCCAACCCCCCCACTCTTTCTCTGCCTGCCTCTCTGCCTACTTGTGATCTCTGTCTGTCAAATAAATAAGTAAAATCTTTAAAAAAAAAAAAAAGAAAAATGATTACAGTAAGTCCAGGTAGCATCTGTCATTATACAGTTTACAGATGTTTTTCTTGTGATGAGAACTTTCAAGATCTATGGTCCTCACTACTTTCAGATATGCAATCCCTTGTTCTAGTCACCGTGCTATATATCACATCCCCATCATCCCCATTACTCATTCAGCTTTTAACAGGAAATTTGTACCTTTTGGCCCCCTTCACCTCCTTTACCCACATCCTACCTCAGACAACCTCCATTCTCTTCTCTATATATTGGTTTTTTTGTTTTTGTTTTTATTTTTATTCTACAAGTGAGATCACAGAGCATTCATAGTTTTCTGTCTGACTTACTTCACTTAGTATAATGCCCTCAAGGTCAATCCATGATGTCACAAATGGGAAGATTTCACTGTTTTTATGGCTGAATAATATTCCATTGCATAGATCTTTCCCACATTTTCTAAACCGTTGATGGAGATTTGGGTTGTTTCCATGTCTTGACTATTATAAATCATACTGCAATGAATGTGGGGGTATATATATCTTTTTGAATTAGTGTTTCCAGGTAGAATGGCACTGTAGTGATAACGCAGATGAATCTCACTAAGTGTCTTTCTATTTAATTAATGTTTTGATATAAACTACACTGTAAGAAATATTAAGCACTTAAAGGAAGTGAATGATCAGGAAAGTTCAAACAGATTATGTCTATATGGAGTGATGAGAAAAAGCCTTGTAAACAATGACATTTTAAGTGGACCTCAATAACTGGTAGCATTTAAATATGCAGGGGGACATATGTATTCCATGAAGAGAAAACTTCATGGATAAAATAACAGGAATCAATGAGCAGTAAGGATAGAAAATGGAGCTTACTTTTAGTACGTCAACTGCTTTGCAAAGGAAGATAAATGAGGTTGAAAATGAAGTTTGATGCCAAGTCATTGCATACTACACTAAGAAGTATCTTAAATAATTTCATTGTCATTTTTAAGCCAAGTTCTTATATGATATGATCTGAGAGTTTAGAAAGAAGTTATTGTATTACTTTTGAGTTATGTATTTAAAAAACAACAACAACAATAACAACAAAACAAGCTTTATAGAAGAAGGAGAATCCAAGTCCATGGACAAATCATCAAAGAAAAAGGAACTTTGCTTTTCTTAAAGAGCTGCCTAGTTGATGCGGAAAAGGTCATTCTGGTTCTAGAAGAGGAACAATAAATCTCTGGGGTCAGGAAGGGTGCTGTGGTGAATGAATAGCTTCATAAAATTGGCCCGGCAGTCCTGAATGATGGTGATTATAGCTATTGTGTATTACTATGATTATCTTGTATTTATTGAATTTTTGCAATGGGTGAGTTACCACAGTAAAGAAGTGTGTTCAGTAAGCTGATCAAACACTAAAAGGGTAACAGAAGTATAGTGCTTTTGGCCTTTGAATTCACTATTTAAGTATTTCCCAAAGCCACTGGATTTTTTTTTTTTCCTGTTCACTGTCTGTTCATTGTCCTTGGATAGAATAGTTGCTTATGTTTGACTCTGTCACACGATCTGCATCTTTTTCTTATGCACCTTCCTAGCAAAGTCTGATTTTACAGGCAATGTCCATTGTTTAATTCTTTCGTAAAATAGATACATAATGTTCAGACTCTCTACCCCAAATCTGTGAGTGTACTGCAGGGCAACTGATAAGGCAGCTACCTACCATGAATCTGAACTGAGACACAGATCCTGCTTTATGTGACAGGGGTTAAAATGTAAAGTTTGGGTTGTTTTAAGGAGAGAAATCATTAAAGGACACAGTGGACCATGTACAAAATCAGTAAGCAAAAAGGTCTGGAAGGGAGTGGGAAAATGGAATGGAAGCAGGGCATGTAGGGAATGGGGGGAATCAAAGAGTATGAGCAAGGGGGACAACTGTGAGCCGATGGAGAAAGGCAGTGATAGTCTCAGGTCTCAGGACAGTTATATTATGCACTTTTCTTAGATTTCTGGAGAAGTTTCCAGAAAAAAAATATTGCTATGGATGTCAACCTAATAACTACTTATGTTCCCAAACTGTATTTATAGATAATTATTGGCAAACAAGAAAGTCTTAATTTCAGCCAAAGTACTATGTGGTTTCTCATTTCTCAGTCCCTTTTTGGCCTAGCAAAGTCTTCTGTTATACCTTCTGGAAATATATTAATGAATGGTAGTAACTTGCAATTTCAAACATAATTTCTATGGGGAAGTGTTTATGGAGTATGAATGAAATGCCATCATCCTATGTGTCCATGACAATCTGTGTGCTACGGCAGCTTCTTTGTGGCAGCAGGGGACAGGAGAATGAAAGCCAGAGAGGGTCAGAGATCTGGTTTGGAAAAGTATTTCATGGATTTTTTACTCTAGTGGCTTTGGAGGGATATGAAACTGCACTTACTTTAAAAAAAAAATGCACTTAGAAATCATAGCAACTGTGGTAGCAGGTCTGTGTACTTTGGAAACGGAAGTACTTGTACCTATTCCTTTATCTTGATTGGAATCCACAACCATTTCCAATACTTTTCTGCCATTTCCAACAGCTTTACTAAGAAAAACTCCACAGTTTTCTCTAAGAAAAGTTCGAGAAGTAGGTGTGACTGGCCTAATTTTATTAATGACTGTTTTAAGGCATATTGAGATTGAGGCTGTCAACTGCTAAACACAGCACCTTTTTCCCCTAAATACTGTTCCCCACACATCTACACATATCTTACTTTTCTGCTACCTTTTTAGCCGTTTCCAGTGCATCCATTGATCTACAAATTTAGTCAGTGGGAAAAAGTGATTTTTATATAATTTTCTCATTAGAAAGCTTTTATTTGAACTCCCTCCAAATACCCCAAATCTGAGCTATAAGTTTTTTCAAACATCTATGGAAGATAATGGAAGTGTAAAAGTATAAAAAAAAAGAAAAAAAAAAAGCAAAAATGAAAAGTGGGGAGTGATGTCTGCAAAGTGGTGGCAATGATATTTCTAGTGTTTGCTTCCTACCTCTGATCCCCAGAACATCTCTCTGAACACTATCCACACATAAAAATACCTTCGTAAGAGCTAAAGATACCAGCTGATGGGTTATAGTACCTGGGCAGAGCACAGAAATAAGAAAAGATGCACTGAGGAAGGTAGGAAGAATACATTCACATTGCCTCCCATTACCCCTCCCCCAAGTCTGGCTTCCTGTTCTGGAAAGAGAGACCTTCCTTGTGGGAAAAGGTAAATGAAGTGACTCCACAACTTTACTGCAAAGTCAGAACCAGCCTCTACAGGCATGAGACCAACTACTGATGCCTTGGGTATCTCCCTGCAGGGTGCTGCAAATCCAGGTACTAGGCTTACCCAGGTACCTGCCAGCTCTGGTGGCCCCAGGTGCCTCCCATGGCCTCCAGCAGCTTTCAAGTCACCAGGATCTTGGCAGGATTCCATAAACACAGGCCCCTGGCCCCACCAGATATCAACTAGCTCCTGCATCCCCAGCCAGCACCAGCACCTGGTGGACTCCTGCAGATCCGACCCCTGGCACATCTCAGCAGCTACCGGCTCCCCCAGCCCCAGATACGATCAAATGCTCCCAATCAGCCCCATGAACTTAGGTTCCTAGCCAGGATCAGTGCTACACCAACTACTGCAGCCCCATCCCAGGCCCACTCCAACAACAGGCCAGCCCTTGTGGTCCTAGATTTCAGACTGACTCCCCAGATACAGGTTCCCATGGCCCTACAGTCTGGCTCCCACAGATCCAGGCTCCCAGCCTGCCACTGTGCCACACTGACCCCTACAGACCCATCCTGTAGGCTAGTCACCCAGTTCTCAGTTGAGGGCTTACTCCATAGCCCCCAGCTTCAGGCTTGTACTTTGTTAGATTGATCTCTATTATCTCTATTGTCAGTCTCCAGGCAGCTCCTATAAAACTAGGTTCCTGGCAATTCAAGCGCCAGAAAGGCCTGTGTGGAAAGGAAGTCAGGCTCCCCAGTGTTTCTTTGTATATGGATGGCCTCTCTGGAGTCAAGATCTGGGTTTACCCATATAGACAAATCACAGGTTCAGCACCACAAACTCAGGCGCAAGTCATACCCAGTGAACCCAGATTCCCTCTGTGCCCAAGCACTAGGCCTGCCCAACCAATGAAGTTACCAGCAAGTCTACCCACCGATGCCACCAAATGGCTCACCCAAGATCTCTGGGTGAGCTGACTAGGGAAGGGCTTTGCCTGCTTAAGCCAATATGTGAAGACTGAAGAGGTGCCTACTTTCACAAATGTGCAAACAACAACCCACAAGGCCACAAGGATCATGAAAAATCAAGGAAATACCAAGAAATGAAACCAATAAAACTCCAGTGACTGATCCTAAAGAAATGGAAATCTATGAACGGACAAAGAATTCAGAATAATTCTCTCTCTTTTTTTTTTAAAGATTTTATTTATTTATTAGACACACAGAGAGAGAAATCACAAGTAGACAGAGAGGCAGGCAGAGAGAAAGGGGGAAGCAGGCTCTCTGCTGAGCAGAGAGCCCGATGCGGGACTCGATCCCAGGACCCTGAGATCATGACAGAAGCCGAAGGCAGAGGCCCAACCCACTGAGCCACCCAGGCACCCCAGAATAATTCTCTTAAAGTTAGTGAATAATATAGATAAAGTGATATTAGGAAAACAGTTCAGTGAAACAAAATGAGAAGTTCAGTGAAATAATAGAAAGCATTAAAAAAAGAAAATGGAAATCCTTCAGTTAAAAATAAGTAAAGTAACTAAAAAATTCTGCAGAGAGCTTTAACAGTAAGTTTGACCAAGCAAAGAAAGAATCAGTCATCTAGGTGATAGGTTGTTTGAAATCATCCAGTCAAAGGAGGGGAAAAAATACATACATATATATATATATTTTTTTTAAATTTTATATATACACATGTATGCGTGCACGCGCATGTGCATACACACACACACACACACATGCTCCACATTGGTAATGCTAAGCCTATAATCAGAATCCTAATACTCCAATGCTGTAAATGGTGATGTGTTAGCTACTTAACTCTAGTATAAATATTTAAAAGACAAGAGTAGTAAAAATAATTATAGCAATAACTTGTTAATGATCAGACATTTTAAAAAAATTATTTACTTCTTTTCAGCGTAACAGTATTCATTGTTTTTGCACCACACCCAGTGCTCCATGCAATCTGTGCCCTCCCTAATACCCACCACCTAGTTCCCCCAACCTCCTACCCCCCGCCCCTTCAAAACCTCAGGTTGTTGTTCAGAGTCCATAGTCTCTCATGGTTCACCTCCCTTTCCAGTTTCCCTCAACTCCCTTCTCCTCTCCATCTCTCCTTGTCCTCCATGTTATTTGTTATGCTCCACAAATAAGTGAAACCATATGATAATTGACTCTCTCTGCTTGACTTATTTCACTCAGCATAATCTTTTCCAGTCCCGTCCATGTTGCTACAAAAGTTGGGTATTCATCCTTTCTGATGGAGGCATAATACTCCATAGTGTATATGGACCACATCTTCCTGATCCATTCGTCCGTTGAAGGGCATCTTGGTTCTTTCCACAGTTTGGCGACCGTGGCCATTGCTGCCATTAACATTGGGGTACAGATGGCCCTTCTTTTCACTACATCTGTATCTTTGGGGTAAATACCCAGTAGTGCAATTGCAGGGTCATAGGGAAGCTCTATTTTTACTTTCTTGAGGAATCTTCACACTGTTCTCCAAAGTGGCTGCACCAACTTGCATTCCCACCAGCAGTGTAAGAGGGTTCCCCTTTGTCCGCATCCTCTCCAACACATGTTGTTTCCTGTTTGCTAATTTTGGCCATTCTAAGTGGTGTAAGGTGGTATCTCAATGTGGTTTTAATTTGAATCTCCCTGATGGCTAGTGATGATGAACATTTTTTCATGTGTCTGATAGCCATTTGTATGTCTTCATTGGAGAAGTGTCTGTTCATATCTTCTGCCCATTTTTTGATATGATTATCTGTTTTGTGTGTATTGAGTTTGAGGAATTCTTTATAGATCCTGGATAAAAAAGGAAAGTGTTGACATCAAAAATACAAAATATGGGGGGGGCAGTAAAAGGGTAGAGTTTTTGTACACAATTGAACTGAAGTTGTCATCAACTTAAAAGTAGATCATTACATCTGTAAGATGTTCTCTATAAGCCTCATTATAACCACAAAGCAAAAACTTACGTATATACACAGAAGATAGAGAAGGGAATCAAGGCATACACTACAGAAGAAGAATCAATTCACAGAGAAAGACAGCAAGCAAGGAAGAAAGAAACAAAGGAACTACAAGACTGCCAGAACAATGAATAAGAGCATATTAGTAAGTACTTACCTATCAAAGTTATTTTTAATGTAAGCGGATTCAGTTCTCAAATTGAAAGACAGTGGCTGACTAAATTAAAAAACAAAACAAAACACTCCAGCTATATGCTGCCAAGAAGAGTTTCACTTCAGTTTTAAACAAACATAAGGTTCAGGTGAAGGGATGGGAAAGATACTCCATGCAAACAGAAAGCAAAAGACAACAGGGTTAGTTAAACTGATATCAGATGAAATAGTCATTGAGTAAAAAACTAACAAGAGACAAAGAAAAGTCAGTATAGGATTATAAAGAGATCAGTATATCAAGAGGATAACAACTGTAAATATATATATATCTAATATTGGAACACATGAAAGTATTAAGCAGATGCTAACAGATCTGAAGGGAGAAACAGACAATATGATAGTGGGGAATTTCAATATCCTATTTTTTTTTTTAAGATTTTACTTATTTACTTGACAGAGAGCAGAAGAGCACAGGCAGGGAGAGCAACAGAGGGAGAGAGAGAGAGGGAGAAGCAGAAGCAGTCTCCTCGCTGAGCAGGGAGCCTGGTGCTGGGTTCAATCCTAGGACTGGGATCAGGATCTGAGCCAAAGGCAGTCACTTAACCAACTGAACCACCCAGGTGCCCCACAATATTCTCTTTTTAACAATAGATCATGCAGTCAGAAAATCAATAAGGAAATAATGGATTTGAATTATATCAAATAGATCTAACATATTCAGAATGTTTTCAATGGTAGCAAAATACACATTCTTCCCAAGCACACATGGAACATTCTTCAGGATACACGGTATGTTAGATCCCAATACAAGCCTTAGAAAATGTTGAAATTATACTAAGTATCTTTTTCAAGCACAATGGCATGAAACAAGAAATGAGTAACAGGAGGAAAATTAGAAAATTCGCAAATATATGGAATTAAATAGTACTTTACTGACCAACCCATGGGTGAAAGAAGAAATTAAATAGGAAATAAAAATATATCTTCACACAAATCTTCAAACAAATGAAATAGAAGTATAGCATACTGAATTAATGGGATGCAACAGAAGCAGTATTACAAGGGAAGTTTGCAACTATAAACACCTACATTAAGAAAAAAGATCACAAATAATCTAATTTTATACCTCAAGGGAATATAAAAAGAAGAACAAAATAGTTCACAGTTTGCAAATGGAAAGAAAATAAATAAAAATCAGAGCAGAAAAAGTGAGAGACTAGAAAATAGTAGTAATGATCAACAAAATTAAATCCTGTGTTTTTTTGAATAACAAATGACAAATTGCTAGCAAGAGCAATGAAGAAAAGATGATTCAAATAAATAAAATCAGAAACAAAAGAGGAAAGATTAGAAGTGACACCACAGAAATAAAAAGGATCACAGGAGACTACCATGAACAATTGTATACCAACAAATGGGATAACCCAGGAGAAATGGGTGAAGTCCCGAAACACAGTCTTCTAACACTCGGTCACGAATAGAAAATTGGAGACTAAATACTAGTAAGGTGATTGAATTAGTAATCAAAAACCTCCCAACAAAGAAAATCCCAGGGTTAGATGGTTTTACTGGTAAATTGCACCAAACATTTTAAGCAAATCAACATCAGACCTTTCAGACTCTTCCAAAAAATTGAAGAGGAGGAAGCATTGCGAACCTCACTGTGGCTCTGCTAAGAGAGCCAGAACAAGGACAACACAAGAAAAGAAAGTTTCAGGCCAGTATCTTGATGAAGATAGATGTAAAATTGTCAACAAAATACTAGCAAACCAAATGTAATAATATATTAAATGTCTTATACATCAGTATGAAGGGGATTTGTCCCTGCGTTGCCTTGGTGGTTTGATACATGCAAATAAATAAATGTGATACACCACATTAATAGAATGAAACTTAAAAATCATGATCTTCTCAATAGGTGCAGAAAAATCATTTGATAAAATTCAGCATCATTTCATAATAAAAACTCTCAACAAATTGGGTATGGAAGGAAAGCACCTCAACTTAATACGGGCATATATGAAATACCTAGATGAAATACCATATATGAGAAACCTAGAATTCCCAATGGTGAAAGTTTAAAAGGTTTTCTGCTAAGATTGGGAGCAAGACAAAGGTTCCCACTTTTATCATCCCTATTCAACATAGTACTGGAAGTACTAGCCAGAGCAGTTAGGTAAGAAAAAGAAATAAAAGGCATCTCCATCAGAAAGGAATATAAAATCATCAGAATCAGAAAGGAGAAGTACAATGATCTCCATTTGCAGCTGGTTTGATCTTATATATAGAAAATCCTAAAGACTTTGCCTAAAAATGGTAGAATCAATATACAAATTAAATAAGGTTTCAGGATACAAAATCAGTATGCAAAACTTAGTTGCATTTCTATACCCTAATAATAAACTATCAAATATAATTAAAAATCCCATGTACAGTATCATCAAAAATAATGAAATACTTGGAAGAATTATGCAAGAAGATAAAATATCTATACTCAAAATTACAAGACCTTGAGAGAAATGGAAGGTGATAAAAAGAAAGAAATGAAAAGTTAGCCCAAGTCCATCAGAATAATTAAGTGTTAAAATGTCCATTCTTCCCAAAGCAATCTACAGATTTAGTGTAATCTCTATCAAATTTTCAATGGCATTTTTCAAAAAAACAGAAATACAATCTTAAAATTCATAGGAGACTTTAAATAGCCAAAACAATCCTAAAGAAGAAAAACAAAACTGGAGACATTACACATCCTGATTTCAAAGTTAATTACAAAGTTATAGTAATCACACAGTATGGTACTAGTACAAAGTACAAAGCAGACACATAGACCAGTGGAACAGCATTGAGAATCCAGAAATAAACCTGTGTGTATATGTGGTAAGCTAATATTTGACAAGGGAGCCAGGAGTATGCAATGATAAAAAGTGAATGGTATTGGAAAAACTTGATATTCACCAGTTTTTACCAGAATAGGAACGAAATTGGTCCTTAGCTTATACTCACAAATATTAACTCAAAAACTAAAACTACTAGAAAAAGAAAACAGGGGAAACACTCCTTGTTGTTGGTCTTGACAATCATTGTTTGGATGTGACACCTTAAGCCCAAGCAAGAAAACAAAATATGAACAGGTAGGACTCTATCAAGCTGAAAAGCGTCTGTACAGCAAAAGAGTGAGCAAAATGAAAAGGCAAGGTGCAGAATGGGAAAAAATATTTATAAACTACATATCTGATGATTGGTTAATATGAAAAATATGAGAAACTCCTATAACCCAATATTAAAAACCCAAATATACCAATCAAAAATGGGCTGGCGTAGACATTTTCACAAAGAAGGCACATAAACAGCCAAGAAGACATGAAAAGGTGCCAAGGAGGTGGGGGTGGGGGGAAATGTGAAGAGTATTTGAGGACATAATGGCTGAATCCGAAGATATTGAATAAAGTAGAAATTCATGAGTATATGTTAAGAGAAAGGGAAGGAAGGAAGAGATGGACAGAGGGAGAAATAAAAAGCAAAAAGGAATGAAATAAATCCTTTATTATAGAAGGCAAAAGTTTTATATTTAGAAGGAAAGATGGTTTTCAAAAATTGAGTGCTCAGACGAGTAGGAGACAGTTTAATGAGGAAAGTTGATTCACACAATCGCAAAATACTTTTTAAATGCAAATGAAATAACACCACTGTACAGTAGAGAAATCTGCTAGACATCACTTTAAATAAGTGATTAATGTTAACATCACCAAAGGTGGGAAAAAGTGACATCATCTGCCTCCAGATAAGATGGGCTGAGAATAACACAACATTGTGTTAGTGATACTGCTACCAAAAATCTAAACATAAGAAAATAACACATAAATTCAGTTTGAGATGATTTTGCAAAATAACTGGCCAGTGTTCTTCAAAAATGTCAATGTCAGTAAAGTTTGCAGAATAAATTTTTAAAAAAAGATAAGAGAAATATGACAACTAAATAGAACACACAATATAAGATTGCATCTTGGATTGGAAAAAAAAAATGAGAACTGTAAAGGATGTTATTCGAAAATTGATAAATTCTGAATTTGTACTATAAGTAATGTTTTATCATTGTTTCATTTTCTGAATTTGATAAGTCGTTTTTATTTGTACTTCAGACGTGTGGTGTTTAGGCATAAATAAGGAGGGGGAAAAGAATTAGGAAAAGTAGTAGAATGTGAAAAATGATTATTTACTCTGATGTACATACTTCTCTAGGTGTAGGTATTCTCCAGTATAATTATTTATTGAGTATAAACCCCATACAGAACCCTGTTTGAAGCAGTGAGGGGTCATAAATATAATAGAAATGGCTCGTTACAAAGTGATGGACAGTTACATATTTGTACAACGTTCTGAGCTATTTCTGAAGAGTTAAAATTTAAGAATGTGACAGAAGATCAGCCTTTGAAAAGGGTTTTGGGTAGATTTTCTTTGAGCAGTTCCCACCTGTATCAGTAAGGAAGCCTATACAGAAAATTGCTACAAGACAAGGGTGAAAGAGAGAGCGAGCGAGAAGTCAATAAATAGACTCTTAACTATAGGGAACAAAACTGATGGTTACCAGAGGGGAGGGGTGGGAGGATGGGTGAAATAAATGATGGGAATTAAGGAGCATACATGTGATGGGCACTGGGGGATATATAGAAGTGTTGAATCACTATGTTGAATACCTGAAACTAATGTAACACGGTATGTTAACTAACTGGAGTTAAAATAGAAACTAAAAGATTAATAAGAAAATTGCTATACAATAGTATACTTCGTTGCTATGTCTAAAGTATTTTTACTCATATGAACTTAACATTGTATCACATAATAGAATGACATCCTTAAGCAGACACCAGTAGAACCCTCTCAAAACAGATCACATAATCCCATAAATTACAGAATTAACGAGTCCTAGGAAAGCCAACTTTCTATCTGATCCATGACTTTTGTTTCTAAAAATTGACTATTAGTATTTGTTACTATGATCTGAACAAATAATACTAATTTGTTCAATAAAATGTTGATTAAAATATATGACATTTGGGAAAAGTAGGTCATAGATTCCCCCAAAACCTCATTTTTCTCCCTATTAGAGTCACTTTTTAAAAATTATCTCAATAATTCCGAAGAGTAACTTTTACTTAAATATTTGGATAATTGCATCTATTCAAACTTGACCCCCATGGTAGTTGACCTGTCAGCTGGGAGGACTGTATCTGAAGTAATTATCAAGATTGTTGCTGAGTTAAACTGTAGTTTAACTCAAGCTAATGCTTTATCCTGTGTATTATCTGTATTCTGATCCTTCTCATCTGATTAATTATGATTTATAGAGAGCAGCTTTTTTCTTTGTTTAGTTCAATCTGTAGAGCCTATAGGAAGGGGACTCTGATGGATTTGGAGCTCACTGTAGTTGTTTTTTTTTTTTTTTAAAGATTTTATTTATTTATTTGACAGAGATCACAAGTAGGCAGAGAGAGAGGAGGAAGCAGGCTCCCTGATGAGCAGAGAGCCCGATGTGGGGCTCGATCCCAGGACTCTGGGATCATGACCTGAGCCAAAGGCAGAGACTTTAACCCACTGAGCCACCTAGCTGCCCCTGTAGTTGTTGGTTTAAAATAATTAAGATTTTTATTTTAGTCCTGAGAATAAAGATTTGTCAGAATTTTCTGTAGGTACTTGAATGAAGTTTGCTTAAACTCTTCAAATCTCCAAAGTCTCAGATAAATTGGTTTCTCTGGTGTAATGCTTCTCTTTCCCAGTTGTAGTCTTTGAAATGAAAACTATCTCTTCTAACCCTCCAGCTATATAGAGAGTTTGCTGATGGCAGAGCTGTTAATAAAATTTTTATTTCTGACCTGTGGTTTCAGCTTTCTTTTCACTTTAATAGTAAGAATGCTATATGTCCTAATAACCATTTTACCTGGATAGGGTGAAAAACTTAAGTAGAAATTCTATCATTTTCAGATAGGTGTTGGTTTTTTTTTTTTTTTCTAAGTCACATAAAATCATGGCCTATGTTCATCCATTCATACATACATGTTTGTTTTGATGATATAATCTATGTTGTATTTGGGTTTAAAATTATTTAATAGGATGTTTTCAAGACAGTAATGCCAGTGGAATTGAATTTAAAGTTTTAAAGAATTCTAGAAGAGGTTTCTGTTCAGGAAAGGAGTCAAACTGTGAAAGAGAAAACACAGATAGAATTTCAGGTGAACTTAAAAATTTGTGGCCTGCCTTTTCTTTTTCTTTCTGTTCTTATTATTACTGCTAATCTTTAAATGGAAACAGGTGTCCTTAAAACATGAAAATATTTCAGTTTATTAGGTGAATAGGGTTTATTGATGGCAGAAACATCAATAGAACAAAAGTGCTTTCAGGTAATTTTGTTACTATGGTGGTACACAGAAATAGAATCTATTTTGTTTTATGGGTCTGAAGTTAGTATATTGGGCATAAGAATTAGAAACAAGAGGCTTAAGCAGATCCACAGTGGATATCAGATGAACACTCACTGTGTGCTAGCTACATTCGTTTTGTCTCTTAATTTTCATGGCAACTCGCTGAAATAGTTATCATCCCTATTTTATAGACAACAAAGCCATTCAGAGTTAACTGATTGGAAAGTCAGAATGTGAAGACAAGAATCTAGGAATAAATAAAATTTGAAAAATGTTCAAATTAAACCTCTAGAATTCAATTTGGCAAATTAAATCTCCATAATATTTAGTTAACATATAATTAAAGATGAAATTAAATTGAATATAGACTAATAATTTTAGAATAATATTCAATAATAAAGATATACTGGGCGCCAGGGTGGCTCAGTGGGTTAAGCCGCTGCCTTCAGCTCAGGTCATGATCTCAGGGTCCTGGGATCAAGGCCCGCATCGGGCTCTCTGCTCAGCAGGGAGCCTGCTTCCCCCTCTCTCTCTGCCTGCCTCTCTGCCTGCTTGTAATCTCTCTCTCTCTGTCAAATAAATAAATAAAATCTTAAAAAAATAATAATGATAAACATGTACTTAGGTATTTAAATGAGAAGAAACAGATTTCTCACTGCAGGCAGAATTATTCTATTTAAATATATATAAATATATATTTATATTATAATATATAATTATATAGAATACATATGTACTATATAAATAAATATAGATATTTATAAATATATATGTGTAATTACCACCGAACTCTAGATTCTGCCACATTCATCAGAACAGCACAAATAATAATGGCTTAAGCAAAGTGGATCCTTATTTCTTCTATAAAATTCATCCAGAGATTGGGCTTCCAGAGCAGGGTATGGGCAGCGGTTGTCTTCTTTCCTTCCCGCTGCTAATACTTGTGTTCTAACTGCCCCTGGAGATCCAGTCACTGTGCCTGCATTCTAGGTAGCACAAGGGAGGAAAGATAAGCAAAGGAGGCAGGTTTTAGCTAGCTGTACCTCTTTTTATTTTTTTTTAAAGATTTTATTTATTTATGAGAGAGAAAGAGAGAGAGCAGAGCACAAGGAGGGAGAGAAGGGGAGAGGGAGAAGCAGAGTCCTCGCCAACTGGGAGCCCAAGATGGGGCTCAATGCCAGGACCTGGAAATCATGACCGGAGTTGAAGGCAGACGCTTAACTGTCTTAGCCACCCAGGTGCCCCCGTACCCCTTTTTAAAGAGCCTCCTCAGAGTCAGCTTCAAAAAAGTCTTGGGACGCCTGGGTGGCTCAGTTGGTTGGACGACTGCCTTCGGCTCAGGTCATGATCCCGGGGTCTCGGGATCGAGTCCCACGTTGGGCTCCCAGCTCCATGGGGAGTCTGCTTCTCCCTCTGACCTTCTCCTTGCTCATGCTCTCTCTCACTGTCTCTCTCTCAAATAAATAAATAAAATCTTTAAAAAAAAAAAAAGTCTGCTTACTGTTCATTGGCCAAGAACTTTATCACATGGCCACATTTACAAGAGATTCTAGAAAATATATAGTCTATTCCAAGACTTATTATTGCCCTAAGTAGAATTATTTTTTTTACCCTTTAAATATATGCAGTTTATTGAATGTCAATTATACATCAATAAAGATGTTTAAAAGAAAATAAAAAGGACAGAAAGAAGTATATCAAGCAAATATTAACAGGAGAAATAATGAGAAGATCAACTCTGGCTGTATTTTATGAGAGAAATTAGACATTAAGCCAAAAATCATCATTAGTGGTAAAAAGTTACTGTACAATGATAAAAATTCAGTTTTTACTAAATTTTGTATATCTATCTATAAACTTATAAATGCAGTGTTGGATATGAAAATACAAAGTTATATATACAGATAGTCTCAATATTTTTCATGCTCAAAATGTAAGGAGCTATTGACTAATCCCCAAATTACAGTGGAATTTTTTCCATTCACAGTTATTCATATGCTAAGTAGACACAAAATTATTGAAGAATAACACAATAAATTTCATTTAGTGGATTCACGTGAACTTCCTGCCCTAAGTATGATTCTTAGATGGCCCAAAAACAGTCTCTGCCCTTGTCTGTTTGCATTGATTATACAATGATTTAAAAAGTAGAATCATGGGGCGCCTGGGTGGCTCAGTGGGTTAAGCCGCTGCCTTCGGCTCAGGTCATGATCTCGGAGTCCTGGGATCGAGCCCCGCATCGGGCTCGGGCTCTCTGCTCTCTCAGGGAGCCTGCTTCCTCCTCTCTCTCTGCCTGCCTCTCTGCCTGCTTGTGATCTCTCTGTCAAAAAAAAAAAAAAAAAAAAAAAAAGTAGAATCATGTACACACAAACGGAACATGGTGTTTTATATGTGTGTGTGTGCATGCACGCACGCGTGTGTATAATCGCATTATCTGTGTGCATTTCTATATTTGGAAATATGTCACTTAATTATACTTGTTCTAGTATTCATAATGGTTTTCAGTGGAATACGTGTTGTATTCTAATTTATAATGCAAGGATATTTTTATCTCATATATGTATACCTTTAAAAATAACAAATTAACTTTTTAAATAATAATTTTGAAAATTATCAGTGTCAATCACTGCTTTTCCTTAAATTAACCCGTCTAGTTTCAGTCACTGTTTCTTATAAACTACATAGATAAAGCATCAGGGTATCATTTTCAAGTCTTTTGTTAATATCACAGTATCTTTCTTACATGGCAGTTAGGAAGGAGGATATGGTTTCAAATCTTTCTGTTGGTGGTAATTTGGACTTGCGTTCTCTTTCATGATATGATCTGTTAATTTGTTTACTTTCTATTCTCGAAGCAAGAAATGTGAAAATCATGTGAATGTGCATGCTGTTTAGTTGAGGGTCACGTGGCCAGCTCAACAAAGGCCAGGTGTGAGATAGGTAGGTCACTGTGCTATGGAATGATTCCATAAAGTCAAGACCCCTGCCAGGCCTAAAGATCTCAGTGACAAATGCCATTGTTTCCGTGAATGTAAAGTACTCTTGTTCATGAATATATTTTGTAGTTTAGAAAACTGGACCTCAAATGGCTATACTAATGAGTAATAGTGAATAGTTACTGTGGCTAAAGTGATGGATGTGTGATATTTTTAAGGCCATTTTGTAGTGGTATTCTTTAAGTGGTGTTCTTTAGAGTTGTAAATTTTCTTCAATTTATTCTCCATAATATATCATAATTGGAAGTGTTCTTTTGAAAAGTGAAACTAAAATTTTGGGAAAGGGAAATACTTTTAAAGTCAGAACCTCTTCCTGAGTTCACTAGTTCATTAAATTAGAAATTAAAAGTAGAGGAAACTGACGAGGGAATTGGGGCATACCGTGGAATTACTTTCAAAGCTAAACACGAAAGTGAAACTGTGTCAAAATCATAATTAGTATTTGCCCTTGAATTGTCCTTGTTAGCAGAAGTGGAACAGTAGAAAATACTGCATAGAAGCATTGGCTAGAAACAGTGTATTTCTTAGCCAATAAATCCCAACCACTCTAGTGGAATGTAATCAGGAGGAGGGTCTGTAATCTGTGGGTTTAAAAAAAAGAAAGAAAAGAAAACACCCATCCACGTTTCTTTTTTTTTTTTTTTAAAGATTTTATTTTATTTATTTGACAGACAGAGAGAGATCCCAAGTAGACAGAGAGGCAGGCAGAGAGAGGGGGGGGAAGCAGGCTCTCCACGGAGAAGAGAGCCCGATGCGGGACTTGATCCCAGGACCCCAGGGTCATGACCTGAGCCGAAGGCAGAGGCTTTAACCCACTGAGCCACCCAGGCACCCCCATCCACATTTCTAACTTGCATCATGGGATCAATTTAATCTGTGCCCTTCAGGATTTCATTGCCACCAGTTAAAAACAGTATAGAAATTTAAAAAAAAAAATACTATGTTCTGGATGACCCAGTTGTGGTGATCCTAAAAGGCAATGGGTCATATAATTACTTTAGTAGGTCATTTCTCCTTGGGTTGGAACTTGTGATCAAGTGGTGTTAGGTGGACCCGGAAGGTGGGAATTTGCCTTGCCATCATGGGGAATTCCCATTCAGTCTTGAGCATTTTAAACTACCTTGGCCTTTTTGTCTCAAAAATCTGTGCAGTTTAGTTTATCACTCACTTTTTTGTTGAAAGGAAATAAAATTGCCACATATTTCCTGAGTACCTGTGTTGGAGAGGATAAGAGGAGAGAGTTTATTTGTATAGAAGCCAACATTTGTTGTCTGTTGTAAGACCAGAAGCAAATGTTTAAAGGTGATAAATGGTTTGAAAGGCACGTTGAGTCTCTTGCACTACATCCAGTGGTTATATAAAGTTTCTTATCTGTTTTTTTTTTTTTTTTTAAACCTTTCTCATATTCTTCTGACTATTTGGCAGGAGTATTTGACTTATCTCCCTATTGACCTGTCTTTTCCATCAGTTACATTATTGTGGCATCCTCCCAACTCATGTCCCAATCAAGTTCTGCTATATAGGTAGTGGCTATCTTAACTTGACCTTAAATAAACAGAGTCTAGGATGCCATATCAGTTTGGGATTTCAGCCACAGGCAGTTGGCAAGAGATTAGAGAGGGCCTCGAAAGCAGCCTGCAGGATGGGATGCTGGAGGAAATTGTAACCAAGCTCCAGTGCTGAAGCTGAAATAAAAGTGTCTCACTGAAACACTAGTCTGAAAATTCAGGCAAAGGAACCAAACAGAAGAAGTGGGTATAGAATATAAATTGAGAAGCTAAGCCAGGATGTCTTCTTTTTGCTGCTTAACTAACATGCATGTGTTTTATTAGGACAGCCCAGCTCCACTGGATGGAAGGGAAATTCTTAGAGTCACTGGGTTGATTTCAGTCCTTCTTACAGGGAAATGATAACCTGAGGGAGTGTAATAGCATTCTCCCATCTGACCTGGATGGGAAATTGACTACCATAGCAGGTCCACATGATGTATGAAACCGTAGTAGTGAGGCAGCAGGTAGATCACTGAAGCTCAGTAAAGAGAGCTCACAAAATGCTTTTTTAGAAAGCTTTCAAAACCATCAGGATACAAAGAGCTGGTATCTTCCCCTTTCTGTTGGGGAAAATGATGACCTATTGGGTAGTTCCAGAGAAAATTGGTGAAGCTACATTCTTTATTATGCTTTAAGTGAAAATTATTTATGAATCCCTTTGAAATGCTTCATACCCCTTCAATTCCCACTTTGGGAAACATTGAAGTGATGGAATAAACAAAATGATACCCAGTAGAATTATCCATTCTATTTTGCTTAATTAAATTGTACTTAAAAGACTTAATCATTAAAAAATTTATCTGGGAATAAGGGTTTAGACAAGCAGGGATAGTAATTTTGGAGGCCTTATACGTTAGTCTTAAAGCAAGTAGAAGGCAATAGTCTCCAGGTTTCTTATTCAGTAGTACATTTTTTAAACAATTTGTCTAAATGTTTTTTTTTTTTAAGATTTTATTTATTTATTTGACAGACAGAGATCACAAGTAGGCAGGAGGCAGGCAGAGGAGGAAGCAGGCTCTCCGAGGAGCAGAGAGTCCGACGTGGGGCTCGATCCCAGGACCCTGGGATCATGACCTGAGCCGAAGGCAGAGGCTTTAACCCACTGAGCCACCCAGGCGCCCCTCTAAATGTTTTTTTTTTTAAGATTTTATTTATTTATTTGACAGACAGAGATTATAAGTAGGTGGAGAGCCAGGCAGAGAAAGAGGGGGAAGCAGGCTCCCCGCTGAGCAGAGAGCCCAATGTGGGGCTTGATTCCAGGACGCTGGGATCATGACCTGAGCTGAAGGCAGAGGCTTTAACCCACTGAGCCACCCAGGTGCCCCTAAATGGTTTTTGATACATCTTTTAATTTGTGATGCATTTATATCAGAGCATCAGTAAAGAGACAAGATATATTTTACTGTGGTACTATGAAACAAGGGAAAATATTCCTTACCTTTTGTTTTTCTTTTTTCTACTTCATGAGTTGATGCTTAGTTTCTAATTTCTAATTTTTATCATTTCTAAAATATGCATTTAAGGTACTAAATTTATCACTGAGCACCCCTACAACTTTATTTCAAGTGTTTGATATGCGGTATTTTTATTTTCACCTAATTCTAAATATTTCTAAGTTTCCATTATTACTTTTTCTTTTCCCTCTTATGTATTTCTAATATTTGTGTGTTTTTTTTTAAAGATTTTATTTATTTATTTGTCATAGAGAAGCGAGAGTGAGCACAGGCAGACAGAGTGGCAGGCAGAGGCAGAGGGAGAAGCAGGCTCCCTGCCAAGCAAAGAGCCCGATGTGGGACTCGATCCCAGGACGCCGGGATCATGACCTGAGCCGAAGGCAGCTGCTTAACCAACTGGGCCACCCAGGCGTCCCTCTAATATTTGTTTTTATTTCCAAATCAAATTTTTGGCTTTTTAATGTTTAACTGATGACACATTTTAAGCAATATTGATGGAAATTTATTTTGTGTTACACTTTTCATATTTGATTAGAGTAGATGCAGCATGAACCATACATTGTATTTATAAATGTTGATGTCTACTTGAGTAAAATATGTATACTTCAATAAATTTCATCAAGAGTGTATATATATATATATATATACATATATATACATAATATATATATATATACATATATATACATAATATATATGTATATACACACACACAGACACACATATATACACACATACATATCTAATAGATCAAGCTGTTTAAGTATACTATTCAGAAAATAAATATTTTTATTCATTTATTTGAGTCCCCAGTCTCACATCTTGAATAAATAATTATGTAGCCTTTTTTTTTTTTTTTTTTAAGATTTTATGTATTTATTTGAGATAGAGACCAGGAGAACACACATGAGAGAGCACAAGCAGGGAGAGGACAGAGGGGGAGAAGCAGACTTCCCACTGAGCAGAGAGCCCATGACTGAAGGGCTCCATCCCAGGACCTGGACAGAAGGCAGACACTTATCTAACTGAGGCACCCAGGTGCCCCACCTTGCCTTTCTTTTAGTTTTACCATGTACGGATATACCCACAAAACTAACTACATTCTTTTTCATATTTTTAACACACTCACATATATTCAGTCTTTTAAATTTGCTTTACATTTCATATTCCTCAGATTCATTCATGTTGATGTGTAGCTGTATTTCATTTTTATTTTAATTGAGTATCTCATTGTATGAATGAGTATACTACAATGTATTTGTCTGCTACCCTTTCTTTGGACATTTAGATTATTTCTGGGTAATGCCAAACCATTTCATGAAGGGAACAAGATTCCAGTTGCCCTAATTCTTTGTCAACATTTTGGTTCATGTTTTTTATATACTAATAAAGATAAATGTATATACATATATATGTATGTATACATATCCTATATACATATATGTGTGTGTGTATATACATATATACACACATATATATGAAACCATTGGTCATCCTTACTTTCCTCTTGAATGAAGCATTCATTCAAAGTATTTTTAATTGAACTTCATTTGTAGACATTTTATATGTAGGCTGGATCCTAATTATTTGCCAGTTGTATATCTTAAACATGTCTTTTTTCAGTTTGTGGTTTGCCTTTTCATGTTGTTTGTAGTTATTAGTTGACCAGTAGAAGATTATCTTGATTTAATCAGATTTGTTACTATTTTACTTATTATTTATATTTTTATATCTTGTTTATATAGTTTTCTGTCCTGAGGTCCTTTAAGATGTCACCTGCATTAGTTTCAAAACTTTTCATAATTTCGTGATCATATTTATGTTTTAATTCATTTGAATTTGTTTGTTGTTTATAGGGTAGGTTAGGGTTAACTTTTTCCATATAGATATAAAATATTTAACTGAATAAGCAACCTCTACTGACTTACCTGCAATACTAGCGGTATATTAAATCGCATTTCCATATATGAGTAGGTCTGGTACCAAAACCTCTGTTTTGCTCCATTGTCCTATTCTTTTTTATCCCTTACACCAACACATTATATTTGTTATTATAGCAATATAAAGTTGTTATAACTTGTAACATAGCTCCCCAGCTTGTCTTTTTCTTGTTTTACATCAGATATAACTTGGTAGTTCAATGTCATTCACTCATCACAGTGACATTTTTCAAGTTAAGAAAGAAAATTGCTGGTAATTTCTTAGAAGCCATTGATCATTCTGGAGAGGGTTACAATATACAACATCTGGTTTATTTAGGTTATGTTTAAATCACAAGATAAAGCAATATGGTTTTCTAAAAACACTTGTACTTCTTTTCTACATATGTGTTTTTTTGTATGTTTGCATATATATGTGTGTATATATAATTTTGTAATTATTTTAAATTTCATCTTTTGGTTGTTGCCGAGTTATAGAAATTGCTTCATTCTTAGCTGTAAATCCAAGAGCTGCTTAGAGATTCTCATAGATGCTAAAATTTCTGCTTTGTATCTTTCTATATATAAATCAATTTTATTTATTGATAGTGATAGTTTTGTTCTTTTTTTTTTTTTTAAAGATTTTATTTATTTATTTGACAGAGAGAGATCACAAGTAGACGGAGAGGCAGGCAGAGAGAGAGAGAGAGAGGGAAGCAGGCTCCCTGCTGAGCAGAGAGCCCGATGCGGGACTCTATCCCAGGACCCTGAAATCATGACCTGAGCGGAAGGCAGCAGCTTAACCCACTGAGCCACCCAGGCGCCCAGTTTTGTTCTTTCTAATAATCCCTTTACCTTTTGTTTTGTTGTATGTGTGACTACATGCAAGCTGTCCTTCTGATTTATTCCTAGTTTTAAAGAGAATTACTCAAGTATTTTGCAATTAAACATAAAGTTTGCTGTTGGTGTGTGATAGAAAATATTTGTCATGTTAAGGAAGCTCCATTCTGTTTCCACTAAAAAAAAAAAGAAAAAAGCACTTAATTCCATGAAATACTTTTATTTGCTTCCTGGGCTGATTTTTTTAAGAAACAAGTTACTCTGAATGAATGAATTGAATTGAGTTTCTAATGTTAAACCAGTCTTGCTTTCTTAGATTAAACACTGGATTTATGTTACTAATATTGTGATTAGGTTTTTCATCAATTCATGTGTGAAATTAGCTTTTGATTTTCTTTGTTTCTACTGTCATTAATTTTTAGTTTTGAGATTGTATTGTGCTCATGAAAAAATTTGGGGTTGTGTTCTTATTTTTTAAATTTGATCTAATTTGTTTGTTTGCATTTTTTGAGAGAGTCTGTGTAAGATTGGGATTACCTATCCTATTCTTTGAAAGTTTGGTTAAATTCATCTATGAAACTGTCTGGGATAAGTATTTTGGGGGGTATTTCTAGTCACTTGTTCAGCTTACTTAATTATTATAGGGTTATTCCATTTTTATGTTACTAAGTGATGCCCCATCTATGGATCTAGAAGTGTTTATTGCCTGAAGGTCTTCTCTGTCTGTTATGCCTATACCAGCTGTCTTTGGGTTGTTTGTTCCTGGTCAGGCATCAGTCAGGTCACTTTCTAGTATTTTACTTTTGACTGTTCTCTTTGTTGTTTGTAGGTATGCCTTTTGTAAGTAATGAAAACATTAAAACTCCAGTTTCTAGGATATATAAATGGCTTCCATAGTCTTCTTACCCCTTCTAAAAGGAGTCCTTAATTCTTGTGCTTTTTATCATTTTTGTTGTTCCATTTTTATTTCTATCACATGGAATTTTTTTTCTTTCTTTGTACCATAACTAGGTATTTTTAAAATATCTGATAAATAATTTGTCTGTGTTTTTTGTAGAAAGAAGGCACATATTAGTTTATTGTGTCAATTTGTCACAAGTCAAAAAACTTGGGCTAGTCTGTCTTTAACATATTGGTCATTACAGATGTGTTGTTTTGGGTTTAGCACTTCATCTTGTCACCAATTTTTTCCTGTTTTCTTCTAGTCGTCTGTCCCTAGATTTTATTCGATGATGACTTTCATCATCATTTGCATATATTCATCACTATTTTCTCTTTACTTTTTTAAGACATCTTCTCAGAAATCTAAAATGTGAGTGCATATAGATCAGTAGTTATTCATTCTTACTATATAAAGTCACATAATGTAAAGCACCTATTGACTGTGATGTGTACCTCTACAGTTAAGCTTTAACATAACCATTAAAAAAACAAAACAAAACAAAAAAACTCAGCATGCTTCTTTGTGTCTCAAGCAAGTGTTGGTCAGTAATTGATATTGAGGAAAAAAAATCGATATTTTAAGAAAAAATGACAGTTACCAAAAATAAAATAAGGTAATCTTAATATTGAAAGCAGTGACGTATAAATCAAGCAGTGATGGATGAAATAAATTGGATAAATTGGATGCTTAGAAATTTCACTTAATATAATAGTTTTTCTCCCCATATATTATCCTCCCATGTAGTGTCCTAGAATCTCCATAGTCACTGCTGTCGTGATTTTCTTTTTCCCAAGGTTTCTACTGAGAAGATAAACTCATTATAATATATTGTTTTACTAATCTCCAAATTCCATGTATTTCCATGGGAGAAAACATAAATTAAAATCGTGATACTTTCTATGGAAGCAGTAAACCATCCCAAGAAGCTATAGTTTTTAGGTCATATCTTCCACAGTAATGATTAAATGGACCAATAAAATATTAGCATTTTTCTTTTCCCTGGAAATAATAGCTGTGTCCTAGAGCAAGTAGTTTCATTTCCCTGGATGTAGTTTTTCATTTTATAAAATATTACATGGAGCTTATCTACAACAGAGGTCACATACTTCTTGGCATTCTGGCACATGTTAGTAAGATGCCCAGCCTTTCGTCCCTGGCCTAGAATGATCTTTGAAGGTTTAGTTAGTTATAATATCTATAACTGCTTATCCAGTGAATGTTTAAGGCTGCCTTTGCCTTGACTTTTCACCACAATTTACTTGATCAAGCATTGTCCTTCTAGTTAAGTACATGACAGTACTTATATATGATATTCTGTCTTTTTAAGATCTTCCCAGGGACATATTTGGCATCTTTAAAAGTGATACTGGGGTGGGCTACTTTAAATGCTTTATCTTCTTAATAACTATGAATCCAAAGAAGTCCTACTGTTGTATATAAAAAAAAAATCTCAAAAATATTCCCTTGTAGTAGGGTTATTTGTTAATAAGTTAAGAGTTGCTTCATTGGTGTAGTATTTGTTACCAAACACATGATAAACAGCTTTGTTCTCTGAGGATAGGTTCATTTTCCTTTGAAAGTCATAGTGCAAAAATCCTGAAGATGTTCAAAATACACACACACACACATACACACTCGTTTTTAAATACATTGGATGGCAGCCAGTAAGTCTGTTGATTGCTATATGTCCAAATTCAAGTAATTATGAATTACACCAGATTGCATTTGAAATGGCCAGGAGAAGGGGTCTTAATTCATTGAGAGAATGGAGGAGCTTCTGGGTGACTCAGTTGGTTAAGCATCTGCCTTTGCTCAGGTCATGATCCCAGAACCCTGGGATCAAGCCCTCTGTTGGGCTCCACATCCAGCTCCCTGCTCACCAGGGAGCCTGTTTCTCCCTCTCCCTCTCCCTGCTTCTCCCTCATCTTCTGCCTGCTGCTGCCCCTGCTTGCGCTCTCTCTCTCTCTGTCAAATAAATAAAATCTTTTAAAAAGAGAGAGAAAGAGTGGAAAGTAGTAAAAAATGATTCCCATAATAAATATTCAACAGTATGAGAAATATAGGAGTGTATATACCAAGAAACTCATGCTGAAAAACTTAAACCATTGAGGCTTTTCAGGATTGCTAGTGGATTTGGGGGATTTATTTTTAGGGCGTTAATTTGGTTATTAGAAGTTGTGAAGTGTATTAATCATTTTTACTAAAGTAAGCCATCAAAACTCTCAGTGACTAACAGCAAAAGATTGTGTTTGTTTGTTTTTAAGATTTTTATTTATTTTTTTGGTGGGCAGAGATCACAAGTAGGCAGAGAGGCAGGCAGAGAGAGAGAGGGGGAAGCAGGCTTGCTGCTGAGCAGGGAGCCCAATGAGGGGCTCTATCCCAGGACCCTGGGATCATGACCTGAGCCGAAGGCAGAGGCTTTAACCCACTGAGCCACCCAGCAGTCCCCAAAGGTTTGATCTTGTCTGAAGGGACTGCACATCGGTTGGCGTGACTCAGCTTCAGGTTATTGGTTCATGTCTGTTGCATGTGTCTCACATTCCAGGACTGATGTTTAACCAGGGAGTAATACTTGCATAGTTTAGGGAAGGATTGCATATGTAAGCCAAACCACACATACACATTCAAAGCCTGGTTGGATGTGGTTCATTAGATCAACACACATTGAATGGGCAGAACAAGTCACAAAGACAAGCATAAAATCATTGAGTAGGTATGCCACTAAAAAGCCATTTCAAAATGGAAAGGAAGAAAGAATTGGCAACAGACAACACTCACCACATGGAATGTGCTTCATAATACTCTGTATCATTTTGGATACTTGATGTAACAAAGTTAAAATATAGTTTGAGAAATAGAGTAGACAAAGATGCCATGTATTTTAGAATGATCTTGTTTAAACAGATGATGCTCTTTCAATTTCTGTAACCTATTAATGTTTATTTGTATGTCATCTTTGTTTTAAAATATAAAGCTTTATTTGCATAATGTATGTGAAAAGTAGATTCTGATTTCTGAACTGTGTAAGAGAATAAGAAAGGAATTGGTCATGAGAAAATCATGAATTTAGAAAAACACCACTTAACGGATTTTATTAAGAGTGCCAAATGTTCCATCTTCCGTGTGGAAGGAAAGCCTGTCTCCCCCATTGCTAGGTGGTGCCCCTTGCTGGTATTATGACCTATTGTAGATTACACTTGAGTTTGTTTGTTTGTTTGTTTGTTTATTTATTTGAGAGAGAGAGAGGGAGATATCACAAGTAGGCAGAGAGGCAGACAGAGAGAGAGGAGGAAGCAGGTTCCCTGCTGAGCAAAGAGCCTGACGCGGGGCTCGATTCCAGGACCCTGAGATCATGACCTGAGCCCAAGGCAGAGGCTTTAACCCACTGAGCCACCCAGGTGCCCCACACTTGAGTTTTATTAAGATCCACAGACATGTACTCAGTGTGCCACATAGCCTTGGGACAAATCAGAGACAACTCCAGGCAGCACTGAAAATGAAATATGACCTTGGCATTTTCACATTCCCCATTTTTCTCATTCAGTACATATTCATTGATGCTCCAATGTCTTCATTCTCTCCTTTAGTTTTGATTTTCCATATCTGTATCTGATTCTTTCTTAATTTCATGTCATCTCCTGTCCTACTCATTTTAACCATTTATTTAATATATAATTCTTCATTAGACACCCAGTGTTTAAATAAGTAAGAGACATGGTCTACTAGGATGGTTGCTTGCAATTTTTTTTTAATCATATAGTCCTGTAAGAAATACTCATTGCAATTCACTAAATACATATCCACACACATATGGATAAAAGAAAAATTTCACAAGTCATAGTTACTCTTACTCCATGTGATGTATTTTGATCTATTTCATTCAGGATGGGGCTGGAAGGAATTCACTAAATGAATGTCAGTCCTTTTAATGTAGTCTCAATTCACTACACAATACTACTTTAAGATTTTAAAAATCTAAATGGTAGCTAGAGTTAAAAGACAGAAGAGACGTCCATATTTAATGTATACTCTCTGGTATCATTAAGTACTAAATAAATAGTGCAGATTGTAAGTATTCAAAGTGTTTAACAAGAAAGAGGCAAATTTTGGTTAGAATAGTGATACCAGATGTCATTACAGATGAAGGAAGGGATGGGACTTGGATTTCATGTTGATGTTTCAGAAGTATTAAGATGAGAAAGCATTTTAATTGTTAGATTGGTTTGACTATCAGCTAGACATAGTTTGGAGACTGAATTAGATGAGATGGATAATATGTAGGGGTTTAGTTTGAGATTTGTTATGAATAACCATGAAATGAAGGGTTGATTCCAAATTACATCTAAACATGAATTCCAGGCCAGGTATCTTAAAATTCATTCTTTGAGCAGTGGGGATTTCTTTCAAGTCTGATTCAGAAGGTGGAATGATGGGTGAAGTGTTTAAGAAGGGAATTTGTTAGGTGACCTATGACATGGCCACTTAACTGTAACTATTTTTGCATGTTTTTCCTAGACATTCCAATAATGCCTTTGATATTGGGGCTGTTAATTGCTGAATGGATTTAATCTACCGCATCTTTTGGAGACATGTTTTCATCTTCCTAGGCGTTAAAATGAATAGTGCTTTAACTCTGGTGAAGAGTAACTATAGGTATAATATTGAGAAACTATCCACGGGGATATGATATATTCATCTTTCAGATCATAAATTCAGTCCTGAAAATTTTTAATGTTCTTAAAAGCATTACTCTAAGTATCAAATATACGTTGCATCTGTTCATTACTGTTCAGAATGGTTTTATCTTTGCCTGTGGTCCTATGTAACTTGGCTTCAGATTTGAGAATGATAGTAATTTGGTCAACCTGTATGTTCTAAGAAATTAATTAACAAGAGTTCTTAGAATAACTAAATAGCATCAAATATTTATAGTGACCATATAGTGAAAAACAGAGTTTTGTATTTTCATGAGGGATTCTGCAGAGGGTATCAGCAAAGCCCTTATGGTTTCAATTTTGGGGGGAAACATTAGCTATATTATGTTTTAAGGCACTGAATTTTGCTTTATCATAGACAAAAACACATTCACTCTTCAGAGTGCTGGTCACTGTGAATGCCAGAGGGCTGCTGAATTTGACTGTTTTCATATCTACCCCTATAGAGAGGGCTAAAAACATCTTAGATGACATAAAACTTTATTTGAAAAACTTTGTTCTGTAGTCTAGAAAGATACCAGTATTTTTACACGAACAGGAATCAAGGGAGGTTTGGAGGAACTATTTTTATATCTTTTTTAGATTATCATCTTGGAAGCAAATTGTGTTTTCTGTGAGATGTCCCTCAGTGCCTATCTCAGAGGAAGGCTGTGCTCTCATGGGGCTGACTTGGTTTGGGTGGGGGTGGGATTTAGCTTAGTGCATTTCTAACATAGAAACATATACAATATACATTAAATAATAACTGCAGAAAGGTATGTCTCTGTACCTTGATACATAGTTATTGAAATTTCTAATTTCATAAATAGAAATGCTTTGGAGTGTCAGAGAATTGTCTTTGGGAAGGAAACTGCTGTGCATTAGCAAGCTCTGTTATACCTAAAAGTGATTTTTTCAGGCATATAAAGGATCAAATTCTAGAAAACGAGGCAGCATCATATAACTGCATTTCAACAATACTTTTCACCGGTCTGTGATGTGTACACACAGGAAACTTTCCCTCTTTCCATCTTGCTCACTCTACCTTCTGCTCCCCCACTTCCTTCCTTTCCTTTCCCTTTCTCCTTCACCACATCTTTCTATCTTTTAGTCTGGTTAAAAACACTTTTCCTGAACTTTCCTGCCCCAGGACACTTTCTTATATGGTTTCTTATGCCTTGCATATGTCTTTTCTTTCTATAGGTAAATAAAATTCCTACCCATTTGTTAAAGTCCATCTAAAATCATAGTCTCCAAGAAGTTTCCTGAAGCTCTCATGGGATTTCATCTTACATCCTCATTTTCACTGTAGCTTGTGCTTTTTAAATTGTAGTTGCTCTTCTCTGCCTGATTTGACAGTGACTTATGTATGTCCACTTATCTTTTCCTAATGTTCTACTGTAGGTCAAGGCTATGCCTTGCTTACATATATCTTAGTTATTGGCACAAAGTTGGCACTCAGTGTGTATTTAAGCTGAGTTTTTACTATAAATTGTTCCTAATCATGTATGTGGCTTTAACCACTTTAACTTTATTGATGTTATTGATGTTGTCATTTAGTTAGAAATCTCTCTCAAAACTACATGTACCTTGATGCTGGCAATATGTCTCACTTACCTGTGTGCTGACATGCCTGTAGCTGCCACTTACTGTGTTCTAAATATGTTCAAGACTCACTTCTGGGCTCTTTGCACTGTATTTGATTCATCTTACTTCACTCTCAGAATAACCCTTTGAAATAGACAAACATGAATGTCTTTAATTTATGGGAGAAACAAATTATGGGTCAGAGGTTAATTTACTTCTTAAGATCTTCAGAGCTAGTCACGGACAAAACCAGGATTAGAACTCTGAGAATTCTGACTTGAACACTTCATCACCTTCTGTAAACCTTGAACAATTTAATAAGTAAGCAAACATGACTTCATAGCTGTAATAGATATTCAGCAGGAGAGAGAGAGACTACCATGTGACTTCCTAAAATATAATGTGTTAATTCTATTCAGCATGGATTGGAATCAATGAGAGAGAAAGTTGTTAGGGGAAAAAAATAGAGTAGGAGAGAGACAGTGGGTCTGTTTGTTAAATAAGTGATTTATCATTATTTTCATTGTATGGGTACTTAAACTTTTCTTTATAATCTTTCAATTTCCATTCTCTTGTTATTTCATTATATATAATCATGAAATTAAGGCACTTTATCTTCATACCTACTAAACTGGTGCCATACTTTATATGAAGTAAGTGCTTATTAAATGCTACTTGGGCAAAAGTATCTGTTGACTTAAAGCTTAGAGTTTGTAAACAACTCAAGCTTATGCTTTAAAAAATAACATGATTGGGGCGCCTGAGTGGCTCAGCGGGTTAAAGCCTCTGCATTCCGCTCAGGTCATGATCCCAGGGTCCAGGAATAGAGACCCGCATTGGGCTCTCTGCTCAGCAGGGAGCCTGCTTTCTCCTCTCTCTCTCTGCCTGCCTCTCTGCTACTTGTGATCTTTGTCTGTCAAATAAATAAAATAAAATCTTAAAAAAAAAATAACATTATCTACCATCTTTTGAGCTCTCCTGAAGGCATCATAAGATAGAAGGAATAAGAACACAAAGCACTTGTATAAGTTATCTATTGCTTCATAACGAATTACCACAAAACTTAAGACTTATAACAGCCAACATTTATTATCATCTGATTTAAGGTCTCTAATGAGATTGGAGTAAAGCAGTTGGCAGGGGCGGGAGTTTCATCAGAGGACCAGGGGAGTATTGCTTCCAAATTCATTCAAGTGAGTCTCAGTTTTTTGCTGGCCGTAGCCCAGAAATCTCTTCACTCAGTTGCTTGTCATGTAGGTTGCTCCTCAGGGCTTTCTCATGACATGGAACCCGGGTTCCCCAGGGTGAGTCCTCCAAGGGAGAGTGCGTGTGAGTGTCCAAGACGGAAGTCAAAGACCTTTATACTCGAAATTAAAAGTGACATTCTATCACTTTTGGCACATTCTGTGGGTTTGAAGTAATTTACAAAGTCCAACCCACATTCAAGGAGGGAGGAGGATAAGTGAAGGGCATAAATATCATGAAAGGGGTTTGGGGCTTGCCTTAGAGGCTGCCTACTACAGTATGGGAATTCTGTTTTCTCAAACCCACAACAGCATACTGAAAAATGCTCAAGCTCTTTTTACCACCTATCCTGCTTTCAGCATCACTTATTGTGGCTTCAATGGGATATGCATTTATGTTTGTGTAAAATATCAGCAAACTGGTGTTATAGGAATAGCCGTTTTTTTACTTCTTAGAGGAGATTGATTTGATAACCCTGATTTAAATGGCATTAAAAGAAACATTGCCCATGTTCTGTACTTAAAAACTAATACTGACCATTTTAAGACAGCTAGGTGTTTTACTTGGTGATGAAGTTTTGAAATAAGGAAATTTTGACTGAAATTTTGAATAGTGTATTCTTTATCCTTTCATACTGTGAAAACTATGCACTTTCCTCAGAGTAGATTTTAAAGTCACACAAGGGATCAGGCTGAAAATTGACTTCCAGAGTCTGCTCTGCAGGTTGTTGCATTTTTTTTCTTTATCATTGAAAACTCTCTTGTTCTTGCCAGTTTTTCTTACTGCTTTCAGAAATGTAGTGACAAGCTCCAAATTCTCACAGAAAGAATAAGCAGTAATGATACTGGGTACCATTGAACAGCTGTGATGTCTTTTGAAAAATTTTTTTTTTCAGTTGAACTAGAAACTTCCTTATCTACCTGAAAGCTAAAATATAAGCTGGGGAGGAAAAAAAGGATTTAAGCAAACCATAGGTGAAAAACACTTGAGTTGAAAAATGTGAAAAAGAATGTAAAAATTGTGGACAATAACGTGATGGCACCAGCCGAAGAGATCATAATGTAGGTATTTTTATTAAAATTTGAAAAACAGGGCTTCCTGGGTGGCACAGTTGGTTAAGCTTCTGACTCTTCATTTCAGCTCAGGTCTTGATCCCAGGGTCCTGAGATTGAGCCCTGCCTTGGGCTCTACCGGGAGTCTGCTTAAGACTCTCTCTCCTTCTCCCTCTGCCCCTCCCCTCAACCCTCTCCCTCTGAAATAAATAAATCAATCTTTAAAATAAAATCAAATACAATTTGACAAATAGTAACAAATGTAAACATGAAAATTAGGGATAGGTATCTTAAGAAAGATGAAGTTGCCAGTATTTTTAAAGATTCCCATGAATGCCATTTGAGAATAGAATTTTCATTTAATCAAATGTGTGTGCAAAATGTTGTCTTGATAAGCCTTTTAGAGTTTTAGTATAAGATGCAAGCAATGTAAGCATATATATTCAACCAATTAGTTATAGTCACATGCTCTGTAAATGGTCTTTTAAGATGAAATGTATTATAAATCATTTACATAATAAAATCGAACAAAAAAGATTCTTGGGTAAATTGATGTTGCTGTTGTACAGATGGTTGGTATTGTTAACAATAACAATTCTTCATATAATAATAATTCTTCACATATTATTATTTTACTTTAAGTGCTAAGAAGTCAACTCAGCACCCAGAACATAGTATAGGAATTGGATAATGGGCTGTTAAATGAAGAAATGAGCATTTGGATTGGCGTAATAATAGATATTGTTAGGCTGACAAAAATACAGATTTATGCTCTAAGTGCCTAAAACAAGACTTCCCAGTTTTTTCTTAGGAAAAAAATCATATTTGTATAGTTTATAGAAATATTACAAGTGAATAGAAAAAGTATACCTTTTGACTTAGAATATATGAATTCATTAAAGAATAAGTAGGTTAATTTTATACTGATTTGAATTAGTCTTTCCCTTGAGCCACTAAAAGGAAAAGAGATTAGAATCAGGGTTATTATAGATGTGAAATTCTTCATGATCCAAATATTCCTTGACTCACACCTATATCCTGTAATGGGGAAAAATGTACCTCTAAGATTTTCACTATAGTATCTGAAAGAGTGGGTTCAATCTGCCTTAAGTTACTGTTATTGCTTATGTTTATTTAGAAATAAATAAATAAATAGAAATAGATTTGAAACAATTTATTTCTTTTATATATGAAGAATTTTTAAAGTGGATGGACAGATGTTTAGATGGAGAGAAGGAGGGAGAAATGAATGAAGGGAGGGATAGATAGGTAGGTAGATAATAGAAGTGACGGGGAGACAACTATTTATTTACTTTTCTCAATTCTTTGGAAATGTTTATCTTCCCCCCTCCAATGTACATTGTTTGAATGTTCAAGAGTGGACTATATACTCAGTGCTTTCCTGTCTGACCAAGTAATTTCCTGTCTGACCAGTACTTTCAAACTTTGTATTTTTCACTGTTACTTTAGACTATTAGTTTTTATTTATTTATTTATTTATTTTTAAAGGTTTTATTTATTTATTTATTTGACAGACAGAGATCACAAGTAGGCAGTGAGGCAGGCAGAGAGAGAGAGAGAGAGGAGGAAACAGGCTCCCTGGCGAGCAGAGAGCCCGATGTGGGGTTCCATCCCAGGACCCTGGGATCACGACCTAAGCCAAAGGCAGAGGCTTTAACCCTCTGAGCCACCCAGGCGCTCCTAGACTATTTGTTTTTAAAGAGTTCTCACAAATAGTAGCATTTATGACTACCTTCTTATCTAAAATGTTATTTTAGCATATATTATTAGAGATTTGAAAAGATCTTAAAAATCATTAAACTTATTGGTGTTTTATCTAAAGCCCAGTAATGAACATTTTTTTCCTAAAGATTGGATTTGGAACGTGAGGCCCATTTGGTTAGTTTCCTTAAACTGTTATGAGTAGAACACAAGTGATATGTTCTTTTATTTAAACTAACTTTAATTTTTTTAAAGATTTTATTTATTTATTCGATAGACAAAGATCACAAGTAGGCAGAGAGGCAGGCAGAAAGAGAGAGGAAGGGAAGCAGGCTCCCCGCCCAGCAGAGAGCTCGATGCGGGGCTCGATCCCAGGACTCTGGGATCATGACCCAAGCCAAAGGCAGAGGCTTTAACCCACTAAGCCACCCAGGCGCCCCTAAATTTAATTTTTTAATTGAAGGACCATTGACACATAATGTTACATTACCTTCAGGTGTACAACATAGTGATTCAACAGTCTTGTACCTTATGCTAGGTTCACCATACTGTTGTTACTGTCTGTCACCATACAACACTATTACAGCATCATTGGCCATATTCCTAATGCTGTACCTATTATCCATGTGACGTATTCATTTTATAACTAGAATCCTGTGTCTGTCACTCCTCTTTACCTGTTTTATCCATTCCTCTCCCTCCCCTCTGGCAACCATCAGTTTATTTTCTGTCTTTATGAATCTATTTCTGCTTTTTTTCTTAAGTTTATTGTTTTCTTTTGTTTTAGATTCCACATATAAGTGAAATCATTTGGTATTTGTCTTTCTCTGAGTCATTTCCCTTAGCTAATACCTTCCAGGTCCACCTCTGTTGTTGCAAATGGCAAGATATCTTTTTTATGGCTAAGTAGTATTCCGTTGCAGCTGTAGACCATATCTTCTTTACTCATTTGTTTATGGATGGACCCAGACTGCTTCCATATGTTGCCTATTATAAATAATGCTCTAAGAAACATAGGAGTGCATGCATCTTCTCAAATTACTGTTTTTGGTGGTTTTTTTTTTTTTTTTTTTTTTTTTTTTTTGAGTAAATACCCAGTGTGGAATTTTTAGATTATATGGTATTTCTATTTTTAACTTTTTGGGGAATCTCCATAAATGTTTTCCATAGTGGCGCTACCAATTTCTGTTCTCACAGTGAGTGAAGGTTCCTTTTTCTCTACACTTATTTCTTGTCTGTTTGATTCTAGACATTCTGACAGGTGTAATATAGTATCTCATTGTGGTTTTTACTTATTTGTTTAATTTTAGGGAAAGAAAGAGAGCACACACGAATGGGGGGTATGGAGGGGCAGAAGAAGAGGGAAAGAGAATCTTAAGCAGGCTTCATGCCCAGCATGAAGCTCTATGTGGGGCTCAGTCTCACCACCCTGAGATCATGACCTGAGCTGAACTCCAGAGTTGAATGCTTAACTGATGCCACCCAGGCACCCCTCATTGTGGTTTTGATATACATTTCCCTGATGATTAGAGATATCAAGCATCTTCTTATGTGTCTGTTGGCCAGCTGTATGTCTTCTTTGGAAAAATATCTATTTAGGTTCTCTGCCCATTCTTGAGTCAGATTATTTGCTTTTTTTTTTTTTTTTAAAGATTTTATTTATTTATTTGACAGAGAGATCACAAGTAGATGGAGAGGCAGGCAGAGAGAGAGAGAGAGGGAAGCAGGCTCCCCGCCAAGCAGAGAGCCCAATGTGGGACTCGATCCCAGGACCCTGAGATCATGAACTGAGCCGAAGGCAGCGGCTTAACCCACTGAGCCACCCAGGCGCCCTGTTTTGTTTTGTTTTGTTTTGGTGTTGAATTGTAGGAGTTCTTTATATATTTTGAATATTAACTCATTATCTAATTCATCATTTGCAAATATCTTCTCCCACTCAGTAGGCTGTTTTGTCATTTTGTTGATGATTTCCTTCACTTTGCAAAAGCTTTTTATTTTGGTGTAGTCCTAACAGCTTATTTTTACTTTTGTTTCCCTTGCCTGTAGAGACATATCTAAAAATAGTTTGCTTAGGGTGATGTTCAAAATATTCCTATGTTTTCTTCAGGAGTTTCATGGTTTCGGGACTCACATTTAGATCTTTTATCCATTGGGGGTTTATTTTTGTGTGTGGCCTAAGAAAATGGTCCAGTTGCTTTCTTCTCCATGTGACTCTCCAGTTTTCGCAGCAGCATTTCTTGAAGAGACTGTCTTTTCCCCATTGTCTATTCCTGTCTCTTTTGTTGTAGACTGACCCTAGAAGTGTGGGTTTATAGCCAAATAAACTTGGGGGTTACAGAGTTAAACTGTAGCTGGCCTGTACACATATTCTCAGAGTCTACTTTGTGAAGACGTGTCATGCAGCTGCTTCTCAGAAAGGTAGCATAAGGTTGCCTGGGTGGCTCAGTGGGTTAAGCCTCTGCTTTCAGGTGGGGTCATGATCTCAGGGTCCTGGGATGGAGTCCGGAATTGAGCTCTCTGCTCGGCAGGGAGCCTGCTTCCTCCTCTCTATCTCTCTCTCTGCCTGCCTCTCTGCCTGCTTGTGATCTCTCTCTGTCAAATAAATAAATTTAAAAAATCTTAAAAAAAAAAAAAAAGAAAGGTAGCATAAGATAGTGTATCAGTGATTGGAGTGAGCAATGAATTCCTACCTCCATCTATAGAACATCTTGAAGAATGGGTTTTTTTGTGTATATGCTTTAGGTCCCCAGTTAATAGTTATCTAAATGAGTTTTCCATTTGAATTATACTTCTATTGTACCATATTAATTATACTTGAAAGTATAGTCTATTTTGTCTATCATTTTATTTTTATTTATTTTTATTTTTTAAAGATTTTATTTATTTTTATGAATGAGAGAGAGCGAGCATGAGAAGGGGGAGGGTCAGAGGGAGAAGCTGACTCCCCACGGAGCAGGGAGCTGGATAAAGGACTCGATCCCAGGACTCCAGAATCATGACCTGAGCGGAAGGCAAGCGATTAACCAACTGAGCCACCCAGGCACCCCTCCATTTTATTTTTAAAATATTTTTTAAAAGATTTTATTTATTTATTTGACAGACAGAGATCACAAGTAGGCAGAGAGGCAGGCTGAGAGAGAGAGAGGGAGGTTGGGGATGGGAGGGAGCAGGCTCCCTGCTGGGCAGGGAGCCTGATGTGGGTCTCAATCCCAGGACCCTGGGATCATGACCTGAGCCAAAGGCAGAGGCTTTAACCCACTGAGCCACCCAGACACCCCTCCATTTTATTTTATTTTATTTTTAAAGATTTTATTTATTTGACAGACAGAGATACAAGTAGGCAGAGGCAGGCAGAGAGAGAGGGGGGAAATCAGGCTGCTTGCTGAGCAGAGAGCCCCATGTGGGGCTCGATTCCAGGACCCTGGGAACATGACCCGAGCTGAAGGCAGAGGCTTTAACCCACTGAGCCTCCCAGGCGCCCCTCCGTTTTATTTTATTTTATTTATTTTTTATTTTTTTTTAAGATTATTTATTTATTTATTTGACAGAGAGAGATTACAAGTAGACGGAGAGGCAGGCAGAGAGAGAGAGAGAGAGAAGCAGGCTCCCTGCTGAGCAGAGAGCCCGATGCGGGACTCGATCCTAGGACCCTGAGATCATGACCTGAGCCGAAGGCAGCGGCTTAACCCACTGAGCCACCCAGGCGCCCCCATTTTATTTTTAAAGGTGATTTTAAAACTTTACTATTATGACTCTTGCCACTTCATGTTGAAGTTCTTTAACCCTGGAATTTGTAGATTTAAGCCAACTCTGATATTGAAACTATTACATTGCCATCCTTCTCTCTTTCCACCTAATTCTCAGGTGAAATTTGAGATCTGCCTTGTTATTGCCCTAGTGCTATGGCCAGAGTACTTTTTCTTTTCTTTTCTTTTCTTTTCTTTTCTTTTTTTTTTTTTTTTGGTTTAATATACAGAGACTTTCTGAGACCCTCCAGAGCTCTGGTAGGGAGACTTGTGAAGTGTATCCACTACCAAAAGTTGTAAGAAAAAATTTACACATGGTAGCCTCGGTTAAATACATTATTCATTGGCAACCATCCATCAGGCAGTTAGAAGTTTATGGCAACATGAATGTGAAAAATAGAAAGAAAAAAATAGCAGTTATCACTCTTTAAGTGGGAAAGTCAGAAATCGAGATAGAATCTGAATTGTAACCCACACTCATATATAAAGACACAGTGTAAAATAGAGGCATACTGTTTATGTCGCTCATTATTTGATGAACCTAACCTGCTGTCAGTGAGCAGTTGTTGCCCCTTTCTTGTCTTTTTCCTCCTCCTGATCAAGCATAATAATATCTATAGAACAAGCATGTTCTGGTTTGTAACTTTTTAACATTCCTCTGTAAGATTGCTAGTCCTTAGCACTGGGGGCAGGCAGAACTGTTCCCAGAATAGCATCTTATTTTGTTTTCTTTTATATTAGCAACAGTCCGCTGCATCTTGACAAGGTGTTATGAACCAAAGAGGAAAGGTCAATGATTTAAACAAGCTTTTGTAAAAGCACATATATAGAAGTTGTTTCTGGCTTTCTGAAATGAATTTTAACAGCCACCTGTAATTGAAAGCACGTCATGCAGGGTCCTTCACAAAATGGACATTCAAAACCTTCAGGCTGACCTATACTGCAAAATGGAGTTGCTCTGTGCCTGTGAGAAGGACTCCGAGATAAATCAGGGGCTGTGTATATTGAATTCCCTGATTAAATAATAATCTCTATCTCTTTTATCGCTCTCCAGCTAGCCATCCATCTATATGCTATGTGTGTGTATATACAAACACACAGATGCTCAAATATATTTTACATAATTTATCTATTGATATGTATGAATAAGTAACCACCATGCAACTAACTCTTGCTTGAGGCGTATGATTTCACGTGCACTTTGTAAAAATCTAGGAGCCAAAGAGTGTAATTGATATTTTCTATGTGGGAAGCCAGGGTTCAAAGACTTTAAGGGATTTTTCCATGTTTACATAGCAAGGGAAGAAGTTACTATATGTATCATTTTGACAGCAAACACCTGTTTTTTTTTTCTTCTTCTATTATATTAAAGTTATTTAGACAAGTTTCTTTATAAAGTCCTGACACAGGAACATGTCCACAGTTGCTATCATATTCTTGGGGACAGAAACATCTTTCTTATATCTCACCTGCAGGTGAATTTTCTCCTCATCTCTTTATTTCTTAATGGATACATGGTGAGGCCAATTACAGTTCTACTTTTCTCTTGGCTTTTAAAATAGTTATTGATAATGAGAAAACACACAATTGGGTGGTTGCCAGTTGGAGAGGAGGGAATAAAGATACTAAGAACCCGGCCACTCCAAATTTGAGACAGTCACCTTTTAAGAAATGGAGAGTTCACTAAGGTTGCTAATGAAGCTTGTCGCTTATATCACTCAAGAGGATAATTTGTAAATGGCTGGTAGAGAATCACAGCCCAGAATACGCTCTCTTTGAAAAACACATTATATGGAGCTAATTATCTCTGCTTTTTTTTTTTTGGGGGGTCAAAAAATGCTTTTATAATTCCACAGGCAAATGCATTTTTTTCTAAATATGCACTACATCCTAGAATCTAAAGTCACTCATTCTGAGGAGAGAACAATGCTAAGTTGCCTGTCTGAGAGAGAACTGTCATAGGAGGTGGTACATTACTGAGAAAGGAGACATTACTTCAGAGGAATTTAATGATGCCATTTATTTCCTGGTGCTCTGAGGCACAGCCCCCATTTAGATGGATTACTCTGAGACTTCTGTAAGATATTCAGTGAGATACAATCACCTTTATTGGTGGCTCTATAAAGGCAAGCATGAGAGATTTTGGCAAGATCATCTTATTTTAGAGACACATTTATCACTTTCCTTTTCTTCTCCTTTATTAAGTAGGTGCTAATAATGTTTCTGATTCACTGCTATCATATTCCCCGGACTGTACTAATAGGATAATTTTCATAAAGCTCTTGACCACGATTTCCTGCTTCTGACCTATGCACCTCCATTTCTAGGTTGATCCAAAAGATATTTCAGAGCAGAAGTACTTGCCAACAAGTTTCAGTTTAAATTTTTAAGAAGTCCTATTTCTTTCTTATCTCAAAAGAGATTCTGAAATGAATTTATTGAACAATTTCAGTTAGATTAAAATTAAAAACCATGTATTTTTATATAAGAAAATTATACCTGGTATATTTTAACTTAGATATTATTTTATTTTATTTCATTTATTTTTTAAAAATTTGACAGGGAGGGGAGAGAGAGTGCACAAGCAAAGGGAGCAGCAGAAGGAAAGGAAGAATCAGGCTCCCCACTGAGCAGGGAGCCTGATGTGTGTCTGGAGTCCATGACCCTGGGATCAGGACCAAGCCTAAGGCAGATACTTAACTGACTGAGCCATCCAGGCATCCCTTGACTTAGATGCTTTTTAAAAATCAAGTAAATTCCTAAAGAGAAATTTTTTTTTCAATTTTTTTCCTGTCTCAGAATTTAGATAAACAGTCACTATAAACTAAAGTAGTTTATGCATTTTCAATTCTCTACCAATAGGGGATCCTAGGGTATCTGACCCTCCCATTTCTTTGAGACTGTGAACTACGCAGTTAAGTGCAATGGTAATGAATAACTTTATAAAACTTGTAGCCTTTAAGGGCAGTCAGTTTGCAATACTATACTATCTTTCAGTACAGTGTATTTTTTGATATTACTCTAGAGATTGAAGAGAATGATAATGACACTTAAATCCTGCCAGGGTTTTTTTTTGTTTTGTTTTTTGTTTTTTTGTTTGTTTCTGTTTTTGTTTTTTTTTTTCATTTTTCCACTCAAGAATATTTCTTTTTCTTTTTTTTTTTTAATTTTTATAAACATATATATTTTATCCCCAGGGGTACAGGTCTGTGAATCGCCAGGTTTACATACTTCACAGCACTCACCATAGCACATACCCTCCCCAATGTCCATAATCCCACCCCCCCTCCCAACCCCCCTCCCCCCATCAACCCTCAGTTGTTTTGTGAGATTAAGAGTCACTTATGG
The DNA here is from genome assembly GCF_902655055.1 of Lutra lutra. Taxonomy (NCBI): domain Eukaryota; kingdom Metazoa; phylum Chordata; class Mammalia; order Carnivora; family Mustelidae; genus Lutra; species Lutra lutra. Next base: position 101,214,028 of record NC_062280.1, read on the forward strand.
TTTGTCTCCCTCCCAATTCCATCTTGTTTCATTTACTCTTCTCCTACCCCCTTAACCCCCCATGTTGCATCTCCTCTCCCTCATATCAGGGAGATCATATGATAGTTGTTTTTCTCTGATTGACTTATTTCGCTAAGCATGTTGTTTTTTTTGTTTGTTTGTTTTTGTTTTTTTTTCCCCCCTGAACACAATAGCACTTCTCGTGTACTCCATACATGACATTTTGCTATAGGATGATATGTTTTATAACAAAGTCATTTGGGCACTTTAGTCACTGTATCCCCTTGGATATTTGTAAAGAGTAACTAGTTGTGGGGCATTTAGGTGGCTCAGTCAGTTGTCTGCCTTCAGCTCAGGACATGATCCCAGGTCCTGGGATGGAGCCTACTTTGAGCTTCCTGCTTAGTGGGCAGTCTGCTTCTCCTTCTCCTGCTGCCTCTGCCCCTTATGCACTCTCTCGCTCTTCCTCTTTCTCTTAAATAAAATCTTTTTTTTTTTTTTTAAGATTTTAAAAATTTATTTGACAGACAGATCACAAGTCGGCAGAGAGGCAGGCAGAGAGAGAGAGGAGGAGGAGGCAGGTTCCCTGCTGAGCAGAGAGAGCCCGATGTGGGACTCGATCCCAGGACCCTGAGATCATGACCCGAGCCAAAGGCAGAGGCTTTAACCACTGAACCACCCAGGCGCCCCAAATAAAATCTTTTTTAAAAAGAATAACTAGGCCATCCCAGTGATGTATGTATACTTTCTTGGTTTTCTCATATTTTCTTTTAGTAGTTGAAACTTAATGCAAGTACAGCATAACTTGAGAACAAATTTCTGTGATGGTATTTCTTTCTAAATAAATTTCAAAATTTTATGATTAAATCTATCACATAAACAGAACACTCTATGTAATGTTTGTGACATTTAGTAATGCAGATTTCAAAACTTTCATAAAGTGTGCAAATAATGTTGTAAGTTGTTACAACTTATGTTGTTAACATTATAAAAAATTAGGGTTGACAGAATACAGGACAGTATTGACTTTACTGTCAGAAAATGTGTGATCTTAAAGGCCTCCATAAGTGTCATTGACTCACTTGACCCAAAGATGGTTCATTGCTGCATGATTTGATGAGGTGGTTAATACCATAGCTTGGAAGACAGACACGGATTCCAGTCCTGGTCCAAACATTTCTAGTTATGCACAACTTTGAGCCTGCTACTTGTTTTTTCCAAGGCTCATTTCCCTACTCAGTCAGCATGCAAGTAAGACTTTCCCTATAACCTAAGGTTGTGAGAATTCTGTGCAAATGAGCACGTGCATGGCACGTATCTAAATATCATGATTGTTTCCTTATGATTATGTCACTCAAGCTACAGTCTACTCATTGCCTTTGATGTGAAGCTGCCTCTGTGTTTCCAGTCTAGAGGCTGAGCCCTCCTTTCATTTCCAGATTAAGAATACCACTTACTGGCCTATTAGATTCATTGTTATAGATGCCTATCTGAATCTGACTACTCAGAAGCCATCCCTTCCTCCCCCCCGCAAACTGCTTAGAGATAGCTTATATATCATGCAGTTAAACAGGTTAAAGCATTCGATTAAGCGTGTTTTAGCATTTTTACTGAGTCAGGCTGCCATTACCATGATGAAACTAGAAAACCCTTAGAAGAAAATACGTATTTTCTTCTAAGAAGAAAATAATATTCATTATATTGGGTTATACAGTGATTTCTTAGATTTGACCACAATAGTATCAGCAATAAAGAGAAAATGGGTAAGCTGGGTATCACCAGAATTAAAAACCTTTTTTTAAAGATATTTATTTATTTATTTAACAGAGAGATCACAAGTTGGCAGAGAGGCAGGCAGAGAGAGAGGGGGAAGCAGGCTCCCCGCTGAGCAGAGAGCCCGATTTGGGGCTCGATCCTAGAACCCTGAGATCATGACCTGAGCCGAAGGCAGAGGCTTAACCCACTGAGCCACCCAGGCACCTCCAGAATTAAAAACTTTTTTATGCTTCAGAGAGTACCATCAGAACCCATGATTACACCATGTGACTGACCCATTGGCCATGAGTGATTAGAGATGGACATTTCACCCATGGTAGGCTGACAGATACTCTCTCATATCAGAATTTGAGACAGACACAGGAAACTATCATGAAGACGGTCTCTATGGATCTCTAACTTTAGAAAACTACATTCACCAGATTTGACTCGCTGTGTAGAATGAGGAGCCCAAAAGTAAATAAAGAAAGAGAAGGAGAAGGGGGAGAAGGAGGAGGAGAGAAAGAGAGCTTCATTTAGAAGAGAGTTGCTCACATCATGGAGTATGGATCATTACTCACCTGAGCTCCACTTGTTAGTGATCTCCAAAGGATGAGAAGCTAGTGCTAGTATAGTGAAGCAGATGTTTCCTTTAGGTAGCTAGAGTTCCTCAATTAAAAAAGCACATGTTGATTTCCATTTAATACAGTCTTGTGAGCAGAAACTAGCTATTGGGGTGGCATTCTTTTGGATTTTTAGAACATCAAGCTTTTTGAAGGCACTTGTTGTATCTTTCCTATAATTTTATGTCCAGTGGTAGCAGTTTGCTTGCCCTAATAGAGCTGAACAAGTGTTGGTTGAATGAATGATAGAATAGTGGATAGTAGGTAAAATCATGAGTTTGGGATATATGATTTTTAAAGAAAAATAAAAATGTGGCATGGTGAAATAGGTGTATTTAGGATCTGCAAACCCATGTGAAAACTGGCACTTAAAAGTCTTAGAACTGATAACTAATAATGAAAACTTCATTACTGTTTTGCTAAGAGATGGATGAAAACTTAAAATCTGTGTCTTCTACTCTCAGGTATGCAGGTAAAAATGTTGTTTAAAAATATGGAAAGATCTTTTCTTTAAAATAAAATTATAGTCTGATAGTTTTGAATCTAAGACTTAAGAATTCAGGCTTTTCCCAGGAGAATTGTGGCAACTTGAGACATGCTCTATAAAGAATAAGTACATATCAGTTTAATGGTTAACTTGTCACCCTTGATGATTTCACCCACATGAGCTTCATCATGGCAATTATTTACTCATGAAACAGTTTGCACCCGGAAACTAATCTACTATAAAGCAAAATGCCACATTTGTTATTAGGTATTCCACTTGTGTCGAGAAATTGTATCTCTCAAAGATTTCTGTAGTAAGCAAACCTTGAACAATTAGCCTCTGTTATAAGGGTTGAAAGATTTCTTCATTTTCTCCACTCATTGTGTTATTTTATTTTTTTTAATTTTTATTTATTTATTTGACAGAGAGAGATCATAAGTAGGCAGAGAGGGGGCGGAGGGGGAAGCAGGCTTCCCGCTGAGCAGAGAGCCCAATGCAGGGCTTGATCCCAGGACTCTGGGATCATGACCTGAGCCGAAGGCAGAGGCTCAACCCACTGAGCCACTCAGGTGCCCCAAAGGTTTAAGGAATTTTTTTTTTTTTTTAAGGTTCTACCCACTTATTTGACAGATAACACAAGTAGGCATAGTGGCAGGCAGATGGAGAGGGAGAAGTAGACCCCCACTGAGCAGGGAGCCTGATGCGGGGCTCCATCCCAAGACCCTTAGGATCCTGACGTGAGCCAAAGACAGACGCCTAACTGACTGAGCCACCCAGGTGCCCCTCCACTCATTGTGTTCTTTTACAGCTATTCTACCTCTGAGATTTGTGAGAGAGAATTGCTAGCAATTTTATTCTTGATTATCTAGGAAGGTCATATGAGGGAGTACCTTGGATATTCTACATCCACGTCTATGCTAACTTTCTATCTTTGCTCTCTTCAGATTTCTTTCATACTCCTTTGAACATGAGAATTTTACCTTCTCCCTGACAAAAGCTATCATTTTAAATACATATTTCATATATTTGTCCATAACAGTGTGCAAGGATTTATCTGTGGAGATGAAACTGGGATTTGGTGCTTATGAACAATCTTCTGCATACCTTTTGTGTTTAAAAACTTTTTTTTTTTTTTTTTTGGCAGCTAGACCATGAAAAAGAGGTTTAATTTTCCTTTTTTTATCTAGCTGCTTCTAAACAGATTTCCACTACATTCCCTAAACTTCAGTCCTCTGTAAATATTCGCTCTTAGGATAAAGTAGAATTCTTGGGTTATTTTAGTAGAAACTAGAAGTAGGTGCCTTAATGAGGCAACTCCTTATTGCATTTCAGAACTGGGTAAAACTTTGGTTTTCCATTTCAGAGCAAAGATAAGCCCTTGTACAGGTGTTTGTGTTTCAGAGATTTGTGTCTGTTTGTTTGTTTCTACTAGTTAGAGAAGTGAGACAACTCCCTTAGAGTAATTGTATCTGGGACACCACAGACGTGAACACTTCGTGGAAGAGGCTGCTTCTTCCTTAACAGAGCTCATTTGCTAATAGCTGCCATGCTGCATGATTGATTCTGGTTTGAAAAGGAATACCCAGTATAGCTGTGCCTCTTGGTAAAATCACATGAAACCCACTAGAAATAGGATGTACTTGCAGGATTCAGTATAGCTTCTTATTTTCAAAAGGTGCACATGATCTCACAACTTCTGTTATTTTAGTTATTATGACATTGTTATTAATATATTTTGTCTTTTAGTGCCTAGCAAGAGAAAGTACTCAATAAATATTAGTTGAATTAATAAATGCTTTAGTCAAGCAGTATGAGCCATAGGCCATAAATACAGTTGATCAATATTCTGCAAAAAAGTATCTGAAAACATCATAAAATTAAATGTGGGGGGCGCCTGGCTGGCTCAGTGGGTTAGGCCTCTGCCTTCAGCTCCGGTCATGATCTCAGGGTCCTGGGATCGAGCCCTGGGATCGAGCCCTACATCGGGCTCTCTGCTCAGCAGGGAGCCTGCTTCCTCCTCTCTCTGCCTGCCTCTCTGCCTACTGTGATTTGTCAAGTAAATAAATGAAATCTTAAAAATAAATAAATAAATAAATAAATGTGGGGAAAATTTGCCATGCTTTATGACTAGAAGAGTAGGGTATGTCCACAATAAAAATATTCAGAAAAAATATGATGTTTATAGGGTTAGATGGCATTTTAGGAATTCTAGAATACTAACCCAGGAGTAATCTTTATGTTTGGTGTTGATTTTTATGTATCTACTTTAAAATTACTGTTCTTGTTGCTGTTATAAAGTGTGATTACTTATGGTATATGGTATATGGCAGGGAGGTTGTTTAATAACCTTAGTATTTATTAAAAAATAATATGCCAACTTGTAGCATATACTTTAGTAAGCAAGTGTAAGAAGATAAATACACAGGAAACATAATTGCATAATATAGATATAGTTAGTTTTACGATATTAATTTGTGTACAATAAAATTCACTAATTTTACATAAACAGTGTGGTCTTCCTTAATGTATCTAATACAATCATATCACCTACAAAACATTTCCATCATTCCAAGATTTTTTCTTCTAAAAGTTCTATAGTAGCTCTAATATTTAAGTCTATGCCTTTCTAAGTTAATAGTTTTACATGTTATAGGGTCATGATTATAGATCATTATTTTGCATATGGATAGTCAAGTATTCCAACATCGTTCGTTAAAAGACTGTCCTTTCTCCATTGAATTACCTTGGCACTTCTGTTGAGTACCAGTTGACCGTGTCTGTGCGTGTGTGTGTGTGTGTCTTTGTGTGTGGCACGTGTGTGTGCACGCTGCACTACAGTCTTTTCCATTCATCTATGTATTTATCTTGACCCCAGAACATACTGTCATGATTGCTTTAGTTCTCGTAGCAGGTCTTGAAATAAGGTAGTGCCAGTCCCCCAGCTTTGTTCTTTTTCAAAGACTATCTAGGTTCTTGCATTTAAACATAAATTTTAGAACCTGCTTGTCAGTTTCTATAACAACAACAAAAAAAACTTGCTGGTAGTTTGATGGTTGCATTGAATCTGTAGGCCAATATGGTTAGAAATGATATCTTAATAATGTTGAACCTCCCCAATTGATAAAATGGGATGTATCTCCTTTATTTTGTTTTCCATTAATTTCTCTCAAGGAACAGCAGTTTTCAGTTAACAAGTCTTGGACATTCATTTAATGTTATCATTAAGAACTTCGTTTTAGATGTTGTTATAGATGGCAATTTTTTAACATTAAATGTGTATAAACATATCCATTATATACACACACACTCACACAATTGATTTTTATCTAGTCAGTATCCTATGATCCCGTGAAATATATTACAGTTAGAGGATTGTTTAATCTGTGTTCACTGGGATTATTTTTCTATAGATAATCATGTCATATGTAAATGGAGACAATTTTATATTTTTCTAATATCTGAATGGCTAATTTTAATACTTTTGGGGGATGATAGTCACTCTTGGTCTTCTGAAAATAAAATTAAAAACTCATGAAATCTTTTTCCCCTGAATTCCATTCCAGCTACATTTTATACTTATAGTGTCGCACCTAAAAACATCTTTAGAATAGAGCCTTTTAAAAGTCGAATTCTTTCTTTTGGTGTTTAGAGCAGAGGGGTTTGCTCCCTAGAGGATCTTGTCCAGAAAGTAACCGTTATCTGCAGCTGTAGTATTCTACCAGCTAACTTTCCTTAAAATGTGCCAAAGCTGACTTAAATATCAAAGAGAGACTAGATATTCATCTTTGGAGATAAAAGGTAATATCCACTTTTAAGCTATTGTCTCAAACACCATTTGTAGATTTTGAGATTTTTGGAGTTTAGGTCTCTTGAACAAACTGCTTCTTCTACCTTGTGCCCCATTGGTCACTTTGAGCGTAGAGTCTTGACTCTTGTCTTTAAATATGGACACTCTTTGCCCTTCGTCATTCTGACCCATGGATAAGGATCATACCTAGAAGTGTATTACAATCTAATTCGGACATTTGAGTATTTCTTAACTTCTAATGAGCCCCATTCATGTGCCTTTCTTGGATTAGATTCTGTAACCTGGCCATAATTTTTCTCTGAGCCCTGTTGCTAGCTCACTTTTTCCTATTCTAGTATCATTTCTTGCCCTGGCTTTTTCTCATGAGCAAAGATAGTGGTATAGATTTCTATATCCTTGAGTTGCCTGGAGATGATGTAGATCATTCAATTATAATATTATAAATCATCTTTTTGATGCATACAATAGTAATATCACCATCTTAATAATGTAGACTTTAATTTATAATCAGATTGGAATTAGTCAATGATAAACTTTGTGATATAGAGTATTACATTTTTGGATGGACAATTTTATTGAAATCCTAGCAGCTAAGAAGTGATACCTGCTGAAGGTGTTTGTTGGCTGACTCTCTTCATGCTAGTTATTTTAACTGTGTTTATTATTTATTGTTTTATATTTGTGGAGTTTTTTTTTAAGTCCAAATAATAAGTAGTCAATCTTGATAATTGTTGCTTATTTATCGTAGGTGTGAAGTACCTGATACAGCTTTATCAGAGGCTGTGATGATTGGCTAAACTCAGTGTTTAAACTCCGTTTGATGGTGCTGTTACTTACCACTTAGGGTAGGGTCCAAATAACTCGCATGAATTTCTAATCAGTCTGTCGATCACTGAAAATATGGTTCCCTGAGTGGATATATATATGATACTGGATTGTGATTATTTATTAATTACAAACAAAATAACTACCAATTTTGTCCACCATATCAAAGTCTTAAGTCATTCTAAGTCACAGAAAGAGAAGCTACATCACTGTGTTGAAAAATTCTGTGTAGTTTCGGTGTAATTGTAGCTGTTAATGACATACCCAACTAATTTTTGGTGACAGAGGTAAACTACTTTCCCAGTACGCCTATTCTCTGTAACATTCTGAATTGTTTAACCTGGTTGTATTTCTGTTAAGCTGATTGAACAGAGAAGGCCCAGCAATTTAAATAAATAATGCATTATCTCTCAAAAGCCCTATTAAATTTTTGTTTATAATCTCTGAGTGGCTTTGCTAAGTCAAAAGATGACCTCATACTTTAACCCGCCAGATTTTTAGGCACCAAGTAATTTTTCCTGCACTTTTAATTAATGGCACACAATATTACCTGTGAAGCAGATGTGTTAAGCATTTATAATAAAGCAAGACAAAAGTAGCCTTTAGCTCAGTGGGATGAAAGCAGTAAATGCATTTGTTATTGTTGTTTGTTAAAGGATAAATAATGCTACAGTGTAGCTATGGGGAAATGAGATGCTTCTGAAATAAACAGAGAAAAGACGGGAACCTGCGAGTTACAATGTGTCCATTAAAACCCGTACCTTGCCGTACAGTGGAGGGGGCTCCCATTAAGAGGGAGCAGATTAAAGGGATTTAAGTCAGCATTAGATTAATTTTTCCTTTATTCTCTAGATCATTTCCCTTTATTTTTCTTTCTCCTAAAACATACCTTTCTCCAGAAACTGCAGCCATTGTCCCTGAAGTTCTCAGCTTCTCAGTGCTGTTGTTTATCCACTGGGTTTTTTTTGGGGGGGGGGTGGTTTTGTTTTTGTTTGTTTGTTTTAAATTAACATATAATGTATTATTTGCCCAAGGGTACAGGTCTGTGAATCATCAGGCTTACACATTTCTCGGTACTCACCTGAGCAGTACCCTCCCCAGTGTCGATTACCCAGCCACCCTATCCCTAAGCCCTCAGTTTGTTTCATGAGATTAAGAGTCTCTCTTACGATTTGTCTCCCTCTGGAAACCATCATTTTAACATTGAAGTGCGGGTTTGTAACTAATTGTGGTAATAGCTAAACATTGACTGTCTATCCACAGCATGCCTGGCTCTGTGCTAAGGGTTTAAAACACATTATCTCATTTAAAACCCTTATGAATTCTGTGGATGAGGAAACCAGGGTTTGGGGAATTTTGTCACGAATTTAGCCAAATGGCAGAGCAGGCCAGGGTCCATATCTTTCCCCGGTGAGACCCAATTCCTTCGCTGCCACTCACTCCTGTATTACTTAGTAAGTCACTGTTTTGCTGATTATCTTTAAAAAGAGAATTAGTATCTGCTCTTACATCAGCTAAAAGATACATTGACTATAATATTGGAATGTGATGTAACTTGCCATACATCTAAATGCACATGATAATGAGCATATAACAGGGAGCAAATGGGAAGGAACAGCAGGAGGGATCATTATATGTGCAGACTTCTTTAAAAATTTCTTGCAGTATATATTAACACTTTGGAATGTGTGCAAGTTGTACTGGTGACCTTTCTACCCAGAACTCCAATGAGGAAGGACATCCCATTGTTAGATAAAACACTTTTCATTTCAAGCATGTAAGCAATCCTACCTGGTGGATTAAAGATCGATTGATCTCAGCAAGCAAGGAACATTGTTAAATTGGTCAGTCCTCCTTTTTGGCTTTCTCTTTTTTGCTGGGGATGGAAAAAGAGAGGGCCCTGCTCTCTATTGTCTTAGTCTTGTACCTAGGGCCACAGTTGCCACAAATCCAAGAACAATTTTGGGTTTGCTTTCATGTGTAATTACATTATAGCTGCTTCTCTTTGCCCTATAGTCATATTTGCAATTTGTGATTACAGTATTAGTGGAAATAAAGTAATGATGTATTGTAGTTAATGAAGCATTTTCTCTATCTGTTGTTTCCTCATTGCCTTTATTTCTTCCCATAGGTTAACATATGCATGTTAATTTTTATGTATGCTGTAGTTATGTTTCTCTATATTATTTAGGGAAACTTTTACATTAGCTCTAATAAATAAACTGCTAAGTTTAAATCATAGTCTTTGCTCTACATAATTCTTTAGTCTTTTTCATTACTGCAGGAGGAAACAGCCCCAGTGTTTTATTTTTATAATAAAATACTCTGAGAAAGAGTTATTATGGTCCGAATACTGGTATGCAAACATCATTAAAGTTTACACAACAATGCCTTTTCGCAACATTTGGAAAGATCCTGGCTGATGCAGTTTTTGTGCTAATATTTCTGCCTTAAAATATGAAACTTTAAGGAAGGATTTAATCCTTCCTAAGATCCTGGAAATGCTGATGTTATAAGTATAGATTTAGAAGCATTTAAGTAAATTTCTTTTTACAGTATATAGGGGGAGTCACATCTTTTCACTTTGAAATTTTAAAATATTTATTTTCCTGTGTCAGTTGATCTGTCAAGTTTAAAGTAAAAAATACAAGCAGAGGACAGAGAATTAAACCAGTAATGACTCATCCCTGACAACAGTAACCCGAAGGGCTTGGGAAAAGGAAAAGAGGATGCATTTGGAGGAGGGAGGCAAGGGTGCAGATTTGGGCTGGAGGGAGTTGATAAGAGAAAGAGGAAATGAAGTTTATTATGAAAAATCTTCTCTATAGGGCGCCTGGGTGGCTCAGTGGGTTAAGCCGCTGCCTTTAGCTCAGGTCATGATCCCGGGGTCCTGGAATCGAGTCCCTCATTGGGCTCCTTGCTCAGCAGGGAGCCTGCTTCTCTCACTGCCTCTGCCTGCCTCTCTGCATGCTTGTGTGTAGTCTCTCTCTCTGGCAAATAAATCTTAAAAAAAAATCTCTATAAAAAGTGCTTATTTTGAATGATCATTTTGCTGTTGTTTTGACTCCCCATTAAAAATGAACAAGATCGGGGCACCTGGGTGGCTCAGTGGGTTAAAGCCTCTGCCTTCGGCTCAGGTCATGATCCCAGGGTCTTGGGATCGAGCCCCGCGTCGGGCTCTCTGCTCAGCGGGGAGCCTGCTTCCTCCTCTCTCTCTGCCTGTCTCTCTGCCTGCTTGTGATCTCTGTCTGTCAAATGAATAAATAAAAAAATCTTAAAAAAAAAATGAACAAGATCAGTGAGAAAGTAGCCAATTTTGATATGCAAAGGGAGTGTGCAAACTTTTGTCAGGACATTTCCTTAAGTCACACAACACTGATATGTTATGAACCAGGTGTACAGTAGAAGCCCATTATATTTAAATTCTCTGCTTCTTTTACAAGACTTTTTTTGTGAGAGATGGCTAACATCTTACTGAAACAATAGTACGGACTCAAGTGCGTATTTGTGATCTAGAAGAACTGATGAGAGTTATAATTGGATTTATTCACTCTAGAAGGGCAGACGATGTAGGACTGTAGAGTTAGCATTGATGAAAATTATTAAATTGATAAATAGAACAGTGGATTCACCACATCCCAATGTATCAGAAAATGGAGGAGGGGTAGGAGCCTGTGAAGTTTTACTAAAATTTGAAAGAGACAAATGTCAAGGCAAATGGCAAGTAACAATACCTGATTTGTTTGAACTTTGTACATTTAACTCTATGTAAATTTTACACCACCCCCCCAAAAAGTTAATACTACGTACAACAAAACAATAATTTGGAAACATAGCTGCTGATTACATGGTTGTCACTGTGCATTTTCCTTAACTCTTCTATATGCTTAACAATTGTTATAATAAAATATTTGGGGGAGAAAAGTAAAACTACCTGAGACAGTGGTAAGAAAATAACTAATGCTTATTCAGGTAATGATAATTAAAAATGAAATTATTTTTAAAAAGCATTTTGATAGCCATGGATTATATAAACAGTGTTCATTTCTGTGAAATCCCCAGTGTTCCAAATTTACAGGAATCCTGGACTAGGTAAGCTGTGTTTAATCAAAAAGATCCAGTTTTGATATGCTTTTGATACAAAAGAAATTACAGCATACAAATATTGGGCAGAAAATTTCCTTAAGTCACATGATCGATTGCAAATTAGATGTGCATAGAAAAATTTAAGTTCCCTGCTTCTGAGCATACAGAATCTCTATATGAGCATTGACTCCAACCTTGTTGAACAGTTTGCACTACAGACTGATGTATTTGGAACCTAGAATAGAGCAGGGATGAGAATGAGGTTGAAAATAGCCTTTACCTGGAGATTATTATCTCAGTCCAAAAAATAGCACTGACACTGGATTAGTTAGCATCTCTTTAAGGTGGTACATTATGTGTTTGGGGAAAGATACTTTCTTTTGTTTTTTTTAAATCATGACATCAGTAATCATACACATACAATAAGCCTGTCTCTGATTTCTCTAACACTCCTGTTAACACTTGTTGGGGATAATCTTTCTTGTCAGCAAAGAGACCTTCTTTCTCCCCTTAAAAAGGTGCAGATAAGGCAAATCAACTTTACGGTCCCTGAGACGGGGTAAATCGCTGCTGATCTGCCCATCTTCCCACTTCTAATCCACAAGGCAAAGGCTAAAGTGGTTATATGACCACAGATCAGGCTGTTTCTTTATCACACACCACTTTTTAAATCTTCCCCAGACTAAATATTCAAGGCCATTAGTGAAATGTTATTAAATCTGAAGACATAAAAATCCTGACTTTAAGCTTTACTGACCAACATAACATATTGAATTTTACTCACCACAAATTTCCAATAGCTGGTAAATTAATGGTGTGTTTTGTTTCCCCTCTTTAAATACTGGATGAAGCACAGTCCTGCTATATGCTGATATCATAATAGTTGTCTTCCTGAACAATTTATACAGCTGCTGTATCAATATATTTTATTTATTTATGTGGTTTTCTATCACTATCTTTATGTAAGTGATGGATGTGTTGACTCCTAAGCCCATTTATCCATAATAATGAAATTGACTATTAGTTGGAAACTTTTGTGAGTTACATAGGCATGGGAATGTCAGAACTGAACTTTTATGACCATGAACTGGTCACTGACCAGATCTTCATTGTAGACTCATTACTTTTCAACATATTCATCAAGAGGAGGACCTTGATAGTGACTGGACTTTATTAATCTATAGCACTGTGCCACTGTGCATTTCTAAAAACCCATTACATAGTCTAGACCACGTGTTCCCAAGCTTAAAACTGAGGAAATTCATTGCCCATTCTGAAAGTTTACATAATCCAGAAAAAAAAAATCTAGAACTGGAAAGTACTATAAGTCAAACATTGGCTTCCTTATGTAACTTTCCTTTAACATCCAAGACAGGTAACACCAGTTCTGTTGTAAGATATATCTGGAGAAAATCTTTATTCCATTAAAAAAATTTTTTTAAATTTTTTTATTAACATATAATGTATTATTAGCCCCAGGGGTACAGGTCTGTGAATTGCGAGGTTTACACACTTCATAGCACATACCTTCCCCAATGTCCATAACCCAACCACCCTCTCCCTACTCCCTACCCCCAGCAACCTTCAGTTTGTTTTGTGAGATTAAGAGTCTTATGGTTTGTCTCCCTCCCGAACCCATCTTGTTTCATTTATTCTTTCCCTACCCCCCAAGCCCCCCATGTTGCCTCTCAACTTCCTCATATCAGGGAGATCATATGATAATTGTCTTTCTCTGATTGACTTATTTTGCTAAGCATAATACCCTCTAGTTCCATCCATGTCCTCGCAAATGGCAAGATTTCATTTCTTTTGACAGCTGCATAGTATTCCATTGTGTGTGTGTGTATACCACATCTTCTTTATCCTTTCATCTGTTGATGGACATCTAGGTTCTTTCCATAGTTTGGCTATTGTGGACATTGCTGCTATAAACATTCAGGTGCATGTGCCCCTTCCTTTATTCTATTTAAATAGTGTCGTATGTGTACCCAGTCATTCATTGTGTCCAGTTACTCATCTAACATTCTTTAGTGCTATGTAATCCTTTATGAATCTAAATTTGACCTTCATAGAAATGAATCACTCCTGGTAACACCCTCTGTGTATAAACTTCTTATATGTGTAAAACTAAATTACATTTGTTTTTATATACATATATACTCATATAAAACAATTATATTTTCTATATGTATTTAGGTTTTATCTATAATGTACAGTTTAAATTCTTTTGGTTTTATTTTAGAACAGCATTCTTTACACTTTACTGTTAAATAGTAACAAGAAAGTCTAGAAACTCAAATAAGTACAAATTACTACAATTACTAAGGAAAAAAACTACTTTTTTTAATTGAAGTATATTTGACAGAGTTACATTAGGTTCAGGTGGGCACAGTAGTGATTTGACAAGTCTATATCTTATGCTCTGCTTGAAGTGTAGCTAAAATCTGTTACCATACGACATTATTACAAATTTATTGATTACATTACATATGCTAAGATTTTTCATCCTTGTGACTTATTTATTCCATAAGTGGAAGCTTGCAGCTCTCACTCCCTTCCACCCATTTGCCCACTCTTCCACACTCCTCTCCTCTGGCAGCCGTCAGTTCTCTGTATTTATAATCCATTTCTACTTTTTGTTTATTGGTTTATTTTGTTTTCTTAGATTCCTCGTATAAGTGAAATCGTATGGTACTTCTCTATCTCTGACTTATTTCACTTAACATAATACCTTTTAGGGCTCTCCACATTGTCACAAATGGCAAGATATCATTTTTTTTTTTTTAGTAGCTAAGTAATACTCCATTGTATTTATGTACCACAACTTGCTTTGTTTATCTGTTGATGGGCCTTTGGGCTGCTTCCATATCCTGGCTATTGTAAATAATGCTTCAGTAAACATAGGTAAAAAGTACTTCTTGAAAAATTCTTTGGAATCTAAATGATTTATCTTTAAAACATATGATGTGACTTTGGAGGCATTTCAGAGAAGCTAGATGAACATCCAGAAGTTGCTTGGTGGATGTGGGATTAGAATGAAGAACATCTGTTTGACGATTACAATAGTTTATAGAGCCCAACCTGTCCTTATATATTCATGTCTTCGATAGGAATTTAAGTTTTTGAGGGATCAGAATGGTCAAGAACCAGGAGTGTACTGCTGGCATTGGCTACACAGCTTTTCCAGATGCAGTCATCAGAATACAGGGGGTATCTTTCTCTGTAGACAGGGCCTCATTCTCTTTCTTATGATTCAGTTCTAAGAATGCATTTCTTCCTTTTACTCCCCCAGTTCAGTGCTCTACCACCAAGTTTTGCAGACAAGCTTCTGATAAGGAAAATGTTCAGGAACTCTGGAATTTAATAACACAGCAGTATTAACGTTAATGCATCCCATGTGGGGAGATAGGCTGAACGGGGATTCAGAAATGATTTTTAAAAAGAAGAAAAGGGATGCCTGGGTAGTTCAGTCAGTTAAGCATCTGCCTTCAGCTCAGGTTATGATCCCAGGGTCCTGGGATCCAGCCTTGTGTCGGGCTCCCTGCTCAGTGCGGAGCCTGCTTCTCCTTCTCCCACTCCCCCTGCTTGTGCTCTTGCTCTTTCTCTCTGTCAAATAAATACATAAAATCTTTTTAAAAGTTATAATTAAAAAAACACAAAGGAGAGAAAAAGAGGAGAGATGGATGGACAGTTTTGCTAGATTCATATATCCTTATTGATCCTTTTGAAAGTTCACATGTGATCACTGAAATCAAAATTAGCATGCATGTCTGTAAATCTCAGCTCTTACTGAAGGAGCAAACTAGGCTTAGAGAAACAAAAACAGTACAGTTAAAAAAAGAGCAGAGAATCTGAATAGACATTTTCTCAATAAGACATACAGATGTTCAAAAGGTATATGAAAGGGTGATCAGCCTCACTACTCATAGGGCAACTGCAAATCAAAACCCCAGTGAGGTACCACTTCCCACCTATTAGAATGGCTGTTACCAAAAAGACAAGAGTTACCATGTGTTGATGAGGATGTGGAGAAACACTGTTGGTGGGATTGTATATTGGTACAGCCACTGTGGAAAACAGCATGCAAGTTCCTCAAAAATTAAAAATAAAACCAGCACATGATGCAGCAATCCAACTTCTTGGTACATATCTAAGGGAAATGAAATCATGGACTCAAAGAGGTGTCTGTACTCCCATGTTCACTGATGCATTATTCACAATAGCTGAGATATGGAAATAAACTAAGTGCATGCATATGAACAGATAAGATGCGATATCTACACATACATGTGTATACTTGCGTACATAGAAGCACACACACAATGAAATATTATTCAGCTGCAATAAAGAAGGAAACCTTGCTCTTTGTGACAACATGGATGAAGTCTGAGGGCATTATATTAAGTGAGAAAAGTCAGAGAGAGAAAGACAAATACTACATGTTCATTTACATGTGAAATCTTAAAAAAAGCTGCACTCATAGAAACAGTAGGATGGTGGTTGCCAGAGGCTGAGGAATGGGGAAATGGGGTGATGATGGCTAAGGGTTCAGATTTCAGTTAAATGATGAATAAACTGTAGTTAACAATACCCTATTATATACGTGGAAGTTTCTGAGCCAGTAGATTGCTAATGTTCTCACCACAAAAAAGGCAGTTATATGAGATGATGGATATATTAACCAACCCACCTGTGTCAGGTGTTTCCCAGTTTACAAGTTCATCACATCATCAGTCTGTATGTCTTACTCCTGCACATTAGCTACCTGTCAGTTATAGCTCAATAAAGCTGGGGGAAATGAGAGAATAGATCTTTCCTGAAAGGAAAGACACTGAATCTCACTATTAGAATGCATTCTATGCTACTCATTTCCACGCAGTGGAAATGTTTTTATTGATTAAAGATACAGTTTAGTGGATGAGACATATAAGAGTGGACAATCAGATGCAATTTGATAAGAGCTGCCATGGGGATAGAGCCAAGGTGCCATGCATCAGTTGGGGAGGGTGCCTTGTGCAGCTTTGGGGCATCATTGAAATCATTCTGGAGAGGCCCAGAAGGCCATCATGATAAAGTATGCACACATTGACTGGGAAGGTGATTTATGAAGAAAGGATGCTTCTGGTCTTACAGAATCATTTGTTTACCAAATATACATTGAGATCCTACTATGCATCAGTCTCTGTTAACACTATGGACACAGTGAACAAAAGAAATAAGATTCAACTTACATGGTGTTCTTTTGCTAGTAGATAGATTTTGGGTTTTTTGGGGTTAGGTTTTGTAAATTTACATCTGGAAGAGATTGTTTTGCTTTGCTCTTTCTTTCCGTCCCTGTCTCCCCTTTGTTTTTTGCTTCTGCCGAGGAGTTACAAAATAGGATTTATAATTTTTCTTCTTTGAAAAGTTTCAAATTATGTTCTCAAATGTCTTCTGCAAGACTTAATGAAATGAAAAATGGCTGGGTTCATGTTGGTAAGCTTTTCATTTGTGATTAGTAATATGGAATCCATACATCAGTGTATTTTAGGAGAGGGAAGCTTGTGATTGGTTTGAGACAACTTTTAAACATCTTCAAATTCCCAGTGCTTTTTATGCTAATAGATCTCACCAGAAAGTGCTGCTGATGATTTTACAGGAAGGAGAGACTCAAGGTTGGCTCTCTTTTCCTGACGGCTGATTATCACTCCTGCCTCCTTCTCCCCAACTCAGACATAAGGTTGATAGAATTTTATTCTCTTCTCTTGGAGAATGAAAATATAAGACCTATAAAATAAAATAAAATAAAATAAAATTATAAGGTAGTTTTAAACTTCCCGTAAGGTAATAATTCTGGCAAAATGAGCCTTGAGAGCACACCTCTTTTCAAAGGGCATGGGGGATGGTCTGTTTTGAACTAGCAGCACTGAGGGGACATTCTGAGGACTGCTGCAGATACTGGCTACTGTATTCACAAAGACTAGGGAAAAAGAAGACTGTCTTCAGCAGATGAATAGAAACAGTGACTGGCTTTGAGGCAAGTAATTGCCTTACTCACCCCTACAAAAATTTCAGCCAGAGAAGTCCTCCTTTAAGCAGAGCACAAATAATGTGTGATGCATACTTATGCAGAGAAAGTACAGCTCACCTTGGATTTATTTAATTATTCCCGGTCCATAAGGTTTCTGAAAAATAGCTAGAATACTCCTTTACTGCAGAATTGAATAAAAGGCCCAAATCTCTGTTAATTTCTTTTTCTTCATTGAATGGTGTGTATATATATAATAGATACATGTTTGAATTGGCGATAACTAACACAGAGGGCTAAAGAAGTTCAAGCACACATATCCTTAACATTTCCAATTAAAAGGAGCATAGGAATATTAATTACCACAGTGGAAATATAATTT
Organism: Lutra lutra; assembly: GCF_902655055.1. NCBI lineage: Eukaryota > Metazoa > Chordata > Mammalia > Carnivora > Mustelidae > Lutra > Lutra lutra. The sequence goes on from NC_062280.1 coordinate 101,232,001, forward strand.
GTTATTTCTTTCCCTCTTAAATACCTATATGATACTTATTAACATTTTAATGGCAAAAACGATAAAAATAATTAAAAGCACATTTAGTTCCTGTTCTACCCCATTTCATTAATTTCTGCTTTTTTCTTTTGAAAAAAAAAGTTGTACAATTGATGTCTTAGCTACAGCTGCCTCGTTATGATATTAAATTTCTGTATGTGACGAGGGAATTAGATTTTCTCCTACACACATGCTGTCTTTGACACACATACTGTCTTTAACACACATACTGTCTTTAAATGTTTAAAAAAAAAAAAGTACCTCTATTTCCATTCCTACTATTTAAAAGGCAGAGTTGGAAAGTTTTACAGTGAAGTGAATGCATACTTTCAAAGTTTATTATGTTTTATTTTTTTTTCAGAGTTCATATGTAATAGATGCTCACTAAATAAATGTCAAAAATTAAGTTTTGAGCTCTACTACATGTAACTATTTCAATTGAATACTGGTTTTGACTCCTGAAAAACTCTAAGGTTTTCCTACTGAAAGAGGTGAATTCTTCCTAGCCACCAGCTTTTCTTCTGGCAAGTCTTACTGAGAAAAGGCGCTTGCTCCTGAAGAGAGGGCTTTCCAGATCGGACACAGTGCTGACTTACCGGGAAGGTTTTTGGCTTGGGACATGGTGGTGTACAAGTGCAGTTAGTTAACATAAGGGGATCTCATGAAGTGCCAAATGTTTCCCCAGATGCTCAGCAGCTTCTAAAGGTCAGCCATGTTTGAAGAGCACATTAATAGAGCTGGCTTTGAATTTAGCTGGACTGGAGCTACATTGGTTCTTTTCAAGCTCCTGTGTTTTGCCAGTGGCATATACTACTCTTCTTAACCTTTATTTGGAATGGTATTTGACTACTGAAATGTAACCATTAACCCTCAGAAAAGGCAGCAAATTAAATATACTTTGTTCAACTCCAAGAGATAACTAGGAATGAGGTTTTCCTCAGGTTGGGGTGAAAATGTGACATTTTTCTGCCTTTCTCATCTGTCTTCTAGGGAAGAGTCAACATAGATTGAGTCTTTGGCATACCTAACATTAGCATCACCAGGGACCTCTCTCTTTTCTGAAACTATATTGCTTGGAGTAGCTTACAGTACAATATTGAATTTTTTAAAAAAAATTTCTGGGGGCGCCTGGGTGGCTCAGTGGGTTAAGCCGCTGCCTTCGGCTCAGGTCATGATCTCAGAGTCCTGGGATCGAGCCCCGCATCGGGCTCTCTGCTCGGCGGGGAGCCTGCTTCCTCCTCTCTCTCTGCCTGCCTCTCTGCCTGCTTGTGATCTCTCTCTGTCAAATAAATAAATAAAATCTTTAAAAAAAAAATAAAAAAAAATAAAAAAATAAAAAAAATAAAAAAAATTTCTGTTTTTTTCCTCCACTAATGTTGATAAACTATTGTCCTTCCCAAAGAGATTGTCACTCACGGATTGAATCCGTGAGCTTATCTGGAGTCCTTCCTGTCTTCCTTCTTCCTTCTCTCTTTCTTTTTCTTCTTCCTTTCTTCCACTCTTCTGTCTTTCATCCAGCATGAATTGACATCTACCTTAGCAATAGGCAGAGGTCAAACTTACACTTCATAAATGCATGTGTTTACTAAGACTGCATAGAAGTCTTCAAACTGTCTGTTTCAAATGACCTACTTTTCCTGACTCACTGATAGTTAATACTCATTTCTTTTAATTCTTCAAAGTTGAGGGACATGGTTACAGCACTTAAGTTTATGCATACTAAACAGTTTATGGAAAGCTTTTACTGGCATTATTTCTTGGAAGGCTCACAAATATATACAAGTTTGGGTTATCATATCTATTTTCTATGTGAACAAAGTGGGGCTATGTCTCATCTAATAGATAGGAAAGTGGGGATGGGTTTGTGACATGCTTAATACATCAGACTGTGCCCAATGGTATTATTTGGGCATATGATGCTGTTTCAGTTTGATGCCTAAGAAATTGAAAGCTTTACCTTAAATCACACAAGTAATTACTAACATGGGCAGACCAGGCTACTTGGTTTACTATTTTCTATCCCTCTACAATGAGTCTTTCACTTAAGACATAGGTAATCTCTAGTCAAGTTCGTTGTATATCACACATTGATGTAAAATTAGTTTCAAAAGAGTACTGAAAATTAAGAATTGAAATTCTGAAAGGATCTTTAAGGTAAAGGTAAAGATTAAATATTAAGCCAAAAAAAATGATTTCTTAGTTTGTTGCATTCATATATTCCATAAATATGGGTACCAAAAACTGCATGGGGCAATACTATCCAATGAGAAATGACTAGACTCTTCCCTGATCATAAGGCAAAGGTTAAAGTACTAAAAACCTTAGGAAGACTGAACCTTTTCACTTCCTGAAATCAGGTTCAAAGTTGGGATTGTCTGGCTTGTTAGCAATTCATGCAGGGTAATCAACCATAGAAATTTAGGGCTATTGATCAAGTTTATAGATCACTGAGATTCTTTCAGTGTTCTTGAACCACAAACACAGCCCCTGAGATGAGTTGATGGCCACGTTGCTGGAATGTCTCTTCTCCTTAGATTTCAGACGAAGGTAACTAGTTCATCTCCTAGTCTCCATGTGGCTGAATGCATTCCTCGCGATTAAAGACCCTGTTCTTAATTCTTAGGGCATAAATCCAAGCATACTGCTTCAAGCTAAATATTTTGTGACCATTTACTATGTGCTGTGCTAGGTGTTGAGGATGCAGAGATGGGTATGAAGTGGTCTCTGACGAGGTGGAACTCATTTGAGACTAAAGCTTGATTTGGTAAACAACGAATACAGAGGAGGATAACGGAAGTGATCATTCTGTCTCAGCACCACTCGTTGGATCTATAATTATAGTAGATTTTGTCCATTGTGTATGTACTAGGGCGATAAGTAGCTAATTGGACATGGAAATCCTGATGTACTGACTACAAAGCCACTAGGTCATAATGCTTCCACCAAATTCCTCTGAGACCAAGATGCATCATTTTAGCAGTTCCAGAACTTAAACCACTCCAGGGCTTAATTTCTGTGGTTCAGGTACTCACACTTTAGTGTGCCAAGGAAAGATACACAGGAATCATGGAGAGTTTGTTAAAATAACTGTTGCTCAGCCTTTCCACAGAAAGACAGTAGGTCTGTGTTGGGGCTAAATAATTTGTGTTCCTATAATCTCAGAAGTGACACTGACCCTTATGTGAGTAGCTCTGACCTAGGGAATGTTTGTCAAACTTTAACATAGAGCAGAATCATCTGGAAGACTTTTTTTTTTTTTTAAAGATTTTATTTATTTATTTGACAGAGAGAAATCACAAGCAGAGAGGCAGGCAGAGAGAGAGGAGGAAGCAGGCTCCCTGCTGAGCAGTAAGCCCGATATGGGGCTCGAACCCAGGACCTGGGATCATGACCTGAGCCGAAGGCAGCGGCTTAACCCACTGAGCCACCCAGGCGCCCTTCTCTGGAAGCCTTTTTAAAATAAATCACCAGGCTTGCCCTGACCATGGAGATTCATAAGGTCTGGGGTGGGACTGAATAATTTTTATTTCCAGCAGGCCTTCAGATACCGCTCAGCAGCATAAAGGTCAGTTGCAGACTGCTGGTTCATGGGCAGCAATGAGCGAAGGAGCTATCTCAGTGGATCAACAGAAGCAACCTACTAAGAATCCCAAGTTTAAAAAAATGTAAAACCTTTGATCAAAATAAGCACTTCACTTACCATGGAGTTCTCATCAGTGTGATAGAAAAAAAGTGACAAACTGTGAACGGCATGAATCTAATGGACAATTTTAAGCAGCAGTAAGGAGTATAAGTAATAATTGATTATGATACATAAGAAAGGTGTTCTCGTTACAGAAGGAAAAGTAGACTGCTTGAAGGACAAGTGATAACCTGTAGGAATCTGTCTCCTTAGCGATCAGTTTTTTTTTTCTTTTGAAAAAGGTTGCCCATGCATTCTCTTTTTAACATAAACATATAAAATTGCTGGAAACTTTGAATTATATGAAAAGTAGACTTGGACACTCGCACTAGAAATACCGTTCATGTGGGGCACAAAGTTAGGTTAGGGCCAAGGGCTGGGGAATTCCACATTGTTGTTTCCAACAAGCCCCAGAAGAAATCAGTAAAGGAAACGGAGCAGTGGCTAGCACTGGAGGATTCAAGAAACAAATAGGCAAACAAAACCAGGAGAATGTGGTGTCACAGGAACCAAGAAAATGTTTTCCTGGGAGGATTTAATGGTTAATGGATGAGAATGCTGCTACGAAGTCATGTAAGAAAATAGAAAATGTGTCTGATTTGGCACCATAGGGATCGTGAAGACCTCTCATCTGAGTGTTGTTGGAAACCCCAAGTGTCCTTCCTTACAGAAAGTAGGTATAATGAGAAAACGGATGTCGGAAATAAATGATTGTGTCTATGTGTTTGTGTCCATGGATCATTTTTTCTTTGACCTATAGTTTCTAAAGTTTTTCTTACTAACCTCATAATTTTTTTCATTAGCACAGATTTAGGTTACCTTTCAATATTTGGCTTCTGTCTTTACTTTGTTTTAAAATTATTCTAAATTCATGTGGTAATTTTTCCAGATGAATTTTAAGATCATTTTCTTGGTTTAAGAACAGAAGAGTTCTGTTAGGATTTACTCTAGAAAAATGAGCATGTTTACTGTACTGAATTTTCTTTACCAGGAAGTGACCCCCTTCATCTTTCAAGGGGTCTTAAATCCTCCAGGGAATCTTGTGGTCTTCTTGCTTTGGACACTAAAACTTTCTAAAGTAATTTTATATGTATCTGCTGCTATTGTGAATTTTCTTACCTACATTTTTAAAATTGTGGCAAAATATGTAAAATGTAAAATTTCCCATTTTAATTATTTTAAAATGTATGGTTTTCTGATACTAAATATACTCACATTGTTGTGCAACAATCACCACTCCCCATCCCCGGAACTTTGTTTGTCTTTTTAGACTGAAACTCCATATACACTAAACAATAACTCCTCCCTTCCTCCTCCTCTAGCCCAGCCCTGGGTAGGCAGCATTCCCATTTTTGTCTCTACACATTTGACTGTTCTAGGTAACATCTATTTGTATGACTGAATCTTGTAGTATTTGTCCTTTTGTTGAGCATAGTGTTTTCAAGGTTCATCGTGTGGTTGTATGTGTCAGTATTTCCTTTCTTTTTAAGGATGAGTAATATTGCATTGTACCTATACAACATGTTTTCATTTCCCATTCATCCATTGATGGACCTTTGGGTTGCTTCCACTTTCTGGTTATTATGAAGAATACTGCTGTGAACACGAATGTGTGAATATCTGTTCAATCGCTGATTATTGAAGTTCCCTTCATCTGTCTTTGGTTACTATTCACAAGGAATATATTTTCCTTCCTTTTGCTTTCCTCTCAGGTGTGTCCTTAGGTCCAAAGTGAGTCTTTTGTAAACAGCATATATTCAAGTCTTGTTCTTTTTGTTTCCCCTTTATCCATTTTGCCCTGGATTTTTGATTGGAGCACTTGATTCTTTTACTTTAAAAATAATTACTCAGAGAAGGACTTACTATTGCCCTTTTGTTTGTTTTTCTCTGTGCCCTATAGCATTTTGTCCCTCATTTCCTTTTTTAGTGCTTTATTTATGTTTAATTGAAATTTTTGTCTAAGGTGCTTTGATCCCATTCTCATTTCCTTTTGTGTAAATTTTAAAGAATTTTTTTGTAGTTATCATGGTGATTATATATTATATCCAAAAGTTATAAAAGTGTAGTTTAAATGAATACCACATAACATCAGTTGGATATAAAGTTTTTTATAGCACTATCCTTCCTGTGTTATTAATGCTGTAAATTACATCTTTTTATTGTATACTCATAACTTAAACTTGCAATTATTGTGTGTGTGTGTGTGTGTGTGTGTGTGTGTGTGTGTGTGTGTGTGTTTTAAATCCTGTGGAAGACTAAAATGTGAAGTTAGGAGCCAAAATTACAATAACACTTTTTTATATTTGTCCTCATATTTACCATTATGGAAGAAGTTTGTGTCTTCATATGGGCTCAGGTTACTGCCTAGCATTTTGATTTCAACTTAGACTCTCTATGGCATTTTGGGTGGGACAAGTCTAATGACAGTAACCTTCCTCATCTTATGTTTGTCTGGAATGTCTAAATGTCTTTCTCTTCTTCAAAAGATAGTTTTGCTTGACAAAGAATTATTGATTTTTTTTTTTTCTTTCAGCACTTTCAATATGTCATCCCACTGTCTCTGGTCTACAAGGCTTCTGCTGAGAAATCCTCTGATAATCTTGGTGTAGATACCTGTAAGCAATGAGTCACTTTTCTCTTCATTCTTTCAAGATTCTCTTTTTGGCGTTGGCTTTTGGTAGTTTGATTACATGTGTTAAATGTGGGTCTCTGTGTTTTTTCTGCTTGGAGTTCATTTGTGCTTCTTGTGTTTTGATATCCCTGTATTTCATCAAGTCTAGAAAGTTTCAGTCATTATTTCTTCAAACAAGCTTTCTGACCCTTTCTTTCTTCTCTTTCTCGGATTCCTATAATGTATATATTGATTCACTGGAAAGTGTCTGTTAAGTCCCTTAGTTTCTGTTCACTTTTCCTCATTCTTTTTTCCTTTTTGCTCTTCAAACTTAATAATTTCAAATGACCCGTCTTCACTGATATTTTTTCTGCTGACTGAATCTCATGTTGAACCCCTCTAGGGGGTTTTTCAATTCAGTTATTTTTCAACCCAGAATTTCTGTTTCTTTTTTTAAAAATAATTTCTGTAGTTTTATTGATATTCATATTTGGCTTATATTTCATTTTTCTGATTTCCTTTAGTTCTTTGAGTACATTTCATACAGTCATTTTAACATCTTGCTGTAGTAATTTCGAAAGCTTTGTTACTTTACAGTGGATTTCAAGAGACTTATTTTGTTCATTTGAGGGGACTCTTTTCCCCTGATTCTTTCTATTCCTTGTGATCTTTTGCTGAAAATTGGGCATTTAAAAATATTGGCACCTCTCTCAGTCTTTGTTAGACTGGCTCTGTGCAGAGGAAGATAGTAGGTAATTAGTGCAGTGAGAAGGCTCAAGATCGTCTCAGATCTTTATGCAACTTTTGCCTTCCTTGGGTTTCTGTGTGCATTTTGTTCCCAACTCCCCTGTATATACGGATGTTTTTAAATGTATTAATTTCCACAGAAGTTTCACCCTACTTTCTCTGGAGGCCCTAGGTGTTCTACTTTGTTCCTCTGCCTATAATTTCCTGCTCTCATGTTCTGCATGTCTGTGGTTCTATGCATTTTTCATCTACTGTGGAAACTACCACTGCCTTCCAGGGCTTCCAACTTGAGATCCAGTCTGCGTAGCCATTCTCACTGACCTCCAGGCCGGGCAGGACAGAAATGACTCCCTCAAGTAGCCCACAGACAGTCGAGAAGGCACAAACAAGTTCCATTCCTTTCCTTCCTTTTGAGGGAAAGAACTGGGATTGGGCTACTTCCTCTTGACCATGCTTCACTGTGTAGGGGGCAAGAGGAGGGTATAGCATTAAAGAGTGTCACAAAATTTCTTTTTTTGAATGTGGCTTTTTCTTGATTGGGCTTTGGCTTGCTTGCTACAGGTCCTTCATTGGTTGTTAGCAGAGCTCCCGCAAACTAATCAGTCTGTAGTTGCTTACTTGGATGCTTAATGTGGGGAGAATGAGGGCCTAGTGCTTCTTGGTCTGCCCTCTTGCTGATATCGGATCAGTTTTTTGTTTGTTTTTTAAATGCTGTGTTTTTTTAGTTATGGTTTTGAACCCTAAACATGTTCAGAGTCAGAGGTGGTCATACAATCCCTAAATCATAATAGAAATTTAAAACAATCACTGCATAATATGTATATTTTTATCATAATATATTGATGATACTTGTCATCTTTGTTTTCTAATTTAATGATGATCTATCTAGGAGTGTGTCACCAACATTATAATTATTGAAGAAAGATAAATGTCAAAGTATAACTGAGATAATTACTTGTTCTTTTATAAACAAATAAGTGGCAAACAAATAAAACCAAATCAGAATTAAAAATAATAAAGCAAATAGCAATAAAAGACTTTTTTGCATCTCTAACAAGCTCCCACTCTTGTCTGTAGTTCACACTATCTGTGGCACTGACTCAACACTGCTTCATGTACATTGACAGCACAAAACTATAACAGGCATAATTTTGAAAAACATAACTTGTGAGCAGTTACCAAAAATATACACTTGACTTCGCATAGAGTCCTTTAACTAGAGAAACATGATGAATGAGAAAATTGTGAATGGCCATGAATATAATGGGAAATTTTCAGAAGTAGTAGGCATTATAAATAATAATTACAAAATAGATATGAGAAACAATCTCTTTGATTATATTTTTATTGATATGCTTAATATGTTCTAGGCGACTATGGCTGTATCTCCTAATATTGGACAATATTTCATAATATTTAATGATTGTTAATCTCCTGCATCTACTTCACTAAAATTTTATTTGATAAATTGACATATATTTTTATTTAAATTGAGTTTACCCCCCTCTCCCTCTGCCTACTGCTCTGCCTATTTGTGCTCTCTCTCTCTCTCTCTCTCTCTGTCAAATAAATAAATAAAATCTTTAAATTGAGTTGAAAATTTTTTTATGTGCTATATTTTTTAGACATAGTATTGAGACAATGTAGAAACTTAATAAAATTTGGAATTTTTCCTTTTCTCAGTACATTCCAAAATGTTATAAATGGTACAGGAATTATCTGATTTTGGGAGGCAAAATCTGTGGCCCTCTATTTTAGGGGAGATACTTAAAAATTACCACAATTTTTCCTATTCGGCTGGTCCATATTAGAAATTTTGTCGATTATTTTTGCTAGAAAGAAAAGAAATGCATACTCTGTTGAATTTTCCAAATACCTAAGTGGGTATTTTTATGCACACTTCACTTAAAAAAAAAATCTCCTGTGATTCCTTTTTTTCATTCCAGAGATTTTGCATAGTTATGTAATCTCAGCACATCATTTTTTTACAAAATGCTGATTGGATATTCAAAGCAATTTTTTTATATCATTAAGGGAATTAAAACTTCTTATTTTCCATAGAAACATTTTATAGTTTCCTGCTTTATCCTTATTTATATAACCTTGTATTATATTGTTGGGTTAGCAAAATCTTCTTTAGAGTTTATGCTTATTGGGGACAGTTCTTATTTTAATTTGTATTCCCAGCTGCATCTAGTGTAATATCTTATACTCTAAAATACTCCAGTATATTTTGTTAAATAGGATTGTTTAAAGATAATTGGCCAACTGTTGAATGCCTATATCTTAAGGTTTTTCAAGCCAAACTTATCTAAATCTCTCTTAGGAATGCTATAAAACCATTTTTCACCAATTTTGAATCTTTCCAAGGTGTATTTAAAACTCTTAACTCTAACATGCTATGTTTTTTTAATATCATGAAATAATATGGAACATTTGAGAGTATTTAAACCTTATGGTATTTTCTAATTATTTAATGTTAATGCCTGGATTGTTTCTAACATATTCTTAGTTGAGAATGTGAAGACCATGGGTAAAGTAAAATTATTTAAATAAAAATAATTCAAACTTTTGAGCTTTTTAACAGAAAATGAACTGGTGGAATGTGTTATCCCTGTTTTATTTTGTTTTGTTTTTTTGGGTTTTTTGTTTTTATTTTAAGGCACTTATTTGAATTCATTTCAGAGAACATAAATGGTCTGTTTTGGTGAAGATTTTAGCACATATGATGGTTTTGAAGTGATAAAGTATACGTAGGGGATAGGAGAAAAGTGAAAAGTTGAGTTTTTAGATGCTTGGTATGGTTGTGTTGAGAACCAAACTAAGAATCCATGTATTAAATACTAATACTCTAAGTCTGGAAATCTGTGTTCACCTTTTCAAGTAGCAATAAAGATATTTTAAAAAAACTTCCCTGTGGTTCTCTGAAAGTAGACATGTAGTCGAAGAAAATCTATTTTTATTAGAACACACGCACACCTAATCTACTAATGTAATTGAACATTATGATTTTTCTCCTTGAATCTTCCTCTAATTGTTTTCACTTTTTGAGACTATTTCAATGTAGAGGGATCATATTTCTTCTCATGGTGCATATGGCAGTGAATACATTGCAGTTGTCTAAGGGGAAGTACAAGTTGCATGCTATAAGTTAAGAAAGCCCTCAAATTTTGATATTTGATTACTTTTTTTTTTCTTTTAAGAAAACAGAATCAGTTTGGCCGTTTTCCCTTACTTAGCCAAATGAAATATCTAAATCCTGGGGTTTTTTGCTTATGTCTTTTGCTTATGATTTCTAGCACTTCTTTCTTTGCACTTGAATGAATAAAAAATGCATTTGGATTTTGGCAACTCCCTATGTAGTGGACAGCCTTGTCTGGTAGACTTAACTGTTCTCTGGAAAGTGATGAGTAGATAGGCAACAGATGTAACATGAGTAGCTAGTTTCCAGCTAGGATCCAGCTCCCCTGCTGTACCAACATGTCTGTAGACCATGACAGCACTGAATATTATCTGGAATTGAACACAAGTCTTTCAGCTGATGCATCCACCCACTGGAGGACTGATTTACAAAAGCAGCTTTATATATGGATTATTACTTGTTTGTGTTTGTATCTGTGAAGGTACCCTCAAGCCCATCTTGGGAATATATTTCCCAACATTGACTCTGTTCTGCCTCCCAAGCATCCAGATTACCTCACTGCAAACTCCTTAGCATCTTTTCTCAGGTTGCTGCACAGCACCATGCCTGTTTCACGGGCCTCGCGTGGACACTTGATTATTTTCAGATAGTGAGTGGCTTGTAGGAAGTCATTGAAAAACAAAGTCAATTAGAACTGCTTTTCACAGCAACAGAAATTATCAGGTTTGTGGAAAAAGGAAGTTGACTTGAAGATTGGCAATTGCATTTGGAAAGCTAGCATCAGATAAATGAGCCTAAAATTAATTACAGTCAAATTGATCTTTAGCAAGAAGGTAGATTTTAAAAGTTGGCTATTAATGTGTATTTGACTAATGGCACTATATCTCTGTCCCCTTTTGGGTTTCCATTTATACTAGTTAATTAATTGGGCAATTATTTTCTGAGCACTTATTAAAAGAACAAGAGATTGTTAAGTGGTCTGAGTAATCTAAAGTTGTCTAAGATGTCCTTCTTACTTTAAGCAGATAGTAACTTTGACAGGGATTTGATGGCTTTTTATCTATGGCTTTAAGCATTATGATCAGAACCACCACCACCACCATCATCATCATCTTTATCATAGCTGTTATTGTTACAGGATTTTGTGTCACCTTAGTGTCCATGGTTCTTGGTCATGCTGCTTTGAAGAATGAAGAGGTAGACTAGATGAAGAGTGGTGGGCAGTAAAACAAAGTTTATTGAGCAAGAGTACAAAGCTCCAGGAGAGGGAGGGGGACCCACATGGGTTGCCCCTAGAGTTTCGAAGTGTAGGGGTTTTTATGAGCTCTTTTGGGGAGAGTATCTTAAGCAATCAGGGTGTGCGGAGTCCTTCCAGTCAGGGCTTTGGTGACGTATCTGTCTATCTATTAGGTTAATGTGCACGTGCTGATGGTCCTTTTTTTGCTGACATCTAGGGGCTTAGGTCTTAAACTGACCCTGCCCATGATATTAACCAATGTTTTTGTGATTAATTGTCTTAGTTTAGACATTTGCAGAAGTCATTTCTGTAAAGGCTGTAAAGTAGAATGCCAGTGTGGTCCTGTCTAAGCTGCAAAACAGGATGTCAGTGTTCTATTTTAGCTGTCCTGGCTCCGTATTTTTTTGTTGGGGACCCTGGCCCTGATTACTGTCCAGCTAACTTCTAATACTATAATTCATTAATTCATTTTAAAATTATCTGCAGTATACCTAGTGTGTGCCAAACTCCGTTCACAATGCTAGTGATGTAGCAGAGAACAAGATGAACTACATTAATGACACCATGAAGTTTCTATTCTGGAAAACTGAGAAGGATAGAGTGAACATGTAAACACCTTAATGTATATTCTAACTAGCTTGATATGTTACTATAGATATATGATTAAATATGACCTGTGATGTATCTAAAACGATAATGCTATGAGGAAAAAGGGGAGTGAGAGACTAGAAGGGATTTAAAATGTTACTTCAAGAGGGTGGTCAGGAAGCAGCATTTGAGATGAGACTTGAATGTAGAGAGTGATCAACATTAAGTGTGTTGAGGAAGAACATTCCAAGCAGTTCATTTAATGTGAAATTTATTGTACCAAAAAGTTTTGTTTGAATAATTGATTTTAAAACTTACAGTTAAAATAATTACATTATTATTCCATTTGTTCTGGTAAAACAAACAAAATTCTGAGGTTCAGAAAAAGACATCTTTGCAATCTCACAACTCTTAAGTAATTCAGCCTATTGGTACAATGTATTGTAGGCATCCTTTTTTTTTTTTTTTTTCCAGAAGGGAAATCATTTTTGGCTTGCATAATTAGGTGAAATTCCTAAGAAGAGAGCCATTAGAGCAGGATGTTGAATGATTGACAGTGCCTATAAGTGGAGGCATGCTGAAGGGAATGGGTAGGGAAGAATTAGGAAGGAAGGTGATTTGAAGGTTGAAGCATCTGAGGCGTGGGTGCTGAATGGCAGTCAGAGCAGTTTGGGGTTGTGTTCTTTTTCAAAAGGGATCAAGCTTAATGGGGAAACTGGAGCTTGGCTATAGACAATTGTTATTGTAAATTCTCTCACTTGCATTTGATCCTTTAGGTAGTATAGAGACATTAAAGGACTTTGTGGGATAAAGTGACATAAGGGAAACCATGCTTTAGAAATATTGCCGTAGTAATAGAATATAAGGTGGATAGAAAGGGAGGAATTGTACTACAAGCTCATTAAGTCTGCAGTTCCCAAATGGACTTGTAGATGTCTCGGGTATTGACAAGTCATCTTAAAGGAGCCACACATTCTTATGTGCATCACTTTAGGAACAGAAAATTTTTTTTTTTACCAAATGTGTTCTACCATTTCAAAAATGATGTATCTTCCCAGTCCACCATGACTGGGAAAATATAAATTTATTTGAGAACATTACAGAATTCAGGATAGCTTTTCTTTAATTTTGAATTTTGTCAAATAAAAAGTAATAAAGTACAACTGTTATTATGTCGGGATCCAAATTGTTCCTCGATTCATTGATTTATTTATTGATTTATGCATTTATCCTTAACAAATTTGTCTTTAGAACAGCATATTAAAGTGGTTAAGGGCCAGAGTTTATGGACTGGCCCCAGATATCTCCCACTTATTTATAGTAAGTGGATTTTTAATTAATCTCCCTAAATCCCATTTTTCTCATCTGCAACTCTTATCAAAATAATAGTAATCTCACCTGATTTTTATGATGATTATGGGAGATTATGAATATAAAGTATTCAGTATAATGCCAAATGCATAGTAAGGTATCTAAGGTGTTCTTACTGTTAGATAACATTTGGTAGATATTACATGGCTATTCAAAAACTGGAAAGTACACTCAAGTCATTTCTTTAGTAATTTGCCTTGTGTTCAAGTATATGGTACTTGCTGGATAACTAATTTGTGAAAGCACACCCTGAATGCCCTATTAATCACTGAGAATGTAGAAATCCTGTCCTCTCTCTACATTCCCATCAAGCAGAATGTACAGAAGAATGTGTTGTTCAGTGTTCAGGTCAGAGGCTCTGGGGCTGGCCAACCTGGAGTATCTCCTTTGTAATAGTATCCATTTGGCAAGCCTTTATCTCCTTAGGGCTCTGGCCATGCAGGGAAGGAGAGGCAACAGATAGTTGTTAAGGTAATTTGCTCTGGTATCGAAACTTAGAGCACATAGATCCCAGCAATGGATACGTGTCCAGTTGGCCACTCCTGGATTCCCTGTAAGTTTTCCCAGTAAACCTGTTGCTCTGTCACTGTCTCTGGGTCTTGTCTTTGACCTTACTGGACCGTCACTCATCATAGGTTTAGAGTCTTCTACGGTAAGCCTGCGTATCAAGTGACAGGGAGTCAAGATCAGAATCAGTAGATTTAAAATTAAATTTACTCTCGATTCTTTTATTGGAATGAGATGTCGGTTATTATTAGCTTATACATTTGACCCTTGAACAATGTGAGGGTTGGGGCACCAACCCCAGGACAGTCACAAGCCCATGTGTAACTTTTGATTCACCAAAACATAACTCCTTACAGCCTACGGTTGACCAGAGCCTTACCAATAACAATAAGGAAGTAAAGAGTTAACTGATACATATTTTGTTATGTCTATTATATACTATATGCTTACAATACAGTAAGTTTGAGAAAAAATGTTATTAAGAAAATCATAAGGAAGAGAAAATACATTTATAGTAATAAATATAAATATTTGTATACTATATGAGTGGACTTGTGCAGGTCAAGTATGAATGGAGAGTCTAGCCAAAATGCAGTAAAAATAGAGGTGTTGGATAAAGAGCATTAATAAGTGTGGAAAAGAGGTGTGAAGGCAGTTGTGTTAAAAGAGTAGAATTGACCTCTGCTGGATTTGGTCCATCAGACTGAAAGACAAAACAGTTGATCACAGAAGGGGAAGGAAAAGAACAAAATATCTTCCACGCATGTTCTCTTGCATTTATTTGGGGTCTGCTTCTTCATGTCCAAAGTGTTTATGGCAGAATTGAATGTCAACATCACTATATGAAAATTGCTCATGGTTTTAATCTGTGAGTCCCAGGAACCCATTTATAATTTATTACATGTTTGCTAGTCTATTTGTCTTTGTTTAAAGCAGGGCTGCTCTTGCTGAGTGATCTGTACACACCATAGTGAGCTGGATAACTTTATGTTTTGTTTCTTTGTCTTCAAATCACTTAGCTAGTTTTGAATAAAAAAGGCTTTGTTGGGAAGGAGGAAAAGAAGCTGGGAAATGTGGTAGGAAGAAAGAAATGAGAGATTCAGTGCAAAGAAAATCTGGCATTCATTTTAATTCAGTGTGGTATTTGCTTTGCTTTGGTGAATTGTGCTCACACGTTTCTAGTCAACAGGGCAGAACACAGATCATCTGAAAAATGAAAATCTTTGCTCTGTGTATTGTGAGAGATGTTCAAGTTTATCCTCCCCCATCAATCTTATCTCCTTGCCAGTATTAGGCATGCTGCCTAGGGAGAGGACGCTACCAACCTTTGATAGAGAAGCACTCATTTAATTTAGTTACTACATCCTGTTGATTTTTATGAGTGGTGGGGGAGCTGTTTGAAAAGGACCTGTTGTGTTGACAGATGTACCCTGCTCTGCAGCATGGGGCAGGTTGAATGATTTTCCCATCTCAAATCTTTTTCCCCACTATCCACTTAGAAAAGTAGTCCACGAGAAAAACTAGAAAACTAGTTCCCCAATTGGGAAATAATGTTATCTAAATCTTTATCATAGGTTCCGTTGTAGTAAGAAAAAATGTAAGTAGGTGCACTTTATTTCCATAATATGTTGCAGAGTATTTTGGCTATTGTCCTATGCACTATTTATTTATTTATTTATTGTCAATGCATTTTAATGCTGTCTACATTTTGGACAGCAGGCATAATGCTCTGTTGGTTTATCTCTCAGAGAAATAAGATTACTCCCCAAAAGATAGCCATTTATAATATATGCACCTTTGAATAATTAAGTGAACTACCGAAAAAGAAAAGGATCCTAATTAGCTTTCAAACTGTGATTGTGCCATGCACTGAATCATTCCTTTATGAATACATTTCTTTCGGAGCATGTATAATTATGAACCTTTTTATTTTTTCTATCTCGGTAGGAACTGGGAAGTAACAGCCCTCCACAGAGAAACTGGAAGGGAATTGCTATTGCCCTGCTGGTGATTTTAGTTGTATGCTCACTCATCACTATGTCAGTCATCCTCTTAACCCCAGGTAATTTGTCTTTATTCCTCTCTTATGATGGTATTGTGGATGATAATTTCACATTCAAATGCCTTAAGAGGGTAGCCATATGTGGTATCTTAAGACACATTAGCATTGGTTGGAATTAAAAAAAAAAAAAAACATGCATAACCAGACATTTTGCAAATGGCACAGTAATTTTGTGGTTCAAATACCATGTGAGATATTTTGGGGGAAGCTGAAATGTAAAATATATACATTGAGAATGCCAAGGAGATCTTTAGTCTCCATTGCTACTTAGAGACTTACTATGTTTGTCAGTTAAAAAATGCAGGGGACATTTGACTTTCATTGTACGTTGACAATGAGGGTGTGGAGACTGGGAGTCCCCATAGGGAGGTGATAGCTTAGCTGTGATGAGGGCGGTAAGGGAGGATTTGAGAGACGGTGAGGGTTTGATCAAGAGAGAATGAGGTCAGCCGCTAACTGCTTCTTTCTTCTGTTTCTTTCTTGTAGTTTTTATATTCCCAGTCTCCCCTTGTCTAAAGAACATTGCCAAATTGCCCTTGCAATGATCTTTAAATTGTGTCCTTTACATTAAAGAGTTGAACACTAATATATAAATTAGCAGTAGGCTTAATTCTTCTTTGGGGATTATTTCAGTACCCAGAAGTTTTACTGCTCTTTAGTAGGTGCTAATATTGGAAGACAGAGAAAAGCTGCTGGCTTTTAAATCTTTCCAAAATGTCTTCCAATAGCAAATGCACTTGGCATGCTGCTACCCCCATCCACCTAGCTTCCTCAAAGACTGGACACCCATAGATTGCTCAGGATTGTAAAAACTAGCCATTTCTGGGATAGGATTAAGCTCATCCCCAGATCAACTGATGTAATGAAGTTACAGCCTGTTGTTGAATAATACGTATTTACACTTCAGTTCCTGCTCCTCTTTTGTTACTTATGAGCCCTTAAACATGTTGAATTTATTTCCTCATGTACAAAATAGGATTAACAATAATCATTCTCCTTCAGAGTTATTTAGTCAACTAATTACAGTGACTAATTACATAAATGACAGTATCAATTGCTCCAATATGGTATTTTGTGAAATATACCATCTTTGTAAGATACGGGCTTTGAAATGTATAAATTGCCAAAAAATCACTTGTAATTATGATTTAACATATGAAGAGATTGAAAAAGGAATTAAAGAAATCAGGAGGGAGGAAAGGGAGAGAAAGAGAAAGGAAGAAAGAAAAGGAAGGAAGGAAGAAAGATGAGAGAAAGAAAGAAAGGAAGGATGAATGAAAAGGAAGACATGGAAGAAAGACGCGCGAGAGAGAAAGACAGAGAAATCTTCCCTGATGAGAGCTGACTTGTCCAGCATTCTCTTCAGGAACCCTGTCCTAACTGCCTCATATGTACATCTGCAATACAGTGTAATTGACCAATGTGAGGGCTCTAAGTTGTTGCTGAATGCCAAGAATCTTTGTTTAAAGGAAGATAAGCTTATGTTCAGCATAGTGTTCTGCTTAAATTATTTTAATGTAATTATTAGAAAAATGAATGACTTGGGTATATTGCCTTCTATTGGGGACTATTAACCAGATGGAGAAATGGTGCCCTGATGGCCTGTGTGTTTCTCTTAAACTTTCTTCCATCTGATTATAGCAGATTTTCCCACTGATTCATTTTCTCAGAATTTCTTGTTTCCAAGGCCGTTGTGATACTTTGGGGTCCTTTGAGTATCTGGTATAAGCAAGACTTTATAGAGTTGCGCACTGACTAAACTTCTTCTAACCAGCTGTTTCCGTGTTATTCAATATAAAAACGGAGTATGGTTAGAATAAATTTGTCATGCACTTATTCATTTTTTTAAAGCAAAGACTTTGGGCGAGACACACCTTGGTTTGAGTTCCAGTTCTGTAATTTCCTGGTTTTGTGAAATTGGCCAATTATTTAACCTTGTGCAGTATTTCACTCATCTGTATTATGGGTGAAATATATTATGCCAAATTTACAGTGTTATTATGAAGGACAGATGACATACAATAATTCAAGTGTTTAGTAGAGTGTCTAGCACTGCTGTTGCTATTCCTCTTATGATTACTGTTCTTCAGTACTTACTAACCACCAGACACAATGCCCAACACTGTGTGACATGAGGGAGGTTTCTAAGAAAAAACAAAGTCTCTCTGGTATATAGATCTTCTGTAATTTCAATTTTAAATTATGGCAGGAGAAAGGGACTAAACATTCAATCTGGAGTAGCCTTTCAGTGGTCTGTTTGTTCATTCATTTATTCATTCATCAATAAATAATTATGGAGTTCTTACTACATTCTCAGTGCTGTGGGTAGTTGGCCTTGCTTTCTCCTGTTTTATATCCATCACCTCAAATCCTTTCCTCTAATGACACAAACACTCAACCCAAAGACTTAATTTCATGTGAGATTAGTCATATGAATGGAACTAGCAGTTATTTTTAGATTTGTAGCTTATTAAGTACACAACATACCACACGTTCAAAGGTCTATGGTTTTTACTGTTATTTTTGTCAAGAATATTATGGTATGAATAAAAAGTCAGTATGCTGGAGTGGAAAAGGTATTGCTATCGGGAACAGTTGAACTGCGTTACGCAATTTTTATTTGTACATTGAATGCCACCAAGGACTTGGGAAATTATAGAAATTAATGAAGTAGATAGGGGTAACGAGGGTGGTTAGAAATTTACTTGAGTCATGAGCAAGCAAATACCAGTCTAGTTACAGGGCCTTCATGGTGGCCTCAAACTGAACGGTGTAGTGAAGTACAGGGTGGGGAGACCATGGCCTAAGACACAAGTCAGAAACCTGGAAGCAATCTTAGAACTTATGTAGTCTTGTCTTCTTCACGAGAGATGGAAAAACCTGCGATTGTTTAGTCTAGAATGTGCATCAAGACCATTAGTGTAGACTTTTGATTAAGCACGTGTATGTGCCTGTGCATGTCTGTGGTCAGACTCTAGTACTCTAATTACACCATGTCTTCCTCTTCTGACTCTGGTTTAAGACCCCTCAGCTGTGCTAGAATAGACCCACAAAGGAAAACCTCCAACTAGAAAGATAATGTACAGTACCTCCTTCTGTTGTTCCTTTGCCCACCAGTAGCCTCTAAGGTCAACTTTCTAGGTAAAACTACTCAGGCAGATGGAAAATTTTAACCAGGAGGGGGAATTCATGTCATGAGGAGAAACTTCTGATCCAAAAATTATTTAGCGAAATACTAGACCTTTTTTAAAAAAGGTTTGTATGTATGTATGTATTTATTTATTTATTTATTTATTTAAGAGAGAGAGAGAGAGAGAGAACGTAACAGGGGAGGAGCAGAGAGAGAGAGACAAGCAGGCTCCTGCTGCCTGCGAAGTCCTATGTGGGGCTCCATTTCATGACCCAAAACCAAACCAAGAGTACGATGCTTAGTTGACTGAGCCACTCAGGTGCCCCTCCATATGCTTTCTATAGCTTTATAATAACCTTGGGAAAATTACTTACCTCATTTGACATCAAGCTTTTGGTTGAAGAAGGGCATCTTCGGTTTAGCAGATTATGAAGTGATCTTTTGAAGTTTCTTATGGCTCAAATATCTGTGATCTAATATAATAACAACAGCAATAGTTATGGCTTCTTTGGTAACAAATGTAGCAGCAGATTAAATCTGGAGAGCTCTCACACTAAGTCTCTTCTACTCTGAAAATATATTTAATTTTTTTTTCTTTTCAGCGTAACAGAATTCATTGTTTATGCACCACACCCAGTGCTCCATGTAATACGTACCCTCCACAATACCCACCACCAGGCTCCCCCAACCTCCCACCCCCTGCCCCTTCAAAACCCTTAGATTGTTTTTCAGAGTCCATAGTCTCTCATGGTTCATCTCCCCCTCCAATTTCCATCAACTCCCTTCTCCTCGTTGGTGCAGCCACTTTGGAGAACAGTATGGAGATTCCTTAAGAAATTAAAAATAGAGCTTTCTGGGTGCCTGGGTGGCTCAGTGGGTTAAAGCCTCTGCCTTCAGCTCAGGTCATGATCCCAGGGTCCTGGAATCGAGCCCCGCATCGGGCTCTCTGCTCAGCAGGGAGCCTGCTTCCCCCTCTCTCTGCCTGTCTCTCTGCCTATTTGTGATCTCTCTCTCTCTGTCAAATAAATAAATAAAATCTTAAAAAAAAAATAAAGCTTCCCTATGACCCTGCAATTATACTACTGGGTATTTACCCCAAAGATACAGATATAGTGAAAAGAAGGGCCATCTGTACCCCAATGTTTAATGTTTTTTTTTTAAGGGGGTGGGGGAAAGAAAGCAAATAAAAAGTTATGTAGTCTAAGAAATGATTTAGAAACTGTTTTGCTCAAAATAGCATCACATTTTGGAGGTAAGTGCTAGGCAATGCAAGCTTATAACCAGAGGAACACATGTTCATTGTAATTTTGGTTTGATTGCAAATTTTATTACAGAAGTAATTTGACACAGGTGTCTTAATTTCCAAGATTGTCAGCAACTTCCCTGCCTGGTGAAGAGAAGTCCTAATTATTTTTGAAGAGTGGGTTAACCATTCAAGTATTTCTTTTAATAAGTAACTATTTTTGAAAGGAAGAAATTATTCATTTCATTTTTTTATTAAAGGGAAGACTTATTTAGATGCATCGATCAAGCCAACATATTTTTTTCCTATCATTGGTACTGAATCAGTTTAAAGAGAAAAGAGCACCCACGCTTATTTTAAGAATATGTAACTCAAAAGATTTGTATTTATACTCTACAAATAGATGAATGTACATCCAAGCCTAAGTTATGGAGACTGGTCTTACGTAGCCGTGCATGCCCTGTGCAGTCTCCTATATCCATGGGGTATATAGAATGAGAATGATCACGGTCCAAAAACTTTTCATGCAGAATGTACTTACACATTTTGACCTGTTTTGAGAGGAGAGACAAGTATTTCATGAAACCAAATGTATTTAGAGGAGAATATTCTTTAAGCTTTGTTGCTGTATTGAGACAGACAGCGATGTGGACTGTGTGTAGTACACCGATTTTCAGTAACAGTGGCCTGCTGCCCTTTGATTGGTGTCTCTAATCAGTCAGTGTCAAAACGGTCATTAGATTAACTTGTTACTATGGCTGACTAAAGACAAAATTGTAAGGCAGTAAAATTGTGTCTTCATCATTAGCCCTAGCTCCTCAGACAATTTCCTATTCCTTTAGTACCCTCTTGAGGTAAGCCTCCTGAGTTGGTCTTTGCAGGTCTGTCAGAGCATAAAAGAAAAAAAGCATTCATATATAAGTCATCCACATGCATGTAGAAGTCAACAGGGCTCGGCTTGATCCAAGTTAAACAAGAACTTAATAGGGAGCATCTTGTTTCACTGTATGCATACCTTTATTTTCACTTCTAGAAGTGTGCCTAAGAGTAAATTTTACACTAATTTTAGATGCCATGTTGGGAAAGAATTTACAGATGTTGAGATTGCCACTGTGGTTAGGTAAATCTTTATGTCAGGTAAGGATTTTGATCCATGAAGTTATGCTCAAATCATTCCCTGGGAGCCAAAATTTAGAACTGAGGAAGCTGAGGGAACCAGAGAAATTTAGGCAGCTCTGTCCAGAGAAATAAAACAAAAACTAGAAGCTAAAACTTAAGGATGTGTATCTGTCTTTGAAGAAATGCCAACTTATATTTTTCAAAGAGAGTGTATAATCCTGTCATTTATTCCTCATACAAACTTAAAGAAAGTGCAGTTTTTCTAAGTAATACAGCTAAGGTCTGAAGCTTTTGGATAACTTAGGTGCCTAGTTTGTGGAGAAAAGATTGCAGAGTGAGTGATTACATTGACCTTCATTCAGACTGACGTGAGTTCATGACCTAGCCTCGATAGGTGCTTGAAAATAAGACTTTGAGGAAAAGGATTCTTTCTTCCTGTTGTCTTACATACCAGGTTTTTTTTAATAAGGAAGGATTGACCCTTTGAAACGAGGCTTTCAAAAGATTAATCTGTTCCTATTTATAAAAAAAAAAAGAATTTTCTAGAAAGCATTTGATAAAATTAAGTATTTTATTGGAATGGTGACAGCTGATTAGTTATTGTTATGCAAAAACTCAAAATGAATTTATTCTCCTTACTGTTATGTTCTACCAAAACAATTGCTTCTGGTTATAGTTAGTTAAAATGTATTATGTTGCAAGTAGTCTCTTGGCAGCTGCAATCTAAAAGGTGTCATTTAAGCATCTGACCTGTGTTTTAAAATGTCAAAGTGACAATTAAACCATCCCATAATGCTTTTATGAGAGGGAAATAATGTTTTACAGATTTTAAGATTTGCATTGCTCACTTGTAAACATGAACATCAACTAAGATGCAAATTGTTTATTTTATTTTGTTGAATTAAAAAAGAAGATATGTTGTATTGATAGGCATAAGCTAAATTGTCTCTGCTTGTTTTTTCCAAGAACAGCACAGATGAGCCCATTTGAATATAGTATTACCCAGGCATCAACGGGCTACCAAAGAGAAAACAATGACAGATTCTAACAGTTTCCCCCTGGATAACAAGGGTTATTGTTGCTTTCCTAGATCTATCTCTCATGCTGAATGAAAAATAATTTTCTCTGATATGAATAAAGTTAAGAGCAGTTATTTTTTTTTTGTCTTTGCTTTCCAGTTATATTTACGTTTAAGTCAAATTTGATTTTTTTACTTATTCTCATTTTTTGTATTATCTAATGAGATAAATAATGGATTTAGCTTACATTATGATGTGTTCAATTTAATGAGTCAAAAGAGAATCTGTTTTAATAAGCAACATTTATTAGCTCCTTGTTACAAGCCAGATATTATGCTAAGTGCTTTGTATGCACTATTTTACTTATCCTTACACCACTAATGTGAAATAGATACTATTAATTTATGCATATTCTACATTGTTCGGCTGAGTCTTACAAGTTAAATTGTCTGTCACAGAACCAGAACATGGAAAAGCCAGGGCTTTTTGACTCTACCGTGTGTCTTAAGCTTTGAAATACAGGATAAGATATATTACTGCACCCATGGAAAGTATAGGCAAGAAACATATTAGAAAAAAAAAATATGCTCTGCTTCATTCTCACCCTGATTTCTTAATAAATGAGTTGATTCTGTTATCTTCTTTAAATGGAATGTGTAACAAGGAAGGAATAAATTGGGGTACATAATGGGAAAATGGGAAGGGAGTGGCAGAAGTGGGGAATTGAAAATTATGCATCTAAGTTCTGTATGCATTTTTATTTCAGCTATTTTGTTTGTTTGTTTGTTTTTTGTTTTGGTTTGTTTTTTTGGAACCTTAAACACCCGTGATAAAATATAAGGCCACACTTTTTTTCTAAACCACACTGTACTAAAATTATTTATATGTCACAGCTTTAAATATTTTGTCATATTTTTTCATTGAAATACAAATTTTAGGAATATGATAGCCTGCCCTCTAAAAATGGGAGGAACAAGACAGCCTGATCCTTGAGAAGCGAAGCTTCCATAAAAGAGGGTGTTGCCTTCAACTCCCTGTCCTCCTGGAGGAAGAAGGCAAAAGCTTTTAGCATACATTTGCCCCCTGTGTTTGTGGAAGGGGACATTTTAATAAGCAGTGATTTGTCGAGGGATTTATGATCCAGCTCCTTGTCTTTGAACTGTAACTTTAAGCTATCCCATTCCGGAGTTCATTCATTAGGTGTAAGAGAAGACTCTATCTGTAGAAACTAATAAAACAGACAGACAAATAAAAATCTTAATTAAATAGCCCTTTAAAATATCCCAGTTAATGGGGCACCTGGGTGGCTCAGTGGATTAAACCTCTGCCTTCGGCTCAGGTCATGATCTCAAGGTCCTGGGATCGAGCCCAAATCGGGCTCTCTGCTCAGCGGGGAGCCTGCTTCCTCCTGTCTCTGCTTGCCTCTCTGCCTATTTGTAATCTCTCTTTCCATCAGATAAATAAATAAAATATTAAAAAAAAATAAAATATCCCACTTTCTGCCATTATTCTCGTGAATGAAATATTAGCTGGAACAATTTAATGAATGTTCATTGCTTTGACTTATTTTCTACAGTATTTCTCTTTGTCTATGATTATTCTACTGAAGGTAGGGCCCAATTGAATAAACTCTAGAAAAACTGGAATAAGACTTGGGAAACATCTTTACTTATAGGGGAAGACTGTTCCTTAAATCTGTGCATAGGGCATAGAAGATCTGTGATCCTAGACTCACAGCTCACTTTGTTTCTCCTGAGGCATCATTTGTAATTACAGAACAGGGGGTAAGACCAGTAAATTCACTTTTTTATATTGATTGTAATTCAACATTTAGGAGTTCTAGTTACTCCAGTTACCTTATCTTTCCCAATCACATTCATTATCTTTATTGAGAACAATTTTAATTTTATTAAAGTGCAGTTCATAAGGTGCATGGCTGACCCAGTGGGTAGAGCATGCAACTCTTGATCTCAGGGTCATCATGAGTTCAAGCTCCACATTGGTTATAGAGCCTTCTAAAAAGATGAAATTATCAATTTTAAAGTGATTGATCCAGTGGCATTTAGTGCATTCACACTGTGTGCAACCACTACCTCTGTCCAACTGCGAAGTATTTGTATCACCCCAAAAGGAAACCTTATACCCAGTGAGCAATTACTGCCCATTTTCCTCTAGCAATCACCAATTTTCTCTTGGTCTCTTTAAATTTACCTGTGTAATATTTCATGTAAGTGTGACCAAACAATATGTAATGTTTTATTCCTGACTTCTTTGACTTAACATAACAATGTAGGCATTCATCCATATTTCAGATATTAGTATTTCATTCCTTTTTATTGATGAATAGTATCCCATTGTATGTATGTGCCTCAACTTGTTTATCCTTGTATTCTCTGATGGAAATTTGGGTTGTTTTTGCATTTTGGCTATTGGGAATAGTGCTGCTATCAACATGTACGTACATGTAGTTTTTGAGTCCTATTATTTTTTTCATGGTTAGGGGTGTATACCTAGGAATGGAATTATAGGATCATATGGTAATTCTCTGTTTAACTTTTTGAGGAACTGCTATACTATTTTGCACATCATTGGAACCATCTTACATTCCCAACAGCAATACACATATGTTTTAGTTTCTCCACTTCCTCACAGACACTTGTTATTTTCTTTCTTTCTTTCTGTTTTTTCTTTTTTTAAATGATAGTCATCCAAGAGATGTGAAGCGGTGTCTCATTTGGCTTTAATTCACATTTCCATCCTGGTTAGTGATGTTGAGCCTCTCTTCGCGTGCTTATTGGCCATTTGTATATCCTGTGAAGAAATGTCTATTTAAATCCTTTGCTGCTGTTTTAATTGGACTTTTGGTTTTATTGTTGACTAGTAAAAGTTCTGTATTCTGGATATAATCTCTTGCCAGATATATAATTTGCAAATATTTTCTACTATTCTGTAGGTTGTCTTCACTTTTTTGAGAGTGTCCTTTGATGCACAAAGTTCTCAATTTTGATGGAGTCCATTTATTTTGTTGTTGTTGCTCGTGCTTTTAGTATCATATGTATGAATCCATTGCTAACTCCGAGTCATAGGGATTTAGCAGTATGTTTTTTTTAAAGAGAGTTATGGTTTTACCTTATCTTTTTGGATCATTGATTGATTTTGAGTTAATTTTGGTATATGGTGTAAGGTAGGGAATCACC
Organism: Lutra lutra; assembly: GCF_902655055.1. Taxonomy (NCBI): domain Eukaryota; kingdom Metazoa; phylum Chordata; class Mammalia; order Carnivora; family Mustelidae; genus Lutra; species Lutra lutra. Next base: position 101,257,695 of record NC_062280.1, read on the forward strand.
TTTAGTTTTTACATAACACACATTTCTTTTAGCACCTTTGTTGAAGAGACTATTCTATCCCCATTGTATGGTATTTCACCCTTGTTGATTATCACTGATCACAGATAATCTGGATTTATTTAATGATGTGCATTTTTAATATATGGCTCTATGTGTCTGTCCTTGTGCCAGCATCACACTGTGTTGGTTACTATAGCTTTGTAGTAAGTTTTGAAATGAGAAAGTATGAATGGTACAAAATTTTTAAAATTGTTTTGCTATTCAGAGTCCCTTGCAATTCATATCAATTCAAAAATTGGCTTTTCCATTTTTGCAAAAATAGGCAGTTGTGGTTTTGATAGTAATTGTGTTGAATATGTGGATCACTTTGGTTAATATTATCATCTTAGATATATTAGTCTTTCAAGTGACAAACATAAATTGTCCTTCCATTTATTAATGTCTTTAATTTCTTTCAGTAATACTTTGTGATTTTAAATGTACAAGTCTTTCATTCTTCAGTGAAATTTATTGCTAAGTATTTTATTCTTTTGAATGTTACAATAAATAGAATTGATTTTTTAATATCCTTTATTTATTTATTTATTTTTTTATTACTCAATGCTGGTGTATACAAATACAACTATTTGTAGAATGTTGATTGGGTACCCTTTAACTGTGTGGAATCCACTGATTAGTTCTCAGGGGTTATTAAAGATTCTTTGGTCTTTTAGTGTATATAATTTATTTCTTCCTCCCTAAATTCACTTCCATTTATTTCTTTATCTTGCCTAATTATTCTGGCTAGATTCTAGTAAAGTGTTGAATAGCAGTGGTGAAAATGAACATCTTTTTCTCATTTCTGATCATAGGGGTAAAGCTTTCAGTCTTTCATCATTGACTATTGTCTTAGCTTTGGGTTTTTCATAAATGATCTATTGGTGAGTTTGAGGAAGTTTCCTTCTATTCCTGATTTTAAAAAAAAACATTTTTACGAGCAGAGAGTGGTGGATATTGTCAATGCATTTTATCATTAATTGAGATGATTATGTGTTTCTCTCTTTTTTTTTTTCCCTAATAATGTGTTTTTACTTTGGTTGATCTTTAGTTGAGCTCCCCTTACATTCCTAGGGTAAATCCTTCTCCTTAATGATGCATAATTCTTTTGATATGCTGACAAATTTGATTTGTTAATTTAAAAAATTCTGCCATTCTCTGCTAGTACTGCGTTGAGGAGTTTGGCATCTATATTCATAAGGAATATTAATAAATTGTCTTTTCTTATGTTGGTCTAGATTTGCATCAGGATAATTCTAACTTTATAGAATGACTCAATAAGTATTCCCTCCTTTTCTGGCTTTTGGAAGAGTTTGAGAATTTTGGTGTTAATTTTTTACATGTTTTGTAGAATTCATAAGTAAAGCCATTTAATCCTGTATATTTCTTTATTGGAATTTTTTTTTTAATTTGCTTGTTACAAATCTGTACAGAGTTTCACAACCCTGAGTTGGTGACTTGAGACAAAATCAAGAGTTGGAAGCTTAACTCACAGAGCCACCCAGGTGCCCTTACAACTTATTTGAATTGATGCTAACTCAACCTCAATAGCCTACATAAACTCTACTTCTATATAGCTTTGCTCTTCCTTATATTTGTTTTGTTGCAAATTACATCATCTAAACATTGTGCACCCTTTAACATATTTTAAAATTATTTCTTCATTTGTCTTTTATATCATATAAGAAACATAGAGTGGAATTCTAAACCAAATATACAGTAATGTGGACTTTTACGTTCAGCTATATAGTTATTTTTTCTAGAGTTCTTTATTTTTTCATCGGATTTTAAGTTACTAATTCCTTTTACTTCATCCCAAAGCACTCCCTTTAACATTTCCTAGAGGTCAGATCCACTTGTAATGAACCTCCTCAGCTTTTGTTAATCTCGGAATGTTTTGGTTTCTCCTTCAACTTTGAAGGATGGTTTTGCTAGATACAGGATTTTGGTTGACGGCTTTTTCTTTTCAGCACTTTCATAATGATATCTCATCTCTTTCTGGCCTCACAGTTTTTCATAAGAAATCTGCAGTTAAATCCATTGAAGATGCCCTATATGTAAGTTGATTGTCTTTTGCTGCTTTCAAGATTGTGTGTTTGTCATTAGCTTTTGGTAATTGATTACAGTGTGTCTCAGCCTGGATCTCCCTGTGTTTATCATTTTTGGAGTTTTTGAGCTTCTTGAGCACATAAATACATGTATTTTGAAAAATTTAGCAGGTGTTTGGCATTATTTCTGCAGATACTCTTTCTGTCCTTTCTTTCCTCTCTGTTTGGGACTCCCTTTGCTCTTATATTGGTCTGCTAATGGTCTTCCACATGTCCTTCAGTTTTGTTTTGTTTTCTATTTTCTTCTTTTTGTTCCTCAGGGAAGATAATTTCAGTTAGCCTAAATTCTAGTTCACTGTTGTTGTTTTTTTTAATTTTATAAACATATATTTTTATCCCCAGGGGTACAGGTCTGCGAATCACCAGGTTTACACACTTCACAGCACTCACCATAGCACGTACCCTCCCCAATATCCATAACCTCAAGCCCTCTCTCCCAATCCCCCTCCCCCCATCAACCCTCAGTTTGTTTTGTGAGATTAAGAGTCACTTATGGTTTGTCTCCCTCCCAATCCCATCTTGTTTCATTTACTCTTCTCCTACCTCCTTAACCCCCCATGTTGCATCTCCTCTCCCTCATATCAGGGAGATCATATGATAGCTGTCTTTCTCCGATTGACTTATTTCGCTAAGCATGATACCCTCTAGTTCCATCCACGCCATCGCAAATGGCAAGATTTCATTTCTTTTGATGGCTGCATAGTATTCCATTGTGTATATATACCACATCTTCTTTATCCATGCGTCTGTTGATGGACATCTAGGTTCTTTCCATAGTTTGGCTATTGTAGACATTGCTGCTATAAACATTCGGGTGCACGTGCCCCTTCGGATCACTACGTTTGTATCTTTAGGGTAAATACCCAGCAGTGCAATTGCTGGGTCATAGGGTAGTTCTATTTTCAACATTTTGAGGAACCTCCATGCTGTTTTCTGGAGTGGTTGCACCAGCTTGCATTCCCACCAACAGTGTAGGAGGGTTCCCCTTTATCCGCATCCTCGCCAGCATCTGTCATTTCCTGACTTGTTAATTTTAGCCATTCTGACTGGTGTGAGGTGATATCTCATTGTGGTTTTGATTTGTATTTCCCTGATGCCGAGTGATATGGAGCACTTTTTCATGTGTCTGTTGGCCATCTGGATGTCTTCTTTGCAGAAATGTCTGTTCATGTCCTCTGCCCATTTCTTGATTGGATTATTTGTTCTTTGGGTGTTGAGTTTGCTAAGTTCTTTATAGATTTTGGACACTAGCCCTTTATCTGATATGTCATTTGCAAATATCTTCTCCCATTCTGTCTGTTGTCTTTTGGTTTTGTTCACTGTTTCCTTTGCTGTGCAAAAGCTTTTGATCTTGATAAAATCCCAATAATTCATTTTTGCCCTTCCTTCCCTTGCCTTTGGTGATGTTCCTAGGAAGATGTTGCTGCGGCTGAGGTCGAAGAGGTTGCTGCCTGTGTTCTCCTCAAGGATTTTGATGGATTCCTTTCTCACATTGAGATCCTTCATCCATTTTGCGTCTATTTTCGTGTGTGGTGTAAGGAATTGATCCAATTTCATTTTTCTGCATGTGGCTGTCCAATTTTCCCAACACCATTTATTGAAGAGGCTGTCTTTTTTCCATTGGACATTCTTTCCTGCTTTGTCGAAGATGAGTTGACCGTAGAGTTGAGGGTCTATTTCTGGGCTCTCTATTCTGTTCCATTGATCTATGTGTCTGTTTTTGTGCCAGTACCATGCTGTCTTGATGATGACAGCTTTGTAATAGAGCTTGAAGTCTGGAATTGTGATGCCACCAACTTTGGCTTTCTTTTTCAATATTCCTTTTGCTATTCGAGGTCTTTTCTGGTTCCATATAAATTTTAGGATTATTTGTTCCATTTCTTTGAAAAAAATGGATGGTATTTTGATAGGAATTGAATTAAATGTGTAGATTGCTTTAGGTAGCATAGACATTTTCACAATATTTATTCTTCCAATCCAGGAGCATGGAACATTTTTCCATGTCTTTGTGTCTTCCTCAATTTCTTTCATGAGTACTTTATAGTTTTCTGTGCATAGATTCTTAGTCTCTTTGGTTAGGTTTATTCCTAGGTATCTTATAGTTTTGGGTGCAATTGTAAATGGGATGGACTCCTTAATTTCTCCTTCTTCTGTCTTGTTGTTGTTGTAGAGAAATGCAACTGATTTCTGTGCATTGATTTTATATCCTGACACTTTACTGAATTCCTGTACAAGTTCTAGCAGTTTTGGAGTGGAGTCTTTTGGGTTTTCCACATACAGTATCATATCATCTGCAAAGAGTGATAGTTTGACTTCTTCTTTGCTGATTTGGATGCCTTTAATTTCCTTTTGTTGTCTGATTGCTGAGGCTAGGACTTCTAGTACTATGTTGAATAGCAGTGGTGATAACGGACATCCCTGCCGTGTTCCTGACCTTAGCGGAAAAGCTTTCAGTTTTTCTCCATTGAGAATGATATTTGCGGTGGGTTTTTCATAGATGGCTTTGATAATATTGAGGTATGTGCCGTCTATCCCTACACTTTGAAGAGTTTTGATCAGGAAGGGATGCTGTACTTTGTCAAATGCTTTTTCAGCATCTATGGAGAGTATCATATGGTTCTTGTTCTTTCTTTTATTAATGTGTTGTATCACATTGATTGATTTGCGGATGTTGAACCAACCTTGCAGCCCTGGAATAAATCCCACTTGGTCATGGTGAATAATCCTTTTAATGTACTGTTGAATCCTATTGGCTAGTATTTTGGCGAGAATTTTTGCATCTGTGTTCATCAAGGATATTGTTCATCTGTAGTTCTCTTTTTTGATGGGATCCTTGTCTGGTTTTGGGATCAAGGTGATGCTGGCCTCATAAAATGAGTTTGGAAGTTTTCCTTCCATTTCTACTTTTTGGAACAGTTTCTGGAGGATAGGAATTAGTTCTTCTTTAAATGTTTGGTAAATTCCCCCGGGAAGCCATCTGGCCCTGGGCTTTTGTTTGTTTGGAGATTTTTGATGACTGCTTCAATCTCCTTACTGGTTTTGGGTCTGTTCAGGCTTTCTATTTCTTCCTGGATCAGTTGTGGTAGTTTATATGTCTCTAGGAATGCACCCATTTCTTCCAGATTGTCAAATTTGTTGGCGTAGAGTTGCTCATAGTATGTTCTTATAATTGTCTGTATTTCTTTGGTGTTCGTTGTGATCTCTCCTCTTTCATTCATGATTTTATTTGGGTCCTTTCTCTTTTCTTTTTGATAAGTCTGGCCAGGGGTTTATCAATCTTATTCTTTCAAAGAACCAGCTCCTAGTTTCGTTGATTTGTTCTATTGTTTTTTTGGTTTCTATTTCATTGATTTCTGCTCTGATCTTTATGATTTCTCTTCTCCTGCTGGGTTTAGGGTTTCTTTCTTGTTCTTTTTCCAGCTCCTTTAGGTGTAGGGTTAGGTTGTGTACCTGAGACCTTTCTTGTTTCTTGAGAAAGGCTTGTACCGCTATATATTTTATATTTTCCTCTCAGGACTGCCTTTGTTGTGTCCCACAGATTCTGAACCGTTGTGTTTTCATTATCATTTGTTTCCATGAATTTTTTCAATTCTTCTTTAATTTCCTGGTTGACCCATTCATTCTTTAGAAGGATGCTGTTTAGTCTCCATGTATTTGGGTTCTTTCCAAATTTCCTCTTGTGATTGAGTTCTAGCTTCAGAGCATTGTGGTCTGAAAATATGCAGGGAATGATTCCAATCTTTTGATAATGGTTGAGACCTGATTTAGGACCAAGAATGTGATCTATTCTGGAGAATGTTCCATGTGCACTAGAGAAGAACGTGTATTCTGTTGCTTTGGGATGAAATGTTCTGAATATATCTGTGATGTCCATCTGGTCCAGTGTGTCATTTAAGGCCTTGATTTCCTTGTTGATCTTTTGCTTGGATGATCTGTCCGTTTCAGTGAGGGGAGTGTTAAAATCCCCTACTATTATTGTGTTATTGTCGATGTGTTTCTTTGATTTTGTTATTAATTGGTTTATATATTTGGCTGCTCCCACGTTAGGGGCATAGATATTTAAAATTGTTAGATCTTCTTGTTGGACAGTTCCTTTGAGTATGATATAGTGTCCTTCCTCATCTCTTATTATAGTCTTTGGCTTAAAATCTAATTGATCTGATATAAGGATTGCCACCCCAGCTTTCTTCTGATGTCCATTAGCATGGTAAATTCTTTTCCACCCCCTCACTTTAAATCTGGAAGTGTCTTCGGGTTTAAGATGAGTTTCATGTAGGCAACATATAGTTGGGTTTTGTTTTTTGATCCATTCTGATACCCTGTGTCTTTTGATTGGGGCATTTAGCCCATTAACATTCAGGGTAAGTATTGAGAGATATGAATTTAGTGCCATTGTATTGACTGTAAGGTGACTGTTACTCTCTATTGTCTCTGTTCCTTTCTGATCTACTACTTTTAGGGTCTCTCTTTGCTTAGAGGACCCCTTTCAATATTTCCAAACCAGTAGAGCTGGTTTGGTATTTGCAAATTCTTTCAGTTTTTGTTTGTCCTGGAAGCTTTTAATCTCTCCTTCTATTTTCAATGATAGCCTAGCTGGATATAGTATTCTTGGCTGCATGTTTTTCTCATTTAGTACTCTGAATATATCATGCCAGCTCTTTCTGGCCTGCCAGGTCTCTGTAGATAAGTCTGCTGCCAATCTAATATTTTTACCATAGTACGTTACAGACTTCTTTTCCCGGGCTGCTTTCAGGATCTTTTCTTTGTCAGTAAGACTTGTAAATTTTACTATTAGGTGATGGGGTGTGGACCTATTCTTATTGATTTTGAGGGGGGTTCTCTGAACCTCCTGGATTTTGATGCTTGTTCCCTTTGCCATATTGGGGAAATTCTCTCCAATAATTCTCTCCAATATACCTTCTGCTCCCCTCTCTGTTTCCTCTTCTTCTGGAATCCCAATTATTCTAATGTTGTTTCATCTTACAGTGTCACTTATCTCTCGAATTCTCCCCTCCTGGTCCAGTAGCTGTTTGTCCCTCTTTTGCTCAGCTTCTTTATTCTCTGTCATTTGGTCTTCTATATTGCTAATTCTTTCTTCTGCCTCATTTATCCTAGCAGTGAGAGCCTCCATTTTTTATTGCACCTCATTAATAGCTTTTTTGATTTCAACTTGCTTTGATTTTAGTTCTTTTATTTCTCCAGCAAGGGCTTTTATATCTCCCGAGAGGGTTGCTTTAATATCTTCCATGCCTTTTTCATGCCCGGCTAGACCCTTGAGAATCGTCATTCTGAACTCTATATCAGACATGTTACCAATGTCTGTATTGATTAGGTCCCTAGCCTTCGGTACTGCTTCTTGTTCTTTTTTTTGTTGTGAATTTTTCCGCCTTGTCATTTTGTCCAGATAAGAGTATATGAAGGAGCAAGTAAAATACTAAAAGGGTGGCAACAACCCCAGGAAAATATGCTTTAGCCAAATCAGAACAGATCCCAAATCGTGAGGGGGGAGAAAGGGGATAAAAAGGGGTTCAGAAAGAAAAAAAAAAAGAAACTATTAAAAAAAGAAAGCCGATAAAGAAAAAATATAAAAAGGAAAAAAAAATATATATATATATTAGAGAAACTATTTAAAAAACCTTAAAAAAGAAAACGGTAAAAGTTAAAAAAATTTAGCAGAAGAGGAAAAAAAATTGAAAAAGAAAAAAAAGTTAAATTAACTGCAAGGCTAAAGAATCATGGGTAGAAAGCCATGAGTTCCGTGCTTTGCTTTCTCCTCCTCTGGAATTCCACCGCTCTCCTTGGTATTGAAACTGCACTCCTGGGTAGGTGAACTTGGTCCTGGCTGGGTTTCTTGTTGATCTTCTGGGGGAGGGGCCTGTTGTAGTGATTCTCAAGTGTCTTTGCCGCAGGTGGAGTTGCACTGCCCTTACCCGGGGCCGGGCTGAGTAATCCGCTCGGGTTTGCTGGGTTTGCTTTCTGGAGCTTTTGTTCCCTGAGCACTTTCTGTAGAGTTCTGGAAGAGTGGAATGAAGCTAACGGCCTCCCGGTCTCCGGCCCGGAGGGGCCGAGAGCCCGGCACCCCACTCCTCAGTGTGCCCTTAGAGAACAGCGCCCAATTACTCCCGTCACCCTGGCCTCCGGCTGCCCTCCGAGCTGACCGAGCCTGCGACCGGTTCAAGGTAACCCCGAGCTGAGAGCTCACCCCTCGGCTCTGTCTCTGTAGCCGGCTTCCCTGTTCTAATACCTGTAAACTCTGCGACACTCAGACACCCCCGAACCTTCTGTGACCCTGCGGGACCTGAGGCTGCGCTGACCCCGCCTGGGCTTCACCCCAGTTAAGCCTCTGGAGCGATGTCCCTCAGCGGAACAGACTTCTAAAAGTCCTGATTTTGTGCTCCGTTGCTCTGACGCTCGCCGGGAGCCGGCCCCTCCCCCCGCGGTCTATCTTCCTGTCGCTTTGGAGTCACTTCTCTGCCAGTCCTACCTTTCAGAAAGTAGTTGATTTTCTGTTTCTAGAATTGCTGTTCTTCTTCTCTTCAATCTCCCGTTGGATTTGTAGGTGTTTGCAATCTTTAGATAAGCTATTTAGCTGATCTCCCGCTACCTGAAGTAGTCTCAGCCTGCTATTTCTCCGCCATCTTGACTCCTCCCCCCCACTGTTTTTTTTTTTATTCTGCCTCCTCAAACCTACTATTTAAAACCTCTAGTAAACTTTAATTCTCATCGCAGTATATTTTAGCTCCAGAATATATGCGGATTTTTTTAAAGGTTTCTATCTTGGGGCACCTGAGTGACTCAGTAGTTAGGCATCTGCCTTCAGCTCAGGTCATGATCCCTGGTTCTGGGCATCGAGCCCCACATCAGGCTTCCTGCTTGGCAGGAAGTGTGGTTGACCTCCTGCTTCTGTTCCCTCTCTCCCTGTGTCTTTCTCTGTGTCAAATAAATAAATAACATCTTTAAAAAAATTTCTATCTCTTTAATGATAGTCTCCATTTTTTATACATTGTCCTCATGGTTTCCTTTTGCTCTTTTTTCATGGTTTCCTTTAGTTCTATGAGTATATTTAAAACAGTTGATTTAAAGTCTTCATCTAATAAGAAACTTGTTTCTGCTTCCTTAGGGGCAGTTTTTGATAATTTCTCCTGTCAGTAGACCATACTATCTTGATTCTTCCCATGCTTTAAATTTTGTACTGAAAACTGCATTTTGAATACAAAAATACAGAACACTTGATACTGGATTCTTCCCCTTCTTAAGAACATATTTTTGTTGCTGTTGTTTGCTGTAGACTAGAGCTGTTTTTGTTGTTGTTTAATTGACTTTTCTGATGTATTTTGAAAAGTCAGAATTTTCTGTCATATGTAGTCTCTGAAGTTTCTTTAGCTTGTGTTCAGCTAGTGTTTTTACAAATAATTCCTTGAATTGTAGGAGCCAAACAAAGTCTCCCATTCTTTTCAGATTAGTTCTGTGCTGGGGATTTAATTCACTACTTAACCTGGTCATTTACAACTCTGCCTTGGCTGTCAAGTCCTTTTTTTTTTTTTGTTTGTTTGTTTTTTTTAAAGATTTTATTTATTTATTTGAGAGAGAGACAGTGAGAGAGAGCATGAGCGAGGAGAAGGTCAGAGGGAGAAGCAGACTCCCCATGGAGCTGGGAGCCCGATGTGGGACTTGATCCCGGGACTCCGGGATCATGACCTGAGCCGAAGGCAGTCGTCCAACCAACTGAGCCACCCAGGTGTCCCTCAAGTCCTGTTTTTATTAAGCCTAGAGTTCAGTCAGGGATGGACACTTAGGGTCTTCTCAGGTCTTTTCTGAACATGCAACCTGCTCTCAGCATGCTTGTGGTTTCCTGAATTTCCCAATATATGTAGGCACTTTGAATTTCTAATTTCTTAAAGAAAAGCTTGCCCCAGCTTCTCAAGCTTGAGTGCTCTGTTTTATGCTTTAACTGTAATCCCCCCCGCCTCAGATAGCTGTGGGTTAATCATTTACCTTATAACATTTTTCATAATATCCACTGATTTTCTGTGCTGGGCATTCTGGGTCTGGTATGAAAAAAATAAGTGCCTTCTGTCAGTCTTTCCAATAGCCCCAGATAAGGCAGAGCAGGCAAACAGAGTTTCTTTGAGATAAGGTCTACTCTGCTTCTTCCAGAACCCAGGGACCAAGGTCACATACTCTAAATGCAGGCTGTTGACTTAAAGATCAACACAGAACTAGGGAGGGGATTGGAGTAATGACAAATACAAATGCCACAAAGCTTTTCTACTATTTCTATTACTTTTTTCTTGATTCATTGTTTACTAGATTGTTGTAAATCTTTGACTATTTTCCAGAGTTCTGACAAAGTTTATTCTGGCTGTTTTGCTTCCTTTTTGGTGTTTCTGTGGAGTAACAGCCTCTTGGAGCTGCCTATTCCTCCATGTTCACTGATACCCTTTGATGACAAACTTTGCTGATACAGTTTACATGTTCTTTGGCCTCTGTCTGTGATTAACATGAGTTCTTTATTCTACTTGAAACCTTCAAGCATAGGATTTGTATCTTTACCATCTACACAATTCCCCATGCTTATCATACCATGCATAATAGTTTGCATTATCGGTACAAACTGGGTTTCCAATAAACGTTGACCAGGAACAAACTTGCCAATTATTCATGCTTACATTAGCAATTAGAGATTTTAACAGAAGTATTTTGTGAAATTTCTTGAGGGGGAGTATAGTATATAGAGTATCATCATTAAATCTGATGAAAAAATGATGATATTGCCAAAAAGAAAAATCCACATCATAGAGACCTATAAAACTATTTATTATACACTTAGCTGTTTGAAATGTAGATAAAAGTAAACAGTGATATACACAATAGGGCTTAGGGTAGGATATTTTAACAGATTATTAAGGACCTAAAAATACTTTTTGGGCATTTCAATTATAACTATCAACATTTACTGGATTAGATATTAAATTATATATGAATATATGTTATTAATATATATAACATTAAATATATTAAATATACTAAATGTTAGATTTAAAATATAATTTTTGAGAATTTTCTAAATGTTTCTTAATCACTTAAAATGGCAATAATAAAACATGCGAATATACATGCGAATATACATGACATATAATAAAATAGTCACATTTTTCAGAAGAAAAAATAGTGAGAATAGCATTATTTCTTACTTTTTACAAATCTGTTTAATGTCTGGATGAATAGAAGGCATCAGATTTCTCATATGTTTTCCTGTGTTAATTCTTTTTGGTTGACATATATGAAGGAATCATGATCTCATAATTATACATAGTTATAAATGGGAGATGTGTTTTAATAGCTTTTCACATAATTATAGTTGTCCTTCCTTGATCCTTCTTGAGAACTTGGCAGGTGATTGATTCTCAAAGGTTAGTTGCTGTGTGGAATCCGAAAATATGTCAATAAATTATCAGTACTTTTCTACATTAAAACCCATTAGTCCACCTTTTACGTTAGAAAGATCTCTTACTTATGCATGATTCTGTAGCATTGTGCCTCGGCCATTTGCAAAATATCAGTTCATTGCATTATGCCAATTTTCCAATTGTTGATGGGGTTTTTTGTACAACATAAAAACAAAGCAGAGCAAAAACATAGTTAATGTCACTGATGACACTACTTAAAAGTCTCACTAGAAAAATTCTGGAGAGTGCTTGCTGGTTCATTCAGTAGCATGTGTGACTCCTGAACTCGAGGTTGTGAGTTCAAGCCCCACATGAGATGCAGAAATTACTTAAAATCTTAAAAGAAAAAAAAAAAATTGGAAAGCAGTCAAATTCAAGGTAGAAGTCACCAGTTTTCCAAAATGTATGAGTTTTGCTTAAGAGCTTAAATTTTATAATTTTATAATTTGTAACAGATAGTCACATGTATGTGTGTTTATATGTTCATGCATATATATGTTTTACATGAGAGGCTCATTTCACTCATTTCGAAGGAAAGTATTTGCCTTGTGTATCCTGTGTTTTCTGAAAGCTTGCATTATGCTACTTTGGTTTTGTGAAAGATCTATATGAGTATAATAAGGCTTCTTTTTTTTTTCTTTTTTCTTTCTTTCTTTCTTTTTTTTTTTTTAAACTGAAAATCCTTTTTGGATTTCTTTTGGTTAGTACTGATGTAGGACATTCATAAAAACAGGTACAATATAATGTGAGCTCTCAGAAGGCAGGGGGTACTTTCACTTTATGCATTTCAGTTTACAAAAGTTTTCAAAGGAATAGACTACTTTCAAATACCAAACGAAACCTATACTTAAATCTGAAGTCATTGTTCATTATTCATTCCTTCTTGTAAATATGGTGTTACATGAAAAAAAAAAAGGTGGTTAATTCAGTTCATAACTAACTGCCAAGGTGTTTTTCCTTGAGACGATGATCGTGTTGGCATACGGTGGAAGGGGTTTTGATTTTGTTGAGTGTACTTCAGATTTTAAACACATTTTACACAGATATTAAAAGATTTAAGTATTGATATTTAATACAATTTTTATATTTTATAATTGTATCAAGGAAATTCTTGAGTGAAATTGTGTTTTTTTAAAATTGAGCGCATATAGACATAATAGTGTTGGCTCACAATAAAGTGCTCTGAATTTCATCCACCATTGTTTTGTACCAAGGGTGAAAATTTCAACCCAGTGTAAAAGGAAGATAATGTTGTAATATTATTGTGAATATAATTTTGAGTGTAGGACCCCTCTTTGGTAGTTTTCACAAACTATATATACTCTATAAACCTGAGCTATAGGGTAATAAAGATAGGAACCAAAAATTTGTTAATGGTAATGTAATTGAAACAAACAGTGTACCCAAGGGAGGAACACGGCTATATAAGAACTCAAAGGCTCAAAGCAGAACCATAGTACTTTAAGGTTAAAAAAAAAAAAATAAGGAAAAAAGCATCATTCCAGAGTGTGCATGTGTCTGCATCATTGAATAATTTTCTCACAATGTGAAAAGCCTTTGTGCAAGTATATTTCTCATATTTAGCTTTTCTACTCAAATCCAGGAGATGTTAATTTGAAAAAGCCCTCAAAAAGAGGTTTGAGAATGATTAGCATTTTGAATAATTGACTAATTTGACTAATTAAAACTATGAGTAAATCCTAAAGCTCTTGATTTATTTATTCAAGAGATGACAAGTTTGAGGTAGAATTTAATAAGTCCTTCAGAACCTGAAAATACATTCTTACTTTGATGAGCACTTAGAGTCTCTGCTGAAAACAAGGGGAAGTTGTCTAACATATAATAGAAGTGAGGGAATCCTACTGCTAGGCCATTGTGTGAGTGTGTGTGTGTGTGTGTGTGTGTGTGTCTGTGCGCGCGTGTGCGTGTGTGTGCATGCGCGTGTGTGCACACACATACCAGTCTTTGTACTGAGAGAGTTTATAGGAGTTTCTGGAATACAGCAGGCGGTGGTGTGATTTTGGTCAGAACTTTTCTCTCTACGAAGAGGAAACTGATGGGTAAACAGACTAAGTGAAATTGTCATGGGCATATGTGCTAGCTAAGGGTTGAACTAGAATTAGCATATGACCTCCTAGCTCTGATGACTGTTATTTCAGCACTGTTGCTTGTTCTTGTGTGAGAATAGAGATGGGAGTATGGTCCATAACCGTGGTTGGGAACCTTCGAGAAGATGAAAAGGTTACAGGAGGCAAACTTTTGGTAATCCACATTTCATTATTTCATGTTCAATGTAAAATTCCTAAAAGTTCTCCCCATGTATGGTGGAAAAGGAGCAGGGTGAGGAAGGGGAAGTAGGAGAAACATGAATAAATATAGAATACTTTATTTACCAGCTGTCCTGTTGGATTCTACTCAGTATAGACCCAGCTTTGGTCATAGTTTGGTAACTTTTTGCATAGCTGATTTTTAATATGCATTTTTATAATTGAAATATGGCTTTTGATATGAATACCATGTGCCAGAAATATACTTAGGAAGGAGCAAATATTAGTGGAAAAAAATCTGATTTAGGGAATAAATTGTATTAGAAGGGTATATATTAATAGAGTTTATAAGAAACTGGGTTAATCTGAATCAAAAGTAGTTGTAGACAGTAGAATTGTTGAGGAATTGACTGGCCTCTTTGTTCAAGAAATTTAGCTATTGCCTCAAGACACGAGAGTGAAAAAAGGCAAAAGAAAGAGATAAAAAAGTAAATTCCCGACATGCCAGAAGGAACAAAGGTGGTTTTCTGGGACTATAAAACAGATGTTATGTGATGCACTAATTCTTTTTGTGCTTCTGCTTGAATGACTGAATTGATGGTCACAACAATACTATGTGACAAGCTGCTTGAAATTTCCTTCACTGAAAAGAATATTTATTTTTTGTGTGATTCATATTTTTGACCTTATAGATTCAACATAGTCAAATGTCCTTCTTCCAAAAAGAGACTTTAGAGTGAATTTTACATTTTACCTTTTTTTTTTAAATTAATTATAAGAAACTCAAATACTGAGTTTCTGGTAGGGTAAATCTGAGATTTACATTCATAGATCTTGAAACATCTGGCTTGAAACAAGAGTGAAAGACAAGGTTGTTCCAGAAGAACAAAAAAACATTTCTTTGTGGTTCTGAAATTGAAAAATTTAAAGCTGCTTCATATTGACTTATACATTTTGATGTTTTAATGATAATAAAAATGACTAACTTTTAGTAAACTGAATATTTTGCCTAATGATTTCCATATATTTGCTAATTTCTTTAAAAAATAAATAGGGGTGTACCTGGATGGCTCATTGAGTTAAATGTCTGACTCTCGATTTCAGCTCCCGTCATGATCTCAGGATCTTAAGAGCGAGCCCTGTGTCCAGTTGCACACTTGGGGTGGAGTCTGTTCCTCTACCCCTCTCCCGACTCATGCTCTCTCTAAATCAAATAATCGATCAATCAATCAAATTTTCATTAAAAAAATATCCACCTCTCATCATCCTTATTCTTAACTAATAAGGTACTGGGTAGCATATTTCTGGTTAGATTGCAGTTAAATATGAGATACCTCTCTGATGTCTCTCTGTGTGTGTGAGTATGTATGTATACATACTATATCTGAAAACCTATAATAATAACTGCTGGTAAAGGCTAAGTATTTTTTAGCCAAATAAGACCCTATGATTATTGTTATAATAATGAAGAGCAGCACAAAAATCTAATAAGATGCATGGTACAACAAAAAATCACAAGAGGAGAAGGTATAGAGGAGTTGGGGGTTGGGTAAAATAGGTAAAGGGGAGTGGGAGAAATAGGCTTCCAGTAGTTGTATGAATAACTCCTAGGAATAAAAAGCACAACATAAGGAATGCAGTCAGTGATATCGTAATGGGGATGTAAAGGGACAGATGGTAGCTACACTTGTGGTGAACATAGCTTGTAATATATAAACTTGCCAATTCACTAAGTTGTACGTCTGAAACTTATGTGACATTGTATGTCAACTGTACTAAAAAAAATTGGAAACGGTAATCATTCGTTAAATGGTTACAAGATATAGAATCTTAGCTAAAATGTTCAGCTTTGGCAACATGAATTCAGTGACAGAACGGACATTAAATAATTCATTCCATGTTCTTTTTTCTGCTCTAATCTGTCTTTTAAGATCATAGACTGTTACTGGTATTTTTGTGCTTTCTTCCAAAAATCCAATCTTGCTTTTAAATGGTCTTTTGAAATAAGTTGATTGCATAATCTTAGAAGAAAAAAGAAAGTTCTTTAGTATTGAACTGAAGAAAAACTAATTTCTGACTTTCAGTTCTTCGTTTCTCTTTATAGAAACTAATTGTGTTACTTTTTATCTAGTTTACTGTTGACATCAGAGGTTCAGAAATATTTCTTAATTTAATTCGTATTTGAAATAATTTCCTGTTAAAACACTAATAAAAAATATCTAATCGGGTAGTTAGAATTTTCCACAAGAAATACAAAACCATTTCCCCTTCTGTTCATGTGATTCTGTCCTCTCTCCTGATGCCCACTATATCACCACCTCCATTTCCCACTGCAGTGTTTAAATCTCTATCTACTTTTACGGGAGGTTGTTACCTATTTAGTGTTAGTACAAGCTACTCTTCTAGCACATTTCTATTTTATTTTATTTCTATTTTAAACATTGGTGAATTTTTAAAATTCACTGAAATGATAATACATTTCCCACACCTTCGTATCTGATAGTCATGGCTAAATCCCAGACCTATTCAAAGTATTTGTTGCTTGAACATTTCTCAACCAGTCAACAGACCTTTAAGTTTTGTTTTATTATCTAACAGCTGCGGCATTAGTTGCCTTCTTATTTTCCATCTTTTTTCCCCATTCTTTTCTTTCACTAGGATGTTGAAATACTATATAGCAGACTAAATGTCAAAGTGTTTGTCATTTGAGATCAGATACACAATCCCAAATTCTAATGTTTCTTAATTTATCACCAAGAAAATGAATAAAGGTTTGCTAATTCCCAGTTAAATAATTGGTTTATAATGTAAATTTGAAGAATTAAAGTACATATTATTGAAACAGAAAAAAGAAAACCCACAAGATGTGTCCTGGTACAACCTGCACCTATTTCTTTTGTTTCTTTATTTTTTAAATTTTTAAAATTTTTATTATTTTATTTTATTTTTTAGAAAGGGAAAGAAGGGCCAAAACCAAGAGTTGGAAGCTTAACCAACTGAGACCCCCAGGCACCTCAAGAGAGATGAATATTAAATAAGTAATATTTTGTTATATTAGGGAATAGATAGTGTTTCAGAATTTCCTCTTAGGAAGATTTGTAAGAAAGGTACTTTACATGAGGAGGTCATCTCTTAAAATCATTTACACTCTGTTACCACTTTCCTTCTGACCTATCTTCTCTGCGTTCAATGTGAATGAATTTGGGATGAATGGATGGTGTCCATGAGTCTTTGTTGTTAAGTGTGGCCTTTGTGGTGAAATACAGAGAAAGTTGTTAAAAATGTATCAAATAATAAGATTTCTCCAGATTAAAAAAAAATTTCCAGATGATTCTAGCGTAAATTCAGTTCCTACGAATTGAGGTTCTAATGTGGTTTATATTTGCTGATGAGGTGTGACAGGGAATGCTTGAATGCTACTGAAGAGGTGAAACAGCTCCCAGCAGTGAGCAGAGGTTTAATTTGGAATTTTCCTGACAGGTTACAGGCCATTTTCTTGAAGAAAACAAAACAAAACAATAAAGCCCTACTTCTTAGTGAGTGCTGTGAGAAAAGAGAAAGACCATGGCAATGGGACTTTCTTGGGCAGGTTGAACCAGAAAGGAATGTTGATAAGATCAGAGGAGGGGATGCTGAGGAGCTGAATTTCGATTTGGAGAAGGGTTCTTGTGGCTAAAAGATAGCAAGAATATTCTTAAAATAACATATATAATGTTGCATATTGTCGTTTTTAAAAAGACCTAATTGATACAGTCTGAAAGAGGATGAGGAGAGAAAACTTAATTTGGGAGATATTGGAGTTTATTCAGTCAGAGAGATGCAGGTTCTATTTCAGTCCTGCCTCTTACTAATCATGTAAACTTTGTCACTTTTAATCTCACTGGGCCTCAGTTTTCCCTGTGGAATGAACATGCCCAATAGGATTGGGAGGGCATTTGGAAAATGGAAGATTAATTGCAAAGGATGAACACCCCAAAAGATTATGATGAGATTTGAAGAGACAGGAGATAGAGAGAAGCCAGCTTGGGAGAGTATTAAATGAGAAGCTTAATTACTCATTATATATAGGCAGAAGAACTCTTATTCCAGGACTGAAAATTTCAAGAGACCTTAGTGCCCAGGAGCTAAGACAAATTTAAAGAAAGGAATGAAGAAAGAAATGAAGGGAAAAAGAAAGAAAAAAGAATGAAGTATATAGTTTGTTCTCTCAGTAATGAATGAAACCAAAGAAATTAATTCTTAAATCATATATATGTCTCTCTCTGATTATTGTTAAAAGGTGTCATTACCACCATTATTATTCAACATTGTTTCTGGCATTCAGCATAATGGAATAATTAACTAAAATGAAATAAATGCTTTTTAATAAATGGTGCTAGAGCATTTGGGCATCTAGTAAAAGAAAATTTAAATGAAATATGAATCGCAAATGATCCTCAAACCATATTCAAAAAGTAACTCAAAGTGCATCAGGGACTTACATACAAAATATAGAACTATCACCCTGTTAGAAAAAAAAAATAGGAGAAAATCTGCAAGATCTCAGAGTAGGTAAAGAGTTTTTGGTCTTGACACCAAAAACATGATTTATAAAAGGAAAAATTGATGAACTAGACCACAACGGTTTTGAAAACTTTTTATCTGGAAAAGTCCTTTTTAAGAGGATGAAAAGACAAGATAGAGACTTGGAAGAAGTATTTGAAATTGAATATCTGGCAAATGATTTGTATCTAGAATAAAGAACTTTCTAATTCAACTGGTAAACGAACAAACAAACAGAAGTAATCCAATTAGATATGGGCAAATGGCATGAATAGACATTTCACTGAGGGAAATATACTGTTTACAAATATTCACATTAAAAGATTTTTATTAGCTATTTGGGAAATGAAAATTATAACCACAGTGTGAAAAAAGGCCCATTTCCAAAGGTTGCATGTTGTATTATCCTTTTTCCATAGTATAACAAATAACAAAATTACAGAGGTGGAAAATAGATCAGTGTTTGCCAATGGCTCAGAGGGAGGCTATGGTAATAAAAGTACAGTTCTGTTCTGGTGACACAGTTATTCTGTATCTTGACGGTTGCTCATCATATATAATAAAATCACATAGAACCAGACAGACCCACACACACATACACGAAAGAGTACATCTAAAATTGAAATCTGAATAGCTTTGTATAAATATCAATTTCTTTTTGTGATATTGATTTGCAAGATGTTGCATATATTTAAGAGAAACTGAATGAAGTATATAAAGGGTTTACTTTCTGTATTATTTTGTATAACTGTGAATCTGTGAAAACCTTATATATCTAGAATATATAATATTGAAAAACCTTATATATCTAGAATATATAATATTGAAGTAAGAATGATAAGTATTCTGTTCATGATAATAGTAAACTATATATAATTAGGACTAAATAGAATAGGAAAAGTAGAGGATCTATATGAAAAACAGAAGATGTGATCTAATAAATGTACAAAAATGAGTGGTATAAGTAGTTATAAGTAGTTCTGAGTGAAAACCTATAATATTACTAAATGGCTAAAGTTTTTCAATTCAGTGTGCATATGTAGTGCAATTTTAATAAGATTCTCCATTTGACAGGTTAAAATATGATTTTAAAGTCCATATAAAGGAAGATATGTCTGAGAATTATTGATATATAATTTGAAATATTACTTGAAAATAATATTATTTGATATGGTATACTTGCCTTATAAGATATTTCTTATATTAACATTTATAGCTGTATCTGCATTATAAAAGATGTAGTAATAAAATATGTGTAAAATCTGTATAATAAAAGATATAGTAGACAGAATATGCTGAATTTACCTAGGAACAACAATAACAAAATCTTTGTAAGAAAAAATACACACAACCCCCACACAAACATATATATATATATATTTTTTTTTTCTTTTTAAAATATTTTTAAGGGGCGCCTGGGTGGCTCAGTGGGTTAAAGCCTCTGCCTTCAGCTTAGGTCATGATCCCAGGGTCCTGGGATCGAGCCCCACATCGGGCTCTCTGCTCAGCAGGGAGCCTGCTTCCTCCTCCTCTCTCTGCCTGCTTCTCTGCCTACTTGTGATCTCTGTCTGTCAAATAAATAAATAAAATCTTTAAAAAAAAATATTTTTAAGATTTTATTTATTTGAGAGAGAGAAAGCTGGGGGAGGAGCAGAGGGAGAAAGAGAGACTAAGAATCTCAAGCAGACTCTGCTAAGCTTGGAGCCCAATGCAAGGCTCAGTCTCGCAACACTGAGGTCATGACCTGAGCTGAAATCGAGAGTCAGGTGCTTAATAGACTGAGCCACCCAGGTGCCCTGGTTTATACAAGTGTGTAATTACTCGTATCTACCATTATAGATCATACAGTGTAGATTTACTGATTTAGAAATCTTCTGTGCCCCACCTGTTTCCTTCCCCACTCTTCCCCACAACCCCTGGCAAACATTCATCTATTTTTAGTGCCTCCATAGTTTCCATTTTTCAGAATATTACATAATTGAAATCATATAGTGTATAGTCTTTTTTTTTTTTAAGATTTTATTTATTTATTTGACAGAGAGATCACAAGTAGGCAGGGGGGCAGGCAGAGAGAGAGGGGGAAGCAGGCTCCCCGCCGAACAGAGAGCCCGATGTGGGGCTCGATCCCAGGACCCTGAGGCAGAGGCTTTAACCCACTGAGCCACCCAGGTGCCCTAGTCTTTTTGAATTGTCTTTTTACCTAGTTGTAGGCATTTGAGTTTCCTCCATATGTTATCATAGTTGATGGCTCATTTTTTATCACTACATAATATTCTGTTATCTGGATATATCACAGTTTGTTTATTGATTGACCTCCTCAGGGACATCTTGGTTCCTTCCAAGTTTTGGCAGTTATGAGTGAAGTTCATACCCAGAGTTTTATGTGGACATAGGTTTTCAGCTCATCTGGGTAAATACCGCAAAGCACAAATGCTGGATTGTGTATTTAGTTTTGTGAGAAACTACTTACTTGTCTTCCAAAGTGGCTTTAACACTTTGTATTCTGTCCAGCAACAGATGAGAGTTCGTCATTTTATTTATGACTGAGGCCTTCTCTGATGCCTTTTGCAAGACATTTCCCTTCATTTTTTTGAATTTCTGCAATACTCTGTTATCCTCATTCTGACATTTAGTATTTTCTCTTTTGTTTTGTAAGTGTGAATCCCTCAGGACAGATCCTAGATATGTCTCCAGGAACTTAATACTTCATTTAAAATTTTTTAAAATTAAAGGTCCAGTATTTGTTGAATGCATAAAGCAAGTTCCAATTTTGATGTGTTGGAATCTCAAATGGAGCATTTTGTTTTAAAAGTCTATATATGATCACTATGTCCTCTCCTGGCCTTGGGATCATACGGTTCTCATGATCACCATTAGTAGTAATTTTTTTTTTTTTCAGTTGTTTCTTAGCAGTTATTTTGTGGGTTAAATATGTGATTGATTCATGTCAGAGGAAATTGCATTTGAAGTTATTGATTCTTTACCCCAGCTTTTCAGCTGGAAGAAACAAAGCTCTCATTGCAATAAGTGCTGAACCTTTAAAAAACAATATCTAATGAGGTTAGTATATATCTTTGACATTTTATTTTCAGCCAGAGTGAAGGTCACTGCTGAAAGGTAACAAAGATGATTTTATACAGTAAATAAAAAATGCTATTGAAAAGAAAATGAAATACTGCTAACTTTCTATAGCCCCTTGTATCAAAAACATGTTTGTTATGCCGGATTTTGGTACTTCAACCATATTATCTTTCTATTTCTTAGACTCTTGAACTAAGAAGGGGAGTTTAAATAGTTTTTTATCAGGGGCTTACATAACGTATACTTTTTATTAATATTCGTGGATTGTATTATTTGAATTTTTGTGTTTAACTTCTAAATCTATTTAGTATTTGGTGGTAATTATTTGGTGGAACTTGGTATTCATTCCGTTATTTGGTGAACTTCCTTCTGAGTTGGGAAGTTTTCCTTATTGTTTTTATCAAGGACCCTCAACTCTCTCATCTTTGGTGTTAACAATGAAAATACAAATTTAGCTTTAGGAGAATATGTCAAAGTCATTTCAGAAAGTAATGAGCTGGATTATGATTAAACCCTAAAAAATGTGTGGGCACAATGCAAAACAGGAGCTCTTAACTTCTTTTATATTATATCACTACCTAACAAGGGATAGATCTATTAAATTTGTGCTAGATGAAGACAGATATAATATTTAAAATAACTTAATATTTTGAAAAACTTCATGAAACGAAACGCTTCAATTGCCAAAGTCTGTATGATGATAACTACTTTATATTGTCCTCTAGTTAACATATCTTTGTAACAAAATAGTCCAATTTTTAGAATTCATTAGTTTTTAAACTAACATGAGAAGTGTCTAATCTAAGCTTTATTTCATTTTAGATGAACTCACAAATTCATCAGAAACTAGATTGTCTTTAGAAGACCTCTTCAGGAGAGACTTTGTGCTTCATGACCCAGAAGCTCGGTGGATCAATGGTATGTGCTCCATTTATTTTGAATTTCATGTCTTTAAAATTAAAGTAAACAAAGTAAATAATGGTATTTTAATCAGTGATTACATATACCAATATACTACTTAATCAGAAATTAATACCTTGGCTCTTGTGAAAGAAAACCAGTTCCTAAGATAGGTCATCAATCAAATTATTCTCCAAGTTTTAGATTGACTGTTGTATCTCTGCTGTTCTTCATGATCACTAGTTCTGTGGCTTTTCAAGCATATGTTAAATCTTAACATTTCTCTGGGTCATTCTTATTGGTGTAGAAGTCTAGATTTGGGGAGACTGTGTATGTAAGTGCTTCAGATTTGGCAGTTGGATTAGTTTTCTTTTCTCCCTTTGTGGCTTTTCTTTTTAAGCTTAAGTGCTCCTCTCCAGGGAGAATCTTTGCAAAGTTGAAATCTTTAGATATGGCATGGAAATATACTGAACTATTTTGTCCTTTTCCAGCAAAAACACTGCCTCAGTTTCCCTTAGGTTATTTTTGATTTTATCATTATCAAAAGTTTTAAAAAAGCATTTAGATTAAAAAAGAAACAACCAAAAATAAAAGCTACCAAATGGCTCCATGGACTTTGGTTTAACTTAATGAAAGGTAATAGAAGTTACTGGATAATCTAATCATAAGAAATGTGTTGGTAGAAAGGAAGTCATGTTTCTATTCCTTGACGATTCCAATTTGCCTTTCCATACGAATCACTGTTGTTAAATAGCTGTTAATCTTTGCCCTTCACTTTATTTAGACATAATAACTTTGCTTGTTTGCAAGGCATAGAGTAGATTATTTATATGACAGATAAAAAGGATCTTTGTCTTTTTATGTAATAAAGATCATCTCACATCCAGTCCATCTTTCTTCTCTAATATTCTAATTAAGTGCATTTATGCCTGCAAATCAAATGATAATTTGTGGAAGCTATAAAAAGAATGTAACTTAGTTTTTGAGGGCAGAGGCCAAATCATACTTGTTTACCTAGCACTGATACAGTTCTTGGAGATCAGCAGGCACTCAAGATTTGAATAAATGAATGAATGTATTTAATTGAAATCCAGTGTTATTTTTAGGTAAACTCAAGTTTCAGTTAAAATTGGTTGGAAGATGAGTGTGTATCATAGGGATGGTATTATAGATACAGAAAACAAGACAGTGTTTTATTTATTTCTTTGCAAAATTTTATTTTGAATTATTCATTAATTTGGGACTTGCCATTCTGTTGCCTTGCACTGTGATTACTTTAGATGTACCCTATGTTTAGTTCAGAAGAGCACTATGACTAAGGAGGGCTAATAAAGAGGTACGTCATTAACATTAGATGGATCTCTCACAAATCCTTCCCCTGCTTTTAATTTTAAAATCATCTTCGTACTTGCTAGCATTTCTATTTTCTATTAAAGGAGGTGGCATAGAAATTGTGGAAAAAATCGGGAGTCATTAGATTTGAGCTGGTCAGGAACATTCTGTTTTATTTAACATAATTTTGGCCAAACTATAGAAATTTGTGTAGTCTTTGACTTTGGAAAGCAATAAGAAATCATGGGCTTCATCACCCTTCTCAGGTGAGCTTGGACTATTCAAAGAGGCATTTACTCCTGTGTATAACTGACACTTTGATATTGAAATGCCAAAAGCCTGTACAAATACTTATGGTGAACTACTTGCTAAATTAAGCCACATTTCAATATCTAGGACACACATTCCACTTTAACCCTTTGCAGGATACCAACATAATGTATTTGTGGTTAATCATTTTCATCACTTTTTTCATCATTTCTTTTCCAATCACTGGTAAACCCGATGTTGAGAAAATATCCTCAGACAAAGCTAGAGTGTTGTTATTAAACTCTGAGCAAAACCTAACACCTAAAATATTTATGAAATGATTTGGCATAAAAAGAATCTTTGAAACAAGGTTAAACATACTTTAAGCTTTCAGACGCATGCTGTCCTTACAAATACTATTGAAGAAACAGACTCACTGTTAGTGGATTATGTGCACTGGCTTGCTTTTCAAGTAGAGCAGTAGATTTGTGTTCATTCATTTCTCTTATCCAACTCAGATCTCCTTTCTGGCAATCATTAGATACGTGGCCTATTTACACATTCCTCACATAGCCAGAAAATACAGTGGGAACTATGTGGATAAAATGTGTGACCTTGGCCTCATTATCACAGATTATATCTAAGGGTGAAATATCTTTTTCTTTATGAGATGTCTCACTAGGTCATCTTTATATAAGTGGCTTGAAAGAGTCAAAGCTGAGCTCATTTGGAAGCTTCATTTAATTCTTGGAGGTCACCTAGGAACACTTAATGCATTACTGGTCAAGGAGAAGGAGGGAGTCGACATGGCCCTGGCAAGTCTAGGATGTAGTGCAGTAATGTCGTTCATTATGCTGTTTCTCAACTAATATATCTGTGAATGTCAATGCAGCCTTGGATGGGTGCTCATGTTCATGGTTAGCTTAACAACTGCCTTCCCCCAAATCTGCTCATATCCTTGAAATCTCCATTTTTATAGCATCATCTTCCTAGTTATGTCACCTTGAAACCTGGAAATCCATCTTCGGTAACATTATTCATCTCCCCACATACATTTGATGATCAATCGATCATCAAAGAAAGACCCAACATTAATTGGGGGCCTTCTGTGTTAAGTTTTGTGTGAGATGCTTTTTATCCATATTTTACAAATAGCATGTAAAGTTAAAATTATTAACCCCAGAAAACTGAGACTTCAGCAAAAATATGTATCCAAAAACACAGCTGATAAGAGATGGACCCTGATTTACCGACTTTGTGACTATGTTCAAGTGTAAAAATTACCCTCTTTCGTTGTTCAGCTCTGAGATGCCATTCCCAGCCTCTAACACATGTGCCAACTACTTTAATAATCTCATTGTTTTAGATTTCATTGCTATTAATCCTTTCATCTTTAGTATTACAGGAATGTCCTTTCCCTGGGTATATCCATATAATGTTAACTTACGTGGTCACTAAAGGAAATATATATAAATGTACTTATTAACATGTTCATGTTATAAAAAGTGAACAAAGAGGTCTTCAAAACAGTGTTTATGGGATGTGACATCACACTATCTGTATTATGTACCAGTGAATATGTCCAGATGGCTGGATTTTGGCCCGTTTTCTTTGTTGTTGTTTTGTTTTTTTTTTTTTGGTCTTCTGCCATTACGTTGTTTTTTTTTTTTTTTTTTTCTAAATTTTCTCTAACAAAGTATATGTTTATGTAATTTTTATAACTAATTAGAAAAAATAGTGCCCTTCCCTTTCTTTAGTCACATGGGTCTCCAACCAATCCCTCCATCAGTCTCCTGTCAAATATAATTTTATAAAGCCCCGCTGAAAACTGCTAATGCACTTTTCAGAACACCATCAGAGGAACCCCTTTGCCAGTTGAATAAATTTCAGTCTTCCCTTTGTAGCAAGCCTCTCAGAATTAAGCTCAGCCTCTTTCCTATTTGTCAGCTTTACATCATATTTTAGGCACATTGAACTTCTTGAAGAAGAAAGCTCAGAAGCTTCTTGAAGAAGAAAGCTCAGAAGCTTTCTTGACCTCTGTGCCTTCGCCCACGCTATTTTCTCCCTCTGGAATCCCTTCCTCAGGAGGAAAGCCCAGATGTTGTCCAGCTTGAAACCTGATGCCCAGGTACAAAGTCAGTGACTATTTGTCCTACCAGCTGTAAGGAACGTTATCTTCCTCTAAACCCTAAGGTTTGACTCCCCATATAGAAATTTATACCTCAATTATAATTTTAATATACCTAATCTCTTCTAAGACAGTACTTCTAAGACTGTTGTGAAAGATCACTATTTTTAAATTTAATTCATTTTTTTTTCCTTTGACCCTTGAACAGCACAGGGTTAGGGGCACCAACCATCCTGCACAGTTGAAAATTCGTATGTATGTAACTTCTGACTCCCCAGAGACTTACCTACTAATAGCTTCCTATTGACTGGAAGCCTTTCTGAGAACATAAACCATTGATTGATATGTATTTTATATATTATACCTGTTATACTGTATTCATATAAAATGATCTAGAATTTAAGAACCACAATAAACAAGCAAAGGGAAAAATTAAGATGGAGAGACAAGACAAGAAACAGACTCTTGGGGCACCTGGGTGGCTCAGTGGGTTAAAGCCTCTGCCTTCGGCTCAGGTCATGATCTCAGGGTCCTGGGATCAAGCCCCACATTGGGTTCTCTGCTCGGCAGGGAGCCTGCTTCCTCCTCTCTCTCTGCGTGCCTCTCTGCCTGCTTGTGATCTTTGTCTTTCAAAAAATAAATAAAATCTTAAAAAAGAAACAGACTCTTAACCTCAGAGAACAAACTGATGGTTATCAGAGGGGAGGGGGTTAGGGAATGGGTTAAACAGGTGATGGGGGATTAAGGACTGTGCTTGTCATGATGAGTTGCAGGGTGATGTATGGAACTGTTAAATTACTATACTTTACACCTGAAAATAATACTACACTGTATGTTACCAATCTGGAATTAAAATAGAAACTTAGATTAAAAAATTAAAAATAAAAAATGGCAAATGGAAAAATAAACAAGAGAAAAGAAAATACTCTTTTTTTTTTTTAAAGATTTATTTATTTGACAGACATCACTTCTCAGCCTTTTGGCTAAGATCAAGTGTATTTATTTGACAGAGATCACAAGTAGGCAGAAAGCAGGCGGGGGGGGGGGGAAGCAAGCTCCCTGCTGAGCAGAGAGCCCAATGCGTGGCTCGATCCCAGGACCCTGAGATCATGACCTGAGCCGAAGGCAGAGGCTTAACCCACTGAGCCACCTATGCACCCCGAGAAAAGAAAATATTCTTAAGAAAATCATAAGGAAGAGAAAAAATACTTACTGTACTGTAATGTACCAAAAATCTGCATATAAATGGACCCACATAATTCAAATCCATGTTCAGTGTCATTTCCATTTTAGCATGAATCAATACTTTTGAAAAGTACAATAAAAGTAAATAAGTGAAAAAAAGGTAACTAGATATTCAAATACAACCTCAAATTTCATCTTACTGCAATCAAGTGTTCTAAAATTATATTTCAAAAATATAAGTACAAACATAATATTGGAATTAAGGAATTTCAAATATTACTTTGGGAGAGTATATATAGGAAATTAATAGAGAGTATTACTATTACACCTCTAACTTTTTGTTATTCCTAAATCAGAATTAAACAAATATTAAGTGCCTCTTCTCATATTTTGAAGAGGCACTGGCATATCACAATTTAAAGTTTTAATGTAATAAATTAGCTTGCTTCCTTCTTTTTAAATAATCTAGGTTAGACGGATGACAACACTGCTCATTGAGGACAACCTTTATCTCGATTATTTCTGTTTTTTGTTTTAATAATATTCATGTAGAGGAGAAATCAGTCTCCAAAATGAGGATCATAATAATGGAAAGCAAAGACTTTAAAGCAATTTTGGTGATCTCTGGATATTCATTTTGAGCTTTTACCCATAACGAATCATGAGATAACTTGGTAACTTCCACTATTTACCACTAGCCAGTTTCAAAATTTATCCTGCATAGTATAGATCATTTAAATCATCTTTTGTTAAATGTAGATCTTGGATTTTAAATACATCTGGGTTATAATAGGCAAACTAATGTTAAATTATAGCATCAGGTAATGAGATTCTATTGTGTACAGCTAGTCTGTTACTGGCTCAACCACTAGTTCAGCTGCTCAGTGAGATTAGTCCACTTATGCATTTGGACT
This sequence comes from Lutra lutra, assembly GCF_902655055.1. Classification (NCBI taxonomy): domain Eukaryota; kingdom Metazoa; phylum Chordata; class Mammalia; order Carnivora; family Mustelidae; genus Lutra; species Lutra lutra. The sequence continues at coordinate 101,285,886 of NC_062280.1, forward strand.
TGCAGTGATGTGAAATTGCTTCCAGATTTTCTAAATGTGTACTCTCAATTAAACTTGTCCCATTGTTGACCAGTGACCAATACTTTGCCAGCTGGCTGTAGTTTGCCAACATCAGCTCAGAGAGACAGAAAGCCCTGGGGAATGGAACCTGCATCATGCTCATGTTTGAGTCACCCCAGGAATTAGCACCCTGCCTAGACTCATCTCCTACTCAGTAAGTGGTTTAGTTAGCATAATGGGATACACCACTATATTTTCCTATATATGGGTGGACCCCTTGATCCACAAACAGTAGGGGATTCATTTCAGTTCCTTTTCTCATGATATGCATAGATTTTTCTCTGTTCTATACAAACCTGTCCTTCCCAGTGTCCATACAGCATGTGAGCTGTTGCACGTTTTTTTTTTTTTTTTTTGAAAAATGGCTAGTTGGGATGAACGATGATGTCTGAGGCTCTGGATTTAATCATGTCTTTATTGGACAGTGTTGGCACCATTCAAGTCCTCTCCCAAGGTGATATCCAAAACCAGATATGTAAACCTGCTACCTTTTATTTATTTTATTTTATTTTATTTTTTAAAGATTTTATTTATTTATTTGACAGACAGATCACAAGTAGGCAGAGAGGCAGGCAGAGAGAAAGGAAGGGAAGCAGGCTCCCCGCTGAGCAGAGAGCCCAATGTGGGGCTCGATCCCAGGACCCGGGGATCATGACCTGAGCCGAAGGCAGCGGCTTTAACCCACTGAGCCACCCAGGCGCCCCAACCTGCTACCTTTTAAATGATGTGTGACGAAGTGACATATTAATATAGGAAAGTCCCTAAAATGAGACAAACCTGGGTCTCTCAACAATTTTTTAAAGCCTACTAATGTTTGTATTTTGTTTTACTTTGTTTTCATTTAAACTGGGGGTAATAGTTCCTATATGTAGAAGCATAGCAAAAATTAAATAAGCAAAATATGTAAAAAGCAAAGATAACAAAGGTAAAGGCAAAATTTAAAAAAAATAAGAAAATATGTAAGTAAAAGGGGAAGGTCTGAAGCCTTCCAGATCTTCAAATGGTCAGAATTCTGATAACCACTTTTAGCGATGCTGTTAATACCTAATATTTCTTTGTAAATGGCCCTCTCATCCTGATGAACAGGATCTGGGATATTGAATAGAAAGTGAAAAACCATTGTTGTATTCTTCATGATAAGTAAAGCAAATTATGGAAATAATATTGATAATATTTATAATAAAAAGAGAACTCATAATTGGGGGAGTCAAACAAATGAATCTTGTTTGTTATTTTTTGTTTGGCACTATTTTATCATGCTAGAATTTTTGTCTATCCATTCACTGTGTTGCAGAAGCTTTTGGATTTTTTTGTACATAGGGAGCTAGTTATAGTGCTGACAGCATTCTCACTCCCAGTCCTCCCTGTCAGAATTTTAACTCTTTTGTCTTACTTTTTATTCTCTTAAAAAAATTATAACCATCAATCAAGGTGATAATAAAAAAATGGTAGAATTGAACTCATGACTATGAGGTTTGGGGGGATAATTTATGTATTTATTATAATATATAAGGACAAAATAACATATAGTACATGTGCAAAAGTAGGTATATGGTTAGGTAATTTATCTTCATCTAGTTTTCCATCTGTTTAATGGAAAATTATACAGCTATTAAAACTGATCTTGTGGGAGAAAAAAAACTGATGACATTAGAACAGCTCAGAATAAGATGTTAAGTGAAAATTGCTGAATATAGAATTACAGTCATATAGAATTATATACCAGTACATTCACATGCATGTACATATGTAGATGCAAAGAATGTGATATCAGAATTAAATATGTTAACATATTAAGTCACTCTCTGATGGAGTGATTATGAGTTACTCTTAATTTTTTCTCCTTTTTTGTCTGTTTTCAAAATATGCAATAAATATGTTGTTACTTCTCTTACATGTAAAGAATTACTAAAATTCTTATTAAAATGTAAGTACTTTCAGCTCACTAAATATTTGTTTTGTCACTATTCACAGTAATTGTTTATTATTTGGAAATGAGGTAGAGGGCTCTTGGGTGGCTCAGCAGGTTAAGCATCAGACTCTTGGTTTTGTCTCAGGTCATGATGGCTGTCATGGGATCAAGTCCTACTTCAGATTCTCCTTCTCCCTCTCCCTCTTGCTCGTGCTCTCTCTGTCAAGTAAATAAATAAAATCTTAAGAAAATACATTAAGAAAGCAAGTTAGAGATGTAACCTAAAATGATGAATGCCCAGGATGTCTGACAGGCACTGGGGGGTGTGGGGCCCTTAAAGATGTGAAGGAGGACACTAGGAGCACCGTCTCATCTATGGTAGACCTGCAACACAGGGATGAAAGACGGACTGTTTCTTTTGCCCCAAGATCAACATGAGAGCGAGAAGTACAGAGAGAAGCATAGGGCTATTACTGAGCCTGGGAAAAGAGGAATGTTCTCAGAGCAGAGCTGGACTGTCTTTTTTGTTTTTAATTTTTTATTTGATTATAGCTGACACGCAATGTTACATTAGTTTCAGGTGTATGACACGGTGATTTGACAAGTCTGTATGTTATGCTCTGCTCACACAAGTGCAGCTGCAATTTGTCACCATACAACACTACTGCGATATCAATGACATATTCGTAATGCTGTGCTTTTCATTCCTATGCCACGCTTCCTATAACTGGAAGCTCACATCTCCCACTCCCTTTCACCTGTTTTCCTCACATGCTCCCTCCCTTCTCACAACCCTCAGTTCTCTGTATTTTCAGGTCTTATTCTGCCTTTTGTTTGTTTGCTTATTCATTTGGGTTTTTTTGTTTTTTTTTAATTCCATGTATGATTTCAGTCAAGCAGAATCCAACTTGCACTATCTTAAGGGATGCTGATTCTTTTATTAGCAGTTTTACTCCCTATTTCCAAGAGACCAGGATAGAATATTCCTTGTATTTTACTGATGTTCTTTTTTCTCTCTGTAATAAAAACATATAAAGGGCTATTAAAATTATGACATCCCTAGTTCCTGATTCATAGCTCAGATAATTGAAGAATTAGGCTAAAATATAATTAATTGTTATCCTTTTAGAGTAATGTATGTCAAAATATATTACTATCAAGAGTAGATCATTTCCTGCCAAAATTAAGGAAGTACTTAGAAAAATATACCATTAAAACATATTTTCTTATCTCTAAGTTACCAAAAATATTTTCTTTATCACTGTATGATTTAAATGTCATAGCGTGCTTTTAACCAAGTTTAAATTACCCTACGTTAAAGTACTTAAAGTCAAAATATTTGCTATAAAAAAAAACATACTATGTCAACCTTATATACTAGGTACAAGTATTCAGATTTTGGTTTGAAATTTAAGTCTAAATATTTTTTAAGGAAATATTTTAAAATTCCATCTTGTCTTAAAATGACATAATTTATACTAAACACCAAGAGAGAGACTGGGATGAGCATTTATCCACAAAATCCAGTGTTAACACTTCAGGGGGGGAAATTTTTGGGGAAGACAATATTTCTGTGTTTTAGAAATACAATGATTACTTTAGAGAATTTAAAAGGAGTTGGAAGGAGAAACCAGACTTTCGATTAAGTACTATGTTTGGATTCATAAAAATGGGGAAAAAGTCTGAGTGGGATGAAACCGTTATGTTTAAAGTTCATCAACAAGCATTACTGAGTCTCATGTATATGCTCTATACAGGTTTTTGTGTTTCAAGTGGGATCTGTGGACATTTGAAAGGTTTGTGGTAAAATAAATAGTAGTTCTCACAGTCATGGGGCATTTCATACAATTGTCGTTAGTCTTGGTTTTGTAGGCCCAGAGACTGAGCTTGTCAACAAAAATGTAGACTAATGGACACTTTTTTTTTTTTTCTTCTCTGTTTGTTTTACTGTGCTATTACCTTGTTTATAGGTACAGTTTGAGTGCAAAATCCATAACCACTACCCCCAAATTTGAAAAGTTGTTATAAAAAATGGTCCAGAAAGAAGAAAAAGAATTAATACAATAAGCCTTATATCACACTACATTTTACGTGCAATTTGCTTTTGAACTATTGGTTATTATTTATTAATGGACACTTTTGATGTTGGCATCTATCTTTACAGTAATTTTTCCATCTGTTCTCTTTTACATTAAGGACCTATTCATGGAGCATAGCCAACAATTCTTATAGATACATGGGCATAAAGATGAACAAATGTGGTTCTTTTGCCCTAGGAAATTATTAAATTATTAAATTGAAGTTCCTTCCCCATTGTGTATAGTGTCTTCTATGATAACTAGGGTTTAAAGAAGTGAAATTAGTCATCAAAGTCTGTGATCAGGCAGAAAGTAGAGATAATGAGCATTATGAGAAATACTCAGTACAAATTATGATGAGGTTTGATTAACTTTTTTCCCCCCAAATTTAAAACACATGTCCAAGTTCCACACCTCTCTTTCAGGTATGATGGACGAAAAACACTAGCACATTTTGGGTTTTGAACATTTTTTTGTTCTCTTTGCATCCACTTTTTTTTCCCCTAAACAGGATATTTATTTATTTATTTGTTTGTTTGTTTGTTTTTCATGTCATTAGTAGATCACTTTTTAAAATTTAATTTTTTCAGTGTTCCAAGATTCATTGTTTATGCACCACACCCAGTGCTCCATGCATTACATACCCTCCTTAAACCGACCACCAGGCTCACCCATCCCCCAACACCCTTCCCTCCAAAACCCTCAGTTTGTTTCCACTTTATTTGATATAGTCTTCACTTAAATGTGTTAACAGTATGCTAATACATACATGTGCCACTGACAAGGCTGCAAGAAATGAAATATAATTAAGTTACCTAGAGGATTTAGAAACTATGTGAAAATTCAGTGATAAATTACTGAATTATTATTTTAAAAAGCATACAAAATGGAAGTAAGAGATTGGTTTAATTTAAGAATAATTGGAATGGTCTTTCTGGAAGAGATGAAGTTCAGTGTCCATGTAGTGGGCAGATGAGCATAAAAGTGAGGGGACATCACTGGGAGAACAAGGCTGTGTTGTGACAGCATCATTGAAATTACCATAATATGTAGAATTAATGAACAGTAGTGCTGTGTGTGTATGTGTGTGTGTGTGCGTGCGCAGTGTCCTTAAAATTAATGGTGAAAACGTTGATCACTTCAAAATTGGCATAGAATCAAATACTTGCACTATCATTTTACTGTATTTGTTATATTTTAATTAACTTTGCTCTTTTATTAGATCATCATTTTGAAACAGAAGAATTTGAAGTTGCTCTGATTATCAGCTATTTTATTTTCCTTAGAATTAAGATTGGAGATGTTGGTAACAGGAACTTCACCTAATAAGTTTATAGTATATCAGAATTTACATTTACTCTTCTACTTTTCTAGGATAGCTCCACATGTAACTCATTTGCATTTCTTTGAAAAACTTTCTTTGGCAGTCAGAGTGGACATTAATTTTTTGTCATAGATGAGTAAATGTAGACAGGTTTTCTTCACTTCTTCGCAATTCAAAAACAGTGATGAGCTCTGGCTGGAACATACTCTTCATGTGCAATGTTGGGTAGGATACATTGGAGTAGAAAAAAATGATCCATGTAAATTTTTTTGCCTTTAAATTAACATTTATTAACATGTATTAATGTTTGTATATTAAAAAAACATATCAAAGCTTAAGGAAAAGTGTATTAAGGGAAAGACATAATAATAAGTGAAGATTTCCTTTGACTCATATCTGACTGAATTTGATTAGAATTTTTAGGTGATTTTGAGAAAATGTAATCATTTCATATCATTGATTGTAACTGACAAAAAAGAAGTTTTGCGGCAAACCTAAGAACTTAGATTTACATGTTAACCTTTGTATTCACCTTGTTTTCCTTGAGCCGCATTTTCTGCCTTTGTGTGTATGTATGTGTGTGAGTGCACACATGTATTTCTTTCTAAGGCTGCTTTTGCTTAATCAGCTTGGTCATGTGGTCAGTTTGGATGGGCCATTGAGATGGTTACATAGAGCACAATCAACTGTTCCATTATTTTGTATTGAGTAAACAAGTATTAACATTAAGATACATTTCAGAAAGTCTTTAGTAAGAAGAATTGCTAGAGATAAAATATTGGTTATCATTAAGTGGCTGATATTCTGTATGGCAAGTCATTTCAAGCATAAGCATTGAGTCAACTGAAATATTTCATTCAAACAGTGGTTTGGTGTCATGTGTATTCATGTGTTATGTTTACATATAACAGTAAATTTAACAGGTCTATATCTATTTCTTTTCTATTCTTGCCTATTGTGTTTTTGATGAAAATTAAATGTTATTTTTATATAATGCTGTATGGGTGCAAAAAGTGAAGTTATAATATCTGCCTTTATCAGTTTATTGTTAATGATAAATAATAATAAATGTTGTGTTTTGGGGAGGAGGCTTCTAATAGTAGCCAGGAGTCATGATTTGCATTTTTAATTTATTACATCTAATTTTATAGTTCCCAAAGTAGAAATATGTTCATTTTATAAATGAAGAAACTGAGGCTTAATGCAAATAGGTGATTTCTTCAGGTTCACACAGCTATTCCACATAGTACTACAAGTCCTAGCTGCAGCAATCAAAAAAAAAAAAAAAATCATCCAAATGGGTAAGGAAGAAGAAAAATTTTCACTGTTTGCAGATTACATGATACTATACATGGAAAACCCTAAAGACTCCACCAAAAATACTACTAGAACTAGTAAATAAATTCAGTAAAGTTGTACAATACAAAATTAATATACAGAAATATGTTGCACTCCTATATAGTAATAATGAAGTAGAAGGAGAAATTTAAAAAAAAAATTAAGTTGCCCCCCAAAAATTAAATTACCTAGGAATAAATTTAACCAAGGAAGTGATAGACCTATAATCCAAAAACTATAAAGCACTGATGAAAGAAATTTTAGATGACACAAACAAATCGAAATTCCATGCTCATGGACTAGAACAATGGATATTGTTAAAATGTCCATACCACCCAGAGCAGTCTATAGATTAAATACACTCCCTATCAAAACACCAACAGTATTTTTCACAGAATAAGTAATACTAAAATTTGTATGGAACTACAAAAGATCCTGTATAGCCAAAATAATCTTGAGAAAGAAGAACTAACTGGAGGTATGACAATCCCAGATTTTAAGATATATTAAAAAGCTGTAGTAAGGGGCGCCTGGGTGGCTCAGTGGGTTAAGCCGCTGCCTTCGGCTCAGGTCATGATCTCAGAGTCCTGGGATCGAGCCCCGCATCGGGCTCTCTGCTCAGAAGGGAGCCTGCTTCCTCCTCTCTCTCTGCCTGCCTCTCTGCCTGCTTGTGATCTCTCTGTCAAATAAATAAATAAAATCTTTAAAAAAAAAAAAAAAAAGCTGTAGTAATTAAAACAGTACAGATCTGGAACAAAAAGAGACACTTAGATTAGAGAACCCAGATAAACCCATACTTATAAAGTCAATCTACAACAAAGGAGACAAGAATATACACGAGGAGAGGACAGTCTCTTCAATAAATGCTGTTGGGAAAACTGGACAGCTTCATGCAAAAGAATGAAACTGGACCACTTTCTTAAACCATACACAAAAATAAGCTCAAAACAGGTTAAAAACGTAAATCTGAGACCTGAAATCATTAAGTTCCTAGAAGAAGACTTAAGCAGTAATTCTTTGACATAGGCTATAGGAACGTTTGTCTAGATATGTCTCATCAGACAAAAGAAACAAAAGCAAAAATAAACTATTGGAACTACACTGAAAACCAAGGTTGTTTGTACAAAAAAGGAAGACCTCAACAAAACAACAAGGCAGCCTACTGAGTGGGGGATGATATTTACAAATTGTATATCCCATAGGTAGAGTTAATGTCCAAAATATATAAAAACTTTACACAACTCAATACCAAAAAATACTATACCAAACAATCAAATAATGTAATCAAGTAATAATTCTATTAAAATGGGCAGAGGAGGGAGCATCTGGGGGCCCCTGGGTGGCTAACTCCATTAAGTGTCTGCCTTAGGCTCAGGTTATGATCCTGGGGTCCTGGGATCAAGCCTCGCAGCCTGCTTCTCCTTCTCCCTCTCTCTGCTTCTCCCCCTGCTGTGCTCATGTGTTTTCTCTCTCTCTCTCTCTCTCAAATAAATAACCTTTATTTATTTTTTCTTTTTATTTTTTTAAATTTCTTTTTAGTGTTCCAGAATTCATTGTTTATGCACCACACTCAGTGCTCCATGCAATACATGCCCTCCATAATATCCACCACAAGGCTCACCCAACCCCCCACTCCCCTCCCCTCCCAAACCCTCTATTTCTCAGAGTCCACAGTCTCTCATAGTTTGTCTCCCCATCCAATTTCCCCCAACTCACTTCTCTCCATCTCCCAATTTCCTCCATGTTATTCCTTATCTTCCACAAGTAAGTGAAGCCATATGATACTTGACTCTCTCTGCTTGACATATTTCACTCAGCATAATCTCTTCCAGTCCCATCCATGTTGATACAGAGCTTGTGTATTCATCTTTTCTGATGGGGGCATAATACTCCATAGTATATATGGATCACATTTTCTTTATCCATTAATCCGTTGAAGGGCATCTTGGTTCTTTCCACAGTATGGCGACTGTGGCCATTGCTGATGTGGACATTGGGGTAGAGATGGCTCTTCTTTTCACTCAATCTGTATCTTTGGGGTAAATACCCAGTAGTGCAATTGCAGGGCCATAGGAAAGCTCTATTTTTAATTTCTTGAGGAATCTCCACACTGTTCTCTGAAGTGGCTGCACCAGTTTGCATTCCCACCAACAGTGTAAGATGGTTCCCCTTTCTCCACATCTTCTCCAACACTTATTGTTTACTGTCTTGTTAATTTTGGCCATTATAACCAGTGTAAGGTGGTATCTCAGTGTGGTTTTGATTTGAATCTCCCTGATGGCTAGTGATGATGAATTTTTTCATGTGTCTGTTAGCCATTTGTATGTCTTCATTGGAGAAGTGCCTATTCATGTCTTCTGCCCATTTTTTGATGTGATTATCTGTTTTGTGTGTGTTGAGTTTGAGGAGTTCTTTATAGATCATGGCCATCAGCCCTTTGTCTGTAGTGTCATTTGCAAATATCTTCTCCCATTCCGTGGGTTGCCTCTTTGTTTTGTTGACTGTTACCTTCGCTGTGCAGAAGCTTTGGATCTTGATGAAGTCCCAAAAGTTCACTTTCACTTTTGTTTCCTTTGCCTTTGGAGACATATCCTGAAAGAATTTGCTATGGCTGATGTCAAAGAGGTTACTGCCTACGTTTCCTCTAGGATTTTGAGAGACTCCTACCTCACGTTGAGGTCTTTTATCCATTTCAAGTTTATCTTTGTGCATGGTGGAAGAGAATGGTCGAGTTTCATTCTTCTACACATAGCTGTCCAATTTTCCCAGCACCATTTATTGAAGAGACTGTTTTTTTTCCACTGTATATTTTTTCCCGCTTTATCGAAGATTATTTGACCATGGAGTTGAGAGTCCATATCTGGGCTCTCTACTCTGTTCCACAGGTCTGTGCGTCTGTTTTTGTGCCAGTACCATGCTGCTTAGTGATCATCATATGCTGGACTTCAGATTCTTCATCTTCAAGATAAGACAGTTCGATTGAATGACACATGAGATCTCTCCACTTTGCTCATTTTGGAATTACCCAAATATGGGTGCTGTTGTACAAAAGACCCTAAAGCAAAGGACAGTATAACTAATGCATATTTCTAAACTGCTTGTCCTCTGGCTTGGGTGGAAGTTTTATTATTATTTAACACTGTTAGGGTTAGTATTTTATAATTCTCCACTATCACTTTCAAAACTTGATTTTACTCTTTTTCAGCTTCTAATGGACTTGGTAAATGGCATGAGTTAAGCTGATAATCAAATTTATGCTGTTTTATGTAAGATGCCAACATTTTTAAAAACATCACTAATGACTTAATGCCCTTAATGCACTACACATCTACTTATGAGTTAAAATATGAGTTTTGCTTTATTTCAAATGAGAATTGAGAGTTTGGGGCAGTACAGAAAGCCTGAGAATGAGATACTCTGCTCATGCCATCTTTTATACAACTTTTATAGTGTAACTTTTTGTATTATACATAAATGTTGAAAGAGTAGACAATGAACCTCTAAGTAATTATCACTAATTTGTGAATGGTCACCATTATCTTATGAATTGCTTCATCTAAGGATAGAGATATGAGTGTGAATAACTATGAGTTGGCAAAATTAAAGAACTAAATCTAACTGAAGCAGAGAGAAGTAGTAGACTTCTGGAGATGTGGTCAAGGGGAAGATTCTATGCTGGTCCTAACTGGCTTTTGCAATTGTGGTAATTCTGAATGACAGAGTTTATCAGTAACAGTGTATGCAAGGAAGCAAACCAGAATTATGAGCTAGAATTTCTGAAATACAGGTGTAGAAATTCAGACCTTGAGAAGAAAGGAATTAGAGGTGTTAACCATAAGCATCTTTGGATATGAAAGGCCATCCTGTGAGTAAGAGGTCAGATTTATTCTGTGGACTTGAGGTAACTAAAGAGAAATCAGCAAGGATAAATGTCTGCTCAACTGTGGTAAATTAAATCTGGTAAGTGCAATTTTCCAACTTTTGATTAGGGTGAGCTAGAAAATAGTGATTTCTCCATCCCAGCTAATACTATAGAAAGGTTGGGTAGTCATGTGATAAGAATACTATACTAGAATTCATATAATTGATACGAGATTATAAGGATGACTTCTTAGAACTTTAGTTCTAAGATGTTGCCATTTTATCTCCAAATCAATGTAAAAGTTTGGTTTAAACCACTATTTTAAGTTTTTGGTTTAGGAAACCAGTTCGTTCTTTGGTCTAGAATAGTTCCTGGGGAATGGTGTCGGCTTTCTTAGAAATTTCTCTGCTTCTCATTTCTGTACAGGAAACCACCAGGATATGACACAAAACTCTTTTCTCTTTGGTTTGACTGGCCATATGGAGTTGCTGAAAAGCGATGTAAAAGCTGATCTCATTTTGCACTTCAGTTGATAACACCTCAGTATAGTCCTTTGTGCTGTCAATACCCGTGCTGGTTTTAATGAGCTTGAGTTTGTTGCTGAGGCTGTGTACCCAAGCCATTAACTTGTCACTGCCATGTGCTTGCACATAGCATCTGAAAGCAGGTAGCTTGCAACTCCCTGGTCTCTGATGATTTTCAATTTGTAAATGAAAAAAGTACAGATATTAATTAGTTGTATGTGTGTATGTTTCCTTCTTTCCCAGGAGTATGAATGTTAACTTGGTTTTCTGCCATTACCTGTTTTGCTAATTGTTTAAATTGTTTTCTGTCACTTACACACACGATAAAATATATTTATTTTAAAATATTGAACTCCTAAGATTTTATTTCTACCAAGAGTCTGTTATACTCAAAACATTAAAGATATTCAGAAAAGTGAGTAATACTTCCTTGGAACAGAAGGGCTCCATAATCTTCCCAGGCTCATGATTAAGTGACTTGGGTGCTATGAACCATCAGATGTGTTGCTCTCTAAGGGCCTTCCCAGCCATCAAGGTGGTGAAGCAGCCTGTTTGTAGGTCAAACAGGTGTATGACAATGGAAGGGTTAGGCCTCCAGAAATCAGAGCTTCACTTCTGCCTCTGGTCAACATGGTAGGTAAATCATTTGACTTCTTGAAGTCACTGTGTTTTGATCCTAATACCTTACTTCTAAGGCCATTGAGAGCATCACAAGAGATATATGTTCTACAAAAAATTGAAACCACTTAATTTCTCTCTCTCTCTCTCTTTTTTTTTTTTTTTTTTGAATGAAAATTGATTTTCACTTCACCAGACTGTATGACCTTGGGCAAGTCCATCAATATTTCTAGTCATTACTTTTTTGTCAAAGCACAACAGCAATAACAACTAGTTATTCATTGGGTGTTGAGTATGTGCCCAGACACTGTGCTAATTGCTTTTAACAATACAATCTTATTCTTCACAACAATGCTGTGATTTTGTGTGTGTGTGTTTCATCTCTAGTTTAGAGCTGAGAAAGCAGAATTCAGTTTAGTAACATTCCTAGGCTCACAGAATGTAGCTGGATGGAGATGCTTTAGGTCATTAAATAAGAAGGAATTAAGGATACCAAGTTTCAGTCATCCAAGAAGAATAAGTTGGGAATCTGATATACAGCAACGTGACTGTTGTTAACACCACAATCCTGTTATACTTGAAATTTGCTAAGAGGATAGACCCAAGTGTTTTCACCACAGAAAAGAACAAGAAAATAAGATAAGAGAAAGAGACAAACGGAAAGAGAAGAAAGAGGAGAAAAGGAAAGAGAAGAAAGGAAAAATTAGGTCACTATGTGGAAAGAAAGAAAAATTTAAAAGAATACTTAAAAATTAGTGCATCTTCAGGAGCACCTATGGAATTTTCATGCTCAGTAGTTGCCTTTTTAAATTAATTAATTTTTATAAGATTTTATTTATGTATTTGTCAGAGAGAGAGAGATCACAAGTAGGCAGAGAGGCAGGCAGAGATAGAGGGGGAAGCAGGCTCCCTGCTGAGCAGAGGGCCCAATGTGGGGCTTGATCCTAGGACCCTGAGATCATGACCTGAGCTGAAGGCAGAGGCTTAACCCAGTGAGCCACCCAGGTGCCCCCAAAAGTTGCTTTTTATCTTATTGAGTCCTTTTTTTCCTACTTGATTTTTTGAGCTTGTCAACACAATGACAATTAGTCCTAGAATGTCAAAACAGAAGAGTTAAGTAGACTCTGAACCCAGTGTGAGCCCAAAGCGGGCTTGAACTCATGACCCTGAGATCAAGACCTGAACTGAGATCAAGAGTCAGATGCTTAAACAACTAAGCCACCCAGGCACCCTAAAACTGCAAGAGTTCTTTCTCAGTAAACCATGAGGCATTGTAAGTAGGAACCATGTTGAGTTTATTTTAATCCTCTAATGCTTTTTAGGTATTCAATATATTTTTTTATATTTTTATTTCTATATATATATATAGAATATATGAATATAAACATATATATACATATTTTTATATTATATGTTTTTTATATTTTTATATATTCATATATATATATGACATATATATATATATATATATATATATATATATATATATATATTTTTTTTTTTTTTAGCTAACCTGAAGCCATATCCATTAACTGCCACCTTTCGTGGTCAACATTCCAAACTCTGTTTTAGAGTTAGAGCAAGTCTAGGATGCCTATGGTTTTTCTTAAGGTCAGAAGACATGGCTACATTTAAAATCAACCTAGTGATTCTTAGTTTTGTTATTAATCAGTATTAATATATTTCTGGCTTTTCTGACCTATAATGAAAGTTTCTGATTATAGATTTATTGATTTCATGTACTCTCTAAAAGGTCAGTTTTAAAGGAAGAGGATATAAACAATGATTGCTAGTCAGTGCAAGAGATTTTGCTGAGAAGTGACACACTGATAATAGAATTATCTGGTTTCTCTCCCAAGAGGGACCTATAATCCTTAAGATGACTCTTTAAGCCTTTTTTATCTATTATTTTTGTCCCTTATTAGTTTCATCTCTTGACCAGCTTACCAAGTTTACCTTCTATATTACTTATTTCTTTTCTTGTTGTTTTAGGCATCAATTCTGTTTAGTACTTCTAATGCTGCTAATGAAATTTTGGTCCCTTGAAGATCTTAACTATATTCCTTCTTATTGATATCATTCTAAGTTTTTTTCTTTTCTTGAATCTGTTTTATTCCTTACAGTTTTATGCTATGATTCTATACAAAGCACATTGCCATATATCCCTTTTAGTTACCATATTTTTAAACTATTTTTATTGATTTGTCATTTATAAACATCTTTTCCTATTTATCTTTGGAGAGAAGACTGTCTATTTAGACTCAGTGTTTATTCCTCTCGATTTTGCTGATTTTCCAAGATCCACAGATATGAAACTGGTGGAGCTGCCTAGTTCGTGGGTCTCTTCTTAGTGTCTAAGCAGATGCCAGCTAGTGAATTCTCGTGGGAACTGATAACTGCGTTTATGTTTATGTTTTTGTTTTTGTTGTTTTTTTTTTCCCCTCATCTCTTTATTTCTTGCCTCCCTGACACTCTAAACAGCATTGATGAAAACAAACACATTACCTTCCCAAGAATAACTTTTTAGGAAGGTTCTTCTTGCTTGAGCTCAGGCCCACAATTCTCTTCTTATAGGGGCATCACTATCTTCCCCAAGGCATCCTATGTGTACCAAGGTGTTTTCTGGAAGTTGATATTTCTAATGGATACTGTAAGAGTGATACTGTAGGGAAGAGAGAGTTGGAAGGTAAAGCACAGCATGTGGGATACTTGACATAACACTGAAGCGGTACCCACGTGGGTGGCCTAATTATCTGGTTAGTACATCACTTGAAATTTAATTTAATTTAATGTTTTGTTTTATCTTATTTTTTTTTTAATTTTTTTTTTTTAACATTTTATTTATTTTTTTGACAGAGAGAAATCACAAGCAGGCAGAGAGGCAAGCAGAGAGAGAGAGAGGAGGAAGCAGGCTCCCTGCAGAGCAGAGAGCCCGACGCGGGGCTCGATCCCAGGACCCTGAGATCATGACCTGAGCCGAAGGCAGAGGCTTAACCCACTGAGCCACCCAGGCGCCCCTGTTTTATCTTATTTTATTTTATTTTACTTTGCTTCATTTTATTTTGTTTTTGAGATGGGAGGTAGGAGTAAAGGGAGTGAGAGAGAGAATCCCAAGCAGACTCCACATGCCCAATGTGGAGCCCAACGTAGGGCTCAGTCTCACAGCCGTGAGTCATGACTTGAGCCGAAATCAAGAGTCTGGTGCTTTAACTGACCTAGCCACCCAGACACCCCCATCACTTGAATTTTAGCTCACAGGAACAAACAGTGGTGACGGAGTGTAGATTCTTCTTGATTTTTTGGGTGTTGTAGTTGTAGCCTATTTTTTTAGGAATAGCCTTGCGATCCAGTTCTTACGGTTTTTAATCTAATTCCAGAGGCATTAAGGGTGATAGAAATTCTTCCAAGTTTCCTGGAGACTTTTCTACTTTTCAGTATGGTATGATGCATACTAAATATACCTATATTTGTTTCCATTCATAATTTGGTAGAGTTTTGGGAAAGCATAGAAAATACTGCTAACCAGGTGCCATTTAATATTAATAAACTTACAGTCTTTTTTACTTTTTAGGCTCTAAATGCCATTTTTTTGTCTTGACTGATCTTAAAAATACTTCAAATTACCAAAATATTTCTTACAATTTAAAGGAAATTAGGCTCAATAAATCACTGAAACTTTAGTGAAGTACACTATTGAAATAGTCTTTTCACCAGAAATAAATTGCATTTATTAATTAATAACAAGGACTAATGAACTTCTACATATTTTATGAGATAGATGTTTGCTGTTTCTTTGTTTTAAAGTTAACATAGTAGTAAAATTCTAATATAATAGCTAACAAAACTAGCTTTAATATTTATGAAAACAGAAGTTGATATTTGATAGGTGTTCAAATAGAAAGAAATAGTGATTATTCTAGGTTTTGGATTGAATTTTAAGATTCCCAAATGAAAACAATTTAGAAATCAAACGTACCTCATCTTACCTCTGACTCCTTATTGTGTCTAAGTTTGGAAAAATTATGTAATCTCAGGGGTATCTGTTAGATGGAGGCGATCAGTGAGTTCACCATACCTTTTCTTACCCTTCACAGTAAATTAAGGTCAGTGATAAAAATTAGAAATTTCTATGAACTCCTTAAAGCATTTATTTTCCATATTTTTGTCATAAGATTTATTCTAACAAAACCATATGCATAGAAGGAGTCAGTCACATACACACACTCAAAGAAAGAGAAGGAGGAGGGAGGGACAGAGTATCTTCTTTGTATAAAGCCTAAACCATGGACAGGAAGTCTGGAAAGTGCCATATTCCTTGTCTTTCATCCTGGCAACCCTTGGGGTCCTTTATGAAGTTGCTGGGGCTTCAAGGAGCACAGGATGGAAATCACAATACATTTTCTGAAATCAAAGGATATTTTTGTGCACTTCTAGTGATATGCAAAGCCTACAAATATTAGGTTAAATATTATTTTGTTTCTATTAATCCACTTTATTACAATGTATCTATTCATCTTTTTCTAACTTAGCATTTCTATTAAGCATTTGAAATAGTGTATTATATTTATCCTTAATTATCTTTTTGCAATATCTTAATTGAGTCACTAATTTGAGTTGCTTTGGGTAAGAAGGATGAGAGGAAGTATTAATTTGTAGAAAATGTGATTATCCCTAGATTAAAGTGTGATAATTATAAACTTTTATAGCCCAGTGAATGAGATATGTTTTAGTGCAATGTTGTTTTACTGAAGGACTGAATATTCTTAAGCACTTGTACAGATGTATGGTTTGTACAATGGTCGATTCTCCTTTTAATTTAAAGTAATCCCAAGTATTTTCTTTGAGCAAAATTTGACGTTATTATAGAATATTTATTATACTGACAAACTGCCTTTATAAGTTAACATATGGTAAGTTTTTATCTCATTATTTCTTTGATTGCTATCTCATCAAATAATATGCTTTTATTTATTTTCTTGCTGATGAAAATGGACTCTTTTCACTAGTATAGTAGTCACTTTAAATAAACTTGGGATCTATGTATATTAACAGAGTTTTTGAGTTTGAGCTTCCATTGAAATGGTTTCCTAAGAGTTGACGGTATACCAGAGAGCATTTTTTCCTAAAATAGCTGGAAATTCATATTTCAGTATATCTATTTCCAATGACAAATGATCAGACAACTATCTAGACAGTGTGACTTATGTTTAGCCTTATTAGACTATAAGTATAATCAAATAAATCAATAACAAGCATTGATGAAAAGAAGTGTTATCAAAAGTATTTAAAACAAAATTAGTTTATAAATTAGTCTATGTGCTAACAATAAAACAGAAAATTGAAGTTTGGATTATTATAAACAAAAAGCATTTGTCTCAATTATGATCAGTTAGTTTTTCTTTGAGTCTTTAAACAACTTCACATGAAAATTGCCTTAATTTTTCTCTGTAGTTTTGATTAAAGTGTATTTGGTGTCTGTCATTTGCCAGCTTGTGTTTTGTGTTGGAAATAGAAAGAGGAATGAGGTATTACATAGCACAAGGATGAGGTAGAGATGTAGGCAATTTTAGGAGAATATTTGGGTATCATGTCATGTTAGAAATCCATTTAAGATAATAGTAGGAAGATTGACCTTCTCTTGTAAGGACTTTATAAAAGAAAAATACAGCTTTTGAATGGGAGAAGATATTTGCAAATCATATACCTGATCAGGGGTTATACTCCAAAATATATAAAGAACCTAAACAACCTAATAAACAAAAAATTACAACCAAAATATAAACAGACTCATAGATGCAGGAAAGAAACTCTGAATTACTAAACTGGAGAGCAGTTGGTGGGTGGACAAAATAGGTAAAAATGATCAAGAAGTACAATCTTCTAGTTATACAGTAAATAAATCATGGAGACATAATGTTTTAGGGCTTATAGTCCTATGGATTATAGTCAACAGTATTATAACAACTTTGTATAGTGGTGATGACAACTGGACTTACTGTTGAGATAATTTTGTAATGTATGTAAATATCAAATCACTATGACACACACCTGAAACTAATGGGATATTGTATGTCAGTTATACTTCAGTTAAAAAGAAGAGAAATCCTGACACATGCTACATCAGCAAACTTTAAATACCTTATACTAGGTGAAATAACCAGTCATAAAGGATGAATTCGGTATGAATTCATAGGACTTATAGAAAGTCCCTACTGAGGCAAACTCATGGAGGCAGAAAGTAGAATGTTGTTAGCCGGGGGCTCAGGAGAGAAAAAGGGATGGGGAGTTACTGTTTAGTGGGGACAGAGTTTTAGATTGCAATGATGAAAAACTTCTAGAGATTGATGGTAGTGATGGTTGCGCAACAATGTGTACACATTTAATGCTACAAAACTGTCTATTTAAAAATGGTTAAAATGATAAATTTTATGGTATGTGTTTTTTAACACAATTTTTAAAAAAAATAAAAGTATATAGCATTGTAGACATTCAATAAATAAATACTTTCTTAAACAGATGAACAAAACAAATAGAACTGTCATAGGGTTTCCAAGAATGAATAGAAGTTGCTAAATGAACAAGTTGGGATTAATAATAATAATAATAATTAATAATAGGTCAGAGATTAAGGAAATAACAGTGTCTTTACATGTAGAGATGGAGCCTGAATACTTTTCAATTCAGTATCTGAGGAATTTCTTGTTTTTTCTTCTGTTGTTTAGTTTATTGACTCATTATTCTACCCAAGCCAAAAATAAAACAATAACAAAACCCACAACTTTACATTTGTCGTAATTCTTATAAATTTATCTGTAATACATGTTGACATATTCAGAGAAAAAACGTGTTAGACAAAATTTTCAGACTTGACAAAAAAAAAAAAAAAAGCAAAAACTTGACTTTCAGATTTGTGTGTCTGGATCTACAGAAGGAGCAGTTACAACAAGAGTTTCTCTGATTCTCTGCTTCACCCAGAACAGTCTCACATTAAACTGGTTTTAATATTGAGGTTTCTCATTTGGAGGAAAATAAAAAAGATTCTTTTAAAAAAAGGTAAATGTACAAGCAAGATACAATTAACTGAAATCGCTATCAAACACTTAGCCTTGTGGTTCTTTGTTTATTTAACCTATTCCAGATGACAGGTTACATGAGAGCTTATTTATAGAATTGGAAACATTCATTCCTTGAAATCTATATTTACCTATTTGAAGGTCATTTGTTTTTTGCTCTCTGATGATTTTAGAAATCAAAAAAAGACACACTAATTGATCACATTAGAATGGAGTTAAGCCCTGAAGAATTAGAAGTTTGTTCTTGAAAACTGTGCTGCATGATGATTTTGAGAAAAAGAGAAGATAATTAAGAACAGGGAGGGGAAAAAAAAAAAGGAATAAACGTGGACCAAAAGCTGCAGTATAGTGTTCAAGAACTGGTGTGCTGGTCCTAATTCCACCCCTTGGGGGAAAAAATGAACATTGACAAATTAAGCTTTAATATCTGGTTTATATGACTTGTAAAATGAGAAGACAGAATAAAACAAAAAGATACCCTTACACAATGATTATGTGTCTCGGAGCCCTTACCTATCACCTACTGCAAACGTTTATGCTCAGAAAATATAAGGTAAACCAAACTTGAGTGTGCAGTAGAATCACCTTGTTAAACCTTGTTAAACCAGCAATTGCTGGGCTTCATCCTCAGTGTCTGATTCATTGGGTCTAGGTTAGGCCTAAAAATGTGCCTCTTTGATGAATGCCCCATGATGTAGCTGGTCCCAGGAATGCATTTAGAAAACCTCTAAAAACAGCAGATTGTATGAGTTTGAATTTCTGAAATTGTGTGTTCTTCAAATAAGGAAACACAATAATGGCCATGCTTCTGCCTGAAAACTTGTGGAAGCCATTGTTATTGAGCAAATTAAACTAATTGTGTTTCAGAAATTAGAAGTTTAAAAGGTTTGACCGAGTGAGTATGACAGTATCCACTACTTCTATTTTGACAGAATTGTTTCATTTACACAGCCCCTTTCTATTAATATTTTCCACAAAATTGAGCTGTATTTGGTCAGTTGATGAGTTTATCACATTTTAAACTTTTGCTTTGATAGCTTGCCTGTCATGTATATTTCAAGATCTTTTTTTAGATTCTCTGGATGAACTCTCAAGTTGAACCCCCCCCTTTTTTAAAGATTTTATTTATTTATTTGACAGAGAGAGATCACAAGTAGGCAGAGAGGCAGGCAGAGAGAGAGGGGAAGTAGGCTCCCCATTGAGCAGAGAGCATGATGTGGGGCTTGATCCCATGACCCTGAGATCATGACCCCAGCCGAAGGCAGAGGCTTTAACCCACTGAGCCACCCAAGTGCCCCTCAAGTTGAACTCTTGATGCCCCTCAGATACTTTTCCTGTAATTCGAGTATCTTGCTGCCAGATGGCAGAAGTGATATCTTACATAAACCTGCCTCATGAAAATGCTTGTAAACATCTTTAAAAAAAAAAAAAAAAAACAGCAAACCCAGGCTTTTCATTTAAATACACAAACCCGAAACTTTTTATGAAACACCATTTAAAGATGATTGATTTTCAAACAAGCTGATCTGAATGCACTCAGAGTTATATAATGCCTTTCTTCCTGAGTGTTATTTTTAGTGTAATTATTTGGGTACAGAACCAAGCTTACTAAGAATGTTGTGATCCTCACTGCAGAAGAAATATACTAAAGGGAGAATAATACAGATACTCAAAGATTTTAAGAAAAACATTTGAAAATTGTATAGATTTTTATTTAGCTATAGCTATATCACTTTCCACAGCAGAAAGTTATAGAGAAACCCATTTCATCCTTATATAAGGGAAAATAAAAAACCTAAACAAAGTAGTAGAACATTAAATAATGTGCTGATCCTTTCCATAAATGTCTTCAAGTTGTGACAGAATGGATGCTTATGAAAAATATCATACAAGATGTTCTTGAATAGGATGAGTATTAGTTTGAATGCTGTTCTGATTTCTTTGTGGCTCTAACAATGACCCTATTATAATTTAAGCTAATTTTTCCCCAAATGCTTATTTTCTATGTAATTAACTAGCTTTTAAAGTCTTTTTAATATTCATGTAGTTAAGAGCATAAGATTCCTTGGGGTCTTGCATTCTAAAGATATTTTTTTCATTAATAGATGCAATTTTGCTTTTCATATGGTTAGGCCATGGAACTATATTGGACAAACGCTATTCTCAATTCTCAATGCTGTTCCCATTATGGAAGGGAAAACAACTGAAAATAAGAAAGGCCTTAGAAAGAAAGAAGAAAAAGAGTGCATGTAAGATCTTTTGGTTTTAAAAACTTGAACAACCAATTTCTGGTGATGGTTTCTGAAAATTGCAGTTCTTTTTTGGCTATTGCTTTAGCTTCTAGGTATCACTTAAGACAGTGAATGAAAAGGTAATCATTACCCTTCAGAGGTAAAAGAAAATCTCTGCAGGTTTTATAGAACCTACTTGATTTTAATAAGTATTACAAAGGTTTTGTAATTTTGCAGTGTCCCACGTTCAGGGTGAAGCCAAGTTGATTCCGCTCTGAGCTCAGCAGGATGAAACTTTTAGCAAGTATGAAACACTCTTAATTGGCCCACATTTTTTCAGTGGTAGAGCACACAGCCAGAGGCCATGCCTTGTGATAACTGGCTATTGACTCAGCAACTGAATGGGAGAAAAAGGTTTTTAATGACTCCTGATCAGAGACCAGATCCGTTGACCGGCTCCTGGAGTTCATAATCTGGCATATGGAGTAAATATAAAGCCATCATTGAAGTCAGAGTAATTTAAGTACCCTACCAGTGTCCGTACAATGCTGCTGTACAACGGCGGCATTGGTGTCAGATTTGTGTTGAATCCTAGCCCAGACCTTTACTGTGACCTCATGCCAATTATTTAATTTATGCTAAGCACTAGAAATATGTGTGATCAAAGCCATAGTATCTGCCTGCTCTCAAGGAATTTATGACCAACGAGGTTGTTGATGTGGTCAAGTTACTGATTTTGCAATATATATACTACAGAGCATGGATGAATGTAATAGAGTTTGGTGGTGCTCTGGTAATGGTCATACAGCCAGCTCTAGGAGGGCCGCCTTTTTGGGGAGATCAGGAAAGCTTCCCTGGAGGAAGGAACAGCTTATCAAAAACCAGTAGGAACAATAGAAGTAACAACTCTTCAGTAAATATTGAGTGCTTTTCTATCTGTGTCAAACATTCAGGTAATAACAGTATAAGTGAAGCAGTTCAGTAGGACAGTCCAGTGAGATAGGCAATCTTATTCCATTTCCTCTAGATGAGAACATAGACATTTAGGGAGGCTATATAAAATTATTGCAATGTTGCAGCTGAGCTGGGAGTCAAAACGAAGTTAGTGCTATTAGTCTCTGTGCAATACTATGCGGAGTATTAAACAAATGGATCTTAGGTCTTTTCTGTAAAGGTGATATTGAAGCTATGGAAATGGGTTAGATGCTCACGGATAATAGAATGAGGGGAATAGAGATCTGAGCATCACACCCAGGGAACTGCTTCCCATAGGTTGTAAGAATAGGAAAAAACAAACAAAAAACAGAAAAATAAGTAAGTGAAGTAGGGATGGGAAGAATGTTTCAAAATAGGAGATAATATAAAATCATTATGGATTTGTACTTTGCAATCCACTAATAGTCACTGATGGAGGAAGCACATTAGACTGTGAAGTGTGAAGCCTGGAACGAGGAATTAGTGGGTGAGGGGTGAGAGAGGTAAATAAGTGCAGAACCGGCTCTTGCTTAAAACAGATTGGCGGTGCTCTGGGTGGAGGCAGGAGCATGTAAAACAAATACTTTTTTGTCTCCTTCTGTGTGTGGAGACTAGAGACTTTAGTAGGGAATAACTGTTGTAACTGTTACACATTTTGTCCTAAATTTTGTGAGATTGGTTGGGAATGGGGTATTCTCTGCTAGAGTATGAATTCCAAATTGAGAAAAAAAAACAACCCAGTGTGAATTTTATGTCTGAACACCTATAATTATTTTGAATCTTGTCCTTAGTTTTAGGAAGAGGTGTGATTTAATGGTATTTCCTTCAAGGATTAGAAAGACTGGCATTTAGAATATTATCAATGAGAGAAAGTCTGTCACTTCTCTCTCTCGCTCTCTCTCTTTCTCTCTCTTTTTAGTTAGCTCTTCCAGCCTGGCGTTCAGAACTGGAACTACTCCTGATTACACTAGGGAACTCTCATTGGTTCTAATGATCTCTTTCCAGTGCCAAGTTTGTGTTCAATTCATATTATTAGGTCTCCTCTCCCATCTAAATTGTTTTTAGTGGAGAACAGATACGCAGTGATAGTATAGGTGATTTGCTGTCAAGTAGAGAATAGGCTGGAATAGTTTTTAATCTCCCATTCACCTTCTAAATTCTCACCCATTCAATTATAATTTTAAAATTGGCTGTAGGAAGTAAGGGAAGAAATAAAGAGAATGAAGACATAAAATATTGGGAAATCAATAATCTTAAGCTTTCATTTTAGGAAACTAGGGAAAAAAGGACAAATTAAATACAAAAAGAAGAAAAAGAGAAATACTATGAATTAGAGCAAAAAAAAAAAAAAAACAATGAAATTAAACCAGAAAATTAATAGAGAAAAATCACCAAAACCAAAAGCTAGTTCTTCGGGAAGATCTCAGCAAAATTGATATGCCTCTAGCCAGGCTAACTAAGAAAAAAGAGAGAGGACAAATATTGCTAACAACATAAATGAAAGATGGGAATCACTGGATGTCCCACGAACATAGAAAGGATAACTTAATGTTTACAAAATTGGTAACCAGTTCCTCGTTCAATTCCAGTTGATTTCAATCAGTTGAAAGACATAAGCTACGGGGCGCCTGCGTGGCTCAGTGGGTTAAGCCGCTGTCTTCGGCTCAGGTCATGATCCCAGGTCCTGGGTTCAAGCCCTGCGTCGGGCTTTCTGCTCAGCAGGGAGCCTGCTTCCTCCTCTCTCTCTGCCTGCCTCTCTGCCTACTTGTGATTTCTCTCTGTCAAATAAATAAATAAAAATCTTTAAAAAAAAAAAAAAAAAGAAAGACATAAGCTACAAAAACTTCCAGAAGAAGAAATAGACAATATGTCTATTCATCAGAAATTGAATTAGTATTAATAACCTTCCAAAACAGAAAGCATCAGGCCTCACCTCCAGATGGTGAGTTCTATCAAATTTAAGAAATTTTACTAATCTCTACAATTACTTTCAGAGGACAGAAGCAGAGGGAATACTTTTTAACTCATTCTATGATGCTAACTAATACTAAATCCAGACAAAGATATTATAAGAAAACAAAGCTGTATTCCAATATCTCTCATGAACTTTGGTGCTGAAATCCTCAACAAAATATTAGAAGGTCAAATCCAACAGCATATAAAAAGAATTATACATCATGATCAAGTCAGGTTTATCCCAGGAATGCAAGGCTGGTTGAATGTTCAAAAATCAGTTAATACCATCCATCACATTAAGAGGCTGAAAAAGAAAAAAAAAGTACATAAGCATATCAATTAGTTGGAAAATCACTTGACAAAATCCAACACCCATTGATGATAAAACTATCAGTCAACTAAGAATAGAGGAGAATTTCCTCAACTTGATGAAGAGTATATACAAAAACCCTTTATACTTAATTATACTTAATAGTAAGAAGTTAGAAGCTTTTCCACTAGAATAAGGCAAGGATGTTTCCTCTCACCATTTCTTTATGACATCATACTCATCATACTGCAAGTCCTAGCTAATGCAATAAGACCAAAAAAAAAAAAAAAAGAAAGCAAACTATATAGATTAGGAAGAACTGTCTTTGCTCACAAGTGATATGATCATTTATAATCTGAAAGAATCACTGAAACAACTCCTGAAATAATCAGAAATTATGGCCAGAATGAACAATCTGAATCTTTAAATTAGAGAATCACACTGAATATTGAGTCAGATAAATAACAACCCAGTTAATGAACCTGGAAATCCAGTTTCGCTTAATCTAGTCCATACTGGGGTTTCTGCCATTGCAACTTTGCTGATAATCTAAGAATTGTCTTAATTTGTAGTCGCTAGTTTTATGCTTATTTTGCCATAGTATTATCAATTTATGTCTAATAAAAGCACATTTAATAATTTTTATTTACAATTTGTGTTTTTTATAGAATAATGATTTTGAACATACTATGGTAAATTACTCATTTTTTTTTAATTTACTGCATTTGCTTATTGGTTATGATAGTTTCCCTGCTATGTAGGGCTGCCTCACTCAAATATTGCCTTGCCTATTTGCCTAATATTAATCAAAAAGAATAAATAGAGCATAAGAAACATGAGAAAATATAGGATATTTACCTAAAAATGAAATATAAATAGAATCTGGCATCTTTTTACCTGTATACATTTATATTATATATGATACGCACTTTGGTTAACAACATTGCCAATGACCAACAAATGAGCTGAAATGATATTCTAAGACTAATTTGCCACATGGAGGAATTAAGGTTGTCCAAACGGGCAAGACTGAATATTAAGATTTATTAAATTTATTTTTTAAATATATGTAATACAATGGAAGAATTAGTAATTAGGCAATTTATATGCTTACATTGATTACTCAAAATCTTCTAGGGAGTTAATTGTATTGGCAACTTTTAAAAGAAGGCCAGAATAATTGAAATACTATTAATTAAAAGGATCAGGCAAACAAGATAAGCAGGCATCTTTCTTTCCTCTGCCCCAAGTAAAAGTAGAAAATTCCATGTTGCAGGATAGATTCATTTTTAAGTATGTTTTTACCTATCAGTATGTATTTTTTAGAGATTTATTTATTTGAGAGGGCAAGGGGGCAAGGGCAGAGAGAGAAAATCCCGAGGACTCCACATTGAGTGCAGATCCTGACCTGGGGCTCTATCCCATGACCCCAAGCCTGAGATCACCACCGAAGCTGAAACCGGAAGTCAGATACTTAACCAACTGTGCCACCCAGGAGCCCCAGCCTATCAATATTTATTGATTATAGGTTCAGTTCTCAAAAAAAAAAAAAAAAAGTGAGAATACTAAAATGTGACAGGCATAAGACGTCCCCTCAAAAAAGTTCCAAATACAGCTATAGATCTTATAAATATCTACATTTTTATTTTCTTTTTACTGAGAATAATTTCAAACATACCAAGAAGTAGAGAGAAGAGTATAATGAAATTTCATCATGTCCTGGGTCTCTGTGTTCTTATATATACCCCACACCTTTACCTGTCCACCTCTGTGCTCAGGGAGGCAGACCCATTCAGCTGTGATTTTTTTTAGCCTCCTCCCCCTGTTCCACTTGGATCTAGCAGTGGAAGGCTCTAGTGAGAGGTAGGAAGGATGGGACAAGAGGACCCTCAGGAGGTTTCTACCCCCACCCTAATATTTCTTGGCTTCAAACATCATGAAACCTGTGACCTTATTTGCTTCATCAACCATTTTTGCTTATTTAAGTAATTATATAACAGACATCATGCTATTTAACCTACAAATCCCTCAGTATGCATCTGGAAAAAAATACATTGTCCTCCTAACTAAACCATCATTATCACATCTAACCAGTTTAGCAATAATACCATAATACCATTTAAAAATCTTTTTAAAACATTGCTGATTGTTCCAACATGTTCTTTATGATGGATTTGTTTGAACTGGGCTCCAGTGAAGACCCTCACATTGTAGCATATCTCATGCAATATTTGGAGCATATTTATATTAAAATGAGATTTTTTTTTGGTTTATCTAAATTCCAACTTTAACTGGATCTTTTGTGTTTTTATTTGGTATATCTTGCTATCATATTCACTGTCCACTTGGGTTTTATGTTTTTATCTGTCACAGATATTGCCAACCCCTGGTTTAGTTGCCAGTAGTAAATATGAGGAGACGGTCAAGGTTTTCTAGTGCATGCCTTATATAATTAGGGATGGTGATCAGGCAATAAACAATTAAATGGACAGGATCTTGATAAGTGCCATGAAGAGAGAAAAATAAAAACTGTTCAGATGGGGTGGGGAATGGAGACTAGTTACTTAGGGAAAACTTGTCTGAGGCAGTGACAATGACCAGGCAGTGAGACCTGGGAAACACCCACACGTGACAAATAGTGAGGAAATGTGTTAGGAAGAAGGGATTGAAGGTGTACACTTGCTGAGGTGGGAACAAATGTAAATTGTTTTTTCTAAAGACTGAAGTAAGGTATTAATTTCTGGGCATCTTGAGTACAACAGGCGGGTATTCTGAAATAGAGTCATGGATGTAGGTCCACACTGTTCAGAGACTTTTTTGTTGTAGGCTGACCTTTGGATTTTACTCTGAGTATGACAGGAAGCTTTCCAGTAGGAGGATGACTTGAACTGATGGTTTCTGGAAGAAGATCATTCAGGTGGCAAGAGATTGTCGGTGGGCAAGGGTAGGTCGGGTTTTGGACTGGTTTGCAGGTGACCGTGGTAAATCAGTGGGGGATGGAAGTGGTTCTGACCAGGGTGATGGCAGTGGAGGTAGAGAGAGGTGGATGCATTCCAGAAACTGCTTGGTCATATACTTTGCAGCCCTCCAGGATGATCAGCCAGCTCTGCTTCTTTCTTCGTATTTCCACTGGGATCATGAGTAAACTACCATTGCACCATCACAAACACTGTGTTGGAATTTCTGATTTTGTCATTTTTCTTTCCTCCAAACTAGACAGAAAAAAAATGGGTTTTGCACATCATTATGCTCATATTCAATGCTCAGTACATGTTGTGGAGAGGGATTATGTATTTATGTATTTATTATTTTTTAAAAGGTTTTATTTATTTATTTGACAGATAGAGATCACAAGTAGGCAGAGAGGCAGACAGAGAGAGAGAGAGGGAAGCAGGCTCCCTGCTGAGCAGAGAGCCTGATGTGGGGCTTGATCCTGAGCTCATGACCAGACCCAAAGGCAGTGACATTGCTTAACCCACTGAGCCACCTAGGCACCCTGAGAGGAATTATTTAATGGCATTTGCTTTACATTCCATAAATGTACATTCTCAAAAAACATGACTCCTGCAGTTTTGTCAACTAAAAACTCAAAACATACATATAATATGTAATATGGCTCTTATATATGATAAATATTCTTCTAAGTACAATATATAATATGTAATATGTGAAATGTTACATATAAGTATGATGCATGAGGAAATTTGCATGCTACAAGTTATAAATTTTTTTCATATATAAATACGTGCAATATAATATGCATTGTATGGTATTCACTTATGGTGCTATAGAAACTTTAAAGCCTATTTCTTTTTTTAACCTTGAAAATTAAGCTTAGAAGAATATGTTTTTAATCTCCTTGTGGTCAAGGGAAAGGGAATCAAACACATATATTTTCAACTTCTGAAGCAAATCAGATATAACTCCTCAATTTTCCTTTACCAAATCATAAAACATATCTAAACTCATCTTTTCTCCTTTGTTCCTTTTGCGATCAAAACTACTTCCAGAGGGGCGCCTGGGTTGCTCAGTAGGTTAAACATCCAACTCTTAATTTCAGCTCAGAATATGATCTCAGGGTCATGAGATCAAGCCCCCAGTGTGGCTCTGAGCCCAGCACAGAGTCTGCTTAAGATTCTCTCTCTCCCTCTTCCTCTGCCTCTCCCCACCACTTGTGTGCACCCTCTAAATAAACAAACACACAAATAAAATCTTAAAAAAAAAAAAACACCTATTCCCAGTTATCTTGGTGATGAATATAAATAATCCTGTCAACTGAATGAAATCAGTTTTCAAAATGTTATCACAGCAAATAAAATGCATCCAACTGCAGTATTCACTCTTTCTGCATTTAGGTACTCTTAAAATAATCACACACACACACACACACACACACACACACACACATGCATGCACTCTTTCTATAACATTCAACTACATGGAGTTTACCATTGCTCAGTTATGACAAGCCACATAACTTCTTGGCTCTTTTGAAAATTAGGATTAATCATTTATATAACGATTTTCATTTTTGCTTACTCTCTAATACTTTGGCAGGCATTATTATTATTTTGCAGATTTTCTACCCACTTTGTCTCACGTGTGCTTGACACTTGGAATTCGACGAATTTGTCATGAATAAGTAACTGATCTAAACTAAAGAATAAGCTTACTGAACCTAATGTTGCAAAGTCAAGTGTGGTTATCTCCAGAACAGTGTTTCTGGGTGGGAGCATGCGAAGAGTCCTGGTTGGAAAAGCACCCAGGAATTGTTACCCCCCATTGTTAACAAAGCAGCATTCAAGGTCTAGGGGCAGCTCAGCTTCATGTGCGGGTCTAGGGCAGCTCAGCTTCATGTGTGAGGACGAGGACTAGGGAAATTCTTGAGAACACCAGTCGCAACAAAGCGATATTCAGTATGTAACTATTTCTCTTAGGGTCTCTGAGTGAATACTGGTTTGGTTAACATGTTTCATTTCATAAAACATGACACTCACAGACTTACTGAGTGAGGCTTCTCTATAATTGATCAGTATTTCATTATTTAGTGTCAGGCATTTGTTATAAAACAGCGTCTAATCTAACCCGAAACTAAGCTCTGATCACATCAAAGCTAACGTACAGTCACCAGGGGGGCGATAAGGAGGATGTTGGAATTATTACGACTTTTTTTTCTGTGGATGGATAAAGGACTACTACATCCAGCAAGATTCTTTACTAAACTCGGTTCTTTTTTTTTTTTTAAGATTATTTATTTATTTATTTGACAGAGAGAAATCACAAGTTGGCAGATAGGCAGGCAGAGAGAGAGAGAGGAGGAAGCAGCCTCCCTGCTGAACAGAGAGACTGATGCGGGGCTCGATCCCAGGACCCTGATATCATGACCTGAGCCGAAGACAGAGGCTTAACCCACTGAGCCACCCAGGCGCCCCTAAACTCAGTTCTTATTTTGTTATATGATTTTTACTTCTTTAGTTCATACTGAAGAGACCGCAAACTTAGAGATACGAAGGACCATTTGCTGTAAGCTGAATGAACAAAAAAGCAGCACTTGAGTTGAAATGGTTTGTGTTTATGTCCCTGTAGAAGCTTGTTGACTACACACAAACAGCCATGCTGAAGCATAATCATCCAGGGAAACAAAGCTTGGCTGAGATAATTCCCACAAGGGCTATTTTTAGTCAGTAATAATTATATGTTAGCCAACTGGTGTTTTCTGCTAAAGGGGAGATGACATTTCTGTTGATGATAAGTTTTATGTTGTACAGCTGCATCTTCATGGAATGACAGGCTCTCTCTAAGCTCCTTTGCAACCGGAATTAACAGTCCCATGATCTTGCTCTTTTTTGTCATTTTCCTGTCTTTATGCCCTGCTTGATGTAAATAGGGGTACTGGCTGTTGCTTAAATTATCTTTTTTTTTCCCTATCTTTCATTCAGCATACCAGTTTTCTTTAACATTTAAGTTTGATGTTGAGAAAGAAATGAATTATCTCAAAAAAAAAAAAGCTTCTTGATGGTTGTATTTAATTAGTGACATAAACAACTTTTCTTTTGAAGATGTTATAGGATAGCTCACATGCTAAAGTTTTACCCTATGTATAAGGTGTATAGAAACACATTAAGCCAAACACCAAAACTCTCTAGACCTCAGTAAAAATTGATATCTAACTGCCTTTTAGGAAAGAAGAATCTTTTAGCAAAGAAGGTTGAATTAGGAGAGATTAAATAATATGTTTCAAGTGCAGATCTCTGCCCCAGGATTATTGATGACATCCCAGAGTTGTTTTCTATCTTCATAATCAATATCAGCTTATACTAGTGATCTTTTCCCTTACAAATAACCTGCACAGAAAAATATTGCATTATCTTCCTGACTGTCACTGTTGGAGATCCTCATACAGTTTTTTTTTCCCCCCTCATACTGGTTTTATGAGGTTTCTTAAACAAAAGCTTGTGGTATTGGAAGGAAAAGAAGAGTAGGGGGAAAGGAAAGTTGCTCAGGAGAGCTGATGTCTGTGAATTTTCCACAGCACATGAAGATATGAGATTATTTTAGAACTCAGAGTGGAAATTAGCATTTATCTAATATGTGACTTCTCAATGCTGTTATTTTTTATTAGCATGCAATATTCAGAAAATATTTACTAATCCAGAGTCTTCCAAAGCATGACTATACAGCAATGGGATAATGAGTGATTAACACCATGGACCTCTCCATGCTTCTAAGTTTCCTACTGAATCCCATTGATATGAAGACCTGGCTATGGAGCACAGATGATGTGCCCAGCATAGCAGCTTCCACTATCATGTTCTGAGATCATTCTGGCTCCTGAAAGCCAACATAGGGTGTATTCAAAGTGCTGTAAGGACATTCAAGACAGGGGCGCCTGGGTGGCTCAGTCATTAAGTGTTTGCCTTCGGCTGAGGTCATGCTCTCAGGATCCTGGGATCAGGCTCCGCATCGGGCTCCCTGCTCACTGGGAAGCCTGTTTCTCGCTCTCCCACTCTCCCTGCTTGTATTCCCTCTCTCACTGTCTCTCCCTGTTAAATAAAAAAAAAAAAAAAAAAAAATCTTAAAAAAATTTTTCAGGATAAATGCCGGCATCTAGAAGAGATTTTGAAGTGGTGTATGAGGTAGCAAATAGGTTTGAAGTCAGACAGGTCTACAGCTGAGATTTGGATCCTCATCCTAATAACTTCATGAGCTTCATCAGCTAGCCTCTCTAAACTACAGTTTCCAAATCTGCGTATCTCGGATAGCAATATCCAGATCTTAAAGATGCAATGAAATGTGTGTAATAAATAATTAATTATTATTATAGAAATAATAACCCTTTATCATAATTTTTAATCTATAAATAACTGGTGCAATGTTCTTTTTATTAAACTGAGACTAAAAAGAAAATATTTATTTTTTTCTCCTCCTGGGGTGCCTGGGTGGCTCAGTCAGTTTAGCGTTTGACTCTTGATTTTGACTCAGGTCATGATCGTGGGGTCGTGAAATCAAGTCCCACATCAGGTTCCGAGCTCAGCACAGAGTCTGCTTGGGGTTCTCTTTCTCTCTCTTTCTCCCTCTGTCTCTCTCTTTCTCTCTTTCCAAATAATAAATAAATAAATAAAATCTTTAAAAATATTTTTTTCTTCTCCAAATGAATGGGAGAGAAATATAAAGTGAGTAATAGGGGTGATATATGAGGAAATCATAATATCTTTTCAGTTAAGCCAGTTCACTTACTCATTTCCCGTTTTATGAAGAGTCCAGAAGCGTTTAGTGAACTAAAAAGCAAGGTCATATGATGATCTGTCAGTTAGGAGATCTCAGTGTCATAACAGAAATGGTATTGACCTAGGCTATGAGGATGTGAGCTCCCAGTAAATGCTTATATAATCCAGGACAAGTCAGCTATTTGTGTGCCCGTCTTTACATATGAATAATAGAAGTGGGTCCTTATGGTGTTTGAGGTCTCTTCTGGACACAAATTTCCATGGTTCTATGAAAATATTCTCTCCTTGCTGATAGAATAATGCTTCTCCAATTTATTGGTTCTTGTGTTGCCAAATGGAAAATCAACACAAAGCCTCACATTTTAATGTCATTTTATTTTTTTTTAATTTTTTAAAGACTTTATTCAGCACCATGATCAGATTATTACATTTAGTAGTCAATACCATGTGTGGTAAAATCTACACTGAAACCCTTTGTTGAAATGCTTTACACTTTCAACAGAATAGAAACTAAGATAACCTGTTATATATTTAGTCAGAAATATCATTCTCAAGTTTTTTCCCAGACTCATGAGTATTGTCTAAAACATGTTTTCTTTGTGGCAGCCAGGCCCTGCCACCACTGTGCTTGGCTGGATTCACAAATCTCTTGTGACCTATAGCTTCCCTGTCACTTGTCTAGCTCTCCTCTCCTGCTAAGCTTTGTTTCTTGGCAATCATGAAAACCTTCTGCCACTGCTGTAGCTACTGCTGTTGCTGGAACCAGCATAGCCACCTCGGTTTTATGGTTTGCAAAGTATTGGTCTCCACCACCACAGGGACCAGAGCGTCTGCCTCTGAGATTTCCTCCTTTCAAGGGTCCAAAATTTGAAGACTGATTGTTGTAATTGTCAAAATCATTATAGCTTCTACCATCTCTAAAATCATTCACATCGTTACCAAATTCATTATAGCCATCCCACTGCTGCCATATCCACCACCACCTCAACTGCCACCAAAGCCACCTCACCCACTGAACTTTTGTCCATGACCAAAGTCATCATTCCCACAAAAACCACCTCCATGACACCACCAAGGTTTCCAGAACCACTTTGACCTTTCTGGCTGGGTGCAGCACTAGCCATGTCTTGCTTAGGTAGGCTTTTCTTACTTTACAGTTATGACCAGTCACAGTATGGTATTCTTGAATGACAGTCATATCTATGTAGTCATGGTCATCATATGTTACAAAAGCAAACTCTCTCTTCTTGCCACCGCCTCAGTTGGTCTTGATTTCAGTCACTTCAGCTTTCCCATACTGCTCAAAATGATCTCTTAGATGATGTTCTTCAGTGTCTTCTTTAATGCCACCAAAAAAATCGTTTTCACAGTTCAGTGGCCACCAGGTCTTTGAGAAGCTTCTCTTGAGCCAGCCCTCTTTGGTTCTACAACTCTTCCAACCACCATGTGTGGCCTTGCATTCATGGCTGCACCCACCTCCTCCACAGTGGCATACGTGACAAACCCAAAGCCTCGGGGTGGCTTGGTATTTGGATCTCGCATTACCACATAGTCTGTGAGCATTCCCTTTGCTCAAAATGGCTCCTCAGACTCATCAGTTGTTTCAAAGCTCAGACCTCCCATGAAGAGCTTCCAAAGCTGTTCAGGCTCACTTAGACATGATGGCGGCAGGAGGGGAGACTTTAACATGCTTACTGGGACATGTCCACAGGCAGAGAGTTTAATGTCATTTTAGATTATTTTGATTTCTTCCCCCTCAAGCCTTGAGTTACTGGAAAGCTATAGTCAGTAAAACATAGGAGTCTCTAATCTTTGCTGATCTGTTTTATAAGCTGTGCTGCATTTTACTGTCAATAACTAATTTCTTTGAAGGAGAGGTGGTCACTTTGATACTGTGGTAATAGAAAAGTCAAAAAAGTGTCAGTATTAAGGATCTGAATTGTTGAGCTACATTTTGTTATTTCTAGTTTTCCACCTTCAATTTTTATACTTCATATATGAAACTACATATTCTCATTGAAAAAATAGTGTACTGATAGCTCAAGAATATTAAATACACATACACACATATATATGTAATTTCAATGTGTAGTGAAAAAAAGCTGTACCAAGTATAATTGTATTGGATATTTTTAGGAGTATTAAATTCAAAACAGTGTATTAGATGGGCCATGCTAGTTTATAGATCAGATTATATTTAACATAGTTCATATTTTATTAATGTCATTGGCCATGATTTATACTATAATGAAGCTAACATTCTACAAATACATTGTTTTATAGAGTTTAATTCTTTATATTAACCATAACCGTTAAGTGAGTTTTCAGTATAATGAAAACAACATTTATAACCTTTGAATTCTGTTTGCTGCTATAACATGTCAGGGCAAATTGGGGCATGTGAAAAAAGGATAATGTTGCTTTCATCAGTGATCAATTTCAGGTTTCTGGCTTTCTGGGCCTTTGTGTATCTTTAAAGAAGAATAGAAAGAGCCTTTTTTGAAATTTGTTACTTTCTCTAGTCCATGGGAGGCTGACCTTGTTTTGGAATGGTTTGGTTAAAGGATGTAATAAAAAAGGCAGATTAGGGACGCCTGGGTGGCTCAGTTGGTTAAGCCGCTGCCTTCGGCTCAGGTCATGATCCCAGCCGTCCTGGGATCGAGTCCCACATCGGGCTCCTTGTTCTGTGGGGAGCCTGCTTCTCCCTCTGCCTCTGCCTGCCACTCTGTCTGCCTGTGCTTGCTCTCTCTCTCTCTGACAAATAAATAAATAAAAATCTTTAAAAAAAAAAAAAAAGGCAGATTAGCCTCTCAGCCTGGCATGGTTTATAAAGGCAGCAAAATCTAAGCTGAGCTAGGGAGCATGAATTCGAGTTGGCCAGGCCAAGTAGGTGAAGGTGATCTGTTAGGGTACTCAGGCCAATGAGATGGTATATACGTAGTCTATTGATGAGAGAACATGGTGTATTCTAGAACATGAAAGAAGTCTCTAGTTAATAGAATGTAGACATGAAGTTTGTTATATGTAGGATATAGGCACTGATGGAGGGAATTGGGGTATAGTTGGATTATAACACAGAGACTGACTTACTTAGGGTCTCATCACACATATAAATAACTGTGGAATTGATTCTAGAAGCCATGAAGAGAAAACCCAGTGTTTTAAGTGAAAAGTGACATGATCAAATTTCCATTTTCAAAATTAGAACTGAAAATTTTAGGTTCTTGGTGTCTGAGAACTTCAGAAGTTAGAGGACAAAGGATTGCTTGCAGTCATCTTCAGTAAGAATACCAATCCCCAGAGAAGTGAAATGGCTTGCCTCAGCATCACAGTGCTCTGGAAATGGAAGTGGAAGGACTGTTGAAACACAGGTCATGCCTCTTGAAGGCACTCTGGGGAAGGTGGAAGATATTAAAATTCTTTTTTAAATAAATAAAATACTGTGATAGGCTGCTATGAGTCATTCAAATGCACCAAACAAAAAGCAATGAAAGTAAGAAAAAGGAAGGAAGGAAGGAAGGAAGGAAGGAAGGAAGGAAGGAAGGAAGAAAAAGAAAGAAAAAAACCTGTTAAATGTTACATCTCCATAACACTAATGAAGTGGCTGAATAATTTTTTTTAAAGCATTTCTCCTTGCATAATACAATTATCTATGAGAGGTAAAGATTTAAAAGGACTCTCCAAATAGCTCATACCAAGCATAGTTTCCTAAAATTACCAGGCTATTATAAAATAGGGTTCTAAACAAAGTAAATTTTTAAGTGTAACCCCATCGTCATTTGCTCATGGAGGCACAGATTTTATTACTCTACAGGTCAAAGGACTACCCATTCCTCTTAATCCAGACAGTTTTTGAAGATATATTTATTTTCCTTGAATTTTTTGATTATAAAAATTATAGTATTAGACTTACTTGCCGAGAACAGTGGTATCAATGTTACCAGGAGTTGAGGGTGTCGCAAGAGAGAGATCAAGAAAAAGACCAAGATCATTTTGACCAAGGAAAAATAAATGACTTCATCCTTTTCTCCAAGTGTTTGCTTTCTAACAGTGTAGAAACAAACAAACAAACAAACTCAAATTCTCCAAAGAGTTTTCACGTAATATACTCTTTATCTCTGTATTAGTTTGCTAGGGTTGCCGTGGTAAGGTAACTATGAACTGGGTGTCTTAAACCACAGACATTTATTTTTCTCACATTTCTGGAGCTGGAAGTCCAAGGTCAAAGTGCTGAAAAGTTGGTCTCTGAGGCCTCTCTCCCGGGTTTGTGGATGGTCACCCTCTTGTTGCCTCTTTACATGGTCATCTTTCTGTACATGTGCTCCCCAGTGTCACTTTTTTTGTGTGTCTGATTTTTCTCTTCTGGATTAAAACTCGATTGGGCCTCACTCTAATGACCTCATTTTAACTTCCTCTTTAAAGTCCCTAGCTCCAAATACAGTCACATTCTGAAATACTGGGGTTATAGCTTCAGTGTATGAATTTGGTGGGGACACAGTTCAGCTCTATGACAACCTCCAAAGGTTTCAATGACACCTTATTACCAACTCAGACATACCTCTGACTTTCTTTCTGACCCTTCCCCTATTTGCCTTAATCCACTAATTAAAGTTTGCTCATGCTTGCATATGAGATTCCTTACCCAATAAGTGTCTATACCTTTTGCATCCATTTCTGTAAAAGCTACCTAGTACTGGCTTTACAACACACTTCAGAATCTTCACGAATAATTTTATAGATAAAAATCTTTGCTCTAAACAAAACTTATTGGTCATTGATACACAATTTTCCACTTAAGTTTTCCTACATTGGATTCTAATTGTCACAGGTATTTCTGTTGTATCCCCATCTAGATTGTAGTAATGAATATGGGAATGCCATTTTATAACTTCGTAGCATTCACCAGAGTGTCCTATACATATGATATTCTCAAATAATACTGTTTGAGTAGGTTGCTGATCAGTAACATATGCAGCTCCCTGAATTGCCTTCTTTTCAGTGTTACCTTAATGGCTCTGTGAATTCCCAGCACTAACTTTCATTCACTTTATTACTTTGTAACCCTCTTCAGTACTTGAGTGGCCTGTTAAATGTTTTAGACACCACTGGAGCCATGGGGGGTTTTACCTCAGTGTACTGCCAGGCAGTATGTATACCTCATGGATTATCAGGCTTATTTTTACTGATGTGGATGGATAGTTATCTAGATGTACTCACTATGTCTTGCATTTCCTTGTGTGTCCTTTCAAGAAGATGACCTGGCCTGATAGAGCAACTATTTCTCTTTAATTAATGTTATAACAAACATCTGTGCTCTTTTATGATAATCTTGAAAGTTATAGGCACTTTTGAACTATGTCACAATATTAGGTGAAAGATTCATATTGATCTCCATTAATTATCAAGGTTTGTTTTTAGAAGATTTGTGGAATAAGGTTTGGAAACAAATTGATAACCTGAATTAAGTAATCAGTAACTCAACCCAGTTCCCCAGAGGATTTCTTTTTTAAAGTCTGATTGATTGATTGACTGATTGATTGACTTAGAGAGAGAGAGAGAGGGAGAGAACACATGCACTAGTGTGGAGAGGGAGAGGGACTAGCAGACTCCCTAACTGAACACAGAGCCGACATGGAGATCTGAGATCATGACCTGAGCGGAAACCAAGAGTCAGACACCCAACTGACTGAGCCACCCAGGCACCACCCTCCATGTGATTTGTTAAAATGGAAATCCTGTAGTGTAGCTCCTTCAGCATGCTATAATACACAAAATGTCAAAATGAGTAAAGGGCTTTCAGTAGTCACTGTTTAGTTCTTGTTGCAGAGTAAATAGAGGGATACAGCATACAATGTCAACAGCTCCCACTGTGTTAGTGTTTTACTGTTCCAACATATGTCCTAAAGTTTAAAAAGCAATTAAAGGTTGCTGTTCCACAGTCATTAGCTTTGGTTCTTGCAGTCAGTCACCCATAGAAGTCAGAGTCATATCAGTTTTTTCCCCCATCCTCATTGCACAATCAACTACAGTCATTGTCTTCCTTTATCATTAGAAGGAAAATGAACCAAGGAAACTGCCAAGATTCGCAAGTGAATTTGTAATGTGAGAAACTTACCAATGGTACTTGAGGGAAGATAGCCCCATTATGTTGAATAAATAATAAAAATATGTGAGAATAATATTATAAATGGAAGGGTTATTCCATCTAATTTTAAATGGATTAATCATTTTCTAGTTTTAAAATGTGTATTTACTCAAGAAAAATGACATGAATAATTGATGGAAATACTTAGATAATTTTAGATGAAATTCACTTTTTTCTCAGTGATGTGATCACTTCTACTTAGATCATAGTTACAAATGCCAATAAGATTATTTGAACAGAACCGGATCTCTCTATACAATCAAGGAGTAAAAGAAAAAATATAAGATGGTCATGTTTGAGTGTTCTTGTTGGGTTCTGTAACCTTAAAACAGCTTTGAATAGGTTAAGGACATTGATTTATTTTTTTTCAATAAGCTCATTTTGAAAAATTAAGTTAGGAACAGGCAATTTTATCTTTACTTATATCTTACCCTCTACTTTTCACATTTTATTTCAACTCAAGCTTCATTTATTGATAATATATTCTGCATTTCTTACAACATCTAAAAAAGGGGGGTAATGGGGCACCTGGGTGGCTCAGTGGTTTAAGCCTCTTCCTTCAGCTCGGGTCGTGATCTCAGGGTCCTGGAATCGAGCCCCGCGTCGGGCTCCCTGCTCGGCAGGGGTCCTGCTTCCCCCCGCCCCCGCCTGCCTCTCTCTGCCTGTTTGTGATCTGTCAAATAAATAAATAAAATCTTTAAAATAAAAGGGGGGATAGTGTAACATAGTCATATAAGCAGCTAGAATTACATTCTAAACTCTTTGATACTCAGTCATTTTTTTAGTAATTGGGTTAAACCTATATGAATTACAAAACATAGTTCTGGAAATGGGCACCCAAGCCTAATTATGAAAACTATAGTTTCAATATAGTCTTACAGAATACAAGTTGTAGCACAACATGCTTCACTGATCAAAAAAGGAGATGATGTTTTACTTGTTACTTATGGTCAGCTTCCTCTTTAGTTTCTAACCAGTTTTGGCCCAGAATATTTTTCCTGTGGCTTGGGCAGAACTTTTTATTATTCAGATTACCTGTCTGTCTCCTTTGAGCTAATGTTTTCAGGGTCAGTGTTTTTAAGAGTTGGGGAGACTGTTTCCGTAAGTATTCCCCCAATATGTTTGCTTGTATTCTTAAACAATGGTCTTCACTCCTATGCAGATACCTCTGGCCAATCCCACATTTGCCCCCTCTGCAAAATGCTGGGTTCTAAGTGTGAAAGTTGATCTGGCAACAAACATCATATAGAGTAAATGTTCATGACCCCTTTGTAATTTGATTAAGTGATGAAATGTATGGATACTTTCTTCATAAAGATTCTCATGACATCAACAGTTGTATATAATTTGAGAATTCCTTTTTGAACTTGACTTGGTTGGGAGGTGACTTTGAATGCATTTCTTTGTATATTTTCATTATATATGAATTTTTTTCTTATTCTTTTCCCCTTGGCTATATTAAGCTGCTTATTAATAGTTAGGAAAGTGCTACTTAAGAAACTAGAGTATCTCTTTCTGTATGAATATGTGATAAAATTTATCGCAACTTACATGATTTATTGAACTGAGTCACCCCTAAAGCAAATGCATTATTAAGTAGTTAAAAAATTCATGATATGTCCTTAACACAGTGAGAGTGCCTTAGAGGAACTCATTCATCCGATAAATATGTATTTAACAAAATTGCTTGAAATGAATCTCTTTTATGGGTTTTTGTAATTATTGTTCTTACTTAAGACTTAGATATATATATATATCATAAATAACAGAATGTTTTTCACATAGGGTTTTGGTTTATTTTTTAATGCAAAGAGTCATTCTTTTCTTTGTATGTGATAAAATGCTTTGTTGCATCATTAAAACTGCTCAATAGGCTGTGATGTCCTAGAACACATTTTCTACCTTGTACATAGCTGCTTTTGAGATTTAAAAGAATGGCACAGTTGAGACCTTCCGTGATTTCTGATTGTGGATATTGGACTCCAAACTCAATCATTTGGTTGCAGAATGAAGACTTTAAAATGTAACTTTCCTGAGTTTTCAACCAATTATGTTCAAAGAAAAAGGGCTAGTCAAAAAATAGTTCTATTTCCTGTGTCATCTAAATTAGAAGTGGTTCTCTACTTAGATCATATTTGGAGATATACCCAAAGACAAGCCTACCTCCATAACCCAGTGTAACTTTCCTACATGTAGCTGCCATCACTCAGAGAACATGACTCTTTTTTAAATTCACATATCAGTATATGTTAATAAATGTTATTATTTATTAAATTTATGGTTAAATAAAGTATTTATTATTATTAAATATTATTTGCTTCAGGGGTACAGGCCTGTGAGTCATCAGTCTTACATAATTCACAGCGTTCACCATAGTACATACCCTCCCCAGTGTCCATCAACCAGCCACCCATCCCTCCCCCCCCTCCCCCAGCAACCCTCAGATTGTTTCCTGAGATTAAGTCTCTTATGGTTTGTCTCCCTCCCTGGTTCCATCTTGTTTCATTTTTTCCCTCCCTACCTCCACGACCCCCTGCCCTGCCTCTCAAATTCCTCATATCAAAGAGATCATATGATAATTGTCTTTCTCTGATTGACTTATTTCATTCAGCATAATACCTTCTAGTTCCATCCATGTCTTTGCAAATGGCAACTTTCTGGGGTTTTTTTTGCATAGTATGACTCTTTAAGAGCTACAGCTTTCCATTCCTTTAGCACTTATTCATAGTTAGGTTTGTGTTGTTGCTTAGAGCTTTTTGTATTTTGAATATGGATCCCGAGTCAGTCTCCATGACCTTTTGTTGGCACCACCCCTTGCCTCATTTCTATTACTATCAGTACCATTATTGCTAATAATTACAACTTACTGAGTACTCCCACTATGACCGACACCAAGAAAAGCACTTCATTTATTTAACCATGTTGCGGATAAAGAAAGTGACACCCAGTGATTTTTAATAACATGTACAAAGGCACAAAGGAAGTATACTGGGAGGATGGATGGACAGATAGATAGAGATAGATACGTATATGTGTATGTGGTAATCCACACATGTAATCTAAGAACACACAGTGATGGCCATTATAAACTA
Organism: Lutra lutra; assembly: GCF_902655055.1. Lineage (NCBI taxonomy): Eukaryota > Metazoa > Chordata > Mammalia > Carnivora > Mustelidae > Lutra > Lutra lutra. The sequence goes on from NC_062280.1 coordinate 101,327,111, forward strand.
CCTCTCAAACTCTTATTAATTGGGCACTTATACAGTAGGAACCCATGACTTAAATTTTATTATTATTTACCTAAGTTGTTTGAATAATCCTAGTTATTCTCTTCTTTTCCAGCTACGTTACTTGCCTCCAAAATAATTTTGGAATTTTGTCCTAGAATCAGCACATGCACTCCTTGCTGCAGTTTTGTGCATTTCTTTCTTTCATTTCTGAAGTTTGTAATACACTAATTTATATGCTTAAAGGTCAGTTTATGTAGCCTGATTTTTTAAAAAAAGATTTTATTTTTGTGACAGACAGCAAGAGAGCACAAGTAGGGGGAACAGTGGGGAGAGGGAGAAGTAGACTCCCCCTCCAAGCAGGGAGCCTAACGTGGGGCTCAAACCCAGGACCCTGGGATCATGACCTGAGCTGAAGGCAGATGCCTAACCATCTAAGACACCCGGGTGCCCCATGTAGCCTGATATTTGAGTTAAAAATCTATCTAGAAGATCAGAAAGAAAAGTTTTATTTCATCATAATTCCATCCAGGCCCTTTATAAAAATTTTCAGATGATTTTCTTGACTGTTTGATTTACCAGATCAACTGTAAATGGAAAAAAAGTGAATGAATCCCAGCAAATAAATGCATTTCAGATTGTTTTTAAGAAACTAGAAGTATATACTTCTATTTAAATTAGTTATAATGATTTTCAATTATGACAACATGAAGATGTTAAATTCTCCCCCCCAAAACACAAGTATAATATTGGGAAAAATAAATGTTAAAAACATTTCAAGATACTAAATAGGATTTCAGGATACTGGATACCAAACAAAAGCAAACGACAGGTTGACAAGAATTTACTCTTGTATTAAATGCAAGAGCTATAGTTTAGAAGACCAGAGCATTTGTGGCCTGTTTTCCTAGGTGACTTCCCTACTTTATTCTCTGCTACAATATGGTCGGCAAACACCAGTTGTTACAACAGTTAGCATTGAAAACCAACAGCTTTGAGGCTATAGGTAACTGACACAGTTTGTAACAGTAAGTGAATCTGTGACTTTGGCAATTAAAGTTGGGGACCTGGATGGGAACAAATGGAAAAACAAAAATAAAAACAAAAAACCCCTCACAGTTTGGTTCACCTAAGTGTGTCACCCTAGTTGAGCTGAACAGTGGACCAGCCAGAAATTTAACCAAGAAATACAAGAAATTAGAGAACCGCAGAAGGTCTTAGGTGAGCTGTCCATATATATCACTGGTGGATGGAAAATTTTGTACATCTGTCAGGGAGACCTCAGAGGTTTTGGGAAATATATATGCTGAGGAAGACTCAAAAACTTGCTGCAATTTTATCTGAGCTTTCCAAACTACTCACTAATCAAAGTGAATAGGGTAGACACCTTTTAGGAATAAGGATTTTGAGCATAAACTTTATCCAAATAATTAGATGACCACTAAACTGTAAAGACACAGGGGAGATTTCTAGAAAAGTAGGCTTAAACATAAGGACCAGGATAATAAAATTAAGAAAACTAAGCAGAACATCACTGGGTATATGCCATGGGTGAAATAGATTCTACAGTAAGTTCAAGAAAGCTAAGAAGGAAGAAGGGATGGCAGGGAGGGAGAGAGAAAGAAAATGAAGGAAGGTGGGAAGGAAAAAAGGAAGGTAGGAGGGAGGGAGGGAAGGAAAAAAGAAAGAAAAAGAAGAGAGAGAGAAAGAAGAGAAAGACAACCACAGAAATATAAAACATTCCAGAGTTCCTATGATATGTCATCTAAATGTTAAATTTTCAGGGATGCCTGGGTGTCTCATTCAGTTAAGCATCTGCCTTTGGTTCAGGTCATGATCCCACGGTCCTGGGATTGGGTCCCACATCCAGGTCTTTGCTCATCAGGAAGCCTGCTTCTCTCTCTCCCTCTGCAAACCCCTCTCCTTCTGCTCTCTCTCTCTCTCTCAAATAAATAAAATCTTCAAAAATATATATTAAATTTTCTACTGCAAATGATGAGACGTTTAAAGGAACATGAAAGTGTGACTAATATTGAAGAGTTTTGAGTCAATAAATCTGTCTACATGGGGCCAAGTGTAAAAATTAGCAGAAAATAAAATTCAAAACAGCTATTATAAATATTTTTAGAGAATTAAAGGAAAATGTGTTCAAAATATTAAATGTAATCACAGTGACTCAACAAATGTAAAATGTCAACAGAGAAATAGAAATTATATTTTTAAAATGACTATTAAAATGGTATATTTGAAAAATACAATAACTAAAATGAACAGCTCATCAGCTGGGTGCAATAGCAGATTGGAATTTGCAGGAAAAAGAAGTTGTCAGGGACTGGCAATGGTTTGGGAGGACAGGAGAGTTCTTATCTACTCTGTTCACATGTAACTGACTGTTGAAAGACAGCTGCTGCCTGCATTGATCAAAGGACTAGCTTTAAAGAGTTTATTATTACATGGGAAGACATTAAAAGGAATCGTGATATAATATTTATATAACTTTATACCACCCATTAATTAAAATATAAATTCCAGATTCCAGAAAATAGATCATCTTTAGACAATTTGCCTAAAAAGGGCAGGTTTTGTGGAACAGAGAGAAACCACTCTGCAAAGACAGGTGTGTATGTGTCCAGTCACTGAAATATAAGTTTGTTTGGAATTCTTCCCAAGGAGCCTTGAATAGCATTTTCACTTGCAGTGTTATTGGTCTAGGGTTAGCCTACAGTTGCATATGGTGATCTTTGTTTCCTTTATAGTGACTGAGTGACTTACAGTAGGGGTTTTCCCGGGCAGGAGACTAAGCTATTCTGACCTATTAAATGGAATGTCAACATTTGGGATCATCCTTATTACTTACTGTATTGAGAAGGCTTTCCTCTTACTTTTTTTTTTTTTTTAAACACACAAGTTATTTGGAGGAAACAAGACCTTTAATTTTCATTGGGAGGGGTGATGAATTTTCTAATCCTGGTATATGGCCACTCGATGTCGATAAAATAGTATGTGCTTCCACTGTGTTATCAAGGGGGGGGCATGTCTCAACCAGGGGGCGCTGTCGTACCAGGGGACAATGAATATTCATCACTATGGGTTTCCTCCTCTATATGAATACTAAAAGGAATTGTCCTTGAAATACGAATTTCCTCAAGTGGTCTGCCACATTTTATCTTTTTTCCCTGAGATGTCTCATTGTGTGCACATGACCACATCCCATTTTCCAATTGGTTCCCTTCATCTGAGCCATTCAGATGGGGCCATGAGGCCCTGCCATTTGGAACACAGCTAATTGGGCCAGAGAAGGGCACTGAAGGAAGAGGCTGTTTTTGGTAGCCCCCATCCCCAAGCTTTGCTCTATAAGGTTACTCTGCTGAATCCTAATCAAAGCTATTTGGCTGTGCTCTCTTGTGGTGTCCAAATGTAAACCATATAGAAAACAGATGCAAAGAGAGAAACGGGAAAAAGTAAGAAGAGACCCCGAGTCAGTTAAACTCATATAACAAAAACCAGATGATAGTGTCAGAGCCCCCACAATAGTGGAATACTAGAGTTGTAGAGTGTAGTAAGGTTGGTGTGAATTCAATTTCTTTCTATTTTCTCTGTTTTTTTAGATAGTCTGCAATAGGAAAATGTTATTTTCGTGATCAGAACAACATATCCAAATTACATATAAAATGTATCTAAAATTTTTTGGGAAAAAAAAATCACTGGTTAATTTAACTAGATTTTCTTTTGTTTATCATCATGACACTGCAGAAGCTACCACATCTGTTGCTTTATGAATGAAATGCTGATTGGGAAGTCAAAACACAGTTTTTCAGATCTCACATTCAAGCCACTGTAAAAAAGCCTTCTTTTCCCCCTGGGAACCAGCCAGGGACAGTTGTGGGTGGTGAGGAGTTCAGCACATTAGTCATAAAGTCTGATTCTCCAACTGGCTGTTTTAACTGTTTGGCTTTGTCTAGGGAAGGTAATTCACATCTTCCAGTGATTTTTTTTTTCCCCCCCATTTAGATGTCTCTGTTATAACAGATGTCTTTGACATTCTGGCCAGAGACTAAAGAATCTGATATATAGTTCCAATTGTGCACATTTTTTGAGGAAGAGCCTTAAGCTTCTTTCTCCCAATAGTATGAACTAAGGTTATGCCATGTTTACTCTAAGTGCTACTTGAATGAATAATAAAATATATAATTACCATGCCCCAAAGTCTACTTGTGTGGGATGATTTCAGAATCTTATTTCAAATCTAGACTTCAAAAATAATTTAACTGTAATTGTAAAGATGAGTAGATATAGTCCCAGTTAAATTAAAATACTTGCCAAGATTATACAAAAAGTGCATGACAGAGTAGAGTCTAGATTTCTGTCTTCCTATTTCTTGTTGGTTGCTGGTTCTGCCACGTTTTAGAAGAGGTCCATTCTCATTGATCTTTTATCCCAACACAGTATTATTCCTGACACACAGTAGCAGATCAGTTAATGTCCATTAAGTGAATACTGAGTACATTCTGTAACACATACCAGAGATCTAGATCATATGTCTTCAGAGAAGCTTTTTTCCCCACAGTATACATTGTTACAGCAAATTTTGAAACTAATATATATTCAACATCAAATAACACTTACTAATATATGAATTTGTGTCTGGAACTCTGCCAGGATTTGCCAAAGAGATTAATATAAAATTAGCCTTGCCTTTCTGAACATTTAATATCTCATGCAAAGTCAAAAAAGAGAGGGAGAGAAAGAGGCGGAGGAGAGAGAAAGACTTAAAGAAGACTGCTGAGCTCCTAAAATCCCTTGAACAAAGCATGTACGGGAGTTCAAACTGCAGAGCCACTATATCCCAAGTCAACATTAAAAGAGCACACTGTGTTCAGAAAGCACACTGGAAGAAAGCACAGCTATTGACTCAAAATATCCAGAGTCCCACTGATAAGCCATGTTCCCTAAGATGGGGACAGATCTCCAAGCGCTATTGCCAAAATCAACTTTTAAACCTTCCTGTGTCATCAGAAAACTTCATTAGGATCTCAGATTTTCACATTTCTTGTGCTCTTTTCTGTTCCAGAGCTCTCACTGGTGCCAGTGATCAGTGATCTGGTTGTTGATCTAGCTTTACTAGTTTATTTGTCTCGGAAGAGATGTGTTTAATTCTGCTCACATTTCTCCTCTTGCCTTCTTCTCTTTTTAACTAGGCTTACATTTTCTTTCTGTTTAAAATTACTCTGCCTCAGCAACTGTTTGTCTGGCTGTACTTTAGCCAGTCATTGTTTATGATTATCTGGTTTTGATGCCTGCCTATATGATCAGTCCAAGACCTAGCTCTGTTGGAAAATTCTATGGCCCCATCATAAACCAGACCTTAGAGCAACAGTTGCTTCTCCATCTACCTTTGACATCTGTGCCCATGTACATTAATATTCTATCAACAGTTGTTTCTAAAGGGTTAACCTCTAAATTCCATCCTTGTTATATGATCTTGGTTTAAAATGAAAGTAGGAAGTAACATAGTCTGTATTAATTAAAAGGTCCATTAAGGGCTCAATGCCAAGAGCTGGGTAGATGAAAGCTTGCCAAGTGCACAGGGCCAGAAACTTAATCACACCTTTCTTTAGCAAGAGTTCCATTGACTGTAATTCTCAAATATATGACCTTCCCTTAATTTTGTGCTAATGCATAAAATGAGGGTCCTGCTTGTCTTTGTACTTGCCATTTGCATGATATATATGTGTGTGCCATAAATGGGGTTTGCATACGAATATGTGAAACTAGGATTCCTGACCTCATGTCAGTGAGCTCTAAACCAGATTGTGTAGATAGGTCTGTTTGTATACCTGATATGTTTATGTAAGTATTTATGCATTCATATTGATTTTAATGACCAAAATATTTTAGGATATTTACAGTGAGTTTTTTAATATAATAGTATTCTAATTCTGAAATTGTTGCAATTTCTTTGTAGAGCTTCAAAAGAAATAATTACCCAAAGCTGAAAATGAAACAGTAAACTTGAAGTCATTTGTGTTTATTCTATTTTCTGAGACTATCAAGCTAATTAGACTACAAGATATCCTTCCAAAATTGAAATCATATTTTGATGCTTGCAACTAGGTTATACTACATAGTAAGTTGCCATGGAATGGCCACTCCAGTGGCTGTTGAACAGACATTTTTCTTTGCCAAGTCACAGAGGGAAGTAACAGGATGGGTACAGTGTTGATAGAATGCGAAAGTCAGTCCACACTTCCTAGCTCCCTGGTGTGCAGTGGAGTGCACTTTGGGATTTGGGAGAAGGGTTAATTAGGGTCTTCTTCCCTCTGTGCTCATAATTTGCCAGTATTGGTTTCATGCTTATTTCAAAGAGAAAACAAATCAGCTTTCAGCTGGTAGCTTTCTCAATGGGTAACTAATGTAGGTGGATAAGCAGCCTCGAGGAGACTAGAGCTGAGTCTAGCCAAAACAAGTGCACGGAAAATCAACAGTGCATTCTGGAGATTTTGAGCCATAACACTGTAGCATTTTTTTGTTCTTGCCCTTCCTTCTTATCGAGCACTTAAGTACTAACTTAAGGCTTATAATGAAGGACAGAGGCTTGGAAAATATTTCTTAGGCATTTTTATACTCAAAATGTCATTAATCAGTTAATTAAGTCATAATTTAATGTGTGCCTTCCACGTGGCAAGCATTTCATTAGTTCTGGTCTTATAAGACATAAACATAAGGCACTGTTTCTGCCCACTGAAAGCTCAAGGCTTTTGTGGGAGTCAGACCGACAAATGGGCAGTTATAAAGCTGTGTTCCAGTTTCATGAGTAGCAATTTACACAAGGAGGTTGAAATCTATGAGAAGATTTATAGAATTTAGATGTGAGAAGGACTTATCAAGTGAAGGGACTCTACCGGAAGAGGGTGTGTTGCTTGCTGTGTTATTGCTGCCTGTTGATAACCTACAGGTCTTATTTTGTGACATTTGAGAAGTTTATTCTGTAACTCCTACATAAGGAACCACCTTCTATCATTTCCACTCATACTTGGTGGTATAAGACTGATAGAATCTTGGGGCACCTGGGAGGCTCAGTGGTTAAGACCTCTGCCTTCGGCTCAGATCATGATCCTAAGGTCCTGGGATCGAGCCCTACATCGGGCTCTCTGCTCAGTGAGGAGCCTGCTTCCCCCTCTCTCTCTGCCTGCTTGTAATCTCTGTCAAAGACATAAATAAAATCTTAAAAAAAAAAAAAAAAGACTGATAGAATCTTGTGTTAGCCTTTTCTCTGAAGAATGGATATTGGACCCAGTTGCATATGTTTGAATTAAGCACTCCTTGGTGCAAATACAGCTCTTCAACATAGATGCAAGTCTTTCAATATTAATTTTTTGGTACCGTATAATATTCCCAAGTGCCACTAGAAAAAGATAAGATCAGTGGATACAGTCTCCCCAAATAATATGAAGATATCACCTCTCTGACTCTTAGATAGGGGTGTCAATTTCTTTCTAAGAAATATGGTCACTGGGGCACCTGGGTGGCTCAGTGGGTTAAGCCTCTGCCTTCTGCTCAGGTCATGATCCCAGGGTCCTGGGATCGAGCCCCACATCAGGATCTCTGCTCAGCAGGGAGCCTGCTTCCCTCTCTCTGCCTACCTCTCTGCCTACTTGTGATCTCTCTCTGTCAAATAAATAAATAAAATCTTAAAAAAAAAAAAGAAAAAGAAATATGGTCATTGTACCATTCAAAGAGATGTAGAATTTAGAGGGGATTGAGAAACAATTTGCATTTTGAAGAAGGGCTTATATTTTATAAATTTTGGCAATAGTTTATGTCAATAGTAACAATATAATAATACAGTTATTATAGCAAACTCTTCTATATTGGAGTAATATTCCCAGTGCTTGACATATATTAATTCTTTTGATCCTTAAAAGAACTCCATGACGGGGCGCCTGGGTGGCTCAGTGGGTTAAAGCCTCTGCCTTTGGCTCAGGTCATGATCTCAGGGTCCTGGGATCGAGCCCCACATCGGGCTCTCTGCTCGGCAGGGAGTCTGCTTCCTCCTCTCTCTCTGCCTTTCTCTCTGCCTACTTGTGACCTCTGTCTGTCAAATAAGTAAATAAAATCTTTAAAAAAGAACTCCATGACACAGTTTTCTGTATAACCCCGCTTTATGTGCAAGGAAATGGAGGGAAAAGGAGGTCACGGTTGTCCACCATCACAGCTCACATCTATCACTGTTTGGTTCTGGGCTAATCTCTTCAGCCTCATAATGTCTCTAAATTCATTATGTCTCACTTTTTCTTCTGTGTTGTGCTTGGTGTTTCTTGTAGCTTGTTAATTTTTCAGTGGAATCATCTGTGTTTTTCCACTATTCAGTCATGTTACCAGTGTATTTTTATACCATTAATTTTCATTTTTTCTCTATTTTTTTTCTAGTCCGATTGTGTTAGCCTATACCTCCAGAAGAGTAATTGGGCATTTTGTTGTAGTGCAAATGCTTCAGTTGTTCCAAACAATATGTGTGCTGTTGGCTTTGAGGTTCAGCTGGTTATTTTTTATACAATTAAGGTTCGTGGGAGGAAGCAACTTTAGTAGTCCAGGTGAAGATTAGTACTGTGAAGAGAAGGAGTGAGAGTCTGACTCATTTGAATATAGAGTTTATAAGATTCCTTGATGGGTTAGATATGACATGCAAGAGAAACAATTGATTCAAGAATGGCATTGTTGTTGTTATTTTGGTTTGAACAACTAAAAAGAAAAAGTACATTATTTGCCAATATATGGAAACACCAGAGGAGCAAGTATGAGGGAAAGATCAGGAACTTTTTTATGTCACATATGTGGTAGGGTTCTCTAGAGAATCAGAATCGATAGAAGATGATAGATAGATAGATAGATAGATAGATTAGATAGATAGAGAGGTTTTAAGGAATTGGCACAAGGGATAGTTGGGCTAACAAATCCAAAATTTTCTAGGGCAGGCCAGTGGGCTGGAAGTTCTGGGAAGTGTAGATGTTTCAATCTTGAGTCTAGAGGCAGAATTCCTTCCTCTTGAAAGAAGAACCTCAGTCTTTCCTCCTAAAACCTTTTCCAATTGATTGGAGTTAACATGTAACAAGTTAACACATAGCATCAACCATCACGACATATTAAGCTTTCGATGCCTATTAGACATCCAAGTAGAAATGCCAGATAGCCAGTTAAGACCACATTCCTTAGCAGAGAGATGTCTTTTAAGCCTTGCCACTGGCTAAGAAAATCTTATCCCAGAGTCCAAGTGAAGCAAATGGTTCAAGGAGGGAGTGATTATTAATGCAGCTGGTGAGTCAGGTAAGAGTTTGAAGAGTGGACTATTGGGTATAGTATTGAAGAAGTCATTGTTGTTCTGACAGGAATAGTCTCCACTGAGTAGGTAAGGTATAAGCTTGAATGAAATAGAACCAAAGAGAGGAGTAGGAGGGACATGAATTAGAAGCAGTGCTTTCAGGCAATTTTGGTGGAAAGAAGAATAATAAAAGACAGACAGTAGCTATAAGTGAAGAGAGATGTAGGGTCAACTATTTTTTTTTAATAAAATGCATTCTATCATGCTGTATGTTGAGGAAAATAATCTAGTAAAGCTGGAAACATCGATGTAAGAAAGAGAACTATAATTGCCAGAGGTTTGCATTTGATGAGGTGAAAAGGTTAGGTGTTTTCAGAGAGGAGAGCGTGGTAGTTGATCCCCAGTAACGGGGAAGACAGAGCACATAGAAACAGGTGCATAGATCGGGTGCTGGGATAATGAGATAGCACTCTTCTGATGGCTTCTATTTTCTCTGTGAAGCAATTCCATCTGGTGAAAGTAAAGAAGAGGAAGGAGCTATTGTGTATTTGAGGAGAGAGAAAATATATGAATTGATTGTCTAAGAGAGTGGTACATTTGTACGGTTCAGCAACAGCTGTTCTTTAAAAATGATGCTTTTCTGTCACCTGCCAGAAGATTGCTATAATACATACAAATCTCCCATGACTGTGAATGGAAATGGTCCCCTCTGTCGTTGAGCTGTGCTCCACAATGACATGCAGATTCTGCACAGGGAAAATACAGTGGAAGAGCTTTGTATTTATTTGCTGACTGAATGAATATAGAGCAGATGATTCCCTTAAAACTAATGAGGTTTGTGTAATTTAAGATGGATGACAAGTTTATAGTATATAGTTTGTATAGTTGGCTCTTTGAGGTATACCAAAATTGGGAGTGGGATTAAGTGATAGAGCCCACCACTAACTTTATGATTTAATGTTTTGCCGAACAGTGTCCAAATTATTAAAGTAAGCTTTCAAACATTTGCTTGAAAATAGGCCATCCTTTTCTGTTCTTTATGACTTAAATGAGTCCATTTTTCAAAAAAAAAAAAAAAAGTATGTGCTGCTTGAATTCTATAGAAAAGAAAGAACTAAAATACATTTTAAAAATATCTAAAACCATTAAAATGTCCCCTGGTGATATTTAAAATGAGAAATAGGGCACTGCTTATTTAAGTAGTGTATTAATGTGTAAATGGGTTGAATCTTCTCCTTTTGGGGTTCTGGAACTTTTCTCTTGTGATTGTATATATTCATAGATAAATTATATTGTTGTTAACTGTTGATAAATAACATTTTATGAAAGTACTCCTGACTCAGATTAACATATTTTATATAAAATGCCAAATGCAAATTATTAGAGATAAAGGTGAAATAGTGTTGTTTTTCCAGAATATTTTGGTCTGATAGTTTTAAACCCAAATTCTGTCCTACCAACCACGAATTCTCACCATGTAGTTCTTCAGAAGCAATACATTTGGATATCAACATGTCACCTCAGCAGTAGTCACATTAATGTCTCATGCTGCAATACACACACACACACACACACATACAGAAAGAGCTGGCACAATTGACCTAGACTCAAGACCTGAGAGATTTCTATTTTCCCCTGAATATGTGTCTTGTTCCTGGTCTACACAAACATGCATGCAGGAGAGACAGTATATGAGTGAGCCAAAAAGAATCCATTGACATAGATACCACTGAATAGAGCTGAAATGGAAGTGCAAGGACAAGGAGGCAGTGAATCATGGATAATTGCTTGCTTATTAAGGCACTATTTAAGCCTAATAAATGCCTCATCCTCTGACCAATGAGATTTGCAACTCATCATTCACAGAGAGATCTGGAAAAGGGCTGTCTAGAGCCAGGACTAGTTGGAGAAGTATGCCAAAAGCCAAACATGATGCTTTAAAGATGTTGTACCTCTTCATATTCTGACCTCAGCTGATGTAATTTGTGGGGTGGCAATTACTTCGTAGGACATCTACTTTAACTCACTGATGTGTCAATGAAGTAATGGGAATTCAGAGGGCTTACGTGACTTGTCCAGTTTCAGGGAAACTTAGAACCAGCACCAAAACTTGATTCTCCCCTTGGGAATTTTTCTGATCCATACAGTTCATATATAAAATCTTTGACTCCTTTCATGGGATTCAGAAATATCTGGTAATTTTGGTGGGAATATTCTACTAGGAGTCTATTTTACAAGAAAAACTGTGATGTGTCTTGGAAAAGACCAATCCCTAAGGCGAGTTCTTTTGTGACTTGATTGAGCAACTGAATCTGAGTTTGATAGAGCCTTCTGTAAAACGCAGTGGGGTGAGGGCAGTGAGTGAACTGCCCAAGCAGTTAAAGATCTGTGATTCCAATTTATTGCGCTGGACACATATACTAGAGATGAAGGAATTAGAAACTATATGAACAGAGTGAAAGAAGTTTTCCCTGTAGATAGTAAAAGACAGGGCTCAAAACCCACATTGCTGGGTCTCTGTCAGACAGGTTAATGAACACAGAGTAGGACTTTCTGCTCTGTGATACAAGATATATTTTGATTGGACATCTTATAACTTTGGCTTATCAAAGCTGAGGGAATCAGTGGCTACTAAAAGCAAAGACTGGCTGAGACTTTTCTATGACAGAAACTTCATTTGTGATCCAAAAGAGGAATGGTCCTATCTCCTTTCCAGGTGTCCTGGAAGCAGTGTCCTGGAAGAAGTACCAAGAGGCATTGGGGAGCAGTTTGTGGCAGCAGGGGCTGGATGGGGAGACATCATCAGGAGGATCAGGGTAGAAGATGGGGGAACATATCAGATATCCAAGAAAATTTCAGATGACGAAGAAGTGAATCAGAGAATGCTGAGATATCACAATCATATGTGGAAATAGAAGCCAGAAATGCATTATTAGTTTTACTGTTAATATGATGCAACTTGTCACTTTCCTTCTTTCTGGGCTCATCTGAAACTGGAACCGTTGGCCAACACACAGGGCTACTGTTGCCGCCCCAACTCCAGGGGGTAGCAGTCACATTTTTCATCTACAGTGTAGTGGCCCTACTTAAATTTGTTACTTTTTTCTATCTCTCAATCTCTCTCTCTTTCTTCCTCAATCACATTTAATTCACCAATTATTTATTGGATCCTTACCATGTTCTTGTCATTAAGAACTTTATACCTGTTATACATTCATAGAATGTCAAGCCTGAAATTATCTCAGCAACATCAATTTATTATATTAATTTGAATCCATTAGACTTAGGCAAATAGTGAAAAATACAGGAAGGAATTCCATGAGGGACTAAATTAAATATACCATCATCATTTTTTTTCTTTCATGCCTTTTAAAATGTAAGGATGCCAAATTCAGGGACTGCTTTCTATTTCAAAATTCCTTTCCATCTCCAACAAGTTGAAAGCCCTCCTCCCACCCCAAGGCTCTTTATAGATTAGGGAATATAAATAGGACCTTCAACTCACAGGGGTTTTATGCCTGGAACAGATGAGAAGTGACTGCTCTGTGGCAAGCCTCTATGGGAGATTCCTTAGCAAACTCAAATGGATTTGAGGGAGAAAATTGTTGGTGAAAAGCTTTTAAATGAGTTCTGTTACTTTGAGGGGAGATTAGTCGTCCCAAGGATCATTCACTGTGAGAGGCAAAATGGAAACTCCCTTAATACTATAAATTGCTATATTGATATGTATAGCACAGGCAACATAGAGTTCTGGGGTAGGAGTTATTTTTTTTCTTCCCAATGAAAACATTTAAGTATTAGTTATTTATTTCAACTAGAGGTATTTGAGGGAGCCGTCCTATTTGGGCGGTGTTCTTAGCTTTGTGTAATTTAGTTTTGAAGTCTGCGTGACTATCCCAGCAGCATATTTCTTTGTGCTAAAAATGTGCATCATTCTGCTAAGTAAATGACAAAATCGTTTACCACAAACAAGCAAAAATTGCTGGAAGACTGAAATCACAAATGATGAAAGTTTTACTACCCATAGATCTTCATTTCCATGACTTCCATTCTGTCCCTATGAATTAGAGAATGACTTGAGACAGTTTTTGTAATAATCACTCTTCGTACTCCTAACCTTCTTTTCTTTTTTTAGTCCTAAATAAACTTGAGCTGCTAATGAGAAGAGTAAATCATTTCCAGTGATATTATTCATATATTGTGGGTTAGTTCAATTAAGGGAGAAAATGAAAATTATATAAATTTGTTCATGCCCCATGACTATCTCAATGGTAGGATTGTTTGCTTGGATTCATTTACATATGTGGCCAAATTTTTAATCGTTTAGTGTTAAATGAGACAATGAAATTCCCTCAAATGGCCACTTTCTCACAATGCGTAACCACAGTCCTGAGAATGCTCTAGCTGGGATCTCTTTCTGGAGAACTATCCAACTCTCTCTTGCTATCCAGTTGAAATATAACCAGACCTACAAATACAAGCATATGAAGTCGAAAGTGCCTAGGAGCCACACTGCAAAAAGGAGACAGGTAAAATTTATTTTAATAAAAGGGTCCATTTATCCCTATATAAATTTTAACATTTCATTATGTAATTAATGTAAGAATTATTAATGATATATTTTACATTACTTAAAATACGGTTTATCCTCACAGAGCCTTTCAAGTCAGTTCAGGCACATATGAAGGGCTCTGTAGTTATTAAGTTTTTTTTTTTTTTTAAAGATTTTATTTATTTATTTGACAGACAGAGATCACATGTAGGCAGAGAGGCAGGCAGAGAGAGAGAGAGGAGGAAGCAGGCTCTCCACTGAGCAGAGAGCCCGATGCGGGGCTCGATCCCAGGACCCTGAGATCATGACCTGAGCAGAAGGCAGAGGCTTTAACCCACTGAGCCACCCAGGTGCCCCGAGGGCTCTGTAGTTATTAAATGTGCCTGGGGTGTCTATTCTATTTGCAAAGAAAATTCTAGGCTACATTTTCTTATTGATATCCAAAATTATTATTTTGAGGAAACATCATAAGAAATAGGATTTTTAAAATGTTAATTGAAAATTTAAATGACAAAGCAAAGTCACCCTTTTATTTTTTTTTAAAGATTTTATGTATTTATTTGATAGAGATCACAAACAGGCAGAGAGGCAGGCAGAGAGAGAGAGAGAGGAGGAAGCAGGCAAAGAGAGCCTGATGCGGGACTCGATTCCAGGACCTTGAAATCATGACTTGAGCCGAAGGCAGAGGCTTAATCCACTGAGCCAACCAGGTGTCCCAAAGTCACCCTTTTAAAATGGGTGTCTTGTTTATATATATAGCCATCCGTGTCTGTGTGAAGTTTCTATAGAGGAAAAAACTGGGAATTGAGGGAAAGAATGGTTTTGTCTGGGATAGTGGCTGAGGAAACTGGCTGAGGAAGAGGATGTTCCAAGGCTAGTTAAACAATGAACTAGAAGACAATATGTGAGAGCTGCCGTTATTTGGTTTTATTAGAACTATATTTTTCTGCAAGGAGACTTTACGTAGCGCCTGTTATATTTGCTTAGCTTTGATTTATACTCGGATGCATTTATCTTTAGCAAAAACTGATTACAAAGCAGATCTATAATTTGCATTCCTGGGGATGCCAGATCCCCCAAACACAGCTATCAAATACCAGTACCTTCTGGCACCAATTGCTTTTAGCACCTGATGATTTGGAATCTGACCAGAGCCTTTGTTGGAATCTGGCTAACTTCATGCCAACCTGGCCAGAACCACAGTCACTCAAATGTTGGGACATCTCTATAGGAAATATCCCTTATAAAGACAGTGAAAACAGCTAGCAACCAGTAAGGTTAAACATAATTCTAATTGTAATCAAATATTTTACTTGGCAATATGATAGAAACAATAGTATTATTATATTTAAGATTTGAGTTTTCTATAGCAGTAGTTTTTACATTTGACCAAGATTCATTTTTTTTGTGAAAATATTAATGCACAGGAGTTTCTTTTCTTCTTTCTCTCTCTCTTTCTCTCTCTCTCTCTTTTTTTTTAGCTCTTATTTATTCATTTATTTATTTGACAGAGAGAGAGAGAGAGAGAGAGCTTGGGGGAGAGAGAGAGAGACTGATAAAGGGAACACAAGCAGGGGGAGTGAGAGAGAGAGAAGCAGGCTTCCTGCTGAGAAGGGAGCCTGATGCAGGGGCTTAATCCCAGGACCCTAGGATCATGACCTAAGCCAAAGGGAGACACTTAATGACTGAGCCACCCAGGTGCCCCTGTATTAGAGTTTCTTATCAGGAAATAACTTATAAGAATTAGAACATGTAACTTAAAGGCTTTTAAAAATTTAATGTTGGGATGCCTGAGGTGGCTCAGTCAGTTAACTGTCCAGCTCTTGATTTCAACTCAGATCATGATCTCAGGGTCATGGGATTGAGCTCCATATCAGGCTCCCTGCTCCATGGGCAGTCTGCTTGAGATTCTCTCCCTCTCTCCCTGATCCTCCCCTATCTTGTGCTCTCTCTCTCTCTCAAATAGATAAATCTTAAAAAAAAAAAAAAAAAACACACAAGAATTTAATGTTACTGTGTTCTAAAATACTATTTTTACCACAGATTTTTATTTGTGGCTGCAGGGGTGAGATAATTTTTAGCTGGTAGAAAGCAGGAAAAAAAATTAACAAAAATAGAGATGACACAGAAAGGTGGAAGACTAGCAGGTCCCAACACTTAGCTGTTCCACAAAAACCAGAAAACAATAAACAACTTCGAACTGATTTAAAAAAGGAAAAAAGCTCAGGGAAAGCTCTAGACTACAATGAAGAAGGAGCAAACACCCCATGGAGCTTAGAAGCCAAGTAGGACCCCACAGAAAGGCATATATCTGTCACCCCATCCCACAGTCCAGTACAGTTTTGTGTCAGGATGCATTTCCTCAGAGGACTTCCACCCTATGGGGGGGAAAAGGAGAGCAGGAAAACTCCAGTAAACTTTACCACTGTGGACATCTAAAGCCTTTGCTGCTCCCATAGACTTTACTGACATTGATCCCAGCTGAAGAAGCTTCTGGGAGTCCTTGTCGGTGCATCAGCTTCCCAAGCTACAGCTCTTGCTGCAGTGAGACCTGTACCCGGGAATCCCAGTGCCAAGTTCTCTAGGATCAGGATGTCAGGGTGCCTTGCTGTATACAGGGCCAGAGCTGTACTCTTCTGTGCCCTGCTCCAGGTCCCAGGTCATGGTTTTGTCCTTATGGGCACAGCCATCACTGCTCTGAGTCCTGCTCCTATGCCCGGCATCACAGAGCTGACCCTCCTTTACCAGGCTGAGCTGTTGCTGCTCTGGACCTGGGTCCCCAGGTCCCAATATGTGGATTTAATGGGCTACTCCAGGGACATGCTGCTGCAGTTTTGTGACTGTCCCCTGGGGCCAGAGTCGGGATTTTGACCCACCATCCCCAGGCTGTGCTGCTATTGCATTCTGTACCCCGTACCCAAGCCACCACCATACGCTGTCATCTCAGGGACCATCCTGCTGCTGTGCCTTCCCACAACCCCCTGCCCAAGTCACTGCAATGAATCCCAGAGGAGCAAACCCTAGCATCTTAGCAATCAGTGCCATTGCTGCAACAAGTGTACCTGTACTCCGAGACCCAGGCAGTGTGGTGATTTTTTGTATGCTTGATCCCAGGACCCCAGCTCTGCTACCTCTCTAATGCCAGCTTACCAGACTAGGCTAAGAGGTTTGCCCTTGGCTGGGACTCCCTATCATGGGCAAAAAAGGAGAACAGAGGGATCCCAACACACATTCATGGCTGAAGATTCCAGTTCTAGCTACTACTGCCATCCTCGGGACCTCCTGAGTTTTGGCTACAGACGACCCTGATGTTTGCCTTGATGTTAACCTCAGCTGGAGAATTTGCATGGAGACTTTGCTGCTGTGTATTCCCAGGAACCCAAGCCGCTGCACCCTCCAAGCTGGTGCTCTCCCAGCCACCTTCAAGTGAAAGTCTTTTCACACTGAATCCAGTCTGAAACGGCTGGGGGAGATGAATGCTCCCTCAAATGTACAGACATTAGCCCAAAACCATCAATAACATGAGAATGTTAAAAAAAAAAAAAAAAAAAAAAAAAAAAAAAAACAAGCAAAAGGAACATAGTAATTTCCATTAATGAACCCCAAAGAAGTGGTAATATGTGAATGACCCAAACACACACACACACACACAGGAATATTACCCAGCCACAAAAAAGAAGGAAGTCCCGCCATTTGTAATAACATGTAGGAAACTAAGAACCTTATGCTAAATGAAACAAACCAGATAGAGAAAGACAAATGTTTTATGTTTTATGGTATCACTTTTATGTCATGTCCAAAAAAAAAAAGCTAATTGCATGGAAACTGAGGCTGGGGTAGGGAGAAACAGGTCAAAGGAGACACATTTTCAATTACAAGAAAAGTAGGTTCTAAGGATCCAATGGATGTCAGGAAGACCGTAGTTGATAATATGGCATCACATACTTGAACATTGCCAAGAGAACTTTGGCATTCTTACCACATGCATACGGAAAGAGTTAAGGTGATGGATGTGCTAATTGTCTGGTTCTTGGCCATCATTTCACAGTGCATATCAAATCATCCTGTAGTACACTTTAAATGCCTACACTTATATTTACCAGTTATTCCTTGATGATGTTTAAAAAAAGAAAAAGAAACCATTGCTACATCTCCTAGAAATCTGTTTCACCAAACTATTACTCTGTAGTCACTTTGTAACTTCTCATTTGCCTCAGTTTTACATCTTGTTTTAAAACAAGGAGACTGGATTTTTAAAATACAAATAAACAATGAATATAAACTAAATTTTTTTGTGATGAGCACAGGGTATTATGTGTGAGTGAGGAATCACTAAATGCTGAAACAAGTATCACAATACATGTTAGCTAACGAGAATTTAAATAAACTTTTGAAACCAAAAAAATTTTTTTTTCCTACAGTTAAGTAAATATGTTGGAGATTCCAAATACATGTATTTTAATGACAAAAGAGAGGTAGCTGATTTAAAATCATTAAGACCTGGGTCTTGGCTCATTAGCATAAGTCACTAAGGCAAAAGCCATATTACTTAACCCAGAGGTCAGTTTAAGCGATTTGAGGTTCTAATAGTTTATAGTCAGTTGTCTGTAGAAGGTGATTGTATTGAGTCCACGTTAGCTGACTATTTGTAATGAGCAGTCGCCCTCACCTAACAGGCCCTCAAAGGCAGAATTTGTGCACATTCAGCTGACTTGACAGGAGAACTAATAGTGGGGGTTGGAGGCGGTGCCCTTCAACGTGCAAAAACACTCTGTGGAGAAGAAGCAAACCCAAGTCTCAGTACTAGAGAGAGCACAGGGCACAAACGGAAATGGGGCTCCAGAAAGAAGTGAAGTTTGCTG
This sequence comes from Lutra lutra, assembly GCF_902655055.1. NCBI lineage: Eukaryota > Metazoa > Chordata > Mammalia > Carnivora > Mustelidae > Lutra > Lutra lutra. The sequence continues at coordinate 101,345,841 of NC_062280.1, forward strand.
GGAGATGCTGGCGCCTGAGAGACTTGATTTATTATATTATGTAATTGACTGCTTGCAGGAGAGGAGTAATGAGTTTGCCAAACTGAGAGATGGCAAGTGACACCAGGAAAGGATAGTTGGAGGAATATAGGTTGTGCAATTCTAGAAACTGCTCTAGATATTAAAAATGATTCTGGAATTCAAATTCTTCTGATAATAACACCACACATAGTGGCTATGATTAAAAAACATCTTTCTTTCGCTGCTCAAACCTCTTTGGAAACTATGTAATTCCTCCGAAGTTAATATTGCTCCTCTTAAAATATTGCTACAAAAAACAAACTAAAGATTCCCTGTCTTGCATCAATGCTAGTTTTCTTGTCCTTCAGGGTTGGAAAGAGGGATCACGCTGATGAAGGGGGGACATGATTCTATGACCAGTGGCTTGCTGCAGTTTCCATCTTTTTCTGTGGGACTTTAACTAGACTAAGCAGTAAGCATGGGAGGGAACAGAACTTTCTCATCCATACAGAGAATAGTAGAAGTTAAGATGATAGGGCGCCTTGGTGGCTCAGATGGTTAAGCGTCTGCCTTGGGCTCAGGTCATGATCTCAGGGTCCCGAGATTGAGCCCTGCATTGGGCTCCCTGCTCAGTGGGGAGTCTGATTCCCCCTTTTCCTCCTCCCATTCCCTCCAGCTCATGCTCTCTATCTCAAATAAATAAAATGTTTAAAAGAAGTTGAGTTGATAAAAATTGTCAAAAAGGAGGAACAGTTTAAGAGTTACTTAGAATACATTGAGAGATTAAGAATGCCCTTAGCTGTGGAGCATATACTATGAAAGACATTGTAATACTTTTAGTGAAAGTATGATTTTTATTTTTATTTATTTTGAAGAGAGTGAATGATCTAATACTGCAGTGTTTTACCTAACTTTGATGTGTAACCTTTTAACCAGACATGCCACTTGCAGGAACCTTCAAATGATTTTCCTTATAGCATTATTTGTAAAAGTGATAAAGTGAAACAAATGAACATACCACACATAAGAAAGTGGTTAAAAACTCAAGTAGTTCTGTAAAATGGAATATTATTCAGCTTTTAGAAAATGAAATACACGTATGTGACAGAGGAAAAGTCATATAGTCCTTTTATTATTTTCTTTTTGAAAGAGGATTGAACAACAGGTAGGTGGGTAGAAGAAATAATAGAAAAAGTAGGAAGGGGATGAGTGTAAAGAAGGAAGAAAGGAAAGATTCATTAAAAAGAATCAAATGGTACATGTTAAAGTTTAACTGTGGTTACTTTTGTGAATAAAATTGTAGTGAATAAGGAAGGACATTTCATTTATTTGCTTTATATTTTTTGCTTATAATTTTTTCAAACTTTTAAAATTTTGAAATATATTCAAAAATAAGTATTTTATATATGCATATGCTTTTATTTGCGTTCATTTTATTGAAATAGAATCTACAATTGTATTTAAAGTAACTTGTATTTATTAATATACCCCTTGCCTTATTTGAAAAAAACACATTAAATTTTACAAGCATACATAAAATTCAACAAGCTATCATAAATATAATGTTTGGGGGAAATAAATGATAAGGTGAGATGTGATTGTAAAATAGAGTAACAGTGAGGCTTAAAAAATGCATAACATAATGTCCAAAAATGTTTTTTCCATGCTGTCTGGCATAAATGAAAAGCACAAAATAGGAGAGATTTATTTTATGTGTACATTAATAAAAGCCAAATGACACTTCTCAGACATGGTATCCGTAGTGTCTTGAGAACTTTAAAAAAAACTCATCCCAGGGCGCCTGGGTGGCTCAGTGGGTTAAAGCCTCTGCCTTCGGCTCAGGTCATGATCCCAGGGTCCTGGGATCGAGCCCCACATCAGGCTCTCTGCTCAGCAGGGACCTTCCCCCTCCCTCTCTCTCTGCCTGAATCTCTGCCTATTTGTGATCTCTGTCTGTCAAATAAATAAATGAAATCTTAAAAAAGAAAAAAAAAACTCATCCCTATTTTACAATTAGAATAAATATTAAGTACGAGCATGACTTACTTGTCCACTTACCCAAAATCAGAGCTTGTCTGGAACCTTTACTTGATCCACTTTATTATTATATATAGAGGAACATAATCTTCTCCCTCAGAAAAGCAAACAGGTTGAGGTCTTTAACGGTATAAGGAAGGTATTGGGGCAGGTTTTTATTAGCAGTCCTCTAGAACCTTGAATGACAGTGATTATCACATTCTGTTGAACAAGTCATGCTTATAGTTCTGTGTTCAGTTCTTGTTTTCATTTTTAAAATACATAGATAAGGAACCTGGACTATGTTCAAAGAAACATAACTAGAAGGGTAAATTCCCTATATATGACAAAGAGTTGAAGAAACCATTCTTGGTTTGGAGAGGTTGAAAAAAAGTAAAAGAGGGACATGGGGCTGTGGGATATTCAGTTTTAAATACTTAAAAGAGAAATTGCCACATAGGAAGTAAAGAAAATGAATGCATAAACTTGGACTTGCATTTGGAGGTCAGAGAATGGGAGATCTCAGTTTGATCTGAGAAAAAGAATTCACTGGTGAAACTAATTGCTTCACAAAGTAATGTTTGCTATTTCGCTGTAACTAAGTGATTAAGAGGTCAGGGACAGACAGTTCTAATCTCTAAAATGTTACCCAATCTATGGCCAGGTTCTCCTCTTTACTTGTTTAGTAATTGAGGGATATGAAACTAATGTGCAACATCATGAAACACACACACACACACACACACGCACACACAAAATGCAAACATACTATTTTTCTCTCTCCATGTAGCATAAGGAAATGATATTCTTTAACACTGAAAAAACCAAAGGTTAACAGTAACTTTGCAACTCCTTTTCATCTGGGTAGATTTTAAAGGTCTTTGTCAATCAGAGTTTTCAAGTACTTGAGGAATTTAGCTCTTCATCAGAAATAGGGTGGACCAAAGTATACAAAACCAATGACAAATAAATAAAATGTAATATATTCTAAGAGAAACAAATTATAAAATAGCACTCCTTGGGGCGCCTGGGTGGCTCAGTGGGTTAAGCCCCTGCCTTCGGCTCAGGTCATGATCCCAGAGTCCTGGGATCGAGCCCCGCATCAGGCCCTCTGCTCAGCGGGGAGCCTGCTTCCTCCTCTCTCTCTGCCTGCCTCTCTGTCTACTTGTAATTTCTGTCGGGCAAATAAATAAAATCTTAAAAAAAAAAAAAATAGCACTCCTTTTACAACATGGATGAAGAAACAGCTAAATTGATAATCTCAGGTTTTTGCTTTTTATTGAATTTTCTAACTGAAAAGCCCCAGGCAGGACTTTTTTAGAGAATGGTGTTCTTTTCATAAAGGAGTTTAAGGAAGACAGCACACTGCTAAGATCCATGCAATGGTAGATGAGCAAATTGCTCTGTTTTACTTCTCACTCAACTCCTCCATTCATAGTATTTGACAAGGAGGACTTAAAAGAGAACACTCTTCTTCTTCTTGCCCACTCTCCCTCCTTCCCCCCACCCCAGAGGGCAGTTTCTCTGAAAGCTTAAACATATTGGAGTAAGGTGGCATAAATTTCCCTCCTCATTTATTAAGATCCGGTCCTCATGCAAACTCTGCCAGGCACATTATATTAGGTTGGTTAAACGGATATGATATAAGCTTTTTAAGAGAATGAAAATCAGATGACTTCAAAGTGGGGATTTGGTACTATTATTCATGTCAGTGCACTGTGAATCTTCGTGAACTAATATCTTGCAAAAGAAAAGGAATCCAGGAATGCTGTAATAAATATTAGCCAGCCTGTCCTGACCAGAGATCTATGGGATAAAACTAGGCCCTAGAGGCTTTCAGGATCCTAGAGGACAAGTCCATGAATCTCACCAGACAATGGAACAATAGGTAAATACTAGCACCCAGGCATAGTTTTGGGCACAAAGAGTAGATATCCAAGTGAGGGGACCCAGGAATGAAAGGTCAGTGACGACACTGGGGTCAGTGACGCGAGCATGGGATCACCACAGCATGGGATCAGGAATCCCAACAAAAAACTTCTGTATGGCAGAGGTTAGGATCTAAATTAGGGATGGAATATACATGGACCCCAAGAATGGAGATCGGTACTGAAGTTATTAGGGATGGTGCTACCTAAACCATTCTTCCTGAGGTCAGTGATCTCTGGGTGGGAGTTGACAAAAGTCAAGTGATTCTTGACAGCTTTCAGATTGAAAATCTAAATTTGATAAAGAAGAATCACAAGTTCCTGACTCCTTCACAGGTCTCTCATTGTGCTACTCATGGTCATTGTTGGTCTCGGATGCTTCAGCAATCTTACCAGATGACCTCCCCTGTGTCTGGGACTCACTTCACTCCAAATATGCATCTGCTGTACATCAGCCGTCCATCCTAGACTTAATGTTACCTCTTCACTCCTTGGAGATCTGAATATAAAAATAGGATAAGCAAGCACTTGTATCTGCCTAAATATTCATGTGAACTACATTTGGAACAGTAGTATTCTGAATCTTTATTACTGTAGGGTGTCTATAAAATTGGATTTGGAATTTGATTAGAATAATGTTAGAATTATTGCTAATGAGACAAATAAGCTGTTTTCAAAGCTGAGCAGGAAACCCATATACTTTATTCTAAGAAAAATGATGCCGGTGAGCATAATAATCAAAGCTATGTATAAATTACCCATATTCCAAGTAGAAAAGCAGACAAAGCACCGTTACCCAAAAAAGGATTTTTGGACAATATGGTCAACATTTGAACTCTATTTTCTACCTTGGGATTCATTGTTACCTATCAGTTGTCTTTCTTTAGCAAACATCAATTCTATGGACAAGTACACTCAATTATGTATGCTGAGAGGTTCGCATTAGGACAGGCTTCATCAGTTGCCTGCTTTTTGTTTTTTCTTTTTTTTTAAATATATATAGAGAAGCTGTTATAAACTTCACTGATATCTGAATGAAAGCAGAGACGGTTTCTTTTAGGATTTAATGCTTGAAAGTAAGGACTTGATTTCCGATGAGAAAGATACATGTAAAAGAGAAAGAGTTGGTCTAGGGGTTGGTTACTGTCTAGCTCTAGGAGGGATGGTAGGCAAGTCATTCAATTATATGGATTTAGCCTCATCTCTGTGATACTCAGGGATTAGATTTGATGATAGAGAGGTACCATTCCTTTCTGTAATACTGTATATAATTGATGGATAGGTGAAATAATTGGTTGGTTGAAGTTTAATTCTGTGTACTTGAAATCATTTGTATTACTTTTGAAGTGTCCTGGTATAAACGGCATATAACAGTGTGTGAGACAGAGAGAGAGGGAGAGAGAAAGTGTTTTTTGTTTTTTTTTTTTTTTTAAAGTCAATGACTATCAGTGGGAGCCGTTTTGCCCCCTGCTGGACATTGAATAACATCTGAAGATATTTTTGGTTGTCACAGAGATGCGGGTGCTACTGGTAGGGGCCACAGATACTGCCAGACATCTTACTGCGTACAGCATTGCTAAGTAATTACTGCACACAGCATTGCCCTCCTAAGTAATTATTCAGTCCAAAGTGTGTCAGTGTTGAGAAATCTTGCAAACAGTTATGGCTTAGATTAGCAGCATACCCATCCTTCTGGATATTGTGATCCATCCAAAAGAGGCTTGCCATTTAAATCAGATACAGTGGAATACAGATTCCTGCCCCCCCGCCCCACCTGCTTCCGTGCACACACATCCAAGGAAAAAAATCTCTCTACTTTCTGTCTGAAGCACTAAGAGTCAGAGGCCATGTTTGTTTCCATGATGGAGATCTTACCTCATTAGGAGATTAACAGTTCTTAGGGAATCCAGTCTGTGTATTTCTTTTTTTATTATTAATTAATCTATAATTATGTCCTAATATAATATTTTTTTATAAATGTTTCATGGGCTAGAAAAGAGTGCATTCTTCATTTTCATTTTAAATGTATGAATATGGTTGTCATTACCATTTAGGTTTTCTATGTATTTATAGCCAATTAAAAACCAATAAAGATACTTCCCCTGATTATTGTAGTAATCTTAATAAATTTTTATATTTGGGCAGAATTGATTTGGTTATTTGTGTGTGTATGTGATATATATGCAAAGGCACATCTATATAAAAAAGAACTAAATTCCTATTCCCATGATATCATTCATACCATTAGCAAGCTACAGTTTTTCTCTGCAACATACCTTTCTTTTTCTAGTTAAGATTCACATTTACTAGATGTTTTATATTCTCTTGATTTCACTTTAAAAGTAGAACATCAGGCTAACATGACTCCTTCTACTGGTTCTATCCACAGGGCTTCCCAAGTTGGATAAATCCCAGATTTTGTTCCTGATTCCTTTATTTTTAAACTCCATTGCTTTCCCCCTTAAACAAAAGAACCATTATTTTCAAAGACAAAGTTGTCTAAGTGAGCTTCTCACTTAACTTTATTTAAGATTTATCCTTCATGTGTCAGTCAGATTTAATGACTAACATGCACACCTAAATTTACATTTCTGCATTATGAGATTTCATAAGTTTCTGAAGATTTGGGTTCCAGCTGGTTCTAACAGTCAAATACTTGAAAAATTTCAGTTACTGTTTCCTTTGTCCTTTTAAGGTAATCAATAACATTAGGATAGAAATGTAACACATTTGGCCAATTAGTGTTTTCTCCCTGTGCTTGCCTCTAAATTATTATACTACTTGCAAATGTGTGTCTGTTATAATTGCATGTTAAAATTCTTTTCTGAGTATCTGAGTAAATTTGCTATCAAATTCAAAAGTACAAAGTAATTCTTTTTTACTTTATTGTAAAAAAAAATAGGGTGTGCAAAGATATTTTTAGCAGATAAAAGCTCTTTGGAGATAATTTGAAATGAAAAAAAAATATGTTCTGCAAGTATAATCTGAAATATTTGAGACAGTGTCCAATTCAGAGGCAAGAACGTCAGTTGGATTTTGAATCTCAGTCTCTATCTGTGGCAGTGTGGCAAAGTGTTTAAGAGCCCAGACTCTGAAGGTAGATAGACCTAGTGTTGAATTTATGCTGTATCTGTGACGAGGTATGTGAGATTTGACATATTACTAAAACTCTCTAATCTTTCGTAGGTTCAATATTGTCACACCAAAAGTAATACCTTCCAAAGGGTTATTGAGACAACCCAACCAAATGGCGTGTGTGCGTGCGAGTGTGTGTGTGTATTTAGCAAAGTGGCTGGCAGATAAGAAATACTCTGTTAATGTTAACTGTTACCATCCTCTTTTGCTTTATTGTCAATACTATGGATTTGGGATCTTCATTCTGTTCCCCAGATGTGTACAAATGTTGCTCGTTTGAAATGGAGATCTAGGATATCCTTGAAGAGGTGGGTGTGCCAAAATAAAGATGAAATGTCCAAAGGGGACAAGGGGGTGGGGGAGGGGGAAGAACAGTTGCCTCTATTTGAAAAAGCAGAACCAAACCTGTGTTCCGCGACTTTCTCTTCCTAAAATGGCCTACTCGATAGACACTGATTCATTTTCCATGACTCTGCTCAGGGTACTTTTCCTGATTAGACATTTCTAAACCTTTTTTCCGCCTGCCTCTTCCTTCCATCCCAGCCTCGTAGAACTGATCACTCGTGCCTTGAACTCACACTCTACTATCTCCAGATTGTGCCTGGCATGAATAGGTAGCGACTCTTAAGTGGGGGCTTAAGTATATATGCATTGTCCTTTTCATAGGACATACATCTCTCCAGGTTTTATTTCTATAGCCCTTGGGCCTAGTAGGTTGTAGGAAGTTCATAGAATTTTAATGTGTGAATGAATATGGTGGACGCCTGAGTCAAGCACGCGGAGCAGAGGCTGTCTGAAGGCTGCAGCATATCAAGCTTTCCAGGGTTAGGATAGTGGCCTCAGCCTGCTGTACTACTGAGCTTTTTCTGCACCTAGAATACACTATCAGGAAGTGTGTCATGATCTGCTGTGAGCCCGGCATTCTGTTTTGTGGTCTTGAAAACCCAGTGGCATGCATTCATGTGAATAAACAGGAGTGAAACACTCTTCTGAAGGACCTGCATGACTGTAATTTTAATGCCATGTGATAGCAATCCAGGATTGCATGTTTGACAGGTTTACAAAGGGAATGGACGTATGTGTGCTGCATTCAGCTGGAGGGCATTGCCCTGCAGCATTTGCTTAGGTCTTATGAAAGAGGAATTGGGGAGTTAAGGAGGCAGGGAAAGCCTTAGGAGTTGGGATGATTTCTGAAACTTACAAATGGGTTGAGAAACCCAAGACAGTCTAGAGAAGACAAACGTGGGTAGCAGGTTGACTGGGGCATTGAGAATAGGGTCATGCAGAACATCCATAATAAGAGAAATTTGTTTTGATTCAGTCTTATTTCACTGTTGTTTTTGTTTTTGTATTTCCTTTTCACTGTTAACCTGCCTGCCTGTGACAACCTTCTATCGTTACTCCCACCTTCATTAGAAGTATGATTCTTTTCTTTTGCCAAAACATGCTGGTATTTATTATTCATGTCTTGTTCTTTATGTAAATATTAATGTTCATTATTATTAATAAACTTTACTATCCTTAATTCCCTCTCCCCATTCCTTCTAGATGCTTGGCATGCCTGCTATTCTTGGACCCTTCTCGCAGTTTTTTCTATTGTTCCACTTACTCACTAAAGCAGTAGTTAGGAAGCTATCTTACTGCTTCAGTCCTCAGTAGTTGTCCAAGCTTGGGTCCAGTTTCTCTCCATGCTTTCTAAATCCGCATCTCATCTTCCAAAGTTTTAGACTTGGGACCATGGAGATTAGACTTTGATTGTTTCAACTTTATTTTCAGGAATGTCTAACTTTGTAAAGCATTCTGAGTGGTATGATTGTCTTTGGGTTGATGCGGTCATTGGGTTGTGATTGTCATTGGTTTGGATTGCTGTTGGCAAATACAGTTTATTTTCTAAATAACTACTGACCCCTTTCATCTAATATACTGTGATTGCTTCAGTTATTTCCTATTTTTTGGTCATTTCTTCTCTGATATATTGGAAACTCCTCGAGTATTGAAGCTATTTATTGTATTCTCATATGTAGTAAGTAAAGTATTTTGAATTTAGTTGATTTTAAGGAAATAATTTGGTTGATTTCTTTTCTTTCTTCTTTCTTCTTCTTCTTCTTCTTCTTTTTTTTTTTTTTTTTTTTACTGTTCATCTTTTTAATTTACCTGGAAAAAGAAGTACAGTTTTGGTGAGGCAGTTGTTTAATGACAAGTGCTATTGGATGGAATAAGAGGACAGCAGCCTCCCCTATGATGTTTTGGATCAGCTAAAGAAACATGAAGCTAGAGACAGAAATGCCCCTCTTCCATAAATAAAACTGGCTAAGTAATCATCTTGGCACAAAGCACAAAAAATGTTAGAATACACACACACACACACACACACACACACACACACACACACACACACACAGAGTCCTCTCTTTGCACCGTTCTGATATGTAGGAATTCAGGTACCCTGGTTTAGTTAAACAGCATCAGTCTTGCAGCACTGTGGCTCAGAGTTCAATTCCATGATACATTACCTGCATGTAATTTGTATAACATATGAACTTCACTGCTAGTTTTTTCAGTCCATGCCTTGCTGTTTAAATAAAGGAATCATACTTCGTACTACTTCAGTGTCTCTCTGTGATTAGTCGCTGTGCATCCCTATTCGGTTTGTGGACAAGCAAAGTAAAGCCTGTGACATTTTACTAAAATGAGTAATCAGAAGAAGAAGATGAGCCCCCGCCCGCGTGGTCGCCGCCGCCGCAGCCGCCCGAGAGGAGCTGGGGGAGGACGGTGGCCCGCGAGGCTCGTCGCAGACAACGCGGCGGCGATGTCCGCGAGCCAGGCGAGTGCCGCGGCGGCAGCGGCCGGGCCTCGCACGCGGCAGGGCGGCCTGGGCTTCGGCCTCCCTCCGGTTCCCAGGAAGCGAACTGGCGGCCAGCGCGGGAGCAGCAGCAGTAGCAGAGGCGGAGGCTCCGGCGCGTCTGTTGCCTCCCCTTCAGCCTGAGCCGGGGGAGGCCAGGCGGCCCGGGTGGCTGGAGGGGGGTCCGCTGCCCCAGAATGGGAATTCTCTTCACCAGGATATGGAGACTCTTCAATCACCAGGAGCACAAAGTTATCATTGTTGGGCTGGATAATGCAGGGAAAACTACCATCCTTTACCAATTTTCTATGAATGAAGTTGTACATACATCACCCACAATAGGAAGTAACGTAGAAGAAATAGTGATTAATAATACACGTTTTCTAATGTGGGATATTGGTGGCCAAGAATCTCTTCGGTCTTCTTGGAACACTTACTATACTAACACAGAGTTTGTAATAGTTGTTGTGGACAGTACAGACAGAGAAAGGATTTCTGTAACTAGAGAAGAACTCTATAAAATGTTAGCCCATGAGGACCTACGGAAAGCTGGATTGCTGATTTTTGCTAATAAACAAGATGTTAAAGAATGCATGACTGTAGCAGAAATCTCCCAGTTTTTGAAACTAACTTCTATTAAAGATCACCAGTGGCATATCCAGGCATGCTGTGCTCTTACTGGCGAGGGATTATGCCAAGGACTTGAATGGATGATGTCACGACTTAAGATTAGATGATCTCTACTGACCTCTCCTCATAGACTTTGTATAAACGAAGTGCTGGACTTTACCTGAAAGCTGCAAAAATTAATGGTTTAGATATATTTATAATAAACTGATTTAAACTTTTTCTATCAGAAGAAAAATTAAGACCACTTATTTGAAAACAAAGATGAAGTCTCACTTTCCAATCTGCTTTCTCATTAGTTCCTTCCAAAGCAAGGTCTTTAAAGCTGTGATTGCCATTTTTCTCATAATGAATCCTCTCAGGACATTGTGTAGCCTGTGGTAAGTACAAAGGGAGAAGAAGACATTTTTCATTTTAAGAGCTTTATTATCAGTATAACCCTCCCTAGTTGAATGTGTATTCTCTTCGTGTTCCATTAAGTCAAAATACAAATCACAGATACTCAGTTTGCAGTACTTTAAAATGTAATGTTAATTATGAGAAGTATTTTGCATAAGGTTGTGTGTATTGTGTATATACCTCAAATTCAAGTTTATGGCTTTGATTATGTTCTAAAGAAAAGCAAAGAACGCAAAAAGTAATAATATCCTTAGTTAATGACCATAATGAGATGAGTACTGGCATTGCTGTTAAGTGCCATTTTGTGCTTTCCCCCTGTGTTCTCTGTATTGTACTAACCAACCCCCAAAATCATTGGGCTGCTCTTAAAAAAAAGAAAAGAAAGAAAAGTAGAAAGCTCAACAGTGTGTACCTATTTTTTGTTGATCAAATTATATACATGAAAGCATGTAATCCAGCTGAGTGGAGTATCTGCAAATTTTTGGCTTAATATTATGAATGGACAGAATTACACATTGAGCAATTATCAGATGGGTTCCTTTATTGGATCTATGGCATCTAAATTACTGAGAAAATTGTTAACCATTAATCAGTCAATCATTAATTGTAATTAAAATTATCAAGTGATTTTTTTTTCCCAACGTTAATGGGAAGCTGTTGTGTAAAATGTCTGCCCAGAGAAGTATCACTCTATAAATATTAATCAAATAGTTTACCTATAGTCTTCTTAAGTATTGAATTATATGTCAAGCATTTAAAGTGAGTTTGAGATGAAAAGTAAAGCTTATTTTCTAAGCAACAAATTATTTCTTAATTTGAAAATTTCTCATTTTAGGAATTAGGATAGTTTGAGATTTTTGTTTCTACGTGTTTCCTTTTATCTTCCTAACACCACATGAATGCATTGACAATTATAAAATACAAACTTTTATGCTTTTAAGAATTTGGTTTAAAAGTTGAACAACATGATACACATTTTTACAGAGAAGTAACTTGGCCCCAAATATGTTTGCTTAGGATATTTTTTGTTTTTTTTTTTTTTCACTGAAAATGGAAAAATACAATGGTTGAAGGTATTTCTGTTGTAATTTCTGTTGTATCCTAAATGTGTTAAAACGTATTTTTGGGTGCTCTCTTTGTGTATGTTTCATGCCCTGAAAATCTGAAGGCTGATCCAAACTGGCATGTTGTAGAATATTGAAGAAAAGAAGTAACTACATTTAATACCAGCCTTTTAGATTTCATGCAGATTTTGATGAGGAATCATAGTATATATACCACAAACATTGACAAAACTTGGAAAGTTTCTTTCTGTAATATATAATATACTCAATATCTAAATCCAAGTCAGGCATGGGAGATCAGTGTTTAACAGTGGATGTGTTGTGTGTTATATTACAATGTTCATAATGCAGGTATAACATTTTAATATTTGTCAACTTGCTTTTACAAAAGTAAATTCTAAATTACTAAGCTTTATTCATATGTTCTTACACTTTTTCAAATCACTATTAGTAATTACTTGTTTTATATTAAAAACTCCCATAAAAACCTAAAAAAAAAAAAAAAGAAGAAGAAGAAGATGACTAACAAAGATAAAAGTGCATCAAACAAATGAAAAGTGATAATGACTGAAGTGAAAATTGAATGTAAATGGATTGTAATGTAAGTGGATTTATAGAAGAAATAGCTAACAGGGGTATGTTGGCATCACTGCCCCCAGAACGTCTAGGTATGAAGCCAGAGGAACTTAGTGAAGGGGAACTATGGACATAAATAAGGAAAGTGGTTTTGACGAAACAGACAGAAATGTCCCCAGAGGAAGTAACACAGCCTAAAAAAAGTTCACATTGAAAGCACTCTCAAAGATATTTCACAACATTTAAGGCACAAAATATAAAATGTTCAAGCAGATGCAAACATAGAAAGGAGTTTAAAATTAACCATGGCATAGAAACGGTACTTTCTATCATTAAGTTATAATGAGAAAAAAAGACCACCATTGCTCAAAATACTCTTAATTAGTTTCTTATGAAAAACAACAAGAAAATAAAGACTTCCAATTTCAGTGCTTCTAACATTTGAAATTACACTGTACTAAATATTAGTTTTACTGTTTTTTCATTTTCTCATATATTTGTAACTAACCATAACCAAGTTTTTAATGTTTTGAAAAAAAAATTTTTTTGAAGGCCACAAAGCAATCATAATTTTCCCATTGATTAGTAAGATCACTTTTACACAGTCTCAGTTTTTGTGAACATTTTTGCTGTCTTGTGTAACGTATAAAGCAAGGATTGCCTGTACATTCTTTATGTGATGGGACTATGCCAGCAGGAGAATGAAGGAAACCCTTTGGACCAGTAAAAAAAATTCAAGTGCCAGGTTTTATATGTTAGCACTGATCCCAGACTTTAAGTTTTTACAGGGCAAGGATATTCCAGACACAGGGACAAAAATGAGCAAGGCATTGGCAGCTTCTTAGGCAGATTCAGCAGTAATCGGATGTAGTAAGTCAGCCATTTTTAAATACCATTTATTGATACCCACTGAGAGGTGTGGTATTGATGATTGACTACAGTAGAGGACAGAGTGGGGACTAAAAAATGAGAATTATGAAAAGTGGAGAACTAAGACTTGAAGAGCTTCAGAAACATGGAAAACTCATCTAATTTGAGATTTTCTCATCCTAGTTCTGAATATTCATGTAGTTTGTGTTGTGCAACTATGTTCTGAAGTAAGGATTGGTATTTATATGAAGAACTTTCAAACTGAACTATATTCAGCTCAATAAATACATTTTCTACCAAAATAATAATTGGTAATTGATTCTATCAATAGTCAATTTGAAATTCAGGTTTAATAATCTGTAGGATACTACAGTTTCATAAAATATAAGATACAGTATTTCTCTATGGGAAGCATAAAGTCTCATTGGTGATTAAACACATGACTGCATGAAGTTAAATTAGAATATAATTTATTGATAATCACATACCAAAAAAAATGCAGACCTTTCAGAGTCAATGATATTTCAAATGTTATCTAACACCCCCCCCCCCACCATGATTCCATCTGTTGAGCAATTTCCGTGAAAAGAAGATCTTTCCATGAAAATGCGTGATCCAGAGTGGCGCGCATCCCTAATATTGCCAAAGAGATTATTTGGGAATCTTCTCTAGTGTGTGAATCAAACAGCACACTGAACTCTATTTCTGCAGTTGCAGCTCTTTTACAAATGCAAACTACCCTTTGATTGAATCACATAGATCAGTTTCCAGCTTTAAAGAAGCAACATAGTTACCAATTTCTATACTGTATAGGGCAGATTAAAGCTGTGGCCCAGAGCTCTACCCACCCCCATCCTGTGTTGACTTTTTCTGGAGCTGCTGCTTATTGGCCTGAGTAGATGGAATCCATTTCATTTCTTCTCTGGAGATTACAAACCATGACACAGATTCAATAGAGGGGGCCTATGGATTGAAGATGGAGGAAGAGTGATAGAGGAGGCACTTCCTCAGTCATATTAATTATATAAGTGGTGGGAAGTATGCTAATAGATGATCAGGTGGAATCTAAGGGAGCAGAGCAGAGTTTCATTCCCTGTGGGTTCAAGCTGATAAGCACAGTTTAGTATTGTTTAAGTTATGTATGACTACAACAATATCCCAGAAAAAATGTCTTTGTGGTGCTTTTAAAAATGGAAAATGATGCTGAATAAGAAAGCAGATGGCAAGTTAAATATTCATAATCCAGTGTCCCTTTGCCTTAATCATGTAGTAAACAACAGCTTGCACTGCAGTGTGTGAAACATATTAAGAATATGACTAATCTGTGTAAGTTCATTCATTAGGACATAGGGGTGAATTCTGAAGGTGATAAATGATGCTCGCGGTAGTATTGTAAGAGCTATCACTGAAAAAAAGTGAACAAATATAAAATGGAATTTTTGTGTCTAAATTTCTGTTTACACAAAACTTTCTTTCCTAATAGTATTTTATTTTATTAAACTCATTTTATGAATCTCATAGTGCCAAACAGCTGACATTCATGTACCTTAAGACTAAAATAATATGAGTTTATAGTACATATATATTTTTTAAAGTCTCTTTATATGACTTGGGGTTTTTGAGACAGGCTTTTTAATTTGGATGAAATTTCAAATTAAACAAGAACTATGATGAAAAAATAGTGAGGAAACCACATTAAAAAAATGCTAAACTACACTAATCATTAGAGAAATGCAAATCAAAACCATATCACTTCATACTCATTAGGATGGCTATTATCAAAAACACACAGACAACAGAATATAACAAGTGTTGACAAGGTCGTAGACAAATTGGATGCTTTGCGCATAGCTGATGGGAGTATAAAATGGTACAGCTGCTGGAGAAGACAACATGGTGGTTCCTCAAATAATTAAACTTAGAATTACCATATGATCCAGAAATCTCTTTCTGAGTATATACCCCAAAGAACTGAATGCAGGGACCTGAGATATTTGCATACCAATGTTCATAGCAACATTCTTCACAATAAGCAAAATATAGAAGCGTCTCAAATATTCATCAGTGGATGAATGGATAAGCAAAATGTGGAATATTATTAAGCCTTAAAAAAGAAATGAAACTCTACTCATCTATAAACAAGGACTGAAATGTTGCCATTTGCAATGATATGGATGGAACTAGAGAGTATTCTGCTAAGTGAAATGAGTCAGTCAGAGAAAGACAGATACCATATGATTTCACTCATATGTGGAATTTAAGAAACAAAATGAACATAGCGGGGGGAAAGAGAGGCAAACCAAGAAACAGAGTTTTAACTATAGAGAAGATACTGATGGTTCCTGAAGGGGAGGGAGGTAGGAGGTTGGGGGAAATAGACGATACAGATTAGGGAGGGCAGTTGTGATGAGCACCAGGTGATGGATGGAAGTGCTGAATCACTCTGTTCTATACCTGAAATTAATATTACACTGTCCGTTAAGTAACTGGAATTAAATAAAAACTTGAAAGGAATGAAACTCTGATACATGGTATAGCATGGATAAATTTTGTTTAAAAAAAAAATTGTCTAGGATGCCTGGGTGGCTCTAACAGTTAAGCATCTGCCTTTGGCTCAAGTCATGATCCCAGTGTCCTAGGATCAAGTCCTGCATCAGGCTCCCTGCTCAGCAGCGAGCCTGCTTCTCCCGCTTCCTGTTGTTCTCCCCTGCTTGTGCTTTCTCTTTCTCTGACAAATAAATAAATAAAATCTTTTTTAAAAAATAGGTTAAAAGAGTAGTTACCAGGTCCTGGGGTAGAGAGTAATGATGAGTTATGATTTAGAAAGATAGGTTGCTCTGTGTATATGTGTTTGTGTGTATAATTTTTCCATATATTATGTGAAAACTGAATTTTAGTGACAGATCATTTAGGTAGTAAGGATTAGTGGAGTGATGTTGGTTTTCTCTTACATTGGTTTTCAGAAAGTTCAATGACATATTCAGTGCTATGAACCATGAAGAACTTCATTCATTTATTTTATCCTCTTCATTGTTTTTTTTTAAATTTTAATATACCCCTTATATTGCATTTTTCTTCTTCCTGATTTAGTGTCATGTGAATTTTATTATTTTACATTATATTCCTTATTTTAATTCAAGAAATATTTTAAGATAATTAAAAACGGGGCGCCTGGGTGGCTCAGTTGGTTGAGCGACTGCCTTCGGCTCAGGTCCTGGTCCCGGACTTCCAGGATCGAGTCCCACATCGGGCTCCCAGCTCCTTGGGGAGTCTGCTTCTCCCTCTGACCTTCTCCTCTCTCATGCTCTCTCTCACTCATTCTCTCTCAAATAAATAAATAAAATATTAAAAAAAAGATAACTAAAAAACCTCAAATCTAATAAAATGATGAAGTTGGTCACAAGACAAAAATGTGAAAATTTTAAAAAAAATGTAGTGTTCAGAGTCAAAGACGAGGTTGAGTAATGGGGCTGTGTGTATCTATAGGCAGGAATATATACCTCCAGCTGGGTGCTTCAGCATGCCGAGATTTATAGGACTTTGGTTTAGCTGTTTGATGTGTGATTTGATAGTAAATAAAGATTTTTATTTTTTTATTTTTTTATTTTTTTTTTAAAGATTTTATTTATTTATTTGACAGAGAGAGATCACAAGCAGGCAGAGAGGCAGGCAGAGAGACAGGAGGAAGCAGGCTCCCTGCTGAGCAGAGAGCCCGATGTGGGACTCGATCCCAGGACTCCGAGATCATGACCTGAGCCGAAGGCAGTGGCTTAACCCACTGAGCCACCCAGGCGCCCCAGATAAAGATTTTTAAATGTGCAGTGGCTAGGGACGAAGTTGGAAAGGGCTTTTATATGTGACCAGTATATGTCTGTTTGCAAAATGTAGTCAGATGGACTATTTTCCCTTCTAGGAAACTTTCCTACTTCTACATGTTCATGTTTAGGATAAATGATGCCTGTGGTTTCCTAGGGTGTCCTATGGTTGGTTATCTTCGCAATAGCACGTACCCATCTTATTCTCTGGACCCACACTGTTCAGTGCAGGAGCCACAAACCCTATGTGGCTATGGAGCACTGGGAGTGTGACTGTTTCTTGGCTCTGAGTTTCCGGAATCACATACACGGCAGCATGAATTTAGACTCCAAGTTTGTGTAAGAACATAGACCTACTAATCTGATTTATCATGGGATGCTTTTTTTGGTCTGTTTGTTTTAAAACCTTCTCAGACCCAGATCAAGACAAGCTGCTTCTTGGTTTGAGGCATTGGTAAGTGACGATATTTTTCTTCACCAGGCTATAAGTCTTAGATTTAATGCAGTAGTCTCAGTACTGCCCGAAATGGACATTACAGTACAATTTCCTTATTCTAATTGCATCCGCTGCTCGTGCCCCTTCTCATCAGGGCCCCTAACAGTCAGCTTGGCTCCCTTTTACTCTCAATTTGTTTTTCTTTCATTCTTGCAAATATACCTGTACTAGATGTGGGTGTTTTTGTATTTCATCCATTATTTCCAAGTGTTACTATGGGAGTGTTTCTGAGTTAGCCATTTCTTGATTTTCTTGAGTCAGAAGTTTTGTTGTGGTGGTGGTGGTAGTGGTGGGTTTTTTTTTTGTTGTTGTTGTTGTTTTTTAATTGTGTTCTTCTGTTCAGTGGAACGTTGTTTCAGATTTTTAAAAGGAAGATCAGGGCAGACTTTTTTAGGAAGATTGTTTTTGGTTACTTGCATGTGAGTAGATCACAAAAGAGAAGACATTATATCAAATTGCTATTTATTTAATGCCTTTGATGATTGCTGAAAGGTCAGGTTTTATATTGAATACAAATTGAAAGAAAAAAAATCACTAAATACATACTGTATGCTTCAAATGTATATGGAGCATCTACCCTTGCAACTATATTAAAATTTGTTATCACAGACTCCCGCCCTGCCTTTTCAAGAGAGTTTCGTAAGTGGGAGAATGGTAAGGAGAGAAAATTGAGCTTGTAACATTTGCCAGAATTATCATTTGGCCCATCATCTATCTAAGAAGAGTTGTCTTCAGTGGTTCTGACAGCTTGGTTTTAGTTTTCTCTGAGAATGCAGGATTAGAAAACCAGGCATGGTATTCTCTAGGTGAGAGGGGGGCAGTTAAAAAGGACCAAGGCTATTGGTCTGCATTCTATTATACTGATATATCCTTCTTAGTTTATGTTTTTTAATTTTACATTCATGTTAATAAAGAGTTTCTTTAATAATATGTTCTAATGAGTTATTCTCTGATTTGGTGAGGCTGTGTTATGAGATAGTCACATGATACTCATTAGTATCAATGACTTTTATCAATATTTTAAGTGAATCCTTAAAGGCGTAAATGTATAAACAGTAGTAAATTCTCTCCTACTGGGTTTTATTCTCTGAATATTAAAAATCTATGATTAACAAGCATGCTGTTGTTATTGTTCTATGAAGAAAATGGCCTTCATTCTCTCAGATTTTGAAACTTTGTAGAAGTATTGTAAATGCTGAAGTTCAATAAATTTTTTATTCACTGGAAATTTGAGTGCCTGTTATGTGAATAAGCAGTGATAAACTGAACAGTCATTGCTCTTGCTTAATTGAGCTAAGACTCCAGAAGGGAAGATGGACACTGCATTTGTGATTATAAGTAAGACATATAAGGAGAAGTGTAGCATATTACGAGCGCCTCTATTGAAGTGATTTAAGTCAAGGTGATGGTTCGCAAAATATGGTGCCCAGACAAGTAGCATTAGCAACACCAAGAAATTTCTGAGTAATGCAAATTCCAGGGCCCTACCCAAGCCCTACTGTGTCAAAAATATTAGAGATAACACTTAACAAGCTGTGTTTTTGACAAGTTCTCCATGTGGATCTGATGGCTAAGTTTGAGAACCACTGACCTTGTCATAGTTTCTCACTTACTGATATTTGGAACATGTACTTCTTGGTTGTGGGAGCCTAGCTTATGCATTGTAATCTATTTAGCAGCATTCTGGGTTCTAACCACTAAATGCCAGTAGCATCTCCCAGTTGTATCAACCAACAATGTCACCAGATATTACCTAAATCAAGCAGAAGAGAAATAATAAGATTAGAGCAGAGATCAATGAAATAGAAACAAGAAAAACAGTAGAACAGATCAACAAAACTAGAAGGTGGTTCTTTGAAAGAATTAATAAGATTGATAAACCACTGGCCAAATTTATCCAAAAGAAAAGAGAAAGGACCCATTTAATAAAATCATGAATGAAAGGGGAAAGATCATGGCTAACTCCAAGGAAATAGAAACAATTATTAGAAATTATTATCAGCAACTATATGCCAACAAATAAAGCAACCTTGAAGAAATGGATGCCTTTCTGGAAACTTACAAACTACTGAGACTAAAAGAGGAAGAAATAGACAATCCAAATAGATCAATAACCAGTAACAAAATTGAAGCAGTAATCAAAAACCTCCTAAAAAACAAAAGTCCAGGGCCAGATGGCTTCCTAGGGGAATTCTACCAAACATTATAAAGAAGAAATGATATCTATTCTACTGAAACTGTTCCAAAAAATAGAGAAAGAAGGAAAACTTCCAAACTCCCTCTACAAGGCCAGGATTATCCTGATCTCAAAACCAGGCAAAGACCCCAACAAAAAGGACAATGACAGACAGTATTCCTGATCAGCATGGATGCCAAGATTCTCAAGATCCTAGCTAACAGGACCCAACAGTTTGTTAAAAGGATTATTCACCACAACCAAATGGGTTTTATGCCAAGGATGCAAGGGTAGTTCAACATTCACATATCAATCAACCTGGTAGAGCACATCAATAAAAGACAAGAACCATATGATCCTCTTAATTGATACAGAAAAACCATTTAACAAAATACAACATCTGTTTGTGATTAAAATTCTTCAAAGTATAGGGATAGAGGGAGCATTCCTCAATATCATAGAAACCATCTAGGATAAGCCCATAGTGAATACCATTGTCAGTGGGGAAAGCTGAGAGCTTTTTCCCTAAGATCAGGATACCACAACAGGGATGCCCACTCTTGCCACTATTGTTCAGCGTAGTGCTATAAGTCCTAGCCTCAGCAATCAGACAACAAAAAGAAACAAAAGGGATCCAAATTGGCAAAGAAGAACTCAAACTCTGCCTCCTCACGGGTGACATGATGCTTTATGTGGAAAACCCATAGAACTCTACCCCCAAATTACTAGAATTCATACAGCAATTCAGCAGTGTGGCAGGATATGAAATCAATGCACAGAAATCAGGTGCTTTTTTTTTTTTCTATATATATACTAACAATGTAACTATAGTAAGAGAAATTAGGGAATCAGTTCTATTCACAATAGCAACAGAAACCATAAGCTACCTAGCAATAAACCTTACTAAGGAGGTAAATGGTCTATACTCTAGAAACTACAGAACACTTATAAAAGAAATTGAGGAAGACACAAAAAGATGGAAAAATATTCCATGCTCATGGATTGGAAGAATAAACATTGTTAAAATGTCTATCCTCCCCAGAGCAATTTATACCTTTAGTGCCATCCCTATTAAAATACCATTGACATTTTTCAAAGAGCTGGAATAAAAAATCCTAAAATGTGTATGTAACCAGAAAAGACCCTGAATCATCAAGGGAAGGATGAAAAAGAAAAATGAAGCTGGTGCATAATGTTGTCAGACTTCAAGCTATATTACAAAGCTGTGATCACTGAGACAGCATGGTACTGACACAAAAACAGACACATAGGCCAATGGAACAGAAGAGAGACTCCAGAAATGGGTCCTCAACTCTGTGGTCAACTAATCTTTGGCAATCCGGGAAAAAATATCCAATGGTGAAAAGACAGTCTCTTCAATAAGTGGTGCTTGGAAAATTGGACAGCTACATAGAGAAAAACGAAACTGAAACATTCCTTTACACCATACACAAAGATAAACTCAAAATGGATGAAAGACCTCAGGGTGAGATAGGATCCGTCAGAATCCTAGAGGAGAACATAGGCAGTTACCTCTTTGACATCGGCCTCAGTACCTTCTTTTAAGACATATCTCCAAAGGCAAGAGAAACAAAAGCAAAAATGAACTTTTGGGATTTCATCAAGATAAAAAGCTTCTGCACAGCAAAGGAAACAGTCAACAAAACTAAGAGGCAGCCCACAGAATGGGAGAAGATATTTGCAAATGACATTACAGATGAAGGTCGGATATCCGAGATCTGTAAAGAACTTCTCAAACTCAACACTCAAGAAAACTAACCCAGTCAAAAAATGGGCAGAAGACACGAACAGACACTTACCCAAAAAAAGACATACATATGGCTAACAGACACATGAAAAAATGTTCAACATCACTAGCCATCAGGGACATACAAATCAAAACCACAGTGAGATACCACCTCACACCAGATAGAACAGCAAAAATTAACAAAACAGGAAACAACAAATGTTGACCAGGATGTGGAGAAAGGGGAACCCTCTTACACTCTTGGTGGGAATGCAAGTTGGTGCAGCCACTTTGGAAAACAGTATAGAGGGTCCTCAAGATGTTAAGAATAGAGCTACTCTATGACCCAGCAATTGCATTACTGGGTATTTACCCCAAAGATACAGATTTAGTGAAAGAAGGGCCACATGCACCCCAGTGTTCATAGCAGCAATGTCCCCAATAGCCAAAATGTGGAAGGAGCTGAGATGCCCTTCAACAGATGAATGGATAGAGAAGATGTGGCCCATACACACAATGGAATATTACTCAGCCATCAGAAACAATGACTACCCACCAGAGGAGATTATGTTAAGTGAAGTAAGTCAAGAGAGAAAGACAATTATCATATGGTTTCATTCATATGTGGAACATAAGCAATAGCATGGAGGACCACCAGGGAAGAGAGGGAAATCCAAAGGAAAAGAAATCAGAGAGGGTGATGAACCATGAGAGACTATGGACCCCAAGAAACAACCTGGGGGTTGCAGAAAGGAGAAGGGTGGAGAGAGGGGGAAGAGAGTGATGGGTATTGAGGAGGGCACATGCTGTGATGAGCACTGGGTGTTATATTGAATTGTTGAACATTACGTCAAAAACTAATTATGTACTATACAGTGACTAACTAAACATAATAATAATAATAAAGATATTGCCAGATGTTCCCTAGGTACAAATTCTTGTTGCCAGCATCCTGTCTCACCAATAGTCCCCTCCACGCACACATACAACATAATATTCAAGTAACATGCTTTTCTCTTTATCTAGACATTTCATAATGTGTCTTAGAGTGCTCTGAAGCAAGTAAAAAGGGATATCACCATGTTTCTTTCACAGAGGAGTCCTAAATAATTTTGCTCTAGCATCTAAACACAGAGAATGTGGTCTCTTTAGTACTTCTTTTTTTTCTTTTTGCTTTCAACTTTTTCTTCTCACTTCTCCTTCACCCTTCACCCTGTATTTTCCTCCTTTTCAAAGTAGGAAGTGAATGAGTATTCTTATACATTAGTCTTGTTGTGACCTTAAATAGTAACTTACTCTGTATATCTTCTAAACTTAGCAATTTGATGAATCTTATGTAATTAAAACAGGGTTTATTTTCACATAAATTAGATTGAGGCACCTGCTCCTTCCTAAGACCTTTGAATATAATTAAGAAAATGAAAGGTACATTTTTCCTTATATTAATAGTAAGTCAAAATAGTCTCATTGGTGAATTATGTGGCATAGAATTATCTGTCAATCACAGACTACCTTGGAGATTCATTTTTTTCTGAAGCCTTTTTTTTTTTTTTTTTGGTAGTTATTTAACCATTATATTTCAAAAACTTTTCCTACGCCCTGGTAATAGGGTAGGAAGGTGTTCCAGTTTTTATCTCTAAAGTAAACTCCAAAGTATTTTAGTTTTCTGATCATAGGGGATCTGTTTGAGGACAGATTGCTAGGAGCCAAGTAGATAAAAGTAGTTGCAATCAAAAAGCAGAGATCACTACAATTACAGCCATTTGATAGGTTCATAAGCATATGTACTTCTAAAATAATTAGATGCACCTGGACCCATGGCATGTTTCTACGGGTTAGTTGTACTGTCGGGCCCAGAACAGGATTCATGTGCCATTAGCATTCAGCTCATACTACCTGGTAAGGGTCAGTGAGGGCCAGTGATATTTTATCACTACTAAGAACAGATTCCTGAGCAGGAAGCAATTGTATACTAGAGATGATGGATATAATGATGTGATGGTTTTGATGATAATGGTGATAATAAATAATGTGTAGTTGGAACAAACTTCTAATGGGTATGTTTCACAGAAAGCAGAGGGTTGTAAGATATGGGTGGTCATGGAAGAAATAAAACGTTATCTAGATTTTGGACAGAAGATTTTAGATATAACAGAATCTTGTGGGATTTTTGTTTGTTTGTTTGTTTTGCATTTTTAAGAGCTTTTGATTGATGACAGTACAGCACTGTGGTGGGGAAAGGGGCAGTGGCCCGATACCATGGGCAAAATATGAAAAGAATCAGAAAGAGCATGGGTATGGGCATGGGGATTCAGTACATTGTGGTCTGAAGGGCAAGCCCTGGTCACAGCCTCATATCAGCACTCAGAATCCCTGAAGATACAGATTATAAGAATCCAGGATCCCTCAGGTTTACTCACAAAAATAAAATTGCATGTTTCCAGTGAGTCCAGCTGGAGATGACAGCTAGGGGATAAGGGACTGTCAGAAAGGAGACAGATGGTGATAGTCAGATAAAGACAGGTGGAAAAAAGAATGGGAGACACAGGAAGGAGGTCCAGGAACAACGAGAGGGACCAGGACACTCAGAAGAGAGAGCTAGAGACAGAGCCAGAGAAAGGATGGCCTGCGACACAGGCAGACCCCCATGTACAGAAACCATGTTTCCAGTTCAACAGTGGGCTGTGGGGGCCATGGTGCCATGGGCCAAGGTTACAGTAGCACTCACGCCCTCACACTCACAGACCCCCCACAGGTAATACATACTATGTATATGTAATAGGTCCAGGGTCTTTTGCGAGCCGGGAAGGGGATAAAGAACTCCAGGAGGCATCTAGCTGCAGGGTGTGCACTTGTTTTATTTCATAGCCCTGGATATTTGCTTTTTGTTTAACATATGCTTCTTAGGTGGGAGAGAGTATAACCCATTTATTTATAGACTCCTTGCTTGTTCACAGAATTGTGCTGAGTCCTGAAGACACCATCATTTCCAAGGTCTTTACATCTATGCACGTTTTTATATTTTATTTGTTGTGATATTCAAAATAAGAAGTAATAGAAATATAAGCATACAGTTCTATGGTTTGTAAAATATTATTTCTCATTTCCTATCAAATCCTGTCTAACAAAGACCAGTGTTTTAATGGTCATCTTACTCATGAAGAATCTGAGGCTTGGGGACTCTGGGTGGCTCAGTTGGTTAAGCGTCTGCCTTCGGCTGAGGTTATGATCCCAGGGTCCTGGCATCGAGCCTGGCATCAGGCTTCCTGCTCAGTCAGGAGTCTGCTTCTCCCTCTTCCACGCTGCTGTACTGAATCCTGAACCAGGCTCTCTGCTCAGCTACCTACTTGCCACCCCCCTGCTCGTGCTCTCTCACTCTCTCTCATGAATAAATAAAAAATCTTAAAAAAAAAAAAAAAAAAGAATCTGAGGCTCATCAATAATTTGAAATAAATGACAGACCTACCAAATAACCAAGAATAGGGCAGGTGTTTCTGACACAGGAGTCCGTGGTTTTTCTACTAAACTGCTTGTAGCTTCTATTCACAGGCATGATTTTGTTTCGGAAAAAAATCTGTCATCTGTTTAAATAGAATTACTATGAAAAAAATGCTCATTAAAATGTGACAGTATCATAAATGAACTATTAAATTATTGAGGATGGATAATTAGAACTAGATGGGAAGGCTTAAAAGATACAGAATTTAAATATATATATATATATAATTTATTGTTTAAGAAATTTCTAATTAAAAAGATTCTATTTCAGTATGACTGTAATTTCCAAACTTTCAGTAAATGTAATTAAGTGAGCATCTTCCAAATTTCCATCAGCATGCCCAACTTTTTGTAAGTAGCTTGCCGGTTGTCCTCGAGCTCCTTTATATGGTGAAATGTTTGGAGGTGTATTGACAAAATTATAATTCCCATTTTACCATTTTCATATATTAGAAATAACTTAGTTAAAAATGCTATCAATGGAAGGAAGCTGAAAATTAAGAAAGCATAGCCTCCTGGGTTTAGGTACCATGCCAATTATATTTTTTAAGAAGTATTTTATTCATATTTGATAAGTAATATTTTTTGTGTATTGGTTATTTTAAAATATTTTATTGAAGAAGGAACACTTATGTATTAAAACCTGAGAAGTGATTAAAAATCCATATATAATATAATGCTAATACTTCTGTGTTTCTATATAGATAAATTTAGAACAAATATACCATTTTTTTACATAGTTGTAAGCCAAATTAACTTGCTTACTTATTTATTGGAGTATAGTTGACATATAATGTCATATGAGTTTCAGGTATGTAATATAGTAATTTGACAATTCCATACAATGTGCTTACACTCACCACGATTAGTTATCATCTGTCACCATACAAGGTTGTTACAATATTTTTTTTTTAAAGATTTTATTTATTTATTTGACAGACAGAGATCACAAGTGGGCAGAGAGGCAGGCAGAGAGAGAGGGAAATGCAGGCTCCCTGATGAGCAGAGAGCCCGATGCGGGGCTCGATCCCAGGACCCTGAGACCATGACCTGAGCCGAAGGCAGAGGCTTAACCCACTGAGCCACCCAGGCGCCCCAGGTTGTTACAATATTATTGACTGTATTCCCTGTGCTGTACTTTTCATCCCTGTGACTTACTAATTTTGTAACTGGAAGCTTGTACCTTTTAATCCTCTTCGTCTATTTCACCAGTCCCTCCAGTTCCTGCCCTCTGTGATAATCAAGTTTGTCTTCTGTATCTATGAATCTGTTTCTGCATTTTGTTCATTTGTTTTGTTTAACAAATCCCACATACAATTAAAATAATATGATTTTTATCTTTCTCCATCCAATTTAGTTCACTTAACACAGTACGGCTAGGTCCACCATTTTGTTTCAAATAAGTTTTCCTTCTTTATAGCTGAGCAATATTCCAGTGGGTGTGTGTGTGTGTGTGTGTGTGTGTGTGTGTGTGTGTCCATGTGTACCACCTCTTCTTTATCCATTCATCTATCAACGGACACTTAGGTTGCTCCCATTACTTGGCTACTGTAAATAATGCTGCAATAAACACATACAATTTTTTGAAGGAACAAAATATCAACTACAAAGGTGTGGGGGGGGCGGGACATCCATTATGTTATAGAAATGTTGAACTAGAAGTGACATCAAAGTCTATACAGTCCACCCAGACCACTTTACTGGCTAATGAATGGGAGCCAGGAGAGCTTAAATCAATGATTTGAGGTCACACGTTTTATTAGTAGTAGAGTCAAGACTAGAACACAATTCCTCTCATCCAGTTTTCTTCTTTCATTACTCTGCTGGCTCTTCAGTTTTATTTATATTAATTTACACTCATTTTGAACTGATGTGCTTGCGACTTCTGCCATCTTGCTGTGCTTCTTATATGGTGACACCTCACTTGACCCTAGGCAGGGCATTTCATTTGGAGTAACATTGATTTACAGTCATTCTCAGTGACCATCTGAAATGCTCTAGCATCCTCAAAAAGCTGGGCTTCCATTTAAACAAGTTGGCTAAATAGGGCATGTACCCCCACACTTTCTAATATGTAAGGGTTTTCTCTTCCATCTTGATGTAAGTTGAAACTCATTGAGCAGGGGTACTGTCTCAGTAATTGCCTCCTGGTTTTGAGTGCTCAGGGTCCTGATGACACACCTAATGACAGATTCCTCCAAATTCTCAGAGCAGTGGAAGGAGGCAAGGGGTGAGTGAAATGGGGAGTGTGATCAAGTGGTACAAACTTCCAGAGCCATTTCCACATATAATCTCAACCTCTGAGATGTAATGAGACTGATGTTGATGGAGGAACATCCCAAGAACATGTTTATTTTACTTGTGATAAGAACAAGGGAATTTTAAAGAGTAGAGAAAATATTTTAAGGATAAGTCCTGTTTCCATTTATTCCACTTATGTATTAAATTTGTAGACATTTGTTTAGAAAAGAGAAAAAAAAAACTTTTCCTTGAAACAATGTGTCTAGGAAGTCTTAAATTGGAGTGAAAAAGAGCTCGTGGGCATATATAGTTCATATAAAAAGCCTCATCTAGTTGCATGTAGCCTTCAACCACTTCCTACGTCCCTGTCTCAACTCCTGGAAGGAAGGAAAGTGAAGAGAAGATTATGGGAGAAGAGATTCTTTCAACTAATAATTTTTACCCAGTACATTTTGGGTTCAGTAAAAGTCAGTATTTGATCAGTAGTGTGTGTGTATATATACACAGTCCTGTGTAATGGGAATAAATATTCAACATGATAATTTTGAAGCATCATCATGAAAATACTATATTGATGCTTACTAGCTTTTACTCACCAAGTCACATCTAATGTGCAATCTAGTTTTTATTTCTTTTTTTTTTTTTTTTTTTTTTTTTTTTTAGGGAGGGTAGTAGGAGGGGCAGAGGGTGAGGGAGAGACAAAATCTTAAGCAGGCTTCACACCCAATGCGGAACCACTGCAGTGCTCTATCTCAGAACCCTGAGATCATGACATGAGCAGAAATCAAATGTCATCTTCTTAACTATCTGAGCCACCCAGGCACCCCAATCTATTTATTTATTTTAAAGGCATGCTTAACTAATACATGTGAAACAGATTATGGATTAATTAGAAGACTCAGTATCTAATGTCACCCTGCTTTTCTCCCTAATCCAATCAGGAATTTGGTAAATTTTATGATTACTAGGGCAAAATAATGCATCTCAACTTAATAATCAAAGAAACCCACTGATTCATGAGGAGTCCATATTTTTATGAATTTAAGCCCCACCACAGATTTTCTCATGGCAGTTGTGTTCACACCGGCACTAAGAATACATTCTTATCTTGGTATTATTTAACTTCTCTCCTAATTATTTCAACATTTAAATTAAAAACAACATAGGTGGGGCGCCTGGGTGGCTCAGTGGGTTGAGCCGCTGCCTTGGGCTCGGGTCATGATCTCAGGGTCCTGGGATCAAGTCCCCCGTCGGGCTCTCTGCTCAGCGGGGAGCCTGCTTCCCTCTCTCTCTCTCTCTCTCTCTCTCTCTCTCTCTGCCTGCCTCTCTGTCTACTTGTGATCTCTCTCTGTCAAATAAATTAAAAAAAAAAAAAATCTTTAAAAAAAAAAACAACATAGGTAAACATCATTGTAAAGTCTTGACACTTAATTTTCTTTTGTCATGGAGAACAGAAACTGAGATGTTTCCAAAGAGACAAGCCAAGGTGTACCTTGGTGACTCAGTCTTAGCATCTGCCTTTGACTCAGGTCATGATCCCATGGGATCAAGCCCCACAGTGGGCTCTTTGCTGTGTGGAGAGCCTGCTTCTCCCTCTCCCTCTGCCTACAGCTCCCCTGCTTGTGCTCTCTCTCTCTGTGTCAAATAAATAAATTTTTTAAAATGGAGAAAAGCCAGCATCAAAGTGTATTGGTTGAACATCCGTGACTTTGTTGTGTGTGTTCTTAATCAGGATCTCTAGTTTTTAACTTACATGCTGGCTTTGAGTACTGCTAGAATATTGAGACTTTTGGAATTATCAGGTAATGAAAAGTAAATTATGTTAAAGAGGACCAGTAAAAAACATAATTTTTTATTTGAAGGGAGGATAAGAGGGCACCTGGTTGGCTCCATCTGCTTTCAGCTTAGGTTGTGATCCTGGGGTCCTGGGATCAAGTCCAGTGTCAGGCTCCCTGATCTGTGGGGAGCCGACTTCTCCCTCTGCCTCTGTCTCTCTCTCCCTTTCTCTCTCTCTCTCTCTGTGTCTCATGAATAAATAAATCTTTTAAAACGGGGATAAATGTATTTGTGCTGTGCATATCCTATATATATGTAGTCTGTCTACATATATTATGTATATGCCTATTTTTGTTAAATATAATACAGTATAAACACCTAAATACTGTTAAATGTAAAATACATTCCAGCAATATATGATTGGTTGATATTTTGCTGGGTATTCCTTTAATCCCAAGGAATATTAACCTGTTAATAGGTTATGTAATCATGTTATATAGCCCTTTTCCTTATGCCTACATTCCAACAGCAGAGACCCATAGAGGGACGGTCTTAGTGATCTGGCATATGCTGTAGTAGAGGCTTACAGTTGACAATGACCACTGCAAACAGAGTTGGTTAGTACCTGTGTGAAACTCCGTGGAGGCCACATGCGTGACCTGGGTGGACATAGGACAGTTAGTTATCAGGCTTTGGGTTAAGTCCATTTTCATTCTGCAGGTTTGATTTGGAAATTCTCTAACCACAGTAGAGGCTGTTTCCATGGCTTTATTGTCATGGCTCTCATTGACCTTTTTGTTCAACCATGCAGGAAGTGCCAGCATTGTGAAACATAAGCTATGTACCAAGCTTAATTCTCCCAAGTGCCTATCAGCCCTTCCCTTAACTGAGTCTTCTCAAGGATGAATAAGGCAACTTGATGGAATGTGGGACATGATGTACTCTGTCAGGGGATCCACAAAAATGGAAATTTTAAGGAACTAACACCAAATACAGTACGAATCTAAATTAGTGTGTCTTTCCAAATACAGTTTCCCCAACTTTCACTTGAATGATTGAAATTATTTTTAACTTGTGAGATTTAATTTTAGCCCAATGCCTGGAGTTTAAGGAAAAAATCAGAAAGGATGGCTGTCTCATCAGGCCACCCTTAGGTATTATTACCTGTAAGGCTCATATAAGGAAATAGACATGTTGGTCACCTTTGCCCACGTCACTCTGCTAGATGATATGGGTATAAAGCTGAATAGCATATAGAGTTTCTCTTTAAGGATGGAAAACTACATTTAATTTTTTTCTTTTCTGCATATAGCAATAAATGTAGTAATTTTCCTTTTTAGAATTAGTAACCATAGTATTCATTTGAATATTCAGTGGTGATGGGAGTTTCAAATTCTAGCTTTATAGGTACTTTCTAGTGACTGATATAATAGGTTTCAGAGGCCCATTAACTCTGCCTGGTGTCCACATAAGTAATCACACACTCTATTGTATGAATGGATTACATTTTTCATAACGACTTGAAAATATAAAACCTTTCTTTCTCTCCCTATTAGTTATTCTCTTTTGGCGCATAAGTGGAGGAGACATAATGAAGTACTAGGAATTTTATCTATTTGAACTCAAGTAATATCTCCCAAGGTGACATTCCATGGCTAAGAACGCAGTCTTCTTGGTTTTGTGTTTTAAAACACACCTATTTAAATCTAGATTTAGATGATGCTTTTCTTGCAGGAATTTGAAAATGCTTAACAAATGTAACATTAATCATTTCTCTTTACAAATATATTCAGGCTTCTGAAGTTTTCTAATTAGCTGTTCTTCTTGGCCAGCTGCATGTACATGTCTCTAGAAAATTTGCATCATCGTCACGAGGTAGTAGTTACACAATTGTGACCCTACTGTTTGATTCTGGCTCTTTCTTTTGCTGCCCTACCAGAATCCTGAGACATAGCACGGAAAGGTCACAGCAGGGTTGCAGTGAACAGAAGCTTGACTTAGCCACTGCTGGGTTTTGTGAATGGGAAGAGAGGATAGTTGATGTGCGTAATAATCGGCAAATCTGAGTGCTGTAAAACAATTCTGATTAGTAGTAGATAGTGCCTGGTCAAATCAAAGTCTGTTTATACATGGTCTGAGTCCATATGGGGGCAGGGACCTTTTCACTTAAAGAATTAGGGAAGTGACCATTTCAGATTTAATTCCAGAGTTATGGGACCTTAACTGTGGAGTAAATTTGAGTTCATATCCCAAGGGAAAGATGAAATAAATGCAACAGAGATGCATTCAAGAAGGCAAATTTTAGGGGCGCCTGGATGGTTCAGTCAGTAAGTGTCTGCCTTTGGCTCGGGTCATGATCCCAGTGTTCTGGGATCCAACCCCCACAATGGGCTCCCGGCTAGGCGGGAAGCCTGCTTCAGCCTCTCTCACTCTCGCTGTTTGTGTTCCTGCTCTCAATCTCTCTCTCTCTCTCTCTCTCTCTCTCTCTGTCAAATAAATAAATAAAATCTTAAAAAGAAAGGAATGCAAATGTTATTATTTAATGAATTTTAATTGATGAGCTCCTTTATGCCTTCTATGTCAAAAAGATAAGTAGACAAATAAGGCAGTGTATTCTTACATCTTGTCATCTCAAAAACTCAACATACTCTTAAACAAATCAGTAATTAATTTCTTTCTTTTCCAGGAAACTCAAAACCTAGTGACCAAAAGGATATTTCTTAGAGTAGTTGGGAGTAGTTAAATGGGCAAATTTTGTTGTCTATAAATTATACCCTAAAAAGCTGATTTTAAAAATAGTGGGTGATCTTTCTCCAACAGATAACTCTGTGCATTATTTACCTCATGTAGAAGTATTATTATAAAGAATAGTACCAGTATTTACTTATACACCAAGAGATAATGTCCCCTTTGCTCTGATATTGATTATGGAATAATTATTGCTTATAGAGTCCATTCCAATTTCATTCCCTCCCTTCTTCCCTCTTTCTCCTTTTCAACCTTCATTAACAGTAGGTATTCTTTGATTTAAAAATGCCTTTTCCTTTAGTCCTCTGTGACCCTGTGGTGCTTTGAAATGTCTGTTATTCAATTCTATCTCCAGAAAGTTTAGCACCTTGCTTTAGTTTTCTGAATGTCCACTGAAGAATTCAAATGTTGACTATCCATAGGCACCTCAAACTCAGCTTGTTCAAAGTTAAGCTCACTGCCATTCCTTGCTAACTCTACTGTTTTCCAGACTATGGTAAATGATACATTGTGTGCCAGTCCTTAAGTATTCCTCCAGGACTCCCTTTCCCTGATCCCTTCTATCCAAATGACATCCAATTTCAATCAGTTCTACCTCCATATGACTTCTTGGACTCATTCCCTTGTATCCTTTCCTTCCACCTTAATTCAGACTCCATTCATCTTTTTCCTAGCCTACTGCTCCTTCTGCATGTTCTCTTTATATTAGCCTTGCTTTGCTTCAATCCATGCAACCTGTGGTAGCAACATGATTGTCACATCCTATTCTTCATATAATTTCCTGGCTTAATCTTTTGTTACTGACTTTTCATTGCCTACTAGGTGGGAATCCAGATCCCATGGTGTGAAACATGAGGTCCTCCATGACATGGAGTCTGTCTACAGGCCCCAGCGAAATTTACTAGTTTGGTCTTTGTTGTGTGCTGAATGCTTGTGTTTTTTCTAAAATGAATATGTTGAAGTCCTAACCCTCAATGTGATAGTGTTAGGAGTTGGAGGCCTTGGGAGCTGTTGAGGGCATGAGGACTGAACTCCCATGAATGAGATTAGTGCCCTTATAGAAAAAAAAAAAAAAAAAAAGATTGGAGAGCTTCTTTTCTCTCTCTGGCTTTTTGTCCTATGAAGATAGTGAGAAGATAGACATCTGCAAATCAGAAAGAAGATAGAGTGAGAAGATATCCATCTGCAAACCAGAAAGAAGGCTCTCACCAGACATCAGTTCTGATGGCACCTTGCTCTTTGACATTCCAGCCTCCAGAATTAGAGAAATAAATGTTTTTGTTTAAGTCTCCAAGCCCATGGCACTTTGTTGTTGAAGCTCGAGTTAAGAAATTCTCTAAAATTATGATACGTTGTTTAGGTCCATCAAGTTTTTGTTTAAACTATTTATTCTACCTTGAATGGCCTTACCCAAAGAGGTGGAATAGTCATCCACTCTAGCATCAACCACGTTTGGAAATTATTCCTTTTCCTCTGAGGGATAATTGGACACTCCTTCCCAGGTCACCAAAGCAATGTGTGTCTAGATCATCTCTGTTGTTTAAGGACAACCTCCATGAGTGATTCATCTCAGAGGTTCGTACACTTAGCATGGCTTCAGAAACATACTAAACACAAAGCTTTGGCAAGGTACCAATAGTTATTCATATTTCTTGCCATTCTTTGAGACTGAAAGACTTATGATGCTTCAAGAGTTTGAATACCAGACTTTTAAGATCAGTGAAACCCAATAAAGATACTTGAAGAATTGGTTCCTGAGGTTTTTAGATGAAGGAAGTTGGGTAAAGAATTATGATACTGTCAGTAGCCATCTCTTTGAATATATAGGGATGACCTATAACTAAATATTTATCCATGAGTAGTGATGTCACAAAATTGCTAATACTTCAACTTAAATAAACAAATACAATTTTTTTCGTTAAGTGATTTGTTCTTATTTGCTTATGGGACACTACCTGCTCAGTATGAGGAGGACATACCTTATTTTGGTCCATTTATGTCTAATCTATTGCATTAACCTGTAATGTACCAG
The DNA here is from genome assembly GCF_902655055.1 of Lutra lutra. Lineage (NCBI taxonomy): Eukaryota > Metazoa > Chordata > Mammalia > Carnivora > Mustelidae > Lutra > Lutra lutra. The sequence goes on from NC_062280.1 coordinate 101,379,827, forward strand.
ATTAAGCTATCCCTTTAGGCAGTGCTAACTCCCTAGATTAAAAATGCTCAGTCTCCCAGTGAATTCCCCTCTCCTGACTCTCACCATAAACTGACATCTCATAAAGGGTTGGTTTCCTAACTTTGTGGTACTTAGATAAGATCCATTCATTGTAATGCCCTCTGCATCTCTAGACTCAGCTGTTTTTATCCTGTATTCCTGTTGTTTATCATAATGGCTGAGTTTTCAAACTGCTGGAGCCCAGACTGGCTCTGTCCTCTGCATTGAGTAGAGACAGTGGCATTCTCTTGTCTACTCAACCTTTCTTTGGCTTATGATGGCTCTTTAGATATCCTGTATCATGGCTTCAGTTTCCATCAGATCTTCCCTGGTTAACCACCAGTCACTTTTTCTACCTAATTCTACTTAACATTTCTCCCAAATGACTCAAATGATACAATGTGCCTCTCCCCACTAGCAAGTATGATGTGATCAGAAAGGACCAGTCATAATGTTTTTAGGGCCAGATGAGATATAAATGGAGATGCTTTTTTACATTAAATATGTAATTCATTAATCAAATAATGTACTGTTAAATGAAATACATTCCATCTTCCTACTTTGGCAAAGATATCTCCCTAACATTCTGGAAAGTCAAGTCTGAATTGAGAATGATCCGACTCCTTTGAATTCTGTGCCCAAACTCAACAACATAGAGAATCAGAACCTGGCGTCTAGCATTTATGTCCATCCCCCTTTTCTTAGTACTTTGATGAACCTCAAACATGTGGATACCCTAGCCAACATGTTGAAAATGTTTACACCTTTCCTTAAACATATCCCCAGTATGCTCATTAAGCCCAGAGTTGTCCATACATGTGGCACAATCTATCCTAAGGTGGAAAAAAACAAGGAATGAACTTCTGCAAGCTCTAGAAGAGGGCTCAGGTAGAAATTTTTAGAGTCCTAGGCGGGTATGGACTCTGGATGGGTATATTACCAATAGAGAACTATGGCATCTCCTCTGCCTCATAAAATCCTTGTTCCATAAATAGGAGTACAGAGGAAGAATAGAGGAAGGATTGAGGATCCTGTAAATTACAGGGACTGAAGTGTTCTTCATCTAAGGAGGATACCTGATCAGCTTACAGATTTCTTTTTCCATAATCTCAAGTGGAAAAGCTATGCAATTCTATCAACTATTACCCATATTTAATACTCTATTGTCTTTTCTTTATTCATCCTGTACTCTGATTCTTTTTTATATTCCTAGAGAGGACCAATCACCAATACAATCTGCCTGGGAACAATCACTTTTGGCCCCGTTTTTGAAAAGATTCCAGGAAACAATATAAAGATAAAATTAATATGTATTGCTTAATATTTACAGTCCATTTTCCCTGTTACACCTATATAAGTTTTACACTTAACTCTGTCTAGATTGCAGTAACACATACTCTTTAGTCCAGCAGTTAACTCTTCCAGCTCTGCAGTAATGCTGTTGATTATTCTTTAAAGAAGACAGTTATCCTCTTGCATACTGTGAGCTTTGGAGTAAAACTACATGTTAAAGTATGACTAATAATTAGAGTAGATCTTAAAGGCCATGGAATGCTGAATTTTAGAAGACCTAGTGTAATTTTCACACTGAGAGGGGAAAAGTTATTGAAATAAATTGTTACTGTGTCAAAATATTTAGTACAGTATGTAAGGATTAGTGACAATAGTTTAATTATCCTTGCCTAACTCTGAAAAATTATATTTTAAAGGGCGCCTGGATGGCTTAGTCAGTTAGGTGTCCAATTTTTTATTTCAGCTCAGGTCATGATCTCAGGGTTTTGAGATGGAGCCTCCCTGTTGGGTTTGGCGCTGAACATGGAGCCTGCTTAAGATTCTCTCTCTCTCTTTCTCTCCTACTGCCTTCCCTCCCTGCTGACATGCACACAAGCGCTCTCTCTCTCTCTAAAAAAAAAAAAAGAGAGAGAGAGAGAGAGAAGAGTAAATAAATTGCTTTTTAAGATTCAGGAAGGGAGGGTGGGCCAAGAAAAAAAAAGAAGAAGAAGAGAAAAAGATTTAAGGAAATGCTAAATGTATTGAAATGGAAAGTGACATAATGAGCATAATATTTTGGTCATTTAGTTCATATATCTGCACATAGGATTCGAGTTTTCCCTGAATTAAATACTAGCTTCCCAAATTATTTCACTTTCATAGTAATTTGCCCTTTTAAGGACCTAATGTAAATTTCCATTATGGGTAACAATGTTAACTGTGTTTTATAGAATTCACTTTTAACTACTTAGGGAACTACTTATTTAAGAGTGTGAAAAACATTGTTTTGGATCAGTGTCACCAGATGTTTATCTACAAATCCCTGATTGCCTTATTTTCCACCTGTAAAAAATAATAGGCCTATGCATTACAAACTGATGTGGGAATATCACTTCATACAAATGCTTATCTTCCTGTCTACCATCTGGGACCTCTCAGATTCTTTAAACTGCGTTTTGACATGTCTGAGGTGGAAGTTAGAATGCAATATTCCTGAACTTCTAAAATCACAGAAGCCATCATTTGAAGCACCAAGTAACATTTTGCAGAGCTAGCATTTTTCAGAAAGTAGAGAAGTGCTTTAATTAAAACATTTCCACAAATAGAAAATTTCTACTAATATTAATATTCCCCAGGTTATACTAAGCATCTACTCCTATTTGATGTATCAAGAGTAAAGCAATTTAAGTTATTTCAGTTTTTGGAGATTATTAGCACTATAGATAGACTATATTAAGTTTATTGTAGGATGCTTTTATAGAAAAGATCTTTTAGCAATAATTTTTATGATGAAGTTAACATTTGAGATGACAAAATGATATAAATCCTATTGTATTTGTGAAAAATCAAAAAGGCTCCACAGAATAAAACCTCAGTTTCCTAAAATTTGTCTTTCTAACTATGTAACCACTGATTTACATAGAAGCTTGAAACGCTGTAACATAGCACTAAATCATAGATGTACTTGTTGGAAATCTAATTCAGTGCTGGGTCCTTCTCTACTTATTGGTGTAATGAGAGTCAGGTTACTGGATCTCTCTCTATTTGTTTACTCATAGATTAAATGATGGTAATATTATCTTCATTCAAAGGTTGTAATATTAAAGAGGTGACCCATATATTGAAAGTACCTGGCCTATGATGGGGTTTTGATTATAGTTTAACTCTCTTCTCTATCCATTTCCTTAACTTTAAATACTATCCTGAGGAAGTACCTAGATTTGTTAGAAAATGTGTAAGTTCCCTTAGAAACTTGGAAAGCACAGGGAAAATTAAGGGTAATGATAAAGAAAGAAGTATAAACAGCATTAGTGCCAATGAAGAGAAAGTATAAATACATGTACACTCGGGCACACATGTCCACAAAATACAAGCATACCACAAATGAAATAAGTCATTAAAAATGGGAGACAGTAGACTAGGATACTCCCTGTATTTGTGGGATTTGATTGAATTACACTGCTATTTATTTTTTTTAAGATTTTATTTATTTATTTGACAGTGAGAAAGAGATACAAGTGGACAGAGAGGCAGGCAGAGAGAGAGGGAAGCAGGCTCTCCGCTGAGCAGAGAGCCCAATGCAGGGCTCAACCCCAGGACCCTGAGATCATGACCTGAGCCAAAGGTAGAGGCTTAACCCACTGAGTCACCCAGGTGCCCCCATACTGCTATTTAATATGCAAACTTAAAGATACAGCACATTTAAACAAAATTTTAAAAATTATCCTTAGGTGAGTTACACTTGTGTTTGCTTTGACTTTTGTAGCAAGTTTCATTATATAGAACAGTCTGTACACAGGTAGAAACTTGTGAAACCAAAACTGTAACCCTTAGCTAACAGGAGAGATTACAAACATAAACTGAGATAACAGAATCAGGGCCTTGTTAGAATACTGTGTTTCAGATTTGCTAAATTATGTTAGGAGAATTGGAAAGAATAGGAATAAAAATAAAAACAAAAATAAAATATAAAACTATGATTTTTTTTTAGTTTTTTTTTTTTAACTAACATACAATGTATTATTAGCCCCGGGGTACAGGTCTGTGAATCATCAGGCTTACACACTTCCCAGCACTCACCATAGCACATACCCTCCCCAATGTCCATAACCCAACCACTCTCTCCCTAACCCCCTCCTCTGGGCTACTCTCAGTTTGTTTTGTGAGATTAAGGGTGTCTTATGGTTTGTTTCCCTCCTGATCCCATCTTGTTTCATTTTTTTCCCTTCCCTACCCACCAAACCCCCCACTTTGCCTCAAATTCCTTATATCAGGGAGATCATATGATAACTGTCTTTCTCTAATTGACTTATTTCGCTCAGCATAATACCTTCTAGTTCCAACCACGTCATTGCGATTGGCAAGATTTCATTTCTTTTGACGGCTGCATAGTATACCATTGTATATATATGTGGTATATATATACACATATATATATACCACATGTTCTTTGTCCATTCATCTGCTGATGGACATCTAGGTTCTTTCCATAGTTTGGCTATTGTGGACATTGCTGCTATAAACATTCGGATGCACTTGTCCCTTTGGATCACTACGTTTGTATCTTTAGGGTAAATGCCCAGTAGTGTGATTGCTGGGTCGTAGGGTAGCTCTCTTTTCAACTTTTTGAGGAACCTCCATGCTGTTTTCCAGAGTGGCTGTACCAGCTTGCATTCCCTCCAGCAGTGTAGGAGGGTTCCCCTTTCTCTGCATCCTCACCAGCATCTGTCATTTCCTGACTTGTGAATGGTGTGAGGTGGTATCTCATTGTGGGTTTTTAAGGTTTTTTTTTTTTTTTAAGATTTTATTTATTTATATGACAGAGAGAGAAATCATAAGTAGGCAGAAAGAGAGGGGGAAGTAGGCTCCCTGCTGAGCAGAGAGCCTGATGTGGGGCTGGATCCCAGGACCCTGAGGTCATGACCTGAGCCGAAGGCAGAGGCTTAATCCACTGAGCCACCCAGGTGCCCCTCATTGTGGTTTTGGTTTGTATTTCCCTGAGGCTGAGTGATGTGGAGCACTCCTTCGTGTGTCTGTTGGACATCTGGATGTCTTCTTTGCAGAAGTGTCTGTTCATGTCCTCTGCCCATTTCTTGATTGGATTATTTGTTCTTTGGGTATTGAGTTTGATAAGATCTTAATAGATTTTGGATACTAGCCCTTTATCCTATTTGTCGTTTGCAAGTATCTTCTCCTATTCTCTCAGTTGTCTTTTGGTTTTCTTGACAGTTTCCTTTGGTGTGCAAAAGCTTTTGACCTTGATGAAATCCTAATAGTTCATTTTTGCCCTTGCTTCCCTTGCCCTTGGTGATGTAAAACTATGATTTTTTAAAAATTATTTAGAAGGGGTAACAAAAGACTTAAATTGATTTTTAAATTCAAGTATTTAGAATATTCTCAAATTCAGTTTCATCTAGTGAAACACTGTTGACTGGATTTTAGATGACAGTGTACAAAGTATCTGATGAGATAATGAAAATACATGACAGATTTACTGGTTGTCATTTTGCACTTTACAATTTTTGTTTGTAGTCAATTTGAGAGGTCTGGTGTTTAGAAGGTATTGCCTGTCTTCTGTTCGGACTAAAAGCTTTTCTACTTTTATTTCTGTTCAAAGAATTAGCATCCTTTCAAAAGTTCTGTAGTCACAGATTGAAATGCTTTTGAAAAAGCTTATCTTGATAGTATTTAAGAGACTATTTTCTTAAAATTTGGAAATTTCTTAAATTTGGAAATCAGTTGAAGTCAACTGATTGAATACATTTCAATGTATTCATTTCAAATGAAATACATTTATTTTCATTTTAAGTGTATTGGATGGATTCCATTTTAAAATTAAATGTGTGATAGATCTTATTTTAAGGGGAAAATCTCTCATGAAATAGAATCATTGCTCCTCAAAAGGTCCTTCTATGTTAGAATTTTTGAACTATGAATTTCATTTGAGTTACAACAAACAAACAGGACCTAGATCTGTACGAGTCCTTTGTTCTGCAGCAGGAGCTTTGAATCTGGGTAGCGATGTAAAGACAAAAAGAGAAAAGTTGCCTGTTAGTCTTTTTATATATTGTGGGTATTAGCTGTTTCACTTTAAAACTTTATAGAACAATGTATTTCAGGGCAGACACATTGGTAAATCTGTTTCTGTAGCCAAGAATGTAAGAGGACAAATCAACCTTCTCGTTTGGTAAACCTCATTTATCATCCTGTTTCTGCAGCATCTTTTCCCAGTTCTGTCTTGGACCAGGATCTCTGGCACAGAACGAAACCTGGACATAAAAGCCTAGCATACGAGCATGTATATGTCCAAATGTTTGAAATCATAGATGTGTCTCTCTCATTGGGCACTGGTTGAGAGGGTTGAAGCCCATTATTTTTGATTGCAGTTCAGATGAAGGGAAGAAACTGTGTCCAGATGAGAAGTAATTTGAATGTGTGTGTGGACTTGGATTTTTAATAGCTTCTGTCCCATTCCGTCCCTCTTTGCCTGAGCATTTCCCAATCTGCTCTCCCACTGCCGAGGCCACATCTACATTTTTCTTTTTTCTATATGGCTCATTGTTTTCAAATTTTTGTTTTCTGTGCTCTCTTCCCAAAAGCAGTCACAGTGAGATTTGCAGTTTAATAAAAGGTCAGTTCAAAGATGGACCCCTAGGAGCTTCGGTTCTTAAATATTAGAGGTAATTTAGTATAATATTTGCTCTTACAAACTTATTTCTTCTTAGTTCTCACTCATCTGAAGATGCATCTGTGTTAGCTAGAATTTGATTCTTTTCAAATATATTTTGACTGTGTCATTCATTTTCAAATCTGAAGAATAATAAATTCAAAAAAGATTTAACTCAAAGAATAGACAAATGGAAGGTTGCAGTGTTGAGCCGTGGATGAGTGATGAATGTGGTCTGTTCGTGAGACCATACAGGACAAACTGCTACCATGTGAGAAAGAACATGCCTTCCACAAGAGCAGAGGGGCAGGTCTGCTTCAGTGATGCATTCAGCTGTGAAGTGGGGGAGGTGATGACATGGGACAGAGACAGATGAGGAGAAACATGCTGTTAGCATGTTTAGGTAGAAATAGTTAGGGTATCTGTTGTGATATCCATTGGGAATATGCACTCAGGTGATGTCGCAGGATGTTGGCAGGGACCAGATATTTGTATCTGGCTTTTTAAAACATTGATGGCAAAGCAGCAAACCTGACTAGAAGAGAGAAGAATGATTCTAATAAAAATTAAGAATTATTTCAGGTGTTACTGCTGTTGCTTACTGTTATAGGTTCTTCTATCACGCTTTTTAAAAAATTTTTTTAAGATCTGTTTTATTTATTTGAGGAAGAGAGTGGCCGAGAGAGAGAGAGAGAGAGAGAGAGAGCACAGGCTGGGAAAGAGAGAGAGGGAGAAGCGGGCTTCCCCCTGAGCAGGGAGTCCAAGGTGGGCCTCCATCCCAGCATCTTGGGATCATGACCTGAGCCGAAGACAGACACTTAACCTACTCAGCCACCCAGATACTCCTCCTATCACACTTTTAGTATATTCTATATGTATCCATGGATACATGTATTTGTCTATTTAACTTTTTACAATGTTTCTTCATTTAATATATTTAAAATTTAATCTGCCACATGTCTTCCAAAAGAGTCACCTTTCTCGTTTTGTTGTCCTTGTGACTTACCGCTACAACTACTGTTAAAATAATTAAACAAGAGGGCCATTACACTGAGATGGCTCGAATGCCTTGGCAGTGTATGTACACAAACCAGTACCTAAGCCAGAGTCCATGCACTAGGAGCCAAGAAACCAAACCAAACCAAACCAAAGAGCAGTGAATCACAAACAGCCAATTAGGCTTTCTCAAATAAGGCAACTGCTTATTTATAGCTGATCGAAGGTCTCGTTTTGCTTCTGTGTCTTCACTATAAAAACTTTTCCCCCTAGTGCTGCCTGCAGGGAGCTCCTTACCACTCTCTGGCATTGTCTAGTTTGAATCGATGTTTGTTGGAATAAACTCTTGAAAATTCTTATGGGCCTCAGTTTATATTTTAATCCTACCTCTTTTCTCCTGAGAGGTAGGTCTCTCTAGTTCTGTTTTGTCCTTATAAGTTATAAACAACTTATGATTGTTAGTGTCTATCAATAATCAGAATAGAATCTGAGCAGTAATATTTCTTCTGGTGGGTTTGCTGATTTACAAAATTCAAAATTTTTTCATAACCTAGCTTACAGTGGTTATATTAAATGACTATAAGTTTTAAGACTTTCGGCTCAGTTAGTGAAAAAGGATTATTTCTAGCCATCAGAAGCAGCCTGCCTTGAGAGGAAGCAAAGTGGGGAAGACGAAGTATGCCTTACTCCTCAGAAATTCTTTTATTAATATTTTAGCAATCACCTGCATGACATCACATATACCTAATCTATATTTCCTTTGATTCTCCTAGGACAGTGTGACTGATCTTATAGAGGGAGTTCTCCATTTCCTAAGTACCTTAGAAGAGGATAGGATAGTGCGGTGACCTGGGTTTTGCCTCTTCTCTAGTCTCTTTTCCTGCCACTGCTTTGAGGAAGTTTGCAATCTAAACCTTGAAAGCCACTTTTAGTGCCTAGAATGGGCCACGGTTCTTTCCATTTTTGATGACTTCATATTGTTCCCTATTTTTAGAATATTCCTCCCTTCCTATTACACTTAGACAACTCTCTCACATTAATTTAAGGCTTACTGAAACCATGTGTATATATATATATATATATATATATATATATATATATATATATATAATTTTTTTCGTTTCTGGGATTCTTCCCTGAATTTACTTCTCCTGGCCTGAGATCAGTATTCTACTGTGTACCTGTCGGATGTTCTCTGCTCACTTATTTAGTAACAGTAGGCTTTTACATGGTTTAATTCATTTGGACTCATTCCAGCAACCTTCTCAGTCAGTAATGTTACTTATCATCAACTTCTTTTTATGCACGAGAAAACAGGTAAAGAAAATTAAGTAACTTTGGCCCAAAGTCTCACAGCTAACAAGTGATTGAATGAGTTTTGAATATAAGAGGTCTAGCAGAAGAGTTCATATCATTGCTATCCAATAGAAACCTAATGTGAGTTACAAATGCAATGTGATTTTTCAATTTTTCTACTAAAGGACACATTAAAAAAGGAAAAGAAACAGGGGAAGTTAATTATATTAATATATTTTGTTAAATATAATATATCCTGAATAACAATTCAGTATTATTTAATATTTTTAAAATGAAATTTCTTATATTCTTTAATATTGAATTTTGAAAATCCAGTCTATATTTTACATTTAAAATATATCTTGATTTTTGGCTAGCATCTTAAAATATACGGGGCTAATTGCAGCCTTTACTCAGCAGTGCAAGTCTTTACTCTTAATCACAATACTTCTCTTTGTATTGAAATAGTTTTATTTGTCTGTGTCCCCCCATTGAAGAGTGAGCTTCTTTACTGTGTGAGGATGTGTTATTCATAGATTTTTTTCTTATCCCTAGTAAATAGACCAGTTAGTACCTGATATATAGTAGAAACTTAATGAGTTTTATTGCTCAAGTATTTTAATCACTTCAGCGTTTACAGATTTATGGATACAGTTTTTTTAAGGATTTGATTTATTTATTCGACAGAAGGGACACAGCTAGAGATGACAAACAGGGGGAGTGCGAGAGGGAGAAGCAGGCTCTCTGCTGGAGCAGAGAGCCTGATGTGGGGCTCAATCCCAGGACCCTGGAATCATGACCTGACCTGAAGGCAGATGCTTAAAGACTGAGCCACTGAGTTACCCCTTATGGATACAATTTTTCATCATGGTTGAGTTGAAACTTCAAGATTCAAAATGCTTGAACAAATTTCTAAATGGCACACATTTGCACTCTTGAGCTGATCATGGGAGAAGATTGAGAAGGCATTCAGGAAGATGGTTGTAGTTCTCAGGAGTATATTGAAGAGGGCATGTGCTGTGATGCGCACTGTGGATTATACTTAACTAATGAATTGTCGAACATTTCATCAAGGACTAATTATGTACTATACAGTGGCTAACTGGTCATAATAAAAAAAATATAAAAAAGAATATAAGATTCCACTTAAAATGTTGGCAAATGCTGTTTCACAAAACTGTATGTTGATATAATAAATGAAAACACAATCCGAAAGTGTTCTGAAAAAATGTTTTATTATTATAGAATACGTTATTCTGTTATAATTGTTTAGAAAAAAGGGAGGCAGAATTAGGATTGTAATATCATGTTTGATAAAATCATGAATGAAACCATGCCTCAAACATAGTAGATGCCTAATAAGTGTTTTTAAACTTGATTTATTTGAGCCAGGGGTAGTAAGTACAACTCATGCAGGTGTTCATTATTTATTGGAAATCCTATCCAATGAGCCATCAGTTTGGACAAGCTGGGACAGTTCCTCAAAATGAACTCCATTATAGTCAAATTGTTCCATCTGTTTTCCCTAAATGAAAGAAGCTTCCCTTGATGCTAGTCAAAGAGTGAGGGCTCCTTGACTCAGAACCAGATGCAAGCTTAATACCAGTCTTCCATTTCAGCACAATTACATTCTTGGCAGCCTATGAGGCTCATGGGGTAACCTTTTTATAACAATTATCAATATCAGCCAATTTTTCAGAATGGGCAAGAATAAACTTCAGTGTCTCCAGCATGAGTTTTTAGTCTTCCAAAGGCTTTCTTTGGCTGACTGCCATCGAGAATACGTAGGAGCTTAAAGAGTGCAGTTTTATGTAACACTCTAGAAACCAGCTAACTTTATCTCTATGTAGGTTGTAAAGATTTAATCATTTTAAATTAACTTTAATGTTGGTTTAGTGTACTGTTTTTGTGAAAACTGATTTTTTCCTCTGATATTTTATATACAGAATTGTAGGTATGTGTGTGTGTGTGTGTGTTTGAGTGAGAACATTTATCTAGCAGTGCTTAAAGGTTGGCCTATCATTGACTCCCTCATAAAACTGTTGTGGAAAAAAAGAAGGCACCTTATTGATGGGCTATGGCTCAATGAGAACCTAGGACTTTTGGATTTCTGGTGGGCCAGGATGTGTGTGAATTGGAGTTGAAGTTTCTGTTAGGAATATAATTGGAATTTAGGGTGCTGTGAGATGACATTAAGTCCCTGAATCCAAGAATGATTAAATCCTGTCATTATTCAGCATTCCTTATACCTTGTGACCTTAGGTAGATCATTATACAAGGAAAATACCAATTATAAACACATACTGTTTTATTTTTAACTGGATGTTCATAAGAAGAGTGTATGTCCTTTAAATTGTGATAGAGCACCTAGAATTTTCTGAAGGTTTAAGTGAAAGTTTCCTTTTTTTCAAAAGTCTTAATCTTAGCACCAGACTGCTCTAAAAACTAAAGCCATGAATTCACATGAGCAAAGGGTGAGAAGTCATAAGAGTCATCTTGCCTTTCAATCAGGCTTTAAAGGATTCAGCCCATGTAGGCTGAAAGTGAAAAAGATACCAGAGACCATATGGATTTGAGCTTCTCAGAAATTCAGACGCAGAGTTTATGGTTTTGGACACAAAATAGATAAAGATATAATTTTGTGACATCCACAACTAGAAGTGGTGGGAATGGAGCTGTAAAGGAGCACAGATTTGTATGTTATTGAGGATAAGCTAGTATAAATTCAAATTAGACCATTATAAACTTTAGGATGTTAAATGTAGGTCCCATGGTAACCATAAAGAAAATAGCTACAGAATATACCCCAAGGGAAATGAGAAAGGTATTTAAACATTTCACTATAAAAAAAATCAATTAAACATAAAAGAAGACTAATGCAGGAAATGAGAATAAAAACCTATAAGGCATATAGAAAACAAATTTTTAAAGATGACAGAAATCAGGTTTTCCTTATCAGCAGTAACTTAAAATTACCAATAATTAAATATAAATAGATTGAACTCTCCAATAAAAAGATGATTGTCATAATGGATTAAAAATATGATCTAACTATGTGCTGTGAATAGGAGACAAGCTTTCAATCCAAAGACACAAATAAGTTGAGAGTGAAAGGATAACAAAAGATATTCCATGTAAACAGTAACCAAGAGATCATGGGTAACTGTGCTAATATGAGACAAAATAAACTTTAAATCAAAACAGGTGGCAAGATACAAAGAACAACATTATGTAGTAACAGGAGGCTTTTTTAAAAAAGATTTTATTTATTTATTTATTTATTTACTTACTTACTTACTTATTTACTTACTTACTTATTTGACATACAGAGATCACAAGTAGGCAGAGAGGCAGGCAGAGAGAGAGGTGGGGAAGCAGGCTCCCTGCTCAACAGAGAGCCTGACGAGGGGCTAGATCCCAGGACTCTTTTATCATGACCTGAGCTGAAGACAAAGGCTTTAACCCACTGAGCCACCCAGGCGCCCCCCTGCAATGACATATTCATTCTTAAGAAGGAAAGAAATTCTGACATGTGCTACAACTTGAGTGAATATTGAAGACATGCTAAGTAAAATGAGCTGATCACAAAAAGACAAATACTGAACCATCCCCTTATGAGGTACATAGAAATAATTGGAATTGTAGAAACAGAAAGTAGAGTGGTGATTTTTAAAATTTTTTTAAATTATGGGGCACCTGGGTGGCTCAGTGGGTTACAGCCTCTTCCTTTGTCTCAGGTCATGATCCCAGGGAACTAGGATTGAGCCCAGCATCGCATCATGGGCTCTCTGCTCAGCAGGGAGCCTGCTTCCTCCTCTCTGTCTGCCTCTCTGCCTACTTGTGATCTCTGTCTGTCAAATAAATAAATGAAATCTTAAAATATTTTTTTAATTTTTATTTAAATTCAAATAACATATAATGTATTATCAGTTCTAGATGTAGAAGTCAGTGATTGTCTTATACAATACCAAGTGCTCATTACATCACATGCCCTCCTTAATGTCCATCAACCAGTTACCCCATCCCCCCAGGACTTTCAGGAGCTGCCCTTCATTGACCACTTCTGTTTGCTGCAGGTCAGGACACCAGCCCAGACTGGGCAGGGAGCAGGAGTGTGGTGCTGGAAGTGGGTAAAGACCAGGAAGTAGCGTCCCCTGAAGCAGCTGTTGTAACTCTCATCATCAAATTGTACTTAATTCCATCTCCTCTCACAATTGTGGTTACACCATTCTCTTAATTGTGTAGTGTTAGTCCAGTTAATGAAGTTCCTGAGGCTCAATTTTATTTTCTCTTCTGTAAAAAGGACCATTATTGTAAGAATTACACAAGATAAGTATGAATGCCTAATGAAATGCCTTCACCCTTATAGACTCTAATAAATAGTAACTTTTTTTAATGTACCACATAACTTTAAGATTTTACATGCTTATTTTTCCCCTTTCATATTTCTTAGGAACATAGTGAACACTTAACAAATAAATAATTGAGTGACTAGTCTAACCACAGATTGAAAAATTGTGTGTATTAACTTGTTACTTGCTGTATCAGAACACTTTGATAAGGATAAAAAGTAGTGCTTATTTTCTGTATCCTATCTGCATCTGTGAACACAGTTATCTGCTAGTTAATCCTGTGTATGCTTCCAGCTGTGCCCCAGAGCAATGTTATGAAGGTAAAATGTGGGTGAAGTGAGGCAGGATCTGCAGATTGTGGCTCTTATCTGCTTAATGATGTGACAGTAAGTGTCATATTAGGAAGAGAGACAGGAGGGTTCATTTTTTTTGAAGCAGAAACATACTGTTCAGTGCAAAGAATCTTGTATCATGTTTTCTAGAAGATCATGGGAGACAAAAGGTGAAATAGAACGTGTGAGGAGAGACATCTGTTCTCTCTGATTCTTTAACTCACTTTAAACTTGGAGAAACAAAGCAAAGTGACAGTTTAACTCATGTTTTGTCGGGCCTAGATCTTTAGCTCTTGCATAAAAGTGAGCAAGTTGCCATCTGTGCAAACAGGTGGCTTGAATTAAATATGTTGAGTATTAAAAAGTCATAGTTGAAGGGACAGCAAGAATGGAGAATTTACGAAAACCCAGAGCAATTTTCATAAGATGAGGAATGGGAATCATCCAGTGTGTCAGAGTTAGAAGGTAAAGTGTTGAGACTATTGCCCAGAAGTCTCAAAGCTCCTGCATACTTCACATTTTCTTAGTAATTCTATCCTTGGTATGTTGTCCCAAGAAACAGATGGAGAGCCTTACCCTTGTGCCTCTCTCAGCAGGCTGCTGTGGGTCAACTGAGCCCATCTTGGAAACAAGAGGGAGACACTTACAACTACAACTTACAATAAGTATTGCTTATCCATGACTTAGTTATGACTCAGTAGTGTCTCTCTTACCTTCATAAAGAAGGTTCTTGAAACTTAAAGCTAAGTGAAAAGAGGAAAGAATAGAATATACAAATTAGAGGGCTAGCTAAAGGAAGCAGTATGTCATTAGTTAAGTGATAGCCAGTGTTGCAGAAATTGGACTGGACTTGGAATCTCAAGGAGTTTTAGGAGGTTTAGTTTTAGTTACTTATTCCTCACTGTGTTCACCCTAAGTTTACTGTGGCCTTTCCTGCCCAGCTGATATGTTACTGTTGCCTTGTCAGACCCTGAGAAGAGGACCCAGCTAAGCATTCCTGGACCATAACCCATGGAAATTGTGAGATAATAAATGTGTGTTGTATTAAAAAAAAAAAAAGTTTTCTGTGGCTTTCATTTTCATTGATAAAATGAAAGGATTGGGCAAGATGACCTCCTTCGTTCCTCCTAGCTCTTCAAAATACTTTGGAGCCAATTATTTATTTATTCTAGAGACTCTTTTATAGAAACAATGTATAAAAATTACTGATAAACTAATTAGGCAATCTATATCTGTATGAGTAATGTATTAAATATATATATTTTTACTTATATAAAATATACCCATGTGTGATATATGTACATACATGTATATACAAACATATTTGGGCTTATATACGTATATATGTCTTATACATACATACATATATATATATGTACACACACAGGTTTATAGACATATATATGTATATAAATCACATTGATTGGAAAAGATTCATGGTGGAGGGATGGACTTTGAACTTGTCTATGATGTTTAGTAAGGGAGTTTGGTTCATAATAAGGGAGTTTGGTGTGGGTAGTTTGAGGGAAATAAACACGGTAATAAAATACATACTGTGTTGGTGTTGTAACACTCAGTGATTCATTTTAAAGTGTATGTTTAGAGTTTATCCTTATTGGCAAGACTCATTTGTAAATTCAGTCTGTTCCTTGGCAAATCTGATAACTCTTAACAACTCAACAGGAGACTTGTAACTTTGAGGGAAATCTGTAATTCTTCCAGGATGTGCATCTCTGAATCCCCTCAGCGGTCTCAGACTGATCCGCTGCCAGCACGATTCCCCCCTTCTCGGTAGAACAAAATCTCTGACTATACATCCTGGCAAAAGCACACATTCCTCCTGGCAAGCTTCCGCAGTGAGCCACAAAAGTCCTATGATTTCAGGCAAAATCATTTTCCTCTAGGAGAAGCATGATTTGGGAATATGGCAAGACCCCAAGCAAACTTGAATTTTTTCTCAGAATTTTGACAACTATTACGATGTATTTAATATTATGGACCCGTTCTGCTGCTGCCAAATACCTCCCCTGACCTCATCTCACTCACTCTCACAATCAATTCTGCTTCACTTTCCTATATAATAAAACACCAATTTGTGGTAGGTTTGGAAAAGCATTGTTTTTGTTCGAAACAACATCCGTCATATGTGAAATCAGTCATTTACAACAGTATACAGCATGTAATAGATCTGTTGTCCATATCACTTTGCCAAACTTGACCCTGTTCTGACATCCACAAAATTTTTTTTTCTTAAAAATCAACACTCAACCCTTGGCATGAGTGGACACGGGATTTAGTCCTGTGCCTTATTGGTGCGTTGCAAATTCTTAACATCCAGGGCAAGAATGTCTACCTGGCCCAATCAAGGCCAGTGAGAGCAATGAATCTCTAATTGAGAATCCTGGAAAAAAGAACCTCGATTTTTCCAGTTGGGCTGAAAAGTAAGAGGCTGTAAGCTTTCCAGGTTGTGTAACCATCTCTTGATTGTGAAGAGAAAGCCTATCTGCATGAGCCATCAGAAAAAAATTCCGGAAAGATAGTGTCCATGCCCTTGATGGAATCATTTGAGCTTCTGCAACAAGTCATACTTCAAGCCAGATAGACAATGCAGGCTTTTTTTTTTTTTTTTTTTTTTTAAATGTCCGTTTAGGTTGAAGCTTTGATACTGGAAACAAAAATAGTCCTTTACAGGGCAGCTGGGTGGCTCGGTGGGTTAAAGCCTCTGACTTCAGCTCAGGTCCTGATCCCCAGGGTCGTGGGATCAAGTCCCGCATCAGGTTCTCTGCTCAGCGGGGAGCCTGCTTCCCGTCTCTCTCTGCCTGCCTTTCTGCCTACTTGTGATCTCTGTCAAATAAATAAATAAAATCTTAAAAAAAAAATAGTCCTTTACTTGTCTCCCACCTCCTAACCTAAAATAGAAAATAAGAACAGTAACTTATCCGAGTATTCTTATCTGATCAGTTTTCTCCTGAGAACATCAATTTGTGTAATAGCTGTTTAGAGTTGGATAAGTTACATCCTTGGTGTATGACAAAATATGATTAAAACCATTTCACAACGTGGACTTAATGAGCACCTTTCTTTAATCAACTGAGTTTTTCTCATGAATTTCAACACTGTTAAAGGGAAAAAAAAAAAGGCCTAAAAATGCTTGAGAAGTGATTTCATCCAAACTCAAAAACAGAAACCTGCTACCCAAAGTTACTGCCTCATTTCCAGTAAATTTAGCCACAGGACTAATTACAGTTTTTCTGATGTTGCTAATTGTCATGTGCATTTTAATGTATTTAACATTTCTGTTATTCAGTCCTAGGTTCTGGTTGTCTTTCAGTATGTGAATTTTTAATTATTTCTTTTGTCACTTCTTTCAGTGTTGTTTTTGTTTAAATTGATGCAATACTTCTTTTTCAACTAAGTCAGTTTTTTTTTCTTTTTTTTTTTTAATTTTTATTTTTTCAGCATAACAATATTCATTATTTTTGCACCACACCCAGTGCTCCATGCAATCCGTGCCCTCTACAATTCCCACCACCTGGTGCCCCCAACCTCCCACCCCCCACCCCTTCAAAATTCTCAGATCGTTTTTCAGAGTCCATAGTCTCTCATGGTTCACCTCCCCTTCCAATTTCCCTCAACTCCCTTCTCCTCTCCATCTCCCCTTGTCCTCCATGCTATTTGTTATGCTCCACAAATAAGTGAAACCATATGATAATTGACTCTCTCTGCTTGACTTATTTCACTCAGCATAATCTCTTCCAGTCCCGTCCATGTTGCTACAAAACTTGGGGATTCATCCTTTCTTTTTTTTTTTTTTTTTACAACTTTATAAACATATATTTTTATCCCCAGGGGTACAGGTCTGCGAATCGCCAGGTTTACACACTTCACAACACTCACCATAGCACATACCCTCCCCAATATCCATAACCCCACCCCCTCTCCCAACCCCCTCCCCCCATCAACCCTCACTATTTAATGAAGTCTTACCTTATGTTTCAATTATATTCTTCTTGGAGAGCAGTGATCAATTTTAGTCTCTAGAGATTTAATTGAAAAATGCAGAAATTGATAAAGGTATGCCATTATGGATTTGAAGAGTCATAGCATCTGTTGTTCAGAAGTGTGAATTAGTTTGCCAGACAACAAAATTACTCAGAGCTCCTTTGTGAAACTCTGTTCAGGGCTACCTTATCTACATTTCCTTTTTTCTAGATTCTAAATATTGCTACTTTGCCTCTTCTTTATTACCAATTATCATGTTTCAATTTATTTGTCTTTCTAAAGTGTCATTTGGGCTGAAAAGTGTTAGGCATTTGAAGTAGCTAATGAGGAGTTTTTAATAGTGGGATATAATGCCTAATCTTCAATTTTAAGAGAAAAAGGACGCAAACTGTGATACACATTGAGATCTCAACTGCATGTTTTATAAAGAAATACGTTAACATTTTCACAGTTATTTTTCCCTGATATGTTTGCATTCTACAAATTTTCAATGATGCATATATATTAGTGCACAATCAGAAAGATGCAGAAAGTTACTGTCTTTGACCTCATGTCTTTTTCTTTTCTTTCCTTTTTTTTTTTTTAATTGAGTAGAGTTGACCTACAATATTACATTAGTTTCAGGTGTGCAACATAGTGATTCAACTTCTCTACTCCTTATGCTATGCTCACCACATGGGTAGCTACCATCTGCCACCATCCAACACTATTCCAACATCATTGGCTGTGTTGCTTATACTGTACCTTTCTTCCTGTGACTTATCCATTTCGTAACTGGAAACCTGTACCTCCCCCTCCCTTTACCGGTTTTGCCCATCCCCCAAACCTCTCCCCACTGGCAACCACTGGTTGGTTCTGTGTATTTACGGGTCTAATTCTGCTTTTTGGTTGTTTGTTTATTCATTTGTTTTGTTTTCTAGGTTCCCCAGTTAAGTGAAATCACCATATGTCTTTTTCTTTTGTCATCGTGAATGTGCTGATGTTAAGCATGACTAGAAAAACATTTCCACGGGATTACAAAAGCTGTCTAAGATGAGCTGGCACTGGACAGGCAAAAATAATGAATTCGTATGTCCATTCAATGGAAAGAATCATGGTAGAGCATTACGTCTCGAGAAGCAGGTCATAACCTTATCAAAGATTAGAGAGTAAACATGTTTGTGATTGGGAAAATGTCAGTAGTTAACGGAAATGGACTTAAACGCATGGACTGGCTAGAAAGCATCCAAAGGGGATTCAAAATAGCTAAGTGCTGTGTGGTGAAGTCTGCACAGATACGTATATACGCAGTGTAATTTAGAGCGTTAAATGGCAGTCACTGTCACAGTATGAAAGCACAAATTGGATGTGTAAAATTAAAGTTAATTTTGAGTTTTTAATTTACAAGTTTGATGAAAGATTATTTGATTTATGACTACATTAATAAAATTTCACTGTGCAGTTTGAAGCTATTTTATTAGATGTAGAAATTAAAATTAAAACCTTGAGAGAAAATGGGGGGATGTTTAGAATTGAGGGAGGAGAGCTTCTGAGTGAGAACAAGAATTTGAGGTTTTACCCTACTTGCAAATTAATGTGTGTGTAAAACATGAGGCCCTTACATCAAAGACAAAGAGAGTTTATTCCTCAGGGCAACAGACAAATCACCAAGACATCAGTGGTGAAGGCCAGATGGTATTTTGATATACAGAGGGGTGTCTTAAAGGAATAGAACCCTGAAAAAAGAAAACTTATTTTCTTCCGGGCTGGTGGCTACCTGCCCATCCTCCAAAGGTAAAGTTGGAGGCTGAGATCACCCCAGTTTAATCTTCAGAATGAGAAAAAATGTTGGCATACAGTGACTGACTCAAACAAAAACAAAGGACAGAGAATTGCTTTATATATTTGCTTAACTGCATGTTTTTTCTCTGTATTTTGCAGTTTAGAGATTACTTTGAAATAAGCTCTGTTCTCTTCAAGTGTCACTGTGATGTAGGAAAGACATTAGGGTTCAAAGATGATGGCCAAGAAAGAATTCTGGAGACATTTTTGGTGCAAAAAGGTGGTCCTTTTAAAGGGCAGGGAAAGGACTTGTGGGCAGAAAGAGCTGCATCTGGGTCATTAAGTACTTCCAAGTTGGGAGGGAGTTAGGAATAGCGTAAATCTCTAAGGAATTTTGGAAACAAGGTTTCCAGGACATTGAAGGGGCTAGCTGTTAATGGGAAAAGGTAATTTATTACCCTCTAATAAAACCTGAGTCATGAGACCCTTCGGATGTATATCAGGGGCCATACACGTGGAGGACAGATGATTCCCAACATGTATCTTGGAGGGTTACAGATAAAGGAAGTTTCTGAAGGAATTTTTATATGTGAAAGTAGCCTTACAGGATCCCTGGGTTGGGCTAAGATTGCCTTTTGACCTTAGTCAGATATTAACATCAAGGCAGCTGAGTGCCTAGAGGAATGTCACTCTGCCCATTTCAAGGACCTGTCAGTGGGCTGTAGGTAGTACGAAAATTCAATAATTTCTCTTCTGCCTTTGTTTCCCACATCAACTGCAGTAGAATTTTAGACCTTTACTATCATGGAGCACATCAACTTTTATGTTCATTTTACATGAGATACTCAGTGAAGAGAAGGTTTGAATCTGCATATGTCTTTCTTTTGCCTTCTGGCTTCAGTAGACTGGACCACTCAAGCGGATCATTGATAATAGGAGTCTGAAGTTAAGAAAGCTTTTGGTAGACTCCTATAGGTTTTAACTGAAGAAAGTTGAGAACCAGTTACAACTTGGTACTTATGCTACTGTTATGCAAACAAACCTTCTGGTGACAAGAAATATTTGAAATTCTAGAGAGGGGTGTTCTATTTTCCTCTTGTGTGATTTTTTTTTTTTTTTTGCAAATAATCTAAAGAATTAAATGATCATCAGAAAATTGCTGCTATTCACATTTTAGCTACAAATCAGAAAGACATCGTTTAGCTGAGTGGCCATCAACTGCTCCATTATTGAGTCTAGAAAGGGCTCTTTATTACAGGAAGTGCCATTCATTGGATTGACACTTCCATGTGAATTAATGATGATTACTTACAATTATGAAGACTTTTAAATGAAGATGGCCTTTATTTTGGTTACTTTTTAGGAAAATGCATTTATTTTGTACACCTAACCCTAACCCTATTTACAAAGAATTCAAACCATTTTAAGCTGAGTATATGTCTAATGCCAGGTTGGAAAAAAAATAAATAAATAAAACAAAACAAAACAAAACTCTTTAGAATATATAGATATTTGGAGGATCCAAAGAATGTTCTTCTAGTGACATTGCAATGATCAATATCTAAATTAACTTTTATAAATACAGGATGTAAAAAGTATGTCCTATGAATAAGGCAAACAATTAATAGTCTAGAGGTCAGCAAATTTTGTCTTTAAGGGACCAGAGAGTAAATATTTCAGGCTTTGTGAACCATTGGGCCTGTTTCAGCTTTTCCCATCTACAGTTACAGTATGAAGGCATCCATAGACAAAGATAAATGCATAAATACCTAAATGTGGTTGTGGGCCAAATTTGGAGGGCCTGGGTTTGACACCCAACCACAGCAAGAGTTTGTGGACCACTGCTGTAGCATAATAAACTAATTCTGTGTGTGTGTGTGTGTGTGTGTGTGTGTATCTCCTTGAATAACCTATAGGTTAGAGGTGCTGACCCTCCATAGTCAAAAATATGTATATAACATTTGACTCCCTAAAAACTTAAATCCTAGTAGCCTTGAATTGACTGAAAGATGTAATAATAACATAGTTAATTGACACTTATTTTGTATTTTATATGCATTATATACTGTATTCTTTTTTTTTTTTTAAGATTCTATTTATTTGACAGAGGTCACAAGTAGGCAGAAAAGCAGGCAGAGAGAGAGAGGAGGAAGCAGGCTCCCTGCTGAGCAGAGAACCCTATGATGATGCAGGGCTAGATCGCAGGACCGAAGGCAGAGGCTTTAACCCACTGAATCCCCCAGGCGCCCCAATATACACTGTATTCTTTTTTTTTTTTTTAAAGATTTTATTTATTTATTTGACAGACAGAGATCACAAATAGGCAGAGAGGCAGGTAGAGAGAGAGGAAGGGAAGCAGGCTCCCTGCTGAGCAGAGAGCCCGATGCGGAACTCGATCCCAGGACCCTGGGATCATGACCCGAGCTGAAGGCAGCGGCTTAACCCACTGAGCCACCCAGGCGCCCTATATACTGTATTCTTAAAGTAAGCTAAAGAAAACAAAATGTTTTTAAGAACATCGTAAGAGAAAATGTTTATGGTACTTTACCGTATTTATTGAAAAACATCTGGAAATAAGTGGACCTGCGCAATTCAAACACTTGTTCACTTATCAACTGTATATACATAGTTTATTGATATGTATATATTATTATATAAAATTTGATTTACATTATAAATTATTGTTAATATTAATAATTTATATTAATTTACAATACATAATATGTAACTTAAATTTAATACCAGAATATTATTAAGTAAGTCACCTAAATTTAGATTTCCAAGGTAGTGTTAAAAGAAAAATTATTCTGACGCTTGTTAAAATAGTAAAGAGGACTTTATTTATGACTGTTATAATAGAGTTGAGACTATGGCAATGGGGGAGAGACTGAATTGAACTCTGAATACCACAAGAAACTGGTGATTTATCGCCAAAGAGCAGAGGTGGCAGGAGGGGAAAATTACTGAGAGGACATACTGAGAGTGGGGGATTCTTCCTATACTGGCCTGACAGGATTCTCATTAAATGGAAGGCCAAGTACTTAGATGTCATAGCTGGGGGGGGGGGTGAGGAATTTGATCAGACATCAATGGTGGGGGTATTCTAACCAACCTAACTTAGCAGGATTCATGCTAAAGGCAGGCCAAGCTCAAGGTCTAGTCAAGAAGAGCATTCTGAGGAGTCTGACTGAATTTTGGTCAAGGAAGGAGTCTTTGTCAGTGCTGCTAGATATATTTCTAAATAAAGTTGTAACAATGGAAAAAAGAAGGAATATGAAAGTTAAAAGATTTAATCTTGTGGCAGAGAAAAAAATATTTCTTGGGATCCTTCAATGGGATATATACTATACGTATTATACATATACATAATATAGAATATAGAAGTTTCAAACAGCTGAATGCTGGTTCCACCCCCAGCCCTCCCAAGAAATACATCAAAGTAACAACTGAGGCTATTGCTCACATTGGTCTAGAAGATCAAGGTCTTGACAGAGCATAATCAGCATATGGAAAGGAAGGGACCAAGGAGGGTGTGTATGATGTTTTGGGGAATCTAGTTCGACAGGTTTCTCATTAGCAGTGTCAATTGGAACTGGGTGAGTTTGTGTTATGAGTTTAAGACTGATGAAATCAAGGAGGTGAGGGTTTGGGAAATAGTAACATTCATTTGGTGGAGGTATGTATTGTTGTGAGAAAGATATTTACTTTAGTGGGCACTGGTTGAATAGTCTGTTTTTCAAGTAAGTGGGTGATCAGAAAGTTCTGTAGGGGAGTCGGGGAAATGAAGTTATTTACAACCTCATCTTCCTGGCAAGAATTTCCTGAAATATTAGAGTCATATTAGTGCAGACAGTTGAGTGGTAAACTCATGTTAATATAGATAGTAAGATGTGTGGGTGGGAATAGTTCCAGCTCTCAACATGAAATAGGCCTTTCCTTGAGTTTATAAAGTACTTGAAGACCCAACACAACATATCAAAACTAAATAAAAATAGCAATTTTTTAATGAAGTGTCTGATTAAATATTAAATGACTAACATATAAGTTCAGAAAAGAGATTCAGTGAGGACCTTAGAAGTGTTGGGAACTTAACGGTGCTTGGAAAAAGACATAGAGGGGCGCCCGGGTGGCTCAGTGGATTAAGCCACTGCCTTCAGCTCAGGTCATGATCTCAGGGTCCTGGGATCGAGTCCCGCATCGGGCTCTCTGCTCGGCGGGGAGCCTGCTTCCTCCTCTCTCTCTCTCTCTGCCTGCCTCTCTGCCTACTTGTGATCTCTCTGTCAAATAAATAAATAAATAAAATCTTTAAAAAAAAAAAAAAAGAAAAAGACATAGATTTGGGGCAGGAACTGGGTAGTGGGTATCGTAAACAAAATAGAGTGAGAGTGATTGTAAATGTAAGTAATAGGTGATCTGGACTATTTTATAGGGCATCAGGTGATAATGACTGGAAATATATGTCGGAAGGTAGTGAGCAACCTGAGTGCCAGTCTTTCATTTTACACTATATTAGTAGCAAGCCATGACTCTTTCTGGTACATATGACAACAACAGTTTGTTGTTTAGAATGTGTTAGGCTGGGGGTGCCTGGCTGGCTCAGTGGGTTAAAGCCTCTGCCTTCGGCTCAGGTCATGATCCCAGGGTCCTGGGATCGAGCCCCACATCGCGCTCTCTGCTCCACGGGGAGCCTGCTTCCTCCTCTCTCTCTCTGCCTGCCTTTCTGCCTGCTTGTGATCTCTGTCTGTGAAATAAATAAATAAAATCTTTAAAAAAAATTTATATATAAAAAAAAAGAATGTGTTAGGCTGTGTGATTGGAATAAACTGGAGGCTTACAGAGCATATAGAGAGCTACAACAATCTTCCAAGTGAAATGTAAAGAACAGTATTAATATAGGAGGTGAAGAGATAATATATTATGGACTTTTAGGGAGGGTATAGCCATGAATATAAGGAGAGGAGTTTTAGCCTTCTGACTTTTACATACCTGCAAGACATCTGTATGATCTAGCATAGAACTGAAAATACAGAACTAGCATCTGGTGGGGTCAGAACCTGAGTTGAAAGTTTTAAGAATCAATATAGGAAGGTGATGAGGGAGCAGGAGGCTGGCTGAGGACAAAGCAAAAGATGGCACCTTGCACCCCCTCTCCACCCGCTCCCCTCCCCTCAGTAATACATGTGACAGTCCTCAGGCACCCCTGACTGCAATAAACTAGAAACAAATAGTTAACTTGCAGAGATCACAATCCTGCAAGACAGGAGTCTCCCTTGGTTTACAAATGTCCTAGAGATTTACAACAAAGAAGCTATCTTAACAATAGCATAATTTCCAGAGGCAAATAACTCATTTCCTCAAGCCCTAACATCCCCCTCCCCTCCATAAAACTGATGGAGGCTGAGGTAGAAGGAAATGTAAATAAGGTTAAGTTTCTTCTTCTATACCGAAATCTCACTAACAAAGACGCTTGATAGCAGGATTGTGACATTCCACCAGGAATCTCCCAACTATCTTTTTTTTTTTTTTAAAGATTTTGTTTTCTTATTTTTTTGACAGATCACAAGTAGGCAGAGAGACAGGCAGAGAGAGAGAGGGAAGCAGGCTCCCTGCTGAGCAGAGAGCCTGACGCGGGGCTCTGCGGGGCTTGATCCCAGGACCCTGAGATCATGACCCGAGCCGAAGGCAGCAGCTTAACCCACTGAGCCACCCAGGCGCCCCTCCCAACTATCTTGATGTTAATGGCTTGCCAAAAGACAACATTGATCAAGCTGCAAGAGCTCCAGTATCCAGGCACCTTGTAGGCCCTCTTTAGCATATGAAAGCTCCACGGAAACCCCCCTTTCCCTCTCCTTCCCCCAACCACAGGGTACATACCCTGCCATCTCACAACCCGGGGCAGCAGCTCTTTCTGCCCACAGGTCCTGTCCTTGTGCTTTAATAAACCACCGTTTTGCACCAAAGATGTCTCAAGAATTCTTTCTTGGTCATCAGCTCCGGACCTCAGCCCACCGAACCTCACCTAGGTTCTAGAACTTCATCAGGATGGTCTGAGTAGAAAGGATGACTCAGACAATAGCAATTAAAAAGGAAGTAAATAAAGCTCAGAGTTGAGCTTGGAAGGATGTCTCTGGTGCGCAAGGAACAGGTTAGGATGTACAGACTGTTATGCCCCAATAATGGGTCCGTGATTAAAGGAGCGAGACTCATATAAAGCGAAGGTCAAGCAAAGCTTTATTTCATGCCAAGCATCAAGAATCTAACCGAACGTTCAGGGATGCACCTCTTACAAGAGAGGGCAACCCTTCTCTGTTTCACAGTCTAGCTTTTAAGCGCAAAGGCCATGGGGTCGGGCACAGGTGGCCAATGAGATTGTAACGCACACAGGAAACTCCACAGTGATGCTAAGTGACCAATTGAGTCACAATTTACCCTAGTAGACATTTGACCCAGCCTATTACACCTTGATTAGGATTGGCGCCAAAAAGGGTTCCCAAAGGGTAGGGGCCCCTGCTCCTTGGTAGCTAGGGAAACAGTATGCAACCCCCTACTGATCGGATGTCTCCACCTGGCCTGACTCACCCTTGTGTCTGGGCTTTGTTACCTGAAGCTGGATTCTGGGACTTGTCTCTAAGTAAATCTCCTGGGGGAAGGGGAGCAGGGACAGTTTCTAAATAGGTCCTTACACAGACATTTTTGAGGAAGTAATTCCAGAACAAAGCAATGGTTCATGATGAAGTTCTAGAACCTAGGTGAAGTTCGGTGGGCTGAGGTCCGGAGCTGATGACCAAGAAAGAATTCTTGAGACATCTTTGGTGCAAAATGGTGGTTTATTAAAGCACAGGGACAGGACCCGTGGGCAGGAAGAGTTGCTGCCCGGGGTTCTGAGATGGCGGGTAATGTACCTTGCAGTTGGGGGAAGGTGAGGGGAAAGGAGGTTTCAGTGGAGCTTTCATATGCTAAAGAGGGCCTACAAGTTGCCCGGATACTGGAGGCCTTGCAGCTTGATCAGTGTTGTCTTTTGGCCAGTCATTAACATCAAGATAGTTGGGAGATTCCTGGTGGAATGTCACAATCCTGCTCTCAAGCATCTTTGTTAGTGAGATTTAGGTTCAGAAGAGATTTAACTATATTTATATTTTCTTTCTACCTCAGCCTCCTTCAGTTTTGTTTATGGAGAGGAGGATAACATTAGGGCTTGAGGAATTGAGTTATTTGCCTCTGGAAATTGTGCTATTGATAAGGTAACTTCTTTGTTTGTAGATCTCTAGGACATTTGTAAACCAAGGGAGACTCCTGCCTTGCAGGATTGTGATCTCTGCAAGTTAACTATTTGTTTCTAGTTTATTGCAGTCAGGGGTGCCTGAGGAATGTCACACACATTACCGAGGGGAGGGGTGGAGAGGGGGTGCAAGGTGCCATCTTTTGCTTTGTCCTCAGCCAGCCTCCTGCTCCCTCATCAGTTCAGAGTCAATAAAGGCGATTTTGAAATCCTTGTGTTTATCATCATTATCACACAATGCATAATCAAGCGAGGTGGGGAGTGAGCTTGTGGGGAGAGCACAGTGGACATGGCTGCTGCAGGTCAGTGGTAAAGGTTGGAAGTTTTCAAGTTTAGCAGAGTCAGGACAGCAGCTCACTGCAGGGTGATACGGTGAAGAGCATTAAGATACACGGAAGGGCATGGAAATCTTGGGTAGAAGGTTTATTGAGGCTTACTCAGAAAGTAAACAAAAAACCTGGGGGAGAGCAAAAGACCTGAATGGAGGTAATTACCATCAGCATCAGCATCTCATTTTATTATTATTATTAATACAGAAAATAAATATATAGACTCTGAAAAGCCAAGTAACTGGCAAGAGGTACCAGAAATCAAACCAAAAACGAAATTTAAGAGTTCAGAGCATAGCAATTTGGCTACAAAACAGCTTTTTGCTTTGTAGAGGAGAAAGATTGCCTCATTCTAGAAGTCTGGAGAAAAAAGATGTATAGGGTGAGATTTTGAGATAGAGAGGACAGTAATGCCATTTCTGATGTCCTTGCTCTTCACAGGTAAATACGCAGAGCTTGGGGCTTTTTAAAATGTGAGGTTAGTTTTGCATAGTTGTGAGCAGTGTTTCACCAGAGATGAATGAGGGGCCTGCTGTGTTTCAAAGATGATTAGCTCACTATTCCAGACTTGCCCTTGTTGTAGTTCACTAGTGATTAAATCTTAACTTGATATTTAATGAATTCTTTCAAAAAGCATTTAAGGTTTTTTTTCTGTGATAATCATTTTGTTATTTTATTTAACTGTTTTTACATTTTTTTTCAGTTTATTGTTTGGGAGTTAAAAATATATTGGATGCTATGGAGTTTTTATTTTAGATATAAAAAAACAGATTTAAAAAAATAAAGGCCATAGTTAAATTAATATCTCCCAAATAATTGATTTGCCATGCCTTTTTTTCAATCCTTGAAAACTCTCTTTAGAGATCGATGATAGATTTTGTTTTGGAAGTATTCAAACCAAATTATCGTGTCAAAATTAAATGCATACTTAGATTATCAATCATAATATCAGCAGAAAAACAAATTACCATTATGAGGTGGGAACAGAAGGCTGACTGAGGACAAAGCAAAAGCTTACACCCTCCAACCTTCCCCCACCCCCACTCCTGAGTGGGATATCTGTGACTTCCTTTAGGAAACTCCCACCCATCTTAATGTTAATACCTTGCTAGAGGGCAAAAAGACCTTGGCATTGGCAAGGCCTCTGGTATCTGGTATCTTTGTAGGTCCTCTTTAGCATATGAAAGTTCTATTGAAACCTCCCTTTTCCTTACCTCCCCCCAACTCCTTGGTACATACCTACCACCCCTCACAACCCTTGCCAGCAGTTCTTCCTGCCCACAGGTCCTGTCCCTGTGATTTAATAAAACAACCATTTTGCACCAAAGATGTCTCAAGAATTCTTTCTTGGTCATCAGCTCTGGACCTCACCCCACCGAACCTCACTTACATTCTAAAACTTCATCAATTACACTGATGTGCATGGAAGGTGAATTTTGCCTGCTCTTATTTACCCTAAGTATAACCTATTAACCAGAGCTGAGTTTATTACCTTTTGGTTCTGGTTGGTTGGATGTGGGGACGTAAGTGTAGGGCTAGGGAATCTGGGCCTGAGTGGTTAAGACAAGCCTTTTAATGTGAGAGTCAGCTTAGAGTTGGGCATATTTCATGATGTAGGAGCTTAGGATTGGTGGACCGAGACGCAAGCATCTTGAAGTTAGTATTAAGTAAACAGGTGTTTGATAATTAAGAAATTTGCTCCACTTCAAGAGCTTCTTATTCAGATAAATTAGTTTTCATTTAGTTCCTGAAAAAAATTGTTTGGATACTTTTACACTTATTTTCGTGGGCAAGAACATGTAGTAACTCAAAATAATCATCTGTGTTCTTGGGGTGGTTCTTTGGGGTGGATATAGAGGCCTTAGTTCTCAATTTCATTAGCAAAAACTGAACTGTTCTGTGAAGTTCTGTACTGCCTGCTTTGTATGGAAGAGATAGAAAATAAAGGGTTGCATTTACCTGAATGATCTTAACCTAAAACATACTTCTGTGTTTTTCCTTTCTTTAGACACATTAAGGAAAAAGGGGATAGACAGAAATGACAGTAATAATAATCATCTAGGGAGACAGACACTAAAAATACATCTCGGAGCTCAGGGTTGAGAGGCTAGATGGTGATTCTTGTCACACCTTTTCATTTTAAAAAACTGACTGAATCAAATATGTGTTCAGGATAATTGACTCTTAACTTCCAATGAGCTGAAAAGGAAGAAAGATTATTTAATCAAAGCACTGTGTAGACATGCATAATACTGTGTTTTAAGAATATTTCAAGTAACACCTACCTTAATCTTCCTGTGTTAATGCACTTTACTCATTGCTGTTGTTCACTCATATTTCATTACCTAATATTAAGCAAAATAGGACATGACAATTTTGAACTGTAGTTCCAGAAAGCAATTTATTAATGTAATAACAGGAGTATCAAAATGGGAGATTCCACTAGTGAGTATAAATCAAACAGTAAAGTAAGATAAATATGAGACCCAGAAGTCCACAATTTAAAGACCAGGAAAAAAAATTAAAGAGAATTAATAAAGGCAGATATTAGATGCTTTTAAAATAATTCAAGCAGAAATCTGTATTAAATTTTAAACTAGGGAATTACACTTGATTTGAAAAAAGTTTCTCCTTCTAATTCAACATAGTCTAATAGGAAAATTTGCAAGTGTGCAGATCTAAAGGTACAATATAAGTATCAAATCTGAATAGATTTTTCCAAGTCTAAATAATTGTTCAGTAGAATGTACTTTTAAAATATTAAATTTAGTTTTTATCTTCTCAAACAAGTTTCACTTCCTTCTACTTTGGTTCTAAGGGGAACAAAAATTAGTTATCCTTTTTCTACACCTGATACAATCCTCACTGACTTAGGATTTTCTCTTGCTGTGAGACTGGGGGGCCAAAGGTTACCATCCCTTCCATTGAAGATGAACCATGATTCATACTACAATTGCTCTCTCAGGTCATCTTCCCTAAGCTCACAGACTTCATCCCTGTTTAGAAATTTTTTTTTTTTTTAGAGTTTATTTATTTATTTGACACACAGGGATCACAAGTAGGCAGAGAGGCAGGCAGAGAGAGATGGGGGAAGCAGGCTCCCTGCTGAGTAGAGAGCCCGGTGTGGGGGCTCAATCTCAGGACCCTGAGATCATGACCTGAGCCAAAGGCAGAGGCTTCAACCCACTGAGCCAGCCAGGCGCCTGCGCCATCCCTGGTTAGAATTTTGTAGCGTGCTTGTCCCCTAGGCAAAGAACTACTCATTGATGGCCTTTAGCTTTATTTATTTTCACTGTGCAGTAGAAGGGGGAAAGCCCTTTATATCTTAATTTATAGTGAAAATATTATAAGGATGACTTGTTAAGACATGCTCTTTGGCTCTTCTTGCTAATCAATGATGGCAGTTTCCATCAATATCACGACGTGGTCCAGAATTGAGAATATCAAGAAAAATAACAGAAGTGTTGATTGAGGTTGGACACTGTTCAAGGAGCATTAATTGAGAGCAGGAAGACAGAAGACCAGAATTAGCTGGCAAAACCAAATGAATAACATAGGTGACCAGTGTTGCTGTTGAGCCATGATCATAAATGCAGGATAGAAAAGAAAGGGAGGAGAGGAAAGGGATATAAATCAAAGTAAATATTTATTGTTTATGTAGAGCTGTTATTGGTTCTACATCACTAGAATAGACAACAGGTAAAATTAATGATAGTAGAACCCAGTTTATTTATAGCTGATGAAAGTTCAGAAGGTAATACAAGGCCTTATTTTAAATATCACATAGGACTATCTTTCTGTCCATACAGTCTGCTTCAGATGGTTACTTGAAATTCTTTCCTTGTCTCTTTTTCTCCTTTCTTAAAACACCTTTGGTTTTTCCTGATCTAACATGTCATTGTCCCCATTGAGCTCAAGAACTACTGGCTTCCTGTGCCATCCTTAACTTTAATAAGAGAATCATATTGGATGCCCAGTCTTCTTTTTTTTTTTTTTAAAGATTTTATTTATTTATTTGACAGAGAGAAATCACAAGTAGGCAGAGAGGCAGGCAGAGAGAGAGGAGGAAGCGGGCTCCCTGCTGAGCAGAAAGCCCGATGTGGGGCTCGAACCCAGGACCTGGGATCATGACCTGAGCCGAAGGCAGCGGCCCAACCCACTGAGCCACCCAGGCGTCCCTGGATGCCCAGTCTTCTTAAATGAAACACAGGAATGAAAAAAGGAAAAACAAACAATTTTTGCTAGTATCGATCGCTTCTCTTCATATAATTTCTAGGTATAGCTTTTTGTAATATTGAAATAACTAGAGAACAATTCAGAAAATCTTGTTTTTTGTGAAGTGTCAGACATTTCCATAAAATCTTCATAACCCGCCATGCAGTACTTATTCACTACTCTGCAAGTGAAGACATTTGGTTCTGAGAAATTGTATCTTAGTGGACCCGAACCATTTTAATATTGTCTTTCTTCTGGGGCATCTGGGGGGCTCAGTTGTTAAGTGGTCTGCCTTCGGCTCAGGATGGGATCCCAGAGTCCTGGGTTTGAGCCCCATATTGGACTCCCTGCTCAGCAGGAGGCCTCCTTCTTCCTCTCCCTGCTTGTGTTCCCTCTCTTGCTCTTTCTCTCTCTGTCAAATCAGTAAAAATCACCTTTCTTCTAAGAATAGGCAGAACGTTAGCAAGGTGCAATATCATGTAAAAGTTTGGAATTGAGTAAAACTGGAAAGAATAATATCATTTAAAAAAAAACGTCAAGTCTACTTTTATTTGGGGATCTTCCCTTTAACACACAAACATATACACATACATGTATGTGTAATATATAATATATTGTGTGTTACATGTATGTGTAATATATAATATATTGTGTGTTACATGTATGGAATTATACATATACATACATATATGTGTAATATACATATATGTATTATGTAATATAAATTATATATTGATCAACTCCTTTGATGAAGAAGCGAGTGATTTTTTTTTTAAGTTAGAAGATAAAAACTGATGACTACCTAGTGTTCCAGCCACTGTAATTCTTTACACTGGCATTATTACATTTGCATTACATTATTTATATCATTGTTAATAAATAAGTGAATTTATTTGTCTTCAGACTGGGCATACCTCTCTTCAGCCCAAAAGCGGTAGCTACTCCCTATCACTGGATACATTCATATTTCTTTCATTTTCTTATTATCCAGCCTGAAAATATTTAAATCCTTTTATACCCATATTATTCATTTTGAAAAGGATAATTATATTTAATTAGATTATTTAGATGATTTCCAACTCTCAGTCCTCAAAGAAGTATCAAATTTTACACATACCACCTATGCACATTCAGGGGAGTAGAAATAAGGTAGCACGCTTTTCAGCAAAGATTGGGATATTTATTTTATATTCATTTAGGAAAAAGAACATTGAATCTACTATGAATATTTAACTTGTTGATAATTTTCTCCAAGTTAGATGATGTGAAAATGAATATATATTTATATTTAACTCCTGAGTATCCTCTCTGGGAGTTTTCACTTATGTTAATACTTTAAGTGTGAGGAACTCTTCTTCTTCTTTTTTAAAAAGATTTTATTTATTTATTTGAGAGAAAGAGACAGAGTGAGCATGAATGGGGGAGGGGAACAGGGAGAGAGAGAAGCAGGCTCCCCGCTGAACAGGGAACCCTATGCAGGGCTGGATCCTGGACCCTGAGATCATGACCTGAGCTGAAGTCAGATACTTGACCAACTGAGCCACCCAGGCATCCGTGAGTTATTCTTAAGATGATTTAATTTGCTGACAAATGTGGCTGAATGGAACTGAAATATATATAAAATTAACAACTGTCCAGAAACCATGCAATTATGTAAAATGAAGACATCAAAAAATAAACAAAACAAAAACATTGTTTTCCTTAAGTTGGCAAAGATGATACAGTGGCATGCTAACAGTCAAAGATTTTGATCTGTGGTCACATAAGCCAGATAAAACTGTCAGGGACAAAATTCCTAAACCTAATGAGAAAGGGTGGGTAGGAATTGAGGGATGATAAAACGGGAGGTGGGAAATGTCTGCATGAAGGTGATCCTGTAGGAGTAGCTTAGAATTGTGTGGAGTCGAGGTGAACTGGAAGCCCTTGTTGTCAATTTAATGGGATCATGAATTGGTAACAGTGCCTTGGAAACTAGAGGCTCTTCTTCCCCCCTTCTTTCCATCTCAGAATGGGCAGCAGATTTTCCATATTTTAATTAACTTTCGGTTGTTAAGCCAGAAACCTGTATGGCCTCTTTCACTAACCCTGTTTTCACCGCACAGTAGACCATGTGCTTAGCCAGGCTTCCTGATCGTTAAAGAAGATTAATGTGAGCCAAGCACAAAAATTTGCTCAGGTTATTAAAGGGTAACAGTGATTGTTCTAAAGTGTCTGCTTATTATGTACATTTTCTCCTCTACAGTTTATTATATTACCTAGTCAATGTGTTTGTCAATTGTTAATATCTTTTTTGTTGCAGATACAGATGTGGTGTATAAAAGCGAGAATGGACATGTCATTAAGCTGAATATAGAAACAAATGCCACCACATTATTATTGGAAAACACGACTTTTGTAAGTAATGAAAAATTAATTACTTTATGCAATTCGGTATTGTTTAGAATGCTCTCAAAGTGCACATAACTTTATCCTTCTTTAGCTCCAGCACCTGCAAAACATTTCAGGTAAAGAGTTAGAAATTGGCATATCATTAGAATCAGTACATCTATTAAAAGGAAATGCCCATGTGACCATCTGCTTCATTTCTCCCCATTTTTCTTCATATCTCCCCTTTTTAGTCAAAGAGTAAATGTTTCCAAGAATAAAATTTCCCTAGAATATTTCTTCCAATATTTCCTATGTAAGATCACTCACATGAATGTCAAGATTTAAAAAAACAAATCTAACACAGGTTATCACAACCTTTTTCTCCCACTTCACTTTTCATTCTCTCTGACTTCTAATTTTGTTGTAGTTTTCTGGATCAAGCAGAAGGCAGACTTTCTAAAACTGGCTTTTTGCTGGCTTGATGTGTTTTATGATTTAGGCTTCTATCATTTCCGTTTTACTTCTCCAGAACCACTGGTTAACCTGACAGTGTTAACAGAAGGCATTTATTGGGCTCTTACAAAAGAATATGAATTTTGTCTTTCTTGTAAACTCGGTCTTCTTAAAGTTGGATCTACCTATGATTGCCTACAGAGTGAGTGTTAATGAATTAACTTTTGCAGATATTCAAAATTTAGCTATCAAACATCACTGAAAAATAGTGTGCAGTTATTCGCCGATGGTTTTATTATAACCAAAGGTTCAGTACATTGCCTACTAAATGACTTCATAGGATACAGAGAAAACATTCTTCAAGGCCTCAGAGGATTTTCCGTGCAAATGAAATCAGTGAGCAAATCATCAGCTCCTTTTTTTTTTTTTTTAACTTATCTCTACTTGTACATTTGGAATAGTCATGTAGACTTCATGTTTTTTATAAGATGGCCAGGTGAAAGAGATGGACTGGAAACTTCTGTTGTTTAATGTTTTTACATATTAAGAAAATATAGTAATTGAAATCAGGAAGTGCTTATAGAGTTACGCATCTGTTAGGCTAAATTAAACCAAACAGTTAATGTATTTTAGTAATTAAAGCAACATCTAACAAGATAAGGGCATTTTTGTTTTTAAACTAATTGGTTAATTCACAGATATTAGAGAAACAGCTACCCTGAATGCAACCCTTTATAGCCCTCATGGAATGCTGAGAGTACAGAAGCCATATTGCTCGCTTTCTAAAAATATGGATTTCCTTGGGGCAAATAATACTAACCCTAATGAAAATTTTAATAAATAGTGTGGAGCAGAGTCTGTTATTTCTTAATTGGATGGTCCTCAGGGGTACTAGAGAAAAAGCTAAGGAATCATCACAGTATGGTGGAATCAACGGGAAAAAAAAGCCCTCAGCGGAAGGACAGAAGGCAGAGAGCAGGAATTGGTAATGAGAAGAAGGTACGCTAAAGATTTGCTGATTAAAGTCAGTATGATTGATTTTCAATAAAAATAGTTTGGGGGAATAAACTAAATACATTTCTTATCTTTTTTTTAATTATAAAGTATCATTTTTGAGGTGGAGTATGGTCTTTCAATGGCCAAGCATTTAAGTTAGGTGTAGACACTCAGTATATGAATATGCAGTTATGTGATTATTCCTTATGGATCATTCCTTTCATACAGGTGAACAAGGTCTTCGCTGTGGTCACAGATTATGTATTTTTTTTTCAACATTTGGTCCTTACTTTTTAGCCTCTATGATACATCAAAAAATAAACAAAAACAGATAAAATCTTGTGGCTTTACTCCATGATCCCAGTTCTTTTGTTGGTCCCTCACACCAGCCCCAGCTCACCTCATTGTAGTTTCTCCATGTGCTGATTAATACCATTTTATCTTTGTGCGTGTGTGCTTAATCTTTTTAAATCCTTTTGAGGTCTGTTTCTACTCTCTTCTATGTGGGCAATGACTCTTAATTACCACAGAGTCATATTTAGCAAATATTCTAATTTACTGATCTTTTAAGATTCATAGGTTCCCTAAAGACATTTATCTTACAACACAGATAATTAAGCAATCTATAAGTCCTAGCGGTGTCAGAATTCAGTGGTGGGGGTGGGGGCGGTGCACGGATAAGGGATTGGAGTGTGGCATATATTTGCAACCAGTTAACTCAAAACTGTAAAAAATGAAAAATACAAATACCATGATTCCACATCTCTTCAGGGAACTCATTTAATAATTTCCTCCCCACTCCAAGACAGAATTATTAAATGTAGTTGTGTTTTCAAAGCTCATGCTTGGCTAAAGTTTGGATTTATTTTCTCTCGAAGGCCATTCTGTTGGAAAAAAATCTTTTACTGGAGCATAAGAATTTTATTCGTACTTGAGGTTTTTCATTGAGCAATTATCAGTATTTTAATTAGAATCATAATCGACTAATATCACTATGAAAGCTTTGTAATCAAAGTGCCAAGTCAATTAAGAAAATAAATTATTGATAGAAATGTGATACCATAATAGCCTATTATTTAGTAGGACATATTTTTCTAAGATGTGCAGTTTGTTTTAAAAATTAAGATAACACCACGTTGTCATTTCCCCTCTTAAAAACATTTTAAATATGAATAGTGGGTAATTTTAGCTATGTAATCATGGTTAGCAGACTCTATGAGAAACAGTAATATTGGACATGGCTGTCAAAAATAAAACAAAAGTAAATCATTTTCCTGAAATAATTGTCCTAAGGCTTTTTTTTGATTCGAGATAGGTGGATTTCTAATGAAGGAGGAAATTAAAGGGTATATAACTTTTTGAAGAAGAGTTATGCAAAAGAAGTGCTTTAGCCCCAAAACTGCTCTTAATCATTTTTAAGTGTTTGAAAATGTTATCTCTTAAAGCCAGAACTATTTCAAACAAAACCTCATTCACAGTGACATAATGAGGAAATGTTTCATAAGTAATAGCTGTATGTACTCTTTTTACTGTCAGTAAATTGGTTATCACTAGTGGTCTTAGCAGAAAACACCAGCAGCCATAAACAGTTCTATCAAATCACTTTTTGAAATTAGAAAGGAATTGTAAAAGGGGTGTCTAATGCACTTATATGGAAATGGGTGACTGATGGATAAGAGTCTCATGTCTTTTTGATTCTGAATATCTTGCAAGCTTTTAAAAAACATGTTATAAAAATAGCCCAAAACAGAGGGAAGAAATTCATATTTGGCAGTAGAATAATTCCAGGGAAAATGTTAGCTACACATTTTTGGGGCCCAGCTATCTTTTTATAGGACATTCTGAGATAGTAAGTTTGATTAGAACTACAGAGTATTTATTGACTTAGGCCTAGAGATAGCATTTGTTGGCTTGCATGCCATCATTATATTTTTATTTGTTTATTTTTTAATTTGTTCTGCTACTGGGTTTGTGGGGGTGGAGGGAATAGATCCAACTTTATTTTACCACCAGTATATCAAGGAACTTATTTTCTGATTCATGTTTAAAGAAATCAATGCCCTATGGAAAAAAATTTCTATAGTACCAGGAAATACCTATTAGATAGAGGCACCCCAAATTTCTTGTCTTAAAATTTGAAATAAAGATAAGGAGGGCATTTTTGATGAGCCCTCGGTATTGTATATAAGATGAATCACTACATTCTGTACCTGAAAATATAGATGAAACAGTGAAAATATTAGACTGTATGTTCACTAATTGGAATTTACATTAAAAACTCAGAAAAAAATTGAACTACAGAAATGTTTTTAGGAAGTTCTGACTGGCCATCTGGCTTGACATGTTGGCTATAATCATGGAGCATTTGCTTGTTTGTTTGTTTTTTAAGATATGGCTTTGACAGTATGTATGTGTTGGTATCCTAGTAGTGAATGATATCAGTAGGGTAACAATATTGATTGGCCAATGAAGTCATAGGATCTACACACTTACACAGTTGCTGTGTACACAATACTGTTTCTTTCTTTAGACCCATGGTTCCCAGTCCGGGGTATTTTGCCATCAGGAGTTAATTGGCAACTCTGGAGACATTGTTGGTAGTTAGGGCTGGAGGTGGGGAGTGTGCCATGGGAATCCCAATGGTCAAGAGAGCTCCTTACCACAACAACAAAGTGACCTAGCTAAAAGTGTCAGTAGTGCCAAATTTACAAAATCCAGTTCGAGACAGGGATACCAGGGAAACCATGAGATGATTCAAAGGTAGTTTTTTCAAGGTGAGATCAATGGTTCTTTTTGTCAGAGATTTTAATCTGAAGCTTTCAGCTGCTTTTTCTTGAGACACGTTTCTTCTTTTTATGGATAGATTTGGGAAGAAGACCAGCAGGCATGAATATAGTCACATGGCCTTGGATTTTTTTCTTTGGCTAATGCAGAGTACAAGCTAAAAGTATGACCCCAGTTTTCTTATAGTTTTCTGGGGATACCTCTAATCGAGACATTTTATTGTTGTTCAGGCAAGTTGGTATCACTTACTGGCAATTGCCAGCTCCTTTGACCAAGAAACAAGTGATTTTCTTTAAGCTTAGAAGATAAAACTGATGACTACTTGGTGTTTCAGGCAGTGTAATTCTTTGCTTTAACATTATATTACTTGTATCGTGTTTATAAATAATTGAATTTATTTGTCTTCAGACTGGGCATACCTCTCTTCTACTCCAAAGCCGTAACTTCTCCCTACCATTGGATACATTCATACTTCTTTCATTTTTTTAAATTAAAAATATTTATTGAAAATACTTAGATTCCTTTACACCCATAGTATTCATTTTTTAAAAGATCATTATATTTAATTAGACTATTTAGATAATTTCCATCTCTTAGTCCTCAAAGAAGTATCAAACTTTACACATACCATCTCTGCACGTTCAAGGGAACAGAAATAATGTAACATTTTTCAGAAAAAATTGGAATATTTCTTTTATATTCACTTAGCAAAGAGGACTTTGAATCG
The DNA here is from genome assembly GCF_902655055.1 of Lutra lutra. NCBI lineage: Eukaryota > Metazoa > Chordata > Mammalia > Carnivora > Mustelidae > Lutra > Lutra lutra. Next base: position 101,418,413 of record NC_062280.1, read on the forward strand.
ACTATGAATATTTAGTTTGTTTAAAATTTTCTTTAAGTTGAATGAATGTGAAAATGAATTCTTGCATGGTTTTAAAAGTGACAGTTGTCAAAACAGGAAAATTAGAAAGAAAAATTTTGATCTTCACCCTGGAAGTCTCCTCAAGAACAAATTCAAAATGTGAGAACAGATACTCTTACCTCCATATGTTTGTAAGTATGACATGATTACTCTAAAATTCCGTATAGTTATTCATGCAGTTCCACACAGGTGAGAAAGACTAAGAGAGACCCCTCCATAGTCTATTTCACCCTTAATTAGCTCTGTGAATGATCCAGGAAACAGATGCTACAAACACATTTACTCACTGGGATCCAGTACCTTGGATGGTAAAGCATTTTTGTCCTCAGTAGTGTTGTTACTAACAAAACCATATCAACAGCTTTATTAATTGTTATGAGGATTCTTCAGTGTTATTCTTGACAGAAACCAAAATTTCCTAATATATCTAAACGTCTCCTTTGTATAGAGTAAAATACCACTTCTTACTAAACTCACTTATTTAACCCTTTGAAAAAGAGCTTGTTTCAATTATATCCAATATATCATCTTAAATATGTGCAATAAAATTATTATGATTCCAGATTTACTTCTTTAAAGATTCTTATTAGTATCCCTGGGGCTAGGGGTGTAAATTATTTTGGTGTGTGTCAGACAGGATGAGAAGCTAGCTGGAAACCAGATTTACTGCAATTATGTTACAATTATTTTGTAATTTAGCTTCCTGAGAGGTCAGTGCTCTGAATTGTACCTAGGACCAATCAGCCCATTTTGAGCAGTTTGCAGCTCTGGTTATATGCCCTTGACCATCTGATGAATATTTCTGCCTTTCATTTTCTTTCAGAAGAATTTTATATTTGGCTACCTCCCAGTCATGAAAAGCCAATTAGACATTTTTAAAAATATTAATAATGAAATATCCAGATTCTTCTATTAATTCATGGTGGAATTTGAGGAAGAATAAGAGACCTTTGAAGGTTTTCAAGTTGATGATACTGGATTTTCTTCCTTTTTTTTTTTTTAATTTGAGTTTCAGAGTTTCTGAATACTTTGGTCTGTGCAGCTTTGTTAATGGAGAACTATGCATTTAGCAGAACTTTGTAACCATTTATAGTAAAGTGTACAGATATTTTCATAGTACACTGTGAATATAGTAAATCAGTATTTCAGTTTGTTTATGGAACATAATGTAGGGCATTCTACATTCAGCAAACATTAAGCGATAATGGCAGCCCATTACAGAGCTAGAAAGCATTCTCCCTTGTCTTCCACTTCAGTTTCAATAAAAAGAAACTGAGATCCAGAGAAATAAAGTGACTTGCTCAATGCTTCTAGCAGATTCTTAAGCCTAGAATATAAATTCCTTGACTCTTAGTCTGATGTTGCTTCTAATATACCTAGATGAGTTTTTCGTTCAAAATCCCTTTTAAGGAAAATGCAAAATAAATTAAAATTCCTTAATATTTTTGCATAAGAAGTTTCTATAAGTATTTGTGTATTTATTACATAAAACTTTTACAAAAGATACTTGAATTAAATATATATGTTTATATGTGTTTGTGTTTTACTATCAACTAATCAGTAAGAAAGCAGTAGACATTGATTGGAAAAGCACTGGATACTGAATGGACAAGAAAATAAATAAATAAAAAGAAAATGTGCTTTAAATGATTTCAGTTGTCTTAGCTTAGCTGAAGTCACCATATTTTGGATTTTTAGTGACTCTCCTATGTTATCATTCTTTCCATGCAATTATTTTCAGTTCTTTTGGAAGTGCTACCTATGTAAACAAAGAGAAACAACCTTGTCTGCATTATACACACACACACATACACACAAACACACACATACACGCACCACATGCACATACCAAGCCACTTACCACTCTGCTTTCTTCTCTTTTATCCTTTGATGAATGTGTCTGAAAAAATCTAGTCTACATTTGAGATTCTTCCTTGTCTTAAGAGTTTACAGGAATTTTTCTCCCTCTCTGTTTTTATAACGTTGCTTCATCATTGTTAAAATGACTCATTGTGTCTTAATTTATTAATTCACTTGCCAACAAATTATTGAGCCCCTACTATGTATCAGATAAGATTCCAAGTTCTGCGGATACACGTTGAATAAGGCAGCCTTGTCAAATTGACAAGAAGTACTCAAGTTGAAATACAAGCAATTGCAACTGGCATTAAGTCCTTGGGGTAAGGGGGAAACATGGAGTGAAGATTAGCAAGAAGGATGAGGTGTCCAGGAAAGGTGCACTGTGGAGGCAACATTCCAAGGTCATGTTGAAGAGTTTTGTTGGCTCAAAGAAGAAATGTTAGAAATAACCTTAGGTGGGAACTGTATAGATCTATTTTCAGAATAGAAAATATATAAGTAATGGGGAATATAGAGAATGGTGCTAGATGAACCCATTGGAATAATTACAAGAAAAATTACGGTTTGTAGGCTGATATTTTGTTTTATAAGCGATAGGCACACTTTAAAGAAAGTGGTGATATCTGAGTCACTTTTAATTTTTTTAATTTTTATTTTTTTTAAACATTTTATTTATTTATTTGACAGAGATCACAAGTAGGCAGAGAGGCAGGCAGAGAAAGAGAGAAGGAAGCAGGCTCCCCGGTGAGCAGAGAGCTTGATGTGGGGCTCGATCCCAGGGCCCTGAGATCATGATCCGAGCTGAAGGCAGAGGCTTAACCCACTGAGCCACCCAGACACCCCCTCTGAGTCACATTTTAAATGAACACTCTGCTATGTGAGGAATATATTCTAGAAATATTAAAGCAGAAATCATAAGACCACGTTAAAGGCTACAGCAATGGTATTTCTGCCAATGAGAGAAGATTCAGGGCTTGAACTAGAACGGACTAACAGAAAAGAGGCAAAGTATATAGATCAAGGATTTCTTTGAGAATAGAGCAGACAAGTCTTTGTCTAATTGCTTTGTATCTTTCAGAAATGGAGGAATCACCATTGTGTCTTAAGTCTTTAAATGGCATTAAGTCATAAATTCTATTTTAATGTTTTCCAACAAATCTTGACATTAGGATCTAGTTAGTATTCAGTTGTTATATGTGTGTTTATATTTGGTTTTTGTATATAACAGTATAGTAAAGTAGTTTTTGTGTCTTGGTCAAAAAGAATTTGTGGCAAAATTAGGAAGTTTACATAGAATGTACAAATTCAATCCATAATCTCCTGGGTGTTAAGAATGGACAATTTATTTTATTTTATTTATTTTATTTTTTATTAACATATAATGTATTATTAGCCCCAGGAGTACAGGTCTGTGAATCACCAGGTCTACACACTTCACAGCACTCACCATAGCATATACCCTCCCTAATGTCCATAACCCAACCATCCTCTCCCTACCCCCGCCCCCCGCAACCCTCAGTTTGTTTTGTGAGATTAAGACATAAGAGTCTCTTATGGTTTGTCTCTCTCCCAATCCCATCTTGTTTCATTTTTTCCTTCCCTACTCCCCAAACCCCCCATGTTGTCTCTCAAATTCTTCATATCAGGGAGATCATATGATAATTTCCTTTCCCTGACTGACTTCGCTCTAGTTAAAAATGGACTATTTTTTAAAAACATACTATTTTAATTATAGTTGATCGGACCACTCAGTACTTACTTTAAGTTTTCATTTAAATTCCTATTAGCATATAATATAATATTAGTTTCAGATGTACAGTATAGTGATTCAACACTCCCATACAACACCCAGTGCTCATCACAACTGTACTCCTTAATCCCTATTGCCTATTTACCCATCATGCCACACACCTTTCCTCTGGTAGCCATCAGTTTGTACTCTATAGTTAAGAGTCTATTTCTTGGTTTGCTTCCTTCTCTCCTTTCCCCCCACTTTGCTCATTTGCTTTGTTTCTTAAATTCCACATATGTGTGTGAAGTCCTATGGTATTTGTCTTTCTCTGACTTATTATTATTAACATAATACTCTAGCTCCACCCATGTTGTGGCAAATGGCAAGATTTTATTCTTTTTTTTATGAATGAATAATATTCCATTGTATATACACACCACATCTTCTTCATCCTTTCATCAGCCAGTGGACACTTGGACTGTTTCCATAATTTGGCTATTGTATATAATGCTGCTATAAACATTGGGATGCATTTGAATTACTATTTTTGTGTTTTTTGGGTAAATACCTAGTAGTGTGGCTCTTGGATCAGAGGGTAGTTCTATTTTTATTTTTTGAAGAACTTCCATGTTGTTTTCCAGAGTGGCTGTAACAGTTGCATTCCCACCAACAATGCAAAAGTGTTTCCCTTGTCCACATCTTCCCCAACACTTCATGTTTCTTGTGTTACTGATTTTAGTCATTCTGATGTGATGTGATGTGATGTGACAGCTCATTACAGATTTGATTTGTATTTCCCTGATGATCAATTATGTTGAACATCTTTCCTTGTGTCTATTGGCCATCTGAATGTCTTCTTTGGATAAATGTCTATTCAGTGTGTTCTGTCCATTTTTAAAGTGGATTATTCATTTTGGGGTATTGAGTTGTATAATTTCTTTATATATTTTAGACGTTAACCCTTTATCAGATATGTCATTTGCAAATATCTTCTCCTGTTTCATAGGTTGCCTTTACTTTTGTTGATTGTGTCCTTTGCTCTGCAAAAGATTTTTATTTTGGTGAAGTCCCAACGGTTTATTTTTGCTTTTATTTCCCTTATCTCAGGAGAAGTGTCTAGAAAGAAGTTGCTACAACCGATGTAAAAGAGGTTACTGCCTGTGCTCTCTTCTAGGATTATTATGGTTTCATGTTTCACATTTAGGTCTTAAATATATTTTGAAATTGTTTTTGTGTATGGTGTTAAGAAAGTGGTCCAGTTTCATTCTTTTGCATATTGCTGTCTGGTTTTCCCAACACCATTTGTTGCAGAGACCATCTTTTCCCTGTTACATGTTCCTTCTTGCTTTGTTGAAAATTAATTGATCATATAGTTGTGGGTTCATTCTTGAGTTTTCTATTCTGTTCTGTTGATCTATGTGCCTACCTTTTTTGTGCCAGTTCCATACTATTTGATTACTACAGCTTTGTGTATAACTTGAGATCTGAAATTGTGATGCCTCCAGCTTTGCTTTTCTTTTTAAAGTTTGCTTTGACTGTCTGGGATCTGTTGTGGTCCCATACAAATTTTAGGATTGTTTGTTTTAGCTCTCTGAAAAAATGCTGTGGGTATTTTGATGGGGATTGCATTAAGTGTTTGATCGCTTTGAGTGGTACAGACATTTTAACAATTTTTTTTTCTTCTGATCCATGATAATGGAATGTTTTTCCATTTCTTTGTGTCATCTTCAATTTCTTATATCAGTGTTATAGTTTTTAGAGTACATGCCTTTCACCTCTTTGGTTAGGTTTATTCCTAGGTATCTTACAGTATTTGGTGCAGTTGTAAATGGGATTGATTTCTTAATTTCTCTTTCTGCTGCTTCATTATTGGTGTATAGGAATGCAACAGATTTCTGTATACTGATTTTGTATCCTGTACCTTAATGAGTTTATGTATCAGTTCCAGCAGTTTTCTTTGTGGTGTCTTTTGGGTTTTCTTTCTTTTTTTTTTTTTTAAAGACTTTATTTATTTATTTATTTATTTGACAGACAGAGATCATAAGCAGGCAGAGAGGCAGGCAGAGAGAGAGGAGGAAGCAGGCTCCCTGCTGAGCAGAGAGCCCGATGCGGGGCTCGATCCCAGGACCCTGAGATCATGACCTGAGCCGAAGGCAGCGGCTTAACCCACTGAGCCACCCAGGCGCCCCTCTTTTGGGTTTTCTATAGAGAATATCAGGTTCCTTGATTGAAATGTTAAATAAAACTTTAATTTCAAAAGAGCAAAATAGATGGTTGCCATAATTAATGAAGTTGTATTGATTTAGAAATCCAGAAATATGTAAGCTATTCAAAGATAAATTTTGATATTTTGATTAAGCCATGGTGATACATTTTTATACCTTTCATTAAACTTCTTACTAGCTTATGAATATCTGAAGAGAAGAGGCCAACCAGGACTTACTCAATTTTATATTTTCAGTGACTAGAACAATGATGGCATAGCCCTAAGTAGACACTTAGTACACATTTTTTTTAATTAATCAGATTTATTTCTTTTTCAACATAGTATCATTTACGTAAATACTTGATTCACAGTGGTCCATGAGAGAATGTAGGAGAAAAATGAAATTTAATTAACTCTCTTAAAATTTGAATCAGCTGCAAAAAGGATAATTTATAAACCAAAATAATCATTTTCCCCACTCACTAAAAGTGTGAGCCCATCAGATTGCAAGCAGGTGAAAAGATCTTCTAATTATTGAAATGAAAGTATTTATTTCAAGCAAAGACTGAAAGACAGGAAACAGTTACTTGATTTTTTGTAACATATTTTTGTTATTTTGACACATTGTTAATTCATAGGATATCTAAGAAATATATATACATACAAGAAGCTTTATTTTATCCTCTAATCTATTCATCTCTTATTAGACAATGAAAGAAATGTCTCTTCCACATTAGTTTCAGGAAAATCTAGTCATCTCTTATTTAATGACATATGATAAGTGAAATATGACTCCTATAGTTATTTTTTTCTAACTTTTGGCTAATTGGAAAACTAGAGCTGAGTTAAAATATAATTTTAACAATTGGGAAAGAAATTAAACCATGGAAATATCACTAAACCATATGATTTCATCACAGTACTCTTCAATTTCTTTTTTTTTTTTCCTAATTTCCTCCCCTTCCTCTTCTTCTTCCCCACCCCCACTCTCCTGTGTGTATGAGTGTGTGTGTTGGGGGGAGTGCATGTTTGTAACAGCTTTTTTGAGAGATACTTTACATACCATAATTTTTACCCATTTGAAATGTACAGTTCATTGTTTTTAGTATACTCACAGAGTTGTGTAACCATCATCACAGCCTAATTTTAGAATTTTCTTCAGCTGTCCCTAAAGTAACCTCTACACACTAGCAGCCCTTCTCCTGAACTCTCCCTCTGTGGCTTCCTGCAACTACGAGTCTACTTCATATCTCTGCAGATTTGTGTATTCTGTACATTTCCAGTAAATGAAATACACAGTATGTGGTCTTTTATGAGTACTTTCACTTAGTATAATAAGTCAGAGTTTATTTATGTTTTAGGATATATCAATACTTCATTCTTTTTGTTGTTAATAGTATTCCATTGTGTGATATGCTACTTTTGTTTATCCACTCATTAGTTAATGGATATTTGAATTGGTTCTTTCTTTTTTTGAGGGTTGAGAGGAGGGTCAGAGGGAGAGGGAAAGAGGGAACCCTAAGCAGGCTACAAGCCCAGCACAGAGTCTGACTCAAGGCTCAATCTCACAACCCTGAGATCATGTCCTGAGCCAAAGTCAAGAGTCTGATACTTAACTGACTGAGCCACTCAGGTCCCCTGAATAGGTTCATTTTGAGGCTATTATGGATAATACTTCTGCGAACACTTGTATGAGAGTTTTGTATAAGCCCATATTTTCATTGTTCTTGACATACTTCCACTATTGAAGAGTGTAATTCTGGGTCATATGGTAACTCATTGTTTAGTCTTTTGAAGAACTATGAAATACTTTCCAAAGTGGTTGCAGCTATTTACCTTTTCACTAGCAGTATAAGAGGAACCAAATTTCTTCACATCTTTGTCAATGCTTCTTCCTGTCTTTTTTACTGAAGCCATTTTAATGTGTGAGAAGTGGCATATCACTGTGGCTTTGATTTGCATTCCTTCACTTACTAATGATGTTGAGCATGTTTTCATGTGCTTATTGGCCATTTGAATATCCTTAGAGAAATTTCTGTTAAAATCCTTTGCCTATTTTTTTAACTAGACTCTGTCTTTTCACTGCTAAATTTTAAGTGTCTATTTATATATGCAAAATGCAAGTTCCTTGTCATATATGAAATTTGCAAATCATTTCTTACAGGTGTAATCTTTTACTTTCTGAGTGGTATCCTTTGATGAATAAAAGATTTTAAGTTCAATGAAATAAAATATATCTATTTTTCTTTTGTCTTAACGTCCTTTATTGTTAATCTAAGAAACTATTGCTTAACCTAATACCATAAAGATATACCACTGTGTTTTTGCCTAAAATATTATAATTTGGGGGCAGTGGGTGGCTCAGTCAGTTAATCATCTGCCTTTGGCTCAGGTCATAATCCCAGGGTCCTGGGATCAAGTCCCACATTAGTGGGGAGTCTGCTTCTCTGTCTTCCTCTGCTCCTCCCCCTTCTTGTGCTCCCTTGCTCTCTGTCAAATAAAAAGTAAAAATCTTTAAAAAAAATTATAATTTGTTCTTATGTTTAGTTCTGTGGTTTCTTTTGAGTTACCTTTGTATATGATGTGAAGTAGGGTATCCAAATTCATTCTTTTGCATGTGGGTAATCACTTGTCCATGCAACATTGTTTGAAAAGACTATTCACATTCAATGGTTTTAGCACCCTTATAAAATATTAGTTGACCACAATGTATAGATTTATTTCTGGACTATTATATTAATTTATATCTTTATGCCATTATCACAGTCTTGATTACTGTAGCTTTGTGATAAGTTTTGTGACTTCAAATCAGGATGTGTGAGTACCCGATCTTTATTCTTCTTCAAGATTATTTTGAATATTCAGAGTCCCTTTCATTTCAGATGAATTTTAAGGTCAGCCCATAAATTAACACATGGTCTATCCCTAGAGAGCGTTTCATATGAATTTTAAGGTCAACCAGTAACTTAGCATATGGTCTATTCCTAGAGAGTGTTTCATATGAATTTTAAGGTCGACCAATAACTTAACCATATGGTCTATCCCAAGAGAGTGTTCTGTGTGCATCTCCTAATCATATATATTCTGCTAATGATTTGTCTGTTAGATCATTTTGCTTTATAATGTTCAAGTCTTCTTTTTCCTTATTGATCTTTGACCTAGTTGTTCTACCTACTAATAAAATTGGGGTCAGGAAGTCTAATCATTACTGCTACACTGTCCATTTTTCCCTTCAGTTCTTTTGATTTTTCTTTATGTATTTTGGAACTCTGTTATCAAGTACATATTTGTTTACAATTGGTGTATTTTCAGATGGAAATAGTACACAAAAACGGTACCAACATATTTCCATTTCTTCTCTCTCCTTTGCATTTTTATTGTCATACAAGTTATGTCTTTATACATTTTAAGCCTAACTACACAATTTTATAACTATTGTTTATGAAGTCATCTTCTTTTCTTTTAAAGATTTATTTGTTTATTTTAGAGAAGGAGAGAAATCTACTAAGAGGAGGTTAGAGGACAAGAAACTCAGGCAGACTCCTTGGTGAGCTGGGAGCCTGATGCAGGGCTGGATCGCAGAACATTGAAGTCATGACCTAAGCTGAAAGCAAGAGTCAGCTGCTCAACCAACTGAGCCACCCAGGCATCCCTGTGTGGCTATCTTCTTAAATATATCGGGGGAGAAAGGAGTATATAACTGCTGCCTTTCATAATTTCTTTTTTTTTTTTTTTTAAGATTTTATTGATTTATTTGGACAGAGAGGCAGGCAGAGAGAGAGCAGGGGAAGCAGGCTCCCTGCTGAGCAGAGAGCCCAATGTGGGACTCGATCCCAGGACCCCGGGATCATGACCTGAGCCGAAGGCAGAGGCTTAACCCACTGAGCCACCCAGGCGCCCCCTTTCATAATTTCCATGCAGCTAAGTTTACTGGGTCATTTTGTTTCTTCATGTGGATTCAGGTTATAGGCTAGTGTCCTTTAATTTTAGCCTGAAGGACTCCCTTTAGTATTTAGTATTAGTAAATACGCTACTATTTAGTATTTCTTGGAGTACAGGTCTGGTAGTAACAAATGCTCTCAGGTTTTTTTGTTTGTTTGTTTTGTTTCTGTTTTTTTTTATTTTAAATCTAGACATGCTTAATTTTCTCTTTGAGTTTTGGAAGAGTGTTTTTAGCTCCATATAGAGTTATTTGTTGATGGTGTTTTTCCTTCAATACTTTGAAAACGCCATCCTCACATCTGACATCTATAGTTTCTTTTTTTTTTTTTTTTTGAAGATTTTATTTATTTATTTGACAGAGATCACAAGTAGGCAGAGAGGCCAAGCAGAGAATCCGATGCAGGGCTCAATCCTAGGACCCCGGGATCGTGACCCAAGCTGAAGGCAGAGGCCTTAACCTGCTGAACCACCCAGGTGCCCCTGACATCTACGATTTCTTAAGAAAAATTAGCTATTACTTTTATCAAGGATCCATTCTGTGTGATACGTTGTTTTTCTCATTGCCAAAATTTTTACTGTGATTTTTGACAATTTGTGATTAGGTAAGCATATTTTTAAATTTATTTGATTTGAAATTTGTTGAGTTTCTTGAATATGTATGTACATTACTATTTTTCATTAAATTAAGAAGTTTTTACTTACTATTTTTTCCTCTTCCTATATCTCTTCTCTGTCTTTAAACTTTTACATTCATTTTATATTCTACATTCAGTTTTACTGAAATAGGAAGGAATATAAGGAATTCCCCAGTGTAATATAACTAAGTATAATGGTCTATTCCCATTTTAATTAGATGTTCTGTGTAAAATAACAAAACAATTTTCATCATGAAAAAAATAGACAACTGTCTTGATCAACCTTTCTTCCTTTCTTCCTTAATTCCTTCCACTCATCCCCCCATCCATCTATTTATTTTGGATTATTGACTCTTTGATTTAACTGAATGATTGTAGTTTCTTAGTGTTATTGCAAATAATCAATGATCAAGGGTTATTATATGAATTGGGGAGACTGTAATGAAAATCCTACCCTTTACCAGCTGTGCTGTCTGAACCTTTTCCAGCTTACTTTAAATACCTGAACTATCCTTAAATAGTTCTCTCTTATTTTTGGAACTTTAAAAAATGTTCTCAGGACTCAGTTGTTTATACTATTGATTTTAACCAAACATTGGGAAAGAAAAGAATACCTAAGATAAATGAATAATTGCATTATAATTTTAAAAACTAAGTTATGATACAAATATGTATTTCTACCTAAAGAAGAGGTAGAATCATATTTTATTTGGAATGAGAGATTAGGGGTACATAGGTGGCTCAGTGGGTTAAGTAAGCCTCTGCCTTCGGCTCAGGTCATGATCTCAGGGTCCTGGGATCGAGCCCTGCATCGGGCGCTCTGCTCAGCAGTGAGCCTACTTTCCACTCTCTCTTTGCCTGCTGCTCTGCCTGCTTGTGATCTCTTTCTCTGTCAAATAAATAAGTAAAATCTTAAAAAAAAAAACGAATGAGAGATTATGCGCATCATTTTCTTTGGCAATAACATGTGGTATTTATTTTAGAAGAAAAATACTTAGAAAAACATTCTATTTTTTATAAGAGGAGTGATAAACTAAGATTTAATTCATATTAATGCACAGTAATCTTGTATCCTACATATGCCCTCATATGTTCTTCCTAAAGATAAAAAAAAATTCACATTGTAAGTTGTCTTTGTTAGGAACGAAGCACTTACCTTTATAAGTTTTGAATAAATCAGAGTTTATATTTGTGTAATATAGTTCTATGGTCTTCTTTTTTCCCTTGGTCATTCCGTAATTTATATATGTCCTTAAAATATTGACATTTAGTGGATATTTTAATAAAATATAATTAAGAAATACAGATATTCTTAATCTCTCTCATTGACATTTCTAAACACAATAGAATGAAAATATATGGTTAGAAACTATAAACAGTTTATTGAATTATCTGAGAGTCATTAGCTACATGTGGCTATTTATATTTATTTTGAAATTAATTAAAATCGTATGGCATTTTAAAAACCCATCTTTTGTCACATCAGCCTCATTTCGTGTGTTTAATAACCAAATGGAACCAATGGCTACTTCATTAGACAATGTACAAACAAATATTTCCATCATCACAGAAAGTCCTATTGGACAAAGTTGCTACACATGTGCGTACACAGTGAAAATAAAAGCTTCCTTCCATATCACTCATTATCCTTTTTGAATATGTCTATGTATACATTGGTACCAGATAATATCAATGAAGATGTCTGTACATCTTCATAGGTCTATACATAAACAATATATTTCTAAATATATGCACTCTTATGTATGTGTGTGTATGTATTTAATGCCAACAACATGGAGAGTCTACACTTTTTATCAACTTAATAGTGTAACTTGAGGATCTGTTTACATGAAACCTTTTGTTTTTGTCTAACATTATTTAGTGGTTATGTAGATTTTCTTTGCGTCATGTACTATGTATTTCCTGTTGCACATTTGTGAATATACTTGGCAACCATTTTTGAAATGTAGATGTAGGCTAAATTCATACAGTAGTATTGCTGTGTCAAAAGAAAGGTCAAGGGGCACCTGGGTGGCTCAGAGGGTTAAAGTCTCTGCCTTCGACTCGGGTCATGATCTTCAGGGTCCTGGGTTCAAGCCCCGCATTGGGTTCTCTGCTCCACGGGGGGCCTGCTTCCTCCCCTCTCTCTCTGCCTCTCTGCATACTTGTGATATCTCTCTCTGTCAAATAAATAAATAAAATCTTAAAAAAAAAAGGTCAATATGAAATTTAATACTGTAATATTGTATTAAGTCCACCAAGGGTATATGATATTGCCTACTACTCTACTCTTGCTGTCTCTCAGTCTTATCAGCATTTTTTATTAGTATCAACTTAGCTGATGGAAAATAGCCCTTAATTGCTATAGTGATATGTATTTACTGAATTATGAATGAAGCTGAGCATCATCTTGCCATATGTGCATCAGCAGTTGGTTCAGGTTTTTTTCCCAGGAATTCCTTTGCGCAAGCTTTTCACATTGGGTCTTTGCATTGGTACTCATGAGCAGCAAAATTTTTTTCTTTAGATATTTTTATTTATCCTTAATCTTAGTGGAATTACTCATTCACTACCATTTGGAAAGTCCAGTGAAAAAAAATTTAAATCTCTTAATTGTTATGTATCTATTATTAACTGGTAGAAGAAGAAATAAGTAAGGAGTGTTAGAAAGAGAAAGAGGGACAGTGGGAAAAGTTGTAGATAAATGTCTGTAATGAACCCATTCAGCCATAAGTACCTATTTAATAAAGTTTAAAAGCATCATCTGTCCTATAAGATCTTGTAAATATATCCCTTAAAATTTTCCCTTGATTTTCCAAATGCAGTAAAATTCATATTAAAACAACAAAAATGAAATGTACAAACTGAGTACCTTCTTCATGCCTTTGGCTTAAAACAAGCTTCATTGGAGATTGAAATATATACAGAAAAGTTATTGGTATTTGTCTTCTCTACATTTCATGAGAAGATTAAAGGTATTAACAAACATTTCTGAGAAAGGAGACAATACAAGGAAAGATTTTTTTATTTGGGGCATTAAAATGCCCTGTTAGTCAATGATACCTCTTAAACTAGTTTACTCTGGAAATTATTTTTATGTCCATCTTTGGATTTCTGGGAAATGTCTAACAGATCTCCTAAGCACAGTTGAGAAGACACCAGCAATGTTGGCAAGTGACTATGAGATGGGAGAAAAGAACCCAGTCCTTCTGAGCTGGGGGTTTGGGCTCAAGAAACTGAATCTGGAGGCAGTTTTTTTTATTGTTTCTTATTGTCATTCCAATGGATGTGACTTGATTCTACAGGTCCTTTCTTTCCCAAATAAATGGAAAGTGCTATGCCACCATGGAAGTAAATTTGAAATGACTCTTTTCCTTCACTCTAGCCTTTTACGTTACCAGGGAAAGGTCATGTATGATAACTCTGCTTTCAAATAGATACTGACAAATGAGAAGGAAATGGAGAATCCATTTATTATTTTGAGTCTTGAGCATGACTATTAAAAGATAACTTTTTAACAGAAATACTGATGTTCATAAGCTGAAACCCGATCCTTGTTATTCTTTGGCTATTCAGATAATTTGCATATTCAGAATCTTCTTTAAATATCACATACTTATATTTTTTGCTGTTTGCATCCTGTATTTATTATACCGTCATGTTAAAATTGGAGTGTACGGACAGATATTTTAGCAAAGAAAAGAATGTCAGGTAGTAAATGATAAAGACATGGGAAAAAACATTAATTAACCAAAAAAAAATAGTGTAACTAATATATAAAAAACAAAACAAAACAAAACTCTTCCAATTCTGTTGAAAAATGAGCAAAATATATAAGTAGACTTTTTACAAAAAGAAACATTGTTGGTGAACAAATAAATGCTTAATGTAATTCATAAACAAAAATAATGGTCAAAAAGGAGATTGCACTTTACATCTATCCATTTGGCAAGGTTTAACTGGGATTACCAAATGTTAGAAAGAATGTGGAGAACAGGGTCTCTTACTCATTGCTGACAGGAGTGTAATTTGTGTTTTTACTTTGGGTAACAGTTTGTCATTATAGTGTGAAGTCGAGTATTCACATGCCCTACAACCCACAAATTCCTCCCTTTATACCGTAAGAAAATGGTTGCTTGTGTGTATTGGGAAACAGGAACACAGAGATTTATTCAGTCATACTTGCACACAACCCCTGGTGTCCTCAACTGAGCTTAGGGTCAATTAGTGGACATTTCTGAGAAAGTGGACAATAAAGAATGACTTTTAGCTTTGGACCGTTAAAGTGCAATTTAGTAAATGACAACTCAGTTTTTGTTTTGTTTTGTTTTGTTTTGGTTTGTTTTTTTTTAGATTTTATTTACTTATTTGACAGACAAGTAGGCAGAGAGGCAGGCAGAGACAGAGGAGGAAGCAGGCTCCCCGCCAAGCAGAGAGCCCGATGTGGGGCTCGATCCCAGTACCGTGGGATCATGAACCGAGCCGAAGGCAGGGGCTTTAACCCACTGAGCCACCCAGGCGCCCCGACAACTCAGTTTTTAAACTAATTCTCTCTGAGAATCATTTTTACGTCTTTGGGTTTCTGGTGAATATCTAACTCAGAGAGAGAGAGAGAGAGAGAGAGAGAGTGTGTGTGTGTGTGTTTTGCCTGAGTACCATATTTAGTCTTAATTGGCTTTGAACTCTAAATAGAGGAATTAGGCAGCCCGCAACTTCTTATACTTCCCTTTATCACTCAGGATTCTGTTACTGATTCATGCAAATTTGCATTCAGCTGTAGTTCACTTATTTTCATGACTGCTTATAAGATATTCCATTCTTTTCATGTTATTTTCATGGTTATATGGTTTATCATTATTTTTATATGTTACAATATATTGGTTGTTTATCTGATATTCTGATATCTACTGAGGCATCCTGTATTTTTATTTGCCAAATTTATCATGAATTGCACTATGTCATGATGGAAAAGTTTGATTAATTCTTTAAAATATCAACTCCAGGGCACCTGGGTGGCTCAGTTGGTTAAAGGGTTAAGGGTTTGCCCTCTGCTCCGGTTAGGATCCCAGGGTTCTGGGATCGAGTTCCTCATCAGGCTCCCTTCTTAGTGGGAAAGCTTGCTTTTCCTCTCCCTCTGCCTCTTACCACCCCTCCCCTGCTCCTGTTCATTCTTCCCTCTCTGTCTCTCTCTCTCTCTCAAATAAATAAATAAAATCTTTTAAAAATGAAATAAAGTAATGACCCTATTAATTAGGTCTGTGAAATCCTAGTCTCTAATATTCACCTGATGGACTATTGTAGCAAGAATAGACTGAAGCAGTTTGCTACTGCAGAGCTCCAGTCTACCCATCCAATCATATAAGCATTCTATTGAACCTATATTAAGCCATGATGTGGGCACGATGTGGAAAACTTCTGATATGATTATTTTTAGGACTTCCATAGCTTTTCATATATTTCTATATGCCCTCTTCTTCTTTTTTTTTTTCCCAATTGAAGAGTATTTGCATTATTTTCAGTTGTATAACCTAGTGATTCAACAGTTCTATAGGATATGCTATGGTGACCACAGGTGTAGCTACCATCTGTCATCATACATCGCTGTTACAATACCATTGAGTATATTCCATATGCTGTGCCTTTCATCCCCGTGACTTACTTATTCCATAACTGGAAGCCTGAATCTCTGGCTCTCCTTCAACCAGGATCCCCCCCCGCCGCCCCAGCCCCAACTGCTCTCCCCTGTGGCATCATGAGTTTATTCTCAGTATTTATGGATTTGTTTCTGCTTTTTTTTTTAAAGATTTTATTTATTTATTTGATAGAGAGATCACAAGTAGGCAGAGAGACAGTCAGAGAGAAAGGAGGAAGCAGGCTCCCTGCTGAACAGAGAGCCCGATGTGGGCCTCGATCCCAGGACCCTGGGACCATGACCTGAGCCGAAGGCAGAGGCTTTAACCCACTGAGCCACCCAGGCACCCTGTTTCTGCTTTTTGTTTGCCCATTCTTTTTTTTTCTTTTTTTAGATTGCACATATAAGTGAAATCATATTTTGTCTGTCCTTCTCAGTCTGACTTCACTCACTTTAGCATATCTTCTAGGTCCATCCATGTTGTCACAAATGGCAAGATCTCGTTGTTCTTGATGGCTAAGTAATGTTCCAGTGAGAGTGTGCATGTGTGTGTGTAAATTCATACATAAATTGATGCCACCTCTTCCTTATCCACTTGTTTATCAGTGGACACTTGGGTTATTCCATGTTGTAACTCCTATAAATAATGCTACTGTAAATAAGCACATGGGTGTATGTATCTTTTCAAATTAGTGTTTCCATTTTCATTGAGTGAATGAATACTCTGTAGTAGAGTTACTGGGTTATATGGCATTTCTATTTTTAATTTTTTAAAAAAGATTTTATTTATTTATTTGACAGACAGAGATCACAAATAGGCAGATGCAGGCAGAGAGAGAAGAGGAAGCAGGCTCCCTGCCAAGCAGAGAACCTGGTGCGGGACTCGATCCCAGGACCCCGAGAACATGACCTGAGTTGAAGGCAGAAGCTTAACCCACTGAGCCACCTAGGCACCCTCTATTTTTAATTTTTTTGGCAAACATCTATACTCCCTTCCATAGTGACTCCACCACTGTACATTCCCATCAATAGTACCTATAGGTTTCTTTTACCCCACATCCTCACCAACACTTACTATTTCTTGCCTTTTTGATTCTGCCATTTTCATAGGTGTAAAGTGTTATTTCATTGCAGTTTTGATTTGCATTTCCATGATGATGAGTGATGTTGAGCATCTGCTCATGGGTCTGCAGGTCATCTGCATATCTCTGTTGTCCTATTCTTTAGTTCAGCTGCACCAGAATGTAACCACTTAAAAGAAAAATATGTTCAAAATATGGTGATTAGAAAGCCCGACAATTTGAAGAGTCAGTAGAATAGCACTGTCTGAACTTCCAAGAAATAATTTATATAAATATACAAATTATAATATTCCTTTCCTTCTCTGTCCAGCCAATGCTTTTCTAATTTATTGACTTTTTGGGAGGAAGAATATTGACACGCTTCTCATCAAAATCACCTTGTCTGCCCTTTTTTAAAAGTTATTAATAGAATTCAGAGACTATTAGTTTTCACCATCTTATTAAAAATAAAAAATGTTTGTAAAATGTTTTAATGTATGGTGTATGACCCAAATCAATAAATATTAATTTGGCCGTTCACATTTATAGAGCAATAAATATATATGTGATATATATAATATAAATAATATATATTATATATATGGATAGATGTAATATAAATAGCAATAAATATATATACTCTACAGGGGTTAGTAGGTACCAGTTCATTAGCTTTAAAAACTACCTACTTGGACCATGGCAGTTTGTGGAGTTAGTTTTACAAAATATTCTAGTATCAATAAGATACATGGTTCTTAGAAAATATTATAGAAAATATTAGAAAATTTTAGAAAATATTATATTTATACAACATGGATACCTTGGGTATCTCAAAGAAATATAATTCAAACACTATACTAACTAATTGGGTAGCTAAGAGAAGACAATGTGAAGAAGAAATACACAATAAAATATTTGATTTTAAAGTTCCCTGCATATAAACACAGTTATGGCTATAAAGACAAATTATGGCTTTGTTTAGAGCTACAGGATAAAAAATAACCTATTTGCCTCTTCCTCATTCGTTTCATTTGAAGGCAGGCAGAGAAGGAGAGCCAATTCTTAGCATCATACCATGGACTGCATGTTGGTTTGCCTTCTTTGCTGGCCTTCCTTGAGCTTCTTTGCCTTAGTATGACTCAGTTAGCTGCATGGTGACCATTTTCCTCCTCTAATCCATTTAACTGTTTTCTAAAATCCTTCATCAGGTGTATTTAATGGTCTTTTATGGACTGCAGTGTTAAATAAACTTATTCGTAATATATACTTCACATATTTGAAACATTAATATTTTATTTTTCTAGAATAAGAGATGATTTTTCTTAACATTTTCATCAGGTATCAATACACTAAAAATGAGATTTGGTAATGAGGAGGTTATGGCCCAAATTAATTAAACATAAGGTGTGTGTGTTTGTGCATATGTGTGTGTGTGTGTGTGTCTGTAGGGAGTTTGGTAGGGTGGAGGCGCAGAGAGGAAGGAAAGATCATAGCCCCACAGAGACCTACCTTCTTGTTTTCATTATTCTTTATCTGTTAAAGATATACCCTCCTATGCTTTAAGGCTTAGAGCATTATCCAACTCAAGTTCCTGGGCCAATTGTTTTTTGTTTTTTGTTTCTGCTTTATTTATTTATTTTTTTCTAAGTAGAGATGCCTATAAATATTTTTTATCACCAACTTGTTACAAGAACTAGAATAATACTCACCCAAACTGGACAGTTCTCATGCTTCACTCTTAAGGCAGCCCAATCCTTCTTACCAGTTTGTGCTAATTTTAACCCCATCTCTGATTCTTCTCCTCTCATTCCATTCTCTCTCTGCCTCAAGTCATCCAAATGCATGTTTTATATTTTCTGGCACTTCTGACATTTAAGTTTGTATTTAATGATTTCTTGCCATGATCTTCAGTATCTGACATCTTGGAACACTATCATTATCTTATTTCTACCTCTAGTTATAATGTTTCTGACAAGAGTGAATCATTGCAGTGGAGCCTCTTAATAGGGGCATTACTGTAGCAATAAAAGATGTAAATCGCAGTTGCAAACACCCTAGAAGAGCAATCATGAAACAGTGATCAATGATTAGATGAACTGCACATATAATTACATACATATAAGGTCAGATGAATCACTTGAGCTGAAAAGGACAGGAAAGGTTTAAGAGGGAGAATTAGAATATTTTAGAGAAATACAGTTTGAATAGGGAGCAGATAAACTCTTGAAAGGATTACAGCAAGTGGGGAAAGTTGAACAAAAGTACAAAAAAAAAAAGAAAACATGCACTTTTAAAGAATAAAAGTATTAGTAAAACAATACTTGTGATACCTGCATTGTTACTGATCCATTCCTAGTAGAGCATGCTGTTTTGGGGATTTTATCCATTTTCTTTGAAGGGGATGGGTTTGCACTGAATATAAACTTTTATCTAATGCACTGTGTAACTGATTAATAAGGCAGCTCCTACATATATCTCTTAAACTTGAGGTTTTTACACAAAATATCAAACTTTCCCTGTTGGATTCTATAAAAGGACTATAACCATAACACGTCTAAAAATGGCATGTTTCAAAATTTCCTCAAATTAAGCTTTTTTTTTTTTTTCCCTCTTTCCCAACTTAAATTGTAATAACAACATTAAGCCAGTGGTAAAAACTTGAAATAAAAATTGTTTTGTATACTTCCTGTTTCTCAGTGTTTAGACCTAATTATTATATTCTTTTGTTTTTATCAACCATCTCCCTTGAATGTGTCCCTTCCTCTCTATGCCCTTGTTTCATCCTTAACTTCTTGGCATTGCTTGCCCAAATTGCCTTGAGAGCTTCTTACCAGAGCTAATGACTTCAAGATGTCATCAGATCCAGATCATTTTTTACCCACTGCCAGAGTAATCGCTCTAAATTCAGATCTGATTTTGTTGCTTTTTTGGGCTCTAAACTTGACCATTCATGAAAACAGTGATCAGCTGTGCTATATTCATGTTAGCAATAGTACATGCATTATTAATATTGGCAGTAATTCGTAGGGCTAGCCCCGCATCTTTCCAGTAATCTCTTTAAGCTTCTTGTGCATTTTGTTTAGCTTATTCTAATAATATAGTCTATATTTTCATTTATCTGGAAAACACTGGATCATGAATTTTTCACTTACAGTACCACAAAATATATGAAAAGAATACCATTCTGTTCTTCATTTCTTTAAAGAATGTATTTAGTTATTTTATTTGAGAGAGAGAAAGCATGAGAGAGTAAGTGGAGGGAGGAGTAGAGGAAGAGAGAGAATATCAAGCAGACTCCACTCTGAACACAAAGACCTATGCTGCGCTTGATCTTACGACCCTGAAACCATGACCTGATCTGAAACTGAGAGTCAGGTGCTTAACCGACTGAGCTACCCAGGTGTCCCACCATTCTGTGCTCTAAATCTCATTGCATTGTCTTCTTTCCCTTCCTTCAGCTTTATGGCAATTATTATTTTTCCCAAAATTAGCAAACTGATGGCCCCCAGGCAGAAATTGGTGCCTGTAAATATATTTAAAAGTATTGGGCTATAGTTACAAATCAGAAGATTATAAATTAAAATCTTGATTTCTGGCTGATCTTGAAAAAAATGTGGAATACTAGAATACTGTATCACTTTCCTATAAGATGATGCTTATCTGGAGCTGAGGGACTACTGCACCTTTTAGACAGTCTGACTAGTCCATTTACCCTCTTTATACCCATAGAGCTTAATTCTGCCACTCCGTGTCCAGTCCCTTTTGGCTTTTGGGTTTGAGACTCCTACCCTACCATGGACCATAGAGAAATAGTGCTTATCTTCTCCAATATGGGATGGAAACAATTCTAGTGAACTTGGTCTCTCAACCTTATAGCGCTCTCAGTGTCTGCTGTGGTACTGGTCATATTGTGAATGTTCAATAAATACATTTTGATAGAACTGAATGGCACATCAAATGAGATAAAACAAAATCTTTCCAAGCTGCCCAGAAGAACGCATTTTTTTTCCCTCAACTTGATCAACTGTCTTGTCTTCCTCATTTAATTGGTTTCATTAATCATGTGCATGATTATTTTTCTGTTCATCCTACCTCACTTGGCTTTAGTTGAATGTTCCTGGATGGCAGAATTCATGCATTTTAATGTCCTTTGTGCAATGTCCGATGTCAAAGAATGCTCTTGTAGGCGTTATTGCTAAATAATACTAATAAACACACATAGAAACTATTTCTGCATCCTTCTATTTCAATAGTAATTAAGTGACTGAATATGTGGGTAACATAATAGTGTTATTGGCAACACTAATTTAACATCCTATCAAGTTGAGTCTCAACCAGAACTATGCTAATGTATGTAATTAGGGTCAATGTAGAGCAAGGGGTCTCCTGTGGCTGCAAGAAAGAATGAATCTCTGGGATGCAACAGATGATACCATTAAAGGCTGTACTAAGGGTGATTTGCCTGAGACTTCTGGTGTCCCTTGACTAAGCTGCATGTACCATCAGCGCGTCCCTTTGCAGCATCAGTGATCTGCATACAGCTCTCTCAATTCAGAGAAGGTTCAGCAGCTTGGGCCCCTGAAAAGGTATTTGGAAAGTTTCCCAGTTTGTGTTCCACATAAGCTGGAGGCAGTATAGTGATAATTAATAAAGTGTCAGACTAGATAATTGTAGGAACTGTAAAAGATGCTAAAATGTTGTGACCAGAGGCACAGACACACCTGTGAATGTGTGAAGTTAATTTGTGTGAGGAACGTCACGTGGGAGTGGATGAGGACTAGGAAGGTGAGATGTTCTTTAACTAATTCAGATGGGGAAGCGCTCTTCCAAAACATAAGAAAGGAGCTCTGCTGGTGGGATAATGCAGCGTTAATTAAAGGAGTTCCCGCTGTATTCTTTTGTTTTGTGTGCTCACTTGCTTGACCAATTTTTAAATTACAGTAAACCTCCCCTTATTGTGTTACAATACATCTCTTAGTAGTGTAATGTTGAGAGACATGAGACCTTATTTCTTCATCTTCACCCTGAATATTTTGCATGACTAGGGAGCCTCCAGGTGACTCAGTTAAGCGTCTCCCTCTTGATACTGGGCTCAGGTCATCTTCTCAGGGTCCCGAGATTGAGCCCATGCTCCATGCTCAGCAGGGAGTCTGCTTGAAGATTCTCTCTCTCCTCCCCCTGCCCCTTGCTGCCCCCATCCCTGCTTGCCCTCTCTCTCTCTAAAATAAAAATAAATAAATATTCTTAAAAAAAACTGTGTAGACCAATTTCCATCAGGTGTCTGTACACAGTAAGTTAATGATAGGAAAAGGAAGTTAAGGATGAGGGTACCTATGTCAATACTAATCATGAGAGGTTGAGAACTACTGAGAACTACAAAATTATAAGCAATTTACAGAGTTGATGATAGATGAATGGTAGCTCTGTTGTTGTCCTTGATTGTTATTTCTATTTTTTATTGAAATAGATTAAAAATGAAAACTAATACCTTTGAGATGCATTACTGCCAATGATTATTCTGACATTCTCCTAAAGTGTCTTATACAAAGGCTGTATAAGATAGATGTATGTAGGCAAACCCTCCAAATCTTAGCATTGCCATAGAATACTGTTTTCTTCCAGACCACTCCATTCTCTTGCCTTTCTGGTTTACAGATTAACTGTGTTATTCCAAAACAATTTCATGACACCATGGGTATCCTACAAGTTGATTCAATTCTAACTAACCAGAATTAATATAGACCCTCTAGATTAAGGACTTGGTGACTGACCCCGTTCATATGCCACCTGCGTGTCCCAAGTCTCCAGGTCACCTGCATTTCAGTATAGCTTGGCTATAAATTTGGTGGTTCCCGCAATCTTCCTTCAGGTTTGATAATTTGTGAGAAAGATACAGAAAGTGCTATACTTATGAATACTGGTTTATTTTAGAGGCTACAGATGGAGATCCAGATGAACTGGTAAATAGGGCAAGTCCAAAAGGGTCCCAGCATAGCCTCTGTCTCTGTGGAGTTGGGAAGTGCCATCCACCTGGTATGCTGATATGTTTACTAATAAGGAAGTACCTCCAAATTTCATCATTCACAGACTTTTTAAGAATTTATTTATTTGACAGAAGCACAGCGAGAGAGAGAACACAAGCAGAGGGAGTGTGAGAGGGAGAGGCAGGCTTCCCTCTGAGCAGGGAGCCCAACACCGGGCCCAGTCCCAGGACCCCAGGATCATGCCCTGAGGCAAAGGCAAATGCTTAACAACTGAGCCACCCAGGCACCCCCATCATTCACAGATTTTTATGGAGGTCTCACTACTGGCATGATTGGCCACATCGTTGGCCATGTGATTGAACTCTATCTCCCATCCCTACATCTGCCCTGACCTCCAGTTTGCACAGAAAGTTCTAATTCTTTAATCAGATGGTTGGTTCCTTTGGTGGGCAGCCCCTTCTCCAAAAGCTATCTAACCACCCTCCCCCCACCTCTACTCCTTGAGTCATCTCACTGGCATAAACCAAGTATGGTCAGAGGGAGCTAATAATTAATTAACTAATTAATTAATTAATAATAAATGGCATTCCTATCACTCAAAATTCCAAGCATTTTAGGAGTTTTATGCAAGGAATCAGAGAAAAAGACTAAATATGTTTTTTATTATACCACACAAGCTTCTTTCTCAAATATTAATTAGTCTGAGTTTCTTGTTTTTTTTCCATTGTGTTTTGGGGCTTTCTAAGTATAAAAACCCTTACTTCACCCTTTTTCATTTTTCGCAGACAACAGACTTGTAGAAATTGGCCTGGCATAAGGTGTATGAAATTATTTACATATGTATTTCTCTGTCAAACCCATACAAACTGGTTTGCCTATAATGGATATACAGTCCATTTTGTCTTTGTATTTTGTAGACTTTTGATGCATTAAGTCAACTTGTTTGACTTCTCTTTAGATCTGAAATTAAATGTAATCTTTATTTCAGATGAAATTATTTTTCCACTCTCAATACATTTCTCCTTCACTTTACTTTCAATTCTTTCTGACATCTGGTCTATTCAATGATAGAATTATAGGATCAAAATCAAGCAGGTACAGTGTAGTTATAATCAAGTATAATCAGTTATTTGTGTCTTAATTAAGTTTACTGTGGGAGTATCCTCTAAAGAGATTCTATCTTTAATATGAGTATCTTCTTCTAAATAAAAGTATGCAACCTATAAGAAAACAAAAGTACAAAGAAAAAACAGCATATTACTGTTTCTTTTTTTAATTTAATTCAACATGCAAATATAAAAGTATTTTGCTTATGAAGTTGTGATTTTTTTGCCTTATTTATTATAATGAAACTATTAACATAGTCTTTAAATGATGACATGTAAAAAAGATACGTTAGCAAATTTTCTTCTTAATGAAATGTCTAACGTAGCCTCCAAGTTTTTATACCATTTGAATAATCATACATAAATATATAGATGTATATGCATATTTATAATAGGAATGAAAATGTCTGCACCACTCATTGTGTTGTGATATGAACTGAGATCTTTTAAATTATCTACCTACCCAAATTCATATTAATGTCTCTGATATTAAGCTTTTCACTGCTTTCATAACTTTTTTTTTTTCTAGGTAACCTTCAAAGCATCAAAACATTCAGTTTCACCAGATTTGAAATACGTTCTTCTGGCATATGATGTCAAACAGGTAAAGTAGTGATCTTCGTTGAAAAACTTTTCTTCATGATGCATTCAGGTAACAAGTCATAGTTTTACTTGGTCTTCTACTCACCTAGAAAAGAGTTGGCATATCCAGTAGCTGCAGGGGGATACTGAAAACCAATATTGCATGAGAAGTTTGGAGAAAGTGTCCTGTCTTCCACAGCAGGCTAGCAAATGCCTGGCACACTCTGCTAAGTATGTGTGCCAGTCCTAGTTTTTTCCTTCCGAGGTGGGTGTGGCAGGTGGTTAGCAAATCTGACAAATGGAGGCTTTTGCCATTTTCATGACAGCCTCATTATAACGTAAGTGTGGGAGTTTCCTGATGGCTCTGCCCTGATCTGCAGTGTGTATAATGGGAAAGGACTGGTGAAAACATTGATTCACGTTATGGACAGTGGATTCTTTGGTGGTATTTGAGCATAAGCCTTGTGATTATAGAAAATTCTGAAAGTGGGTCAAACCAAGGAATCAGTTCTGAACAAACAAAATGTTCTAATTGCAATTAGTATTTCATTACTCTGTGTCAGCTCTACAGCACACAATTTGAGCAATATGTATGGTTGTTGAGTGTTTTGTATTGAGATATAATTTGCACTGTTAAGAAGCAAAGTAAATGTTGAAAGGCAATTCAGCAGATGAGTTTCTGTAGAAAATAAATGATTGGAAATCATTCAAGAAATTTTTATGTGCTCCAAGACAATAAAAATTTATAGACTTAAGGCAGGAGGCCTCGTAGAATGCATTGAAAGGCTTTGAGCGCATGAAATTTCACAGTTCAGAAGACCCTCTATGTAATGACTTTAGTCTTTGGTCTTTTAGAGTACACATGTGCTACACTTTAGATATATTTATATATTTTTATTTAAAATAATTTACCCTGCAAAAAACAGGGAGATTGTAATGGAAGACATCTTTCCCTATTATAAATCTCAGCGCTTTTACTTTAATTTTGCTCTATAATATCTCTATTCATTGTGATTCTGAAAAGCACATGTAATATCAAGAGAAAACACTTGTTTTATAAGCAACATATTACAATTTCCCAATTTTTAAATAGTATTTATCCAAAGATTTTTAACTTACTGTAAATTTGTATTAAACTGTTAATGAACTTAAGAAAAATCATATTTCTATAGACACAATAATCAAGACTATGTGGAATGAACAAAGGGATAGATATAGAGATCAGTGCAACAGAGTAGAGAACTAAGAAACAGACCCATACAAATATGCCTAAGTGATTTTTGGCAAAAGTGTAAAAGTAATTCAGTGGAAGAAAAAATACACTTGTGTAAGTCTTGCACTATATAAAATCTCAGAATGGTTTCTGGGTTTAAATGCAAAATGCAAATTTATAAAACTTTTAGAAAAATCAAAACAGAGCAGAAAATCAGTGTTATGTAGTAGTAGGAAAAGAGTTCTCAAACTATACATCAAAATCACAGTACAGACAAGGAAAAACTATTGATCTCTAAAAGACCGTGCTCTGAGGATGAAAATCTAGCCTACGTCTGGAAGAAGATATTTGCTCTTCCATATTCAACGAAGGACTGATATCTAGAATATATAGAAAAACTCTCAAAATTCAAGTTACAAAAATCAAAACAGCTATTCAATCAGAAAATGGACAAAGACATGAGACATTTCATTGACGAGGACATACAGATCACAAATGAAGCACATGAAGATGTGTTCACTTCGTTAGCCATTAAGTAAATACAAATTGAAACAACAGTGGAATATCACTACATACCTATCAAAATGGCCAAAGGAAAAAAAAAAAAATAGTGTCTACATCAAACCAGAGCAAGCACCAGGAAGCTAGGTCATTCATATGTCCATGTTGGGCATGTGTAATGGTTCTGCTACTCTGGGATATGATATATAAAATTAGGAAGACTGGATATTTCAACAAAATGCATCATGTTTATCAAAAAGTACAGTGAACACCAGAACCCACATATCTATGGACCAATCTTAATATTCTGTCTCTTACTTTTTTTTTTTTAAGATTTTATTTATTTATTTGACAGACAAATCACAAGGAGGCAGAGAGGCAGGCAGAGAGAGAGAGGGGGAAGAGGCCCCCCGCCGAGCCCCATGTGGGGCTCGATCTCAGATCATGACCTGAGCTGAAGGCAGAGGCATTAACCCACTGAGCCACACAGGCGCCCCCTGTCTCTTACTTTTGCTTCACTTCAGGAAAAATACATATATTCTATGACACATCAAGCTCTGGAAGTGAGAGGAAGCTATTTTTATAAGTTAAAAAATAATCAAGCTAAATTTCACAATCTTAGACTACTTCGTTCATTTTGTTTTGTTTTGCTTTGCTTTGTTTTATTTATTCATCATGTATTAGGAGCAAACTACCAAGCTAGACATAAGGCATGGGGTGTGTGTGTGGAGGGGGGTGTGGGTGCGCACACACGCATGCATATCTACTTCAAGAAGCATACAGTCAGAGGCAAGATGATACAAACACATATCCACTATACACAGTATTGTGTGAGGTGTTACAGGAGTGGTAATATTAAAGAATAGAGAATATTTCCATTCAAGATAATCATGCCTGGGAAGGAAGCATAGGGTGAGATCTGAAGAGCAACGAGGTAAAGACAAATAGGAAAGCTTTCCAGATGGACCCATAACACAGGGCTTCATGGAAGGAGCATTAAGTCCTTGAGGAATCACACTTAGTTCAGACTATCTAGCTCACTGGTAAACAAACAAACAAACCTATATACTTAGTGGAGACCCCAAATTATATAAGTTGAATTCCATTTTATTCTTCACAGTTTGTACTGAGAGCCCTTTGGGATCTGATGGTTTTAGAGTAGTCAAATGCCATTTTTACTCTGTGTGTGTCTGACTGTATGTGTTTGTGTGTGTGTATGCATAACGCCCATTAACAAAGATGGAAAAAAAAAAACTCATACAAAATCCAACCACCTAAACATATCCACTAAAATTATTTTGGTGTGTTTTATTCCTTTTATGCCTTTGATATGTAAAAGTAGGTAAACAGAAATTATTATACATTAAGCATTATTTTAGGCAGGTATTATTATCCTGATTTCTGAGAGAAGTTAATCTCAGACAAGCTGAAAAATGCAGGATTTGATGATTAAGAAATTTATCTAAGATCTTTCAGTTAGGAAGTGATAGCCACACACTTACAAATTGGCTTATATAATATTTTGTCTTTATTTTCATTATAAGGCAGATGAGCTGAACCAGAAAAACAGAATCAAAAGCTAGATTCCAATGACTTACAGATTCTCCCTATTGTTAGTTGTCTTAGTTGTCTTCATGTTTTGAAATATTTTGCAAATATTTTTAGTGTATTCCCTTTTTCCTGAATTTAATATTTCTATAGGATGCACTGACATAAATGGAATTTCTGCATGGAACTATATAATGTTGTTTAACTGAACTGAAATTCACGGGGCGCCTGGGTGGCTCAGTGGGTTAAGCCGCTGCCTTCGGCTCAGGTCATGATCTCGGGGTCCTGGGATCGAGTCCCGCATCGGGCTCTCTGCTCAGCAGGGAGCCTGCTTCCTCCTCTCTCTCTCTGCTTGCCTCTCTGTCTACTTGTGATCTCTCTCTGTCAAAAAAATAAATAAAAAAAAAATCTTAAAAAAAAAAACTGAACTGAAATTCACAATAGTTAGCACAAAATAAGCTTCCTTAAAGTGTATAATTCAGTGACATTTAGTACATTCACAATGCTGTACAGCTACCACCTCTGTTTAGTTGTAAAGCACTTTTATCAACAAAACAGATAACTCAATACCCGTTAATCAGTCAGTCACCAATCGCCTAGCCTACCATACCTTTCAATAACCACCAATCTGATCTCTATCTCTATGGGTTTATACATTGGGATATGTAAATCAAATCCTATGACATGTAACATTTTACTGTTGTTTTTCCACTTACCATAGTGTTTTGAGGTTTATCCACATTGTAGTATGTGTCAGCACTTCATTCATTTTTTATGGTTAAATAATATTCCTCTGTATGAATGGATCACAGTTTGTTCACTTATTTTTTGAGGAATATTCGCCTTATCCCCAAATTTTGGCTATTCTGAATAGTGAGGCTGTGAACATTTGTACACAAGAATTTCCTGAGTACCTCTTTTCAATTTTTGGAGTATATTTTGAGGTGTGTAATTGCTGAGTCATAGACTAATTCTGTGTTTAACTTTTTGAGGAACCACCCAACTACTTTCCAAAGTGGCTGCACCATTTTATATTTCCACCAACAATGGATGAGTTCTGATTTCTCTGTATTCTCACTAACAGTTGTTATTTTCCATTTTTCTTTTTATGAACTATTCTAGTGTGTATAAATTGGTATCTCATCGTGGTTTTGGTGTACACCTCCCTAATAACTAATGATGTTGAACATACTTTCATGTGCTTCCTGGTCTTTTGTATTTCTTCTTTGGAGGAATGGCTACTGAATTCCTTTACCTATTTCCTTTTTTCTTTCTGTAGTTGTGTTTAAGAGTTTTTGGTATATTCTGAACAGTAGACTCTTACATAGGACTTGAAAATATTTTCTCCCACTCACTGGATTGTCTTTTCACTTTCTTGATAATGTCCTTTGATGCATAAATTTGAAAAATTCTGCTTAGGTGTAATTTATATATGCACATGCTTTTGGTGTCATAGTTAGGGATCCATTTGCGAATTCAAGGTCGTAAAATTTTACCCCAGTGACTCTTTTCTAAAAGTGTTATACTTCTAGTTCTTATATATTTAGGTTATTGATTAATTTTGAATTAATTTTTATATAGTTTGAGATAGTTCAATTATAACACAATATATAGGCTCATGCTGTATACTGAAACACTTCTTCCAAAATGGTTGTGTTGGTTTGTAACTTTTGTTAGGCACTGTATGGTCTGTTATATTACCATCTTTAGCAACTTAACACTGTGTTTTAAAGAAAAAATAATTATTAACTTGGTAATCTACTATCTACTAATCAAATACATGCATACATACTATCTCACACACACCCTCCCCCCCGTCAGTATTAGTTTTATATTACTAAGCAGTAAACTGGCCCAAACTTAGTGACTTTAAAAAAAAACATTTATTGTGGGGCGCCTGGGTGGCTCAGTGGGTTAAGCCGCTGCCTTCGGCTCAGGTCATGATCTCAGGTCCTGGGTTCAAGCCCCGCATCGGGCTTTCTGCTCAGCGGGGAGCCTGCTTCCTCCTCTCTCTCTGCCTGCCTCTCTGCCTACTTGTGATTTCTCTCTGTCAAATAAATAAATAAAATCTTAAAAAAAAATAAAAAAAAACATTTATTGTGCTCAGTTTCTGTGTAATGGAATTTGGATTTGGCGTGGCTGGGTGGTTCTGGCTCAGGATTTCTCATGAAGTTGCAGTCAGCTGTTGGCTGGGCTGCAGCCATCTGTCTGCCTAACTGAAGTTGAAGAATATACTTCCAAGGCCCATCACTCACATGGATGGCAAATTGGTGATATATGTTGGCATGAGGCTTCGGGTTTGTCCCGTGATCTTTCTGAAATGCTGCTTGAGGGTCCTCATAACATGGCACCTGGATTTCCCCAGAATGAGTAATATAAAACATAAAGGCAGAAATTTAAATGCCTCATATGATCCTTTCTTAGAAGTTACCTGTTAGATGCCCCTCTGTGGGTCTGTCCGTTAACTATCTAACTCTTGATTTCTGCTCAGGTCATGATCTCGTCAGGCTCTGTGCTGGGCATGAAGCCTGCTTAAGATTCTCTCTCTCCCTCTCCCTCTGCCACTCCATGGCCCCTCCTTGCACTCGCTGTCTTAAAAAAAATAAATAAATAAATAAATAAATAAAAGTTATCTGTTACTTTCATGAACTATTTTTTAATTCAATTTATATATATATATATATATACATATATATATATATATATATATATTTTAAAGATTTTGTTTATTTATTTGACAGAGAAAGATCAAAAGTAGGCAGAGAGGCACGCAGAGAGAGAGAGGCAGGCTCCCTGCTGAGCAAAGAGCCTGATGTGGGGCTCGATCCCAGGACCTTGAGATCATGACGTGAGCCGAAGGCAGCAGCTTAACTCACTGAGCCACCTAGGTGCCCCTCAATATTTATTTATATATTTATATTTATATTTATATATATATTTTTTTTAAGATTTTATCCATTTATTTGACAGATCACAAATAGGCAGAGAGAGAGGGGGAAGCAGGCTCCCTGCTGAGCAGAGAGCCTTATGTGGGGCTTGATCTCAGGACCCTGAAATCATGACCTGAGCTGAAAGCAGAGGCCTTAACCCACTGAACCACCAGGCACCCCTCAATTTATATTTTTTTAAAGATTTATTTATTTACTTGAGCGTGGAGGGGCAGAGGGAGGGATAGAATCTTAAGCAGAGTCTGCACTAAGCGTGAAGCTCCTGATTGTCTCTCAAACCTCTGTGCTTGTCCAAGCAGACTGTTGTATTTTCAGACGTTCTCAGTAGTTGAGGATGTGCCAATACCTGTCTGTGTCCCAAAAAAGAGGGTCTCAGCAACTAGAGTCAGGCTGAGTAGAAGATAGGTAGACCTCAGACAGCAGCTCTTTAGAATATGCAAATATATACATTTCTGTGGTGGCTCTGCAAGTTTGAGAGCCAGATGTTCTTAAGGTGTAGTTTTTCTTTTTCTATATTATTATTATTTATTTATTTACTTATTCTTTTTGGTCATGTAGGTCAACTCTAATTCAGTGTGGGAGGAAACTACTAAGAAGTGAGAATTTGGAGGGACCATCTTAGTGGCTGGCTTACTTAGTCCCTTATTTTCTTATTTTACATGCAAAGTATACTTATTCTCTCTGAGGCCCCCCATATTTTCATCCATTGCAGCCCAATATTTTTATTAAGCAGGTCTAGACCTTAAGATGTCTCCTCAAGCATGGATCCTTGGCTTTAGTCATTTGGGTGTATTTTTATATATTAATAGATTAATTTTTTTGAGATTTTATTTATTTATTTAAGAGAGAATGAGAGGGAGAGAGAGTGTGTATAAGACAGGGAAGGGTCAGAGGGAGAAGCAGAATCCCTGCTGAGCAGGGAGCCCATTGAAGGACTCCATCCTGGGACTCCGGGATCATGACCTGAACCGAAGGCAGTCGCTTAACCAACTGAGCCACCCAGGCACCCCCAGAATTAAATATATATTAAATATATTCACTTACACATCCACATAAATATAAAAATACATATATATGTATTTCTTAGGTATATATTTCTTATGTATTTGAATACTGGTTTGATTAACATTCCCAGCACATATTTTCAGATTTATTGGTTTTATTGTGAATAATGTATTTATATATACCATTCCTTTATCTTTTGTAGTCTTTGTATATTTTTTAAAACATACATTTGTGTAACTCGATTATTAGTTTTATTATATTTTTTAAATCGTAACAGCAATTTTTTGTATTTAATTATTTTCTTAAGAGAAAGTTTGAATTTTGTGATAAAATTCATGTTTTACTTAGCTGTGCTTTCTTTTGCCTCTAGGCTTAGAAACATGTCCACCAATATGGAAAAATATCATTGTGCTTTTCCCCTTTTTTATAGGTTTTTATCCATATATATTTATTCCATTATATTTTCAACTGTATATGGTGGTGATTAAAACCAATCTTCCTAACAGATCATAATAATGGGAAATACGTGTCTTTTATATAAGTAAACATAGTAATGGTCACCTGGGAAGACCACAAAGGAATATTTTTGATGTATTATTAGAGGGTCACACAGCACGTTTGAAAGATGTAACCTGACTCACGGTACCACACGTGTCTTCAGCCTCTGCTTCCCCATTGCTATGATGAAGAGAAAGAAAATATAAATACTTCTCAAACTTAACTATCTTGAGTAACTGATATAAAAGTAAAGTCATGTGATAGTAATTCTGCCTTAAAGATTCTGTGAGAGAGCTACTATAAAGGATCTAGTACTATTTTTTTTAATTTCTTTTCAGTGTTCTAGAATTCATTGTTTGTGCACCACACCCAGTGCTCCATGCAATATATGCCCTCCTTAATACCCACCACCAGGTTCACCCAACCCCCTACCCCACTCCCTTCCCAAACCCTCAGTTTGTTTCTCAAGAAACCACAGTCTCTCATTGTTTGTCTCCCCCTCCAATTTACCCCAATTCACTTTTCCTGTCCATATCCCAATGTCCTCCATGTTATTCCTTATGCTCCACAAGTAAGTGAAACCATACGATACTTGACTCTCTCTGCTTGACTTACTTCACTCAGCATAATCCCCTCCAGTCCCGTCCATGTTGATACAAAAGTTGGGTATTCATCCTTTCTGATGGAGGCATAACACTCCATAGTAATTTTTGTTTTTGTTTTTTTGGTGTCAGGGTAGCTTGCTCAAGAGAGCTGACTTAGCATTTTCTCCCTGGCAGTGTCCCTTAATCTGAGTCAAATGTCAATTTAGCATAGGACAAATTTAGAAGGTTTTTTTGTTTTTTGTTTTTTTTGTTTTTTTAGTAGGTCAATAGCTGAATTCTGTATGTTACCTATGGGCTTCCACTATTGAAACATTATTCTGTAGGTTACCCAATGTTGAAATGCTTTATTCAAAGCTTGACTTGATACAGTTTTTCTGTCTGAAGTATGAAAAGTATGATTCTTTTTTTCTTAGCTTTTTCCTGTTAACTATACTATTTTGACAAATACATCAATGATCTGCAGGTGTAGTATCCAAAATCATAAAGTAAGTATGATTATTAACATAGGTTTATAGATAGTTTTTGAAAATTCTGTATCAGGATCTTCATTATAAATAAGCAGTGTAAAATATGAACTAGCAATTTTTAGTACTTTGCAGAGAACCTTCCCAAAATATTAATTTTTGTATTAATATCAATTTTTATTAAACTTGAGCTCAATCTTTTCTCTTGACTATTAATTAAGTCTAATATGGTAATATAAAGACATTTCCTCCATGTATCTTTGTTTACCCTGTACTATCAAAAGTTAATTTCAACAAGGTGAGCAGTTGCTTTTCTTTTTCTGGTCAAATTGATGTTTCTCATTGTTTGGGCTTATAGTGTGTTTGTTATTTTTTAAAATAAAAGATTATTTATTTATTTATTTGAGAGAGAGGGAGAGAGAGCACAAGCAGGGGGAATGGCAGAGGGAGAGGAAGAAGTAGGCTCCCTGCTGAAGAGGGAGCCGAACGTGGGGCTCTATCCTAACACCCCAGGATCATGACTTGAGTTGAAGGAAGACATTTAACCAACTGAGCCATCCAGGTGCCGTGAGCCCATAGCTTGGTTCTTTGCTCATTCTTCTGTTCTACAGAATTTCAGAATGTTTTATGCTTGTAGTAGGAATTTATAGACACATAAAGATTAATGCTTTCTGACTCTTAAGAATCTTACAGTGTGGTAAAGTCTCTAAAAGAAACATTTCACTGGGGCTGCCTGGGTGGCTCAGTGGGTTGAGCCTCTGCCTTCAGCTCGGGTCATGATCTCAGGGTCCTGGGATCGAGTCTCACATCAGGCTCTCTGCTGGGCAAGGAGCCTGCTTCCTCCTCTCTCTCTCTCTCTCCTTGTGATCTCTCTATGTCAAATAAATAAAATCTTTTAAAAAAAAAAGAAACATTTCACTAACTGTGTATAATAAGGGGGCTAAAGATAATAAACAATGAATCTTGGAACATTAAAAATAAAATATAATAAAAAAGAATTGTTAAAATTCAATAAAAGCTATTCTCTTTTAATTAAAAAAAAAAAAGAACTAAGTGGGGGGATAAAGGAAGAAAGTGCCTTTATGATTGGAAGTGAAGATGAGTCCCCCATCAGGAGATAGATTATAGAGTACAATATGTTAATCTTCATGTATTGAATTAACATTTTGTACTCTTTAAGTTTGCACAATGTTAGATGTCAACTATATTAAAAAAAAATAGGGGCGCCTGGGTGGCTCAGTGGGTTAAAGCCTCTGCCTTCGGCTCAGGTCATGGTCCCAGTGTCCTGGGATCGAGCCCCACATCGGGCTCTCTGCTCAGAAGGGAACCTGCTTCCTCCTCTCTCTCTCTGCCTGCCTCTCTGCCTACTTGTGATCTCTATCTGTCAAATAAATAAATAAAATCTTTAAAAAAAAATAGTAAAGTTTCCTGCAATGGAGGGATGATGAGCTTACATCATCTCTTGTTTGTGAGTATACCAGGCCCCTAGCATCTTTTCAATCACTCTTATTCTTTTTTGAAAGTTTTCCAAACTCAGGATGAACTGATCTTTTTAAAAAGAAAATCTGATTGAAGTGCCTGGATGGTTCAGTCAGTCAAGCATCCAACTTTCGGTTTTGGCTTAGGTCATGATCTCAGGGTCGTGGGATTGAGCCCTGTATCAGGCTTGTGCTGGGCATGGAGCCTGCTTAAGATTCTCTCTCTCTCCCCTTCTACCCCTCCTGGCCACTCCCTCTGTAAAAAAATCTTACTGTCATTCTTCTTAAAATTATCCCCCGACTGCTTTGGGATGAAGACTAGAAGTCATTAAACAGCCTACAAGACCCTGTCTGCCTTTCCAAGCTCACCTCTCACAACTTACCCCTTACTTTCAGCACTTCCAGGATTTCCTACCATACCTCAGAACACTGTATTCCTTCCATCATCTACCCGGAATAAACTCCTACCCCATGTTCTCTCCCTCGTATTAGTAATTTTTACTTATTCTTTAGATGATAGCTCAGCCATACTTTTTCATCAGAGCTGTTCTAGACTTCTCTAACTTGGTCAGATTCCCTTATTATAAGATTCATGGTATGCTACCTCCCCTTTGTAGAGTTTATCACAGCTGTAATTGTGTTTAACACAATGCCTGGCACAATGTTGCTGAAAAAATAATTTAAAATTTAATGTGTAAATTAATGAACCAGAACCTCTAGCAAATGTTTCCTTAAAGTGCCAAGTGAAAGTAAGTGGCCCGTCTCTGTGCTTTCATGGCATCTGGATGGTACTTCATCTTCATATTTCTGTCATTGTATTGAACATATTCTTTTATGAGTACATCTCCATCACTAAACTATAAGACCCTTAAAGTTAAGAATTTCTCTTCACTTATTTCAATGCCCTCAGAATTTTCTGCAGTAAATGGCTCATAGAAAACAGTCAATGTTTGTAGAACTAAAACAATTATTCTCAGTCTTGGCTGCACATCAAAATCAACTGGAGAATTTATTTTATTTTATTTCATTTCATTTTATTTCAATTAATTAGTTAATTTTGAGAGAGAGAGAGCAAGCTCATGATTGGGGGGAGCAAAGGGAGAGGGAGAGAGAGAATCTTAAGCAGGTTCCATACATAGCACAGAGACCAGTGTAGGGCTTGACATGGGGCTTGTTGTGGAGTTTGATCTCATAACCCTAAGCTCTGATCTGAGCTGAAATGTAGAGTTGGATGCTTAACTCCCTGAGCCCCCTAAGTGCCCCTCCCACCGAGACACTCTTATCCCTTCTAATTTTTCTTTATAGTAGTTGCTGTTATTCTTATTTGTGGAAATAGAGAAACAAAGGAGTTCCCCAAGCTTATGTAATGTATGATTCAAGATTGAATTTTTCTTTCTTTCTTTCTTTCTTTCTTTCTTTCTTTCTTTCTTTCTTTCTTTCTTCTTTTTTTTTTTTTTGAATAATATTTCTTAATAATGGTTCTGAAATAAGGGAACAAGTAGCCATTCAAATTATTTGGCCCTTTGAAGACCCAATCGAAAAAGAAGTTTGAGGTTGGTCCCATAATCTGCGGTTTAATAAGCCATTTAGGTAATTCTAATGGGTGCTCAAGATTGAGAACATCTGTTGAGAGGAACTGATTTCAAAACAAAACAAAACAAAAAACAAAAAAACTTTTATTTATTTATTTGAGAGAGAGGGGGCAGGGAAGGCAGAGGGATAAAGAGAATCCTCAGGCAGACTCTGTGCTGAGCACAGAGCCCCTTGCAAGGCTCCATCTCAGGACCTGAGAACATGACCTGATTCAAAGCCAAGAATTGGACACTTAGCCAACTGAGTCACCCAGGGAGAAACTGATTCCTTAAAATCCAAGAGCTCTATCTAAGAAAAGATCTAAGAAGCCACAAATTAGCCATGTAGATGAGAGTGATGTAGAAAAAAAATACTATTTAAGAAAGATGATCTACCATTTGTAATATTTCAAAATAATTTGATCATGGATTTGATGTTCACCTGTTCCTTTCTGACCTTGGACACCACTCTGACTCATTTTCCCTTCAAGACTGATGCTTAATCTGCAATGTTGTAATTATATGTGGCTTAGTGAGGATACATGGAACTTGGAGCAAAATATGTAAGATTGTGTTTAAGCTATTCATACTTAAAGTTTTTGTTGAAGTGTAACATACACACAAGGACATACTCATGAGGATGAATTTTTACAATCTAAACATGTCTTTATAATAATCACTCAGGTTAAGAAGCAAAACATTACTGTGTTCCTTTGCAGGCACTGTCTACCACAAGGGAGACCACTATTCATGCTTTTAACAGCTTAGCTCTGTTTTTGTACTTTATTTTATATAAAGTCGTACATTTTCTGCTCTTGTGTATGTCTTCTTTTGCTCAACGAATTTGTAACACATACCTACATTGTTCAGTAATTAGATAGTACCTTGTTTGTTTTCCCTGCTATATAGTACTCCACTGCATATATCATAGTTTATTGCTGGTTAGAAGGTAAATTTGTCTGTCTGTCTATCTATCTATCTGTCTGTCTGTGTGTATAATGGATATTTTACTGGATCATTTCTCTGATCACTCATTTTCTTATTTATTTCTTATCTATTACCCTGCTGCTTTTTTGACAACTAGTTAAAAAGAGATTATAGTAGAGGGATCACATTTTTTTTTGACTACTCAAATTGTGTGTATTATATGAGAAGTGTTTATATTATTTTGAATATCCCTACATTTTTGCTCTCTTTTTTACAGATGTACGAGACTTAGAGATCTAACTAACTAACTTAAGGGCCCTACATCATCATTTGAGAGCTGGGAAACTATCCAATCTTTCTAGCCCTAAAGACCCTGGTCTTTTGATCACACAGCCATTTTGAAAAAGTCCTTACATATTTTCATAGATTTATTCTGTATTCTGGAATAACTGTTTTCTCATTCAATTGAAACCATATCCAACTGTATTCTAATTAAGTAATTGTAAGACAAATGGTACTTGTATTTCATATCATTATTTGCAGTATTCATGTAGCATTTATCATATTTCTCTAGCCTTCTGGTTTTACATTTCATTTTTGTATCTGCTTATTTGAAGTTCTTTTTTTAGAAGCTAACTAAATCACTGTGGGATGCATTTTGATGCCATAAATTTGAAAATATTAAAGAATAAAGTAGTCTAAAATATGAAATCTAGATTTGAAATCTTGATGATCAGAATACTTGTAGTTAGGAACTGTCCAGTGTTTAATATTGCTTATATTAGGCAAAGTTGTTTTTTGTTGAGTCTAAGTCATAAATAGTTTAAATTTAACCATTGAAATCCAGTTTATTTTTTATATTTTCACAATATGTTTGAAACTGCTGGTCCATTTGAATTATTTAACGGTTGGGTCGTCTTCTTTTAAGCCATCCTTGAAGTCAGTAGTATTTTTATATACACATCTTTTGAATGCATATATAATGCTTAAAGACAAGCAAGTAGAAACAAGTATTTAAACTCATTCTCATTTATAGTTTTCTTATTGTTTAGATAAAAAATACATACTAAATGGACTAATGAATAGTTGAATTAACCATTTATTTTACATTGTTAACTCCCTTATTGTGTCTTATGTGTGAGGTCAGAAACTTTAATTAAATTTACTGTCATTTTGGCATAATTAGAACTGTCCTTTCTGCATGATGGGACATCAGTCTTCATGAGAATAAGCTCTTTCTGAATAGAAAAGTTAAAAACTGAATGAATCTTTTAAAATTGTGTCTAATGGAAGGAACAAATCCATTATATATGTGTTAACTTTCTGTGTTGGTGTCTGTCTTCTAGAATTGATGCTGTGCAAAAGAACAGTATCGTTATCCTCTAGAGTTGGACACATTTATTTCCATTTATGT
The DNA here is from genome assembly GCF_902655055.1 of Lutra lutra. Taxonomy (NCBI): domain Eukaryota; kingdom Metazoa; phylum Chordata; class Mammalia; order Carnivora; family Mustelidae; genus Lutra; species Lutra lutra. The sequence goes on from NC_062280.1 coordinate 101,457,385, forward strand.
TTCTACGAGTTTGTAACTCTGCAGACAAGACCCTCTTTATGATAAATATCTATTTTAACTAAGAAGTAATCACTGTAAAATGAACCCTGCATGCACCGCTGCCTGAAAAACTAACTCATCTCCAGTGAATTATCTAATTAAATTCTGAGCCTTAATACTTCAATGCTTTATAATTACGGACACATATTTAAGATGTCTGGGGGAGTGCATGATCTGGTCATGGGACTATCCAAGCTATTAAGCTCCATACACTTGGGGCACACAAATATTTCAGATAATCCTGTTAATAATAAACTCAAGGAAATTTCAGCCTTGGAAAGTGACTCTATTCAAATATATGGGACTTGAAGTTGACCCTGAGAGCCTCCTGCAGAACTTATAGAATGCAACTTCTCTGCTCTCTTGTAGCTGCTGTGACTAAAATGTCTCTCCCTAGTTAACCTTCTCCTTACTAATGAGTATTGATAAGGCATGAAACAATATATTAATGTCACTTTTGGAGATACACACACACACACACACAATTTACAGTGCCTATATATTTACCTCTTTTAGGGAAAACCAGTTAATATTAATGATTTAATATGTGGATTTATCTCATTCAAGTCTTGTTTTTGTCATATTTAAGTATAATTTTTCCACTTATAGACAAAATCTTTAGAATACTTTGAGAAATACCGCATTAGCAAAATACTGTCATATTGTTAAAGTCATGTTCTGGTAACCCAATGCTATGTAATTACTCAAAAATTTAGTACTATAAAACACAAATTTATTATAATAATGCACTCTGTGGGTCAGGAATTCTGGAAAGGCTCATCTGTGCTGTTTCCACTTGGGGCCACTTATGTGATTGCTGTCGGGTGTTACCTGGGGGCAGGACTTGGGTTTCCCTGGGCGTTAATAGGGTGGTCAGGTGGATTGCCTTGGGCTGGTGGGCAGGAGGCTGGGCCCAAAGGAGGAACAGTGTTCAGAGGGCAGGGATGGTCCCATAGGGTGCCCCATGCCCCCACACCATCTCTTCCTGGGTCCTCTGCACTGGACTGCCCTGGCTTCAGTCTCCTCCAGGTTTAGCATGCACCCTTCTCCATGTTGGCACTTCAGGCCATAGACCTCCTAGAGTCTAGGCACTCATGTATGGCCAGCTGCTTTTGGGCACCAGCTAAGGGTACACCCCTGGGCAGATGGGGCAGATGTACTGAGCCCCCACCAAGTGGCTACCATTGCTGAGCCAAGGCTACAAATCTGTGTCTTATCCCTATCCCGGGCCAACACCCAACCTACCACCCCCAGCTGACACCACCCTTGGCCCAGTCCATCCTGGCCTGACTGTACATGGATTTGTTTCAATAAATATATACACAGTATGGCAAATGTATTTTCTTCTTTTTTCTTAATAACATTTTCTTTTACTAGCTTACCTTACTGTAAGAATACAGTATATAATACATACAATATACAACATATGTGTTAACTGTCTGTTTCTATTATTGATAAAGCTTCAGACCAACAATAGGCTATAAATTAAGCTTTTAGGGATCTGAAAGTTATAGGGAGGTAATGCCTCCTGAGTCAGGTAGGCACCTCTAACCCCCACATTGTTCAAGGTCAACTATATTAGTTTCAGCTATACAACAGAATGATTCAGTATTTGTATATACTGCAGAAGGATCACCATAAAAAGTCAAGTTAACTGGTTATTTTGGTAAATCTAACTAACTCATTATGGTAAACCAGATTTAAATAAATAAAGGAATACTTATCCAAGTTTGGAATGTGCAAGCCTGAAGGAAAAGTTGACTTAGTAAACTACAGAGACAATTTACAGATAGTCTAGAGGTGGGAATGCAGGCCCAAATCAACACAAACTTACTAGTGGCTAGAATGAATTTAAGCATGGGTTTTATAACAAAAATTTGTTTCTTAAAATAAATGATAAGGGGTAGTAACTAATATGCCAATTTAGGTATTTTCATTGGCCATAAGCAGTGTAAACATACATTGTCTCATGAACTTTAAAAACATTACTGTATTTTTAGGCCAGGTTCATAAAACTAAACTATCTAAAACTATGCTGTCTGGTATTGTAGCCGTTTGCCACATGTGGCTATTGAGCACTTAAAATATGCTTATTCCAAATCAAGGTGCGCCATATACATAAAATATTTTAGATTTTGAAGGCTTACTAAAAAAAGGAAAAGTGTAAAATAATGTGTCATAATCATGACAAATTCATGTTAATTAATGTTAATGTTTTTGATACATTGGATTAAAAAACATTAGCAAATTGATTTCACTTCTTTCTTTTTATCTTTATATGGCTACAAAAAATTAAACTTATACATGTGCGGTTTGCATTATAGTTCTTTTGCTTGGTGCTGCTTTCGAACATAGGCGTTCTAAATGCCAGGGAAAAGACACTTGAGATGCTGTACCCAACTGGAGACTGTACCCAAAAGGAGACAATCCTCATTCTCCAAGATTTAGAAATTATAATGAAGGAATTAGATATGTAGCTGTGCAAAGGGAAAATCTGGCAAAATATGTGGAGAATAATAGATATAATGAATGTTGAAGGGTTGTCACAGAGAATAGAAATTCCTGTGTTGGGTTAGGTTGATTTCAATATCTTTCATTAATCCAAGAAAAATAATAGTTTTCCCTCTGAAATACATTATACACAAACATAGGAGGAAAGAAAAGTGTGGCTCTCTGGTTAATATGTCATGTTTGAAGTCATGCAAATTATACACTTCCTGATTTTTCTTGGTACAGATTTCAACCAAAATCAGATTTGCTTTATTTGGTCCTGTCTATTTTGAAAGGATCAAATAGAAGATAACGTTTCATAAAACAATAATAGTAATTCTTACTAGAATTAGCAAAAACAGAATGTGCACGCATAGAAGGAAGTCCAAAAGTAATATTTTCTGATTATACCAGGAGACAGCAATATTATGATTCCTAATTGGAGTTTACACTAGTTAACTTCTCATTGCTTTTATATTGCCTATTTAAAAAATAAAAACAGTTAAATATTGTGTGTTAGAAAATTAACTAGCTCAAAGATAGTTTGTGGTGCAGGGGACCTCTTAATTAGACAAACGGAAAGGACCGTAGCATTTCAGAAGAAAGAGGGAGTAGGGAATATAATTAGAGTAATGAGGCCATGCATTTTTTAAAGACCTCAGCCAGAAAATGACCAAGGCTTATTGTCAGAAAATTGAGACTTGATTTTTAAGAGCAAAATGTGTGTTTATATATAAGATTTAATTCCGTGTACCTGAAGCATAATGAAGTATTACATAATTGTATTTAGTTTTACTTACTTATATTTAATTATGTTTAACTTTACACACATTTTGCTTCCCTTGAGCATTTGAAAATTTTTAAGTCTCTGACTGGAGCTTAATTTGTGTGGCACCCCCAACACCAAGTATCCTGCAAATGCACACAACTGCCCTGTGTTTGTTGAATAAATGTATGGCTGGGGGAAGAAGGGGCCAAAGCTTCACTACTCAAGGAGCGAAGACGCATTCTGTGCTGCTGCTTCTCCCCCCAACCCCCACTTCTTCTTAACAACTTTCAACACCCTGTCTCAAAATAACAGATACTCTCCTTGGATGATGAAAAGCCAGTGGTATTCATGTGAAATTGGATCTTCATAAAAGAGATTAATTAAATAATTGAAGTTCTTCACATATAATTTTTCACCTTAAACTAGGTTTATCACATATAATTGTGCACTCAAATTTATGAATAGTGTCTGATTGACATCATTTTAAACACATTTTTCTTTCTGAAAAATGCCTATGATGTTTCAAATGCAAAAACATTAATAATTTCAGTATAATGATATCACTTTGTCATTATTACTTTTTCCTGTATATGGAATTGAGGAACACATTTTTATTTATTTATTTCATGATTGCATTCCACTTTGTATGTATGCCTATTATGTATAATAAGACATTCTGGGAGGAGAGCATTTTATTAATAACTTACATCATCTTTATTTGCATATTCAATAATGCCATGAGACCAAAATAGTGGGATGCATATAACTGACAAAATTATAACTGACAAAATTAATTTTACATTTATTGATGTAATACAAAATATAGGCATGTTGCAAAAGGTATGGTGAAGGGGGAATTTTTTAAAGTAATTATGTTGTTGATAGTGGTGATATTAATAAAGAACAGAAATTTAAAATCTGACCATAATTGACTTACTGTGAATTAGATCTGTGCATATTAGATATTCATTCATGAAATACAATGAGGTCTTTGTTTCCAGAGAAAAATCTCCAAATTACTCTATAATATGTTAAAAAAATAGCCCATTTTTTCTGTTATTGGACATTTAGGTTATTTCCAAATTTCCCAAAATATACATATATATTATGTTGTGGTGATCTCCCTGCACTTAAAACTATGTTCACATTTCTCATAAATCATAGGTCAAATGATATTAATTTTGTAAGGCTATTGAAGCATATTCCTATAATTATTTCCAAGAGGTTTATCTCAAATAACATCGCTCCATCTCTGTATTATTGTGTGTACTTTTTTTCAATTTAACCTTTTAAGCATTATTAATTTTTTGGATGAGAAAATTGAATAAAAAGTTCAAGAGATTTGATGAAGATTTACTAGATAATAGCAGAGCTGGGATCACAATCAAAGGTCATATTAATCACAATGTTAAGATGATTTTTAAATGTAAAAATATTATATTCATTAATCGTAAATTAATGCAATAACTATTCATAGAGATCTTACTGTGTGCCTAGAATTATTCTATGTACTGTGGATACAGCACTGAGCAAAAAAAACAAATGAGAATCCCTTGTCCATATGGAGCTGGCATACTAAGGGAGAATATAGAATATAGTTAGATGATGAGATGGTGATAAGTGCTGGGGAGAATTTTTATCTTACTTTCTACTTTATTTTTTCTTTAAATATAGACTCACGTGATTTGTGGCATAGCACAGACATGTCTGTCTTCTGTACTCATCACTAAAGCTTCCCTCCATGGTAATATCTTTTGTAACAATAGAACATTAACAAAACCAGGAATAGTGTAGTCATCAAAAATTGGAGTAGTGCATTTATCAAAAATTACACAATAAAGTGAAGTATTTTATTTTCCCAGGTTTTGCATGCACTCATTTTTTGGCATGCCTTTGTGCATGATTCTGTTGCATTTTATCATATCACCAACACCTCAACTGACATACAGATCTGTTCTGTCTTCATAAAGGAAATCTCTCATGCCACTCCTTTATAGCAAATCCTCCCTCCACTTTTCCAATCCCTGGCAACCACTGTTCACCATTTTATAATTTTGTTATCAACAGAAACGTATATCAGTGGAATCATACAATACATAACTTTAGAGATTGGCTTTTTTTTTTTTTCATTCAGTGTAATACCCTTAAGATCCATCTCAATTGACATGCATCTCATTGTTGGTTCCTTTTTATTGCTGATGAGTATACAAAGATATATAAAGCAGAAAAGGAAATGCCGTTAAGAAGGATGCAGTTCTCAAGAGAGTGTTTAGGGAAGGCATTCCTGAGGGAGAAGCAGCAAAGCATATGGTTAGGGATATGCGAATAGGCTGAGGAGGAATTTCCGAGGTGGAGGAAGTATAGGACCTTGGTCCTGAGTAAGAGTCTGGAACAGCAGAGAAGCGTGGCATGACTGGAGCAGTGAGAGAGAGAGAGAGAAGCGTAAGGAGATCATGTCAGGGTTAACAGTGGGGCAGATGTTGTAGGACTCTGTAGACCCTATATGGCTAGTGTAAGTGCAGTGATTACATAAAAATGGTGACTCAAAATTTTCCAAAGATGTTGCTTCAGAAGCTGGGAAGCCTGAAAGGACTAGTGAAAGTGAGCCCTTCATAATAGCAGAATACCTTGATTGGAATTTTACTTTTAAAAGGATTGAATATTTTTTTTTATTTTTTATAAACATATATTTTTATCCCCAGGGGTACAGGTCTGTGAATCGCCAGGTTTACACACTTCACAGCACTCACCATAGCACATACCCTCCCCAATGTCCATAACCCCACCCCCCTTCTCTCAACCCCCCTCCCCTCAGCAACCCTCAGTTTGTTTAGTGAGATTAAGAGTCACTTATGGTTTGTGTCCCTCCCAATCCCATCTTGTTTCATTTATTCTTCTCCTACCCCCTTAACCCCCCATGTTGCATCTCCACTTCCTCATATCAGGGAGATCATATGATAGTTGTCTTTCTCCGATTGACTTATTTCGCTAAGGATGATACCCTCTAGTTCCATCCACGTCGTCACAAATGGCAAGATTTCATTTCTTTTGATGGCTGCATAGTATTCCATTGTGTATATATACCACATCTTCTTTATCCATTCGTCTGTTGATGGACATCTAGGTTCTTTCCATAGTTTGGCTATTGTAGACATTGCTGCTATAAACATTCGGGTGCACGTGCCCCTTTGGATCACTACGTTTGTATCTTTAGGGTAAATACCCAGCAGTGCAATTGCTGGGTCATAGGGTAGTTCTATTTTCAACATTTTGAGGAACCTCCATGCTGTTTTCCAGAGTGGTTGCACCAGCTTGCATTCCCACCAACAGTGTAGGAGGGTTCCCCTTTCTCCACATCCTCACCAGCATCTGTCATTTCCTGACTTGTTAATTTTAGCCATTCTGACTGGTGTGAGGTGATATCTCATTGTGGTTTTGATTTGTATTTCCCTCATGCCGAGTGATATGGAGCACTTTTTCATGTGTCTGTTGGCCATCTGGATGTCTTCTTTGCAGAAATGTCTGTTCATGTCTTCTGCCCATTTCTTAAAAGGATTGAATAAATTTAGTGTTCCATGTATGAAATGTTTGTGTTGATTCTATCAAATCTTTAATTTTGGCATGAAGTGGGAAACACACATATTCCATTACCTTTCATCATCCATCACCCACAAGTACCTGTGGGCCTTACCCCTCTTTTTTTTTTTTTTTTGAAAAAATTTTTAATTTCAGTGTAGTTAACATACAGTATTTGTCAGTTTCAGGTGTACAGTACAGTGATGCAACAGTTCTATAAACTCAGCACTCATCATGATAAGTATACTCTTAATCTCCTTCACTGATTTCAGCATTCCCCCACCCACCTCCCCTCTGATAACCATAAATTTGTTCTTAGTAATTAAAAGTTTGTTTTTTGGTTTGTCTCTTCTTTTCTTCATTCATTTGTTTAGTTTCTTAAAGTCCACATATGAATGAAATTGTTTGGTATTTGTCTTTTTCTGACTTACTTCCCTTACTTCACTTAGCATCTAGATCCATCCATATTGTTACAAATGGCAAGATTTCATTCTTTCTATGGCTAATATTCTCTTGTATATATATACCATATCTTCTTTACCCGTTCATCTATCAGTGGACACTTAGGCTGCTTCCATTATTTAGCCATTGTAAATAATGTTGCAATAAACACCAGGATGCATATATATCTCCTTGAATTGTTCTTTTCATATTGTTTGGGTAAAAAACCAATAGTGGAATTACTGAATATTAGAGTCATTCCATTTTTAAACTTTTGAGGAAACTCTGTTATTTTCCACAGTTGCTGCACCAGTTTGCCTCCCCACCAACAGTGAACTAAGGTTCCTTTTTCTCCACATCCTTTCCAACACCTGTTGTTTCTTGTGTTTTTGGTTTTAGCATTTCTGACAGATGTGATGCATTATTGTGGTTTTGATTTACATTTCCCTGATGATAAGTGATGATGAGCATCTTTTCATGTGTCGGTTGGACATCTGTATGTTTTCTTGGGAAAAAATGCCTATTTTTTAATTGGACTGTTTGTAGGTTTGGTTTTTTTTAGGGGAAGGGGGTTGAGTTGCACAAGTTCGTTATATATTTTGGGTACTAACCCTTTATCAGATACTTCATTTACAGATATCTTCTCCCATTTGGTAGGTTGTTTTTTAATTTTGTTGATTGTTTCCTTTGTGGTGCAGGAGTTTTTTATTTTGGGGTAGTTCCAGTAGTTTGCTTTTGTTTCCCTTGCCTCAGGAGACGTATCTAGGGAAAAAGAGCTTAGCCAATGTCAGAGAAATTACTACCTTTGCTCCCTTCTAGGATTTTGATGGTTTCGGTCTCACATTTAGATCCATAATCCATTTTGAGTTTATTTTTGTGTATGATTGTAAGAATGTGGTCCAGTTTCATTCTTTGGCAGATAGCTGCCCGGTTTTCCCAACACAATTTGCTGAAGAGATTGTTTTTCACAATGTATTCTCTTGCTTCCTTTGTTGAAGATCAGTTGACCATGTATTCATGGGTGTATTTCTGGGTTTTCTATTCTGTTCCATTGATCTGTGTGTCTTTTTTTTTTGTATTAGTACCATATTGTTTTGATTACTATAGCTTTCTAGTGTATCTTGAACTCTGGGATTGTGATACCTTGAGTTTTGTTTTTTTTTTTCCCCAAGATTGCTTTGGCTACTCAGGGTCTTTTGGGGTTCCATACAAATCAGGATTGTTTATTCTACTTCTGTGAGAAATGCTATTGGTATTTGAATAAGGATTGCATTAAATCTGCAGATGCTTTGGGTAGTATGGGCATTTTAATATTTATTCTTCCACTCTATGAACATGACATATGTCTCCATTTGCTTGTGTCATCTTTAATTTCTTTCATAAATATTTTGTAATTTTCAGAGGATAGGTCTTTTACCACCTGGGTTCAGTTCATTCCTAGGTATTTTATTATTTTTGGTTCAACTGCAAATGGGATTATTTTCTTAATTTCTCTTTCTACTGCTTCATCATTAGTGCATAGAAATACAACAGATTTCTGAACATTGATTTTGTATCCTTTAGCCTTAATGAATTCAGTTATCAGTTCTAATAGTTTTTTGGTGGAGTCTTTAGGATTACATATATATATGGAGAGAGAGACATAGAGACAGAAAGACAGAGAGATAGTCATGCCATCTATGAATAGTGACAATTTTACTTCTTCCTTACCAATTTGGATACTGTGGGCATCACTCTTAGGGCTTAGGAATTTACTGGTAGAACAGAGATGGCATCTTCTATTACTCTAAAGACATTGCATTTGAGTGGAGTGCTCAGCACAGCAATGTGTCATGCAAGTCAAGAGAAATCAAGATGAAGTCCAACCAGACATTATCTGTACTTCTTTAATGTCATATCAGATGGCAAACACTAGGTAGGCCCCCCCCCAGAGAATCCACTCCACTTGGGAAATTAAGATTTGAGCCAGTCTTAGCCTGTGACCCTATCCAAGAATAAGGGGTACTAAGTCGCTCTGATAGTCCTCAAAAGCAGTTTAAAAGATGAACAAAACTCAGGAAGTCAAATTTGCAGATGTTAATGAAAATTATGAATTGATCCAGTGTTGTGGAAAGCTGGCAGTCCTAATTTTATCCACAGAAAAATGCTGATAACAATAAACTCTCAGGTAAAAACATAGCCAGATACATAGAAGTTAATTAATTTCTGCTAAATACTAAGCTTTCTGTGAAAATTTGATCTGTTCTATTCTGTATTATATAATTTAACTCTTACCCCTGAGTATTATGCACTGCATTTCCACTGTCAGTAAGCTCTTTAAGGGCATACACTATGTTTTTATGTTCTCTTTTTTCTTTTTTTAATTTTCCCTTCCATGCCTAGAGTGTAGTAGAAAGCAGTAAGCACTCAGTTACTATTCGGGAATGGGATGCATTCATCTTACATTAAAGAACATAAGTTATGACTTGCAGGTGCATGCCACAATGTTACTACTGCCGTAAACTATTCTAGACAATACTTTCAGTGAGCACCAATGTCTTATTATTATCCCTCTCAGTTGTAACAAAGAATTAAGAGATGAAACTTAGCTGCCAGGAATCAATAAGGGAAAGTCATCATTAGGATGATTTGAACATTTCTGGGGAAATGGCATTCATATTAAGTCGATTTTTATTTAACAATTGTATCTTTAAAGGGGAAAAATTACTTCTCTGAAGGAGTTTAAAGCATTCCTGCCCCTGACTGTATAAAGGGAAAACAAAAACAAAAACAAAACCAACAACTGAAGAAACACTGACTCTCACATGTTTATTTTTATTCCTGAAAGTGTGAGATAGTGAAACCTGAGAAATAAATTAAAATGTGCTTTTAATGGGACGCCTGGGTGGCTCAGTTGGTTAAGCAGCTGCCTTCGGCTCAGGTCATGATCCCAGCGTCCTGGGATCGAGTCCCACATCGGGCTCCTTGCTCATCAGGGAGCCTGCTTCTCCCTCTGCCTCTGCCTGCCATTCTGTCTGCCTGTGCTTGCTCTCTCTCCCTCTCTCTGACAAATAAATAAATAAAATCTTTAAAAAAAAATGTGCTTTTAACTATTTATAGTATCCTGTCACAGAAATGATAATAAAAATAAGAGTTCTTTTATAGTATTAATTAATTCTTAGGAAATTGTCAATATAGTTAGCTTTCTGGAATTACAACATTTGTTTGATTGTTTTAATTTTTGTTTTTATATGTAAATCTCTTACATCACCTGCCACAAAGTTTTCCAGGAATGATATGGTGGGAGATAAACAGTTGCTATTTCTTTAGGTCCTTTCATGCTAAGACTCTTCCCCATTTACTTTATATTAATTCCTAAACTGACATGTACTTAGAAATCAAGTATGAGAGTGTAATCTAGGTAGAGGCCATAGAAAATACAAGACAACTTGGTCACAATTTGTAAACTTCACAGAGGGGATTATTTGTACTTGTTCCACAATTTGTTTCTGCACAAAATTTAATGTATATCCTATAACTATTCAGCCCTTTCCTCCTATCAAGAGTAAAATTCGGGTTAGAGTTTTTCGGTCTGACTCAGTTTAGGTCTGGCTCCTTTTAGGGGTCAAAGCCAAATGAGGCCAGTCGTATTTACCAGTTCTCACATCTGCATCCTTAAGGGCAGCATAACACATGGCATTTTAACATATTCTGCCTAGAAGTTGGAACTCCACATGGAAGGGGTGTTTTGCACCTGCTGCTACAGGTGAACTGAATGGTGAAAATGAGTTTGGGGTTATTTCCTTTTGCTTAATCATGCATTTTTTGTTTGATAAACACGGAGACTGTTTATCTTGAAAGTTTGTCTCAGGGCAGGACTGGGTGGCTTAGTCAGTTAAGTGTGTGACTCTTGATTTTGGCTCAGGTCATGATCTCAGGGTTGTGAGGTTGACCTCTGCACTGGACGTGAAGCCTGCTTAAGATTCTCTCTCTCTCTCTCCCTTTGCCCCTTCCTGTACCTCCTTTCTCTCCTTAAAAAAATAAAAAAGGAAAAGAAAAGAAAGTTAGTTTGTCGTGATCATTGCTTAAATTGTTTACTTCCCTCTGGGTAAAGAAGGTACTCTGGGAGAGTCCCAAGAAATGACCATGTATTTATGTTAGGGGAGACTTTAGAACACTCTGATTTATTGCTGAAGAGTTTAAGGCCCAGTGAGGTGCCTGGGTGGCTCAGTGGGTTAAGCCTCTGCCTTTAGCTCAGGTCATGGTCTCAGGGTCCTGGAATCAAGCCCCGCATCGGGGTATTTGCTCAACAGAGAGCCTGCTTCCCCCTCTCTGCCTGCTCCCCCCTCTCTGCCTGCTCGTGATCTCTGTCAAATAAATAAATAAAATCTTTTAAAAAAATGAATTTAAGGCCCAGAGAAGTCAAATGACATAAAGGTAAGCAGTGGCAGAGTTGGACCTGGATATTAGGTTTCCAGATTCCAAAGTAAAAAACTTTTTCACATTATTTTTTAAAATGTTCCATATGAATAGGGGAGGAAAAATTGTATTCCTTCAAAAAAGTTAGAAAAAGACAAATGTATCTTAATCCCTTTAAAATACTAATTATGTTGCATTTGTTCCCACACATCTATTCATTCATTTTGAAATAATTATCAGGAAATATGCTTCAGCTAGGAATAAACATGGTTATGTATCATTCCCACCATTCATTTGAAGAGTTTGCACTCTTCATTTGTTTAAATAGAGGAAATGTATAGTACATGAGGGTGAGGCTCAGCCTTTAAGAGCCAGAGAAAGCTCAAAATTCCCAGGCAAGAACATCAAAACCATACCTCGAAGGTTTGAGTAGGAGTTTTCCAGGCTTAAAAAATAAAGTGGGAAGATGCCTTTAAGGTATGCCCACAACCAAAGTTATGAAAGGTCCTAGCTTGTGTCCAGAACAATGAGATAGTTTGCATGGCAGGTGTGTTGGAAAATGAACTGTGGAAGTGATTCAGGGGAAGTTTAAGCCATCCACTCGCTAATTATCTTCAATCTGTGAAGTTAATTGTGGTGAGACAAAATAATGAAACTTCAAATCCTTGATCACTTACAGGCTCAAAAAAAAAGAATATGACTTTTTGTTACCAGTCAAAGCTGTGTATTATTCATGAGTGTTTACCTCTGTGTGGCCCTTCTAGCCTTTTTTTAAAAGATTTTATTTATTTATATAAGAGAGAGAGAAAGTATGAGTAGGGGGAGGGACACAGGAAGAGGGAGAAGTAGACTCCCTGCCCAATGCAGGAACATTTTGGGGCTCAGCCCCAGAGATCATGTCCTGAGCCAAGGTTAGACACTTAATCGACTGAGCCACCCAGGTGCTCCAGCACTTCTAGTATTAATGGACTTGGGAAGATCACAGGAAATAAGTGTTTGCATTCCACTGTCTGATCCAGGGCAAACAGTAAAACTTGTTGTCCTGGTCTCCTGTCTTCCATGTTCTTATGCTTGGTATTCAGGGCTTTTCCAGTATGTTATTGACCTTGATACTACCTTTTTATTTGGGAATGGAAAAATGGGAGGTGGGATGAGGGGGCAGGGGACAGACAAAAAGAAATTCTAAGCAATCTCTATGGTTAAAAATAATACTCTTAAACCTAGGGTGCTGTACTGGGATATGGTACCATTTTCTTTAGGTTTCCCACTTCTGGAAAGCAGCAACACAGATGAGTTCCATCCCCTCCCTTCTCATTTGTTTACTGAAACTTCTATCCAAGGGAAAGCAGCCAGGACCTACTTGACTACTACTTCCAGTCAGGTGACTCTTTCTTTGGTTAAAATTGAAATAAGTAAATGCATTATTAAACTCTCTTCTCATCCAATATTGAGTGTGTATATGTTCTGTATATATGTATATTTATATGTATTTTTCTTCATATAGGTAAACCATCCTACTCTTGTATTTGTCAGGTGTTTTAAGTGTGGATAAACCAAAACCTACAACAAGTCCATGGTTCCCTTTTGATGGGGTGGGAATTTCTTTCCCTTCCAGTTGGGCTTTCCACATTCTACCTTTTTTTCTTTAAATGTTCGTACTCCTAATGTATTTTGCATCCTGGCAATGGTAACTAAAAGGATTATTTACTCTCATTAGGATGGATTAAATCATCAGTGTCCTGATAAAATATAGGTGTAAGGGTAGGATAAAATGGAAGACACTGATAATTGAACATCTCCGAGACCAGCAGTATCACCTGCCTTCAGCTCCTTTCTTTGTAGATGGTAAAGAGCTAAGAGGGTGTCATTTGAGGAACTAAAGTCTAAAGCTTTTAGGAAACTAGTCAAAGTAGGATAGTATCGTGGGCAGCATGATAATGTTGGGGAAGATAGACATTTTATTTATTTTGCCATTGTTGGACTACAGGTTTTTCCAACTCTTCCCATTCTGTCTGCAATAGTTTAGCCTCATCATGTATAGAAATGTAATTTAATTTGAATATTAATTAATGAGCCTTCACTAATAGAACTAACATCCACTGAACCTGATGAAGAATAAATGTAAAATCCTTAAAGGCTATGACCCTAGCCTTTGAGAAGCTTGTAATTTGATATTCTCTCCTTGACTCATTTTCTAGTTCTGCATACTACCCTTTGTCCCTGACACCAAATGGCACTTCACGTCCATTTCCATCCCAGTATTGCCCTACAGAAAAACTCTAAGCAAGAAGTGAATGATAACCTTCTATAAAAGTCCAAGTGAGGTCATTCTTCATTTTGTTAAATAATTAGAGGACTCTTTTAAAAGATGTCTGGCTATAATCTTCATGACCATTTTGAGGGATGCTTTTGCAGAATTACAGCACTGAAATCTTTTTTATGAGAGCTTCAAGATCTTTGAAAAAGTCCCTTTGACATGAGAATATTGAAGTCTTCCATGCTACAGTGGCCGCTTATATTAAAAATAAAATCCAAAGCCTTATCTCATTTGCAATTTCTAAATTTGTTTCATAAACCTAGATCAAATAAACTTTTCCTAAAATGGCTTATAAATGATTTTATTAGGGCAAAATGTTAAAGGATCAGCCATATTTTATATTTCTTTACTTATAATAAAAGCACTCCCCTAAGAGTCTTGAGTGGAATCAGTATCTTGTTAGAATAAAATCCATTTCTTTTATGTTTCATTGTTCAAATGCATTTTACTTAATAACTCAATTAGACTTGAAAATAGTACTCAAATAAATAAATCATTTTAACTTTTGCCCCATAAAATCTTGATTAGTTGGAACAAAAGTAATAAGAAATACCAATTAACCAAAAGGAATAAAATTTTAAGGCAACTCAAAAGTACCTTGAATTTAAAAAGCTATAATCAAAAATTTGGCAGAAATGTGCTGTAGGTTATAATCATCTAACTTGATTCCTTTGTTTTTTATGGTTTCAAGTCACAATTTAGGTATTTTAATCTTCTGGGATCTGTAGAGCAAGTTTCCTTTTGTGCGTTAAATTCTTCTTACATCAACCAGGAAAGTGGAATAAAGTCCTGAGAGTAGAATCATCATGGAATGAAAGAAAAGCTTCCAATGATTCCTCAGTTAATGGGGGTACAGCACAAATTCTGCTTTCAGTGGCATTGTGCTGAAAATATATATATGGAAAATATATACATGATATAGGAGTTGGTCTAGTAGATAAATTAGAAAAAAGTTCAGAGAGAAAGACTCATTATGCAGGATGGTATTCTTCAAACATCAGCCTAGAAAAGTCAATGATAGCATGAGGAGCTTTGTACGAGAGGCTTTAGCTTCTTCCTCAATGGATCTTAAGACCCTTTTTTCTTCCAGACATTACTGACAAGGGAAGACATAGTTTCTGGTCTCTGTGAATTACACCTACTGATGGATGGTGGAGGGAGGTCAGTAATTAGACACAAAAACAGTTGTCGATAAAAGACATGACCACTGTGTCCACACTATAAACACATATGCACTTTGAAGGGTCTATATAGTCATTAAAAGTAGCATTTGTTACCATTTCAGTTAGAATTGTTGTTTGATTCTATGGAAATATGGCAATGACATCACATAAATTTAACACATTTATACAATTACCCTCTTCTTTCACCAAAATATAACTTTCTCTCCACTTTTCTGTTTATGTTAATATTGTTATTACCTATATGACAACCAGCTTGAAGCCTTAGTTTTGTGTCACCACTTACCCTGTTACGCTTTGATACCAATAAATTTCAAGGACTTACTGAGGCCTCTTTCATTCCCCTTCTTAGTTGGAAATCTAAAAGCCAAGTCTCTACTATAGCTAGGTACCTCCTGTTTAAGCATTGTTTAGTTTGGGTAAATAGATTTTCTGAAAACCTTAAGGGGCCAGTGCCTACAGTTGAATAAGGTACTCAGGAGGAAACCTGCTATCAAGGTCAACAAAATTAGCCCAGAGCTGACTTTCTCCAGTTGTTTTCTGTGTCTGCCTTAAGTGTTTCTTTTGTGTCCCAAATGTGGGTAATTACTCTTTTCCCTGCTCAACATTCTTTGTCCTTTCCTGTCTTGTTCTGTGCTCCCAGATGCCTCTCTGACCTCTGCCTATTTTTTTTAAAATCAAACTTTTCAGTCTTTAATGTTTAGTCCAAAGATCTTATCATCCGTGCATTTTCTCCTCATCCCCTCACTTTAAGATGACCTTTCCTATCACTGAGATTATCTACTACTCTTGTGGTACTTTGTATATATCAGTGTGTGGGAGTCAGAGCATCTATGTGCCATTTGACCACATCAGTTAATTCTATCTCTGCAACCCCACACTGGTCAGAATCTCTATCATCTTTCTCCTGGATGGCTACAATAGCCTCCTAATTGGTCTTTATATAGTCAAAGCATCCCACCTCCTCTCTAGTTCATTTTCTACACAGAAATCATATTTTTTTCAGCTCCAATATGACCATGCTAGTTATTTGCTTGAAATCAATCAGGGGTACTGCATTAGGATAAATTCCCAATCTTTCAACAGATCAAAAAGATCAGTATATAGAAATCACATCCATCCATGTAGTTTGGGCAGAATTGATCCCACTCAAATCATTTTAGTTGTACACAAAGGGGTAGGGAACATTTCTAAGGCAAGTCCAAAGTTTGTCAAGAAAAATGAAAGAAATAAAATAGATGTTAGTTAGGCAACAGGGAAATTCTAACTACAGTCAGTAATGGCTATTATAATAATACATAATTGCAAAGTTTTTTTCACAGCTGTGAAGTATAGTGAATTAGTGATATATGAATAAAAAATGAGGAAAAATCATCAGATATTGTTCATGTATCAGTCCAATGGCTAAAGTAACTGACCTGCTGCTTTGGCCCAGTTAGAAATTGTCATTCTTATAACACCAATCTCTTTAACCTCATTATTGTCATGGCATCCCTAAAATATTTTTCAGACCTGACAGCCATAATGAAACAGGTGATTCAAAATGTTCTCAAAACCTACTCATGGAAATAAAAATAGCACATTGCTGAGATGGATGAAGAGAGAGTCCCAGTGCACCTAACAACACAGAAGTATCTGCTTCATTTCACTATTTTACATGTAGAAACTGATCCCTGTTTTTTTTGTTGTTGTTTTTTTTGCTTTGTTTTGTTTTATTTTTTTTCTTTCATGAAGTTCCCAGTAGCATCTGCTTAGACTGTGACCTATTTTCTTTCTCAGCTTTTCAGTTGAAATGAGAATCAACTATAGCTTATTTAAGGGAATGTGAAAAAGCTAAATATGGGGTTGCAGCTGGTTCAGACTTTCTACTGAAACCCTCATAGCCTATTATAATTGAAGATCTATTTATGTGATTGTCATGAAGTAGGAAAACAAAGCTGCATGTTACATCATTTTGTCTAAGTGAGATGTCAAAAAAGACATTGTCTTAGTCTTCTTGTTTAAAGAATTTAACTCTAAAATAATAACTTGGCCCACACTTGGATATGTTTAAACTGACCCTCATGGTATTGGTTCAAATATGGGCTAAAAATTGTAAAAAATAATTGGTTGTCACCATTTAAATATTGGGAAATTGTCCATATAAGCCTATGTTTCTTTTTTCTTTTCTTTCTTTCTTTCTTTCTTTCTTTCTTTCTTTCTTTTTTTTTTTTTTTTTGTTCTCTTGAAAACTTGGAAGATACAGCAATAATAACATGTTGAGATAGCATTTCCTCAGGGAAACAATGACCAGCCATCCTAGGTCAGTCCTGCCTCAGACGTGGCGCTCGTCATATTTAATATTATTTTATTCTTGCACACTTCACTTATTTATATTACCTGTCAAACCTATGTAGACCTTTCAGATTGTAACAATTACTTATCACAATGTGAACCTCCAAAAAAAGATTTGACCAAAATGAACAGTACAGGGAGCGCAATGTACAATTATCAATATTAATGTGAATCTTAAGACAAATCACTCAAGTGACTAACAGATCACAATTGAATAAAGTAGAAGTTATTTCAGTGCCAAGTCAAAGAGAATGTGAATGTGGTTAAAAAATTGTGAGTTATTAGTTTTACCAAAGAAGTCCATTAGCAGGTAGTCAATATTATTGCTCTGTGGTTTTGCAGTGGCACCACTGGCATCTCTGACTGCTCTTAACCTTTCCCCCGTGTGTGTCACCTAGTTGTTATAAGATGGCTGCTCTAGTTTCATATCTATTCCAAGCAAAGAAGTGAAGACAGTTGTGGAGGCAATGGACAAAATTTGTCACATAAACCTTCTAGGTCCCCAGTCAATTTCAAAGAACTTCTCTATAAATTTTGTCTTTTATGTTGGAAAGGCTCCTCATAGGACAACCATTATCTCACACTTACAGAGTTATTATCAAGCCAATCAATATTTTCTGATAGATGAGACTGCTGAGCTGTTCACTTCTGTAGGTTTCATATTTCTCACCTTTATCTTGGACTGCTGTAGACCTTGGCAAGTAATACATTTGTGGAGGGGGATAGATGTTTTCTCAGGCATATTGTTTTAAGCGTGTGATAAGTCAAGGGACAAGATAATTATTTGTTTTATTGTTTAATTTTTTTATTATGTTTCAGTTAGTCAAAATAGATAGTAGTATATCATTAGTTTTTCAGGTAGTGTTCAGTGATTTCATTAAGTTGCCTTGTAACCCCCAGTGCTCATCCACTACCACGTGCCCTCCTTAATACACATCACCCAGTTACCCTCACCCCCACTCCCTCTCTCGTAACTCAGTTTGGTTTCCCGGAGTCCAGAGTCTTGCATGGTTTGTCTTTCTTCTCTGATTTCTTCCCAGTCAGTTTCCCTCCCTTCCCCTGTGGTCCGCCACACTATTCCTATGTTCCACATATGAGTGAAACCATATGAGTATTGTGCTTTCTCTTGCTTGCCTATTTGCACTTTGCATATCCCCTTCTAGTTCCGTCCCATGTCAATGCAAAAGGTAGGTATTTCATCCTTCTGAGGGCTGAGTGATATTCCATTTTAATATGTAACCAGATCTTCTTTATCCATTCATCTGTTGTTGAAGGGCATCTTGGCTCCTTCCACATTTTGGCTATTGTGGACATTGCTGCTATGAACATTGGGGTGCATGTGCCACTTCTTTTTACTACGTCTGTATCTTCGGAGTATATACCTAGTCAGTTGCTGAGTTATAGGTAGCTCTATTTTTAACTTCTTGAGAAACCTCCATACTGTTTTCCAGAGGGGCTATACCAACTTGCATTCCTACCAACAGCGGAAGAGGGTTTGCCTTTCTCCACATCCTCACCAACATTTGTTTTTTCCTATCTTGTTCATTTTTGCCATTCTCACTGGTATATGGTGGTATCTCATTGTGCTTTTGATTTGTATTTCGCCAATAGCTAGTGATGTTGAACAATTTTTAAAAGCATCTTTGTTGATAAAGAGCAACGTAATATGCATATTGAATAATCACTGATGAAAAATATCACTTGTTAATAAAATTTAAGATCATGATTTCCAGATTGGGATGGTGCTAAAGAATTGATAAGCCAGAGAGACAAGGCAGGGCAGACTAAATTTTCCATGACTTCTGTATTTATAAAACATTCTTCCTTCTTTTTGATTTAGGCAAGATTAGATATACAATTTATGCAAAAATTTACCTACAGTTTAAATTCCTAGATTTGGAGCCCTGAAATTTGAAACTAGGTTGATCCAACTGGATAAATTGAAAAGAAGATAAAGAGAATAGAACAACTCAAGACTAAAACCTTATAAAGTTGTTGTTGCCTGGCCAAAGAAATGAATGGATTTAAAGGGAATTCGCTATGCCAAAAGCAATTCAGATAAATTTAATGTGAACATTTTAGTGTACACTCTTGCATTATTCATTTACTATCCAGATATTATAATTTTATATGCAAGGCTATAGTCATTTGACTTTCAAAGCATATCCTGTAGATATCATAGACCTGATAAACTTGGTATAAATTATGAAATTACATGATAACATTACCATGAATCTTTATATTTAAATGCAGGCTGTGTTTTTCCTCATAGCTGTTCTTCTTGCTCCTCTAAATAATTTGAAGCCAATATAAATTATATTTGTAAATGGGAATTATCACTATTTTCAGGAATAATAAGTATATTAACATATATTAATAAACATTCAAATCTGTCACTGCACACATTTATAGTTCTTCCTCAAGAAATAGAGGACTATCATTTTAACTTTGAAAGGATAAATAAAATGGTATATTAAATTAGCATAAAATATTCTGACTATTGAATATAATACACTTGTATGGGCTTCCTGTGGGAAGAAAAAAGGATCCTAATTGGATTAGGACATTGATTAATGCATTATTGAGTGAATTGAAGATAGTATTTACTAAACAAATGGCATATTTCACTTTATCTTTGCTATGATCTTTATAAAAGAATAATCTATTCTGATTCTTTTATACAGACCACACCATAAGCACATGATTCGGATTCATGACTGCTGGAAAGATGCTCTTATAATGCTATCTTGGCTCCCAAAATTATGCTGAGGTGCACTTTGCCTTAGATTATTTTTGTTGTACTAGTCAAGCAACTTCCTAAATAAGCCATTGCAGACAGAGTTATTCAGTGTTCCAGGTGGAGTGAGTAGCAGAGAGGACCAGATGTAGATTATCCTCTTAGCTCTAATACCCCCGTTTTCCTCCACACCCCATGACAAATGAGCAGCTTTCTCCAGCCCCACACATTTCACTGAAAAATCTTGATCTTCGTTTAATGTGAGTAATTACTTAAGTGCCCTCCCAAAGCTACTATGTTATCTACCTAGAATTTTGACATTACATTTGGCAAAACTTGGGGAGTTAAAATTGGTTGTAATTGCTGAAATGTTATCACGTGTGAGAAAATAGGACATAGTCACAGATGTGTCCTCACCTAAGTTTACTATGAGAAAGGCCAATGGGGAGAAGAGAATCAAGTTTCTGTTTTCAGTTTCATTACATTCTCTCCCCACTAAGACAACCATCTATGATTTGAAGGATACCACTGAAGATGCTCTCCCCCAGGTTTACAAGTACAGCAAAGACTAATATTTGTTCTTGGCCGAAGCAATTTGCATACCTACTATATGATGGGGAGATGAAATAAATATACTAAGTGCATTTGTTCCCTGTCCTCAGTTATTACATGCATTGGTCAGAATAGCCCTGGTCTATGCTGTGTTCACAAATCAACCATGATATCTAAAGAGTTTAATATAATGTCATATCTTAGAGGGATCTATTGTTGATGGCTCTTCATGGGTCCTTCTAGAAACTTCTCTTTTTGTAAACATGTACACACTTGTGCACATATGTCTTTTATACAAGGGGACAAGTATGCTGTGTGCTGTTCTGCCGGGCAGCATTATTCATATTAAATCATTTTCATAAAATACCATTATATGACCAAACAAAATACAGGCCTTTTCTTTTATATCACATCATCTTTTTTTAAAAGATTTTATTTATTTGGGCGCCTGGGTCCTGGGTGGCTCAGTGGGTTAAAGCCTCTGCCTTCAGCTCAGGTCGTGATCCCAGGGTTGCATATCCTGCCTCTACTGGCTGGCTGCCCTCAGACGCTTGCTGCACTTGGGCCATCCTTGGGTGGACAGGCCAGGCCGAAGGTGGTGCCTGGGGCAGCTCCTAGACCGCTGGGGCAAACAAGACAGAGAAGACAGTTCCATGGCCCCAGTGCCAGCCACGCTGAAGGGCCGCCCAGTGAGGCGGGGGGCCTGGAGGAGGGCAGGGAGTGGGTGAGCTTCCCCTCTACCCAAGGAAAGGCTGGCAGGGTGGAGCTCCTTTTTCTGCAGAGTCAGGCTTGGAGACAGAGCAGCTCAGGTGGCTGGGGAGGGGCCCAGGAAAGAAAATGAAAAAAAAAAAAGATCCAGCCCCCATTGGGCTCTCTGCTTAGCGGGGAGCCTGCTTCCCCAACCCCCTGCCTGCCTCTCTGCCTACTTGTGATCTCTGTCTGTCAAATAAATAAATAAAAAACATCTTAAAAAATATTTTATTTATTTATTTGACAGAGAGAGAGAGATCACAAGTAGGCAGAGAGGCAGGCAGAGAGGGAGAGGGGGAAGCAGACTCCCTGAAGAGCAGAGAGCCCGATGCATGTCTCAATCCCAGGACCTGATCATGACCTGAGCCAAAGTCAGAGACTTAACCCACTGATCCACACAGGTGCTCCTCGAGTCATTTTTTTAAAAAGCAATTTCCTTGGTTTATATCATAGTCTTTGTCCTTTGTACAAATTCTGCCTATATTACCATATCAATCACTTATTACACATTAGATTGTGCTCTTTATTGATTTTTTTTTTTTTTTCTAAAGCATCTCCCTCTAATAGGCAGCTCTTACACTTCGGCTCCTTTTGAGAGTTTTTCATTCCACTGAAACAGAGGAGAAGGTGACTATGGACTGACATGAGCATCTCACTCTTGTTTCCCTTTGGTATCTGATTTCCGATATGGATATTGATGTGGGAATTAATTCCCAATCCAAAATCAGAGGCAAAAATGAGTCTTCTCAAGCTGTTGCTTCCTGTTTCATATACTATTCCCTAGAAATTTGGAACACATTGTTATGTTCCTTCTTCTTTTCTAAAAAATATATCTCCTAACTCATCCTTGACCTTTTCTATCTTCTAACTTATTATCACTTCAGGAAGTAGTGAAAATGCTAAAGTTTGGAAGCCTGAACTGATGAAATATGGTTTTTGTTTTTTTGTTTTGTTTTAGTGGTGTGTGTGTTTTTAGAAGGTAAAGGGATATAGATCCTGGCAGAGATCTCTCTCTAACTTCCAGCTTCTTCATATCTATTGATCTATTGCCAAGGTCTATATTTCTTTATGTATGCATCTCCGTCATTGTCATTAACATGCACAGAGACTCTTGAGTGGTCACTTGAGAACCAAAAGAGTCTTTGAGATATTTGAATTGTGAAGCATTTATCTGAGAATTAAAAGAATAATGTAAGGTTAAGTTGTAGGTTATTTCTTCATTATACCCTTAAGTCAGTTGTATAAAAGGTGAACAATTTTTTCTTAATAGATATTCTTTATACCATTTATGTGGATATTGGAAAAATAAGAGAAAAAAAACTGCCTAGGAGGGAGAAAAGAGGTGCCATTACATTTACAAATATTGTGTCTTGTTCAAGGGTAACATCAATATCAGAAATATGTGCCAAAATAAAAGCACTATACACATCTCTCTGCACTTACAAGAGTTTAAGTAGTACTTACTTCTACACATTCATTCCATATATTACACACTCTCATGTTGCTGTTTTAACAAATATGAAATATGATATATGCCATATCCATTCCTACAAGGACATTCTGGTTAAAATAGTTTAGCCAGTTTGCTAATACCTAATATTTTCTCCTCCAATGTGAAATATGCATGTTAGGACAGCTTTCACTGTCTAAATGGGTCAAAATTGAGAGGATAGCTTTCTCTTTACTATTTTATACACTAATATAAAGTTATAAAATGTAGATTTGGCACAGCCTTATGATATAAACATATTTATGCCATTTTCAAATGAGGATGATAACATACTGTGCCACTTTCCCAAGGTCACAAAGCAGCACTAAACTCAATATTCAAAAAACAGGTTTTTTTCTGACTAGAACAAACATTGTGTTTCCACTTTCCTAAGTAAACAGTGAAAATTAGTAACTTTACAATTGCAACTTGGGAGTACTCCAGGAATTATACAGACAAATTGTGTTATAGTAAAAATTGAAATTTAACCAAAGGAAGAATGTGTTTGTGTATTTGTGTTTGATTATTTGATGTAGTAAAATTCTGTCCAAGGAGTATCACAGGTTTTTTCAGTTATCACTTATGATGGGAAAATTGATGAGAGGTTTTTGGATAGCAGCAGGAAAGAGACTGAAGCACCTTTTAAAACAGATTATCAAACCAGTTGCCATTTTGACTCTGCATAGAACAACCATAGAACCATTGAGTTTTTTTCCTCAAGAATCCTGCTTTTCACCTCTACAGAGATTGCAAATTGGGCAACTGTCTCACTCAGATTCTTCTCTCTTGCCTTAAACCTGACTTCTTGTAATTGCCCTTCTTTCATGATAAATATTCTCAACAGATTAGGTGTAGAAGGAATATATAACAGCATAACAAAGGACATATATGATAGACACACAACTAACATGTTCAATAGTAAAAAGTTAAAATTCTTTCCACTAAGATCGGGAGGAACAAGACAAGAATGCCCACTCTTACCATTTCTCTTCAACATAGTACTAGAAGTCCTGGCCAGAGCAATTAGGCAAGGAAAAGAAATAAAAGGCATCAAATCAGAAGGAAGAAGTAAAAATGTCTCTATTTATAGATGATTGTATATTATATATAGAAAATCCTAAAAACTCTAACAAAAAACTGTTAGAACTAAAATGAATTCAGTATAGTAACAAGATGCAAAATCAACATGCAAAAATCACTTGTGCTTTTATACACTAACAGTGAGATATCTGAAAGTATTTTTAAGAAAGTAATTTCTATTTGCAATAGTATCAAAAAGTAAATACTTAGGTGTATATTAAAATGAAAAAGTTGAAAATTCCATACACTGAAAACTATAAGACATTGATGAAAGAAACTGAAGACAGAAATAAATGTAAAGATACCCTGTGTCCTTAGATTAGAAGAATGAATATTTCTTGAAATGCCCACACTAATAAAGTAATCTACAAATTCAGTGCAATTCCCATCAAAATTACAATAGCATTTTTCACAGAAGTAGAAAATAAAACTATCCTAAAATATATATGGTACTGTAAAAGACCCCGAGTAGCTAAATTAATCTTGAGAAGAAGAACAGAGAGGAATCACACTCTTGATTTCAAGCTATGTTATAAAACTGTAGCGATCAAAACAGTATGGTACTTGTATAAATAGAGGCACATACATCAGTGGAATGGAATATAAAACCCATATAAAACCCACAAATATACAATAAATTCACTTTTGATAATGATGCCAAGAACACACAATGGGGAAGAGATAATGTGATAAATGGCGCTGGGAAAACTGGATCGGCAAATGCAAAAGAATGAAACCGGACCCGTTGTCTTACACCACTCACAAAGTTAACTAGAAATGGTTCAAAGATTTCAATGTAAGATGAAACCGTGAGACTCCTAGAAGGAAACTAAGGGAGAAAGATGCTTTACACAGGTCTTGGCAATAATTTCTTAGGTAAGACACCAGAGGCCCAGGCACAAAAGCTTAAGTGGTACTACATAAAACTAAAGAGGTTCTGTACAGCAAAGAAAATGGTAAACTACAGAATAGGAGAAAATATTTGCAGACCTTATATATGGTAAGGAGTTTATGTCCAAAATATATAAAGAACTCATATAATTCAATAGCAGAAAAGTAAATAATCCAATTTAAAGATCGGCAAAGGATCTTAATAGACTTTTTTCCCAAAAAAGACATTCACAGAACAAACAGGTATTGAAAAGGTGCTTAATATCACTAATTATTGGAAAGATGCAATCGGAATCACAGTGAGATACCATCTCACATTTGTTAGGATGCTATAATCAAAAAGGCAAGTGATGACAAGTGTCGTAAGGATGTAGACAAAGGGGAACCATTTATTGCTTTTGGTGGTAATGTAAATTGATAACAGATATTATCACAAACAATATGGTATCTCCTCAAAAAAAATGAAAATAGAACTATCCTATAATCCAGCAGTCCCATTTCTGGGTATATATGCCAAGGAAACAAAATCACTGTCTTGAAGTGATAGCTACACACCCAAGTTTATTGCAGCATTATTCACAATAGCCAAAATATGGAAACTACCTAGATGTCCTTCAACAGATAAATGAGTAGATAAAAACATGCTTGCAAATTTCATGTATTTTTTGCATTTCTAATATTAATTCTGAAAGTTAAAATTATACAAAAAGAGAAGGAAAATATACAAAAAGATAAACTCCAGAAATTCTCACTGCTCTATGTCTTCCCACCAATTCCTATAGCCCCATTCTGCCTTCCTGTTTTCACTCATCCAATAGGCATAATCACCTTCATTAATTTCTTATCTTTCCAGCATTCCTTTTGTCAGAAATGCATAGATACAGGCATATTATATCCTCTTCTCTCTTAAATGAAACGTGGCATACCTTGAATACCCTTTTGTACTTTGCTTTTTTTCACTTTACCCTGTGTTTTGTTTATTGCCTCATATTACTTCTTTTTTTTTTTTAATTTATTTATTTGACAGACAGAGATCACAAGTAGGCAGAGAGGCAGGCAGAGAGAGAGAGGTAAGGAAGCAGGCTCCCCTCTGAGCAGAGAACCCGATACGGGGCTTGATCCCAGGACCCTGGGATCATGACCTGAGCCAAAGGCAGAGGCTTTTAACCCACTGAGCCACCCAGGTGCCCCCTCATGTTACTTCTTAAACATTTTCTCATTTATTTTATAACTTCAGATTGTAGATTCCCAAACTTATCTCATGCAATGGTCTTTGGCTTGTTTTCAATTTTGTGTATAAGCATTTGGCTTGGTTTCAGTTTTTAGTGGTTACAAACAGTCCTTCAAGGGGAATTTCTAGATGTTGACTTTTGGGGGCATGTGCAGTTTTTAAATTCTTCCCTACAAAGTTTGTACCAATTTGCGTTCACAACTGCAGTGTTGAGAGTGCCTCTTTCACTTGAACTTCCCCTAGAGAATATGTTGTCATACTGTTTAATGTTTTCCAATATGAATGGTAAGAAATGATATCTTAGTATGTTTGCACATGCATTTCTCAAATTCAAGGTGAGCCTGAGCCCTTACGTTTAAAAGGACATTTTGGATCTTTCTTATAAGCTGACTTTGGCTTTTTCTTATTTTTCTTTTTTTTTTTTTTTAAAGATTTTATTTATTTATTTGAAGACAGAGATGACAAGTAGGCAGAGAGGCAGGCAGAGAGAGAGAGGAGGAAGCAGGCTTCGTGCTGAGTAGAGAGCCCTGTGCAGGGCTCAATCCTAGGACCCCAAGATCATGACCTGAGCCAAAGGCAGAGGCTTTAACCCACTGAGCCACCCAGGTGCCCCTTTTTCTTATTTTTCTATCATGTAGTTAGTCATAATTCCAAACCCAATCAGTGAGTTTATATGTGATTATATGATATTAACCCTCTAAATGTAATATAGTATACAAATATTTGCACCCAGTTTATAGTTGTCTTTTGAACGTATTTATGACAATTATTTTTTATATCACATTTATCCATGTTTTCTTTTATTGTATTTGGATTTTGAATTTTAGTTTCAAAACCTTCCCATAGAAACAGGATAAATAGGTTATAGCAGAATTCACACATGGTGTCTTGTAATATGGTTTCATTTTTTACATTTAGACCTCTAAACCATTTGAAATTTATCCTTGTGTATATTATGAGGTATAGATCTGTCTTGATCCTCTTTGACAAATGGCTGCCCAGTTGTTTTAAAACTATTAAAATGTCAATCCTTGACTAGTTATTTGAGATGTCCCCATTATCTTACTATACAAATTTCATATTTAGTGTCTATTTTGTTCCATGAGTTTGTGTTGTTTTTTTTTTGTTTTTTGTTTTTTGTTTTTTTTAAAGATTTTATTTATTTATTTGACAGAGAGAGATCACAAGCCTGCAGAGAGGCAGGTAAAGAGACAGGAGGAAGCAGGCTCTCTGCTGAGCAGAGAGCCCAATGCCCCGGGCTCGATCCCAGGACCCTGAGATCATGACCTGAGCCAAAGGCAGCGGCTTAACCCACTGAGCCACCCAGGCACCCCTGTGTTTTGTTTTTTAAATTCTGTTCTATTGTTGCCCTACTTTATACCTTTTGGAGAATTATGATCTCTGGGTTAATTCCTTTGCTCTTATAAACTGTATGATCTAAAAGCCCTTGAAGACATCAAGGATATTTTCTTTATCAATCAAGTCTTATACATATTTGCATATGTCTTGCAATTACTCATTCTCAGTCATTTTTTTCCAGATATCCAGTGCCCCTTTTAGTATGAAAATGTAGATTTCTTGTTTTCTAAAACATTTTTCTTAGATTACAGTTTTAAATATTAGTAATATGCCATTTATATATTTTTTTGCTTACATTCTATTTCAGCCACTTTCTCTTGATTATTTGTCTCAATTTCATCTTGTTGGCATTTTTTCTCCCTTCCTTCAATCCCTTATTGGACTTTGATTTGAGTCTTTTTTCCATTGACATTTATTAAAATTAGTCTTCAGGTCTGAGATGATTTTTTGTCTTTTTCTCCCACTTATTTTTAGATTAATAAGCTTCCTCTCTCAATATTTCTTCCTTTTACTGTCTGATTATTGTTTTACATTTTAATTTCTTTGTTAAGGTGTTTTTTCACATCATCAAGTGTTTAACTCCTTTTGAGATGTTGAGTTTTAGGTTTGTGTGTGTGTGGTTAAGTGTTGTAGTTTCATTCGAGGAAGCGGGGTTTCCTCAGCTTACATACCTTAGTTCTCATTTTCTGCTATATTATAATTTTGTTGTGTAGTTTTCTATAGTTTTCATGCAGTCATTTAGAAAAGTTTGGGTGTTATGTAAGAGTCAGCATTCCATTGTTCTCTCATATTTCTTTACTATTGTTTTCTTTTTGTTTTTATTTTTGAGATAGGGATTTTATATAACCTCTAATTTGTTGCTTTTCTTTATCAAAGTAGGACCCTAAATCTCCCATTTGCTCATTTTTTACTTTGTAGGTTATTTCTAAAATTGTCTCTCCTTTCCTCTTTATCTTCTTCTTTCCCAGAAGTATTGCTTCCAGATTATAACCTCAGATGGCATGTGCTTTCCTGTAGTAAGTGTTCTCAAACCACCATGACACTTTTTTAGTCTTTGGACACTAAAAAGGAACTATCTCCCTCTTTGGCAACAATTATTGGCTAATTTATACCTGCCACTGGCTCCCCTCTTCTCTCTTTCCTGCCATCTTTACTTCTGACAGAGGTGTGCTATAAAAACATGAGCTAGTCTACCTTCCTCTTTCTTTTCCATGAAGATAATTTTTTCCAATCTTTTAATTATGTACAAGGTGAGACATTTCTCTAGTTTCTTTTGTCTATTTTTTTTGTTATATATTGTTTCTGAAGAATATGTGGGATATGCCATTATTCTTCACTATTTGAAAGTCTCACAGACATACACACACACATACACACACATATAACTGTCATTTAACTTATTTTTCCTATAATTCATGACACCGCAAGTTTGTAAAACTACTTAGAGTAATATTTTTAATTCATATTCCTGTCTGTAATCTCATACCTCCTTTCCATTCAGTCCTCCCAGGGAAAGGTCAAGAGCCTCCTTTTTGTAATGCCACTTCCCCACTCAAAAGTCCTCAGTGGTACCATTATTTATCTTCGCATAAACTTATAATTCTATCCACGAGTCTTTTGGGATCCCAGGTGGCCCACTTTTTTTCTCGCTTTGCTTATTCTGATGAAACTAATCTGGGTGTATTCTCAATTACTTTTTTACACTAGGATGTCAGTCTATTCATTCCATTTCCTTGTCACCTAGAAAACAGTTTTCCAGAATAATCTTGAGTAAGCATTACCAGAATAAATTGACTCTGCACTGGCCACATTGGTTAATGAGAAATCCCATTAATCCTCCTGTGGCATTTTATTTTTTTTCATTAATTTCTTTTCAGCATAACAGAATTCATTGTTTATGCACCACACTCAGTGCTCCATGCCATACGTGCCCTCCATACTACCCACCACCTGGGTCCCCAACCTCCCACCCCCCGCCCCTTCAAAACCCTCAGATTGTTTTTCAAAGTCCATAGTCTCTCATGGTTCATCTCCCCTTCTAATTTCCCTCATCTCCCTTCTCCTCTCCACCTCCCTATGTCCTCCTTGTTATTTGTTATGCTCCACAAATAAGTGAGACCATATGATAATTGACTCTCTCTGCTTGACTTATTTCACTCAGCATAATCTCTTCTAGTCCCGTCCATGTTGATACAAAAGTTGGAGGCATAATATTCCATAGTGTATATGGACCACATCTTCCTTATTCATTCGTCCGTTGAAGGGCATCTTGGTTCTTTCCACAGTTTGGCGACTGTGGCCATTGCTGCTATAAACATTGGGGTACAGATGGCCCTTCTTTTCACTCAATCTGTATGTTTGGGGTAAATACCCAGTAGTGTAATTGTGGGGTCATAGGGAAGCTCTATTTTTAATTTCTTGAGGAATCTCCACACTGTTCTCTGAAGTGGCTGCACCAACTTGCATTCCCACCAACAGTGTAGGATGGTTCCCCTTTCTCCACATCCTCTCCAACACACGTTATTTCCTGTCTTGCTAATTTTGGCCATTCTAACTCGTGTAAGGTGGTATCTCAGTGTGCTTTTGATTTGAATCTCCCTGATGGCTAGTGACGATGAACACTTTTTCATGTGTCTGATAGCCATTTGTATGTCTTCTTTGGAGACGTGCCTGTTCATATCTTCTGTCCATTTTTTGACATGATTTTCTGTTTTGTGTGTGTTGAGTTTGAGAAGTTATTTATAGATCCTACATATCAGCCTTTTGTCTGTACTGTCATTTGCAAATATCTTCTCCCATTCTGTGGGTTGCCTCTTTGTTTTTTGACTGTTTCCTTTGCTGTGCAGAAGCTTTTGATCTTGATGAAGTCCCAAAAGTTCATTTTGTTTTTGTTTCCTTTGCCTTTGGAGACATATCTTGAAAGAAGTTGCTGTGGCTGACGTTGAAGAGGTTACTGCCTATGTTGTCCTCTAAGATTCTGATGGATTCCTGTCTCACGTTGAGGTCTTTTATCCATTTTGAGTTTATCTTTGTGTACGGTGTAAGAGAATGGTCGAGTTTCAGTCTTCTACATATAGCTGTCCAATTTTCCCAGCACCATTTATTGAACAGACTGTCTTTTTTCCACTGTATATTTTTTCCTGCTTGTTGAAGATTATTTGACCATAGAGTTGAGGTCCATATCTGGGCTCTCTACTCTGTTCCACTGGTCTATGTGTCTGTTTTTATGCCAGTATCATGCTGTCTTGGTGATCACAGCTTTGTAGTAAAGCTTGAAACCAGGTAACGTGATGCCCCCAGTTTTGTTTTTCTTTCTAAACATTTCCTTAGCAATTCAGGGTCTCTTCTGATTCCATACAAATTTTAGGATTATTTGCTCCAGCTCTTTGAAAAATACTGGTGGAATTTTGATTGGAATGGCATTAAAAGTATAGATTGCTCTAGGCAGTATAGACATTTTAACAAGGTTTATTCTACCGATCCAAGAGCATGGAATGGTCTTCCATCTTTTTGTGTCTTCTTCAATTTCATTCGTGAATTTTCTGTAGTTCCTCAAGTATAGGTCCTTTACCTCTTTGGTTAGGTTTATTCCCAGGTATCTTATGGTTCTTGGTGCTAGAATAAATGGAATCGATTCTCTTATTTCCCTCTCTGTATTTTCATTGTTAGTATATAAGAAAGCCACTGATTTCTGTACATTGACTTTGTATCCTGCCATGTTACTGAATTGCTGTATGAGTTCTTGTAGTTTCTGGGTGGAGTCTTTTGCGTTTTCCATATAAAGTATCATGTTATCTGCGAAGAGAGAGAGAGTTTGACCTTCTTTATTGCCAATTTGAATACCTTTTATTTCTCTTTGTTGTCTGATTGCTGTTGCTAGGACTTCTAATACTATGTTGAACAAGAGTGGTGAGAGTGGGTATCCTTGTCGTGTTCCTGATCTCAAAGGGAAGGCTGCAAGCTTTTTCCCCTTGAGGATGATATTTGCTGTGGGTTTTTCATAGATAGATCTTATGAAGTTCAGGAATGTTCCCTCTATCCCTATACTTTGAAGCGTTTTAATCAGGAATGGATGCTGGATTTTGTCAAATACTTTTTCTGCATCAATTGAGAGGACCATGTGGTTCTTCTCTCTTCTTTTATTGATTTGTTCTATTACATTGATTGA
Organism: Lutra lutra; assembly: GCF_902655055.1. Classification (NCBI taxonomy): domain Eukaryota; kingdom Metazoa; phylum Chordata; class Mammalia; order Carnivora; family Mustelidae; genus Lutra; species Lutra lutra. Next base: position 101,489,187 of record NC_062280.1, read on the forward strand.
TTTGTGAATGTTGAACCATCCTTGTAACCCAGGCATGAATCCCACCTGGTAATGGTGGATAATCTTTTTAATGTGCTGTTGGATCCTGTTTGCTAGGATCTTGAGAATCTTAGCATCCATATTCATCAGTGATATTGGTCTGAAATTCTCCTTTTTGGTGGAGTGTTTGCCTGGTTTGGGGATCAGGGTAATGCTGGCTTCATAAAAAGAGTCTGGAAGTTTTCCTTCTGTTTCTATTTTTTGAAACAGCTTTAGGAGAATAGGTGTTAGTTCTTCTTTGAAAGTTTGAAAGTTTGGTAGAATTCCCCAGGGAATCCATCAGGTCCCGGACTCGTGTTTTGGGAGGTTTTTGATCACTGCTTTGATCTCGTTACTAGATATTGGTCTATTCAGGTTGTCAGTTTCTTCCTGGTTCAATTTTGGGAGTTTATAGTTTTCCAGGAATGCATCCATTTCATCTAGGTTGCTTAACTTATTGGCATATAACTGTTGATAATAACTTCTGATGATTGTTTCTACTTCCTTGGTGTTAGTTGTGATCTCTCCCTTTTCATTAATAATTTTATTAATTTGAGCCTTCTCTCTTTTCTTTTGGGTTAGTGTGGCCAGTGCTTTATCGATCTTATTGATTCTTTCAAAAAACCAGCTTCTAGTTTCATTGATATGTTCACTGTATCTCTAGTTTCTATCTCATTGATCTCTGCTCTAATCTTGATCATTTCCCTTCTTGTGTGTGGAGTTGGCTTCATTTGTTGTTGATTCTCCAGTTTTTTAAGGTACAGAGACAGCTGGTGTATTCTGGATTTTTCAATTTTTTTTGAGGGAGGCTTGGATGGCTAGGTATTTCCTCCTTAGGACTGCCTTTGCTGTATCCCATAGGTTTTGGGCTGAAGTGTCTTCATTCTCATTGGTTTCCATGCAGTGTTGAAGTTCTTCTTTGATCTGGTTGATCCAACCATTCTTAAACAAGGTGGTCTTTAGCTTCCAGGTGTTTGAGTTCCTTCCAAACTTTTCCTTGTGATTGAGCTCCAGTTTCAAAGCATTGTGATCTGTGAATATGCAGGGAATAATCTCAGTCTTTTGGTATCAGTTGAGCCCTGATTTGTGACCCAGTATGTGGTCTATTCTTGAGAAGTTTCCATGTGCACTTGAGAAGAATGAGTATTCTGTTGTTTTAGGGTGGAATGTTCTGTATATATGTATGAGGTCCATCTGGTCCAATGTGTCATTCAATGCTCTTGTTTCTTTATTGATTTTCTGCTTGGATGATCTGTCTGTTACTGAGAGAGGCATGTTAAGATCTCCTACTATTAATGTATTCATATCAATATGACTCTTTATCTTGGTTAATAATTTTCTTATATAATTGGCTGCTCCCATATTGGGAGCATAAATATTTACAATTGTTAGATCTTTTTGGTGGATAGTCCCTTTGAGAATTATGTAGTGTCCTTCTGTATCTCTGACTAGTCTTTAGTTTAAAATCTAATTTATCTGATATGAGAATCTCTACCCCAGCCTTCTTTTGAGGCCCATTGGCATGAAAGATGCTTCTGCATCCCTTCACTTTCAGTCTGGGTGTATCCTTAGGTTCGAAATGGATCTCTTGTAGACAGCATATGGATGGGTCCTGTCAGTTTATCCAATCTGCAACCCTGTGTTTTATGGGTGTATTTAGGCCATTCACATTGAGAGTGATTATTGAGAGATACATTTTTATTGACATCGTGTTACCTTTGAAGTCTTTCTTTCTGTAGATTGTCTCCATATATTTCTGTTCAATGATATTCTTAGGATTTTTTCCTCTTTTATATAATCCCCCTTAATATTTCCTGCAGTGTCAGCTTGGTGGTCGCATACTGTTTTAAGCCTTGCCGGTCTTGGAAACTCTTTATCTCTCCATCCATGTCAGTCAGTCTTGCTGGATAAAGTATTCCTGGCTCCCGTTCTTCTCATTTAGTGCCCTGAATACATCTTGCCATCCCTTTCTGGTGTGCCAGATTTCTGTGGACAGGTCTGACATTATTCTGATGGGCTTTCCTCTGTAAGTAAGGAGCTTCTTTTTCCTAGCTGCTTTTAAGAGATCCTGTCTACAATTAAGATTTCTCAATTTTACTATCAGGTGCCTTGATGTTTTTTAGATTCTGTAATCTTGCGGAGAGACTGTTCTGCCTCCCTTTCTGACATATTGTCTATGTCAATAGCAATTAGCTCTGTTGCAGAAGGCCCAGCCTCTGAATTTTTCTTCTGTTGGGCATTCCTCCTCCTACTCATTTTGGTGAGAGATGACTGAATGGATGTATCTGAATATGTTGACCATGGTGCAGGTAAGGTGCACCCTGGAACGCTTCTGAGCAATCAAGAGTCCCCACCCAAAGATAAGAAAAAAGAACAAGAGAAAAAAGAAAAAAGAAAAAGAAAAAAAGAGAGAGAGAGAGAGAAAGGAAAGATAAAAGAGAAGGCCCAGCCCAAATGGGCCCCTAGGTAAGATTGATGAAGTATACAAAGAAAAAGACTGATAAAAGTAGATGACAAGAGAAAAAGAAAAAAAATATATATGTATGTATGTATAAAAACAAAACAAAAAAAGAACCTCGTCAAGAAGAACCCCAATATAGGATTTATATACTACCAGGACAAACACAAATATACTGAAACACTGGTGGAAGAAAAAGATGGGAGAGTGGTTATAAATTCTCGGTGTGGGTGAGTAAGGTTATTTTGATTCTTCCTGGATGTATCTTGATATCTTTGTTAAAGGACTCAACTTTCCTAAGATAGAGGGGGATTAAAAATTGGTTTACCTATGGGGTAGCATTGATTGGAGAAAGGGGATTACCTTGAAGTTTAACTCTATATGAATATTAAAAAATAAAAAAAAATAAACTAATCTAAATTAAAAATTAAAAAAAAATTTAAAAAATAGGAAATCAAAAGAAAAACCAGATATATGTATCAAAAAGTTCAGGTTAAAAGGTTATTATGGAATTTGATGTACTGGACATATCACTGTGATTTTAAACAGGTTAAAAATTATCTATTAAAAAAATGAACCATAATATTGGGAATGAATTAAAAATGAATGTTCTATCTTTGAAGTGGTGGTGATTGTTCTCTTGTCTTTTTTTTTTTTTTTTTTTTTTTTTTTTGGTTGGCTTTCTTGGGGAGGGGTCTGCCGCGTGGGTTTTCAGTCAATGATGTTCCCTGAGTTAAGTTCTCCTACCCCCATCAAGGGGGTGGGCTCTGAGGAAACCGATTTTTCAGGCTTTTGTTCTCTGGAGGTTTTTTTTTTTTTTTTTTTTTAAATTAATTTGTTTTCTCTCACCTTGTAGGCTTTGAATGGTTTTTGGAGGTTTAGAGGAAAGCGAACTGCACCCAGACCTCCCTCTCAGGGAGAAGCCTCAGTCTGTTCCCCTTGGGTGCTCCAGAGCACATAAATTCCCCCTTGGCCACTGGCAGAGCACGTTCCCAGTTGCATGGTCCCTGGGGACACAGGAACTCCTGCTTGTACCTAAAACCAGGACAGCGGTGGCTGTCTGGGCAGCTCCAGACCGCCAGAGAGGTCCCAAGCAGTGATAGCACACTGAGATTTTCCCACTGGCCCGGGCTGGGAGTGCTTAGACTCTCCAGGTCCAAGAGCGCCAGCTGGCACCTGCAGGTACCTCTCTCGGGGGGGGGGGGGGTCTCTGACCCTGGTCATGAAGCCTTCATGCGTGGAGAGTGCCAAGGGCTGTGGTTCTGCCAGCTGGAGAGGCTCCCACCCCCTCATGGGAGCCGCCACCCAGGTGCTCTCAGGCCTGCTTGTGGCTCAGGGACCAAGACGTGGTTTCTTCGCTGCACTCCCTCTGGCTCAGCACCAGGGGTGGCTGTCTTGGGTCGAGGGACTTAAGCCCCTGTCCCCAACCTCCCCGATTCCCACAATTTCCCCCCACGATCCTTTGCTCTTTCTGAGTGTTTTCAACCAGACTCCCAAGTTAATGCTGGTCCCCAGACGCAGGGCACTCTCGTATTGGGGTATTACTTTCCAACGGGTCGCTTCTGGTGGCTCCCTCCCCCTTTTATTTATCTTCTGATATATGTCCAGTGTTCCCACTCCGATTTACCTGCCCACTGGCATCTTCTGCCCCCGTAGAGATCCAGAAGTGTATAATTCTAATCTCAGGCTGATTTCATGGGTGATCAGAGTTCTTTGGTAGGTAATCAGCTCACATTAGGGTACAGGTTGAAATGGCGCCTCCTTCTAGTTTCCCGCCATCTTGTCCCTCCCTGATCCACTCTTCTTGTGGCATTTTAATCCTGTCTTACTGTGTTTTTCTTTTTCCTTAGCATCATTACTGCAATATGGATATTTAACAGTCTTCCTTAATTTCTTTCTACTGTCCATGCCACAAAGATTCTCCCTTGCATAGCTGTGCTCAAGTAACATCATAAGTCTTCTTTTTGTACACTATTGCTTATCCTTTGCAGGAACTATAGGAGGCATGTACTTTCAATAACCTTTAGTTTATAAATAAAAAAGAGAAACCAAGTTAAGAGAGATGAAGTAACTGAGTTCAGATAGCTACTAATAGATATAACCAGGTTTTAGACCCAGGCAGACTGCTTTCAGAGCCTGATCTCAAAACTACTTATCTGTTTGCTTCATAGGATGACTGTATTTCATTGATTTTGAAAATTGTGAAGAAATATAATATAGTACCCTAAGCTTTGAAATGGCAAATGTGGGGCGCCTGGGTGGCTCAGTGGGTTAAGCCTCTGCCTTCAGCTCAGGTCATGATCTCAGGGTCCTGGGATCGAGCCCCACATTGGGCTCTCAGCTCAATGGGGAGCCTGCTTCCCCTTCTCTCTGCCTGCCTCTCTGCCTACTTGTGATCTCTCTCTGTGTGTCAAATAAATAAATAAAAATAAAAAAAATAAAATGGCAAATGTTTGCCTGACAATACAATATTTAAATGAGGTATCTGATTTCAATTAAAAGAGCAATAATATGCTATAGTTCATATATTAAATAATTTTGTAGTGTCAGTGGTTTTGAAAATTAATTTATATTTAATGAGATATATCCAAATATGAATTATACTTAGGGAGAGGGATTAATGCAGAGTTCATTAATAGGAGATTGCATTCATTTATTTTAATAAATACTTATATAGTGTCCACATAATTTAAAGGATATTTTTTGGTTTATTTGGTGTAACAGTTACATGATCCAAAAGTAAATGATCAGTAGGGAAGTACACTATAACCTGGTGACTTTACTTCCAGAAGTAATTATGTCTGACATGAACCATTGTTAATATACACTCTCAGCTACACCTCTATGCAGACTACAGACTACATAAACACCTGCCCAGGCTGGAGGCACCATGAAGTTATCTGAGTCATTAATCAGGGAGACCCTCATAGTTTAATTGACATTATCTCATGATCACAACCCTATTTATTGTTGATATTATATTATGAATTACAAATAGGAACCATTATTAATTTGAAATAAAATGATAATGTACCATGTCTGAGCACTAATTATTCAAAATAAAATAATCAGGAAACAAATTTTCATATCACGAAATTCTGTTGAAGTCAGGCTCATTGCAATTGAAATTACCTTACAATGATGTCTATGAAATAGAAACTAAGGTCAGTCCTCTGAGGAGAAAATTTTATTTAATATGCTTCTCCTAGTATAAAATTGTTACTTTCTGAAGAGTCTTTACTCCTGCAGTGAAATCAACTGGAAAACTTTTGTCTTTCATGCCTGCTGTTTTCTTATTTTATGCAAGTAACATTCATCATTGGTTAGTTGATAGAAACTAAGCAATGAACGAGACTCTAAGGCTACATCTGCAGAGCCAAAATAAGCAGAAGGCCTTAAAATATTCCCATGAACTCAGAATAGTCAAAGTCTGAATAAAGGAGGAAAGTCCTAAATCCATATTTACGTTAATCGGCCCAACAGTTTCAATGATACACTTGTAAAAAAAAAAAAAAAAAGTCGTTCTTTACCATGCTAAACATGTTACATATATTTCAAGAGTAAAATATTTGGTTGGAACCTCTGGTATTAAATATTTTGGTATTTCAGATTGAATCTACACTTCAGATCACACGTAGAATCTGTGCCTACAGTTCTCTCTGACTACAGTTCATTTTAACTTCAAAATATACTGTAGGGATTTCCTCTTAAAGAAATCACTTCTCCATCTGCCATTTTGCTCTGTCATTTTCAAATGCATAACCAGTGTTTGTCCTGAGTTAATGCTGCAGTGTCCTTATTCTAATCTACTATTAGGCAAGTAACCAACTAAAAGGGAAAAAAAGGTCTGAAAAACAGATTCTTTTGTTAAAAGCACAGATTTAGAAATGCTTCTTTTTAGTATACTTATTAACCAAAATACAGAAATGGATATCATACTTGTACATGACTAAAGACTCTAAATAACTTGAGTAAAAAGATAAACATAAATAATATAACAGGACAAAAATTTCCCTCAGATTATTCATATCTCACACACTGCACTGTATCATTCTTTGCTGTTACTGAAGCATTTCACATGTCTTTTGTTGACGACTCACTGAGTCCCCCAGCTGAGAAGGGGCTTGTTTGGTGTCATCCACAGAGTGAATCAGGATGCAGAGTTTCAGGGTCAATCCCTTGCCCTTGACATTCACATCCCTACTTAATGTTTGAGGAAGCCGGGCTAGTTCCCATGTCATTGTACTCTTAGCCTGGTTCTTTTTACTCAACTCACTAAGGAAGCAAAATAATTAGATCCATTGAGACATTAAATATGAGTCAATGAAATGCAAAAACTTTCAAAGTCTTCAGTCCCTACATCACCTTGAATGTTGCCAGTATGGTTTTTCCAATATACATTGTGTAGAAATATGCTACAAATAGCAGTGCACTGAAACAGGCACTGACATGGGGTCACTTTGCCTCCCTTAATCACAAGGACCCTGCCTAGGAAGGCTGAGCTTTCCTTTGTTTCTAAATCACCTGTGGAGTTTGTCATTGTTTTTTTCCCCTCGTTTTGGAAGAAATCTGTTTTCATTATGGGAGAGGTAAAAAAAAAATAATAATAAAATTACAAAGAAGAAAACAAAAATCATTCCTAATCTCAAAACCCCAAAAGAACAGCCCAAACAATTTTGATGCATTTTCCTCTAAAATCTTTGTGCAGATATGTCAATGTGCATGTATGTGTGTATGGATATTTCATAAAGTAAAAATGTGTACTCCCAGACAGGGATATAAAGTAAATCATTTTCACCTTTCCAAACCAAACTGTTAAGGGCCATACTTCTCCTGATAAACCTATCACTCAATTTAAAGAGAAAGTATTTTATCCCTAGCTATTGTCTGAACAAACTTCAAATGTCTAATTACAGTATTGTATATTGTAATCTTTAAAAAGCTTGATGTGTTTACAGATCAAAGCATGTAATACAACACGTGGGTTGCTATAGAGATGTTTAAATTTTATCAAGATTAAAAAATTAACAATAAATGCACTTGAAAGACTTACCATAATGTACACACCCACAAACATTTATTTCTTGCATTAGTTTTGTGGGACAAATACAGGTGCAAGATATTATGTGCCTTTAATGAGCCACATTTTCCAATCTCTTTTATTCTTCTGATGTATCCTCTCTACTGGTTTATTTCTTCAGATTAGAATTATCAGTGAAAAAGTTACATTCCTTAAACTTTTTTTTTTTTTTAAGATCTTATTTATTTATTTGAGAGAGAGAGAGAGCTATAATGAGCTGGATGAGGGGCAGAGGGAGAAGCAGGCTCCCTGCCAAGCAGGGAGCCCAATGCAGGGCTAAATCCTGAGATTCCAGGATCATGACCTGAGCCAAAGGCAGACACTTAACCTACTGAGCCACCCAGGCACCCCTTTTCCTTAAATTTTTTAAACTTGGCCTGCCAAACTGATAATGTGAAATGTACACACAGAGACATGTGTGCAAGCATGCATATATATATATATATATATATATATATATATATATAAATTTTTTTTTTTAAGATTTTATTTACTTATTTGAGAGAGAGATCACAAGTAGGCAGAGAGGCAGGCAGAGAGAGAGGGGAAGCAGGCTCTCCGCTGAGCAGAGATCCTGATGTGGGGCTTGATCCCAGGACCCTGAGATCATGACCTGAGCTGAAGGCAGACGCTTAACTCACTGAGCCACCCAGGCACCCCCAAGCATATATTTTTTTCTATTCATATCTCTATCTCCTCTTTACGTGTGAATATGTGTAAATTGAGTTTATCGATGTGTTCATGGGACAGAATCACCGTCATCTGCTGGTTTCAGAGCCATCATACAAATCCATTTTTTTTTTTTTTAAATTGCCTGAAAGTTTGAGGAGGATATTTCTCAAGCGATCTGAAATCCTTAAGACTTAGCATTAGGGCTTTTGGTTTGACAAAGTGCTTAAGAGAATCACTGAATTATTAATGAGACCAAAGTTTGCCATCATTATTTTTTTTAACTATATTTGGAAAGCTTTGGGGGTACCTTTGGTATTATGGGAAATAAATGGCCCATGTTAGTCATGATATTTCATTGCCATTGGCAGGAAAGAAGGTAAAGACGACTGTGGAACTAGAATTCCATCTATAATAACAGCATACTGAAGGTGTACTGATTATTGCTTAAGCTATGTCTCAGTGCTGTGTTAGCATCCTGGAACAGGGCTGGCATCATCCTTTGGAAGTAATTTAAGCAGAATTTGTTAGTCACATTCCCAAGAAAGCAAAAATGTTAGCATGCTGACTGTATGTCAGGCAGGGCTAGCCCTCTATCAGTAAGAATTTAGAGATCTTCACTTTCTAGTTGTGCTCATTAATAAAACTTCACCAGATTCTGACAGCTGGTCTACTTTCCATTTGCTACTAATAGGGTTTTTTTTTTTTTTCACTCTCTCCCCTGAGAAGCAGTGACTTTATGACCCTAAAGCCTCAAAGGGACCTGAAATAGACATTCACTATTTTTATAGATGATGTTCGTAAGTAACATAATATACAAATGTAATTTTAACCACTGACTGACCTTAATCATCATCATTGTCATTATTAATATAGGCTTCATCGTGCCTACCCCCAAATTCCGTATGTTAAAGCCTAATCCCCAGTATCTCAGAATGTGACTGTATTGGGTGACAATGAAAGCTGACAGCATAGCTCCAACACCTGTTTGTTTAAATAGCCATTGAGGCCAGTGCCTTTGGCCTCTCTGGGGTTTTGTTACCTTTAACATGAAAAACTGTCCCCAGTTAAGGTCCCATTTTTTGCACTTCATTGGGACATCCAGTTTAACTATAGCAATGAAACCAATGACAAAATAAATATTAGAAGTAGCAACATTTTTTGCAATAATTCTTAATTCCCTTCTGGGGGAGAAACAAACTGCTAAAACTGTCATGTTGAATTGGCATTTCCTGTTAAAGCTTCCTTCCACCTTGGCACTGAGACTGCACTGGGTGATTTCTTGAGAAGGTTCTAGCTAGTCCTTAGACAAGCAAAGATGTGGATAGTGAGCAAGATGTATCCTAGGGAACCTGATCAAAGAAGAGAAGCCACCTGGTCAAACAAGTCCAGGAAGCCTGCGTACTGAGAACCATGATGTGAGATGCTAATCATTCCAGAAGTGTGTTTTATTGGTCCGTTCAATTTGATTGGGGGAGAAATCTCCCATAAGGATTTGGGGATTTTTCAGACCTAAGACACTGACATAAAAAGTAAAGTTGTACTTTATCAGTTGTCCCTGTGGAATTAGTTCATCAAGCCTCCTTATGACCACAAAGCAGTGACTTTCAAACTTTAATAAGAATTATCTGGAGAGCTTGTTAAAATGCCACGAGCTCAATAGATTCTGATTCATCTAGTCATGAATGGGATGCAGAAACCAGCATTGTACCAAGGCTTTCTTCTCTGAGGTAATGTTTGTTTCTTCTAACACTTACATAGTGTTTATTACATGCCAGATGCTGCTATGAGTTTATTTTATTTTATATTATTTTATATTTTATTTTATTTTGTTTTATTTTTAGAAACGTAAGGGGGGAGAGAGAATCTTTTTTTTTTTTTTTAAGATTGTATTTATTTATTTGACAGAGATCACAAGTAGGCAGAGAGGCAGGCAGAGAGAGAGGAGGAAGCAGGCTCCCTGCTGAGCAGAGAGCCAGATGTGGGGCTCGATCCAGGACCCTGGGATCATGACCTGAGCGGAAGGCAGAGGCTTTAACCCACTGAGCCACCCAGGCACCCTGAGAAAGAGAGAATCTTAAGCAGGCTCACTCCAGCATGGAGCCCAGCCCATCACCCTGAGATTATGACCTGAGCCGAAATCAAGAATTAGATACTTACCCGACTGAGCCACCCAGGAGCCCTTGTTATGAGTATCTTACGTTAACATCTTTAAAATTACAAAACACTACATTTTGTTATCTGTATTTTATGAGAGAAATAGAGGAGACAGAGTTGTTTACCCTCTAACATAATGCTGGTAAGCGGCAGGCCTGGGATTTGAATCCAGGCTGTTTTGTTCCAGAGCCCATGGTCTTGGCCACTATATTGTGTTGTCACCTCCTTTTGATGCAGACTTTCCAACATTCAGGCTTTGAGGAACACCACAGTATAGGATATAAACATAGATATAATAACTGACCTCATAAAGCAGGTGATTGCTATAATCATGTATATTTATTTGGGAAAAAGAAAAACACAAACATTTATTGACTACCTGTTTCATGTCAGGAGCTCTGATAGCCAAGCCGGTTTTTAAAAATATCATAAAAAGAAATGTGAAGAAAAAAAAACACATTTTTTTCCTCAGCACGTCTCAGTTAACATTCCTCAACCCCATTGAGTCTGTCTGTGGTTTCTAATGAACGATTCCAATCATGTAGCAAAGTGAAAGCCACAGCTCTCAGATACACTGCTGCTGAATAAAATCTCAGGCTCTCTCCCACACATGGCATAGGAATTTGCCCCTCTTTTTTTTTTTTAATGTTTATTTATAAACAATTTCCAACTTACAGAGATGTTGCAAGCATAAGAATACCGAAATGAACTGTCCTTATAGCCTTAACCCAGGGTCACTGACTGTTAAAATTTTACCTCATCCATTTCTACATTTGTGCTGTCACTCCTCCACTCTTCTCTCTCTCCCTGCCTCCCAGCCCTGTGGAGTCCCCAGGAAACTTTTGTTGAACAAATATCCGTGTGCAGATAAGGAAAAGGACACCCAAGGAGGTTAAGTCACATGATCAAAGTCCAGTTTCTGGAGAGCGGTAAAGATGAGCATGCAGGCAGTTGACTGTAGAGCTTGAGCTCTATTTGGTATACGTTTAATCACCTGAGAGAAACAGGAGGACCACGACTGAGGCTCGTGTTTTAAAGTAGTAGGGCTTGTATCTTCTTCGAGAAAAAGCTGACTGCTCACACATAGTCTGTCTATGCTCAGTGTGCCCAACTCAGCTGCAGAAAAGATTTAACTCATGAATAAGAAGTACTCACGGTAGTCGTAGTATTAAAGTGTGTTTCATGTCCAGGTATCTTAGCTATTTTCCTTATGCTGTTATATGCATTCTATATATGTTATATATATAACATATGCATATATATATATGCATATGTTATATGCATTTTGCTTCATGAGGAAATTAAAGCTCAAGGAGAAGAAGTTAGTGATTTCCTTAAGGTCATATTACAAAAGTGTCCTTACGTCAGAACTAGGGCCCAGGTTCCCAATTTGTGACCTGATCTTTTCACTGCCAACCTTCTTGCTTAGAGCCACATATACACTAAATTCTGTTATACAAAATAATACCCTGTTAAACGGAATTGACAAACCACTGATCTGTACATAGCTGTAGGTATGATAAGAACAGAGTTCTCAGTGATACTCACAGATGACCGCATTACTTGGAATTAATTTTACTCAGCAGTGCTAAATGTTTCTAGGGAGTTGAGCAAGGCCATCTGGTCATTTGAGAATAGGCATGTGGTAGTAAATTGGGCCTGAATGTTGCTGTGAAACCAGAAGCTGGTTTCCCAGGTTACTAAGGGGAAGTGGGATTTAAGGAACAAGAATCTTTTCTGTGGGAATTACCATTGGGCTCACCACAAATCACAGTGACTTGAAGCTAGAGGTTTTAGGTCCAGGAAAATAATAGACTTATCCTCAGTGGCCAACATTAGTATTTCATATTTTCTAGCATTTTTTAACTTCATAAAATCTGTTAATAGCAATTAACGTATTTGAATCCTAATGCAAATGACCCAGTGAGCATACTAGATAATGTCACACTCTCTCTTATTGTAAAATTGTAACAGAATTTCTTAGAGATGCCAGTGGCTTATCTCACATCTCATAGTGAATATTACTCAGTCTCCTGATGTCTTGTGTGTCCTCTTGTTACAAATCGGCAGTGGGGAATTCAGCTGGTCCGTGTCTGCTGTGTACTAGGCCTTTTGTCAACATTAGTTTTCTCTCTCTCATCCTTTCTGCTTTGTAATTAAATTATTTTATCAACTTGAAGTTCTGTGAGATGATCAGGCATTGTAATATCCATTTTTATGAATGAGAAACTGAGGCTCAGCAAGCTTTTATAACTGAACCTAAATAGAAGAGAGCATTAAGGCCAATAAGCAAAGAACGGGACAATAGTGCACTGAGTATTTGCACGAGGCTTTATACGCTCCAGGTCACATTCCAAACAAAGTGATTTTCCTCGTAGACCTATCCGTTGTCGGGAGTACTAGGAAATTTATTCCTTTTTGGCCCTTTTAGAATCATTTGGACCCAGAATTATTTTATTCTATCCTGATTGTTGCTAAACAAAACTCTCTCCAGATTCACGAGCATAAAACAAGGGGATTGCATTATATATCACAGTTTTATATGAGTAAGGGAATTATTCTTCTACTGGACATCCACAGAGGTTCCGTGTCAGTAGTCGGTTGCAAATGTGCTGGACTGGAACATCCAATCTTGGTGCCTTAGAGGAGAGTGTCTTTTGGAGAGAATGGTACATTTTTGTAGATGGCTTGGGGGCTGGGTTTATCTGGGACTATTGACTACACACCTCACATGACCTCTACAACATGGTGGTCTCACAGCACTTGGATTTCTTACTTGGTAGCTCACGACTTCCAGAGAGAGTTCTCAACAGACAGGAAGCTGAGAGTGCATTAGGGCCTGGTGTCAAACTAGTAGCATCAATTCTAATGTATTCTACTGCTCAAAGCAGTCGACTCTAGGGTCCCTTTTGGTTCAAGGGATAGAGGTATAGACATCACCTTTCAATGAGAAACTGACAGAACTTGCAGCCATGTTTAATCTTTGTATTTTGCATATTTCTACTCTGTAAAGATGAGCATGCAACATCTCACTTGGTTAGTTCAAGCTCTGCAGCATAGATAAGGAGGATAATGAAATATGGAGAGGGATAAGCATTAGAGGATGCTTCTTGCCTCTGAGGAGAAAGATTTCCTCAGGCAAAAAAAAAAGAAAAGTTAAAAAGTAATTGGTATTTGCTCTTCTCCTAATATTTTTGCTATTAATTTGTGGGGTGGAAGTTTTGGCAAATATATTGAATAACAGTTCTTTTCCAGCAACCAACCCCTGCCACAACTGTTTTTATGAGGTTTCCTAAATCAGTGATTTCAAGATTCTTGTAATTCTGAGTCATTCTATTTTTTTCCATATTACAGTTCTTCTTATAATATTTTTAACCTATTTTTAACTTTAATTGAGCCTATTAAACACACAGACACAAAACACACAGTATTTACCATTATAAAGCTTTGACTTTGAGCCTGGAACTCAAGTAGAACATCTTTGAGTTGCAAGAACTGCCTTGGCGCCGTAGTGTAAGACCAAGAATAGCATTTCTCAAGTTGCAGTTCATGAAGAATTTCTATTCAGTGACATGTTTATAAGTATTCTGGAAACAAGCACAAAATATAAAAGCTCCTGATATTTTCGGGAATGCTGTAATTGACAACCCATTTTTAAAATTCACAATGGTCATACTAATATATAGAAGTCATTGGGAACACAAGTTTTATTCAACATTTTCCTGACTTTGTGAACCATAGAATGCCTATGTCATGGGCTTCCTTGATTTCGTTCAACAGCTATCTGTTACATGTCCATATTATTCACATCATGCCAAATCTTGTGCTAGACCTTAGGATGAGAGCTGTGGACAAAGCAGCTATCAGCTCCCCCCTCAAAGGTTATACAGTGTAGTAGGAGAGCCAAGTATCACCCAGGCTACATGTAATTTCAAGAAATAAAATGGGAACATTGTTTTGGAAAACATCAACCTGCCTCTGCTGTCCAAAGTGTAGATGCTGTCCATATGTGAGTACTTAATTAGAATTAAATAAATAAAAAGTCAGTGCCTCCTTGCAGAAGTCACATTTTGAGTGCTCAGTAGCCACGTGTCACGACGGCTACCATAAAGAAAGGATAGTGCAGAATATAACCCTTCCATTTCGCAAAAAGTTCTATTAGACAGCCTTGCTCTAGAGCAGGGCTCTGCAAATTATGGATTATTGGTCATATGTTATCTTATATTTTGCCTCATGTTTTTTAAACATTAAGAAATATATGATTACTCTGCCAAAACCTAAATACATATCCAATTTGTTTGACAAATGTCTAATTCCATTCCACATTGCATTTCCAAAAGTTAGGGAAGAAAGTGCCCGTCTTCCCATAGGCTTACCAAGCTGCCCGACATAGAACTTTGGATCTTCTCTCAGGGGGAAAAGATGTTTCTTAGTGTAGTTTTAACTGTCCTGTTCTTATTATGAGGAACTTAAGCATCTTTTCATATGCTTAGAGGGTATTTTTAATCTAGTTTTCTCTGAACTGTCTGCTCATATCTTGTGCCCATTTTTTTTTTTTCAGTTTGTTGATTTTATTTTTCTCAATTAGTTGAAGCTCTTTATCTATTAGGTATCTTAAACTTTTATCTGTGATATAATTTTTAAGCATTTTTCTGAGATGGAAGTTATAATTATTATTCTGTGATATAAATATTGGTCCCAGTTTGTCATATTTTGCTAAATATTTTTGTGGCATGTATAATAGTTCAGATGGTTATATAATCAGATTTATCTTGTCCATTAATGCTTTTGGAATCTTAGACATAGGGAATTTCTTTTTTTTTAGAGGAATAAAAAATAAAAACCACTTTTAAAAAGTTACTTGAATAATTTCAGCTTCATTTTCAGTCTCTGATTCATTGCATATTTACTGTGGTATGCACTGTTGCATTTGGTTTGTGCCTTTTTCAATTTTTAGTTTGGTCATCCAAATAGATGAGTACCTACCTCATGTATTTACAAGTTTAGCTTCTTTACTGATTTGAAAACCGATATTTTTCATTCATTGATACAGTTTATCTTTCCTTTTAGTGTTTATTTCGTTTTCAAGAAATGGGGGTGGGTGGCTAGAGGGAAGTATATTTCAGGAACTCAGTATGTATTTGTTTATAAATGAATGAATGGAAAAGAGTGAATTCCATGAACCATGGCAGGAATTTATTTACTCAAGTTTAAATAATATTCTTCTGTACAATTGTAGTTAGGGCAAGTAAAGATAAAACACTCTCAAATATGTCCAGACCAAAAAGAAAAAAAGAAAAAAAGACTTGGACTAGAAAAAAGACTCGAATAAAACTGCAGATCTGATTATTAAATTAAAAAATTAATATATATTAAATGCGTGATGTGAAAAAGAGCCTGAACAGTTGGATATTAAGTATTAAAGAGTTTTTAAAATGACATCCCCAATCATAGGCATTCATTCATTTGACCAAGTAATGTTCATGTTATACTCCCTACATATGTGGCAACAATCTATGAAGAATTCTTTAAACGATGACAGGTTTTTGAGAACTCAAAAAAAGTGTTTAATAATCAGAAAGCTCCCACCTGAAGTCATTAAAACCATGAAATGCCAAACCAACTCTGCCTTCTCTTTTGATAGATGACTCTATTCGATTGTTTCATAGAAATCAAATATTATTATATAATACATTTTTATTACAGTGGCACATGATTCAAAGTCTTCCGTGGTGTTTGTGGGATAAATGAGATGATCATGGCTTTAAAATTGTTCAGTTAATGTGAAGCAAGGTGGACAGTCACAACCTAAATACTGACTAAAGTCCGAGGTCAATCCAGAGGGCAATCTTTTGAGATTATTTTCCAGATTCTGGAAAGATTCTGTTCAGAGCCCTTTTTACTATCTGTCAATAACTTTGATAACACAGAAATGGCTTTAATAAAAATACATAATTTATAGGCAATTTAATTATGGAAGAGGAAACAGATATGAATTCCAGAATCACTACTCAGATTCTAAAGACTGAAACATCACAACACACCTAAGAAAATGAAATCTAACCAAAGTCTAACTGGGTTGGCAGCCATGTTTTAAGTAAACATTTATAAAAATACATGTGCAAGGGATTTTAAGATAGCGGAAGCTCAGGGAAAATATTTAATCCAACAGAATCTCAAGTTGTCCTGACACTTTAAATTCCACGGTGTAAGTGATGTCCTAAGAGTTCCATTCATCTTTGCCAGAATATTTGCCGATATCCTAATTATTTCTGCCAAATACTTTACTCCACAGACATGCATGCAAGTTGAGTGTCTCTACTTTTCTATGTTCATCTATTCAACTGATCAGAGTGTATCCTGTAAGGTATAATAGTGTTGACTACACTGTAACACTTTTTACTGTGCACAAAATTAATTCTCTTCCTTTTCCTGCTGAGTCTCTCTCTCATTCTCATTTAGCTTGAATAGCTGTGGGAGCAATAGTATATCGCCAAGCCTCAGATTAGAGTGAAGCTCCTCCCTGTATCGTTCATGACAGAGGTCAGCTAAGATAAATGGTGTGCAGAGCAAGACTGGCTCCCCTGGTCCCCTAATCTTACCTACTAAGGGAGGTTGGATATATCGCAAAGGTTAGATCTTCTATTTTCTCAGTCACTGGCACCCTAGTAAATATAATGGCAGTTCCCTACAACTATAATTAAGAGGGCACTGATAACTTGGGTGCCAATTTATTCTGCTCCGGTGCCTACTCAGGCTTTCCTCTTACCTGAAACACGCCACATTCTTGCTTTGTTCCCTCTGCCTACTCAGCTATAATCCAGTCACAATCTTTTCTTACAAGAAACCTTCTCTTATCCCTAAACTGGGAGTTGATCTTCTGTTCTACAGAATTTCAACTCTCATAACGACTTGTTGATAGTTCATCATATACTGCCTTATAACATCAGATCATTCAAAGAAGATAAGACTGCAGGCGGGAGCTAACCGCTCATCTCTGATTGGAAAGCAGTCTCTGAAGACTATATCCTCAATTGTAATTACAAAAGGTTGCACTGGATCATTATTAGAGGGACTTTCAGTCTGTGACTATACAGCATTAATGTTTGTATTGTAATTATGAGACTGATGCACTACCTATTGCATTAATGAGGCACCTTTTGTATTGTAATTAATGTTATCTAATTATCTCCTGGTATACATATATCTTGCTTCCTCAGTAAGATTATAAGCTCTTTGGAAGCAAAGGACCAGATGTGTGTGTGAGTATATATATATACACACACACACACAACACCATATATAATACAATATTATATGTTAAACTATTTTTACAATAGTTATTAAATTTTTAATAAACTTTTTATCTGTTGTAGAATAATTTACACACAGTAAGTACCTTCCATTTAAAATGTACCATTTTCTAAGTTTTGAGTTATATACATCCCTGAATCCACCACCACAATTAACTTACAAAACCATCCATACAAAAGGTTTCTAAGGTCCTTTCACAGTTCATACATTTCTGTCCCTGGCCCATGAAACCTGTGGTGTACTTTTATCACAATAAATTATTTGCATTTTATGTAGATGGAATCATCTAGAAGTACTCTATTGTGTATGGCTTCTTAGCATATTGAATTTTCAGATCCATTTATGTTGTATGCATCAGTGGTTCTTTCTTTTTTATTGTTGAATAATATTCCATAGTTTTAATGTAACACTGTTTGTTCATTCACTAGGAGAGTACTCGAGATATTTCCAGATGTTGACTGTTGAGAGTAAAGCCGTAATGAATATTTGTGTACAAGTCCTTGGTAGAAATCTATTTTCTTTTTTTTTTTTAAGATTTTATTTATTTATTTGACAGAGATCACAAGTAGGCAGAGAAGCAGGCAGAGAGAGAGGGGGAAGCAGGGTCCCTGCCGAGCAGAGGCTTTAACCCACCTAGCCACTCAGGCACCCCGGTAGAAATCCATTTTCATTTATCTGGAGTAAATGCCTAGAAGTGGAAAGGCTGGATTGTATGGCAGGTGCTTGTTTTTTTTCTGTTGAATGTGGATACAATTAGATCCTCTCTCTCTCTTTTTTTAAAGAAATTTAATATAAATTCTAGTTAATATACAGCATAATATTGGTTTCAGGTGTACAATATAGTGATTCTGCACTTCCATACATCGCCTGGTGCTCATCACAAGTGCACGCCTTACTCCCCATCACCTATTTCATCCATCCCCTACCCACTTCCTTTCCGGTAACCATCAGTTTGTTCTCTAGAGTTTAGGGTCTGTTTCTTGGTTTGCCTCTCTCTATTTTTTCCCCTTTGCTTGTATGTTTTCTTTCTTAAAATCCACATATGAGTGAAATCATAGGGTATTTGTCTTTCTCTGACTGACTTATTTCACTTAGGATAATACTCTCTAGTGTCATCCATGTGATTGCAAATGATAAGATTTCATCCTTTTTATGGCTGAGTAATATTCTACTGCATACATATATCACACCTTCTTCATCCATTCATCAGTTGATGGACATTTGGTTATTTCCATAATTTGGCTGTTGTAGATAATGCTGCTATAAACATTGGGGTAAGTTTGTATTTTTGTATTCTTTCAGTAAATACTTAGTAATGCAATCGCTGGTTGTAAGTCCTATTTTTAACTTTTTTTTTTTTTTTAAGATTTTATTTACTTTTTGACAGAGACACAGCGAGAGAGGGAACACAAGCTGGGGAGTGGGAGAAGGAGAGGGAGAAGCAGGCTCTCCGCTGAACAGGAAGCCCGAAGTGAGACTCAGTCCCAGGACCCTGGGATCATGACTTGAGGCAAAGGCAGACTCTTAATGACTGAGCCACCCAGGTACCCCCTATCCTATTTTTAACTTTTTGAGGAAGCTCTTACTGTTTTCCACAGTGGCTACACTAGTTTGCATTCCCACCAACAGTGCAAGAGGGTTCCCCTTTCTCTGTATACCTACCAACACCTGTTCCTTATGTTGTTGATTTTAGCTGTTCTGACAGGTGTGAGGTGATATCATTGTAGTTTTGATTTTTATTTCCCTGATGATCAGTGATATTGAGCATCTTTTCATGTGTCTGTTGGCCAGCAACTCTCTTTGTGTTCATGTGAGGATCAAAATGAGATAATCCATGTGAAATGCCTCGGACAGTGTTGAGCTCATAGTAAATATTCCATAAATGAGAACTCACAGTATTATTACTGATGTTATTATAACATACATCTTATATGTAAAGGAACTAAGTATTAAACTTAACAAGTAAACAAGATATTTTTTCTTTCTTTTTAGTATCTTTTAACCTTTTGATCCCTTTCACTTACTTCTCCCACCTTTTTCCCCGCCCACCACCACCTCTGGCAACCACCAATCTGTTTTCTATATCTTTGAGCTTGTTTTTCTTTTATTATTCCACATATAAGAAAGGTCATAGGGTATTTGTCTTTTTTGTGTCTGATTTATTTCACTTAGCATAATCCCCTTGAATTCCATCCATGTTGTCACAAATGGCAAGATTTCATTCTTTTTTACGGCTGAATAACATTGCATTGTGTGTGTGTGCATGTGTGTAAGGTTTATTAGTTCATCTGTTGATAGATTTTTAATTAACAAAAAACTGCTAGGGGCTTCTGGATGGCTTAGTTGGTTAAGTGTCTAACTCTTAATATCACCTCAGGCCTTGATCTCAGGGTTGTGAGTTCAAGCCCTGCATTGGGCTCCATGATGGGCTTGGAGCCTACTTAAAAACAAAAAGTAGTTTTTGAAAGCTGTTGTGCAGCTTACATTTGCAAAAGCAGCATATATGTATTCTAGTTTCTTTAAATCCTTGCCACCATTTGGATTTATCAGTCTTTTTAGTTTCAGTTATTCAAATGGATATGCATTGGTAACTCAGTGTAGTTTGAACTTGCATTTCCCTTATGACAAAGATGTTGAATATCTTTTTTATATACTCATTGGTCATCTATATATCTTCTTTTGTGAAGGATCTGTTCAAATCTTTTATGTCTAGACTTTATTATGTTTTATTATTATTACTGCATTTTGAAGAGGACTTTTCTTATATCTAATGTGTACTTTCCTAAATGTTTTACAAAGCTTTTCTCCCAATATTTGGCTTAACTTTTTGTCTTTTTAGTAGTGTTGTTAACATTATTTTAAAAAATAATTTTGATATGGTTGCCTGGGTGGCTCAGTCAGTCGGCATCTGCCTTTTGGTCAGGTCATGATCTCAGGGTCCTGGAGATCCAGGAACTTGGGCTCATAGCTACAGCAGGGAATTGTTCTCTCTCTCCTTTTTCTCCTCCCCCCTGCTCTCCCTCAAATAAGTAAGTAAAAGTTTTTAAAAATAATTTTGATAAATTTCAGTATCTTTTTTGTCTTTTACAGTTCATACTTTTTGTGTACTTATCAATAGAAGTATTTATGCACTTTGAGGTTGTAAATATTTCTTTAAATTTTTCTTCTAAAGGGTTATAATTTTAGCTTTTTAAATTGGTTAATTTTATATCTGGGGTTGGGTAAGATAAATGATATTTTTGTTTTCTATATAGTTATTCACACCACTAAGAAGTATCTTTATTGAATTATCTTGATATCTGGATCACTTAATCATATAAGTCTTTTTCTGAACTCTTTGTTCTGTTTTATTTGATCTATTTGTCTATACTTAAGCAGACATTTTTATTCTTTTACATTTTTAAATTTTTTTAATAAACATATAATGTATTATTAGCCCCAGGGGTACAGGTCAGTGAATTGCCAGGTTTACACTCTTCACAGCACTCACCATAGCTCATACCCTCCCCAATGTCCATAACCCCAACACCCTCTCCCTACCCCCCTACCCCCAGCCCCTCTCAGTTTGTTTTGTGAGATTAAGAGTCTCCTTTGGTTTGTCTCCCTCCCGATCCCATCTTGTTTCATTTATTCTTTTCCTATCCCTCAAATCCCCCACATTGCATTTCTACTTCCTCATATCAGGGAGTTCATATGATAGTTCTTTCTCCGATTGACTTATTACGCTAAGCATAATTCCCTCTAGTTCCATCCACGTCATTGCAAATGGCAAGATTTCATTTCTTGTGATGGCTGCATAGTATTCCTATACACACACACACACACACACACACACACACACACACGTACCGCATTTTCTTTATCCATTCATCTGTTGATGGATATCTATGTTTTTTCCATAGTTTGGCTATTGTAGACATTGCTGCTATAAACATTCGGGTGCACATGGCCCTTCGGATCACTATGTTTGTATCTTTAGGGTAAATACCCAGTAGTGCAATTGCTGGGTCATAGTGTAGTTCTATTTTCAACATTTTGAGGAACCTCCATGCTGTTTTCCAGAGTGGTTGCACCAGCTTGCATTCCCACCAACAGTGTAGGAGGGTTCCCCCTTCTCCGCATCCTTGCCAGCATCTGTCATTTTCTGACTTGTTAATTTTACCCATTCTGACTGGTGTGAGGTGGTATCTTATTGTCGTTTTGATTTGTATTTACCTGGTGACGAGTGACGTGGAACACTTTTTCATGAGTCTGATGTCTTCTTTGCAGAAATGTCTACTCGTGTCCTCTGCCCATTTCTTGGTTGGATTATTTGTTCTTTGGGTGTTGAGTTTGATAAGCTCTTTATAGATTTTGGATAGTAGCCCTTTATCTGATATGTCGTTTGCAAATATCTTCTCCCATTCTGTTAGTTGTCTTTTGGTTTTGTTAACTGTTTCCTCTGCTGTGCAAAAGTTTTTGATCTTGCTGAAATTCCAATAGTTCATTTTTGCCCTTGCTACCCTTGCCTTTGGCGATGTTCCTAGAAAGAAGTTGCTGTGGTGAGGTCAAAGAGGTTGCTGCCTGTGTTCTCCTCAGGATTTGATGGATTCCTTTCTCACATTGAGGTCCTTCATCCGTTTTGAGTCTGTTTTCATGTGTGGTATAAGGAAATGGTCCAATTTCATTTTTCTGCATGTGGCTGTCCAATTTTCCCAACACCATTAGTTGAAGAGGCTGTCTTTTTTCCATTGGACATTCTTTCCTGCTTTGTCGAAGATTAGTTGACCATAGAGTTGAGGGTCTATTTCTGGGCTCTCTATTCTGTTCCATTGATCTATGTGTCTGTTTTGTGCCAGTACCATGCTGTCTTGATAATGACAGCTTTGTAATAGAGCTTGAAGTCTGGAATTGTGATGCCACCAACTTTGGCTTTCTCTTTCAATATTCCTTTGACTATTCGAGGTCTTTTCTGGTTCCATGTAAATTTAGGATTATTTGTTCCATTTCTTTGAAAAAAAATGGATGGGATTTTGACAGGGATTGCATTAAATGTGTAGACTGCTTTAGGTAGCATAGACATTTTCACAATATTTGTTCTTCCAATCCAGGAGCATGGAACATTTTTCCATTTCTTTGTGTCTCCCTCAGTTTCTTTCATGAGTACTTTAGAGTTTTCTGAGTATAGATTCTTAGCCTCTTTGGTTAGGTTTATTCCTAGGTATCTTATGGTTTTTTGGTGCAATTGTAAATGGGATTGACTCCTTAATTTCTTTTTCTAATGTTTTGTTGTTGGTGTAAAGAAATGCAACTGATTTCTGTGCATTGATTGTATATCCTGACACTTTACTGAATTCCTGTACAAGTTCTAGCAGTTTTGGAGTGGAGTCTTTTGGGTTTTCCACATAAAGTATCATATCATCTGCAAAGGGTGATAGTTTGACTTCTTCTCTGCCAATTTGGATGCCTTTAATTTCCTTGTGTTGTCTGATTGCTGAGGCTAGGACTTCTAGTACTATGTTGAATAGCAGTGGTGATAATGGACATCCCTTCCGTTTTCCTGACCTTAGCGGAAAAGCTCTCAGTTTTTCTCCATTGAGAATGATATTTGCGGTGGGTTTTTCATAGATGGCTTTGATAATATTGAGGGATGTGCCCTCTATCCCTACACTTCAAAGAGTTTTGATCAGGAAGGGATGCTGTACTTTGTCAAATGCTTTTTCAGCATCTATTGAGAGTATCATATGGTTCTTGTTCTTTCTTTTATTAATGTGTTGTATCACATTGATTGATTTGCAGATGTTGAACCAACCTTGTGGCCCTGGAATAAATCCCACTTGATCGTGTGAATGATCCTTTTAAAGTACTGTTGGATCATGTTGGCTGGTATTTTGGCGAGAATTTTTGCATCTGTGTTCATCAAGGATATTGGTCTGTAGTTCTCTTTTTTGATGGGATCCTTATCTGGTTTTAGGATCAAGGTGATGCTGGCCTCATAAACTGAGTTTGGAAGTTTTCCTTCCATTTCTATTTTTTGGTACAATTTCTGGAGACTAATTTAAGTAATTATTTAAATGTTTGGTAGAATTCCCCTGGGAAGCTGTCTGGCCCTGGGCTTTTGTTTGTTTGGAGATTTTTGATGACTGTTTCAATCTCCTTACTGGTTATAGGTCTTTTCAGGTTTTCTCTTTCTTCCTGGTTCAGTTGTGGTAGTTTATATGTCTCTAGTAATGCATCCATTTCTTCCAGATTGTCAAATTTGTTGGCATAGAGTTGCTCATAATATGTTCTTATAGTTGTTTGTATTTCTTTGGTGTTGGTTGTGATCTCTCCTCTTTCATTCATGATTTTATTTTTTGGGTCCTTTCTCTTTTTGATAATTCTGGTCAGGGGTTTATGAATCTTATTCTTTGAAAGAACCAGCTCCTAGTTTTGTTGATTTGTTCTATTGGTGTTTTTGTTTTGTTTTGTTTTGTTTTTTATTTCTATTTCATTCATTTCTGCTCTGATCTTTATGATTTCTCTTCTGCTGGGTTTAGGGTTTCTTTGTTGTTCTTTCTCCAGCTCCTTTAGGTGTAGGGTTAGATTGTGTACCTGAGACCTTTCTTGTTTCTTGAGAAAGGCTTGTACCACTGTATTTTTCCTCTCAGGACTCCCTTTGTCGTGTCCCACAGATTTTGAACTGTTGTGTTTTCATTATCATTTGTTTCCATGAATTTTTTCAATTCTTCTTTAATTTCCTGGTTGACCCATTCATTCTTTAGAAGGATGCTGTTTAGTCTCCATGTATTTGGGTTCTTTCCAAATTTCCTCTTGTGATTGAGTTCTAGCTTCAGAGCATTGTGGTCTGAAAATATCCAGGGAATGGTCCCAATCTTTTGATACCAGTTGAGACCAGATTTGTGACCCTGGATGTTATCTATTCTGGAGAATGTTCCATGTGCACTAGGGAAGAGTATGTATTCTGTTTCGATGGGATGGAATGTTCTGAATATATCTGTGATGTCCGTCTGGTCTAGTGTGTCATTTAAGGCACTTATTTCCTTGTTGATCATTTGCTTGAATGATCTGTCCATTTCAGTGAGGGGAGTGTTAAAATCCCCTACTATTATTGTATTCTTGTCGATGTGTTTCTTTGATTTTGTTATTAATTGGTTTATATAGTTGGCTGCTCCCACATTAGGGGCATAGATATTTAAAATTGTTAGATCTTCTTGTTGGACAGACCCTTTGAGTATGATCTAGTGTTCTTCCTCATCTCTTATTATAGTCTTTGGCTTAAAATCTGATTTATCTGATACAAGGATTGCCACTCCAGCTTTCTTCTGATATCCATTAGCATGGTAAATTGTTTTCCACCCCCTCACTTTAAATCCGGAAGTGTCTTCAGGTCTAAACTGAGTTTCTTGTAGACAGCATATTGATGGGTTTTGTTTTTTTCTCCATTCTGATATCCTGTGTCTTTTCATTGGGGCATTTAGCCCATTTACATTCAGGGTAACTATTGAGCAATATGAATTTAGTGCCATTTTATTCCCTGTAAGTTGACTGTTACTGTATATTGTCTCTGTTCCTTTCTGGTCTAGTACTTTTAGGCTCTCTTTTTGCTTAGAGAACCCCTTTCAATATTTCCTGTAGAGCTGGTTTGGTGTTTGCAAATTCTTTTAGTGTTTGTCCTGGAAGCTTTTTATCTCTCCTTCTATTTTCATTGATAGGCTAACTGGATATAGTATTCTTGGCTGCATGTTTTTCTGGTTTAGTGCTCTGAATATATCATGCCAGCTCTTTCTGGCCTGCCAGGTCTCTGTGGATAAGTCCACTGCCAATCTAACATTTTACTATTGTATATTACAGACTTCTTGTCCTGGGCTGCTTTCAGGGTTTTCTTTTTGTCACTAAGAGTTGTAAGTTTTACTATTAGATGACGGGGTGGGGACCTATTCTTACTGATTTTGAGGGGGGTTCTCTGCACCTCCTGGATTTTGATGCTTGTTCCCTTTGCCGTATTAGGTAAATTCCCTACAATAATTCTCTCTAATATACATTCTGCTCCCCTCTCCTTTTCTTCTTCTTCTGGAATCCCACTTATTCTAGTGTTGTTTCGTCTTCTGGTATCACTTATCTCTAAATCTCCCCTCATGGTCCAGTAGTTGTCTCTCTTTTGGTCAGCTTCTTTATTCTCTGTCATTTGGTCTTCTATATCACTAATTCTTTCTTCTGCCTCATTTATCCTAGCAGTAAGAGCCTCCATCTTTTATTGTACCTCATTAGTAGCTTTTTTTATTTCAACTTGGTTAGATTTTAGTTCTTTTATTTCTTCAGAAAGGGCTTTTATTTCTCCAGACAGCGTTTTTCTAATGTCTTCCATGTCTTTTTCGAGCCCAGCTAGAACCTTGAGAATCATCATTCTGAGCTCTAGATCTGACATATTACCAATGTCTGTATTGATTAGGTCCCTAGCCTTCAGTACTGCCTCTTGTTCTTTTTTTTTGTGGTGAGTTTTCCACCTTGTCATTTTGTCCAGATAAGAATATATGAAGGAGCAAGTAAAATAATAAAAGGGTGGCAAAGTCCCCAGGAAAATGTGCTTTAACCAAATATGAAGAGACCCCAAATCATGGTGGGGAGAAAGGTGGTAAAAAGTTCTGAAAAAAAATTAAAAAAAAGAAAATAATTAAAGAAAAAATATAAAAAAGACAAAAATATATATATTAGACTTGTGACTAGAACAGGGTCACCCACTTAATTTATGGAGTATTTTGTTCTCTTAGAAGAAACTACCTCCCAAAATTTTAAAGAATAAAAAATATATATAAGGGTAAACACAATGAAGGGATGGAATATGATTATAAAGATGAAAAAAAAATTTAATTTCCAAAAAAGTAGTTAAAAGGTAAGTTGGTTGGCAGAATAAAGAAAAAGAAAGTGGAGAGAATTTGCTCAGGCTGGAGATTAGAACAAGCCCGGTGCTAGATTTTGGGTGTATTTTGATCTATTAGAAGAAGTTGTACCCCAAATTTTTTAGAAGAAAAAACCCTTACAGAATGTGGTTGATTTTCTGTTTCTAGAATTTTTGCTCTTCTTCTCTTCAATATCCTGTTGGATTTGTAGGTCTTCAGAATGGTTTGATAAGCTATCTAGCTGATCACCTGCTACCTGATGTCGTCTCAGCCTGCAATTTCTCCACCATCTTGACTTCTCCCCCTCCAGAAATTTTTCCAATAAAGACATAGAGGTGGACTGCATATTCATGATAAGGTGTTTGACATCACTAATCATCAGGAAAATGCAAAGTGAAACCATAATGAGATATTTCCTCACACTTGTTAGGATGGATATTGTAAAAAATACAATATGTATCAAGTATTGGTGAGGGTGTAGAGAAAATGGAACCCTTGCACATTGTTTGTATGAATGCAAATTGGTATAGTCATTATGGAAAACAGTATGGGTGCTCCTTAAAAAATTAAAAATGGAACTACCATATGATCCAGAAATCCCACTTCTGGGTATATATACAAAGGAAACAGAATCAGTATTTCAAAAGAATATTTGCATTCCCATTTTCATTGCAGTATTATTAATAGTAGCCAAAATATGGAAACAGCATATTTCACACCTGTCAACAGATGAATGGATAAAGGAAATGTGGTACACATATACAATGAAATATATTCACCCATTGAGGGTGAATGATCACACTTATATGTGGAATCTAAAAGAGTTGAACTCCTAGAGCCAGAGGGTTGAGTGGTAGTTACCAGGGGTTGGGGCAGGTGCGTAGGTGAGATGTTGGGTCACTGTGTACAAACTCAGTAATAGTGAGTAAAATCTACAGATCTAGTGTATAGCATGATGAATATAGTAATAATACTATAATGTAGACTTGAAATTTTCTAAAAGAATAGATTTTAAATGTACTCACCACACACACACACACACAAATGATAGCTATGTGATGTCATGTGTTAATTAACTTGATTATGTTCACAGTATATTAAATCATACTATATACCTTTAAAAAATCATGTTGTGTAACCTAAATATATACAGTTTTTGTCAATCACCTCTCAACGAGGCTTGGAGAATTTTATTTCAATACACTAGCTTGATTACTATAGCTTTATGGTAAATATTGGCATCAGTAATGTTAGTCTTCAACCTTCAACTTAAAAAAATAATTTCAGCTATTTTAGTTGTTGCATTTTTGTAAAATTTTCGAATCACTTATCAAAATCTAAAAAACACAAAAAAACTATAGGAATTTTTATTTTGTCTGCTCTAAATTTATAGATCAATTTGTGGGAGTTGACATCCTAAGGGCATTGAATTTTCCAGCTTCTGAACACGGTATATTTTTTTTTCTTTTTTAATATTTCAGCAATTTTCTCTTGATTTCAGAGTGCAGGTTTTGAACATCTTTTGTTAAACTAACTTCTATTTATGTTATTTTTGTGTTCTTGTAAACATAAGTTTTTTGAATTTTATCTTACTAATATGTAAAATAGATTTTTAATATTAACCTAATAGTCACCAAGTTTGCTAAAATTACCAATGATGAAGGTTGTTTTGAAAATTTCTGATAATTTTTTATATTATTTTTATATTAAAAATATAAAATATAAAAAATATAAAAAATATAAAAATATAAAAAATTTTAATATATTAAAAATATATTAAAAATCTGAAAATAAAGGTACTCTTCCTTTTTTTATGATTTTTTTCCTCTCCTCATTGCAGTGGCAGTTCATTATGCATTTTCACTTACCTTACGAAATATAATTATCTTCATTTGATAATTCTTGCCTCTGAGCCAGCCAATTTGTCATTTGTTGATTATCTTTTTGCTTTGGAATGGGGTCATTTTCTTGGTCTTTTTGTATCTGGTCATATTGGATTGTATCTTATGAGTATTAAGTTGTATAGGCTCTGGATTCTATTCTTTACTTTTTCAAAGATTGCTTATATTTTTTTATTTTAGCAGGCAGTTAACTTGATATGCTCAAATTACAAACTGTCACACCTACAATGGATAGTGGCTCACATCTTCCTTGTTGTTGTTGTTGTTGTTGTTTTTTAACTAAGTGGTAAGTTTTCTTTTATTTCCAGTGTTCCAAGATTCATTGCTTATGCACCACACCCAATGCTCCATGCAATACGTGCCCTCCTTAATACCCACTACCAGCCTCACCCAATCCCCCACTCCCCTTCCCTCCAAAACCCTCAGTTTGTTTCTCAGTGTTCACAGTCTCTCACGATTTTAATTCTTTTTACCATCTCTCATTTTGCACATCAGTGATTCAGTGGTCAATCAGGAACTTAGGCTGAATTTATTCATTGTATTAATGATTCACTTCCCCTGGGTCTCTCCTTTCTGCCCTTTACTCTTAGGCAGCCTGTGTTATTCCACAGTCCCTTGTTATTCTTTCTCCTAGTTCCTCTGACCAGTTACCATTTTATCTGTCTCTACTGAAACTGCAGCTATCCTAAGGGCAAAGCACCAATAAAATGGGGATTTAAATATGTGCTGGTCATTTTTTCTCCACACTTTGACTCTCCTCTAGAAGCTCCCTTCTTTGTTCAACATCCAAAGCCCTCAGGTAGTGCTTTTTGTATTTTATCTAAAATTTATTGCTTTTATTTGTGTGTGGAGCTCACATCTCTGTCGCAAAAGTACAAACTTCATGCCCAGAAATTTTTTTAGTAACTAAAAGAATAATGCAATAAATTTTCTCTCCAATGTAAGATACAGATTTTAATAAGTTATGTCAGGTTCATTAGCATATATTTTGAAAAAGAACTATAATGGTACATTCCTGGAACTTTTATTTACATATGAATCCTATTAAATGTAGTAGTTGATTTCAATTTATATATATATTGAAATGCATTGGACTAAATTGTTCAGGTAATCTATTCTTGTGCATCTTTGGGGAAATGATTTCTGCTTGATTGCCTGTAAAGCATGGTTCATTCACATTTAATTAGCATAAGAGTAGGCCACTTATAACATTAATCCACAAAGTTGAATTTATAATTTGTAAGATATGGCAACTTTGAAGTTGACATTTCTTTTATATCAATGAGATTGCAGTTGCAGATGAAGTGCAAATGGCATATTATGCAAAATAAAAGTTTAATTATGAGGGAAAACTTCAGTTGAATATTTCTGTTTGATTAATAATCTATAAGCAGATACCATCTAATTTAAATTTACACAAAAGCGTAACTGCTGTTGAAAAATTGGTACAATTTAACAGGCATACTAATCCAAGTCCCTTTCCCATATCCTCTGTGTATAGGCAAAGCTAGTAGTCACTTCAGTGTGAACTGGCCTTTTTAGAATTAATGCCCAGAGAATAGAAAAACAGTAAAAATTTTAAGCAATTCTATTTCATGCTCATTCAGTTATTTATCTTGTCCATGTCCTTTTTTGGTGCTTATGAGGCTAGAATATCTTCTTCAATTTTGGCCTAGATACCTACTTCTTCGAAGAGGAAAGCATTTGTTCATTCATTCAAGCTTTTTAAACTATGGCTGATATTCATGGGGATTATGCTAGTTTGCCAAAGACCATTTTGTTGACTAGAACTGAACACCGGGACTTGTTCAAGTAAAACATGTTTTATCTAAAATAAGATGGATTTCAGTTTTCCCATTATCTGGACTTCTAAATGGTATGAAATTTACTTTTTGTTTGTTTTAGTAGCTCTATCACTCTTGTAACAGTGATACAAACACCAACTACCCAAGTAAAAATCCATAATTAAAGGCTGTGTCTTTTTTATATTAAATACTGTCAAATGAGGGGTTTACCACCTAAAATCTGTAATGCAGATAATGTTAAGTGTGTTCCTATTAACACTGATCCTACTGATACAATTTGACTATTTGGCTGAAGTTCTATCTCATTAAATAGGAATCTATAGGGGCAAGAGAAGGAATTATTATTTGAGCTAACAAGCATTAGATGGCGGGATAGCAAGCCTAATTCCTAACTAGTTCGGCAACAATAATTAATTGTATAACTTTAGACAAATCATTTGACCTCTCAAGGCCTCTGTTTCTTCAACTGTGAAATTAGATGTATTTTATATTAAATCACCTTTAGATTCCTTTTTTCTCAAAAATTAACATTTCTATTAATAATACCCTGAATGCAAGCAAGAATTTAACAGCCTCTGAGTAAAAGTCTGTTTTTTCAATAGGATGGAAGGCGCTAAGTCATGATTCCCTCATAATGTCATTCATCTGTGTATATTTTGAGGCCTCAAAGACCTATTAGATACCGTCTTTATCTGAAGGAATGGACTGCTTCTATGGAATGACAAGTTTGTACATAAGAAGACATGAATGTTTCAAAAAGTGATACAGGAATGTATAAATTTCCAAAGTCAATGTACATTTTTAACTCAGAATCTTGTAAAGACCTTATAATCAAATTTATATCATATTAAATAGTTTATTTCAGTCCTCTGTTTTCTGTTTATATTAACATCTGTGTCTAGTGAGAGGGATTCTCTCATTCAATATCTAAAAGAATTTCTTCAAAAATACTTTCTTTGACATTTCCTTTTGCTCTTTCAAGCCATATCAATTTTGCCTTTATTTTTCTTTCTACTTTTTCATGTGAGGTTGCTGATCTTATGAGACTGGGATTTTTATGAAAGGAAAAGAAGGTCTTCCTTGCAGGTATATGTTTTATGCAGGGTTACATTTCTTCAAGGAGTCAGTCATTGTTCAGTCTGTGTATAGACAGATCACATACAGTGGCTACAGGATAGAAGTCAGAGTTTTGCAAAATGCTTTATTTGCATCTGCCAGGGATTCATTTAGTGCCCTGAAAAAGCCACTTAGTCACTGGCTATTTTAAATAACGTTATAATGAATAGACGTACACATAAATTGGCATATGGCTGTCTTATTTCCTTGAAGTAATTTCCATGAAGTATAATTATTATTGACTAGCTTGAAAGTAAATAATTTAAGAAAAATGATTATTATTCAAGTCCTTGGTATATATTGGTCTATTACCTTCCAGAAAGTCAGTACATTGGCTCTTCTACCTGGAGTGATTTAAAATCATATTTACTTTTAACACTTGTCTACATTCTAGGTATTGTCACTTAAAAAATGACTCCATATAAATTTTCCCATCTGATAATGGAAATACTGGAGGAAAAATAGTCTAGATTTGCATCAACATTTCCTAGTCAAGATATGGCCTGTCATTGTCTTACACTTTCTTTAGCTGGTGACAGGGCACCATATGGTCTGTGAGTTGTGACTTGGAAAAGGCACAAAAAGGAGTCCAGTCTCAACTCAGACAGCGGTAGTGACCAAGAAAATAGGACAGATGTGTTTTCTCAGCTTTCTCTGTGCTTCCCAGTTCCTGAAGACATAGGTAAGGTAGGGTGTCAGCTCATGCACCTGTGTAACATTTGGACCTAATGAAACTTGGCTGAAAGAACTTGACTTCCCTTCAGCTGTGTTTTTCTTTGGTTTTCCTGGCAGCTAGTATCATGTCAGCTTTAGGAACAGAGAACAGGAGAAAAGGCACAGTCTCACCACGTGCAATGCTGGTATATTTTTAAAGCTGTACTTTGTGCAAAATAAGTCTTAACCATTTCAGAGCAGTGATATTTCTGCCTCAGGAGTTTCATGTATGGACATATTTGGCCCACTATCCAGAGGCGGGATAAGCACAGGTTCATTTTTTTTTCTATAAGGTAAACTATTTATGAGATCATTTTTATCAAGAGGCACTTATTAAACAACAGTTTCTCCAGACTCTGAGCTTGGTGTAGAGCTATGTGTACAAACTAAGGTAAACACCTAGGAGTTTACTTCTTAAGAACGACACAAAGTGCATCAGCAACTGAATGCTGAATAAGAACATGCATTTATAAAGACTTGGTTTATAAAAGCAGAGAGGTAATAAATGTAACTTAGGTTGTTGGAGAAGACACAAAGAAAGGGGCAAATATAATTGGAATAAACCTCTCTTCAAGCTATTTTGACAGCAGTACCTTTTGAAACATTGCAGTCTTTCAGGATCTGTAGATGACTTTTCACACAAATTGATATTGTGTGACTCCAAATGGTGCTTTTTAAATGCAAAACGGGTGATGACAGCTGATTCTCTAGGTTGTCCTCTCGAGGGGGTAGCCTGGTACTCCATTTTCAGCATATGTCTACTTTCTACCCTTCCCTGTATGTCCCTCAGAAATTTAGTCTTCTGGCATCAGCCTTACATAGGAAACTATCTCAACTTCTGATTTAATATCAAGCTGCTGATGGGCAATTCTCACACCTGTCATTTCTTCTCTGATCCCAGAGGGACTCTCTCACCCTAGACTACTTGCCCACTCGGTGCAACATAACAACACTCTGAGCCTGAACTGGTCAGCCAGTGTAGTTCTGTTCTGTCAAGGTAATTGCTATCATGATTCACAAGCACTATTTCTTTCCCTCAATGAAATGTCACTCAGATTTATTCTACCACCTTCACCTTGAATACCATCACCTAAATCCAAGCCTTTTTATTTCACGACCCTACATCTGCAAGAGTCTCTTAAGTATTATCTCACTTTCTTCCAGGGTGTCACTATCAATATTCTTGCCCATTATACTTTTGTATCATGTTATTTATTCTTTGAAAACATTAAATAACCAACTCTTTGCTGTCCCCTTGTCAAAACTCCTTTGTAAAACTTTTAAGGTTCTTTATCACCTGAAAGTCTCCAATTTCATCTCTCATTCTTACTCCAAAAGGTTCAGGAAACATTAGTTACCCAAAGAATTATAATGTTTTCTATTGTATTTTTTCTTCTTTTAAAAATGTTTGTTATAATTTAGTAAGTGACTTCATGATCCACTGCAATTTTTTTTTTTTATAACTTCTTGCTTAAAGATGATTTCTTTGGAGTTTTCCATGATCTCACAACAAAATATGAGGATGATTAGAGGATGGTAATGATGCAAAGAAAAGTAATCAGTATTAACCAGCTTTACAAGAATAGATGGATCATGGCTATACTTTTAGAAAATGAATGAATTTCATAATTATCCTTGGGGGCAGATGATGATTAACAGGAATTCATTGGGCATTATCGGTTTCTGAGATACTCCATATGTTTTATCATTTAAGGCTAATAAGAAATACACTGTATTTTGCTCTCATTTTGAAGTTGAAAAGACTAGGAGTTAGATGTATTATACTTCATAATTTTTCTACATAGACACAGTTTGTGAGATGAAGTTCAAAATTTTAAACTTTTCTATCACCCAATGCTGTCTCCCTGAATGTTAAAGTTTTAAATAAAGCCATGCTTCTCTAATAAACTCAATTTCCATTTCCTAATCTTTCCAAATCCTAACTAATGGCCCATTCTTAGAACTCAAAACATTTCTGTTTTTGACTCAATATAGAATTGAATTATATATCATATATTTCAGTAACTATAAACTTGTTAAGGCATGAGAATTAGGATCTGTTAGCCCCTGGATAATCTTCTGTGGAACTCCTGTGATGTTTCCCAGCTGGAAAGGGATAGTACTTTCTTACATTTAAGTTTTATAATCTGAGAGAATAAACAAAAATGGAGGAATTGATAGAAAGGGAGGTAGACGGGTAGTTGGGAAAGGAGGTAGAAAAGAGGCAAGAGGGCAGAAAGGAATAAAAAAAAAAAAACATGTTTCAGTGTCATAACACATAAGCAAGAGCTGGGAGTCTCCAGTATTGAAATCCCACTCACAAATATCCAGATGTAAGCATTGAGTCCTAACTGACCAATTGTACAAGTAAATAAACCAACCAATAAACCAACAAAACAACCTGCACATGACATCCTCTCACATACTCCATGCTCCCAGAATAAAATCCCATTGCTTATTTCTTTTCTAAATGCCTTCATAGAAATTGACATTGGCATGTAAATAATTGAAAATTATTGAAAAATACCTAATTTGGTATTTGTCATTTCCCAAACCTATTTTTCTTGCCAAGAATCTTCACAAATTTATAACAGGTTTGTGATTCTTCATCTTGTGTCTAGGTCATCCTCTTAGTCATTCTTTGCTTCTGGAAGATAGGTTATGTATTACTTGATTTGCCATTCATTTAGCCCATAGTCTCTAGAGGACTCTTCTCCCATCTTGGTAGTTAGGGATGACTATGACTTAGAATCTTACAGAACCTGGTGACTTAAAGGCATTAGATAATAATTGAGTAGCCTTCCAAATTGTGAATTAAGCTCTTTGCTGTAATCAAGAGCCTCTAACTCCAGTCTGTCTAGATTCTTTTTTTTTTTCCCCCTTTTGGTAAATATTTTCCCAGCTTTGTGCAACTTCTACATTTTTCATGTTCTGATTCAGTCCATGCTGAGAAAAGGATATTTTCCTCTCAAATTTAAGTGAAGGATTTAGCACTTGACAGTGGTTTCCTTCTTTTTTAGCCTGGAATAAACTATAGAGAGAAGAAAGGAAGGAAAGAAGAGGGAGAGAGAGATGAGCAATCCCTACTAGTTGTCAAACATGATATATTCCAGCCCAGAATATTCCCATCTTGAGGTCAAAGGAAGGAAAATGTACTCAAAGTAAATTATTTCAGAACTTTTGCTTTGCCTTTTAAACTCAAATTTGGTCAACATTTCTGGAGGACCTACTATGTGATCAGTTCATCTTCTCTTTCAACTTCCCAATGGCACCATGAGTGGAAATTATTATGTATCAGGCAGAATCAGCAACTAAGCTCTGACAGGTTACACACCTATTAAAAGCACACAAGATTCAAACCCAGATCTCATGACTTCAAGGTTCAATGCTTTTGCTATTCTGTGTATTTTTAGTTGATGTGGTGTCTCTCTACAGAGTTGTTGGTAATATGCAGATCTCTAGCTAAAATTTAAATTGACAAATAAGTTAGTAAATAGATACTGACTGATTCCTAACATAATATTTTTAAAGCATTTTAATTAACATTCCTATTGGTATTTCACAAAACTAAAATGTTATTATCTCAGAAATAATTGTTCAATAAAGTTAATTTTTAAGCATTGATGACAATTTAAGAAGCAATCTTAATTCCTGAAACAGCAGAAAAAAGCTTTTTAAGATTCGACAGAGGAAACATAATCATGAGATACTTATTTCTCAGTATGCCCTTTCACACTTTTTTTTATTTTGAAAGCTGCCGAGAAAATTAAAATAGGTTTTCATTAACATTTCAAGCATTATTTTACCTAAAGCAATAGGTTCAAATTGAACTGTATGTCTAGAAGACAAAACCAAGCTAAACCAAATGACACTACTTTAAAACATAAGTCAAAATGTGTTCCTGTTTTTTTCTTGTCTGCCTCATCCCGTGTAACTCGTCAGTGAGCACTGATTACTTTCCTTTGAATTGTTTCTCTCCTTCTCCTGTGGAGAGGTAGGTTGTTGGATCTAGCAGTGGATTACAGCTACTTGTAAACACTTGAGTGGAGGACTCTCAGCCTCTCTAATAGGCGAACACTTTGAGTTCACATGAGCCTAGGATTTTTGAAGGGATACCCTTCAAGCAGGGAGGATGGATGGTACATCTATTCACTAGATTCATTCCTGTCTATAAAGATATCACAAAAGTCCACGTTAAAAGCACAGGATGTGAATGCCAGCCACTGCTGATTTCCTGGGCTAGTTCTCAAGGAGGTTTCTGCTTGCCTGGTTAGAATCTGGTATAAGTGTTCCTACAGCAGAATTCTTACCCACAGAAATTTTCATCTATTACTACTTTGGGAGATAGAAAATGATGAAAGTCATGTCAGGCAAAAAGAGAAAGAATGAGCTTTTCATTTTCCTCTTTTGCCTCCATTAGAACTGGTCAGTTGAAATCTAGTGTAAAGTTGAGATGATGTGTAAGTAGTCTGTGATTCCAAATTTTCTAAAAGTGGGAAATAAAAAGAGTTGTGAGAAGCAAAACCAAAGATTTGTGGAAAACTTTAAAAATTAAAGCCTTTTAAAATTAATTTAATTAATTAATGATAAATTTAAGTTAATTAGTTAATTAATTTAACTAATGAAATGATGTTAGCTCAGATGAAGTACTCTTATGGCTTTATCCTGATGTCTTTCATCTTGTCAGTGACTTGGATACTAATGTCAAAGAAGGCATACTTACCATGTTTGTAGATGGCATAATTCTGGGAGACTTGGCCAGTATATTTGCAAAACGATACAAGTTAATTGAAATATATCTCAAAGTATAGGAAATTAGAGGTTTCCTCACAAAAGGAATGAAAGCTCACAGTAAAAGTAAACCAATGAAAGCAAACATATTTACACAAATATATAGGGAGAGGAGCTGTTTGAGAACTGTCTGTGAAAAAAAGCACTTGAACATGTTAATTATTTACCTATAGTACAGTTTGTCAGTCAATAGCATAATGTGACTGTTAAAAAAATCTCAAGTCATTTTAGTAGCATGTTTAGAAGCAATGTGTGAAAATACAATCAGATAATGCTTTCATTCCACTCTATTGTTTCTTACATCCTTTAGCATTTGTTACAACTTAATATCGATTCATTCCCTTAATGTGTATTTTTCCCACTAGATTGTGATCTCCACATTACACCTGTTTTACTACTACATGTTCATCCTATACTTCGTGTAGTGTATTAGTTGATCCAAGGTATATATATGTTCATGGTGTCTGATTCATGGTATATAAGGATACTTTGATGGGATTAATATAGCAAAGCTGGGACCTGGGTGGGTATATCATATATTTTAACCCAGGAAACAAGCCTCAAATCATGTGGAAATCAGACAGAGATTTAAATTGAGCATATTTTATTTTAACTATTCTAAAGCTTAGAGATATCCCAAAATGGAGTAGCCTGGACTTCTAATTAAACATGGTGGAATGAAAACACCTTTGTACTTGTGGCCTATTAGACACCAAATCATATGAGGGCACAGGAGCTTACTACATAGGGAGAATGCCATGGTCCTGAATGATAAGACATTTCCCGCTCCTTTTCCCTGCTGAGATCCAGAATCCCTGCCTGGTAACTCTACTGTCTCATAAAGGAATTTGGAAGGCTCTTATCTGAGAATGGAGCAGTCCAAGAGAAAAGATTCACAGATGGTGGCACAGAATGATCCCAAATAAAATGACCATCTCATCACTCTACAGGGAGGATCATCATTCCTCAAACTATGTATATGATAAGAATTTCCAATCAGTTTTTAGGGTCTCTTTCTTAAATGTGAAGAATTCAGTAATGGTCAGATAGTGTGAAGAAGTTTGCAACATGAGAGAAACAATAGTAAGCAAACTTGAGAAAGAGAACATGTAAGTAACAGAGAAGTGTGGGGAACATAAGAAAAGAGTATCATTAATATCCACAAATAAATTTCAAAAGATCTTTAGTTAATAGAAAAATGTTATCTTAAGGGATATTGGGAAAGGAAAAATTAAGTGTTGGAAACTTTAACTCTGAGGGATGCAATTTTTTAAATTAATATGAATTTTATTAGATGAAATTGAAGATACAGAAAAAGAATAAAGGGATTTGGATATATAATATAAAGGGAGAAATTAAATAGAAGACCAATCCATATATGTCTGTGTAAATTCCAGAAAGCTCACAGAGAAAATGGAAAAGACACTCTTCTTAAAATTGTAGAACTTTCTACATTTTAAGGATATGTGTTTCTAGACTGAGTACCAATAGCAATGGTTAGAGGGGGAACATTCACACAAGAATACCTTGTGAATCTCCAGAATGTTGAAGATAAAGAGAAGATCCTAAAATTATGTAGAAGGAACCAGTAGATTTGGCAATTCAGAGGATGGATTATCAGAAGGAGTTTTCTCAGTGGAAGTGTTAATATTACAAGACATTGGGAAGTACCCTCAATATACAGAGGGGAAATTATTCCCAGGGTACAGAGCCATCCCTCATGAATACAGAATGTCAGAATGGAGACACTTCCAGGTATAGAAGATCTCAAAACAACAACTTTCTCAGGAAACTGCTAGACAGTATTTCAGGGGAAAAAAATGTATGAAAATCACAAAGGAAAAGGACATGAGATTGGTACCCAGAAGTCAGAAGATCTATCAAGGGAGACTTGAAAAGGGAATTATCAGAATGATAGTGAAGAGATTGTCAGGACGGCATTTAGAATCAAGAGAATGGTAAGCTGTCACATAGATATGTCCAACTTAAAAATAAGTAAAAATAAAATAGTAAATAAATAAAAAATATGCAAACACTCTGATAGAATACCAGAGCCTACTGTGACTTTTGCAATCCATTTGGAGAGTTTGGGAGTGAATTAACTTTTGTTACATAGAATATTAAGAAAAAACTATTTTAAAGAAAGAATTATTTACTTTAGTGAAACCAAAATCGATTCACATTAAAAAAATAATGGCTCTGCTCTGGATATTATTTATATAATCATTAATAGTGAAACTATGAAATTTTTACTTACTAAAAATTATAATATACTTACACTGAATGAATTGATAGATGAAAATAAGTGGTTCTTGGTGAGGATAAGAGTGGATATATGAAAGCTACATCCTCCTCTTTGTTCATGGGAAGTCAATAGAGAATTATAAGATTCTAAAATTGAGAAAATGCTGTATAATTGTTATAAACTGCTGTATGACCAATGATCCTCCAATTTAGTAGCTTAAAACAATATTAAAGATTTGTTATATAGTTTCCGTGGATCAGAAGTATGGGAATAGCTTAACTGGGTGGCTGGGGTCTCTCATGAGATTAGAGATAAAATGTTAGCCATGTCTTCAGTCACTCAGGGTTAACTGGTTCTCAAGGATCTGCTTCTAGAATGAATCACTCACCTGGATGACAGGCAAACTATTGGAAGGAGGTCTCTGTGTCCCCCATGTGGGTCTATCCATTTAAGACTTGTAGTCTAGTAGCTGCCTTTCTGCAGAGTGAGTGATTCAAGAGAGAGCCCACAGCAGAGGAAATGTCTTCTATGATTAATCTCAGAAGTCACAGATTATGTTCACAGTATGGAATTCGTTGATGAGATCAACTCTATATTTATAGAGTGAGCAGACTTGACCTGGATAAGAATACCAGGAGAAAAAGATTATGAGGGCTGTCTCCGAGACTAGCTATCACAGGCAGTTCACATGCCCGTGTGTGTGTGTGTGTGTGTGTATGTGTGTGTACATGTGCAAACACACACTAAATATGTAAATCCCAGAACCACTTCCAATATAGCTAACAAAGAGCTACATGAGTAGAGTTCTGAGTATTTGCAAAAAAAAATATATTTGGATCTATCCATGAGAATGAAACTGCAGGTCTTGGATCTTTACTTCCTAAAATGCTTTTGAATCATCTTAATCACTGAAAGAGATCTTGAGTTACCTGGGGATCTGCTATATGCCTCCTTCAAATTCTTATTGTTGGCTCCCCAGCACCACTACCATGGTACAAAGAGGATATGAGTACTTGGAATTGGCTGCTTTGCAGTCATGTCTTGAAGAGGCATTACAATTACTGAGTAGGATGGTAAGGAAAAACTAAGAGCAAGAAATAGATGGAGAAAAGAAAAAAGAGAAAAAACAATAGTGACCAAAATGAATATCTTTAGGGAACATACTTCTTAGTAGAACATTGATATTTCTAGGCATGTCAGGAAATGAATCCAACCACTTGACAATGGTTGAAAATTGGTATCTTAAGACATGGGTCTTTTTGTCTACATATCTATATTACATCAGATCGATATGGCTTACATTCTCACAGTGAAGAGGAAATAGAATTTTAATAAAAGCTGGGTTGTGTGACTAATATTCTTGAATTGTAGTGTATAAAAAACCTTCATGCAGGAAATGAAAGAGAAAAAAAAAATAACCAAGATCCTAACTTTTCAGTAGGGGAATGAAATGTAAAATGATTATAGAAAATAGATCATTTTCAAATTAGTATTCTGCACTTCAGGGGAAGAGCTTATTTTTCTCCTGCATAAATTATGTGGGAACACATTTCAAAAACCCAATCTTAATCTAAGCAATGAGCATTTCAAAAAGTAAATTAATATCTTCAAGGGAATGAAATACAGCATCTTGGGGAGCCAACTCCAGCGCCACAGTAATTATGGCTTTGCCAACATTTCCGCGAAAAGCCTGTTTTCTCCTGCCCTCCCAGCCTTGTTGATGATGGAAGTTAGTGTCTGTTCTCGGCTTTGAATACAAAGCTGACCTATTTTTTTTTTCTTCTTTAAGTGAAACTCCTTTATAACAATATGACTTTTAAGTTTTCAAATGCATATGTCAGGTCTCTAACTTCTCTCATGCTTCAACTGCTGTAGCTTACAGATAGGGGGGACATCACAGAATGACTGAATTTTAGGATCAAACTTTGGAATCATGTTACTGAGGCCATATCATAAGCTGGGGGGTGCGGGGAGGAGGGCAGCCCATAACCTTTAAAAAGTACTGTTCTTGGAGCCGGAAGCCCTGTATTATTAGCCTGGGTACTTATTAGAGGGGTTGCCTCTAGTGCCTTGAGTCTCTCATTTGACTTTAAGGAGATTTTTTTTTTTAAATGGTCAGTTAGCCACTGTATAGTACATAATTAGTTTTTGATGTAGTGTGCAAAATTCATTACTTACATATAACACCTTTTTTTTTTTAAACTTGCAAAATGAGAGTACTGAATTTGATGGCCTCTGAGATCTCTTGTGGGCCCTACATTATTCGAGGCTGAATGGAGAGGTAAGGTTTGAACCAAGTCTAGAATACATATCTCTTTACTCTCAGTTTGATATCTTAACAGATATCAGATGTATGATTTTTTGGTTTCTTTCCCTCCGGCCCCCCCTTCTTTTCTTTCTTTATTATTTTTATTGTAATACAGTTGAGAACATTTAACATGAAAAAAATAACATATAACATGAGATCTACCTTTTTAAATATTTAAGTGTAAACCATGTTATTTTTGACTATAGGTATAATACTGTCCAGAAGATTCGTTAAAATTTGTTCATCTTAAGTCACAGAAACTTATGCCTTTGATTAATAACTAACGTCTCATTTTCCCCTCCCTCCAGCCTCTAGCAAACAGCATTCCTCTCACTGATTCTGTGAATTTGGTTATTTTATTTTTTTAAGATTTTATTTATTTATTTGACAGAGAGGTCACAAGTAGGCAGAGAGGCAGGCAGAGAGAGGGGGGGAAAGCAGGCGCCCTGCTGAGCAGAGAGCCCGATGTGGGGCTCAATCCCAAGACCCTGAGATCATGACCTGAGCCAGAGGCAGAAGCTTAACTCACTGAGCCACCCAGGCACCCCTGAATTTGGCTATTTTAGATACACACATAAGTGGAATCTGTGACTGGCTTCTTTCACTAGCATGATGTCCTCAGGGTTCATCCATGTTGTCACATATGGCAAACTTCCCTTTTTTTTTTTTTAAGGTTGAAATCTGTTTTGTTTTATGTATGTATCACAATTTTTTAAATCCATTTGCCCATCAGTAGACATTGGGATTGTCTCTACATCTTGACTATCATGAATAGTGAGTGCTGCTGTGAATGTGGGAGTGCTACCCAGAATTAGGATTGCTGAATGATATGGTAGAAATACTGTAACCATTCAGAATACATTTTTAAGCATATGAGGTACTTTTACAAT
The DNA here is from genome assembly GCF_902655055.1 of Lutra lutra. Lineage (NCBI taxonomy): Eukaryota > Metazoa > Chordata > Mammalia > Carnivora > Mustelidae > Lutra > Lutra lutra. Next base: position 101,531,532 of record NC_062280.1, read on the forward strand.
ATAGCAGGAACATGATATCCACCTGTGTCACTTCCCTATGGCCCTCATTAAGTACAGACATAGTGGGACATGTGTCTAGCCAAAATCCATATTTTTATATTCCAATCAACTTCTGTGTGCTTGCCTTGACATCTTCTTAATATGACCAGATTAATGTTTTGATAAAACATGAAATGCTCCAAACAAAATCTCATTTACGAAATAAGACCCAGTACCATTGGCATTTGGTGACTATTTTCCAGGATTTTGTCCTCTGGACCAAAGGTTGAATGTCATTCTGGAAATCAAGAGTATTTGATTAGAATATAGTCCTGCATTAGTTTAGTGTGATGATTATCCTTGTGAGTTTCTAGCTATTGGCAGGGTTATTTTATAATGTGGTTTGTCTAAATGACCTTAATCCTGAAGTTATCTTTTTGTGTGTGTGAAATCCAGTCGAAAGTGCATAACTATAGCCATAATTTCATTTACACGTTTCTTTCACACATATAGTAAAGTAGCACATATCTTTCAAGCTCTCATAAGAAACCTCTAATTGGTTATATCTTCTGCCAAAATGTAGTAAGTGGGAAACGTGTTTTACAGGCAGAAAAACCTAGATTGGAAACTCATTTCTGCATGTTAGAGTTACTGTGATTCTGGGAAGGTTACTAATATCCTGAGACTCAGGACAGTCAGTCTAACAGTGCTTCTCTTTTAAGTTGTGTGTGTTGATATTTATTTTAAAGATGTATGTGAGCTTAAATGAACTTACAAAGTAGAGATATTGGTATGCCTAGTACAGTTAGATGCATTAAATATGCAGAACATGAGTGTTTTTTTTTTTAACCACTTCCATCACTTTCCATTCAATCACAGTAAAAATATCACAACTGGTAATATTAAGAATAATCTCACCACTAGGCAGAGTTGATAAATCAATTGTATAAAGTGGGACATAAAGCAAAGAATGTGGTTTTTTGTTTTTTGTTTTTTTGAATGATTGTAACCAATAATGTTATATGGCTTTCCTACTTTGCTGCTGAGAGAGAACATATGTAGCCAAGAGCTCAAGGAATTATATTCTCATAATGTTTAGTGGTTTGTTTCTTTAACTTGGGGCTGGAGTGATTTCTAGGAAAGCCAGATGCTTGGGTGCTATTTTTATGTAGATAGAAAGGAAATCTGTCCATTTACAGGAAATTTCTGGCATGGTATTTTCTAATTTGGTAGGTGACTAGGTAGGAGTCTCATATTCATCAATGTAGCTCAGGAATTTCCAGTGCTTGGCCTAGCGCTTACTAAACACCCAGGACGTATTTGAAGGCACAGTGCATCTGTGGTTTCTGATTTATATGTGCTGGTCCTTGGTGTATAGTAATTCTTACGTTATTGTAATATCAGATCAGTTCTATGCCTCAATGTCCATGAATTCTTTATGGATAAGTGCCCCTGGCTTATTTATCTAATAGCATTCGCATCTTTCCATTCTGTAAATTTCTGCTGTCAAGTCACCCATGCACAGAGCAGGATCAGTCTTCCAGTGTTCTCTCTCCTTTTCCGTTCAGTTCCTTGACGCAAGCCTCCATTTTCAGAGATTCTTTCCGACAGCTTGACCAAATACAAAGATACATCCGTTCTCTGAGTCTCTTTGACACTAAGAGCCAATACCTTACTGTCTCATTTGCATTCCCACAGACAGGACTTTGAGGCATGGATTTAAAGTAGAAGTAAATTATTTGGGAAATGAGTTTAAGAAGCCCCAGTGAGAAACTGGGACAGGGAAGGATAGGTACATTGTCAAGGGTACGTTGTCAAGCATGTTATCATTGGAGAAACTAGAATTTAATCCTTTTTGAGAAGCCATAGAAAATGTCATAAAACACATGCCTCCCAGTTACTGCAGCCACTGCCCGTGGGAGACACAAGAGTGGAATTAGTCCTTGATTTAAAGGTGACTCTAGGGGCGCCTGTGTGACTCATTCAGTTATTTGTCTGCCTTGGGCTCAGGTCATGATCTCAGGGCCCTGGAATCCAGCCCTTGTTGGGCTCCCTGTGAAGCAGGGAGTCTGCGTCTCTGTCTTTCTCTGCCCCTCCCCCATCACGCATTCATGCTTTCTCTCTGTCTTTCAAATAAATAAATAAAATCTTAAAAAAAAAAAAATGAATCCAGGTACATTCATTGCCAAGTACTTCTGTGGACTGCTGAAGGGAAATTGAAGAAATCATTGGGGCAGAGCAACAAAGGTAGAAGTCAGAACATGGCACTGAGGTGGTAAGGGTCAAAGAGATAGGAGGGGAGAACTGAAGTGTCTACTATAATCATGTTTCAAACTTATTTATTATGCAAATTTATAATAGGATATAACTTTGGAGATCAGTTCCCAGCTTATATATCTCAAAAATGTTGTTGAGAGTATTTTAGCTGGGATAGTTCATGGAGTAGAGCTATGAATGCCCCTGGCAAGACCTACCTATGTAGTGTACTCAGGCCTGCACCAATCACCCTTGACTGCTGGTTAAAATTTTCTCTGAACTCTGCTATTTTATAGAGGAAGTTACTATCTTGGAGAAGTTAAGGGACTTGCTTAAAGGCACTTGGCAACCAGAGTACAAGTCTCCCAAGTGTCCATGCAGTGAGCACAGAGATTTTGCACCTGGGTAGCAGTGAACGCTGCATATATGTACATTTAAAATGTTTGTGTGGAATAAACATTAAATTATTGTGTGGACTAGTCAAATAGCCCTATAATTTCCTATCTCTGAATTTGTCTCCTCCTTTCTCATGTATAAATAATTGTTGTATATGCACAGAGGCAGAGAATAAGAAACAATCCACTTTAAATTATTGCAAGTCAGTAAAAATATTTGTACATTTGCAAGTCAGTAAAAATATTTATTTATTCTGTTGGACTACCCTGTTGCCGGGACCAGTGAAACTTGCATGACGCCTGCTGTAATTCCAAGATGCCATCACAAACAAAATGCTTGCTCCCCTGAGTAGCTCCATCTCTTCCGCCATTAGTGCCTAGTGTTGTCCAGCTGGGTGAGTGGATAATCTTTGTGTTTAGGGTTCTTAATGAGATGGTATCTAGTTGGGAAAAGACAAAAAGTGAAATACTGAGAATGAGTACCTTTTAAAAGAATATATCCTTTCTCTATTAATTTCAGATGATATTTTTCTCTCCTCTTGGCTTGTTATATATCCTGTCTCTTCTGTAGACAGATGCTTGCTGAATTACCACTGGTTCTGAGAAGTGATAATCTCTTGGATCTATAAACATTTTTTAAAATGGCCAAGAGCCACTAAGCTAGAGAAATTAACCCTAAAAGTACCGGGGGAGATATTAGGAATAAATAAAATTTTAAAACAGCAATTGAGCACATGTCAGGATCAGAAAAAAAAAAGTAAAAATTAAATAACTCTGAGGTTAATTGAAGAAAATAAGAATTGAAGCTTCTTCTTTCCCCTGTAAAAAGGAATAAAGCAAATTTAAAATATTTAGCAAGTACCGAAATTCATAAGGCCTACCGAGAAAGAAATGCAAAAGTAAAAAAATACTTAGCAGTAAGATAGTTGTCATGAAACTGGTTGTATTTCTTTATACCTGAAAATTTTCCAGCCCCAGCATAATATTATATGTTAATCCAGCCAATTTAAACATGTGCATGCACACATATAACATGTACTTTTTAAGCATACATACATTTATTTATTTATTTAAATTCTAGGTAGTTAACATACCTACATTATTCGTTTCTGGAGTTGAATTCAGTGATTCATAACTTTTTATACATCAACTCCCAGTGTTCATCACGATTGCCCTTCTTAATGCCAATCACCCATCTAGCCCATCCCCTACACACCTCCCTTCCTGAATCCCCAGTTTATTCTCTATAGTTAAGAATCTCTCATGATTTGTTTCTCTTTCTCTCTCTCTTTTTTTACTCCTCCCATATTTTCCTCCATTTTATTTCTTAAAATTCCACTTAGGAGGATATCATATGGTATTTGTCTTTCTCTAGCTGACTTATTTCACTCAACATAATACCCTGTAGCTCCATCCACACGGTTGCAAATGGCAGTATTTCACTTTTTTGATGGCTGAGTAATATTCCTGTGTGTGTGTGTGTGTGTGTGTGTGTGTGTGTGTGTGTACCCACCACATATTCTTTATCCATCCATCTCTTGATACACATTTAGGCTCTCTCCTTAGTTTGGATTGTTTATAATCGTATGCTTTTTTTTTTTTTTTTTTTTAAATTCAGATCGTTTGCCTTTAAAATAGAAGCACATGTTTTGGAAAGAAAACAAAAAGAATGTTGTTTATCTCATCTGATTGGTGGATTATAAATCCTAGAGTGGCATGGAGTTATAAACTGCATCACACTTGACTCCACAGGCTAGGCAAATACAACTTCTGATCATAAGGTCATAGCATATTCTCAAGTTGCTGCAGTTATCTGTGAGAAAAGAAACCGAAGCAAGAGGATAGTTTTTTTTGTTTGTTTGTTTTTCAAGAGGATAATTGTTAAAGAGAAAGGTCAGAGCAACATATTTTAAAATATATAAATAAAAGATTAAAACAGTCATTTCATATTAAAGAAAAATCTAGAAACCAGTGCTTCCAACTGGGAAGATACATCTGTTTAAGTTTATTGAAATTTAAAGAGATCAAGAAAGTAATGCCAAACCTAATATTTTGGACAAATAAAAGAGGCAGCAATTTAACATAGCATTTGGAACTTCATCTTGAAGTCCCATTCCTTTTTCTTTCCAGAGGAAATTGGAATGGAAATTAGTACGAGAGAATGGAGTTTGATAATACATTTTGAAAATGTAATGTTGTATTAATTGAATAGAGGGTAGAGACATATGGGATTAGTCTGAATTGTTAAACTAACCATTTCAAAAACCAAAGATTTCTCCTTTCTGATATAGGACCTGTGAAATTATTAACAATTATAAATAATTCAGACTTGCTTAGATTTGATGAGTTGTTATTTAGATGAAATAGGAAAATAACTTCATTTGTTAAAAGTATGTAAATCCGCTTTGGAATCCCAAACTAGGATACCCAGCTTCATTTTATTGTAGCTGTGGTTAAGATAGGTTTGAAGCTCATATTCTGGGCAACATGGTGTATTATCCTAGGGAATAGAAATGAGCAATGGTGATCATGAAAATGCTATTCTGCACATAAAGCAAATATCCATTGTGTGGTAATTGTATGCTAAGTACGTTACGTGTGTATTACCTCATTTAATTCTCATAAATCTGCGTGTTAGATACTGTTACATTTTTTTCATTTTCCCAGTGAGATAACTGAGCCATAGAGAATTAAGCATAATGACTTTGGTTAGGCAGCTGGTAGGTAAGGGACCAGCTTTACCTCTTCAGTGTCCCTGCTCTAACCGAAGTAGGAATAAAGACATTCTGATTGGCACAAATATGTTTCAGTATTGAAACAAACAAACAACAACAAAACATTTCCTAGTATTAAATCGGCTGTTATTCATCTACAAATATGTGTGTGTGTGTATACAGATATATACATATACGTGTATGTGTGTCACAAATTGTAGTGTTACTGCAGGTTATGTTTCTTTCTTTTTTTCTTATTGTCTCACTTTGTAATATTTGACAGAGTTGGCCACAACCTCTCTCTGGACCCTGCTATTTCCTTGTCTTCCCAGATAACTACATCCTTTTGGCTGGCCTCTTATCCCTCTGATAGTTACTTTTCTGCCTCCTTTAGAGACTTCTTTTGCCTTTCCAAACAACATTGGTGTTTTCTAGTGTCTTATTTTTATACTACATCTTCTTCTTGGACAATTGCCTCTGTTCAACCATTGTATGATGCTACTGACTCCAGTACAGGCTACTCCAGAATTTTAGTCTAACACCCATCCATTAAAAGTTTGATGTACATAAACTTGATCTAAGAAGTTTAAGTACATACAAGAAATTGTATTTCCCTAGACTGTTCTTATATCTAGTCACCTACACTAGAACCCAGAAAGTCCTAATTGACTCCTCCCACTTTTTCATATGCCCCCAGTATTAAACTTCATTATCCAATCTTCATTCATTCATTTTTTTAAAAGTCCAGCATTTATTTGCATATGAAATGTGTTTAATACAGTCATGATGCATATAGTGCATAACACATGACACCAAAACCAAATGTTTAATATAATATATCGTGCAAGGGTCTGTATATACACAGATTAAATTCTTTATATACAAATTTTTAAATATTTGTATATTAGAAATTTTTCCAAGGGCTGGGATATTATTATAAACATGACTAAGTACTGCCTTCATGAGGCTTATATGCTTGTTGAGGAGTTGGAATTGAGGGGACAATAAATCTATAAAGAAACAAACATGTTTTTTTTTAGTAAGGATGAGTGTTTTTTTTTCTTCTTTTAAAGATTTTATTTATTTTTTTGACAGACAGATCACAAGTAGGCAGAGAGGCAGGCAGAGAGTGAGAAGGGACGAAGCAGACTCCCTGCTGAGCAGAGAGCCCAATGTGGGGCTCGATACCAGGACTCTGGGATCATGACCCGAGCTGAAGGCAGAGGCTTTAACCCACTGAGCCACCCAGGCGTCCCAAGGATGAGTGTTTTGAAGAAAAGTACAACACTCAGTTGATAGACTGGACAGAGGTTAACATTTTAGCTAGAATGTAACGTTACGTGAAATGTATCACTTAAGTGAACTGTCCTTGTTGTAAATTACCACTGAGGCTGTCAGAAGCCATAAAAGCCCTATCTATGGAAGTGATAGGTTTATGAATGAAGAAACCGGGGGATTATTGGGGAGTTGGAGAAAGAGCATTATAGGCAGCAGGAAGAGCAAATTCAAAGGTCCTGAGGAATGGACAAGTTGGCACATCTGCTGGTTTCACTTACTGTTAGATTTGCTCCCTGAAATATTTCTCTGTTTACTACCGCTGGTCATACCAGATACTCTAGGCTCTGGTTTTTCTTCCTGTAGATCCACTATTCACTGTGGAGCCAGAGATACTCATTTATCTTACAGATAGGACTGTGTTACTTCGGTGCTCAAAACTGTCTAAGATTCCTGTGTACAGCTGTGCACCACCAACCATCACAGGCTGCCATTCACTTCGACTGTGATGGAAACATTACTCCCTGCAGTTGTATGCTATGGTAGCCCCGAATTACATGCCATCAGTAGTGAGGGGGAAGTGTAAATTCTTAATGGCATTCTGTTTTCTTCTCGATCTGCAGTGTGACTTTTCTTGCAGTCCCATTTCTCACAACGTCCTGTCGCTACATTTACACTACATTATGATGTCTCATGTTTCTGCATGTCCAGTATCCACCCGTCTCTCTGTAAGGACTTTTTTGTCAGGTTAGCTCCTGTTCATTCTCTGAACTAAACTTTAGCTCTGATATCTCCTACATGGAGTAGTATTCCCAAGTCTAGACGAAATATCTGTATTGCAACCTGCTCACCTGTTTTCCAATTGTTTGTACCATTTATAGTTCTTAAATTCAGGTCCGGACATATTAGTTCCCTGTTTAAAATACTTCATGTGCCCCCATTATCTGTAATAATAATAAAAAAAAAAAGTCCAGCATCTTTAGCGTGGCATTGTCTGTGCTTCCTATCTCCTGACAGTTCTCTTATCCTTTTTATAAGAGATCAATACTCGAGTGTAGATTCATCTATCATTTTCTGAATAGACCCAGCTATTTCTGACACTCCTGCCATTACCCCTGCTGATTCCTCTATGTAACCCTCTGCTATTCTAGTCACCTTCTCTTCTTTTCAGGCTCAGTCAAAATTCACTTAGACAGTGAGACTTTCTCTAAGCCAGGCATAGAGTGGCCTTTTCTTGTGCCCTTGCTTTACTCTCTGTGAACTTCTATTGCAACACCTGTTACCATTTATTGAGTTCAGTATTTAGTATTCTGCTTTCCTCAATAGACTCACTGGAGATGAGGCTTTGCTCTAACTTTGTTTTCCAACAACAGATGGAGGGGACACCTGAGAATTAATTACTATTTGATTGACTAGATGAATGAGTCACTTTAAAACTTTGGAAAGGATATTGAAATCGGCTCCATAGTTGAAACCATATTCTTAGTAAATATGAATCATGAAGGGAGATTTATTCTGTGAGTTCAGTTTTGCACTCAAAGTGAAATTGCTTCCTATTTCATATACAGCACATTGGAATGTACTGGCACTGCTGCACTATGAATGGACATTCTCATCTCTGGATTCCTTGCTAACTGCCATCAATGTGTATCAGCTATTCTTCAGGAAAATGAGTGGTACAACTTAAAAAACAAACCTTGTTTCCCAAACAGAGCACTGGTCTACGTTCAAGCTTGACATCTCGTCACCCACAGTGTGCTAAACTAGCCTGCCTTTCCACTTTATCTCTCTTCTCTTTCTCTAACACACCCACACGTTTTATGTTCAGCAGAACAATGTTCTCTTTAAGTCATAGCACATATGGCGAAGTTTTAGTTTAAAGAGGTAAGACTGTCTAGGTTTAGAAACCTATAGCTACCAGCTTTTAGTTTCCCCATTGGAAGTGTGGACTAGGATTTATAGAACATGAGTTTTTCAGTCTTCCCATATTGTAAAAAGTCTTACATGGTCACCCAGAAGACTAACACAAAACTAAGATAAAATGTTATGTTTAAAAATCAAACCTGCAAAACACTGTCAACTAAATAGAAAGTTTGTCGTATTTTTTATGAAGAAACCATAATTCTTTTCTGTCATATTAACTATTCTGTTGGAGTTGATACTCTTGGACTGCTTAGAGGGTCGTAATCCTCTAACCGTTTGCTTAAGCGTATGCCTTTTTGAAATTTTTATTTGTTCATATGTGATAAAAATCAGTAGTTCTTCTTTCCCAGAAACTTTTATCCTAATCAGATCTTTGCACAGTTACTTCAATAATTTCCATAAGAAATACAGTATTAGGGCAGAATGACCATATAATGTATTATCCCAAGTCAGGTCAGTTTTTGAGAATAAAGAAAGCTCTCATTTATAATTATATCGTTATGGCAGGCATAGATTGTAATGTATGGACAACGAATTTTATGAACATCATTTCTTATAGGAGGAGATATTTTCAAATAACAAAAATCTTAAATAATTCCGGAGACTTGCAGCCCATTCTGAAAACATAATTTGCCCTTTATATTTCTCTCTCTTTTTTTTTTAAGATTTTATTTATTTATTTGACAGATAGAAAGATCACAAGTAGGCAGAGAGGCAGGCAGAGAGAGAGGGGGAAGCAGGCTCCCTGCCAAGCAGAGAGCCCAATGTGGGACTTGATCCCAGCATTCTGAGATCATGACCCGAGCCAAAGGCAGAGGCCCAACCCACTGAGCCACCCAGGCGCCCCTGCCCTTTATATTTCAAAATGACATGGTTATCATCCATGGGCAGAGAAATGGTGACAATGAATGATGTATGTTGCATCTCATGAAATCTTTTTGTACTTACTCCAGTTGTTGGGTCCAAACGCCAAATGCAGAAAAAATGAGGCAGAGAATTGTAGTGCTCAAGCATCTCTTTTTGGATAATGGTATGACAATTAACTTTTGAACTATTTTAGATACCATTTCCAATGATTTTTATTTTGGGCATCTTTTGAACTTAAATGCCCATGTTCAGATGAAGTGGAAATAAGCATAAATACTGCAATTACCCTTCTATTACAAAGTATTACATTTTAAATTATAGTAATTATTTCTAGCTAGTAATCTTCAAATGCATGATGTTTTACTTTTCTTTAATAACAAATAGACAATGCTTTGTGATATACAGTTGACAAGGAACACATCTAAAAGGAAAAAAAGGAAAGATGAGCCCCCCCCTTTTTAGAATAGACTGTTTTTTCCTTGACTTTAGTTTCTATTTCTGTAGATTGTAAGCTTCATGGACAATGTAAGGAGGATTTTAAAAAAAAAAATGGAAGGAGTATTTTGATATTGGAATTCCACAATGTAAAATCTATAATGTGAATTTCAAAATGGAAGAAATAATTCTGAATATTTATTCCTAATACAATGGTTTCTAAAGTGGACCAATGGTATCATATGGAATGCCATCTACTTGCAGTCTCTTGGTCAAATCTAGAGATCAAATGAGTCATATTTTTCTCTCTAAACTGGCTCTTCAGCATGCATGAATACTTTCCACATTTTTCCATACCTCTAGAGGCTTGGCCTTGGACCTCTTTGGAAGAAAATAGACTATGTTCTATTTGTTTTGGAATATTTTTTCTTTCTATTATTTAAACTTCATTCTAGAGGGGGGAAAAAAAGATCATTGTCAAAGAAAACCAAAGCCACTAAGAATGAATCTTTTTTTTTTTCTTTTTTAATGGTAGAGGTATTTTGTTGTTATTGTTTATTTTAATTTTTGCTGACTGTCATTGTATTTTCTTTTCTTCTCTCTACTAAGGCCAAATTAATTAAACTTTCGTGGGCGATCTATGAATAATTTTGCATTCCTCAAGTTTGAGTTAAAGCAGTTTTCAAAGTATCATACAAAAATAACTGGCTCTCAAAGATCCCAAAGACAATCACATTGAGGAAATGTTAAATGTGTTCTTCATTATACCTATTAGCATTGCCTGGAGCAGGTGTAAAACAGTAGTTTTGGAGAAATGCTGGTTTAAAGGGGATTGGCAGCATTTTCAAAGACATATCACAAAGGAGACCCCAATAGATGAACCAGTCATGCCTACTGTTAAATTGGTATACAGGGCTTTTAAAAAACAGCCAGTTATGGACAAATGTCATTGAGTTTTAGGACAACAAATTCAGTTGTTTCCTGAATCCTTCACCTAGACTAGCCAACTGCAAATATATCCTGTTGATCTTCAAGTCAACTGAAAGAAATCCATTTTCACTACAAGCAAAAATACTGCCCAGTAGGTGTTAAGTATAAGAGTTTATTCTTTATATGTGGAGTGTAGCATGGTCTATTATTACCCAGTCAGTGTGTAATGATTTGCTTTCTTGAGTTTAGTCTCTTTGTTGCAATTTGTGTCAGAAATGGGTAAGATGAGTCCCCTAAACTCCAAGTATGTTGTATCTTTGTTCTTGTATTTTTGTTGATGAGGTTATAGCAGTTTGGTTAAATGATTGCTTTTTTTTTTTTTTTTTAAGATTATTTATTTATTTATTTGAAGAGAGAGCGGGAGAAGCAGACTCCCCACTGAGCAGGTTGCCCAGTGCAGGGCTGTATCCCAGGACCCTGGGATCATGAGAACCTGGGATCATTACCTGAGCCAAAGGCAGATGCTAAATGACTGAGCTACCCAGGCGCCCCTGGTAAAATGATTCTTAACATGTGGGTAGACACAGGCCACTCTGAGAATCTGATCAAACCATAGACCTAGAAAAATGCAGAAGCACATAAGTAAACATATTTGCATGTAATTTCAGGACTAACAACCTGTGTAGCTTATCACTGGGGTTCACGGTCACTAGATTAGGACCTTGTTTCTGCAAGGCTTGAGTCTCTTAAGGATTCTTACGATTATGTGGCTCTAAAGCTTTACATCAGTTTGGAAGTTTATAAAATTATTTTTATTTATTTGATAGGATCCGATATAGCCAGTTTTGTCATTTCTGATTGAATATATCTTTATGAATCAGTGACATGTTCTAATTTTTCATGTTTTTAAATTAGTATGCAGACAGTTTATGTCTTGCTTTTTAAACCAAAAATATACTTATTATAATAATATGAAAGAGCAGACCTTTCAATACAGGAAATGTCCATGAAGCATCAACCAGATACCAAGCTTTGTTCTAGCAGTTCTGTCACAAAGACAGCTGAGATGGAACACCAGCCTTTAGCAGCTCACCATCTATCTATACTAGAATCTAACGTAACTGAATTTTTCCATATCATTAGGTTTCCTAGCTGCATTCAGGAGAGTCTATAATATATTTAATGCATTTACTTTTTTCTGTGTGTGTATGCTCACACTTCTTGCTCCCAGATTCCAAGAAAAGAAACCTAAAAAACACAAAGACAAATGGTCAAAGGCACATCTACCTTAAATAATCATAATGATCATTATTTTAGATATTTCTATAGCACTTCTTTAAGAGTTTACATAGATCTTGCCTATGTATTTTGTGAATTAAATGGGAAGATTTGTATCCTTCCATTCCATCTTCTCTGCTTGGACCGGCCACATGCCATAGATGATGGTTCTAGAAGTTTTAACGTTGGGCCCTTCCTGATTCTAAATCTTATGGACATTTTACTTCTATGGTCTCAGTGTATATTAATTAAGAATGACATTTTTGAAAAGTACCAGACCAAGTTCTGGGGACTATAGTCAGTGAGCCAGTAAGTCACAGTCCTTCATGTTTAGAATCTAGAGATCAATTCAGAAAATTAAGGAAGGACTTAAGGAAGAAAGCATATAATGACTATCATAGGCAATGGCTAATTCAGGCTAATAGAGTTAGACCAGTCTGCATCGTCAAGGGGCAGGAGGATGTGTTTATTTGCATCCAGGTATTTTTCTGAACTCGTGCTCATGATTCACCTGTAATGTGGGCCAAGAGCTTTTTATCTGCGTCTCTGTCTGTGTAGGTATCCATTCTCATAAAATGTATGAGTTCTAAAAGATGATGTATAACTCAGTTTTGGCCAATTCAGTTATTTCTCTAGTAAAAAGAAGCCTTATGAATCAATTAGCATAGGGATTGGAAACACTCTTCCACTTAAAATTGTTTTTGCTTGTTTTTGAACAGTTTTATTATATATAATTGGCATGTCATCAAGTTCACAGACTTAAAGTATACAATTCGGTTGCTTTCAGTCTATTTACAGATTTGTACATCTACCACCACAATCTAATTGTGGAACATTTTCATCATCCCCCCCAAAAGAAAGCTGGAATACATTAGCAATCATCTCCCATTCTCTCCACCATCCACCTCTCACCCAGACCCTCCAGCCCTAGACTACACTTATCTACCTTGTCTCTCATATTTGCCTATTACATTTCATATAAATGGCATTATACAATATATGACCCTTTGTGCCTGGTTTCACTTGGTGTACTGTTTTTAAGGCTTATCTGTATTGTAGCAGGTATCAATACTATGGTTTTGTTTTGTTTTTTTTTTACTGCCTAATAGTATTCCTTTGCATGGATATACTACTTTTTATTTATCCATCATTTGTTTAGTTCATGGAAATTTGGGTTTGTTTCCACTTTTGACCATTAATGCTACTACTGTTCACACAGTTGTTTTGTGCGTTTGTTTTGGATACATGTTTTCATTTCACTTTGGTAGCATTCCACCTACAAGTAGAATTACTGGGTCAAAAGATAAATATCTGTTTAACCTTTTGAGAAATTGCAAGGCTGTTTTCCAAAGTGACAGTACCATTTTACATTACCAGCAATGTAGGAGGGTTCTAATTTCCCCACATTCTTACCAAGACTTATCTATATTTTTTTTCTTTTAATTTGGGCATTTTAGTAGGTGCCTAATGATATCGATCACCTCTGTCTGTTGGAATAAATAATGTTTTTCTGGAATGTAGCCACCCTGTTTGTTTATGGTTACCCTCTGTGGCTATGTTTGCAGTGTAATGGCAGGGCTAAGTAGTTGCAGAAGAGATCCTGTGGCCTGCAAAGCCTAAAATATTTACTATCTGACCCTTCCTAGATGAAGTTTGACAGTCCCTGCTTTAGCAAATCAAACATTCACATCTTTGATTGCATTTTGTTTACAAGTGAATTTCCATATATTGGCGTGCTTAATGGGAGATACGAGTGTATCCAGTTATATGTTGCAGGGGACTACTTGAAATGCCTTTGTTGGATATACTTGTGAACTTGTGATTGATGTTAATTTTCTATTCATTCACTCATATTCATTTAACAAGCTTATAAAATATTTATTCATTCCATATGCTTATTAAAGTCTTACTCTGGGTCTGTTATTGTGTAGACTCTGGGGGTAGTGTGGTGAGGATGGACAGGGCCTCCGCCCTAACAAAACTCGTAATTTATGGAACGACTACCTCTTATTTGGTGGAAATGGTGAGGTGCAGTGTATGCAGTGGGGAGAGAGCCTGAGGGAAGATGGGAAATGAGAACAGATAAGGATGAGTGGACGGGATGGTCAGAACAGTATTTCCTTGAGTGTGAGCATATTTCTCCGCATTGTGAGAGAAAAACAAACAAACGGACAAAACAACCTGGTACAGAATCTTTGAGTCTGAAGAACAGAGTTCTCTTTCCATAAAGTTTCCCAGAGTCTTTAATAATGTGAAATGTTTATCACACATCTCTAGTAGGATTTCCCAAAATGGCCTATCACCTTTTAGGCTGACAAAGAATTGTATAGGAGTCAAAGTTCAATGAAATATTTTTTCTGGGGAAAAAAAAAAAGGGTTTTAGAACTTTGCTATTCACAATGGGAATGAGGGTAGCAGAAGAATCCAAACAGTTCCTGGAAGAAAAATGAGATCACATACTCAACACCTTTGGTTTCCTAGTACAATGTGACCTTTTAGATCTTGAAACTTTCCCTTGTGTAGATGTTAGGCCTGTAAATTAGTTATGGTAATGCCTCCTTCAAAGGTTCTTTGAAGTTAAGTTTTTCCTTTATTAAATAGCTGTCTTTCATATGAGTTTTTCTAAAGAACTTTAAGATCCTGGAGAAGAAAGTTCAAGGAAAGATAATATAATAGATTATTCTTTCTTGGGCTCTCACACTTTTAAAAGGCTTATTCCTACCTTTTTGTTAAATTAACTTAGTTAAATTTTTCAAAGTGAAGTGTTTGGTTCTCAAAAGCTAGGAATATCTTTTCATCCCCCTCCCCTTTTTTTCTTTCTAATATTTCCCTTCCTGGACTAATTCATGGTGAGATAATAGTCTCAAAAATACCATCCTAACTGTCTCACCAATTTTTTGTCAAACTGTCAGAAACAATCCCCTCAAAACATAAAAGCAAGCATTGTCAAGGAAACTCAGGTTAGTAGGATTAGAAGCACAAATAGCCAGTTGTCCCTGCAAGCACCTGAACTCCTGTGTACAGCCGATTACAATTCAGAACTGTTTGAAACTCAAGCCCATTTCCCGCACTGCCATTTAGAACCTGTGTGGTTCACATGAGTAACTGCCTTCATCCACAACCTGGTCTCTTCAGTTGCATGATCTCAGCACATTGTGAGACACCAAGTAGATAGTGACATGCAGTAATGTAAATACCAATACATAACATTGGTCTACGAATGAAAAGAGATCCGTTAGAATGTCTTTTTTTTTTTCTTTTTCGAGAACACAAGTATTACCCCGACACAAGATTCATCTGTCCTATGTGTCAGAGTTACTAGCTGGATAAATCAGCGAAATATGAAAGACTTAATGAATCTAGATATCATGATGTCATTATATCATGAAGGAAATGGATATAGATTTAAAGATTCAAAAATGGATAAATGTACATTTGAAAGAGTTGTTTAATGTTTAGAGAGAAGTTCGTGGAGGGTTAGTGTCCTCAGTCTGATCCCGTGACTACGTTTACCATTGTCTTTGATAATGATATAAAAACACCTTAATCAGATTTGTCACTGACTTAAAGCTGGAAAGAACTGATAATATGTTGGCTAACAGAATGACAGCCATACTGTTTGACAAGGGGGCATGAGATATCTGATTTACGAGATGATATTTAAAATAAAGAAAAGTGAGGAAAGACCCTTGTGTGAAACAAAAATGCCAAAAGTTGTGAACATGCAAGTGTGAAAAATACTTAGATTTTTAAAATGACTGGAAGTGCAAAATAATTGTTAATAGTGTGATAAGGAGATACATGTGTCCAAAACAGTCCAGTATATTTACGATTATGGTAAGTAGCCCAAATAGACACAAAATATCTGAAGGAATGGAAACTATAGCTCTACGCAACTTTAGATTTGATTATTACTGTTAGATTCAGTTGTACTCCACTCTGAGGGAGAAAGATAATTGTTAAAGTATTTAGGAAAAGTTAAGTAGTTTGTGGCAGCTGTCAATTAAAGAATTAAGACTTTGGGGAATCTATACAGTTGTAAAGATCTGACGATCAAATGCAAAAATTATGCAAATGGAAATATCTACCAAAACTACTTGACTCCAACAACACTGTGTCTGGGAGTTTACCCTGAATATCGTTCTCCACACCTATAAGCAATGTATACCCAAGGTTTTGAATTCCAGCATGAACTGTAACTTCTCAATACTGGAAACAACCTGTGGTGCTGGCTGAATAATTCATGAACAACTCCCAATGGAATACTATTTTTCCATGTAAAAAGGATAAAGAAGTTTTCCATGAACTGATGTGAGGTGATTTCCAGGATAGCTGGTGTAAAGAATGATTATAGCACGGTAATGTTTATGTGACAAATAGGGGAAATAAAAATAGATGATTCTCTAAAGAGAGATTTCTGTTACTTATTTGCCAATACTTTTGAAGCAAAAGGAAACAAAGGAAGACTAAACAAAAACTAATGAAAATAGTTACTTACGTGAGGAGTAGGTGAAAATGGGGGAGAGAACCCAGGAGTGGGAGTGTGATTTTTCTGAAAATCCCTCTTTATATAATTTGATATTAAATTATGAAAATATTTTATACATTCAAAAAACAATTAAATTTAAAAGGATGGAAAAGCAGTTGAATGAAATAGAAATAAATGATTCTAACTGAATAGCAAAGTAATAACTACCATACTAAGAAAGTAATAAATTCAAGTACCTTTTGCTTGAATAATTACTTTACTAATGAACATGCTAATTAGTTGAAATACTTAACTCACATAATGTTATTCATAAAATACATACTTGGATGTATTTTGAAATCCAAAACAGCTACACAAATATGAGCTTTTTTTAGCAGGTTTGTTGGTGGTGGTTTTATTGGTGTGGTCATTCTGAAACTAATTTCTTTATCATGGGAAAAAAATCAAATGAGAAAATATATAGATATTGTTGGGAAAAGGGAGATAAAAACATGGAATAGGACAGTGTGGAAGAACACTGGAATGTTGGGTTTTATTTTATTTTACTTTATTTTTTGTTGGATTTTATTTGAAAGTATCAGTATGACCCCATTACACACACACACACATACTCTTAATATATTCTTCAAGCAGAACACATATTCATCCATGTTGAATCCATCTAACTATTCTATGTTCTAAAACTGTATTTTTGGGGGGGACCTGGGTGGCTCAGTCATTAAACATCTGCCTTTGGCTCAGGTCATGATACCAGGGTCCTGGAATTGAGCCCTATATTGGGCTCCCTGCTCAGCAGGAAGCCTACTTCTCCTTCTCCCACTCCCCCTACTTGTGTTCCCTTTCTAGCTATCTCTCTCTCTGTCAAATAAATAAAATCTTTATAAATAAATAAATAAATAAATAAAACTATATATATTTTTTCTCTTGGTTAAAAGATATCATGATAACTTTTTGTGTAGTTAATACCCAGATTATGACTTCTAAATACCATTCATTGCACACTTATTAAAAACTGGATGTCTCAAAAATATGGCTGATTTCGGGTCTGAAACAGGAAAGTACAGAGTGAGGCTGGAACATATTAGCATGCCAGAAAGCAAAGGAGTGCTCAAAGATTATTAATAAGGCAAGAGGTTGAATGCTACAGATATTACGTATACTCGGAGATGTATTGACCTTATTTGGGATATATATCACCAATAAGAAAAATATAGAATAACATGTTGAATTTTAAAAATAAATGCATGGGGGCGCCTGGGTGGCTCAGTGGGTTAAAGCCTCTGCCTTCCGCTCAGGTCATGGTCCCAGGGTCCTGGGATTGAGCCCCACGTCGGGCTCTCTGATCAGCAAGGAGCCTGCTTCCTCCTCTCTCTCTCTGCCTGCTTCTCTGCCTACTTGTGATCTCTATCTGTCAAATAAATAAATAAAATCTTTAAAAAAAATAAAATAAATGCATGGATCCATAGTGACATAGGAGGTTAAAGAAGAAAGAGGGGCATCTGGGTGGTTCACTTGGTTGAATGTCCAACTCTTGGTTCCTGCTCAGGTCTTGATCTCTGGGTCGTGAGATCTACCCCAACATTGGGCTCCATGCCAGTGCAGAGTCTACTTATGATTTCCCTTCCTCCCTCTGCCCCTCCCTGCTCTAAAAATAAATCTTAAAAAAAAAATAAAATAAAAAATGGGGTAGGTGGCTTTATTTTTAAAAGAATAATGCAAAACAGGTGGCCTGGACTTTTCAGAGGATTCAATATGAAAGAATAGGGGGGAGGTCAGATCAACTATCCTAAATGAGAGTAGACTAAAATGGCATAATCATCCAGTGCAACATATGAACTTTGTGTCTTGGCTTAAAAAGATAAATATAACAAATGTTTATATGACTACTGATGAAATTTAAAGATAGTCTGTGCATTGGTTTAGATTAATTTTCCTCAGGTATGGTAATGGTGTTGAGGTCATATATTCTTGAGGGAGACATGCTAAAATATCATGAAAATCCACTTTAGGTTGTTTGACAAACAGTTGTGTTTTTATGTGTGTGTGGAGAAAGGGATAGAGATGAAGCAGATATGGCAAGAGGTTGAATTGGTGAATCTAAATGAGGATTATTCAGGTCTTTCTTATACTGATCTTTCAATTTTTCTTCAAGATTGAAATTCTTAGAATTAAAAATCGTAATTGCCATATGCCCGAATGTGAAATCAGATTAAGTATTATGGAGGAATAACATAAAGAAGGATATAGAATTCTATCCTCACGTCATATAAATAACAATAAAAGATTGAAAGGGAAATGGAATCTTAAAATATTCTGAAGGAATGACAGGCTACAGAAGGTGGGAAATTAATTAAACAGACCTCTTGCCAACAAGTAAGAGAAACCCATATGTAGTAGAATAGTATCTTTAGTGAACTGAGGGAGCTTAAAATTCTACTCCCAGTAATATATCTTTAATTAGCAAAGGTGAAAGAAGATATTGCTAAATGTGTGAGCTGAGGTAAACTAAAAGCAACATTTTTTTTCTAAGATTATTTATTTATTTATTTATTTATTTATTTATTTTACAGAGAATGAGAGAGAGAGAGCATAAGTAGGCAGAGCGAGAGGGAGAGGGAGAAGCAAGACTCTCCGCTGATCAGGGAGCCCAATGTGAGACTCAGTCCTAGGACACTGGAATCATGACCTGAGCCAAAGGCAGCCACTTAACCGACTGAGCCGCCGGGTGCCCCGAGAAGAGACATTTTATTTTATTTTATTTTATTTATTTTATTTTTTTAAAGATTTTATTTATTTATTTGACAGAGAGAAATCACAAGTAAGCAGAGAGGCAGGCAGAGAGAGAGGAGGAAGCAGGCTCCCTGCTGAGCAGAAAGCCCGATGTGGGGCTCGAACCCAGGACCTGGGATCATGACCTGAGCTGAAGGCAACGGCTTAACCCACTGAGCCACCCAGGCGCCCCATAGAAGAGACATTTTAATAAAAGAAATTCTAAAGGTATAAGGTATAGGCAGAAGAAAATAGTATCATATAGGAAGGAAAGATGCAAGAAGAAATTATTTGCAATTTTATTGGTAAATATGTGGTTAAATTAAAAATAAATGATGCCTATTTAAAGCAATAATAATTTGATATCTTGTCAAGAGAAAGAAATCTTAGAACTTAAAAACCAAAAACTTGATTACAAAATCACCTTTTGGAATGTGAGTAGAGTTGTAGTAGACAATAGTTTTTGTATGGTTTGGGAAGGGGTAACTTAATTATCTTTAAATTCATTAAGTTAGGTTAAAATAACTACTAAAAAGATAGACATAAAGCACAAACATCTGAAACTAGAGGAGAAAAATAGAATAAGGAAACAAGAGGCATTCTCAGTGGGGAAAAACTGAGAGCTTTTCCACTAAGGTCAGGAAGAGGGCAAGGATGTCCAGTATTACCACTGCTCTTCAACATAGTACTAGAAGTCTTCGCCTCAGCAATCAGACAATAAAAGGAAGTAAAAGGCAACCAAATCAACAAAGAAGTAAAACTCTGACTCTTTGCAGATGACATGCTGCTTTATGTGGAAAATTCAAAGGACTCCACCCCAAAATTGCTAGAACTCATACAGGAATTCAGCAAAGTGGTAAGAAAGAAAATCAATGCACAGTAATCAGTTGCATTTCTATACATTAACAATGAGACAGCAGAAAGAGAAATTAAGGAGTCGATCGTGCACCCAAAACCATGATACCTAGGAATAAGCCTAACCAAAGAGGCAAAGGATCTGTACTCAGAAAATCATAGAATGCTCATGAAAGATACTGAGAAAGACACAAAAAAATGGAAAAATATTCCATGCTCGTGGATTGAAAGAACAAATATTTTTAAAATGTCTGTGCTACCTAGAACAATCTACATATTCAATGCAATCCTTACCAAAATACCATCCACTTTTTTCACATAGCTGGAACAAATCCTAGAATTTGTATGGAATCAGAAAAGACCCCAAATAGCCAAAGAATGTTGGAAAAGAAAAGAAAAATGGGTGCCGCTCCAATTCCAGACTGCAAGCTCTTTTACAAAGCTGTAATCATCATCAGACAGCATGTTACTGGCACAAAAGCAGACACATAGATCAGTGAAACAGAATAGAGAACCCAGAAATGGACCCTCAACTCTGTGGTCAACTAATCTTCGACAAAGCAGGAAAGAATATCCAGTGGAAAAAAGATAGTCTCTTCAACAAATGGTGTTGGGAAAATTAGACAGCCATGTGTAGAAGAATAAACCTGGAACATTTCCTTATACCACACATAAAAATTGACTCAAAATTGATGAAAGACCTAAATGTGAGACATGAATCCATCAAAATCCTGGAGGAGAACAGAGGCAACAACCTCTTTGATCTTGGCTGCAGCAACTTACTGTTAGACATGTCTCCAAAGGCAAGGGAAACAAAGGCAAACATGAACTATTGGGACTTCATCAAGATCAAAAGCTTTTGCACAGCAAAGGAAATAGTCAACAAAACCAAAAGACAACCGACAGAATGGGAGAAGATATTTGCAAATGACATCAGATAGAGAGCTAGTATACAAAATCTGTAAAGAACTTATCAAACTCAACACCCAAAGAACAAATAATCCAGTCAAGAAATGGGCAAACACATGAACAGATATTTGGGCAAAGAACATCCAAATGGCCAAAAGACACATGAAAAAGTGCTCCACTTTTGGAGCTTCACTCAACAAAAGGGAAATACAAATTAAAACCACAGTAAGATACCACCTCACACCAGTCAGAACAGCTAAAATTAAAAAGTCAGGAAATGACAGAGGTTGGTGAGAATGTGGAGAAAAGGGAATCCTCGTACACTGTTGGTGGGAATGCAAACTGGTGCGGCCACTCTGGAAAACAGTATG
This sequence comes from Lutra lutra, assembly GCF_902655055.1. Classification (NCBI taxonomy): domain Eukaryota; kingdom Metazoa; phylum Chordata; class Mammalia; order Carnivora; family Mustelidae; genus Lutra; species Lutra lutra. The sequence goes on from NC_062280.1 coordinate 101,552,977, forward strand.
GAGGTTCCTCAAAAATTTGAAAATAGAGCTACCCTACGACCCAGCAATTGCATTCCTCAGTATTTACCCCAAAGATACAAATGTAGTAATTTGAAGGGGCACGTGCATTCCAATATTTATAACATCAGTGTCCACAATAGCCAAACTGTGGAAAGAACCCAGATATCCATCAACAGGTGAATGAATAAGAAGAAATGGTACACACACACACACACACACACACACACACACACACACACACAGGAATATTATGCATCCATCAAAAAATGAAATATTGCCATTTGCAATGACATGGATGGAACTGAAGTGTAATGCTCAGCAAAATAACTCAATCAGAGAAAGACAATTATCATATGATCTTAATGATTCATGGAATTTAGGAAATGAAACAATGGGTCAACAGGGAAGAGAAGAAAAAAATGAAACAAGAAGAAACCAGAGAAGGAGACAAACATTAAGAGACTCTTAATCATAGGAAACAAATAGAGGGTTGCCAGAGGGGAGGTGGGTAGAGGGTATGGGGTAACTGAGTGATGGACATTAAGGAGAGCATATGATATCATGAGCACTGTGTATTATAGAAAACGGATGAATCACAGACTGTACCTTTGAAACCAATAATACATTACTAGTTAATTAATTGAATTTAAATAAAAAATGTTTTAAAAAAATAAAACAAGAGGCAGACAGTCGAGCCTTGGGAAATGTGAAAAATGTAGTCATAGAGGAAGATGGGGCAGCAATGCCAGGAAGAGCATGGAGTTGAGAAGAACCAAGGAAGCGAATCACTAGGGGAGGATTCCCAAGACCTGAAGAATTCTAGCAACTCCAAATTATAAGTAAAGTTTGTTTAATGGAATTGAAGTGAAAAATATTACTGAATTTACTAGCAAGTCCCAAAATAGAACATATTTCATAGGCGTGAGACTGATGAAATTCCCTTTTCTTGGGGGAGGGAAGGTCCATACTATTTATCCAAGGCAGGTCTATATAGTTTTCACCAACTGATATTAATAGTAATGATACCGGTCAGAACAAACTTGTGTGAAGTCTAGTTAAGCTTGATTGTTACAAGTCTGTGACCTTGAGTAAGATTCTTGTGACCAAGGCATATGTTGGTATAATTCAAATGTAAGCAGAGTGAATACATTGAATCACAGTAAAATGAGAGTGGTGTGTAGGAGGATCGCCAAAAATCTGATTCCATATGAGGTTTAAAAGAAAATCTGAGGGTTAATAGAGTCTTTGGAATGCAAAGTTCACTCTTCGTCTGAATAAGGCTTATGAAAATCACTGACATACGTATTAGTCTCATATGCATCTGTGGTTCTGCCTAATTTCAATGGGTACTGCTTTGTGATTGTTTGGAAAGAAAAGTATCAGGAGACTTTGAAATCTATCAGTTGATTGCACATTTCTTGTTCAGTCAAAACTTACTCAGAATCCTAAGTGTACATTGACTAAGACTGCTTGAAGGGTTGGTAATGGGTGATTTAATTCTCTGATATTATATGTGATTGCAATCTGGAAGGCTGAACTCTTTTGGTGATGGCCAACCATGCAGTAAGAAGGTTAACACAATTTGCAATGGTAATCGTTCCTTTACCTATATATTTCAATCAGCCTTGGCATTTATCTCCAAGGACAGATCCAAGTGCCTGTAAACCAGAATTCTTCAGGAGACAGAACTGGCTTTTTTCTTCTCTTAATTCTTAGACTCTAGGTCAAAACATCTGGTAAAAGTTTCATGGCTAAAATATCAATATTGATTTCTGGGGATAAAAGAGGAATACCTGGAGGTTTCTGTGTATTTTCCCCACAGGTCACTCAAAATAACCTGGCGTGCAATTTTTAAAAATAGATTAGGTCTCAACTTTCATTGGGTTTTCTTTTGATATCACCCTGTGAATTATAAGATATGAAGAGTCTGCACTGAGAGTTGAGTTGGTTTATTAAGTGCATACATTTGATTTTAGTCAACAAAACAGAGCCACTTAAATCCTGTGGGCATGGGGATTTATTATAGGAACTAGACTTTACACAAAAATGGGAGCAGCAGATGAAATGAAAGTCCTTAATGGGGAGTGGGAGGATTGGGAATAGAATCTCTAACAGGTTTTCTGAAAATTTGGCTCAGTTAGGTAGGTGAGAGCTTGCAGGGAAATGCAAGAAACCAAACACATCTACTGCCAGAATTGAACTACAGAAAGGGAACTTAAGACAAGAGTTCTAAGAAAATGCTGCCTTTGGAAACCCCCACCTCTGCGGATCCATATCTGTGTACTCAGTGATGGGTCTGGGGCTGTCATTGGTCAGCAGGACCAACAACTGGAAAGATGTGTAGGATTCAAGGAAGAGAAGACTGAGAAGAAGCCAAGGCATGCCATGCACCTGTGTCTATCCATCCATGTGTCCTTTCTTATATGACTTTCTGAAATATGTAACAGGTTTCTCTTCTCTAACTTGGAACAGTATGGAAAGGGGTATCTGGGAAATGTAATGCCCAGTATTAGGCTGATGTAACACAACCCAGCTTCTCTGGTGAGAAGCTGATGAATTTTCATGTAACTTAGGACGATGAGGAGTCTAAAAAGCAGAAGGCAACCTAGGAAGAAAGAGGCAAATGATAGTAGTAAGGAAATAAGTCAGGTGCGGTGTATAAAAAATTGTCATCCAGAAGGGGGCAGACAGGGGAAAAGAAAAAAAAAAAAAGGCTCCTGAGAAGTGGCTTCTGTCCTGTTGTTCTGTGCCATGCCAGCATGTAGGAGGTCAAGAGTCAGATGTTTGTGGTGGGAACCAGAGTTAGAGCAAGGCTTAATTGTGAAATGAGAGGGTCATAGACAAATGAAGCTCAGATTTCTTGCTGTTTTCTTTTTTCTCCAAATATAATTAACAGGAAATTAATTTTAGCAAATTTTGAGGGGTTTGTTAAAAATACAAATTTCTGGAATTTCCTTTGTAGACCTAGGAATCAGAATCTCTGAGGTTCAGACTCAGGAGTCTGCATTTTTTTTTTAAGATTTTTTTTTAAATTTATTTATTTGACAGATAGATCACAAGTAGGCAGAGAGGCAGTCAGAGAGAGAGGAGGAAGCAGGCTCCCTGCTGAGCAGAGAGCCCGATGCAGGCCTAGATCCCAGGACCCTGGGACCATGACCTGAGCCGAAGGCAGAGGCTTTAACCCACTGAGCCACCCAGGCGCCCAGGAATCTGCATTTTTAAAAAGAGTTTCTTTCTTTTTCTTTCTTTGTATTCATTCATTCATTCATTCACTTATGATCGAGAGAGGGAGAGAGAGAGAGTGAGGAGAGAGGCAGAGGGGAAGGGAGAAGGAGATAGAAAGAATTTCAGGTAGGCTCCTTGCTGAGCAGGGAGGCAGATGCAGCTCTGATCCCATGACCCTGAGATCATGATTTGAGCCAAAACCAAGAGTTTGAGGCTTAACTGACTGAGCCACCCAGGCACTGCAGGAATCTGCATTTTTAAAAAAGATTTTATTTATTTATTAGAGATACAAGTTGCACATGAGCAGGGAGAGGGAGAAGCAGACTCCCTGCAGTGATACCCACCCCCCCAACCCTGCTGAGTCAGGGCTCCATCCCAAGACCCTGAGGTCAGAACCTGAATAAAGGCAAAAGCTTAACGCGCTGAGCCACCAGGCACCCCAGGAATCTACAATTTTAACAGGATTCTCAGATGATTCTTCTATGCAGTGACATTTGGAAATTTCCAACTTTTGGAGTGGCTGTTGAATGCCAACTTCATGTCAGGTCCTCTTAGGCACTGCTGTATTTCAGCACCGATGAATCCAGAGATTGTGTTCAAGAGATGAAGGAAAAAATGAAAATTAAGAAGAAAAGAGAAAGGAAAAAGAAAAAAAATAGATCTTGCTGTCTTTTAAGAAAAGAGAAAATAAAGGGTAGAGATGACAAATTATTCATGTCACATATCTAGTAAGTGACCAGGTCCATATTCTAATTTAAATGTGTTTGGTTCCAAAGTGTATCCTTGGGCTATTGAGTATGGTTAAAAAACAAACCACACACACACACACACACACACACACACACACACACAAGCTTGCTGAATTACTCACATACATACCAAACAAATATTGGTGAGACTTCTCACGGAAGGAAAAGTAATACTCATCTCTCATGAAGTTAAGCCTGCATCTTCCATTAAGCTAAGGATTAAAAATAAATAAATAAATTCCTGGAGGCTGAGACCCTCTTTCTAAAATAAGCAAAAAAGTAATGCATAAAGTAAGGGCCTGAGAAAATCCCTCCCAAGAAAGTGAAGATTCACATTTTTCCTGTTTTCTGGTCACCTCCTCCTTTCTCTGGGGACCCACCATACACACCAAACAAGTTCTTTGTATGACTTTTCTCATCTATGTGTCCTTAGCATATTGAGAATTTACATTTCTTCTCAGAGGTTTAAAAAAAAAAATCCTCGGCTTGTTTAGTTGGTTTAATTTTATAGTTAATAAACCCTAAATTTTGAGAGCAATAGTGTGGACCCAGGGTGGCTAAGTTATTTAATTGTATTTTTGAAGGTCGAGGTAAGTGTGAGTGAGCCGCGGAGTCCGATTGCAGCCTTGGAGGTGGGCCTCACTGTGGCAGCTGAATTGTGACCCAGCTCTGCTGGAAAGCATCCTGGGGATGGCTACAATGCTGGGTACCTTTCTAGCAATCAGAGCTGGTTCCATTGGTTCCAGTTGCCTTGGGTATTAGATAATTCTTGTGTATGAAAGATGATTTTGTAGGAGCTGGTGTTTATATAAGGATATCACAAACAATTTACAAAATACAAAGTTTCAGACCCTCAGCCTCAATTTTATTTTATTAGCTATCCATTCACCTTATGATGGTTCAAGCTATCTTTCTTCCCATATGTTGCCGAATTCCTTCTATGACCAACCAGATATAAATAATAAAATGGCTTTGAAAATCTGTAGAGTAATATGTATGATACAATGTACATTCAGCTCATGGAAGCAGCCTTACTTATATCAGCAATAATTTTTTTGGTTCCAGTATCTGAAGTTTGGAAGCTTTCTACTATCCCTCCTAGGCCAAACCAGCATCCGTCACTGGCTTACTGGTCTCCTAAATGATCTCCCTATGTTCTGTTGGCTTCCTCGAGTATCCGTTGGCTACTAGAGTGACTCAGGTCCTGTCTTTCCCTTGCAATAAGAGTCTGTCATTGTAATCTTTGCCTGGACTTCACTGTCCCGTGTGACTTGTCCTTATGTGTTTTTCCAGGCCCCATATCCTAACAGTGTTCTTTTACTTCTCTCCATTCTGCACCATGGACTTACTTTCCAATCATCAGATGCACCCAACTCATTCTCCTTTGACTTTACTCTTCCCATTTAGTTCACGTTACCTCTTCAGAGAAACCTCTTTAAAACAGCCTAATCAATTAGCCCAGACTTTCGTTCTTCTACCATTATTCTGTTGTCTTTTCTTTTTTCTTTTTCTTTTTTAAGATTTTATTTATTTATTTGACAGAGAGATCACAAGTAGGCAGAGAGGCAGAGGGGGAAAGCAGTCTCCCTGCTGAGCGGAGAGCCTGATGCAGGGCTCAATCCCGGGACCCTGAGATCATGACCTGAGCTGAAGGCAGAGGCTTAACCCACTGAGCCACCCAGGCACCCCTATTTTATTTTCTTTATTGCACTTACCACTGTCTGAATTTATTTACTGATGCATGTGTTTATTATTTGTTTCCTGATACTAAAGTGCAAATTCAGTAAGGGTAATAATAATTTTGTCATGTATACCTAGTTCCTAGAAGAGTGTGTGTCATATGCTGGGTTCATCGCATTTGTTGAATAAATGAATGAATAAATGGGAGGGACTCACTTGTATGTGATAGTTGGTAACTGGCCAGATTCGGGGAAATCATGGGGTATGAATGGCTCCAAAGAAGACCCTTTTTTTTATGTCATTTCATATATCAGAGTCTTACAAATATCATGCTTTTCAGCCACAGGGTCTAAAATAATGAAACAGTGTACTAGCTGGCCTTGGAACAAACTTCTCCCTTGGGCAGATGGAGTAATGAGCAGAACACTCAAGAAGAATTTAAGTTGATCATTTAAACAAAAATTCTCTTCAACACACACAGAAAGGATGGGTCGGCATTGATTTCTAAGTCATTGGATTTGCAGTGTTTAGATAATTATAAATACATTATTTGCTTGTTGTATATTACTATAATTCTAGTCCAAATTCGGTTTCTCTTTTCAACATGGGTTTAAATTTAAATAGAAATGGAGTAATGCCTCACAAATACAATCTGATGATATTTAACAGATAAGATACTGTGATGTTTAATTTTATGTGGCAACTTGGCGGGACCACATTGTCCAAATATTTGGTCAAACATTATTCTGGATATTTCTGTGAAGGTTTGTTTTATTCATTCATTTATTTTGTTTATTTTTCTCAATAAGGTTAATATTTAAATCAGTAGACTTTGAGAAAGGAGATTATCCTCCATAATGTGAGTGGGCCTCACCCAATTTGTTGAAGGAAAAGACTTCCTGGAGACGGAAGGAATTCTGCCAACAGACTGTTTTTGAACTCAAACTGCTTCTTTTCTCTGAGTCCCCATATTGCCAGCCTACTCCATCAGATTTTGGACTTGCCAATTTTTCATAATCCTATGAACTGATTCTTTAAAATAAATCTCTCCAGATAGATAGATAGATTGATCCAGTGATTAATTTTTGAGGTTCTGTTTCTCTGGCAGACCCTCACCTATACAGACATAGTTCAGATTATAGATTTTAAATACAGTACTGAGAAAAGTTTATATAACCTGTACAAATATTTATCTGGTTATTAATTTGATTAAATGTCATTGGTCCCATCTGTCACTTCTGAAGTTCTATCAGTAGATTACTAAGAATGAAGAGATAATAAGTAATTTCCCATGAAATATGACATCATTTAAATTATTTATACATTAAGAAAGAAAAATGAAGGAATGAACTCAACTTAATTCATTTCTTCTGGTTTAACAATTAACGGCCCCCTTGGCTGGGGCCAAAAAAGAAAAAAAAAAAAGTACAGCAAGTGTGACAACAGTAGTATTAGTGAAATTGCTGCCTTAGTGGGTTCATCTTAAAGAAGTTCTTATAAAGTGTACAACTCATTGCTAGAGTTGAAAGTTATGCTCAGCAGTTTTTCTTTTTAATTGCTCTAGAAAGTCCACTGTGACATTGGCTACTTTGCCTGCATAGAGAGTTTAAAGAATTAAGTCACTGTATTTTATAGTTAACGGTATTGCTAATAAAGAACAGTAGCAGCATGCAAAACTGCAGAGACAATAAAACTGAAGGCTCAATGGCTGTATCTGTGCAGATTGTGGGATGCATATTCCACAGAAAGAGATGAAAAAGGGAGGAAGGACTGCCCCATGATATGGTGGATGGACTCACGACAAGCGGAAAGGTATCTAATTCTGAATTCTGAATGACAGCTGGTATGTCTGATGACATCTGGGTGGGTGTGGTAAGGGCCATATGAGGTTATATCAACAGAATGATTCTCCAAGTCCCTTTTTAAGTCAAAAGAATTACTCATCTCTTGGTAACATTAAATTTGCTTGAAATGTAGCTATGTTCAGCATACTTTTAGAAAGTTGATCACAGGGTTTTTGGTGTGTGTCCCCATGAAATGCTATCCGTACCATTCACAGTTTTTCTTTTTTTGTTAAGGTAACCCTTAATTTAGCAAATACTTATGAATTCCTACTATGTATCAGATCCTGATGGGCTTAGTCATTTATTTCGTGTGTGGTCACAATTATCTCAGGACAAGGCAAGTGATTTTCTAAGTACTCCTTTTGGACCATCTTGTGAGAACTGTAGTAGAAGTGCACTGAGAGACCCCTCATGTGGTTCCCGGGCTCATCCTTGTTGGTGTTCTTCTCTCATTGTCATAACTGTCAGAACAATCAGCATCTGGCTGGCCGGCCAGGTGAGTTGAACTTCATTCTCTGCAATCCACTTAACATTTCTGAATTTAGTTGCACACTGTCCACCAACTATGGTTAACCATCCTGGAAATTAGAAAAACTTAACCATGTCTAACGTATAGAAAACATTTTGTTTACACATTCATTGAATAGGAGTGTTTTTGTGGGGTAGAATGTAACAGCCAGTATTAGTCCTCATAATTTAATGCAGCTTATATAAACTATACCCACCAAAGATGTAATTATTTATGTTGAAACATAAACATGTCTAACAACATAATTGTGTTCTATGTTTCTTTGCAGTGGTGAACAAGACAAAGGAAAATTTATAGAGTAGTAAAGTCAGATTCCAAAGGCAACTTGCATAGAAACTTGCTTTTGGGGCATATAGCATTGCCTTCTGTTATTTTAAGAGTAGAACAGTGATACTGTGAAAAGTGTCCTGTACTGGGATCTTATGGGAAGCCAGGACACAGACTATTTTACTAAAAGGGTCCTGAGAACTGATAAATCCTTAATGTCCTAAACTCTTTTCCTCCTAGGCCAAGTCCAACCCCCAGATGTGTTTTGCTTTGTTTTATTATGTTTTAAAATGTTTGTATTAGTTACCAATATTGAAAATGATGAGTTTTGACACAAAGATAGCAATCTTCAATTTATTTGGAAAATTTAGAAGACCTGATACACATTCCTGCATGACCATTATCTGTTGAAGCTGAAAAATTGTATCCCCCTTCAGCTGAGTCCTGAGATCCCGGGAGTTTCACAGTCCCCACCAGCCACTTTCTCTTTACATCACCTGCCTGGACTCTGTAATCATATGGGTTTGTAAGCCCTTATTTAGCCTAAAGCCTTCAATTTCCTCCAAGTAAATATTTGAGTTATAAAGAGAAAATAATTTGCCTAAAATTGTGGAAAATGAAACTTACGTGTAAAAAGCCATCATACTATATGCCCTTCTTCCTTACTATAAAAAAAAAAAAAACTTTATATTGTGCCAGGTGCTATATGTCTAATTTTAAAAAATATATAAGAAAGCATAAAATCCTTAAGTTTCCAGCCTGCCTTGCAAAAGAGTTGGTCATGTGACATACTGTGTTCCAATATTATATAAGCAGAAATATACCGGGGATTCCTGGGAAAGTTTTATCAGCTCTTTCTACCTCCTTTCTCCTATGTAAGACGTTAAAGTGACACTGGAACAGCCATAATGCAACAATTATTGAGACAAAGGGCATAATATAAATAACATAGTCAGGAAAGATAGTTTGAATATATTAAGCCATTGCAGTTGACTTTTGTTAAATGGACCAAATAGAACCCTAACTGATAACTGATAGACGTACATATTTTTCCTTTCCATCTCACACATGCACACATACATACATGTGTGTTTTGCTCCCTTTCACTCTTCTATTTATTATTTTATTCAGTAGAACAATAGAGAGTTGTTTAGTGCTTGTTATAAGTCAATCATTGTACTGGCCCTGCTTCTGTCTGGGAGTAATGTAGACCAGACAGTGGCACATTGCTCCTAGGTCTCATATTCTTATGCTTATTAAGACCAAGAAAGTCAGACAAAAGAGTATGTCCTCCTTAGGTCTTTAAGGATCCATCCAGTGGGACAATAAACACTGTGAATGGAACACAGCCTGATTCTTCATAAAAGACTTAAGGACTTAACATATGAAGAATTCTATCATATATCTACAAAATTAAGAGATAAGGGAATAGAAAATAAAATTGATTCTTAGGAGGGCTGTGGTAATTCTATCAGTCCCATCTGCACTGTTATTAGTGCTGAGACACCAGTGGATGTAAGAGGTAATACCATTAAGACGTAGGTGTGAGTATGTTTGTGTATGTGTTCTTATGTGTATGTGCATGTTTACTATACATTTACATGTTTCCTTTGCCTTCATTGGCTAATAGATAGGGAAAAATTGTGTGGGTGGCTGTACTGAAAGATTATGTTCAACCCAGTTTAGCATATTTTTAGATCTTTGAGTGAATCTTATTCTCAAAATATTTCATGTTGGTAGGTTAAAAAAAGGTTTCAAATGAATTCTGAGAAAGTTGACAGCCTTGAGCCTCAGTTTCCTCCTCTGAGCTGAAGGTGTTGGGCTGTCCCATTACTAAGTTCCATTTAGATCAAGCATTTTTAGAATCTAGAAAATCACTTTCTGATGCATTTTTTTCCCCTGCCACTGTGTGTGCATTGCTTGTACCTGGATGAGTCTCAACAGATGAGGGAGATCATTGGTATATAAATTAATCAGAAATGGTAGGTTATGACTATGAAGTAAGGTATATTCCTTTTATAGTAACCATAAGAAATTATTCCTATCACACTGAAATGAAGGAAAATCACTCACCTCACTCTAAAGAGTAGAGATTTGTCAATATATTTGCAACTCCTTTGGGCTCTGGAACATGGACAGAAAGAAGGAAGAGAACACAGAAATCTGAAGGCTTATCAGGACCTTTCTTTTCCTTAGCATGTAGCTGTCAGAGGAGGAATACAGCTTCTCTCTTGGATATCACTGATTTAACGAGCATCCCTCTAGGCATTGTGCACAGAAATACATTCCTAATGGTAGAATTTCCGGCACTAAAGTAAGCAGTTGAGGATGAAATACTGGCACAAAGAAAGCTTTCTAAACCCCTCCAAGTGGCAATACAATGGTTACACTCATCCATTAGTTCCTTATACAAACAATAACCAGTGACTAGTGTTTACCAGACACTGGGACTGAAACTTTTATACAAGGCAAGATATTTCCTAAGAGGAGTACAAATAATTAAAATGTAACAGGATAAATGCTGTATTAAAATAATGCGTGATAAAAAAATAAATTCATGAACAGAAGACTGTGGTAACTTGGGTAAGGATGTGACTAAATACACCTAGTAAAAACTCTGTGATTTTTATTTTGGGAAGAAGGAAGAATTTATTTCATACTATTACTTTTTATGTCCAGAAGGATAGCAAGTAACTACCCCATCCCAGTACAGCTTACCAAGAGAGATAAGTGCAATTTTTCACTTAAGGGACCAGGAGAAACACCAACCACAACAAAAAGAAGGGTGAGCCTTTATGATTCCTTTATTTAAAAGCAATCCATAGGAATTTTGTTCAACCTCAGATGTCCTTACTAATTTATATCAATTATACCAACATGGGAAGGAAGTAATGAGGATCTATAAAAGCGAGAGTAGAGTAACGAATGAGTTCATAGATTAAAGGAATAGAGATCTCAACCCAGTCGGAAAGCAAAGCAATAATTGAAATCAGATAGAGGATCCTCATCATTCATCTTTGTTCCTTCAGCACCTAGCAAAGGTAGAATGAGCCAAGACTTAATAGATTAATGGAGTAGGGACACTAACCCAGTTGGAAAGCAAAGCAATAACTGAGACCAGGCAGAGACGCTGGCATAGGTGATTCTGTGTTGTTGTGATTCTCCTAAAAATGTGTCTTTCCAGCATTGATGGGAAGGAAGGCATGGGGAGAAAATAGAGGAAACAGTGCAACAGCAAGAATGAGAGTATTAAAGACAAAAAATAATGTACCTGGTCTTGCAGAGACTAGTAAATTAATATTTGTAAATGACCCGAGTGCCTTGGTTAAACATTCAATATAAGTGAGAGGAGTTACTCTTATTTTAGCTTCTCTGAGTTCATTAACAACCGAAACGATATATGGACTTAGACAGGATTTAGTGCCAGTCAACAAAATAAAATGGAAGTTTACTCTGGAGAATATTCCATGGGTAATACTAATTTCAAATATACATTTTAGAAAGTATAGATTAAAATTTGCTATATTCACATTTTTGTGATTTAATCTTTTTTCTTCCTTCAAGACACTCTTTATATAGAAACATGATACTTTTAGGATCCCATTGATCAATGTCCTATTAATATTTTCATTCCTTTATATTACCTTTTAAAATAAAATTAAGCTGCTTTTAGAGTACTTTAAAATAATCTTTGGGGTTAACAATGTTCTGCTTTCAATGGTGAAAAAGAGAGTTAAATTTTACATTTAATTACCATGTGGATTTTTATGTTTTATACTATTTAATTAGAATGGAAATGTGCCCCATATTTTCAGAGTAGATTCTTCCTTAGTTTTTCATACTAACTCGAGGAGTAAGAAAATAAGTATACCTTCATTCTTCCTCCTGTGTACTTTTCTTATATTTGGCTTCTAACCAGCCACCAGACTTTGTTTCCATCTTTACTACCTATAAGGAAGGCTGGCTGCTGCTGAGGTCATCTGCCAAATATCAGATTTCCTCTACTTTGGAAGAACTAAGAGCTAATTTTTATTCATGGTACGTCAAATATGTCAATTAAATTCTGGATTTGTTGGCAGAAAACAGACTTTCAAAAGAGTGTATGATATTTTCCATGTGGCCAGTATTAATTGATTGACGCAAAGAATTTCTATCATATGAATGATACTCAATTTTCTCTTTGAAGGCCTCACTTTAAAAAAGAGATTTTAAATCAACAGATCTTAGTGATACAGAATTTCAGTCATTGGGGGTCTGTGTATGTTTCAGTTAGGTACTCAAAAGTGCCTTTAATTCACTTTAGCTTGAATCTATGTGCTGCTGAAAGACTTCCTATTAATGTGATAATTTCAGGGAATGTTTTAAATTACTGAGTAACTTTTTGACATGACAACTTTTATCTCCATGATCTTGAAAAATCTGTGTCAAGATAAAGGTACATTTTGGCATAGGGTAGTAAGAGAGTTAGTTATACACTTGGCATTCGATAAGGATAATTGTGTTTTTACTCTTTTCTGAAAGATGAAGTGCTAATGTATAATCCTGGTTATGAGTATAACTTTTCCTGTTAATTTATTCTGCATATTGCTGTCAAAGTTCTTGGTTCTGTCTCTTATATTTTGGCATGTCACCCACCTACTGGGGGCAAAAAACAACAACAACAAAAAACAAACAAAAAAAAATTCTTTCTACTGTTTGCAGATTTTTTGTTTTTTCCTTAGAATGACACATGAGTTCCTTCATGTTGTGACTCCTATCTGGCTCCCCGGCCTCTTTTCATGGTATTTTCTGCTCTAGCAATGTTGTTCTGGTTTAATCTTGACACACTCCCTGATCTCCCCCAGGAGACCATGCTTTTGCATATAGTCTTTCTCTCCTGGCAGCACTGAAAAAGGTGGTGTGGGGGACAAAAAGAAGAAACAAAGAACTCCTACTCATTTCTCAAGACTGACCTCAAATGCCCCCTCCTTTGCAGGCCTTCCCACACCACCTACCCCAGATAGTTTTTCCCTACCATACCTTGTACTATCTTACCACCTACTGAATTCTTGTGGTATTGTTAAGTGTGTGAGAGTGTGTGTGCCTTTCTCCCATTCAGATGATTAGAAAGTTGAAGGAAGGGTCTGAGTCTTGTCTGTCTCTGTTAGAAGTAATTAGGGCTAAAACTTCTTTTTTTTTTTTTTTTTTTGAAAGAAGGAATAAATGGAAACTACAAGTTTATATTTAAAAAAAGACGGGGCGCCTGGGTGGCTCAGTGGGTTAAGCCTCTGCCTTCGGCTCAGGTCATGATCCCAGGGTCCTGGGATCGAGCCCCGCATCAGGCTCTCTGCTCAGCAGGGAGTCTGCTTCCCCCTCTCTCTCTGCTTGCCTCTCTGCCTACTTGTAATCTCCATCTGTCAAATAAATAAACAAAATCTTTAAAAAAAAAAAAAAAAAGACAACAAGGGGCGCCTGGGTGGCTCAGTGGGTTAAAGCCTCTGCCTTCAGCTCAGGTCATGATTCCAGGGTCCTGGGATCGAGCCCCACATCGGGCTCTTTGCTCAGCAGGGAGCCTGCTTCCTCCTCTCTCTCTGCCTGCCTCTCTGCCTACTTGTAATCTCTGTCTGTCAAATAAATAAATAAAATCTTAAAAAAAAATAAAAAAAAGACAACAAAACAAGCCAATACAATAGAAATGGTTTACTCATCCCTATATGTATAATGGAAGTAGACATGGAAATTAGTCTTTCTACTTGTTAAATTGGAAGAAAATTAATGATCCTGAAAATTAAAGGTAGGGCATCACATTATAAGCTTTGTGAGAACATAACTGGGACCTTTCATTCCTTCTGTTGCCCTTCTTCTCCTTTCTATCCTGAATTCTCTTCTAAAATGGTTCACCCAAGTAGAAAGTTAATTAATTTATATTAAGCAATTAGAAGAAGAAAAGTAATTTTCATTTTCAAGCTAAAGAATTAGAAAAAGAGAATGAAACTGACTGATTTTTAGGAAAGGCCTCTAAGATAATAGAGGCCAAAATGTTTCCCATAAATACCAAGATGAAAAGGTTGAATATGATGAAGACGATCCATGGAGTAATATTAATGCTGTCGGTCAGAGCACAGTGATCTAAATCTGCTACATCAACTTTGATCACACAATGTAAGGATTGGAAAGAGAGAGAAATGGTACATTCTTACTGAAAATTTTACTTGTAAAAAGAATGAGCATATAGTGTTCCTACATTATTCATGTATTCATCTATCTATCCATCTATCTAGGCACTGGGATTAATTTTAAGGAATTGGCTCATTCAGTTGTGGATGCTGAGATGTCCAACACTGGCCATCAGCAAGCTAGAGACTAAGGGAGAGGCGATCATATAGTCCTAGTCAGAGTTCAAAGGCCTAGTACCAGGAAAGTCAATAGTTTAAATTCCAATCTTTGCCTATTTCTAAAGGGAGGAGAAGACCCAATTCTCTCTTCTTCTGCCTTTTTTTCTATTCAGATCTTCATTGGATTGGATGAGCAGGGCATACAGTGCCCAAATGTAGGAAGGCAGTCCTCTTCACTGAATCTATTGGTTCAAATGTTAATCTTTTTCAGAAACACCCACACAGTTACACCCAGATTAATGTTTAACCAAATGAATGGGCATCCCAGGGCCCGGTCAAGTTGACCCATGAAACTAATCTTCATAATACCTTTCAAAGGAGGGAAATACTTGTGGATTCACTTGAAAATGAATTCTCAACATGAAGCCTATAATCATACTTTACAAGGGACACGAGGAGGGGGAAAGCACAAAGGAGAATGGATTCCGGTCCATGCCTCACACATAGCAAAAAATACTTATTCAATGAGTAATTGAGGTCATCAATTAGTTAGAGATAGATATCCCAAATTTAGAATAGTTACAGGCAATTCAAAAGACAAGGTACAAAATAAAGTTGAATGAGGATACAGTATAGGTAAAGCAGAAGGGAAATGATGTCTATCCAGTTAGCTTAAAGATTTAAGATAATTACAGTTATAGATAGAGTGTTTAGGAACCAGAGAAAATGTAATGTAGAATTTATCTAATGCAGGTTAAAAAAAAGAAATAATTTTACAGTAACACACAATGACTATGACTAAGAAATATCAAACTCTAGCTTCTCTTGTACCCTATTTCAATTTATCCTCATTAGTTCCAGCAGTTTGCCATTAAAACTGTAAGTCAAATTGCCATCCACATGCTCAAAAGTATCTTAGGGAATCCTCACTGTCTAAATGAAATTCAAACTACTTTGTATCCCATAAACACTCCTAACAATTTGCCTTGCTTTTCATCTCCAGTCTCATTTCTTGTCACTGCTCCCCCTATATGTGCTAAACTCTATCTACAACTAACTTAGACTCCTTCTCTTCCCCCCAAAATGCCATCCTGTTTCCAGCTGATGAGCCCTAGTCCTTGAAAGGCGAGCTTATGTTGATAATGACAATAATAGGGATGATAATATCATGAGGGAAAGAGGAGAGTGGTGGTTTTAACTCTCTTTTATTATTTCTGGCCAACCCCTGTAGAGAATGTCTTAACTGCACTATTTTATTTAATTTTTATAACAAAACTGGGTTGTGTTATTCACAGTTTATTGTTACAAAAATTATAGTGTAAAGAGAGTGAATGACTTATTCAAGGTCACTCACTCAATAAGAATAATTTTCATTCAGTCTGAATACTAAAGCCACTCAGCAAACTACCAAAATGGATGTTTCTCAGAACTCTTTTTATTAATAGTAAAATTTAGAAACTCATAAAGCCCTCCAGTATGTTCTTTTTATATTATATCTAATTTTGTCAGAATTATTTACACATCAGTCTACTCAGTTTGATTTAATTTCCTTGAGTCTAGGAATGAATTCCATCCAGCCTACTTCCCCCATGCCCTGCATGGTGTTCAGTTCATCATAAGCACTTTATAATCTTTTATTAACATAAACAAATATAAAAAAGTTAAATTCTAAATTTACCCAAATGAAGGCCATAAATCGAATAGTAAAAATAAGAAAGCAAATTGCCTTTGCTATATTAAATATTAGAATAGATAAAACCTTATTAAAATTCCCTTTAATGGCAATGTCAGTGATATATGAACTGGATGAAAATAAGCATAAAATTTAATTATTTTTCTTAATTATTATTTAAGGAAAGTCTTTGAAAACAGAAGTACCAAAGGATATAAAAACCGAAAGATAAGGAAATGTACCAAATTGACAGTGATTGGCTAAGCAAACAGAACAGTCTATAAATAATGGTTTTGGGGCAAGAGTTGTTCTTGTATCAGTCACAGAAAGCATGAAAATTAAGTAATTTGGTTTAATTTTGTCATAGGAAAACATCACATGCTTCTTCCTACTTTCTTCTTTTCAGTGAATCCGTTGTATGGTTGTCTTTTAAAAGGTAGGATAATGGTCTTTATTGTCTATAGACCAATCGATATCTTTCAGTCCTAATGTGTATGCTCATTGTCACTGTTTAGACAGGAGAGGGCAAAGGAGCATGGACAAGATGATGTAGCGGATAGGCTCATCAGAGTAATTATCAGGGACAGAGAGAGCTGGCTCCCAACGTCAATTCCCACAACTCTGACCTTTACATTGGATTTTTTCAAGGAATTCAACTTCATTTTTCTGATTTTTAAAACATTCTGCATTTATTCTCTAATTTCCCCTGTATCTTTCAGGACTTTTTTTTTTCTTTTTTTGTAAGTGACCTCTTCAAGTAAATAAATGGACAGCAATGAATGCATTTTTTTTTTGAGACTTTATCCTGTTGTAGTTATGTAAATGCATTTAACCGGAAGTAGAAATGGGTTGAAATTTAGACTTCGTTATTACTTTATATATTCTTTTTGTATATAGCATATATTGCCTTTTTGTACTACTTATAGTGTTCCAAATACACAACTTCTTTAAGTGTCTTCAATTATATGTATCTGGCCAAATAAGCATAGTGGAAAGTTCTGATTGAGATTCTGGGGCTTATATTTGAAAAACAAACAAATAAAAAATACCAAATAATTTGGTGCTCCTGTAATATGTATTCTTTATGTGTTACATGTTTAAAAAGCGCTACTTAATAGTGTACATGTATCAGAATAAACTTTTTATTTTGCTTTAATCAAAGTATACCAATTTTTAGAAAAATTTTCACATCAAATACTATAAAAAGTAAATCATATTCTATAAATGGGGAACCTGTGAAAGTCACAATTTGTGCTTTACTCATTGATTATATTTATTTCCATCTTACCTACTCTATCCTCTTTCCTTCTACATGACTCTTTTCAGTTACCGGTTCAGGTACATAGGCATCAATTATCAAGTCATATGGACCCTTGTCCTATTCCTCCTTTGTTAACTCCTTTAGTGTTCATGTTAAAATTTCACATAATATAAAATGTTATAAAGAAGAAATTTTAAATGAACTGAAATGCCACCAGTTGAAGGGAACCACTGTTATGTTTGGCATATATTCCTCAAGAACATACATAAGGGGTGCCTGGGTGGCTCAGTGGGTTAAGCCTCTGCCTTCAGCTCAGGTCATGGTCTCAGGGTCCTGATATCAAGCCCCGCATCTGGCTCGCTGCTCAGTGAGGAGCCTTCTTCCCCCTCTCTCTCTGCCTGCCCCTTTGCCTACTTGTGATCTCTCTCTCTCTCTGTCAAATAAATAAATAAAATCTTAAAAAAGTACGTAAGATGGATATAAGCACAACTGCAATGTTGACATGATTATTTGCCTTATAAAAATGTATCACTCCTTATAAAATATACAAAGTGTGTTTTTTTTTTTCGTATAATTTGTCATGGCCATCTTTCCATGATAATATGGTAAATTTATCTTAAAATATGTTTACTGAGCATAGAAAAATAACATTTTTTTTTTGCTCCTCTTGGCATTAAAACATAATTATGTATCAGAAATAAGTTTAGGGTAAACCTCTTATTTGTTTAGGAAATAAATATTTATAAAAGCCAAAAATAGATAAGTGGAGAATAATGGCAGCAATAGATTTTCTCAGAAAACTGCATGTGAACTTGATTAATAGAAGGTGATAATAAAGGTAGAACAAACTTCTCATGACTTTAAAACCAGCCATTTCAATATTAGGCACTCATATGTCAGGTTTTACAGTATTTATTGTAGCCGTTGAATCTGAAATCAACAAGAGTGCATTTCTTATAATTTATAAAACTTAGAAAATTCAGTTACTTTTCTCTAGTTCTTTTTTCAAGATATTTTCTTTATCTTTGCATGTTTTTCTCCCTTTTAATCTTACTCCTTTTCACTCAATTAAGTTCACTTGTTCTGCTTTATTATGCTGTGCCTTGAATTCCCAACAACAGTTCCAAAAAAGCTTCTTCGGAACTTAAATTAGTAATCTGAATGGTTAGTGATTATTATTTTTAGAAATTCTTGGTTTTTTTAACGTTGTTGAGTAATCTAAATGAACCTGAGGTATATAATCACAAGATTTTTCTAAAATAAAAATGATAGAGGGGCACCTGGGTGGCTCAGTGGGTTAAAGCCTCTGTCTTCGGCTCAGGACATGATCCTAGGGTCCTGGGATCGAGCCCCACATCGGGCTCTCTGCTCAGCAGGGAGCCTACTTCCTCCTTTCTCTCTCTCTGCCTGTCTTTCTGCCTACTTGTGATCTCTGTCTGTCAAATAAATAAAATCTTTAAAAAAAAAAAGTTTAAAAAAATGATAGACATGCTTTAAATTGTATTAAGTGCTTCATATTTATGTTCTTTCCATATTAATGGCTACTGGAAATAAATAGTATCAAAGTATTCTCTTAAAGGCTTAGAATATAGGAAACGTGTTTCCCAAAATAGTATTTGAATCTGCATGTCTATAGAGAACCCACCTCAATAGCTCAAAGCAGAACATATTCATGTTGCCCCTTTATCCTCTAATATTTAAGGCATTATGTGTGGTATCTAAATTGTTGTATGACTCCAAGACATAATCACATTATGTCTGACAGTGATACATTAGTCATTCTAGATAAATTGTATAAACTTTTTTTATAGGAAATAATTCACCCCTCCTGGATTACTGTGTTGTGTTTAGAAGTACATGCCTGAATACTGGCAATATTTGTCTTTAAAGCTTAGTAAATGCAACAGCAATCTGAAAAAGACAATGATTGCTGTTTAAAATGAACATAATTGATTATTAATTGATAAACACTCTGCAGAGGTTTCTCTCCACCATCCTCTCATCATCTTTCTGCTGAAACTATTATAATGTTCTCGGGTTTGATCCATTCACTTGTCCTTTCTCTGCCCAAGTCTCTTACCCTACCATGTTTCTTCACTGGACAACCTTTTTTTCTTAAGGATGGATTAGATGTATTAACATCTCTCTGTGTGTGTGTGTCTCTGTCTCTCTCTTTATTTTACCTTGGCAGTGAACATTAGTTATGACTTGCTATATTTTACTCCCTAAAGTGTTAATATCATCTATAAATTATGACCCATGGTAGGCACTGGTTGTTATCAATCACCAGGGAGTAATTGATGCGATTGAGTCAAATCAATGTGATGTTTGCAGAACTATGACCTTGTCAGTTAACTTGGGTGCAACAAATCAATTAGATCTATAGGAACTGAATCTTAAAGATAACTGAGGGAGGTAGATTTCCATTAATTTAGAAAAACAGAAATGGCTTTATCTTTGACTAGTCCTTTTGTTATAACATGGGATAGTTTAAAAGCCCTGCAAAAAATCATTACTAATCTTTTTTTATGTGGAATCACAGACTAAATGAAAGCTGCTGAGAATATTAAACCTGAAAGAAAGCTTGTTCAACCTCCTGTTTTATAAATAAACTATATAAATGCAAGGACCAGAGAGAGGGAATTGTTCCAGGTAGTACAATGAGCCTTTAGAAACATGGGACCAGAATTCTTTTCCTGACCAACTCCCATCCCACTTCCTACAGAATGTTTTTTTCTTTTTCTGCACTGAAAGGGATTTGCAAAACATATTTAGAATTAAATCTATATCCAATTAGTTTCAAAATGCAAATAGAGTCTACTTTAATATACATCTATAAAAAGTTGCAGTTCAGCTAAGACCTCAAGACTACATTTAGATATGGAAATAACCAAATTTTCATCATTTTGGTTGATATAGTCACAAATCTCTGGTTTGATTTAACCACATCCCCCTCCCACAAATGTCTATGAATATGATGTTCAGATAGTACTTTCATAGCATGCATTTAAATGTAAGATGATGGCTTTAATAATGTAATCATTTTAATGATATGATAGGCTTTTATATGTCCACTGTACAGAGAAACTTCCAAAGATACTGAATCTTTGTCAGTTTGACATAAGGAATTCAGTCAGTAATATTACAAGAAAGAATCCATTAGTTTTCATTCATTTGCCAGTTCTATCAGCCCCAGGCCAGCTGCTTTCTGTTTTCACCCTTTAATTAATTAACTATATCCTAAGTGCTAAAAGCAATGAGTCATTTTAAGAATTTATTTATTTTTGTATGTCATCATTTCTAGTTTTGCCACTTTTTACTCACAAACAAGCCACAAATGGATTAATCATTATGTCATCTAAGGATATAAAAACATGCTATGGAAGTTAATTTAAGAAATAGATTCTCCTAGAATTTTATGATAGCTTCCATTTATTGAAGCCCTGCTAGGTAACTGTATACTGGCCATTTCCCCTGTATCATTTCCAGTTTGTAACTGGCAACTACTTAAGGCTTATCTCATTGAAATCGTCCCCTTTAGGTAATGAGAAACTGAGGCTCAGAAAACTTCAGCATATTGCCCAATGTTAAATGACTGGTGAGTGGAAAACCCGATGCTAGCTAGCTTTTGATTTCCGGATTCTGAAACTTAGTTTTCACCTCTACACCAGTCTAATTTTATAGATCTGAGAGTTCAGAAGTAATAACTTTGGTCTTTTAAGTCCTCCTTAGCTGACAGAAATAGACTAAGGAAAAACCATGTCAGTAGATAGTGTGACCATTCCTGAATGTCAGATTTCTTTATTAGTTTTTTCACTATATATATATATATATATATATATATTTTTTTTTTTACAAAATACTTCATTGCAAAGGTTGTTTGACACCAAAGCTGGTTTGACTACTCACATGGTTTGAAATTGAACTTAAATAAATGCTAAAAGAAAATATGGTATGACAAATACCCCAGAGTAAATAATGTCAACAAAATCTAACTCTCAGGTAATATTCCGACCAGGTATATAATTGTGGGTCTCAGAGCAGAATGAGTACATGAGACCTCTTATTCAAAAAGCAGGCAGAAAATGTCATTAAAGTTACTAACATATGTAACTTTTTTTTTTTCTTTTGTGGTTTCTTTTTATGAACTTGTCATGGCGTTGGGTTTCATTATGGTTATTATTTAATGTTCTAAAGAAAAATTAAAATTTTAACTATTAGCATGAATTTTAGAATTTGTACTGTATAATATCAGTTTTTTGCATTTTTATCTTACCTATAGAACTGCTAAAATAATACAATTTATATTTCTTAACTTGTATATGCATATGTATTTCTTTCTAAGTTGGGCAATGGAAATATGGAATGAAATTAATTCAGCTGTTTTTGTTTTTCTTTTTCATATGTACATATTCTGCCAACAATCTCTACCTTTAACTTGATGAGTAAGATAGGATTTAGAAGGTAAAGGAATTATGGGCTTTCCTCTTTCTCTTTCCTTCAGTGGCATTATTTTCAGTATAAATGGTTGACTAACACAGAGAGGTAACACTTGTAAAATGAATACAATATAGTCTCTTGATCATTCATGTTTCTCTCTTTATTCACATAAGCTCTAGTTAAGAGAACATGCTGTCTTGAGGGCTGTCAGCATCCCCTCCTCACTCAGTTTGTAAACACAACACACTTACCTTGTACACAATTTGAGTATTACTGAACTTCAACACATTATGGGTTTACCAGAGTTCTGTGCTTAGGAGGCATCATAAATACTGTACATGAATGGATGGCAAGCAATGCAGACATGCCTATTCTGTGTATCTCCTCTGTTCACACGCATTCTCTGCTGTCCCAGCAAACTTCAATTACAAAACAAAGACTCAGAGATGTAATTGTTAAAAATGTCAAGATGGTAAGAACCAGGGACATATCCATGAAGCCAATTCAGGCAGTAGTACCTGCAGAGGTAAAAACATGCTATATCTTCAGAATACTTGTTATGTAAAGGGGAATTAAAGATTTCTATTCAGAATTTTTTTCCCCTATGTCTCATTGAAATTTGAGATATTTTAAAAGTCAGGAAACTATTAAAAGAATATCTAGTGAATTTGACAGTAAATGAATCATAGCATCATTTTATTGGTGACGCCAAAGCCTCTAATATAGATTGGAATTTCAGCTGTATTGGTTTCAGCAGAAAACACATGGGCATTAGAATAAGAAAATCTATACTATTATTTGCCAGTTCTGTAAACACGGGACATTATGTAACATCATTTATAGATGGGGATGATTGTGCCCATATCCTGGAGTTTTATTTGAACCAACTCTGATAATACAGAGAGGGTTCTAATCATGGTTCCCAGATAAATATGTCATTTGGCACAGTAGACATTTTATAGATTATAGCTTTCTTTTTTTAAATTTTGGAGCTGTCCAATGACACTTGAGGAAAATCTCCTCATTAATATGTTCTAGTGTCAAAAGTAATTTTGGAAGATAAATCAGAACTCGAACAATATGTATTGGAGCCTTTGAAAGTACGACCAAAGATAAAAACAGATGAAAGGGAAAAAAATCCAAGATTTCATGATGCGTTGTTCAAAACTATGAGAAAAGAACCAGACCAAAGAAAGAACTATTCCAGCCAGAGAACATTGTTCAAGGGAAATCAGAAGTGCATTTAGAGATCTGTTTAGAGAGCAGTCCTAGATAGAGCAAGTGTCCCAGGAGGCCCTCTCTCCTTTCTGTAGCCTCCATTAATCTTGTTTTTCCTTCAATCAGCACCTTTTACTGTATTATTTAATTTTGTATTTCTTATATCATTATGTACTCCAGATGTCTGTTTCTCATTTTCACAGCTACATTTCAGATTTCTTGGCCATAAAAAATCAACTCTGGTAACCTTGTTTGTTTTCTTTTTTACCTCCCCAGGGTGAAGCATAGTCAAAGTGAATTGCTTCTGAGTTGTTTGCCTTGTTTTTCACATTTCTGTGACCATATCCATTGTCATTATAAAATAAAGTAATACATCAAATATTTGGTTGTAAAATGAGAGGCTTAGGCTAAATAAATTATGAAATTTTTTCTGGGTCCAAAATTTTAATATACAAATGTCTCTGGGACACAGAGTTTCCTTTAATGAAAATAAAGTATTTGGAGCTTTAAAAATTCAGATTGCTTGTTGATGTAACCTCAATCCCTTGGAAGGCAATCTTCAATCTATTTGAGGTCCAACAGCCTAATTGAAATTACCATCTTATCACAGGTCCTGTTATAATTCTTATTCTTAGGCTTTCCTTTCACTTTCTCTGGTTTTATGTCTTTTTCTAATTTTATTTTCACAATTGCACTGCATGGATGTGTGTTTTTTGTTCTACTTTGTTTGCTGTAATCATGAGAGTCTTTGTTTATATTTGGAATTAGTAGTTTACCCTATAAGAATATCCATTTTGTACCACATTTATAGACCCAGTTCTTTTTTTTTCTTTTCTTAAAAATTTTTATTTTTTTAATTTATTTTCAGTGTTCCAGACTTCATTGTCTATGCATCACACTCAGTGCTCCATGAAATATGTGCCTTCCATAATACCCACCACCAGGCTCACCAAACCTCCCACTCCCGCCCCTCCAAAACCCTCAGATTGTTTTTCAGAGTCCACAGTATCTCATGGTTTGTCTCTCCCTCCAATTTCCCCCAAAATCCCATCTCTTCTCCATCTCCCCATGTCCTCCGTGTCATTTTTATGCTCCACAAATAAGCGCAACCATATGATAATTAACTCTCTCTGCTTGATTTATTTCACTCAGCATAATCTCCTCCAGTCCCATCCATGTCGATACAAAAGTTGGGTATTCATTCCTTCTGATGGAGACATAATACTCCATAGTGTATATGGACCACATCTTCCTTATCCATTCGTCTATTGAAGGGCATCTTGGTTCTTTTCACAGTTTGGTGACTGTGGCCATTGCTGCTATAAACATTGGGGTACAGATGGCCCTTCTTTTCACTACATCTGTATCTTTGGGGTAAATACCCAGTAGTGCAATTGCAGGGTCATAGGGAAGCTCTATTTTTAATTTCTTGAGGAATCTCCACACTGTTCTCTAAAGTGGCTGCACCAACTTGCATTCCCACCAACAGTGTAAGAGCGTTCCCCTTTCTCCACATCCTCTCCAACAACGTTATTTACTGTCTTGTTATTTTTGGCCATTCTAACTGGTGAAAGGTGGTATCTCAGTATGGTTTTGATTTGAATCTCCCTGATGCCTAGTGACGATGAACATTTTTTCATGTGTCTGATAGCCATTTGTATGTCTTCATTGGAGAAGTGTATAGACCCAGTTCTTGACTAATTATTGTGCTAACATGAGTTCTCGAACTGTTCTTAAGAAACAGGAAGTTTTCTGTGCGATCATGTAAAAGCCAAAAATCATAATAATGAGAAATAAGTGGGTAATCAGTTAATGATTCATTTGCTATAGATCCTAACATTATTGTTTTACATGAAATGTTATGTTTCTATGGGTTGTGTATAAGATAACATAATTTGATTTTCTTCCCATCACCTTTTGATAGGCCTTTCTATAGTTCCCATATTTCAGTGTTCTCCCCATGGGGTCTCAGAGTTGGGGTATAGGCATGTAACTTAGACCACCAAGAATTAACTTCAGTTCAGAATTATTCAGTATGAAAGAGAAGGCTCTCTGTGGTGTCTCTAATTTTGCTAAGTTGGTGGTCACAGAAGTATTTGGCTTTCACGGGCATCAATACCATAGTCATGTTCCTACTACTGAAATGGTTTTTGTGGAGAGAGGGAGGTAGTAGTTTTCTACAGAGTTCCATATACCATCAGTGTGTGTGTGTGTGTGTGTGTGTGTGTGTTTTCGTTTGTTTGTTTTCCCCACCAGCAAGTTTCATGCTATAGTTTTAAGTAATATTTCCAGAAACTTAGCTCCCATCCTTGGTTCCCAACTCTTCCTGGAGACCCCTAATACCTTTGTAATACACATATTTTAGGCTTAATTAAAATCCAATTCTGTCACTTGTACAAGAATTCTGATAGCGCTTTCCTTTGTTCAAATAATGGAGATTTAAACACGACTAAATATAGCATGATATATGGAACACATCTAGGAACATGTCGGCGCCACTGCACCTTTGTGATAAACAGGATACTTCTGCTCCAGGTAGACACATTACGAGAAGCGTTACATGGAGCATTTGCCTCTATGGGCACACTGCTTGACAAGGGATCAGCAGGCTCTGTGATGAAATGTGCTTTCTTGGGTGAGGGGAAGGGGTGATTGGAGATGGGCACTGAGGAGGGGACTTCATGTAATGAACACTGCGTGTTATGTGCAATTGATAAATAACTAAATTCTACCCCAGAACTAATAACACACCATATGTTAGCTAACTTGAATTTAAATTAAAAAAAAAAAAAAAAGAAAAAAGAAAAGCTGGTTTCTCGTCTGGCCAGACACAGCTCTGTGCAGGGTTAGCCAACAAAGAGTTTGGCTTTCAGTCTCCTGTCTCCTCTGTTTGTTTGTTTGTTTGTTTTTTCTTTTTCTGTCAGAATAAGCTGCAGAATAAGCTGAAATGGCCCTGATATAATCTATTTATATCTATACTTATATCTATATATAAAACACATGTATGTATGCATTTATGTACATACATGCATTACATTGGTGATGTATTAAGTTATTTTTTTAAGATTTTTTATTTATTTATTTGACAGAGATCACAAGTAGGCAGAGGCAGGCAGAGAGAGAGAGGGAGAAGCAGGCTCCATGCTGAGCAGAGAGCCCGATATGGGGCTCGATCCCAGGACCCTGGGATCATGACCTGAGATGAAGGCAGAGGCTTTAACCCACTGAGCCACCCAGATATCCCTAAAATAAGTTATTTTAAGTTAAATTTGGTTAAGTTGTTAGGTTTTACTGGGAGTGAAAAGTTTAAATGTATTAAGATACTTTGGAAATAATCTGAATTTACTAATTATTTGTTACTGAAAATATTTTTTTTTTAATTTACAAAGCTGTTTAGTCCAAAGTGTATAATAAATGAAGTACAAAAATATACTGGAAAGTTACAAAGCACAGTAGTCGAAAGTGATATAAAATGTCAATGCCTGATTATTAATTTTTGGCTCATCTGCAGGAAGGCTGTGACTTCTGTTTAATCTCAGTAAGATCTGGATTATAGTCCTGAATTTTATTATTCTTACCATTAGCTGTTACGTATTTAGTAAATACTAGTACTTAATCTGCATCTTTTGATGGTGTTAATCTTCTTACTACCACACTGAGAAAAAAAAAATGAAGATAAAATTAGGGCCACTGGAGATTCTCTGTTGGAGAAGGGAATGCTTAATTGCATGAAAAGCCTGGAAGCCTGTAGGTAGGATGTGAGAACGGAGAAATGGTGGGTGTTCTTACTGCTGACCCAGCTGCCTCCTGTGCTAATCTTCTTACTTGTTGTTTATCCATTATCCCCGAAAGTTTGATGATGCAGCACCATGAAGGCCAAAGCAGAGCTGATTCCTCGAGAGCTATGTCGTAGAGCTGCCAACTATCTGTTCCTTTCATCCTAATCCAAAAAATGCTTTAGCCCCCTGGCTAAGTCTGTGTTGTCCAGTGCAAGGCCACTAATCAGTATGTGGCCATTTAAAGTTAAATTAATGCTAAGTAAATGATATGTTCAGCTCCTCAGCTGCCCTAGCCCCATTTCACGTAGTCCATTGCTACCTGTGGCCTGCGGCCAGAGCAGATGGAACCTTTCCGTCCCTGCAGGACGTGCAGTTGACCATGCTGGCCTAAACACTTCCTTAGAAATTGATTTTCATTTTTAACTTATAATTCCCTGAGATCTTGGCTTAAATTCTCCAGTGACATAATGAAATCCCAGTCCCATATTGACGGTGTCCTTCCCATTTAGGAGTTGATGCTGGGTAATTGGTAAGTAGTGTCTTATAGAAGGAAGAGCAGCAGAGCCGCATTTTAGTCTTTAACCCTTTTGATAAAGTCAAACTTCCTTTTATCACAGTTTGTTCGATAACGTAGACTAATGACTGCATTTCATCAAATCTGACATCATCAATTAAAAGACGCCCCATTATCTTGTGTTCCAGTAGCTTGATCTTCTGTTTGTTTCGGCATCCTCAAGTTTAAGAGATGTTGAAATGTGAAAAAAGGACACCACCAGGTTTTTTGAAATAAGATAAAAAACGAAATCTTTATTTACAAGATCAGATCTTGTGATGGAGAGTAAGACAGTTCAGATACAGAAATCATTCCTGAAATGTGTTAATGGATTAAGAGTTTTCTGAAATTATCTCTCTTTTCCTTTCTTCATCTATATCTGGCTTTATCTCAAATATCAAATACCTCATTTTTGTTTTGGGGTATTTTTTTGGTCTTATTAAGATATAATTTAAATGCAAAAAACACCTGGCCTTTTTAATGTACAGATCCACAAGTTTCAATGACTGCCTGTGGTTATGGACTCACCACTACAGTTAGGATATAGAATAGTGCCAACACACCAAAAAATTACCCCGTGTTACTTGATACTAACTCTTCTCTTTCATCTCATTTCATGGCAACTTTTAGGTTGTTTTTTGTCTGTGTAGCTTTGTGTTTTCTAGAATATCATATAAATAGAAATAATGTAGCCTTTTAAATTTGGTCTCTTACTGTGTATATGCATTTGAGGCCCATGCATGTTGTTTGATTCTTCTTATTGGTGAATCATATTTGACTGAGTTGATATACCACAATTTATTCGTGTATTTCTCCAGTTGAGGAACATCTGAGTAGTTTTAAGGTGTTGATGATTATCCAAAGAGCTAGTATAAACCTCTGGACCCAGATTTTAGTATGAACATAGATTTATATTTCACTTTGAGAAATACTTAAGAATGGGGATTGTTGAATCTTATGGTAAATATATAACTTTTAAAGAACTGTGAAATCATTTTCTTTTTTTTTTTTTTAAGATTATTTATTTATTTATTTGACAGAGAGAAATCACAAGTAGGCAGAGAGGCAGGCAGAGAGAGAGGAGGAAGCAGGCTCCCTGCTGAGCAGAAAGCCCGATGCGGGGCTCGAACCCAGGACCTGGGATCATGACCTGAGCCGAAGGCAGCGGCTTAACCCACTGAGCCACCCAGGCGCCCCGTGAAATCATTTTCTTAAGTGCCATTTGTTAATACCACCAAAAATGTTTGAAACTTTCCCTTACTCAATATAATCATGACTTGGTATCATAAATATTGTCATTATTTTGCCATTTTAGTCAAGTGTTTAGTGGTATTTGAATTTTCCAAATGACCCATCATCTTGAAATTTTTTTCATGTGCTCAATTTCTATCCATGTATTTTCTTTGGGTTAATGTTTATTCAAATATTTCTCCTTTTTTTTTGGTTAGGAGAGTTAGTTTTATTATTTAATTATGTGTTCTTTATTTATTTTGGATACAGGTCCTTTATCATATAACATTTCAGATACTTTCTCCCAGTTTGTAGTTAACCATTTCATTTTGATATAAATGATTTTTTTTTTGAAAATCAGACTCTTTTTTAAAAAAAATTTTAAAAGATTATTTATTTATTTATTTGACAGAGATCACAAGTAGGCAGAGAGGCAGGCAGAGAGAACAGGGGAAGCAGGCTCCCTGCTAAGCAGAGAGCCCGATGTGTGGCTCGATCCCAGGACCCTGAGATCATGACCTGAGCCGAAGGCAGAGGCTTTAACCCACTGAGCCACCCAGGCACTCCCAGACATTCTTAATTTAAGTGAAATCCAGTTTAGTGTTTTGTTTTTATTTATGCATGGTGCTTCTGTCTTTCTAGCTAAGGAATTTTGCCTAGCCTAAGTCACAAAGGTTTTTCTCCGGGCTTGTTTCCTTTTGGAACTTTTAGGTTTTACACTGAGGTTTAGGATTCATTCTTAGTTAATTTTAATATATGATGCAAAAAATAGTTAAAGGTTTATTGTTTTGTATGTAAATATCTAATTATTCTAGTACCTTTTGCTGAAAAGTCTGACTAATCTTTCTTCACTAAACCATTGACTTCCATGGAAACTTGGTTTGAAATTCACTATGTATACGTGTTTCTAGACTCTATCTTATTCTGATATATCCATCATTTCTCTAATATATTAAGCTGACTACTGTACCTTTATAAGAAATCTTGAAATCAGATTGTGTGAATCATCCTACTTTGCTCTTAAAAATTGTCTTGGTTTTTCTAAATTTTATTTTGGTTTATTTTGTTTGCAGCTCATGTGTATTTTAGAATTAGTTCGTCAATATATTTTTAAATTTGCTGGAATTTCATTTGGAATTGTGTTAGATCTATAGGTCAGTTTTGGGAGATTTAACATCTTAATTACATAGATGTTCCAATCTGTGAACACCATATATGACAATATACCTACATTGTCTCATCGTTGTGTAGTTTTAAGTATATAAATTCTGCATACCTTTTTTAGATTGATATTTAAGTACTTCATAGTTTTGACACCATTATAAATGGTACTGCTTTTTCAAAGTTAATTCCTAATTATTTATTGCTACTTTTGGACTCATTTTTTTGCATTGACATTTTATCCTTTAACATCATTAATTTATTATCATTGTTTCATTTGTAAGTTTTGAAACTTATTGTAGTTTTTATTTTTATTTTCTACATAGGCTGTTATGTCAGTTGAGAATAGACATAGTTTTTTTTTTTTTTTTCTATTAAGTATATATGTTGTTTCATTTTATTGTACTGGCTAGGAATTCCAGTTAATGTTCAACAAGAACGGTGAGAATGGATTCTTTGCCTTGTTTCCAAGGGAATGAGCATTCAGTATGCCACCATAAAGAATGACATTAGCTGTATGTTTTTGGTAAGGTTATTTATCACTTTGGGGATGTTTGCCTCTAATTATAATTGTTCAGAGGTTTTAATCACAACTGGGTGTTGAATGTAAAGTGATTTTTCTGCATCAATTAAAATATAATGTATTTGGGGGGGCTGTTAATAATGTGAAATATAATACTTGATATTCTCCTTTTAGAGGATATTTATTTGTTAGAATTTTTGTGGAGGCTTTTGTGCCTATATTCATGAAGCATATCGGGCAGTTTTATCTACTTTAATATCTTCCATCTGATTTTGGTATTAAATAATACTGGCCTCATAAAGTGATTTAGGAAGTATTCTGTTCTGTCCTGTATTCTGATAATGTGTGTGTGGAGTTGGGATTCATTAAATGTTTAATAGAGTTCACCAATGAAGTCATCTGGACCTGCAGTTTTCTTTGTTTCAAATTCTTATTAGATATTAATTTAATTTCTTTAATACAAATAGTACTGTTTATGTAACCTATTTCATTTTAAGAAGATTTTGTAGTTTTGTAGCTCTCAAGAAATTTGTCCATGCCATTTAAGTTATCAGATTTATAGACACAGAGCTGTGTTAACTACTGCCGATAAGGTAGTTAGTACCTTGTAATGGTTTGGTGATACTCTCTTTTTTATTTCTCTTATTTTTAGTTTTGTTTTCCCTTTTTTCTTTTGTCAGTCTTGTTATAAGATTATCAATCTAATTGATTT
The DNA here is from genome assembly GCF_902655055.1 of Lutra lutra. NCBI lineage: Eukaryota > Metazoa > Chordata > Mammalia > Carnivora > Mustelidae > Lutra > Lutra lutra. Next base: position 101,584,134 of record NC_062280.1, read on the forward strand.
TTGGAAAGAACATTTTTGGAAAGTGATTTTATTCTTTTTGCTTATTTTCATTGACGTTTGTTTCTTTGAGTATGCTGGTATTTAGTAGTGGTATTACAAACAAATGCCCCTTTGTTGTTGAGTTGGCTATCTCTTATGCAACCTCAGAATAAGTTAATTTAATTGCTTTCTTAGTAACAAATATATGTCAATGACTTAATACGGAGAACATGTCTAATTAGAAATAATACAGGCTAAGGAGGAATTTTGTAAAAAACGTTTTCTATCTCTTCATTCCATTCCAAGTCCTAATCTGGAACTCAGTTGTTAATCAGGAGTTTAAGGAGTCTAGACATCTCTAAGAATACCTGGAAAATTAACTTATCTCAGAATTGTATAATTAAAACCCAGTTCAAGATGACTAAATTAATTGACAGTGTATAATGTAAACTCTAAATAATCATAATTATTGCAAGCATTATATTCCCAAACAACAGAAGCAACAATAAAAGCATCTAATGTTCATTAAACCCTGAAGATATACCAACTACTTCACAAAAACTGTCTCAATTTACATACATAATAAACTTATGGGATATGTCCCATTATCAACCTTGTTTTCCTGATATGGAACTTCAACCTTCCTCTATGCAGAATTCAGATGCAGTGGGTTGGAGTTCAGATGCAATGGGTTGCTGAGACTAAATCCCAATAGTGCATCAAGTACCTTAACTCATCATTGAGCAAACTGTATTTCTTCTGTCCAGTCTTCGTCATCTACTTGTTCAGTGTCTTCTACCACTTCCCTGAATCCCCATTCGATTTTATTCTAATCTATATCAGAACTATGGCACTATTTTTCTCATCTGTGGGTTCGTTCTTCTATTTCAGAAAGTTGAAAGCCTCAATTAGTAGTATTTCTAAGTTAAAGAAAGTATAGCATCTTTTTAAATGGTACTTTAAAAAAGGTGGTTTTCCTACACCACTGAGTGTGTAATACCAGAGTAATATTTATTACTTTGAGCCTAGCATCTCTCTTTTTATGAGCCAGGGATGATTTTTGATAACTGTTTACTTCTGGACTCTGACCAGGACATAGCATTGGGAAGAGATTTTAAAGCCTTCTACTTTTGCTTCGAAGAATAACTTCCTTATAGTGTAGTCTAAACTGAAAGGATGATTAATTTCACAGTAAGGGAAGAACACTCACTCTGAAGCCCTTTTCTCATATTCTGTAATGAAACTTTTCCAACCCCTGATTGTTCAATTACTTTGGCTCCAAATAAAGGGAGTTTTTATTTTTTTAAGATTTTATTTATTATTTATTTGACAGAGATCACAAGTAGGCAGAGAGGCAGGCAGAGAGAGAGGGGGAAGCAGACTCCCCACTGAGCAGGGAGCCCGAAGACGTGGGGCTCAATCCCAGGACCCTGGGATCACGACCCGAGCCGAAGGCAGAGGCTTTAACCCACTGAGCCACCCAGGAGCCCCATAAAGGGAGTTTTGATATAGCAGAAGAACACTTCCCAAACCTGCCTGACAATAAGGGTGACCTGAGGCACGCTGAAAAATATAGAATTCAGTGTCTCATCTCAAGTGATCTCCTAGAATTCATAATTTTATGAAGTGCTTCTAGTGAATTTTTTGATTGAGAAAATTTAAAGAACATCAGAATACATTTTTTTAAAAAGGGGAGGGAAAGAATAATTTGGAGTCGTAAAACAATCAGTCAAAGTGTAAACTGGGCTTCTGGAATCAAGCAGAAATGGGCACAAAAGTAAAAAATAGATCAACAGAGTTCAGTTTTTAAATAATTTTCCCTTGATCTTCTGGTTTTTTATGTAAATCATATACAGTAACTCCCCTTTGCAAGTAGTTACATGTTTGTGGCATTTAGCTTTTAAGGGGATAAAAATCTACTCTTGAACCTGACACTCTGGTTCCTGCTTTTACCTGATGGTTTCTGGACATTGTCTTTGGCATTTTCAGTGTTCATTTGGTTTGGTTGAGCTTCAGGGCTGAAGATTTGGCCTCTTTTGGAAGATGTAACCAGGACGGCATGGAACACATGCCAGTCCACTTACATGAAGTGTGTGAGATTGAATATCAATTTGTTATATATTTGAGGTGCATGCTATCAGGAACTTTACAAATACACATGTCAGGGGGATTTTATGTTACCTTTACTATGGGAGAAAACAACTTTCTTCAGGTATTAATATAGCCATTAGAATAATTCCTCTGTAAAGTTCTATCGTGAGTTCTGTTTCCTTTTGGAAAAAAATATATACGTATATTTCTCATCAGCTTAGTATTCAGGTCATTTTTCATAAGTAGCATATAAAAGAGAGCATTAATCTTTATCAATGGCTGCTTGTATTTTTTTTTAAAGATTTTATTTATTTATTTGACAGAGAGAGATCACAAGTAGACAGAGAGGCAGGCAGAGAGAGAGAGGGAAGCAGGCTTCTTGCTGAGCAGAGAGCCTGATGCGGAACTCGATCCCAGGACCCTGAGATCATGACCTGAGCCGAAGGCAGCGGCTTAACCCACTGAGCCACCCAGGCGCCCTCTGCTTGTATTTTTATCAAAAGGTCAGTTATTCTGAAATACTTCCAATGCATAACCCTTTCCTTTAATAAGAGTCCCTCTTTATTAACTCCTCCTATAGCTGCTCATCCTTTAAAAGAAAAGTACTGGTTTTCCTCAAAGATGTTATCACTTCCAGTAAACTAAGGCAAGCAATGTTATGTCACTTGTCCAAGTCTGCACGGTAAAGGTTGGGCCAGACAAATATCCACACAAACATTTTTCACACCCCACAAACAATGTTCACTACTACATTATCACACAGACTTAGATTAATGTGATGATGAAAGATATTAAATAAAAACATGAGCAAGGAAATGGTGTTCATCACCAATGAAAATATTGGTGATTTAGGAAATGACTCGAGTTTTCTTTTAAAGGTAATGAACAATAAAAATTCCATTCACAAAATTGGATTCTCTTTTCAGTTTAACTAGAATTTAATATAAAGATTGAGACTTGCATTTGATAATCAAGATTTAGAGTACATATATATTATAAAAATTATTATAAAAATAATCATGTGAAGTTTGTAATGTTGAGTTAGGGAAGCTTTTCTTGATTTACTACTAGGATCTAAAATAGGAAATAGGGGTGCCTGAGTGGCTCAGAGGTTAAGCCTCTGCCTTCAGCTCAGGTCATGATCTCAGGGTCCTGGGATTGAGCCTTGCATTGGGCTCTCTGCTCAGCAGGGAGCCTGCTTCCCCCTCTCTCTCTGCCTTCCTCTCTGCCTACTGTGATCTCTCTCTCTGTCAAATAAATAAATCTTTTAAAAAAATAGGAAATAAATTTTAGAAATAATCGCATAAAGATTTTAAATTTTTCTATAGAAGATACGCACAGCGCAAAGGCAAACAGTTGGGTAAAATATTTGTAGAATTCATGAAAACAAAATTATAATTTACAATATAAAAAGAACCTTTAGGAATCAACAAGAAAAAAAGACATGAATAACCTCATAGAAAATACTCTGATAGATACAAATGAAACACAAAATATTAAAGCTATGACAAGATAATCAAACTAAATCATAATTTAATTACAGCTCTAATGTTTTGTGTTTGTTTTTGTCTTTCAAACAATCCAAATCAGCACAATGGGTAACATTTTTTTTATTATGGCATTAAACAAACAAATGCAGGGGCACCTGGGTGGCTCAGTTGGTTAAGTGTATGCCTTCAGCTCCGGTCATGATCTCAGGCTCCTAGGATCCCATCCTGTATCAGGTTCAGTGAGGAGCCTGCTTCTCCCTCTCCTACTCCCCCTGCTTGTGCTCTCGCAAATAAATAAAATCTTTAAAAAAAATAAAAAATCCACAAAAAAATAAATGTACAAGCATACACACACACTTGTGTAGCACATAGCAATATAGATTGTTTTCAGTCTTTCTAGATTTTGACTTGTTAAAATGAATAAAAAAATCTTACTTCTGGGAATATATCCTAAGGATATACATAAATGTGCAATGAAAATAATCTCAGATTTTGTATAATACGTGAAAAAATCTGATCGTGTAACTATTATTATACAATACTTATGTAAATTATCATACATTCTTAAAAATTATACTTACTGTAAGTTTAGTTACCATCTGTCACCATACAAAATTACTGTAATATTATTAACTACATTCCCTGTGCTGTAAATTATATCCCCATGACTTACTTATTTTATAACTGGAAGTTTGTACCTATTAATACCATTCACCTCTTGTACCCACTCCCCATCCCTCCCCCTCTGGTAACCAACAGTTACCTATATCTATGATTTTTGGTATAAATTATGTATATTAACCCCCCTTTGCAAGTAGTTACATGTTTGTGGCATTTTGTTTGTTCATTTGTTTCAATTTTTAGATTACACATATAAGTGAAATCATACAGTATTTGTCTTGTTTCACTTAGCATAGCACCTACTAGGTCTTTCCGTATTATCACAAGTGGCAAGATTTTATTCTTTTGCGGCTGAGTAATATTTATAATATCCATGTAATAATAGATACAATAAAATAAAGATAAACCTATCTATCTATATCTTCTTTATCCATTCATCTACCCATGGACACCTAGTTTTCCTCCATATCTTAGATATTGTAAATAATGTCACAGTGATCAAAAGGGTGCATATATATGTTCAAATTAGTATTTTAATTTTTCTCAAATACCCAGTTGTGGGACTGCCAGATTGGGGGTAGTTCTATTTTTAAATTTTTGAGGAACTTCCATGCTATTTCCATAATAGGTACATCAATTTACATTCCCATCAATAGTGTATAGGAGCTCCCTTTTCTCCACATCCTTGCCAACACTTACTTTTTTTCCATTTTATTTTATTTCCTTTCAGTGCTCCAGAATTCATTGCTGATGCACCACATCCAGTGCTCCATGCAATATGTGCCCTCCATAATACCCACCACCAGGGTCACACAACCCCCCTACCCCCACCCCTCCAAAACCCTCAGTTGCCAACACTTATTTTTAAAAGATTTCTTTCTTTAGGGACGCCTGGGTGGCTCAGTTGGTTAAGCGGCTGCCTTCAGCTCAGGTCATGATCCCGGCGTCCTGGGATCGAGTCCCACATCAGGCTCCTTGCTCGGCAGGAAGCCTGCTTCTCCCTCTGCCTCTGCCTACCACTCTGTCTACTTGTGCTTGCTTTCTCCCTCTCTCTCTCTGACAAAAAAAAAAAAAAAATAAGATTTCTTTCTTTATTCGAGAGAGAGAGCAAGCATAAGTGGGGGAGGAGCAGAGGGAAACAGAGATAGAGAAGCTCAAGCAGACCCCCACTGAGTACAGAGCTTGACAAGCAGCTCAATCTGTGACCCTGAGACTATGACCAGAGCCAAAATCAAGAGTCAGTTGCTTAACTGAGCCACCTAGACACCCCTTGTCCCTTGATAGTATTCAGTCTGGCAGGTGTGAGGTGATATCTCCTGGTGGTTTTGATTTGGATTTCGCGGATGATTAGTGATGTTGAGCATTTTTTTCAGGTGCCTATTTGTTGTCTCTTTTTCTTCTGTGGAAAAATGTATATTCAAGCCCTCTTCCCAATTTTTTAACTTTTTTTTTTTCAGATACTGAATTGTGTAGCCTATTTATATATTTTGGATATTAACCCTTTATTGAACATATGATTTGTAATTACCTTCTCCTATTCAATAGGTTGCCTTTTCATTTTGTTGATGGTTTTCTTCACTGAAAGCTTTTTAGTTGAATGTAATCTCATTTATTTTAGATTTTGTTGCCCTTGGCTGAGGAAATAGGTCTTCCTGAACAAAGGGTTGAATAATTTGCTAAGATTGATGTCAAAGTGTTTACTACCTGGGTTTTATTCTAGGGTTTTATGGTTTCTTACTTTTAAATCTATAATATGAATTTCATTTTATAAATGGTGAAATACAATTGTTTAGTTTCATTCTTTTGTATGTAGCCCTCCAGTTTTCCCAGCACCTTTTATTGAAGAGACTGTCTTTTCCCCTTTTTATATTCTTGCCTCCTTTGCCATTACCACAGATTAATTGACCATATAGATGTGGATTTATTTGTGAGCCATCTATTCTATTGTACTGATATATGTGCCTGTTTTTGTACAAGTGTAATACTATTTTAATTAGTACAGCTTTTTAGTATAGTTTGAAATCAGGGGCCATGATACTTCTAGCATTGTTTTACTTTCCCAGGGTTTTTTTGGCTCTTCAGGGTCTTTTGTGGTTCCTTACAAATTTTAGGATTCTTTGTTCTAGTTCTGTGAAAAATGCCTTTGGTATTTAAATGGGGATTACACTGAATTTGCAGATTGCTTTAGAGAATATGGACAGTTTAATAGCATTCTTCTAATTCATGAGCACAGTATATTCTTCCATTCATTTATATGATATTCAGTTTCTTTCATAAGTATCTTATAGTTTTCAGAGTACAGGTTTTTTACCATCTAGTTAAAGTTACCCTTAAGGGTATTAAATGCAATTATAAATGGGATTATTTTCTTAATTTCTCTTTCTGATAGCTGATTATTTATGTACAGAAATGCAGCTGGTTGGGGCACTTGGGTGGCTCAGTTGATTAAGCATCTACCTTCAGGTCAGGTCATGATCTCAGGGTCCTGGGATTGAGGCCCTCATCAGAATCCCTACTCAGCAGGGAGTCTGCTTCTCCTGTGGCCCTCTGCCCACTTCCACTGGCTCCTGCTCTCACTATAGATAAGCTCTTTAAAAAAAGAAAGAGAAAGAAAGAAAGAAAGAAAGAAAGAAAGAAAGAAAGAAAGAAAGAAAGAAAGAAAGACAACCAATTTCTGTACATTGATTTTATATCTTGCAACTTTACCGAGCTCATTTATTTGTTCTAGATTTTTTTTTAAATTGTTCTAATACTTTTTTAGTGGACTCTTTAAGGCTTTCTGTGTAGTGTCATATCATCTACAAATCGTGACGGTTTTATTTATTCCTCTCCAGTTTGGATGCCTTTTAGTTTTTTGGTTTTTTTTTTTTTTTTTTTTTTGCCTGATTGCTGTGGGTAGGACTTCCAGTACTACATTGAATGAAGTGGCAAGAGTGGACATCTTTCTCTTATTCCTAATCTTAAAGAAAAAGCTTTCAGCTTCTTAATGTTGTATATGATGTCAGCCATGGATTTGTAATATATGCCCTTTGTTATGGTGATGTATGTTAAATGTATGATAAATACTCATTATGTTGAGAGTATTTATCATAAATGCTGTTAAATTTTGTCAGGTGCTTTTTCTGCATCTGTTGAGATGATCATATGATTTTTCCTTTTCCTTTTGTTAATGTAGTATATCACATTGAGTGACTTGTTGATGTTGAACCATCGTGCATCCCTGGAATAAATCTTGATTGTGTTATATGATACTATTGATGTATTCAGTTTACCAATATTTTGGGGGGATTTTGCATCTATGTTCATCAGGGATATTGAATTCTAATTTCCTTTTTCTTTTCTTCCTTTCCTTTCTTTTCCTTTTCTTCCTTTCTTTCCTCTTTCCTGTCCTTTCTTTCTTTCCTTCTTTCCTGTCCTTTCTCTTTCTTTCTCTCCCTCCCTCTCTCTCTCTCCCCCTCCTCCCCTCTCCCCCACCCACCTTCCTCCCCACCTTCTCACCTTCCTCCTCACCCATCTTCCTCCCTCCCTTCCTTCCTTCCATCTTGTAATGTCTGGTTTTGGTATCAGGGTACTGCTAGCCTCTTCAATTTTTTGGAACAATTTGAGAAGTATAGGTAGTAACACTTTAAATGTTTGGTAGAATTCACCTGTGAAGCCATATGGTCCTGAACCTTTGTCTTGGGGTGATTTTTAAATTACTGATTTGATTTCATTACTTACAATCAATCTATTCAGATATTCTGTTTCTTTATGATTCAGTCTTATAAGATTGTGCACTTCTAGTAATTTTATCCATTTCTTCTAGTTGTTTTTAATGTGTTTGCATATAATTATTCATAGTATTCTCTTATGATCCTTTGTACTTCCATGGTATCCATTGTAACTTCTCTTTCATGTTGGATTCTATTCATTTGATCCCTTTCTCATTGTCTATTGATGAGTCTGGCTAGAGGTTTCTTGATTTTATCTTTGCAAAGAACCAGCTTTTAGTTTCACTGAAATTTTAGGCTCTATTTTATTTATTTCTGCTCTGATTTTTGTCCATTTCTTTCCTTCTACCAAAGTTGGGTTTTGTTTTGTTGTTGTTGTTGTTGCTATTATTTTTGCATTTTTAAAAAATTTTCTGGATCCTTTAAGTGTAAAATTAAATTGGGGAGGGTGATTTTTCTTATTTCTTGAGGTAGGCCTGTATCACAATGAACTTCCTTCTTGTGGCTGCATTTGCTGCATCTCATAGATTTTGAAATATTGTATTTCTCTTAAGGTATTTTTTTTTTATTTTAATTCTTTGATTTCTTTGTTGACCTATTGATTGTTCAGTAGCATGTTGTTTTGCCTTCACGTATTTGTGTTTTTTCCAGTTTTCTTGTAACTAATTTTTAGTTTCATAATATCATAGTTAGAAAAGATGCATGATAGGACTTTAACATTCCTTAACTTATAGGTACTTGTGTTATGGCCTAACCAGTGACATATCAAGAAGAATGTACCATGTGCATTTGACAAGAAAATGTATTCAGTAGTTGGATGAAATATTGTGTGTGTGTATACATACATATATACATACATATGTATGTATATATGCATGTATTAAGTCCACCTGGTCTACTCTGTGTTTTAAGGCCATTGTTTTCATATTGATTTTCTGTCTGGATGATCTATTGACATAAGTGGGATATTACAGTCCCTTACTAATATTGTCTTATTGACAGTTTCTTTATGTCTCTTACTGTTTGTTTTATATATTTAGGTGCTTCTATCTTGGATGCATAAATATTAGTGAATTTTATGTCTTCTTCTTAGAGGACACTATATCATGTAATATCCTTCTTGTTTTTGTAACTGTTTATTTTAAAGTTTATTTTGTCTGATATGAGTATTGCTAATCCAACTCTTTTTCTTTCCATTTTCATAGACTATATTTTCCCATTGCTTCATTTTCAGTCTGTGTATGCCTTTTGAAATATGTCTTGATTGTACTATATAACTGGGTCTTATTTTTTGTGTTTTTTTTTAATGTATAATGAGCATACAATATTATATTAGTTTGAGGTGTAGAGTATAATGATTCACCAATTCTATACACTACTCACTACTTATCATTTTAAGTGTACTCTTAATCCTCTTTATCTGTTTCACTCACCCAGGTCCCCTCTGGTGATCGTTAATTTGTTCTCTGCATTTAAGAGTGTTTTTTGGTTCTCTCTCTCTCTCTCTCTCTCATTTTTCCCCCTTCTGTTTGGTTTCTTAATCTCACATAAGAATGAAATCATATGGGTTTATCCCTCCTTATCTGACCTGTTTCACTTAACATTATACATTCTAGGTCTATTAATATTGTTGTCAGTGGCAAAATCTCATTCTTTTATGACTCAGTAATATCCCATTGTGTATCTATATTACATCTTCTTTATCCACTCATCAATGGACATTTGGGTTGCTTCTGTTTCCTGGGTATTGTCAATAATGCTCCCATAAACATAAGGGAACATGTATCTCTTCAGATTAGTATTTTTGTTTTCTTTGGGTAAATATCCAGTAGTAGAATTACTGGATCTTATGGTAATTGTATTTTAATTTTTTGAGAAACCTCTGTACTGCTTCCTACAATGGCTGTCTTATTTTGTTATTGTTTTCATTTGTTTTTTTTATTTATTCAGCCACCCTATGTCTTTTGATTAGAGCATTTAGCCCATTTACATTTAAAGTAATTATTGGTAAGTATGTACTTACAGCTATTTTCTTAATTCATTTATAGTTGTCTTTGTAGTTCTCCATTCCTTTCTTCTCTTGGACTTACTTTATGATTTGATGGATTTCTTTTGTATTATATTTAGGTTTCTTTCTCTTTATTTTTTGTAAATCTATTGTAGGTTTTTAGTTTGTAGTTACTATGAGGTTCATACATACTGATGTATCTATACAGTAGACTATTTTACACTGCTCAAATGCATTCTAACAGCACTGCATTTTTACTTCCCCACCCTGTTTTTTTGATGACATCTTTTACATCTTTGTGTGTGTGTGTGTGTGTGTGTGTGTATCCCTTAACAACTAATTGTGTTACAGGTGATTTCACTATTTTTGTCCTTTAACCTTCATACCGGCTTTTTAAGTGGCAAATCCACAGTCTTTTATGTATATATACATATATGCCTTTGCCAGTGAGATTTGTTCTTTCATATACTTTCCTATTTCTAATCATAGCTTTTGTTTTTCAATTAAACAAGACCATTTAACGTGTCTTTTAAGGCTAGTTTAGTAGTGATAAAACAATTTTTGTTTTGCTGGGAAACTGTTTATCTCTCCCTCAGCTGTGAATGATAACCTTGCCAGGTAGAGTATTTCTGGTTGTAAGTTTGTTTGTTTGTTTTTCCTTTTAGCACTTTAAATATATCCTGTCACTCCCTTCTGGCCTGCAAAGTTCTGCTGAAAAATCAGCTTATAGTCTTATATTGTTTCCCCTATATGTAGATAATTTATTTTTCTCTTGCTGCCTTTTAGATTCTCTGTTTACCTTTAACTAATCCATTCTTCTGTATCATCTAACATTTTGTTGCTTCCCCCTTGTGTATTTTCATTTCGGCTACTATATTTTGTAGCTTTGATTGGTTCTTTCTTCTATTTTCTCTTTGTTGAAGTCCATCCTCATTGTGTTCTTCCATTTTTCTCTCACTTTTGTTGAGCAGTGTTATGACCATTACTTTGAAGTCTTTATCAGGTAAATTACTAATCTCTATTTTATTAGTGTTGTGTGTGTTTTTTTTCCCCCTCCCCTGGGGTTTTATCTTATCCTTTTATTTGGGACCTATTTCTCTGTCTCCTCATTTTGATTGATTTTCCACATTAAACAAACACATAAAGACATTATGAATTAGGTGATATAGCTACCTCTACCAGTCTTGAAGGAGTGGCCTTGTGTCAGAGTATTCTTTTTAATGAACTGTGTATGCCATTATCAAGCCAGCTGGGGCTGAAGCTGGCACAGGCTGGGGGTGATCTCAAGATGTGTAGCACTGGGCTGCCTTGATGTAATTGCTGAGCTGGTGTGTGCCAGGAACCCAAGGTGCATTGGGCAGCCCTGGTAGGCCAGATAGAGTGCCTGGACCCCACTCTCACTGTGCTATCAGTGTGGAGAAGGAACATAAAAAATGGTGCTCACCAGCACCTCTGACTCTAGAAAGATTGCCAGCAATTCCCTACCTGTGTCTCAGATGCTCTAAGGTTAATAAATCGATTTTTTTTTTCCCCATGTAGACTCTAGTTGCCCTTTAATCTACTGGGGTTTTTGTTTTTTGGTTGTTCATTTGCTTGCTTGCTTTTTGCTGTTCTCCAGGGCAGGGGAAAGTCTGTTCACAGACCCTTTAGTCATATCTGTCCCTACTGCAGGTATCACATCAGGGAGTGGAGTTCCTATCATTACTATGTCTCTTTCTCTTCTACCCTTGTCTTTGTGGTCTTTCTAGTGTGTGTCATGCAGAAGCTGTTCAGTTAGCCAGTAGTTCTTTGGAGAAAGTGCTCTACATGTAGATGTAGATTTGGTGTATCTGTGGGAGGAAGTGAATTAAGGGTCTTCTTAAGCCAGGTTGGATGGACCCTCTGTTCATAAGACTTGTTTTTTTTTTTTTTTTTTCAAGAAATTTACATGTTGCCAATTAAAATAGGTTTGAGTTTTTCTTGCTTTATTCTCTTGGTATAACCTCATATAATAACTAAATAATTTCTATATAGGTTTTTTTTAGATTTTTTAAAATTTATTTATTTGACAGAGATCACAAGTAGGCAGAGAGGCAGGCAGAGAGAGAGAGGAGGAAGCAGGCTGCCTGACAAGCAGAGAGCCTGATGTGGCACTCGATCCCAGGACCCTGAGATCATCACCCAAGCTGAAGGCAGAGGCTTAACCCACTGAGCCACCCAGTCACCCCTCTATATAGTTTTTCCTCTAATTTTTGTAACAAAACAGTTGGATATACCTGCTTTCTGCATTTTTCTGATAAACAGATGAAATATTTTAAATAAGTTACCGAAGAAAACACAAATAAAGAATTGATACCATTGAAATTAATGAAGAACTTTTTCACCAAAATTGCTGGGGAATGAATTGACCACTCTTCTAAGTTACATACTTGGCTCACCTGTAAAATACCTGTATATGGAAATATTCTCATTCTTGCCTTTCTAGTTCTAGCACTATATGGGAACAAGTTTGAGTTTGTCTCTCACTGTGTCTTCTTGCAATATATTTATTTCTGCAGTGACAGGCTAGAGAGAAAACTAGTTTATACATGGTTAGATGATGTATAAATTTATTTCAGTACAAATTGAAAATCCACTGCACCACTGTTAGTAATTGACCTTTAAATGCTCTTCAGGTTATCAAACCAGATATTTTCAGTGATGGTACATTGGAAATAGTTTAATGCCAGTTGGTGTGAAAGTAGCTCATTTGCATTAATTAATGTGGAAAGGTCTGGTATATGAAAATATTTTATTACAAAGAGTGGCATTGTCAATGAGGTTGGTACTCTAATCAGAGGTATATTATAGGGAAAGTTCCATGTCAAATAATTGGGAAATTTGGGTTATGGAATATCATTGAAATGAAATTTGCATTATAGACATCTCATGAACTGAATTCTAAGAACAACTTGAAGGGGGTTTGTTTATGATGAGCAGTTAATTTATCTAATAGGGAATATATCAGAGAATGATTTACTCTGCTCACTCAAAGATCTCCTATTGTCTAATAAAGTATATTCTTCTTGTGCTGGCTGTTGATAATATTTAGCCCAGTTAGATTATATTCTGGGCACAGCAGTCTTACCTGAAATTGAAAATTGATGCCCAGGTAATTTTTGGTGTGCTGTCTGCTTTTAAAAATTGAATTGCCAGCCACCCATTTTCTTAAATAAAATAAATGTATTAAATGGAAACATATTTACCTAATACAATCTCCCATTAGATTTCTACTTACATTCTCTGCTGAAAGTATCATATTTCAATTCAGGGTGGCTGTACTATTCAATTCAGAGTGAGTACATGATGAATGCTAAAATCACCCAAATAAAATCCTACTTTCCAGACTGGAACACAACTAGACCCCATTAAGGCCAGGAAAAAATATAAATATTACTTTACTATGTATCTGTGTGGTGATGGCATCATGATGCCCATAGATGAACAGAATGACTAAAATGGTTTTTTGGCAGATAGTCTTTTTTCCTATTAGCAAGTTTATTTTTATTTGTTTTTTTTTCATATAGGTTCTGGCATAAATAGAGCAATGTCTAAAGTTTTATCTTTCTCACCATCTTTTTATCTGTTTCACCATCTTGAGTATTTTGCTATGTCTACCACTCACCATAATGGTGATACAATTAAAGAATCTTATCTGTATGTATGTATATGTGTGTGTGTGTGTGTGTGTGTGTGTGTGTATATATATATATATATATATATATATTTGGTACCACATTAAAATAGTCCTCACATGTTTGGAATCTGTAAGATTTAGATTCCGTCTTGGTTTGACTAACTGTATATCCTAGATGAATAATATCTAAAATGTTATGATGAACGTTAGATTAGAAAATGAAGGGAAGTTGGGGTGCCTGGGTGGCTCAGTGGGTTAAAGTCTTTGCCTTCGGCTTAGGTCATGGTCCCAGGGTCCTGGGATCGAGCACCACATCAGGCTCTCTGCTTGACGGGGAGCCTGCTTTCTCCTCTCTCTGCCTATCTCCTCTGCCTGCTTGTAATCTCTGTCAAATAAATAAATAAAAATCTTAAAAAAAAAAAAAGAAAATGAAATTAGATTAAAATAGTAATCAATGAATATTAATATACCTTTAATTTCCTCCCATATTTATTTTCCCTTTCAACAGTTCTTGTTCAATATTCACAAAGGTTTTTTTCTTACAGAGTTCTATAACTGTTTCTGTAGAGCTGCTGCTTCTAATTTTAATTGTATTTACTACATTAGAGTATCCTTCTAGTCTAGTTCTTCACTGCATAATATAGATAAAATTTTTCCAGCAACAGAGTCACTACTTATTCGTTTTAAAAGGTATTCCATTATCCTAGAACAAACTTGGCATCGTTATACCATTTACTTCCAAGAGAAACAAGTGCCCTTTTGCCTATACTGTCTTTTCTCTCACTGGCATTCTTTCATAAATGGTATTTACTCAGAGACTTGCTTCTGCACATTCTAGTTTTCCTAACTGTTTGAGTCAATGGCAAATCCATAATCCTATCTTAAATATTCCCCAGGCCATGAAAATGTGTGCTATTTATACCAATTCGGCAGTTAAACTGCAGTGCAGAAAAAGCTTTGGCACCCTGAGATATAAACCTCTGGTTTAATCGTAAATTACTAGAGTGCCCTGTTCTTCTTTCTTGTAAGTGTAACTCTTCTTGACATGAATCTCCATAGAGTGTTAGGTAATAACTGATATTCCAAGAAAAAAAATTGTGAAAAACAGCTAAAGGAGAAGGGAATTTACATTTTTAATCTGATCTATTAGATCATCTTTCCAAAACGAAATCTCTCTTCACTGTGGTAATCACAATTAATTCATACCTGCTCCTGTCAATAAATCTTTGGATGATGGCTTAATAGGTCTTTCAGAAATGAATCTTTTGCAGAGCGGGAGCAGTACTTCCTGTCCCAGCTCCCTGAAAGAGAATGTGCACAGAGATTAAGTCACAGTAATCAGACAGACGTGAGCTTGAATTATTGTTCTGTCCCATACTCAAACTTTCAGTGCTTCCAGAGCCTATTATGTGAATTATGAATGATAGTATCCATTTCCTAATGTGCATTTAAATGTTAAATGATATATTTAAAGCACTCAGAAGAGTCCGATATATAGTATATGCTCAATTCAAGAATTGTTACTGTTATATTTAGAATCTTGAAGCCAAAAAGAAAAATTGCATCTTGGAGAGCCTATAGATTTATTATCTACAAATCCTAATTTAACTATGACCTGTAACAGAGTGTTCTAAACTATGTAATGCTGCTTAACCTTGTCACCCTGACTGGATCAAGTGCTCTTTGGAGACAGGAATTACGTTTACTATGGTTTTTGCATTTGGCAAGGTACTTAACATGTGAGCTTGCACATAAATATTTATAAACTGACAGATATAGTAATAAAAATATCCACTGATATTCTTTTGTGTTATATCCTGTTTTTAAAATAATCTTTATTATCACAATCTTTTTCTTTTTTTCTAATAGTGCTTAGTGCAGGGCTTGTGTCAAAGAAATTGCTTAACAGATATTTGTTAAATGAATGGCAGTAGCTAGTTTTCATTTATAGAAAATGAATGCCACCATTCTGGAGAACTTCTCTATTTTTCTTGCATCCCAAGTTCTGGCAGCCCTTGAATATGCTTGCTTTTTTTTTTTTTTCCTCCAGTAATATATCATGCTATGTTTACGTTACTAGTACAGTTGATCTTCATTATTTCTGGATTGCAGATTTCCAAATTCACCTGTTTTCTAAAATTTATTTTTAACCTCAAAATCAACCCTCACTGTGCTTTCTTAGGCATTCCCAGGCAGTGCAGAGCCACAGAACATTTTAGCGGCCTGATAGATACACCTTTTCCCAGCTGAGATCAAACAAGATGACACTCTGCTTCCTTGTGTCAGCTACCATACCTTAAATTAATGTCGCTTTCATGGTTCTTTCAATGTTCTGGTTTTCACACGTCTGTGCTTTTTGCTGCAGGTTTACTGTTTGAAATGCCCCCTAAGCAGAGTGCTGAAATGCTGTGTTGCTAGGTGCAAGAGAATGTGATGTGCTCTATTGGGAAAGCACACATGTCAGATAAACCGTATTCCCCACGAGTTACAATGCTGCTGGCCATGAGTTCAGTGTTAGGGAATCAACAATATTAAATATTAAATATTAAATACAGCATCTTTACAAAGAAATACACATGAAACAAGGTTATGTACTGATGGGTTGATGAAAACGTTGCAACCAGACACTCACAGGAACCTAACCCTGTATTTCTTCTAGGGGGCTATGGTTCGGTATTTGCTAATTCGCTGTTTATAATGACTTATAGAATAAAACTACAGCAAATAACAAGAACCAATCACTCTTAGTGATAGACACTTAAGTAATCAGCCTCTTCTTGAGGTTCGCAAAGTAATGTAGAAATGATAAGGATGAGCTTGCATTCTTGGATCTTATGAAGCTTTCTGTACCACCCAGTACCTTTGGCATCATGAGGTTTAATGATTGGGCATCCCAAGGCCAGCTTCCAGGAGTAAGCTTTGATCAAGTTTTTACATAGTATTTATCAAGTTTGCCCCACTCCCACTACCTTTGCCATAACCATTCACACTCTGCAACAGGCAGTGGAGCATCATTTGCAGAGATGCAATGAATATGTGATTTCTGGCTGTGAAATGTCTTTCTCCCTAAGGATCTCATCAGGTGTTCAGTTTGGCTCTCATTATGCAGCAGCCAATCATTACAGGAAAAAGACTGTTCCTAACCTTTGTAACTCCAATTTTATCCTCTCATCCTGAAATAAGACTTACCTAGCTAATATAGAAGAGGAATCTAGGATAAAAGGAAATGAGGAAACAATGATAATAATAATAGACATACTATCCAAGGAGTGGGGGTAGGGAGGAGAGAAATGGAGAGATAGAAATGCAGATTAACATAGTGAATTTAAACCAGTGCACCTTAATACAGGTGTTCAGTAAAGCTAGATACAATTCTCTTTGAAAAAATGTTCCTTTTGAAATCTCTGTAACACTATGCAAACATACAAAAGGAAATCTCCACCTCTAACCCTGTCCACAATCCCTCCTACTGCATACTGGTTATATTCTCTTGTGGGCATAGAGTACTTTTTTAGTGATGGAAAATTAAAAAACAAGAAGTATTTGAGATATACTGGGAGTAAGCATGCATACGTGTGCACACATGTGCATACACAAATGCACACACATGCACAGACATACACACACCAAAGATGAGCGGATTTACAGGAAAGCCATAAGCTAGGAATAAAGGGCTACGTTCTAATTATCTGCAGATGGCAAACTCTGGGTTTGTAAGACACCTGTAGAGGAGGTGAAACCTTGCAACTTGTTACTAACACCCGCTCTGGGTTTGCATACAAGTCAAGATTAATTTCGTTATTGTGGTCTTCCACCTCAGCACATGAGCAAAAGGGAAAATGTTGTGTTGGGCTAAGAACTATATGAAGCAAGAAGTACCTCATTTGGAGGACATCGTTTGGATTCCTTTGGATTCATACATTAAGAAGAGCCAGCAACCTCTATAACAAGAATTCTAGGAAGAGAGCAAAATTCAGTTGTTATATCTGGTTTGTCTTGATTGTTTTGGCCTTATTTAACTAAAATAATAATGCACAGGAACACTTTCTCTCAGAATGCTTGTGAACTTAGCATTCAACTACAGTGTGTTAGGTAATTAACAGACAGGGTGAATAGAAAGACTCCTTTTACCCATAACGTCACTGGCACATTTGTTTGCTTGGAAGATGAAGTGCTCACTTGGCAGTTTGTTTTGGCAACAGGACTTTCTGAGATGGGGAAAAAAATGTTTGTAGAGGTAGTCGCATTATTTATCTTTTGTCAGCTATAGTAGTAAATTCAAGGTTTAAAGTTTGTAGTCAAATATGTAATTTTATAGAATACAGTGTGAATGCCAGAAGAGACACCAGGAAAAATTATTTTTGCTTCTACAACCCTAGAGCAATGGCAATCTTAGATTTAACAGTTACATTTAAAGGAATAGGAGAATAAAGCTTCATTATAAAACACAATACTATAATAAATGGTAGAACAATTGTAATTTCCATGCAAAGAGACAACACTAGTATTTCCTTACCAAATATGTGGCCAATCATGTGTAATTGAAGCTATTACTGCGGCAAGAAGAAATAAAAATTTGACTTCTAGGAAGTTTTCATTGACAGTATTATAATACTTGTGCAGTGTATAGCTAGCTATACTACAGGAATCAGAAAGCTTTTCTGAAAAAAGAAAGTATCGATGTTAGTTTTCCCCTCAGATGTCCTGGGGAGGGAAAGGGAGAAATAGAAAAAGTTCAGGATAGATGAGAGGAATTTGCCTAGTGTGACTGAAGCAGAGACTAGGTAAAGGGAGGTAGTGGACGAGAAAGCTGGAAAAGCAGGTAGAACCTGAAGTATCACTATCCTCGAACATCGATGAAACAGCGTGAGCTTTATTTGACAGGCAGTGAGGAATCCTTTAGCATTTCGAACGAGACAGCAATATAATCACAATTATACTAAGAATAGAGTGGATTGAACTGACCATCAGAACAGTCATGAAACTCCTGGAGGAAGGCTCAGAACTATAATATTTCACATTTTGATTTTTCTCTAAAATCAGTTCTTAGATTTCTTGAATTTGATGGAGAACATGTCTACACCTTAACATGGAGCTTTTATTCTAAACTAAGGTCCATAACTCTTTTTTTCTTTTTTTTTTTAAATTTCAGATTTTTCATTATTCTTATACCGCTTCGTATGTGATTTACAACATACACACTAGGTAAGTTCTTTGGTTTTCCGGTTTTCATGCGCAGTTGTCCAGCTAATTATTGCCGTAAATGTCAACTTGTTCATGTAAAAATATTTACCTTTTTTCAAGGGAAGTTTGGGAGTTAAATCCTCCAGAAGTAGAAGACTCCGTCTTGCAGTATGCGGCCTGGGGTGTCCAAGGGCAACAGCTGGTAAGCACAGGCACTGGTCCTCACCACATGCTGTCAGCCATGTTCCTGTGGAAAATGTTTAGAGAAGCCACTTCCTTGTGCACATTTCCTACTACAGTTGATGTTTTCTATTTACATCTTTTATCTAGTATTCCAATTTAAGAATATATCAGGTAATACCAGTATAATTTTTTCAAATTAATTAAAGAGGAAAAAAAGAGCTTGTAAAATAATGGGCGATTAAACTGCTAGTTCATAATGAAACCTAGAAAAGAGCCAGGAATACTGAGGTCTAGTTCTGCAGTTTTCCACTCCATACTGTTGTCAAGTTTATTTCCTCTGAAAGCATTGTTTAGGGTGGAAGTTTAAGACTGTGATTTACACTTGACAGTGGTCTCTTAGGGGAATATTTCTTGTCATATTAGATTTTCAAATTTTCACAGACTCGATAGAATTACTAAAGAGAATTACTAAATTCCTAAAGAGAATGATCCATAAGAGCACTTTGACCAATACCATATTCTTGTCCTTGTCTCATTAAGAGTCTTAAAGACTTTAAGGGGCTACTGCTCAGAAAGTGGTATTTCTTGGTTATACAGTGTATGAATGCTCAAAGGTAACACATGCTGCCAAACGGATTTCTAAATTGCTTGAGTGTTTATACTACTGCCAATGACAGTGTAAGGGTTCCCGTTCTATGCTATATTCTTATCAACACCTGGCTTTTCCAGACTATCATATCATATGATTTCTTAGTAATAACATTATTGCTTCTTCCATTCCAATTTTTATATTTTCTGTTTTATTAAAATGTCCTTGCAACATGCGAACAGCATGTTTGCCTTTGCTTTTGTATATAAAAAAATTTGGGGGGCGCCTGGGTGGCTCAGTGGGTTGGGCCGCTGCCTTCGGCTTAGGTCATGGTCCCAGGTCCTGGGTTCGAGCCCCACATCGGGCTTTCTGCTCAGCAGGGAGCCTGCTTCCTCCTCTCTCTCTGCCTGCCTCTCTGCTTACTTGTGATTTCTCTCTGTCAAATAAATAAATAAAATCTTTAAAAAAAATTTGTATATTTAAAAAAAATTTATAACAGTATATTTAGCATAACTATATCGGACTATCTCTGGGCCCATTCCATTATAATAGTCCTAAAAAGTGGCAGCAGAAGCTGCATAGGATATGCTAAATATGGAGATACCAGTTTTGGTTTAGAGAAGGCATGAATTAGCGTATCCGTGGACTGTGGTGAGTGGGCAGCCAGAAATGGGCAGGGGCTCTAGTCCTGCATGTTTTACTCTGATGCTATCAACAAGAGAGCTTGTCTGTTATGCCAAAGGCAAATCCCAAACACCCAGACTTCTAGAAACTAGAAACCCGAGACAACTTCATATTTGTGTCACTGGAGAGTCCTTAGGAAACTCTTTGAAACTTTTGTTTTAAATAACACTCATTCTCCAAGCCTTAGAGAAACCTACACCTGTGCCAAAATAATAATTTGACACCTTTGAGGATGTAGTATTAATTACATGCATTTTCTTTGAGGATTCCTCCTTGTTACTGATTACTTATTCTTTAATATAGTTGGGAAAGTCATAGGAAAAAAGACTGAAAGTTTACAAAAATCATTTATCTTCTCATGGGAGTCATTTTTTATGTGCTTATATCCTGGGTCCATTGCTTACTAACTATTGACCTTGAGAATATTAATTAATCTGTCTGCGTTCCTCTCCTTATCTTTGACATTGTTGCAGTAACAGTACTTCACCAACAGTGCCAGTCTGGTGTTTAATGTATAAATATAAAAGCACTTTGAATAAAATCTGGCATATAGTATTTTAGAGGTGTTTATCTTTATTATTTTTTTAAAAATATTTTAAAGTATCTTTGTCACTTGAAATTGAACTTGTCTGGGAGGTTTAGTTTCACTAGTTGTTTGGGAAATGAAGCCTAAGTTCTTTGTAATGGCATATCCCAACGTCCTTTGGGAAAGTTTTGGGATAAAGTCCATATTTGTCAAGGTTATTTTTGGTGTAAATGTAAACATAAATTCAATATAAATTAAAGAACACATCTCAACAAGCGTTAATGGTCCATTTCCTGTGAAATGACAGGCTTTGTCGGTATTTGAAGCCATCAGCAAACTCAGCAATATGATTTTATTAGAGATGAGTCATTATAATACTTTAATTAGTTTTGCGTTAAATTAATTAAGGAGTCCTGTAGTGTTTATCAACTAAAGACAATTAATTTCTCATCTTTAATTCTCAGTTTCTAATTTTATTTGCTATAAAAGAAATCCCTGGCTGTATAGGAGAGAGGTAAGAGATTGACATAATTTATGGATAAGAGGGTCTGAATTACAACACACAGGGAGAATTTTTCAGTAATAACAGACATGGGAGAAGTCAATTTGATGCAGCAAACTTTGTGGGAAACAAATAAAACTCTGACACAGTACGACATGCACTATTTAGAGCAAATGGTGAGTAGATCACTTTAGTTATAGTAAATGTTTTATTAAAAGAAATGGTGGGTCCTAAAACAGGAAAAATATCTTAATCATTCAACTGGAAAGGCTTCTGGTTTAAGAGGATATGTCCTTTTTCTTTTCAAAAATAATTTTGCTTATAAAAGTTAAAATCACTCATTGTAGGACATGTTCAAAATTTGTATAGGTATATGAATTCATAGAAAAATCACATGTAAAAATAAAATACACTTATCTTATACCACAAGAATTTAAAGATTTTGAAAATCAGATGAACAGGTTTGAGCTTGAGCAGGGAAACATTTCACTGATTAGAACTTGAAATCTAAAATTTAAAAATCCTCAGCTCAAGCCCAGATTTCTTTTGCATTTTGTGACATAAGGAAGGTTGCCAGTTCTAAGGTTGAGCTCACTTATATTAAAAATGACAGAAAATCACAACCACTCACAGTTTGATTTGAAGTTAAGATAGGGCATGTGCACAAGTCAAGATTCTCCAGAAAACAGAACCAATATTGTTTGTGTACACACACACACACACACACACACACACACACACACACACGGATTCTGTCTAAAGGGAAGGTGGGTAAGAAAGAGAGATTTTAAGGAATTGGCTCATGAGATTATGGGGCAGTCTGGCCATCTGGAAACCCAGAGAAGAGTTAATTTTACAGTCTTGAGCTACAGTCCTGAGGCAGAAGTCCTTCAGGAAACCTGTTTTTGCTGGTAAAGCCTTCTACTGATTGGATAAGGACCACTCACATTATTCTTTTCTAAAAATCAACTAATTGTAAATGTCATCACATCCATAAAACATGTGTGACCAAGCAGCTGGATGCCATACACAGCCAACTTAACCCATAAAATTAGCCATCACAGCATAGTAACTGCTTAATGAATGGCAGCTATCAGTTTGATAGCTGATCCCACTTGTCCTTTCCTGCAGTAACACACTGGAATTCCGTTGTATCATCTTTTGCCTAAATATCCCTTCTTCACTCGCTCACCACTCTAACCCACCCAGCATCTGCAGAGGTATGTGTTAAAAATGCAGATTCTTGGGGCACCTGGGTGGCTCAGTGGGTTAAGCCTCTGCTTTCAGCTCAGGTCATGATCTCAGGGTCCTGGGATCGAGCCCCGCATCAGGCTCTTTGCTCAGCAGAGAGCCTGCTTCCCCCTCTCTCTCTGCCTGCCTCTCTGCCTCCTTGTGATCTCTGTCAAATAAATAAATAAAATCTTTTTAAAAAAATGCAGATTCTTAACAACTCGCACAGGTTATAAAAGGTCACTGATGTGACACACCAGTTGGAGCTAAGGTGACATGTTATCTGGCTCCTGCCACTCCACTGCAGAGCAGAAGCACAGATTTTTCTCTATGTGGACCAAACTCTTTGCAATTTCCAGAGGGTAACATATTGCTCCTTTGTGCCCCTGAGTCGTCCCCCTTTGTGTACCAGGTCATTGTTTTCTTTTCACCTGAAGTCTTTGTCCAAAGACTAAAATACAAAATGCTAAAATATTCCTCTTCTCTGATAATTTTTCTCCAATATTTCTGTAGGCTAAGTGAATGACTTACTTCTCGGGTTCCTAACATTCTTCTAGTTCAAATTATTTAATATTTTATTTACTTACATTGTTGTCTTCCACAATCATTTCCAGAGCAGATAGAATACAGAATATGCTAAACATATCCCTCTTTTCCTCCCTCCCTTTTTCTCTGTCTCTCTGTCTTTGTCTTCCCTCCTCTTCGTCCTTCTTTGTAAATGTCAATTTTAGCACAAGGCAAAATGTAGGTCTAATAAATAATCTGGTTCCATTGAGCAATGAATTAAAGGCTGACGGCTGTTTGCATGGGTGACTGGATACTACAGAGGGTTTTGAAGATGGCATGATGTGAAGAGAATTCCTGCATGAATGGACAGGTCTGGTGGAAGAGCTCATGTTAGACTGTAAGCAATTGACTTTATAGGCAGAGAGCTAGATTTAGAGGCTACTGTTATAATCTGGAGCTGAATTATAAATACCGTATTTAAGAGATAAATATATCAACTGTTAAGCTGAGATACTAAATTTGATCACAGTCCAGCAACAAAAATTGTCTTATATTCATTTAAATACATTATATTATGCAAATATTATATCAGTCTATTTCTATACTTAATATACAAGTATTTCTTTTTTTTTTTAAAGATTTTATTTATTTATTTGTCAGAGAGATAGAGAGAGTACAGGCAGGCAGAGTGGCAAGTAGAGGCAGAGGGAGAAGCAGGCTCCCTGCGGAGCAAGGAGCCCGATGTGGGACTCGATCCCAGGACCCTGAGATCATGACCTGAGCCGAAGGCAGCCACTTAACCAACTGAGCCACCCAGGCATCCCCAGTATACAAGTATTTCTAAATCTCATTTTAGGCTCCTGATTTCTTAAACCACTTTACTGAGAACAAATAAAAATTGATACATACAAATGGCTGTACTTTGCAGTGGGTACATACAAAAGAATATACATATTTTGTGTAAGACTTGATGAGACAGAGATAAGTATATACCTATGAAACCACTATCACATTCAACACCATAAATATATCCATCATGTCCAAAAGTTTCCCATGGCCCTATTCATTTTTTTGTGTGGTGAAAGCATTTAATGTGACATAGACTCTTTCTTTGATATTGCTCATATTTTTTCAGTGTATTTAGGATAAAATAAAATCATCATACCCATCCTACCAATGGCATAAAGTTTTAAAAATATCCTGTGATTTACTTGTCACAATTTAGGCATTTGAAGAAACCACTTCTTCTGCACTTTATTACCTGTATCATTGAAAAATGTAATATTTTAGATAATTTCTCCAAATACAAATGCAAATTATCAACACTTCCTATCACCTGCATTTTCACATTACTAGATATTTAATCTAAAAGTACATTAAAATCTTAAGAGATTTGTGATGGTTCCATGCCTCTAGGAAATTTTCAATTTCCATAGGGTGTTTCATCTTCATTAGTAAAAATTTTTAAAAATTTCTCTGGCTTTTCCAGTAGGACCTTAGTCTTTTTGGGTTTAAAGGTGGTGTCGTTGAAATCTCAAGTTTCCTACTAAGAATCAAAATGTTTTTACTTAACATTCTATTCAGTACTCATTTTTTTCAGTATAAAGGTAATTATTTTAATTATCATTAAGCTGTGTTTAGAAAATATATGACAGACATATACAAATGTAAGATATACAGTGCATACACTCATACATACCACATACACATACATATCACATACGCATCCACACCACATGCACATGAACACATACATACACACACTCTGCTGCTCATGTCATGTACTTTTTGGGATGAAAGTCTTGGGCCTCGAGTCCTGGCATATCCAAGGTGTCATAGAAATAGATAAAAAAGGACTTCAAGTCAGGTCTTCACTGTGGTATGCGTGGTGCTCATTCCTAGTACATTAATTGGTGCAGGAAAACTAGGCAGTGAAACCAGAAAATTTATACCATTAACATCCTCAAGTATTTATTTGCAGTGACTGTTTCCCATTTAAATGAATTTTGAGCATTTTTTTTACCTCATTCATCTTCATTAGTGGAGATAATTGAAAACAAATTACCTTTTTCATGTTATCTGTAACAAAATTTAATGTTCCTGTTTTTTGCTCCAGAAAGTAAAAGAAGTCACTCTTTGCACATTTAATACTAGGCACACCTAAGGTTGAATGGGTTTCACTTCAAATTTGACATGAGGAAAATTAATATCAAGAAGCTGATATAATTTCTTTACTCAGTGTTAGACTGGAAATAACCTAGTGAACCATAATAGGATAACTGTTTGGATTTAACAAAAACAACTTAAATAACACCCTTAAATTGTCCCAAACATTTTGGACTGATAAATTTGTAATATTTACTTTATATATTTATATATATATGTTTACATTAACATATTATATACATAAGTGTGACAGGAAATACATTCTCATACAAGTAAAATACTATAACATTATAGGTGTGTGTATAGAAAAGGAAAAATATATATATATATATACACAATTAAAATATATACTGTAAAGGAAAATTAATTTTCATTGCTGTGAAAATTACCTACATATCAGTTATGCACTTCTGTAGACCTCTAATGTTCTGATAATTATTTAAATAGGATATTTATGATTTTTTTAAATCTAAGTTCAGAGATCTTTCAAAACAAATAGAAAATACAGTTCTGGGGCACCTCAGTGACTCAGTTAAGTGTCTAACTCTTGATTTCAGCTTAGATCTTGATCTCAGGGTCATGAAGAAAGAAAAAAAAGAAAAAAATACAGTTCTGTATTTTCTTAAAGGGAAAAAAAGAAAATACAGTTCTAATCCTCTGTAAACACACATTTCCTCTAGTTAAGTGTTTAATATTTCAATATAAGGAGAAACTGAGCAACTTGCAAATTGTTAGATGTACTCACATTGGTCTTAAGCTGTTTGCACTGGCCTTATTGGAAGTCATTTGACAAATACATGTTGACTTGGCCTTGGACTGTGAACCCTCTGAAGGCAGGTGTTCAAATTCTGTAATCCTCATAGCATGTACACTGAGCTATGAAGTAGCAGACATGGATTTTCCCCTGAAAATAATAAAAGATATTGCAACCTGTGTCAGCATATGAAAATGGAAGTTATTTATGTGCTGACAGTTTCTAGTTCAGGCCATCCCTAGAGATATAGAGAATAAGTAGAAATATTGCCAGCTTATATGAAAAAAAGAAAAAGAAAAAAGAAAATCATCAATCCACTAAATGCTATTTGAGATAACCTTTGCCCATGTTATGTTTTCAATGTTTTACTCCACATTTAGAAGAATCAAATGGAAATTAATACTTTATCATAAAAAGTACCAATATTAATATTGGATCATCTGAAATTTACTTATTTCTTTTGGGGGAGAGGGGTAGTCTTTATCTCTATTTAAAGTGTTTTCTCTGGTTTATCCAGCATGAGTTACAAAATGTTATAAAGGTTCTAAATATTCTGAATATACAAGTCACTAGGGATATAAAAGCATAGTAACCTCTTGGAACACCTGAAAGAGGAGGGTCCTAACACAGACCTCACTTTACAAAGGTGGGGGTTCGAGGGGAGTAGCTCTCTGAGGTTATGGGGCAATTTCCTGGAGGAAGCGACCTGAAAACCGAGTTTTGAAGTTACATTTGACCCCTGAATAACAACACAGAGGTTAGGGGTGTCAACCCCACACATAGTCAAAAATCCAGTAACTTTTGCCTTCCCCAAACTTAACTACTGATAGGCTACTGGTGACCAGAAGCCCCATCAATTAACACACAATATTTTATGTTTTATGGATCATGTACTATATTCTTACAATAAAGCAAGCTAAAAACAAAATGTTGCTAAGAAAATTATAAGGAAGAGAAAATGCATTTATGGTACTGTACTGTATTTGTTGAAAAAATCCACCTGTAAGTGGGTCCCCACAATTCATACCTATGTCACTCAAGGGTCAACTGTACCTAGCAGGACCTTTATGTAAAGGCATTCCTCTGGACTATAAGGCAGTTCTCAATATGAAAATAGAATAGATGCATATGGAATCACATGCTTTAATATTTTTAATAAAAACTATGACTTGATATTACTGACAAATGTGAAAAAATTAAAAAAATGAAATAGCCAGAAATATAAAATATGTCAGCAGATTTGTACCAGAAAGAGCCATTTTATTTCCTAGTTCTAATAAGAATTCATTAGAGTTCCCTGAACTTAGGTTTAAACAGCTTTGACTTATTTAGCAATAATGAGGTAAATGCAACAACCATATCTTTTTTCCCTGTCTGTTTTCCCACAGAAAGAGCAGTTTTACTGGCAATTCTTTTTTCAGGCTGCTCCTAGCATTAAATTAAATAATAAATTGTGTAGTAAGAGTTATGGAGGCTCCATGGTTGCAGATTTTTTAACTATAAATCTAGGTCACGCAGAATCCAATGTACTGAACACTTTGGACAGTTCCTGCTAAGAAGCTATTTGAATGGAATAACAATGTAGATGCTAATCACTGAAATTTCCTAGTTTCTGTTTCATTGCAACTAAGGTTTGGCATATCTTTTATTATTACTCTGAACATACAGGGTTATCCTACAATGATGTCAAGTCATATTCCATCAGTAGTCTAAAAAGAAACATTAAAAATAAAATTATAATAATATTTTTGTAAGATGTGAGCCATCCTACACAACCCCTGAGGTAAAGAGATCCCAATTATAAAAAGTTTAGTATTCTAGTGATTTCCTTTGTTTTATTAAATGACATGAAGAGAACTCTCTGAGGGGAACTGATGTCTGCATTAATGGCAAAATTTTTCTTGTCAGAAATAACTTCAGACATCCATTAAATGGTGCAAAGAAGAGCTCTCCCCTTGTTCTCCTCCTTAAAAACAATAAAAGAAATGAAAATGTGAAAAGAAATTCTATCTTTTATGATACTATTAATCAACCACAACCTAAACTATAATCTCTAAGGAACATAAAGTAATAATTCCCCAGAGCCAGAAAAAGATTGAAAGCAAATACGTACTTAACCACATTTTGGGAAACATAGAGAAATAGACAAATTGACAATTTTAGCTGGTAATTTCAACACTTGTCTTATGGTAAAATATAGGACAAGTAGATAGAACATCAAAAAGGATATAAAATATTTGATCAACACACTTGAGCAATGTGACATCTTTGACGTTTACAGAACACTGTACTCAGCAATTACTGAGTACATGCATATACAGCACACACACTGGGCCATGAAACAAGTCTCAATAAGTAGAACAGAATGGGAATCACACAGAGCATGCTTTTGGACCAGAAAAGAATTAAATTAGAAATAAAAAGAAACAAACATAAATCACACACACACACACATTTCTATTGGACTAAGAATATATCCAGAAGAAATACAGTATTATATATCTAGTAATTCCAAATGTGTAATCCATCCTGAAGATACATATGTGTCTAAAGGCATGTAAAAAGAAAATTCTTTGGGACACTATTTATAAATTAAAAAGCAAAATAAAAGACTAGAAATAAATTAAGTCATTTTTAGACTAGTAAAATGAATTAGGGTGCATAAAATATAAAATGTTAAGAAGCCATTAAAATTACTATGGTTCTTCTGCATGTGCATAAATGCAATGCCATCCAGTAATAAAAGCCCATATGACTAATCAGTATGCTCTCATTATTATAATATAAAAACTATTTTATATCATTTATGCTTTTATATTATAGTTTATGTTTTAATATATTTGTATGTATATGTATATGTATGTGTGTATACACACACACTGTTAGGAGTGGTTGTCCCGTGGGAGAGAACTGGAGTTTGAGAGTGACGTTTTATATAATTTAATTTAATATTTTTTCAGAACATTTCTTATATTTTAAATGAAATATATTTTAAAAATATAAATGACAAAAGAAAGTTTTAAAGACAAAAGTGATTACTTTTAACACAGCATGTAGAAACCAAGGCACCTCACATGTAGAAACCAAGGCACCTCAGAGACTTTCAAAATAGAGAAAAAGATGACAAGTAATATGTGTGTGTGTTTGTGTGTGTGTATAAAGTGGATAAACAGGATTATTTTATATATATATATATGTATATATATATATATATATCATATTCTGTAGTACATATTAGCAATGATCATATAGAATGGCATGAGGTTTTATCTTTGCTAAAAATATGAAACATAATTGGGGACAAAGGTAGCAAGGGAATAGATTTAAGTAAAAATAATTACTGATTTAAAGTAGAAGGTAAATAGGTAATTTAGTCTTTAAAATATATTTGATATTATGTTGCTTATTGTTAGAAGAGGAATTATAATTTGTGAAGGAACAAGGGACATAAAGAGTTACATATTTAAAATTGAATAAAAGAACCATGGCTTGCTCTTTCAGTTTTACTTGTTAGAAAAAAAATGCTAATGTGGGAGAGGAATGGTAAGACTTTGGTCAGTGTCATGATTTTTTCTAATGTGTTCTGATATGAAGAGTAGAGTGAAAAAGATTATATATAAAATTACATTATATATATGTATATATATATATATATATATATATATATATATACATTTATGAAATTTAATACTCAAGTCCTTATCTATTCAAAATTATCCTAGTAATTACGTTTTATTTCCCAAAACTAAATTAGAACAAGGGGGAACATAGCGAAGTTTGGTTACTCATTAGAGAGTAAAAAAAAGCTTGTTCACTAATTCTTTGACATCTCTTTTTTACCTCACTTCAGTGTCTTCCAAAAGAATCCCCTTAGAAAATTTATACCATTTTCTGTTTCTGTTTTTTTTTTTTTTGTTTTTTTCTCCTACCCACTTTTTTGTCTCTAAAAGAGCCCTGTCTTGTCCCTAGAAAAATAATGACATATATCTAGTAGTGTATCAGATCTTTAAGTGGATTCTTTGAATTAGGGTTATGCTCAAATGTAAACCACTATCCAGTTTTTTGAAGTTCTTTCATTTGCCCAATACCAAGAGATTCCATGTGAAAAGGAAAAAGAAATGTATTACACCAGGAATATGATAACTTTCATACCGGAAAATAACCTTCCATTTCCAGAGCATTCCGCAATTAAGAGAACTTTGACTAAAGTTGAATAAATGATTTCTCAACTCCAATATGGAAGAGTGAGCTGTTAACAAAACAAGCCTCATGTGAATTCATATAAACTCTAGACAGAACCTTAAACAAAACAAAACAGAACTACCCAAGGATTCTGGAGACTGAACAAAACCATGCAAATTTAGGAAGGGGTAAAAATTCCTAGTAAAGTGAACAGCAAGGTGTGAGTCCTCCATTGTGTTTGTTTTCTTTAGGGTTTTATCTTAAAAGCAGCTGTATTTGAGGCAGAGGTGGATATATGGGGAGATGACTCTCTGAAAGGAAAACCCACTATCTTCATTCAGGAACAAGAGGAAGAGCCCCTGGCTGACCATGACTTCCAGAGTGAGGGAGAAACCCTGAGACAGTTAGAGAAGAGGTATGAGCAGTTGTGTGAATAAATTCAGTCAACACTCTTGACTAACCCTGAACTACAGATTCTTTAATTTTCAAGCAAAGTCCTTAAAATCCTTCAAGTTCCTATTCTGTGTTCTTTGAGAGGAAAATAAATGCTTGCAAAGGGATGACAAGATAGGATAGATCAGCTTAGAAACGTGTCTGTGTGTTTGTGTGTACTGTATTTTGCACACAGATATGTAAAAATATGAAAAAGAACAATAGGCATTTCTAGAATTGAAAAACATCTAAAATAAAAAAGCAACTAGTTGGGACTTGGAGCAGAATGGAAATGACAGTGCAGTCAGTGACGTACAGATCAATATATATCATTCCATCTGAAAAAGTAGTGAGAAGATTAAAAAAAGAAAAAATACAGAGCCCCAGGGACCAGAAGGAAAATTACAAAAAGTCTAGCATTATGGTAACTGAAATTTTAAAAGGAGAGGAGAGAGTAAAATAGGAAAATTTTTGAAGAAATGTTATACACAACTAATGAATCATTGAACACTACATCAAAAACTAATGATGTACTGTATGCTGGCTAATTGAACACAATAATAAAAAATGGAAAAAAATTAAAGGTGGGGTTTCTGGGTGGTTCAGTGGATTGAAGCCTCTGCCTTAGGGTCAGGTTGTGATTCCAGGGTCCTAGGATTGAGCCCCACATCAGCTCTCTGCTCGACAGGGAACCTGCTTCCCCCCACACCGCTCCCGGCCTCTGCCTGCCTCTCTGCCTACTTGTGATCTCTGCCTGTCAAATAAACAAAATCTTAAAAAAAAAATTAAAGGCAATGAAGATACAAAAAAAAGGAAGTGACAGCCAGATCTTTTACAATTTTTAAAAGACAAAAATGTATATATTTAAGATGTTCAGGGACCACACTGCCCCAAGAAAAAGCAATAAATTCCAAGAGAACCACTCTTGGGCACATATTAGTTAAACTATTGAAAACTAAAGATAAAGAAAAAATATGGAAGCTGCCAGAGAAGCACTACAACAAATTAGATACAAAGGGACAACGATTAGAATGCCTCTTTTTATTAGACTTCTTATTAGAAACCATGGAAAACTGAGACAATTTCAGATGGGGGGGGATAAAACAAGGGAATTTGTCTTCACCTGATCTATTCTACAAGAAATGCTCTTCAGTCGGAAGGAAAAGAATACCAGAGGAAATCAGATCTTAGGAATGAAAGAACAGTGGAAATGTCATATGTATCAGTAAGCATCAAGCACTATGTCTTCTGTATAAAACATGCTACCATTAAAAGCAAAAAATGGTCATAAGTCTTTGAGGGTATATGATGTATGTATGTATGCTCTTGACAACCATCGCAATGAAAATGATGGGAAAGCAAGAAACTGTTCATTTATAATACTCCTATATTTTTCATGAGCTTATTAACTCCCATAATGATAATTTACAAAAGGCACTTCAAATTGTTAGTTGACTAATAAAAATCAAATTGTCGGGGAGTGTGGGTGGCTCAGTCAGTTACACGTCTGCTTTCGGCTCAGGTCATGATCCCAGGGTCCTAGGATCCAGCCCAGCATCAGTCTCCCTGCTCAGCGGGGAGTCTGCTTCTCCCTCTGCCCCGCCCCCCTTCTGTTTCAAATAAAAAAAATAAAATCTTTTTTAAAAAAACCAAATTGTCTGGTAACTTTAGAACTTAAGGGTACATGATGGTTTTTTTCTATCAGTCAAACAATAAATAGGTGGAATCATGCATTCATAATCAGCATTCCCTTTTTGTTAACATTTTTGTTCCTAGTATATTTGAAAAATTGAAACAAGTCATTTTGAAAATGCTTCTTGAATGATCAGTGATTTATAATTGTTTCAGTGTTTTCCTAGAATACTGTAAACCTTTGAGGTTTCTGTCTTTGGTCTTATTTCTAAAACCTAAGATGAATTCTCTTGGTAGCTAATATAATTTTAACCGTATAGTTAATAAAATATTTTAGTTTCCCCAGTAGTGTGTATTACTCCCAAAGGTTATGACCTTCAAAAATTTAAAATGTAAAATGCGGAAAATATTTCCAGTAAAAAAAAAAAACAAAAAAACACTTGAGTTTTGAAAGAATAGGATGTGTGTTTTTAGAATCTGCTATGTGTCAGTTACTCTAGAGAACTGGTTGGAGTGACTGTAAAATACAAAAGCAGAAGGCGATAAGTCAAGAAATAAATTGAACAAAATTGTAATGGCTATAGCACAATAATGTGCAGATAAGTCTTATTAAGTGATCCCTTTTTATTTTATTATTTATTTATTTATTTTTTTTAAGGGCATCCCTTTTGAAAGGGGGAAGACAGTGGGCTTGTTTTCTTGAAATCATGGTTTCTTTTTTTTTTTTTTTAATTTTATTTATTTACTTGTCAGAGAGAAAGGAGCGAGAGTGAGCACAGGCAGACAGAGTGGCAGGCAGAGGCAGAGGGAGAAGCAGGCTCCCTGCCAAGCAAGGAGCCCGATGTGGGACTCGATCCCGGGATGCTGGGATCATGACCTGAGCTGAAGGCAGCTGCTTAACCAACTGAGCCACCCAGGCTTCCCGAAATCATGGTTTCTTGACTGGGGTTTGGAAGTGATGTGTGTGTACTCACAGAAAGTAAAAAGAGACTTTACAAAACAAAGAAAATTATTTGTAAAGACATTTGGGGGAAGATTTGACATATTGCTCTGGAAGTTTGTCTTGTTTTACCAGAGAATCTAAAAGATGAAAAGAATGAGGGATGTGCTAGGATAGAATGGGGTTGGCTCAGGTGACCTGGAATACCGTGGTGGCTCTATTTCTGATGGGATTGTAAATTGAGAGTCACTCTGGATTCTTCCGCATCTCAAATGCAATTTAAAGTAACTCTAGCAGGTTCATGTAGGATGGATATTTCCCATTGTGGGGACTGACTTGGAGTCCACTGAGGTCACTGTCCTCATAAAGTTTTGGAATCCTAACCCATTACAGTTGTGGGTTTGAAGAAGAAAACTGCATGATCTTATAAATAGTATGGATAAGAATTATTTTTGTGGATTTTTTATTAAACCAGGGGCCTGTAAGGAGACTGAGAAGATCAGAAACATCAGAGCTAACCACTCATGCATGACTTGAAAGGCATAAGAAAATGGTGGATCCAAGGGGAGAATAATGGGAAGCTGATAAGTGAAATCTGTCTGGGAATGAGGCTTCCCTGTTAAGTATCATGAGGTTGAGTAGTAAGATGCTTAAAATAAGAATAACATATAAATAATGAATTAGTTGGTTTGGGAGATCCTCACCCATGTTTTTTAAAGCAACTATGAAAATGTTGCTCTAAATTGATCACATTAATTCCAGTCAGTCCAGTCAAATGTTAAGACATTTAATTTCTTCAAGATGAGTTTGTGATTGCTACTGAACTTTGCTGACATAGAGTTGACCCACATCTTAGAGAAGTGCTATGCAGTTTGAAAGCTATGAAAATAATTGGTCCTTAAGGATGCAAATAATGATCCAAATACGAGTTCATTTTTATTTAAGAAATAGGACCTATTTTAAAATGCATTTTTAAATTATTCCCTTAGAATATTTGGCCTGCAAGATGTTCTGATTAAAAAAAAAAGTCACAGTCAGATGCATTTAAGAAATGCAATATAATGTCATAAATCTCAGTGATTTATAATGGAATTAACAAAAGTTTTGAAGAATTCCAAATGTAAAAGAAATGAAAGAAAGGGAAGGAGAGAAGGAGGAGGGAAAGAATGAAAGAAAAACTGTAATTTTGCTTAATTCATTGTGTTTTATTGTTTTTCCCTAGACTAGGGGTCAATAAACTTTTTCTGTAAAGGGCCAAAGAGGAAATATTTTTGATTTTGCTGGAGAACAGGCAAAAATGAGAGGGTATTCTATAGGTACTTACGTAATAAGACAGAAAACAAATTGCCATAACATTTTATTGTGTTAACACAAAATATTAAGTACAATGTTTCATAATACATGTCTACTAATGAGAAGAATGAAAGGTTTTTTTTGTGTGTGTGTGGGAAATCTTTTTACTTAATTGAAATCTCAAGTGTCCCCTCTCATCAAATCACAAATGTTGGTCAGCAAAAACCATTCATAGCTTTGAACTGTGCAGTATCAAGGACAGGCTAGACTTTGCACATGCACTGTAGTTTGTTGAACCTTGCCCTGGAGCTTGGAACTCATTTTTGTATGATGCCTACCTGTTGGAACTAGTATTTTAGAATACCATTTCTCTACTTTGAAGAGCCAGAGATTGGTAAAGGCGATTGGCATGAACCTCATATGAAAAGGATTTTTTTTTTTTTTAAATAATGGGGTAGAAAAGTTCTGTTCTAAGGGAACAACAGGGAGCAGTGAGCATCTTGACGTATGTGATAATAACAGGAGTCAGTAGAGAAGGCCTGCCGGGTAATGACATCCTAAAGGAGACCAGGTTCAGTTAAGGCAAAGAGGAAGAAGGAACCTTCCGAGAAGAAACAGAGTAGGGAAAGCTGGTTGGTTTGGGAGTGCCCGTTTTCAAATTTATCATGAAAGAGTATGGAAGGGTGGGATGGCAAAGGGCCAGGGGGTGCAGTGCGGAGCATTATTATTGGGATGATGGGAAGCTGGAGGATCAGTTGTCAGTGGCAATAGTTACAGTCTCCTGATGACTGACAAAAACAGGCATAAGTGACAAGAGAGATTTTGTTCAATCTGTGAGAGGAAGGTGATCACGAAGCCTGGGGCAAGGAGACTTAATTGTTGTGATGATGGAATTCTTAGGAAGTTTGATGGTCTTTGGTTGGATGAATGCTATTACAAAACATCCTGTTGTTCAGCTCCGGTTGGTCGTGATCCCAGGGTCCTGGGATCAAACCCATTGTAGATAGATTCCCCTCAGTGGGGAATTTGCTTCTCCCTCTCCCTCTGCCCCTTTCCCAGCTCTTGCTTGCTGCTCTCTCTCTCCCCCTAATAAATTTAAAAAAAAAAAAAACAAAAAACCTCAAAACAAAACATCCTATTGCTTAAACTGTGAGATGGATTCTGGACAGCAAACTTGCAGCCTAAATGATTTTGTGGATATAACTTAAAAGTCTGGGTGTATCTCCTCAAGTGTCTTTCTCCTCCTTTTTGCACTTTCCTCTTTCTCATCCTTCTCCTTATTACTTTTTTGTGAGGGAAAAAAAATCTTTTCAGAGAGACTGTTCTGAAAGTTAGCTTAAAATCAAACCAAGATTATTTTTCATCTTTTCTTATCCCGTTCTCCACTTACAAATCCAGAAATGGATATGTATTGGCAATAGCACCCTAGAATCCCACTGTTTGTTCCTCAGTCATATATCTCCTCAAGAGCTATGATACCCAGTCATCAGTGGAAACTGAGTTCGAACTTCCTCAGAAAGCATCTTGCTATCTAAACATCTTTTCTCTCTTTTTTTCTTTTTACTTTTTTTTTCAGTTTTTATTTAAATTCCAATTAGTCAACATACAATATTATATTAGTTTCAGGTACAGTATAGTGATTCAACAATTCCATACATCACCCAGTGCTCATCACAACAAGTGCCCTCCCTAATTTTCCCATCACCTATTTTTCCCATTCCCCCACCTATGTCCCCTCTGGTAAATACCAGTTTGTTCTCTGCAGTTGAATTTGTTCTGTGATTTGCCTCTCTCTCTCTCTCTTTGTTTTCCCTTTGTTCCTTTGTTTTGTTTCTTAAATTCCACATATGAGTGAAATCATATGATACTACATTTTCTTTTCTGTTAATCTCTGTTTTGTCTGCCCTAATGTTAAAGTATTATGTGCTTTAAACTTAGAAACACACCTACATCCTACCAATGGCTAATGTGAAAAGCAGTCCATTTTAATACAGGGCATATTATTTGTTTAGGGTATGAATATCTGTAGAATCAGGAGACCTATGTGGGAATGGTGTTTGGAGTTTCAGTCTGAAATAGGCTTTGCCTTAGTTGTTAATATTACGGTATCATTGAGATCCCATTCCACTTCCTGTTGTTCAACTAGAACACAAGGTACAGAGAATAATAATTCAGGTTAATTCAAAATGAAATGAAAGATTATAGGATCACAATTAAAAATTTTCAAGACACCTTATCCATCTCTGTATCTCCACAAATGGACTAATATGGTAGTGCATTTTTACACTGAACTGGTTTTCAGAATGATCATTCAAACCAGTAGTAGGAAAATTGTTCAGAAGGCATCTCCTCATCTTCATATGTTTCCCCCACTTCTTTCTAGTTCTCAGATAATTCTTTGATATCTACAGTCTGGGCTCCTATCACACATCTCTTTGTCTTGTTATCTCTCCTACTTTCCTTTCTGGGTGTTTTTTGTTTTTTTTTTTTTTTCCTCCCTGTTCACTGTGTTTTCAGTGTCTGATCATCTAAGTCTGCCTTTCCTTGTGCTATTGGAATCTTGTTTTCTGCCTGGAAACATCTACTGAAACTTGTAGGCTCAGCTAGAATGCCATGTCACACCTGAAGCTTTTTCTGACCCTCCTGTACCTTAGTCAAATTCAGACTCTAGGTATCTCTCCCTCATACTTAAAAAGTACAAGTTACAGCCCCTGGCTTTCACAGAAGACTTACCTTAGTATAGGAACGACTTTTTCTTAAAAGCAAACATTCTCTTGGGACTTATTTCAGTAAGTAAAAACAGGTATGAAGGTAGGTCTTTCATAAAATTGAAGTGGCCTAACACAAACTTTTGGAAAGCAGGGGAGATCCATATTCCATGTCTTTCACTTACATTCCAATAATACTGTGTGTATCACTCTATCATAGAAATACCATATTTTATTAAATAGCTTTTTTCTTATCTTCTTTTAAACTGTGAATTTATCAGCAACAGGGACTAAGACTTAGTGTTAACATAGACATGGCACAGAGTAGGAGTATCATAGAATTGCAGATAAGTGACTTTAAGTATACAACTATCATCAATCCATGTATAGCCATCTCCGACCCTGCACATAACTTTCTATCTTCTTTCATCTTTAAACTTTTTTTTTAAGATTTTATTTATTTATTTGACAGAGAGATCACAAGTAGGCAGAGAGTCAGGCAGAAAGAGAGGGGGAAGCAGACTCCCTGCTGAGCAGAGAGCCCGATGCGGGGCTCCATCCCAGGACCCTGAGATCATGACTGAGCCGAAGGTAGAGGCTTTAACCCACTGAACCACCCAGGCACTCCTCATCTTTAAACTTTATTCATTAAAGTTTATTCATTAAGAGAGTTAAACATATTTTCCCAGTAGTAAATACATATTTACATGTGTCTTCAAATAATATGAAACACACAATGTCATCTGACATTAGCTTTTGGAAAAAGTGATTCTCCCAACAGGGAGCCCAGCATGGGGCTTGATCCCAGGACTCTTGATCCATGACCTGAGCTAAAGGCAGGTACTCAACTGACTGAGCCACCCAGATGTCCCTAGAATACTTCTTTAATTGGGCATCATCTCTGGTGATGCACTGACATAAAGATGCAGTTTTGTCGTTTCATTAAATGGATGGAAGTAGAGACCTGAAGGAACCTCAAAGAACCAAACATGAAATACAGAGTGTCAGAAGTTGCTCTTTTACACATCTTCTTACATGCTTTCATCCACAGAATAGAAACTCATTAGGGTGTATTGTGCCACAGATGCACATACATCATAGGAAAGGTTTAATTTTACCCTACTGCAGCAGGAAGATTAAATGAAGCATGGGGGCCAGCCATTTCTGTAGAACCTCATGGGGCAGGGAAATATTTCAAGTGCTTTTATTCTGAATCCCAAGTTATGCTTGAATTCCAATGATTTTCATCCTCAGTTTATCATTGGCTCACTTAAATTTGAGTTCATAAGAACATTAACTAGAATATACAAGTTAATTCTGGACATAGACATT
Source organism: Lutra lutra (assembly GCF_902655055.1). NCBI lineage: Eukaryota > Metazoa > Chordata > Mammalia > Carnivora > Mustelidae > Lutra > Lutra lutra. Next base: position 101,622,532 of record NC_062280.1, read on the forward strand.
GCATTATCAAGGTCATCTCTTCCATGATCATTTTACTGATATCCACTATTTTGCAAGGATATAGTAAAAAAAAAAAAAAAACAAATTGGATGTTTCTGTACTATTAAAAAAAAAAAGCCCAGCCAAACAAGCACCTATATTTCTTCATTTGTGGCCAAGGATGCCTTAAAATTGCATGAAGTGGAATAAAGAGTCTAGAGCTGTGGGAAAATGTGCATGGGAGATAGCCAAGGCTGGTTCCACCGTCTGCATTTTTCAATTTGTTTTCCTATCAGCATGCCTATAAACTGGAAAGCATTAGGCACAGACTTATTGATAAGCATATGAGAATTTCTTCCAGTCTCCCTCAACCCTCCTTCAGGGAATCTCTTTTATGAATATAGGAGTCCCCATTTGAAATAAAAAGAGTCATAAGACAGATATAAAAACAAATTATTTTAGATCAGAGACTAAGGTGTATATGTACCATGCTTTTTGCAAATCTGTGGAGGGTTGGAAGGGAGGACAGCTCGCTGGGGCAAAAAGAGGGGCTAATTCAGTTTACTGCCAGTGTAAAAGACAGCGAAGGGCTTGCCTCAGTCAAGAGAGTTTGACTGTTAAAATGTTGAATGCCTTCTGGCAATTAGGATTCCTGGAAGCCAGCAAGAGAAATACTCAGGTTCACTTCAAGAGAAAAGGAATTCCCTGAAAGGATACCTGAAAGGCATCGGTATCAGTGAGAAGGTTGGAATTACAGGACTGGAAAATGAGCAGGAGTCACAAGGAACCAGACATTGTTGAACACTGGCATGTGTTCAGGAAAATTTGATGGGGATGCTGCAGGAAATAACGATTAGGATGCTGAACTGGCGATACATCAGTGGGCATTTCGCCTCTGCCTTTGCTGGACCCGTAAGGATTTGTTGTTGCCCTTGTGAACAATTTCTCAACTGCAACTTTATTCCTTCAAGATTCAGGGTCATAGGTGAGATCATGACCTAGGGATGTTTATCCAGCTTTTTAACTTTATGATTAGAGTTCAGGCTCTGCTTCCCCCCAATACTCCCATCATGTAAGAATCCTCCAAAATAAGAATGGAAGTCAGATATCAGTGGCCTGATAAGAGAAAAAAGGTACATTATGTAGCTGATTATGTAGTCATTAACTTACCTTCTTCAAATGCTTAGGCTTCTTTTTAGGATACCTGGAGAGGAATTTGTTTTGTTTTGTTTTTGTTTTTTGAGAGGAATGTTTGTTTCTCTTCAAATTATGATATTTTTTAATGGCCAATACTTACTAGTTTCAGTTAGTTTTGGAAAAGTTGAGCATCTCTCTGCAGGTACATAGAACAACATTTGTGACTTCATTTGGGTTTCTTTCATCCTGTAGACCACCAGGAAAAGTATTAACATTACCACTTCACAAGATGAGGACACAGTATCAGAGAAGCGAAGTAACTCAGTTGCCCAGTTTTACAAAGAGCTCTATCAGGATTAGGTCCCATGTCTCTCTGATAGAAATCTCAGTTTCCCAAACACTTGCTTTTCTTTTTATTTTCCATTTCAGGTTTAACTGCCATGACACATATTAGGCAATCATATTTTCACCTGAATTAATGTCCCCATACGTTGGCTTTATTTTTTGTTACCTACCACACCTATATTAATTTGTGTATACTTGTATTGTGAAGTCACATTAGATCGTGAGATCTTATACCCAAGGCTTAGCACAGTGCCCAGCATATCAACGGAGCCAGATACATATTTGGTTTATGATGGAGAACTAGAAGAAGGGAAAAAAGGCAAGAAGATGGGTGGTGAAGGAGAAAGGAAAGAGAAGAACTTGGGATAGAGGAGGACTTGGATACACAGTAGCTAGGTCATACCATCCTCTAGCATTTGACGTATGTATCAGTACATAAGGATATTTTTAATAATACAGTAATGTTAATGACTTTCTTCTGTAGGTCCCAGTTTATTACTAGAGGCCCATGAATATTTTTATTAATTTCAGTTATCAAAATGTTCTTCTTACCTTCTCTTACCTAAGATGAGTTTGACGGACTGACATATTTAACATAGAGTATGTTGTTGTTACATTTCAAATGATTAGAGTCTGCTGTCAGTTGTCTATTTGCTTACTTTTATCTGGCATCCATTTTTCTCCTAAAAATCATGGATAAAAGGGCTTTGGGATGGGGAAGTGACATACATAATTATGAATTTAAGACAAAGGGATATATTTCACTTCTTTGAAAATGCATAATGTTCTGTAAAGGTTTTAGGAAATAAGAACTCTTTGAAAAGGCTTCCTGATATGAATAATTGCAAATGTCAAGGGATGAGAGTTCTCTGATAGTGATTATATCTCTAGAATGTCAGGTACTGGTGCAAAGGTGACATGAATGATTTGAGTGAGTTGTTCTATATACGAGAGATGGTCCTGCAGAGAAATGAAAGCAGTACTCTATAACCCACAGAGAGATTTATTCAAAGCCAAAATGTCAGAGGTAATCAAACTATTTAACTTGTGCTCGTAGCTTTACTTTGCATTATATAAATGGACACTCAGAATTTATTACATACTGGCAAATTAAGGAAACAGAATTTTTATAAAGTTGAATGATACACTGTAGTTTTCAGTGAAATATTAGTAATCTTTATGGTAGTATATTAAGTGAATTATGATTCCTAATAAAGTTCTACATACTGTTTTTTCCTTTTTCTTTAGGTTTAACCCACATGCAGCAAATATGATTGTTGTGTACACTCCCATGTACACAGTGCTCACAATAGAAAGAGAATATTGTTTATATCCCAGAACCCCAGTTCTCCCTTTTACCTGCTACTATTCCCCTCCAAGGGTAATTTTTACCCTGACTTGCAATATCATCAGTTATTATAAATAACACTGCTATGAGCATTCTTATATATGTGTATTGATTCTATGTATATATGTAGAAATATATATATATACATATATATACACATACACATATATATCCCTGTTCCCCTATATATATGTAAAACTGTCTATCTGTCTACCTATCTGTCCATGTGTCTATCATCTATCCATCCATATACATTTCTGTTAGGATATCCTTCCAATGGAGATGCTGAGTCATAAAGTTATATACATGTATATAAAGTTATATGCATGTTCTGTTACATAAAGTTATATACATGTATATATACAAAGTGTTTACACCAATTTACTCTCCCACCAGAAGTTCTTGAAAGTTCCAGCTTCTTTACATCCTTGGCAACACTTAACTTTTGGCTCTCATTTTCATTTCAGCCATTCTAATTGTAAAACCAAACTACTTCATTTTTTTTTTCTGCTTATATTCTTTCATGTTACCCAAAGATTTTAAGTTATATAAATCAAAATGAGGACTTTTTATTTATAAGTTTATACTTAAAGGCTTTAAAGAATTATTCCTCACAATGTTTCCTAGACTTACATATTAGCATTTGCTTAAAGAGGAAAATTTTATTTAAATTCAGTAGAACTGGGGCGCCTGGGTGGCTCAGTGGGTTAAAGCCTTTGCCTTCAGCTCAGGTCATGATCTCAGAGTCCTGGGATCGAGCCCTGCATCGGGCTCTCTGCTCAGCAGGGAGCCTGCTTTCTCCTCTCTCTCTGCCTGCCTCTCTGCCTACTTGTGATCTCTGTCTGTCAAATAAATAAATAAAATCTAAAAAAAAAAAAAGGAAAAAAAAAGAAAATTGATTAAATTCAGTGGAACTAGATTCATGAATGGAATATGAATTAAATATTTCAAATACTTTTTATGTTAAAACCATTTTAAGTATCTTGCAACAGTTTATGTGTATGATGGATTTCAAGGTGGTTTATTTTTTACAGTCTTTTTGTCTTAATAAAAAATAATTGTATGCATAATTATATGTTTTAATACTGTCCATAAGATGAAACTTTCTCATTTATTGAAAAATGGTAACATCTGTCACTAGCAATGACTCCAAATTGCTGCAAAATCTTCTTTTGTGTCACTTATTTCCAAAATATTATTATCTTAGGTTAATTTTATTTTTAATTTTTTTAAATTTTTTAAAATTTATTTATTGACAGAGATCACAAGGAGACAGAGAGGCAGGCAGAGAGAGAGGAGGGGAAGCAGGCTCCCTGCTGAGCAGAGAGCCCGATGCGGGGCTCAATCCCATGACTCTGGGATCATGACCTGAGCCGAAGGCAGAGGCTTTAACCCACTGAGCCACCCAGGCACCCCTTAAATTAATTTTAATAGCCAATATTTAGTTTAATATAAATTCTTTTTTAAAAATGATAAGCAGGCATGATTGAAAATAGAAAATCCATTCCTGATAAAGTAGAAAGCAAAGGTTCCATATAAATTTTAGAGCCAGTGTTGGTTCAGGGAGTATGGTGGGGTTGGAGTATAATTGGTGGGCCACAAGCCAGAAGGCACCCGGGATTTGGGAGACTGAATGTTAAGTTTCTCTATGGTCTGGGGAAAAGGTAAGGACTACATATGGTTTGAAGGGTATGAAACTAGTGTTAAAAACTGCAATGATTGACTCTGGAGAGTGAAGCTTTAAAGGATCCAAGTGAGATACTAAAACATTGGCATTGGGATTCACAAACGTTTCAGACATAAGCAGGAAGTCATATTGGGATTAATGACTCCATTTTTACAATTATTGTCCCTATTAAGCAGAATATTTGAATTGTCCTGCCAGCCGTCTCCCATTTTCATCTTCCATTCATTCATTGCCACCAATTATTTTCTTAATTACTCACCTGCTCATAAACAACTTAGCAGCTGTCAATTATGGAAAAAAAAATAAGATTAGAGCCATTTGATCTAGAATCCAAGCTGCTCTGTTGTTGGCCACCATCTTAACTTTTAGACAGTCATAAGTATATAGAGGTGTTCCTGAATCTTAAGGTACAGTTCTTCTAATAGTTCCATAGTTGTTCAGCTTTGGATTTAGCTCATTCTGTTCCTTTAGCCTGGCATTTCATCATCTCTACCTTCCGTATCTCTTGAAATCACTCCTTGTCCTTTCTGACATAATTTAAATTCAGTATCTCATAAATTATGTTCATGAATCACTCCTCCCACCTGACCTCTGCCACTCACAGCTAAGCCTTGTAATCTGTATTTTTTCTTCATTGGATTTTCAGAGTTTACCTGCCTATCTCACATAAAATTATAATCTTCTTGAAGATAGGGATTACACATTAAAATCTTTATAGCCCAGGCACACTAGCAGAGTACTTTTGAACAACAAATTGCAAATTGGCTTTTAAAGGTTTGAGAATTTAAATTATTTCATTTATGGAGCATACACGTGCAAACGACTTACCTCAAGGGTGAGCCTGGTGGTGGGTGTTAAGGAGGGCACGTATTGCATGGAGCACTGGGTGTTGTACATAAACAATGAATCGTGGAGCACTGCATCAAAAACTAATGATGTATTTTATGGTGACTAACATAACACAATTAAAAAAAAAATAGACTTATCTCAAAATGAATGGCTCCCAACTGGAAGTGATTTTGCCTTTTCCCTCCAGGGGACATTGGGTAGTCTGGAGACCTTTTTGACTGTCACAACTGAGAGAAGGGGCTGCCATTGGCATCTTGTATGTAGAAGTAAGAGATGCTGCCAGTCTTCCCACAATGTCAGGGCAGTCTTCCACAACCAAGAAATATCTAGTCCTCAATGTCAGTAGGTTGAAAAATCCTACTCCAGGTTAAGAAGATCCCCTTTATCATTACTTTCAAATTTTTAAAAAATAATAAAAAGAATTACATGTAGCCTACATGTCAGACTAACTTCTATATTACTGTCACTATTTTTTATTATCACTGAATTATTGGTACTTTATATATTACCCTAACCTGTGTAATTTACATATGTGTACAAATCAAGTGTTTTTAGTATATTTTCCTAGCCTTTTCCATTTGATTACCTGTTTTTTATTCCTCTCTCTCACTGTACATCTACCTTCCAGTATATACATGCATATTACAAGACTGGCATATATCCTTCCAGAGTCACAGTCATACATACATATGTTTATGTGAATGTATACATGTATACATAATACCTATGTAAATATGTATTCCTATAATTTCTTCATGGTTTTATACATATATATGTTTATAATATTTATAAATATTATAAACTGTCCCTGAACCACTATGGCTGCAGCTGGCTAGACCAACTACCAAAGGCAAATGTCCTTCATTCCTAACTACCAGCTCTCTCCTTTTTGCAGAGAGTAACTAGAACACTTCTAGCAAACAAGCTGAGACTAGTCTACAAGAGGGTCTGGGAAATGTGGATTTTGGGCTTCTACTGGCCCACATTAGTCAAAGACTATATAGGGACAGCATGGAGCTGACTACCAACAGACAGTGGCCATGTATATCTGTTAGTGAGATTCTTGCTAGTATAAGTTTGTATTAGTATTGTTGTTATTTAGTGCATGAAATTATTTTTTGTTTTGTGTCTTTTGTCCCTTGACAATATCTCAGTGAAACTCCTCCATGTCAATTCATGCACACTGCTTTGTTTTCCACAAAGTCTGAATATTACAACGTGATGCAGGTGAATCATAATCCATTCAGGCATTCACGTTGATGGGTTTTCCTTTTGACTCTTCTCTTTGGCCATGATAGACAACGTGGAAATAAATATCATGCATTAGCATTTTCTGTATGTTGGTGCTTCCCCGGCCCCTTACAAGATGAGGTCCCAGGTTTGGGATTGCTGAGATAGACTGTGTTTTGTTTTCAGTTGCCATATAGCTTTCCCACTTGGGCATACTACTTTGTTTTCATAATCAACATAGGAAAGGACTCCTTTCACTCTATCCCTGCCAGCAATATCTGTTATCTGAGATAATTTCTTAATGACCTTCCCTCCCCTGCCCCCAGAGAGCAAGTCACAATAGAAAGCAACCCAAATACTACCCCAACTAGACTGTTACAGATCCTCTAACACCATTATAGTGCCTGGGGATTTTTGACTTATTCAGTTTTCTAATATAAAATTATGAAGATTGGGGTGCCTGGGTGGCTCAGTGGGTTAAAGTCTCTGCCTTCAGTTCAGGTCATGATCTTAGGGTCCTGGGATCGAGCCCCGCATCGGGCTCTCTGCTTGGTGGGGAGCCTGCTTCTTCCCTCTCTCTCTCAGTCTGCCTTTCTGCCTACTTGTGATCTCTGTCTGTCAAATAAATAAATATCTTTAAAAAAATTATGAAGATCAGTGAAGATGGAATAACTTTTCAGTAGTATTTCATGAAAAATAGGTCTAATTTTCTTTTTTTTTTTTTCTTTTTTTTTTAATTTTTTTATTTTTTTCAGCATAACAATATTCATTATTTTTTGCACCACACCCAGTGCTCCATGCAATCCGTGCCCTCTACAATGCCCACCACCTGGTGCCCCCAACCTCCCACCCCCCACCCCTTCAAAATTCTCAGATCGTTTTTCAGAGTCCATAGTCTCTCATGGTTCACCTCCCCTTCCAATTTCCCTCAACTCCCTTCTCCTCAACATCTCCCCTTGTCCTCCATGCTATTTGTTATGCTCCACAAATAAGTGAAACCATATGATAATTGACTCTCTCTGCTTGACTTATTTCACTCAGCATAATCTCTTCCAGTCCCGTCCATGTTGCTACAAAACTTGGGGATTCATCCTTTCTTTCTTTTTCTTTTTTTTTTTTTTTTTACAGCTTTATAAACATATATTTTTATCCCCAGGGGTACAGGTCTGCGAATCGCCAGGTTTACACACTTCACAACACTCACCATAGCACATACCCTCCCCAATATCCATAACCCCACCCCCTCTCCCAACCCCCTCCCCCCATCAACCCTCAGTTTGTTTTGTGAGATTAAGAGTCACTTATGGTTTGTCTCCCTCCCAATCCCATCTTGTTTCATTTACTCTTCTCCTACCCCCTCGACCCCCCATGTTGCATCTCCTCTCCCTCATATCAGGGAGATCATATGATAGTTGTCTTTCTCCAATTGACTTATTTCGCTAAGCATGATACCCTCTAGTTCCATCCACGTCGTCGCAAATGGCAAGATTTCATTTCTTTTGATGGCTGCATAGTATTCCATTGTGTATATATACCACATCTTCTTTATCCATTCGTCTGTTGATGGACATCTAGGTTCTTTCCATAGTTTGGCTATTGTAGACATTGCTGCTATAAACATTCGGGTGCACGTGCCCCTTCGGATCACTACGTTTGTATCTTTAGGGTAAATACCCAGCAGTGCAATTGCTGGGTCATAGGGTAGTTCTATTTTCAACATTTTGAGGAACCTCCATGCTGTTTTCCAGAGTGGTTGCACCAGCTTGCATTCCCACCAACAGTGTAGGAGGGTTCCCCTTTCTCCGCATCCTCGCCAGCATCTGTCATTTCCTGACTTGTTAATTTTAGCCATTCTGACTGGTGTGAGGTGATATCTCATGGTGGTTTTGATTTGTATTTCCCTGATGCCGAGTGATATGGAGCACTTTTTCATGTGTCTGTTGGCCATCTGGATGTCTTCTTTGCAGAAATGTCTGTTCATGTCCTCTGCCCATTTCTTGATTGGATTATTTGTTCTTTGGGTGTTGAGTTTGCTAAGTTCTTTATAGATTTTGGACACTAGCCCTTTATCTGATATGTCATTTGCAAATATCTTCTCCCATTCTGTCAGTTGTCTTTTGGTTTTGTTCACTGTTTCCTTTGCTGTGCAAAAGCTTTTGATTTTTATAAAATCCCAAAAGTTCATTTTTGCCCTTGCTTCCCTTGCCTTTGGTGATGTTCCTAGGAAGATGTTGCTGCGGCTGACGTCGAAGAGGTTGCTGCCTGTGTTTTCCTCGAGGATTTTGATGGATTCCTTTCTCACATTGAGATCCTTCATCCATTTTGAGTCTATTTTCGTGTGTGGTGTAAGGAAATGATCCAATTTCATTTTTCTGCATGTGGCTGTCCAATTTTCCCAACACCATTTATTGAAGAGGCTGTCTTTGTTCCATTGGACATTCTTTCCTGCTTTGTCGAAGATGAGTTGACCATAGAGTTGAGGGTCCATTTCTGGGCTCTCTATTCTGTTCCATTGATCTATGTGTCTGTTTTTGTGCCAGTACCATGCTGTCTTGATGATGACAGCTTTGTAATAGAGCTTGAAGTCCGGAATTGTGATGCCACCAACTTTGGCTTTCTTTTTCAATATTCCTTTGGCTATTCGATGTCTTTTCTGGTTCCATATAAGTTTTAGGATTATTTGTTCCATTTCTTTGAAAAAAATGGATGGTACTTTGATAGGAATTGCATTAAATGTGTAGATTGCTTTAGGTAGCATAGACATTTTCACAATATTTATTCTTCCAATCCAGGAGCATGGAACATTTTTCCATTTCTTTGTGTCTTCCTCAATTTCTTTCATGAGTACTTTATAGTTTTCTGAGTATAGATTCTTAGTCTCTTTGGTTAGGTTTATTCCTAGGTATCTTACAGTTTTCGGTGCAATTGTAAATGGGATGGACTCCTTAATTTCTCTTTCTTCTGTCTTGTTGTTGGTGTAGAGAAATGCAACTGATTTCTGTGCATTGATTTTATATCCTGACACTTTACTGAATTCCTGTACAAGTTCTAGCAGTTTTGGAGTGGAGTCTTTTGGGTTTTCCACATAGAGTATCATATCATCTGCGAAGAGTGATAGTTTGACTTCTTCTTTGCCGATTTGGATGCCTTTAATTTCCTTTTGTTGTCTGATTGCTGAGGCTAGGACTTCTAGTACTATGTTGAATAGCAGTGGTGATAACGGACATCCCTGCCGTGTTCCTGACCTTAGCGGAAAAGCTTTCAGTTTTTCTCCATTGAGAATGAAATTTGCGGTGGGTTTTTCATAGATGGCTTTGATAATATTGAGGTATGTGCCGTCTATCCCTACACTTTGAAGAGTTTTGATCAGGAAGGGATGCTGTACTTTGTCAAATGCTTTTTCAGCATCTATGGAGAGTATCATATGGTTCTTGTTCTTTCTTTTATTAATGTGTTGTATCACATTGATTGATTTGCGGATGTTGAACCAGCCTTGCAGCCCTGGAATAAATCCCACTTGGTCGTGGTGAATAATCCTTTTAACGTACTGTTGAATCCTATTGGCTAGTATTTTGGCGAGAATTTTTGCATCTGTGTTCATCAAGGATATTGGTCTGTAGTTCTCTTTTTTGTTGGGATCCTTGTCTGGTTTTGGGATCAAGGTGATGCTGGCCTCATAAAATGAGTTTGGAAGTTTTCCTTCTATTGCTATTTTTTGGAACAGTTTCAGGAGAATAGGAATTAGTTCTTCTTTAAATGTTTGGTAGAATTCCCCCGGGAAGCCGTCTGGCCCTGGGCTTTTGTTTGTTTGGAGATTTTGATGACTGTTTCAATCTCCTTACTGGTTATGGGTCTGTTCAGGCTTTCTATTTCTTCCTGGTTCAGTTGTGGTAGTTTATATGTCTCTAGGAATGCATCCATTTCTTCCAGATTGTCAAATTTGTTGGCGTAGAGTTGCTCATAGTATGTTCTTATAATTGTCTGTATTTCTTTGGTGTTCGTTGTGATCTCTCCTCTTTCATTCATGATTTTATTTATTTGGGTCCTCTCTCTTTTCTTTTTGATAAGTCTGGCCAGGTTTATCAATCTTATTAATTCTTTCAAAGAACCAGCTCCTAGTTTCGTTGATTTGTTCTATTGTTTTTTTGGTTTCTATTTCATTGATTTCTGCTCTGATCTTTATGATTTCTCTTCTCCTGCTGGGTTTAGGGTTTCTTTCTTGTTCTTTCTCCAGCTCCTTGAGGTGTAGGGTTAGGTTGTGTACCTGAGACCTTTCTTGTTTCTTGAGAAAGGCTTGTACCGCTATATATTTTCCTCTCAGGACTGCCTTTGTTGTGTCCCACAGATTCTGAACTGTTGTGTTTTCATTATCATTTGTTTCCATAATTTTTTTCAATTCTTCTTTGATTTCCTGGTTGACCCATTCATTCTTTAGAAGGATGCTGTTTAGTCTCCATGTATTTGGGTTCTTTCCAAATTTCCTCTTGTTATTGAGTTCTAGCTTTAGAGCATTGTGGTCTGAACATATGCAGGGAATGATCCCAATCTTTTGATACCGGTTGAGACTTGATTTAGGACCAAGAATGTGATCTATTCTGGAGAACGTTCCATGTGCACTAGAGAAGAATGTGTATTCTGTTGCTTTGGGATGAAATGTTCTGAATATATCTGTGATGTCCATCTGGTCCAGTGTGTCATTTAAGGCCTTGATTTCCTTGTTGATCTTTTGCTTGGATGATCTGTCCATTTCAGTGAGGGGAGTGTTAAAATCCCCTACTATTATTGTATTCTTGTCGATGTGTTTCTTTGATTTTGTTATTAATTGGTTTATATAGTTGGCTGCTCCCACGTTAGGGGCATAGATATTTAAAATTGTTAGATCTTCTTGTTGGACAGTTCCTTTGAGTATGATATAGTGTCCTTCCTCATCTCTTATTATAATCTTTGGCTTAAAATTAAGTGATCTGATATAAGGATTGCCACTCCTGCTTTCTTCTGATGTCCATTAGCATGGTAAATTCTTTTCCACCCCCTCACTTTAAACCTGGAGGTGTCTTCGGGTGTAAGATGAGTTTCTTGTAGGCAATATATAGATGGTTTTTGTTTTTTTATCCATTCTGATACCCTGTGTCTTTTGATTGGGGCATTTAGCCCATTAACATTCAGGGTAAGTATTGAGAGATATGAATTTAGTGCCATTGTATTGCCTGTAAGGTGACTGTTATTGTATATTGTCTCCGTTTCTTTCTGATCTACTACTTTGAGGGTCTCTCTTTGCTTAGAGGACCCCTTTCAATATTTCCTGTAGAGCTGGTTTGGTATTTGCAAATTCTTTCAGTTTTTGTTGTCCTGGAAGCTTTTAATCTCTCCGTCTATTTTCAATGATAGCCTAGCTGGATATAGTATTCTTGGCTGCATGTTTTTCTCGTTTAGTACTCTGAATATATCATGCCAGCTCTTTCTGGCCTGCCAGGTCTCTGTGGATAAGTCTGCCGCCAATCTAATATTTTTACCATTGTACGTTACAGACTTCTTTTCCCGGGCTGCTTTCAGGATCTTTTCTTTGTCACTAAGACTTGTCAATTTTACTATTAGGTGACGGGGTATGGACCTATTCTTATTGATTTTGAGGGGGGTTCTCTGAACCTCCTGGATTTTGATGCTTGTTCCCTTTGCCATATTGGGGAAATTCTCTCCAATAATTCTCTCCAATATACCTTCTGCTCCCCTCTCTGTTTCCTCTTCTTCTGGAATCCCAATTATTCTAATGTTGTTTCATCTTATGGTGTCACTTATCTCTCGAATTCTCCCCTCGTGGTCCAGTAGCTGTTTGTCCCTCTTTTGCTCAGCTTCTTTATTCTCTGTCATTTGGTCTTCTATATCGCTAATTCTTTCTTCTGCCTCATTTATCCTAGCAGTGAGAGCCTCCATTTTTTATTGCACCTCATTAATAGCTTTTTTGATTTCAACTTGGTTAGATTTTAGTTCTTTTATTTCTCCAGAAAGGGCTTTTATATCTCCCGAGAGGGTTGCTTTAATATCTTCCATGCCTTTTTCAAGCCCGGCTAGAACCTTGAGAATCATCATTCTGAACTCTATATCTGACATATTACCAATGTCTGTATTGATTAGGTCCCTAGCCTTTGGTATTGCCTCTTGTTCTTTTTCTTGTTGTGAATTTTTCCGCCTTGTCATTTTGTCCAGATAAGAGTTTATGAAGGTGCAAGTAAAATACTAAAAGGGTGGCAACAACCCCAGGAAAATATGCTTTAGCCAAATCAGAAGAGATCCTGAATTGTGAGCGGGGAGAAAGGGGATAAAAAGGGGTTCAGAAAGAAAGAAAAAAAAAAACTATTAAAAAAAAGAAAGCCGATAAAGAAAAAAAATATAAAAAGAGGAAGAAATATATATATATATTAGATAAACTATTTAAAAAACGTTAAAAAAAAGAAAATGGTAAAAGTTAAAAAAAAATTTAGCAGAAGAAGAGAAAAAGAAAAAAAATTGAAAAAGAAAAAAAAATTAAATTAACTGCAAGGCTAAAAAATCATGGGGAGAAAGCCATGAGTTCCGTGCTTTGCTTTCTTCTCCTCTGGAATTCCGCCGTTCTCCTTGGTAGGTGAACTTGGTCCTGGCTGGGTTTCCTGTTGCTCTTCTGGGGGAGGGGCCCGTTGTAGTGATTCTCAAGCGTCTTTGCCCCAGGCGGAGTTGCACAGCCCTTACCCGGGGCCGCGCTGAGTCATCCGCTCGGGTTCGCTTTCGGGAGCTTTTGTTCCCTGAGCGCTTTCCGTAGAGTCCAGAGGACGGGAATAAAGATGGCGGCCTCCCGGTCTCCGGCCCGGAGGAGCCGAGAGCCCGGGGCCCCACTCCTCAGTGCGCCCTCAGAGAACAGCGCCCAATGACTCCCGCCACCCTGGCCTCTGGCCGCGCTCCGAGCTGACCGAGCCTGCGACCGGTTCAAGGCAACCCTGAGCTGAGAGTCACTCCTCGGCTCTGTCTCTGCAGCCGGCTTCCCCGTTCCAATACCGGTAAGCTCTGCGACACTGAGACACCCCCGATCCTTCTGCAACCCTGCGGGACCTGAGGCCGCGCTTACCCCGCCTGGGCTTCACCCCAGTTAAGCCTCTGGAGCGATGTCCCTCAGCAGAACAGACTTTTAAAAGTCCTGATTTTGCTCCGTTGCTCCGCCGCTCGCCGGGAGCCGGCCCCTCCCCCCGCGGTCTATCTTCCGGTCGCTTTGGATTCACTTCTCCGCCAGTCCTACCTTGCAGAAAGTGGTTGATTTTCTGTTTCTGGAATTGCTGTTCTTCTTCTCTTCAATCTCCCGTTGGATTTGTAGGTGTTTGCAATCTTTAGATAAGCTATTTAGCTGATCTCCCGCTACCCGAAGTAGTCTCAGCCAGCTACTTCTCCGCCATCTTGACTCCTCCCCCCATAGGTCTAATTTTCAATTCTTGTTTTATTTTGCTGGGTTTTTTTAAAGCTGTTTAAAAGTTCACCAGAGTCTGCCATTATCAGGCATTGTCTCTGGTTGAACCAGTCACAGTAGGCTAATTTACATTGTAATTATTCTCAGTTCCAAAATCTTAATGACTTTTAACATCAGATGTTCATTTCTTTTTTTTTTTTTTTTTTAAAGATTTTATTTATTTATTTGACAGACAGAGATCACAAGCAGGCAGAAAGTCAGGCAGAGAGAGAGAGAGGAGGAAGCAGGCTCCCTGCGGAGCAGAGAGAGAGGAGGAAGCAGGCTCCCTGCGGAGCAGAGAGCCCGATGTGGGGCTCGATCCCAGGACCCTGGGATCATGACCTGAGCTGAAGGCAGAGGCTTTAACCCACTGAGCCACCCAGGCGCCCCCAGATGTTCATTTCTTGCTATGTGTCCATTACAAGTTGGCTAGGATGGAGAGGGGATTTGCTCCACGCCTCTTCACCCAGCAGTCCAGGCTTCTGAGGGATCCACCATCATAAGCATTCCCAGTGGTTGTGGCAGTTGGGAAGAAAAGGTGAAAATTTGGCTGTTATAAACTCCTCCACAGAAGTGATGCTGCTATGTCCAATCACTTGGTAATGACCAGTATCAACTAGCACACTCATTAATTTCTTAGAACATTTATTACATGTTTCTTAACTTGTCATGATTCAGCACAAAGTACTTCAGTTGCCTTCCTGTTCCCTTCTGGCAACTTCACCAGTTTTGAATATTTTTTTAAGTGTATTAAGACCATTGATTTTGAAAAACTGGGTTGTTGGCTTGCTATCTAAATTGAAGAGTAACATGGTCAAATAGCTCTCCATTCCTATTTTTTATACTGTTTAGGTGGCTCATTGAAGGAATTGATTAATGGCATCAAAAATATTATGACATCTTAGTCAATAACATTAGGATAAATGGCGTTAGCGTTTGTCATATTTTCAATATGATTTAAATCTGGTCCCCACCCTTGATGATTGACATTTGGATCCAGTTTCATTTTATCAGAGTGCCCTGGTAGTACCTGTGAATATCTGCGCTTCTCGTATTGTTAAGCTAGTAGTTAAAGTTTGTGATTATTATTTGAAAGTAGTATAATCCAAGGAAAACCTTTGGCTATTTAAAAGAAGTTAGAAGAGGTGCCTGTGGCTCAGTTGGCTAAGTGTCTGCTTTCAGCTCAGGTCATGATCCCAGGGTCCTGGTTATCGTGCCCATTGTGGGGGGAGGTCTCTGCTCAGCAGGGAGTCTGCTTCTCCATCTCCCTCTCTGCTTGTGCTCTCTCTCTCTCTCTCTCACTCTCTCTCCCCCTTTTGCTCACTCTCTCTCAAATAAATATATAAAATCTCTTAAAAAAAAACAGATTAGAAGATTATGAATGTACATTTTCCTGAAGGCAGTCGCTAACTTTTTGTCCTTAGAAAAAACATCTTGTAGGGACGCCTGGGTGGCTCAGTTGGTTAAGCAGCTGCCTTCGGCTCAGGTCATGATCCCAGCGTCCTGGGATCGAGTCCCGCATCGGGCTCCTTGCTCATCAGGGAGCCTGCTTCTCCCTCTGCCTCTGCCTGCCATTCTGACTGCCTGTGCTTGCTCTCTCTCCCTCTCTCTCTCTGACAAATAAATAAATAAAATCTTTAAAAAAAAAAAAAAAGAAAAAAGATCTTGTGGACATTCCTTGGCATTGCAGCTTTCAGCAAATGGCATTAAAATTCTGATTCCATATTGCCTGTTCTTTTACATTGAAGCAGATGTCAGTTTCATATGGATTCTGAATATCATCCAATCTGTTCTTCAAATATAAATGTAATTACTGGTCAATGGTTTTGGATAATTTATACATCTGCTGAAATCGTGGAGGTTTTATCAATTGTTTTGACTTAGAGTTTGTTCCTTTCAGAAAGCTGAGGATCTGGAACTCTCTTACTTTGGACTAAGTCACCTCTACTCTGAAGAATAGCCACATGTGCTTAGGTAGCATGAGTGTGGGTGATCTGAACCATTATTGCTCCCAAGTCCCAAGGAGAAGGTTCGGGTACAAAAAGGGGATCCCTTCCAAGTAAGGAAGATTTTGTGAGCCTGTTTCACATACTATTTGTGAAAGGCAAAAGGAGGTAGTGATGTAAAGCTCAAGCTTTAGATGGCTAGAATAAAGTGATTTTTTTTTTCATTATAAGGGACTGTGAAAGTCATTAAAGCTAACTTTCATCTAGTTTTCAGACACCCGAGATAATAGTTTTCAAACTTTCAGCTAAGTAGGACCCACAGAGATTCAATATTAACCTTATTTCTTATTTCCTATCATCACTTGAAAACTTTTCTAAATGAAATGAAAGCAGTAGATATCATTTGTTATCACTTCCCCTCTTTCCACTGTTAGTCCTGCTGCTCCTGGTCCATATATTACCAACATAATAATGTAATGCTGGTCGATGGTTTGGGATAATTAACAGTTTGGCTTAAGCTGTAGAAATTTTATTTTGATTTAGAATTTGTAGCCTCCATAAAGCTTAGGATTTTGAACCAAATTAGCCGTTTCTAAGCAAAGTCACATGTATTACATGTTCTACATTCATCAAGTTATGTATGCTTCACAGAAGGTAGGAGACTGTAAGGCACGTGTGAGACTTATCCACATTTTATAAAGGAGAGGAATGAGATTTTAAAAGGCTCAGAAAATTATCTAAGTCACTTGGATTTTAAATTTAGGCTTCCTCATGATATAGCCCTCTCTTGTGAACACCCTAATGTATCTTTCTTTCTCCCTACCCTCACCCCTCAAAAATTCTTCATCTTATTTTGGCATTCTCACCTGTAATATAAATGACATGCAGTGTTGAAATGATAATTAGACCCACTCACTCGTATACTTGCCAAATCACCAGACTCAAAGTAGAATGTTAATGAAATTTTCTGGATATTAAGTTTGCTTTCATCATTTTGCACACCAAGATTTAAAATCTAGGATCTCATAATTAGAGGATTGTATCAGGAGTTCTGGTGTTTGCTCTGTTCACTATTATGTAGTGGTTCTGTAACGTGCTGAACGAAGGGCTCTAAGTTGTCTTCTACCTTTCTAGTAGAATGTTCAGTGTGGTTTCAATTAGGTGACATTCTGTTTCCCCAACATGTGGATGAAACATGGTTCTCTGAAGGTTTTATTATCCAGAGACCAGCAGTTTGAAATTTTTGGTATTAAAAATATTTGAACATGGTTTACTGATAATTTTATCCTGAATTCTATTTTGTGTGGACAGACCCTGTTTAATTTCTGTAGTTCCTATTGTGGGGGCTGTTGTTGATGATATTATTTTGGAAGACTTTGTGATGTGTTCAAATTAGAACTCTCTCTTGAACCCTGAAGCACATGGCCATTATCACTAGTGAGCTATTTAGGAAAAGAATTGCCAGGGAAGAGTGGCGCATAGCAGGGTGTGTCCCATTTATAAATTCAAAGGAATTTTGCCGTCCTCTTCTTTCATCAGAGTATATGAGTCAAGCTGGGTGGAAGTAGAAATATTCTCTAGAGGGGCACCTGAGTGGCTTAGTTGGTAGGGTATCTGCTTTTAGCTCTCGTCATGATCCCAGGATCCTGAGATTGAGCCCTGCTTCGGGCTTCTTGCTCAGAGGGGAACCAGCTTCTCCCTCTCCCTCTGCCTGCCCCTCCCCCTGCTTGTGTGTGCTCTCTCTCTCTCTCTGTCAAATGAATAAATAAAACCTTTAAAAAAAGAGATTATATAGAGGTTATTTTATTGATGACCAAATCCATTTTTGTAAAAGTTAAAGACCCCAAATTGAGCCTTTTAAGTAGTTGGCTATTACTAAAATGGCATCTATTTTGGTTTTTCAGTCTCTTAAGTATGCAAAGTGTTATCTCAAACCCAAATCAATTTTGTGGGAGAAAAGAGATTAAGTGGATGAAAAATTATTGTTGAAAATGTGGATTTAAATGCTTCAGTAGTGGTACTGTGTAATTTCTAAATGACAATTTGATATTGATATGATAAGAAAGGAAACTGCCATTAATAATTGAAAGCAATGCAAATGTATGTATTAAACAAACATAAACTGAAAGCAGGCAAATAATATAACACTTAGTGCTTCAGCTATTAATCTATAGTATGAAGGTATTTTAAAAAGCTTCCTAATATATTGCATTTTGGGGTCTTTTATGTTTCCGGATCTAGATTTATATTTTTGAGAATAATATCTACTATCAACCTGATATAAAGAGCAGTTCATTGCGACTGACATCTTCTGGAAAAGAAGGAATTATCTTTAATGGGATTGCTGACTGGTTATATGAAGGTGAGTCGAATAGATTTAGTTTCAAAAGAACACAAACAACATATTTTTATGCAAAATCTGAGAGAAATCTGTTCATTCTATAACAATATTTATAGCTCCATTTCCTCTTATTTCTGCTCAAAATTGCCTTCATGCTTTCATGTCTTTGCATGTGCTTATATTTTGATTGGTTGTGATTCACATCTACTACATTTGAAGGGTGTGTGTGTGTGTGTGTGTGTATACACATACGTACAAATACATTTTGTTCAGGCTAGAGAGATTTGATTTTGGTGATGCTTAACTAATGAAAGTGAGTAATCATTTTATGTCATTCTGGAATTAGATGCTGAATTTTTCTGACTATGGGAAAGGAGAAACAAAAATCTTTACTGCTCAAAAAGTGCATGAAAACCACTTGTTTTTAGTTATTCTCATTAAGAACATCTGTCATTGTTTAAAAGCCATCGCATGGGGAACAAAATAAAACCCATCTAAAGGGTCATTTGTAATAACTACTGAATGAAGTTTTCATGATAGCTGAGAATATAAAAAGGAAATCAGGTAATAAAAACCTCTATCCAGTTTGATCATGCACCAGTTGTCAGCTGGGTTAGGGGTACAGATTTCCTCAGGAAGACTCAATGCTTGAGGTTAATACCTAAGTTTCAGACTCTGCAACTGATCTTGGCAAAATGCATTAAGATTTAAAGCAAGTTAGTCACATTTGATTAGAAATTATAAAGCTAAGAATCATCTAGAAAATAAATTTTATTTCTTGAGCAATATTGGCAAATGCAATCTTCCACATCAGACTCCATATTCTTAAGTCTGTAAGAAAAGTAAATCACCTACCTCCTTCACTTATTCATCCATTCTATCATTAAACAGATATTATTAAAGACTTACGTATGTTCTAAGTATTTGTAAGGGTGCTGAGATATAATAGATATAATATCTATTATAACAGATATAATGTAGATACCTATAATAGATATAATAAGGTACAAAACAAAGTACTTCACATTAAGAGAAACATTTTGCTGGGTGAAGCTATTTTATTAATGAAGAGACACTGTGCCTTTGAGATTTAATGCATATGTGTACATGTATATTTACAATATATTTTTGTATATATGCCAGCATCAAATAATAAATTATTTTAGAGGCCACAGTTAATTCTGAGAGGAGTAGTAGGAACTACTTTGGAAATGTAAAAAATAGTTACACTCTGAATTTTTTAAAAATTCAAACTCACAAAGTGATAAGTAGGGTTCTTCAATTCAGAGTATCAGAAGCTGACTCTGGCTTTCTTATTGCAAAAGTATAAATTTTTAGAGTGTGCGATGGCCCAGTGAATTAAAGAGATAGGTGGAGAACAAACTTGAAACTTGGGTGGTTCCAAGAATCTAGGTAGCAAGAACTCAGTATCTCTGATTTAGAAGAGCTGGGTGAGATGCCCTTCATCTTCAAACCATCGTCGGTACTCTGTGAGACCCTGACTGGTGAAGAAACCATGTCAGTGCAGTGTGACAAGCAGTTAAATCACAGGACACACAGGATTCTATGAAAGAACAAAAGAAAGCTAGCCCATTCTGGGGATTTGCAAACATTTTCCTAAAGGAGAAACCCTCTGAGTTGAGCCTGAAAGATCAAGAAATAGAAGAAACTAGGTAGGAAAGAGCCCAAGCGTCCATTAAGTGACGAATGGATAAAGAAGATGTGGCATATATATCCAATGGGCTATTTCTCAGCCATAAAAAAATAACAAATTTTGCCATTTGCAGAGACATGGAGAGAGTATTATGCTAAGTGAAGTAAGTCAGTCAAGAAAGATAAATACCATATATTTTTTTAAATATTGTATTTATTTATTTGACAGAGAGACACAGCGAGAGAGGGAACACAAGCAGGGGGAGTGAGAGAGGGAGAAGCAGGCTTCCCACCAAGCCGGGAGCCTGATGCGGGGCTCGATCCCAGAACCCTGGGATCATGACCTGAGCCGAAGGCAGACGCTTAACGACTGAGCCACCCAGGTGCCCCGATAAATACCATATTATTTCACTCATATGGAATTTAACGAAACAAATGAGCAAAAAAAAAAAAAAAGAGAGAGGGAGAGAGAGAGAAACCAAGAAACAGACTCTTAACTATAGATAACAATCTTATAGTTACCTGAGGGGAGGTGGGTAGAGGGATGTCTTAAACAGGGGACGAGGATTAAGGAGGGCACTTGTGATGAGCACTGGGTGCTATATTGAAATGTTGAATCACTATATTGTACACCTGAAACTAATAGTACACTGTATGTTAACCAGCCAGAATTTAAATAAAAACTTTATGAAAGGAAGGAGAAGAACCTAGGTAAGGAAATCTATGCAAGAGTTAAAAGCTTGCAAAAGCATAGCAATGTTAAATAGCATGGTGTGTGCCTTGGGAACTAAAATCTGCTTGGTATTATTGGGGCATAAAATTTGAGTAAAAGGAGGGCAGCAAATACCAAGGGATAGTGACCCTAAAAATAATCTGGGATTTCAATTATTTTTCCACTAGTAAATGGGGTAACTAATAGAGCTTTTTAAGTAAGGGAGTGTCAGTATTATATCTTCCATATAAATAGATCATTTTGACTACAGTATAAAACTGGGATTGAATAGCAGAAAGAACCAATGAGAAGCTGGCAGGACTTTTCTGTGTTCTGTTGAAAGATAATGAGCAATATTAGTAAGGTTAAAGCTGTAAGAAGTTGATGAGGCAGTAAAACAGATCTTAGTGGTTAAATGGATGGGGTGGGTGAAAAGAAGTCAATGATTCTTTGGCTTCTGGTTTGGATCACTTGTAAATAGTGGTTATAAGCACAGTAAGCAAGCATTTATAAGAGTAGTGGGCTTCAGGGAGGGAAGGAATAATTTAGTGGGAACACTGGTGCTTCGCAGTGTGCTGGCATGCTACCTTGGGTAACAAAATGTGATCATTAACTTGGTAGAACTTTTAAGTTAACTCAATGTAGAATCTAGCGCCTGATCAACTGAACAACTGCCTTGGGCCTCTTTCTTTTACATAAGGCTTTATATAATTTATGGCATTACATTTCTAAGGAAAATGTCAGAAGAGAAATTAAAGACTATTAACTGACAAATATGGTTATTTTCCTAATTAGAGAATAAAATTCTATATATTATGGAGAGTGAACACTGACTGTGTTGGGGAATAGGTAGGACATGTAGGACAAAAACTTCTGTAATTACACTGTAGGTCTGACACTTTCCAAAAGAGAATGGAAAACTTACAGTTTTGCCATTCAAATTAAACTCAGTCCTTTGGGCTCTTATGTTGTAGGTGTCCTAGCAAATTCCAAATGTGTTATGTGATTGAATCCTCACAATGCTAGCATATTTAATCATTTACTGAAGAAACCAAGACTCAGGGGGGACAGGTGATTTGGACGTGGCCTCAAAGCTCACAAGTGCCGAAGATGGCACGTGAATGTGTATTTTCAAAGCCAGTACTTCTCCCTAGTCTACTCTACCTGTTAGAATTCAGTGCCTTTCATCATTTCCTAAGGAATGACACATGTTGTGGACCTAAGCTATTAGATTTCACAGGTCTGTTTCCTCAGCCAAAGAATCTGAATCCTATTGACCAAAGACTTACCTCAATTCTTGCTTTATTTCCAAGAGAAGGGACTGTATCATGGGAATCAGTGTTAAGGTTTGACAGAGGGATTTAGGCCATTTGGATGCCATTGATTTTCCCCTCATCTGTCATCCCCAACCTATGTTTCAAGAGTCTCACATTTACCTTCATCTCCCACTACCACTGTGCTTTTCCAAGACACCAACAGCTCCCATATTTTCTTTTTTCTCTTCCGTATATTCACCATAAGACAGTGACATCTAAGAATGCATATGACCTTCAACAGTATGTGTGCAATACTCTAGTGTGGAGATTTCCTTTTTTGTTCCTTTACAAATATCAATTACAATCTGAATTAGTATGTGTGGGAGACTGAAGAAGGAACATGTAACATTTCCACTTAATTGCTTTAATTGAAATTTGCCTTTTGTAAATATCATAGAAAAAAAAGATTAGAGAAGGAGTCACAGAAAAGATAAAATATTTTTGTGGAACAAATTTGAAGGCATGGCTTAAATTTTTTAGGTTCAGGCCAGTCTGTGAGTGTGGCTGTTGATCCCAGTAACAGACACATATGTCGAGGTTTTAAAGTCTTGAAGTGTTATTTTAAAGCCTCTTTGTCCCTTTTTTAAGTATCATTCAATTCCTACAGAAAGAAAAGGCAAATAAAATGTGGTTTAAAGAGTTGGTGACTCTCCGAAGAAAAATGAAACATTATGCTCAAAATGAAACATTTTATACACAATTCACACAAAATGCATCTCATGTTATTCATATAAATTGGTGCATTTAACATAGTAATTCAACTAAATAAAATATCAAAGTAAAGTTCACAGCTAACAAAGTAAAGTTCACAGCTACCAAGTCTACAACTTGGAAAATTTCTATAAAGTACTAAATATGCAATAGAAAAAGTGAGTGTCACTTGAAGTTATTTGAACATATAAAATAGTGGAACTAATGTGCCTAAATGATTTATAAATGTGTTTTTAAGGAATTCTTCTGTGATATTCAGTTCAACAGTTATCGAGTAGACACATCTTTCCAGCATTATCTGAGAGGGATATGAAGAGGAATAGGGTCTCCATATTGTGGGCATTACTAACTTAGTGGAGTGAAAACTGTAAACACCTGTTATATAAGGAATCATTTGGAGCATAGTAAATAGAAATATAAATAGAACTACATGTCCACATACCAACTAGAAATATAAGTAGGATTAATTCTAATGGAATGGGGGAATATAGAGTGGCTTCATGGAAGAAATGGTATTTGCATTGAGCTTTAAGAATGAAAGGAATAAAAAAGTTAGAGAAACAATTGACAGCATAAACAATTCCTTATCAACAGATGAAGATTGTTAAATTTTTTGGTTATTTATTGAGAAGAATGCAAAAATGGCTATTTTCACTTTTTTTTCTGTCTTCTCTTGGATACAGGAAATCACATTCATGCATTCATTGATTCAGCAATTATTTATTGAGCACTTACTAAATCCCAGTAAAACTGGGCTATGACAGATAAAAGAAAAAGGCAGAGATGCAGCCGTGGAAGCCAGAGGAAGATAGAATAATAGAGCTGAGTCTCAGGAGGTCAAACAAAGTAAGGATTCCATAGTTACTGTTTGATTTGCTACCAGAAATTGATAAGAGCAAAGTCAGTCAATTTGTGGTACCAGAAGCAAGATTGCAATGGATAGAGGTATAAATGAGAAGTGAGAAGGTTATGAATATAGACAATTCTTTTAAGAAACTTGACAGTGAGATAAGGAAAATAAAGGGAAAAATGAACCACAGACCCATCTGGCTGGCAGTAGCATACTCGGGAAATCTTATCTGTCTAAATTGATAAACTACAAATGGATAAAATTAGCTTACTTTTCAGAATAGCATGTTAATCTGAACACAGTGATTATATATTAGTTAGTTTACTGTAAGTACTTTGTGTTGAGGCTATGTTTTTAAGTGTCTTTGATATAAAACAACATGTGTTGAAAACTCCATCTGTTCTGCAGTGAGATTTTCTAATCATTGTAATAAAGACAGAGAAGAACCAATCCCTCATTGAGATGGATGGTATGCAATTTGTATAAATACATTGTTTGTAAATAATATAATTAACACAGGAAGTTGCAATCCATGAGTAAGAGTCCTTATTAGTTGCAATTAAAGAAGTGTGTGCATATCTAAGAGCACTCTTAAGTAGATGCATATTAAAGATTCTTTTATTTATTTCCTTCCCATTTCAGTTAGCTTTATTTTTATACCTGAAGGAAGTCACATAACTCTTTGTGTGTACTACTTTGATATTTTAGTGTTTTTGTGAGGAACAACTCTAGGCATAGATCACTCTAAAATAAATTATAGTAGATGATACCTAGTTTCCATTGAATGGTGCTCTCAAATCTGGGCCATTCTTATTTTTGGGAAGTACCTGCACAGATATATTTCAGCACCTAGGATAGAACCCATTTCTTTAGAAAACCTGAGTGTTGATTTTAGACAGGACAATCTGATCTCTCTGTACCTTCAAGGCTCATAAGACTTAAGAGTTTACACTCAGTTGGCAGTTAGCATTTTTTCCCTCATTGTGTCATGTGGATGACTCATGTCTCCTCTTATGAATTGTAAGTAACTTGTACAAATCAGGGTCAGGATTACAACTGGAAAAAAATGGCACATTCAAAGTAGTATACAAAATTTTATCTATGAAGGGACCACTTGTCAAAGACAAGGGTTATGTAGCAACCTTTGGCTAGTATTGATTTAGCCATTTACACCTGAAGTGAGATGGGTAAGTGCTCTTTTACTAGAGCCTAGAAGGAGGGTATCCTATAGTTTCTCAAGTAATAGAAGCAGTAAGTTTTGGTTGAGGAAAATAACCAGACTCACATGTTTCCAGTGTGTAAGAACCAAGAAAGTAAATACCATGCACTAACTTTATTCTCTTCGTTTGATTTGTCTGGTCTCATATTGGTGACAGCCAACAAAGGCTCAGAGATCATGGGGATGTTATAATTTATTCAGATAAAAACTTTGTGTCCTTGAAAGAACACATGAAGTTCCATCTGCTACTCTTGCTTTTTTTAGGATTTTATTTATTTATTTGACAGAGAGAGATACAGCAAGAGAGGGAACAGAAGCAGAAGGAATGGGAGAGGGAGAAGCACGCTCCCCACTCAGCAGGGTGCCTGATGTGGGGCTTGATCCCAGGACTGGGATCATGACCTGAGCTGAAGGCAGATGCTTAATGACTGAGGCACCCAGGTGTCCCTCTGCTACTGTTTCTTTGTAGGGCGATATTAGTCCAGTTTATGTACCAGTCTGAAATTTATAACTACAGTCAGCACTTACGTTTTCCATATAAGGTTTTGGGGAAATGTGCCCAAGAAAAGAAATAAGGTTATCATATGGCCTTAACTGGTAATCCTAGCTCCCTCTGAGAACTATTCATTCATTTTTCTCTTTCCTTCTGCCAGCATTTTGATTATAGGAGTCATTTATGTGGTGGATCAAACCAAAATTTTATCCCTGCCAAATCTTATTCCTTTTCCTCTTTTTCTTAATTAGGTTGCTACATTTTCAGTTTTCCACTGAAATGGAAATTGGAATGTGGAAATGTAGAATTGGAAAATGAGATCAAGTTGGCCAAAGGAGTATTTCTGAATCTCTGGGTCCAGATATAGTCTTCTTTACTCTCTGTTGTATAGTGAAGACACATATTCTTCCTAGCAGATAAGCTTAATCATCAGACAACACTGTCAAGTTCCCCCGCCATCCCCAGTCCTATTGAGTCCCACCTGATTGGGGAGAAATTTCAGCTTCCAGGTCAGAGGAAGAGAATTAAGACATTGTTTAGTGGAAGCAACCCCCACTGCCATAGGCATTAGGACTCAGAAACCCATTGATCTCCTTATCATGAAGACAAGAAACAAATATGTCCAGTGGGGTAATGGTGTGATAGTGATAGAGAATGCTATACTTCTACCCCTTAGTTCCTAGGTCTTTGCTTTCTGGCTATGCGAGAGGGACATATGTATGCTCTATGAGGATATCCCAACTTCAGGATTGTTTCAGTGCGAAGACTGAGATAGAGAAGACTAGTTAACACTTCCGTCAAACCAGGTACATATAGCTAAAAGAAAACAGTGAAATTCATGGTCTGAGCCTATTGCCCTTCTTTCTGCTATAAAAGAGTTCCTGTTTGGTGGTGATGGAGTGTGGATTATTGTGATAATGGATAAGCTATTCTGTAATTCCATGACTAGCACAGGCATAGCTATACAGAGCTTGTGTCTATCTTGTAATGACAAAATGCTACCCCTTCTTGATGGAATGCTTCCCCGGTAATCTCCCTGCCACCAGGTAGCCAGCTGGTCCTGCTGGGAAATCATGCCATGTCAAGAGTTTAATGATGGCCACTATCATTGGCAGGTGATGGTGGGAGCCAAAGCAGACTGACATGCACCCGGTAGTCATATGGTCCATCTGATTATTGAGAGCCTTTTCGGCTGGTGATGTGTTCTGGTCGATATTAAGTAGAATACTGATATCTTCACATTTTTACATTTTTTTTTTTAATTTGACAGACAGATCACAAGTAGGCAGAGAGGCAGGCAGAGAGAGAGAGGAGGAGGAGGCAGGCTCCCTGCCCAGCAGAGAGCCCGACACGGGACCCGATCCCAGGACTCTGAGACCATGACCCGAGCTGAAGGCAGAGGCTTTAACCACTGAGCCACCCAGGCGCCCCCACATTTTTACAATTTTACCCCTCCTGATAAGTCAGTGCAGTTATCTTTCCCTAAATTTCCTTGTCACTAATTTTTGTCTTCCCATAACCCTAATCAGGTCTTTTATTAGTTACTATGCATGAATCAGGGTAGATCTATGCTTCAAGCCAGTTCTCCTTCCACAAGAAGTAGAAGAGTACACATCTTATTCAAAAGTCTGCCGACGGGAAGGATTTTGTTTCCTTTAGTCTTTTAATGCCACTCCTCAGTCAGACTGTGGTACAGAGCCTTTCCAATTCCAGAGTCTTCAAGTAGATCATGCAGACCTGCCCATAAACCAGACCTCCATTTATTCCTCCCCTGTCAGTGTGTCTTAGAAAACACATCTTGTTTAGATACGAGCTGAAGAAGAGAGGGTAAAGCAGAAGATGCAATAATCTAGACATTTTACTTACGCATTCTGTCCAGTCCCATATATGCCCCTTCTGTTATAGTGGGATATTGCTGTATGTGTTCTGTTCTGCGGTCAGTGAACCAGGTAAGAGTCAGTTCCTGATGGGCAGTTTGGTCTACATAGTTACTTGGTATCCTGTGGTCAGGCTAATTGTTTCTGCAAGAGCCCAGGAGAGAGCTGCTTTTGAAAAGGAGAGTATTTATCAGCATGGGAGGAAATGACCTTCCTCTCAAGCCTGTAATGCCTATGCTTTGATTGCCTTATAATGAGTGTCAGAAGCTCCACACAGCATCTCTGTTTACCATGCACCTTAAAACGAAGATGGTAGGGAAAGCTGTTCCATGTCCCTGATCTGCAGAGCCCTTTCTTGCACAGGCTCTTCTCAGAACAGGCAACTCTACAGGATACCTGGGAAGTAGAACAGGGCAACATATGTGAATGTGGTTTAAGTTGTTACTCAAAATCAGAAGAGTCTATTCCCTCTCTACTTTAGCGAAAGTACAATTCCAACAAATTTCCTCCTACTTTAGAAGAGATACCCTGCTGTATACTATGCTATTAGATCTCTAAACACTCTTCTAGGGATATAGATTCCTCAGCTTTTTGGAATTTATCTTTCACCCTGCCTTAATGCAGAGAATGTCTAACTCCCTGGGAGAGAGGCTGCCTCTGTCAGAAAGGAGACTTGTGTAAATTTTGAGGTTCAGCATCTTCAGCCATAATATTAGACACTTACAGCAACATTCCACTATAAATGTGTTATTTATGAGACTAGTCCAGAAAGCACCGGTATACTGCACATGTTGACCCAAACATCCTTATCCTATGTGCCAGTGTCCTAGGACTTCTCCACCAATATCTCTGTCTTAGCTTTAAAAAACACCTGGAGTGGGGCCCCTAATTTGTGTCATAGCTGCGCCCCCTTACTGTGTTCTCTTGGACCTCTGCCTTATCCGCCTGCAGTGGCAGAAGGGAGGGACTCCTTCAGAGTTGCCACAGTGACCTACTTGGTATTCTTGGTTTTGCAGATGTGGTTCCTATTTCAGTTTATCCCTATGGAATCTCCCTGAGGTGTTATATGAACCAAGTGAGCCTCATTTTACAGTTTTTACAGTTGCCACTCTTGTAACAATTAAGTACACAACCAATTACCCTCCCAAAACCTTTCATCTCTGTCTGCATTTCATTCTGTATCCTCACCAGTGACAGTGGATGACTCCTGATTCTATCCTTTGCTATGGATTATCTGTGCTCCAGTTCCCTCCTGGAAAGGTGATTATCACGTCAAAGGTAGTACAGATACAGATGTATATAGATATAGATCACCAGCTTAATCTCAAAATCTAATTTTAAAGGTCCCTTTTCTGAGTCTCTTACTGGTGTTCATCATGGTATCTGCCAGGGTACAAAGTTGGCACATTCAGTAATCTGAAGATTTATTTACAAAGAGGACACATTTACAAAGGGAAACCATG
Source organism: Lutra lutra (assembly GCF_902655055.1). Lineage (NCBI taxonomy): Eukaryota > Metazoa > Chordata > Mammalia > Carnivora > Mustelidae > Lutra > Lutra lutra. Next base: position 101,651,156 of record NC_062280.1, read on the forward strand.
AAGGACAGAGCTATAATCTAGACTAGTAGCAACCAAGCTATAGTTACCCCTGTGACCACAGAGATGAGCCATTACAAGATACAAAACGAGAAAATTTCACAGAAGAGACTGCATTGACAGGGGTGGTGACATCATTTAAAACATACAGCTAGACTGAAGTGACATTCCATGGTAGAGCCAAGGGAATACATACTCTGACTTCACTCTCCTTCTAATCTCTTGCCATAGTATAATAAAGGTCATGCTCTGGAGGGCATGATGGCCCTTCTGCTGTAAATCTTGCAAATCTTCTGGACCAGAAAGCAGGTATAGGCAAGTGAATAGTGGAGCTGGGGTCACAAGAAAGATAACCAATTTCTCATTCTCTTTCTTTACAGCTTAAAATAATTATGTGAGTGTAGTGGGTATTCAACTTGTTCGATGATGAGAGTGGGTATTTAACGTGCTTGATGATAGAAATATGATTGAATGCAAAGGTGAATGAGTGGTGACATAAATATGTTTTGTGCCATATTTCAGTCTTCAGTTACTGTTTTACTCTTTTTACTCCAGTAGTGCTTTCACTTTCTCTGTCCACATTGCTGACAGCCTATGAAATCCTGACTTCATTGCTTCATTCTTTCCTGCCATTGCATCTGCTTGTTCTGGGACTAAAAGGGGAACCCAGAAATGCAGAATTCTCTAAAACGTTGATAAAATCCAACACATTATATAAAAAAAAAATGTATATGTGCAATGGAGATTTCAAGGACAGATGTTTGTGGGTCACTGAGCCCACGTCTCTACAGTTGGTTTCAAATAACACTCATTTATTCTAGAGGAACTTCTGCATTCTCACATTGCCCACTGGTGGTCACCAGATGGAGAAAGGCTTGCCTTCCTGATGATAAATGATTCGTTGGTGCCGAACATGGTTATCCCTCGATTTACGGGAGCGTTGTATCCCAAAGGAAAGCAGTATCCATACCCTAAGGTAAGTAACGTGAAAGTACTCGTTTGTTCTCTTTCTCCTCACTAGTGACTTGATGGATAGTATCCTTGGTTCATGAACAAGTTGTCTTTGCTGAAAAGGAAGCTTTTCATTCCTGGTTGGCAGAGTCATCTTTCAGGACTTGCAGTAGCCTGTCCGGTGTTCCGGTAGGAAGAAGTAGAGACGATTCAGGGTTTCCCAACTGCCACGTTTGCTGCATTTCTTTCTCTTTGATTCCCTCATTCTTTTTTCCCTCGACTTCCCAGTTGGAAAGAAAATGAGAAAAGATAAGGGGAACACTGATGCCAAGTCACAGGTTTCTCCAAAGTCCATTCTGTGTTTGTTCTCCATTTGTCTTGTTCTGGTTGTTACTGGCCTTATAAGGAAAGAAGAAGTCCCACGGTCAAATAAGTTGAAATTTCTTAGTTAAAAATAAAGCCCAACTTCTTGCAGATGCTTTCTTAGAGCACTTAATATACTATATGTTAATGTGCATTTTAAATGTCCCATAGAAAACTGACTAAGCAGAAAGCATCCCCAGTAAGGAATAGACTAAGCATAAAGAATATCTATGAAGAATAGACTAAACAGAGAATCACCAATAAAGAATAGACTAAGCATAAAGAATTTATTAGTATTTGTAGTAACATCAGTTATTATTTTGCCAGAGCATATTCTGGAACATACTTTATAACATGATGGGGTAGAGCCACAGCCAGGTGTCGCTAAGATAGATGGAATTGTTTTATTGAGTCAAGCAAACATGGAACTCTTGCCCAGCGAGCAAAACTGTTTTCAAATAAGGGAGCAGGTTACAAAAACATCTGGAGTGTAACTGTTATGTTTTTTTTCTTCCTATGGTATGACATCTTTGATAACTTAAGGTCTCTTTAAAAAAAAAAATACATTTCCCCTGTGTTTATATTACAAAGAAAAAGACTCATGAATGAGGCTTCTATGCATTAATCATATAAAGATGTTATAGGGAACCTTTTTACACATTTCAGCTCTTAATTAGGTAAGAGGTGGCTGCTAATTCAATGTAGAAGCTATGTTTTTAAGAGATTTTATTCTTTATTTGAGAGAGAGAGCAAGAATGCAAGAGAGAGCATAAACAGAAGGGGGTGCCAAGGGAGAGGGAGAAATAGACTCCCCGCTGATCAGGGAGCCTGCCAAAGGACCCTGGGATCATGACCTGAGCCAAAGGCAGATGCTTAACTGGCTGGACTGAGCCACCCAGGGGGCCCTCAGAAGCTACTTTTAAGCCATTGCTGAGTGAGTTGTACTTTGTTTCCCAAGCACAAGCATGATAGGTTTTATACCTTAATGTAACTTGTTCGTTACATTAATTGGGCATGGAATTGGACAAATTTCCCATCACATAGATTATTCTATGAAAGCATGGTTAGGGTAGGCATACTTTTCTTATTTTCCTGTCATCCACCAGACTCAAGTACTTAAATAGAGAAGAAAGGCAGGGAGGGAGGAGGGAAGAAAGACAGCCTTGGATATAGAGAGTCAGGGATAAGAAGAGAGTTTCCTCAGTGAGATTCTGCACTGTCTTGTTTGTTGTTATGTTTTTTCCCCCTCTCCATCCCACCTTCCTTCCATAGACTGTGGTATTAAACAGCTGGCTTACAGCTGAGAAGGACAACAAGGTTGAGAGGAATCCGGTTCTCCGATTTTGAAATATTATTTTTCGTGTCTTTTCTGGTTATAAATTAGAGGGCATATACACTCAGGGCTCTTCAGAAGAAAATGGCAACTTGACCTAATAAGAACAAAAAAAATCCACAGTCACCAGGAGATTTTTTTACTGTACTTCAGGTATATGACTTACCACTTCTCTAGTTTAGATTTGGTCATGTTTGATGAATGACAGTTTGTTCCTCTGTAGTGTATCTGCACCCCCCCCCAAGAATGATTGAAAAGGCTTCTCAAATGTATTAATTCTCATGTACGATAATGAAGGTTCACCTGACAGTTTAAATACAGAACGAAGTGGCATATTGTGAGAAGCATATGTGACCAGGCACGATATTCACACACGACTGTTTGGTTTTCTCACTGCACAAAGGGAATAAAATCAGCCCCAGGGAAGGAACAACATTTTGTAATTCATTTCCCAAGAGGAGTGGGGATCTTAGGACTCACAACGTAAGACCAAATGCCATAGGTGCGTTTTCAAATTGCCTTCTCAGTTAGGGGCTGCTGGTGCTTGAACTTGGACACTCCTAGAGCCTCTTAACTTTAACAGACTGAGGCAAACAAACAGACAAACAGAAATGTCTGAGCAAATTTACTTCGGAGGATCCTGGGTTGAGAAACCTAGACACTTCGTTATTAGTAAGTTATTATTTTATTAATTGTTTAATGTTTCTTAATAGTAAAGCTAGCCATAAAATAATAATATTTGCTATTGCATAAATCAGGTGTGCTAATAATATGCTTCATATTTTCAGAGAGACTTTTCACTTTTTTTTTTCCCCCTTATTTGGACCTCTTCACAATTTTCTCTACTTATGGATGGACAGACCAAGCTCTCTAAAAGGCTAAGTGCTTTTATAAAAGTCATAGTTATTTTGAGAACAGGGAAATAACTCAGATTTATTGATTCTATCCCACTCTGTAGAACTATCAGAGGTTAATTTGTATCTCTGAAAACATAGCTGGAATCAAAATTATCTTCTTGGAAACCTAACAAATATATCTGGAGCTCTGTTTGCTCCATTTACTCCTAATGACTTACCTATATATGTAGTGGGATATACATAGGATTCTTAGATGGTCTCACTCTTAGAAAAAGATAGAGAGGGATTTGTAATACAAGGTGAAAGTCCTGAATGTGTGTTAATGACTACCATTGAGGAGTATTAATCATTAAGAAAAGATAGCTATTCCTGGTGCCAAGCCGAGAGAAAGAATCTTAAGTCCTCAGAAGGTTTTTAGTAGGAAATCCCTGCCCAGGTATTTAAGACAACAGGACTCAAAAAAGCAAGATCTGGGCTTGATCCTTATTCTCCAGTTTCAGTATCATTTGGGGTATATCACTGGAACTTTGAAAAGTCTTATTATTTCCTGGTTTACAACAAAACATTTGCTAGGTCTTCCACCAACAACTGTATTATTTGGATTTGCTCTTACTTTTGTAATAAACTTCCAAAAAGTAGTACTTTGACATTGAAGTAATTCACAGAGTTCACACTAAATTGTGCTTCAAATTAAACTAGATTAAAATGAGTGCAGCAAATACTCAATGTGGTCAGATTTACTTATCAGAAATACTTACACTAAACAAATATATTTGTATTTTACTTAATTCAGCATGATTCAGAACTCATAAAATACTCTATCATTAGCAATTCAGCACAAAAGAGATGCACAGTTCTATCTCAGTAACCTCAGGTTAATCTTCTAATTAAAGCATTATCTCGTTTAATGACAATTTAGTTGCCAGTAAAATAAGGTTAATTATTATTGAGGCTTGTGTTTCAGAATCATAGAGGAAGGATTCTGTAGATATGCAGTCTTTCTGGCAATTGTGACTATAAAAAGCAAATAGGTGAACTCTTCTAATTTGCAAACTATTGAAATGATCCAAATATTAAAAAAGGTACAAATGAACTTGAAATGTGCACCTAATTTCAAAACTCCATGGAGAGATAAAAATCTAATTGAGATTATAGAATGCTGGACAGCTGAATTTTAGAAAGAGCCTGATGTGTTTTTTTTTTTTTTGTCTAAAATTGGCCACATGTGTACACAACTTTTATAATTTGTTTCCATGTAAAAGTTAACTGGGGTATCAGTAATCCTTTACAGGTATATGCATACAGAAACAAATAAGCTTTAAAAACAAAACAAAACAAACAAACAAACAAAAAACCCTGCTTTATGATTTGGTAATAACCATATATGTCTTTGACAAAGGATGTCATAAAATTATTAATCATTAATAAATCTGACAGAAACATCAAATTTAATTAAATTTCTTTTTCTTAATGAGCTTATTGAAGGATTTTAAAAATTAGCAGAATTTTTTACCAAGTAGTCAGTGTTTTAGTTACTATCTTCCTAATTCACTACTATATACTAGTTTAGACATTTTTTAAAAATTTAAGACTTTGATAGATAATCTTTTTGTTAGTCCATGTAACAAAATTATGAGATATTTATAGTTACAGAAAGGAAACCTACTTTGGCTCAAAACTTCTGACTTATGACATATTCTCAGTGAAATATTGTCTTATTTTTGATAATCTAATAAAATAATACTTGAGGATACTTAACATCTTGCTCATGGTCTGTATTTAGTCAGTAGCAGTCAAAATGTAAACCCAGGTTTCTCTGACTCATGGGTTAAGCTAAACTGGTTCTCACAATGTGGTACTTTTACCAGAATGATCAGCCTTATCTGGGAAACTGTAGAAATGAGATTTTCATGCCCCATGACATGAGAAATGCTGGTTAAAATCTTGTTAAACAAGCCCTCCAGTCCTCTGGGTAATTTTTTTCCCCTTTTCAAAAGATATTTATTTATTTATTTTAGAGATAGAGAGTGTGAGTGGAGGGAGGATCATAGGGAGAGGGGCAACCAGACCCCTGAGTGCAGAGCCTGATGTGGGGCTCAATCCCAGGACCTTGAGATCCTGACCTGAGCCAAAATCAAGTCAGACGCTTAGCTGACTGCACCACCCACGGACTCTTTGGGTACTTCTGATACAGGCTAACACCTCTGTTATGAGCTATAACTGAGCTATAATATATATCATTGTGTACATGTATGTATATGATAACATATGTTATTGGACATAAATACATTACTCTATGTACTAGTAATAATATATATTAATATATAATATAATATATATTACTGGAAAAAATATATATCAGAGTCTTATCAAATTTACATACAAATTATAGTTATCTGAGAGTCTTGTTAAAATAAAGAATCCTAGGCCCACACCTGGAGATTTTTGAGTTGGCGGGGGGCCCAGAATTTGTTTCTAAGATCCTGGGTGTTCCTGATGAATGCCACTGGTCAAAGATCAACACTTTGAATGGCACTACTAAATATTATGTCCCGACTCTGATTTTTAATAAACCTGGTCAAACTTGAGAAATGGTTAGATTAAAAAATATGGATAAGGCCAGTATTTTCAGGGCGACTCATGGCAATTAAATTGAAATGGGAATGATGTGAAAAGGAGCTCCTGTGTGTGGTAGAAGGCTAAATTGCCTGAGACAAATGTGCCCATGCACTTGAGGGGTTTAGAACAGTGAAAAGCTTTATAAAATCTGACACAAGAGCCTTCTCTGTGAGGCAGGATCATAGCTTATCTTCCAGGAATCCCTTCATTATATGAGCCATTTCCATAATCTCTCTTCATAGCATAGTGTTTCTGTAGCGAAGGACTTTCCTGACTCCTTCCATTGGCTCAAAACTTCTGAATTGTGTATGATGCACCCCCAAAGATATGCCAGTCATTTTTTTTTTACACCAAACACTAATGATGTGCAATATGTTGACCAGATGAATTTAAATAAAAAAGAAAAGACTATTTTTTTAGAGCAGCTTAAGGTTCACAAGCTGACAGGTAGAGAGAATTCACATGTGCCCCCTGCACACATAAACGTGCGGAGTCTCCCCATCATCAGCACCACTCCCTGCAGCAGCACATTTGTTACAACTGATGAAGCTATGCGTCATAATCCCCCAAAGTCCACCGTTGACATTACAGTTCACTGTGTGTGTTGTACGTCCTGCAGGTTTGGACAAATATATGATGACACGTATCCATCGTTATGGGATCACACAGTGGGATGATCCCTGAACATCCTCTGGGATCCATTCATTCATCCTTCTGCCTTCCCCTCTGTACTAGTTGTATTTACTAGCCTAACAACACAGTCCTTGAGGAGTTATTATGGACTACTGATGGAATGTGTTATGTTGCTTCTGGTCCTCTTCAACTTTGGGTTTTGGCAATGCCAATTACTTGAATGTGGATTTTTCTTTCTCATCTTTAAATCACTTTTTTAAAAGAATCACTTTTGTAATTCCCTTTGGATTTTTGTCCATCTTCTAACTCAACCCACTTTTTTTTTAATTTTTTTATTTTTTCAGCATAACAGTATTCATTATTTTTGCACCACACCCAGTGTGAATACCCAAGTTTTGTAGCAACATGGACGGGACTGGAAGAGATTATGCTGAGTGAAATAAGTCAAGCAGAGAGAGTCAATTATCATATGGTTTCACTTATTTGTGGAGCATAACAAATAGCATGGAGGACAAGGGGAGATGGAGAGGAGAAGGGAGTTGAGGGAAATTGGAAGGGGAGGTGAACCATGAGAGACTATGGATTGCATGCATCAACCCACTTTTAATGGCCTCTTTTTTCGTACATCTCGTATAGTCTTCTCCTAAAACATCCGCTGCTCCACGATGACACATCAGCACTTTGTTTAGGAACACAGTGCCCCACAAGCAGTCACCTGATTCTCTACATTATTTATTCACGCTAACATTCTCTTATTCATTCATTCAAACTGCTTGAGATGTATTGGAAAAAGGTCCCTGTTGTGCCCCCTACAAGTTCACAGTATATTTAGAAAAACTTTGGAGGCCATTGCCTGGGAACAAACTGAAGCAAAGCACAGCAGGGAAGAGCATCCTGGGTTTAAATAGTGGCTTCCCAGGTTATGGGATATCCACCTTCCACAGTTTCCTTAGCTTCTCCATTGTCATCTGGAAAATGGTTATAATTATTCTTAGGACAGAAGTAAGGATATTTAGTAAGATTATTCATGCAGTGCCTTTACTACATACTATGAGCCAGAGACATACTAATGTTCTAGGCTAGTTATTACCGATTCTTGTCCCTGTCTTTCTACTCATCTAACTATGTACTTAGTGAGGGCAGACTGCTCTGTGGCCCACCACCTCCCAAGGAGCACTTATACGTCATCTGGTATTTACTAAAGCTTAGAAGGGAACCGGAGGAAAGGGAAGGAGATACAAGATAATAATGGGGGAGAGGCAAACCATAGGAGACTCTTAACTATAGAGAACAAACTGAGGGCTGCTGGAGGGGAAGGGGGCATCAGGTAGTTGGGTGATGGGCATTAAAGAGGGCACGTGATATAATGAGCACTGGGTGTTACATGTAACTGATGAATCACTGAATTCTACCTCTGAATCTAATTTAAAAAAAAAAAAAAGGAAACCTAGGAATGTTTAATGCATTAGGATGGATTAGGTATTGGGGAATTTTAAGCATGTGTCACCCATACGGCAAATCCTTTTCTTCTTCAACTTTTTTTTTTTTTTTAATTAGCCAGCTTTTCTCATTGCATTTCTTATCCTATAATGTGAGTAGCAGCTTGTTCTACTAGTTGTTTTGTTAAGCCAGCCCTCCTGGTGTCATTCTAGGGAAAGAACACAGAAGCACTGCCTAATGAATAAACTCATCATGATTTTCCATCACCTTTAATTGTGTGACTAAAATGCTTGAGAAACAGCAATCTACAAAAACAATTGAAGGCAATCAGGTTGTTGAATTTAAAATCATTTCTACTTCAGAGAAATTAAACTTTTTCCCTGTTCTAACGTAAAATTATAAAGGAATCACACCACATTTTCTTTTTTCTCAATATATTTTAATGCTTAATATATTTGTATAACAATCTTCATTTTCTCAAAGGCAGGTCAAATGAACCCAACCGTCAAATTATATGTTGTAAACCTATATGGACCAACTCATACTTTGGAACTCATGCCTCCTGACAGCTTTAAATCAAGGTATGCGATTTCCATTTTACTTTTACTTAGAAATAATTATTTTAACTTCAATTATCATTTTGTTGCAATTTAGAGAGATGTGATCAGCTCAGCAAATCCACTTGAATATAAATCTGAGGTTGTCCCATTAGTGCAGGGATGAACTCATTCTGGGTTTCTTGTTGTTCCCAGGGAGCATTTAAAGTTTCAAGGTGATTAATAGCACCAGAAAATGACTAAATTGTAGTGATATTGAGAATTAGACTTTTTGCAGGAGACGTGACAAGGAGATGGGGGCAAAGGATAATTTTCCATTGAGTGTTCTTCCTGAGAATAGTTACTCCATTTTTTTTTTTTTAATGGTCCTCTTTAAAAGAGTACAATTTTCTTAGAGTTTGTGTAGGTTTTCCAGCAGAAATTCTCTCCATAGCTTGGGGGTGATTCCCTAGCTTTCTTCTCCAGGTAGGATAATGTAATAAGATGTGTTTCAAAATATCCTACATAAGAATCCTACTTATCTAAGAAATTTGAATGGAGAGAAAAAAAAAAAACACCACATTTAGTATGTCATAGCATAATTTTAGTATTAGTAAAATCTCCAGTAGCAGACAATGGATCAAATAACCATGTGGATTTTAAAATTCAGAGTGATCTGAAACTTCAGGGGTATTCTGTCAATTAGTGCAACCCTCTGAAATTTTTACAACTGTCCTCGTGATGGAATATGTAGCTGATTTAGGAAAATACTTTCAAATACTGAGTGATATGGGGCTAAGCTCAAACTGTTTTGATGCCATCAACCATCAGTGCTGGGGGACTGATTCAAATATAAATTCCACTCAAATGTTCCAGTGATGTATTTGGGAAAATTCCATCACAGTTGCAGATTTTCACAGACAGTGGAGCTGGCAGTGTGTGGAAATTTTCTCAATTTTAAAGTTATTAAAAATTTATGGACTGCTTACACTGGAAGGTCACCCATAGCCACCTAAAACAATCTGTTCCTATTATTGAGGGAAAAGAGGAGGCCCAGAGAGAAAACAGAACCCCAAGATTAGTTGGTAACAGAGGTAGGAAATATAGTAAAGCCTGTTTCGAGTTACATACCATTTCATGCAGGTCATGATGGAAGACCTTACAGGGCTGTTGGAATTGACATTTAGAAAGCAGTAGAGTTGACCAAATCAGATAGGAACCCTATACTGAACTCAGTCAACCAGCCATGGAAGAATTAGTCACAAATGAAGCAATTATGGAAGCCATTAGTATTTTATGTGGTCCTGAGCTCTTATCTTTTTCTGATTCATTTAATGCTCTGAATTAACAGGAAAAGGGCACTAGCCTGGAGTGTTTGAGTCACAACTCTGCCACCATTTCATTACATGAGCTTGGACAAGTCACTCTACGTCTCTCTGGTCTGAATAACCTCATTTTAAAGTAGTAATTTTTTGTTTTCCTCAGTCTTTTGAAACCTTTGAAATATAAATCAACTTTACAATATCCAGCTTCTTTTTAAGAAAAGGTGGTCATTCTGAACCTTGATGTTATAACCCAAGACTGTCACCAAACACAAAAATTCTTGAAGACAGAACCAGTTGTTATTTATTGGGTTATTAGTTAAGTATATATCTGTAATATTCAAAGTACAATATGATAAAATTAGTCATCCATGGCAAAAGGTATCACATATCCTTAGATATAAATCCAATACACAGAATAAAATATGAGATCCCACTAAGAGTGAGGAAGAATATTGTAAAGAAAAATCTCTTAAGTGTAATTCAAGTATGTTGGTGTCATGATAAACTTGGTCTGCAGTTTGGGGAAAGTCAGTAATACCTTATCTATATAATGCACTGAACAATTTTGCTTTTTCTCCCTCAGGGTCTTATGTAAGTGCCACCTACAGCATGTGAAATATACCAAAATGTATGATTTTTGTTGAAAAACTCAAGATCAAGGTTTACTTCAAAATTGATAATTTTAAGATTCACCCCAGCTCAGTTTTACAGAAATGTATTTCCTTACTCATCTGTTTCTGGTAGGAAGTTTCAGTCCAATTCACAGAAGAGTAATAAATGAATTTTAGATCATCCGCATTTAGTCACTCTGAGCATAGGTGTTACTTAGATGGGCTCAGAAACACACAAACGAATGAAATAGATATATCCATGGTGCGCATCAAGGAAAGTTGCATTCATCTGACTGCACATAAGATGGAAACCAAACTTATTTTTTCATTGGTTTTGTTTTAGGATTATGAACATCTCTAATATTTAATACATAGTACATTAGCCATATAGAAATTAGCTAGGAAACTGTTGTGCTCTCCTAGTTAGAGATCTAAAAGAGCATGTTATTCTTCATAATTTAGTGTTCAGGGTCCTAGAAATTAAACAGATGACACAGTCAAGAATGATAAGTGAAATGCAGTTAGTTGAGGGACTATTAACAAAAACATGAGCAGAATTAAGGGGAAACTCACAAAGGATGAGAAAGCAACTCTAAGTCTGCAATAGGGAAAAACTGCTGCTGTTTCAGGACTGAAAGAATGAGGTCCAGGCTCAGTTATGAATCCTGAAGAGGCTTGCAGCTGAACACAATGGCCAAGGAGGAGCTGTCCACAGACCGAGCAATTCAGTCATTGCCAAACCACACCCGAGTAGAAAGTGGGTCCTGGGAATTAATACCTGAACTCACTCTCCTCCCAAACTTGAAAGTTCCTGCAGAGGCCTTCCACTGGCAAGGCAGCCTCACTGTAGAGGCTGCAGGTGTGGAGAACTGGAGAATGGACCTGGCAAATGAAGAATATTCCATATAAATAATTTAAGAATAATATTTGCCATAAGAAGTTTATTATACTTTATGCATGTGTTGGTGATGACCATATGAGGACACGGTGATTTTTCTGAAGCCACGTGAGAAAGTATTCTGTATCTGTCTGGTGCTGTTTCTATCTCTGTATCTCTGTCTCTGTATCTTTTTCTGTGTGTGTGTGTGTATGTGTGTGTGTTTCAATCTCTCTATTTCTATACAAACACACAAACACACTCATACACAAATCTACATACACATATCTGTGATTTATCTTATTAATGCATGTGCTTCTACAAACCTGCTGTATTCTTCTCATGCGCACTTCACTAAGTTGCATTAGCGTACTTTGGACCTGGAGTTTTCCATGGTGACTAACACCTGTTTCCCTCTCTAACTTATTTGCCTTTTTCTCCTAATTTACGCTACCATGTTATTCTTAAATCTTCCTAAGCTAACTCAGATTCTTTTTTGTGTTTTAAAAATTTTAGATATAAAATGCATAAGTTAAATTTTTGGTACCAGTATTAGTAGCACTATTCTCATATTAGTGACAGAACTCCTACAAATTCCAAGAAATACAGATCATTTTTTATTTTTTCAAGTTTATAAGTACAAACATGCATTAATTAATTTACTAGTAACATACTTTCCCCATGCCTTATTAAGACCATCAAATGCTCCGGAGAGGGTGGTGGGGTTATAGATATTGGAGAGGGTATGTGCTATGGTGAGTGCTGTGAAGTGTGTAAACCTGGCGATTCACAGACCTGTACCCCTGGGGCTAATAATACATTATATGTTTATTAAAAAATTAAAAGATTAAAAAAAAATAAAGACCATCAAATGCCCTTTTTGGAGTTTGTGTTGGGTTCATAGCTACCCATATCATTTGATATTCTATTTAAGCTCTCAATAACAGTATACTCAAATAATTCATTCTGTAATAATTGTTTACTTTTTTGTACATTATCTAAGCATCTGTATTTTATATTATCTTTAGATACGCATATGGCAATTCTGTTACTTTGTGCAGTTATAAACCTTATCTTTTGTTTTTTTCTTTTTGGGACTTCCTTTTTTTCCACTAAACTTGAACTTCATCTCTTATCCTCTCATAATATCACCCTCGTGGCAGTAGTAATTATTAAATGTGTATGTACACACCTAAATAGGGAGGAAGATTTATAAGATAAATAGAAAGATGGTCTTTTATGGCTTTAGGTACCTTATAAACTGTATTCTTTGACTCCCACTCCAAAGAGCAAGATTTGTTTAGAATTTATAAATCATTTGTTTTGGTCTGTTGATTGTTTATTTGGCTCGGTGATAGATTTATAACAACTCATGTTTTTTTTTTTTTTTTTTTTTTTTTAAAGATTTTATTTATTTATTTGACAGAGAGAAATCACAAGTAAGCAGAGAGGCAGGCAGAGAGAGAGGAGGAAGCAGGCTCCCTGCTGAGCAGAAAGCCCGATGCGGGGCTCGAACCCAGGACCTGGGATCATGACCTGAGCCGAAGGCAGCGGTTTAACCCACTGAGCCACCCAGGCGCCCATAACAACTCATGTTTATAAGTGTAATAGAAATATGTCTCCAAGCTAGAATCAGCATTCAGTAGACCTTGTTTAACACCAGATACTTAAACTCTAGTCAAAGAATGTAAAACAAATTTCAATTCATTTATATGGCTTTAAAAAGAAACTAAAAGGATACCATAACTTGGAGAAAGACATAATTTCCCTTCCTTTTTCTTTCTCACACACTCCTTCATTTTTTCAAAAAATATATTTGTGATTCAGCTAAAGATCCTCTATCAAACAAAATCAGATTATGAATGCAACTTTTCTTCAACAGGAATTCAGCTCATACTCTTATCTTTAATTATTGTCTGTATTGATTCTTCAGAATGTAGCACAGTAGGAACTCAGATAATGCCCCTTTATGAACATTCCAGACCCATTTGGGAGTTAGATGATTCATCTCATCTTAAGGGAAAGGAACGTTTTACAAATTTTTACACTATGAACGTAAGGTATTGTAAGCATTATGTATCATTATTTGGATTTATAATTAAGATTTTAAAAATACACGTTTAAGTTGGGTTATGGACATTGGGGAGGGTATGTAAAATGGTGAGTGCTGTGAAGTGTGTAAGCCTGACGATTTACAGTACTGTACCCCTGACGCAAATAATGCATTATATATTAATAAAAATAATAAATTAAAAAATACATATTTAAGTTCTGGTGGAAAGATTTTTAATTCTTTTTTTTGGGGGGGCGGGGGGCGGTTTGGGGGAGAGAGAATTTTTTTTTTTAATTTTATTTTTTATAAACATATATTTTTATCCCCAGGGGTACAGGTCTGTGAATCGCCAGGTTTATACACTTCACAGCACTCACCATAGCACATACCCTCCCCAATGTCCATAACGCCAACCCCACTCTCCCAAACCCCCTCCCCCCATCAACCCTCAGTTTGTTTTGTGAGATTAAGAGTCACTTATGGTTTGTCTCCCTCCCAATCCCATCTTGTTTCAGGGGAGAGAGAATCTTAAGCAGGCTCCACCCTAGCACAGAGTTCCGCAAAGGGCTCCATCTCATGAGCCTGAAATTTTGACCTGACCAGAAATCAAGAGTCAGAAGCCACTCAGGCGCCCCCTGGTGGAAAGATTTTTTATAGTAATGAATTCTATAGATCTTTCCACAGGTTGGCATTTGTCTGTTGTTTTGAGGAAGTTGTTATACTTTGTATTCAGATATCTCCAGGCTGAAGAGTAATGGTAGCATTTTGTCTTTGGTTTCTCCTTACTCTGTGTCTCTGACATTATTTTATTTATTTGAAATCTTTCTTTAGTCATCCACCCTTTGTGACCCATTATTTTTAGCGTGTATCACTGATGTGACATTGTAATATTAGCTGTCACGCTTGAGAGCACCATGCTTTTTCTTCTGTATCATTGAAGTATGCCTAGTCTACAGTTTTTTTCTGCTAAAGAATATTTGTGTCTTAAAAAAATCAAATTAAGAAATTATTCTATGTTCATGAAAATGCCCTAAATGACCCTTCTTACAAGTAATCCATAGTTACTAACAATGGTCTTTGCAGATCACTAGCCATGACTTGGTCATACATGCCATTACAATACAGGCATGGGTAGAGATCCTGGATTATCTGGAAGAGAGTGAGCTCAGTGCAACTATATGTATACAAAGATTATGTTATGAACACAGAGTAATGATTGGAGAGAAAGCCAGTGAAAACACAGGTGTGACTTCTAACATAGTATCTTTCTGCTAGTGATGCTAGGCCTCCATTCCACATACCCCTGTAAACAATTAGATCTTCTGTGCCAGACCACTCAGCTGATTCAAAGTCTTTCTTGAGTGCAGTCCACCTAACCCACTTGTCTCTGTGGCTCAAGAGGGTGAGCTCCTTGCGGACTTCCTGGGTAATCCGGAGCCACGGATACTACGAACAAGCAGGAAAGACAATTATAAGGAGGGGGCAGTTCTGCTAGTCACTGGTTGTGGGACACCAGATCTAATGTGTTCATGATATGGAGTTCCAGGAAGACAGCCACATCAGCAGCAGGCAGGCCAAGAGTGTGATTTCTAAGTAAGGGCCTTTCCCTAATCCCTCATTCAGAGGAAGCCTGATTACTTATGAGAAAACTAAGGAGAGCTGCACTTAGGATCCTGGAATAAGCAAAGAAGGAATACAGGATGTGTCTTACTTCTTATGGGTCAAGCTCTATTTTAACTTTCATTTTAGGTAACCCCAACTCTTTATCATGGAAATTTCAGTGGCTTGAAATTACCCCTGAAAAACCTTATAAATTCAATTTTGAGAGCAACTCTTATCTTTCAGATTATAAATAAGGTCAATACTAAGTTCACATCATGCTAAATTCTCCTTATAGGCAACTAGATACATTTTGTACAAACACAAAATAATCACAGTATTTAATCAAAGAGAAAGATGAGTGGTATAACTATGAATTAATTACTTTAACTTAATTTTACACCTAAATTAGTGTACCCCTTACAAAAAAATCACTTATTCACCAGATTTGCCTTGGTTGTATTTTAGTTGCTTTTCTATTATGAAATCCTTTTTAAAAGTCAAGATTTTCCATCATAGATAATAAATATGTGTCTGTGTCTGTGAAGACATTATAAAGAAGATGTTCTTGCAACATTACACGTGAGGGCTACTTTGAAAGGGAAAACACTCAAGATGAATATTTAAATTATGTTTTGTTGTTACAGTTGTTATATATTTTAAAAATTATTCATGTTGGTTGTCATCTCATTTGACACAATATGTAATATTACTCGCTTAACTAAGATAAATTCCCGATTGAGTTTGAAAACTTGTATCTACCAGTTCTATCTAGATTTTTCTATAAATATAACCTCCTTGATTTTACAGTGTTTGGTCAGTTGTTTACAATAACCAAATTATCTTCAATTCTAAACAACATTTATAACAATCAGAAATATATATTGTCAGAATTCAGGGTTTCTTTTCCTGGTTATAGTATCCATTGTCATTTTTCTCCATGATAAATTCTTTAGATAAATCCATTAAAAGTTAATACCTATATTTTCCCCTTTTCAATATTCATACTGCTGAATATGATAATGCATGCAAAATAAATCAGTTTAAACCAAAACACAGTAAAAATGAACTGGATATGATTCTTTGAAGAATCACAAGGCCCACTCCTTTGGCCAAAGATTAATCCTAAACCAGTTAGTTGCACATGTGATTCAAAGTTGTCTTTGTTAACTATTCAGAGAACTTTCACTGAGTTTCTTGGCATTTTGAAGTGAGACTTAGCTGGTTTTGAAAGCTGTCAGCGGTCTTAGATTGTTGAAGAAAATATGGCAGGCTTCACTGTATGCTAAGTTTTGCTTGCCCTTCTGCTGACATCTTCACTTTCTGATGGGCTAATCGGTTTTGTGGAGGAAGCAGTAGCTTTTCAGAAATGTTAGAAATGTAAGATTCATGTAGCTAAATGTCTAACCCACAAGTGTCTAAGGACAAGTGATTTGTATCACAAAGCTTTTCTACTCATACATGATTTTTCCCTAAGTGACATAAAAACTGCATGAATTTTTAAAAATATTTATTTATATATTTGAGGGAGGGAGGGGCAGAGGGAGAGGCTCTTCAAGCAGACTCCCCACTGAGCATGGAGCAACAGGGTTCCTGATCTCACCGCCCATGAGATTGCCGCCAAGAGTTGTATACTTAACAGACTAAAGCGCCCAGGTGCCTCTGGGTGGGTTCATTTGAAGACTGTGCTCACAGATGCCACTTTAAATCATCTCATCTGTTCCGAAGCTGGGGAAATTTTTTGAAAAGTTTTTTTTTTTTTTTCTTTTCATCATAAATTGAATCAGTGTTGACTACTGCATTTTGTCTGTGTGGATTGAGGGATTTTTTGATATAGTATGTAAATTTCCAATCACAGAATCTACAATGAAAGAAATACAAACTAACTATAGGGAAAAACATAAGCTTTCCCAATCTAGAAATAGCCTGAGAACATCATAGGCTCCAGTAATTAGCGTCCTCACTATATGGAAAATTCAGTAGCCCCTCATCTCCATCAGTTTAATTCCTTCTTTGTTTTAAACTGTTTCAAATAAAGAAGACTTTAAAAAATTAATATATATATATGCATATGTGTATATATGAACATATGATGTATATGACTGGAACTGGCCCTTGACTCACAACTGAGAAAGACCACACACAAAATTAAATAAAAACTAATAGCTCTATCATGCAAGTCCCCATGGGTAAAGTGAAATAAAATGGAGATCATGCGTAAGAAATAATTATTAAGTGAAGAATAAGTTTTGCCTTTTAGTTGATTTTACTTTTTACAAAAATAAAATGCAGCTTAAAAATTTATGCTTATTACACGTTAGTGCTAATCAATACACAGTTTAAAAATTATTCATATGTCTATTATCTTGATTATTTTTATTTTTCCAAGGATTTCCTTTCTGGGATATCAATCACTTTCATATTTATTCTCAAATTCTTGGTACATTTGCATGGGTATGTAAATGCACATGTGTTTACATACACACACATATTTGTATTTATGTGGGAGTATTCAGAATAGCAGATGTGTATGTGTACATAAATAGAAATTAATATGATGTGGCATCCTTATAATGCTTCATTTATCCTTGCATATAAAATAACAAGTGTATGTTATTAGTACTGTACAGGTTCTCTGGCTCTAAATGTAAATTTTGTTGTTGTTGTTTCCCAACTAGAGAATATTATATCACTATGGTTAAATGGGTAAGCAATACCAAGACGGTGGTCAGATGGTTAAATCGGCCTCAGAATATCTCCATCCTCACAGTCTGTGAGACTACCACTGGCGCCTGCAGTAGAGTGAGTATAATTTGCTTTTCTCTTATGGTTAAAATGAAGTACTTTATGCTACTCTCAAAGGGATATCAGGCAATCCATTGTACAAAGACCAATATTTAACCTCCAGAGGTAGTTGGGAAAGAGTCATTCTATTGGAAGTATATACTTTAATCCATAAATCATCCAAACTTTGAAGTGAGAGATATGGATGATAAACAAAAGAGGAAAAAAAAAAAGACCAAACTGTAAAAAAAATGAATTCTTTTATAGTATAAAGTGGAGTCTAAACCACATTAGTTTAATTCTCAAATACATCTTTTTCTCCATATTTTGAGTTTGATTAACTTAGGAATGTGGAATGTTTTTCCTTTCTTCTTCAACCACATTCCAGTAATTCCATCTTTTTTTGGTAGTTCAGATTAGTCTTCTAAAATAATGAACAGTGTCTCTTTTATAAAATTAAATAAGAGTAAAAAAAAAAACTGTTCCTTGAACCATTGTGTTTTGAAAGCAGGTTGTATTTCTATTTCTCTAATCAGTTTTTATAAGCTCTGCAATAAATCCTATATGTAATTCTTAAAGTTCTTAACTGAGGGTATACTGTAATTGTTATTGTGTATATGCCTGTATTGGTGGGTAGTAAAGTATTCCCAGTTACTTAACAACAGAGTTTTCAAACTTCTATTTCTGGACAAGATGGAGTAAATTTTGCCAGCCTAACCTCTCTGCTGTAGATAACTATAAACCTATGTAAAATGAATTAAACAACTACTCTCAGATACTGGACCATAGCAGGATCAGGACATAAAAAGTGAAATAATGTAAACATATAAGATAAGCCTAGCTTTCTGTAGGGCACACACACAGTGCAAGCTAATGGAGTCCTAGAAAAGCTCAGTGGTATCACTGATCCAAGTCGGCAGGGAGAATCAGTTTGAAGCTCTCGTGGTGGCTGAAATTTGCAGGATAAGTACCACAAGATTTGGAGCTATAGAGAGAAGAGCTCCAGCAATCTATGTAAAGGACCTCTTAGGACTTTAGCTCTTAAAATTAAAAAAAAAAAAAAAAAAAAAAAGACTTTAGCTCAATGCTTAACTGTGCAAGTACAGGACACACTTCACAAAGAGAGAAGCAAATAGAGAATCTGCAGGTTTCGTAATGCTTGGAGACTTTGGAGTGCTGAACAGCAAAAACTAGAGCACTCTCACTAGAGCACCTTTGCATTCAACTCACAGCCCAGAAAGAAAAATGCATTAGAAATAAGGCTGTTCTATACTCTTTACAGTAAACCTTTATATCAAGCTGGAAAGGATCAAGTACATGCCTATAAATTAACTGTCTTCCTAGAACAAAGCTTACTCTTTTAAATGGAGAATTAAAAATTTAAAATATCAATTACACAATCAAAACATACTATACATGTAGAAAAATAGAAAATGCAACCTGCCTACCTCCCTTCAAAAATAGTTATAAGAGCAGACTTACACAGAATAGAGATGTTAGAATTAACAGGTACAGAATTTTTTTAAAGCTGTTTGAAAGATTCTTGGCAAATTAAAGGGTGGCCCTAATTTATAAATAGATGAGATATTTCAGTAGGGAAACAAAACTATAAAATACAAAACAATGGAATTTCAGGAACTAAAGAGAACAGTATCTGAAATGAAAAAAATGTCTGGATGGATTAAACACAAATTGGACATTGTTGTAGTCAGGGAATAGAAACAATCCAAACTGAAGTCTGGAGGGAAAAAAGACTGAGGGGGGGAAAAAAAAGGAACAAAGCCTAAGCTACGTATGTAATAATTTGAGCTGTTGTATATGAGGGATGTAATACACACAGAAGGCAAGGTTTGAGATGTTGGGGCAGAAAAACAAAAAAAGAAATAATAACTTAAAATATCCCAAATTTGAAGAAAAACCATTAACCCATGTATCTAAGTTAGCAAATCCCAAACAGAATAAAAACAAAGAAAAAAAAATAGGCACATAACACTCAAATTATTGTAAACCAAAGATTATGAGAAAAGTTTCAAAAGAGCCTGAGAGAAAAATATGTTACATATGGAGGAATAGAATAATGAAAATTACTGCCTCTCTCTCATCAGAAATGATAGAAGCCAGAAAGCAATGGAATACATTTTTAAAGAAGTGAAAGAAAAACAGTGTAAACCAAAAGTCTGTATACTCTGAAAGTATCTTTCAAAAATGAAGACAGACATATTCAGATAAATAAGATCTGAGATAATTTATCACAAGTAGATCTGCTTAAGTAACATGAAATGAAGTAATTCAGTCTGAAAGAAATAGCATCAAATGAAACCTCAAATCTAAATGAAGGAAGGAAAGGTGCTCCAAATGACAAACATATGAATAAAATAAAATAAAAATATTTTCTAGTTTTTATTTTTTCTAAAAGTTAAATGATAACTTAAATAAATCAAAACTGTCAAACTAAAAGTCTTGTGTACAGTGAAAGAAACAGTCGACTAAATGAAAAGCCAACCTGTGGAATGGAAGAACATGTTTGCAAATCATATATCTGATAAGGGGTTAATATCTAAAGTATTTTTAAAATATCTCCTTCAACTAGATAGCAAAATAAAACAAAAACAAACAAAACAAAACCCCCAATAATCTAATTTAAAAATGGGCAAAGGACCTGAATAGACATTTTTCCAAAAATATGAAAAGGTGTTCAACATCACTAATTGTTAGGGAAATGCAAATCAAAACCTCACTGAATTAATCACCTCATGCCTGTTAGGATGGGTAGTATCAAAAAAGACCAGAGAGAATTGCTGGTGGGGAAGTGGAGCAAAGGAAACCCTGTGCCCTGTGGTAAGAATTTATGTTGGTACAGTCACTATGGAAAACAGTATTGCAGATCCTCAAAAAATTAAAAATAAAACTTCCATATGATCCAACAAATCAAATTCTGGATATGTATCTGAAGGAAATAAAATCACTGTCCAAAGATATATTTGCAAGCCCATGTTTGTTGCAGTGCATTATTTACAATAGCCAGTACGGGTAAAACAAAACAAAACAAGTGTCCATCAATGGATGGATGGACTAAGAAAATCACACACACACACACACACACACACACACACACACACACACACACACCCCACACTAGAATACTGTTTAGCCATAAAAAAAGAAGAAATCCTGTTATTTGTGACGATAGGGGAGGAACCTTGAGGGCATTTATTATGAGTGAAGTAAAGACAAATACTGTATGATCTTGCTTATATGTGGAATAAAAAATAAAAACAGAAAAAGATTAGTGTTTGTGAGGTGTGAGGGTGGGGAAATTGAGTAAAGGTGGTTAAAAGGTACAAACTTCCAGTTACAAGATAAATAATTTCTGGGGATGTAATGTATGACATGATGACTATAGTTAACAATACTTCATTGTATATTTGAAAGTTGCTAAGAGAGTAAACCTAAAATGTTCCCAACATAAAGAAAAAAATGTAGTTACTTTGGGTAATGGATGTTAACTAAACTTGCAGAAATCATTTCATAATATATACATGTATCAAATCATTATGTTGTACACCCTGAACTTATACAACGTTATATGTCAATTATATTTCAGTAAAACTGGAAAAAAAAGAAATAAATTTTACCATTTTTACAATTTCCAGAAAGTGGAGAAGGAAACTTTTCAATTCATCTTATAAGCATAGCATTATCCTATTACCAAATCAAGGCAAGGACTTTATGAGAACAATTTAGACTGATACATCTCATGCACATGTATACAAAAAATTCCTTAAACATATTGATATATCATCTATGGCAATATAGAGAAGAGTGCATTATGACTAAATGGGGTTTATTTTGGTAACTTATGATTGGTTTAATACTGAAAACCAATCAATGTTACTCATTATTTTAACAGAAAAAAAAACAAGTATCTCAGTAGATGAAAAATAAAAAGCAGTTGACAAAACTTAATATTTACTCTTGATAACTTTCAATATAAATGAATAGAAAAATATCCTTAATTTGATAAAGAATACCCCCAGAAAATACCTCAAAGTTATACTCTATGGTAAAACACTTTCCTTACCTTCATGTCATCAATAAGGTAAAGATCTACATTCTCACTGTAGTGTGGAAACTTTATTAGAGACTCTAACCAGAATAACTTGGCAAGGGATAAATATCATGATGATTGATAAGGAAGAAATAAAATTCTCTTTATTTGTAGTTGTCATTATTACATGAATAAAAAGTAAGACATCTGCAAAAACAAAAACAAACCCGCCCAAAAAACACAAAAAAATCCACCCTAGAATGGGTCACAATTCACAAGTCAGTGTACCAACTTAAACTGCTAAATTTCCTGATTTTTATTTTACTGTAAAAACCATGTATGTATACAGGATACTATAAATTTCTTAAGAAATGCTTACTGAATTATTTAGGGGTGAATGGATATAATGCCTCTAAACTATCAAATTATTTAGAAAAAAAAGTATGTTTCTAACAACTTTTAATTGATTTTGAAAAAAAAATATGCTTTTCCCTTTCTTCAAATGGTTTTGTTTCTATATCGAGAGATATAGAAATAAAGCAAATGGAACAAAATATAAATAAATGAGGAATATGTCTAAAGGCTATGCAGGTGTTTCTTGAACTAATCTTTTAGAACAAAATGTGTTCCTATATACTCATAATATTACAATGAAAAATAAAAATGCCACTAAAATTTTTAAAACATTAAATACATAAGGATAAATTTAACAAATAGTGTGCAAAATCCCCATATTGAAAACTACAACATTTCTGACACACATTAAGAAAGACCTGAATAAATAGAAGCTATACCACATGCTGGACTTGAAAGGCTGAATATTACAGGTGGCATTCTACTCAGAGTGAACTAACTGTAGTTTCAATACAACACGAATTCCCAGAAGATTTGGGAATTTCTGTAGAAACAGGCTGATTCTAAATGAATATGGCAGTGCAAAAGACCTGATGATTAAACCTTGTTAAAAAACAAAAACAAAACCAAAAATGTTGGAGAAGTTGCACTCCTGGATTTCAAGAATAACTAAAAAGCAACAGAAACTGAGGGACTGTGGTGGAGGCATAAGGACACACAACTAGATCAACGAACTAATAGAGTTTGCAGACATAGATCTGTATTTATATGATCAACTGATTTTTTTTAAAGATATTATTTATTTCAATCTCAAGTAGGTGGAGAGGCAGGCAGAGAGAGAGAGAGAGAGAGAGAGAGGAGGAAGCAGGTTCCCTACTGAGCAGAGAGCCCGATGCGGGGATCGATCCCAGGACTCTGAGATCATGACCTGAGCCGAAGGCAGAGGTTTAACCCACTGAGCCAGCCAGGTGCCCCTGATCAACTGATGTTTAACAGAGGCGCCAAGACAATCTGAAGGGGGAAAGATGGTGCTGGAACAGTTAAGAACTGAATGAAAAATACAGTGGTCTTTGACATCTATCACATACCATATTCTAAAATTAAATTGAGATAAACTGCTATTCTAAAGCTAAGAGATGATACTGTCAATCTTTTAGATAAAAATATGGGATATAGGGGCGCCTGGGTGGCTCAGTGGGTTAAGCCGCTGCCTTCAGCTCAGGTCATGATCTCAGAGTCCTGGGATCGAGCCCCGCATCGGGCTCTCTGCTCGGCAGGGAGCCTGCTTCCTCCTCTCTCTCTGCCTGCCTCTCTGCCTACTTGTGATCTCTCTGTCAAATAAATAAATTAAAAAAAAAATCTTTAAAAAAAATATGGGATATAAATTTGCTATATTGAATAGGCAAAAAGTCATTAATCATAAAAGAAAAAAAATAATACAATAGATATCGTCAAAATCAGAAACTTCTCACCAGACACTGTTAAGAAACAGCTAAAAAATGAACAGCTAAAAATTTTTGCAAAAAATATTTTCAAAATGTGTATCGAACAAAAAAAATATATACAGCTCAATCATGAAAAGACCACACAATAAAAAGGCAAAACATGTGAAGAGAAGTGCAAATGGAAGTAATAAATGCATGATAAAGTATTCAGCATTAGACATTAGGAAAACATAGATTAAATCATAATGAGATAACACTATATACCATTAGAATGACTAAAAACAACAAAAAATGACATTATTGATGAGGATGTAGAAAATTGCCGTTCTTGTTCTTCATGAGTAGAAGTGTAAAATGATACAGCTAGTTTAAAAAGTGATTTTGCAGTTTCAAGTTAAACATACACATATAAAACATACATATATTATAATGTATATTACATATATATGTGTGTGTATAGATAGATAAATATAGATATACTCCATACTCCAGTAACTCCATTCTTAGATATTTGGAAAAGAAAAAACACCTGTGTCCACCAAGGATTTGTTAAAAAAAAAAAAATCTTTAGAGAAGCTTACTTTACAGTAGCTAAAAATTAGAAACTATCTAATTATCTATTAACAAAGAACGAATAAACAAAACGAGCCATATCTGTACAACAGAATTCTGTTAAGCAATTTAAAAAGAAACAGAATACTGATATGCCCAGCAAGATGAGTGCATCTCAGAAACGTGGTGTGAAAGAAGTCCCACTCAAAGGACTACATAATACATAATTTCAATTATCTGAACTTCTAAAATAGGCAAGACTCATCTATGGGGAACAATTTCAGACGAGTGACTGCCTTTTTGGAGCCTCTGGGAAGGGGCATGAGAGAACATGTGAGGAAATGTAAAGATCTTATATCTTGATGGGATATAAATACATCTGTCAAAACTCATCACACTTTAGAGCTGTACATATCACTATATATAAATTATACTCCAATATTAAAACATAGTTTTTAAATGGTCTATAAAAGGGAAAGGGGGAAGAAATTTGTCTTTGATTGGAGTGGTGAGCATGGATGTGGAGATAAAGTTGATGAGTCAGCCATTTACTTACTGGATTTGACTAGTGCTCTTTATGTTTAGCTTGTATTTATTAGAAAATTTATTTCAGTCATCATCTTTCATCTGATAGGTTGGCTAGTATTTCACCACTTATTTGTTAAAGTATTCTGAACGGTTTCTTATTCAGCTGATAATAAATTACTTAGAAATTGGCATGTATACATTCTAGTTAGAGAAAGCCTGTCATCTTTCCTATATAATGATAATCTGTATAGGTAATGGCAAGAATGTATCAAAATGCTTCAGCAGAAAATAGATATAGGAACCCTGTCATATTATTGATTTGGTACCTTATTGATACTGTTATATTTCTAATCTATTTCTAATCTATTTATGGACTTAAAGAAGAGTTTACTTTCTACCATAATTGAAATAATAAGACAAATAAATGCAAATGCATGTGAAACTTTGGACTTCCAGGGATTCTAGCAAAACTTAGTAATATTAATGAAAAGTGACACCAATATATTTTCTTGTGTGTCTGTGTTTCATATTACCAAGGATGGTTATTGCAGAGATGCAAATAGAAAAATCAAGGAATAATTTAGATGTTTTCTTGATATCTATATGTAACAAAGTCTAGTGAAATAAATAACAATAGAAACAGGCCCTGAAAAGAGACAGTATTTGATTATAATGTATTGATATGGCTTTAAAAGAGGATACTGGTATAAAAAAAACCCTATAAATAATAAGTTTAAAATATATATATATTTTGCATATAGATAAAATTTATAATATATTGTAATTTAGTTTTCATTTAAATATTTTAAAGATTTTATTAATTTATTTGGCAGGCAGAGATCACAAGTAGGCAGAGAGGCAGGCAGATAGAGAGAGAGGGGAAAGCAGGCTCCCTGCTGAGCAGAGAGCCCCATGCAGGGCTCCATCCCAGGACCCCAGGATCATGACCTGAGCTGAAAGCAGAGGCTTTAACCCACTGAGCCACCCAGGTGCCCCTCATTTAAATATTTTTATTACAGACTCATTTTTTAAAGTACAAGATTTTCCCAAGTTCCTGTATGTAAACAGTACTAGTAAATTTATTGTATCTGTACATATTTAACTTGAGATTAAATTCATCTCATTTTGCTTTGTGAAATATGATCTTCGTTCTGATCATTTGTAAGATTACTTTAATGGAACATAAAATTTTGTCCTTTCAAATGTTTCATTGTTTTTTCCTTAAGAAAAGAAAATGACTGTGATGGAGAGTGGATTGAATGTTGAAAGAACATCTACCTTTTCATTTTATTCCTGGCTGTTTGCCCAGTTCTTTTGAAGGACTTAATAATTTTGTTTCCCAGTGATGCCTAGAGGTGAAAAGAGACAGTGCCTGGTGGTTCAAAACAGTTTGAATGAGGTAATCAAACAGCACTGGAAAATGATCTTCTGTCCCTGGTGACATACTACTGGGAATTCTAAAGGAGTTCACCAAAGGAAAGATTTTATAATTAAATTATCATTTAATCCCAATTCTGTACTTACTCATTCAGTTGAAATCAGTAGAGACAACAGGGATGTCTCATGGTATTTCATGAGTTGAAGAGAAAAGAAAATGCCTAAAGGATTATGTGTAAAAAAAAAAAAAAAAAAAAAGAAAGTTACATTGATGCATGCTCGTTTTGGTGTTTAGAAAAGCTTCATGGAGTTCATTGTTTCTTTTCAGAAATATGAGATGACATCAGATACTTGGCTCTCCAAACAGGTATGGCATAGGAGGTTGCTTTATGTCACATTTTGGCAGTTGTGCTCATTCTACTTACCTGTTTGCTGTGTAAGAATAACTCAGTATTACTTTAAGGCTTTGCCATGTTTGAGTCTCTTCCATGAAAATACTTATGACTTATCTTTTCTATGACATAATTTATAAAAAGGCTAATTCTGTTCTTTTTAGAGCTTAAGATGCAGAATAACTACTAGGATCCGTTTTTCAGTATCATTGATATAAGTAAACTTTTGTGTAGATGAAAAAAGGAAAAAGTTGTGACCCATTAAAGCTGGAAACCATCAGCATTGCTCAAATTGCCCAGAAAACTGGCTAGACCTTCACATAAATTGTTTATATGGAGATTATTTAGATGAATGCTTCTTTCTTTAGATATATCCTAGCTATTGATGCTAGTTTATGATATAAATGAAGCTGGAATCTAGATCACAATAGAGTAACTACCAAATGCCTCCACAACATTGGCTTATACTGGACATTTCAGAAGGAAACACAAGTAAATTATCTGAATATGGCTGAACCCATTTTACTAGTAACTCCATCACTATCTTTTGCAAAGCGAAGTGTTGTGGCATCTTCTCCTAAATGTATAAAAGTGACTGCATACTCCACAGGTCCACACTGAACATATGCTAGTCTTATGTACTCTTCTTATCCTAGAAGTCAAGGACATAATTACCCATCCAGCTATTAAAATCAGAAACCTAGCAGTCATTTTTAAGCTTTTCTTATCCTTTTCTGCATATTATTAGACTATTATTCTGTATATTATTCATCACCACGTTCTTCAGTTTCACATTCAAAGATCTCAAGTCAGTTTACTTTTTGCCGCTTCACAAACAGCATCCAGGATCAAACTAGGAAGTACGGTTCCTCTTTCTTGTCTGACTGCGCTGAACCCCTCAGGTGCATGCCAGTCTCTTCACACTGCAGGCTGCCCGAGGGATCATTGCAAAGTGTGTACTTGGTTGCCCCTACCCATATCACTCTCACAACTGAAACTGAAATTTTTGTCCATTCCTTCTCCATTCTCGGCACATGAGCTCTCATATTCACAAGGTCTTTGTAGGAGCCTGCCTTCTAAATGGAATTCTCTTAACTACTTTCTTTGGTGAAGGCTGCTTCTTTTCCAAACCTCAGCTTAAATCACCAACTTATAAAATCATCTCCTCCAACCACCATATCAATATATTTTTTTTAAGTCAAGTGTAATCTTTTTGTAATACTTAAACAGTTATTTTTGTATTGTTTTCCTAAGTTCAGAAGGGCAGGAGGAATATTCATTTTTGTTCCCCATTGTAAACTAAATGCCTAATATGAGTTATAACAAAATCTCCATAAATACTTGCTGAATAAAGAAAGAAAAAGTAAGAAGGACTGTGAATAAGCTAAACCTTTTCTCATTTGAAGCATAAGCACACTGAATCTACTAATAGATAAATAAGTAGATGTTACTGTGAACTACTTAATCTTAATGAAATTGGGGAAAAAAAACCAACTTTGATCTTGTAGTCAGTAATGGATTTTCTTGTTAGATACTGAGAATAAAAACAATGACAAGCTATAACATAATGAATATTGATGTATTCAGAACTGTCCTGCATTATTAAACCATTTTACTCTCATTTTTATTTTCAGTGACACTCATAGTAGTGTAACATGCATCAACATAATGCATGCTCTTTTGGAATTATGTTATCTACATTTTAAATCCCAAATTTATGAATATTTAATATAAACTTTTCTTAAAGCAAAGAAACTAGTTATCAATTATTCAGTAAAAAAAAATGTAGGTGGTACTTTGTCACAGTTGAGTTTTTCTCTAGAAGCTCTTAGAGAATTTTATAAAATATTTAGAATTTGATGAAAATAAAATATGAGAATGGTGGTAGTAAATAGATGAAGCAAATTTCTAAGACAATTAGAAACTTAATGTAATCATTATATGCTCACTTTCTGGATGGTAGGAAGAACAGAGAAGAAGTAGGCATATTTGGTCTTTCAGGAGACTTGTGATAACCTATCTACAAAATTTTTGGCCAAGAGATAGAATTTGGTAACCCCAATTCATTGCCCTGTGCGTCATA
Source organism: Lutra lutra (assembly GCF_902655055.1). Classification (NCBI taxonomy): domain Eukaryota; kingdom Metazoa; phylum Chordata; class Mammalia; order Carnivora; family Mustelidae; genus Lutra; species Lutra lutra. The sequence continues at coordinate 101,679,913 of NC_062280.1, forward strand.
AACACTGACTTGGTTGCAGTCATCAAAGTGGACAGTGCAGTTGGCTCCACTTCCATTACTGGATTCTAGGAAAAGGCTGGCATAGAGATCTACTTATATGCAGATATTGCCTAGTGGTGAAGGTTATTAAGCCCGGCAGTGCATTTGAGAATATAGTCCCCATTTGCTCCTTCATTGAGCCATTTATAAGGTACTAGAATTTGAAGGGGATGGGTGCACAAATACAAAAAGAAGAATGCCCGGATATCCCTATACCTTTAAAAATGTAATGTATTTTTGAAGCAACAAGGGGACAGTGTTGAATAGGGGAGAAGCTGATAGTTTGGAACAAATGTGGATAGAGTGGTATATAACAAACATGTTTGCCTGTTGTACACATGCATTCATCTATCCAGTTATGAGTTGGACACCCACTGGGTCCTAGGCAATAGAGCTAAAAAGATAAAACTGCCAACTTAGTTTAATTATTACTTGCCTAGTGAAGGAAGCCAACCATATAATAAAATGCATTGAATGCCATGATAGAGATGAATATGGGGTAATTGTTAGAATCGAGGAAAGATTTCCTAACTACAAGATACTGTCTAACTAGGAAAGTTTGGAAATGGTTTCTGTTTCTTGAATTGAAGGAAAAAATAAAAAGAGTAAGATTCAGCATAAAGGAAAACAGAAAGGTTGTTCCAGAAAGAAAAAGCTTCACTTGCAAAGGCCAAGAGAGAGATCCCAGAGGGCAAGAGATGGAACCTACAGAATTATTGACTCTATCATAACTGAAAGATGTCAGGTATCTTGTCAGTATTTATTATATGCCTAGCAATGCATTGTCTTCATCCTTGAGTTGTGTATTACTTTAGAGTTTAAAATTTTACATATATCATCTTATATTTTCCTGAGTGTCCATGAAGTAGACAAGGAAAATATTATCCTTCTATTTCTATCAAGGGATGATCTCACTAATGAAACTAAAATCAGACTCTTGATTTTATTAAAAACAGTCATTAATTTATTCATTAATTAAGTACTAAGCACAACTTATGTGACAGTCATTGTCTAGGTGCTGGAGATGGAAGCAGCGAAGAATACAAGGTTCCACCCTCATGGAGCTTACATTCCAGAGGAACACTGCCTACTTGCCTATCCACCTGCCCACCTGCATACATACACACATTTACCCCCTCCAAAAAAATGCATACCTGCCTGAAGTATAGTATGATAGATGCTTTTAGGTGTTAAGGAAAGAAACAGGAAGTAGGTAAAAGGGGATGAGGGATTCAGATAGAGGTGGATGATCTTGCTTCCAAGAGCTCCCTCTACAGGGGTAAATGGGAAGCACTTCACTGATAAGGTGACAGAGACAAGATATGAAAGAGATAAAAAGAAAGAACCAGAAAAAGGGAATAAAAAGTGCAAAGAAAAGAACTTGTGGGCCACTTTAAAGACCCGCAAAAGAAACCATAACAAAGTCTTTCTTTTACCATGTGTATAATCACTTTCACTAATCCACTAGGAAAGAACGCAGTGCTCTGTCAGGTAAATCCATTTTCTTAATGTTTTCTCTGGAGGAAAAGGAAAGCAATATATATGTATAGCTTCCATCATTTAATTATCAGAAAATAATTCTATTGATTTAACATGTCACTAGAGTTTAATTTAAAAATCATCAAATGGGCATTTGTGTTTGTGTATTTTTGGAGGGGTGAACAGTGAAGATGAGAAGTTTGAATTAAATGATTTTCAGTGGATTCCTTCCAGTTTTGCAGCCTTTTAGTTCTGTGTTTTCATAAATTTATATATACAGAAGGTCAAGTAACCAGAGTTGCTGAGTGAAATATTTCAGAAGAAATATATTTAAAAATGTATGTTTTTTGTCAACCATTCATTAAAGAGTTTTTTATGGTAGTACAAATGAAAGAGAAAGGGGAATGATGAAGAGTAAGGTAGAGAGGAATGGAACGTTACTGTTCAATGGGCAGTTTCTAGTTGGGAAAAATGGAAAATTTCTGAAGCTAGATGGTGGTGGTCCATTCACATTATTTTTAGAGATAATTTTTAGAGCTAACTTGACCTTTTCACAAACTAATTCTAAATAAAAAATGGTGTGACCCATTAGCAATGGTTGGCAGCACAAAGCACAATCTTGAGATTGTTATATGCACTTTTGTGTTTTAGAATGAGGAGCCGGTTTTTTCTAGAGATGGCAGCAAATTCTTTATGACAGTTCCTGTGAAGCAAGGGGGGCGTGGAGAATTTCACCACATAGCGATGTTTCTTGTTCAGGTAAGTGCTGGCTTCTTTCATTTGGTGTCATTGCTGTCCTGCTCACAAAGGTACAATTCCTGTGGCATATTCTGAACCTACAGTTAATGCCTATGAAGTCCAGCCATATATTTAACCCAAGGACTATGTTTTAGGAAGAGGATCCCCATCCATAGCTATAAATTTGAACTGTACCTTCCCACAAAACAGTCTGAACACTCAGTAGAATTTTGTGAGTCACACACATATGCTAAGAGGTGAGGGCCTTGGGATATAGAATTGAATACATGAAAATTACCCACCCCCTATTTTCATAGACTTTAGGCCAAACTAGAGAAAATTTTTCACTCAACAAATATATATTCCTTATTTTGTACAAGAAGTATCTTCAAGGTACTATGAATATTTTAAATACTTGAAGCAAACTAAATGTCCATCAAAAAATTGAACAATTGAATACATTATTATATATACAAAGAAATATAATGCACATTCGAAAAACCAGGATAAAGACACAGAGTCTGTGCTATAGTTCTGTAGACTTTCTGATAAAAAGGAAAGGCTTTAAATTTCAAATGAGTTGGGGCGCCTGGGTGGCTCAGTGGGTTAAGCCGCTACCTTCGGCTCAGGTCATGATCCCAGGTCCTGGGTTCGAGTCCCACATCGGGCTTTCTGCTCAGCAGGGAGCCTGCTTCCTCCTCTCTCTCTGCCTGCCTCTCTGCTTACTTGTGATTTCTCTCTGTCAAATAAATAAATAAAATCTTAAAAAAAAAAAATTTCAAATGAGTTAACAGTGAATAGTTTATACAGTTTTATCCAATTATTGAAAAATTAGAGAATTCAGAAATGGTTGAAATAAGACAAGGTTAATGAGTCAATCTGAATGTAATGGTCAATAACAAATATTCAGGAGAACTAGTTTCCTTCAAAATCAAATTAATAAACATCTCGCAGGTAAATCATCACTCGCAGGTAAAAGAAAATTTATAAAGGTAAAACTTTGTGGCTAAATTGGAATCCTCTTGGAGAGTTTACAAACTAGCCAAGAATCAACTTCATACTTACAAAATATAGAGTAAATATACATGTGCCAAAGGATCCCTAAACAACCTGGTTACTTTTATGTCGTTAGAACCTTCAAGCCTTGCGCATATTCTCAAACTTTTATCACTATTTACATACATATTTATGTTCAGCAACTCAGTGCCTTGAATTCTCAAGATCTTTTGTTGGTAGTTTAAATTTAACACTTGTCTAACCTCTGTACCTATTAAAATAATTGTCCTGATTTTAATTTTAATCAAAGCTGAAAAAATAATTTGGAATATGTATATTTTCTACAATAGAGATGTAGATTTTTATAGTGTATCATTAAGTTGGAAAAATAGGTTATAGACTAATGTGATCTCATTTATATCCTAAATAAATGTATCTATATGTGCATAAACTTTGACAATTTTATATCTAGTAAAATGATTATATCAGGTAGGACTAAGGGGACTCTTTTTTTCCTTTTTTAAAAATGTGAACTGGAGGAACCTTCACTAGCAAATTGTTCTACCTGATTAATTCTAGCTAGCTAATAGTAAACTTTGTTATCCTAAATAATATAAAGATATTTTGGCCAAAAATAATGAACCACACTTTCCAGATCTTAAAATTGACTGTGACATTTTATTAAATTTTTAAACTCCAGTATTTTATATTCAAGAAATTGTGTGAGAACCCAGGTGGTCAAATTTACATACAAATTGTAAATATTTATAAGATAGGGAAAGAAGGATAAGGAAAGATGTGTAATACATCTTTATATATACAATTCCAAGAAGACAATCTATTCAACAAATTGAGAAGACAAAGAGTGTCTTTTAAAAAGTGTTGGAATGGGGGGCGCCTGGGTGGCTCAGTGGGTTAAGCCGCTGCCTTCGGCTCAGGTCATGATCCCAGGTCCTGGGTTTGAGCCCCGCACCGCATCGGGCTTTCTGCTCAGCAGGGAGCCTGCTTCCTCCTCTCTCTCTTCCTGCCTCTCTGCTTACTTGTGATTTCTCTCTGTCAAATAAATAAATAAAATCTTTAAAAAAAAATAAAATAAAAAGTGTTGGATTGGGAGGGAATAGAGGTGCTGATGCTGGCATGTAGGAACTGAGATATTTATGAACCTAACAGAAGGTTTATAAGCCTTAGGAAGAAATACCTTCTGTCCCCTATCAAATGACCCTGACATGCAGGCTAATGCATTATTTCTGAAATGTTCAGAACAACTTCATAGAGCAGATGTGTTTACTTTGTTCCTTTTCTATATGAAGATTGTAACAAAGCTTTCATTGAATTAGAAAATATTTTGATCTATTCTGGTTGCAGTTCAGGGAATCTGTGGCTTGCTTCACTGAGAAATAAACATGACTGCATGATTATTTATGGATATTTTGGCATTGTGGATGAAATTAATCTACTTTGTTAATGAGTTAGAGGTCAGTGGTTAGACAACTGTAAGTTATGCCTAAATCTACACACTCACCCAGTCTTAGTAAATAGTTTGAATTCCTTTGCCTCAGTTTTTTAAATAGCTTACAAAAAAGCCCCTTTATTAATATTTTATGATTACCATTCTGACACATATATATGCTATAAAGACTTCTACAATTCTAAAATTCAATTAACTGAACTAATTTAAAATCAAACACAATCTCATCACCCCACACTCTCACACTATACATCAATTGGTGTATGTATTTTAATTCCTTTTAACATTAAAAAAATTTTTATTTCCCTTAAATATTGCCTTCAAAGCTCATATATATATTTTTGTATTTAAAGAAAAATTTATAAGCATTTTCACATCATTATGTTAATATTTAATGTTATTCTTAAGTATGGTTTTAATAGCTGTTCAACATTCTGCCAAATAGATGTACTCTACTGTTTTTAAATGAATCAATTTTAATCATCATTAAAATTACTCTAATTTTGATACTAGAAATTATTCAGAGATAAATATTCTTATACATACTTATTTGTGATTATTACCACAAAAATATATTTTAAGATATCAAAAGATACCTAGGCAAAGCATATGTGTACATATGTATTTGTTTAGGTTTTGATACTCAGTTCCAAATTGACTGTCCAAAAATAGTATAATAATTTATAGTCTTAAACAGTAATGCATACTAGCATTGATGACTTTTCCCCTCTCTTTCTTCCCTTGACATACTGAAAGTGAGAACTGACAGGAACAGCCAACAGTCAGGATGACCACCCTTGCAGTATTTGATACTTAGCTATATTTGAGAGCTTCCTCACTGACTGAAAATATATTTATCTGTTGAAGCATCTTACTAAATGAAATTAGTAAATTTTTGCAAACATTTTGCTCTCCTTCACAAGTAGGTAGATAAAAACTATTAACTGGGGGGCGCCTGGGTGGCTCAGTGGGTTGGGCCACTGCCTTCGGCTCAGGTCATGATCCCAGGTCCTGGGTTCAAGCCCCGTATCGGGCTTTCTGCTCAGCAGGGAGCCTGCTTCCTCCTCTCTGCCTGCCTCTCTGCCTACTTGTGATTTCTCTCTGTCAAATAAATAAATTAAAAAAAATCTTTAAAAAAATATCTTAAAAAAAAAACTATTAACTGGATATCAGGCTATAAAATTAGTCTTTGAGGGTATTTCATTATAAAGGGTGATGGTGGTCATTACAAATATTTTAGTGTTCTTTTTTTTTCATTTACAGAGGTGATTGATCTTTACTAAAGTAATTTCAAAAAATAAAAGTAGAAAGAACTTATGTAGTTTCCTCATTTTAGACAAGATTATAATTTTATATAAACTATAGTATTTCATTCTCATATTTTAAATTCTAATTATAAAGCATACTTTTCCCCTAATGCTATATAATTTTGAAAAACAATTCTTTAGATTAATATTTAGTTGACTGTACATAGATACTTAACCAGTATTTGTAATTTGCTGTAATTATATGTCACTATACAAAAAGCTACTTTATATTATGGATTATTTATTTAGTTTTGATTAACAGAACTAGAATTCCTGTATGAAAAGTAAAATATTTCTATTCTCTATGTATATATATAGTGCATATAGTGTATATATATTCTATGTATATATATAGAATATATATGAGCTTAGAAATATATACTAATACATAGATCTATATACATACATATATTACTTTTATTTCTACATTACTTTCAGTATGAATATGTGATAGTAGAATTTCTCTACTTTTTAAAGTATTAATGAAAATAAAAACTGGCTTCTCCAAAAATCTATATAGTTAAAGTAATTGTTCTTTTGAGTAGAATATGCAGTATGCAATATTAATATCAATTTATGTATTTCCTGAACCAAAAAGTGATGCAGAACTTCTTTACCTCAGACCATTAAACCTGTGCCTGCTTCAGAAATGTTCCCCTTCCTCATCCCTCCACAGTATTCCTTACAGAGGCCTGTAACTTCTGAGTTGCCCTATCTGGAACTCTAATATCCTAACCCTGTAATGTAGGCTGCAGTTAAGTAAAAGGTTTCTGTCAAAGACATGGCTACCTTTTTCTCTCAAATATGGAGTAAGCAGAGTTTCAATCATGCTAAGTGGTTTAAATTCATAAACATAAGGAATTGCCCTGTCATCTTCCTAAATTGTGTTAAATGAAAAATTACATATGTTGGTGAATCCATTCTCTTTCTCTTTGCAGCAATAGAAAACTTTGCTCACGAGAGCTGATGATTTCACTTGGAACAAATTTAAATGCCATTATTCATTACAAATACTGCAGAAAATGGCATGCCCCCATTTCACAATTCTATCACCTAATCAACCCAATAAATTTTTTTCATTAAATTTCACTACTGCGTCTGATTAGGACATTGTCTGAAAACAATTAGCTCACCTCATGTGATAAATAGACAGTAAATTAAAGCACGCTATTTTTAAGCACCACAATATTTCACTTATTTAGAAGCTGTAGAAGTTCAACAGAATTTAATATAAGAAATTAAAATGAGCAGTGTGTAATCAGGTAAAAAGCACATGCATTATTAAAATTTACTGATACCAATATCTTTCAAATTTTTAAATAGAAATACAAGATTAATATTTAATTTTTCTGAGTAAGAAAAAAATCTATACCAATTTGAGGGGACATGTCTGATGTCTAATGGTGTCTGAGGTCTTATTCCCAAATTTTATTTGGGAATAAAAACACTTTATCTGCATCCTAGATTGTCAGCACTCTAGTGAAGGAAATAATTAGTTCTATTGCTATTTATTCTAAAATTAAAAGTGAAATATGAGTTTAATTTAAAGTCCATGTTGCCATTGTCAAAAGTCCACTGTGCTTTCATATCCATAATCATTTTTTTCTGTTCTACCAACTTAATAATATAGAGACCATGGTTGCATGGGAAGAACTGTGCACCAAAAATTATTATTATTTCCTGCTCTGTTAAATTTTCTTGGCCACAAATGCTTGTCTTTTGAAGGTGGATTGAAAACAGATACAGACACCTCGCTCGGGAAATCTAGTCAAGTTCCTTGACACTTATTTTGAACTTACTATATGGCCATCTACCATATTCTGATTTGTACTACAATTACTTACCTGAAGTCCAGATCAAAAGTAATATGCTCACTGCAGTGATATAATCTGATATGCAACAGTGGGAAAGAGTTGAGTCTTAGCACTATAACTATAGAACTATAAAAGATAGGGTCTGCTATTATATGTGAAATGAGGTTCAACTTACTCCATAGCCCAGATTTGCCCTGTTGGATATAAAGCAAACAGAGCAATTTGAATGATTGTGAGGTTATCGTTAAAGCTTCCAACAAGGGAACTTTTGGTCCTAAATTAGAAGCATAATATTTTTATGCTAGATGCATTACTGAAATTAATAATGTACAGTTTTAATCTTGTATACATTGTGTACAGGCATTGTCTCAAAGCACTGGATTTTTGCTCATGATCACCTGTAATGTGGATACTCTTCTATCCTTAAGCATACACCTACAAATAACAAAATTTTTCTGAAAAAAATCGAAAATATAATCAACCTAGAATTCTCTGAACCGAAGGCATCTCTAGATATGTACAAATATAGACAACATTTCTTTACCTTTTAATGTTTTGAGATGATGTTCATCTTAAAAGATGAACTAAAGATGCACTAAAACCTTGAGATCTTAGTATCCTGTCCTTGGCTCATTCAAAGCAGGGTCTGAAAATGAGTAAGGAAAACCATCTGTTGGTAATGTTGACCTGTGGGAATTTGGCCATTAAATATGTGACTTCAGAACTCTATGTAAGCCTTTGGTCCATGTCTGCCTCAAATCACAGAAATTTGGTTTCATCTCTGCATTTATACTTTCATTCAGCAAATACTTATAATGCACTGTAATATGTCAGATAGTATGCAAAAAATAAGTTAAAGAAGCCATATGTTTGTTGTTGATGTTAAAAAGCTAGAAGTCTAGAGAATTCCTTTTAAACAAGGAATAGATGATTTAGGGAGATGTCGAAATATAGACACAGACAAATAAGACACTGAGAATTTTTGAAGGAAAATTCTAGTACTACTTATATGTAGTGGGGCAGAATGCCCTTTTAGTTTCTGCTTCTAGTAGTATGGCAAAATTGATATTATAATAAGATTCTCCCATATCAAAACCCCCAGATTCTGGATATATTTATACTAAAGACACATGTGAAGTATTACTCACCTAATGTATTGCATTCTCAGAAGACAATCCAATTGAAATAGAGGTGAGTTCCAACATATATAACTGTCCGAAAGCCATACATTTGGAAATAAAATATAATTCCTGCATTATTCATGGGTTTAGTAGGAAATATATACACTATATTATATACATAAATGTAATATATAATCTATAAAGGAACTAGGTACTATATAACATTCAATATCAGAATTTAGAAAAAACAAAATAAATGCAAATGATGAAGAAAAGAAATGAAAAATGCAGTAGTAGAATTTAGTGAACTAGAGAAAAGGTAAAATAATGAGGCTTAGCAAAACAAATATTTGGCTCTTTGCAAAAAAAAAAAATTAAACCTACAATGTCTATTAAGTTTAATTTAAAAAGTGGGAGAACTGCCAAAGTATAAGTAATGAAAAAGAAAGCAAAACTGTAGATTTTAAAACATATATGCCTCAGTCCACAACCCAGTAGAGTGGCATTCCTGTTAAGGTTGGGAACAAGAAAGCAAGCACACTGTCTCCGCAATACTGCTTTGGGAGGCGTTCACATAAGTCAGATGAGAATGAACCATAAGCCATAGGTTTGAGAAGTATTCAGTGAGATAGCAGGACAGATACTCAGGATATGGAAATGAATAGTGTTCCTATTTGCAAATAATAACCATTAGAAAAGATTTGGAATAAAAAGCCATTCGCATTAACATCAAACAGTAATGAATATGAAAATGAAATATATATGAAGTGTGCAAAATGTACAGAACCTCTATGAGGACAACATTAAGACATTTCTGAAAGGCATAAAGAAGACTTGAACAAATAGGAAAATATCCCTGTTCTGGGTTCAAATGACTGAAGACCATAAAGAGTATTATGTATCAACAACAAATATTAATTATAAATTTTATTTTATCCCACTAAGAAATTCTAGCAAGTTTTTATATGCTTGAATGAGATATGCTTATTTTTATCAAGTAATATCTAGGAAAATCCTGAAAAAATAGAAGGGGTGAATTCTAAGTAATATAGATGTTAAAAAATCTGTAATTAAGAATGTGTGGTTTTGGGACATGAATTAACAGAGACTAAAGCACAGATAATACAGAAATAGCCTTAGACACATATGGTAACTTAACATATGATAAAAATGACATTTCAAAGTACTGGAAAAAGTGAATTTTTTCATAAAATAGTTTTGGAAAAATTGAGTATCATTAGGAAAGATAAAAGTAGTTATATACTACCATCATAATTCTAAAATCAGAGATCTAACTTTGAGAAATAAAACCTTACATGTACTAGGCGAAAACACCAATAAAATTATTAATAACCTTAGACTGAAAAAAGCCCTTAAACTATGCACCAGTATACAGAGACAATGTAAGAATATAATGGTAAATTTGATTACATAAAGATTAGAAAAAAATTTTGGGAAAAACAGTACCATAACCAATGTCAACACAGAATGACAAATCGGGAGAACATACCTGCAGCTTACATCTCACATAAAGGATATAAAAAGCTCCTAAAAAATAAAGACCAAAACCAAAGAAATCTAATAGATAATACAGACAAACATTAGCAGAGATGATGACTGAATCTTATTTGTAATGATGCAAATGACAGATTATATATGTTGTCTTATACATATATACATATATATGTCTATCTCATGCTCAACTTTTTTCCAAAGAGAAAGGCAAAATAGGTACCTTATACCTTGCTGGTGGATGTACATAATGATACCTTCCTTACGGAGGAGTATATCATGACAATATTTCTCTACATGTTAAATACAAGCATATATACAGAGTTAATTACTGTGGCATTACTTGAGATGTGTTTCTTAGGAAGCTAGTTAAGGTACACAGAGGACTATGTAAGAATAAAAAGGATGGAAGAAGGGGCACCTGGGTGGCTCAGTCAGTTAAATACCTGCCTTCAGCTCAGGTCATGCTTCTCCCTCTGCCTGCTGCTCCCCCTGCTTGTGCTCTCTCTCTGTCAAATGAATAAATAAAACCTTAAAAAAAAAAGTTGTAAGATCTAGAACAATGGAGCACCTCCTATACTCTGATTTATATGTATATGTGTAACTGTTTATAGTTATAGTTATATAATATTAATGTTTTAAGTATAAAAAGATTCCCCCCAAAAGGATGAGAACCTAATAAAAAAATTTCTATATGTGATGAGTGAGAATGGCATGAGACCAAGATTTCTTGCACTGTGTATGTATAGATAGATCTATATCTATCTATATCGATATATCGATATCGATATAGATCTACCTATATATATGTATATAGTGTGTTTGAACCATCTACATTTTTTTTTACCTTTTAAAAAGATTTTATTTATTTATTACAGAGGAAGAGAGCCAGAGAAAGAGCAAGAGTGGAGGGGAGGGGCAGAGGCAGAAGCAGACTCCTTGCTGAGCAGGGAGCGCGGCTTGGCCTCCATCCCAGGATCCTGGGATCATTACCTTAGCCTAAGGCAGATGCCTAACTAACTAACCCATCCAGGTGCCCCCCATCTACATATTTTTAAAAGAAAATGAAATACAAAAAGTGAGGACAACAAAGCCTATGTTGAAATACTAAGAGAAGTAAATACACCTTGATATAAATCAAACTGATATGAATTTGAATTGAAGATAATACTAAGAACACACACACGCAGAGAGAGAGAAACAGGGAAATCTGTCTAGCTATCCATAAGTCTCTTCTAAAAAGGCCCAGCACTAATAACACTAGAGTAGTATGAGCACACATAACCCTGTATCTCTAAATACCATAATCCAGTAGAAAAAACTCCTTGGAGAAATTATTGCTTACAGTTGGAGGTAGAGGAAGTAAAATATCTACGAACATGTAATTGTGCGTAAACATGGAAGTGCTCAAAGACCAATGTAAGCATTTCCAAAGAATAGAGAGGTTAACTTGAAGGAGTCCCTGCTAACCTCATTTTGACAATTTCAGCATCATAAAGAGTAACAACAGTAATGGAATGTCTCATTGCATTAAACATGCTTAAGTGTATAGTTATATGGAGAATAGGAAGAAAGAGAATGGGAGTAAACACATACAAGGAGAAAGAGTAGAAGTTGTTTTTACAGAAGTATGACACCTAATAAATATAAAAGTGATGTTAGAATTAGAAAATCACTTTGAGAGGTAATTTATTCAGAGAAAGGTCATGAATGGATGCCAAACCTACTGAGTGAAGTTAATGGAGACAAATGTATTCACATAATGTTCAAGTATCATCCCGCTTTTAATTATAAAGCAGAATGTATTTTGACAATGACTATATCCCACAGTTACCATGTAAATGGCATTGTCAGGAGAGGGGAGATATGTAATGGTATGTTTCCTAATATGAAGCAAAAGAGGGATCTGATATCACCTCTGTAGTATTTTTGCTAAAAATACTTAGCCTAAATTAAAGCATAAGAAAACAATCAGACAAATCCAAAATGCTGAATATTCTATAAGACCACTGGACCAGGAGTCTAAAAAATGGCCAATGTTGTAGAAATCAAAAAAGACAAAATGTTTTTCTTTGAGACTATAGAGATGACAATCCAATATGATACGTAAACCTTGACTGAGACATCTGTTTTATCTAAATATATAAATTATGTATTTAGATATATTTAAACATGAAATACATTATATATGTATATAGAAAGTTATTTGGGTTACTTGGGGCTCTTCTGGAATTTAGGGTATAGACTATATATTTAGATGAGTTAATGTTAATATTTATAGGTGTGATATGTGACTTGCTTACAAGTGAAGATAGTCTTAATTTTGAGACCTATAGTATTTAAGGCAAAAGTACCCTGATATTTGCAGCTTACTTTTAAATGATTCAGCAAACAACAAAAGAGCAAATATCCACAGGTTGACTTTTGGTGAGTCTAGGTGATGATCTTATGGATATTCGTGTACTTTTCATTCAGCCTTTCTGTAGGTTTGAGTATTTTCTCAATAAAAAGAAAATGAATATGATTTCAAGCTCATTAATTTGACAAAAAAAAAAATAGTCCCAGGAAATTAATGTTGGTAAGGAAGTGATAAATACGTGGAGCAATGAAAACACGTATTGACTGTAATGCAGTAGACTGTAAATAGAGACAAAGTTGGAAAATATTTTGTCACGACCTGGTCAGGTAGAAGACATGTGTACTAATGGCCAATCCCCCTTCCTGGTGTTGTCTCAAGGAAACCCTGCGGTGTGCATGAAGAGACTTCAATAAAATTGTTGATAGGCAACTTGTTTTTAAGAGCAAATATTTGTAAATGCTCAACTGTCAGTAAAACATAAATTTTGCTATATTCATATAAAATACAATATACAGTGAAATCAAACTATGGCTACAAACATCAATATGAATTAATCTCAGCAATAAGTTATTGTGGGAAAACAGTAAATCTTAAAGTGATTAACATGCTCTAGAAATTGAAAGTATTATATGCTTTCATATAATAGGATATGTAATATACTATATGCAATATACTATTATATATTTAGAATAAAGTTTGTTCTGCAGTGTTTTATTTAAAGCTGTCCAAACTGCACAGTTGCCAGTCATTTGAGATGAGAGTTACCAAAGTCCTGTATCTGTACCAAATGCAAGATGACATCTGTGTCAAAATGATGTAGAGGAAGGCCTCACCTACAGGGGTTTTCTGAATGGTTTTCCTACAGTATAGCAGAAAAGGCACTATCCTACCCTGGTCAGTGTTTGCAGGAATGTGTGTGCATCCTTGAGACTGAAAACAAGAAATTGAATGTTAGCTGAGAATTATAGAATTAAAAGTGACACAGGCAGTCAGTACTTTTGTGTTGACCAGAGAGATGCTGTTTAAATAAAAAAGAAAATCAATATTTTCTATTTCTTTGCAGAGTAAAAGTGAGCAAATTACCGTGCGGCATCTGACATCAGGAAACTGGGAAGTGATAAAGATCTTGGCATACGATGAAACTACTAAAAAAATGTGAGTGTTTTTGGTTCTCTGGTCAGGTTGGAAGTCAGGGTTTGTCAAATGCAATCTTTTCTGCCAGATTTATGTTTTGCTTACTGTGGTCCTAGTCCAGACAACCTGGCTATGTAAAGAGCAACTTTTTCTTTAAAGATTCTCCCTATCCATCACCCAGAGACACACTTGCACAGGTACGTGCACAGACCCACAGACAGAGATCACGGAAAAGTGTGGTATGATATTTTGAGAAAAAAAAAGCTGTTTCCCAAATGGACCCAAGTTCTGTGGTTGAATAATAGAACAGCTCTTGCCTGTTGACAGTTTGATCCAGTGAAAACTTAGCCTGGCAAAAACTGATCTGTGCCTGATGTTTGTGTTGTTTTCTTTCCTGGGCAGTTACTTTCTGAGCACAGAGTCTTCTCCCAGAGGGAGGCAGTTGTACAGGTAAGCAAGGTGCAAGGACTGCCCTGAACAGGTTGATTTCTCAATGGCCATCTACACAGCTTTATGATAGGATGGAAAAATCTGAAGCTTCATTTTTGACATGACAAAACCTCACACTCTTGGTCCAGTCCCTCAGCTCTGAACCTTTGTGAGCCTGAAGGGTTGGACCTGAAGACCATCTAGCTGTTCCTTCTTTTTTTTCCTCACCTGCTTGCAGTCTCAAAATATCATTTTTGTGTTACTGTTTTGTTTTAAGGCTTGCTTCTCTCAACTACACACATCATAGGCATTTATATATTTTCCTCAGTGGACTTTTCTACTGCTAAGGCTCATTTTGAATTTTCAGTGCATTGATATTTTACACTGGTAATTTACCCCCAAACAAAATAAAACCACTTTGAACACTTAGAAGAGTAGATCAAGGGAAAGTGTTTCTCCCCCCCCTCCCCCATAGTGTATAAAACCTAGTAAGATTGTCACTGAAGCCAGGAATGCTCATTGCTTAAAGAAAGCAGTAGATGGGAAATGTTTTCATCTGCCCAATTTTCCCAGATGGAAAGTTGTATTCATAAAGGTACTTAAGGTCATACCTATTTAGTATTAAAATGTTCCTCACTTGGAAAGCTTTCACCGGGACCTCACAAGAATGACTTTTATTTTTGTCTGGCAAGCAACTTATTAATTCTAGACTTTACATACACTTTCTGATTTCCATTTCACAGATCCATTTTTAAAGTGTCAAAACTGCCAAGGCATATTCTCAGTAGAAATTCATCATGTTTGAAGAAGTGTCACCACTGATTCTTACCCACTAGCCTAGACTTTCCTCTGAAAGTAAAAATGCATTTTTAAAACACCCTAAACTCCCTTTAATTCACCATATACACTGATTTATGCATAAATTGCTTTCATCTGAAACAAACATTTCATTTTTATCGCCTCTCCCAGTATGTGATTTCTGTGTTCATTTTTGGGGTGTATTTTGTTTGTTTTTTCTCTTAGAGTCCAGAACCCATATCCTCAAAGACTAGGAGAAAAGGAAAAATAGCTATTTATTTAAAGAGACTGATTCTAGTTTCGGTTTAGAGTTCTTGATTAAAGTACTGATTACTTTTTCTTTTTGGTGACTGGAAGCCTGTCTTGAAATATATACTCTGGTTAGTACTGGTAGTCCTGAGCCATTTTTTAAGGTCCTGAAACTACTTCATCAAAGTTTTATTTCTCTTATTTTATGAAACTCTTAAAGTGACAGAAGCTTAGACTTGGCCAGTTTCAACCAATGAAACTATCTCAATCTCCCTTCCCTTTATTAGCCTAAAATGTGATTTGAATCAAAATGACTTCTTAGATTTGTGTGCTTGTCTTCACTTTCTAGTGACTCAGGCAGAATGGTCAGTCTAGCTATGAACTGTACTAGTAGAGTAGGCTGTTAAAAAATATAGTACCAATAAATTTCCCCTTAAATAGCTCAACAAATGCCAGTTGGCTTGACTGTTAGATAATGTTAATGTTTAACCCAGAAAACTCAATCATTGTCTCGTCCAGGTCATAAAAATAATCACTGGTTGACTAAATTTATGGGATGAGATCCCTTCTGCAGAATCACAACTGCAGCCAAAGACAGTTTAGAATTTTGTCCCCAAATGGGCATTTATTTCAGTAATTTCATAATCTAAATAATGAGCAACGACCAACAAATCTCTGGGGAACTTGAATCTGAAAAATTATATGAAGGAATGTAAGTAGCTGTGGACAACTGGCATGCATTCTTATCCTCTCTGTGGAGATGGTTACAAAAAACTGAATAGAATTAATGACACTGACCTATATACTTAAAAATGATTAAAATGACAAATGCTATGGTGCATGTGTGTGAGGGTATATACACACACATAGCAATTTTAAGGAGAAAATAATCAGGTATGACTACCTTGTAAGTTATCATAAAGGTGAAACTGGTTAATGTGTTTAACTGCCTTGACCGATGAAGGAAGATTTGGGGTTATAATGAACTCAGAAGGTTTCAAATGTGAAATTGTAAGTTTATGAACTATACTTCACATTGATCCTCAACCGCTTCTGGTGCTTCTGTTGCCTGTGTCAGTACACCTGTTCCCAGCCCCGTGTATGCATCTTACTGCACATCAAAATGACTAGGGTTCATTTACAAATGTATAGCCAAAATCCTGTTTCATTTCCAAATGAAATTGAGAATATTTTCTCTTAAGCTTAAGATACAGCTTAAGACACAGCTTCACCAGCATTTTCATCTGTTGGCATAATTTACAATTCATCTTTATTTATAAAATAAATGATTCTATATAGGAAATTTAACCCTACGTAAATATCTCAAACACTCTAACCTTAAGAATCTATGTAAAATAAATGATTGCTTTTCTCTTTACCTACTTCCCTGATGTCTCAAGATATGTATGATCATTAATCCTGTATTATCATACAAAAATTCCTTTACCAAAAATTTCAGTGCAGATATTTAAGGCAAGTATTTTCAGTGCATCTATTTTGTGGGAAAAATTTGACACTGATACCAAATTCTACTGTGAGGTTGATTCTTTGTGTAGCTTGTGAAAACATGTATTGGCTCTTTCAACTAATATTTATTGATGGTGAGTTTATGCTAGTTTCTGGGGGCAATTCCTTTTACAAGTTTTTAAAGGAATATCTATAGAGAAAAGGCAGGTAAGAATAAATTACATTGAGTCCTGTGGAAATCAGTTTATTTGTAAACATGCATACATACATACACTTTATAAACATCTAGGCATACATGATTTTATTATAGAGAAGAAAAATGTGTATGTCTTAACATTAGTAATGGAAATGGACTTTGCATTTATACAGTAAGTCATCATTTACAGGGAACTGCAATGTAAGTAATGCTGGAGCTCCTCAGTTTATGTTAATATTTAAATACTGATGCCACACATTCAAGTACCTGGAATAGTACCGTTTCTAATTTTCTTTTTCTTTCCCCAGTGCATCTACTGAAGGACTGTTGAATCGTCAATGCATTTCATGTAATTTTATGAAAGAACAATGTACATATTTTGATGCCAGTTTCAGTCCTATGAATCAACATTTCTTACTGCTCTGTAAAGGTAACACATGATTTCTGATGAAATTTATTTGATCAGTATCTATTACTATCATGAGTAACTTTTCTTTAGCTATATGATTTGATATTCTAAATTTATGTATTCATTAAATTATAAATTATGAATTTACAAGCTATGAGTTGTATCTTCATTTAGAAAAAAAATTGGGAAAAAAAAAAAAAAAGAAAATTGGGAGTCAACATTTATTCCTGATCAAGAAAGGCTGTTTGAGAGCAGATGTTTTAAAAAAGTGAATAAACATATTTACATCAGCAAAGTCCTGCTAAACTAATTTATCTAGTCTTTAGAAAACACTTTTTAAAATAATGGCTTCATTGTTAAGAGATTTAGGATCTATAGAAATTTAATTGCCTGGTTATCTGGTTTCTGTTTCATTGTGTTTTAACTATGAAATGCTTCGATTTGGAAAAAAATAACTCTTTCATGTAGCCTTTCCAATAATGATTACTTAGATGTATTTAAAATATTTATACATATTTTTAAAATCCAGGCCCAGGTGTCCCAGTGGTCAGTCTACACAGAATGGAAAACCCAGCAAGTAAGTACACAAACATGACAATGTGGGATAGTCATGGGGGTCATTGGTCTTAGGTATTACTTATTCTCAATGTCATACTCTTACAAAACCTTTTTCAAAGTAGTTTCCAGCATGGAACAGGATGTGTAGATGCCATCAGTTTGACTGTTTGAGCAAGTGATTTGAGCTGTGTTACAGCCACAATTTGATCACACATGCCTGGAACAGGGTGTCTACTGTTACCTAATTTGAAGGACAACTGGTTGATGAGGCTCATTTAGGTACACTTCAGCCCATGGGCCTCTTACCGCTCTGGCTCATTTTCTCCCTTGGCCTCATAAAGATTATTCCTTTAATGCTTTTTGTGTACTTTTGGGAAAAATATGAAAAGTATGTTATTTTATGTTTTCTATCCTGTTTGTTCCAGATATCCAGGGCTTCCTAGTTTTATGTATTCATTTATTCTTTTATGTATTTAACTGTTCATCATCTATTAAGTTTGGGTGGACACTGCTAGTAAAATATGGTCAGTCTGTTTATGAAATTATAGTAGAGTACGTAAGTAAAAACAGGGTTGAGGTAATCGTAAAAATGAATAGCCAGATTGCTTCTTGCCTTCTTTTCTTTGTTTCTTTGGCTTTTTTCAATTTTATTCAATCAGTACTCTTTTTTTTTTTTTTTAAAGATTTATTTATTTATTTATTTGACAGACAGATATCACAAGCAGGCAGAGAGGCAGGCAGAGAGAGAGGAAGGGAAGCAGGCTCCCTGCTGAGCAGAGAGCCCGATGCGGGACTCGATCCCAGGACCCTGAGATCATGACCTGAGCCGAAGGCAGCGGCTTAACCCACTGAGCCACCTAGGCGCCCCTCAATCAGTACTCTTATGCTCTAATGATTTACATTAGGCTACCATGATCTAATAAATTAGGCTTGTATTTATGAACTCAGCACACCCCCTGACATAGTTAATTTTATTATCCTCTTTTAAAGAAGAGGAAACTGAGTCACAGGGAAGTTAAATAACTTGCTTAATTAATACTAATAGGTAGCAGAGCCAGGAATCATGAGAAGTAGTCTGACTCCAAAATAGGATTTGTAATTGATGAAGGTAGGTTGGAGGAGGGGTTCCTGCAGGATCAGCCAAGAGGGTCCTTGGCTTCACAAAGGATAGAAATCAAATGTGAGTTGGAGAAAGTGAAAACAGAGTTTAAGAATAGCAGACAAAGTGTCTAGGAGACTTAGAAAGGAGAATGAGTCTCATCAGTGCTTGGGATTAGAGATTTATTTTAGAAAAGGATCTAGGGTGTGTGTTCCTTTAGGAATCCAGGGTAGGTCCAATTAAAGGTGATAACAGGTGAGTAATAGATGTTATTTCATGAATCATCGAAGGTAGAAGGTATTGATGCCAGTGTCAGCAGAAGTTTGTTGGAAGCAAACTTCCTGGAACACGTTTGGGATCCAGCTCTTCTTAGAGGTCATTACATGCTTGGGGCCTAGGACAAAACTCAGAGAATGATTCACTTTCCTGCTTTCCCCCTGAAGTGAGAACATAGTTTCTTTGGCTTGTTCAGGGGCAAAATATAGAAATGGGGCCTAGCACAAAAACAGAGACCTAGCCTTTCTAAAATAGATTCCCTCCAGCTTCCCTCTCTCATTATCACTACCATATGAGGGCATCTTATTCTATTGTTTTTTGTCTTTCACATCCTGTATTTAAGTAGTTTTACTTAGATGTATAGACTTACTAAGATGCAGGCATAAGACTGTAATGTTGAAGGACAATGTTATTTTTAGAGAACAGAGTAAGATCATTGATACTCTTCAAATATCAATATATGGAGACTTCCTCCTGTTCTAGAAAAAAAAAGTGCTAAATTTGTAATGGGGTTTTGTGTGGTTGGAAATAGGTGAGTACATTGTTTAGTTTCTACTAACAGTATAAAACTTAAAAGAGGTTGTGGTGAGCAAATGAAATGTATTTAGTATTAACAGCAATAGTAACAATAAAAGTATATTGGATAAAACAGAAGGTTGGATTTTATAGATTAAAAAATCAGTATATTAAAAAAATAGTATACAAAATGAGTTCATTATATACCTTTTGTGAGATCTGAAACAAGTTAATATCTCATAGGATCAATTTCCTTGTAGGCAAATTAGCAAATGAATTTTTTATGAAGATGAGATATATTTGCAACATAGGATGCACTAAATAAATGGGAACTATTTGTGTTATATTGCATATTATGCCAAAATAATTTTTTAAAAAATTCCAATCTGATTTTAATTAACTTTTTTCTACTGTTGTTTCCTAGTAATTTCTGCTGCAAATAATGAAACATTTTCTAATTTTCCCACTTATAAGCATCATCTCAGCATCCAGAAAAACAGAAGTGAGCAGTGGTCAGGTGCTTAATTTTCTTTTTTGAAAGACATTCAGGTTCAAGTAAATCTTCTGGTTAATGAATTATGGATTAATCTTTGTTAATGAATTAATTAGAACACATTTGGGGGGCACATGAAGTAGAATAGGGTATACAAAGGAAATTTAAAAATGAAAATATTTAACCTGGACGCCTTTAAACCCAATAGTTATTGAAGAAATGCAGAGTAAAACATTGGAATTTGAGAAACAAGGCAGAGGATCACAGGGGATGAGAGGAAAAAATGAAACAAGATGAAACCAAAGAGGGAGATAAACCATAAGAGACTCTTAATTTCGGGAAACAAACTGAGTCTTGCTAGAGTGGAGGGGGGTGGGAGGGTTGGGGTGGCTGGGTGATGGACATTTGGGAGGGTGTGTGCTAGGGTGAGCGGTGTGAATTGTGTAAGACTGATGAATCACAGACCTGTACCGCTGAAACAAATAATACATTATATGTTAATAACAAGTAAGTAAAATCTAAAAAAAAAAAAAAGTTTAAGCTATAGTTACAAGTGATTAAGGAGTCCAAATGTTTATGCCACTCTAACAAAACTGAAAATGCATTTAAAACTTTCAAAAAGTAATACAGTTAAAATTCTTGCATTTGGCTAGCAGCCCTCCAGGTGATTTTTGTTCTTCTTGAGTATTTGCCTTATGTTCTACAATGAACAAGTATTACTTTTTTTTCCATATATTACTTTTTTAATGAAAAAGAAACCCTTCATTAAAATGCTCAGTGAGTTGAGACTAGGTATAAATAGGAAAATTTTACTTTTAGTATTTCAAGTCCTCTGTCTCATATCATTACCATTTTCTTTCTCCTTAATTTTGCATATATGCTTTGTTTCCTTTTTCTCCATCCCATCTCTTGTTCTCATTCCCCTTTACTTTTTTTCTCTCTTCTAGTTTCTTACCTCTCCCTTTCTTCTCAGTTTTGTTTTCATTTTCTTCTCTTTTCTGTTCCACGTTTAAAACCGTGCCTTAACATTTCTTCCTCTTCACACTGTTTCACCAAAAAAAAAAAAAAAAATGTGTTTACATGTTTTGCAAATTTATCATGGAGAAAAAGCTCTCTGCTCTTAACATTTTCAAAATGGCTTTAAATATTTCCTTTGCTTAAAAAGAACTTATTTCCATGTGACCATGGATTGCTTTTTTTCCCCAAGAATAAATGAGTAGTCTTTGATTTAGAAGTAAAAATTTCTCAGCTGCCCCTCTATTCATGTAATTAGTTTACATGTAATTAGGTTTATTTTTTGCCACTGACATTTGATAATTAAGAGAAACCATGAGAAATTATTAGTATATTATACTCAGATTGGTGCCTCTGGCTGTATCCATTTGTTCAACTGTCAAATTATTCATTTATTTAAAAAAAAAAAACAGCCAACAAGATGATCTGTAATTAGAGGTATAAAGGTAAAAATTTACTAAGATTTATTCTTCAAAAAACTGTCTTCATTGTAGTTAGCAAATATCAGGCGATAGCGGCTTCCTGCATTTTTATGATAGTTCTTAGGTTATAAATGCTGAGTCTTTAATGAAAGTATACAGAGTTTAGGTGTTCACATTTTAAATTTTATAACCAAATGTTTAGGATCAGTTCCTTGAAAATAAAGGATTTGGATAATCTGAAACTTCTTACATTTTAGGGATAGAATAAACCTCTGACAACATCTAATTTCCCAAATTTGTATTGTAGGGGATGACACTTACTTACAAAAGATGTGGTTTGGTGTGCCTGAAATCACATGTAGAATTTAGAGTACATGACAGGAGAATGTTAGATGGTTCTAATAGAATATGGTAATTTCTCTAATAGAAATGGACATAATTCCAAGAGAGCACGTCAGTAGAAAGGCAAAAGAATGTGAATGTACTAAAAAGAAGACAGGAAAATATTTAAACTTGCAAGATAAAGGTTGTCCTATGTGGCTAGAACAAAGCATTTAAGGAAAAAAAAAAAAAAGGGATATAGGTGATAGGGGCAAGCTAAGGAGTTTGGATTTAACAGTGGATTATCGGTGATAAGCCACTGATAATTAAAAAAATAAATTTGTGGGGCGCCTAGGTGGCTCAGTGGGTTAAGCCTCTGCCTTCGGCTCAGGTCATGATCTCAGGGTCCTGGGATCGAGTCCCACATCGGGCTCTCTGCTTGGCAGGGAGCCTGCTTCCTCCTCTCTCTCTCTGCCTGCCTCTCTGCCTGCTTGTGATTTCTCTCTGTCAAATAAAAGACTATTCTTGCAATAAATAAATAAACAAACAAATAAATTTGTGATCTGGTCATGGAATAACTGAAAGTAGAAATGGCCTGTTGCCAGAAAGTAAGGGGGAGGGGGAGAAAAACTGGATAAAATATGTAAAAAAATAATTTTCAAGCATTGGGACAGTCAAGATGGGACTCTCATTCCTGGAAGAAGGGAGACAATTGAGATTAATGTTTTAATTGCTCTGGCTTTCTGGCTGGAATCATTTTAGGAATTTCAGTGCAATGAGGAACAATCCAAGAAGAATGTAATGGTATCTCAGAGTCAGAGTCTCAGAGTCAGAATGAGAATGGCCATTGGAGTTCAGAAGGTTTGAAGTTTTTGGAATGTTGAGAACATGGACAAATACACTGGAGAGGAGAAATAGAGAAATAGAGAAAATAGAGAAATAGAGAAAATGCCCAGAAATCTTAATAGGGCTTCAGGGAATCATCCTGAGTCTACTGTAAAAAACCCCTAGCTAAGCATGTAAATGACAAAGGACAGAGCTTAAAGAGCGCTGGCATGTGCTAAAAGTTCCAACCAGGCAGAATACTGGAATGTGTAGGAGATAGCCCACCAGAGTCATGCCTTTGTAGTAGAGCTACACTAGCCACACAGCAGAAATCACCCAAACCTACACAAAGTAAGATATTTTTAAAAGTCTTAAAATGATTTAGCTGCCCTGCAGAGAGCCTATACACTTACTGGAACAAAATCCAACAATTTCCAAAATAACAGAACAAAATCCACAAAACACTGTAAGTCACAATGGGTCAAAATCCAGTAAAACATTACTGGGTGTGTGAGGAAGGAAGGAAGGAAGTGAGGAAAATGTGATTCATAACTGGGAAAAAAAGCTGCTACGAATAAAGAGAGACTCAGAAATGAGAGAGATGGAACCTTCTGACAAATACAAATAAACCAGCTATTATAAATATGATTTTGAAATGAATGAATACGGTGTAAATATAAATGGAATATTTTTAAAAGGAACTAAATGAACTTAAAATACTGGAAATAAAAATTTCACTGGAAAAGACTAAAAGCAAATTAGACACTATAGAAAAAAGATCAGTGAACTTGAAACTTTATCAATAGAAACTTTCAGAAATAGAAAAAGAATAAAAGAAATGAACAGAGCCTAAGTTAATGCAAGTATATATATGTGTGTATACACATACATACACACCCACAATGTTTTTACTTAGAGTCAGAAGGGGAGGCACATAAGAAATATTTGATGAAATCCAATATTTGGTCAAATACAAATAAGATGAAACATATAAAATTGCTCAACAAACCTCAAGCAAAATGTATCCCAATAGAAAAGGTAATTTAAAAACAAAGCAAATTAAACCTTAAGTCACCAAAAATAAAAGGACATCTATATATCCAAACATTATATAAATGGTAATTAAGACAAGAATTACTGCAAAAGTCTTATCAGAAAAAAAAAATAAATAAAAAGGAAAGAAAGGGAAAGACAAATAGAGCAAAATCTTTAAAATGATGATGGCAGAATTCCAGAGAAGATGGCAGAATAAGACAACCCTAAGCACAGTGCATCTCAGGGGTACAGCTAGTAACATTCACGTCAGTATAAATAACCCAGAAAATGACAGGAAGACCAGGAGAACAAACTCCACAACTAAAGGGATCCATGGGACTGTCTGTGGGTAGGAAGGAGGGATGTTGCTGGAATGGAGAGGGGAGAGAAACATTCTCATACATGGCAATTTGTCTTCCCTGTGTAGACTCTCCAAACATTTGGCTTTGAAAGCCAGAGGGGCTGAATTTCCATTACAACCAATGGGACAAAAAACCTGAAACTATAAAAATCAGTGGGCTCAGCTCTGGGAGGGCTGAGCAAGAGGAAACTGAGTCCCCACCCTTAAAGAGACAGCACAACAAATAGCCTGCAGAGATATAGCATAGAAGCAGCAGTTTGAAAAATGTTTGGGGCATCAGAAGGGAGCTTTCTTTACTCATCTCATGAGTGTGATTGAAGGGCAGGGATCCTTAAGACTTCTTCAGAAACAAAGGAGCTGGTCGGCACCATTACCTACTCCCACCTCCCAGCGCAAACACAGGGTCATCTGCAGGAATCAGAGAAGCGCAGAACTTGCCCCTTGCTAATACTGCATGTTCTGCACCTCCCTCACCCCCTGCACTTCAGATCTGCCCTCTCCAGCAAGGCAGGCCTTAATCCTAGTAAGTGCAGGTCCCCTCCTCCCCCCAGTTTGTGGACCTTGCCCTCAGCAGAGCCAACCCCTCCAAAATACTCTTAGCCAGAGACCCTCCAAAGAGGTGCTGCAAGCCTAGCAATGCACAAGCAACCCCAACAGGGGCCAGAATCACTCCAAAGTGACACAGGAACGGGGGAACATAACCACACACACCATTCCAGCTGTGGCCCCAGCAGTGGGCAAGAGACAGAGAGCTGGTTTGACTGCAGTCCCCGCCCACAAAAGCTTCTCAGGGGACAAAACAGGTAAGCATCCCGAAGTTTGGTGCTACTATTATCTCTGGCAAATGGTTGGTCAGACACAACTCAAGCCCAGGGCAGCTGGAGAATGGCCCAATAACACAAAAGAGCCCAAACACTGCCCTCAACAGGCAAAGAGAGCCATTGCAGATGACAAGACTGAAGGAAAAAGCAACTCAACCACAACGGCTGGGCATGCACAACACACACAGAAATCACCCCTCAAGTGTCAGGGGAAGTGGGGACACTGCAGTATAGAACCTCCTTCATAAGGCAGGAGACACAGCTGACTTTCCTAGCATATAAAAACATACACAAAGATTTAGACAAAATGAGAAGTTAGAAAAGGAAGTAGGTCTTTGAAAAGAACAAAATCACAACAAATGACCTAACTGAAATAGACACAAGTAATACACCCAATAGAGAATTTAAAGCAAATCATAAAGATATTTACTGGACCTGAGAAAAGAGTAGAAGACATCATTAAGAAACTTAAAGAGAAAACACATGGAAAAAAAATACAATCAGGAGCTCAATAAATGGAATTAAAAATACAATAGTTGGAATAAACAGTAAACTATAGAAAGAAAAACGGATCACTGACCCAGAGGACAGAGAAATTGAAAGCATTCAAACTAAGCAGGTGAGAAAAAAAAGGTACACAAAACAAGAACAAACTTAACACCAAATGTAACAGCATTCACATTATAGGTATCCCAGTAGTAGAGAGAAAGTAAATGGTACAGAAAATTTATCTGAAGGAACAGATAAAAACTTCCCAAATTTAAGGAAGGAAACAGACATCCAGAATCAAGAGGCACAGACAGCCCCCTTTGAACTAAATCCAAGAAGGCCCACAGCAAGACACAAACTAACTGAAATGGCAAAAAGTAGCAATAAAGAGAATATTAAAAGCAACAAGAGAAAAGAAAACAGTTCTACACCAGAGAAACCCCTTAAGGTTATCACCTAATTTTTCAGCAAGAAACTTTGCAGGTCAGAGGGGAGTGACATGATGTATTCAAATGTTGAAAAAAATTTTTTTTTGCAGAAAAAATGCTCTATCCAGGGAGGCTAGCATTAAGATTAAAAGGTGATATAAAATGAGTTTCCCAGGAGCCAGGTAATTGAAAAGACTGATAAAATTGATAAAGCTGTAATAGTACTCATCAAAATCAATAAATCAATAAGCAAATAAATACACAGAGGACTTAAAATCAGAAAAGAAAGAGAAATAACTGATAACCATAAATATAAAAAGGATTATGAGAGAATATTAAAGATTACATGCCACCAAATAGGACAACCTAGAGGAAAAACATGAATTCCTAGAAATATATAATCTCCCATAACTGCATCAGGAAGAAATTGAAAATCTGAACATAACAAAAACCAGCAATGAAACTGAATCGCTAATCAAAAAACTCCAAACAAGTCCAGAACCAGACAGCTTTACAGGTGAATTGTACCGAACACTTAAAGAAATTCCTCTCAAACTACTCCAAAAACAAAACAAAAAAACCCACAAAAAACAAACAAAACCCCCCCACACACAGAGGAAGGAAATCTGCCTAGTTTCATTCCATAAGGCAAGCATTTCATGAGGCTAGCATTACCCTGACACCAAAACTAGATAAAGACACTACAAAAAAAAAAAAAAAAAAAAGAATTACAGGCCAACATCGCTGAAGACCATAGATGCAAAAATCCTCAACAAAATACTAGCCAACCAAATCCAACAATACATTAAAAAAATGATCAAGTGGGTTTTATTGCCAGGATGCATGGGTAATTCAACAATCACAAAGTTATCAATGTTATACATCACAAAGATACAGGATTAAAAACTGTATCGTTTCAATAGATGTAGAAAAAGCATTTGACAAAGTACAATGTGATAGAAACCCTCAACAAAGTAGGTTTAAAGGGAACACACCTGAACATAATAAAGGCATTATATGAAAACCCCATATCATATATGAAAAACTAGCCTTATCCGAAAAACTAACATTATCCTCAATGATGAAAAACTGAGAGCAGTTTCCCTAAGATCAGAAACAACACAGGAAGTCCATTCCCACCACTTTTATTCAATATAATACTGGAAATCCTAGCTACAGCAATCAGACAAAGAGATGAAAAACATCCACGTTGTTAAGGAAGAAGTAAAATGTTCACTATTTGCAGATGACATGATACTACATACAGAAAACCCAACACCCCACCAAAAACTACTAGAACTGTTAAATGAATTTAAGGTTGCAGATAGAAAATCAATATACAGAAATCTGTTCCATTTCTATACACTACTAATAAAGCAGCAAAGAGAAATTAAATAAGCAATCCCACTTAAAAATGCACCCAAAATAATAAAAGTCATAGAATAAAATGAACCAAGAATGTGAAACACCTGTACTCTGAAAACCATAAAACACTGATGAAAGAAACTGAAGACACAAAGAAACGGAAAGATATTCCATGCTCATGGATTGGAAGAACAAATATTGTTAAAACGTCCATACTACCCAAAGCAGTCTGCAGATTTAATGAAACTCCAGAGCTAGGGGAAATGCAGCACACAGAATTCACGGCCTTTTCCCCATGATTCTTTAGTGTTTCACAGTTAAATTTTTTTTAAATTTTGTTTTTAAAATTTTTTAGTTTTTAAAAAATTTTTCCTCTTTCCTATTTTAACCTTTTTAAACTTTTATCAATACCTTTTTACAAATCTTTTAAAATTTTCATTGTTATATTCTATCCCTTCGTTGTATTTAACCTTACTTTTTGTATACATATAAGTTTTTCGTTAAAATTTGGGGATACAGTTTCTTCCAAGAGATCAAAATATACCCTAAAACAAAGCCATATGCTTTGTTCTAGTCTCCACCCTGATCACATTTTTTTTCCTTTTTCTTCCTTCTTTTTCAACCAATTTATCCTACCAATTTCTTTTTTAGAATCTTTTTTCAATTTTCATCTTTATAATCATATTCCATCCCTTCATTGTGTTTACCCTTATTTTTGGGTGTTTATTTTTTCTTTCTTTAAAATTTGGGGAGGCAGTTTCTTCTAAAATACCAAAAAACACCCAAAATCAAGTGTGTGGCCGTTTTCTAATCATGTGTGTGTGTGTGTGTGTGTGCGCGCGCATGTGTATGTTTCCTTTCTACTTTCTCCTCGGCTCGTTTTCAGCTCTCTTCTGATTTGGTTAGTGTACATTTTTCTGTGGTCGTTGCTACCCTTTTAGTATTTTGTTATCTCATTCATCTATTCTTATCTAGATAAAATGACAAGGTGGAAAAACTCACCTGAAAAAAAAAAAAAAAGAAAGGAAAAAGAGGCAGTACTGATGGCTAAGTAACTAATCATTATAGAAATTAGTAAGATGTCAGAACCAGAGTTCAGAATGATGATTATCAAGATGCTAGCTGGGGGCGCCTGGGTGGCTCAGTGGGTTAAGCCGCTGCCTTCGGCTCAGGTCATGATCTTAGAGTCCTGGGATCGAGCCCCGCATCGGGCTCTCTGCTCAGCGGGGAGCCTGCTTCCTCCTCTCTCTCTGCCTGCCTCTCTGCCTGCTTGTGATCTCTCTGTCAAATAAATAAATAAAATCTTTAAAAAAAAAAAAAAAGATGCTAGCTGGGCCTGAAAAAAAGCACAGAAGATACTAGAGAATCCTTTTCTGGAGAAATAAAATCCCTTTCTGGAGAAATAAAAGGACTAAAATCTAACCAAGTTGAAATTAAAAAAAAAAAAAAGCTATTAATGAGGTATAATAAAAAAAATGGAGGCTCTGAGTCGCTAAGATAAATGAGGCAGAAGGGAGAATTAGTGATATAGAAGATCAAATGGTAGAAAATTAAAAAGCTGAAAAAAAGAAAAAACTACTGGACCACAAGGAGAGAATTCAAGAAATAAGTGATACCATAAGATGAGACAATATTAGAATAATTGGGATCCAGAAGAAGAAGAAAGAGAGGAGGGGGGAAGAAGATATATTGGAATAAATTATAGCAGAGAATTTCCTTAATTGGGGAAGGGAACAAGAATAAAAATCCAGGAGGCACAGAGAACCCCCCCTCAAAATAAAAATCAATAAAAACAGGTCAACGCCCCATCATCTATTAAAACTTACAGGTCTCAGTGACAAAAAATCCTGTAAGCACGATGGAGACAAGAGATACATAACATACAATGGCAGAAATAATAAACTGGCAGAAGACCTATCCACAGAGACCTGGAAGGCCAAAAACGGATGGAATGATATATTCAGAGCACTAAACAAGAAACATATGCAGCCAACAATACTATATCCAGCTAGGCTGTCAATGAATATAGAAGGAGAGATAAAAAACAAACAAACAAAAAAACCTTCCAGGAAAAACAACAACTAAAAGAATTTGCAAATACCAAACCAGCCCTGCAGGAAATATTGAAAGGGATCCTCTAAACAAATAGAGAACCTAAAAGTAACAGACCAGAAAGGAACGAAGACAATATACAGTATCAGTCACGTTATAGGCAATACAATGGAACTAAATCCATACCTTTCAATTGTTAACCTGAATGTAAATAGGATAAATGCCCCAATCAAAAGATACAGAGTATCAGAATGGAATAAAAAATAAGACCCATCGATATGTTGTCTGCAAGAAACTCATTTTAGACCCAAAGACACCTCCAGATTTAAAGTAAGGGGGTGGAAAACAATTTATTGTGCTAATGGACATCAAAAGAAAGCTGGGGTGGCAATCCTTATACCAGATAAATTATACCAGATAAATTAGATTTTAAGTCAAAGACTATAATAAGAGAGGAGGAAGGACATACCATACTTAAAGGGTCTATACAAGAAGAAGATCTAGCACTTTTAAATATTTATGCCCCTAACATGGGATCAGCCAATTATATAAACCAATTAATAACAAAATAAAAGAAACACATTAATAATAATACAATAATATTAGGGGGTTTTAACACCCCCTCACTGAAATGGACAGATCCTCTAAGCAAAAGATCAACAAGGAAATAAAGGCCTTAAAGGACACACTGGACCAGAGGGACATCACAGATATATTCAGAACATTCCATCCCAAACCAACAGAATACATATTCTTCCCTAGTACACCTAGAACATTCTCCAGAATAGATCACATTCTGGTCACAAATCAGGTCTCAACTGGTACCAAAAGACTGAGATAATTCCATGCATATTTTCAGACCACAATGCTTTGAAAGTAGAACTCAACAAGAGAAAAGTTGGAAGGAACTCAAATGCATGGAGGCTAAAGAGCATCCTACTAAAGAATGAATGGGTCAACCAGGAAATTAAAGAAGAATTTTAAAAATTCATGGAAAAAACAAAAACATGACTCTTCAGAATTTTTGGGATACTGCAAAGGTGGCTCTGAGATGAAATTATATAGCAATACAAGCCTTTCTCAAGAAACAAGAAAGGTCTCAAATACACAACCTAACCCTATACCTAAAGGAGCTGGAGAAAGAACAGCAAATAAAGTCTAAATCCAGCCAGAAAAGAGAAATAATAATCAGAGCAAAAATCAATGAAATAGAAACCAAAAGAACAGTAGAACAGATCAACAAAACTAGGAGCTGGTTCTTTGAAAGAATTAATAAGATTGATAAACCCCTGGCCAGACTTATCAAAAAGAAAAGAGAAAGGACCCAAATTAATAAAATCATGAATGAAAAAGGAGAGATGACAGCCAACACCAAAGAAATACAAATTATAAGAACATATTATGAGTAACTATATACCAGCAAATTTGAGAATACAGAAGAAATGGATGCATTCCTAGAGACTATTAACTACCAAAACTGAAACAGAAAGAAACAGAAAACCTGAACAGACCCATAACCAGTAAGGAGATTGAAGCAGTCATCAAAAATCTCCTAACAAACAAGAGCCAAGGGCCAGATGGCTTCCCAGGGGAAATCTACCAAACATTTAAATAGGAATTAATACCTATTCTCCTAAAACTGTTCCAAAAAATAGAAAGGGAAGGAAAACTTCCAAACTCATTTTATGAGGCCAGCATTACTTTGATCCCACAACCAGACAAAGACCCCATCAAAAAGGAGAATTACAGACCAATGTCCCTGGTGAACACAGATGCAAAAATTCTCACCAAAATACTAGCTTGAAGGATCCAATAGTACATTAAAAGGACCATGACCAAGTGGGATTTATTCCTGTGCTGCAAGGTTGGTTCAACATCTGCAAATCAATGTGATATATTAATAAAAGAAAGAACAATGACCATATTAATAGATGCTGAAAAAGCATTTGACAATGTATAGCATCCCTTCTTGATCAAAACTCTTCACAGTGTAGGGATACAGGGTACATATCTCAATATCATAAGAACTATCTATGAAAAACCAACAGCAAATATCATTCTCAATGGGGAACAACTGAGAGCATTTCCTTTAAGGTCCGGAATATGGCAGGAGTGTCCATTATCACCACTGCTATTCATCATAGTACTAGAAGTCCTAGCCTCAGCAATCAGACAACAAAAAGAAATTAAAGGCATCTGAATCAGAAAAGAAGTCAAACTATCATTCTTTGCAGATGATATGATACTTTATGTGGAAAACCCAAAAGACTCCACCCCAAAACTGCTAGAACTCACAGGAATTCAGTAAAGTGTCAGGATATAAAATCAATGCACAAAAATCAGTTGCATTTCTATACACCAAGACAGAAGAAAGAGAAATTACGGAGTCAATCCCATTTACAATTGTGCCCCAAACCATAAGATACCTAGGAATAAATCTAACCAAAGCGACAAAGAATCCATACTCAGAATACTATAAAGTACTCATGAAAGAAACTGAGGAAGACATAAAGAAATGGAAAAATGATCCATGCTCATGGGTTGAAAGAACAAATATTGTGAAAATGTCTATGCTACCTAGAG
This sequence comes from Lutra lutra, assembly GCF_902655055.1. Taxonomy (NCBI): domain Eukaryota; kingdom Metazoa; phylum Chordata; class Mammalia; order Carnivora; family Mustelidae; genus Lutra; species Lutra lutra. Next base: position 101,712,086 of record NC_062280.1, read on the forward strand.
TAATCTACATTTTTTAAAAGATTTTTATTTATTTATTTGACAGAGAGAGACACAGCGAGAGAAGGAACACAAGCAGGGGGAGTGGGACAGGGAAAGGCAGGCTTCCCACCGAACAGGAAGCCCCATGCGGGGCTCAGTCCCAGGACCCTGGGATCATGACCTGAGCCAAAGGGAGATGCTTAAATACTGAGCCAGCCAGGCGCCCCACAATTTACATGTTTAATGCAATCCCTATCAAAATACCATTAACTTTTTTTCAAAGAAATGGAACAAATAATCCAAAAATGTATATGGAACCAATAATCCAAAAATGTATATGGAACCAGAAAAGACCGCGAATAGACAGAGGAATGTTGAAAAAGAAAACCAAAGTTGGCGGCATCACAATTCCATACTTCAAGCTCTATTACAAAGCTGTAATCATCAAAACAGTATGGTACTGGCACAAAAACAGACAAATAGATCAGTGGAACAGAATAGAGAGCCCAGAAATGGACCCTCAACTCTATGGTCAACTAATCTTTGACAAAGTAGGAAACAATGTCCAATGGAAAAAAGACAGTCTCTTCAACAAATGGTGTTGGAAAAAATTGGGACAGCCACATGCAGAAGAATGAAACTGGACCATTTCCTTATACCACATACAAAAATAGACTCAAAATGGATGAAAGATCTCAATGTGAGATGGACCCCATCAAAATCCTTGAGGAGAACACAGGTAGCAACCTCTTTAACATCAGCCACAGAACTTCTTCCTGGAAATATCACCAAAGGCAAGGGAAGCAAGGGCAAAAATGAACTATTGGGACTTCATCAAGATAAAAAGCTTTTGCATAGCAAAGGAAACAGTTAACAAAACCAAAAGACAACTGACAGGATGGGAAAAGATACTTGCAAATGACAGATCAAATAAAGGGCTAGTATCCAAAATCTGTAAAGAATTTATCAAACTCTGGGGCGCCTGGGTGGCTCAGTGGGTTAAGCCGCTGCCTTCGGCTCAGGTCATGATCCCAGGTCCTGGGTTCGAGCCCCGCATCAGGCTTTCTGCTCAGCAGGGAGCCTGCCTCCTCCTCTCTCTCTGCCTGCCTCTCTGCCTACTTGTGATTTCTCTCTGTCAAATAAATAAATAAAATCTTTAAAAAAAAAAAAAAAAGAATTTATCAAACTCAACACCCAAAGAACAAATAATCCAATCAAGAAATGGGCAGAAGACATGAACAGACATTTCTGCAAAGAAGACATCCAAATGGCCAACAGACACATGAGAAAATGCTCAACATCACACCGCATGAGGGAAATACAAATTAAAACCACAGTGAGATACCACCTCACACCAGTCAGAATGGTTATAATTAACCAATCAGGAAATGCTAGGTGTTGGCGAGGATGCGGAAAAAGAGGAACCCTCCTACATTGTTGGTGGGAATGCAAGCTGGTGCAACCACTCTGGAAAACAGCATGGAGGCTCCTCAAAAAGTTGAAAATAGAGCAACCCTGACCAAGCAATCGCCCTACTGGCTATTTACCCTAAAGATACAAATGTAGTGATCCAAAGGGGTATGTGCACCCAAATGTTTATAGCAGCAAGGTCCACATAACCAAACTATGGAAAGAACCTAGATGTCCATCAACAGATGAATGGATAAAGAAAAAGTGGTATATAAATACAATGGAAGGGATACCTGGGTGGCTCACTGGGTTAAAGCCTCTGCCTTCGGCTCAGGTCATGATCTCAGGTCCTGGGATCCAGCCCCACCTCAGGCTCTCTGCACCATGGGGAGCGTGCTTCCTCCTCTCTCTCTTCCTGCCTCTCTGCCTACTTGTGATCTCTGTCAAATAAATAAATAAATAAAATCTTTAAAAAAAAAAATACAATGGAATACTATGCAGCCATCAAAACCCCCAAAATCTTGCCATTTGCAATGACATGGATGGAACTAGAGGGTATTATGCTAAGTGAAATAAGTCAATCAGAGAAAGACAAATATCATATGATCTTTCTGATATAAGGATTTCGAGAGGCAGGGTGGGGGCTCATGGGGGTAAGGGAGGGAAAAATGAAACAAGATTGAACCAGGGAGGGAGACAAATAATAAGAGACTCTCAATCTCAGGAAACAAACTGAGGGCTGCTGGGGGTGGGGGAGGGATAAGGTGGCTGGATAATGGACATTGGGGAGGGTATATGCTATGGTGAGTGCTATGAATTGTCTAAGACTGATGATTCACAGGCCTGTACCCTTAAAATAAACATTGTATGTTAATAAATAATAAACAAAGATTACAGGGACAAAAATAAAGGGGGTGTTATGTGCCTGTTTGGTTCATTTGGTAGAGTGTAGACGCTTGATCTTGGGGTTTTGAGTTTGAGCCCCATGTTGGGTATAGTGCTTACTTAAAAAAAATGTTTAATTTTTTCCCTAATGGATATAGATACAAAGTTCACTAACTAAATACTAGCAAGTAAAATCCACCAATTTATAAAAGGATATTATGAATACATGGGTTTACCTGAAAAATCCATGACTGCTATAACTTTCAACAATCAATCAAAGCAAATCACACTATTTTACTATTAACTCTTGAGGATTTAGAAGACAGTCGTTGATAAAATTGAAAAATAGTAAAAACAATAAATAACAGCAAGAATAGAAAGGAAATTTCTTAGATTAACAGAATTTACAAAAATACAACAACTGATACCACACTTAATGTCATGATGTTGAAAGACTGATTGCTTTCTTCCAAGATTAAAAGAAATTAAAGACTCAATGATATACATACATACTTACGGATTAGAGGGCTCACTATTTTTAGTATGTCAAATCTCCCCTATAAATTTACAGATTTAGTCTCAAAATTTCAGCAAGTTACTGATGTTCTTTTCATGTTTTGTCAAATCGTTTTTTTAAATTTTAATATTGTCTATTGCCATATTCTCAAATTCACTAAAAATTTCTTTTATAGTACCTAATATACTATTAATCCAATCTAGTATTTTTCATCTTAGATTGTTTTTATGAATATCAGATTTTGCAGTTTTAAATTTTTAGTATTTTAACTTGTCTTTTTTAAAAAAAAATTCATGTATCCGCTTAATATCCTCATGCCTATTTTTTAAATATATGGGATGTAACTATAATCGACTGGCAATATAATTAAAAAAGAGAATATATTATTTGCATTATTTCTATTATTTACATTTTTATACTCATCCTGGGGGTAATATTTTCCTGATTTTTCTACATGCCTCATAATTTTGTATTGGAATCCTACTGTGGTAATGTCATCTTACGGGGTGCTAGATAAGTTTGTATTCTTTTAAATATTCTTAAGCAAAGTAGCAACATGATCAGATTTGCATTTTGAAAATGTAAATGCTAATTCCAGGTATAGGGCAAAAAGAGAACATTTCACTGGAATAAAAAGATCAGTTAGAAAACTGTTGTAATCCAGCCAGGAGAGAAATTACGAGAGTTTAATCAGTGCCTAACACAGTGCTTGCTTGCCAAATGATAATCACCAGATTATTATTTGTTGTGTTGTACTGATTCCTGATCAATACATAGTAGTTATTTAAATTAACTTTTTTGATTTATAGAATATTTTATATTGGAAAGCAATTCTATGCTGAAGGAAGCTATCCTGAAGAAGAAGATAGTAAAGTCAGAAATTAAAATGCTTCATATTGACGACTATGGTAAAGTTTTGTGCATGCTATGTTATTTAAGAACAACATTCTCTGCATCTTATAGTTTTATGTGTAAATGACTCTCCATATTTAATATTTTGCTCTTTCTTTAAAAGAACTTCCTTTACAGTTGTCCTTTCCCAAAGATTTTACGGACCGAAACCAGTATGCTCTTCTGTTAATAATGTAAGTATTCTATTTGTTTTTGAAATGAAGGAATCTAAAGGCTTTATAATTTTTCTTATGCCTCACATGACAGCATTCTGATTAAAAAAAAAAAACAATAAAAAAATTCCTACATGTGTAGTTAACTGTGCAGCAGTCAGTGGTATGAACTTGTCAAAGACACCACCACAAAACAATATGGAGGGTTGTGTAATTTGTAATTCTTACCTCCCAAGTCCAACTCAGTGTTACTACTGGGAATAATGGCACATGTTGTTTGGCTTATCAGTATCTGTTCAGCAATTACTCAAGTCCTATGCTTGTATTTTTTTTGTTTTGTTTTCATATATAGTATTGATCTCTTTCTTTGCAATGTATTTGTCATATCACAGTCATGCTGGATTCATAAGAGCCTTTTTTTTTAATTGTAAGAATACTTAGTATGAGATCTGCTCTCTTGACAAATCTTAAATGCACAATAAAGTATTGCTAACTATAGGTACAATGCTGCATAGCAGGTCTATAGAACTTACTCATCTTGCATGACTAAAATTTTATACCCACTGAATAGCAACTCCCCAATTCCCCTCCCCTGGCAATACCATTCTACTCTCGGCTTCTAGGAGTTTGATTATTTTAGATGCCTTTGAGACTGGAATCATGCAATATTTGACCTTTGGTGAATGGCTTATTTCATTTAGGATAATGTCCTTAAGGAGCATCTATGTTGTCAAAGGCCCGATGCTCTTTATCAGTTTTTATGCAACAGTGAGAAAACACTAATTGCCACTGGTGAAACCACTGGTTATATTTATATCACTCCTGCCAGTTCTCCTTCTTGGGTTCATGGCTAGCAGGAAGTACCTCCCATGCTCAGAAAACCTTTTAGTTTTTACAACTTAGAATTGAATTCATTCATACTTTCTGTGAGATCATATTCTGAAATAGTCCTGGGCACAGAGACCCCTAGCATCTAATGGTTGACTAACTTGATACTTACTGATGCAGCATTTTATTCCTGAGAGTTATTGGCTATTTTCCTTATTAAGAACCTAGCCAGCATATATTGCTAGGACAGTGCTTAAAGTTGTCTAAAATTATATCAGAACCTTATTAGGAAAGGGAAATGAAAATAGAATTACTTGTTGTTTGAATATAGAGAATATAGAGATTAATTGTTCAGTCTATGAAACCAAAGTTCCTGGCTTTAAATTCCAGTTTTGTCATTAATTAGCAGTGTCCTTGAGCAAGCTGCTTAACCTCATTTAGGGCTCAATTTCTCCAAATACAAAACAAGCATGAAAATACAGACTAAGGGGCGCCTGGGTGACTCAGTGGGTTAAGCCTCTGCCTTCGGCTCAGGTCATGATCTCAGGGTCCTGGGATCAAGCCCCGCGTCGGGCTCTCTGCTCGGTGGGGAGCCTGCTTTCCCCTCTCTCTCTGTCTGCCTCTCTGCCTACTTGCAATCTCTCTCTGTGTCAAATAAATAAAATCTTTAAAAAAAAATAAAATAAAATACAGACTAAGTTTTAAGGCTGCTTTTTAGATTAAATGAAATACAACATGTAAAGTGCCAGGCACATGACTGTTTTAATTATTTTGATTATAGTTCAGTATTTTATATTGATTATAGATTCTTTAATAAATAGAAACAGTTTGTCACATAATTATAAGCAGCTAAATACAGAAAACATTATATTTAATATTTCCCCACATTCCATTATCTATTCCTAATGTTAATTCCTAAACCTCATCTAGTTTCTCATGCCCAGACCATTCTCCTTTGTCTCTAAATAACCAGAGGGCCCTGAAAGTTCTTGGTGACTTCCTGAGGAAGTTCTTATTTGCTCTTTTATAATACCTTCTCTTGTCCCTTCTCTTTCACCTACTTTTCTTCAATTCCTATTTGAAGTATATGTGTGACTTATTGAGGAAAATATTTCAGGAGACAATATGAGACAAAAAAAAATTCTTAAACCCTATATTCTATATCAGTCATATCTCCCTTTGGGAAAAGAGGCCTTTTTATTTACTTGGGGGTGGTGGTTCTCAGGGAAAGGAACCCTATTAGGCATTCTTCCATGAAGCATTGCCTCACTCATGCAGATGGATATGTAGGCAATCAATCACCTGTCCATTGGCTCCAGAGTAATGTCACAGTTTGGGGTGAAAAGTAGAAGGGAATTATAGATTCTCACTGTAGCCCTGAGTCAGAGAAACTAACTAACTTGTTGTGGCATCTGATTGGAGCTTTATGCTGGATGATTTTTAGTTTGTAAGAAGAACATACAGATTAGTACAAGATGATTTCTCTTGTTAGAAAAGGGATGATCAGGTCTTTTTTAGAGGCAGGATAATAGAATAAAGGTATTACTGCAGGAGTCAGGTAGGTTTGTGTTCAAATTTTAGTTCAAAGATTTACCAACAGACTGCTTAATTTTTCTAAGCATCAGCTTCCATATAAATAAATTGGACAGCTACCTTGGATTACCTTAAAGATGTGTCACCATAGCATTTGGTGGAACATAAACGCTTGCACTCAGTGTTTAATAAATTATAACCATAAACATAATTATTATTGCCACTATTATTTTTAATAGTTAAAATTATCAGCTTCCACAGATCCACCCCTTCAGACACCACCTCAGTCTGGGTGCTGCAGGGCCCCTCCTACAGAAAAACAGCAGCACTCAAAACTTGCTAGTACCTCCACCCTGCCCTCCCTAAGCTGTGTATCAACGGATCCACCCTCTCCAATATACTCTTGACCAGACCCCAAACAGGAGGCTGCAGCCCTGGCAGTGTGGAAGCAGGTCCCAGAGTAGCAAGCACCACTTCAAAGTGATGCATGCCCCTAAGAAAGTAAAAATAAACACACACATACCAGTCAGAGAACCAGTAGTAGGCTGGAGGCAGACAACTGGTCTGACTCCAGGTCCCACCCACCAATGAAAGCTTCTCAGGGGACAGCCAGGGAAAGTGCCCTGAAGTTTGGTGCCACTACATCTCTGGTAAATGCCTGGTCTGACTCAAGTCAAGCCCAGGGCATCTCCAGGCTGGCTCATGGACACCACAGGGAGTAAACACTGCCCACAATAGGCCAAGAAAGCTACTGCAGATGACTGGACTGAAGAAAAAAGCAGCTCTGCCATAGCAGCACAGTAGATATATCACACATAGAAGACACCCCTGAAGGAGCAGATTCTGGTGAAAAGGGGACACTAGCAGTAAACTAAAGAACCTCTTCTTCATAATGCCATTAGTTGCAAGTCCAGATGTGGCTGTCTCCCCTAACACAAAGAAGCCTATACAGAAAGTAAGACAAATAAGGAGACAGAGGAATATGTCCCAAATAAAAGAAAAAGATAAAATCACAGCAAGAGACCAAAGCAAAATGGAGGTAAGTAATATGCCTGTTAAGAATTTAAAGTAATAATCATAAAGATACTCAGCAGACATAAAGAAAGAGTAGAAGACATCTCTGATGCTTAATGAGATTAAAAAAAGAACCAATTAGAGGTAAAGAGCACAATAAATGAATTTAAAAATACACTAGATGTAATAAATAGTAGAAGAGATGAAGCAGAAGACTGGACCAGTGACCTGGAGGACAGAATAATAGAAAATAAGCTGATCAGATGGGGATTATATTATATAATATATAAGCAGGTTATATATAATCTATATATGTCATATATGATATATAATTATATATAATACAAATATAGTCTCCTATATAATTAATATATAACCACATTATGTTATATAACATATATATTTTATATATATATATAAATATATAAATATATATATAAATATATATATATATATATTTAAAACAGACTTAGGGAATTTAGTCATTTGCTTTATTGGGTCACAGAAGAAGAGAAAGAAAAGGAGGCAGAAAATTTATTTGAAGAAATAATAGTTGTAAATCTCTGAAATCTGGACAAGGGAACAAATCCAGATAATCTAGGCACAGAGAGTCCCCCCCACGGACACATAAAATCTACCCAAGGAGGTCCACACCAAGATACACAGTAATTAAGGTGGGAAAAGTAGTGACACAGAATTTTAAAAGCAGCAGAAGAAAACAGTTACATTCAAAGGAAACCACATAAGGTTACCATATGATTTTTTAGTAGAAACCCTGCACGCCAGAGGGAGTGGCATGACATATTCAAAATATTGTAGCCAAGAATATGCTATCCAGCAAGGCCATCCTTCAGAATAGAAGGTGAGATAAAGAGTTGTCTAGGCACACAAAAGTTAAAGGAATTCATGACCTCTAAATGAGCCCTGCAAGAAATGTTATAGAGGACTCTGAGTGGAAAGGAAAGATCATAAGCTAGGGTAAGGAAAGTAGGAAGCACAAAAGTAGTAAAAATAAGTATATTTATAAAAGTCAAGGAACTGACAAAATTAAAGGAAAATGAAATATGACACCATATACCTAGAAAGTGGGAAGCTGTTAAGAATGAGTTTAAACTTAATATATACTGCTATATACATTATATACAAACTAAACGGTAACCATAAATAAAAACATCAGTGATATGCAAAAAAATAAAGAGAAATTAATCAAGTACATCACTAAAGTAATCCAACTTATCTTGAGAGAAGAGAGCAAGAGAAGAAAGTAACAGAGAAGAACTACAAAAATGACCATAAAACAAGTAACAAAATGACAGTAAGTACCTACTTATCAGGAATTACATTGAATGAAAATGGACTAAACATTCCAATTAAAAGACACAGGGTAATAAAATGGATGAAAAAATAAGACCCATATGCGAATACCGTAGACTCATTTCAGACCTAAAGATACATGCAGATTGAAAGTGAAAGGATGAAGAAGCATCTATCATGCAAATGGGTGTGAAAAGAAAGCCACGATGGCAATACTTATATTGGTCAATATACCTTAAAACAAAGACTGTTATGAGACAGAGAAGGGCACTATATAATCATTCAGGAGACAATCCAACAAGAAGATATAGCAATTGTAAATATTTATTCAGCCACCCTGGGAGCAAACAAATACATAAAGCAGTTAATAACAAACATAACAGAAATAATCAATAGTAATACAATAACAGTAGGGGACTTTAACACCCCACTGATTACATCAATGGACAGATCATACAAAGACAATCAAAAAGATAACAGTGGCTTTTAAGGACATTTTGGACCAGATAGACCTAAAAAAATCTGTTCAAGACATTTCACCCCAAATTAGTAGAATACACCTCCTTTTCAAGTGTACATGGAACATTCAAAAAATAGATCACATCTCAGACCACAAAATAACTCTCAACAAATTTAAAAAGACTAAAGTCATACCTGGCATCTTTTCTGAGCAGAATGCTATGAAACTAGACCTCAATCACAAGAAAAATTCTGGAAAAAACAAATTTACCAAGATACTAAATAACATGTTACTAAACAATGAATGGATCAAACAAGAAATCAAAGAGGAAATAAAAGATAATAATAATACATGGAGAAAAATGGAAAGGAAAACACAATGATCCAAAATCTTTGGGATATAGGATGTAGCAAAATTGCCTCAAGAAGCAAAAAAATCTCAAACAAGCAACCCAACATTACACCTAAAGGAGCTAGAAAAAGAAAAACAAACACCAAACCAGTAGAAGGAAGGAAATAATATGGTTAAAGCAGAAATACATGAAATAACAACTTAAATAGTAGAGATCAATCAAACCAGGAGTTGATTCCTTGAAAAGATCAACAAAACTGATAAACATTTAGCCAGACTCATAAAAAAAGACTCAAATAAAACCAGAAATGAAAGAGGAGAAATGACAAATGATACCACAGAAATAAAAAGGATTTTAAGAATATTATGAAAAGTTATATTGCTAGCAAATTTGACAACCTAGAAGAAATGGATAAATCCCTAGAAACATGTAATCTACTAAAATTGAAGGAAGAAATAGAAATTTAGACAGACCAACTACCAGCAATGAAACTAAATCAGTAATCAAAAAAGTCTCCACAAACAAAAACTCAAGAGCAGATGGCTTCACAGTTGAATTCTACTAAATATTGAAAGTTAATATTTAATTTATTTAAATTTAATTTGACTAATTTAAAAAGAAATTTATTTTGATTAAAATTAAAGATACTAAATTTAATTTAATAAATTTATTAAAAGTTAATACCTCTTAAACTATTACAAAATAGAAGAGGAAAGAAAACTTCCAAATTCATTATATGAGGCCTGCGTTATTCTGATACTAAAATGAGATAAAGATACTTAAAATTAATTAATTAATAAGAGAGAGAAAGAGTATTACAGGCCAATATTCTGATGAGTAAAGACACAAAAATCCTCAACAAAAATCAGCAAGTTGAATCCAACAATTCATTAAAAACCTCATTCATCAAAATCCAGTGAGATTTATTCCCAGGATGCAAGGGTGGTTCAACATTGGCAAATCAGTCAGTATGATACATTGGATCAAGAGCAAGGATAAAAACCATATGATCATTTCAACTGATGCAGAAAAATCCATCTGGCAAAGTATAACATCCATCAAAAAAGTAGGTTTAGAGGGAAAATAACATCATAAAGGCCATATATGAAAAACCCACAGCTAAAATTATATTCAAGGCGAAAAACTGAGAGCTTTCCCTCTAATATCAAGAAGAAGACAAGGTTGTCCACTCTCACTGATTTTATTCAACATAGTATTGGAAATCCTAGCCACAGCAATCAGGTAAGAAGAGCTAATGAAATCATCCAATTTGGAAAAAAAAAGAAAATCACCCAATTTGGTAAAGAAGAAGTGAAATTTTCACTATTCACAATGATATGGTATGATGTATAAAAAACTCAAGACTCTACCAAAAAGCTCCTAGAACTGATAAATGAATTCACTAATGCTGCAGGACACAAAATCAATGTACAGAAATCCATTGCATTTCTATGCAGTAATAATGAAGCAACAGAAAGAGAAATTAAGAAAGCAGTCCTATTTATAATTGTACCAAAAATAATAAAATACTTAGGCATAAACTTAATCAAGGAGGTGAAAGACTATACTCTGAAAAGTATAAAACATTGACAAAAAGAAATTGAAGTCAACACAGAGATATTTCATAAGATATTTCATGCTTAGGGATTAGAAGAACAAATACTGTTAAAATGTCCATACTACCCAAAGCAATCTACAGATTTAATGAAATCCATATCAAAATACTAAAAGTGTTTTTCACAGAACTAGAACAAATAATCCTAAAATTTGTATGGAATCATAAAAGACCCTGAATAGTCAAAACAATCCTGCAAAAGCAAAACAAAGCTGGAGACATCACAATTCCAGACCTCAAATTATACTACAAATCTGTAGTAATCAAATGAGTATTGTATCAGCACAAACAGAACAGAAAACAGAACAGAACAGAAAACCCAGGAATAAACCCAGAAATAAACCCACAACTATATGGCCAATTAATCTTCAACAAAGGTGGCAAGACTATGCAATGGGTAAAAGACAATCTCTTCAACAAATGGTGTTGAGAAAACTGGACAGCTACATGCAAAAGAATGAAACTGGACCACTTTCATATACCAGATACAAAAATAAATTCAAAGTGGATTAAAGACCTCAATGTGAGATCTGAAACCATGAAAATCCTAAAATAGAGCATAGGCAGTAATTTCTCTTACATAGGCCATAGCAATGTCTTTCTAATTACATCTCCTGAGGCAAGGGAAGAAAAACAAAAATGAACTATTGGGACTAAGAAAAGATAAAAAACTTCTGCACTGTGAAGGAAACAATCGACAAAACTAAAAACAACCTATGGAATGGAGAAGATATTTGCATATGACATATCTGATACAGTGTCCAAAATATATAAAGAACTGATACAACTCAACACCCCCAAAACAAACAACCCAATTAAAAACTGGGCCAAAGACATGAATAGACATTTCTTCAAAGAAGACATGCAGATGGCTAACGGACACATGAAAAGATGCTCAACATCACTCATCATCAGGGAAGTATATATCAAAACCTCAATAAGAAAACATCTCACACCTGTCAGAGTAGTTAAAATCAACAACATAAGAAACAAGTGTTGGCAAAGATACGGAGAGAATGGAATTCTTGTGCACTGTTCATGGGAATGCTAACTGGTAAAGCCACTCTGGAAAGCAGTACGGAGACTCCTCAAAAAACTAAAAGCAGGACTCTCTGATCCAGTAATCACACTACTGGGTATTTACCCAAAGAATACAAAATGATAATCTGAAAGGGTGTAAGCACCCCTGTTTACTGCTGCATTATGTGCAATAGCCAAATTATGGAAGCAGCCCAAGTTTCCATCAAAAGAAGAGTAGAGATTGAAGCAGTGATCAAAAACGTCCTGAAAAACAAGAGCCCAGGATCTGACAGATTCCCTGAGGCATTCTACCAAACACTCAAGGAAGTAATAATACCCATTCTCCTGAAACTGTTTCAAAAAATAGAAACAGAAGGAAAACTCCCAGACTCTTCCTATGAAGCCAGCATTACCCTGATCCCCAAACCAGGCAAAGGCCCCATCAAAAAGGAGAATTTCAGACCATATCCCTGATGAATATGGATTCCAAGATTCTCAACAAGATTCTAGCTAATAGGATCCAACCGTACATTAAAAAGGTTATCCACCATCCACCATGGCCAGGTGGGATTTACCCCTGGGATGCAAGGGTGGTTCAATATTCACAAATCAATCAGTGTGATGAAATAAATCAATAAAAGAAGAGAGAAGAACCACATGGTCCTTTCAATTGATGAAGAAAAAGCATTTGACAAGATAAAGCATCCTTTCCTGATTAAAACACTTCAAAGTATAGGGACAGAGGGAACACTCCCCAATTTCATAAAAACTATCTATGAAAAACCCACAGCAAATATCATCCTCAATGGGGAAAAGCTGACAGCCTTTCCTTTGAGATCAGGAACACAACAAGGATGCCCACTCTCACCACTGCTGTTCAACCCAGTACTAGAAGTCCTAGCAACATCAGACAACAAAAAGAAATAAAAGGTATTCAAATTGACAAAGAAGAAATCAAACTCTCTCTCCTCACAGATGACATGATACTTTATATGGAAAACCCAAAAGACTACACCCCCAAACTACTAGAACTCATACAGCAATTTAGTAGTATGGCAGGATACAAAATCAATGTACAGAAATCAGTTGCTTTCTTATACAGTAACAATGAAAATACAGAAAGTACAGGGAAATTAGAGAATCAATTCTACTTACTATAGCACCAAGAACCATAAGATACCTGGAATAAACCTAACCAAAGAGGTAAAGGATCTGTACTCGAGAACTATAGAACACCCATGAAAGAAATTGAAGAAGACACAAAAGATGGAAAAGCATTCCATGCTCATGGACTGGAAGAATAAACATTATTAAATGTCTATGCTGCCCAGACCAATCTATACTTTCAATGCCATCCCGATCAAAATTCCACTGGCATTTTTTTTAAAGATTTTATTTATTTATTTGAGAGAGAGAGAGATCACAGGTAGGCAGGCAAGCAGGCAGAGAGAGAGGAGGAAGGAGGCTCCCTGCAGAGCAGAGAGCCTGATGCGGGTCTCGATCCCAGGACACTGGGACCAAAACCTGAGCCGAAGGCAAAGGCTTTAACCCACTGAGCCACTCAGGCACCCCCCCCACTGGCATTTTTCAAAGTGCTGGAACAGACAATCCTAAAATTTGTATGGAACCAGAAGAGACCCTGAATTGCTAAGGAAATGCTGAAAAAGAAAAACAAAACTGGGGGAATCATGTTGCCTGATTTCAAGCTTTACTACAAAGCTGTGATCACCAAGAGAGCATGGTACTGGCACAAAAACAGACACATAGACCAGTGAAACAGAGAAGAGAGTCCAGCTATGGACCTGGAACTCTATGGACAAACAATCTTCAACAAAGTAGGAAAAAATATTCAGTGGAAAAAAGACAGTCTCTTCGATAATTGGTGCTGGGAAAATTGGACAGATATGTATAGAAGAATGAAGCTGGACCATTCTTACACCATACAATAAACTTCAAATGGATAAAAGACCTCAACATGAGGCAGGAATCTATCAAAATCCTAGAGGAGAACATCGACATTGGCCACAGCAAGTTCTTTCAAGACATGTCTCCAAAGGCAAAGGAAACAAAAGCAAAAATGAACTTTTGGGACTTCATGAAGATCAAAATCTTCTGCACAACAAAGGAAACAGTCAACCAAACAAAGAGGCAACCCACAGAATGGGAGAAGATACTCACAAATGACACTATAGACAGAGGGTTGATATCCAAGATCTATAAAGAACTCAAACTCAACACTCAAAAAACAGATAATCATGTCAAAAAATGGGCAGAAGACATGAACAGACAATTCTCCAAAGAAGATATACAAATGGCTAACAGACACATGAAAAAATGCTCATCATCACTAGCCATCAGGGAGATTCAAATCAAAACCACACTGAGATACCACCTTACACCAGTTAGAATGGCCAAAATTAACAAGACAGTAAACAACGTGGTTGGAGAGGATGTGGAGAAAGGGGAACCCTCTTACACTGTTGGTGGGAATGCAAGTTGGTGCAGCCACTTTGGAGAACAGTGTGGAGACTCCTCAAGAAATTAAAAATAGAGCTTCCCTATGACCCTGCAATTGCATTACTGGGTATTTACCCCAAACATACAGATTGAATGAAAAGAAGGGCCGCCTGTACCCCAATGTTCATAGCAACAATGGCCACAGTCACCAAACTGTGGAAAGAGCCAAGATACCCTTCAACAGATGAATGGATAAAGAAGATATGGTCCATATATACAATGGAGTATTATGCCTCCATCAGAACGGATGAATACCCAACTTTTGTATCAACATGGACGGGACTGGAGGAGATTATGCTGAGTCAAATAAGTCAAGCAGAGAGAGTCAATTATCATATGGTTTCAGTTACTTGTGGAGCATATGAAATAACACAGAGGACATTGGGAGAAGGAGAGGAGAAGGGAGTTGGGGGAAATCGGAGGGGGAGATGAAACATGAGAGACTGTGGGCTCTGAGAAACAAACTGAAGAAAGTAGCCTCTGACAAACTGGAATTCCCTTTCTACTAAATCTTCATCATGGAACCTCAGAAGCAATGGTCCTAAGGACTTCTCCATGGAGATATTTTCTGAAACCCCAAGCTAATTTCTTGATCTTGGAAGTAAAAGTGAATCAATGGTAACAGAATATTTTACTGTAAGAGAAAACCTGTGAAGCATTACCAATACAGATAAATTTCAGTGATCTCCATTTACAGTGGTCTCTATGGGGTCATGACCCCTTTTCCTTTCCTACTATTTATTCTCTATTCAGATGTCTAATTGTCTTTCTTCAGTCTTTCTCTTTAACATTATAGGGAACCCTTAGGAACCCAGTAATTGATACTCATTTTCATAACTATACTATTTACATCTACATCTATTTCAGCATTTATCACCTTGTATTGTTTTTGTTATTCTTACTTTCTACTCATATGTGTAATTTAGTATAACACATTTACCTATCACTTCCATGTGCAAGAAGCTATGCCATAGCTGGGGGGAGATAAAAAGATTACAAGCATCGAGGTGCCTGGGTGGCTCAGTGGGTTAAAGTTTCTGCCTTCAGCTCACGTCATGATCCCAGGGTCCTGGGATCAAGCCCCACGTTGGGCACTCTGTTCAGCAGGGCACCTGCTTCCCACCGCCCCCCCCCCCCAACCTGCCTGCTTCTCTGCCTACTTGTGATCTCTGTCAAATAAATAAAAATTTTTAAAAAGATTTAAAAAAAAGATTACAAGCATCTTGAAATCTGTAATCTTTTTTTTTAGATTTGCTAAGTATGTCTCCATAATGTCTGGCACAGATGGTGGAACCCTATAAAAACTTACGACTAATATGACATTTTTTTATGGTGCAAGACTATAGATTACATGGGAGATAGCCTACAGTTATAGATGTTTATTCGGTAAATACATATGAACCTAAATACTGAGAACCTGGTAGGACACGATCCAGACAGATGTATTGTTATTAAAAATGAAAGGTTGGTTGTTTTTTTTTCACTATATCCATGAAGAAAAGCAGTACGGAGTTGGGGAGTTTCATTCAGTGCTAAGAAATCATTATCTTTTCCCATTTTCTACTCTTGCATGTTCAACATAACAGTGTTACATCTGACAAAGGTCTAACTCTGGGAGGCAATGACTGGGAAACGAATTAATTTCTGGATTGCAACATACTCTGGCATGCCTCTATGACTTTGCTCCTTCTTTCTGAGTCCATCTTCCTTGAAATCCTAATAAATTTATGGTCACCCATCAAATCTTATGTTCCTGAAACTTTCTTTCACCCTCATTTGTCCATCTGTTTTGTGTTACAATTTAAAATCTGTGTCTCCTTCTAGAGCCATTGCCTTCTGTCCAAGGGCCCTCCATGTATCTTGAACCATATTAAACATATTTTCACTTTTCTACTGACAGTTTTATGAGGATGTTTTTACAGGTTATTGGGAAATTTCTGACTCCCAATAGATTTTGGACCAAGGCTTCTGGAGGAAAATCTAGTTTAGAGGTGAATATCGTGAAAAATAATTTATAGAATGGATTATGAAATATTTCAGTATCTTAACAGAAATGTTAAAATCTTTATGTGTTCCATATATCTCATAGCAGTTAGCTTTTGCAGTAAGCATCACTCCACAAATATATTTTGAGTGAATAAATGGATGATGTCCAGAAAGTAGATGAATATGGCCACTATTAGTTTTCCCACTAAGTCATTCTAACTGGAGACCATGATTCATTTTTATCTAGATAGTTTCAACATTCATTCAATGTCATACATATCACAGTACTACAACTTGGTCATCGAGATGGAATTGAGCTGTTTGTCAGTTTTTTTTTTAAATATAATTATTCTGTTAAGTAGCAGGATATAATTGATACATATGTAGTAAGTGAAATTATCCAGCCACTCATGTCCAACAATCAAGATAACATTACTATTTTTCTTCCATAAACATACTTTCCTGTCAACAAACAATATGGATATTGTTTAAAATTTGGAATAACATCATGCTCATGGGACTGCAGTGTCTTGCCTTCATCTTTGAACCAATGGGTTGTCCAAGAGCCCATACTCTTGTATGAAACCCCGTACAGGCAGACACCGTATCTGCATGGTCAATTCCAATCTGCAACCCTGCTCTCTACTTCCTTTTTTGTAGTTTGTTGCTCTATCTTCTTTTAGTTGCTTTTCTACTCTGATGCTAGGGTGAACTCTGTATGATCCAAACCCGAAAATGTGCCTCTCCTGACTTAACCTGACTCCACCTACCTCCTAGTAGAGATTCTGTCTCTAGATTGGGGGGAGGGGGGCGTCAAATGGAAAAAAGCAACAAAAAAAACCTGCTTTATTCAACAAAATGCCAGCTTCTCAATCATTCCTCTGTGTGTGTGTGTTTGTTTTTTTACAGTCTTCCAGTACCATTTTCTTTCCCCCTGACTGGAAAACTTAACACTTTAAGATGTTTTTCTTCAAATTCTATGCACACCTCTGTTATATAACCACACCAGATTACAATATTTGCTTTGCAGTCTCTTCTATTAATTGTAAGCTCCTTGATTGTAAGAACTCCTTTTGTATTGTTTTGCCTTAACATTATTTGTGTTCACAAAATATTGACAGGATGAATGAATGTCAAAACAATCAACCCTGAGTTAGTCATTGGAAATGAATTCAATCAAGATAGGGAATGAAGGAGATATAAATGATTTGAGAGTTTATAATGTTTTTAAATTTCACTCTTGAATGAATTAGTTTTTTTGCCATGTGATGTGCCACTCAGAAAAATGTGAGGCCCATTTCTCATTTCTCTAATAATCTTACTGCATAATGCCCAATAATAATTAATTTTAATGTTTTCAATGCTTCTCTTTAACATCTGATTATTTAACATCTTGATAAGATTATTGTATAAGGGACATCATTTTAAGAATGTGGAGATTTCACCCTTAAACTTTACAGAAACTATGCAAGATAAACATCATGGTTTTCATTTAACACAAGGAAACAGTGACTAAAACATGTTATGTATATTACCTCAAAGATTATGAGCAGGACAAAATTAGAGTTGGAACTCAAGTTTTAATTTCTTTTTTTTGGATCAAAAAGCTGGCCTATTACTCAATTGTTGCATAGCCCACAGCATATTATTGGAAAATTATTAAAAATGCTGATCAGAATCAATAGAGATTTCACTACAACCAAATTTTTAGATACTATTTTTCTTCCCACTTAAATTTATAATAATCTCTAGATGTAATCTTTTCTACCTGTACCATCTTAATGCATTGGTATAAAATAATTATTATAGGAATCATGACTAAGTTCCTAGAAATTCCACAGGAGAGATCAAATTCTCAACCAGACTACTTCATAAAATTCCAAATTCTAATTAAAATGTTCACTTTCTGAGAAGTCTTTACACCCATCATTTATTCTATGGATTCATACACTTTTGAGTAGAGGAGATTTTCAGATGTACATTTGTTTTGTTTCCCAAGAGTAAAGACATATATTCTAAAACTTCTCTATCATTATTTGATCTTCCACTTACTTGTTCATGACAAGTATGTATCTATTTCACTCTCAGTTTTTTACAAAACTAATATATATATTGAATGTATATGGATAAGATAGCTAGTACTTGCCTCAAAGAGTGATTATTGCTTTCTTTCCCTTGTAATATGGATCAAAGTTTGAATTTTAAGTTTCTGATTTTTCTCATTTTTTTAATCTTCCACATTTAAGTAGATGAAAAATTCACCCACACTGTAATGCAGATGAAATGATTAAGAAAAGACAGTGGCATTTAATCTACGTAATGGAAGGGGAGAAGGGGATCATGTGTTTCATATTTTTCTCAAACAAACTGGACCTTCTTCTCTCACAATGTATAGATAATGCATCATAAATGTCAGTGTTAATTTCTTAGTACTACTTAAAAGTGTACACAGTCAAAGGTTGGTATCTTGAGAAGGTACCACAGGAAAAACAAATTCTAAATTTATAGAAAATGTAAATGTAAGTGGTTGGTAGAGTGTCACTTGTTAGACATCTACCAAGAGGTGAAAACTTAGCCAAAAGGTACGTTTTTGGACTTTCACTACTTTTCCCTAAAAAATCTTAGGGATTAAAGCATTCAAAAGATATGATATTAATTCAGGAAAAGGCCCAGACTTAGAACTTGGTAAAAATAAATAAATAAGACTTTCAAAATCTTAAATTCTTTATTCCAGTTAAGAATTATAAATACTTTTTAAGAATGTATTTATATGTCAAAGACAGTAAATCAATATATTCCTAAGGTCTACTTTAATTAAACTGTGTTCTTTCAAAGATCTGGATTATTCATCTATGGTTTACAGTTAGTTGCTTTACCTGTGTCTCAGTTTACTAAACTGTAAAATGATTCTTCTAATAACTGTCCATAGTTAGCACTATAGTTATTATTATTTCTATTTAACTGACACATAAAGCAAACTAAGATTAGTATCACCTATGCTTATACAGGCACATTTTCAGTTGATAAACTGACTTCCAGAATCCAGATTTTATAGTTAGAAGGAAAAAAAAAAGTAACATATAACCACCAATATAACCACTGAATATAACTGAAAGTGAATGACACCCCACCGTGGGTAACATGCACATTCAGTTTATATGTAATTATCATCCATCCATTCCTCTGTTAGGAATCCACTGTAATCCCTGATATATAGCCCATGTATTGCTGGCCTCAATGTTAACATTCACAACAGTCCCATGCTGAATTGTATTCTCCATTAGAAAATGAAGAAACAGGACACTGTTCAGGAGTTTGTCAACTGCTGCTTTTTTTAAGATACACATGCTTTGTTCTGTTTTTATCTAGAAAATTCCTATGTCTGTTAAGTCAACATGTAGAATATTTTGTATTATAATATCTAAAGCAGACCTGCTGTATAGGAGATTTACCTAACAGTTCACACACATCAAGAATAAGGCCAGTTCTCCTGTTCTTGATCTGTTTATGCAATGTGCTAAACTTTCTTTTGACTGTGACCATCTCTAAAGAGGTCCAAAGAAGTGGATCAAATGCTGGTCTACTTCAGTGAAGATACAGCCATCCCCAGCAACTGAAAAGTAAATATCACCAAACTCCCTTCTCTTTCTACCTCCTCAGCTACTCTGTTAGAAATTATCCCAAATGGAAACTGGCCAAAGGTAAGAATTAATGTAGTAAGAATCTGACAGCAGAGTTGATTAGGAGATTGGAACTTGCTCCCATTTACTGCACAATTTCTGTGAGATATCCCTGAGGCCCTTTTCTGTTGGTTCTCTTCCAATATTTTCATGTGCTAAGATGTTTATCCTGAGGTTAATTTTGTGTGGATAATACTAACAGTCCATTTTTGAGTTTATAGCTGGCTCATTAATATCCATGCTGTTCAGTGCCTCAACCTGCGTTCTGATAAGCTTTTCACTTTTTGGCTTCCTACAACAATAGAAATAACTTGATTTAATGAACTAGATTCTGCTTTTTCTTCATTGCTCTAGTGATAATTGTAATGCAGTATTTATATTATACTAAGGATATATTCTCGGGCCTTTATTCAAGGGAAATCAAAGAACAAAATCCGATGGAATTCCTTTTAAAACAAGGAAAAATACCTTTAATAGACAGAAACTGACCCTGATAGGAGGAAGCCTATTCTATTAAAAAATAGGAGAGAAGGGGAGAGATTGAGTAGAAAAGTAGGGGAAGGATAAAAAAAAAAAAGATCCCATTTTACTAAAGCAAAATAGCCTCCCAAATTCAGAGATCCAAATTCTGATCAAGAAAAAGAATTAAGTTACTTGTTTTCGGTAGATTTTGAATATAAGAAAAACCTACTGGAAAAAAAATGACTTAAAAAAAAAGACCTAATTTCAAAGTCACAGGTTTTATAATCCAGAAAAGTATGCCAGGGTAAGATTTTTTTTTTTTTGGGGGGGGGTTGCCGAAAGAATTATCTTTCTGCAGAAGCAGGACAAGAAAGAACTTACACATACAGGGACACACATATTATATGCTGATACACAAATACACATGATTATGTGTGGAAAGAAATCAGGCGCATACACATAAAACAAATGTCTACATATACACATCCTTTTATTCTGAACTAACTGAAAGACCCACCCACTGTTAAAAGTAGAACTTTTTTAAATTACCTTTTTTAAAGAGGTATTTATTTGACAGAGAGAGACAGCACAAGCAGGGGGAGCAGCAGAGGGAGAGGCAGAAGTAGGCTCCCTGCTCAGCAGGGAGCCCTATGTGGGACTCAATCCCAGGACCTTGGGATCATGATCTAAGCTGAAGGCAGACACGTAACTAAGCCACCCAGGAGCCCTCAAATTAGAACATTTTTAATGGAACTGTATTTTCCCTTAGACTAAACAAAAGAAAAAAAAAACGACTACTGTTATACGAAGGCTCAGAAATTATCTAAATTGTCTAAACCCACTGGACCTGGGCTCAACTCAGTCTGGTCCTATCATCATACCACCTGTACCCTTTTCAGGATAGCACCCCACATTTCTATAATTTGTAATTCCAGTGGATTAATGCAACTTTTCTAAAAGGTGTAACACTGAATAGGATATATGAATTCAAGTATATGAACACAAGTGTTGAAGAGTAATAGAATTTGAGAATTTGGCTGATAAGCCTAATTTTGTATGTACTATCTGGTAGGCCTTATCGTAACCACCACCAGAAACAGGCTTTGCCAGTGTAAGAAAGGTTCTAGGTAGAAGCCTAAACAACCCTGACCATTTCAAACACTTCCCTATAACCCGGGGGGGGGGGGGGGAGGGGGGGAGATACACAGCCAAAAATTATACTGTAAGCAAACCAGGAATCAGAAAATTGCAGATATTAGTGATATTCCTAATGGAAGAAGATGGCAATGTGGACAAGAAACTCGGACAGGAAAAAATATTTCTCATGTGTTATTTCTCATGTGTTGCAGTAAATAAATATGTGGGAAAAGTTATTCTGTTATTCTGCATGTAGAACAATCCATCCATGAGAAGAAATCTAAGGATCTTAAAATGAGAAATGGAAGAAATTAGCCTAGAAGCCCTTAGCTAATGTATGTATTTCTATGTATGTATTGCTCGAAAGAGGTCAAACTTCACGTTACAACTAAATCATCACTAACTATAAATTTCTATTAAATAAATTTCAGATTAAGGCAAGACAAACATTGTTTAAGGCAAATGTCCTAGTCAAACTCACCTCCTTTTGTGGCCCCTCCTTCCAAAATGCCCCAATGGACAGATTCACAGTTGTTAGTATAGCAGTTTTCAAATTCTACCATGTAGGAGAAGAAATTCTGCCATGCAATAGATTAGAGTCAAGGAAAGTATACTCATTTTTAAAGTATTTTCCTGGGGCGCCTGGGTGGCTCAGCGGGTTGAGCCGCTGCCTTCGGCTCAGGTCATGATCTCAGGGTCCTGGGATCGAGCCCCGCATCGGGCTCTCTGCTCGGCGGGGAGCCTGCTTCCTCCTCTCTCTCTGCCTGCCTCTCTGCCTGCTTGTGATCTCTCTCTGTCAAATAAATAAATAAAAAATCTTAAAAAAAAAAATAAAGTATTTTCCTTCTATCTATTGTAACCAAGTTTTACTGGTTAGGAAACGACTTTTTAAAATGTACTGCATGTGATCTTAACTATTTACCACATACTATTTTATAACAAAAAAACAAGTAAAAATAAAAACAGCATATAATTACTCAGGGTAACTCAGCATATCCTAACAAAGCTAGGACCAAAATGTAGGTCTTCAGCTCTCTTTACATTAATTTAAATAGCAATTTGTGAACCTGACCACACATACCATCTGAACAACTTGGTTGTTCCTCACTTGAATTCAGTTTTGGTATACAAAATTAAGTCATAAAGATTGTTTTGTCATTTTAAAGTTCTATGGGATATTGTGTTTACTTATAGTTCGATATTTTATTACATGCTCATACCCTGAACTCTTCATCCATACAGACATGCTTAATGATGAAGGTAGTGAAATAAATGAAGACTCTGCCTTCCAGGACCTTAACTTCTAAGAAGTTTAGTCATAACTTGACTTTGCTGCCTGTGTTAGGAAATACACATTTCATGTTGCTATGATCTTTCCACTAGTTAGAACAGATGGGTTGTTCTTTTACCACAACCCTCAACAAAATTGTATGTCCCCATTCTCAACCTTGAAACACCCTCATTTCTATGGGCCCCCGGAGATTTCTGAAACAGACTAAAACAAAATAGTTAGTAAAAAAGATGAAGATGACTGTACACCTGAGACTAATATAACTCTGTATGTTAACTATACTGCTGTAAAAATTAAAAAAAAAAAAAAAAGATAAATACTTAGAGCGTTAAAAAAAAAAAAAAGATGACACTCAGAGAAAGACAAAGAAGGACCAAATAAATTGAAGCTTGAAGCTTGCCGATTCTGCCTAACAAATTCATGTTCTTTCATAACTCCTCTTGAAATAAATATGTACCATGTACCAAAAAAGAAAGAACAACAAACCCCACTAGATGGAGAAATGTGTTAAAGTCATTAACTGGTAATGTATTGATATCACTGTGTGTTCTAACATTGAAAACTTGTAAAGACAAGGTTGAAAGTTAAAAATGACCATTTAGAGGAAATACCAAAGGAGTGGAATTACATTTTTTCTCTAGCAGTTGCAAGCCTGAGTAAGGGATTGAAGGTTTTTGTTTATAAAAATCTATAACCATTTATTAATCATTAAGTTTGAAAAATATGCCTTAAGTTGTATTAAAAAATAATTTATTTGCCTGCCATAAAATGTCTGTGACTTACTAACATTTTGTCTACATTTAATTTAGCTTTGAACTCATTAAGTAGCTGTGAACAATGCAACAGTTTATAACTAAACTGGAAAATTACTATCTTCCATATCAACAAAACATTTTACAATGTTACATTAAAGCTGCTGCCAGTGATCATCACTCTGATCATCACTACCAAGGATCTGTGGATTACGCTTTCATATTTTAAGTCTTTAGGTATCATTGGTCCATCTGACATAAAATCTCATACGACATGGCACAATACCTTTATCCACAGACACTGCCCAGTTTAATTTCTGCACAACTGGCCCAAAGCTTTTAAACAGTTCTCCATTTCTAACTGCAAGGAAATATGCTCAAAATAAGTAACACGGGCTGCAAACAAAAGAATAATAATAGTAACAGTTTCTATTGTTTAATGAATTTAATAATTGTCTTAAAGTGCTTATTATATTTCATAGAGTACTTTCAAATACATGATGTCATTTAATGCATACAAAACTCTTTGAGGAAAACAAGACAGTATCTTGCAATCATTAAAGATAAGGAAACTGAGTCTTGGAGTTTTAGTGTCTTGCCTATCTATATTCAAAGTAAAATTGGGACTCATATGATCATATTTTTACTCACCTTAAAAACTGAAGTTAATAATTGTACTTTATTCTCTGTGAATCATGGTTTGCTTTCTGATATTTGCAGTAAATCCCCAAGCTTCAAAATATAGTGTCTTTATAAAAACTAAAGGCTTTTTAAGGTCCTTCCATTTTAAACCTTACATGACTCTACTTTCCCTGAAAAGATCTAGCTCAACAGCACTTTCTGTGTTCAGGCATATTGTGCTATGCATAATGATTCATGCTATTTCTCAAATGATAGACAAGTTATATCAGTTATCACCTGGGAGTCTGGAAAAAATACCAACTCCACATTTCATTCTGAGCTAGGCAATTAGAATTCTAGGCACGACCATGTGGATATATGTAGTAACAATCCCCAATAATCTGATAAAGAGGTAATGTTGCAAAAACTAAAAAATTAAAAATAAAATTTCAAGAAGAGCTAAAGATTGCAGACACCATGAAAGGACAAAACTGATTTAGATTTGGATCACAGGATCATCATAATTGTGCGATTTAGAGGGGAATGGGGGGAGATCATGATTAACCCACTTTCATGGAACAGTTTATTTATAGGATAGGAATAATGATACGTGTAATAAGCCATGCAAAAGACAACTTCCTCTCCAGAAAGGTTAAATAAGTTTTGGTAGTGTAGATCTATTATTATAAAATAATAAGTATTTAAACCACAAAAGACATTTGTATTAGTTTACCAGGGCTGGGCATATTGAACAGTGGAAATGTTATTTTCTCACAGTTCTGGAAAACAGTTCTGGAAAACAAGTCTAAGATTAAGGTGTCCACAGGTTTTATTAATTCTGAGACCTCTCTCCTTGGCTTACAGCTGGTTTCCCTCTTGCTGCCTCTTCACAGGGTCTTGCTTCTGCATGATTCATGTACCTAAGGTCTCTGTTCTGTCCTAATTTTCTCTTATAAGGACACCAATCAGATGGGTTAGGCCCAACCTAAAGTCTTCATTTCAACTGACTCAGCACTGGGATGGCACCATCTCCAAAAACAGTCACATTCTGAGGCAGTAGGCATTAGAGATTCAACATACGGGTTTTGAGAGACAAAATTTAGCCAATAACAGCATCTGGTAAATTTCAGTCGTCCATTATTTTGTCCCATTCCTACCTCCTCCTCTCACTGGTCTCACATAGCCTCTATTTTGGTTCAGTTCTATTTGCTGCCTGGAAGTTATTTTCTTTAGCGTAACCTAAAAGCTTATGGATGAGAACTAGTTTGTGTATTGGTATGTACTGGTGCTTCTAAGCATCACATTTGCATACTGCAGCCAAGAAAAGCGAGTCTTGACAGGAAAGTGAAAAGAGTGAAGATTTCCGGTATGTAGCTCAAATAAAGTTGGAGACGCTCTCAGAATATTTCATGTTTGATGCTCTTTAAATCTATCACATGGACAAATGCATGCTTGAACTATATCTAGATCTGGATCTAGATAATCTGTGATTTTATGAGAGGCTGCTTTTTTACCTTCTCTATAGTCTAGAAAATAAGGTACCACTGTACCACTGTGATCTGACTTTTTAAAATAGTATCACCTTATCCTTCCAGAGACAATGTTCATGCTTAATAACCTGTATGTCCTTCTTTACTTCTAGCATTCAAATTTTTCAAACATATGTGTACTTTTCTTGTTATTAACTTTAGTGATGCAAAATAATTTTCCCTCAATGTATCCTTAAATTTTCTTTAGTGAGAATTCCATCGCGCGCGCGCACACACACACACACACACACACACACACAAATCAGAGAATGTTAATGCAATAGTTCTTTTTGAGTCAGAAATTCTTTAGGATTGTCCATTTCTTATGTTAAGAAGCAAAATTTAGTTGAGTAATTTAAAGACCTAATTGACTTTATTCAGTGATTTACGATTTGGGCAGGATCCCATCTAGCAAACAGACCTATACAAAATGGAAGGATTGTATAGGCAGGAATGGGGTGGGACAGAAGGGTTTTACCAAAAGAAAGTAAGACTTTTTCAGCCCAGGTCACCTTCCCTTAAGCAAAAGATGGGGGCTCTGGGAAGGGTTATAGATCACAAAATTCCAACGTGACTGGATTAAAATTCCAATCCTGGGAAAGAATTAAATTGCAATTAAATTAGGTATTAAGTTTTGGTGGGATTTAGTAAAAGTGAATTCATTTTGAGTCTGTTGTCCTTATAATGCTTGCTAAACTATTATTAAGTCTCCATAACTGGTTCTGATCTCTATCAGATTCTTTAGCCCTTTTATACCATCTGCAAGACATTTCTAAAACACAGTCTGGAAGAAATTCAATAATGTAGAAGCTGTATGTTAACTTGATCATTGTTCCTTTGAAATGTCTATGGCATGTGAGTGTTTTTTCCTTCATTTCTCTCATTTGAAAAAGGAGTTAAAATAATCTCTTAGAACAGTTTTAAAATCTTGTTTCATATTTTCAGTTCATTAGAGAACTTTTCATTTGACATTTTACAAAGAAAAATGGCATTATACTTCCAGGTTTATTATCAAGAATTAACAGAAATTTTAATAGCCCATGTGTCCTTTCCAAAATTTTAAAATAAGAAGTGTGAAAGTTAAAATGTCTAACACATTATCTACGACACTATCTACCAATTGCTCTTGTTTTGGTCCGCTGTGTTGCTGTTTACAGGGATGAAGAACCAGGAGGCCAACTGGTTACAGATAAATTCCATATTGACTGGGATTCAGTACTTGTTGACACAGATAATGTCATCACGGCACGATTTGATGGCAGAGGAAGTGGATTCCAGGGCCTGAAAATTTTGCAGGAGATTCATCGAAGGCTAGGTTCAGTGGAAGTAAAGGACCAAGTAGCAGCTGTGAAGTAAGTGGGTGCACATTTCCCTACTGTTTCTCTTATAATGACAGAAGCTAGGTATATGATACATTAAATACTACTAATACCGATTCAGAGATTTATACTTTAGTGAATGGACAGTTTTCTAAAGTTAGTCAAATAGACTGTTGCATTTTTCCAAGTACTTTTCACTCTTAGCACCAAATAAAACAATTATCATATTTCCTCTCTGGAATTAAAATTTACTTTGGGTTTATGAAAATGGGAGAGACCTTATGGCCCCTGGGTGTTTTGGCTGGTTAAATGTCCAACTCTGAATTCCAGCTTAGGTCATGATCTCAGGGTTGTGAGACTGAGCCCAGCATTGGCCTCTGTGCTGGGCATGGAGCCTGCTTAAGATTCTCTCTCTCCCTCTCCCTCTTCTACTGCTTCTCCCCGCTCCCTATTGTAAAATAAAATGGGAGAAACCTTAATTAAACCATTTATTTATAATAATCTACAATGTCTATTATTTCCCAGTTAACTACAATTCTTGAAATTTCACAGATACCATTCCCACACTAGCATGAGTGACGAAGAAATCTAGTAGGTTCTTTAAAACAGTACACAGAAATTGGCTAGGACATTGTCGAAATGTTAATCAGTAGGTCTGAAATGGGGACCAAAATTCTGCATTTGCATCAACCAGCCAGGTGATGTCCCAACAACTGGACCATTGCTTTGATTAGCAAGATTTTGGAATCCATGATCCTTCAACATGAATAGAGCTCCAGCCACTTATATTCCTTGTTTGAGTCCTGGGTTTTGTGTATACGTATGCATGTGTGTGGATGCCCAGAATGAATTCCCGTGTGTATTTGACTCAAGAAAATTTAACTTTTTTTTTTCATTGCAGGTTTTTACTGAAACAGCCATACATTGACTCCAAAAGATTAAGCATTTTTGGAAAGGTAAACAGAAATATATATATGTATTTTTGTATGTATATAAAGTACATATTTATACATATGTATTATTTGTGCTTGTATTTGTATATATATAATTTCTTCATTTTACTATAATCTCTCTGTACTATTCTTTAAAATGTAATGTTACAATTAATACTATATACATTCAGTCATTTATAAATCCAGCAACTATTTATTATCTAATTGGTGCTGGTATTAGAACAACTGAACAACCACCAAAAAAATCTGTTTTCATAAAGCTTATCTTCTAGAAAGGAGGAATAGATAAGCACATAAATGAAAAGATAGCTTCATATAGCACTAAGTCTTATAAGGAAAACAAAAAAAATTTTCAGTTTTCCTTTGAGTTATAAAATCCCTTTGCATTACTCCCTTAAGTACTTCCCACCAGTATTGAGAGGTAGTACTTTGTTTTAAAACTTCATATCGTTATCCCCAGAACCTAGCCTAACCTCACATAATACATAATTCTAATGTTTGTTCTCTCAAGTAATTTTATCTATGTGTTAAAGGTAAGAAAACTAAAAAATTTTCTAACTTTTATTTAAAAAAAAAAAACCACCTAATTACGTATTTTGTGAATACGTGGCAAAATTCTAAATCTGATATTGCTCTGATTACCAGGCTACATCAATGCATCGATGGGGAATAAAATTAATCCATTCCACATTTATCCAATGTCTGTTATGTGCTTACTACTTTTCAAAGTGCTGGACATATGGCAATCACACATACACACGCACAAACTTTTTGAATTTTTAGTTTAGTGAGAAAATAAACAAAAAATATCAGTAAAGTTTATAAAATGTCAGTGATAGAACAATTAAGGAAAATTAAGCAGAGAGGGAGCCCAAGATGAAGGAAGAGATAGCAATTTCCATTTGGAAGACAGGAAAGATTTGACTAAGAAATCATGTTTGACCTCAAACAAGTGAATTTGAGAAGGCAAGAAACATGGATATCTGAGGAAGGTTTAAAAAAAAGAAAGTACAGGGGCACCTGGGTGGCTCAGTGGGTTAAAGCCTCTGCCTTCGGCTCAGGTCATGATCCCAGGGTCCTGGGATCGAGCCCCACATCGGGCTCTCTGCTCGGCAGGGAGCCTGCTTCCTCCTCTCTCTCTCTCTCTCTCTCTGCCTGCCTCTCTGCCTACTTGTGATCTCTGTCTGTCAAATAAATAAATAAAATATTTAAAAAAAAAAAAAAAAAGAAAGTACAAACATATGCATTAATATGGAAGCTTGTTAAAACTTGACTTACGGGGTGCCTGGGTGGCTCAGTCAATTAAGCATCTGCTTCTCCCTTTCCTTCTAACCCTCCACCCTGCTTGTGCTTTCTCTCTCTCTCTTTCTCACTCAAACAAAACAAAAGAAAACAAGACAAAAAACAAACAAAAAAAACTTGACTTAGGGAAGTAGTTATTACTTACACTTTTATATATTCTCAATTGAGATAGGGCTTGTTAGTGGCAGTCACTTCTAAGGTTTGAAGCTTTTAACATATATAATGTGAAGGACACAAGACAGGATTTTAAGAATTGTGATAAAATGTGATCACAAATTAAAAAGATTTAATGTGAAATAATACAAAGCAATAAATTGTGTTACTTATAATATGTGTATTATATTTTTATTTCAAATCATCGTATGCCATAAGTGATATGGTTCACAAAGAATCTTAAGTCTGAGGCTAGGAAAAACCTTTTTTAATTCTGTCAGTATTTTTTTGACTATATACATTAACTCTCAGAGTACTCAAAGTCACTTAAGGATTATCTGAAAAAACAGGGTGCATAAAAATAGAAGTTCTCAATGAAATGGTTATTACAGACCCCACCGCCAGCTCCTCTAAGTCCATCTATCTATTGGATTCAGTTTCTTCTATATGGATATACCTTTTTTAAGATGAAATATTCTCAGGAAACATTTCTATACTTTAAGTCCACTGAATAAAAAATTTTCAAAGATAAATTTGTTAAAATTGTGTAAGTAATGCTAAAATGCTATGCAAATGAAAAGGACGTAACAGTGAATGGAAAAATCTGATCACTGAGAAACCAATAAAACGACAGCATAATTGAACAGAACAGCCTATACCATTAACTGTTCTTGATCTATATCAAATAAAAAACACCCTCCAATTGACTAAGTCAATATGATCACCCACAATTTCTGGCATCCTCCCGAGGAGTTGTTTTGTAAATTAAAATCACCATCTTCTCTCTACCTAGAACTTAGATCTGATTCTTACCCTTGTCCTGGATATATTTTCTGAGAACTATTTCAAGATCTACTCTTGCATTCAGTGAGTAAATATAAAATGTTACAGAGGAAGGTGGGCAATTAAAATTTAATTTATTCTAATGCCTCCGAGTGTTGATTTTCTTTTAAAAATAGAAGTTATTTTGCTGAAATAAATCAAATTAAGGCAGCATTTGGATTAGGTTTTTGAAAGATATAGAAAGAATTCTATTCAACAGCTTTCACTATCATTAAGTCTTCAAGAGTATTTAGCTTCATTAATCTCAAATTTTCATATAAATAATAGTAAAATGCAACTCTTTGTGCACCAGCAATGATTTACAACCCTAGTTTCACTTTAAAATCACATGGAAAGCTCCACAGCCCATTCTCCACAGACTAAATTGTTTTCCAGAGCGTTATATACGTTTAAGTCTCCACTGGTCTAGGGAATGCTGGTTGAAGCTAGGGAAATGTTTGGGTAGGTACATTTGTTATATTTTTATACTGTAAGAACGTATTATTCAATAAGTGTGGGACAACAGCCTAGGTATTCCCTGGGAGTTTGTTAAAAATGCAAAATCTTGGGCCCCACCCCAGGTCTACTGAATTAGCATTAACAGGCATTTTAACAAGATTTCCAAGTGATCTGAATGAACTTTGAATCACTATTCAAGAATCTGCCTCTCCTTTGGAAGACACCACTCTACTTAGTTCCTGGGGATAATCAGACTGTGATTTATGTGAAATGGAATAAAAAATGTAATACCAATTTATTGTTTTATATCATTAAATGTGATGTACAGTTGTTCTGTGGATTGGAATATTCAGCTGTTCTCTCAAAGTAGTCAGGTTATATAAACAACCAAATCATAATAAATTGAAAGTCTGCTCTAATTCCATTGTGGAATTAGAACCAGAAAAGTTACCAACTTTTCACTGTGGGAACAGTGTTGCCCCATGGGAAATACTTGAAACCTCTTGGCTGCAACACCTTGGTCTTATCTCCATGTCAAAGAACTAGAAACAATATACTGGAAAACTCCCTTTAAGGACAGAATTTTTAGGGGCTCTCTACACTTTTGTTCTATAACAGCTATTTACTTACTTTGCAGAACTCATCCCACCCCTGCATTCTTCTGAAGGGGAGCAGAATATGCCATCCCAGAATATGCCTCTTGGCCTAAGGATTATTTTGAGCTGGTTATTTTAAGAAACAACAGACACAAGAGAAGCCTTGGGAACAGAATAGAAACTACTCTTTTGTAAGAGACGTTTACATTTATAAAAGAAATCTCCATTTGTGTCTCCCTCCTTGTACCAGGATGAGAAGGTTGAGCTAAATCATAAGAAACTTTTATTAATGGAGAAGGCACTAACTCTAAATTGGACTTAATCTGCCTAACAAAGCTTAACCTTGATTATACTTATTTTCCTGGTAACCTCCCATAACTGAGCTCTCTCAACATCTTTCTTTTGTCTTTGGCTAAACATGGTATTTAAGGTGCTGGTTTGGGCCACCTCAAGGAGTTACTCGGTTTCACTGGATATCTCTCATGTGTATGTGAGGTATTCATGTTCACAAACTTGTTTTCTCTTGATAATCTTTTATTACAAGGCATTTTAGCCAAGAACTCAGAAGGAGAGAGGGAAATTATTTTTCTTTCCTCCACTTCTTTCTTCAGATGCATTACCACTTTTAAGGCTAATGCTTCTGAATTTTGCTGACCTAAGGATATTTTTGTGTCTTGCAAAAAGAATAAGTAAAGTCACTCTGTGGTGGCTTACCTTGGTAAAGGATAGTTTTATTTCCCTCATTTACCAACTGATGAAGAAGATTTGCTCAAGCTTCTGGGTACTAGCTAAGTATTTCAGCACTGACTTAACATATGCAAGGGAAGAAAAAAAATTTCTCCCCTACTCTGAACTCTTGTCTGAGACAGAATCACAAGAGAAAAACAAAACAAAGTTAACTGACATACACACATGAAACATACCCAGGGAAAAGTGAGTAACTCTCTGAGGTGGGCTTAGAATTCAGGCTTAAATATCACCTTAATAGGAAAAGGAGAATGGGATGTAGGCGTTTTAGGAGAGTGAATGATTGTCAGGAAAGATGAATGGGCCTTCAGAAGAACAGATGAGAAGGGTGATAATTTATGACAGTCTTTCTAGGTGTGTTGTGGACTTCTAGTTACAAGAATCAATCTAGTTTCATAAAAATTCCTGGGGAGGGGACCTATGACAACTGAGTTCCTTTTGGAGGATCTGTCTTTAGGTAGATGAGTTCAGAGAAAGCCTTTTCCCACATTTGTTCTTTTCCAAGTGTTTACAGCTTAAAATAATCAATAGGTCAAAGTGGCATATTCTGCTAGTCTTCACATAGGTTCTTTCACACAGTTAAGTAATCTTAGCAATTGGGACTTTGATGTCAATCATCCTACTTTTTAAATAATGTTCCAAATAAGCATAAGTGAAATTCTGTTGTTTCTCATCTCAAGAATCTGTGAGAATAACAGATTCTTATCACATAGGACCACACTAATATCATCTGGTAATCTTTCAAAAGTAGACCTCATCATGAACCAACTGTGTCAGAAATGCTGAGGCTAAGGCCTAGGTCTTCATTTTGTTTTTAATACCTCCCAGGGTACTCTGATGTCTAGCAAGATGAAGAACATTGCCCGAAGCATGGCTAAAACTTAATTTCTAAAATGAATATATAATTCAGTAGGTAATTCCTTTAGCCCAAATCTATTAAATTGTTAAAATCTCCCCTGGAATTCTCCTGGTCAAATCATGGGCTACAAAAGAAAATTGGACATCTTAATTTATTTTTTTTAAGAATTTATAATTAAATTAGTTTAGAAGCATTGCAAGATAAATTTTGATATTTAAAATTAAATTTAAACAATAATCCAACTCATATGACTAGCAACATTATTTATCGACCTCATGTCCTTCAAATATTTAGGTGTGTGGAACTGAAAGCAGAATGTATATTTGTGATAATAGATTTTAAATATTTAATTCTCTTTTCCTAATTCTACATAACTATCATTATTGAATATTTCACTAAATATATATATATATATATATGATTTTCTGAAAATGGTACAAGATTTAATAAGTGCTATATTTCCCTAGTTTTTAATTATTTGGCGTTATTTCCAGATATACCACATGAAATCGAACAGCAAATACTGGACAATGTTGATATATAATTAATTTTATATTTTACCTAACGTTATTAAAATAGCTTGTTATATAAAAATTTAAATACTTTTCAAAATTTTCATCTGTACAAAGTGATCTTAGTGTATTCTTTTCTCAGATCTGGGACATTATAAGACATTCTGTTATGCATATTACCAAACAGTGATCAAAAGCTAAAAATATCTCCAAGGATAATTGATACAAACACACTTTCTTTCTCCCTATCTCTCTCTCTATATATACATATTTTTTGTTTGTTTGTTTGTTTTGCCAGGGGTATGGTGGCTATATAGCATCAATGATATTAAAATCAGATGAAAAGCTTTTTAAATGTGGATCAGTGATTGCACCCATCATAGACTTGAAGTTGTATGGTGAGTAGTTCCTACAGATTGACTTAATATAACATATTGATTTGTAAAAAGGAAATCCCAATGCAGAAGAGCTCAATTGAGTTCATTTATCATGTGCTATCAGAGATGTTTTCAGCTGTTAAATACTTTCCTGATTCAATCAGTTTCACTGGAGCATAACAATTAAATGTGAAATGTAGAAATTAAATAATGACATATGCTGGTCCAATGGTTTTCAGTTTATTCTTAAATTCTTGTTTTCTTGGGTCACAGCATCAGCATTTTCTGAAAAATACCTTGGTATGCCATCTCGGGAAGAAAGCACTTACCAGGTAACAAATTTAAAATAATGAAGAAAGAAGAGTTTGTTCTAAAAATTCAGTCAAATTGTAAATAGATCTATATACACATAGATATTTATACTTTCCTTTATAGGCATCCAGTGTGCTACATAATATTCATGGCTTAAAAGAAGAAAATATATTAATAATTCATGGGACTGCTGACAGTAAGTATTATATTGGCTGCTGCTCTTTATTGGGGTCTGACCCTGAACAAAGGGGTACATTTAAGAACTTGTTTACAAGCGGCCCTGTAAACTTCCTGAAGAAGACAGAAGAGGATAGTGGCACAAAGAATCCAATGTATGATAGGAAGTAAGATGAAGGATGTCAGGACCAAGAGGAAAGAATCTATAAGGCTTGATGGCAACGCCATCCAGTAAAACGTTCTGGGATGATGGAAATGTTCCGTATATGTGCTGTAGAATACTGTAGCCACCAGCCACATATGGCTCTTGAGTACTTGAAATGTGTTTAATATGATCAGGAACGGAATTTTAAATTGTTTATTTCTAATTAATTAAAAATTTAATACCCATGTATGGCTAGTTGACTATCACTGTGGTGTTATTCAGCGCACTTCAAATTGAAAGTAACTGAGAAAACAACAGGATAGCAAAAAGATTCCAGCACAGAGATAAAATTCTGATAGGATCACTCACAGTTAAAACACAAACTTTTTAAAATGCATGTTTATATCACTCCTTTTTTCATCACTTTAAACATTGGAGAGGGATGTGATATTACTAGTAATAAATATAATATATTCATGTTGAAGTATTTAGGGGTCAAAGAATATATGATACACACACATACATACATATAAATATGTATTTATATATTTATGTGATACTTTACAACAGAGGGCAGAGTATTTATAGCCCTATTCACAAGATGAGAAAAATCAATTTCAAGGAGGAAACTGATTTAACCAAGGCTATCTGGGTAGTAAGCAGAGAGTCAAAGCCTTGAATCACTATTTCCTAATATCTGAACTTGTTTTTGTTGGTCCATCCTGTCCTGCATCAGTAGTTTTACCCCATTTTACAGAGACTATAAGTAAAAAGGTCTTATAGCAAAGATAATATCAGCCCGTTAACTTAATCTTACAGCATGCCAGGTCATGATTAGAGTTTAGATCAATATTCATGTACATATATACACATATACATATATATACACATACACAGGAGATAGAGAGATGCAGATATAGATATATCTTGATACATGCATATATAGGTGAAATATATATGCACACATACTGTTTGTGTGAGTGTGTGTGTACATATGTATTATATATATATATGTGTGTGGTGTATTTCAATAAATAGGTAAATGGGAGAGAAGAGACAAAAATCCCCCTGAGGTAGAATTCCAAATTTGTGTAGGTACACACCCTCAAGGAGGCAAAGCTTAACTTTCTTTTTCCCCTATCAAAATGGGTTGCACTCAGTGATTTGCTTCTAAAGAGTATTGTGTGGGAAAGGGAAGAAAGAATACGACAGAGAAACTTGATAAATAGCATTTCAGCCAGGTGATCAAGGTTAACATCAACAGTGACAAGTCATGTTGATGGTATGCAGCCTTGATGTCACTTTATGAGAATGGTACTTTCTCTCTTGTCCCCCAAACTGATAACCTCACTCTACCCATGAGAAAAATATCAGGCAAACCCAAATGAAATGAGAAAAATTTTAACCCATACTCCTCAGAATTGTCAAGGTCCTCAAAGACAAGTCTGAAAATTTCTCGTGGATCATGAGGTTAAGGCATCATGATATCTAAATGTTTCTTTTTTTTTAACAAATGAACCATAATAATGTGAGATGTGAACAATAGTGGGAACCAGGTAAGGGATCTAAATGAGCTCTCTGTACTGTCTTTGCAACTTTTTAAAAAACCTACAACTATTATAAAATTAAAAAAAAATAGAACTTAGATGATGCCATACCTGTGTTGGATGAAACATATGTAAAAGGATAAACATTTTGATGGACATTAGAATTTTGTTCCAAGGTATTACTATCTGACATGCATACTAATAGTTATAACAAAAAGTAGAAATTAAGTAGAGTCTATTTCAGAAAATGTTCCAAAGTTTTTCATGTTATACTATCTGTTTTTCACAAAAATATTGTGCAGCAAGGGCTATTATTATCTTGTTTCAATGATTGGGAAAATAAATATTATGGAATTTATGTAACGTGACAAAAAATCACATAACCACTAATTTATAGAAAGGGGATTGGAATCTGGCATGAAGCCTCTTTTTCATTGTGCTTTGAAGTTTCAGCTGTGAGAATAAATTATATTTGAGGTTAAATTATTTCACGTCTGGCCATTACCCTAGAATATATTAGTGCTATTCAAATTTCTCTGTCAATATGTTGCAGCTATTAAGGTAAATCATGCTCTTCCTACCTCACTTAGGCATGGATCTGGTTCTTCACCTCCCTGATAAAATGCAAGCACAGGTTCAGGACTGGTCACCTCAAAGGATAAGCGTAAACACACACAAACACGTGTACACATATACACACACCTCACATGGGCTGGGTGGGTTATAGGTGCTCAATGACATAATACTACCTTTATTCATATCATTGTTGAAAACCACCAGCAAAGTAGTTCACTAAGACAATCAGACCTTTAATATTCCTGTTCTAGGAAGTAGACAAATAACAAATATCAACAGGCTTCACACCAGAAACTATACAAAAAAAAAAAAATCCCAACTATACTTTTGCACATTTATCTTTTCAGCTATATCCATGCAGACAAATGATCAAGTCCTTTTCAAACTTTTTTTTCAGTAACAAATGAGCCATATAAGGGGTCATTTTACCTTAGTCATTGCCCCAACTTATCAGCATTTCTCATAACTCACACTTATTGAGCAATTTGCAAATTTATTTAAAAGTAACATGGAAAATGTCCCATGATACACAACAGGAAGACACTGAAAGGATCTTGGGTAGATTTTGAAAAGATTGAAATGATCTTTGGAATCTTTTATTATTTGCTATATGGTAGGATTAACCAGTATCATAGCATTAGAGCAATGAAGCAGCTTAAATTAATAAGGCTGACCTAGTCTGACAATGACACTTTAAAAAGTTTACCTTAAAATTATTGACAGGGTCCTGGGTGGCTCAGTCAGTTAAGTGTCTGACTTTGGTCAGGCATGATCCCAGGGTCCTGGGATCAAGCCCAGTTATGGGCTCCCTGCTCAGCGGGGAGTCTACTTTCTTCCCTTGCTCGTGCTCTCTCTCTCACTCAAATAAATAAATAAAATCTTAAAAAAAAGTTCCTTACAGAAATTTGAAGATGCACAAAGTATAGGAATAAAAGGCTAGGCCGCATATGAGCCAAGTGCTCTACAAACAGATTGGAGTGATGCACCCAAGACTTCACAGCTACTCAGTTCTACACAACCCTTAGTTCTACAACCTGTACAACCCTGGTCTAGTGCTGAATATTTCTGAGTTTGGACCTCAGGTTCAGGCAAAGAGGGAAGCTAGAAGGAAATAGGAGCAATCAGTATGATCCACTTTAAACACTGAACCCTTCAATAATGAGATGATGACTCTAATTTCTCAACATGGTGCAGTTTTTTTCTCATTTAAAATAAAATCAGTATTATCAGAATATCAGTATCTAATGGAGACTGGGCCCCAGTAATCCTCAGAAAGGAACAGAATGATGGTCTGCTATATTACTATGCAGATAGGTACTCACTGCATTAAAATTATTATAATTGTATAATGTATGTGAGCAATTTAGAAATAATAAATGATAAAGTAAACTTAAATACTATGCTGTACAATAATAGAGCCTTAGCAATAGCTTCTGCTTCAGTTTTTTTTTATAATGTATAGTATTTTTTATAGACCTTATTAACGTTTCATCAGCATTTTATCTTACTAATTTTCAAGTCTTTTATTATTTTTTAAAGGTTTTTATTTATTTGAGATAGGGGAGAGAGAAAGAGCATGAGTGGGAGAAGGGGCAGAGGGAGAGGAAGAAGCAAACTCCTGATTGAGCAGGTAGCCTGATACAGGGCTTGATCCCAGGATCCTGGGATCAGGACCTGAGCTGAAGGCAGACACCTGAGCCACCCAGGCACCCCATGCCAGGTATCAGTCTTTTAAATGTGCAATGTATGTAAAGTATGTTAATTAATCTCTTTGAAAAAAACAATATAAAAAGTTCTAATTCTAATAAATGCAGTTGCATCAAATAATAGAATTTAATTTCTTACAGCAAAAGTCCATTTCCAGCATTCAGCAGAATTAATCAAACACCTAATAAAAGCTGGAGTGAATTATACTATGCAGGTAAGTCACTTTTTCACAAGACTATTTTCCTACCTTGGTTTTACAGTTGTGAGATATAAAACATAGTTTCTGTACTACTCCATCCCCCATGCTATTATTTTAACTGTGATTTTTAGGTACCAAAGATTGTGAGGTTTTTTTAATCCTAATTATGCTGAGAAGATAGATCAGCTCATGCTTTATGCGAACTGCAAAATCTTTCAAGAATTTCTTTTTCTTCTCAGACTTTTATTTCTATCACTAATAATGAATTGTTTTAAAAGAGACATGTTCTATTTCCCTTCTATTCTCTTCGTTTCCCCCTCACCTTCAGTCACATTTATCATAAAAGGTAGGGAAAAAAGTGGCTTGAGAAGATATTGAGAAAAAAAGGAAAGAAGAAAACATTTACATTTTTACATTCAACCACATGTAGTAAATAGTACCAAGGACTTACTTTTTAGTGGTCACTATGCTAGGTAGGTAAGACAGACTTTATACCTTTGAGGACTTTCAGTCCGAGGGAAGAGTCACAGAAGGCGGGGGGGGGGGGGGGGGGG
The DNA here is from genome assembly GCF_902655055.1 of Lutra lutra. NCBI lineage: Eukaryota > Metazoa > Chordata > Mammalia > Carnivora > Mustelidae > Lutra > Lutra lutra. The sequence continues at coordinate 101,751,368 of NC_062280.1, forward strand.
GGAGCAATTTTCAATCTCAGCATTTGAAAGAACCAAAAGTCATTCAACATATCCATAAGCACAGGTACCAGGGTTAGGATGATGAACGAAGATGATGTTGAGATAAACAGATGATAGATAATGCCACAAACAATGTAAAGGAGTAGGGGCTTTATTTAGATCACTGAGGCACTGCTTAAAAACTTTATCCCCAGGTGCTTGCTTTGGCAGCACAGACTCTAAAACTGGAATGAAACAGAGAAGGGTAGGTAGCATGGCCCCTGTGCAATGATGACACACAAATTTGTGAAATGTTCCACATTTTTTGTATGGAACTATTCATTGACAGTGTTGTACATCTGAAACTAATAGAACACTCACGGTGTGTTAACTGGAATTAAAGAGTTTAAAAAAGAATTAAAAAAATAAAAAGTAAGTAAAAGTTGCTATCAGCTTAATAGCAAAAAATACAAATGAAAAAAATTAAAGAAATAAAAACTTTATACTCAGGAATTGACAAATATCTGTATTTGTAATTTTAGAAAAATTATTCATGCCATTTTTATTAGAGGGGACACTGTCAAATTAAAACTTATACCAAACAAGGTTAAACAGACAAGGCAGGCTTTACTTAAGACAACTGTAATAGGAGAGAACAACTAAATTCTGTTGAAACATTGGGCTGGGGAGTTTATAGTAACTGGGGAGGTAGAAATCACAGGTCATCTGTGTTGGGTAGTTCACCCTACCAAAAGAAAAGTAAACTTTCTGTTTATGATAGGGGGTAGTTTTACAACTTGGAGCAAGAGTTCTACCCTCCTACAGAGACAGGGCTGCTCTCTCCTACAATTTTTACATTTCAGAGAGATGGTTTTTAGATCCGTGAGAAAGAGCTTTCCTGAACTATAGAACTGGCAAGACTGGAAGAAGATTTACACACAAAAGGGCAGAGAATTTACAATCCCAAATTTTCTAAAACAGATCTAAGAAAAGGAAGGTCAAGGCCCTAGAGTCAGGAAGAAATGCTTCTCAAGTTTAGTCAAATTAAGGGGAATATTAATGCTGTCCTGGCCAACAGGAACATAGAAAGCTCTACTTTTTCTGACCAATGAGTTTTAATTTTAATACATAAAAAACGTAGCTTGTCTCAATTACTAAGATTATAATTGAGAAACAAGAGAAAAGTTTAGCACAAAGAACCCAGAGTTATATTAGGTCAGATTTTGGTCAGATACTACTTTCCAAAGTTCCCTTGCCACTGGGGCTGAAGGAATGCTGAAGGACAGTGTCTGTTTTGGTAACTTGATCTTTTTCCCCCACAATATCTTAGGTCTATCCAGATGAAGGACATAATGTGTCTGAGAAGAGCAAGTATCATCTCTACAGCACAATCCTCAGATTCTTCAGTGATTGTTTAAAGGAAGAAATCCCTGTGTTACCGCAGGAACCAGAAGAAGATGAATAATGGACCCTATTTATATAGAACTGAAGGGGATCTTGAGGCTCAATGAAACCTAACCAAGAGACTGTAATATTGTACATGCTCCAGAATTTCAAGGGCAGCTTAAGGAGATGACACTGGAACAGCACACTCAGAGACTATGAACTAGAATTTGCATACAGATGTCCAAGTCTACTGTGTTACCAAGAGTGCAGAACCTGTTTCTTTGTGTAAGAAAGGTCAAAGGGTTGGTTTCCTGGGAGAAATTAGTTTTGCATTAAAGTAGGAGTAGTGCATGTTTTCTTCTGTTATCCCCCAATTTGTTCTGTAACTAGTTGCCCTCATTTTAATTTCAGTGGCCACCTGGATCATCTTTGCATATGATGCATACTTATCAGTACCACATCCCTGATCTCTGATGGCTGAGCTGCAGCCTTACACCTTACTGTATCTTTACAATAAGTGCAATTCCTTCATTGTCTATTATTATGCTTAAGAAAATATTCAGTTAATAAAAAACAGAGTATTTTATGTAATTTGTTTATAAAAAGACATTATTAAATGGGTCAAAGGTCATGTAGAAATATGGATTTCAGCATCTTCCAAAGTTCAGCCAGTTATCAGTAGATACAGTATCTTTAAATCAACACACGAGTGTATGTCTCACAATATATAGACACGTGTGCATATACTGTCAATAAGTCTATCTTTACAATTATTCATGCTACAAAGGATAAACTTCTGATGAATTAGAAGAGATGCTCTTTTACAGGCTATAATGGATACTTTGTTTAATGAGCCAAAAATGATGAAACATTTTTTCCAATTCAGATTCTAGCTATTGCTTTCCTATAAATGTTTGGGTTGTGTTTGGTATTGTTTTTAGTGGTTAATAGTTTTCTAGTTGCGATTTAATTTTTTGAATATGATACCTTGTCACATGTAAATTAGATACTTAAATATTAAATTATAGTTTCTGATAAAGAAATTTTGTTAACAATGCAATGCCACTGAGTGCTATTTTGCTCTTTTGGTGGAGAAGGCTTTTTTTTAAAACACTTGGTCCTTTTACTTCTCTCTCTCAATGCAGAATCAATTCTCATTTTCATTGTAAAAGCAAAGACCTGGATTATTTCGTTTGCCACTTCCTATTTAGTATTCTGTGCCTGCCCACTTCATCTGTTACTGTTTAATTTAAATCCTTCTGGTGAGAATTAGAAATGAAATATTTTTTATTCATTGGCCAAAAAAGTTCACAAACAGCAGTGTTTGCTATTTGAGTTGAAGGCACAAATGCATTAATTCCTGTGCTGTATTGACTTGCAGTAGTAAGTAACTGAGAGTGTAAAATAAACTTGACTGTATAAAGTCAAATTTAAGTTATGAGAATATTAAATTTGGTGACTAAAATCACTTTGGTGACTTAAGGGATCTTCCAGAAGATGTCTGAAAGTCTGTAATCAAGCTTAGAAGTTTAGATAAACCTAGGCACTGTACTGTGTTTTTGTGGTTTTTCTCAAATTCCTTAGGACAGGCTGGATTCTCATGATATCAAGACACCAGGAGGAAACTCAAAAATGTCACAGAACTGCTCAGTAACTCTCCCATTTTCTTAAAGGATCAACCTCCAGATCTGGGTATTTGGAAGTGTATAAATTGTTTTTTGGATATTCAACTTAACTTCTGGATGCTTTGGAATTGTGTCTTCACTGCTCCGCTGGTTTCAGTTTAAAATGGGAAAGGCTCACTTTTCTGAGAGACCCATTTCAGGTCTTTTTCAAGAATAGTAAACACATTTTTAAAAAAATAAGTTTAATGTTTAAAAGGAAAGTTTTGCCTATTTTATTAAGATGGAAATTTCTTTTTAGGCTGATCTGAAGTCCAACTGAAGCTTTTTAATCAATATTTTAAATTTCAACCACTAGAATTTTTTATGATGCAAATAATTATGTTGTCTGAAAGATGTGGTTTTATTGAATGTCTATTTGAGCAACATTTTAAAAGTATTTACCTCTTACTGTTCTTCATTTCTCTTGTTTTATTACTATTATCAATGTTTATCTATTTTTCAATTAATTTAATACAGTTTCTAATGTGAAAGACATTTGTCTGGAACACACTTTCACCTTAAAGGCTAGATGGACCTCAAATGAAGACACACTGTTTTAATAGGAAGGTGGAAATTTTTCATCTCCATGATTCTTTCAGTTTTAATAATTTCATTGGGCCACTTTAGAAAAAGGAATGCTCACCAACACAGACACCAACTATTAAAGGAATCATGTAACTGAACTTTCTCCTTATACATTTGCCTTTGGTTATAATCCAACTATTTCACATGAATTTGTGCATTCTGAGAGTTTCCTAGAACTCCAGCAGCAAGCTTTTCAAGTGTGATTTACCCTTTAAAGTTAAAAAGCTCAAGATAAAATAAAAAATTCTATAAAACAGGTAAGAAGTATCAAATCATCCATAGAGGGCGCCTGGGTGGCTCAGTGGGTTAAGCCGCTGCCTTCGGCTCAGGTCATGATCCCAGGTCCTGGGTTCGAGCCCCACATCGGGCTTTCTGCTCAGCAGGGAGCCTGCTTCCTCCTCTCTCTCTGCCTGCCTCTCTGCCTACTTGTGATTTCTCTCTGTCAAATAAATAAATAAAATCTAAAAAAAAAAAAAAATCATCCATAGAGATAAACACATAACCTTTTGAAACTATTTTAAAACAGAATAGTTTTTTTTTTTTTTTTTTTTTTTTAATGTTCATTGCCTCCATTGAGGGCTCTAATTCAACAGCTAGAGACTAAGGAGACCATGGGATCTCTCTGAGTTTCCTAGGAGCTAAAGGAAGGCGCTCTTCAAAACCTGGGTCTCAAAAGCAAACAAAACCATGGGTCTCAGTTCACCCTGACAAGAGTGTCTTTTCTGACTGGATGTTCAGTAGAGAAATTACTGTAGAGGGTCTTGCACATTCCACTTCTAGATCTACTAGAATGGGGTGACCTGAACATTGGTCTCTACCACACATGGAATTATTTAAGCACTGTCCTTAAGTGGTAGGCTTTGAAACAGAACAATCTGGGACTGAATTGCTTTTAAGTTTTAAAGGTCACTGAGGGCACATGGCTTGCATAAAGAATTATGTATGGGATACCTCATGTCCCTCCTCAAATTCTTTCACCATCTTCATATTGTACAGCAACAAGCAGTACATAAATAAAACCTGACCCTCAGGCTGCACTCTCACTTTCTGTTCTGGGGATGATCTGACATAATGTTAGCTCTCTACTGGAACCAACACTCATCACTTTTGCATTACACAAGGATGTTAACAGCCACACTGAAACCCAGTTAATGGAAGACAGGAGCCATTGAGTAAATGTTCCCCAATTTTATTTTTTTAAGATTTTATTTATTTAACAGAGAGAAAGAGAGTATAAGCGGGGAACAGCAGGCAGAGGGAGAAGCAGGGTCCCCACTGAACAAGGAGCCTTATGTGGGACTCGATCCCAGGACTCTGGCACCATGACCTGAGCCTAAGGCAGACATTTAATTCATTAAGCCACCCAGGTGTCACCCCCATTTTCTTTCCTTAGATGTTCAACATGGTCCTTAGAAGGCCCCATGAGACTCAGCTGCCCATAGCTGCACACTGCTCTGTTTCCTCCCTTCCCCATTCCACTTGGCTCAGTTCTTCACTCGTTATTTCCTAGAATTAGTTCTCAAAATACAAATACATCAGGCCCTACTTTCTGCAGAAAACTTTTTGCCCACAAGAGTTTACCACTGTGAAAACTGTAGGATGAACAAACATGAGACTAAAGAAATGCTTCCTTTTCAGTTTAGAGTAAGTTGCTTTTACATAAAATTTCCTGGATGCTTACTAAGCACCAAACATGTACTAAATGCTCTACTACATTATCAAATTAAACGTCTCAACATGCCCTGATACCCATTTTACAGATAAGAAAATGAAGTCTCAGAGGAGTAGGTAAGGCACCCACATTTATATAACGAATGAATGAATAGACTAAAACCTAGCTCTAGCCATCTGAGAAGCCCCTGTTCTCAGCCATTCTGCTCTACAGAAGTAGGAAACGTTTCATCTGAGAAAGGATTCTGAATATTTAAATATACAGTTCCAGATATTTTTGAGAATGATTTGATGACAATAACACTGAATAACACTGAAAGGTAAATGACAGGCTCATGTATCACTATACCTGTATTTGAAGCTACATGGATTCCCTGATGTGGAGGACTTCTTTCTTTTTGACTAAAGATATGCAAGAATTATTCCCATCTGTGGAAACCCTTTCCCAGAAGACAATGTGTATGCCTAGGATATCATTAGTAAAATCCCCTACCCTGACATTATGCCAAGAACATTCCAAAATCATTCCAAGGGGCATTCAAAACATTATGTTGATCAAAGTACCTAGGCCTGTAAACATGAAAACTCTGCCTAGTCTTTAAACGTTAAAATCCAGAAAGCGCATTGCAACATTTAGAGCCATAACTGGCATCCACAATCCTATTTGCAATCTGATTTAGAAATATTGCATTACCTCCCACTTTTCTATTACTATAGGAAATAGATTTTGTTTACCACTGACCAATTCTGCTAACAAGTCATTTCATTTGGCAAATTCCAGCAATTTTGGAGAATGTAAATTAAAAATCCTCTTTCTCATCAAAGGCAAGGCAGATTAAAAAAAAAGTCATATCAAAGTACAATTTGATTATTTTTCTTTCAGACTTCCAATTAAGCTTAAGATAGTCTGATACAAGTATCACAGCCTTTGAAACAGCAGCTTGAGTATCTAGGCTGATTATCACAATCTGTCTTCTATCAGACTTAGCACCATTTTAACTAAGTAATCTTTGGCATGAGTGAAACTTAACAATACAGAAGTCCAAAATCATCAATAGAAGAGGAACTCACATATGCTCAACATCTAGGCTTTCTGTCATATCATCTCAGTGAATGCCCAAACCAACCATGGGAGACAGATGATTGTTTCCTGATGAAATTGAGATTCAGAGAGGTTAAACTATTTTCCACAGAGTCACCCAGTTTGTAAATGATAGAACCAGGATTTGAACACAGACCATGATGACCTCAAAGTCCTCACATGTGATAATCCTATCTATAAATTTTTTAGCTGATAAATTCTCAAGGTTCGTCATGCATATCTTTAGGTGGAATTAAACTTCCAAGTCCCTCACTTTTCAGTGTTGCCACTTAGTATGTATCTAACTTCAAGGAACAACACAAACTTAAAAGTGGCTTAAATATGTGTGACCCAATATGTAGGCAGTTTGGGTATCATCTGAGAGTTTGTGAGAAATACAGACTCTTAGGCACCACCCAGGCCCTCCTGAATCGGAAACAATTCTAACAAATCCTCAAATGATTTGTATGCACATAAAGTTTAACGAGCACTGGCTTAAAGGACAAGAACTTTTACTCACATCACAGGAGACTAAAGTTTTGTACTTCTAGGGACAGTTTAATAGATCAGTTTATTTGACCCCTTCATTAGTTTTAAGATAACCCCAACCGCCCCATGCCATAGGTCCTTTCACAGCAACATCCCAGGATAGATAGGCAAAGAGTAACCAAGTTTTTATCAGGAAAGGTAACTTTATCCAGAAGTCTTAAGCAAAAATCCTTTCAAATCCTTTCATCCAGCCTTTGACTGTAAGCCTCTATTGTAGAGGTATGGCAGCCTAGGAAGTTACATATCTGAAATTGCAATCTTCTTAGTGAAGGTATAGTAAATAAGAATGTAAGAACAAGGAGAAGGGCTGTAAGATAGGTGCCCAGTGTATGGCTCTGAAGAGATAGGTAAATCCTACCAAATGCAATAGGAGCCTAAATGCTGACATTTTCCGTAGACAGCTTGAGGCACTGAGCAGTGAGGATGGGGAGGGGGGGGGTATTTACACAGATCCTTTTTTTCCAGGTGTCTCACTCTTCCTCCTGTAAGATGCCCCCAAATCTGCTCCACCCTCTGTTCCAAAGAGTTGGTACACTTTTCCCTAGCTGACATTTTCTCTTTTCACCTTTGGTCTTCATTATAGACATAGTTTTTAGGGCAGGCAGGCATTTTGAAATTTGATTGCTGTGCTAACAGTCCCATTTTGCAGGCTTTATTTGCTCGAACACGATTTATGATGCCTTGATTATCTCCGTATGGCCTGAATTGCTAGTCACACCATTAATTCTCCTGATTGATGGATTACATAAGGCATATCCCAATGGGAAAGGCAGAAGAAACACAGGTAACACGGCCTCCCCATTCATATGCACTTTTTTTTTTTTTTTTGACAGAGAGAGATCACAAGTAGACAGAGAGGCAGGCAGAGAGAGAGAGAGAGAGAGAGAGAGAGAGAGAGGGAAGCAGGCTCCCTGCTGAGCCGAGAGCCCGATGCGGGACTCGATCCCAGGACCCTGAGATCATGACCTGAGCCGAAGGCAGCGGCTTAACCCACTGAGCCACCCAGGCGCCCTCATATGCACTTTTAATGGGAGTAATTGTCATTAGATTCCAACTCTCGATCCCTTTAGGACACCATGTGTGACTTTTAATGATCTGTATGATGTAATTGGATTTTGAGCCTCTGGGGAGAACAAGTTGTAAATTCTGCCACCCAGGATAAAAGGTAAATTTCAACTTCAAGGTTGACTTCAAATCATGTATTAACTAAGAGATACTTTGTGCCTACTATGTGCCAGGCGCTGAGCTGTTTGATAGAACATCAGGATCCTTTTTTTAAAAAAAATACTTAATTTAATTAACATGTCAAATGTATAAATGGGCATTTTAGTTCAAATGTTATAGCTAGAGGAGTCATCATTCACTAGAAAGTATAACATATTCAATCATGTCTTGACTTTCATTGAATCATTTGTAATGCTCCCTTATGGTCTATGCAATTCCCTTGGACCTGCTCCCTTTGAATAATCATCCCATAATGAATTTACTGTTTTGTTTTTTTTTTTCTAAGTCAAAAGGACTCCACAGCCCATCGTCACACGGGATAGCAGTGGGTCTGTATGCAGCTACCTATCCCACTATCAATTTAGGGAATTTCGTAGCAAAGCCTTGCTATTTCTTTACAATTGTTTCTCAATCCAAATAACACCCAAAAGAGGGACAGTGATTAAAAAAAAAACAAAACAAAACTGGGTTAAGTTTAATTTTCTTATTTTGTGGTGTGCTAGCTTTGTTTTAACTAAAGGAAAGAATTCATATCCTATGGAAAGATTAAATATTGCCAAAGAATAAAAATAATAAATAAAATTACCTACTGCCCTAGCTCACCACCTGCCTTAGGATTTCAGTTGAGTGTTTATTCAGCTTCCCCTCTCCCCCAAATTGATAGGTGTTAGTAAAAGGAGTTAAAAAATCTGGTGTGTGAAATTATATTTTTTACCTTCAGCTGGATGCTATATAATATTTGATATTATAATTAAAATTTTCTTTATCCTCATTCACTTTGTCAAATTCTAATATATCTCCCAATTATTTTGAGTTCTTCTCAAAACCTACATTCTCTCATTATTCCATGTCATTGAATATAATGCCTCATTCATGTATACTTTTTATGTGTGATTTATATTATACCCTAGCCTGTTTGTAATTTGCTAAGGAAATATAAAGGTAATAATAATAATGAACATGAACTCATTGTTAACTCATTAATTCATTGCTTAATTTGTACCAGGACCCAGTGAAGCTACCTCAGCCCTTCTTGGGCAACCTAGCCATCTTTAAACTTTAGCAAATAACCTTAGCCCCCATGATTCATTAACTAACCCTTCTTTGTATATCTGTACTTTATGCATTCTTTCATAGAAAAAACACAGAACTTCCACGCCAAACAAAACCCAGACCACTTACAGAATCCCTGGGCACTAAGGGACCAGACTCCCTTGCACAACCCCCAGGCACTAAAGGATCAGACCCCTTTGCACAACTTTCGAGCACTGGGTTAACATCTGTAGCTGCCACTATCGAGACTGTAGGAAATAAAGAAATATTATGACGACTGCACTCCCTTTACTGATTAACTGCCTTAAATCCCCTTAAAAATCCCTAACTCTAGACAGCTTGGAGTTGGCCTTTGGCTAAGAGTCTACATCTCCCCAGGTTGCCGGCTTCCTGAGTAAAGCTCACATTCCTTTCCAATCAAGACTCATCTCTTAGGTAATGGATTTTCTAGAGACCAGAAGCTGAACTTGAGTTTCAGTAACACCAGGATAAGCTCATTAACAGATTTATTTATTTCACCTTTAAAGTGGCTGCGGGAATTAAGTACAATCACCATCCCAATTTTTATATATGGAAACTGTAAGCTTAATAAAGTTGAGTTACTGAAAGCCAATGGATTAGTCACAGTAACACACACTAATTAGTGCAATGAAAGAAAATGTTAAATAAATAAAGCTTTCTCACTCACATGATGTCATATATGGGCAGGTGTCATATATATGGTTTTACTCTCACCTGTTATCTGAAACACATGTCTCCCAGCTGTAACCTCAAGGTTGAAGGAGACACCCAATAGAAGCTTTCACTGCCATCTCTTTGAAGTGATACCCATCACATTGGCATGTAGTTTGTTTTTCTTAACAGCTCTCAGTGTCCAACCTAATAGCAAAGAGATTCAAACATTCAGGGAAATAAATGTAGCATTTAGGGAGTGCTAACTATCACTGGCTCAGTCCAAGATTCTGAACATCATACATTTCAAGGACTCCTTTGATTTTCCCCATACACTGAACACAATGGACTCCACCCTAAAAGACATAACCCCAATCCTTTCCCGCACAGAGCCCAGGCTATCTGGGAGGACTGTGTTCAAGAGGATAGCGTAGACAGATCCTGCACTCACCTCCTCCCACAGACAAATTCACAATGACATATGCAGTAATTTCCTCAGGAAAAAGTCTTGAGGGGTGCGTGGATGGCTAGGTTAAACCACAGACAATAGATTTTGGCTCAGGTTGTGATCCGAGCGGGTGGAGGCCCGGGTCGCCTTCCAGGCTCAGCCTGGAGGCTGCTTAAGATTCTCCCTCCCCCGCCTCCCGCATGCACATGGGTTCCCGCACACACGCCGGATACGAGGGCACGCAATAAAAAAAAAAAAAAAAAAAAAAAAAAAAAAAGACTTGGAAACTGGATGAACTGAGTCTTCACAACAAACGATAAAAGGGCAGCATACAAATGGGGTAAAAAGAGGTAAGCCGTTATTAAAAAACAAAACCCTCGAGACAAACGAAAAACATTCCAGGCATAGCAATCCACAATTAGATCTCCAAACTACAGTACTTTTCCCTGAAAAGGGTTCTGTGCTCCACACCACGCACCCCAGTCCCTACATGCCGCACAGAGCCGAGCACCCATACAGCTCGCTCTAAAGACATACGGGAATTATACAGAGGAAAACCACAGCATTTAGGAAAATGGGAACCTCCTCTTAAAAAGGCCCATGCTACTACTCACTTGCACCAGGACACCGCGCAAAAACCCCTCTGAAAGCCCCTGGAGGATATGTGAAGGAGACACACTTACTAATCCCAAAGTGTCTGTGGCAGAGGCGGAAACTTGCTGAGAACTCTCTCCAGCCACAGAGACACTGGGGGATGCCAGTTTCGTGATCTGACTCTGACTTGCCAACAGCGCCACGCTTCCCGGCACCATTTTGAAATCTTCTGAACCTGTTCCGCAGCAGAGCGCATGCGCTGCTGAAGGTCCCGTCCACCCCGGAGCCGCCGCGCCGGTAATCAAAGTGAGTCAAAATCTGTTAAAGCTATAAAATGATACCCACGAGAAGGTCTGAAGACTTAAGATATAAATGCTCCATTTTCTGTTCTCCACACAACAGTGGACAAGGACAGGATAACCAAAATATAGAGTTCCATTTGGAAAGAGAAGTGATGGGTAAGTCCGTTTGGCGATAGCATAGCTTCCCTAGCCTCTTGCCTGTGACAGTTGGGAGCCCAAGCACCTTCTTAACGTCTTACATAGTCATTAGCTGTTTAGTACACCTTACGTATTTTTAGTATTAAAAAATAATATAGTTATATTTACTTTCAAGCCGGTCTGAAGTCAGTAATAAACCTACAATCTTTTTTTTTTTAAAGATTTTATTTATTTATTTGTCAGAGAGAGCGAGGGAGAGAGAGCGAGCACAGGCAGACAGAATGGCAGGCAGAGGCAGAGGGAGAAGCAGGTTCCCCGACGAGCAAGGAGCCCGATGCGGGACTCGATCCCAGGACGCTGGGATCATGACCTGAGCCGAAGGCAGCTGCTTAACCAACTGAGGCACCCAGGCGTCCCTAAACCTACAATCTTTTAAAAGTACAGTTTAAGAATGTACACAGTCCTTGGAGGAAGGGGCTATGACAACTTCTTTCCCAGTCAGTCAAAATATTGGTAGCTAATTTAAGCTTGATCTGAGCTTCATTTTAGTCTATTGAAAAAGATTTTAATCCCGTCGCTGTCTGTGATCAATAAACTGTGACTTTTTAAACGCTGAAAAGACCCAGATATCACGACTCTTTCCATGACCTTCTGCTAAAATTTAATTTTTAATGATCTACAGAATTCATAAAACCATACAAATGATGTTTTAAACTGTGTAATCCTGGGCGCCTGGCTGGCTCAGTCATTGGGGTCTATGACTCTTGATCTTGGGGGCATGAGTTGGAGCCCCAAGCAGGGTATAGAGATTACTTAAATAAATAAACTTAAAAAAAAAATCTACAGTGTACAATTCAGTGGTTTTTAGTATATTTACAAAGTCGTGCAAATATTGTCATTGTTTTCAGAATATTTCTACCATCCCATAAAGAAACCTTATAATCTTCTGCTGTTACCATCCATGTTTCCTTTTTCCTAGCTCCCAAGAATAATCTGTTTTCTTTTTGTATGGATTTTCCAATTGTGAAATTTTAATATAAATGGAATCATACAATATGTGGACTTTAGTGATTGGCTTCTTTTAATTAGCATAATATTTTCAAGGTAGATCTGTGTTGTAGCAGGTAGAACTTCATTCTTTTTTTGTGGCTGAGAGATATCCCATTATATACCCCAATGTATATAGTGTATATACCACATTTTCTTAATCTATTAATTAGTTGTTAGACATTTGGTATTTTGTCACTTTGGGCTAATATGGATAATGCTAGTGTAAATATTCAGGTTTTCGTGTGGACATGTTTTCAACTGCCTTGGCTATATACCTAGGAGGGGAATTACTTGGTCATATGGGAACGGTTTAGCTTTCGAGGAAATGCCAAAGTTTTCCAAAGTGACTGCGCTTTTTTACATTACTACCAGCAAATTGAAAGTCTCCAGTGTCTCCACATACTAGATTTTTTTTTTTTTAAAAACATCCTAGTGAGTGTAAAGTCTCTTGTGGTTTTGATTGGCATTTACCTAATGCTAATAATATTGACAGTCTTTTCATTTACTTATTGGCCATTTATTTTCTTTAGAGAAATGTCCAGTCAGTATGGTTGCCACTCTTTAAATGGGTCATTTTTTTTAAAGATTTTATTTAATTATTTGAGAGAGAGAACACAAGGCCTGGTGGAGGGGCAGTGGGAGAAGGAGAAACAGACTGTCCTCTGAGCAGGGGGTTGTTCACAGAGTTGGATCCCAGGATCCTGGGATCATTACCTGAGCCGAAGGCAGAAGCTTGACTGACTGAGCCACCCGGGTGTCCCTGGGTTATTTTTAAGAGTCTATTAATATTCTGATGTTCATCTCTTATCAGATATGTGATTTGCAAATAATTTCTCCCCTTAGTGTGAGTCTTTTCATCTAAGATATTGTTTCTTTGTGCTCTTACAAACTTTTTTATGCACTTTGCTTGGTCCCTTTGTTAAGTATCCCAAAGTTTGAAATTCTACATCTCTTTCTTCTTAGTTAATTTAAAATTTTCTATAAAGAACATTTATTGCCGTTAAACCTTTTCCTATAGTACATGTAGGAAAGGCAGGACAAATGCCTCAGTTTTCCCCTTTATTTAAAACTTTTCAAAATGATTAATTGATTTTCTATCATTCTCCATATTTACTAAGGAATTCTTTTAGTTTTAAAATTGTTAGAAACTTACAAACTTAAACATATAGTATGGGGTTTTTTTTTTTTTTTAAAGATTTTATTTATTTGTCAGAGAGAGAGGGAGAGAGAGCGAGTGCAGGCAGACAGAATGGCAGGCAGAGGCAGAGGGAGAAGCAGGCTCCCTGCTGAGCAAGGAGCCCGATGCGGGACTCGATCTCAGGACTTGGGATCATGACCTGAGCCGAAGGCAGCTGCTTAACCAACTGAGCCACCCAGGCGTCCCTATAGTATGGGTTTTAATCATTTGAAGTTACTATTCAATCTGATGCTTATAGCATGCCTTTGTTATATCATTGGAGCTGATCTTTAAGTTCATTCCTGAGTCCTTTTGTTATAATCCAGGTAGCCTAAGATAGCTTCTTCTCTTTGTGTTATGACAAAACATTATGACTTTCTTTGTATTTCTTTCCCCACATTTGGAGCTCTCTTCTTTACAGTGTGAAATTATATTTACACATTATAATTTTAGCAATAGAAGTGCTCACTGCTACTGCGTTGATCATTGTTTCTGGGCTTTTTCAGTGGACAGAGCAAGAAAATAAGTTAAAAAAAATAAAATTTTATGTTTTCAGTACCCATTTGATAAAACTAAATAATTATTCATTTATTTTAATCTATAATTCAACTTTGCAGTCTCAGGGAAAACATGTCAAACTTGCCACTAATAATCAGTTTAGTAAATCATAATATTTAGTTTATTTTCTTTTTCTTTTTCAATCCTTGGAGTGTAGAGATAAATTAATGAATTTAAAAATCATTTGGGAACAAAAGTCCTTTCAATATACTTGTACTTTATACTCAGTATAAAGTTAAATTATTGGTTTTATTTTTCTTTAAATATTTAAGCACTGCTTATTACACTCAACTTTGTTATATATAATCTAACATACTTGGATGATTAAAAATCAAATATATATATATGAAAAGAAATAAAAACTAGATTCTATCTGTCGCTCTATTTATTCTACTCCCATACATACCACTTACAAATATGGGTTATGTATTCATTTTTATTCATTTTAAACAGTATGACTTGACTAAATATACTGAGATGATACTAATCTTTAGCTTCTTAAGTAAACAGTAGCATATTAAAACACATTTCTCCACCTAAATTTTTCACTCAAAAATAAATCCTAGCAATCATTCTGTAGAATCATCAGGAGGTATTCCTCATGCTTTATTACTGGTGCATATTGCAATAATGTAATAGTGGTAATACCCACTATTTGGAGACATTGTATTAAATTTATAAATTAACTTCAGGAGAAGTAATATTATAATGTTGATACTCCCTAAGTAAGAACAGCATGTTTGGATTTATGTTTCATTCAGAAGTGTTTTGTAGTTTAGCTCATGTGGATTGACACATCTCATTTTAGCTTATTTTTATCTGTTCTATTTTTTTGTTTGTTTGCTATAGTAAATAGTTTCTTCTTTTTCTTAGAATTGGTTTTTCTTTGTACCCATGAAGTCTACTGATTTTTCTGTGTTGGTTTTTGAACCAACTACTTTACAAAATCACTTAAGTTTCAGGGTGTTTACCATGATTCTTTTAGGAAGTTATCAGGTATATAATATCATATACAAGTAGAGGCACTTTTCCCTCTTCCTTTCTAATTTTTATGCCTCTAGTTGCTTTCACTAGCCTATTTGCATTTGCTGAAGGTATAGGATGTCCCTGTCTTGTTCCTAATTTTAATGGGAAAGAGTCTGGTGTTTCCCCATTAAGAGAGAGAGTTGTTATTGTGTTGAGATATTTTTTGAATGCATTTAGACCCCACGCAAGTATTGAATATTGTCATATATATTTATGGTATCTATTGAGAAGATCATTTTTTTCCTTCTTAGTTATTTTATATGGATCGTGGATAGATTTCCTAATACTGAGTACCTTGAAACAGTGGAGTAATGCTATATAATTTTCAAATATAATATCAAATTCTCTTGATATTTAAAAGTGAGATTTGTATATAGTTTTCTTTCCTGGGTGGCTTTTTCCCCCCTGCTTTTGAATCAATGTTATGCTTGCTTCATAAAGGAATTATGGACATTTTTGCTTATGTTTCCATGTTCTGGAATGATTTAAGTTACATTGGCAATATTGATCTTTAAAAGGTTTTTTTTTTGTTGTTGTTGTTGTTGTTGTTGTTTAGAAATTTCTTAAGAAAGCTTCTTAACCATACTTCATTTTTGCTTTATTTGTGGAAATGTGTGTTTGGGGGGTGGGGGGAGGCTGTCTTTATTTTATTTATAGCCATCTTTTTCTCTAGTCTTTCGATCTCTAATTTGATTCAAATTTTTATTACCAGTGATCATCAAAATTATTTCATCTGGGATGTAATATTTATTTGGATATATTTGTTCAAAGAAGCTTATATTTCTGTTAGCATTTTGTTTTTCTTTCATAATTTTGAACGATGCACAATATATTTCTTATTTTGTGTTTGTCTTTTTTGTTTTTAAATTTAATTATCTATGAGTTTTCTAGTTTGCCTCCCCTTCCAAGAGGCAGTATTTTGATTTATTTACTTCATCTACTCTTTTCCTGTTTTTTATCCTTAATTAAATTATCATCAATTTATCCTTTTATTATATTAGATTATTCACTGTACTTTATTTTTGTGGACTTTATTATTATTCTTTAACTTTTGACTTGAATGTTTTATTTATTAATTTTTGTTTGGTTTTAATGCTGAGAATTTTCCTTTACTAAGCACTTCTGCTGTATCTCATTGTTTCTATGTCATGTTTTAATTACTATTAATTCAGTAAATTTCAAATTTTTACTTGATTCTTGGACCAATGAATTATTGAAAAGGATGTGTATGGCATTTTTAAAAATTATCACAGTGGTAAAGACTTGTTTTAAAATGATGTCTGATGGTGATAAATTAATATTTAATTATTTCTATTCTTTGAAATAAGAGTTACTCCTTGTAGCCTAAGATATGGTCATTTTTTTTTTCTTTTCCCTATCAAGTGCTCAATGTACATTTGAAAAGAAAGTTTAATTTCAAGAACTGGAATTCACTGTTTTATATATATAAATATTATGGGTCTATAAAGGTTCTTTATTTTTAGTCAACGATTAACATTTGTCTTTCTTGGTAGAGAGGAGGAGCAGGTGGGAAAACACCTTTAAAAATTTAGTTCTGTTTTTGGCAAATGGGGGAATACAGGGGCTTTTCTTGCATCAGTTTCTTCTCACTTGTCTTTTTTTTTTAAATCTTCTCACTTGTCTTTAGCTCAAAATAATCCTTACATCAGAGTGCATATTTTAGGGTAGCATATTCTGTTACCCTGTAATTGTTAATTTTTTTATATTATTACTAATATTTTGTTCACTTCATCTGTCTTGGGTTGAGAGAGATGCATTAGAGTTTCCTGTTACCAGTCTATGTATCTGTCCTTTTATTTTACATCTTCTGTAGTATCTGCTTTATAAAAGTTGTTGCTATGTTATTTGGGGCCTGGATGTCTAAACAGTTTTCTCTTATTATATATATCTTAAGTTTAATAATTTTATTAGAATTTAATGTCTATAGGTTGGATATGTAGGATTGATGTTTTCTAGATACACAGTGTGTCTGTTTAATAGTTTTAAACTATTTTTCATATTAAGCTTTTTGAATTATAAATTGTAGTGTAAATTTAGTAATTTTCTATTATTAAGTTTTCATCTTTCTGGATTATTATTAAATATAAATTGAATCTTCTTTGCTTATGTTATATTAATCAAATTTTTTTGTATTTTTAATTCATCTATTAAGCAATTTTTCATGTTGTTTATTCACCTTTGTGTTTCATCAATTCTTCATTTCTGAAATAGTTTATTTTAATTCTTTTAAAACTTCCCTAAATTCTTTCAGTACCTTTTCAAATTTTCCTTTTCTCCAATTACCTCATTATGAACTTATTTAATTCTAATATATGCTATTATTTCAATTTTTATAGTATTTTCTTAATTTCTGGAAATTTATTTTATAAAATATGCAGCTTAAATCTACTTCGTTATTTTGCTTATATTCTTCTAGTGTCAGCACTAACTAGTTTTAGAAGATTTCTATGTGAATTCTTGGCAACAAACACAAGTAGTGCTGACTCTATATATGTGTGTGTGTGTGTGTACATCTACATACATATAAAATATATAATAATTTATCCATAATAACCCCATTAACATTTTATTGCTGATGCAAAATCAATGAGGTTGGGGGATTAAAAGTGCTGGATTTAGCAAACAAAGCAGTGACAGCAAATAGAACTACTACGTGTTTTATTCTTCATTGTCTTTCACTTACAGAAAGAAAATAAAAACTTTTAAACTTTTAAGAATATTTTTAATGAAGCAATTTAAAAATATTAGCTTTATTAAATGT
Organism: Lutra lutra; assembly: GCF_902655055.1. Lineage (NCBI taxonomy): Eukaryota > Metazoa > Chordata > Mammalia > Carnivora > Mustelidae > Lutra > Lutra lutra. The sequence continues at coordinate 101,769,307 of NC_062280.1, forward strand.
CAACCAATGAGGATATGTCCTTTTAATATTCGATGTGATAAAATAAGCAATATACATAAGCACTTTTTCTGCATACCAAAGTATAAACGTTGTTTTCAGGAAAAGTATTTGCTTTGTTCCATTGTGTAATTTGAAAGCTGAACTAGTTACTTTTTTGATGAAACACCATTTTTACTTGAAAAAAAGATGGCTGACAAATAAATTATGGTTTTTCAGATTTGGATTTTTGAAAGACATGTTTTTGAAAAATAACAAATTCAGCCTGTAATTTCAAGAGAAAATTTGTTATCCATAAAAAAATTTCTACTTTCAAATGAACATTAAAATTTAGGAAAACTTAGTTATCTTGGCAGCTTCTCAACATTTTAGAATTTGGGGGGTAAGATTGCTAAGAATACTGTTTTTCATATCATGTGATGAAAAGTGTAAATATCTGTAAGAATTGCACAATTTTGTGAACCAGTATTTCCAAAATGGCCAATTCATGATGTGACAAAATCATACATCAGTTACAAGTAGACCTCAACAATTTCTCATAATTTGGGGGCTTTGTCCTGAAAGGAAATTTTAGTGTGTCATATCAAGAGTTTGGGGATCCCCAAATACTCTGGCACCATTTGACTTTACCTCAGAACAGTCAGTTCTCTCATTCATTGAAGGCTTGAAGCTGCTTTCCATTGCCTTCAACTGTTCTTACCTTGCTCCATTAAGCTTTCCAATGGAACCTCCAAATTCCCTTCTCCTTCCTTCTGCTTCCTTTTATAGTACTGTGTACAACACAGGTATTTTGTTTGTTGTTGTTGTTGTTGTTCCATTTATATTTTGGGGACTATAGATGTGCCTTGTCACTTAATTTTGTTGTAGATGCTGGCCATATGCTTGTTTTGCTATCCTGGCACATGTATTTATTTTTTTGCAAATGTTCAGAGACATTCTAAAACTATATTACTGACATCCTCTCAAAATTCTCCTGCCCAAAGTAACATGAATTAGAAAACAATAATTCTCATAGTGTGACTCTGCTGCTTGATGTGAGTGATGATGTATTGATAGCCAAAACTCCACATTTGCTAAAACTAGGGCTAATATTTAACTGATAATTACAACAGTTATAAATTATATTTATTCTTTTGCTTGGGACAAAGTTCTGACTTTAGTAAGCATGCCTTACTTGTGATTAAATATTTTAAATATTATTCCTGTAAAAATATATTTTTATGTATTTATTTGTATATATTCAAATATATATATATATTTATATATTATACACACACATTTAGTTAGGTAAGTTTAACCCCCAGAAAAAGCATGAAAAGAGAGACAGGATAAGAAGATTGGAAGTGGCCTGACCTGTTGCTATCTGCAAATGAATATTTTCCTCTGTTATTAATAAGATGAAATTGTTATTAGAACTTTGCCTCTTCAACAGATTCTTATATGCAAGCAGAAATTGTTCAAAATAGAAATAGCATTATCCAATCAGACATTATGAAAGAACTACTCAATTTGCAGCATAAATCTTAAATTGTGAGAGTATATTTTCCCCCAGAGCTCAAAAGGAAGCTTAAATATGCAAATACAATCTGTGAGATCCTTGAGTAAAGACATCATCTTTATACATCGTTGAACCCCTGAGATTTAGTAGAAATTGACATTCAGAAGGTACTCCATAAAGATGTTTTGATTTTCTGAAATGAGATGCCTACTTGAATTGGTGAAAACTACATTCAAACACATATACTAAAAATATGATGTATAATTTCATGTGCAGTTAAACATTTAGACATGGAGTAAGATTTGTGATTTGCCACAGGATAGGCTTATCCCACCTTTTATATATGTCATTGAAAATGCAGTTGAGCTAATTGATTGTATGTGAAAAGAGTGGATTCCCTATTTTCCTAGTTTCTAAATGGAACACTTTAGTCTGAAAAATACGACTTCTTATGTGCGTAACATTTCTTTTGAAAAAAAAAAAATCAGAAACTACAGAATTTACATAAATAGATGAGGTATCAAAGATGATCATTTAAGTCCAAATTTTTATAAAGCAAAAATTCATCATTATGAATCTAAAATATTGAAAGAAAAAATGAGTAAATACACTAGTAACTTTCAACTGAGCCTATATCATATTTGTTTTATGTGTATATTCATGTCTAAATTTTAAAATATGTATCAAGTGTGAGTGAAAACAAGCAATTTCAAGAAAAATGCCATGCTTATAGAGAAACCAGTTCATTCAGATGAAGTAAGAAAAAAATTAAGTTTTTGTATGAGAGAGGGTTTTTTTTTTTAAGATTTTATTTATTTATTTGAGAGAGAGACAGTGAGAGAGAGCATGAGCAAGGAGAAGGTCAGAGGGGGAAGCAGACTTCCCTTGGAGCTGGGAGCCCGATGCGGGACTCGATTCCGGAACTCCAGGACCATGACCCGAGCCGAAGGTAGTCATCCAACCAACTGAGCCACCCAGGCGTCCCTGAGAGAGGGTTCTTAAAGGAAAGGACGGAAGTTGAATACAAAGCCGCAGAAATTGGCCATAAGTGAGATTGAATGTAAGATATCTCAGAGATTGACTAGACAAATCCTTAAAGCTGTTTGATTGATTGATAAGTAAATAAGTAAAGGCCAAAATCTTTGGCTGATTGTATACCCTTGTATACCTTGACCCCCTTTCAGTGTGTGTCCACAAAAAGTTAGCCCAAAAAAAGGCTTTTCCATTCACTTTTTTTCTTTTAAAGATTTTATTTGACAGAGAGGGAGAGATCACATGTAGGCAAAAGGGGGAGGGAAGCAGGCTCCCCGCTGAGCAAGGAGCCCCATGTGGGGCTCTATTCCAGGCCCCTAAGATCATGACCTGAGCCAAAGGCAGAGGCTTAACCCACTGAGCCACCCAGGTGCTCCTCCATTCACTTTTATTCCTTAACACAGAACAGTTTTGACCACTGCAGTTTTATTTTTAACAAGTTCAAATGTAGTACTTTAAATTATAAATGGTGACTATATTTAATTACATTTGCCAAATATTTCCAAATAGATATCTTAGGAGGCCAGTTCTATGGAAGAGATTAGAGTTTTACTTAAACAACTACATGTATCTGGTAATCTTGGTGAAATTTTTCTCTTAATAAAATTAACTCACTCACTCTGATATTAAACTCTGTATTTTGTATTGTAGGGGAAGAAACAAACCTTCTTCCTCTACTCTCTTAGGTTCCCAGGTACCCTGCAAATTGGACTCACAAAAGGCGGATTAACAAGAGAAAAGCACGCTATTTATTAATACATGCAGTTCACATACATAAACTCAGTGATGAATAACTCAGAGGTAATTATAACTTGGGATTATATAGCATCTTGACAAAGAACAACAAATTTGTAGACAAATGACAAGACATAAGAACAGCTTATATTTCCAAAGGAGGCAAACCACAGAACGGTAAATATATAGGGAAACTAACGGGAAATAAGAGCTGTTTTAGAAAGGTTTGTTATGTAGATTCCTCTTGAGGATTCCTCTTGATGTCTTCTCTGGGCTGGTAAGATTCACCAGTGATTAAAGCCTAAACCTACTTTTATGCAAAGTGAAGATGGAGTAGAGTGAGCAGAGTGCTTTTTTTGCTTCTCAGTTGTCTTCAGCTCAAAATAATTTTTCTGCCAAAATGGCATATTTGGGGTGATATATTCTGCTCTCCTGCAGCTTAAGGGTTTTTGAAAAGAAATCAAGACCAAATTACATCTTTTACCTATTAGAGTAATTAATACAAAGACAAATTATTGGCATGGGCAATGTAAATTTATGGGCTAGGATGATCGAAGAGGACCATGACTGTGTCGAAACTTTATGGGAGCATGTAGGGGAGAGTGTCACGAAAGCTAGACTGCTTTTCCATTTGTGCTCTAACCATCTCTGTGATCTTGCCAAACGATATCCACCAATATTAACATGTTTGCTTATTGTCCTTGAACTTACGGTGAATATTGAGTTTACCTTGATAGTTAAAATTACTTTTTTAGAATTTCTATATGTAAAATCCAGATGCTGTCTTAGAGTGGAGGGCTCTGAGAAGGTCATAAACTGAGAAGGTCATAAACTGATAAAGAGCAAGCACTATGGTTTCAGAAATGGTGTTCAGAAATGTTCAGAAATGGTTTCAGAAATGTTGTGAGTCTCTACTGATTAAAATGTCTCTTGCTCATCTGCTTAAAATTCCTCCCATTGAAACTGCCTCTTTAGGTTAAATGATTGTTTCTAGAAGGCTGGGAGTGAAAGGGAAAACACCATTATAAATGATAACACATTCACGTTATGCAAAATCATTGAATAAAGAGGAGGTAGAGTGGAAACATGGGGCAAAGGACTGTCAGAAAATTGCTGTAAAATGAGTCTTGCTGGTGAAGTTTTAGAATATAAGTGAGGTTTGGTGGGGAGAAGTCTGGAGCTGATGACCAAGAAAGAATTCTTAAGAGGTTTTTGGTACAAAAAGGTGATTTTATTAAAGTGCAGGAACAGCACCAGTGGGGCAGAAAGAGCTAGCCTGGGTTTGTGAGGTATGGTTGATTATATACTTGAAAGCTGGGGAGGTGAGGACAAAGAGGGTGTTCAGAAGGACTGTCATATTCTAAAGAAGACTCTCAGGATAATGGAGACTTGGTTATTGTCAAGCCAAGCTGTTCATCCCTCTAATGGGGCACTAACATGAAGACAGTTGGGAGTTTCCTGGAAGAATGTTACTTTCCTCCTATCACGTGTCCTTGTCAATGGACTTTAGGTTTAGAAAAAGTTCAATTTTATTTACATTTCCTTCTGCCTCATCCTCCCTTAATTTTATGGAGCAGAGGGTGATGTTAGGGCTTCAGGAACTGAGTTACGGATCTCTAGAAGTTAGGCTATTGATAAGAAAGTTTCTTCCTTGTAAATCACTAGGACATTTGTAAACTAAGGGAGACTCCTGTCCTGTAGGGCTGTCATCTCTATCAGTTAAACATTTGTTTTTCCTTTAGGGCAACCAGGAGTGCCTGAGGAATGTCACATATATCACATGGGGGTGGGGGGATGGTGTAGGGTGCCAGCTTCTGCTTTGTCCTCAGCTAGCCTTTTGCTCCCTTATCACTGGGAAAGACCTAGCTAGTATGAGGATAGTAGACTTCATGACAGCAAGAAGAAACAGTGCTTTAAAATAAGAAAAAAGAAAAATCTGGAATTTACTTGCTGTTCATTTACTAGAGGATGAAGATACTTAATAAGCATATAGTTGCTTTGGGTATCCATGACTAACAGCCTCCTAAGCTACCTTTCCTCTTCCTTATCTCTCTTTTATAACTTAGAAGATTCCTCCCTGGCAAGTTTAAAACCTGGACTCTTTAATTTCCCTTTTAATGCTTGAGATTACTTTTTAAATACTTTACCCACTGAGGACCCAACGCTTTTGTTATAAAAAATTTTCCTAGGATTTGCAATGGCTTCTTTCTATATCTTATTGGTGTTGAGCAGGGATCATACACATGATGTCAGCATATAAGTTCAGTGATGAATAGCCTAGTACAACAGGTTAGTGATCTGATAATATGAATTTCAGTAGTACTAAAGGAGAGAAGTTGTAACATGCAAAAGACTTAGCACAGTGTCTGGGTCATAATTCTTTACTTTTACATAACTGATCCAAGTAGTTGCTTATTAAGTGGTAAAATAAATAGTTTTCTTAAAAGTTTTGTTTGAATTTCTTTTGCTAAAAGCTCCCTACTTTGATTTTGGTATTAGGAGGGATTTTGATACATCCATTGATTATCTCTAAGATTTAACATAGAACCAGGAAAATGTAAAAGGTCACTGCTTATATGTAGATTAACCAGTCATATTCCTAAACATGATATATTTTTGTATTTGTTTTCTGAATAAGGTATCAATTTCTATAGAATCTTGATACATTTTAATTGGTTATATCTTCTGTTAATGTCACATGCTAAGTACTCCTAGTGTCATGTATCCATGGCAAAATCCAAATGTAAACATTTGAACTTAACAAAAAATAGTAAGAGTTAGGGGTAAAACATAGAAATTAGGTTAAAATTAAAAAAGAGGATAAAAGCAAATAATAGTGACTGCTAAAATAATTTACATAGTATTTTGAAATCTAAACTATATACTTCAATAAGTTTTCAGTGTTAATGCATGTTAAAATTGACTCTTTAGATATGGTAACTAAGATTGTATTGGCTATAGATAAGATCAAAGTTGAGATGAATAAGAAAAATGATTAACTTCATATCTAGGTCAACTATGGCAGAAAGTCCAAAATGAGAGGTAGTCACAATAGGAAAGCCTTTAGCACTAAGAGGTACAGGAAGTTCCCACAGGACAGTTAATTAATTAATTAATTGATTGATTAGTTTTTATTAGATTTTTTAAAAATTTATTTGACAGACAGAGATCACAGGTAGGCAGAGAGGCAGGCAGGGAGAGAGGAAGAAGCGGGCTCTCTGCTTAAGTAAAGAGCCGGATGTGGGGCTTGATCCCAGGACCCTGGGCTCATGATCTGAGCTGAAGACAGAGACTCTAACCCATTGAGCCACCCAGGCACCCCAGCACAGTTAATTTATAATAATTCTTTAAAGGTGATCATATACAGGGCTCCTGGAATACATAAGTAAACAAATCATTGTATTTGGATGATACCAGTATCTAGTAACACTTCACCATAATATTTATTTAACTATAATATCCTGTCTCTCAACCATTCTAAATAAAAACATAAGTTAGTAGTATAAAAATAATCTCTGAGGGGCTAAATCCACAAGTTACCCATTATCCAATCACTTCAAATAAAGCAGGAGGTTCTAAGGGTGATTTCCAAGGACCATTGAATCTCCAAAAGGGTTCTATTAATAAGACTAAAATAACAGAACTATAGTGGTATTTTTGAGATTTTTCCAATGGTTAAGTTCCAGGGTTCTAAGAAATAGGATATTTTTCAAGACTAATAGAGCAGAGATTTTTTTTTTTTTTCAAATAGCAAAGAAAAAATTATGCTTTTGGGTTTTGGGTTAAAGAAAAAGGAATTCAAAAAATGCCATCCTGACATCCTCGTACGAAATACTTGGTGGATATAACTCAAATTAATACTAATAATCAAACTTTTTTTTTTTTAAGATTTTATTTATTTGACAGAGAGAGAGAGAGATCACAAGTAGGCAGAGAGGCAGGCAGAGAGAGAGAGAGGGAAGCAGGCTCCCTGCTGAGCAGAGAGCCCGATGTGGGGCTCGATCCCAGGACCCTGAGATCATGACCTGAGCTGAAGGCAGAGGCTTTAACCCACTGAGCCACCCAGGTACACCTAATAATCAAACTTTTATGATCTGTCTCCAAACTGTTAATATACAACCTAAACTCTGAAATCTCTTAACTTGCTATTTCTTGTAATTTCCCCTTATCTTAATAAATATTCATCAGGTATAGAAACCAAGAAGTACTCTACAGGTTTTCCTTTCTAATTCTGGTTTTCTCCTGCTGATGCTCTTAACTCAGGAAACAACCAGAGGATGCCTCATTGCTCTCGCTGACATTTTTGTTCTTTAAAGGATAACTCATGACCACCTGTTGTGTTCCCTCCCAATTAGCAAACTTGTCAAAATTTTTCTGTAGGTAAGCGCGGTTTCTGGTCACATTTTATTGTCTGATCCTCAGTACTCACTCCCAGTTTACACATTAGCACACACACACACAAATGGTTTTATCAGTGTCAGGAGTTTCTGTTATCTTAGATTTCTGATCCCTCAGTTTATAGTTGTCTGAATCTATTCCAAGAGATCTGGTAGGGAACGGAAGTCATTCTACTGACTGGTTTTCCCAGAGTCACATTCCTTATTAACTTCTTTATTTGTTCCTCTAAAGTGAAAGCCTTCATGACAGCCTTCTGTCTTTCAAAAATTTCCAATATTTTACAAGTAGACAAAATTTGAATCTCAGCATTGGCACAGCTTGGAGATCATACTACAAAAATAACTATAGTTGAGTATCAATTTGTTAGAAGAAAGTATCTCAGTTGCATGAAACATAGAAACTATTGAAGCAGGCATATGGAGAAAATAAATGCTTTATAATTCTAATGTACAGAGATTTTCAAGCAAAGTCATCAGGATATGGTCCATCTATTTATGGGTTAGACTTTCTTCTCTGGCTTCATTAACAGCCTCTCTCAACATTGGGAGCCCTGCCTATGTCAAAGGTGAGTTTCCTATCAATTGAGTTTCAGTGAGGATAAAATTCTCTTTCTTTAATCATTTCAAACAAAGGCTTGAGAAGGAATACTGTTAGCCATTTGGGTTACATGGCTGTCCATGGATTAATTGTTGTGGTCAGAGAGGTGATATGCCCTGAATGAGTAGGCCTGGTTCTCCTTAAATCAGTAGTTGAGGTCAGCCGTACATGGCCACTTGAACTGAGAGGAAGAAGGTTTCCTATTAGAAAACGAAGGCACAAATACCAAAAGAAATGGTAAAAGGTGGTAGGCATCTGTGTTCACCAATGTTGATAAAAATCCTCTTGGTGTAGTATCTTTATCAGTACAGGAATTTTCTTAGTAAAGGATACTTTTCTTGTTGAAAAATAAGAAAAAAAAAGTTCAAATTTCTACTTACAAGATTTTCTTGATTCATATCCCCAGGACCTAGACATTATCCTATCCTTTGCATTGCTTTTGAGAAAGCACAAGCATGATTTTAATAAACACATTTTCATCTTTTCCAGCGTTTGGCCTTGTGACTTTGTATCAGCAGTGTAAATGTTACAGGAATTGGATTGACCATTTGCAAAGAGAAAAAAACTTGGCAATGTGTGTTGGTGGAGAATCAATTCTAGCAATAAATAGATTATAACCCCAGCATGTTAACCTTAATATCTAAGCAAATATCACACATTCTGACAGTGCATCATAAATGACATCTCTTCCTCATAGGAACCTTCTTCCAGGTTTAGGTATGGGGGGAGCTTCCATCTTACCCTCATTACCCTAAGTAGAACATTGTTGGGGAAATCCATATTTCCAGTTTTATAGAATATGATATCTTGGTAAGGTTTACAGATTTCTTTGTCTCCTTTCTTGATGTCAGTCCTCCTAAAGCATAAGATATAGAGGTAGCAAGTATAGGCTTGTGAGGACAATCTAAAAGCTAGTCCCAGATCTCCTGTGATCTATGCCTATATCTGTGTATAAGTAACTTTTACAATTGGTATTTCAGTCTCTCCATATTAAAAGACATTAAAAGACAAAGACATTAAAAGTCACATCTTTATGACATAATTCATATAAAGGTAGACTATTGCTGTGACTACTCATTGAAAAATTATAAACTGTTACCAAAGTGCAAAGTGGCCCCTTTTCATTCTTGCTATTATTTTATCACCTCGAATTTTACTGCCATCTTTATATATGATAATGCTACCTGTTTCCTACAGCCTTAATAGTTATACATTGGACTCCACAGGCTTTAAAAGAGTGTTAATAATCCCTCAGTTTTTATCTTCAGCCCAAAATTCTCTTCTGATTACTAGAAACATACAGCCAGCTGCTGATTTAGCAAATGCACTGAGATATCTGATGGGCCTCTCATACTTAGCATACCCAAAGTGAAATGTGATGTTCTTCCTCCAATCCTTTCTGTCCCTATCTTCTCTCATACAGTAAAGTAAATTGTAAATCACCAGTTGTTTGGGTCAAAAATCTGTCATTCATCTTTTATTTTTCTCTTTACCTGTCTCATTCATCAGCAGTATCCCAGAATGTATCTACCATCCCCTTCATTTTTAATCACTTTAAGAAGGCCTTCTTTCGTCCCTATAGGGTGCATCTAAGGAAAGCAGTCTTGGTGGTTCATTTTGTATTGATCATCATATTTTGCATCACGTAATACTAACCCTAAACCAGATATTTTGATAGTTGGGCCAGGAATTAGATTAAGAGGTGTTTTATAGGTTCTTCTGGACAAAAGTACTCTATATTTGATCATGACAGGGTAGATTAACATTATCAGGAATTAGTGAATTTTGCTGTGAAAGCATCAGCTAACAATAGAATATAGTGGCAACAGCATCTGAACAAATCTGTAGGAGGAAAAGGAAATAAAAACCTATGGAGGGGGAAAAGCACGTGTGTGTGTGTGTGTGTGTGTGTGTGTGTGTGTGAAGTATGTAAGTATATGTAACTGTTAAGAGGGAAAGAAGAAATAAGTTTAGACATTGCATCCTTGGGACAGAGGACTGCTAGGGTTAGTATTGTGACCTGAATGAGTTTCCAATTCGGGAGTCTTGCTTATATAGCTTTTGAAACTATCTTTTTTTTTTTTTCTCTTAAAATTAACCACAATTATCAGGCAACCAAAGCCAGTCCATGTTTCTTATAGTATAAAAAAATAAAATGCTGTCTTTTTTTTTTTTTTAAGATTTTATTTATTTGTTTGACAGAGAGAGAGATCACAAGTAGGCAGAGAGGCAGGCAGAGGGGAGTGGGGAGCAGGCTCCCTGCTGAGCAGAGAACCCGATGTGGGACTCCATCCCAGGACCCTGGGATCATGACCTGAGGAGAAGTCAGAGGCTTAACCTACTGAGCCACCCAGGAGCCCCTAAAATGCCATCTTTAAAATAGTTATTGCAAGTTAACTTGTAAGTAATGGATCCTCATAAAGGCTTGGAGTTTATAGAACTGGCAGTGATACAAGGCTGATTTGTCTGTGAAGTTGATGACTAAGCTATTATATAAAATATTTCTCTACCAAAAGACTAGAAGCAGAGCTTTGGCTACAGGTTTGGAATACTTCAATGTGTTATGTAATGTAGGCACAGTAGTAGGAAAGGTTTACTTCTCATACCTCAAAATGACTACAGTAGAAAAAACACAAGATGAAGGAGAAGAAGACAGAGTATTATCATATAAACATTTTAAGGTATGCTCCTCCCTATAACTGATGCTCTGGGATAACTTAAAAGTAGCCTTTGAGATATGTGTGGTGCATTTTAAAGAAAACCAGAGGTGTAAAGGCAATAGGCTTTCATGGTCAAGATCAGGACATTATAGTCAATTATAGTCAAAGGTCTGGAACCCAGGAATTTGAATGGGATTATTTAGGAAGAATTGGAAGTGCCTGGGGTGTTAGAGATTCACAACACTTAAAAACCATACAAATCTATTCTCAATTTATCACTACAAGTAGTATAAATGCTATAAGAATGACTGTGGATCTGAGAAAAATGTCAAAAAATCAGATTAACAAAAAAAAGAAATGGATTATGGGGAATTTTTATAGAATCCTCTAAAAGAGACCAAGAAAGAATTAAATAAATATGAATTTTAAGGGATCCTGATGAGAAAGTTTATCAAATAGGTAATTATACTGAGATGATTGGTTCCTTGTTTGTTTGTAGAGGTGCAAGGGGAGATAACACACTGTTCATCTGGTGTGTTAATATGAGCCTTATTTGGTAGCTTTCAAAACTATTTGGGTTCACTGATACAAACTTAAACCCAGCAGTGGCCCATGCTGCTCAACACTGAAGAAATAATAGACTGCCAGCTATGCAGCTATGGGAGGAAAGAAAGTGGAATTCCCATTTATTACATGCATCTGGCTGACTCACTCCTGCTTTAAAATCCCTTCCAGGATGCAAAATAATATTTTTGCTCTGCCAGTCATTTAAGAGAAAACCTGCAGAAGTTAAAATGGCCCTTGCCTGATATTCCTACCTGAGCCTCAAAGATGCTAATGAGTAAGGACAACTAAAATAGTCCTACTGACCATGGCAGGAATGGGAGGCTACCAGGCATATGTTTAGTTAGGATTGAATATTTCATGCAGCTAAAAAACATTAATCATGAAATCCCAAAGGCTTAACACAGCAAAGGTTTATTCCTCACTCAGGCAGTGTTAGGGAAAACAGGGTAGAAAGGTATGCAAGGATTTTTACCAACAAAACCAGTAGATGGCCCAGGTTCCTTTTCCTCACAGCCTATTGAGTAGAACTACCTTATGACTGTGCAAATTGGAGGGAGACTGGAAAATGTCAGGCAGAATACAGGTGAACATTATTGTTTCTGTCATAGTCAGCCACCCTGGTCTCAGACTCTCCCCTTACTCCCTTTTCCATGGGGGAGACAGCCCCTACGTTTTTTGAGTATGCATCTCAAAGTTTATTATACTTAGGTAACGTATGGTGCTCTCTACATTGACCTTACAGTTGGTTTCCCTTGGTCTCAAGACCAGTTAACTTAAAAATAACAGGTTATCCCACACATCCAATATACAATGGTAAATAGGATTGATGTAGCTGTAATAAATAACTCAAGACGGAGAAGAATTACATAAAAACTCTGAAAATCCACTGGGCAGACACTGCGTAATTCCCCACTTAGGTAACTTAGGTAACGTATGGTGCTCTCTACATTGACCTTACAGTTGGTTTCCCTTGGTCTCAAGACCAGTTAACTTAAAAATAACAGGTTATCCCACACATCCAATATACAATGGTAAATAGGATTGATGTAGCTGTAATAAATAACTCAAGACGGAGAAGAATTACATAAAAACTCTGAAAATCCACTGGGCAGACACTGCGTAATTCCCCACTTAGGTAACTTAGGTAACGTATGGTGCTCTCTACATTGACCTTACAGTTGGTTTCCCTTGGTCTCAAGACCAGTTAACTTAAAAATAACAGGTTATCCCACACATCCAATATACAATGGTAAATAGGATTGATGTAGCTGTAATAAATAACTCAAGACGGAGAAGAATTACATAAAAACTCTGAAAATCCACTGGGCAGACACTGCGTAATTCCCCACCCCAAAAAAGGAGACTGTTGATTGGGCCCAAATTTCTCACCCTGAGAATTGTTCCACTGTCCTAACACCCTCCAAGATTTTTCCTCTCTAACACTCTTCTTTCTGTATTATTCATCTTGAGTATATCTAAGGCTGGGAAATAACCTCTTCTTGGGTGCTGTGCAGCTTTCTCAACCCACTTTTGGCCATAAAAGGTTAATGTCCCAATGCTCTTTTAAATTACAGTCTCTTTCAGTCTGGATTCTAAAACCTGCTGACTATGCTTCTAATCAGCTGTATTTCATCTGTATCACGTGACAGTAATCCTTCCTACAGTTCTATTTCAAATATACTTTTCATGCTGGACATAATTTCTTGCTTTTTATTACCCTCTCCCTCTTACACTCACGCTCTCACACACTTAACGGATTTAAAGATGGGTACCTTGAGTTTATGTCATTAGTTAAAAGAGCCAGTTGTTATTATGTGCTTCCCTACTAAC